>NC_136058.1:15880000-18737601 GCF_964261635.1 Lissotriton helveticus | reverse complement strand
CTCTTCCTCTGTGTCCGATTGTCCAGGCTATCACCTAGCCCTGCAGATGTAGTTTATGGCCCCAGCTGTAAAGAATCACCCCTCTTCAAAGGAGTTATAGTAGATCAAGGCCCACACCCGATGAGATCCGTCACACCACACGTGTTCCTACTATCTGAAAACCATCCTGTATTGTGATTGGGGAGGGGACCGAGCCTGAAGCGGAAGATTCCAGGAATGACTCTTTGTACATCAAAGTTTTTACAATTATGTGTCACATTAAAAATATATAGCACTCCAACAAAGTAGTAGGAATATAAAACTTTAATAACATATAAATATATACAACAAAACAAAAACAGTAAAAACATTTAAACAACGAAGAGACCGTGGCAATTTCTTTTGAATTCCTGATGAGGACATGTTACTAGTTCTTTCAAATTATGAAAATTCAGAAGATGTTGCCTGGGGGTGGGTCGTCAGTAGCAGTCTGTTGTGCGAATAGTTCCAAGGCAGCAGAACGCGCTGAAATCTAGATGGCACGAAAGTGATGTCTAGTAAGTTGCCGCCCAGCAAATAACGGCGTGGGGCGCCGCGGGGGTGAGTGAGTTCAGTAGGCACCACAGCTATTCTTACCGGCATTGCAGAATTACTGCTGGGGACAATGCCTGTGCTGTAGCAGGGTCACAGAAACAAAAAGGATTCTGTTGAAGATGTTGTTGGTTTTCAATTTGAAAACAGTTCTGGTGTCAACTGCTATGCTAATGTAGTGGTTAATGTTTTGTTTTCTCTAGAAAATGTAAAAGAGGGGGAGGCAGTCCAAAGTTCCGTTAAAAGGGCAAAGGAAAGGATCGGTGGTTTGAACTATCAGTCAAAAAGGGGAGGGGGTGCTACAATTTTTCCTACCGGGTCACACTGTGCTTTCACCGGAACTGAGGTCTGCAGGATTCTAGTAATTCAAAGTGAGGCTGGCGCCAGCATGGGAGCGCCGACGTCCCGCGGATACAGTTTCGTCACTCCACGGGCGATCATGGCAGTCATTCCCCATCGGGGGTCGGAGACTCCCGCGGCTCCTCTAGAATCTTCAAGGTCGTGGAGGACTACGGTGGTGGAGTAAACCAGTGACCGGGCCATTTCTTTATGCTGGGCCCGCTCTTGCCAGGTCGACCGCCATTTTGAGAGTTCGGTAGCTACTGGCGATCGCGGGGTCAAATGAGCGGACGGGCTCCACCCTACCGGGCGAGACGTTGCAGCATGGCCACAGTGGAAGAACCCTTTTCCGGGCGCCTGGAGCGCTGAGGGTGCAGCTGGGAAGCCTCCACCTGGGGAGGCGGGAGAGGCCTGTTCGCACCGTCTCTCCCTCCCAGTGCACCCCACGGCGTCTCACTTGAGATTTGTTATGGCCGGACCAGGCGATGAGGACGAGGGGGGGGGGTCGGAGGCATGTGCAAGACATCCCCCCCCAGTGTTGTCGCAGCCATTATTCAAGAAAGAAGAAGTGTCCCATCCGTCTTCGGGCCGGGCTTCCGGTAGATGTCGGCCGGACGCCCCTGGCTCTGGCCCCATGAACGGGTTTCTTGGTTTATCGGCTGCAGCCGGATCCCGTCGGCCTCGGCCCCCCGACCGTTGGTGGCCGGACCGGAAGAGCATGTGGCGGGACTACCTGAAACTGTCAAGGGCCACCGCGGCCGGACTGGGAGAGAGAGGGGAGGGTCGAGGAGATATTCCCCCCCCCTGCAACTCTTGAGCGTTGTAAAGGCAATCCCCTGGCCGGGTCCCGCTGGCCTCGGCCTCTCCTCCGGCTACACCCTACGTTAGGATCTCCTGGCCGAGGCGTGGCAGCAGGACCCGCCTTATATGGGCTGCCCCCGGCTGGGCGTAGCCGCAACCCTGCCCCACCTTGGAAGTTTCCAGAGTGGGGGCGGATGTTCTACTGACTTGCATTTTCCCTAGTCTATCGATTTTTTTGGCGTGGCAGGCGGTGGGACAGCGAGGGGTGATTTGGTTTCTCTTACTGTTTTTCTGGTCTCTCACCACTGGCATATTTTAACGTTTTCTTGTTTCTAGGACATTAATAGGTTTTATCATTACGTTATGTTATCGTTTCTTTGTTCGTTGTTTAATAAAAGTTCATGTTCATCAGTGGCCTACTGATTTTAGTTTTCCTATTCTTTTCTTTCCAGGTTGTTTCATGCTAAAGTTTCTGTTAACAGGATACAGTGATCACTTCGTTATTATTGCATATGTCCTTTTCACTAGGGGTGCTCTCTGGTCGGGCCAGATGACGTATCTCTAGTAAATGGTCCGGGTGAAACAGGTGCATCAATCAGTGGGGAGTAGATAGGCATGACAGATTACAACGGGGGAGAAAGGTCCGCATTACGTACCCTTTCACTATTTGCAAAGATTTTCCTACGTATATTTGCAAACAGGGAATACCTCCAAAAAGAACCAATTCCCAAACAGTCAATGTTTGGGGAAACAATCAATCAATGAGGAACGAAATAGGCACGACGTGTTAAAGGTTTGCGTTACCTACCCTTCACTATCTGCAAAGGGAGAGAGAATATTCCTATTCTTCCTCGTTTGCAGGCAGAGAAGATTCTTAAGAGAATCAACTTCGAACAATTCAATGCTCGATTCAAATAATCAACAAGGGGTATTGTGAACACAAATGAACGCCGCTTATGTACATACACATTGGTATTATCAACAGGTTGTTCCTAATGTTTCTATTTTAGGGAGGTCAAAAAGAGATCCCATTAGTGGCCTACTGATTTTGCTCGATTCCTTTTGTTTTTTTACACGATTTTTCGCTATCTGCAAAGACTAAACAGAGTATTGCGACTCTGTGCTTGTTTGTAAATAGAGAATGAACCAAAGAGAACAATCAATCAAATGGAGAGAGAAGCAGGCACGACGGATTACAACGGGGGCAACGGGGGCAAAGGCCTGCGTTAACTACCCTTCACTATCTGCAAAGAGAGAGTACTCCTAATAGAAATGAGGGGTGGGGGGCAGCATTCAAAGCAGATCAGTGTGCATAAACACGAAAATGTTTTTACTTACCACGTACTTGACATTCGACAGCTTATGATATTTGCTATTAAAAAAACATTGAAATTCACTGAAAAAACCATAGGTTATAGACCATATATAGTTAGGAATTAGCATTTAAAAAACCTTATTTTACTCACACAAAACCATTGAAATTCCATATATAGTTAGTTGCACTAACTATATATCGCGCACCCGCAATCCACTGCTGATGATGTCACATATTACATCATTCATGACATGGTCAGTGACATCACTGATGACATCACTGATGACATCTCAAATGACATCACGGATGACATCACTGATGACATCTCATTTGACATCAATGACCACATCACTGATGATATCATTCATGTGACAATACAATGCATCTCCTCACATTTTAATATAACCTCTGTTACACTCAGTGTTAAATACAGAGTATAATTTTTGAAACCATTGACACACCAATACTAGTTACTACATACGCACTCACTGATTCCTACGTCTACACACACATTCACTCATTCACCCATACAATCATTCATACATACAATCAATCATCTTTACAACACTATCATATGCACTCATACACCTATACAGACACTCACACTCTGCCACTCATCCATGGAGTTACTCACACACCTAGTCAGTCCTGTAAAGAATCAATCACACTTCCATTTTCTAATCTATACAGTTAAACATAGAGCACCTTACGTTTTCAACCATATACTAACACATACTTAGTCTCTTATACAATCATTGATACAAGTACACTTTGATCTGCACAGAGTCACACACCTCCCAGCCAGCCACACACACACTCAGTCTCCCATGCAAATACTTGGGCAATCAATCAATAACCCATATAGTTACTCATATAGCTACTGATCAACACATGCTGCAGTTTACAGAACAACAGACATAATGATGCACAAATTAAGACAGTTTAGTCACTAACCCATGCACTCAGTGAGACACATTTAATCACTCACTCATACATTCAGTCATGCACCTACTAAATCCTTCGTCCAGACACTTATACTTCCACTCATTCTTCAATATGTAAGACATATTTTAACTTTACAGAAACACACAGTCACTGGATGTTGTCATCAGTGATGTCATCCGTGATGTCATTTGAGATGTCATCAGTGATGTCATCAGTGATGTCACTGACCATGTCATGAATGATGTAATATGTGACATCATCAGCAGTGGATTGCGGGTGCGCGATATATAGTTAGTGCAACTAACTATATATGGAATTTCAATGGTTTTGTGTGAGTAAAATAAGGTTTTTTAAATGCTAATTCCTAACTATATATGGTCTATAACCTATGGTTTTTTCAGTGAATATATATATATATATATATTTATATATATTTATATATATATATTCACAGAAAAAAACATAGGTTTCAGGGACGTTATATGTATTCACTGAAAAAAACCATAGGTTTTAGGGACGTTATAGTTAGTTGGACATTTCACTCGTACAAAACCAGAGAAATTCGGCTGTTAGAGTTAGTTCAGCTAACTATACCTCGCGCCCCTGCAATGCACTGCTGATGATGTCACATATTACTTCATTCATGACAGGGTCAGTGACATCACTGATGACATCACTGATGACATCTCAAATTACGTCACTGATGACATCAGCCAGTGACTGTGTGTTTCTATAAAGTTTAAATATATTTTATATATATGCCAATGTGTATCGAAGAATGTGTGGGTGTATAAGTGTCTCGATGGATGATTTAGTAGGTGCGTGACTGACTGTATAAGTGAGTGATTAAATGTGTCTTACTGAATGCATGGGTTAGTCACTAAACTATGTAAATGTTTGTATCAGTCTGTCAGTTGGTGTGTAAGTGATTGAATTTGTTGGTGAGTAACCGAACGCGTTTCTATTTGGTTTATTGATTGGTTGTCTGAGTAGCGGTATGGGTGCCTGAGGGGTGCCTGAGTGTCTGTTTGAGTGGGTTGGGGTGTGTGACTCCATTTATGGATGTGTGAGTGGGTGATTTACTGGGTGTATTGGTTCAAGAGTGCATCTGTGAAGGGCTGTGTGCGTGGGTGAGTGTGTGTATGTGTGGGTTGGTGAATGAATGGATATCTTAGTGGTACATGTGTGATTAACTACACATGTAAAAGGCCATATATGTCAGTGTCGGAGTATATAAATTAACTATATGTGAGAGTGAGGGTTTGTGAGAGTGGCTGTATGAATTAGTGTGTCGTTGTATCAGTTATTATATAAGAGAATAAATATGTGTTAGTGTCTGAATGAATAAGTGAGCTTCTTTTTGTATAACTGTATAGGTGAGTAAATGGAAGTGTGATTTTATTTTTGCATTACTGACTAGGTGTGTGAGTAACGCTATGGATGAGTGGCGGTGTGTGAGTGTCTGTATAGGTGTATGAGTGCATATGATAGTGCTGTACAGATGAGTGACTGCATGTATGAGTGACTGTATGGGTGAATGAGTGGATGTGTGTGTGGACCTAGGAATCAGTGAGTGGGTATGTAGTAACTGATATTGGTGTGTCTATGGTTTTGAAAATGGTAGTCTTTATTTTAGAGTAGGTGTATAAAAGGTTAAATTAAAGTGTAAGGAGGTGCATCCGATTATCACATGGATGATGTCATCAGTGATCTCATCAGTGATGTCATTTGAGATGTCATCAGTTATGTCACTGACCATGTCATTAATGATGTAATATGTGATGTTATCAGCAGTGTATGCGGGGCGCGATTTATAGTTAGCTGAACTAACTATAATGGCCGAATTTCTCTGTTTTTTTACGAGTGAAATGTCCAACTAACAATAATGTCCCTGAAACCTATGGTTTTTTTCAGTGAATTTAAAAAAAAAATTTAAATGCAAATTTCTAACTACAATGGGTCTGAAACCTACGTTTTTTTCCATGAATTTCAATGTTTTTTTAAATGAGAATTTCTAAGTATAATGTACCTCAATCCTATGTTTTTTTTGTACACTACATATATATTTAGATATTAAACAATATTTGAGAATAATGTAGAGTTTGGAAAACTATATTCATAGATTTTTTTTTCATTAATTCACAGGAGTCGTGCACCGTATGCGCACCTTACATGATAGCTGTGCGCACCTCGCTACCGTACATTTCAGAAGTCGCAACGGGTCACGCCGGCATTGCGACTTCGGCGTAATTTGAAAAGTAAGAAATAGTATGGAAGACATTATCAATACATAGTTTGGTTATACAGTTTATATAATTAATTTTTTTAAACTTTTTAGAAACTTTTTTTGTCACTATATTAACCATATGAAATTTGACATGTGTGGGACGTATGCGCATACAGTAAGTGGCCCGTCCCCGCTCGTATTTACGGGTCACACCGGGCTTGCGCCTGGGTCACGACTTTGGCATATTTTCAAAGTGTGATATCTCACTATATAAAGTTCAAATATCAAATTTGTATAAACACTTTCACTAATATTCTTTGTAAAATATTGTATAAACTTTTATTTATAGTTTAGAATTATGTTTACAATATTTCATGGCTGCGTGATGCGTAAGCCATGGGTTGTGCGCACCCTACTCCACTTCGTGTCAGCATGGAAAGAAAGAATCTGATTGGTTTAAAACATTTTCATTCTGTAATAGGGAGGATCTATCCTTGTGATATTCCTCTTATTATTTGGATGTCTTGCTGGCAACACCTGTTGTTACCTGCTCTGTCCTTTTTTGAAATTTTAGTGTGTCATTTGATTTCTTTACATCCATCATAGCATCTGCACATGGAGACATTGATAAGTTGGATCTGGAGGAAGAAGAGATTGTAGAGCCAATCGAAGAAAAGAAAGGAGAGTGATGTCTGGATCTGTTTTACAGTACCAGAGGGTGAGAAGAAGGTGAATGCTCGCAAAGTGACTTTCACCATTTGTGAGAGGATTTTGTCAAGGGGCTCAGACAAGAAATATTCATGCAGCACATCTAGCATGAGAAAACATCTTGAAACTCTCCATCCTCTACACTTGGCCAGAGAAGAGAGAAGAGAACAAGTGACTGAAGCGGCACAGCAAGACCCTAATGCAAGTTACACCTGCTCCAAGACCCCATATTATCCCTGAATTGTTTGAAGTGGCCATAGTGTGGAAAAAATGTGATGCAAAACTGTGCTTTGCAGAGCAGTGTACCGATGTTATTACAACTGCCATTAAAGCACACAAATGTTAACTTTTTTTTGTAATGTGCTCCAAAATTTCATTTTCTTCACTTTTTGTTAAACAACTTGTTTGCTGTTTTCAATCTTTTATTGCTTAAAAAAATTCACAATCACGCAAAAAAAGAAAAAGTACCCAAATTTAAATTGTTAAAAAAAATATGGTTCTTACAGAACCCCATCAATTGGTTAAAATAAGAAAAAATCCATGAATGATTGCTTGAGAGCAAGAACACTGTGTGAGTGGCTAGAGAAGTGGATAGGTAATGCATGTGTGATTGCAGAAGTGCATGAGTAATGCTTTTGGTTATTGCATGAGTATATGGGTAGTACTCGGGTGATTGGGAGAGTTCATGGGTAGTGCTTGAGTGATTTCATAAGTGCTTGAATTGTGGCGGAGTGATTTTATGAGTGTTTGCATAGTAATTAGGTGATTGTAGAATTGCCTGTGGAGTGCATGGGTAATGCTTTCGTTATTGCATGAGTACATGGGTAGTGCACAGGTGATTGCAGCAGCGCATGTGTTAGTACCTGGCTCATTACATGAGTATATGGGTACTGACTGAATGATTAGAGTAATGTAAGGAGAGTGCATGGTGAATTTATAAGTGCTTGGGTATTGGCGGCGTGATTGGATAAGTAACTAGTACTGGCTGGGTGATTGGAGGAGTGACATGATGATTACTGGACTGTATGGGTAATACCTGGGGAATTGAAGGAGAGAATGAGTAGTTTGTAGGTGGTTAGAAAACTGCATGGTTAGTGCACAGGGAATTGTAGCAGTGCATGTGTTAGTCCCTTGGTCATTGCATGAGTACATGGGCACTGACTGGGTGATTAGAGTCCTGCAAATAGACTGCATGGTGCATTTAGAAGTCTTTGGGTATTGGAGGAGTAATTGGAAAAGTAACCACTACTAGCTGGGTGGTTGGAGGAGTGTATGGTGAGTGGCAGGGTGATTGCTGGACTGCATGGGTAATACCTGGGGAATTGAAGGAGCGAATGAGTAGTGTATAGAAGACTGCATGAATAGTTTGCAGGTGATTGTAGCACTGCATGTGTTAGTTCCTGGGTCATTGTATGAGTACAAGGGTACTGACTGGATGATTAGAGTACTACAATCAGAGTGCATGGTGAATTTGCAAGTGCTTGATTTTTGGCGGAGTGATTGGATAAGTACCTAATACTGGCTGGGTGATTGGAGGAGTGCATGGGGAGTGACAGGGTGATTGCTGGAATGCATGGGTACTACCTGGGGAATTGAAGGAGTGAATGAGTTTGTTAGAGGACTGCATGGGTAGTGTATAGAGGATTGTAGCAGTGCATGTGTTAGTGTCTGGGTCATTACAAGAATACATGGGTACTCACTGAATGATTAGAGCACTGCAAGGAGAGTGCATGGTGAATTTATAAGTGCTCGGGAATTGGCAGAGTGATTGGATGAGTACATAGTTCTGGCTATACCAAAAACAAGAGAAGAAAATACCTTAAGACAACACTCCACTGAATGTATTATAAACATTAAAATTCACACAGATGTCTATGATCATTCAAGTGTAGAAGTATGGATGAATGTAGGGTCAGTAATTCCCCCTTATATCCATGTTTCTCATGTCGTGGGACTTGAGTCACAGGATGGAAATTACCGATTGCGCTCAGGGTGGTGCTGACTCTACAACAGAGAAACCCTGGGCGTAGTTCACGTAGTCCCACTACGCGTAGCTACGCGAAGTGCACTTCGCACTATGCAAGCTACGCGATCTGCGTAGTGCGGTAGGGAAAAGGCTGTTCGCACTGATTGCACATGCCGGATGCTTGTCCACACTGTGCAATCATTGCAAACGGCATCTTGAACAGTGCAAGCGGTAATTTTCTGCCGCTTGAGTAGATTTGTACTCAAGCTGCAGTTTTCTAAACGCGGACTGGTAGTTTCTCATCACGAGAAACTCACAACGTTGAGAATCTCACCGGGATGTTTATTTTCCATGCTCGCGATCGGCAACTTGATGTTGCTGATCGAGAATTATGAAAAAGTCTCGCCCGGATGTCATTTTGCTTGCTCGCGGTTGGCAACTTAACGTTGAGGACCACGAGCAAGCAAAATTGCCTGCTACGCTATGTGTTTTTGCACTGTGCTACGTGCAATTCACGTAGTGCATAGTCTTGTAAACTACGCAAGAGTAGCATAGTCCTACGCCCAGGGTTACAACAGACACAAGCATTAGTTACTTCCTCGTCCAGCCAAGGACAGAACAGCGCCCATTGTTCACACCCCTATACTGTTCTAGCATATGCCAGGCCAGCCCACTCTGCTTACGCTTACAGGGGGGGGGACAACAGCGCTACATGTCCCAGGTCTATCCTGTAGTGATCTGCTGATCACAGGTCTAGTTGTCAGCGTGCCACAGCCAATCCCTCAGGGCTCGTTTACACTCACACCACACTCATCCAGCAGAGGCATCACAGGAAAATTGACCCTGCCAATCAAAAGGGCTATGAGCACATGCTAAAGGCCATTTACAATCTCTATATGGGTGTGTCTGTGTTGGTCAACATCACATTCCCCACTGCGGAGGTGACATGACATGATGGCATCCACATCACGATATTCGATCATAAAGGGCCCAGGACTTGAGATGCGGAGAGTTGGTGGCAGCCGAGGCATTTTGTCCGACACAGGCCTCCAACCAAGTGGCGATGACTTGAGGTGCACAGAGTTGGTGGCAGACAAGGCACTTTGGCCAACACGGGACTCCTACCACGTGTTGATGACTTGAGCTGCACTGAGTTAGTACCACCAGAGCTGAGCGGGTGTGCAGCCCTCGATTATGCGTGGGCCTCGCTACATTTATCTAAATTATGATTTATTTAAAATACTTATAAAGCGCAGCTGTCACCTTACAGGCATCCTGGCGCTCTGGCTTCGCTCTGGCTTCACGAAGTGGCAGCACGAAAAGAAGCAGAGAGAAGTGACCAGCAAGTTAAACCTTCGGAAATAGCCAGGTTTTGACACGTTTCCTAAAAGGAAGAAGTTCCTCCGTTTGGCGGATATCCAAAGGCAGACTATTCCAGAGTTTAGCAGCAGCAACTCCGAAGGATCTGCCCCCGGCCCTAGCCTTCTACATCATCCTGGCAACTAAGACATGATTTGAACTGTGAGCTCGGCTGGACCTCATGTACGCCAAAGGCAGATGGCTGTGCAGATATGACTCCTTAGCACGGTGCAGCAGGATGCGCTGGAGGACTGTGTCATGGAACCCACAACGGATGAGGAGGTTGCTCGGAATGTGGTGGGCCCTCTTGGAGACATGCCGGCGGTGGCAGGTGAGCATTGAGGTCTGGTGCGCAGGGTCGGGCAGTGATCGCTGGGCGGAGGACTGGTCTGGGGACCAGGGCTGGGATGTTTGCCAAAGATGTACTAATCATGCACACTGCCTAATAAAGTACTGTTTTTCCTCTGCTGTTGACTACTGGCCTTCATGACCTGGCACACACCCATTTCAGAAACTACATTATTGGATCTAGAGAACAGAGGCACAAGGCAACAGTTGGGGTTGGGGTTGGTTGCGCAGGAATACTACGAATTGGGATGAGCGTGTGGTGCGGATACAGGGGCATGCCGTTGCTTTAGTGGACATGTATCCAAGACATGTGTGAGGAAGTTTAATAGGGCTGGCTGTGAGACTCCTCCGACTCTGGCAGTTGTTGGTTGGAAGGTAGCAGAGGCCACCAGGTGCAGCACAGTCAGCATTTTTGTCTGCGGAGGGATGTTGGTTGTCCGCTGTGTTGGTACTGTCAGCATGTGGGCAATGTGGGAGTGTGCACCAACTTGAGACTGGGGCGATAATTCTTTCGCCACTTTTGCTGCGCTAAAGTTGCTGATAACTCGGCACTAAGTCCTCACTGTTGGGTAATAGGGTGGCTTTAAAATGAGCCCTTGTGTTTATTAGGAGGTTATGGTATCTGCATGCGAATAACAAGAAAAGAGTTTTAAAAAAAGGTGAAAAACAAGAAAAGTGGGCAGGATACAAACACCCTGACCCCATAGGCCTGCTCAGGGGATTCCGCAAGGACCCCCAGGGTCGAACAAAAGCATTTTATTTCTAAAAAAAAGCATTTTATTTCTAAAAAAAGTGGCTGGGTCTGCGAATGTGGATAAAAAAAACAAAGAAATCATGGGGCATATTCTCAAGGAATTATAGCCGAGTTATCAGCACTTTAACGCAGCAAAAGTGGTGAAAGAATTATCGTTCCATTCTCAACCGGGTGCAAACTGCCAATATCGCCAGTTTTCCAGCAATAGCTTCCGCTATATTTTCAATAACCAGTCAAATCTACAATGCGATCCAAAAACAAGCGATAAGGCGCTTTAGCAGTAGGATTTTAACACCTGCCTTTTACTGGTCTAAAGCAGGGCGACTTACTGCAGTATGAAAGGGAGACCAGCCCAGAACCACATCTGAAGACCTACACATGTCATGGAGCTACTGATCATGCAGCTCAGACACCCAAGTGGGCAACAACACCCACCGTCACTACCCCCAGGACCCCCCAGACCCTCCCCCAACTACCACCAAGGAAGTGCACAACCGAATATAGGACGTTCCGAAAACAGTATGGCCCCTCAAACACACAATAGCTGATTGTTGGGAGAGGTGGGAACCAAGTTTGTGTGAAGGAGGCAAGTCACCCATCAATAAGAATACACACAATGCCAAGAGTGGCTGTGATGTGATGGACAAACCTCTTTATGCAGAGCACAGACCTGTCCATGTGGACATATACTGGTGCTGGTGCTTGTAGTGTTGTTGACAGTGGACGCAACCCAGTTACCTCAGGCAGTGGGGAAGATCCCCCTGCGAACCCCGTGGCACAGCACTGCAGAGTTATGTCTGTGTAGGCTACTGCTTTTGATCTACACTGCGGACAGCAGGGCTCACAATTCAGATCGAGTCGCGATTGCAGATGACGCAATCCAGTAGGCAACAGACATTGCTACCAGTGCAACCTGCCAGGACCAAGCATCATTGCTGGCTGCGTACACGCTGAGTGCTTCAGGTACCACTAACTCTGTGCAGCTCAAGTCAATGCCACATGGCTGAGGGCCCTTGCTGACCACTGCCTCCGGACTACACTGCAGTCAGCAGGGCTCACAATTAAAATTCAGTCTTGATTCATTAATTGCAGAGTCCAGTAAGCAACAGACATTGCATCCAGTGTGGCCCACCCGGATGACACATCATCGCTTGCTGGGCACAAGCTGAGTAGTCAGGTGCCCCTAACTCTGTGCAGCTCAAGTCAATGCCTTGTGCAAGTGGCCCCTTGCTGACCAATGCATCCAGCCTACACTGCAGACAGCAGGGCTCACAATTCAGATTGAGTCACGACTGCAGATGATGCAGTCCTGTAGGTAAAAGATATTGCTACCAGTGAGACCCACCCGGAACACACATCGCTGGCTGCGCACACACTGAGTGCTTCTGGTGCCACTAAATCTGTGCAGCTCAAGTCAATGCCACATGTCTGTGGGCCCTTGCTGACTGCTGCCTCTGGCCTCCACTGTGGTCAGCAGGGCTCACAATTCCAATCCAGTCTTGATTCATTAATTTCAGAGTCCAGTAGGCAACAGACATTGCATCCAGTACGGCCCGCCAGGATGGCATATCCTCGCTTGCTGCGCACACGCTGAGTTTTCGGGCGCCACTAACTCTGTGCAGCGCAAGTCAATGCTACTTAGCTCTGGGCCCCAGCTGACCGCTGCCTCCAGCCTACACTACAGTCAGCCGGGCTCACAATTCCAATCCAGTCTTGATTCATTAATTGCAGAGTCCAGTAGGCAACAGACATTGCATCCAGTGTGGCTTGCCTGGATGAGGCATCATCGCTGGCTGCGCACACACTGAGTGCTTCAAGTGTCACTAACTCTGTGCAGCTCAAGTCAATCCCACGTGGCCATGGGTCCTTGCTGACCGCTGCCTACGGTCTAAACTGTGGTCAGCAGGGCTCACAATTCAAATTCAGACTTGATTCATTATTTGCAGATTCCAGTTGGCAACAGATATTGCTGCCAGTGCGGCACGCCCAGACAAGGCATCATCACTGGCTGCGCACACGCGGAGTGCTTCAGGTGCCACTAGCTCTGTGCAGATCAAGTCAACACCACGTGCCTGTGGGCCCTTGCTGACCACTGCCTCTGGCCTACATTGCAGACAGCAGGGCTCACAATTCCGATCGATTCCGCAATTGCAGATGACCAAGTCCAGCAGCCACCACACAATGCTACTAGTGCGGTCCATCCGGAGCACACATCATGGCTGCCTGCGCACATGCTGAGTGCTACAGGTGCCACTAACTCTGTGCAACTCAACTCAATGCCACGTGGCTGTGGGCCCTTGCTGATCACTGCCTCCAGACTACACTTCGTTCAGCAGGGCTCACAATTATATTCAGTCTTGATTCATTAACTGCAGAGCACAGTAGGCAACAGATATCCATGCGACCCAACCGGAAGATACATCATTGCTGCCTGCACACACGCTGAGTACTTCAAATGCCACTACCTCTGTGCAGCTCAAGTCAACACCACGTGGCTGTGGGCCCTTGCTGATTGTGGCCTCCGGCCTACACTGCGGTCAGCAAGGCTCACAATTCAAATTCAGTCTTAATTCATTAATTGCAGAGACCACAATTCAAATTTAGTCTTGATTCATTAATTGCAGAGTCCAGTAGGCAACAGACATTGCATCCAGTGCGGACCGCCCAGGTGACGCATCATCGCTTGCTGTGCACACACTGAGTGCTTCAGGTACCACTAACTCTGTGCAGCTCAAGTAAATGCCACATGGCTGTGGGCCACTGCTGACCGCTGCCTCCGGCCTACACAGTGGACAGCAGGGCTCACAATTCAGATCGAGTCGCGATTGCAGATGACGCAGTCCCGTACGCAACAGACATTGCTACCAGTGTGGCCCCACTGGACCACGCATCATCGCTGGCTGCTCACACGCTGAATGGTTCAGTTACCACTTACTCTGTGCCGCTCAAGTCAACGTCACATGGCTGCTGGCCCTTGTTGCCTGCTACCTCAAGCCTACACTATGTTCAGCGGGGCTCACAATTCAAATTCAGGCTTGATGCATTAATTGCAGAGTCCAGTAGGCAACATACATTGCATCCAGTGTGCCCCGCTCGTATGACGCATCATCGCTGGCTGCGCACACACTGTGTGCTTCAGGTGCCACTAACTCTGCGCATCTCAAGTCAACGCCACATGGCTGTGGTCAATTGCTGATCGCTGCCTCTGGCCTACACTGCAGTCAGCTGGCTCACAATTCAAATTCAGTCTAGATTTATTAATTGCAGAGTCCAGTAGGAAAAAGATATTGCTCCCAGTGTGGCCCGCCCATACGACGCATCATCGCTGGCTGCACACAAGCGGAGTGTTTCAGGTGCCACTAACTCTGGGCAGCTCTAGTCAAAGCCACTTGGCTGTGGGCCCTTGTCGACTTCTGCCTCCGGCCTACACTGTGGACAGCAGGGCTCACTATTCAGATTGAGTCACGATTGCAGATGACGCAGTCCAGTAAGCAACAGACATTGCTACCAGTGCGGCCCGCGGACCACGCATCAAGGCTGGCTGCGCACATGCTGTGTGCTTCAGGTGCCACTAACTATGAGCAGCTCAATTCAACACCACATGGCTGTGGGCCCCTGGTGACCGCTGCTTCCGGACTAGACTATGGTTAGAAGGGCTCACAAAATCAAAAGACCGTCTACATTCATTAATTGCAGAGTCCAGTATGCAACAGACACTACATCCACTGCGGCCCACTCAGACGTCAGACCACGCTTAATTGCGGGCTACGCACATGCTGAGTACTAACTCTGTGCAGTTCAAGTCAACGCCACTTGGCTTTGGGCCATTGCTGACCGCGGCCTCCAGCCTACACTGTGGTCAGCAGGACTCAGAATTAAAATGGAGTATTGATTCATTAATTGCAGAGTCCAGTAGGCTACGGACATGTCATCCAGTGCTGCCCGCCGGGACGACGCATCATCCCTGGCTGCGCAAACGCAGACTGCTTCAGGTGCCACTTACTCTGGTCAGCTCAAGTCAATGCCACATGGCTGTGGGCCCTTGCTGACCGCTGCCTCCGACCTACACTGCAGTCAGCATAGGCAACGCATCATCGCTTGCTGTGTACACCCCGAGTGCTTCAGGTCCCACTAACTGTGCAGCTCAACTCAACGCCATGTGGCTGTGGGCCTCTGGCCTACATTGTGGATAGCAGGGCTCACAATTCAGATCGAGTCACGATTGCAGATGACGCAGTCCAGTAGGCAACAGACATTGCTGCCAGTGCGGCCCGCTTGGACCACGCAACACCGCTGTCTGCGCACACGCTGAGTGCTTCAGGTGCCACTAACTCTGTGCAGCTCATGTCAAAGCCACGTGACTGTGGGCCCTTGCTGACCGCTGCCTCTGGCGTACACTGCGGACAGCAGGGCTCACAATTTAGATTGAATTGTGATTGCAGGTGACTCGGTCCAGTAGGCTAGAGATATTGCTAACATTGCGGCCGCCCAGAACAAGCATCATCGCTGGCTGCACACACGCTGGGTGCTTCAGGGCCCACTAACTCTGTGCAGCTCAAGTCATCACCACTTGGCTGTGGGCTCTTGCTGACCGCTGCCTCTGGCCTACACAGGACAGCAGGGCTCACAATTAAAATTGTGTCTTGATGCATTAATTGCAGAGTACAGTAGGCAACAGACATTGCATCCACTGCGGCCCGCCCTGATGATGCATCATCGCTGGCTGCACACACGGTGAGTGCTTCAGGTGCCACTAACTCTGTGCATCTCAAGTCAATGCCACATGGCTGTGGGCCCTTGCTGACCGCTGCCTCCGACCTACACTGCAGTCAGCATAGCTCACAATTCAAATTCAGTCTTGATTCATTAATTGTAGAGTCCAGTAGGCAACAGACATTGCATCCAGTGTGGCACGCCTAGGCAACGCATCATCGCTTGCTGTGTACACCCTGAGTGCTTCAGGTCCCACTAACTGTGCAGCTCAACTCAACGCCATGTGGCTGTGGGCCTCTGGCCTACATTGTGGATAGCAGGGCTCACAATTCAGATCGAGTCACGATTGCAGATGACGCAGTCCAGTAGGCAACAGACATTGCTGCCAGTGCGGCCCGCTTGGACCACGCAACACCGCTGTCTGCGCACACGCTGAGTGCTTCAGGTGCCACTAACTCTGTGCAGCTCATGTCAAAGCCACGTGGCTGTGGGCCCTTGCTGACTGCTGCCTCTGGCGTACACTGCGGACAGCAGGGCTCACAATTTAGATTGAATTGTGATTGCAGGTGACTCGGTCCAGTAGGCTAGAGATATTGCTAACATTGCGGCCGCCCAGAACAAGCATCATCGCTGGCTGCACACACGCTGGGTGCTTCAGGGCCCACTAACTCTGTGCAGCTCAAGTCATCACCACTTGGCTGTGGGCTCTTGCTGACCGCTGCCTCTGGCCTACACAGGACAGCAGGGTTCACAAGTAAAATTGTGTCTTGATGCATTAATTGCAGAGTACAGTAGGCAACAGACATTGCATCCAGTGCGGCCCGCCCTGATGATGCATCATCGCTGGCTGCACACACGGTGAGTGCTTCAGGTGCCACTAACTCTGTGCATCTCAAGTCAATGCAACATGGCTGTGGGCCACTGCTGACCACTGCCTCCGGCCTACACAGTGGACAGCAGGGCTCACAATTCAGATCGAGTCGCGATTGCAGATGACGCAGTCCCGTACGCAACAGACATTGCTACCAGTGTGGCCCCACTGGACCACGCATCATCGCTGGCTGCTCACACGCTGAATGGTTCAGTTACCACTTACTCTGTGCCGCTCAAGTCAATGTCACATGGCTGCTGGTCCTTGTTGCCTGCTACCTCCAGCCTACACTATGTTCAGCAGGGCTCACAATTCAAATTCAGGCTTGATGCATTAATTGCAGAGTCCAGTAGGCAACAGACATTGCATCCAGTGTGCCCCGCTCGTATGACGCATCATCGCTGGCTGCGCACACACTGTATGCTTCAGGTGCCACTAACTATGAGCAGCTCAATTCAACACCACATGGCTGTGGGGCCTTGTTGACCGCTGCTTCCAGACTAGACTATGGTTAGAAGGGCTCACAAAATCAAAAGTCCGTCTACATTCATTAATTGCAGAGTCCAGTATGCAACAGACACTACATCCACTGCGGCCCACTTAGACGTCAGACCACGCTTCATCGCTGGCTATGCACATGCTGAGTACTAACTCTGTGCAGTTCAAGTCAACGCCACTTGGCTTTGGGCCATTGCTGACCGCGGCCTCTCGCCTACACTGCGGTCAGCAGGGCTCACAATTCAGATCGAGTCACGATTGCAGATGACGCAGTCCAGTAGGCAACAGACAATGCTGCCAATGCGGCCCGCTTGGACCACGCAACACCGCTGTCTGCGCACACGCTGAGTGCTTCAGGTGCCACTAACTCTGTGCAGCTCATGTCAAAGCCACGTGGCTGTGGGCCCTTGCTGACCGCTGCCTCTGGCGTACACTGCGGACAGCAGGGCTCACAATTTAGATTGAATTGTGATTGCAGGTGACACGGTCCAGTAGGCTAGAGATATTGCTAACATTGCGGCCGCCCAGAACAAGCATCATCGCTGGCTGCACACACGCTGGATGCTTCAGGGCCCACTAACTCTGTGCAGCTCAAGTCATCACCACGTGGCTGCGGGCTCTTGCTGACCGCTGCCTCTGGCCTAGACTGGACAGCAGGGCACACAATTAAAATTGCGTCTTGATGCATTAATTGCAGAGTACAGTAGGCAACAGACATTGCATCCAGTGCGGCCTACCCGGACGACACATCATTGGTGGCTGCGCACATGCTGAGTGCTTCAGGTGCCACTAACTCTGTGCAGCTCAATTCAACGCCACTTGGTTGTGGGCCCTTACTGACTTCTGCCTCTTGCCTACTGTGGTGTCAGCAGGGCTCACAATTAAAATTGAGTCTTGATTTATTAATTGCAGAGTCCAGTAGGCAACTAACTTTAAAGTCCCTGAAACCTGTGTTTTTTTCAGTGAATTTCTATGGTTTTTTAAATGCTAATTTCTGACAATAAGCAATAGGATTGTACTCAGAATATCCAATATTTTGGATGATGTATTCCATAAGTATTTCATCTTTTGTTCCATATGCCTACACAGCAGTGCTCACAATTCAAATTCAGTCTTGATTCATTAATTGAGTCGCTGGCTGCCCTTGCTGACCACTGCCTCCGGCCTGCACTGTGGTCAGCAATGCTCACAATTAAAATTGAGTCTTCATTTATTAATTGCAGAGTCCAGTAGACAACAGACATTGCATCCAGTGCGGCCCGCCCAGACGACGTATCATCACTGGCTGCACACACACTGAGCGCTTCAGGTGACACTAACTCTGTGTAGCTCAAGTCAACGGCACGTGGTTGTGGGCCCTTGCTGACAGCTACCTCCGGCTTTGACTGCGGTCAGCAGGTCTCACACACATTCAATCCAATCCTGACCTGCAAGGACACGCCATCATCGCTGGCTGCGCACACGCTGAGCTCTTCAGGTGCTACTAACTCTGTGCATCACAACTCACGGACCGTTTATGATTCACTTTCGTGCTGCAGACTGTGGACTTTTACAATGTCACCTCAGGCAGCAGGAATATCCCGATGGGACATTAACAATTTCTTCACATGAGCACGCTCATCTCTGGTGACCCTACCTCACTGCATCACATGTTTTAGAACCTTTTTGATAAAATCTCTTGTGTATGAATTCAGATCTGGTGCCGCTACCATAGTGCACCACAAGTCATGCATCGTTTATGATTAAATCTCTGTGTGTGATTCGATCCCTGAGGGCTCGCTTACACTCACCTCACACGCATCCAGCACTGGCGTCACTGGACATGTGACCCTGGTAATAAAAGGGGCTGGGCGCACCTGCCCGTAGCCAGTTCCACTATCTATCTAACTGTGTCCATGTGTTCATTATGTATGCATGATGGCCCCGGGCCCTACCACATTACATTGTGCTGTGGACAGCGGACGCAAACATGTTACCTCTGGTAGTGGAGAAGACCTTGTTCATGTAGCTTTGTCGTCCCCCCTTTAAGCGGAAGAGGAGTGGGCAGAGCCGGCGTACACCAGTACAGCATAGGGGTGTGCAGCATTTGCCCAAGACTCTGCTCGTGGTTCAGTTCTGGACTGGACAAGGAAGTAACTAATGCATGTTTCTGTATTTTAGTGTCGCGCCACCAGGCATACAATCGACAATGTTGCAATGTAGCAATTCATACACAAGAGATTTTATCAAAAAGGTTCTAAAACATGTGATTGTGATAGGTGATTTTGATGTCGCCTCAACAGGTTTTGGGCCCTTGCCTCTCATGGGTACTTGACCCACCCATGCAAGTGAGATATCATTTTTATAGGGAGACCTTGGGGAATGCTGGGTGGGAGGAAATGTGTGGATCCACATAGATTCCAGAACTTCCCCAAACAGAAATTTCATTAAAAAGTGATTTATTTCAGCTAAATTTGAGGTTTGAAGGGGCTTGCGGGTAGGAAAATGTTAAGGGACCGATGGAAGCCATACCTCGCTGTACTCCCCCGGGTGTTTAGTTTCCAGAAATGTGTGGGTTTGGAGGTTTCCCTAGATGGTTGCTGAGCCCAGGGCCAAAAACTCATGGGACCCTTGTTGCAAAACCAGATTTGTTTGTGATAGGTCATTTTGATGTCGCCTCAATAGGTTTTGGGCACTTGCCTGTCACGGGTTTTTGACCCACCCATGCAAGTGAGGTGCTGTTTTTCTTGGAAGACTTTAGGGAATGCGGGGTGGGTGGAAATTTGTGGATCCACACAGATTCCAGAACTTTCCACCACAGAAATATGAGGAAATTGTTGTTTTCTTTTACAATGTTTTAGGTTTGCATGGGATTCTAGGTATCAGAACCTGGTGAGAGGCAGTCAACTTACCCCATCCTAGATTCTCCTGGGTGTCTAGTTTGTAAAAATATATAGGTTTGCTATGTTTCCCTAAGTGCAGGCAGAGCTAGGGTTCAAAAACTAAAGCTAGGCACTTTGCAAAAAAAGGTAATTTTTCATTGTGAAAATGTGGTGTGTTCACGTTGCGTTGTGAGCCGTTTCCTGTTGTGGGCACTAAGCCTACCCACACAAGTGAGGTACCATTTTTATTGGAAGACTTAGGGTAATTCAGATTTGTAAAGCAACTGTTATTACCTATTGACTTTTGATGCATTTCTGCCTTACACATGAAAGACAATGTGTAAAAAAGAAGTAATTTTGAAAAATGATTGATAATTCTCCTGCTTGTATGAGTATTCCCAATTTCAGAAATGTGCAAATATCTACTTTTTCTAACCTGTATATTTTGTTCCCATTTCAGCAATACATAGGTGTCTTTCATACCGATTTTTCCATGTATACATTTTCCCAAAAGAATTGCTATATATCTGGTACATAACAAAAACCATTGCAAGTCGCTGCTCAGTTTTTGGCTATGGGTTCGTCGGGTTCTCGGTGGACCTACAGGTCCTTTATATCCCCACAACCAGAAAGGTCCAGCGCATGTAACAGTATATTGATTTCAAAGAGTTGTCATAATTTGAAGAAGTTACATGTGAAAACTTGACACAAAAGGTAGTTGTTTCCAGAGCATTTTAAATTGTTCCTATATTTAACTGTTAGTTTCTATAAAGAAAGCTTGAAGGATCTACACAAATGACCATTTGCTGCATTCAGAATGTTGTCTACTTTGCCAAAATGTATAGCTTTCTTGGATCCATTATTGCTATCATACCTATTTCTATTAACTGGAAGGAGGTTGAAAGCACAAAAAATAGCAGAAATATGCAATGTTCCAGTAAAATGCTAAAGCTGTGTAAAAAATGTTGCTTTTCTGTCAAAAGTCTGCTTGTCCCTGAAAGCTGGGACATTTTTTCCCCCAAAAAACCAAATGTAGCTGTATTTTGGCTAATTTCTGGGTCCCCTCCAGGGGAATCCACAAACCCTGGGTTCCTTTAGAATCCACATGATGTTGGAAAAAAAGGACGCAAATTTTGCGTGGAGACCTTATGTGGTCAAAACGTTACAGGGGCCCAAGCGCGAACTACCCTAAGTAGCCAAAAAAGGCTTAGCACAGGGAGGGAAGGCCTAGCAGCGAGGGGGTTAATTTATATTCGCCCTGGGGGACCCCATCTCCCGGGGCATGGCCATTCCTTTTATATATATTTTTTTTAAGGGAGGTAGACCGCGTGGTCCCCCTCCCTGGCCCTTTTTGGCCCTGGGGGCCCCATCCCCAGGACATGGCCACTTGTTGGGGACCATGGGGTGAGCCCCAATGCCCCCACGGTTCCACCGTCTCCCCACCGCCTGCAGGAGTTGGCATTGCTTTTGAGCACGGAGAGCTGCTCACATGTAGCTCCCCTTGCCCAAAAGAAATCCTGCTTTGCTTCATTGAAGCAAGAGCAGGTTTCCCATCTCTCGCTTCAATGAAGCTTTTCCAGGTTTTGTTCCAGAGTGCACTCTTTTTGTTAAATGGTGTAAATCCGTTCAGTAGTTCCTGAGAAATTCATATTTTTTGAAATATTAGTATCTGGTGACTGCAGTGGATCTGCAAACCCTCTTGATCTCGAGCTTGACTCTGATTGGCTGCCAACACTTCAAACCAGGAAGTGTTGCAGCCATCTTTTCACTCGGTTAAAAAAAAGAAGAAAAGGGGGCAGGGTAGGAACACCCTAAACCCGTATGCCTGCTCTCGGTGGTCCCACAGTTACACCAAGTGCCCAAAAAAGCATTTAAAAAACTAAAATCAGCGGGATTAGCATAGGGTCCACAAATCCCGCAGGTCCTTTTTTAAAAAAACGATGCTCTGTCTTTGGCGCTTTGTTTAATTAAGGCCCCGGATGGGCCATGTTGAAATATGATGCGGGAGCCCAGCGGAGCCCCCACAGCCCTGGGTACCACCACCTTCCCTGGCCAAATTTGCATGCCCCTGCAGCCCCTGGGACGGCCACCTCTCCAGGGCTTTTTTTATAAATAAAACATGTGGGGGGCTACTGCCCACCCTTAAGCTGCCCCAGGGGCTTTAATCTTTAAATGCAGGAGGGGGCTTGCCCCCCACAGCCACGGGGCTTTTAAAAAATATAAAAGGTGTGGAAGGAGAGCTCCTCCCCCTTACACTGCCCTGGAGACCCTCTGCTCCCCAGGGCATACATTATGTAAATGCTGGGGTCCATTGCAGACCCCCGTCCTGGGGACCACCACCTTCCCGAGGCTATCTAGAAGATGGGAGGGGGGCCTGCTCCAGCAATGTCCCGGGGTGTCCACCCCAGGGATATTGCAGTTTGCGATGACAGGGGGGAGCACTGCTCCTGCCCTGTCATAGCAAACTTCTGCTTCGCTTCATGGAAGCAAGATCAGGAACATTGCTCTCGCTTGCATGAAGCAAAGCAGAATTGTTTTTGGGCAAGGGGAGCTGCATGTCAGCAGCTCCTTTTGTCCAAAAGCAATGCTGGCTCCCACAGGAGGCTGGGAGCAGGCAGGGACCGCGGGGGCATTGGGGTTCCCCCTGTAGTCCCAAACATTGTGGCCAAGCGGTGGATGGGGTCCCTGGGGCCAAAAACGGCCTAGGAGGGGGGCTACTCAGCCCCCCTCCCTTTTCTTTAAAAAAAAGGAATGGCTGAGCCCCAGGGTATGGGGTCCCCGTGGGGAAATTGGCCTTAACAAATGGTCCAAGGCCATGCCCCTTTTTATAACAGTCTGCAAATACGCCTCTTGGTGCACTGCTGGTGGGGCGATGAGGTCCTCTTGTGTCCCCTTGTGTCCGGAGGACTTCAGGACTAAAGTGGACTTCATCCCCCAAGTAGCAATGTGCCATGTGGTGTGGTAGTCTGTGTTGTGGAGTGGTAACCTCAGGTTTTGTCTTCCTTGTTTCAATAGAAGCTACATTATAAACTAAATGAGGCACAACAAATGAAGCAACCACAAAGGAGCCCTTCTGGAGCTAGTCCGAGGTATGAGCAGGGACACTGGAATTATGCCTCTGTTCGGCTGCACTAATTTTCGCATAATTATACATTTTCCGCATTTGCCACATAATCCATCATTTGCTGCATAATCTGTACCTTGTTTCTAGCTCTAATGTTACCAAACATGCAGCGACAAGTTTTACAGCGTGGTGGAAGGCACTTTGCAACGCTGGAATGGTCACCTGTTACTTATTGCAATGCCATTTGAGATGTCAACAGTGATGTCATAGACCACATCACGAGTAATGTAATATGTGACGTTATCAGCAGCGCATTGCGGTGGTGCGAGTTATAGTTAGCTCAGATAACTATAACTTGAATTTCTTGGGTTTTGTACAAGTGAATTCAGCCATAATATTAACAAATATTAAAGGGGAGGCAGCATCAGTGGCTATCCACCAAGGGAGTTCAGTCGTTTACAACATGAGCACAAACTACCTAAAATAATTGAACTGCATTGCCAGAATCAGGCAGGGACAGTTTGGGTGGAAAAGCACAACTGATGAGTAGTCCCAAGAAGGAGACCTTCAAGCAGACACCTGCTTCATCAAAAAAGAAGTGGGACAATAACAAAACAAAAAAAGTCAAAGAAAACAGATCTCAATCCAGAGGTAGATCTTCTCCACAGAGCCCTCCAAAAGGAGATATAACCTTAGGAAAATGGACAATATTAGGAAACCTGACAGGTATCAGGAACTGATACACGTTCCTCTTGTTCCTTTCAGGGTTCAACGAAAAACTCAGAGAGAAAAGGACGGTAAGACAGACAAGAGCGTGCAAAGTCCAGAGACAAGCAACATATATATACTTCCAAAAAAAAGATAAACCAAAATAAAAGCCACAGTTAAAAAAGAAGGTTGCAGGTCTAAAGATCAGACATGCCCAGAATTCTGAGGACTCTAATACTGAACGGGGATCGGACTCCGATGATGCTAGATAGTGCAACAGAGGTAACAATAGCTCACCAGAACCTTAAGGAATTTCTGATGACAGCAGACTTGAATGATTATATCACTGTGAAAACACCTGAGACTAGGGTAAATGTCCCACATAAATTGTATGAAATACCACACCAAATAGAGGGGGACGAATGCAGGACAGTTAGAGATCTCTTTTAGGAGAACCTGATGTTTTGCTATGACATTTTGTTAGCTGAACAAGATTGGCTGCCAGCATTTGTCATGGATTGCCCTAGGGGAGAAATAGTCATTTTACCAACATTTTCCGACCATGTTCCCAAATATCTAAAATATACATATGCCCGGGAGTGGGCAGTAGTCCAAGCACTGGCATTATACAAAAAACAAAAACCCACCACATAATTCCATTAAAAAATACTCGGACTGCACAAAGGCAGTGTCCAATAAAGCAAGAAGCTAAACAACAAGTCTGGAGATCTTAGATCAACTTGAGTACCAGATGGTGATTAAAACTTGGACCTCTAAAATGAAAAACCCTTTGTTTCCCGTATCAAAACCAGACAATTCATATTGATTGGTTTAAATTATAGACATTTAAACACTTTCAAAATACACATAGTGCTGCATTAATAAATAACATTGTGCGGAAAAAATACCAAACAATGAATCATATTTTAAATGGATTTTTTTGTCAGAATTTTAGCATCTGAGAGCAGATATTTGACAGCATTCTCAGTGCAAGGGTCCTAAAGTCAATTATGTCGACTCCCCCAGGGGTATAAGAACAGCCCGGGGTTGTTTTGTTTTCAGCTAGGGCAATTGAGTAACTTCAGAATCTGGATGAGGAGGCATTGTCCTATGTAGATGATATTTATCTGATGGATGATCTGGAGGAACACTTGACCAGGTTGAGCACCATACCTTTGGGATTCCCCTCTAAGGGTTACAAATTCAACTTTAAAAAATCGAAAATAGTCCACCTTAATGTCCTTATTCTAGGATCTGAGCTTTCAAGTGAAGGGAAAAGCCTAGCAGCTACCTTTTTAGAAAAGTATGTGCTGCTTCAACCTCCAGAATCATTAAAAAACTTCCAATCAATCCTGGGATTCCTGAATTTTGGCAGAACATACATTTTGGATTACGCAGAAAGAGTAAAACATTTCTATGATTTAATAAAACCTGACTTTTCAGTTAGACAGTGAACACGGGAACACACAGCTACTCTTCTTTCCTTACACGCTGACATGAAAGCTTCCAAACACTTACAGACATGTGTAAATGTACGCAACCTGGTTGTCGGTGTAGATGAGGGTCAATCATATTACAACTATCTAAAATGCAGTGAAGGTGAGACAGTGCCAATAGCATAAAAATCACATTTTTACACAAATGCTGTGATGCACTTTGCATCAACTGAAAACATTCGAACAGCAGTACAAACTGCTGTAGTTAGAGAAAGAGCCCTGGCTCAAGAGAAGCGTATAATAGTCGTTACCCAGGTTCCAGCCTTAGAGGCTGCGACAAAGGTAAGCGTTCCCAATGCTAAAGCCCTACATCAAAGATTAATACAATGGGCTAATTCTCTTACTCCAACATATGGAGAATACGAACACGAATATCCGCTACCAAATGAAATAATGCCTCTAGATCAGTATGATTATATATCATTTACACTGACGGTTTTGCTCAAAACGTTTCATCCGAATTGTACAAAAAAGCAGTCTCTAGGAGACAGCATGAAACAGCTAGCGGAATTAAAGGCACTATTACTAACACTAGTAAACACCGTTCCAGAATTCTCCACACTAAGGGGCCGATTAGGATGGCGGACGGACTTGCGTCCGTCCGCCATCCCAGAGGTGGAGGGACCGTCCGCATGGGCTGCGGCGGTCCCTCCGTGCAAATTAGGATGTGACCGCCACCCTGGCGGTCACATATTTAACATTGCGTCGGGTGCTGCTTCAAGCAGCACCCGCAGCAATGTTAAAAGTGCATGTTTTACATTTACATGCACAAAGCGGCAGGCACCGCGCGGTGCCTGCCTCTTTGTGCATGTAAATACTGGGGGGTACCATAGGTACCCCCCATGTGCACCCCCCACCCGCCTACACCCTGGGGGCCCGCAACGAGCCCCCAAAAACAAAAGTACACATGCTTTTCCACGGCGGAAAAACCGCCGCGGAAAAGCATGTTTACTAATGCTTCCTAATTTGGTTGGCGGTGTCTGATAGACACTGCCAGCCAAATGAGAGCTTTTCCGCCGCGGTAGTAATCCGACCGCGGCGAAAAAGCAGCGGACAGAAACCAAGACCCACCAGCCATCGTAATGCGGCGGTGGGTCTTTGGTGACTCCGCAGAGGATTTTCCGCCTCCTCCGGGCCGGAGGTGGCCGGAGGTGGCTTCCGCCGGCCCGGAGGAGGCGGAAAATCCTCCATCCTAATCGGCCCCTTATTGTGTGTGATTCCTTTTACTGTGTACAGTCATACAGTGAATATTTACATTACTGGGGATAGAATGGGTTTAAAGATGCAAAAGGTGGCACAATTATGCAGAAAACGCAATGGGAACAGGTAGTGGAGTTGAAAAATGAACTACCAAGGGCTCACCTGGTACACACACTGAGTCATCAACGTGACAGCGTTCATGTTGAAGGGAACCCATTGACTGAAAAAGCCGCGAAGGGGGCAGTATGTACGGCTTCCTTAGCTGTAATCACTTGTGCAAAAACAAGAATAGACGGTGAGATTATGGTTGCAATTATTGCTACACGCAATAAATCAGCCGCACCGAAAAGATTTTTACTCAGGTACTCAAGTAATCCTACAAGTTAGATGAAAATAACGTTCCGTTTGCTGTTATTCCTGGAGTGGAGGATAGAGTACTACCAAATATGGATCATAGGTTAGGGTTAATTCTAGCAGCACACGAGGGTATAGGCTCTGCACATGCAGGAGTTACAGTGACTGTTTCTCTATTGAAACAATGCTATTGGTGGCCAGGACTAAGAAAGCAGAGTAAGGACTACGTCTTGAAATGTGTCATTTGCCAGCAGATGAAATGCTCCACAGTAACACGTCCAGGACAGACACAATTACTAATATGAGACAAACCACTCGTGTGTGTTTATTTGGACCACTGCAGTCCCTTACAATCTGATGGGGCTTACAAGTCTATAATGGTTGCAGTGGATTCCTGCTCTAGATTCCTATGGGTGTGGCCCTAGCGCTCGGCTGACGCTCAAACTGTTATAAAAGGTTTGTGAGTCTTTATAGGGACATACGAAATTGGCACATTACATTCTGACGTGGCCCCACGTTTAGCACTAGGGCTTACAAGGAAGTCATGGGAAGTTTGGGTGTAGCATTACTCCTCTCCGTGCCATCCAGAAGGAAAATCTGTAGTGGAGAGCAAAAAATGGGACTTAAAGCAGTCTTTAGAAGCTAGAGTATTAGGCTTGGGTGGAAATTGGGTAAAACATCTCTCTTGAGTTCAACGGGCATTATATAATCAGCCAAGAAGCTCTCTAGGGCTTGTAACTCTTTATGAGGTCCTTTTTGGGACAAGAATGCGGGTACCTGATCTTGATTGTGAAGGGATAGTGGCGTATGAAAAACCTTTTGACGTTTGGCTGTTTTACAGGACTTAAATTAATCCAGGGCAATACAGAGTAATGTACGGGTGAAAAGGACTGCCACTGGGGAAGTCAAGTCTGTCAGGGCAAGACCTGTCTAGATCCCTCAAGAATTTGGGCAATCATACAGGAAGCCTGTACCCGTCCTGGCAGTTGAAGGAACAAGAACAGCACTTCTGCCACCCCTTGCCTGTAAAATGGAGAAAATATTTGTCTCACTTGACCTAATCAAACCACACTATGTGGCGATACCGGGTACTAGGCTGTGTGGATTCCAAAGTAACTGACACCCTCCTCTCGCAACTATACAAGAAGTCCAAACAGAAAGAATCATTACGATTGAAGAGTCACCGGCACGGAATGATGCACTATGCAACAATGCCATGGAACTCATTCCTCTTGAAACTGAAGTTCAAAATGAGAACTCAACAGAACACAGATATCTACATCAACATGCCCCAACAAGAGCCAGCTGCAGTTTCCACAAGACCTGCGGAATTACCGAAAATTGATTGAACTGCATCTGGCTATTTCATTGGCTTTGATACTTTTTCATTGGATCCAAGTGAACCTGAAACAATGCCAGCTTCAAAAACATGTCTACAGCATTTTAAGGATTTTCTAAACCTTCTTAAAAAGACTTACCTGGCAACATCTTGGATGTAACTCTGGCTATTCTTTTCTGAATAGGCCTAGTAATTGTCTTTAGTATGCTTATAAATGGAACTTATCTTTGAGAAAGCTCTGCAGCACAAAAAGTGAATGTGATCCTAAAACCGCATCTATCATCACATCGTGAAAGAAGAGACCTATCATCATTGAACATTACAGGAGTTCCTATACCTGATGGGATAGTGTGGGACAAGGTTTATTACAATATATTTGGCCTGACCGAACTTTTAAAAATTCCACTTTTATTTAAAATTTCATTGAGTGATATCATTAACTGCAGGGCATTTCCCGATGATTGGGATTATGAAACTTTAAATATTATGTTGTCTGATTTAGAAAAATCTGCTGCTTTTTCTAATGATGAAATGTTGGAGGACACATCAGATTTTGAAACAATGTATTGCTATCAACATTAGGATCATTATTTTCTCTATAAATCTGCTTATCCCAGAAATGTTTTTATATACCACCAATGGGAACATTGCCCGACTCCACGGAAAAGCAGTTCAAAAACATGTGCACAAAAATTCCATATTTTACAAGGTTTAACACATCAGACCCAGCCTCATATTATTATAAGGTTGCATCAACACCAGCACAGAAAAATAAGCTGACAAACACCAAACACACTTTATAGCCCAGTTGTCTGAACAGGGTTTCGACTGATGGAAAGACACCATAGACTTAAAATCTGTCTGGGGTACTAGAGACTGGCAGGTCCAAGGAACGGAGGCACTTTTTAGAGCATGCCTTATTACTCAACAGATAATGTTTCTGAATGAAACAGTGCAACAAACGACCTGTCTTGGATTGGCCAGGAATTAAGATTTGAATACACCTCAGTTGCCCATACCATCACACACTGAGGGTAACATAACATCACAAGAAGAGATTACACTAGATGATATCCTGCAAAACAATAGATTAGACCCGGAGTGAAAGGGAGGGTTGATTTGGCCCACAGACACCAATAGCTGGCAAGAAAGATTCTTGAGTAAAACCAAAAGATTTATTATCAACAGGCCAGATCCACTCTATGTACAGAGAAAACACCCAGGTGTAGTGACATCATAGTGTGTTGGAAAGTTATGCCTCGATTGGCTAAAGACCTCGACACTCACACATGTGAAACAACACTTATCCTTACTTATAGAGGATGTGGACCTACGGGATTTTGTATTAGGTCCTAGGAAGCCACGTCACAAATGTTTCAACTATGCTGTCTATAATGAGATTAAGAAAATATCACAAGAGGCCGCAGAAAGATTACGAGAAATAGATTTTATACATTTAGGGAAAGCTCGAGCATTGGTCAATAATGGGTTAACAACAGTAAATTACAGGATATATTCACTGGGCAACATTGTATCTTCTACTATAGATGTACTAGAACAGGATTTGTCCATATTTGTCCATATTACAACACAGGCAATCACAATTGTGTTCTATTATTTTATTAAGCTGGACACTCCAATCTTTGCGCGCAGGCTATGTGCCTTGACGTTTCATAAACAGCACGTCTCTGTTTTCTTTGTATAATCTGACAGAAAACCAGATAGAAATGGCACAGAAGGGAGCAAAGTATACAATGCTGCATATTGAAAAACTGGCAGATTAGCCTTTACAGTGGCAGAGTCACAGTCCACGGAATGGTTAATCCATGGCCACATAACTCTTCCGATCACTACTTTTCAATTCCAAAATTGCCTTGAACAAATGCAAACTGGCTGATATGAAGAAATGGGTAGGGAATTCTGACGGAATCCTGGGAATTACTGTACAGATTTCTATGCCGGAGTGGGAAAAAAGAAGTGTTTCTAAGCTGTACTAACTGCGAGCATACTTTAAGTGGATCACTCATATGCCAGGATATATTGCTCCATGGGGTCTGCAACGGTTCTGTGGCGAACCTATCCTGTCAATTGAGGGGTGCCCCAGCTGCCATGATCACTCCAGTGTTCAGATTGCTTTCGAATGGGAGTTATGTAATGCTGAACAATCAAGGCTGCTGTGGGTTGCTTCCCGGCATCGCATATGTGGTAATATTGAGCTCCAGGGTTACTTGATGTATGCAAGTATTGTTTCCACCAAACCATACAGTCATGGAGGCACTGTTATGGCATTTGCTAAATATTTCATTATTATGGTTTGATGCTTTGAGCAGAATGAAAGCCATGCTTATACAGAAATCCGTTCCCTTAGCCTCCTCTCGAGAGACTTTTGATCTTTAAGTACCAAGATCTTCAACAGAGATATAGGCACTTATATGTACAAATTGCCCCTTCCATTTTGCAGAAATAGTAAATCGTATCTTTACCATGTATGATACGACAGGCATCGTCCACCTATTCAAGACCATACGTTCGGTACTATAAAGCACCTTTCAGAAGGTTCTCGAAGTTATACCAAACTTTATACATGCATGTATTTGGAAGCATATTTGGAAGGCCGCCGCTGATCTTGTTTCTAATAGCAGTGTCCGAAGGACGGTCGGAAGCAGAAGCGAGGAGGCTGTATAGGATGAATACTGGTAGTATCAGCTCTTGATGGTATGGACATCGGCTCCTCCTCTGACACCCAGGCCTTGGATAGCACACAGGCTGCCCCAGCATCGGTTGTGGACAGTACGAAAGATCATCTGTGCTCAATTGACATAATCTGTGAGGTGTTAACGGGACCGTCAACTGCAGAGGCTGACAAGAAATATGTTGCCTCTACCAGCCAGGACACAAACATTTGACTCATTTGGCCCGTCATGAGCTGGGAAAATATTTTGGAAAACAAACAGAAAATTGGAACTCTAGATCAAAATTGGCATTCTTTTTGAGCATGTATGGCTTTCAAATGCTATAGCTACTATACCAAACGTTATACAGACTGTACCTACAAACACATTAGAGCTATAGCTTAAGTGTGAAATTTCCATTTTTTCCCCTTTTTAAATTTTTTTAAGAACCTTTTAACTTTTTAAACCGTGTTTTGTTAACACAACGAGAAACTAAAGTTTTAACTATTTGTGTTTCTAGTCCACCTATTAGTACTTTTAGTATTTAACTATATCGTCCTTTCAGGAGAGAAGTGGGTGTTATATTCTATATAATTACCATAATATATGCCTCTGTAATTTCATTACCCTTCACCTATTTTCTTCCCTACATTACACTTGTCACGGTTTACATGGACTGATCTTTTACCTAGATATGACACCGCATTCAGAACGCAAGTTTTTCCCTAGTTCGAAAACTCATACATTATGCATTCTTGGAAGCACAATGGGACTACATTCTCCTGTATAATATCTATGTATAAAGTTGATGCCCAACGTCATCCTTAGGTCAACACAGTAAGGTCCACTTGGGTGTAATCAGCTTTTTTAATCATTGCTCACTGACGGAACCCACTGGGGACATTGAACTACAGTTACCAGCATTCCATTATGCAGATCACTTGGTGCAGTTAATCAAGTGCATGCGTATAAATACCTGAAGGAGGCATCTCTGTCTATTTGCAATTTTCCTCTGACGAAGGAGCTATCCATTGCTTCAAAATGCGTAAGGAATAGAAAACTGAACTTTGGACTGGGGCTGCTGGTGTTCCATTAATAAATGGCTTTCATCATCCTTCTGCGTGTGTCTTCTCATACAGGGCAACTTGTATGATGGATGTATTGTGCGGCAGCCTGGCCGCTGAGAATAAATGCCACAGCTATCTTTCAGCTCGGGGCCCTTGCTGAGAGAGTGACTTGTGTCTTATGGGGACACAGAAAGACAGGAAATAAATCATCCGCATCCCGGCCCAGGGGGACATTGAACTACATATACCAGCATGCCATTATGCAGATCACTTGGTGAATAAATAAAGTTCATTCCTATAAATACCTGAAGGAGGCACCTCCGTCTATTTGCAATTTTCCTCTGACAGAGGAGCTATCCATTGCTCTGAAACGCACAAGGAATAGAAAACTGAAATTTGGACTGGGGCTGCTGGTGTTCCGTTAATTAATGTCTTTCACCATCCTTCTGCTTGCGTCTGTCTACTCATATCAGGGCAAATTGCATGATGGATATATTATTACCTACTGGCGGTCGCCAGTAGGTATATATGGTTAGGATTTTTTCTCTATGGGTTTTTTGAAAATTCTATGTCTAATAACTTTGGCGTTTGTGGACGGAATCGGCTGAAATTGTCAGGAAAATGGCACATTTTGTTTCTGAGCAGCCCTTGAAAATTTGGGGGGGGTTCGTCCAGTGGGGGCCGAGAAAAAAGGGGGGTCCCAAAACGTGTTTTTAACATTGAGTTTTCCATAGGGCGGTTGGCCTCACTTTTAGCCCGAACGGCTGAATGGATTTGCACGAAACTTGGCAAAATTGTAGGGACTGGTAGCCCGATGTGCCTTTTGTAGGTCTCAATATATGTGCTCCAGTGGATTTTGAGAAATTAACGTTTAAAAAAAGATATATATCTGTAACAGCGGACCGGTTAGCGCTCTGGTTCGCGGACTTTTCGCGCAACGGAGCTTTGTGAAGCGAAGCTGATTGGTTCTCCGGCGTCTGTCAACATTCCAAACAGTCCGTAGCGGCCGCCATCTTGTCTCTCGGTAGGATCGAGAGACAAGAGGAGGTCAAAACAAAGGGGGAAATAACTATAAGGGGGCATAGTAGATCCTCGCTGACCCCCAAGGTTTGATGTGGAGGTTTTAAAAGGGCCCCGCGGGGCAAAAAAAAATAATAAAAATAATAATTGAACGGCTGAATGGATTTGCACGAAACTTGGCAAAATATTAGGGACTGGTAGCCCGATGTGCCTTTGCTAGGTCTCAATATATGTGCTCCAGTGGATTTTGAGAAATTAACGTTCAAAAAAAGATATATATCTGTAACAGCGCTCCGCTTCGCGTAACGGAGGTTTGCGAAGCTGATTGGTCATTCTGTCACTGGGCTATAGTTGGGCTACATCTGGCTGATATTTGGGCTACATTTGTTTTTTTGTGTGTCTGGCGGCCATCTTTGGGCTACATTGGGCTACATTGGGCTTCATTGGGCTACATTCGGCTAATTAGCAAATAGCTCATCGCAAACTAGGAATGGTAAAGAATCGCTATTTATTCCTTAAAGTTCGCTATTTAGGAAATGCAAATAACTTTTATGATACATATGGCGGTTCATCTCTAACAAGATAAGAAGCATAGGGATAGATTTATGATGACTGGCGCATCACCAGGGATGTGTTAGTCATTCTGTGCCGCTGTTCCGTCACCTATGGTGTGCTGCATTTACAATGCGGCGCATCATGGGGCAAAAACAGCACAGATGCGTGATGTATCTGTGCCGTAAAGGTGGCGCATTGCTGGAGTTGTATCGCAAGTGTGATGAAGCTCCAGCAAGGGTCGGGGGTGCCCCTGTCGCAGGGTTTCTGTTCTCACACAGAACTGTGGACAGAGGATTGGAACCTCGGCGAATTAGGGTGTCCCAAAACTCACGTTAGTAATCAAAAACTATTTAGCAAGCTAGGTACAGTGTCACATTGGATATAACAAACTCTCAATGTTTAGACAATCCAGAATATGAACTTATAGTACCTCAGGATACGTGGAACTCATGAACAGTCGGTCGTTATATATTTCTTAGAAACCAGAACATGGAGTTAAGAAGAACACATGTGTATTTGAAATGTTTATTTACTAATGCCGTCTTCTCAGGCGTAGTACCTTAGATAATAAAAGTACACATATTATCAGTAGCAAAATTACCAGCATAGTTACTAGTACATAAAAAGTGAATGGTGATAGTATGTTAACATGCTGTAAATGAATAAGAGTTAGCAACACTTATAAGCAGCCGCGGGCCGTGGAGGGAGTTACGGTGAGGCAGGGAGGCGGGGAGGGGGAGAAGCAGGGTGGAGAATACAAGTACACATATTATCAGTAGCAAAATTACCAGCATAGTTACTAGTACATAAAAAGCGAATGGTGACAGTATGTTAACATGCTGTAAATGAATAAGAGTTAGCAACACTTATAAGCAGCCGCGGGCCGTGGAGGGAGTTACGGTGGGGCAGGGAGGCGGGGAGGGGGAGGGGCAAGGTAGAGAGGGCTCCACCCTGCTTCTCCCCCTCCCCGCCTCCCTGCCCCATCGTAACTCCCTCCACGGCCCGCGGCTGCTTATATCTCACCCTCCCTAATACACATATTATATTATTTGCTAAGAAGGTCTCTTTGTGTTGGTTTAGGGCGTGTCCATACTTTAGTGTCTTAGATTTGAAGGAATCACATCAGCATACACCAGCTCTCTCTTCATGTGAACCGCATCAACTGTTGTGTATGTGTGTTCGGCAAAGCAATATAAAACCCGCCTCATGCCCAGAATTGGCAGAAGTTGCACTTATGTTATGAGTATGAAGTCGTGGAGATCAGACCTCATAACAATTCTGTATCGTGTTGTTCTTGAAACTTTAGCACTCGCTGTACAGATATAGTTTAACAAGTAAAGCAGATAGTAGACCAATAACATATTATTCTCATGTAAACCACGATGAACTACTAGGTGGAAAGCTAAAGCAACAACTAAGTGTCGTGTGCAGAAGTTGCAAAAAAGGAAAAATGGCGTTTAAACCGGTAATGAGCCCATGCTAACTTAACACGGTGTAAAGATATCCAGGACCTAGATGACACCTCCTCATGATCCGGAAACGAACTGAATAAGATAATAGAAGTGCCATCACATGAGAGCAGATTGCAAGTTTATATGTGGACGGTCCGCAAGGTAAAGCATTAAAAACTAGGAAAATTCAATGCTAAAGAAAAATAAAACAGCCAAGTACTTTATCGAGTCTTAAGCCAATAGGCAAGGTAAATAATAAAAACTTGACAAATAAGTCAATGAATTGTCAATGAAATGCTAGTACTCAGCATATCAAACATGAAAAAGGTCTATGACATAACTGTGTATGCAAAATAAGCTGCAACAGCCTCCAATAGGAAGTCACCGTCTTCATCCGAAAACAGTTCAGCCATCCAATTTAAAAGCGGAAAAGAACATACGTGCTCTCCCAGCACCGGATCCTCTATCACCATCAGAGGACAGCTCGGTGGGTTTTCAAGAAAGCTGTGTTCCAAGAAAGACTGTGCTGCCGCCAGTAAATTCCAGGGACCAAGTAGTCCATGCATCAATGCCACAGCCATAATCCTTTCGCCAGGACAAATCAACTCGTGAGTAATGATAGGAGTCATCAGCTGATTAAAGTCGACGTCAGGAGAAACCGGTCCGCAGAGACACAAATCAATGGCCCAATCGAAATCACAGGTCAGGCAGTGAAATACAGGCTGGACACAGGTGAAGTAGGAGAACCGAAAAGATAATCCATATGCCGTGCTTAATATCGCCAACGGCATTGTGCCATAATATTCTAGCATGCGATTGCGGAACAGTGTCAGCAGCTGCAGGGTCGGAGGTTGCATAGGAGGGACATCCATATTTAAAAATGTAAAAAAGCACAAGAGCGTCCGCTGGTAATGCAAGTAAAAATGCAATCCACGAACCAGAGTGGAGAAAATGGAATGAAAGGGAGCAGGGATGACTCCAAAGATTTTCTCAAATGAAGTCACGAGACCACTGGTAACAACTTTAAAAAAGTGTGCCAGGGATTTTGTGGAGGATGCGTTAAAGATAGTCGGAAACATGTTGCTGAAATTGAAAGGCAAACCTGTGTACGGGTGTTCGCTATGTGAAGTACGAAAGTTTCACGGGCCGAACTCAAGGCCACCTCTCTCTGAGACAAAAGAGCTCTTATTCTTGTCATGCCGTTGAAACGTGTCCCAAGGTTGGTATTTGTGGCCAGATTGAAAACTCCCTATGTTCATGTGTGGGAGGAAATAGAACATTTCTGCAGCAAATAACCCGTTCACTTACTGTTACGATAAAAGGAATACTTTTTAATTAACTCAGAACAATCTTCATTATTGAGCATCAAATAACTACCATTTTCCAACAACTTGAACGTGGGGATGATAGCAGGAACTGGCGTGCCTTGCAACACGCAAGCCATATTTGGTCGGTGTTTGTTGCATGAATCGTGTAACTGTATGTGCCTACACATTAGTGAATGATCTGGCGTCTCAGTGCATTCCTCTCCATTCAGATAAACTTCTTGATCATCTTTGAAACATCTGTATGTGTATGGAAGCGACCAGACCTCATGAACAAAAGCACTACCTAAAGGTTCATAAAGACCTATTGGTATATATTTCATACAATTTGAAAACTTATATAAAGCAAAAGGCAGCGTTATTAAACCGTGGATAAGGCATGTTGCCAAAAAACCCGCAATCCTCTGCTGATGATGTCACTGAGCATGTCATGAATGATGTAATATGTGACATCATCAGTAGAGGATTATGGGTAATAGTATCTCTAGTTTACTCCCCTATAGCTGTCTTTCTTTTAACATAAGTGTGTGTTTCCTTCCCTTATACTTACTGTTTTTGGTTCGCTTCCAGTTCGCGTACCAGCGAGCGAACTAGGAAGCGAACTAAGAGAAATAGAGGTTGGCACAGTTCCAAATATTGTACCAATTTTTTAATAACGGGGAGGTAGTTCTGAAAAGAACTTTTTTTTTTTTTTTTCTGAACATTTTTTTACTGTTTTTGAATTTTTCGGAACAGTTTTATATTTTTTTGGGTTTTTCTTGGAGGGGGCAATGAAAACGATTCATTGTAAAGGGCTGAACAGGAGCAACAAAACAAAAAAAAGAAGTATTTATTATTTTGGGCGTTTCGGACAAACTTGTATATGATAGTCAATAGCTCTGTTGATCAGAGTGATGCTTCTTTCTCCGTAGGAAATGAATCCATCGCAAAATACGCAGGTGTGTTTTACTTCACCAAATCTCATTTGTATATTTGGCACCATCTCCCTGCCCTCTGGTCCCGTTACTTCCGGTACAACAGATCTTCTGGCCATAATAGGGAGATTATCTAGGTCGTTCCGAAACTGTGCAGCACTGTAGTTGTTAGGATGCCACCTAGTCATATGGCGATGCATTGTGTAGTTTCCGAAACTGTATTTTTTGTCGGTCCCTCTGGACAGTCTATCTTGACATATAAGGCAAGTTACGTATCTTGCATTTACTTTTTTCTGACCTTTGGGAATTTTAAAAAATTGCCAAATGAAGTTTTCTTTCCGGTGAGACGTCTTGGGCTGCTCAGGCAAAAACTGCCTCTCTTCGTGCTCGTCCTCCTGTTCCTCTTCTTCTTCTTCTTGTTGAATTACAACTTGAGCAGGTGGTCCACTCTTCCTTGGATGTGGTGGAGGTGGTGGGGAAGCACCAGCTGAAGCTACTAAAGAAGCCATTGCTCAGTGATCACAAAGGGTCTTTCTCTCACAATGATGAAAGTCAGAGTGAGGAAAGAAGGAGGGATTTTCATCATTTGGGAAAAACAAGAGTTCTCAACCAATCAAAAGTGTTCATTTTAGATTATATGACCTAGTCTTACATCATTAGGAAACCAAAAGTGAAATGAACCAATGAAAAGTGTTATTACCAAGTCACATGACTTGCTGTGTTTACGTTAAGCGCTTTGCAGGGCCTCCCGGTTTGCTTCCAGAAACCTGCGCTTTGGCACTCGCTTCGCGTACCAGTTTGCTAACGTAGCACGTCATATGACGTATCAAGCGACAACGTGGAACGTCATGCGGACGGGAGGCGTCACGATGTTGTTTTCTAACGCGGCACTTGCGGTAAAGAAACGTTTACCGGCTCGCGGTCTATTTCGCGGCATCAAGGTCAGCTAACGGGAAGCTTCCCGATTCGCGAAGCGGGAACGAAGAAAAAAAAATATTTTAAAAAAAAATTATTCATAAACATATAAAATATATTTTTGGATTTAAAGAAGAATACATTTTACAGCTACAGATATTAGCTGTTAAAAAACCAATGAAATTCACAGAAAAAACCATAGGTTATAGACCATATATAGTTAGGAATTAGCATTTACAAAACCTTGAAAATTCACTGAAAAAACCATAGGTTATAGACCATATATAGTTAGGAAATAGCATTTAGAAAACCTTATTTTACTCACACAAAACCATTGAAATTCCATATATAGTTAGTTGCACTAACTATATATCGCGCACCTGCAATCCACTGCTGATGATGTCACATATTACATCATTCATGACATGGTCAGTGACATCACTGATGACATCACTGATGACATCTCAAATGACATCACTGATGACATCACTGATGACAACATCCAGTGACTGTATGCTTCTGTAAAGTTAAAATATGTCTTACATATTGAAGAATGAGTGGATGTATAAGTGTCTGGATGAAGGATTTAGTAGGTGCATGACTGACTGTATAAGTGAGTGATTAAATGTGTCTCACTGAGTGCATGGGTTAGTGACTAAACTGTTTTAAATTGTGCATCATTGTGTCTGTTGTTTTGTAATCTGATGCATGTGTTGATCATTAGCTATATGACTAACTATATGGGTTATTGATTAGTTGCCCAAGTATTTGTATGGGAGACTGAGTGTGTGTGTGGGTGTCTGGGAGGTGTATGACTCTGTGCATAGATGTGTGAGCAGTTGATTCACTAGATGTATGGGTTCAAAAGTGCATGTGGAAACATCTGTATGGGCGGTTGACTGTGTGCATGAGTGTATTGGTGAGTGAATGGATATCTCAGTGCTACATGTCAAAGTAAGTACATATGTAAAACACAGTACATGTGATAGTTGACATATATAAATAACTGTGCATAAGAGCCAGTGAATGTGTGAGTGGCTGTATGGATTATTGTGAACTTGTATCAGGGATTGTATAACAGAGTAAATATGTGTTATTATATGTTCCAATAAGTAAGGTGTGTATAACTATATAGTTGAGGAAATCGAGGTGTGATTGATTCTTTGCAAGACTGACTAGGTGTGTGAGTAACTCCATGGATGAGTGACAGTCTGTGAGTGTCTGTTTACACTGAGTGTATCTAAGGTTATATTAGAGTCTGAAGAGGTTCATTGTATCATCACATGAATGATGTCATCAGTGATGTGATCAGTAATGTCAAATGAGATGTCATCAGTGATGTCATCAGTGATGTCATTTGAGATGTCATCAGTGATGTCATCAGTGATGTCACTGACCATGTCATGAATGATGTAATATGTGACATCATCAGCAGTGGATTGCAGGTGCGCGATATATAGTTAGTGCAACTAACTATATATGGAATTTCAATGGTTTTGTGTGAGTAAAATAAGGTTTTCTAAATGCTATTTCCTAACTATATATGGTCTATAACCTATGGTTTTTTCAGTGAATTTTCAAGGTTTTGTAAATGCTAATTCCTAACTATATATGGTCTATAACCTATGGTTTTTTCTGTGAATATATATATATGTATATATATATTCACAGAAAAAACCATAGGTTATAGACCATATATAGTTAGGAATTAGCATTTACAAAACCTTGAAAATTCACTGAAAAAACCATAGGTTATAGACCATATATAGTTAGGAATTAGCATTTAAAAAACCTTATTTTACTCACACAAAACCATTGAAATTCCATATATAGTTAGTTGCACTAACTATATATCGCGCACCCGTAATCCACTGCTGATGATGTCACATATTACATCATTCATGACATGGTCAGTGACATCACTGATGACATCACTGATGACATCTCAAATGACATCACTGATGACAACATCCAGTGATTATGTGTTTCTGTAAAGTTTAAATATGTTTTACATATTGAAGAATGAGTGGATGTATAAGTGTCTGAATGAAGGTTTTAGTAGGTGCGTGATTGACTGTATGAGTGAGTGATTAAATGCGTCTTACTAAATGCACGGGTTAGTGACTAAACTGTCTGAAAGTGTGCATCAGCATGTCTGTTGTTGTGCAAGCTGCTGCATGTGTTGATCAGTAGCTATATAAGTAGCTATATGGGTTATTGATTGGTTGCACAAGTATTTGTATGGGAGACTGAGTGTGTGTATGACTGGCTGGGAGGTGTGTGACTCTGTGCAGATCAATGTGTACTTGTATCAGTGATTCTATAAGAGAGTAAGTATGTGTTAGTATATGTTTTAAAATGTAAGGTACTCTATGTTTAACTGTGTAGATTAGAAAATGGAACTGTGATTGATTCTTTACAGGACTGACTAGGTGTGTGAGTAACTCCATGGATGAGTGGCAGAGTGTGAGTGTCTGTATAGGTGTATGAGTGCATATGATAGTGTTGTAAAGATGAGTGATTGTATGTATGAATGATTGTATGGGTGAATGAGTGAATGTGTGTGTAGACGTAGGAATCAGTGAGTGGGTATGTAGTAACTAGTATTGGTGTGTCAATGGTTTCAAAAATTATACTCTGTATTTAACACTGGGTGTTACAGAGGTTATATTAAAGTGTGAGGAGATGCATTGTATTGTCACATTAATGATATCATCATTGATGTGACCATTGATGTCAAATGAGATATCATCAGTGATGTCATTTGAGATGTCATCAGTGATGTCATCAGTGATGTCACTGACCATGTCATGAATGATGTAATATGTGACATCATCAGCAGTGGATTACGGGTGCGCGATATATAGTTAGTGCAACTAACTATATATGGAATTTCAATGGTTTTGTGTGAGTAAAATAAGGTTTTTTAAATGCTAATTCCTAACTATATATGGTCTATAACCTATGGTTTTTTCAGTGAATTTTCAAGGTTTTGTAAATGCTAATTCCTAACTATATATGGTCTATAACCTATGGTTTTTTCTGTGAATTTCATTGGTTTTTTAACAGCTAATATCTGTAGCTGTAAAATGTATTCTTCTTTAAATCCAAAAATATATTTTATATGTTTATGAATAATTTTTTTTTTTAAATATTTTTTTTTCTTCGTTCCCGCTTCGCGAATCGGGAAGCTTCCCGTTAGCTGACCTTGATGCCGCGAAATAGACCGCGAGCCGGTAAACGTTTCTTTACCGCAACTGCCGCGTTAGAAAACAACATCGTGCCGCCTCCCGTCCGCATGACGTTTCGCGTTGTCGCGTGATACGTCATATGACGTGCTACGTTAGCGAACTCGTACGCTTACCGAGTCGCAAAGCACAGGTTTCTGGAAGCAAACCGGGAGGCCCTGCAAAGCGCGTAACGTAAACACAGCAGGTCATGTGACTTGGTAATAACACTTTTCATTGGTTCATTTCACTTTCGGTTTCCTAATGATGTAAGACTAGGTCATATGATCTAAAATGAACACTTTTCATTGGTTGAGAACTATTTTTTTTCCCAAATGGTGAAAATCCCTCCTTCTTTCCTCACTCTGACTTTCATCATTGTGAGAGAAAGACCCTTTGTTACCAGTGAGCAATGGCTTCTTTACTAGCTTCAGCTGGTGCTTCCCCACCACCTCCACCACATCCAAGGAAGAGTGGACCACCTGCTAAAGTTATAATTCAGCAAGAAGAGGAAGAAGAGGAACAGGACGACCTAGATAATCTCCCTATTATGGCCAGAAGATCTGTTGTACCGGAAGTAACGGGACCAGAGGGCAGGGAGATGGTGCCAAATATACAAACGAGATTTCGTGAAGTAAAACAAGTCTGCGTACATTGCAGTGGAATCATTTGCTACGCAGAAAGTAGCATCACTCTGATCAACAGAGCTATTAACAATCATGCTCATGTTTGTCCGAAACTCCCCAAACAATAAATTCTTTTTTTTGTTTTCTTCCTCCTGTTGAGCCCTTTACAATGAATCGTTTTCGTTGCCCCCTCCGAAAAAAAAACAAAAAAAATATAAAACTGTTCAGAAAAATTGTAAAAAAATGTTCAGAAAAATAATAAAAAAAATATAAAACAACAAAAACAATTTAAAAAAAAGTTCTTTTCAGAACTACCTCCCCGTTATAAAAAAATTGGTACAATATTTGCAACTGTGCCAACCTCTATTTCTCTTAGTTCGCTTCCCAGTTCGCTCCCCGGTACGCGAACCGGAAGCGAACCAAAAATTTTTTTTTATAAAAAAGAACAGTAAGTATAAGGGAAGGAAACAGACAGTTATGTTAAAAGAAAGACAGCTATAGGGGAGTAAACTAGAGATACTATTACCCGTAATCCACTGCTGATGATGTCACATATTACATCATTCATGACATGCTCAGTGACATCATCAGCAGAGGATTGCGGGTAACAGTATCCCTAGTTTATTCCCTATAGCTGTGTTTCTTTTAACATAACTGTCTGTTTCCTTCCCTTATACTTACTGTTCTTTTAAAAAAATTTTTTTTAGATCTGTCAGAAACAGTGAAAGTAATGAAATATAAAAGACTACGTAGAATATGAGCACTGTATGCAACAACTTTGACACTGACAGAAGCCTCACCTTCTCCATGCCTCCTACACAGTTCTACATGTACATCATAAATGCAAACAGAACAGAATTAATTATACATGTTAAATGGTTTATTTTTGCTGTTCTCAGAATGTATCAAATTTCACTAAAACAGTGACTTGAAGGTATTCATCATATAACAGCGGGGAAAAAAAAACACAATCAAAATGATTGTGTTTAAAAAACCCATACATTACAAATCAGAATTCAGAACTCCTTAAAGTTAACTTACTTTCCATGACGGCCAAGGATGTCCTATGAACAGCTTACACTCTGTTGTGCTGTTATTACTTTCAACCCGCCACTTTCTGAAAGAAAACCTCCATCGTTTTCAAAAACATGTTACATACAATAAATGACTTCTCGCTCTCTACCACACGATTCCACAAGGCCAAATCGTGTCAGAGCCATGTATAACTCTTGGATTTCTTGTAAGCCAATCCCGTCTTTTCGCATTTCCGCAACTTTCAGAATTAAAATGTTGAAGATCATTTACACAATCCTGGACTAGTAATATCTTCCCCTTCTTGCTCAATCATGTTCTACATTTCCTATCACACTGATACTGCTTACTATGAAGCAGACTTACACTACCTTTATGACTAGTACAATTATTTAATTCTCTACATCACTTTTAATCACAAAGCAATGTAAAACAGTAGACAGCATTGCAGACTTACATTCCCTCTACTCCATGTTTTGATTCGCTGCTTCAATTAGCTTATAAAAAGAAATAGTTTTTCTGAACTCATTCACAGTGCACGTATTTCTCAATAACGTCCAGTGTTATGGTAAAAAGTTATGTCTCTGTACTACACTTATCCTCAAGGCCAAATAGTGTAGGAGCCATGAGAACTTCTTGAAATTCCTCAGAGCACATCCCGAGATTCTTTCCCTAAAATTTTGGTTTTAAAAACACCAGGTAAGAGTTTTTAAGGTCATATGGCAATTTTTTTTTGAAAATTAAAACAGAATCATTGCAGAATGACCAGCCATTTCTACACTTTAAATAAGCTGTATAATGTCCTGATGTTATTGAAGGACCATCATGATATATAATTGCTACAGTTACAAAAGTCCTTCCTGATATTGACAACTGTGAAGCCACAAAATTTTTAATTAAAGTTGTCAATTTTGTTCCATCAGGCCTACATCGTTGGAACATTAAAATGACATACTGGCCATATGTTCGTATAAATAAAGTGGACATCATTTCAGATTTACATTGGCTACACTCCATGTTGTGATCAGCGGCTTTTACTAGCTTATTAAAAGAGACTGATTTACTGTCTGGCAAAGTTAAATATATAAATCTTTCTGAGTCTACACTAGTAGTAGCTGATACCCTACAGTTCTCGCAGTCATGCTGCCATTGATAAGAAAGCCCAAACAGGTGATCTACATCTACACCTTCATCATGCAATACATCAAGCATATACATTAAAAACTCCTGACAATCTTGCTGACTATTTTGAGAGAATTGTGTTTGGCCTGAACATCTGTCTAACAGATTTCGAATTTCAGACACACTTTCTATGTTTGTTCTATCAGTGCTACATTTCTCTAACACAGAATTTAACAAACTGCAAAATCTTTGATCCGAATTGACCACAATCTGTTCTTTTAAAGTTTCTAGAGAAAAGACAACATTAACCACTACATTAGCATAGCAGTTGACACCAGAACTGTTTTCAAATTGAAAACCAACAACATCTTCAACAGAATCCTTTTTGTTTCTGCTTATAATTTCAGGTTCATCAACTTTTCGTCTTTTTGCTACAACCTCCCCAGTATTGGTCACATTTCTTCGTTTCCGGCCTACCACACGTTTCTCAAACAAAGGATACTGAGGCAAATGTGGCGCATACTCTCTTCTCAACCTATTGTATTCCTTAACACAATCTAGATCCGCACAAATGTTTGTGACATCACACTCAATCAAGTACAATCCCGATAAAGTCCTAACTCGTGACAATGCCACATATGCCATACCCTCCTTGAACACAGAACTGCCAATATTCACCAATGCACAGTCTACACTTAAACCTTGCGATTTATGGATTGTCACCGCATATGCCAAGCAAACAGGAAACTGCTTACGACGAACATATAAGTCTTTTACAAGCAAAAATCTAGCAGAACAACGAGCAATTAGCTGTACTTCCTCAATGCCATCAAATTTAATTTTTAAAAATTCAATTCCATCTCTATTTCTGTATTTCACAAAATCAACAACATTACCCATTGATCCATTTACCAGACCTCTTTCAACATGTAAATTCCTTCTTAAAATTATACGGCAGTTCAAGCACACATTCAGAGTCTTTTCAAAACCCGCAGTTTTAGATATACTCTTCTCTAATGAATCCAATTTTGTTTTCAGATTCTCAGACAAAATAATTGTTGATCCCATATGCTCTACTCTGTCAATAGCTTCCAATTTCACAATCTCTTGCTTTTCTAAATGCAACATTTTGTTGTTGAATTTGGCACATTCTGCAAGAGTTGGCATCAAACATATTCCAGATTTTTTCTCAGTAACTTTCTGAAAAATATTCTCAGGCACAACATCTTCGTCTGGATATAAATTTGTCAGTAATCGTGCATGTAAAGCTTCTTTCCCATGCTCGGTCACTTTTCCAATTCTAACATCTTGTAGAATAGTCTTGTAAACTTCATCCTTTGCCTGACGCATATTTTCATGCAGTTCAGCATAATTGAAGTTTAACCATATATTGACGTTGCCAATACTCCCTAAGCACTTCCTGGTATCTTCATGCGTGAGCATTTTGAACACAGGTTGCCCTTTCACTGGTGTCAGCTGCAGAAGATCTCCAAAAACAATGATGTGTTTGCCATCAAATAACACATCATACTCTGTTTTGAGAACTTCTTGCATTCTCAAATGCACAAAGGCAAGCATAACATTGGAAACCATGCTTACTTCGTCAATGATAAGAAGTTTCATTTTCCTCAAGACTCTTGAAACTTCAAAACAAGCATCTCCAGATAGCTTGTGATATTCTAATTTGTTGTCATGCTCCACTGGCAGCATCAGTAAACGATGTAAAGTAATCCCTTTAATGTTATGTGCTGCCAGTCCAGTTGGAGCGGTGACAACACAAGACAGCGATGACTCTGTCCTTTCCTGCAAATAACATGAAATTGCTTTAATAAGGAAACTTTTTCCAGTTCCCGCTTCTCCACTCACGTACAGTCGGACAGGCTTCAACGACGTACATGAGCACTCTTTCTTATCATGACTTAATCCATGATCAATTTGCATGGTAAGTTCGTCATATATTTTCCTCTGCTCAACGTTGAGTTGTCTTTCCAACTCTTCTAAGTTAACCGCATCCTCCTGAGCATGTGCCATGGCTCTTTCCACTTCATTCATAGCAGTGGCAGCTTCATTTTCGATAAGAGGTCCTCCTAGTGGATCCTGACTCAATGAAGCAGAACTCTGACTGTCCTGAGAACTGTCTCTGGCAATCTCGGCTGCAATCGTTGCTTCCTGCTCAATTTCCACATTCAACATTTCTACATATTTGGGAAAAGCAGGACATTCTATGGTCTCCTTGGCAGCATTGAAAGAGTCTTCGTAACAGAGGAAATCTCCAAGCAGTTCCTCTTCTGCACGCCAAGGCTTAAAAAGTTGCAAAAGTGCTAAATAGAAAAACTCATTTTTTTCAGGAGATTCGCCACTCAATTTTCGATGGTTTATCAAGTGGCATTTTCTTTGCTTGACCAGACATCCCTCACTTCCTATTACAGCATACACTCCTTTCTCAGTATCTTCTTTGATGTTCCTCTTGAATATGTAATTTTGCAGAACCTCATACAGACAAACATTCTCGAGGTGACTGCTTCGATTTGGATAATATGTATCCAACATGTTGCTCTTCAAAATGTCGGTACTGTTTGGCTCCTTTTCCGCCAAATACTCAATTTCCCGCACAGGTTTCAGAACTCGATTACGCGTTGCAGCAAGACCAACACTCGCCCAAACGATACTCCTGGACTTGGCATAGAGACTTGCTGAAGACAACCGGTCAGAACATTCGTAAGCTCCGATTTCTCGATGCGACAACATCTTCAGACTGAAACTGTACAACTTCTTGCTGAGGCTCTTTTCATGGGAAATGTCCTCCCACATATCCTTCAATTCTGTCTTCTCTTTTTTGGTGATGTAAGATGTCACATACCTAGCCACAGCCATACAGTTATCAGCCACAAACTGTATATCCATGTTAGCATTCCACATGGACAAAATCACCGGGTTGTAGTCGTTGATGTACTTAGACTCTTCGTTCCTCTTCAAATTGTATGTGTTTTTAGGTGATTTCTTCATCACATTATGTCGCAGCGAAGACATCAAACTGTTCACTCTTCCTTTAGAAATCACCGATCGTGGAAAGCCGAAACGACATTTGGTGTAGAACTTGTCTTTGTTCCGGAATTTATGACGACAGTACTTTCCACATCGATGGCTTTGGAAACGTAGAACTTTTTCTCTTAGGCTTTTTTTCTCCTTTGCGTTTGGAACAGCACACGTAGAATACTGTTCTATGAAACTCATCACTGAGTCGTCTGCATCCGTTCCAAATTTAGGTGCATCCTTGATCCACAGCAACATATGTATATGAGGAGCACCTCTTGCTTGGTACTCCTTCCTCCAGAAGAAATCCAACACCTCTCCAAGAGGTGGATTCTTCTTATTCATGATGAAAGACATCATACCTTCAAATCTATGATTGAAGTACCTACATACATTGACTGGATCCAAAGAGCACAGTTCTCCGGGTGTCTTGAATTCGATGTTTTCTACGTTAGCATTTGCCTCTCGTAGAAATTCAAGTAAGTCTTCCCAGCCATACTCAGCACAACTCAAAGTGAGGAACCATGTGGGAGTTCCTAAGTTCCTCAGCATACATTTTAAATCACCATGACGACGGTACCAGTACTCATTAGTACCACGCTGACACGCCATGAGATTAATCAGGTGAGAATCCAAAATACTGTCTTGGACATTGACTTTATCCATAAAGTCACTTGCCGAGATGTTTTGCATGTGTATACCACTTTTCAAGATGTGGTTCACTGCATATGACAGTCCAGACAGATCGCTTTCAAACAGGAGATGAAACAAATAAGGAATGCATTGTCGAAACCTAGGATCTCCTGCATACAATCGCAAAGTCCGGTATTCAGAAGCAGGAATTTGATGAGGTCGCTCATCATATCTTCCTCCCTGACCTGTTGGAAAAAGCTGTGGGAAACACCGAGCTTCCAAACTTTCCTCCCAAACACTAATGGGACTCCCTTTCGCTTGTTTCATTTGAAACAACTCAATAGCATTCCCCATGACTTCCTTGGAATGCAAAGGATGAACACTATAATGTTCATATATTTCTTCACTAGTACAGGGTTCTACTTTCTCAATTTGACCAGCACACAAATCGCTATCCTCTTCCTCACTTACTTCCTCTTCTGCAACATATACATTTTTATAGTATTTATTATATTTTTTCAAATACAATGTTGCCCTTTTGACTTTCCTAACATCTACTAAATCTTGCCATATTTTCTTATTCTTTGTCGGAACCCCATTAACTAAGATAACCAGAGGTTCCTCTTCCACTTTTTCTACTCCAATTGTGTTAATGTTTTTCTTCAAATCTAGAGGCAAATAAACAACTCTTCCCTTTAATCCTCTCTGTAAATCTGATGGAGGCAATTTCCCTGTCTTTGGCTCCATTCTTACAATAGCCTGAAAGGGATGGATACTTTGAATCAAAATAGATTCATAAGTATTTAAATCCTTCAATTCAGAAGGAATTTCAACCAATTCCAGATTATTATGAACTGCTCTAGCAGGCATCTGGTTTTGATTTAATTTGTTACAACAATAAGTACACACACGTTGATCCAATCCCAAATCAAAACAATTTTCTACCATCAAGTATGTTGTAAAATCCTTCCATTCACTATTATTTTCCCTTTCACTTTTTCCATATAAATCCACTAACTTAGTCTGATTCTTATAATAAGTGCGTCGACAACACACACAAGTGAAATTTGGCCTCTCACTTGATTTCACCTCAAACGTCGCAATTTCCCTCTGGAAATTATCTGTACTGGAAACCTGTACACTATCTTCCACATTACTCTCTTCTTCTTGGTCAATTTCAACATTCTCCTCTTTACTTCCAAAGTAACAAAACTCAATTTCTTCACATATATTCTTCACATCTATTTCAGAACCATACAAAAGAGCAGCGCATAATTGTTTTAGCATAATTGCTGGACTCTTAGCATAATACAACATTCTAACTAATTTCCTCACTTTATTATGATGCACCGCTAGCATCCTGAAATGATGAAAAACACTCTGGCATACTCTCCTGGAAAGACAAGCCAGTGAATGACCATGTAAACCTATCACTTCTCTCACTCTGCAAGGATCTAATTCTTGCAACAACTTCATTTTCTGCTTCAAACTTTTCTTACTAAATGACCGTATAAAATCACAAAGCAAATTGATGGAATCCTGTCGTACACTGCAAATACTACTACACTTCCAGGTGTACACAGGACCCTTAGGACGTCTCCCTAAAACCTCATTACCTAACACCTCTTCTATCTCTGTTCTCACAAGTTTTTCTTTTTCAACTGGACAACCATCTTTCACTTCATAAGCTCGACCACTGGTGTCAACTGCATGCACCAAATCATTATCCTGGAAATAACTCTCCTCATTAAAAAATGCCTCAGAGCTTGAACTATGCATCCATTCTCCAGAAAAAACTTCACAAAAATTACTACGATTAACTATTCTCTTCCATCTACTATTTCTTTTGAAATCATAAATTACCTTGTTTAGCTTCCTAATTCTATTGATTGTCAAAATAAATAACTTACGTTTAAATTCAAATGCCTGATCAATAACTTTCTCAACTATTTTTTTTCTCTTATAAAAAACCACTTTCTGCTGACCTTTCTTAATATTTTTAACAAATTCCCAATTATCCTGTTGCGGAACATTCGTTTACGAATATCCCTAAACTGTTGTTTCCTTCTACTTTCATGCATAGAGTTATCTCTTACTCTAGCAGTAACATTTCTCATTGGCCTTTCCTTACCATTTGAATTCGGTCTCCTTTTCTGGAGTGAAACATTTTCTGTAGTAATATTTTTTTTACTACACATATTTCTTATGACTGTTTTTCGACTCTTACCCGGTGCTTTCTTGGTGACTTGACAAATCTTTTTGTTAGAGGACTGCTGCAATATTCCATGCTCCTGCTGTCTTTGACGTTTTCCAGCCTTTCTTACTCTTTCTTTGCTAGGCATCCTAAAATCTTGAAATAATGTGCAGTTGAATCTGTGGTAAAATATAATAAAAAATGTTATTAACCACTATTACCCAACAGTAAATTAATAACAGTCATCAAAAACTTAACACACTACTTAAGTATATAATATACTGAAGCCTATCTCCAATTTTTCACTGAACAGGACTCATCTCTTCTTAACCTTGGATAAACCTCACCTACTCTGTGTCCCCTGCACATAATTAAATGTAAAGGGACAGATTTATATTAACTAGCACATCCCCAGGGATGCACCAGTTAACGTGCACCGCTGCTCTGCCACCCACAGTGTGCCGCATTTACAATCAGATAGGACAAAGCTACATCAAAACCCTGCGCCTGCTTGAAGCAGGCATAGATCTTGACGCAGGTAGGCTGAAAGCTAAAGCAACAACTAAGTGTCGTGTGCAGAAGTTACAAAAAAGGAAAAATGGCGTTTAAACCAGTAATGAGACCATGCTAACGTAATACAGAGTAAAAATATCCAGGATCTACATCAGTTTGGGGTTCACGAACCTGGCAGGTACAAGGCACTGAGGCTTTCCACCGTGCATGTCTCATCCCAAAACATATGTTGTTTGTGAATGAAACAATTTCCCAGACCAAATGCTTTGGATTGGCTACTTCTAAAAAATTAAACACCCCTACTATCCCGGAGTTAGAGGAATACGATGGTTGGAGTAATTTTACTCGTTGTCTATTAAAGATTTACAGGCCCTACTCCGTAATTCTTCCTTTAACATTTCCAGTATAAATCCAAAAGGTTGACTGCTTTGGCAACGTGCCTTATCCACGGTTTAATAACGCTGCCTTTTGCTTTATATAAGTTTTCAAATTGTATGAAACATATACCAATAGGTCGTTATTAACCTTTAGGTAGTGGTTTTCTTCATCAAGTCTGGTCGCTTCCATACACATACAGATTTTCAAAGATGATCAAGAACTTTATCTGAATGGAGAGGAATGCACTGAGACGCCAGATCATTCACTAATGTGTAGGCACAGACAGTTACACGGTTCATGCAACAAACACCGACCAAATATGGCTTGCGTGTTGCAAGGCACGCCAGTTCCTGCTATCATCCCCACGTTCAAGTTCTTGGAAAATGGTAGTTATTTGATGCTCAATAATGAAGATTGTTCTGGGTTAATTAAAAGTATTCATTTTATCGTAACAGTAAATGAACGGGTTATTTGCTGCAGAAATGTTCTATTTCCTCCCACACATGAACATAGGGAGTTTTCAATCTGGCCACAAATACCAACCTTGGGAGCACATTTCAACAGCATGGCAAGAATAAGAGCTCTTTTGTCTCAGAGAGAGGTGGCCTTGAGTTCGGCCCGTGAAACTTTCGTGCTTCACATAGCGAACACCCGTACAGAGGTGCAGACCCTTTTAAATACAGATTCGACTTTGCATTTCAGCAAGATTACCCATTCATTTCCATGCAGCAGGAGGCCCATAGGAATGAAGGTGCAATTTGCGATTAGCAATTACCTCATCGCAAATTACGAATTTTTCCGACGGTGCAGGGGTATCTCAAGAACACCCTGCTGCACCCCTGAAAAAAAAATTTGGGGTCATATGGCGCACATAAATTTTGAAAACATTCCTTTACCTCAAAAACGATTTTCAACTCATAATTTGAAAACACTGCACATGGGGAAATGACTTAAAATGTCCTTAAGACACATAAAAGCATTTTTTGATTGCCTTTGCAGCATGTTTCAGTCACCTTTAACATGCCTATGTAACGGAAACATTCAAAATCTAAATTTGCCATGCACAGGTGGGAGCATATTTACAAGCAATTTGCTCCACAGACAAACTTCTTACATTGAAATGGGAAAAATAACATCAGAGACTCTCAATTACCTTATAAAGAAGCAGACACCATTATGTCCTTCTCATCAATATTAAAACCATTGCTTTTTCTCAAAAACGATTTACAAGTCATAATTTGAAAACACTCCACAGCTCCTATGCACATAAAAACCCTGTCAGTACTAATACTTCACATTTTCTCCAATTACAATTTCTCAAAGAAACAAAATCTATTTGTGAAACACTTGAGACAAAGCAACATTTGAAAAACACAACTTTCTTCATAATTTTCTCCTTAAAGCACACTATTTTCTATCTAAATTAAAGAAATTTTTTCTCACCTTAGCAAATACTTTGAGTTTCAAAACAGTCTCAGAAACACACCAATTTGTCTTCAGCAGAGCAAAAGGTATGCACTCCAGAGTCTGCAGCTATCAAAAGCACAGAAATGCTGTAATTCCTCACACAGATCTCTCATGTCACCCAATCAAAACTCTTCCCTCACTTTTTTTCAAAGCAAAACCCTTCCCCCCTCTGCCCCCTCTCTGCTTTTTCTGCATAGCAACCACCTCTTGCAAGACCTCTCACACAACAATGTTGCAATTGAACTCTGAACTCTCAGTGCACCTGCATATCCAAAGCATTCTTTCATTTAATGATTTTTTCTTCGCCACTCAAAATACATCTTTCAACGAACTCATCCATGCACACTAACTTTCTGTTTTCAGCAATCAAAATCCACCAATCACTCTTACTGCTTCATTAACACAGAAACTCCTCAGTTTTTTTCATTTTACACTCTCATTTTTTCAACTGCCATTTCATTGCCACACTTCATCTGACTGCAGGAGAACCTTCTCTCGCCATGTTTTCTGTCTGGATTGTTGGACATAGCTACATCTATTGGGCTCAAAGGTACGCTGAAAACAGGAATTTACCTAACCTCAATTTACAAGATGTGGAAATTAAGTGGTTTGGCCACAGAGGATTAAAATGTCACCAATTGATACCATTGGTGAAAACCTTTATGCATTTGCCAAAACCTGACCTGTTAATTGTGCACTGTGGAGGTAATGATTTGGGCACTTTGACTGGGGTAGGTCTGGAAATGCTTTTAAAGGACACCTTTGAGCAATTGATGGCACTTTTACCTCAGACTGCCTTGGTATATTCAAATATATGCCAAAGACAGAAATGGAGGTGGTCGAACCAATTTTGTCCACAAATTGAGAAATCGAGGAAGCATGTAAACAAATCTGTTTCAGCTTACATGAGAGACCATGGAATGGGCTCCCTGTACAACAATAACTTGCGTTACTACATGCAAGATATCTACAGAGGAGATGGAGTTCACTTCTCAGATGAGGGCAACAGAGTTTTCACTCTGAATTTAAGAATGTGCATTGGTACCTACTTATAAGTACCTAAATGTACCATAAACCCAAAAGCTCTTCTCAGAGCTACCCTACATCTGATCACTCACAATTATTATTGTACTCTAACTTTTTTCACTAATTTTCAAGAAAGTACGCTCCCCAGAACGCTTCCCGGTTCGCGAACCGAGCGCACTCCACGCAAAAAAACTAAAAAAACGGTATATATTTTTTTGCCCTGCGAGAACCTTTCAAAGCCTCCACATCAAACCTAGGGGGTCAGGGACGATCTACTATGCCCCCTTATGGTCATTTGCCCCTTCGCTTTGGCCTCCTCTTGTCTCTCGATCCTACCGAGAGACAAGATGGCGGCCGCTACGGACTGTTTGGAATGTTTACAGACGCCGAAAAACCAATCAGCTTCGCAAACCTCCGTAACGCGAAAAGTACGCGAAGCGGAGCGCTGTTACAGATATATATCTTTTTTTGAACGTTAATTTCTCAAAATCCACTGGAGCACATATATTGAGACCTAGCAAAGGCACATCGGGCTACCAGTCCCTACAATTTTGCCAAGTTTCGTGCAAATCCATTCAGCCGTTCGATTATTATTATTATTATTTTTTTTGCCCCGCGGGGCCCTTTTAAAACCTCCACATCAAACCTAGGGGGTCAGCGAGGATCTACTATTCCCCCTTATGGTCATTTGCCCCTTCGCTTTCGCCTCCTCTTGTCTCTCGATCCTACCGAGAGACAAGATGGCGGCCGCTACGGACTGTTTGGAATGTTGACAGACGCCGGAGAACCAATCAGCTTCGCTTCACAAAGCTCCGTTGCGCGAAAAGTCCGCGAACCAGACCGCTGCCTGGTCCGCGCTTACAGATATATATCTTTTTTTAAACGTTAATTTCTCAAAATCCACTGGAGCACATATATTGAGACCTACAAAAGGCACATCGGGCTACCAGTCCCTACAATTTTGCCAAGTTTCGTGCAAATCCATTCAGCCGTTCGGGCTAAAAGTGAGGCCAACCGCCCTATGGAAATTAACATGGGAAAAACGCGTTTTGGGACCCCCCTTTTTTCTCGGCCCCCCCTTGACGAACCCCCCCCAAATTTTCAAAGGCTGCTCAGAAACAAAATGTGCCATTTTCCTGAAAATTGCAGCCAATTCCGTCCACAAACGGCAAAGTTATTAGACATAGAATTTTCAAAAAACCCATAGAGAAAAAATCCTAACTATATATACCTACTGGCGACCGCCAGTAGGTAATATATATGTATATATATATGTATATATATATATATATGTATGCTCCTGCTTGTACCTTCAATTGAGAGTCACTCAGGCAGAAAGCGCGACCTTCAAGCATTGGTCGATTTACAGGTATGAAGGATTGCTGCATGCTGTACTCTTTAAGCAGTCTAAACACCAGCTGCCTGACGCGTTTCGAATTTCTTCTTTATCAAAGGCTGTGTGGTGAAAGTATAGCGCAAACCGGTCCCCGTTTTCTGTTTCCAATATATACATAATGGCACGCCCTCTGTGGGCTGTTCTGTATGAAGCTGCGCCAAGTACTCTGGAATTTGTAGTCCCGGTATCTTGCAGTGTTCAATATACTGCTGAATTAAGACCCTGGATGGGCCCCAGCCGGCAGGACCCTTCTCATCCTCTGCTGACTGTCCCACGAAGTAGTGGCCTGTGTATACAGGTCGCTGTGGCCCCCCTCTGTAGATGGAGTGGTGCACTCTCGGCGGCAAGGCAGCCGCCCGAAAATGTATGCTCCTGCTTGTACCTTCAATTGAGAGTCACTCAGGCAGAAAGCGCGACCTTCAAGCATTGGTCGATTTACAGGTATGAAGGATTGCTGCATGCTGTACTCTTTAAGCAGTCTAAACACCAGCTGCCTGACGCATTTCGAATTTCTTCTTTATCAAAGGCTGTGTGGTGAAAGTATAGCGCAAACCGGTCCCCGTTTTCTGTTTCCAATATATACATAATGTCACGCCCTCTGTGGGCTGTTCTGTATGAAGCTGCGCCAGGCAGCTGGTGTTTAGACAGTTTTCTATTCCTTGTGCTTTCTGCCTGAGTGACTCACAATTGAAGGTACAAGCAGGAGCATACATTTTCGGGCGGCTGCCTTGCCGCCGAGAGTGCACCACTCCATCTACAGAGGGGGGCCACAGCGACCTGTATACACAGGCCACTACTTCGTGGGACAGTCAGCAGAGGATGAGAAGGGTCCTGCCGGCTGGGGCCCATCCAGGGTCTTAATTCAGCAGTATATTGAACACTGCAAGATACCGGGACTACAAATTCCAGAGTACTTGGCGCAGCTTCATACAGAACAGCCCACAGAGGGCGTGCCATTATGTATATATTGGAAACAGAAAACGGGGACCGGTTTGCGCTATACTTTCACCACACAGCCTTTGATAAAGAAGAAATTCGAAACGCGTCAGGCAGCTGGTGTTTAGACTGCTTAAAGAGTACAGCATGCAGCAATCCTTCATACCTGTAAATCGACCAATGCTTGAAGGTCGCGCTTTCTGCCTGAGTGACTCTCAATTGAAGGTACAAGCAGGAGCATACATTTTCGGGCGGCTGCCTTGCCGCCGAGAGTGCACCACTCCATCTACAGAGGGGGGCCACAGCGACCTGTATACACAGGCCACTACTTCGTGGGACAGTCAGCAGAGGATGAAAAGGGTCCTGCCGGCTGGGGCCCATCCAGGGTCTTAATTCAGCAGTATATTGAACACTGCAAGATACCGGGACTACAAATTCCAGAGTACTTGGCGCAGCTTCATACAGAACAGCCCACAGAGGGCGTGCCATTATGTATATATTGGAAACAGAAAACGGGGACCGGTTTGCGCTATACTTTCACCACACAGCCTTTGATAAAGAAGAAATTCGAAACGCGTCAGGCAGCTGGTGTTTAGACTGCTTAAAGAGTACAGCATGCAGCAATCCTTCATACCTGTAAATCGACCAATGCTTGAAGGTCGCGCTTTCTGCCTGAGTGACTCTCAATTGAAGGTACAAGCAGGAGCATACATTTTCGGGCGGCTGCCTTGCCGCCGAGAGTGCACCACTCCATCTACAGAGGGGGGCCACAGCGACCTGTATACACAGGCCACTACTTCGTGGGACAGTCAGCAGAGGATGAGAAGGGTCCTGCCGGCTGGGGCCCATCCAGGGTCTTAATTCAGCAGTATATTGAACACTGCAAGATACCGGGACTACAAATTCCAGAGTACTTGGCGCAGCTTCATACAGAACAGCCCACAGAGGGCGTGCCATTATGTATATATTGGAAACAGAAAACGGGGACCGGTTTGCGCTATACTTTCACCACACAGCCTTTGATAAAAAAGAAATTCGAAACGCGTCAGGCAGCTGGTGTTTAGACTGCTTAAAGAGTACAGCATGCAGCAATCCTTCATACCTGTAAATCGACCAATGCTTGAAGGTCGCGCTTTCTGCCTGAGTGACTCTCAATTGAAGGTACAAGCAGGAGCATACATATATATATATATATATATATATATATATATATATATATATATATATATATATATATATATTACCTACTGGCGGTCGCCAGTAGGTATATACAGTTAGGATTTTTTCTCTATGGGATTTTTGAAAATTCTATGTCTAATAACTTTGGCGTTTGTGGACGGAATTGGCTGAAACTTTCAGGAAAATGGCACATTTTGTTTCTGAGCAGCCCTTGAAAATTTGGGGGGGGTTCGTCAAGGGGGGGCCGAGAAAAAAGGGGGGTCTCAAAACGTGTTTTTAACATTGAGTTTTGCATAGGGCGGTTGGCCTCACTTTTAGCCCGAACGGCTGAATGGATTTGCACGAAACTTGGCAAAATTGTAGGGACTGGTAGCCCGATGTGCCTTTTGTAGGTCTCAATATATGTGCTCCAGTGGATTTTGAGAAATTAACGTTTAAAAAAAGATATATATCTGTAACAGCGGACCGGGCAGCGTCCCAGGACGCGTACTTTGCGCGCAACGGAGCTTTGTGAAGCGAAGCTGATTGGTTCTCTGGCGTCCGTCAACATTCCAAAAAGTCCGTAGCGGCCGCCATCTTGTCTCTCGGTAGGATCGAGAGACAAGAGGAGGCCAAAACGAAGGGGGAAATGACCATAAGGGGGCATAGTAGATCCTCGCTGACCCCCTAGGTTTGATGTGGAGGTTTTAAAAGGGCCCCGCGGGGCAAAAAAAAAAATAATAATAATAATCGAACGGCTGAATGGATTTGCACGAAACTTGGCAAAATATTAGGGACTGGTAGCCCGATGTGCCTTTGCTAGGTCTCAATATATGTGCTCCAGTGGATTTTGAGAAATTAACGTTCAAAAAAAGATATATATCTGTAACAGCGCTCCGCTTCGCGTAACGGAGGTTTGCGAAGCTGATTGGTCATTCTGTCACTGGGCTATAGTTGAGCTACTTCTGGCTGATATTTGGGCTACATTTGTTTTTTTGTGTGTCTGGCGGCCATCTTTGGGCTACATTGGGCTACATTGGGCTTCATTGGGCTACATTGGGCTACATTTGGGCTCCAACATATATATAGGCCAATGTAGCCCAATATATATTTTTCAAAGTTAATTTTCGTAAAAACCACTGGAGCATATATCTTGAGACATAGCAAAGGCACATCGGGCTACCAGTCCCTACAATTTTGCCAAGTTTCGTGGAAATCCATTCAGCCGTTCGAGCTAAAGGTGAGTCCAACCGCCCTATGGAAATGAAGGAAATGAATGGGTAATTTGTAATTAGCAAATAGCTAATCGCAAACTAGGAATGGTAAAGAATCGCTATTTATTCCTTAAAGTTCGCTATTTAGGAAATGCAAAAAACTTTGATGATACATATGGCGGTTCATCTCTAACAAGATAAGAAGCATAGGGATACATTTATGATGACTGGCGCATCACCAGGGATGTGTTAGTCATTCTGTGCCGCTGTTCTGTCATCTATGGTGTGCTGCATTTACAATGCGGCGCATCATGGGGCAAAAACAGCACAGATGCGTGATGTATCTGTGCCGTAAAGGTGGCGTATTGCTGGAGTTGTATCGCAAGTGTGATGAAGCTCCAGCAAGGGTCGGGGGTGCCCCTGTCGCAGGGTTTCTGTTCTCACACAGAACTGTGGACAGAGGATTGGAACCTCGGCGAATTAGGGTGTCCCAAAACTCACGTTAGTAATCAAAAACCCCTTAGCAAGCTAGGTACAGTGTCACATTGGATATAACAAACTCTCAATGTTTAGACAATCCAGAATATGAACTTATAGTACCTCAGGATACGTGGAACTCATGAACAGTCGGTCGTTATATATTTCTTAGAAACCAGAACATGGAGTTAAGAAGAACACATGTGTATTTGAAATGTTTATTTACTAATGCCGTCTTCTCAGGCGTAGTATCTTAGATAATACAAGTACACATATTATCAGTAGCAAAATTACCAGCATAGTTACTAGTACATAAAAAGCGAATGGTGATAGTATGTTAACATGCTGTAAATGAATAAGAGTTAGCAACACTTATAAGCAGCCGCGGGCCGTGGAGGGAGTTACGGTGAGGCAGGGAGGCGGGGAGGGGGAGAAGCAGGGTGGAGAATACAAGTACACATATTATCAGTAGCAAAATTACCAGCATAGTTACTAGTACATAAAAAGCGAATGGTGACAGTATGTTAACATGCTGTAAATGAATAAGAGTTAGCAACACTTATAAGCAGCCGCGGGCCGTGGAGGGAGTTACGGTGGGGCAGGGAGGCGGGGAGGGGGAGGGGCAGGGTAGAGAGGGCTCCACCCTGCTTCTCCCCCTCCCCGCCTCCCTGCCTCACCGTAACTCCCTCCACGGCCCGCGGCTGCTTATATCACACCCTCCCTAATACACATATTATATTATTTGCTAAGAAGGTCTCTTTGTGTTGGTTTAGGGCGTGCCCATACTTTAGTGTCTTAGATTTGAAGGAATCACATCAGCATACACCAGCTCTCTCTTCATGTGAACCGCATCAACTGTTGTGTATGTGTGTTCGGCAAAGCAATATAAAACCCGCCTCATGCCCAGAATTGGCAGAAGTTGCACTTATGTTATGAGTATGAAGTCGTGGAGATCAGACCTCATAACAATTCTGTATCGTGTTGTTCTTGAAACTTTAGCACTCGCTGTACAGATATAGTTTAACAAGCAAAGCAGATAGTAGAGCAATAACATATTATTCTCATGTAAACCACGATGAACTACTAGGTGGAAAGCTAAAGCAACAACTAAGTGTCGTGTGCAGAAGTTGCAAAAAAGGAAAAATGGCGTTTAAACCGGTAATGAGCCCATGCTAACTTAACACGGTGTAAAGATATCCAGGACCTAGATGACACCTCCCCATGATCCGGAAACGAACTGAATAAGATAATAGAAGTGCCATCTCATGAGAGCAGATTGCAAGTTTATATGTGGACGATCCGCAAGGTAAAGCATTAAAAACTAGGAAAATTTAATGCTAAAGAAAAATAAAACAGCCAAGTACTTTATCGAGTCTTAAGCCAATAGGCAAGGTAAATAATAAAAACTTGACAAATAAGTCAATGAATTGTCAATGAAATGCTAGTACTCAGCATATCAAACATGAAAAAGGTCTATGACATAACTGTGTATGCAAAATAAGCTGCAACAGCCTCCAATAGGAAGTCACCGTCTTCATCCGAAAACAGTTCAGCCATCCAATTTAAAAGCGGAAAAGAACATACGTGCTCTCCCAGCACCGGATCCTCTATCACCATCAGAGGACAGCTCGGTGGGTTTTCAAGAAAGCTCTGTTCCAAGAAAGACTGTGCTGCCGCCAGTAAATTCCAGGGACCAAGTAGTCCATGCATCAATGCCACAGCCATAATCCTTTCGCCAGGACAAACCAACTCGTGAGTAATGATAGGAGTCATCAGCTGATTAAAGTCGACGTCAGGAGAAACCGGTCCGCAGAGACACAAATCAATGGCCCAATCGAAATCACAGGTCAGGCAGTGAAATACAGGCTGGACACAGGTGAAGTAGGAGAATCGAAAAGATAATCCATATGCCGTGCTTAATATCGCCAACGGCATTGTGCCATAATATTCTAGCATGCGATTGCGGAACAGTGTCAGCAGCTGCAGGGTGGGAGGTTGCATAGGAGGGACATCCATATTTAAAAATGTAAAAAAGCACAAGAGCGTCCGCTGGTAATGCAAGTAAAAATGCCAATCCACGAAGCAGAGTGGAGAAAATAGAATGAAAGAAAGCAGGGATGACTCCAAAGATTTTCTCAAATGAAGTCACGAGACCACTGGTAACAACTTTAAAAAAGTGCGCCAGGGCCTTTGTGGAGGATGCGTTAAAGATAGTCCGAACCATCTTGCTGAAATTGAAAGGCAAATCTGAATTGAGAAGGGTCTGCACCTCTGTACGGGTGTTCGCTATGTGAAGCACGAAAGTTTCACGGGCCAAACTCAAGGCCACCTCTCTCTGAGACAAAAGAGCTCTTATTCTTGCCATGCCGTTGAAATCTCTCCCAAGGTTGGTATTTGTGGCCAGATTGAAAACTCCCTATGTTCATGTGTGGGAGGAAATAGAACATTTCTGCAGCAAATAACCCGTTCACTTACTGTTACCATAAAAGGAATACTTTTAATTAACTCAGAACAATCTTCATTATTGAGCATCAAATAACTACCATTTTCCAACAACTTGAACGTGGGGATGATAGCAGGAACTGGCGTGCCTTGCAACACGCAAGCCATATTTGGTCGGTGTTTGTTGCATGAACCGTGTAACTGTATGTGCCTACACATTAGTGAATGATCTGGCGTCTCAGTGCATTCCTCTCCATTCAGATAAACTTCTTGATCATCTTTGAAACATCTGTATGTGTATGGAAGCGACCAGACCTCATGAAGAAAAGCACTACCTAAAGGTTCATAACGACCTATTGGTATATATTTCATACAATTTGAAAACTTATATAAAGCAAAAGGCAGCGTTATTAAACCGTGGATAAGGCACGTTGTCAAAAAACCCGCAATCCTCTGCTGATGATGTCACTGAGCATGTCATGAATGATGTAATATGTGACATCATCAGCAGTGGATTACGGGTAATAGTATCTCTAGTTTACTCCCCTATAGCTGTCTTTCTTTTAACATAAGTCTCTGTTTCCTTCCCTTATACTTACTGTTTTTGGTTCGCTTCCGGTTCGCGTACCGGCGAGCGAACTGGGAAGCGAACTAAGAGAAATAGAGGTTGGCACAGTTCCAAATATTGTACCAATTTTTTAATAACGGGGAGGTAGTTCTGAAAAGAACTTTTTTTTTTATTGTTTTTGTTGTTTTATATTTTTTTATTATTTTTCAGAACATTTTTTTACTTTTTTTGAATTTTTCTGAACAGTTTTATATTTTTTGGGGTTTTTCTTGGAGGGGGCAATGAAAACGATTCATTGTAAAGGGCTCAACAGGAGCAACAAAACAAAAAAAAAGTATTTATTATTTTGGGCGTTTCGTACAAACTTGCATATGATAGTCAATAGCTCTGTTGATCAGAGTGATACTTCTTTCTCCGTAGCAAATGAATCCATCGCAAAATACGCAGATGTGTTTTACTTCACCAAATCTCATTTGTATATTTGGCACCATCTCCCTGCCCTCTGGTCCCGTTACTTCCGGTACAACAGATCTTCTGGCCATAATAGGGAGATTATCTAGGTCGTTCCGAAACTGTGCAGCACTGTAGTTGTTAGGATGCCACCTAGTCATATGGCGATGCATTGTGTAGTTTCCGAAACTGTATTTTTTCTCGGTTCCTCTGGACAGTCTATCTTGACATATAAGGCAAGTTACGTATCTTGCATTTACTTTTTTCTGACCTTTGGGAATTTTAAAAAATTGCCAAATGAAGTTTTCTTTCCGGTGAGACGTCCTGGGTTCCTCAGGCAAAAACTGCCTCTCTTCGTGCTCTTCCTCCTGTTCCTCTTCTTCCTCTTCTTGCTGAATTATAACTTGAGCAGGTGGTCCACTCTTCCTTGGATGTGGTGGAGGTGGTGGGGAAGCACCAGCTGAAGCTACTAAAGAAGCCATTGCTCAGTGATCACAAAGGGTCTTTCTCTCACAATGATGAAAGTCAGAGTGAGGAAAGAAGGAGGGATTTTCATCATTTGGGAAAAACAAGAGTTCTCAACCAATCAAAAGTGTTCATTTTAGATTATATGACCTAGTCTTACATCATTAGGAAACCAAAAGTGAAATGAACCAATGAAAAGTGTTATTACCAAGTCACATGACTTGCTGTGTTTACGTTAAGCGCTTTGCAGGGCCTCCCGGTTTGCTTCCAGAAACCTGCGCTTTGCGACTCGCTTCGCGTACCAGTTCGCTAACGTAGCACGTCATATGACGTATCACGCGACAACGTGAAACGTCATGCGGACGGGAGGCGTCACGATGTTGTTTTCTAACGCGGCACTTGCGGTAAAGAAACGTTTACCGGCTCGCGGTCTATTTCGCGGCATCAAGGTCAGCTAACGGGAAGCTTCCCGATTCGCGAAGCGGGAACGAAGAAAAAAAAATATTTAAAAAAAAATTATTCATAAACATATAAAATATATTTTTGGATTTAAAGAAGAATACATTTTACAGCTACAGATATTAGCTGTTAAAAAACCAATGAAATTCACAGAAAAAACCATAGGTTATAGACCATATATAGTTAGGAATTAGCATTTACAAAACCTTGAAAATTCACTGAAAAAACCATAGGTTATAGACCATATATAGTTAGGAATTAGCATTTACAAAACCTTATTTTACTCACACAAAACCATTGAAATTCCATATATAGTTAGTTGCACTAACTATATATCGCGCACCCGCAATCCACTGCTGATGATGTCACACATTACATCATTGATGACATTGTCAGTGACATCACTGATGACATCACTGATGACATCTCAAATGACATCACTGATGACATCACTGATGACAGCTCAAATGACATCACTGATGACATCATGACACACCAATACCAGTTACTACATACGCACTCACTGATTCCTACGTCTACACACACATTCACTCATTCACCCATACAATGACTCATACATACAGTCACTTATTATTACAACACTATCATATGCACTCATACACCTATGCAGACAGTCACACACTGCCACTCATCCATGGAGTTACTCACACACCAAGTCAGTCCTGTAAAGAATCAATCACACTTCCATTTCTTCATCTATACAGTTAAACACAGAACACCATACTTCAGTGACATCACTGATGACATCACTAATGACATCTGAAATGACATCACTGATGACATCTCAAATGATATCACTGATGACATCATGACACACCAATACCAGTTACTACATACGCACTCACTGATTCGTACGTCTACACACACATTCACTCATTCACCCATACAATTACTCATACATACAGTCAGTTATTATTAGAACACTATCATATGCACTCATACACCTAGTCAGTCCTGTGAAGAATCAATCACACTTCGATTTCCTCATCTATAGTTAAACACAGAACACCATACTTTTCACACATATACTAACACATACTTACTCTCTTATACAATCACTGATACAAGTACACATTGATATGCACAGAGTCACACACCTCCCAGCCAGCCACACACACACTCATTCTTCCATACATCCAGTCATTCTTCAATATGTAAAACGTATTTAAACTTTACAAAAACACACAGACACTAGATGATGTCATCAGTGATGTCATTTGAGATGTCATCAGTGATGTCATCAGTGATGTCACTGACCATGTCATGAATGATGTAATATGTGACATCATCAGCAGTGGATTGCGGGTGCGCGATATATAGTTAGTGCAACTAACTATATATGGAATTTCAATGGTTTTGTGTGAGTAAAATAAGGTTTTGTAAATGCTAATTCCTAACTATATATGGTCTATAACCTATGGTTTTTTCAGTGAATTTTCAAGGTTTTGTAAATGCTAATTCCTAACTATATATGGTCTATAACCTATGGTTTTTTCAGTGAATATATATATATATATATATATATATATATATATATATATATATATATATATATATATATATATATATATGTATATATGAACACCATTTCCGAATCCCGCATATGAATCGAACACAGACGTAGCGTTGCCATTCAGTCTTATTTTTTAATCACACTGTTTGCTGCAATACGTTTTGGCACACCTGCCTTGTTCACACAAGCAGTCGCCATTAACGGAATCATTTTTAAAAAAAACATAGTATTGTGGTCACATGACACAACCTTCAATAGGCATAGATGATATACTTGTACATCGATGTAAACGTTGCACATTGTCGAAGCCTAAGCTTGCTCCCAATCATTAACTTGTATATTAACACATTTTGTTCATTACCACAATTACCTCATTATACATTCAGAGCAAGTGCTCTTCGTTCTATAGTTTCACTCTTTGATAAGTCTCCTAAAGAGTGTACAATACATAGGTTTATCATAACAATAACAATTTCTTATTAATAATTTTAACACTTTGAGAATTTAAAAACCTTAGTCATAAGAAATGTGCAAAAAAGACAAGAAATGGATAAAAGAAGTTTTGCTTTTCAATAGTGCAATCATTAAATAAAGTGTAAGTGCCTTTTTACATTTTCTCTTTCATTTTCAATTACTTCAATATAAAAAATTCAGCTAGTTGTTTCATTTCAATCCACCAATGAACCTACAGTTAAACCAAATGTATATTCTTATATCTTTGTCTTCTAACATGCAACTGCATTGCAGTACTCAGGAGGTGGACAAATTAGTTTAAATAAAGTGCAAGTTCTTTACAGTAAATAAGCTGGAATGCAAATGTTGCCGTACACGACTACTAATAGATACAATTTAATTTCATAACGATCTATAGTATAAAATACATTACCACAATTTAAATATGTGTAAATTTGCTGGTTAAAGTGCAAATGCTTCACAATTCGTACAATTATGAAATATATGTTCATTTAATATTGTTACTAGTTGCATTAAAGATTAAATATTACTCCTTGGTGAATTTACCCTGAAACACCGGAATGACATAAAACTAACTATATTACGTGAAAAATATGTTTTGATATTGACACTGCAGTTTTATATTTTTGAATGTTGTTTGTCTATCTTCATGTCTCTGTTAAATATTAAAATTACTGATTTCAAATCTCACTGCAATGGATAACTTATTTACATTATATGAACATGCAGATCCTCTTCAGCATTTAATCCAAATGGATTCTTGAAATAAAATAATAGGATATATGTTGACTCAAGCTGGCGGAGTTTACTTTCTCAGTTCACACCTCTTCTTGGCTTAGCCTTAGCCTTGTTAAACGTCACCATGTTTCTACGTGACACCATCCCTTGCAATATTGGGTCTTGTTTCACTGGATACGAATGTCTACACAGACTATCTCTCACTTTAGACTGGTAGGCATCTGGACCCACCAGACTATGATTAGGGCGGAGACCCGCCGAAACGCGTCAGAGACTATTTAATTGTGTCATTACCTGCTGTGCTCGAGACGAATAAAGTCTGTTTTCAGGTGTAAGGCGAAGTTTGGGCTCTGTTATTTTCTTGGGAGCAACTCAGCGGCAGATTCTCCATTTCTGCCTTGGAGCCCGCCCTGCAGGTGTCATAGCCCCCGGTAAATGGAACTTTGTTGGAATCATATGATGGAGGGGGAGGACCCGCTTACACCGTGGCCAGCCAGTATGGACTTCCAGGGCCATTTGGTTCACGAGTACAAGAAAGGGAGAGGAGAAGGGGGTTGCCTCTGTCCTGCAAACTTCGCTGCCTGAACGTATATTTTGGTGAGTATCGCAGTGTAAGCTTAAGCACTTGGCAATCAGCATTTGACAAGTGATTTTACAATAGCATTTTCGCTGCACCTATGAACTGGGATAAAGCACAGACTTTTGAATATCCATCAGATGCATGATGGGACTCGCAGTTCAGCAAACTGCAGGTTTGAGTCCACTTGGAAATTATTGACACACCAGACTATTATTAAGGCGGAGACCCGCCGAAACGCGTCAGAGACTATTTAATTGTGTCATTACCTGCTGTGCTCGAGACGAATAAAGTCTGTTTTCAGGTGTAAGGCGAAGTTTGGGCTCTGTTATTTTCTTGGGAGCAACTCAGCGGCAGATTCTCCATTTCTGCCTTGGAGCCCGCCCTGCAGGTGTCATAGCCCCCGGTAAATGGAACTTTGTTGGAATCATATGATGGAGGGGGAGGACCCGCTTACACCGTGGCCAGCCAGTATGGACTTCCAGGGCCATTTGGTTCACGAGTACAAGAAAGGGAGAGGAGAAGGGGGTTGCCTCTGTCCTGCAAACTTCGCTGCCTGAACGTATATTTTGGTGAGTATCGCAGTGTAAGCTTAAGCACTTGGCAATCAGCATTTGACAAGTAATTTTACAATAGCATTTTCGCTGCACCTATGAACTGGGATAAAGCACAGACTTTTGAATATCCATCAGATGCATGATGGGACTCGCAGTTCAGCAAACTGCGGGTTTGAGTCCACTTGGAAATTATTGACACACCAGACTATGATTAAGGCGGAGACCCGCCGAAACGCGTCAGAGACTATTTAATTGTGTCATTACCTGCTGTGCTCGAGACGAATAAAGTCTGTTTTCAGGTGTAAGGCGAAGTTTGGGCTCTGTTATTTTCTTGGGAGCAACTCAGCGGCAGATTCTCCATTTCTGCCTTGGAGCCCGCCCTGCAGGTGTCATAGCCCCCGGTAAATGGAACTTTGTTGGAATCATATATATATATATATATATATATATATATATATATATATATATATATATATATATATATATATATATATATATATATATATATATATATATATATGTTCCACAAATTGTCCTCAGCTTTAGAGAAGCACTCGACAGTGCTATGCCCTCCGGCTCTGACTTTCAAGCATGCCTTCCGTTCCACCTTGCAATAGTATGCCGACGCGTTTCGGGGTTGAAACCCCTTCTTCATGGGCTGCTCAGAGAACACTTGATGGTTGCATTATTGTTTCCGGCGCTTTTTATCACAAGCCCCCCGGTGGGCGTATGCTGAGTGCACAGTCACTCCGGTGTATGATGGAACTTGAGGTCCGTAATGCGATATAAAATTTGCATACTTATTGTAAGTTCAAGTGTTCACTGTCAATAATGCTTGTTCATTGAATACCTTTAGTAGGCAGTGTTGCTTTAGGCATGCATTATTAATGAAGAACGCTGTGACGTGTCAGTCCCAAATTGTTTGGAACTTCAGCCTCGCTCCGCCGGTAGTTACTTTCCCTCAGCAGGCGATGGTGCATCTCCCACGGCCGGACCGCCGTGCGAATGTTTGTTCCACAAATTGTCTTCAGCTTTAGAGAAGCACTCGACAGTGCTCTGCCCTCCGGCTCTGACTTTCAAGCATGCCTTCCGTTCCACCTTGCAATAGTATGCCGACGCGTTTCGTGGTTGAAACCCCTTCTTCATGGGCTGCTCAGAGAACACTTGATGGTCGCATTATTGTTTCCGGCGCTTTTTATCACAAGCCCCCCGGTGGGCGTATGCTGAGTGCACAGTCACTCCGGTGTATGATGGGACTTGAGGTCCATAATGCGATATAAAATTTGCATACTTATAGTAAGTTCAAGTGTTCACTGTCAATAATGCTTGTTCATTGAATACCTTTAGTAGGCGGTGTTGCTTTAGGCATGCATTATTAATGAAGAACGCTGTGCCGTGTCAGTCCCAAATTGTTTGGAACTTCAGCCTCGCTCCGCCGGTAGTTACTTTCCCTCAGCAGGCGATGGTGCTTCTCCCACGGCCGGACCGCCGTGCGAATGTTTGTTCCACAAATTGTCCTCAGCTTTAGAGAAGCACTCGACAGTGCTCTGCCCTCCGGCTCTGACTTTCAAGCATGCCTTCCGTTCCACCTTGCAATAGTATGCCGACGCGTTTCGGGGTTGAAACCCCTTCTTCATGGGCTGCTCAGAGAACACTTGATGGTCGCATTATTGTTTCCGGCGCTTTTTATCACAAGCCCCCCGGTGGGAGTATGCTGAGTGCACAGTCACTCCGGTGTATGATGGGACTTGAGGTCCGTAATGCGATATAACATTTGCATACTTATAGTAAGTTCAAGTGTTCACTGTCAATAATGCTTGTTCATTGAATACCTTTAGTAGGCGGTGTTGCTTTAGGCATGCATTATTAATGAAGAACGCTGTGCCGTGTCAGTCCCAAATTGTTGGAACTTCAGCCTCGCTCCGCCGGTAGTTACTTTCCCTCAGCAGGCGTTGGTGCTTCTCCCACGGCCGGACCGCCGTGCGAATGTTTGTTCCACAAATTGTCCTCAGCTTTAGAGAAGCACTCGACAGTGCTCTGCCCTCCGGCTCTGACTTTCAAGCATGCCTTCCGTTCCACCTTGCAATAGTATGCCGACGCGTTTCAGGGTTGAAACCCCTTCTTCATGGGCTGCTCAGAGAACACTTGATGGTCGCATTATTGTTTCCGGCGCTTTTTATCACAAGCCCCCCGGTGGGCGTATGCTGAGTGCACAGTCACTCCGGTGTATGATGGGACTTGAGGTCCGTAATGCGATATAAAATTTGCATACTTATAGTAAGTTCAAGTGTTCACTGTCAATAATGCTTGTTCATTGAATACCTTTAGTAGGCGGTGTTGCTTTAGGCATGCATTATTAATGAAGAACGCTGTGCCGTGTCAGTCCCAAATTGTTTGGAACTTCAGCCTCGCTCCGCCGGTAGTTACTTTCCCTCAGCAGGCGATGGTGCTTCTCCCACGGCCGGACCGCCGTGCGAATGTTTGTTCCACAAATTGTCCTCAGCTTTAGAGAAGCACTCGACAGTGCTCTGCCCTCCGGCTCTGACTTTCAAGCATGCCTTCCGTTCCACCTTGCAATAGTATGCCGACGCGTTTCGGGGTTGAAACCCCTTCTTCATGGGCTGCTCAGAGAACACTTGATGGTCGCATTATTGTTTCCGGCGCTTTTTATCACAAGCCCCCCGGTGGGCGTATGCTGAGTGCACAGTCACTCCGGTGTATGATGGGACTTGAGGTCCGTAATGCGATATAAAATTTGCATACTTATAGTAAGTTCAAGTGTTCACTGTCAATAATGCTTGTTCATTGAATACCTTTAGTAGGCGGTGTTGCTTTAGGCATGCATTATTAATGAAGAACGCTGTGCCGTGTCAGTCCCAAATTGTTTGGAACTTCAGCCTCGCTCCGCCGGTAGTTACTTTCCCTCAGCAGGCGATGGTGCTTCTCCCACGGCCGGACCGCCGTGCGAATGTTTGTTCCACAAATTGTCCTCAGCTTTAGAGAAGCACTCGACAGTGCTCTGCCCCCCGGCTCTGACTTTCAAGCATGCCTTCCGTTCCACCTTGCAATAGTATGCCGACGCGTTTCAGGGTTGAAACCCCTTCTTCATGGGCTGCTCAGAGAACACTTGATGGTCGCATTATTGTTTCCGGCGCTTTTTATCACAAGCCCCCCGGTGGGCGTATGCTGAGTGCACAGTCACTCCGGTGTATGATGGGACTTGAGGTCCGTAATGCGATATAAAATTTGCATACTTATAGTAAGTTCAAGTGTTCACTGTCAATAATGCTTGTTCATTGAATACCTTTAGTAGGCGGTGTTGCTTTAGGCATGCATTATTAATGAAGAACGCTGTGCTGTGTCAGTCCCAAATTGTTTGGAACTTCAGCCTCGCTCCGCCGGTAGTTACTTTCCCTCAGCAGGCGATGGTGCTTCTCCCACGGCCGGACCGCCGTGCAAATGTTTGTTCCACAAATTGTCCTCAGCTTTAGAGAAGCACTCGACAGTGCTCTGCCCTCCGGCTCTGACTTTCAAGCATGCCTTCCGTTCCACCTTGCAATAGTATGCCGACGCGTTTCAGGGTTGAAACCCCTTCTTCATGGGCTGCTCAGAGAACACTTGATGGTCGCATTATTGTTTCCGGCGCTTTTTATCACAAGCCCCCCGGTGGGCGTATGCTGAGTGCACAGTCACTCCGGTGTATGATGGGACTTGAGGTCCGTAATGCGATATGAAATTTGCATACTTATAGTAAGTTCAAGTGTTCATTGTCAATAATGCTTGTTCATTGAATACCTTTAGTAGGCGGTGTTGCTTTAGGCATGCATTATTAATGAAGAACGCTGTGCCGTGTCAGTCCCAACGGCACAGCGTTCTTCATTAATAATGCATGCCTAAAGCAACACCGCCTACTAAAGGTATTCAATGAACAAGCATTATTGACAGTGAACACTTGAACTTACTATAAGTATGCAAATTTTATATCGCATTACGGACCTCAAGTCCCATCATACACTGGAGTGACTGTGCACTCAGCATACGCCCACCGGGGGGCTTGTGATAAAAAGCGCCGGAAACAATAATGCGACCATCAAGTGTTCTCTGAGCAGCCCATGAAGAAGGGGTTTCAACCCCAAACGCGTCGGCATACTATTGCAAGGTGGAAAGGAAGGCATGCTTGAAAGTCAGAGCCGGAGGGCAGAGCACTGTCGAGTGCTTCTCTAAAGCTGAGGACAATTTGTGGAACAAACATTCGCACGGTGGTCCGGCCGTGGGAGAAGCACCATCGCCTGCTGAGGGAAAGTAACTACCGGCGGAGCGAGGCTGAAGTTCCAAACAATTTGGGACTGACACGGCACAGCGTTCTTCATTAATAATGCATGCCTAAAGCAACACCGCCTACTAAAGGTATTCAATGAACAAGCATTATTGACAGTGAACACTTGAACTTACTATAAGTATGCAAATTTTATATCGCATTACGGACCTCAAGTCCCATCATACACCGGAGTGACTGTGCACTCAGCATACACCCACCGGGGGGCTTGTGATAAAAAGCGCAGGAAACAATAATGCGACCATCAAGTGTTCTCTGAGCAGCCCATGAAGAAGGGGTTTCAACCCCGAAACGCGTCGGCATACTATTGCAAGGTGGAACGGAAGGCATGCTTGAAAGTCAGAGCCGGAGGGCAGAGCACTGTTGAGTGCTTCTCTAAAGCTGAGGACAATTTGTGGAACAAATATATATATATATATATATATACATATATATATATATATATATATATCTCATTTAAAACAGTTAATACTATATTAATTTTAATTTATTTTTAGACTTTTATAAATATATAAAAAATTACAAATACATATTTTTACATACATTTATAACATAAAATCTAATAAAAAGCAATATACTATAAATAAAAACATTACAATATTTAATAGTCTATAAAATGTTGCACTCCATCGAGTGCAACAGTAGGGAAAGTGTTGGATAGTGGAGGGGTAAAAATTACTATTCCCACTCCAGTGAGTGCAACAGTAAGTACAACAGTAAGGAGAGTATTGGATAATGGAGGGGCAACAATTACCATTCCCACTCCAGTAAGTACAATAGTAACGAAATAGTAAAGAAAATGTTGGATAGGGGAGGGATACAAATTACTATTCCCACTCCAGTGACTGCAACAGTAGGTAAAGTGTTGGATAGCAAGGGGGTAAAAGTTAATATTTCCACTCCAGTGAGTGCAAAAATTGGGAGAATGTTGGATAGTGGAGGGGTAAAAAATACTATTCCCACTCCAGTTCGTGCAACAGTAGGGAAAGTTTTGGATAGCGGAGGGGTAAAGATGTATATTTCCACTGGAGTCAGTTGAAAATTAAAAACAAACAAATTAACTGCACCACAAAATATATTAAGAAAACAAAAAAATAGATCATATATAAACGTTTTAAATTCCTCAAAAGATAGAAACAGATCAGAAAGGTAAAAAGATCTAACAATCAACTAAAAATGTTATTTTATAAAATTAAAAAATAATTAAAAGACAAAAAAATATGTTTTTATAGAAAATATTTATAAACACAAACATTAATTATTACATAAATGTAATATTTTTCATTTCCAACTCTATAACACCACCATGCAGTTCACAACCCACATTTAAATGTTTAAGAACATGTACCTCCATAGTTAACATAATTATCAATTAAACAAATATTATTAATTTTTACAAATTAAAAACAAATAAAATTCAATTTACTCTCCAAACATTACCCCTATTAAAACAAAAACACACGCACAAAATCACAATAAACACTTACCATAAATATTTATTATTGACAAATTAATATTAATAATCAAGTAACACAACAACCCACACCTAAAAATAAATGCATTACACAATTTCCATAACTAATTTTACATTAATAAATTAATATCAATTAACAACAACTTATTAATTAATTTAAAAGAATTTACTTTCCACCCGTTACCACTATAAAACTCACAACTTACATCAAGAATTATTTACACAATTGCCATATTTTATTTAATTAATAAGCATTAATTACCAAACAATTATGAATTAGTTATAAATAACTTATTTTCCACCCTATTCTCCTATGAACCCCACCACCCAATCCTAAAAGAATTACACAATTAATTACAAAATAATTAATTAATAATAATTAACTGCCAATTAATAAATATTAATAATAAAATAACTCCCAACATTAACAGTAGAAAATATAAATTAAAGAAATATTGATAAATAAAAAATAATAATACATTTATTATAAATTAAAATACTTCCCAACCTATTCCCCTATAAACCCACATTCTGCTCCTAAAAACAATTACACAAATAACACAATTGCTAATTAATGGATTAATAATAATTAACAACAAATTAATATATAATTAATAATGAATTAATTGCCACAATTTACACTATACAATCTAAATTAAATAAATAAATACTAATGCATAGAAAGCTCTAATTAATTTACTATAATTAAATTACTTCCCACCCTATTCCCCTATAAACCCACAACCTGCTACAGAACTTAAAAATGCAAAATGTAGTTAAGATAAAATGAATAACTATTAAAAATGTAACACATATATTAAAAAACAAAACAAATTCTTATACCAACATTAGATAGAAATACATACTAAAATACGTAAAACTAAACGATATTAACAACTTCGATATTTTCAAAAATGATATTTCTTACCTGCAAGTTGATACTCTTGACCACGATATTCTTCCTGTCGATATTTCTGTATCACGCTATTTAAAACTCTGTTTGTGTATGTCGACATTTTAAACTCAATATTCTGTCTGTGCACCTGTGTAAGAATCCAATCCAAAATAATTATAAAAATATAGGTTTATTCAGGGAGAGCACAGTTCATGATACACCTTCATTTTATCTTGATGATGTTTTACTGTCAAAGAAGTACTGTAACTATCCGCAGGAACAGAACAACTCAGTTTCTCTTTAACCCACCAAGGAAACAATTTCGCTACAAGTTCCCTACCTCTCAAAAGGTGGAACGGACTAAGTTCAGTAACTGAATGGGGAGTAATCCTGTACATCCACAATTTTTCTCGTAAAACACGCTTCCACTCACTTCCTCTTTTCCTAGCCCACTCCACATATTCTTTTAGCACACAATTAAATCTTTCTACCTGGCCATTACCTTGTGGTTCACTTAGGGGCATGGCAATGTGTTTTACACCACAAGAATGGAGAAAATTCTCCACTTCATTAGATTTCAATTGCACCCCATTATCAGTGATAAGAGTCTCTGGACTCCCTTCACATGCAAATACTTCTCTAAAAAATTCTACAATTACTTGAGAAGTAGCATGTGAAACAAACCTGACCTCAGGCCACATTGAATGATTGTCAATTAAGACAAGAGCAAAGCGGGCATCTTGAGGCAAACAATAACATGGACCTGAAATATCAAACGCTAATTTTCGCCAAGGATTTTCTGGCCAAGCAATTGGTATCGAAGGTGCAGGATGAATTTTTAACATTTTGTCACTGCTAATAGAAATAGAACAATCTCTTACTACTCTATCATCTTGTCCATGCCGGGCTACCAAAAACCTGATCTTACAAGCCTTTACATAGATGACATACCAAGATGACTTTCATGAGCAAGTCTAAGAATCTCATCTTGCATGCAATCCGGGAGAACACACTTCCCACACTCAAAAATAAGATCATTATCAATTTCCCATTCATTAGACACTTGTTGAAATGACCTCAACTCAGGAGGTACCATATTGACTTTAGGCCGACCCTCTAAAATGTATTTTCTTAACAAACCCAAGCATCTTCAGAAATGGCAATAAACTCTCTAGCTACAAAATCTCCTAAAGAAGCTGCAATTTCCACATCATCTTCCTCATTTCTTTTACCTTCAGAATTACAGGGCAACCTGGCTAAATCAGTCCCATTACTTCTACCTGGAACATACTCTGTCAAAAAATTGTATTCTTGTAATCTGGACATGATCCTACCAATACGTGGAGAGACATTACGCCCTCGACCTGGGGATAGTATTGAAACTAAAGGTTTGTAATCCGTTCTCAGAAGAAACTGCTTCCTCACAAAAAATTGCAAAAATGTTCAATTCCCCATACACATCCCAAAAGCTCTTTCTCAATAACTGAGTACTTCCTTTCTGTCTCATTAAGAGTCTGAGAAGCAAACTCTACCCACCATTAGTCTTTCCCACATTTTTTAGATAACACTCCTCAAAGGCCATACTCACTGGCATCAACAGTAACAATGCAAAGTTTGTTAACACAGAACGGTTTCAAGGTAGGAGCATGAACAATTTCATGTTTGATTACTTGAAAAGCAGACTCCTGCTTCTCCCCCCAATGGAACTCAGTCTTTTGTCTAGATAGTTCCCTCAAAGGTTCCATCTTGGTGACAAATCCCCCAATAAACTTGCTGTAATATTCACATAAACCAGTGAAAGATAACCATGTGTCTTTGTTGTCTGGAGGTTTCGGAACAACTCCATCTCCAGAAAGGGATAGCCTAAATACTCAACAGAATTGTGAAACATTTTGCACTTGTTGTGTTTAAGAGTTAGACCATGTAACTCTAAACGTTTACAAACTTCTATCACATGTTCTTTGTGAGATTCATTATTCGGAGAAAAAACAAGTATATCATCCTGAAAGCATTTAACATATCCCTCTAGATCTTTGAATATATGGTGCATGGCACACTGAAAGACTGACGCCGCAGAGGCTAGTTCAAAAGGCATTCTTTTATATGGAAAGAAAAAAAAACTCAGGTGTAAGAAAGGCAGTCAAGTGTTTAGAACTTTCAGTTAAAACAATTTGGTGGTAAGCTGACCTTAAGTCAAAAGTGGAAAAAACTTTGGCTCCTTTCAGCATGCATACAACCTCATTAATGTTAGGGAGGGGATGACAGTCTACAATCAAATTTGCATTTAACGCGCACAAACCCACACACAATCTCAAGCTTTGGTCAAACTTGAGAGCCAAAACAATGGGTGAAACCCACTCAGAAGACTCAATTTCTTCAATGATATCATCATGAATAAGATTTTGTAGCAACATTTTGAGATCCTTTCTGCTATTGATTGGTACATTTCTGAATTTTTGTTTAACAGGAACAGCTCCCTCCTTAAGTTTATTCTGATGTTGAAAATGAATCCAGATCTTTAGAAAAAATTTGAAATTACCTAATAATACCATTAATAAGATTACTAACATCAAACACTCCTTTAATGACATCAGATTCTTGATGGTCATCATCAATATAATGAAACAACAAAAGAGTACCTATTCAAAAAAAAAAAGGCCCAAAACTTTTTTTTAAGTGACACAATCCCTACTTACTAGAAACCAACCTTGATCATCATCAATAACCATCACAGGATCACAATTTCTAGGATTGAGTATATTTCCTAGACTCCACTGATCTCTCCAACCGAGCACATTCACACCTTTAATAGCAACGTATAATTTCACAAACGCAACATGTCCCTTGAAATGCATATCAACACCAATATATCCCCCCATATCAATGACAGACCCATCAAAGGCAAATGTACAGGAGAGCAGACTTACATTGCGCAAGGTTTATCTCACTTCGCAGTGGCAACACTTTTGAACCTTGGGGCTTGGGTCAGACACTGTCAAGCCCCGCTACCAGAAGATGTTTTGGGAGATGGGGGAGTGAGGGTCGACAGTCTGTTTGAGGGATCATTGGCTGCATCTATCTAGTAGAGTTACTGGTTGGTGTGGAGGGAGTTCTGGTCTTTCAAAGGAAATGTGCTGCATGGATGGGACCAGGATCTGGAGGTCAAAAGGAGAGGGTTAAGTTTTGTTCTTTTCTCTATTGACAAGGCTTTATCGCCTATCACCATTGGGGGCAAGTTGGCTGGGGTTTCAATCCATGGCAAGCTGTCTTGGCGTTTCGAGCCTGCCGGGGATGAGATTTTAGGCCGGATGTTGAAAGGCTGGGGCAGACAAAGGGGTGGGGAGAGAGTGGCACCGAGGGAGGCTATCGTGTTCGACTTGTTGGGAGAACTGTTGGCGGGTTTACCTGCCTGTTGTTACAATTAGTTTGAGGTCGTTTTTTTCGGCTTTGCATGCTTTGGGTGTTTTTTTAGGGTTTTCGAGTTTCAGGGTTGTTGTGGTCGCTGAGGGCAGTGGGAGCATTGCATGCGGAAGCGTGCGCTGACCCAGGGCGCCTGGGGCTATGATTACTTTGAACTAAAACTGATCAGCAGGGTAGGGGGAGATAGGTTTGGTTATGTAAAGGGAGGAGCGAAGCAGTGTGCCCGGTTCAGGGGTGGCAACATTTTCAGGCTTGTCACGGGCCACGGGACAAGGCGGTTTTCTCTCATGAGGGAGGCAGACCGATGTCTGCTTTTCATTTATTGGTGGCATTTCGGATAGGGGCAGGGGTGGCACATTTGGGGTGGAACTGGAATTCAATGCAGGTTGTGTGAGTGGTCCAGGGTCCAAGATGGTGTCCTGGAATATGGGACATTCCTTTGTGCATCGGTCAGCAAAGCATGCAGATCAATAGAAATACAGCAGGAGTATAGGTTTGCAAAGCAACTGGCAGGAAGTGCTGTGGTAGGGTAAAAGTGGAATGCAATGGGGGAATTTGCTGCCTTGGTTAACAAAGTTTATTCCGCAGAAGGGTTGTCTGGATATGCTTCTGGTTTACTTGGGGAAAACGATCTGGTGCAGTTATCTGGTTTGACACTCTTATAGCCCATGCAGTGGGAACTTGAAGCCAACAAACGGAACTTTGCTGGGACTTACATTGTGTGGACTGAATTTGGGCTGCGCCTAGTCTGGCAGGTGTGGTACGACAGCGGTGATCGACAAGGCTTGTCATAAGCTTAACAGAGCGATAAGAGTTTTCTGCATTGGGATAGAAGTTACAGTGATCTCTCATAGGGGTATTTGTGAGGAGGAATCATGTCTAACTTGGTATGTTGGTGTACACTTGTTTCATGGGGAATGCCAACTACATGATGGAGTTGCATGACATGGTGGAGTCGTTTGTGGCTTAAGAATATATGGTGCAGAAGAGATCACTGCTGTGTGTCGTGCTGGTTGCGGGCAGAAAAACATCTCCAGGGTTTATTCCGAGTGGCGGGACTCTTGGGGGGGAGGAGAGTCATGTGCAGGCTCTTTCACACCGTGGGAAGAACGGAGAACATGTGAAAACTCAATCTGCAGTACCTTGTCGAGTGAGGGGAGAGTTCAGGGGAGGGTGTTTGGGAGATAAAAGAGAGAGAGCCTGGGGATTGGATCAGGGAAAGATTGAACAATGTATGACATTTTGGGGAATGAAAGTGGCCTGTGATGTATGGGGGATCATGCCTTATTTGCAAAGTTGATGTTATTGTTGAATAACGTTTAATACCTTTGCAACCATGTACTAATAAATGGCCTTTTATTCTAATCATGGGTCTTTAGTGTTTTTTGTTGCACGATTTCACTTATAATTTTTCAGCATATTCAATTCACCCAAAGAGAAAGAAATCTGCTGATTGATACTTTCTGTAATATTGCATGCGAGGAACACAGCAGGAGCATGGATCAGTCTACTCACATTGCGGAACTGTCTTGTTTCAGGCTCGACACAAGCTGAGTAACAGCTATCTGCCTCAGAGACATTTTGCATCCACAGATTCAGTAAGATAAAATCGGGTTGTCAGAGGAACATTGTGCCCTGAGAGCTGGCATTAATTATGCATTTCCTGTTCGCAGCGATCACAGTTACATCTTGAAATGTTTGCCAGACACCTGTTTTGTGTTTTTCGAGGTCTTCTTAAAATGCTTTTTAAAAATATGGATGTTAGTGTACTGTCTAGCCACGCCATTAATGCACAGTGAGGATAAAGAAAAGCAGCTGAAATGACGGTCAAGTCATGGCTGTTCAGTGAAGTCCTTCTGCATCGGAAAGTCATGGATGTCAGGCGGCATGTGTGTTTCCTGGACTTCAGGCTCTGCAACACACAAAGGTTGCATTTGTCCTCGCTCTCTGGCTCGGATAGGTGTGGACGAGCTACTGAGCTACTCACCTACTCACGGAGCTCCGCGGAATTTGGCAAAGTTTTCTGGTAACTTTGTGAAATTCCCGACAAGTGAAATTCCACAATTTATTTATTTATTTATTTATGCGATTTTATATAGCGCGAACATTACCCGAAGGTGTCAGAACTCTTTAGATAAGAACCAGTTGAAAAACATAAGGATTTAGGATTACATGCGTTACATAAAGGATACAAACAGAAAAAAATTGCAAATGTACAAGATGTAAAGTCACACAAGGAGCAGATACAAATGGATATACTCTACGAGTCACATAGGAATGGTAGATAGTACAAAGGTCTACTGCATATACTAGTGATTAGAGTTATCACTATATACATAGGGAAGGGATACAAATGGATATACTCTACGAGTCACATAGGAATGGTAGAGAGTACAAAAGTGTACTGCATATACTAGTGATTAGAGTTATCTCTATATACATAGGGGAGGGATATGATTGGATATACTCTAAGAGTCACATAGGAATGGTAGATGGTACAAAGGTCTACTGCATATACTAGTGATTAGAGTTATCTCTATATACATAGGGGAGGGATATGATTGGATATACTCTAAGAGTCACATAGGAATGGTAGATGGTACAAAGGTCTACTGCATATACTAGTGATTAGAGTTATCTCTATATACATAGGGGAGGGATATGATTGGATATACTCTAAGAGTCACATAGGAATGGTAGATGGTACAAAGGTCTACTGCATATACTAGTGATTAGAGTTATCTCTATATATATAGGGAAGGGATAGACATGGATATACTCTAAGAGTCACATAGGAATGGTAGAGAGTACACAGGTCTACTGCATATACTAGTGATTAGAGTTATCTCTATATACATAGGGAAGGGATACACATGGATATACTCTAAGAGTCACATAGGAATGGTAGAGGGTACAAAGGTCTACTGCATAAACTAGTGATTAGAGTTATCTCTATATACATAGGGAAGGGATATGATTGGATATACTCTAACAGTCACATAGGAATGGTAGAGAGCACAGCGGGCTACTGCATATACTAGTGATTAGAGTTATCTCTATATACAGAAAAGCAGAGTTCCATTAAGTGGGGTTGGAGGGGGGATGCAGTCGGAGGGGGGATGCAGTCACATCACCAAGGGAGGGACAGAGAAAGGCAGGAAACTGAGACAAATGAGAGAGGGAAGCAGATAGTAACGATTAAGACAGCGAGGAGTGTGTCAGAGGCAACAGGAGAGACAATAGAAAGGTCTCTAGGACAGAGAGGGGAGAGGTCAGAGAATGCTAAAATGGCGGAGGAGAGAGGTAGCAGAAGAAGTGAGTCATAAAAAGAAAAGAAAATGGCGGGGAGTGCAAATGTCCAAGTCCGAAAGTCCAGGAAGAGGGCTGTCATAGCCAGCAAGTCCGGGGGGAGAAAGGCAGTCCGCAGCAAAGTCACAGCCTCATCGTCCATGAGGAGCTGGGGCTGAGGAGTTCGATCTGGAGACCAGGGATCAGGGAAGGAAGACCTCAGGCGCCAAGGCAGCTGTTCGCAGAACGGGAGGCAGCAAAGTCAGAAACAAAGTATAAAGGATAAAGGGAAGGAGGAGGGGGCCTCTCACCAGAGCGATCAACAGAGTTTCATGTGGGAAGAAAGATGCCCCGGGTGGAAGGCTGTGCATCTTCCTTGGAGCATCGTGTAGCAGCGCCTCCTCTCCCTCACCTGTTTCAGACGCAGGCAGCATCTCCGGGGTCGGAAGGGGGCGAGTCCCCTGGCCCGGGGCTCCATGGCTGCTGCTCAGTGCCCCTGGTGCCGTCAGAGGGCACTCTTCGTCCGGGCTGTTGTAAGAATGAGGCACCGCCATGTTGTCTCAGCTCACTCGGACTGCAATCTCGGTATAGGCACCGGAGGCTGGTGCAACACCTCAGATACCGCAGTGAGGGTCAAAACTCTGTCTCCGCCCCGCCACCACCTGTGATGCCGTTGCGGTTCTCCATCGTGCCGGGATAGTGCCAGAGGGTTGGATACTGTGCCAACCTGCCTCTGCGGCAGTGCAAAGCCTCGGGCTGCGCCACACCTACCTATGGAAGGGGTATGGGGTGCGCTACCGGGCACCCAAGTGGAGACCAGCGGCCTCCCGGCTCACATTCCCCAGACTCCACGAGCGGTCTCATAGTCCACTGGGCGCCATCTTAGCTCACTTTCTCACTGGGACATCGCAGAAAGGCTGTTTAAGCATCTGTGTGATCTGCCAGCATTCTAATTACTGGGCTAGTGATTCCGGTGGGATTTGACCACAGCAACGCACCATTCCGAATACTAGCGTGCGAGTTCATCTCAGAGCTTCAGCTCCGAGCGGCCATCATGGTCGCTGGCTCCTCCCACCTCCCACCCACAATATACAGCCTGGCCAAATTTGCACGGTAACATTGCACATGTCTCTTTAACTACATTGTTTTATGTTTTAATACAATCTTTCTCTCATCAAAGCACCAGAAGGACATGAGAACAACATGACTGACCCTTCACACACTATGATGGGGGACCGTAAGCAACAGCAGGGCAAAATGTCATCCATGAAAAGTTTTTAAAACCCTCTTACTGTTCTTTGACAGTTTTCTATTGTCATGCCTAATGTTAAAAGTGTTTGGTTAGGTCTATGTTGTCCAGTTTTCATACTTTTACTGTTATCTAGAATAAATGTAAATTACATATGCATTTGAGCTTATGAAATTAAGATGAATATATTGCCAAAAATACTATTAGTTTTCACAAAAACTTTATTTTTTGTGTTTAGTGTGCAAAAAACAGATATTGTGGGTGATGTTTTTCTAGTCAAACACATCTTAATGCAGTGTGTTTAATATATTTCTCTTGCCTTACAAAAGTTTTCATTAATATGTAATGTACATTAAATGTGTTATTAAAGTTAAAATGACGTTTCATAATAAACCTGTAGGCTGTCACAATAAATAATTAAATGTTTAGCTTCCAAGCATACTTTCATTACTTTGTGCCATTGTAATTTATTTTCATGTTGACACTGTCCTAGCATATTTTGCCATCCCACATTTTTTGGTGACATTTCTATAAGAAAATAATACATTTAAAAGCCATAAAGAATCTTTTGCTTTTTCGTTAATCAGCTCACCCACTGTTACAATTTATTCAATTACAATAGTGTTTTCAAAACTGAAGATTCATTTACATAAAGGAGTGCGCATATTAAATCATGGATGTATAAGCAGGACCAGGAGCAAAGTAGAAGGGAACTCCCAACTGGAAGAAGATACAAACACCTAAAAAAAGAAGGAGGCAGCGTTTGCCAGCAGGGAGGGTATGCCTTCCTGGAGTGTCACTTCCAGATCCCAAAGTGACAACAGGTTTTGTCAACTTTCCCACCCCCCTCCAATCTGCATTATCCTCCAAGGATTCATGCTCTCGTCATGCTCTTCTTACTTACTTAAGATGGAGATTAAGGGGGTCATTAGGATGGCGGCCAGACTTTGCCCGACCGCCATCCTCCTGGTAATCGGGACCGCCCGCCATAAGGGCGGGGGTCCGGTGGGGACTATTAGGATGTGGCTGGCACATCCTGTATTTTTAGCATTGTGGCGGGCGGTGCTCTCTGCACCGCCCGCCACAATGCTAAAAAAGCATTTCCGCATTTGCTTAATCAAAGCAGCAGGCGCCGCGCGGTGCCTGCCGCTTTGATCATGCTAAAGCAGGGGGGTACCACAGGTACCCCCCGTGTGCACCCCCTACACTCCTTCACTCTGGGGGCCCGCAGGGGGCCCCCAGAGTGAAGTCCGCCTGCCTTTCCGTGGCGGCATTGCCGCCACGGAAAGGCATTGAAAAATGCACATGATAATATGACTGGCGGTGTCTGATAGACACCGCCACCATGTTTTCCCTTTTCCGCCCCGGCCGCAAGGCGACCGGGGCGGAAAAGCGGCGGACGGTCTTTCCGTCTGCCTAGGTCCCCCCCGCCATACTAATATGGCGGGGGAAAACGTGAGTGGATGGCGGGCGGATTGCCCCCGCCTGGCTGGCAGTGGCCACCGCCAGCCTGGTGGGGGCAATCCGCCCGCCATCGTAATGGGCCCCTAAGTCTCTGAATTGCATACACAATTAGCTTAATTGCAATTCTCATACTATTTCTTGGGACGAATTTTCTCACTTGAAAAGTCAGAGAATAAACTTTGAAATGTTTATGTTCAAAACAAATAGCAAATGATAAAATGCTAGAATGTAGGCCACTTTCTCATTTTGTCTGCAAGGGAAAAAGTAATCATAATTTATTACTGATAGTCTGATGACATAGAAGATATTTTTAAATGTTTTGTCTCAATTTAGGACTCTGAGTCTCAGTGGAAATCAGAAAAAGACCATGACATTCTTCGTTTTTTTGACACCTTTGATCCTCTTAAGCTCGCTCAAGATATTGCCCTTTGTTAAAAGGCGGAATGGGGAAAAGTCCTACTCACTAGTGCTTACTTCTGTGACAGAGGATTTAGAGGAGAATGGATTTTCACCTGAGTTGAAGGGTGACATATGGAGACAACTGGGGTGACTGCAGGTTGGGATGTGGCTTGAGAAGAGTCCTACAGAGTTGGTAGAAGCATCAAAGAATTAATAATTGTTGGCTCTGGTCTAGCAATCGTTAAATGCTGCCTATGTAAAAGGCTGTTAATGGACTTTGAGGTCTTTTTGATGGTGGTGTACCAGGGTGGATCAATCTTCTTCATGTCTTCATCTTCCTCTTGAGCTCTGCATGCCGCAGACATGGCATCTTGGATGAGGTTTTTATCTGAATTACACACCATCATTTAATTGTGGATTGCAATGCATCATTGTTGGTCCTTTATTGTCCAGCAGATCATTAAACAGGCATTATTACATGTGATGTCCCCACTGTGACACAATTCTGCTCTGTGCATGGGGGGTTTGTTGCTCTCTTGGGAGTCATCGTGTGTGTTGGGCCTTTTCTTGGTGGATCAAATGGTGCTGTCCTCAAGAGCTTCAACTTGTAGACCACTAGCAATTCCATTGGTTAATAAATTTCCTGGGAACAGGGCATAGGCTGGCATTCTCCACCCACCTGTCATGTAAAAGCTACATGTTCCGGGCCGCTACTGGTGTCTGGACTCGGGCATTTACAGGGTACTCATCAAGGCCCTGCATTCTGATCCCTTGAGCACTGCAACACCACTGTCATGGCAGATGACACTTGGCAAGGCCTATTCCCTGGAGGCATGGGCTTCCCTCCTGGTGGGGCATCATCAGGTCTTCCTAGAATCCTGGCTAAAATTCCTATACTTCAAAGTGCTGCATGATTAGTACCGGTTGGCATGGAAACTCAATTGGGCCAAGTTGTTTCTTCACGACCACTGCTAGAGATGCAATGCCAATCACTGTGATTTGTTTCATATCCAATGGATGTGTCTGTCTCTTGAAGCCTATTCGTCGAGTATATGGTCTGAGCTCCATTCTACTGTTTCCTTCTGGTTCCCTCTTGCTCTCCTCCACCTTCACAATACATAAAAACCTCTGGACCTCACCTCCCATGAACACACATGGGTTGCAGCTGAATTTGCTATGGCAAAGCTCTGCATTCTTTGGCATTAGATGCAGCTTGTGGTTCCCACGGTCGGGGACTGGAAAATAGAACTTCATTGCATCGCTACTCATGAATGTATAATGCAAACTCAGCAATATTCTGGATGCCTTTGAGGCAATCTAAGAACCGTTTCCCCGGGGTGCCCACATTGATTTCTCCTGTTTACCCTGCCTCTTGGGACCCATGTGCCTTTCCCCTTTCCCCGCTGTCCCCATTTCTACTGGGTAAGTGGCCCGCTGACTCCTAACCCCCGGCCCCCGACTGCTGAATGTTGTGATCAATGGCCTAATACGTCCGGGAGGGGCAGGCCAATACACCCTGTTACCAACTGATAGCCCATTCTTCTGCACCTTTGGGTATCTTGTGTGGGATTTTTTTTGTTGCTCCCAATCCCTGCCTGTCTCCACTGGCTCTCCTCCCCCTTGATGGCTGACCTTCTTGTTTCCTATGCATACTGTTTGATTGCTGTAAAACCTCTTTGTGTTTTGAAAAACAGAAAAACCCCAATAAAGAATTCCTGCAAAAACAAAAGGACATTATAATCTTTGAATTAAACATAATATAATCTGTACATTCTGAACCTTGAGAGATTACCATTATTGGAAATCAATATGTGACACTTTGTCATATTTAAATGCTGAATTATAATATTATATTCCACAAAATGGGGTTTGCCCTGATAATCCTGCTGCACCCGGGCAAGAAATACACTCTGGGTATGAACAGCGATGCAGAGGAACAGATACACCAATAGTGATATATAAGGGAAACATTAGTCCCTATCTATGAGTCCTAAATCTCTACAATTTTTATTTCTTTTATTGTCAAACCAATATTGACTCCAAAAATGGTTTAAAAAAACATATTTTATCTGGTTTTTACCACGAAACACATAAGAACAAATATACAAAAATACATACATATATATATCCATAACCAATCTTTCCTGCCCGTTATATATTTACATACGATGCAACTGAAACATGATTCAAAAAGGACAATCCGTAACAGAAAGAGGTAGTCACATACACATTCGAGGGGATACATCAACCCTCCACTTACTTTAAGAAACGTGTACACAATACTCTTTTAACCCCTTCCATGCTGGTGACGGAACCACTCCGTCACCAGCCACGGGGGGGCTGCGCTAATGACAGAGTAGTTCCGTCACGGCCCGGACGTGGCGCCTGCGCAGCGTTAATTTCGCGCCTGCGCTGAGCGTTCTATTAGGTGGGCGGGGCCGTGACGGAACCACTACATCATTAGCACAGCCCACCCGTGGCTGGTGACGGAGTGGTTCCGTCACCAGCATGGCGGCGCCGCGCGGTCCCCCTCCCCCCCAGCGCCACAGCGGAATTACCGCCGTGGCCAAGGGGTTAAACGTTAATCAAAATCTGATGCACTGCTCCGTGTTGTAGGGTTGACGGCTTTCGGCCCATTCATGGGCCTCATCAGGACGGGGTAGGCATGAAATGGTTATGCCCTGGAAAATGTATAACAAATTATCCTTGGAAAACTGAAAGAACTTCCCAAGTACCAAAATGAGGGGAATGACTCCTCGTTAAGGTCACTGTTACTTTTCCCACAACCTTCATTCACCCTGAAAACTTAGTGGAAATAGTCCACTGCTACTGGTCAAAAGTCCTCTATGTAGAGGTTGTGCGCTCGAAGGGGTATCAAAACGTCGCTCATGCCACTACGCAAAATCATGTAATTCTTCCTGCGGTGTCAGCCCTTGGAAAGGGTTTCCACTGCGTCTTCTGTGTCGGTTATCCGATCCAGTGATAAAATATAAGTTTTTTTTACAACCATTTTTGGAGTCAATACTGGTTTAACGATAAAATAAATAAAAGTTGTAGAGATTTAGGACTCCTAGATAGAGAATAATATAACTTTTCCCTTATATATAACTATTGGTGTATCTGTTCCTCTGCATCGCTGTTCATTCCCAGAATTATAATATTAGGTATAGTTAGTCGTTTTTAAGTGGTGAAAGAAAGAATCTTAATAAAATCTTACCCGCTCATGCCACAGCTGCTTCCTTTGTGCGCAGTCTCTTAACTGTAAGCTTCTGATCTTGGCTTCTGAAATCAATAATTAACATATTACAATAGATCCAGCTGCTGTGTTTAAGCAAAACAATAGAATGCTATTGTTAATGTGTGTTAGAAATTGGGTTACTGGTTGACTGGGGTGTAAACCCTGGTCAAACTGGAGCCAATAGCAAACCCTAAATTAACCTGTGCTCAATCCCCTGCTAGCTTGGCATAGAGCAGTCAGGGTTAATTTAAGGCAATGTGTAAGGTATTTGTGCAACACTTCAAACAGTAAAACTGTGAAACCCCACACAAAAAGATCTGATGTTATAAAATAGCGCTTAATTTAATGAACAAAACAAGACCATATGACAGAAATCCAATAAGTAGAACTAAAGTTGTTAATTTCTAAAGAATAAGTTGCAATAAAGTGCCTAATAGCAAAACACATCAACTGTGGGTATCTGGTTGTGCTAGACTGGGTCAAAAACAAAAGTTCAAGCTGTCCTAGATGGAGTGCTGATTGGATACAGTCCCAGATTAGTCCTGCCGACGGTTTACCTTCTCAAGTTTTATGCCGAAAGTCTCATTCGCAGGGAGGAATATCACTGGGAGCTAAGAGGGCGTTGCTGGCGATGGTAGGAGTGGCGCAAAGTGCAGGTCAGGCGTCGCGGATGGGTGGGCTGGAGCCTTGCGGTGGATATCCACCTCGGTGAATAATGCTTGCTGTGTGAAGAGACGACCTCGCAGCAGATCGGGCTGCTTCTTTGTGTAAGCTGGATGGTCCCAGAGTAAATTTGGGGCCCATTCGCAGTTGCTAACAGCTGAAAAGCTTGATTTAAAAGGCTCAGGCCCTGAGATGCACCTCTTGGGGGTCAAGGGATCATTGAAAACAGGTCCAGGAGCCGTGGGGAGCCTGTTATGTCCCTGAAGCTGTGATCAGGTGGCCAGCAGACAAGCCTTTTGGGTAACTGTGGGGTCCTGGGTTCAAGATGGAGGTTGCAGGTCCAGTTCTTTATCCCCCTGAGGAGGGCAGCAGGCAACATGTCAGCACAGCAAGAAAGCAGCTCCTTCAGATTAGCAGTTCAGCAGAGTAGTAGTCCTTTTAGCAACAAAGAAGTTCTTCTTCCCGGCAGAGTACCCCAGGTCCAAAAGTGCACTGAAGTGGTGATGTCTGAAGGCCTTCTTTTATATACTGGTGCCTTGGTTTTGGGAGGTGGGAGAGGCTTCTAGACAAGTTCTTTGAACTGCTAGGAATTTCCTGCCTCCACTATCTTGGCACCAAGCTGGCTGCAGTGACAATACAGGGTTGGTATGCTTATTGGGAGGACACAGCCTATTCAGATGCAAGTGGGGATGCATTCAGCTCCACTTCCCCATCTTGTCAGTGATGGCCCAATGAGGCACATCTAATCCTACTATTGTGTGCCTGCCTGGGAGGAATCTAACTGTCAACTACATTCAGTTATGTAACCCAAGACAGGCTGCAGGCACAAATGACAAAGAACAGGAAAATGTAAACTGTCTGGAAGTGGCATTTTTAAAATTGTTGTGATCAATTTAGATTTATCAAATCAAATCCATCTGTATCAAATATGATATATTTACCAGCGCTTAATTGGACTTACAGCTTAATAAATAGAGTAAGGAATCTCCACAGTTATGCTTTCAGAAGGGTGGGCCACACAGTAGTGAACAACTAATTTGGGAGTTTTTCACTAACAGGACATGTAAACCTTAAAAGTACATGTTATACCTTTCAATTACCCAGCACCCTACCATATTGGCCACCTAGGGCCTACCTTTGGGGTAATGTATATATAATAAGTTGAGAGTTTAAAGCTTGTTAAGGGGGTTTACATGACAAGTGTACATGGCAGTGTGTCACTCCATTCAGGCTTCAATGGCAGGTGTGGGACACATTTTAGAGTGCTACTTAGGTGGATGGCACAATACGTGCTGCAGGCTCATTGGTAGAATTAAATCTACAGGCCCTGGGCATATTTAGTGCACTTTGTTAGAGGCATATAAGTACATTCAGTATGCCAATTGTAGATAAGCCAATATTGCCATATTGTAAGCAGTAAGCACATGCCCTTTAGCACTGGTCAGCAGTGGTAAAATGCTCAATGTCCTGAGGCCAACAGTAATTGGTCCAGCAAAATGGAGGAGGATTGTCAAAAAGTTTGGGGTTGTCCCCCCTGACTAAGGGGACGCACCAGCAAATAGGATGCCACCAAAACAGTGGCATCCCTTACTCCCAGCATTGTGGCGGGAAGTGCTCACCGCACCGCCCGCCACAATGCTGTGGATCACTTCTGCATTTGCATGCACAATGTGGCAGGCACTGTGCGTTGCCTGCCACGTTGTGCATTGAAATGCAGGGGGGTACCATAGGTACCCCCATGTGCACCCCCACTCCCCCACCATCTTGTGGGCCAACAACGGGCCCCTAATGGCAAAGACCGCATGCCTTTCCCATGGAAAGGCTGATCTCCGCCTGAATCCTAATATGGATGGTGGTGTCTTGCAGACACCGCCATCATAATGGAGATGTTTTCCGCCCGGTTGACGAGTCGACCGGCGGAAAAGCGGCGGACGGTCTTTCTGTCCGCCGTGGACCCCCCGCCATTGTAATATGGCGGGGGTAAATGGGAATCGAGTGAAGGGAAATGTTGGGCGGATCTGCCACCACCATAGGGCAGTGGCAATCCGCCTGTCAACCCAATAGACCCTTAAGGCTGACAGGCCGATGAAAGTGCCTGAGGCTAATTGCAGTCGTTTAAAACTAATTTTCTCAAGACAGTTAAAAGTTCTATAGATATATTTCATTTTCAACTAAAGTAGAGAAATTGATCTTTGGATAGACTTTTGGTAGAAAGTTCACAGGATAAAGATATGCTATAAATCACCTTGGTATTACATATAATAATATAGTTGAGGGCAAAACAGAGAGTTTCTAGCAATGTCTTTCCATAGACTACTTTAAGAGACCATCTTAAAAGTCCAAAATAATGTGCAGGAGGGTTGGGACAGAGTTGGAGTGATGATGTTACCCCTCTATGATTATCCAAGAGTATCTGGCTTCTAGAACTGTCCAACTCCACTAAACACCCTTGCACAAGGGAGAGACAATTGGGAAGACACTGGACCTGTGAGTGACAACGGGCAAATGAAGGGCCAGCTGGAAGGAGAAGCTATCTGATGCCACTTCAAGAATCTGCTGAATACATTTAACTCTAGCTGATCCCAAAGATTGGGATGAGTCTCTCCAGGACCAGTTTAGCTAACCCCCTTTCTTCCCCTAAGGAAAGGTTCGGAGAATGGGCTGGCTGGGGGACCATGAAGGGTTCCTCTGGGATTTCTGTAGACTAGCGCTTGAATCAACTGACACACATATTACCTAGAAGTAGCCAGGAAGCTGTGGGACTTTGGGAGCATGGCACAGAGACTTGTCAGCTTGATGGCTGTGTAAGACACTCCCAAACAGGATAGGGTACCAATAGCCTAGCCAGATAACTGGTCTTGCAAGGGAGCAGCGAAAACAGGCTCCTGAACAACAAGTAACCCATAGAGACTAGGAAGTGTACGGAAAATGTTCCTTGTGGCTAGAGCTCACAAAAGGAAGGAATTAATCCAAGATCATGAAAACTGGCCCTAAGGGGTGTGAGAAAACTAAAAAATATGACTAGTCTCCTGGGCATTCTCATGAGCAATCCTTACCCTGGAGCCCGATGCAAAAAAAAACATTGATCCGGGAGACCCCATCTCCCCAGGAAAGCAAGGACAGGGCATCACTACTATTCTTTGTAGTGGTTTATGGTGTGTGGTGCCATGTGCGCCCTTCTCCCTGTTAATGTGTATAGAGGGATTGGGGTGAATGCCTGTTGGAAATGGCCCTTTTTTCAGGGTTATCCCCAAACTTTTTGCTTCTTACTCCTAGTTTTTTCCTGACCTGTCTTTGTTTGTTTTATGACTCTGGGCACTTTATTACTGCTGATCAGTGCTAAAGGGCATATTCTCTGGATAAGTTGTGTTATGGATTGGTGTTTCTGTGATTGACATATTTGATTTCCCTGCCAGTCCCTAGTAAAGTGCACTGAGTGTGCCAGGGCCTGTAAATCAAATGCTACTAGTGGACCTGCAGCACTGATTGTGCCACCCACATGAGTAGTCCTGAAAAGGTAACTCAGACTTGCCACTGCAGAGTCTGCGCGTAGTTTGTAACTGCCATGTTGACTTGGCAAGTACACCCACTTGCCAGGCCCTAACCTTCCCTTTCCTTACATGCGAGTCATCCCTAAGGTAGGCCCAAAGTACCCCTGTGGGCAGGGTTTAGTGTATGTGAAAGGTAGGACATGCCCTGATGTGTGTGGCATGTCCTTATTGTGAAATTCTGCCAATTTCGTTCTTCACTATTGAAAGGCTATCTGCCCCATAGGGAGGCATGGGAGTTAATTTATGACATATTATAAACATAACTTCCCCCTGGGACCAGGTAGGAAAATAAAGTGTAGCATGCCTGAACTCAGAATGCTAAAATGCATCTTTTAGTAAGGGTGACTTTAAATTCTGTGTTTGAAAATACCACTTTTAGAAAGTAGGTATTTTCTTGCTTAGCCATCCTGTGTGCCTCTAATAGGATGTGTTTTGGGTTCACTGATAGAATATCGATGGTAAAAAACACTGATGGTAAAAAATATCGAAAAAAATATATAAATTGTAAAAAATATCGACTCCCTATACTTAAACAGGTAAGTACAAAAATATTGAATCAACAATATCGAAGTTAAAAATATAGATGTAAAAAATATCGATTTAACAATATAAAATAATATATATCAAATATATAATATATTAATATTACCATTAACAAAATAAATTAAATTTAATATACATTGTAACTAAATATACAAATTAAACTTAATTTAAAAACTATAAACACACAAACATAATAATTTATACATGTACATATATTTACTTTAGAATAATGCATTAACTATAATTTTAATTTTTAAACTTTTAAATTATATAAAAATAAAATATATACATATATCAATAATTTAAAATAAAAAAATCTAGAATTAATTAAAGCATTAAACTATTCAAACAAAATTAAAACGTACATTTCGCAATACAATAAATACAACAGTAGGGAAAATGTTGGATAGCGAAATCATTAAATTTACTATTCTAACTGCAATGAGTGCAACAGTCAGGAAAATGTTGGATAGCGGAGGGGTAAAAATGACTATTCCCACTCCAGTGAGTGCAACAGTAGGGAAAGTGTTGTATAGCGGAGGGGAAATTACTATTCCCACTCCAGTGAGTGCAACAGTAGGGAAAGTGTTGGATAGCAAAGGGGTATTAATTACTATTCCCACTTCAAAGAGTGCAACAGTAGGGAAAGTGTTGGATAGCAGCGGGGTAAAAATTACTATTCCCACTCCAGTAAGTGAAACAGTAGGGAAAGTGCTAGATAGCGGAGGGGTAAAAATAACTATTCCCGCTCCAGTGAGTGCAACAGTAGGGAAAGTATTGGATAGCGGAGGGGTACAAATTACTATTCCTACTCCAATGAGTGCAACAGTGGGGGACATTTTTGGATTGCAGAGGGGTAAACATTTGTATTCCCATTCCAATGAGTGCAACAGTAGGGAATGTATTGGATAGCAGAGGGCTAAAAATTACTATTCCCACTCCAAAGAGTGTGACAGTAGGGAACATTTTGGACAGCGGAGGGCTAAAAATTACCATTCCCACTCGAGTCAGTGCAGCAGTAGGGAAAGTCTTGGATAGCAGAGGGATAAAAATTACTATTTCCTCTCCAGTGAGTACAACAATACAGAAAGTGTTGTATAGCAGAGAAACAAAAAATGCTAATAACATTGACACAATTTAAACAAATTAAACATCTTAAAAATAAATAAACAATATTTTAAAAATACACAATTAAGTATATTAAACATATAAAAAGAGCACATATTATAACGTTAATTACATATAACAAAAAGGTACACATATTATATAAAATAAATTAATACATACATTTATAAACAATATTTATTAAAAAGGAGCAAATATTAACAAACAAACAAATTACTTGAAAGGCTGGGTAACGCGACTCGGGTTAGATAGTTCTTTCACAATCCTAAAGGTTTCTTTAGAACCATTGTCGGAGTCGAGTACCCTATTAGTGAAGAAGGCTCTCTTAGGCTCCAAAATGGCTGCTTTATACGTGTGCAATTTCCCGTGGAATTTGTTTTATCTTATATATAAGATTTTCGTCATTTCCGCTCGGCTTGGCGTGCACGAAGTTTGAGTAATTTCAAGTCCTTACTAAACAATTTCGATGCTTCGTGTTGCCTGGAGCGGGACATTTTTGTCTGTAGAGGAGCATGGAGGCTAAAGGCCTTCCTTAGCCAGTCAGGGATCTCTTTTTTATAGTTATCTAAATCTCCTTCAAGGGCAGGCTGCTCACAAGAAAGCATCTCCAGTACTTCTTTCAAGTTAACACGGTTCCAATTTCTAAAGGTGCTTCTGGAATGAGAAGGATTATTAGTCAATGATAGAGCGTGCAGATTAAAACTAATGGTATTATGATCTGACCATGTCCAAGGTTGAACTGCCAAGTTGTGCAAAGTTTCATTGCTGAACCACACTTGGTCAAGAGTATGGCCTTTAATGTTTGTGGGGATGGGGATATTTTGAGTAAGGTTGAGGCAGGCGAGGGACTCCGTGAGATCCTTGGACAGAGTCCAAGTTCCTCATCCCTCACCCCATCTGTCTCATTTGCCCAGTAATTCAGGTCCCCTACGACCAGCACTTTGTCGTAGCCAGTAATTAGGGACGCAATATTATTAGCTATGACTTTGGGAAAATCAGGCATCGTTTTAGGAGGTCTGTATAATACCACACAGATCGGAGTACTATTATGCAGGTTTAGTTTGATTATTAAAGAGTCAGCTAAGGGAATTTCAAAGTGTGAGAGAGTAGAGGCAGATAGTTCTTTTTTGATAGCAGCAACCACGCCTCCCCTCTCTTGACTGGCGATGTGCCGGTGTTTAAAAAGAGAGAATTATCAGGAAGGGCTTTAAATGTATTTCCATAATTATCTTAATTAAAAATTAATTTAAAATATATTACTATTTAAAAAAGATGATAAACATTCATTGAGTACATTTAACACTATAATATCCACAACACACACCTATAATTATCTACACAATTGCCATAATTATTGACTAATTATTTAATTTAAATGAATTAACAACTAATTAATAATTCATCAATAAAAAATAAATTACTTCCTACCCTTCACACCATTTATACCTATAAACACCACAACACACACATAAAATGAATTACACAATTACCAACATTAATTAATAATTAATTAGTTTAAGTTAATTAACAACTGATTAATAATTCAATAGAAAAATACTTCCCACTATTTACACCTATAAACACTACAAGACACACCTAAAATTAATTGCACAATTACCATAATTAATTACTAATTAATTAATTGAAATTAATTAACTAATTAATAATTCCTCAATAAAAATACATTTCTTCCCACCATTCACACCATTTATACCTATAAACAGCACAACACGCACAATTACCTATTAATTAATTTAATGTAATTAACAACTAAATAATAACTCGTCAATAAAACAATTAGTTCACACCATTCACACCTATAAACACTTCAATACACACCTAAAACTAATTACACAATTACCATTATTAATTACTAATGTATTTAAATTAATTAACAACTAATTATTAAACAATTATTATTACATTAATTTACACATTTAACACCATTTACACCTATAAACACCACAACACACACCTAAAATGAGTTACACAATTACTAATTAATTAATTTACATTAATTAACAACTAGTTAATAATTGATCCCAAAAAAATTCTCACCCTTCACACCATTTGCTCTTATAAACACAACACACTCCTAAAATTAATTACGCAATTACCAGAATTAATTACTAATTAATTTAAATTAATTACCAAGTAATTATTAAACAAGTATTAATACATTAATTTACACATTTAACACTATAACATCACAATTAAACAAATATGAATAAATGAAAATGATTCAATACATTTTATATAATTACATTTCTTCCCACTCTATTCCCCTATAAAATCACAACCCACTGCGGAACTAAAAATGCTAAATTCAATTAACAAGAAATTAATAACTACTAATAATTTAACACATATAATAAAAATACAAACAATTCTTATACAAAAAAAAACATCACACGCATATGAAATATATACTGACATACATAACATTAATACATTCATTCATTTAAGCTTCATTCAATTTGTAAAAAACAATATCATAAAAGCGTACGTAAAGTTAATACATTAAAAAGTGACTAAAAGTAATACAGTACATAAGATACTTGCTCATAAAGACTGAATTGGTTAGTGTGAAAGCAAAGGATAGCACATGCAAGTCTGATTATTTACAAATTGTTCTAAAATTACATCGAAGTCCTGAGCCTGACAACCGCTTTTAAATAAGTGTATAAAACTTTGATGGCATATGCGGTTTCTAAAGTTTTCAGTTTGTTATAGGCCACTCTGCAAGTTTGTATGCCCCATAACTTCATGAAGGGTTTAAAAAATCTTTCCCTCGGGAGCAAGTAGAACCTGCAGAATAATATACAATGAATGTTGGACTGGTGTGAGATGTTATCGCACGGACAGGTTTCAATATCTCTGGTCCAATCATTAAATTGTGGAAAAGTAATTATTCTAAAAAAAGTATCAGTGCGGAAGTGGGTCAAGAGCATACGAGTGAAGGGGGATGGTTCTAAAAGTAAATACTGTTGTACCCCTTCACTATTTGTGGTCAATTGGTGCTCTACAACCATGCTCTTGCCTTTTTCTACAAGCCATCTTTTACTGACTAAGTACTATAAGACCAGTTTTTTGAGAGTAGCTCTAGACACCGTCTCCATGCTTGCCGGATTAAAAAAGTATTCTGGGTGCCCGATGTCATTGAGCATTTTTCTCACATATTTAAATCATTTGATGTTATCAGCACCGGTCATGCTGAGGCAATCTTTTATAACATCTCTGTTCAGGCTTGTCTCCTGCTTTGCCCATACATTGTGCCACAGTAAAATGGGTGAAGATTTTATAAACAATCTATATTTTTTAACAACTATATTTCTAAAAATGATATTACACACTTCGATATTTTTTAAATCTATATTACTTACCTAAAATCGATATTCCTGACCCACAACATTTGTATCACGATATTTATGCAATTCGATTTTTCTTCCTCGATACCATGTAGTGACTGTCTGGCTTTGGAGTGACAGGGGCTGGGGATGTGCAGTGGCTCGTGAGAGTCTGGATGAGTCAGGGCTGGGCTGAATAGACCTGGGCTTCATTCAAAGTAGTGGGAGGAGCTGTCACTAGCACCTGAATAGGCAGGGTCTGCATTTAGAGTGGTAGGAGGAGATTCCCCTTACACCTGAGTAGGTCGTGTCTCCCTTGGACAATACTGTCTCCGCCTCCTGCTGAGAAGCTGGGCCAAAGAGGACCAAACTGGTTTGGACTAAGCACAGAAACTCTCTGCCTGAGAGGACAAATGAATTTGGAGTATACATTTTGAGACCCAGACCCCAGAACTTTAGAACTCTTTTGGACCAAGAAGACTGCCACAAAGAAAAGCTGGAGGAGCTGTGAGGAGGGACTACTACTTTGCTGTGTGCTTTGCAGTGTTGCTCTGCAGTGGCTGCTTCTGTCTTGGGCAGTGAAAGGACTGGACTTGAACTTTCTGCAATCTCTTTTTGTGAGTTTCTCCAAGGGCTTGAGGTAGAGCTTGCCCCCTGTTCAAGAAGTATCAAGAACAGCGCCACCAAGCCGCTGCTTGCACTGTGACCTGTGGGCACTGCAGTCTGCACTGCCATGCTTCACATTGTCGCCCTGGTATCACCGGCGATGCTGCTTCACACCGACATTGATGCCGCTGCTTGCACCGTGGTTCAATGGCACCACTCGTAAATTACATGACACATGGTCCTCATCCCTCACAGCAACCTTGGCCTACTGATGCCGGCGCCATTGACTCCAGTTCCTCAGCTGACATCAGAGCTTCAGCAACTATGATGACGCTGCTTTTACCGTGACCTGTTAGCACCACAATGAGCACCGCTGCACTTTGCACTACAGCATCCAACGCCTGCCGATACCTGCGCTCCTGACTTCAACCACTAGAAGTTCGATCTGCAATGCGTGTGACTTCAAGGGTCCGACACCTCCTGCAACGACCGCCGGAACCGACGCATGCGGAAGCCGTGCATTCGGAGCTCAACAAGAGGTCACCAATGGCCTGCATTTCTAAAGGTACTGTTTTGCGGGTCTTCTAAACACTGTAGCTGGCCTGGGACGCAGCAGTCAGTCAGAACTGTTTGGAATTTTTTGTTCACGATGCTGTGAAGCCCCAGATGGAGCTATCGACTTCAAGGAACTTTATTTCAAGTTTATTTTGATTATTGAAGATTTCTAAGAACTGTATTGTAGATTTTGATGATTTTTGGTCTTGTCTTAAGTATATAAAAATATTGGATATTTTTATAAACTGGTGTGGTGTCCTTTTGTAGTGCTTACACTGTGTAACTGTTGTTTATGTGCAAATGTTTTACACACTACCTCTAAGATAAGCCTGACTGCTCGGGCCAAGCTTCCATGGGGGTGAGCGGGGTTTATTATGGGAGTGTAACTCCCTTATCCTGACTAGAAGGAAGGGTCCGTACTTAGATAAAGGTACCTACCGCTGCCAACTAGAGACCCCCATTTCTAAAAATACAATACCATCTCTGCCTGAGTGAATGCAAATGTATGCAGCAAACTGCTTGCTCCACACCTGCACAATTAAGGGTTGTCTGCGTGGTGAGCCAGCTATGCAGTGGCTCCTCATGCTTCCCTAACCTACCAGCATATGACGGATGCACCACAGACAGACAAAGTACCAGGACTTTAAAAAAAGGAGAAGTCATGGAGTGTGTGGCTAATTAAATAAACATTGTTTTGAACAGCACCAAAGCTGGTAATTTAATATTCAATCGACATCTGAACAGCTGGGCAGGTATGCCGAAAAGGACCCGAGGTGGACTTAAAATATTTATATTGGCTTTTGTGGTGCCACAAAATGGCAGGGCCACCACCAACATTGGGGTTAGAGGGTCTGCCAGAAAGGCAGCAGCCCCCCCCAACAAAAATGCCTATGTCACCCTTAGTCTCAAGTGTCATAGAATGCTTGGCATGGGGAGGCTGCTCAGTTTTTTGAGCAATCTTAGAGTCTGTGATTTTGTACATGAGCTTATGAGTGATATGACTCTTGGTGTATCATCCTAAAGCTGCAGTGCACATCATATTCAATATACTACTTTATTGACAATGTTGTTGTTTGATAATGCAATGTTTTATATTATAATGAACAATATGGAATGTTGGGACTATCCCCATTGATTTCAGTGGTGGTGTAATGGGGGATCATAACATGTTTTCTGCTTTTACTGTTAGGGTGCCACCCTGACAATGCCAGAATGCCTTCCTTTTTGAGAACAGCACTCTCTTATATTGCGATATTGCATCTAGTCAGGACACACTAGGAGGTGGAATGTGATGTGAGGGCTTCACCAAAGATATTTCCATCTACCTGATTGCACACATTTGTAATTCATTTGTAGCATTCCATTGTAAGCACCTAGTAGTACGTTTCCTTTTTATAAGGAAAAACCTGGACAATGAACTATTGAGTGTTGTTGTGGCATACCAGTCAGTTGGGGGTACTCGCCCATAACACCTCCCATGAGTAGGCATTGTACCACTTTGCTTCGTTACCTTGAGCGAGTCTAGTGTACAATGAGGTACTTAGGGCCTGATTACTATGGTGGAAGCCCCTCCACCGCGAGCCATGGCGGGGGGAATCGTTCCGGTACTGTGGCGGTCGTAAAGACCACCCGACATCGTTTCATGATAGGCAATCATTCCGATTGCCTGGCGGAGCACTAGCATGTGTAAAATGGTGGGGGTGCCTAGCAGGCACCGTCCACCATATTGTGATGCTGGACGCTGCCAGCCTTTCCTGGGCGGGTAAACCGTCATTGAACGGCTGGTGGATAGTGCATTCAGAGGCTCATTGTGGGCCCCCCTTGTATTGGGGATAGGTGGTGGTGCACTGGGCATTTCCCTGCACAAAGTGCCAGGCACCACATGGTGTCTGACATATAGTGAGGGGAAATGCACTACATTGATTTTTCATATTGCGGTGGGTGCTGCAGCCAGCAGCACCCACCGCAATGGTAAAGATGCAAGATGCGACTGCCACAGTAGTGGTCCCATTGTGATTCTATGTGCGGGACCGCCACAATACGGACAGGCAGTTCCAAGCACCATGATGGCGTGCGGACTCAAATTTGGCCGCCAACGTAATGACCCCCGTAGTTGGAAGTAAAGAGGAAGCCATGGGGTTTTTATAAACCCTATTTTGTACATGTTTATAATAATTCGATAACAACTATATAACACATTCACCAATGGAGATACAATGAATATACATAAAATCTTGCTGCAGACTTACCATTCTCTGCTATATTTCTGTAATCAATGGCCAGTCCAGACCTTGGTGCTCAAGTTTGAGCAGAAGAAGAGGTGGTGGCAGTTTGGAAAAGAGGCACACAACACAAGAATTTCAAAAGTTAATATGGTACAAATGAGCACATTAGATTACTAAGGATGAACATGACAATTATATACTGGGTCTATTTTATATAGGCATATACAGTAAAGACATATCAATATTAGTGTTGAGGCATCACAAACCAATACCTAAACATTCTAGAATGTGGTAGTACCAAAGATATCAGTATGGTTGGTGTGGATAAAAAGTGTTTAGTTATGTGTCCTGGTTGCCTCTCTGCCAGAGTAGATGGCGTATCTGCTCTTGATGATGCTACTAATACAACCACAGAGTGCCCGCCTCTCCTCCCTTTGGCTGTAAGTTTGATCCATGTCAGGGACCTGCCTAGTTCCCAGACCCACTAGGGAATCCCTACCCATAGGTGTATTTCATTCCTCACTGTGTAGTCTGCAGTTGAGATTGTGCATTTGTTTCTGGGTGGGTTCACTGTAAAATTGGGTTGTTTCTCTTTAGTTGTTTTGGATCTCATTTAGGGTCTTGCTTGTTTTGTTTTTGTAGCAAGCCGACTGTTGCATGCCCCCCCATTTTCCCAGAAACTCCAGTCTGCTTAGGTTTTATCAATCCTCGCCCTCCCGACTCCCGGCCAGCCCCTCCCACCTCCCAGGACTTCTTATGCAGTCCGCTGTGCGGCCACACTCCTGGCTCACCAAAGGCAAGCCTGACTGCACATCTGTGCCTGGACCGCACCCAGTGCCAGGAACCCTGGCAATCCGCACTCCCACAGGTACTCTGCAGCAAAACTCTGTGCCCTGGACTTGGGATGCAACAACAACTGCTGCCTCATAGCACCCCATTCCACTGCAGGACCCTTCACTCACTCCAACTTCCAGTTCACCTTCACCCCCAGCACCAACTATTATCATAGCAATCAGTGACACACCAGCCCCGGAGACCTAGCCCCCCAGCCCAACTAAGCTTCATCCTCATCAATGCCAGATTGCTCCGCAAGCACACCATCGAGCTCTGGGACACCATCTCAACCCTTACCCTCAATGTGATCTTTATTACAGAGACCTGGCTCACCCCTGCATCAAACCCGGACATCACTACAGTAACACCCTTTGGCTAGAAGATGTAACACTGCAAAGGTACCAACAGGCATAGAGGCATCTTCTCCATCCTACACAAGGAATCAATCACCTGCACCATTTCCGACGACGAAACCACATCAATCATGGAGCACATGAATTTCAGCCTCTGCACTGATGATAACACCACCATCAGAGGCACCATTGTGTACCAACCATCAGGACCCTGAGCTGGCTTCAGTGACACGATCACTGAATTCATTACCCTCCTCACCATTAAATCTAAACTCTACATCTTCCATGGAAGACTTCACTTTCCACCCGGATGACTCCAGTGACACCAACTCTACTGATCTCCTGTAAAGATTGAACAACATTGGCCTCAAGCAGCTGGTTACTGACTCCACACACAAAGCAGGATATAAGCTGAACCCCCAGCGACAGAATCAGATACAGCCACATCTCAGAAATCACCTGGTCGAACCACTTCTTCGTACACTTTACCTTTGCCGTACCTGTCCGCATCACCCCCAACCGACATAGCACACCCTTCCACAGCTGGTCCAAGGTCACTTAGCAACAATGGACCAATGCCCTCAGCACCACACAGCCAAAGACAATAGCAACCTGGATCAGGCAGTACAGAACTTCAACGACTGGATCACCAGTCCTGCCGACCAAGTCACTCCCACCAATCCAGCCAAAAAGCACAGACCCTCCAAACAAGCCAGCTGGTGCTTCCTGGAGCTCAGCACATCAAAACACAAGTGCAACAAATGGAAAGAAGATGGCACACCAACAGGAACCACACTGACTGAGCAACCTTCAAACCAGCCCTCAACGTCTACCACAGATAGATCAAAGCTCCTTAAAAGGAGGCCCTCACCCACCCGATTGAGACCAGTGCAAACTAAACCAAGGAAATCTTAACCATTGTCAGAGACTTCACCTGCTCATCAGCCACTGGAAACTCTATACCCTTCTCACAGGAACTCTGCGACTCCCTCACCAACCACTTCCACAGCAAGATAGCAACCACCTACAGAAACTTTAATCCCAACCTTTTAACCTCCTCAGCTTCCGACCAACCACCACTGCCGACCACCAGCCCACCGAATAGGAACAATTCAGTACACCGAACACAACCACTCTTATAAACTCCAACCACTCGGCAGCCCCACCAAACCCTGCCCCACTGACTTTTCGACCTTGGAAGAGACGAGATCAGCTGCCAACTCACCACCATTCTCAATAACTCGATAACTACAGCCACCTTTTCCATCAACTAGAAACACATGGAGGTCAGACCCCTCCTCAAGAAATCCTTGTCAGTCCCAGCGAGCTCCAGAACTAATGTCCCATCTCACTGCTCCCAGTCCCCACCAAAGTGCTGGAGAAGGCCAACAACCTCAAACTCACTGAACACCTGGAGAGATACAACCTACTGGACCCTTCTCAATCAGGCTTCAGAGCCAACCACAGCACTGAGACAGCTCTAATTGCAGCAACAGATAACATCTGCACCCTACTCAATAGAAGAGAATTATCCGCCCTGATCCTGCTTGACCTCACTGCAGCCGTTGACACTGTGTCCCACCACTAAGTATAAGCGCAAAATCCGTTCCGCTCACGGATTTTGCGAATTTTCGGTAAATTCGCGATCCGCGAACTCCCGCGAATTTACCGCGAATTCGCAAATCCGCGAGCGGCGGATTACGGGGGCAAAAGTTCAAGCCTAGCTGGCCTGTTGTAACTATTTTACGATGGCGCCGGCAAGCTGCCAGCGCCATCCTAAAATAGTTACTAAATTAGCTTCAACAGGAAGCTCTAATAGATAAAATAAAGTAGGTGCTCGAGCGCCTGATTTATTTTATCTATTAGAGCTTCCTGTTGAAGCTAATTTAGTAACAATTTTAGGATGGCGCTGGCAGCTTGCCGGCGCCATCGTAAAATAGTTACAACAGGCACAAAACAGTGGCGTCTTCTTGAATAAATATGAAGGGCAGGGTTCATTCTGGCACGACGGTCCTGGCACAAAAATTAAACCTCAACCGGAAGCACTTACAGATATCAATTAAGCATGTGCCCTAGTTGAAGCTTAAATTCAGTGACTCATTCATCGGCCCAAAAAACAATCGTGAGCGGTGTCAAGGCTGGGCAGATGTTTTTTCTTCCCAAATATACCATCGAAAATCAGCTGTGATGCTGGACAGAGGCCTTTGCATCCTTGACTTTCACGAGCGCAATCCTCGTGCTGTTCCTGTGGCCAGGAGCTTCTGTATCTTCATCTGCTACTCTGATCGGTCTCTGACCTTTTATACACACAAGAGGCATGTGCACTCGCATGGAAGCCCCGTCCGTTTGGCCCCGCCCACACACTCGTGGTGTGCACCGTCTTCCCGCCATTTACCCACTATGATAGCTCACTCAAGGGACCCCTGCGCCCTTCGGCGCGATTGCATAGTAACACACACCTGGTCGCTGTAGACAACTCTCTGGCACTTTAGGTAGCTGTAGTGTAGTAAAAGCACTATACATTTACCCAACGAGGTAGCACTTACTGATTATCCAGTAGAAAGTACTCCAGTTGAGTAGAGGTATGTCACAAAACGGTGGCGTCTTCTTGAATAAATATGAAGGGCAGGGTTCATTCTGGCACGATGGTCCTGGCATGGAAGCCCCGCTCCAAATCCGCCGATCCGCAAATCCGCAAAATCCGCGGATTTTGCGGATCCACGATCCGTGAATACGCAAATCCGTGAATCGTGGATCCGCAAAATCCGCCCATGCTTACCCACCACACTCTCATCGATCGCCTTCACCAGATTGGCATCACAGATAACGTTTTCAGGGGGATGGCATCCTTTATCACAGAACACACCTGTGGAGTATGCCTTCCTACCTTCACATTGCATGCCAAGCAAAACATCTGTGGCATCAACCTAGGCTCATCCCTCACCCTTACCCCCTTCAACATCTACATGACTCTACTCACAGACATTGTCAGATTGCACAACTTCATCTCCTATGCCAATGATATCCAATCCGTCCTCTCACTCTCAGTCGCCCCCACCTCGACGAAAGACCTACTTCGACATATGCAAGAAGAACGTCTCAGTCTAGATGAATGACAACTACCTGCTATGTCACACAGATAAAACTGAAGTTTTGATGTTTGGCAAAAACACAGCCTTTCAGAACGGCTCATGATGACCATCAGAATGTGGACCCACCCCCACACCAGAAGACCGCGCCTGCAGCCTCAGCATCATTTTCAACAGCAAACTCTCCATGAAACTCAGGTCAACACTGTCTCCTCAGCCTGTTTCCACATGCTCCGCAAAATCTTCAAGTGGCTCCCCAGCAGCACCAGGAAGATGGTGATGTAGACCCTCATCACAATTCGACAGGACTACAGCAAAACACTATGCAGGCACAACCGCCAGACTGATCCTCACCCTGCCTCAACCAACCTTTACCTGAAAGACCTCCACTTGCTCCCAGCCCAGAAGAGTTGCCTTTTCAAGCTCCTGACCCAGATCTACAAAGCCCTCCATGACCAAGGACCCGCCTACATAAACCACTGCCTAAACTTCTTCTGATCCTCCAGGAACCTCCACCCTGCACAATTTACCCTGGTACAGACCCCACTCATACACTGTTGCAAGAGGACGATCCTTCTTCCATCTCACCTCCAAGTCCTGGAACACCCTTCTCTTCCACTTCCACACTGCACCCTTGCTGACCGACTTCAGGAAGGAGGTCAAGACCTGGGTGTTCGATTGAGACCTCCAGCAAGTGCCTTGATACCCTCATGGTTCACAAGTTGTGCTCTTGAAGTACAATGTCATGGATTGATTGATTTAATTAAATTAACCACGGAGGAAAAGACACAGCGCAAGAAGAATGTTGTTTGTCCCATACCATAATATTCTGGGTATGTAAGGGAGACAAAACTTACAGTGGAAATGAGGATGGACAAGGCACAAGAAAGATCACATGGTAGCAAAACTCAAGTCAGGAGAGAGAGGACGGAGGCAAAGACACATGAGTGTCAGTCAGTCAGAATAACTTTATTTCGCCAACACAATGAAGGCATAAAAAGTATACTACAATAAAAAGAGACATTTGCAGTGTATCACAATATTACAGTATGGATAAAATATAAAAAAAATGGTAATATAAAATACAATTCGTAATTATTTACACAATACAATAAAATCAGTTCATTGTTCAGTATATAATTTTAGCAAATTGTATGCCTCTCTTTTAATGCAGATAGCAAAAAGGACGCCAAAGAACAACAAACAAAAGGGTCAGGTAATGATTGGAGGTAATAAAGGGCTACACAACACTGTCTGAACTTCATCTTACTCATAATGGGGAATATAAATCGTTTCCTTGCATCACAATAAAATTTACAGAAAAACAAAAAGTATATGTCATTCTGAGCAGATTGCTGATCACATGGACAAAATGGGAGGTCAGAAGCAACATAAACATTACGAGGAAAAGCCAACATTAGAGGTATATAATGCAGACGAAATCTCACCAGAATGTACCTATGCTGTATATTAATGATGAAGGTTAAATATATGGTATTTGTATCTTTTTGCATTATGCTAGGGGAAGTCAAGTATGTTTTTACTGTTGTCAGCTTAATATTTTTAGCCTCCCTTTTTATCTGCCGATTAGAAAGCAATTGCATTTTTAGGTCTTTTTTTTTTAGATTGAACAACAGGTAGTAGGGTCCAAAAAAAGGAGATGTAGCCCAACTGCTTTCAATGCAGATTCAACATAGGTTAACCAAGTGATGTTACCCACCCCATCTAATTTCAGAACATCCTTTATAATGTCTCTTGTTAAGGCAAGGGTCTATTTTCGTCATACTGAATGCCACATAAGAATTGGCGCCACTGCAATAGTGTCAGTAATGTAAGGTGCTCCCAGTTCCATGTGGCACTTATAGTTGGCACATGAGTTTGGTAAAGATAGAGCCCTTTTTAAGAAATGATCTTCAATTATCTGCAGTTTTGCACAATCCCTTGTTCCCCAATAAGCTGCCCCATAGGTGGCAGCAGACAAACTCTTTGCTTGATACGATGTTTTTATCATATCTATAGGTTGTAGGCCACGAGTGAAAGGAGTAGGCTAAAAGAAGGATGACAGTGGGCACTAAGGCAACATGCATTCAATCTGTGATTTCCTTGTTTCTTTAACTTAGCTCTTTCTTGCTGACTTGTCTGGTGTTCAGAGCACAAGAAAGGGTAGACGAATTAACAGTAGACTTACATCTAGTAAATGTCTATCCTGTGTCTGTGACTTCCATCATCCGGTTTATGTGTTTGCACTGTTTTGTTACAACAACATAACTGACTCACCCACTTATAAAGGAAAACTATTAGTGTTTCCTTGTTCTTGGCCTTTAGGTCTTCTTTGCCTTTGTTTGTTTTGTCAGTTGAATTGGCTGTCTTTCTATCCTTTGTGTGAGGTTGGAGTTCAACCTTGTTTCCCCCATGAGAAGAATTATAATATAAATTATGAAAAAAGCATCTCCAGATATACCCAACGTTCCGTTTGTGATATTTGAGAAAGAAGGGCTGCAACTATTTTAGACCTGCTAATGATCTTTTGTCTCATTTCATCCACCTTCCCCTTAGGACAAGCACATTTTATACACTATCCCTACCCACTTCCAGGATACTTCTCAAACAAATAAGGTTTGTGAGAACAGTCTGGTCTTCTTAATCATGGTATAAATGATTTAAATAATGTATAATTATCAGCTACAGTTGCCACCTCTTTAATATATTAGGGTGCTCAATCATAGGGTGCTCAATCTACATATATGCAAATGTATTTTAATACGGGAATGCAGAGATAGAAGATTTGCAGATTCCCCTTTAGATAACCTCAACATAGACTTAGCTGCATGTACCTTACACCTTTGGAGGTTCCTTGGCACACTGTACATTGATGTATAAAATCTGACCTTCTGATGCTCCTACTGTTAAATATTTGCATTGTGTGATGTTACTTTTGATTTGCTTATAGTTTATGAAACCACTACTGTCTCCCTGAAGTGTGCCAGAGAAGAAACATATTATTTGAAGTGCACCTTCTACTCGTTTTTGACACATCAATATGTGTATAGCATTGGTGTAAGAAGGGTGCAAAGACCCTAATGTCTGCAAGGAAAATGTCCCTAATTGCCCACTTTGGGTTGTAAAAGACAAATATACGTGGTTTGCAGCAAGCCTCTGAGTTCCTATCCCTTGTTGTAATACAACTTTTAAAAATGTAGGCTGACATCTACTTTGAGCACAGTGTTCTATTCAAAACATATCTCTCACAGTTCCTCTTTTAAGGTTATTTGCATTTTATTGCCCTGTGATATCATTTGAAGGGTGACAAATATATTTTTTTTTATTTAGAATACAGTAATGATTATAATTTCTACACCTTATTTTGGTGGTGCTCTTGGCACATCAAACTAACTCACAGTTGAACCCTTCTCTCAAGTGTCAGGTGAAGTGCTGGGTTAATTCCACAGAGCCTCAGTTAACTCCACAGGTGTAAACCTTTGACTAAATGGCCCATCATCAAAAGGGCAGAGAGCACAAACTGGTAGTCTCTCGACCTCTACAGAAGGGGGGTCTGTAACTAGATTTCCCTGTCAAGGCGCAATGTGTGAGTAATGGAGGCGCCAGATGGGGAAAATGCACTATGACATCCATGCACAAGGAGAAATCCCCCTGTGCATCAGGGCCATTGATGTTTTTTTCTTTACTTAAAACAAACTCCTATTTTTGGATTTTGTTTCCACAAAAAAATATACACATATATGTTTTCTAATATAGAGCATTAAAAATGGTCCCCGCTCGGTAAAGGATCGTTTTTTCTCCCCTAACTGAGAAGGGTATGTCCAGAAGTGGGTCCCTTGCTTACCATACCACTGGCTTCAAGCTAGGTTGTTCCCAGAATGTTTGTTTCTGGTCCAAAGAGAACATGGCCCGGCAGCTCGAGCTGAACAGTTCCCATGGGGAGCAGGGTCAAAACTGATATTCATATCGCTGGGTCCAACCTGGAATGATGTAGCAAGCATTCCGTCCATCATCTGTTCTTTTTGCAGCTTATACGAAGACACAGAGATCCCCGCCTGATTGGAAGGGATATCTAAGTGTGGACGCTAGATCTCTCGCTAGTGAGTGGATGACTTAGCCTGGCCTAACCTGGAGGGCTGGCTGGTCACTCGTCATGATTTCATTGAACCCTTGACTGTAATGCCATCTTACTACAACGAAGAAATACTAGATTACATCACAAGACATCCATCATCATTAACAAAAGCATGCCAATTATGTTAATTAGTTTACTAATGAATAAAGAAAACATGATGTGTACCCGAATACTGGATGTTATTCTCTGTTCATGTGCCAAAAAGGTTAAATCATTCGTAATAGCACTGACCCCTAATGTGGCAACAAAATTAGTACTAAATTAGATTGCCAATCTAAATCACGGCCTGCATGGACAGTAAAGCTGACTATTTTCTTAAGTTAAACATAAAAAGATCAGCTTGGAATAACATTAAGAACCTTTCGTCTGAATCACAGATAAAAGTATAGTATAATGTGATGATGTAAAACAAATTTCCTCCAGCCAAAGCGATCATAAAATTTGAGACATAAAAGTATCAAAGACATTCTAAGCATTATAAACAAGTCTGAAACAAATGAATACAATTACATCCAAATATTATTTAATCTGACAGAAACGTTTTGATCTCTCCTTGGTATATAGACAATACGTCTTCTGAATTCAGTAAACCTTCCTGAACATGCAGTTAAAACATTTTTAACAATGAAGGATTTAGTGCTGACCTCAGAATACTTCCCTCTTAACCTCACTCATAGCTCATGATTATTTGTTGTCAGTATACAGAATGGAATAATGTTCTCAAAGGACGGCGGAAATAAAACAATCGTTTTATGACCCATGAAAGAAGATGTCTGTTTTATAGGCAACCAGTCAAGCAGCTTGCAATGCGGCATTTAAAATATGAAACACAGAGGCCAGATAACATAAATCAGAAGCGTCATGAATTGAGCAAGCAGTAAGACCTTGGAAACACATTAAATGTGATATGTTTATCACAGATGTGTGTTATACTTACCTGTGACTTTGGCTGTGCTCTCTTAAGAGTGCATGGAAACGCTTAATAAAAAAATGTTAATCATACATCTTTAACCTTTCATTTTGTTCTGCTAAGGGTAAAATGTACGACCTATTTACATATATATATATTAACTACTTGCGGTCGCCAGCAGGTAGTAATATTAGGGCATAGTTTCCATAAGAAAACCGTTTTTTGATTTGCCAATATCTTTGGAGTCATTTGACGAATCTTCAACAATTTTTCAAAACTAATGGGGAGTTCATGTCAGCTCCTGTCTTTAAATTTTCAGGGTGATTGGTCATGCGGGGGCTGAGAAAAAAGTAGAGGTCCCAAAATGTGTTTTCTCCATGTTAATTTTTATGGAAAACTTTAGGCAAGAATACAGCCCGAATTGCTAAATGGAATTATACCAAATTTGCCAAAAAGATAGGTCTTGGTTCAGAAAGCCTACTTTTTGTTAAATTGTGTAATTTCGTTCAGTAGTTTCTGAGAAATTCAAATATTTACAGATATTAATATATAGACATGAAGGATCCCCGTACTCTCCTGATCTCGAGCCTGCGCTCTGATTGGCTGCCAACACTTTAAACCAGGAAGTGTTGGCAGCCATCTTGTGACTCGGTTGAACTGAGACACATGAAAAAAGATTATAAAAAAGAAAGGGGTCAGGGTAGGCACACCCTAACCCCCTAGGCCTGCTCAAGGGATCCAGAGGCACCCCGAGGGCCAAAAAGCTTTTTTTTTTAAATATTGGCGGGAGTCGCATAGGGTGTCCTGAGGGCCTAAAAGCCCATCTGTTACCTCCAGTGATCCCACACAGTGGGATTGCTGGGAGGTTTTTGGAGGCCACCCCCCTTTTTTCCACCACTCTGCAAAAGCACATCCTGGCACACTACTGGTTGGGGAATGATGTGCGCTTTACTCCTGAGGGACTTTGGGGAACAAGAAGCCCTTCTAGTGCCTCCTGTAAGTCCTATGCAGCTGAATACCTGAGCGCTGGTCGGAGACCCTGCCCCCTTTCTCCACCACTCTGCAAACGTGACTACTAGTTAAAGAAGCTTTTGCCATGCAAAAGATCTTGCATTTGCCAGAGTTAGAGCTATTGGCATTGTAAATGTAAAAGTTTTTTACTAATGTTTTTTGGAGTGGAGTGGATGTACGTTGTGAGTAGTGGAATCATGTGGTATGTTGTGCAGTGAAATTATGTGGATAGACAGTATGTGCCTGCTGAACATTTTCCACTGAGCTGCCGCCGCCATAGCACTAACCCTGGGCATAGGTCGCGTAGTAGCGCTACGCTTAGCTACGCGAAGAGCACTTTGCACTACACAAGCTATGCAAACTGCGTAGTGCACAGTGCAAAATGCTGTTCGCACTGATTGCACAGTGCCGGATGCTTGTCCGCACTGTGCAATCAGTACAAACCTAATCTTGCACAGTGCAAGCAGTTATTTTCTGACACTCGAGTAGATTCCTACTCGAGCTGCAGCTTTCTCAACGCGGACTGGTAGTTTCTCATCGCGAGCAGTCGCGGGCATACGTGACCACAGGCAATGAGAAACCTGACCTCCCCGCATTGAGAATCTTGCCAGGAGGTTTAATTTCCACGCTCACGATCGGCAACTTGATGTTGCTGTTCACGAACAAGGAAAAAGTTTCGCCGGGATGTCATTTTGATTGCTTGTGGTCGGCAACTTGACATTGATGACCGCAAGCAAGCAAACAATGACCGCTACGGTGTTTGCACTGTGCTACGCGCAATTAGCGTAGTGCAAAGTATCGCAAACATCGCGAGCGTAGCATAGTACTTCACCCAGGGCTACATAGCACCTGAGCTATGACGCACCATCAACTCCACCTTCGAATCCAACACATTCCCCAATGACTGGAAATGCGCAGTAACCAATACCTTCCTCAAGAAGCCCTCTGCAGACCCAACGGACCTCAAAAACTATTGACCCATCTCTCTCCTCCCCTTCAGGGCAAAAGTCACTGAGAAGGTCGTCATCATCCAACTAATGAACTTTATCAAAGATACCTCCATCCTCGATCCTTCCCAATCCAGATTCCACAGCAACAGCAGCACGAGACCACCCTTCTTGTCACCACAGACAACATCCGCACTCTCCTAGACCAGGGCCACACTGCTGCCCTCATCCTACTAGACCTCTTTGCAGCCTTCGACACCATCTCCCACCACACTCTCACCACCAGACTCCACGACGCCGGCATACATGGAACCTCTCTCGACTGGTTCCACTCCTTCCTCATCGGCCAAACCCAAAGATTCTGTCTCCCATCCTTCCTCTCCAATCCCACAGAGATCAACTGTGGAGTACCCCAAGGATCATCGCTCAGCCCTCTTCTCTTCAACATCTACATAGCACCACGTGCCACCATCATCAGGCTTCATGGACTCAGCATAGTATAGTACGCCGATGACACCCAGCTCATCATCTCGCTCACAAAGTATCTCCGCACCACCAGATTCAGCCTCCAGGTAGGAATGAAAGACTTTGCATCCTGGATGAGCAGCAGCTGTCTGAAACTCATCTCAGAGAAGACAGAAGTCTTTGTCCTCGGACCCACCCCCTCAGATTGGGACAACATCTGTTGGCCACTGCCCCTGGTAACACCCCACTTGCTTGCACAGACCACACCCGGAACGTCGGTGTCATACTCAACTCCTTCCCTCACCATGATCCGACAGATCACCGATGTCGCCTCCACTTGCTTCAACACCCTCCGCATACTAAACAAGACCTTCAAATGGATCTCCCCGAATCCAGGAAGACTGTCACTCATAACAAGCAGACTGGACTACGGAAATGCCCTCTATGCTGGAATCAACAATGCCCTGCTCTACAAAACTCCAGATCATCCATACACCGTGGCCAGATTCGTCCTCAGCATACCATGACACAAACACTTCATCCAGCACCTACGAGACCGCCACTGGCTCCCCGTCGAGAAAAGAGCAACCTTCAAGCTACTCACTCACACCTACAAATCCCTCCACAACACCGGACCCCAATACCTCAACAAAGGAGTCTCCTTCCACTTACCCAAGAGAGACATCTGGTACGCCGACCTCGCACTCGCCGAAACCTTGCACATCCGCAGAGCCAGAACAGGTGAAAGAGCATTCTCAAACATTGTGGCAAAAACCTGGAACGAGCTCTTGATCAACGTCAACCGCTCCCCCACTCTGCACACCTTCAGGTTCATTGGCTGACTCAGAGCTGCATGCCCCCACAGCACCTTGAGACACTCATGGGTGAGTAGCATGCTTCACAAATCCCTGATTGATTGATTGATTGAGTTTATAAGAACTATGTAGAGTTGGATTATGTGTTATGGAGAGTAAATATGTGATAAGGTAGTCTGTGTTGAGGAGTAGAATCCTTAGTCTTCCTCGAATCCATGGAAGCTACACTATAAACTCAATGAGACACAAAAAAAGAAGGAACCACTAAGGAGCACTTCTGGACCTAGTCAAAGGTAAGAGCAGGGCCACTTGAATTATGCGACTGTTGGGCCGCACCAATTTTAGCATAGTTATAAATTTTCTGCATTTGCCACATAATCCATCATCTGCCACATAATCTGCAGATTACAACAAAACAACCTTGTTTCTAGCTAAAATGGCTCAAACGATACCAAAAATACAGCAACAAGTGTTAAAGCATGGTGGGAGGCCACCAGTATGGAGGTGCAAGAAATCCGTCAGGAACTGACTGCACTCCAACTTACTCTGAAATCTGAGCTGCCCACCCTTTGCCAGGGCCATCTTCTGGACCTGATATTTGCGAATTGGGAGATGCTGCACATTGAGCCCCCTATACCCCTGGTATGGTCCGACCACTTTTTGATCTCATTTAAGGCAGGGACACCAGCAATTCCAACCCAGGGCAAGCTGGGAACAAAGATTAGACGTAGGAAATGGGCAAACTGCTCTACAGAGGCATTAAACAAGGCCCTAAGCCAGGGTGGGCCCCCAGGAGGTCGGGGATAGAGGCAACCTGTGAGGCGCAGGACAAGCGCATTACGGAGGCACAGCACGGCGCCTTGGTTGAATAATGCACCTAGGAGACAGACTAAGTCTGCCCCATGGTTCGGGATTGAACCCCGGGGCAAGAAAGCGGAATGTAAATGCCTGGAGAGGGTTCTTTAAGAAAGAAAGGGCTGCCTATAAAATCATGTTGAAAGAATACCACGACTTAATTAGGAAAACACGAAAATCCTACTACAGCAATAGGATAGAGGGAGCAGACAACTCAGTGAAGGGGATGTTCTCCGTTTACAAAGAGATCTCCAACCCATCCAGCACTACAGTTCCTATGACAGGGTCAGAGGAATCCTGCAATCGGATGGCAGAGTTCTTTTCACACAAGGTAGAGAAGATCTACTCCTCATTCCCGGTAGCGGCCAGAGAAGGCCACTCGAGAGGACACACCTCTACCAATGTTAAAAGCACGGACTGCCTCAAAACCTTCGGTGTTCCATCCCGGGCGACCCTTTGCACTATAGCGGGAAGTATTAACTCAGGCTCACCTAAAGATCCTGCATCACCTAAAACACTGGGAGGGAGTGTGGAGACTCTAGAAACTTATATTAGCCACATACTAGAGCTCTCCTTTGAGGAAGGCAAGGTACCTAAAACTTGGAAGGAGGCTGTGGTGCTCCCCCTAAAAAAACAACCCTCAAATATTAGTATGGAGCAACTGGAGAACTTACGTCCCATTTCACTCCTGCCGTACTTCGCCAAGATCACGGAGAAGGCCGTCAATAATCAGCTGACAGCCCATATTGAGGCCAATAGATTGCTCCATCCCACTCAATCAGGTTTCTGTGCACTCCACTCGACCAAGTCAGCTTTGCTGTTAGCCACAGAAACCTTACGGAAACATGCTGATGAAGGCCATACGGCGGCACTGATCCTGCTGGATCTCAGTGCCGCATTCGACACTGTGGCCCATCACACGCTGCTACGTTGCTTAAAGAGGGGAGAAGTGGTGGACAAGGCATGGGAAATCCTGGAGTCCTTTTTGTGTGACCGCAGTTTCCAAGTGGCACAGGGAACTTTACGGTCCAAAGCCATCAGGCTTAAACAGGGGGTGCCTCAGGGGTCCAGTCTAAGCCCAATCCTTTTTAATCTATATGTGACACCAGTGGCTGAGATCATAGAAAAATGTGGTCTGGAAGTCGTGTCATATGCAGACGACACGCAACTGGTGGTGGCCTTGACCCAGCCGAAGGAGTAGATCGCCGCTAATTTTAGGTCATGTCTGCAGGAACTGGCGGCGAGGATGGCCAATAACTGCCTCAAACTGAATGGAAGCAAGACAGAGGTCTTGATTGTGGGGAAGGCTCCTTCAGTGTGGACCTCGGCATGGTGGCCTCCAGCGCTGGGTCCTCTACCTATTCCCAGCAATCAAGTGAGGAACCTAGGGGTGTAGATCGATGACAAGATCTCGTTCGAGTACCACACCAAACGAGTGACAGGCACATGCTTTGGCACGCTGAGGGGTCTTCAGGAAGACATTGGACTATCTGCCTGTGACAGCCAGGAAGACCATGGTCCATGCACTAATAACATCGAGGCTGGACTATGGAAATGTCCTATATTTGGGAGCCAGTGCCAAATGCATTCAGAGGTGGCAGCGCATACAAAATGCGGCGGCCTGTCTGGTACTGATGCTGCCCAAAAGAGTCGCTTCTAAGAGAGCACGGAGAACATTGCACTGGCTCCCAGTTAAGGAATGTGTGGCACTTAAAGCATTCTGTGTTGGACACCGCATCCTACAAGGGAAAGGACCCACTTACCTTCACAACCTGCTCACACTGTACCACCCGACCCGTCAACTGAGATCTAGCGGGACAGGGATGGTGCAGGCTCCAAAATTCAGCAGAGTAAGAATGGGAGGACATTCCTTTCATGTTTTGGCTGCTCAAAAATGGAACAGACTCCCTCTGGAGCTCCGGCTGGAGAAGTCAGAGCTTAAGTTCTGTAAAGAGCTGAAAACATTCCTGTTTCCTAAAGACTAGGGCCGGGCTCTGTTATGTTCGAGTGAGCAGAATTAGCAGCTGAGTTGCTTATCATGACAGTTCATAGCGCAGGGACACACTAGTACAGTGTAACCAGGCGCTTTACAAGCTTAAATAAAACAAATTTAAAAAAAAAGCTGGAATGGTCACTTGTTACTTATTGCTAAATGTCGGTGTTAAATAGGTACAAATGGTGCGCAAACCATTCTTGCTTCTTTCTGTGCCACTCTTTCCTCTTTTTGCATTTCTCATGCTTCTTTCTGCACCTTTCTCCCTCTTTCTGTACTTTTCTTCTCTCTTTCTGCACATCGCTACCGCTTTCTGCACCTCCCTTCTTTCTGCACCTCTCTTGCTTCTTTCTTACGCATCTCCATTGCCTTTTCCTGCACCTCTCTTACTTCTTTCTGCACCTCTCTTGCTTTTTTATGCATCTTTCTTGTTTCTTTCTGCACCTCGCTGTCCTCTTTCTGTACCTCTCTTGCCTCTTTTTCACCTCTCTTGCCTCATTCGGCACCTCCCTTGCCTCTTTTCTTTTCTTTCTTGCTTCCTTCTGTACCTCTCTTGCTTCCTTCTGTATCTTTCTTGCTTCTTTCTATACTACTCTTGCCTCTAACTGCATCGCTCTTCCTTCTTTCTGTACTTTTCTTGTCTATTTCAGCACCTCTCTTGCTTCTTTCTGCACCTCTCTTGCTCTCTTGCTTCTTTCTGCACTGGTCTTGCCTCTTTCTGCACCCCTCTTCCCTCTTTCTGCAGCTCTCTTGCCTCTTTCGTCCTCTCTCTTGCCTCTTTCTGCTCTTCTCTTGCTTCTTTTTGCAATTCTGTTGCTTCTTTTGGCACCTCTCTTGAGTCTTTCTGCACTCCTCTTGCGTCTCACTACAGCTCTATTCCTTTTTCAGCACCTCTCTTTTCTCTTTCTATACTTCTCTTACCTCTTTCTGCACCTTTGTTGCTTTTTTCTACGCCTATGTTACTTCTTTCTGTATCCTTCTTGCTTCTCTCTGTACCAATTTTCCCTCTTTCTTCACATTTCTCGCCTCTTTAAGAACTCCTCTTGCCTCTTCCTGCACCTCTGTAGCTTTTCTATGCACTTCCCTTGAACCTTTCTGCACCCCTTTTGCCTCTCTCTGTTCCTCTGTTGCTTCTTTCTGCATCTCTATTGTTTCTTTCTGCCCCGCTCTTGAGTACACCTGCACCCCTCTTTCTGACCCTATTGCCTCTTTCTGCAACTCTCTTGCCTCGTTCTGTATCTCACTTGCCGTTTTCTATACCTTTCTTGCTTCTTTCTTTACCTCTCTTGCTTCTTTTTGCAACTCTCTTGCTTCTTTCTGCACCACTCTTGCCCCTAACTGCATCCCTCTTCTCTCTTTCTGCACCTCTCTAGCCTCGTTTTGCACTTCCCCTGCCTTTTTTAGCACCTCTCTTGCCTCTTTCTGCACCTCTCTTACCTCTTTCTGTACTTCGCTTGCCACTTTTTGCACCCCTCTTGCCTCTTTCTGCATGTCTTTTGCTTCTTCCTGCACTCGTGTTCTTTCTTTCTGTACCTCTCTTGCTTCTTTCTGTATTCCTCTTGCCTCTTTCTGTACCCCTCTATCCTCTTCCTACACCTCTCTTGCCTCTTTCAGCGCCTCTCTTGCCACTTTGTACACATCACTTGCCTCTTTATACACCTTTGGTGCTTCTTTATGCACTTCTGTTGATTCTTTCTGCACCTCTAATGCTTCTTTCTGCACCCCTCTTGCCTCCTTCTATACCCCTCTTCCCTCGTTCTGCACCTCTCTTTCTAAACTTCTCTTACCACTTACTGCAGCTCTGTAGATTTTCTATGCATTCTCTTGCACCTTTCTGCACCCCTTTTACCTCTCTCTGCACCTCTGTTGCTTCTTTCTTCACTTATCTTGCTTCTTTCTGCATCTCTTTTCCTTCTTTCTGTACCACTCATGCACCCCTCTTCTTTCTTTCTGACCCTCTATAGCATGGGTACTTACAAACTTTCTTTCGGGGGCCAAATTTGCAGTGTGATTTGTGGCCAAGGGCCGCACTGATGGGGGTGGGGTCAGTGGGGTAGGGGGCAGGGCTAGAGCAAACAAAACAGTGACCATGAGGTTGTACACAGGCCCCTGCAGTGGACGCCTTCATCCACTGAGCCAACATTCCCTGCATACACACATCTCTCTCTCTCTCTCTCTCTCTCTCTCTCTCTCTATCTCCCTCCCTCTCTCTATCTCCCTCCCTCTCTATATCTCCCTCCCTCTCTCTATCTCCCTCCCTCTCTCTGTCAATCCCCTCCCTCTCTCTCTCCCCCTCCCCCTCTCTCTCCTTCCCTCTCTCTTAGTCTAACTCTGTCTCACTCACTCTCTGTCTCCCTCTCTTTCTCCCTCTTTTTCTCTGTGTCTCGCTCTCTTTCTGTCTCCCTCTCTTTCTCTCTCTGTCTCACTCCCTTTCTCTCTCTGTCTCCTTCACTCTCTCTGTCTCCCTCCCTCTGTCTCCCTCCATTTGTCTCCCTCCCTCTGTCTCCCTCCCTCTGTTTGTCTCCCTCTATCTGTCTCCCTCGGTCCATCTCCCTCTTTCCATCTCCCTCTGTCCATCTCCCTCTGTCCATCTCCCTCTGTCCATCTCCCTCTGTTCGCCTCCTTCCCTCGGTCTCCCTCCCTCTGTCTGTCTCCCTCCCTCTGTCTCCCTCCCTCTGTCTCCCTCTGTATCCCTCCTTCTGCCTCACTCACCCTCTCCCTCTGTCTTCCTCTGTCTCTGTCTCTCTGTCTCTCGTCTCTCTCTCTCCCTCTGTCTCGCTCCCTCAGTCTCCCTCCCTCAGTCTCCCTCCCTCTATCTCCTTTCCTGCATCTCCTTTCCTCTGTCTCCTTCCCTCTCTATGTCTCCCTTCCTCTCTCTGTCTCCCTCCCTCTCCCTCCCTCTCTCTGTCTCATCCCTCTCTCTGTCTCCCTCCCTCTCTCTGTCTCCTTCCCTTTCTCTGTCTCCTTCCCTCTCTGTCTCCCTCACTCTCTGTCTCCCTCTTTCTCTGTCTCCCTGTCTCTCTGTCTCCCTCTGTCTCCCTCCCTCTGTCTCCCTCAGTCGCCCTCCCTCTGCCTCCCTTCCTCTGTCTCCCTCCCTCTGCCTCCCTCTCACTCACTCCGTCTCCCCCTGACTCCCTCCATCTCCCTCTCTCTCTCTGTCTCCCTCTTTCTCTCTCTGTCTCCCTCCCTCTCCCTCCCTCTGTCACTCTCTGTCTCCGTTTCCCTCCCTCTCCCTCCTTCAGTCTCCCTCTGTCTCCCTCCATCTCCCTCACCATCTCTCTTTCACTCTGCCTCTCTGTCTCTGCCGCTATCTGCCTGTTCCTGTCCCTGTCTCTGCCTCTATCTGTTTCTGTCTGTCCTTGTCTCCCTTTCTCTGTCTACCTCACTGTCTCTCTGTCTCTGTCTGTCTTGGTCTGTCGCTGCCTCTATCAGTCTCTGTCTGTCCCTGTCTCAGTCTGTCTCTATCTCTCTGTCTCTCACTCTGTCTGTCTCTGCCTCTATCTGTCTCTGCCTCAATCTGTCCCTGCCTCTATCTCTGTCTCGCTCTCTGTCTCTCTCTCTCTCTCTCTCTGTCTCTCTCTCTCTCTCTCTCTCTCTGTCGCTGTCTATCTCTGTCTGTCTCTACCTCTATCTGTCTCTGTCTGTCCCTGTCTCCCTCCCTCTGTCACCTCTCTGTCTCGCTGTCTCTGTCTGTCTCTGCCTCTATCTGTCTCTATCTGTCCCTGTCTCCCTCCCTCTGTCTCCCTTTCTGTCTCTGTCTCCCTCTTTCTCTCTCTGTCTCCCTCCCTCTCCTCCCTCTGTCACTCTCTGTCTCCGTTTCCCTCCCTCTCCCTCCCTCAGTCTCCCTCTGTCTCCCTCACCATCTCTCTTTCACTCTACCTCTCTGTCTCTGCCTCTATCTGTCTGTTCATGTCTCTGCCTCTATCTGTCTCTATCTGTCCTTGTCTCCCTTTCTCTGTCTACCTCTCTGCCTCTCTGTCTCTGTCTGTCTTGGTCTGTCTCTGCCTCTATCTGTCTCTGTCTGTCCCTGTCTCTGTCTGTCTCTATCTCTCTGTCTCTACCTCTGTCTGTCTCTGCCTCTATCTGTCTCTGCCTCAATCTGTCCCTGCCTCTATCTGTCTCTCTCTCTGTCTCTCTCTGTCTCTTTCTCTCTCTGTGTCTGTCTCTCTCTCTCTCTCTCTCTCTCTCTCTCTCTCTGTCGCTGTCTATCTCTGTCTGTCTCTACCTCTATCTGTCTCTGTCTGTCCCTGTCTCCCTCCCTCTGTCACCTCTCTGTCTCGCTGTCTCTGCCTCTATCTGTCTCTATCTGTCCCTGTCTCCCTCCCTCTATCTCCCTCTCTGTCTGTCTCTATCTGTCTCTGCCTCTATCTGTCTCTATCTGTCTCTGTCTGTCCCTGTCTCTGTCTCTATTTCTCGCTATCTCTATTTCTGTCTGTCTCTGCCTCTGTCTGTCTCTGCTTCAATCTGTCCCTGCCTCTATCTCTGTCTCTATCTCTCTCTGTCTCTCTCTCTCTCTCTGTGTCTCTATCACTGTATGTCTCTCTCTGTCTCTACCTCTATCTGTCTCTGTCTGTCCTGTCTCCCTCCCTCTGTCTCCCTCTCTGTCTCGATGTCTCTGTCTGTCTTGGTCTGTCTCTGCCTCTATCTGTCTCCATCTGTCCCTGTCTCCCTCCCTCTGTCTACCTCTCTGTCTCGCTGTCTCTGTCTGTCTTGGTCTGTTTCTGCCTCTATCTGTCTCTATCTGTCTCTGTCTGTCCGTGTCTCTGTCTCCATTTCTCTCTATCTATATTTCTGTCTGTCTCTACCTCTATCTGTCTCTGTCTGTCCCTGTCTCCCTCCCTCTGTCACCTCTCTGTCTCGCTGTCTCTGCCTCTATCTGTCTCTATCTGTCCCTGTCTCCCTCCCTCTGTCTCCCTCTCTGTCTGTCTTGGTCTGTCTCTGCCTCTATCTGTCTCTGTCTGTCCCTGTCTCTGTCTCTATTTATCTCTATCTATATTTCTGTCTGTCTCTGCCTCTGTCTGTCTCTGCTTCAATCTGTCCCTGCCTCTATATCTGTCTCTATCTCTCTCTGTCTCTCTCTCTCTCCCTCTCTGTCTCTATCACTGTATGTCTCTCTTTGTCTCTACCTCTATCTGTCTCTGTCTGTCCCTGTCTCCCTCCCTCTGTCTCCCTCTCTGTCTCGATGTCTCTGTCTGTCTTGGTCTGTCTCTGCCTCTATCTGTCTCCATCTGTCCCTGTCTCCCTACCTCTGTCTCCCTCTCTGTCTCGCTGTCTCTGTCTGTCTTGGTCTGTTTCTTATTCTATCTGTCTCTATCTGTCTCTGTCTGTCCCTGTCTCTGTCTCTATTTCTCTCTATCTATATTTCTGTCTGTCTCTGCCTCTGCCTGTCTCTGCTTCAATCTGTCCCTGCCTCTATCTCTGTCTCTATCTCTCTCTGTCTCTCTCACTCTCTCTCTCTCTCTGTCTCTATCACTGTATGTCTCTCTCTGTCTCTACCTCTATCCGTCTCTGCCTCCATCTGTCTCTGTCTGTCCCTGTCTCTGCCTCTATCTAGCTCTGTCTGCCCCAGTCTCTATCTTCCCCTGTCGCTATCTGTCTCTGCCTCTATCTGTCTCTATATGTCTTTATCTGTCTCTCCCTCCATCTGTCTCTGTCTGTCCCTGTCTCTGCCTCTATCTAGCTCTGTCTGCCCCAGTCTCTATCTGCCCCTGTCTCTATATGTCACTGCCTCTATCTGTCTCTATATGTCTTTATCTGTCTCTGTCTCTATCTGTCTCACCTCACCTGGCTCTCACTCCCTGCTGCCCTCTGTCACCTCACCCCCCCTTTAGTCCCTGCTGTCCTCTGTTACCCTCTGCCATCTCACCCAGCTCTCACTCCCTGCTGCCCTTCGTCATCTCACCCCTCTCTCAGTCCCTGCTGCCCTCTGCCATCTCACTTGGCTCTCACTCTCTGCTGCTCTTCGTCACCTCGCACCGCAAATATCCAATTATTTTAGCATCTTTTTAGCACATAAAGTGGCAATGCAGAGAATAGGATTTATTGTCCTTATGTCTCGCACACAAAAATTTGCATTCGGCACTCATACATATAGAAAGAAGCTGAAGAAAAAAGGGAAGAAAAGGCAGACCAGTTGATGGAATGGAATAAAGGCTAGTAAGTTCACAATCCGGAAGAAACAATGTTGTTTAAATTGTAGCAATATTATGTAAAATGTTGTCATGCCACAGACGCGATTTATCAGATGTCAATACTGGAAAGATTAACCAGGCCCGGGGATACATTAAGCCCCTGTAGGCAGCTGCCTGGCCGCTTGCAACTGCAAGTTGGCGCCAGATTGAATGGCAAAGGGAGTATCCAAATGCAAAATCTTATTTTGCCCGTGCTTCCAAAAAATTCCTGCTTTGAAGTTGAGATTAATTAACTATGAAAGCCATCAGTAAAAGTTCCTGCAAAGGCACCCAGCATGGTCACAATTTCCTTATGCTAATGTCAACATGTTTAGCAAAAGGGGGGCAAACTGCCCCAACCCCCATGCCCCCTCTCACCCCCCTCTCAGTCCCTGCTGTCCTTTGTCAACCTCTGTCATCTCATCCCGTGTGTGTGTCAGCTTGGGCTGAGACAGCTTCCCAGGCACGCACACAGCTGCACCCCTGTACTTCACAGGTCTTTAAAAGACCATTTACATGTACATGAGGCTTTGGTCACCTCTTCTTAGTGCCCCTGCAGCTCCCCCATGAATATCCCTGGAATCGCCTGGCCCCCATAGAGCAGTCTCTCTGAGTCCGTGCTGCTGCAATCGGTGGTGTTTGCTGGCACTTTAAAAGAATTAAAATAACACAGGTATGATGTCTGTAAGGTCTGCGGGCTGCCAAGGAAGGCCTGCCGGGCCGCTGGCGGCCCGCGGGCCGTACTTTGAGTATCCATGCTCTATAACCACTTTCTGCACCTCTTTTGTCTTGATCTGTACCTTTCTTGCTGCTTTCTGCACCTTTGTGCTTCTTTCTGTACCTCTCTTGCTTCTTTTTGCAACTCTCTTCTTTCTGCACCGCTCTCAACCCTAAGTGCACCCCTCTTCTCTCTTTCTGTACCTGTTTTGCCTCTTCTTGCACTTCACTTGCCTTTCCTGCACCTCTCGTCTCTCTCTGCACATCTCTTGCCTCTCTATGCACATTGTTGCTTGTTTCGGCACCTCTCTTGGTTCTTTCTGAACACCTCTTGCCTCTTCAGCACTTCTCTTGCCTCTTTCTCTTTCTGCACCTCTGTTGCCTGGTTCTGCACTTCTCTTGCATATTTCTGCACCTCTCTTGCTTCTTTCTGCACCTCTACTGCTTCTTTCTGCATCTTTCTTGCTTCTTTTTTGCACCACTATTGCTTTTAACCGCCCCATCTTCCCTCCTTCAGCTGCTCTCTTACCTCTTTCTGTACCTCACTTGTCTCTTTCTACACTTCTCTTGCTTCTTTCTGTACCTCTGTTGCTTCTTTTGGCACCTCACTTGCCTATTTCTGCACCCTTCTTGCCTCTTTCTGTACCCCTCTTTACTGTTTCTGTACCTCTCTTGCATCTTTCTGCACCTCTCTTGCCTCTTTCTGCACCTCTCTTTCCTCTTTCTGCACTTCTGTTGCTTCTTTCTGCACCTCTGTTGCTTTTTCTGCACATCGCTTGTCTCTTTCCAGTCCCGTCTTCCTTCTTTCTGCACTTCTCTTGCCTCTATTTGCACATCTCTTGCATCTTTCTTCACTTCTATTGCTCCTTTCTGCACCTCAGTTGCTTGTTTCTTTACTTTTCCTGCCTCTTTCTGCACCCCTGTTGCCTGTTTGTACACATTGTTTGCTTCTTTCTGCACCTCTCTTGTTTCTTTCTATACTTATCTTGCCCCTTTCTGTGCCCCTTTTACCTCTTCCTGCAGCTCTCTTGCCTCTTTCTTCACCTCTCTTGCCTCTTTCTGCACTTCTCTTGCCTGTTCCTGCAACCCTCTTCACTATTTCTGCGCCTCTCTTGCCTCTTTATGCACCTCCCTTGCTTCCTTCTGTGCCTGTATTGCCTCTTTATGCACCTCCCTTGCTTCCTTCTGTGCCCCTATGGCCTCTTTATGCAGCACTTTTCCCTCTTTCTGCATCCCCCCTGTTTCTTACTAGACCGCTGTTTCTTATTTCTGTACTTGTGTGATGCCTCTTTCTGCACTGCTCTTGCGTCTAACTGCACCCCTATTCCCTCTTTATGCACCTTTATTGCCTCTTTTGCACCTCACTTGCCTCTCTCTATACCTCTTGCATCTTTCTGCACCTCTATTCCTTCTTTCTGCACCTCTCTTGTTTCTTTCTGCACCACTCTTGCCTCTAACTGCACACCTCTTGCCTCTTTCTATACCTCTCTTGCCTCTTTTTGCACTACTCTTGCCTCTTTGTGCACCCGTCCTCCCTCTTTCTGCAGTTCTCTCGCCTCTTTCTGCACCTCACTTGCCTCTTTCTACACTTCTCTTGCATCTATCTGCACCTCTGTTGCTTCTTTCGGCACCTCTCTTGCCTCTTTTTGCACACTTATTGCCTCTTTATGTACTCCTCTTCACTGTTTCTGCTACTCTCTTGCTTCTTTTTGCACCTCTCTTGCCTCTTTCTACACTACTCTAGCCTCTATCTGCACTTCTGTTGCTTCTTTCTGCACCTCTGTTGCTCCTTTCTGCACCTCTCTTGCCTCTTTCGCACCCCTCTTCCCTCTTTCTGCACATCTCTTGCCTCTTTCTGCTCATCTCTTGCCTCTTTCTTTACTTGTATTACCTCTTTCTGCACCTCTGTTGCTTTTTTCTGCACTTCTCTTGCTTCTTTATGTACCCCTTTCACCTGTTTGTGCACCGCTGTTGCTTCTTTCTGCACTTCTCTTTCTTCTTTCTGTAACTCTCTTGCTTCTTTCTGCCCTCGTCTTGCCTCTTTCAGCACCCTCAGCCCTCATTCCCCACCATTCTCATGCTTATTTCTGCACCTCTCTTGCTACTCTTGGCACCCCTCTTGCTTCTTTCTGCACCCCTCTTGCCTCTTCCTGTAACCCTCTTCACAGTTTCTACACCTCTCTTGTTTCTTTCTCTACCTCTCTTGCCTCTTTATGCACTTATGTTGCCTCTTTCTGCACCGTTGTTGCTTATTTTTGTATTTCTCTTGCTTCTTTCTACAACTCTCTTGCCTCTAACTACACCCCTCTTCTGTCTTTCTACACCTCTCTTGCCTCTTTTTTCACTTCACTTGCCTCTTTATGCACCTCTGGTGCGTCTTTCTGCACCTCTCTTGCTTCTTTCTGTACCTCTCTTGCTACTTTCTGCACCTTGCGTGCCTCTTTCTGCTTCCCTCTTCCCTCTTTCTGCACTTCTCTTGCCTCTTTATGAACCTCTCTTGCTTCTTTCTGTACCTCTCTTGCTTCTTTCTGCACCTCTATTCCTTCTTTCAGCACCTCTCTTGCCTCTTTCTTTAGCTCTCTTGCCTCTTTCTGTATCTCACATGCCTCTTTCCAAACTTCTCTTGACTCTTTCGGCACCACTGCTGCTTTTTTGAGTATCTCACTTGCCTCTTTCTGCACCCTTCTTGCATCTTTCTGTACCCCTCTTCACTGTTTCTGCACCTCCCTTGCCTCTTTCTGCATCTCTCTTGACTCTTTCCAGAAGTTTGTTGGTTCTTTCTGCACCTTTGTTGCTTTTTTCTGTACCTCTGTTGCCTCTTTCCGCCCCCCTTTTCCCACTTTCTGTTCCTCTCTTGCTTCTTTCTGTACCTCTCTTGCTCTTTCTATACCTCTCTTGCTTCTCTCTGCACCGCTCTTGCCTCTAACTGCAGCTCCTTCCCTTTTTCTGTACCTCTCTTGCCACTTTCTTCACTTGAGTTGCCTCTTTCTATACCTCTGTTGCTTTTTTCTGGACTTCTTTTGCCTGTTTGTGCACCTCTGTGGCATCTTCTGCACTTCTCTTCCTTCTTTCTGCACCTCTCTTGCCTCTTTCTACACTTCTCTTGCCTCTTTATGTACCCCTCCTCACTGTTTCTGCACCTCTCCTACCTCTTTATGTACCTCTCTTGCCTCTTTATGCACTTGTGTTGCCTCTTTCTGCACTGCTGTTGCTTATTTTTGTACTTCTCTTGCTTTCTTCTGCACCTCTCCTGCTTCTTTCTGCCCCCTCCTGCCTCTTTCTGCACCCCTAGTCCATGTTTCTGTATCTCTCTTACCTCTTTCTTTACTTCTCTTGCCTCTTTCTGCTACTCTGTTGTTTCTTCTGTACCCGTCTTCCTTCTTTATGCACCTCTCTTGCCTCTTTCTGAACTTCACTTCCCTCTTTATGCACCTCTTTTGCTTCTTTCTGCATATCTATTCCTTCTTTCTGCTCCTCTCTTGCTTCCTGCTGCACCTCTATTCCTTCGTTTAGCACCTATCTTGCTTCTTTCAGCACAACGCTTGCCCCTAACAGTACCCGTCTTCCCTCTTTCTGCACCTCTCTTGTCTCTTTTTATAACTCTTGCATATTTCGGCACCCATCTTCCCTCTTTTCATAGCTCTCTTGCCTCTTTCATCATCTCATGTGCCTTTTTCTACACTTCTCTTGCCTCTTTCTGCATCCCTGTTGCTTTTTTGAGCATCTCACTTGCTTCTTTCTGCACCCCTCTTGCCTCTTTCTGTACCCCTCCTCACTGTTTCTGCACCTCTCTTGCCTCCTTCCGGACTTCTGTTGCTTCTTTCTGTACCTCTGTTGCTTCTTTCTGTACATCTCTTGCCTCTCTCTGTACACCTTGACACTCTTTCTGCACCTCTCTTGCCTCTTTCTGCATATCTCTTGCCTCTTTCTACACTTGGATTGCTTCTTTCTGTACCTCTGTTGCTTTTTCTGTACTTCTCTTGTCTCTTTCTGCTCCCCTCTTACCTGTTTGTGCACCTCTGTTGCATCTTACTACACTTCTCTTCCTTCTTGCAGAGGTGCACCCCTCTTGCCTCTTTCTGTACCCTATTCACTGTTTCTGCACCTCTCCTTCCTCTTTCTGAACCTCTCTTTATGCACTTGTGTTGCCTCTTTCTGCACCGATGTTGCTTATTTTTGTATTCCTCTTGCTTCTTTCTTTACCTCTCCTGCTTCTTTCTGCCCCCTTGCCTCTTTCTGTACCCCTCTTTCATGTTTATGCACCTTTCTTACCTATTTCACTACTTCTCTTGCATCTTTCTGCTACTTTGTTGTTTCTTTCTGTACCATTCTTCCTTCTTTCTGGACCTCTCTTGCCTCTTTCTGTACCTCTCTTGTCGCTTTCTACACCACTCTTGCCTCTTTCTGTACTTCTCTTTCTCTGCACCTCTGTTGCCTTTTTCTGCACCCCTCTTGCTTCTTTCTACACCTCTGTTGCTTCTTTCTGTACCCCTTTCCTCTCTTTCTGTACCTCCCTTGCCTCTTTCTACACCACTCTTGTTTTTTCTATGTTTCTCTTGCTTCTTTCTGCACCGCTCTTGCCTCTAACTGCACCCCTCTTCCTTCTTTCTGCACCTCTCTTGCCTCTTTCTGAGCTTCACATGCCTCTTTATGCACCTCTTTTGCTTCTTACTGCACATCTATTACTTCTTTCTGCTCCACTTTTGCTTCTTTCTGCACCTCTATTTCTTCTTTCTGTACCTCTCTTTCTTCTTTTAGCACCTCTCTTGCCCCTAACAGCACCCCTCTTCCTTCTCTCTGCACCTCTCTTGTTTTTTTTACACTTCTCTTGCATATTTCTGCACCCATCATCCCTCTTTCCACAGCTCTCTTGCCTCTTTCTGCACCTCATGTGCCTCTTTCTACACTTCTCTTGCCTCTTTCTGAATGTCAGTTGCTTTTTTGAGCATTTCACTTGCTTCTTTCTGCACCCCTCTTGCCTCTTTCTGTACCCCTCTTCACTGTTTCTGCACCTCTCTTGCCTCTTTCCGGACTTCTGTTGCTTCTTTCTGAACCTCTCTTGCCTCTTTCTGCTCCCCTTTCCACTCTTTCTACACCTCTTTTGTCTCATTCTGCATATCTCCTACCTCTTTCTACACTTGGATTGCTTCTTTCTGTACCTCTATTGCTTTTTCTGTACTTCTCTTGTCTCTTTCTGATCCCCTCTTACCTGTTTGTGCACCTCTGTTGCTTCTTACTAAACTTCTCTTCCTTCCTGCAGAGGTGCACCCCTCTTGCCTCTTTCTGTACCCTATTCACTGTTTCTGCACCTCTCCTTCCTCTTTTTGAACCTCTCTTTATGCACTTGTGTTGCCTCTTTCTGCACCGATGTTGCTTATTTTTGTATTCCTCTTGCTTCTTTCTTTACCTCTCCTGCTTCTTTCTGCCCCCCTTGCCTCTTTCTGTACCCCTCTTTCATGTTTATGCACCTTTCTTACCTATTTCACTACTTCTCTTGCATCTTTCTTCTACTTTGTTGTTTCTTTCTGCACCATTCTTCCTTCTTTCTGGACCTCTCTTGCCTCTTTCTGTACCTCTCTTGTCGCTTTCTACACCACTCTTGCCTCTTTCTGTACTTCTCTTTCTCTGCACCTCTGTTGCCTTTTTCTGCACCCCTCTTGCTTCTTTCTACACCTCTGTTGCTTCTTTCTGTACCCCTTTCCTCTCTTTCTGTACCTCCCTTGCCTCTTTCTACACCACTCTTGTTTTTTCTATGTTTCTCTTGCTTCTTTCTGCACCGCTCTTGCCTCTAACTGCACCCCTCTTCCTTCTTTCTGCACCTCTCTTGCCTCTTTCTGAGCTTCACATGCCTCTTTATGCACCTCTTTTGCTTCTTACTGCACATCTATTACTTCTTTCTGCTCCACTTTTGCTTCTTTCTGCACCTCTATTTCTTCTTTCTGTACCTCTCTTTCTTCTTTTAGCACCTCTCTTGCCCCTAACAGCACCCCTCTTCCTTCTTTCTGCACCTCTCTTGTTTTTTTTACACTTCTCTTGCATATTTCTGCACCCATCATCCCTCTTTCCGCAGCTCTCTTGCCTCTTTCTGCACCTCATGTGCCTCTTTCTACACTTCTCTTGCCTCTTTCTGAATGTCAGTTGCTTTTTTGAGCATTTCACTTGCTTCTTTCTGCACCCCTCTTGCCTCTTTCTGTACCCCTCTTCACTGTTTCTGCACCTCTCTTGCCTCTTTCCGGACTTCTGTTGCTTCTTTCTGAACCTCTCTTGCCTCTTTCTGCTCCCCTTTCCACTCTTTCTACACCTCTTTTGTCTCATTCTGCATATCTCCTACCTCTTTCTACATTTGGATTGCTTCTTTCTGTACCTCTATTGCTTTTTCTGTACTTCTCTTGTCTCTTTCTGATCCCCTCTTACCTGTTTGTGCACCTCTGTTGCTTCTTACTAAACTTCTCTTCCTTCCTGCAGAGGTGCACCCCTCTTGCCTCTTTCTGTACCCTCTTCACTGTTTCTGCACCTCTCCTTCCTCTTTCTGTACCTCTTTTGCCTCTTTATGCACTTGTGTTGCCTCTTTCTGCACCGCTGTTACTTATTTTTGTATTCCTCTTGCTTCTTTCTGTACCTCTCCTGCTTCTTTCTGCAACCTCTTGCATCTTTCAGCAACCCTCTTCCATGTTTCTGCACCTCTCTTACCTCTTTCTCTACTTCTCTTGCCTCTTTCTGCTACTTTGTTGTTTCCTTCTGTACCATTCTTCCTTCTTTCTTCACCTCTCTTGCCTCTTTCTGTTCCTCTCTTGCCTCTTTCTACACCATTCTTGCCTCTTTCTGTAATTCTTTTTCTCTGCACCACTGTTGCCTCTTTCTGCACCCCTCTTGCTTCTTTCTACACCTCTGTTGCTTATTTCTGCACTTGTGTTCTCTCTTTCTGCACCTCTCTTGCTTCTTTATGTACTCCTCTTGTCACTTTCTTTTCCCCTCTTCTCTCTTTCTGCACCTCTCTTGCCTCTTTCAGCACCGCTCTTTCCGCTTCCTGCACTTTTCTTCTCTGTTTCTTCTCCTCTCTTGCTTTTTTCTGCACTCGTCTTGCCTTTTTCTGCACTTCTCTTACCTCTTCATGCACTTCTTTTGCCTCGTTCTGTACTTCTCATGGCTCTTTCTGCTACTCTGTTGCTTCTTTCTGCACCCCTCTTCATGCCCCTTTGTTGCTTTTTCAGTACCTCTCTTTCTTCTTTCTGCACCCCTCTTTACTGTTTCTGCACCTCTCTTGACTCTTTCAGTACCTCTCTTGCCTCTTTATGAACTTCTGTTGCTCTTTCTGCACAGCTGTTGCTTATTTGTGTACTTCTCTTGCTTCTTTCTGCAAATCTCTTGCCTCTTTCTGCCTCATCTTACCTTTTTCTTCACCCCTCTTCCCTCTTTCTCTACCACCGTTACCTCTTTCTCTACTTCTCTTACCTCTTTTTGCTACTCTGTTGCTTCTTTCTGCACCCCTCTTCCCGCACCCTTCTTCCCTTTTTCTATACCTCTCCAGCCTAGTTTTGCACCTCTATTGCTTCTTTCTGCACTTCTCTTGTCTCCTTTTGTACCCCTCTTCCCTAATGCTGCACCTCTCCGGCCTCTTTCTGTAATTCTCTTGGCTCTTTCTATACCTCTCTTGCCGCTTTCTGCACCCCTCTTCCCTTTTTCTGCACCTCTCCAGCCTCGTTTTGCACCTCTCTTGCCTCTTTCTGCACCTCTCTTGCCTCTTTCTGCACCTTTATTGCTTCTTTCTGCATTTCTGTTGCTTCTTTCTGAACCTACATTCCTTATTTCTGTATCCCTCTTTTCTCTTTCTATACCACTCTTTCTTCTTTCTGCTTATCTCTTGCCTCTTTCTGCACCTCTGTTCCTTCTTTCTGAACTTCTCTTTCTTCTGTCTGCACCTTTCTGTGCTTCTTACTGTACCCCACTTGCCTCTGTGTGCAGTCTTCTTCCCTCTTTCTGTAACTCACTTGCATCTTTCTGTAATTCTCTTATCTCTTTCTGCAACCCACTTCCCTCTTTCTGCATGTTGCCACTTTCGGCACCTCTCTTACCTCTATCTGCACTTCTTTTGTCTCTTTCTGCACCTCTGCTGCCTCCTTCTGCTCTTCTCTTGCCATTTTCTGCACCCCCTTGCCTCTTTGTGCACCGCTGTTGCTTCTTTCTGCACTTGTGTTCTTTCTTTCTGAGCCTTTCTTGCTTCATTCTGTACTCTTCTTGCCTCTTTCTGTACCGCTCTTTCCTCTTTCTGCATCCCTCTTGCCTCTTTCTGCACTCCTCTTCCATTTGTACACACGTCTCTTGCCTCTATCTGCACTTCTCTTGCCTTTTTCTGCATGTTCCTTTCCATTTTCTTTACCCCTCTTGCCTCTTTCTGCACCTCTGTTGCTTTTTTCTGCACTTATGTTCTTTCTTTCTGTACTACTCCTGTCTCTTTCTGTACCCCTCTTCCCTCATGCTGCACCTCTCTTGCCTCTTTCAGCACTGCCCTTGCCTCTTTCTGGACTTCTCTTGCCTCTTTCTACACTTCTCTCTCTCTGCACCTCTGTTGCCTCTTTCTGGCCTTCTGTTGCCTCTTTCTAGACTTCTCTTTCCTCTTTCCGTACCCCTCTTGCTTTTCTGCACTTGTGTTCTTTCTTTCTGCATTCCTCCTGTCTCTTTCTGTACCCCTCGTCCCTCATTCTTGCTTCTCTCTGTACTACTCTTGCTTCTTTGTTTTCCCCTCTTCTCTCTTTCCGCACCGTCTTCTCTCTTTCAGCACTTCTCTTGCCTCTGTCTGCACTGCTGTTGCTTTTTTCTGAACTTCTCGTGTCTCTTTCTGCATCTCTCTTGCTTCTTTCTGTACTTTTCTTCTTTCTGTACCTCTCTTGCTTCTTTCTGTACTTGTATTGCCTCTTTCTATACTACTCTTGCCTCTTTCTGCACTTCTCTCTCTCTGCACCTCTGTTGCCTCTTTCAGTACTCCTCTTCCCTCTTTCTGCACCTCTCTTACTTCTTTCTGTACTTTTTTTATCTCTTTCTGCTACTTTCTGTCCCCCCTTTTCCCTCTTTCTGCACCTCTCTTGCCTCTTTCTACACCTCTCTTGCTACTTTCTGCATCCCTCTTCCCCTTTTCTATACCTCTCTTGCCTCTTTCTGCACCTCTCCTGCATCTTTCTGCACTTCTCTTATCTCTTTCTGCACCTCTCTTGCCTCTTCTGCACTTCAGTTGCCTCTTTCTGTACTGCTGTTGCTTATGTGTGTACTTCTCTTGCTTCTTTCTGCATATCTCTTGCTTCTTTTTGCCCCCTCTTGCCTCTTTCTGTACCCCTCTTCCCTCTTTCTGCAACTCTTTCCTCTTTCTATACTTCTATTGCCTTTTTCTGCTACTCTGTTGCTTCTTTCTGTACCCCTCTTCAATCTTTCTTCACTTTTCTTACCTCTTTCTGTACCTCTCTTGGCTCTTTCTACACATCTCTTGCCTTTTTCTGTACCCTTCCTTCTGTTTTCTGCACCTCGCTTGCCTCTTTCTGTACCTCTCTTGCTTCTTTCAGCACTTGTGTCCTTTCTTTCTGCAATCCTCCTGTCTCTTTCTGTACCCCTCGTTCCTCATTCTGCACCTTACTTGCCTCTTTCAGTGCCGCTCTTGCCTCTTTCTGCACTTCTCTTGCCTCTTTCTGCACTTCACTTGCCACTTTCTGCACCTGTGTTGCTTCTTTCTGCATTTCTTTTTCTTTTTTTGTCCTCATACATGCCACCAGAAGATATCTGCGCTAGATGGGATCTCTCTGAGCCTTTCACACACACAGACTTAAATTCCGCCCCTAAAGTGTGTGCGCGACATACAGAAATCACCCAGAGGTAGTCTGTCTCCTTGTCCAACTCCCAAATACCTCAATACACCATGTTGACCTGGGAGGACCGGACCACAAACCTCTGGCATAATCATTGGACTTGAGTTATTCTCTTGACCAGACCTCTAACGCAGACCAAACTTTAATGGCACTCTCCCCACCACACGCCCTATCTGACTGGCTGATCATCATGATGTTATTTAAGCAGTCAGCGAATCTGGGGGGGCCTTCGACTTCCACTCTCTACATATTTCTCTCCTAGCGATAACAATCACATAGAACAGAAACTGTGTGGCACAATTATTCATCGAGTACCCCTGCGGGAGACCAAAGAAAATCAATCTGGGGCAACAGGTAATGGATATTAATAGGACCTCCTCCAAAAAGCCACACACCGCCTTCCAGTAGCTGGTAATTTCCAGACAGCCAATAAACATGTGTTGGTCATCAGCTGCCGGAAGGTTACATTTCGGGCAGTGATAGCTTTCAGCTGATATCCTGGATAACTTAGCAGGGGTCCAATATACCCTGTAGGCTGTAAACAGATGGTTTCTTCTGAGGTTGGCTGGTTTGATTATCTTTTCAGACATAGTGAATGCATCAGACCAGACTTTCTGTATTTCCTCTGGGCTCTCAGTTAGAACATTGCCCCAGAAACTCGCTAATTCGGAGTCCAGACTATCTTTTACAGCCACCAGAGTGTTATACCAGAAGCCGACCTCCCGCTTCCAGCCTCTCCCTCTACCGATTAAATCTATAATCTGGGTCTCCTCCTCCCCCCAGCACTGTCTTCCCCACCATGATGACAATTGGTAGTACTTAAATCTAGTGAGAGACCCCTTAGTTAGATGTACTAGAGATTCCCAATCTAAGAGCAGAGTGTTAACACAGAGGTCCCCCCACTTTTCCAAACCTGCTTCTTTCAGTGGCTGTGCCAATCGATCTAACAAACAGGCCGGGGTGTCCCATATTGGGGCTTGTAAGTTGTCATAGGGGATCCCCAGAACCCTCCGGATATATCGCCAGATTTTAAGTGCCGCCTGTAGAATCTTCAGGCAAACCTTTTTGTAAAATTTTTGGTCCCCGAATTTATAAAGAAAAAATTCAAAACCCTGTGGCTGGTCCGATAACATTGCATGGAAGAGACGGCCATGCGAGGAGGAGTCTAGCTTATTGGCCAAAATTCTAAAGTTCTTGAACAGGAAGGCATAGCAGTATAAAAACAAATCAGGTAAAGCCAAGCCTCCCAACTTCAGCCCTCTCCTCAATTTCTTCCAGGCTATCCTGGGTGATTTTGTGGCCCAGATAAATGATCCAATCTTCCCTTGGAGGCTAGCAATATCCTTGGGATTAAATGATAGGGGTAAGGTGTTAAACAAAAAAGTTATTTTGTGGAGGATGGTCATTTTAACCAAATTCAGTCTTCCATAAATGTTCAAGGGCAGACCCCCCACCTAGATAGTAACTTACTTACTTTCTTCACCACTGTCTGCCAGCTGGTTTTAGAAGTATCAGCTAATTTCTGTATAAGATATATTCACAAATATCTAATTTTTTGTTTAGCCCCCTGTACCGGGGCTACGTTATTCCAACCCATTATATCGGTTTTCTCTTGATTGATTTTGTAGCCCGATACCCTACCTAAATCTTCAGCTAGTTTAAATAACCTGGGAATTGCCTCAGCATGGTTTGCAGTGTTTAGGAGGATATTATCTGCGTATAATGCTGTTTTAAGTTCTAACTCCCCCATTTTAAAAGGTGAAATAGCTGAGTCCGATCTCAGGGAGCATACGAAGGGCTTGATATAAACATCAAACAGGAGGGGGACAGGGTACAGCCCTGCCTGGTACCTTTGGAGATGTTAAACCAATCTGTCAGACCACCATTAATCAGGACTTTGGCCCGGGGGCTCCTATATAAGGATTTAACTCCCTCAATAAAGATGGAAGGAAACCCAAACCTTGTCATAGTCTCCCATAGGTACACCCAATTAACTTGATCGAATGCTTTAGCAGCATCAATTGCTACAATGGTGAGTGGCAGTCCTCTCTCCTCTGCTAAGTTTTTTGCCCCAATCACCTGAAACGTGAGCTCGTTGAGCTGCCAGCCAGGTATAAACCCCCTTTGATCTGGGTGAATGATTGTCTTGATAACTTTTGCTACTCTGGTTGCTAGTATTCCAGAAAATATCTTCAGATCTGAGTTTAAAAGGGAAATCGGTCTATAAGACTCGATTTTTTGGGGATCTTTATCCGGTTTAACTATTAAGGCGATAGTAGCCTCCAGCCAAGAAGGGGATTACCATCTCCTTGTAGAAGAATTCTGTTAAAAAGTGTCATAAGCACGGGCAAGATTTCCTCCAAATTATCCGCGAATACCTCTGTCGGCAGGCCATCAGGACCAGCGGCTTTACCTCGGCTCATTTTCTTAACTTGCACACTTATCTCCCCCTCTGTGATCTCACTAGCTAACATGATCTTATCTGATTCACACAGTTTGGGCAAATCCCTCAGGCCTATCCAGGCCTCAACATCCTCAACTCCAAGGCTGCTATCTTCTTGGTATAACCCCCTCATAAAACCCCGTGCCTCCTCCCTAATCGCTTCTTCCTCAACTATCAGCAACCCCGAATCCCGCTGAATAAGTGAATCAATATTATTCCTGCTCCTCTCTGACCTTGACTTCCAGGCCAGGAGAGCACCACACTTCTCACCATACTCAAAGTTCTGCAATCTGCTGACCTTCCACCTATCCTTGATGGCTTTATCACTTCTAGCTTTAAATACTGCTTGAAGTTCTAGCAGTTCTTTTTCCAACCTCGGGATGTTATCCCTCTCTGTCAGAGCCGCTAGCTGTAGTTGTAATTCTTTCTTTTTTAAGGCTTCAAGGTCATCGGTCTCCCTTTTCTTAATAGATCTCCTCTTATAACTCATCTGTGAACTCAAAATACTTCTTAAATAGGGCTTAAAAGATTCCCAGACTAGTTTCTTGGTACCTGAGCCTATATTGAAATAAAGAAACTCAATAATACTTTCTTTGACCTTGGACTTAATTTGATCATCCAACAGGAGTGTTCTATCTAAAGTCCATCTAACCTCTATGGGCCTAATCCTAAGGTTTATTAACAGTTCCACCACTGAGTGGTCAGAAATACCTGCTGGAATATGGGATACTGATACTATGTCTGGCAGTAATACGTGATCGACCAAAAAATAATCAATTCTGGTATATTGCTTGTATTTTTTGCTGTAGAAGGAAAATTATCTTACAGCACCATATTTAGCTCTCCACACCTCCTGTAAGTTAAAATTCTTCATGATGTTCCTAAGAGCTAATAGAGAGTTCGTTGGGACACGATATTTCACTCTAGAGGTACGGTCTAACTGCTTGTCAAGGACCAAGTTAAAGTCTCCCCCTAATATTATCGGCGCTGTGTATTGTAATAAAATAGCCCCTAATTTTAAAAGAAAACTAGAATTATCCTAATTCGGGCCATAATACACTGCGCACGTAAAGGATAAATTACCTATGGAGAGGACTGCCACCAGCCACCTACCAGACTGATCAGTATCCCATTTCTGGACCTTAATCCCCTTATTTGCCCTAACAATGATGGCTACCCCCCTAGAGCTTCCCTTCTGCCTTGAACATAGTACCTCCTGAACCCAACCCAATTTACCAAAGACTTGTTCACATGACTTGGCCTCTAAGTGAGTTTCCTGTAACAAGTAGACATGAGCTTCTGAATTTTTTAAATATTCACAGACCCTAGATTGCTTTCTCCCTCCGCCTATACCATTAAGATTCCAGGAGAGGAATTTATTACCGATTACTCTGCTCACAGCCATAGTCATAACCTGGCCCAACACTTCCCACCCTCCAGAGCTCTAACCAACATGACTAATTTTGCAGCATATGAGGACAGTTTTTTCTTTTCACCCCCCCTGAGACCCCTCCCTCACCCTCCCCCAGGGAACCCTCCCATCATACCAGGCGCTGGTCTCGCCTTTAGGGAACCCGCGTAACAGCGGCACACCGGCTATTCCTTCTAGCGGAACGACAACATTCTATAACCTCCCAACTGAGCTAAGAAAATCCAGCTGTTTTAGAAAAAGAAAAAAAGGATAAAACAAACTAGGTTAATGTATGGAATACTCTCCTACCACCTTTTCATCTACTAATTATGTAGTTGTAAAAAATTTTTCTCTTCCTCTTCTTCCCCTTTTAACTTTGAATCGTAGAATCATCCCCTTTTTTTCCCCTTCCTTCCCCCTTTAATTGTTTTATTATTTTCTTTTTTTTAATGCTCTAGTTGTCTTTTATACTGATTTTTATCTATTTTTATTAACCCTCCACCTATATAAGTCTACTGATGACTGTGTATTTACACGAGAGCCAATTATTTTCTCATCTGGGACAAGAGGTCGTCAACTTGCTCTGGATGACTACAATTGTGCATTTTATTATTCCACATCACCTTTAAAAGGGCTGGGAACTTCATCTGCACCTGCGCACCTAGTGACCTAAGTTCTGGCATTCTGGAGCCTAATTCCCACTGTCTCTGAGCTGTCCGGCCACCGATGTCAGATCGAATTTGATATGGATTGGCCCAATAATGAAGGGTGGATCGTGTAAGGCACCTGCTCAAGATCAGTTCCTTGATACTGTAGGTTTGAAAATTTACAAGAATTTTCCTGGGTGCCTTCCGGTCTGGATGTAACTTAAAGGGATCTCTATGCACCCTCTGAATCTCTGCCTCAAGATCGATATCCGGCCGTTCCTTCAGGACCCCATCTCTTAACAATTTGCATACAAACCCCTTCCTCCCACCCCTCCGGAATCTTTAGGATTCTGAGGTTGTTCCTACGGGTTTGCATCTCTAATCTTTCCATGTCCATCATGAGAGACCGATTTTGTGCTTTTAAAGTATCAATGTCCTTAGAATTTCCCAGCGTGGACTCCGATAACATAGAAACCTTGGGGCATATTATCAAGGGGGTTTATCTCCGCTTTTTTGGCTTTAAAAGCCAAGAAAGCGGAGATAAAATTATCTCCCTATTACCTAGCTGTCGCTAACACCAGTTAGCGACAGCTAGTAGGAGATAGCGAGCTTCTGGGGGCCCATTTTGCATGTCAGTGATATTTATCACTAATGACATGCAAAGTGGGTGTGCCAAGATGTTAGCGACTGGAAACAGTCGCTAACATCGCTATCTCCTATTACCAACTTTTGGAGATATTAGCGCTAAGCGCGAATATCTCCAAAAGCTAACACCTGCCCTGAGCCGTTCTTAGCCATGTTATCCAATGGGAGGTGGATAACATGGCTAAGAGCATTAGCTCGGTAATGCATGAATATCGCTGACTTCTCAGCGATATTCATGCATTGCGGCCGTTTTTTATCGCATTTGCGATAAACCTTGGTAATACCAAGGTTTATCTGCGGTAAAAATCACCGCAGCTCAGCGGTAAATTTTTGTCTCTAACCAAGCAATAGCGATAATTATCGCTATTGCTTGGTAATATGCCCCCTTATTCTTAAGAGAACCTGTCCGAGTACAAATATCGTCCAGCCTAGCCTCCAGAAGATCAAATCTATCATGAAGACTTTTTTGGTGGGTCTCTGAGATCTCAAACATACTCAAGAGATCCTCCCTCAGTCACTGAAATAGAGAGCCGATCCTGTCCCCTTCGTATCCTGAACTATCTGAACCCACCGACTGCTGGGGGATGTATGACGTTACAACGCATACTTTTACAACGCATACCGTTACAACGAATTTTTTACAACGCAAAAACTTTTACAACGCATACCATTACAACGCATGTTTTTACAACGCAAGTACTTTTACAACGCATGCCATTACAACGTAGTATTGGTAAGTATATAATATTTTTTTTTTTAATTAATTGTAATTAATATAATTTAATTTAATTTAATTTAATTTAATTTTTTTTTTTTTTACCCTGTACCCCTGTACCCCAAAAACCCAAATTAACCCAGAACCCTAAAAATACCCCTGTACCCCAAAAACCCAAAACTGTCCCTGAACCCTAAAAATACCCCTGTACCCCAAAAACTGAAAACTGTCCCTGAACCCTAAAAATACCCCTGTACCCCAAAAACTGAAAACTGACCCTGAACCCTAAAAATACCCCTGTACCCAAAAACTGAAAACTGACCCTGAACCCTAAAAATACCCCTTTACCCAAAAACTGAAAACTGACCCTGAACCCTAAAAATACCCCTTTACCCAAAAACTGAAAACTGACCCTGAACCCTAAAAATACCCCTTTACCCAAAAACTGAAAACTGACCCTAAACCCTAAAAATACCCCTTTACCCAAAAACTGAAAACGTAAAAAAAAAACCATATAAAATATTAAATATAATTATATACTTACCAATACTTACGTTGTAATGGCATGCGTTGTAAAAGTACTTGCGTTGTAAAAACATGCGTTGTAATGGTATGCGTTGTAAAAGTTTTTGCGTTGTAAAAGTTTCGTTGTAATGGTAGTGCGTTGTAAAAGTTGCGTTGTAAAGGTTGTTTCCCCTGCTGGGGGACAGTGCGGCCTTGAGGAACGAGCTGGGCCTGCACAGGGGTGTGAACATGGACCTGAACCAAGTCCCGAGACTGTTTGAGAATTACTGGGGTCAGCAGGGGCCAGGGACAAAAAGGAGTCCACAAGCTCCACCATGACCGGAGACCTTTGTCGATCTAATGGGGGGAGAAAGACATCTCTGGGTATAACTGCTGCTGAAGAACTCCCGACTGTACCCACATCAAGCCCTGCTTCCAAATTCCCCATATCCTGCATAGACCCCAGAGGTGTGTATCGGTTTCCCAAAGTCAGGGGGGAGGATCAGATGCCTGATCTAATACCACAGTCTCCATCACCCCCTTGGGGCTCACCAAATTCTCCATAATGGGGTCGGCCCCTCCCTCTCCACTGTGTCAACGGAATCCAATACCCCCTTTGCCTTCAGGTCTTGTTTGGACCTCAGCTGGTATCTATTCCTGTTTTTTACCAGTGACTGCTCTCCCTCAATCCCGCTTGGTTTACCCCCGCTAACTGCAGGGAGAAATGCCAATGACTCAGACTCCCCGGACTCCCCGGACTCCCTAGACTCCTCAATTAAATGTGTGATGCCCCCCCACTTAAGGGGTTAACTATTTGAACTGCTGGAGCTGCTGAAGACTCCAACTCCATATAGTCCCGATATATAGCCTCCCCTCCTTGGAAACTCCTTACCGGCGTCCAATGTGCAGGGGAACGTAAAAGCTGAAATGGCCCCCTGCAAACAGGTCCTCTGAACTGTGTAAGCCGGAGGGCAGCCCGAGCCCGGTATCACAGGCTCCTCCGGCGTTCTCCAACTGATTGCGCCGCCGATGTAAAACTAACTTCCCGGCAGCTCGGATCTGCATTCACCACTGCCTCAAACCCCATGCGCTTCAGGGTCCTAGCGACGGAGAGCGCTATCGTGTATTTACATGCTGGAGAAAAAAGACGTCAATTACTAGTGTTTCTGTTGCAAAAAATATAAAAGAAATAGACCTAAGTCTCTCACCGGATCTACAAGGTGAGGGCCGCCGTTCTACTCATTCCGCTACTTCATTGTTGCCCGCTACCGCCGCTGTGCCGCTACGGAGCTCCCGCGACTGGCGTTAGCCTGCCGCTGCCATGTTCCCTCCTGAGTGAAACCTCCTAGTCTTTCTGCATTTCTGTTGCTTCTTTCTGAACCTCTGTTCCTTATTTCCATACCCCTCTTTTCTCTTTCCGCACCGCTCTTCCCTCTTTCTGCACCTCTCTTGTCTCTTTTAGCACCTTTGTTCCTTTTTTCTGCAGTTCTCTTTCTTCATTCTGCACCTTTTTTGCTTCTTAATGTACCCCACTTGCCTCTGTGTGCAGCCTTCATCCCTCTTTCTGCACCTCACTTGCATCTTTCTGCAATTCTCTTACCTCTTTCTGCAACCCGCTTCCCTCTTTCTGCACGTTGCCACTTTCTGCACCTCTCTTACCTCTATCTGCAATTCTTTTGTCTCTTTCTGTACCTCTGTTGCCTCTTTCTGCTCTTCTCTTGCCTTTTTCTGCACCCCCTTGCCTCTTTCTGCACCTCTGTTGCTTCTTTCTGTACTTGTGTTCTTTCTTTCTGCGCCTTTCTTGCTTCATTCTGTACTCTTCTTGCCTATTTCTGTATCGCTCCTTCCTCTTTCTGCATTCCTCTTACCTCTTTCTGCATCCCTCTTCCATTTTTACGCATGTCTCTTTCCTCTATCTGCACTTCTCTTGTCTTTTTCTGCATGTTCCTTTCCATTTTCTTTACCCCTCTTGCCTCTTCCTGCACCTCTGTTGCTTTTTTCTGCACTTTTGTTCTTTCTTTCTGCACTCCTCCTGTCTCTTTCTGTACCCCTCTGCCCTCATACTGCACCTCTCTTGCCTCTTTCAGCACCGCTCTTGCCTCTTTCTAGACTTCTCTTGCCTCTTTCTGCACTTCTCTCTCTCTCTGCCCCTCTGTTGCCTCTTTCTGGCCTTCTCTTGCCTCTTTCTAGACTTCTCGTTCCTCTTTCCGTATCCCTCTTGCTTCTTTCTCCACCTCTGCTGCTTATTTCTGCACTTGTGTTCTTTCTTTCTGCATTCCTCCTGTCTCTTTCTGTACCTCTCGTCCCTCATTCTTGCTTCTTTCTGTACTACTCTTGCTTCTTTGTCTTCCCCTCTTCTCTCTTTCCGTACCTCTCTTCTCTCTTTCAGCACTTCTCTTGCCTCTGTCTGCACGGATGTTGCTTTTTTCTGAACTTCGTGTCTCTTTCTGCATCTCTCTTGCTTCTTTCTGTAGTTTTCTTCTTTCTGTACCGCTCTTGCTTCTTTCTGTACTTGTATTGCCTCATTCTATAACACTCTTGCCTCTTTCTGCACTTTTCTCTCTCTGCACCTTTGTGCCTCTTTCAGTACACCTCTTCCCTCTTTCTGCACCTCTCTTACTTCTTTCTGTACTTTTCTTACCTCCTTCTGCTACTCTGTTGCTTCTTTCTGTCCCCACTTTTGCCTCTTTCTGTACCTCTCTTGCCTCTTTCTACACCTCTCTTGCTATTTTCTGCATCCCTCTTCCCCTTTTCTATACCTCTCTTGACTCTTTCTGTACCTCTCTTGCATCTTTCTGCACTTCTCTTATCTCTTTCTGTACCTCTCTTGCCTCTTCTGCACTTCAGTTGCCTCTTTTTTGTACTGCTGTTGCTTATGTTTTTACTTCTCTTGCTTCTTTTTGCACATCTCTTGCTTCTTTCTGTCCCCCTCTTGCCTCTTTCTGCATCCCTCTTCCCTTCTTCTGCAACTCTCTTTCCTCTTTCTGTACTTCTCGTGCCTCTTTCTGCTACTCTGTTGCTACTTTTTGTACCCTCTTCCCTATTTCTTCACTTCTCTTGCCTCTTTCTGCACCTCTCACGGCTTGTTCTACACCCCTCTTGCCTCTTTCTGCATCCCTCTTCCCTACTTCTTCACTTCTCTTGCCTCTTTCTGCACCTCTCACGGCTTGTTCTACACCCCTCTTGCCTCTTTCTGCATCCCTCTTCCCTTTTTCTATACCTCTCTTATCTCTTTCTGCACCTCTCTTGCCTCTTCATGCAGTTCAGTTGCCTCTTTCTGTACTGCTGTTGCTCATTTTTGTACTTCTCTTGCTTCTTTCTGCACATCTCTTGCTTCTTTCTGCCCCCTCTTGCCTCTTTCTGCACCCCACTTCCCTCTTCCCTCTTTCTGCAACTCTCTTTCCTCTTTCTGTACTTCTCTTGCCTCTTTCTGCTACTCTGGTGCTTCTTTCTGGACCCCTCATCCTTCACTTCTCTTACCTCTTTCTGCACCTCTCTTGGCTCTTTCTACAACTCTCTTGCCTCTTTCTGTACCCCTCCTTCCTTTTTCTGCACCCCGCTTGTCTCTTTCTGTACCTCTCTTGCTTCTTTCAGCACTTGTGTCTTTTCTTTCTGCACTCCTCCTGTCTCTTTCTCTACCCCTCTACTCTTATTCCGCAACTTACTTGCCTCTTTCCGTGCTGCTCCTGCCTCTTTCTACATTTCACTTGCCTTTCTCTGCACTTCACTTGTCAGTTTCTACACCTTTGTTGCTTCTTTCTGCAGTTCTGTTGCTTCTTTCTGAACCTCTGTTCCCTATTTCCATACCCCTCTTTTCTCTTTCCGCACTTCTCTTCCCTCTTTCTGCACCTCTCTTGTCTCTTTTAGCACCTCTGTTCCTTTTTTTCTGTACTTCTTTCTTCATTCTCCACCTTTTCTTGCCTCTTTCCGCACCTCTTTTGCCTCTGTGTATAGCCCTAATCTTTCTTTCTGCACCTCTCTTACCTCTATCTGCACTTCTCTTGTCTCTTTCTGCAACTCTGTTGTTTCTTTCTGCACTAGTGTTATTTTTTTCTGCACAGATTTTGCTTCATTCTGCACTGCTCTTGCCACTTTCTGTACAACTCTTTCTTCTGCATCCCCCTTGACACTTTCAGGACCTCTCTTCCCTCTTTCTGCACCTGTCTTGCCTCTTTCTGTACCTGTCGTGCCTCTTTCTGCACTCCTCTTGTCTCTTTCTGCAAGTCTCTTTCCTTTTTCTTTACCCCTCTTGCCCCTTTCTGCATTTCAGTTGCTTCTTTTTGCACTTGTGTTCTTTCTTACTGCACTCCTCCTGTCTCTTTCTGTACCACTCTGCCCTCACTCTGTAACTCTCTTGCTTCTTTCAGAGTGGCTCTTGTCTCTTTTTGCACTTCTCTTTTCTTTTTCTGAACCTCTGTAGCTTCTTTCTACTCCTTCTACTTGTCTTGCCTATTTCCACATCACTCTTTCCTCTTTCTGCAGCTTTCTTGCCTCTTTCTGTATCTCTCTTGCTTTTTTCTGCACTTCTCCTGCATCTTTTTGCATCTCTGTTGCTTCTTTTGGCACCTCTCTTGCTTCTTTATGCACCCCTCTTGCCTCTTTCACCACCTCTCTTATCTGTTTCTGCACCTCTCTTGCCTCTTTCTGCACCTCTCTTGCACCTTTCTGCACTGCTGTTCCCTCTTTCTGTACCTCTTTTTACCTCTTTCTGCAGTTGTATTGCCTCTCACTGCACATCTAAAGGTTCTTTCTGCAGTTATCTTGCTTCAATGTGCACCCTTCTTTTCTGTTGCTTTTTCTGCACCTGTGTTGTTACCTTCCGTATTGCTTCTTTCTGCACTCCTCTTGCTTCTTTCAGTAAAGCTCTTTCCTCTTTCTGTACCTCTTGCCTCTCTCTGTACCTCGCTTGCCACTTACTGTGCTTCTCTTACCTCTTTTGGCACTTCTATTGCCTCTTCCTGCTACTCTATTGCTTCTTTCTGCACCCTCTTCCCTCTTTATGCACCTCCCTTGCCTCGTGCTGCACTTCTCTTGCCTCTTTCTGTACCTCTCTACCCTATTTCTATACCTCTTTTGCTTCTTTCAGTACTTCTCACACCTCTTTCTGCATCAGTCATGCCTCTTTCTACACCTCTGTTGGTTATCTCCGCACTTCTCTTCTTTCTGCACACCTCTTGCCTCTTTATTTACCCCTATTCCCTCTTTTTACACCTCTCTTGCCTCTTTCAGCACTGTTCTTGCCTCTTTCTGTACTTCAACTGCCTCTTTCCATACCTCTGTTGCTTTGTTCTGCACCTATCTTGCCTCTTTCCACACTCTCTTCCCGCTGTCTGCACCTCTCTTGCTTCTTTTGTGCACCTCTGTTCCTTATTTCTGTACTTCTCTTTCTTCTTTCTGCACCTTTCTTACTTTTTATGTATCCCTCTTGCCTCTTTCAGCAGCCTTCGTCCCTCTTTCTGCACCCCTCTTGCCTCTTTCCGCACCTCCCTTGCCTCCTTCTGCACCCCTCTTCTCTCTTTCTGCACCCCTCTTGCCTCTTTCTGCACCTCTGTTATCTCTTGCTTCACTTTTCTTGCCTCTTTCTACAATCATCTTGCCTCTTTACGCACCTCTGTTTCTTCTTTCTGCACTTGTGTTCTTTCTTTCTGCACATATCTATCTGCACCTTTCTTGCCTCTTTCAGTACCTCTCTTGCCTCATTCTGTACTTCTCTTGCCTCTTTCTGCACTTATGTTGCTTATGTCTGCACCTCTGTTGCTTCTTTCTGCACCTCTATTGCCTGTTCCTGTAGATCTCTTGCTTTTTTCTTCACGTCTATTGTCTTTTTCTGTGCCTCTGTTGCTTTTTTTTTGCATTTCTCTTGCCTCTTTGTGTACCCCTCTTACCAGTTTGTGCACCGCTGTTGCTTCTTTCTGCACTTCTCTTGCTTCTTTCTGCACCTCTTTTGCTTCTTTCTGCACTTGTCTTTGTTCTCTGCACCCTTCTTCCCTCTTTCTGAACTTCTTGCCTCTTTCTGTACCTATCTTGCTTCTTTTAGCACCTCTCTTGCTTCTTTCCATACCCCTCTTGCCTCTTTCTGTGTTCCTCTTCACTGTTTCTGCACCTCTTGCCTCTCTCTGTACTTCTCTTGCCTCTTTGTGCACTTCTGTTGTCTCTTTTTGCATGTCTCTTACCTTTTTCTTTACCCCTTTTGCCTTTTTCTGCACCTTTGTTGCTTCTTTCTGCACTTGTGTTCTTTCTTTCTGTACTCCTGTCTTTTTCTGTACCCCTCTTCCCTCATTCTGCACCTCTCTTGCCTCTTTCGGCACCTCTCTTGCCTCTTTCTGATATAATATAATAATAACCGTGACATAATCCATATTTGTAAAGCGCTAACAATCACCCGTCAGGGTCTCTAGGCGCCAGGGGCTGTCGGCAAGATTAAGCAAGCTATTGACCAGAGTAACATGGTGCTGGGCTAACCTGCCGCCGGAGCTGGGGATTGAACCGTGATCTCCAGATTCCAGTGTCAGTCACCCTGGCCGCAGCGCCTTTGTTGCTTCTTTCTACACTTTTGTTGCTTCTTTCTATACCTCTGTTGCCTCTTTCTGCACCCCTCATGCCTCTTTCCACACCCCTCTTCCCTCTTTCTGTACCACTCTTACCTCTTTTTACACCTCTGTTCCTTCTTTCTGCAATTCTCTTTCTTCTTTATATACCTTTCTTGGTTTTTCTGTACCCCCTTGCCTCTTTCAGCAGCCATCTTCCCTCTTTCTGCACATCTGTTGCGTCTTTCTGCACTTCTCTTGCCTCTTCCTGCAACTCTGTTGCTTCTTTCTGTACTTAGTTTGCCTCTTTCTAAACCCCTCATGCCTTTTTTTGTACCTCAGTTGTTTCTTTGTGCACTTCTCTTGCCTCCTTCTGTACTTCTCTTTCTTTTTTTACACTTCTCATGCTTCTTTGTGCACCCATCTTGCCTCTTTCTGCACCCATTTTCCCTCATTCTGTACCTCTCCTTTGTCTTTGTGCACCTCTCTTACCTCTTGCTGCACTTCTGTTGCCTCTTTCTGCACCTCTGTTGCTTCTTTCTGCACTTCTGCTTCTTTCAGCATCTCTCTTGCTTCTCTCAATACCTCGTCTTCCCTCTTTCTGCACCAGTCCTGCCTCTTTCTGCACCACTCTTCCTTCTTTCTGTACCCTTCTTGCCTCTTTCTGAACCTCTCTTGCCTCTTTCTGCACCTCTCTTGCCTCTTTCTGTACCTCTTGTGCCTCTTTATATACATCTGTTGCTCCTCTCTGCACTTCTCTTTCTTCTTTCTGCACCTCTCTTGCCTCTTTCAGCAGCTTCCTTGCCCCATTCTGCACGTGTCTTGCCTTGTTCTGTAACATTGTGGCCTCTTTCTGCAAATCTTTTGCTTCTTTCTGCACCTATGTTGTTTCTTTCTGCCACCCTATTACCTCTTTCCACACCCCTCTTCCTTCTTTCTGCACCTCTCTTGCATCTTTCTGCATATCTGTTTCCTCTTTCCACACTTCTCTTACATCTTCCTGTACCTCTGTTGCTTATTTCTATACTTCTCTTGCCTCTTTCTGTATCCCTCATGCCTCTTTCTGCACCTCAGTTGCTTCTTTCTGTACTCCTCTTGCCTTTCTGTACGTCTTCCCTTTTTTTGCACCTCTCTTGCCACTTTCTGCACTTTTCTTTCCTCTTTCTGCACCTTTCCTACTTCTTTCTGCACTTCTCTTGCTTCTTTCTGTACCTCTGTTGCCTCTTTCTGCACCCCTCTTACCTCTTTCCATATCCACCTTCCCTCTTTCTGTACCCCTCTTGCCTCTTTTTACACCTGTGTTCCTTCTGTTTGCACTTCCTTTCTGCAACTTTCTTGTTTTTTCTGTATCCCTTTTGCCTCTTTCAGGAGCCTTCTTCCCACTTTCTGCACTTCTCTTGCCTCATTCTGCAACTCTCTTGCCTCTTTTCACACCTCTGTTCCTTCTTTTTGGACTTCTCTTTCTTCTTCATGTGCCTTTCTTGCTTTTTCTGTACCTATCTTGCCTCTTTTAGCAGCCATCTTCCTTCTTACTGCACCTCTCTTGTCTCTTTCTGCACCTCCCTTGCCTCTTTCTGCATCCCTTTTCTCTCTTTCTGTACCTCTCTTACCTCTTGCTACACCTCTCTTCCTTCTTTCTATACTTCTCTTGTCTTTCTGTATCCATTTTGCCTCTTTCTGCACCTCTTTTGTTCTTTCAACACCTTGTCTTCCCTCTTTCTGCACCAGTTGTGCCTCTTTTTGTACCGCTCTTCCCTCTTTCTGTACCCCTCTTGCCTCTTTCTGCACCTCTCTTGCCTCTTTCTGCACCTCTCTTGCCTCTTTCTGCACCTCTCTTACCTCTGTATATACCTATTTTGCTCTACTCTGCACTTGCCTTTCTGTATGCCTCTTTCTTCTTTCTACACCTCTCTTGCCTCTTTCAGCACGTCCCTTGCCTCATTCTGCAGTATTCTTGCCTTGTTATGTAAAGTGGTGGCTTCTTTCTGCAATTCTGTTGCTTCTTTCTGCACCTCTGTTGCTTCTTTCTGCCACCCTCTTGCCTTCTTTTCACACCCCTCTTCCCTCTTTCTGCACCTCACTTTCATCATTCTGCATATATGTTGCCTCTTTCCACACTTCTTTTGCCTCTTCCTGCACCTCTATTGCTTATTTCTGCACTTCTCTTGCCTTTTTCTACACCCCTCATGCCTTTTCCTGCATCTCCGTTGCTACTGTCTGCCCTTCTCTTGCCTCTTTCTGGACCCGTCTTCCCTTTTTCTACACATCTCTTGCCTCTTTCAGCAAAGCTCTTGCGACTTTCTTTACTTTTCTTTCTTCGTTCTGCACTTCTGTAGCTTCTTTTTGCACCTCTGTTGCCTCTTTCTGTACCCCTCTTGCCTCTTTCCACATCCCTCTTCCTTCTTTCTGCATACCTCTTGCCTCTTTTTACACCTATGTTCCTTCTTTCTGCACTTCTCTTTCTTCTTTCTGTACCTTTCTTGCTCTATCTGTACCCCTCGTGCCTCTTTCAGCAGCTATTTTCCCTCTTTCTGCACCTTTCTTGCCTCTTTTTGCACATCTCTTGCCTTTTTAAGTACCCCTCTTCTATCTTTCTACACCTCTCTTGTCTCTTTCTGTACCTCGCTCACCCCTTTCTGTACCCGTCTTGCCTCTTTCTGCACCTCTGTTATTACTTTCTGCACTTAGGTTCTTTCTTTCTGCATCTCTCTTGCTTCTTTCTGCACTCATCTTGCCTCTTTCTGTACTCCTTTTTCTTCTTTATACACCTCTCTTGCCTCATTCTGCACTTCTCTTGCCTCTTTCTGTACTTTTGTTGCCTCTTTATGCAATTTTGTTGCTTCTTTCTGTACCTCTGTTGCCTCTTTCTGCCTTCCTCTTGCCTCTATCCATATCCTTCTTTCTGCACCTCTCTTGCCTCTTTCTGCACATCTGTTGCCTCTTTCTGCACTTCTCTTGTATCTTCCTGCACTTCTTCTACTTCTTTCTGTACTTCTCTTGACTCTTTCTGCACCCTTTCTGTCTCTTTTTACACATCAGTTGCTTCTGTCTGTACCTCAGTTGTTTCTTCCTGCACTCTCTTGCTTCTTTGTGCACCTTTCTTTCTTTTTTCTGCACCTCTCGTGCTTCTTTGCGCATCCCTCTTGTTTCTTACTACACCCATCTACCTTCTTTCTGTACCTCTCCTGTGTCTTTATGTACCTCTCTTACCTCTTTCTGCAGTTCTGCTGCCTCTTTCTGCACCTCAGTTGCTCTTTCTATACTTTTCCTGCTTCTTTCTGCACCTTTCTGTGAGAAGTTGGCCGGGCATATGCTGTCCACTATTCTAGTGGGCACCTTGCACCAATCCAAATGACCTTTATTGATGGTAGGTTAAAGACAACCTTTATAGAAAGCTATCTTAGTGGTAGCTGTGAAGAGCAGGCTTCAGGCTAAGTCTTGGAGGAATGTAAAGCAGCTTGTTTTACCAGTCTATAATCTTGTGAATGACCAAATGAAAGGAGAACCACACCAGGTATATATATAAAATATATGTATTTATTCTAAACACATCCCTCTAGTCTCTTTTTGAGGGTAGAGGCAAAAGTACATTCAGTAAACTTAATAGGACACAGTAAATTAGCAAAATATGCGTTGAGCTTAAGGGCGTACCAAACCATACATCAACAAAGTGGTATAAGAATCACGACTTGCATAGATACAAGGCCTACAGCCTTCAGAACCACTGGGGTCACCAGGAACCACCCAAGGTAGTAACCCAGGGGACCCACAGGGGACACGTGCAGTGTCTAACACAGCCGCAAATCCTCATTAATTTCTATGGGGAAAGTCGTGGTTGGAAATTTAAAGATAAAGGACACTTAGAAGAGGACTTGGAACAAACCCCTTTAGAACTAGAGGGTTCTAGAGTCAACACCCACAGGAGCACTGGAGTACTTGAGTTACCTCACCCAGGGAAGCCGGGTGCATAGGTATCTTTTGGTGTCAGGTTTCATCAGAGTTTTCAATGACAATCTGCTGCAAAGTGCTGCTGGCGTCCAAGTGGAAAGAGTCCGGAGTGATCCAAGCCTGGAACTAAGATGTGAAGAACCTGAAGCCAGAGGGGAGAGAGTACGATAGGTGAATGCCCACAGATGTCGGGTGATTTCAGGTGAATAAGGTGAAGCTTGAATCTTTGGCCACGAGGACCAGGAAGCGTCAACGATGACAAGGCACTAGATTTGAGGTGTCCCATGAAGGATGTCACGTGCTGCTGTGACGGTGCCTGCATTGGACCCAACAAGTGTTGGCATCAGCATCCCATGCAGAAAGCAGAGATGGGCTTTGGTGCAAACCAGCAAGGTCTGAGGGACTCACCCCTTGGTGGGGAGTCAGGGCATGTCTGGAGCAACCAGGAAAGCCCAATGAAAAGTAGAGTTACCTTCGAGGAGACCCACCAGTCAAGAGACCAGGGATCACGAAGGAGCCTTGGGCGGTAAAGCAAAAAGCAGGCACACGAAACACTCATGCAATGTAGGCCCACAATCTTCGGGCAGATGGTGCTCAAGGTTTGGGATACAAGTAACCCAAAGCACAACTTCAGGAAAGCTCAGGAAGTCAATGCATTTAGCAAAAGGGCATGGTGTCCAGGGATTCGGTTCCGCGTCACTTGTGAGGGCTGCGGGTTTCAGCTAGCTGGGGACTCGGGTCGGCCTTCAAGAAGTCTGGAAATCCTCTTCCTGGGCTGCAATTACTTCGGAGTCCGGCACGAGCTTCGGAGATGCAGACCGGCAAATGCTTAGTTGGTGCCTGTTTGAACAGGGGGCTCACTCCGTGACCCAAAGGGAGATTCTTCCATCCTCTAGTCTTTAGTAGAGCATTGATGTTTCAGGATTCAGTTTCAGAGTTTCGTCCAGGTGTAATCTAAAGTCCTGTTGCCAGGGGTCCCTTACTTATACTAAGAAAAGGGGTTAGACATACTCTGTACCCACCTATGGGAGGGTTTGGAAAGAGGGGTGGCTACACCCATTTCCTTGGTCCAGTTTCACTCCAGAGCAGGGGCTGTTAGCCCTTGCAACTGGTTTGGTCTGGACTATGCATCGGGACACCAAATGCCCCCGGTGCAGACATCAAAGCACTCTCAGAGTGCACCCACCAAGCCCCAATACACTAAAGCCTGTCTGGGAGGTGGTTACACCTCCTTGTGACAGAAACCTATTGCTCAGGCCTCCCCGGCCGGGTTTCTGTCAGCAGAAGGAGGCCAGACTCATGTCTGTGGCTTCAGCATCCATTTTGTGATGCTGGGGCTCGTTTAAACTATTACCGGGCAGTCCAGTGTGTACATATCTTTCCCTCTAGAAGGGTGTAATTCTACCCTCACTTCCAGGACTGGCAGGGGGGTAGGATTCCAAAGTGTTTGGCACCAAACACTACATGTTTCCATGCAGCATTTACCGCGAGGTTATAATACACTTAAGAGTATATGGTCTGGCTGCATCCCAGAACAGCCTCAGAGAATAGGCTCCAAAAGCTGCAGAGGGTCCCAGCTCATGCATGGGCACCCTCTCACACAAAACCAAGCACTCTGCCTTTAGGATTGATAGGGCCTGCCATAGGAGTGACTGATAGGTTTATATGTGTTCTCTTCACCCAGGCTGCAGTAGCAGTCCTGTGGTGCCATTTTGGAGGGCTTCCCTGGGGTGGCATAATACATGCTTCAGCCCGTGGTAGGCCTCTGGTTTACCTATGCCCTGAGTACATGGTGTACTATATACTAGGGACTCACAAGGGTAACCTAGTAGCCAATATGGAGTCTACATAATGTACATGCAATCAATTTAGAGAGTAAGCAGCTGGGCTCGGGTCCTGGATAGCAGGGCCCTAGCCAGACTAAAGTCGAAAAACCATGAAGAGTGGGGGTAACCATAGTAAGCAGATTCTACTCTCCTACAACCCCCCTCCAACGCAGGGACATTAAAGTAACCTTGACCAGTTGAGTCTTCATGTTCTAAGTGGAAATATCTGGAGGGTCCATCTGCATTGGCATGGTTACTCCCAAGTTTATGTTGCACTGTATAGTCAATCCCCTTTAAGGAAATGGACCACCTCAAAAGTTTGGGTTTTTTCACCCTTCATCTGTTTAAGCCATAAGAGGGGCTTATGGTCAGTCTGAACAGTGAAGTGAGTGCCAAACAAGTATGGCCTCAGTTTCTTCAGAGCCCAAACCATAGCAAAGGCCTCCCTCTCAATAGCTGACCAACATTTCTCTCTAGGGGTCAGCTTCTGCTAATTAAAGCTACTGGTTGGTCCTGACCTTCATCATTCAATTGTGAAAGCACAGGCCCTAACCCCAACGCAGATGTAACTGTTTGGACAAAATTCTTTGGAGTAGTTAGGACTTTGCAGAATCGTGCAGTGCACATTTCCTGCTTCAGGTCATCAAATGCCTATTGACAGCTGACTGTCCACTGAACTTTCTTAGGCATTCTTTTTGAAGTTAAGTCATTCATGGGTGTCTCAATGGAACCATACCCCTTGACAAATATTCTGTAATACCCAGTCAGGCCCAAGAAAGCTCTGACCTGAGTCTGGGTAGTTGGAGCAAACTAGTCCATGATCCTCTGGATTTTGCTCTGTAATGGTTGAACCTGGCCTCCACCTACAAGGTGGCCCAGGTACACATCCAGACTCTGCCCTATCTGGCACTTAGTAGCATTAATAGTTAGGCCTGCCTTCTGCGGGGCCTCCAAAACATTTCTCAGGAGGACCAGGTGATCCTCCCAGGTGGAGCTAAAGACAGCAATATCATCTAGATATGCTGCACTGTAGTCTTCCAAGCCTGTTGGGACTTTTTTCACTAAAAGTGGCAAGTGCTGTTTTCAAACCAAAGGACATTACCACAAATTGATAGTGCCCACTAGGGGTAGAAAATGCTGTTTGGGCTTTGCATCATCAGCTAATCTGATCTGCCAGTAGCCAGCTGTAAGATCAAATGTGCTCAGAAACTTGGCTGAGGCCAAAGTATCTATAAGCTCATCTGCTCTTGGGATTGGATGGACATCAGTCCTAGTGACTGCATTGAGACCCCTGTAGTCTACACAAAACCTCATCTCTCTCTTACCACCCTGGGTGTGAGGTTTAGGTACCAAGACCACTGGACTAGCCCAAGGGCTATCTGAGGATTCAATAACTGCCAAATCCAACATCTTCTGGACTTCTGTCCTGATACAGTCCATGACATGATCAGGTTGCCTGTAAATCTTATTTTTAACGGGCAGCCTGTCCCCAGTGTCCACTTCATAAGTGCACCAGGTAGGCTGACTTGGAGTCAGAGAGAACATGTTCCTATACTGATTGAGCACCTGTCTACAATCAGCTTGTTGCTGGGCAGTGAGGTTGCCTGCCAAGGCCACACCATCAACTGACCCACCATCAGGGTTCTATGAGAACAGGCCAGGGAGAGGGTCACTTTCCTCTTCCTGTCCCTCGTCAGTAGCCATGAGCAAGACCACGTCTGCCCTGTCAACATAAGATAATGGTATAGTACCTCCTGAACAGGGGGGTTTTAAAGAAGGTCATTCAACTGTGGATCATTGCTTTGCCCTCTGGGCGGTAGCGCGGAAGTCTATAGAGCAAAGGGGTGACCTGTTTTGCTGCTTTGTGGACTTCCGCGCGGCATTTGATCTTGTAAGCAGGAAGCAACTATGGTCTACCTTGGAAGGCTATAAATTACAAGCAGACCTGTTAGCCCTTATCCAGGCCTTGCATACAGACAACTGGGCCCAGGTAGTCCTGGATGAGGAGGGTGGATTATCTGGCAGGATCCAGATTGGAAATGGCCTAAGGCAGGGGTGCGTATTAGCCCCGTTGCTCTTTTCTCAGTTTTATAGCGGACCTACCTCGGAATCTTAAAGAGGTTAGAGGGGCGAGCCCAAAGTTAGGGGGTAACCATATATCCTGTCTGCTTTATGCAGATAATCTGGTGATCATGGACCAGACGGAGATAGGCTTGCAGAGGAAACTAGATATGTTCCATAAATACTGCCTAAATAAAAAATTGGTAGTAAATATGGAAAATACCAAAATCCTATCTTTCGGCAAAAGTAAGACCCGGTTCCCTTGGTATTTGGGTACGGAACTTCTTGAGAGGGTATCGGAATAAAGATATTTGGGAGTATGGTTCACGAGTAACCTGAACTGGACCACCCATCTGGAAGCTTTAAAAATTAGGGCAACAGCTTCTATAAAGGGCTTAAAAAGGTTTAATAGCTTTTACGGAGACTTGTCAGACGAGGCAGTTATTAAGGCCTATCTGGCAATGGTCCCAGCGCAATTCCTATATGGATCAGAGGTTCTCCTCCTCAGTGGGGAAAAAAGGTTGGGATAAAGAGGAGGGTATGATCCTGAAAAGCTTATTCTCGTTACCTAAATCAGCTATGGTACAGGCAGCAAGATTGGAGATGGGAGTCACTTCCTGGGCAATTACAACCAGGATGGCACTAATACGGTTTTGGCAGCGTCTGGAGATAGGGGAGGCGCCCAGAAAAATATCACAGTGGTGTAGAGAGGAAATTACCTCCAGTGAGCTATCATGGGCTAAAGAAGCCAGACTCTCATTAAAGGAAGCTTATGGGAAGTTAGGAATAGAACTAGATGCCCAGTTAGGACACACCAATATAGGCAAAAAAGAACTACGGTCATTGGGAGCGGATGTGTCCCGTACATGTGATCACGAGTACCTTCGGCAAAAAATATCAGTGTCCCATATGATCCAAGTATGGATTTCAGAAGATCATCCCTACCCGTACTTGGATAGGTTGCCGAATCAGCAACTAAGAAGAGAGGTTTTAAAACTGAGAATGGGTGTAAACCCCTGTTATGTAAATACCAGGGTTAAAAACCTCATGATTAATATTAATGGCAATTGCACATGTACGTTAGGTTCCACCTGTGACATTACTCATGTTTTATTAGACTGTAGGAGGACCCTTGATATACGTAAGGAGATCTTAGGCCCGTTATTCAAAAATTACAGGATTACGAATAGGAAGCAAGCTGCAGAGCTCCTGATGGGGATGGGAAACCTGGATATAGCCTGCGCTTTGGGGAAATACATGATTCGAGTTAGGGGGCTCCTACAGAATACAGAGGTATAGGCGTATGTTATCGAGATTGTACTTTAATGTATGTATTGTGTTTGGAAGGCCAAGTCAGATATGTTTTCTCATGTGCTTTTAACATCTCAGAAGGATACTGTTAGAAATAATGTTGTCTGGATTATCCTCCGGGAAAAGACTGAATCGCAATTTTATAAATTTTAATTTGTGTTTTTATAAAGTTTTATAAACGTATAGTATATACTTTTATGGTAGTAATAACTCAAATAAAGTTTTAATGACTGACTGTCAACATAAGGTTTCAATCTGTTGACATAAAACACCCTAAGGGGGCTCCTGGGAGTTCCAAGGTCTACCAGATAGGTAACCTCTCGCTTCTGTTCAACAATAGTGTGGGGTCCACTCCACTTGTCTTGCAGAGCAGCTGAGGTCAACGGTTCCAACACCCACACTTTCTGTCCTGACTGGTAAACAGTCAGCACAGCCTTTTGGTCATGCCAGGCTTTCTGTAATTCCTGGCTAGCCTCAAGGTTTTTAGTTGTCTTTTTCATGTATTCAGCCACCCTGGAGCGGAGACCAAGTACATAGTCCACAATGTCCTGTTTAGGTGGTTTGAAAGGTAACTCCCATCCCTCCTTTACCAGACACAATGGGCCTCCGACAGGATACCCAAACAGAAGTTCAAAAGGGCTGTAACCAATCCCCTTCTGAGGAACCTCCCTGCATATAAAAGGCAGGGTAGCAGGATGTCCAATGTTCACCTAAGCTTTTCTGAGAGACCCTTTATCAAACCCTTCAAGGTTTTGTTGAACCTTTCAACAAAACCATTGCATTGTAGGTGATAGAGTGTGGTGAATTTGTAATTCACTCCACACTCCTTCCACATTTCAGTCAAGTAACTGGACATGAAGTATGCACCTCTGTCAGAAACTACCTCCTCAGGAAAACCCACTCTTGAGAATACTCCCAAGAGGGCCCTTGCCACCACAGGTGCTGTAGTGGTCCTAAGGGGAATTCCTTCTGGGTACCTAGTGGCATGGTCCACCACCACTAGGATAAATATGTGCCCATATGCTGTCTGAGGATCCATGAGACCAACTATATCAATCCCCACCCTCTCAAAGGGAACCCCACCACAGGTAGTGGTATCAGGGGGGCCTTTGTTGTACCACCTGCCTTACCACTTGCTTGACAGGTGACACAGGAGTGACAAAACTCCTTTGTGTCTTTAGACATGTGGGGCCAATGAAAGTGAGGGGCAAACCTGTCCCAAGTCTTGTTTTGGCCCAGGTGACCTGCTAGAGGAATATCATGGGCTAGTATCAATAGGAAGCCCCTGAAATCCAAAGGTATAACCAACCTCCTGGCTGCACCATGCTTGGGGTCTCTACTCTCTGAATACAGGAGTCCATCATACCAATAAATCTTATGGGCGCCACTAGCATTCCCAGCAGCCTCAGCAGCAGCCTGCAGTCTGAGGGTTCAAGAGAAGGGCAGCTCAGCTGCTCCTGACTCAGATCTGCCCTGGAAGAGCCCCCTTTCCCCAAGAACTCAATCTGATCAGGCTCAAGCTCATCTGGGACTGTACCTTCTTCAGGACTACAATCATCTCCCTCAAGAGAATGATCTGTATTCTGAGTCTGGGGGGAAGGGACTGCCTTAACCCTACTGCTCCTTTTCTTGGGAGGCACCTGGTCCATTCTTCCAGGATCCAGGGCCTGTTTATTGTTAGACATTTTGTCCTGTGACCTAGTCACAGCAAACACATGGCAGAGATACCTAACATTTCCGCATGGGTCCTGAGCTACACTTTAGCCCAAGCTGAAGTCTCCAAGTCATTGCCAAGCAAGCATTCAACAGGGAGGTCTGCACTTACCACAACCTTCTTGAGGCTAGTTACCCCTTCCCAGGAGAAATTAACATCTACCAGGGCATGGTTGGTCCCGACATTTCTAGCATTGGTCACTTTGTAGGTTTCACCAAGTATGAGTTGTTCGGGAGACACAAGGTCTTGTGTCACCATTGTGACACTTTCCCCTGTGTCCCTGTAGGCGATGGCCTATTTTCCATTTATCAAAGGCAGCTGTCTGTATTTGCCCAAGTTAATGGGACTCACAAAGGAGGGCATATCCATACCTCCATCACAAATCAGTACAGCCTGAGTTGGAACTCTGACTAGGCCTGAGTCCATCTCAGAACCCATGGTTAACCCTACTACACCCTTATTCTGAGTACCACTACTTGGAGCTGACCTAGGGGGAAAAGTTGCCGTAGGGGCAATGGATGATGAATTAAACCCAGATCAGTTTACTGGGGGTGAGTGTTTGATTTACTCAAACGCTCTGTCCATCATCCCCTTTGTTATCGCTTTGTTCGCCCTAAGTTGGCAGGGTATGCATAGACGTGGGTCCCTTGCTCACTCTGCCAGTGGATTCAAGCTAGCCTGGCTGATGACGGCTGAAATGCCAGAAACCGGTCCCAGATGCTTGTTTCCGGTCCAGGGAAGACATGGCTTTGGCAGTTCGGGCTGGACGGTACCCTTGAGGCACAGGGTCAGACTGATTTCATTTTGCATATGGCCATGTCTGAACTGGGGTGGCGGAGTGAGCTAAAGAACGGTGATGGATTAAACCCATATCTTTTGACTCGGTGTGAGTGTTTGATTGGTTCGGATGCTCCGTCCATCACCACCCCCTTTTGTACCGCTTTTGGCCGCCATAAGTGTGGCAGGGTATGCTCAGACGTAAGTCCCTTGCTCACTTTGCCACTGGATTCAAGCAAGCCGGGCTGAAGACGGCTGTAATGCCAGAAACCGGTCCTCGGAAGCTTGTTTCCGGTCCAGGGAAGGCATGGCTTGGCAGTTCGGGTTGGACTGTTCCCATGAGGCACAGGGTCAGACTGATTTGCATATAGCCATGTCTGAACTGGGGTGGCTGAGTGGGCTAAAGAACGGTGATGGATTAAACCCAGATATTTTGACTGGGTGTGAGTGTTTGATTGGTTCGGATGCTCCGTCCATCACCACCACCTTTTGTACTGCTTTTGGCCGCCATAAGTGTGGCAGGGTATGCTCAGACGTGAGTCCCTTGCTCACTTTGCCACTGAATTCAAGCAAGCCGGGCTGAAGACGGCTGTAATGCCAGAAACCGGTCCTCGGAAGCTTGTTTCCGGTCCAGGGAAGGCATGGCTTGGCAGTTCGGGCTGGACTGTACCCATGAGGCACAGGGTCAGACTGATTTGCATATAGCCATGTCTGAACTGGGGTGTCTGAGTGGGCTAAAGAACGGTGATGGATTAAACCCAGATCTTTTGACTGGGTGTGAGTGTTTGATTGGTTCCGATGCTCTGTCCATCACCACCCCCTTTTGTACCGCTTTTGGCCGCCATAAGTGTGGCAGGGTATGCTCAGACGTGAGTCCCTTGCTCACTTTGCCACTGGATTCAAGCAAGCCGGGCTGAAGACAGCTGTAATGCCAGAAACCGGTCCTCGGAAGCTTGTTTCCGGTCCAGGGAAGGCATGGCTTGGCAGTTCGGGCTGGACTGTTCCCATGAGGCACAGGGTCAGGGTGATTTGCATACAGCCATGTCTGAACTGGGGTGGCTGAGTGGGCTAAAGAACTGTGATGGATTATACCCAGATCTTTTGACTGGGTGTGAGTGTTTGATTGGTTCGGATGCTCCATCCATCACTACCCCCTTTTGTACCGCTTTTGGCCACCATAAGTGTGGCAGGGTATGCTCAGACGTGAGTCCCTTGCTCACTTTGCCACTGGATTCAAGCAAGCCAGGCTGAAGACGGCTGTAATGCCAGAAACCGGTCCTCGGAAGCTTGTTTCCGGTCCAGGGAAGACATGGCTTGGCAGTTCGAGCTGGACTGTTCCCATGAGGCACAGGGTCAGACTGATTTGCATATAGCCATGTCTGAACTGGGGTGGCTGAGTGGGCTAAAGAACGGTAATGGATTAAACCCAGATCTTTTGACTGGGTGTGAGTGTTTGATTGGTTCGGATGCTCCGTCCATCACCAACCCCTTTTGTACCGCTTTTGGCCGCCATAAGTGTGGCAGGGTATGCTCAGACGTGAGTCCCTTGCTCACTTAGCCACTGGATTCAAGCAAGCCGGGCTGAAGACGGCTGTAATGCCAGAAACCGGTCCTCGGAAGCTTGTTTCCGGTCCACGGAAGACATGGCTTGGCAGTTCGGGCCGGACTGTTCCCATGAAGTACAGGGTCAGACTGATTTGCATATAGCCATGTCTGAACTGGGGTGGCTGAGTGGGCTAAAGAACGGTGATGGATTAAACCCAGATCTTTTGACTGGGTGTGAGTGTTTGATTGGTTCGGATGCTCCATCCATCACCACCCCCTTTTGTACCGTCCTTTTATTTTCAGCTGGCTTTCTCTCTTCTCCTCAGAGGTTTCCCCATGTGATAAGAGACAGAGGTTCCTACAGATACACTAGAATGAGCAGACTCCACAGAAGAAGATCTGGGTCTTCTAGGCATACCTCCCACTCTTCCTGGGATAACAAAGAGAGGGCCACCTTGGCCTTCCTCTTCATCTCCAGTAGGAGCTGGATTGTCTAGGTCGAGGTCATTGTCACCTGCCTGGTCAGCATCAGAGTCTGAGTCCTGATGGTTTGTACCACTGGGCTCTGGCCCTTCTGCTTCCTCATCCCCACTGCCTGACCCCTCATATACTGAAGCCTTTCTACGATCATCTAACAATAGTCCCTCTCTGAGGTGTTGGGTATTGGCACTTTTGCGTGTCTTCAATGCCTTCATAGTACACAGATCCCTTAATTCTAAAAAAGGGGATGTGTCATACTTAGATGCCTGTAACATACTTACATCTGGCAGGGACCCACTGGTTCCTGGCCTTGAAGACATTACTGGTGAGGTGTGGTGTGTGCACCTACCTACTCTAGTAGTTTACCTACTAAACTCTCTTGAGTTGTAGAAAGGTTGTGCTAAGCTCTTAACACACAACTCTAAGTTCATTAGAATTTACTGTATTTAAGCTTGTATTACTTGTACCTCAGGTACCTTTAGTGATTTTCAAATAGTCACTCACTTGAGATTATCTGGTAAACCAATGGCAAGCTGGAATTCCACACGAAGTTGGCCTGGCATATGCTGTCCACTATTCTAGTGGGCACCTTGCACCAGTCCAAACAAAGCTTATTGATGGTAGGTTAAAGACAACCTTCATAAAAATTATAATTTGTTGACTGTCAGTATGTTTTTATTCCTCTTCTAATTGTAAAGTAATCACCGCTCACATTTTACTTTTCATATTTCATACCTGGTAAGATCCTTAGCCGAGCATCATGGGGAAAAACAACCCTCCAACCACCCGCCCTTGCACACGGCAAAAAGCAGCTCTAACACCCCCTCTTCCGAGCTTAACTGCAATTGATAAAATGCTACAAAAAACAATAGGGGTTGTAGCTTCTGCTATAGGAAATACCGAAAGACGCCTTTCATTAACACCTGCCAAACTCCCCCCCTTTGTCACCCGGGAATGTATCCCTAGCCACAGCCAATTCTCCTGATTCGATGTTAGCGTACTCCTTTGCTGAGCTCCCCTGCACGCAAATCGAGTTAGATGTTGGCCCCCACAGCAATCAATCCCCCCCTCTAGTTTTCCAGGTTGTGAAAAGGTACCTAAGCAATGTCCTAGAAAAAAGAAGCCTAATCCACACAAAAAGGTTGCTAGGCCGACCACATCTGCTCCAGGTACTCCTCAGGCTGATGTAGGCCCCTCCTTTTGCACTCTAGCACCTCCCTTATGTGTTACTCATTTAATAATGGACCTACAAATCCATAAGGAATAGCTCTTCAAATCCCAGTTTAAAATTCTGATGAGTAGAATTGACAAAGTTGCTTCTGTGATAAACTCCAAGAGTGGAGCAAGTGATCAGTTACCAATACCTACCGGGATTAATCTCCCGGTCCCGGCTGTAGGTAACACTAATCAGTCATCTCAAGGTTCAAGTCAAGACGAAGGCCTAAGGGCAGATAACGGGGATTTAGGGGCGGGTCTACTGACTATGTCTAATCGCCCCATTGCCCCTATCCCATCTGGCCCAGCTATTCCACCAAGTGGGCACGTAAACAATGTGAGCTCTTGCCCCAAAAGTAATCTCCAAACACCAGTCGAACCGGGGCCTTCAGCCTCAAAAGACCATCCCAACCCCTCCAGTCCTTGCACCACAAACATCACTACCTTGCATTCAGCTACCCCCTGAGGCTTCGCCGTACGTGGTGGTATTAACAGGAGTTCCATCGTTGACAGGAGAGCGAGGTGAAACGTATCCTGAGCTGAAGAATAAAATCATATTCTGGCTGAGCAAATTTAGACCATTAACGAATTTGGGACATGGGGAACTGTTATTCGCCAGAAAAGTTAGCTGGATAGGGACCAAACCTAAAGACATTGGAGGGGATTTTGTGATCATTAACTTTAGGGATCCCGGAGTGGTAAACCACATTGTCCAATGGTGTGGTCCCTGTCAACTAGGACCAATCACTCCTCTTCCCCTAGGGTACTTTTACTCACTCAAAAGGGTTCCTGGTGGATTTGGACTATCTTTCTCCCATAGGGGCAGAGTGGGGGCAGAATTTAATATACCAGTGGAGAATAGATTCAGCGCCCTGAACAACGTTGATTGACTAGCTTTCCCACTATGGCACAATGATATAGACCCTAATCCAGCCCGGTGTCCGGTGGCGAAGGAGGGCGGGAGGCAAGAGAAGGAGCTACCCAAGATAGATTACGGGGTCACTGAAGTGGGTCCATCAACAGCTCTATATATTGTAAACCTTAAACCTTGCTACCTAGTAGACGGAACAGGGACAGACAACTGTGTTGGAACTCCCTCTACCATCATGCCCCCGCCCACTATAGCAAATCCCGTAAGGGCCCAACCATGCACTTCACTAATTGGGTCTTGGAACGTAGCGGGGCTGGGTTCTAAGCTATCAAATCCAGAAGGGGGGGAGCTTGTGGACCTGTACGATGTGTGTTTATTTCAAGAGACCTGGATGCTTACTGTCCCTACCAGGGTGGGTTTTTCATCCTACCACATTCCAGCTGCACTGGGCCTAAGGGGAAGACCCTCTGGAGGACTGTGTATATCGGTAGCCACTCATTTGGGCTGCTCAGTGAAAGTGATTGACTCTCACTCTTCGGACATCCTGAGCATTCTCCTCAAATATCTGGGCGGCAAGTCAGTTGTGGTTTTTAATATCTATTTGCGCCCCACTTCCCAATCAAGGGGGTTATCTCTGATTGAGGTTCTTGATGAACTCCTTTCATTGTACTCCGTTCCTACACACAGAATACTGGGTGGTGACCTCAATTACCACTTTGAACCCCTGGTGGGGATCCCTTCAGTAATTGTAGAGGAGGATTCAATCTGGCACATACAGGAGTGTTCTATGTAGCCAGCAAAGCGCCTGACTCCACTGGCCCTGCAGATCATCAAACTCCTAGTTTCCCACTCATTCAGAGCCTGTAATGGCAGACTTCCTCCCGACGTTCCAGGGAAGTTTACCTACAATAGAGCGGGGAAAACTACAACCATTGACTAAATTATGGTCAATCTAGAACTCTGGTCTCAAATCAGGCCATTTAGTGTAATTGAGAGGGTGGACAGTGACCACAACCTTCTGTCACTAGAACTAAAATCTGCGTTGGGCTATCAACCTGGATTGAGGGAGCACGACCTATATACTAACCCCAATCTGATTACTGTGGCAGGAGGTAGACGCATCAGGGGGGCCAAGTTTGTAGCGGAGCTACACCAACAAGTTGCCTCTTTCCTGGCAGAGGCTTTTAATCTTTCGGCCACCTATGATTCCTCCTACTTTGTAGCGCTTGAGCACCTCCATGCAAATCTTATCACCTCGCTAGCCGATTACTTTTATACACCAGCCAATTAGAGGGCTCGGCCAAAAAACCAGGACCAGTGGTTTACTAAAACCTGTAGGGAGGCTAAACGTGCTCTTGTCAGGGAAGAGAAAACAGGCTCTGTTCAGAGTATTAGAGTGGCAAGACTGTCTTACAAAAGCATTATCGTAGAGTTGAAGTTGGAATGGGAGGGCCTAAGATGGGCAAACATAAAAGATGCCCTTGATGGACGCGACTTCAGGGCGTTCTGGAACCTGGTTCGATCAGGATCGCTTGAGGGGTCATCTGCCTTAACACCCAACCTGAGCGAAGAGGCTTGGATAGCACACTTTAAGCCCCTCTTCGCCCTCACCAACACTCCGCCCTCAGCAGTCCAAGTGACACCTGCTCCATATTCACAGGCTCCCATAGACCTGGATTATCAGCCAGTTACTATGCCGGTAATTCAGTCGGTCCTTAAAAGCTTGGCTACAGGGAAGGCCCCGGGCTTGGACCGCATTCTGGGAGATCTGTTTCTGAGCGAGCAAAAGGTTTGGGCATCCTATATCTGTCTATATTTTAATGCCATTCTCCTAGGTATGAAAATCCCTCCAACTTGGCTAGGGGCAGAGATTCTTCCCATCCATAAAAAGGCTTCCCCCCTGGACCCGGCCAACTACCGTCCCATTAGTCTTATTGACGGTTGAAGTGTTCGATGGACGATCACTACATCCTGACCTCCCTTCAAGCGTGCTTTCGTGCTAAAGTTTCCACCATTGACCAACTTTTTAGACTACAGTTGGTCTACTGGAAGACGGTGACTATGGGGGCGGGTAGTTTGTACCTGATCTTCGTAGATCTACGATCTGCTTTTGACCTGGTTCAGAGGGAGAAGCTATGGGCGATCTTGCTAGAGATGGGTGCCCCAGCCTACTTGTGCCAACTATTCTACACTTACATCAGGACACTTTTGCAAGGGTGAGGTTTGGGAGGAATGGGGAGCTTTCAGACGCTTTTCGGGTGGAAAAGGGTGTGAGGCAGGGGTGCGTGTTAGCGCCCACGCTCTTTTCTCTGTTCCTCAATGGTCTGATCAAACACCTATTGGGCTCAAGGGACCTAGACTCTCCTAGTTTAGCAGCACGAAAGATACCAGCCCTGATATTCGCCGATGATACCCTTTTGTTATCAAAATCTCATATGGGTATACAGCGAACTTTGGAGGCCTTCTGCTCTTTCTGCAAAATCAGAAACTTGGAGATCAACCTCTCCAAAAACAAATTTATGGTTTTTAATCCTAAATCACCCTATTGCCCCCTTCCTCATCTGGACCGTACGGTGCTTGAAAGAGTCACCACCTTTGAATATTTGGGGGTAACACTCAATGACAAGATGGATTGGGGGTCCCAAATAGCCAAGGCAAACATGAAGTTGGCACAAGCCGTGGGAGGTATTCTAAAGGTCCACAACGAGTGCTCATGCAAAATCCTGGGACCTCCAGTGGAAATTTATAAAGCACAGGCGGGAGGTGCAGCGCTCTATGGTGTAGAGCTATGGGGCCATGCCAACACCTCATCGCTCTCTATCACTGAGAATAGCTTTACTAGGCACCTACTGAGACTCCCACAAAGCACACCTCTGATCCCGTTACGGCTTGACCTGGGTTTAGCCCCCATACAGGAGGTTATCTCCAGTCGCCCTTTATTGTACTGGAGGAGACTCTGGTCTACACCCGAGCTTCTAAGCTATAGGGAGGACCTTAGCCACCTACTGACCTTAAGGGGTGTGGGAAAAATTCCCTGGCTAAAGCATGTCAAACATCTATGTAAAGCTCTGGGGAAGGGTGACTTGTGGCTCTCCCTAGAACATTCTTCTGCCTTTACCCCTAGGAGGACAATATCGAATGGACCTGATGGTATCGAAACCATCTTTGGGTAAGTTGACCAGCGTCTTCCTCGAAGCCAAGGATAATTACCAATTCGAGAAATTTATGGACGATATCCAGCTCCCACTGGCGAAGAAATTATATGTCCAATTTAGACACAGATCTCTCCCAGTGAGGGCAGTGACAAATAAGTGGTCAATGACCCATAATGTACCTAGCCTTTGCCCAGGGTGTGATATCGCTGAAGAGACGGATCTGCACGTTCTGCTCTTCTGCCTCCTGTACGCTAAGGCTAGATCCAAATGGATCCTCCTTCTATGTAAGACCAGGGGTTTCAGAGATTTTAGGGAAGTATTCAGATTATTGAAATACGACTCTTCCCCCTTGACTGTGTTTGCGACCTCCAGATACCTGTTTTCTATGTGGTGTACCAGAGGAGCTAAAATCAAAAAGACAAAGCTGCTACAACTATGCTAGCACTTCACTGTAATTCACTAGATAATTTTTAAATTGTGAATGGTTTGTTTTTACCTCTTGTTTTAAGCCTATTTATTGGACCACTGTACTTTCAGCATTGTTTAATTATGTGCTTGACTCGTTGTAAAAAGGTCTGTTTTATCTAATATGTATTTCTGCTTTTATGGTTTCCAACTGATAATAAAGCTTTTTTTTTTTACTTTGAGAAAGCTATCCTAGTGGTAGCTGTGGAGAGCAGCCTTCAGGCTAAGTCTTGGAGGAATGTAAAGCAGCTTGTTTTACCAGTCTATAAACTTGTGAATGACCAAATGAAAGGAGAACCACACCAGGTATATATATAAAATATAGGTATTTATTTTAAACACATCCCTCTAGTCTCTTTATGAGGGTAGAGGCAAAAGTACATTCAGTAAACTTAATAGCACACAGTAAATGAACACAATAAACATTGAGCCCTAGGGGCATACCAAACAATATATCAATAAAGTGGTATAAAAACCACGACTTGCATAGATACAAGGACTAGAGCCTTTAGAACCGCTGGGCCCATCAGGAACCACCCAAAGTAGTGACCCAGGGGTTGGAATTTTAAAGATAAAGGACACTTAGAAGAGGACTTGGAGCAAACCCCTTTAGAACTAGAGGGTTCTAGAGCCAACACCCATGGGCGCACCAGACTACTCGAGTTACCTCACCCAGGGAAGCCGGGTGCATAGGTGTCTTTTGGTGTCGGGTTTTTTCATCGTTTTCAATGGCTTTCTGCTGCAAAGCGCTCCTGGCATCAAAGTGAAAAGTGTCAGGAGTGATCCATGCCAGGATCTAAGAAGTGAAGAACCTGAAAGCAGAGTGGACAGAGTTTGGGTCACTAGCCAGTGACCAGGGGCACAATAGTTGAATGCACACAGATGTCGGGTGATTTCAGGTGAAGAAGGTGAAACTTGACTCTTCAGCCATGAGGACCAGGAGGCGTCAACGATGACCAGGTGCTGGATTCGAGCTGTTCCATAAAGGATGTCGAGTGCTGCGGTGTCGGTGTCGGTGCCCGGACTGGACCCAAAAAGCCTTTGCATCAGCAACCCATGCAGAAAGCAGAGATGGGCTTCAGTGCAGACCAGCAAGATCTGAGGGACTCAGCCCTTGGTGGGGAGTCAGAGTATGTCTGAAGCAACCAGGGAAGCCCAAGGAAAAGTAGTTACCTTCGAGGGGACCCACCAGTTGACAGACCAGGGATCGCGAAGGAACCTCAAGTAGAAATACAAGAAGCAGGCCCACGGAACACTCGTGGAGTGTAGGCCTACAACCTTTGGTGCAGATGGTGCTTCGGGCTTGGACTAAAGATAACCCAAAGCACAACTTCAGGAAATGCTCAGGAAGTCAATGCACTTAGCAAATGTGAACTGTGTCCAGGGATTCCGGTTCCACATCACTTGTGAGTGCTGCAGCTCTCAGCTTTGCTGGAGACTCGGGTCAGTCTTCGAGAAGTCTGGAAATCCTCTTGCTGGGCAGCAATTACTTCAGAGTCCAGCAGGAGCTTTGGAGATGCAGACCAGAAAATGCTTCATTCGTGCCCATTTGAACAGGGGAGTCACTCCTTGACCCCAATGGAGATTCTTCCGTCTTCTAGTCTTTAGTAGAGCGTCGAAGTTCCAGGATTCAGTTTCAGAGTTTCGTCCAAGTGTAATCTAAAGCCCTGTTGCCAGGGGTCCCTTACTTGTACTAAGAAAAGGGGTTAGACATACTCTGGGGACCCACCTATGGGAGGGATTGGAAAGAGGGGTGGCTGTACCCATTTCCTTTGTCCAGTTTCGTACCAGAGCAGAGGCTGGAAGACCCTGCAACCGGTTTGGACTGGACTATGCACAGGGACACCAAATGTGTCCCCAGTGCAGACATCAAAGCACTCTCAGAGTGCACTTACCCAGCCCCAATACACTAAAAGGCTGTCTAGGAGGTAGTTACACCTCCCTGTGAGAGGAAACCTATTGTCCAGACTTCCCCTGCCGGAGTTTCAGTCAGCAGCAGGAGTCCAGACTTGTGTCTGCAGCACTCATTTAGTGATGCTGATGCTCGTTTAAATTATTACCGGGCAGTCCAGTGTGTACATGTCTTTCCCTCTAGAAGGGTGGAATTCTACCCCTGCCACCAGGACTGGCGGGGGTAGGATTCCAGAGTGTTTGATACCAAATATGCCATGTTTCCATGCAGCCATTCCAAAGTTAGCATTTACAGCAAGGTTATAATGCACTTAAGAGTATATGGTCTGGCTGCATCCCAGAACAGCCTAAGAGAATAGGCTCCAAAATCTGCATAGGGGCCCAGCTCATGCATGGGCACCCTCTCACTCAAAAGCAAGCACTTTGCCTTCAGGATTGATAAGGCCTTTCATATGAGTGACTGATAGTTTTATATGTGTCAGTGATTAGAGGTAGATATAGGTAACCTATATCTTAGTAAGAATTGCATACACCATACCCAGGCTGCAGTAGCAGTCCTCTGGTGCCATTTTAAAAGGCTTCCCAGGGGTGGCATAACACATGCTTCAGCCCTTGGAAGGCCTCTGGGGTACCTATGCCCTGAGTACCTGGTGTACCATATATTGGAGACTCACAAGGGTAACCCAGTAACTAATCTGGAGTATACCTAATGCACATGCAATCAATTTAGAGAGGAAGCAGCTAGGCTGGGGTCCTGGATAGCAGTGCGCCAGCCAGACTAAAGTCGAAATACAGTGCAACACCAGCAAAAAGTGGGGGTAACCATACTAAGCAGATCCTACTCTCCTACACTCTCTTTCTTCTTTCAGCACCTTTTCTTCCCTCTTTCTGCACCAGTTATGGCACTTTCTTCTGTGGGCTCTTTCTGCATCTCTCTTGCCTCTCTCTGCAGTTCTCTTGCCTCTTTCTGCACAAATGTTGCTTCGTTCTGCACCTTTGTTGGAACTTACTGCACTTCTCTTGCTTCTTTCTGAACCTCTCATGCTTCTTTCTGCACCGCTTTGCCTTTTACTGTCCCATCTTCCCTCTTTCATATCACTTTTGCCTGTTTTTGTACCTTTTTTGCCTCTTTCTGCACCTCTTGCCTCTTTATGCACCTCTTTTGCCTCTTTCTGCACCTCACTTGCCTCTTTCTGCACCTCTGTTGCTTCTTTATGCACCACTGTTGCTTTTTTCTGTATTTCTCTTGTTTTTTTCTGCAACTCTCTTGCCTCTTTCATCACTGTTCCTACTTCTTTCTGCACTTCTCTTGCATCTTTCTGTACATCTCTTTGTTCTTTCTGAACCTTTCTTACTCTTTCTGCACTTCTATTGCCTCTTTCTGTGCTTCTCTTGTTTGCTTCCGTACTCAAATGGGAAGTGCAAGCTGTCAAGTTTAAAGATCTGCGTACTCTCATGACTGAGGTATTTGTCTACTTGTACATGTATTCTCACATGTGCTATGCATCTGTATACAGTAGCTTAAAAAATGGGTAGCTTGTCCTGTAGGTGATCAAATCTTCTCAGTTCTGCTCTGTCATTCGGTTGAACAGGCAGACATATCTAACGTACGTGTTATGGAGCCCATCAAATCTACTATTGAATACCCATGTGCATTGTATTATGAGCAGAAAGAAATACATCTACAACACATACAGTTAAGGGGGACCCTAGGGCAATTTAATGACCTGCTCTGAATACATGCCCTATAAACACTTATCACAAAGAAGTATCAGAGGGTCAGAATTTATACAGGTAGTTATTGAGGACAGTAGTAGTGAGTTGTTACCACTAACCATACAACTCAAAGTTACAGGAGCCAGGTCAGGTTAGTGTCTGGTCTCTGGCACCCATCAGTCAAGAAAGAAATACATACACCTTCTTATACACAAATTTACAGAGCATGCTGTTTGAAACAAAGGTATTCAAGAATGTGTATGTTTATTTTTATGTAGCATGTCACTAGATAAAAGCACAGACACACACATGCATATCTTCACACACGTGGTGAGACTTTTCAACAGTGATATGGTTAGGATTGCTGTTTTTATATTTGGTAGGCTTAACATTCTGAGCAGTTGATGAATAATGAATCTTTGACAGAAAAGTGACGTTTAAGACATCTGGAAAGAAGGATTAGCGTACAGTTGAAGTAGGCCTATTTCTGCACCTCTGTTGCTTATTTCTGCACCTCTCTTGCCTCTTTATTCACTTCTCTTACATGTGTCTGTAACCTCTTGTTCCTCTCTCCACACCTCTGCTGCCTATTTCTGTACTTCTCTTTCCTCTTTCTGCACACCTCTTGCTTCTTTCTGTACTTCTCTTGCCTCTCTCTGCACCTTCTTCCCCATTTCTGTACTTCTCTTGCCTCTTTCTGCATTTCTCTTGCTTCTTTCTGCACCTTACTATCTTTCTTTACCTCTCTTGCCTCTTTCTGCATTTTTCTTGCTTCTTTCGGCACCTTTTTTCCTTTTTCTGCACATGCCCTACCTATTTAGGCATAGTTAGAAATAAGCATTTAAAAAATCTTAGAATAACTGCAGGTTTAACGGACGTTATTGTTAGAAATTAGCATTTAAAAAAACCTTAGCAATTCACTGAAAATACCACAGGTTCCAGGGACCTGAAATCTGTGGCTCAGCTAACTATAATTGCTGAATTTCCCTGGTTTTGTATGAGTAAAATATCTGCCTTACTATTATTATCAACACTTATATAGCGCAACTAACACCCTACGGGCACACTGGCGCTGTGATACAAATGTCTAGCTAAGTGTGCTACCAGTGAAAAGCCCTTACCAGAAAGAAGATTAACAAGATGTCATAGGGCACACTCGAGGATAAAGCCATGTTTTTATTCTTTTTTTAAACTGCAGGAGGTCCGCTATTTGTCTGGTATCAAGTGGAAGTTTGTTCCAGAAACGTGAGGCTGCTGTACTAAAATTCCTGCCTCCTAATTAATTTTTCCTGACTCTGGGAACCTTCACCAGATTGGCCAAAGAGGAGCAAAGCATTCGGGGAGGGGCATACCATTCAAACATCTCCTGGAGAGATTTGGGTCCACAGCCGTGCAAGGCTTTGAACACTTCGCACAATGCCTTAAATTGTATCCTCTGCAAGATTGGAAGCCAGTGCAACTCTGAGAGTGCCTGGGAGGCAGAAGAGCAGCGTGATCTCATTAATGCCAGCTTGGCCTCCATGGTCTGTATTCTCTGTAGTCTCTCAATCAAATACTTTGATGATTCCAACAGCAGGGCGTTACAGTGGTCCAATCTACTTAGGATAGTGCTTCAGACTATCAGTGTTCTAGCCTGCTTTTAGAACATCGGGAACATTTTCTGAAATGCTTTAATCAAAGTAAAGCAGCTCCCAGCTGTTTTATTAACACGATTTTCAAGCGTCAGTTTATTATCAAACATGACACCCAGGTTATGAACCGTGTTGCTGGAAACCAATGGAGGAGTAGTGGAGGTAGGTTAGCAGTCAGACGGGAGTGATGGGGGAATTCTACCTGCTGCACAGTGTATTATTTCTGTCTTGTCGGAAATAAATTGAAGAGAATTCTCCCTAAGCCAGAGTGCTGTGTCCTGCAGACAGGTGTGGAAATCTTCCGGGGATACAGATTGCTCACCCTCTAGAGACAAGATGAGCTGGATATCATCTGCATAGTTCACCAGATTAACATTATGAGCCCTTATAACGGCAAGTAAAGGGCTCATATAGATGTTAAAAAGTATGGGCTAATTGCAGATCCTTGTGGGACACCATGCAGGGTATAAAAGAACTTGGAACGAAAGAGGGGGTGGGCTACTGCCTGTTGTCTATTAGATAGATATCATTGGAACCACTTTAGGGCAGTGCCCACAACCCCCACCTCTTCAAGCCTGGACAGAAGAGTCTCATGGTTTTCCATATCGAATGCGGCATACAGGTCAAGAAGAATCAGTGTGGCTGACTGTCCCCTGTCTGCACGTATCCGTAGATCGTCCCTTAGGGTCACCAAGGCGATCTCCCTTCCATGGCCTGGGCGAAATCCAAATTGCACCTTGTCCAGAATGTTGTTTGTTTCTAAGAACTGGGAAAGTGCTTTACTAACTAGTCGTTCCAGGATTTTGACTGGGTATGGTAGAAAGGAAATAGGTCTGTAGCTTTTTAGACAGGCCGGGTCAAGTGAGGCTTTTTTCAATAGGGGCGTCACCAATGCCTGTTTCCAGCAAGTTGGCACAGAACCACTAGTCAGCGATTGAATGCAAATTTGCTGTAGTGCCGGGAAGAGTTCAGGGGCCAACTCCTCCCAGATTTTATGAAGCAGCGGATCCATGGGGGAACCTGAAGATACCCCCATGGCCATTTTATTGAATTCTTCAGCAGAAAGTGTGTTAAAGTGATTCCTTGGGCGTATTACACGATCAATAACGTTACTGATCATATCCTCAAAGAAGGTTGCCACGCTGTCAAATAGTTCCTGACAAGGTACAATCTCATTCTTTGAGCAGTCCGGATTGATCATATTATCTACTATCCTAAAGACACTTTGAGTACTATTTTGTGCCTTCAGAATAGAGTCTACAAGATTTATTTTTTTGACTCAGCTATTGCCATCCTCCAGGAGATTTTTTCCTCATCTGCATATCCCCTACGCCATTTCTTTTCCGCTTCCTTACAGCACAGCTTCAGGTTTCTAAGTTTTTCATTGAACATCCCTGTAACCTTTGTTTTTTTCAATGAATATCTAAGGTTTTCTTAATCCTATTTCCTAATTATAACAGCCCTGTAACCTTACATTTTGTCAGTGAATAAAAAAACATATTTATATATACATATATATATATATATATATGTATATATACAGATATATATATATATATATATTCACTGAAAAAACCATAGGTTATAGACCATATATAGTTAGGAATTAGCATTTACAAAACCTTGAAAATTCACTGAAAAAACCATAGGTTATAGACCATATATAGTTAGGAATTAGCATTTAAAAAACCTTATTTTACTCACACAAAACCATTGAAATTCCATATATAGTTAGTTGCACTAACTATATATCGCGCACCCGCAATCCACTGCTGATCATGTCACATATTACATCATTCATGACATGGTCAGTGACATCACTGATGACATCACTGATGACATCTCAAATGACATCACTGATGACATCACTGATGACATCTCAAATGACATCACTGATGAGATCACTGATGACATCATCCAGTGACTGTGTGTTTCTGTAAAGTTTAAATATGTTTTACATATTGAAGAATGAGTAGATGTATAAGTGTCTGGACGAAGGATTTAGTAGGTGCATGACTGAATGTATGAGTGAGTGATTAAATGTGTCTCACTGAGTGCATGGGTTAGTGACTAAACTGTCTTAATTTGTGCATCATTATGTCTGTTGTTCTGTAAACTGCTGCATGTGTTGATCAGTAGCTATATGATTAACTATATGGGTTATTGATTGATTGTCCAAGTATTTGTATAGGAGACTGAGTGTGTGTGTGGCTGGCTGGGAGGTGTGTGACTCTGTGCCGATCAATGTGTACTTGTATCAATGATTGTATAAGAAAGTAAGTATGTGTTAGTGTATGTTTGAAAATGTAAGGTGCTCTATGTTTAACTGTATAGACAAGAAAATGGAAGTGTGATTGATTCTTTACAGGACTGACTAGGTGTGTGAGTAACTCCATGGATGAGTGGCAGAGTGTAAGTGTCTGTATAGGTGTATGAGTGCATATGATAGTGTTGTAAAGATGAGTGATTGTATGTATGAATGATTGTATGGGTGAATGAGTGAATGTGTGTGTAGACGTAGGAATCAGTGAGTACGTATGTAGTAACTAGTATTGGTGTGTCAATGGTTTCAAAAATTATACTCTGTATTTAACACTGGGTGAAACAGAGGTTATATTAAAACGTGAGGAGATGCATTGTATTGTCACATGAATGATATCATCAGTGATGTGGTCATTGATGTAATTTGAGATGTCATCAGTGATGTCATCAGTGATGTCACTGACCATGTCATGAATGATGTAATATGTGACATGATCAGCAGTGGATTGCGGGTGCGCGATATATAGTTAGTGCAACTAACTATATATGGAATTTCAATGGTTTTGTGTGAGTAAAATAAGGTTTTTTAAATGCTAATTCCTAACTATATATGGTCTATAACCTATGGTTTTTTCAGTGAATTTTCAAGGTTTTGTAAATGCTAATTCCTAACTATATATGGTCTATAACCTATGGTTTTTTCAGTGAATTTCAATGGTTTTTTAATAGCAAATATCATAAGCTGTCGAATGTCAAGTACGTGGTAAGTAAAAACATTTTCGTGTTTATGCACACTGATCTGCTTTGAATACTGCCCCCCACCCCTCATTTCTATTAGGAGTACTCTCTCTTTGCAGATAGTGAAGGGTAGTTAACGCAGCCCTTTGCCCCCTTTGTAATACGTCGTGCCTGCTTCTCTCTCCATTTGATTGATTGTTCTCTTTGGTTCATTCTCTATTTACAAACAAGCACAGAGTCGCAATACTCTGTTTAGTCTTTGCAGATAGCGAAAAATCGTGTAAAAAAACAAAAGGAATCGAGCAAAATCAGTAGGCCACTAATGGGATCTCTTTTTGACCTCGCTAAAATAGAAACATTAGGAACAACCTGTTGAAAATAGCAATGCGTATGTACATAAGCGGCGTTCATTTGTGTTCACAGTACCCCTTGTTGATTGTTTCAATCGAGCATTGAATTGTTCGAAGTTAATTCTCTTAAGGATCTTCTCTACCTGCAAACGAGGAAGAATAGGAATATTCTCTCTCCCTTTGCAGATAGTGAAGGGTAGGTAACGCAAGCCTTTAACACGTCGTACCTATTTCATTCCTCATTGATCGATTGATTGTCCGAACATTGACTGTTTGGGAATTAGTTCTTTTTGGAGGTATTCCCTGTTTGCAAATAAACGTAGGAAAATCTTTGCAAGTAGTGAAAGGGTACGTAATGCGGACCTTTCTCCCCCGTTGTAATCTGTCATGCCTATCTACTCCCCACTGATTGATGCACCTTTTTCACCCGGACCATTTACTAGAGATACGTCATCTGGCCCGACCAGAGAGCACCCCTAGTGAAAAGGACATATGCAATAATAACGAAGTGATCACTGTATCCTGTTAACAGAAACTTTACCATGAAACAACCTGGAAAGAAAAAAATAGGAAAACGAAAATCAGTAGGCCACTGATGAACATGAACTTTTATTAAACAACAAACAAAGAAACGATAACATAACGTAATGATAAAACCTATTAATGTCCTAGAAACAAGAAAACGTTAAAGTATGCCAGTGGTGAGAGACCAGAAAAACAGTCCGAGAAACCAAATCACCCCTCGCTGTCCCAACTCATGCACTCTGAAAGTTCAAAGTTTTGAGGAGTGCTTGTAACATTGTCTGAAGCCTATTTGCAATTGCTTCATCTTCACTATTCTTAAAGTAAGTGGGGGCTGTTGTGATGCGGTGCCACCCTGAACCGCTTGACGGAGGCCCCCGAGGGACGGTGTCATGTCGCGGACTCGGAGGGGGCGCTTGGCTCCGGCCCCCTCCCCAAGTCGTGTTGCCCTGGTGTGGCCTGAGATCGCCCCCGACATAGGTGGCCGGCTCCCGGGGTCAAGCGGAACTTTTTTCCTTTTGGTGACTCTTCCATTCTTCACCTTGTCCCACAATCCGTTTCACCTAAAGACACGCTGTAGTGGGGCACCCCTTTTCCGTTTCATTTGCCATTCAGCCCGCTTTTGCTACACTGTGCCTCTTCCGCTATTCAGCTGTTTACCGCCCGCTCTTTCGACTACAGCGTCTCGCTCACCATGTACTTGAGTTGCTCCCGCTCTTGCGGTGCAGCGATAGGCGGCTGCCACAGGACTCTCAAAATGGCGGCCATCTCTTCAGATTTGGGCGTGGTCCACTAAAATGGGCCTGCGACACCTTGGAACTCGGACGCTTGTCTGCTAGAGCTTGGGCTCCATTCTCGAAAGCGTCCCCTCATCCTTGAAGATTCTACAAAAGTCTTGGGGGCCCCCGACTCCCGCAGGCTTCTGGTGGGGAGCGCCTAGCATGATTGCTCGTGGAATGGCCACGACGGAGCTACGAAATGGTGGTGCTCTCATGCTAACGCCAGCTTCAGTCTGAAACATCCAGAAACACTGTAGACTACCAATTCGATCAGTTCCGGTAGCGCTCCAACGTGACCCGGTAGAGAAGAACTTGCCCTCCCCTCTTTGACTGATGGTTCTTGTTGCCTGTCCCTTCTGTTGTCATTTAACAGAACTATTTAGCCTGCTGAAAGGGGTTGTGTGCCGTCCGCTGGTTGGTGGAGACATTTTGACTATATTCTGGACCTGCGTTGTCGCGTAATGCGTCATATGACGTGCCGCGTTAGAAAGTTTAATAAATTATTAAACACAATAAACAATCCTTAAAAAATAAAAAAAAATAAAAAATAATCAACAAAACCAACAATCAATTAACAACAGTATTTGAAAAGTCTATCATTCATTTTTCATTGCAGTACGCTGCCCAGAAAGCTTCCCGGTTCCCGGACCGGGCGCTACCCACGCAAAAAAACAAAAAAAAATTTTTTTTTTTTTTTGCCCCGCGGGGCCGTTTTAAAGCCTCCACATTAAACCTAGGGGGTCAGGGAGGATCTACTATGCCCCCTTATGGTTATTTGCCCCTTTGTTTTGGCCTCCTCTTGTCTCTCGATCCTACCGAGAGACAAGATGGCGGCCGCTACGGACTTTTTGGAATGTTGACAGACGCCAGAGAACCAATCAGCTTCGCTTCACAAAGCTCCGTTGCGCGAAAAGTACGCGTCCTGGAGCGCTGCCCAGAGCGCGCTTACAGATATATATCTTTTTTTAAACGTTAATTTCTCAAAATCCACTGGAGCACATATATTGAGACCTACAAAAGGCACATCGGGCTACCAGTCCCTACAATTTTGCCAAGTTTCGTGCAAATCCATTCAGCCGTTCGGGCTAAAAGTGAGGCCAACCGCCCTATGGAAATTAACATGGGAAAAACGCGTTTTGGGACCCCCCTTTTTTCTCGGCCCCCCCTTGACGAACCCCCCCAAAATTTTCAGGGGCTGCTCAGAAACAAAATGTGCCATTTTCCTGAAAATTTCAGCCAATTCCGTCCACAAACGCCAAAGTTATTAGACATAGAATTTTCAAAAATCCCATAGAGAAAAAATCCTAACTATATATACCTACTGGCGACCGCCAGTAGGTAATATATATATATATATATATATATATATATCTGTATATATAAATATATATAAAGAATAAAATATACGTATATATATATATATATCCTGGTGGAGGCGACTGTTTTTTGATATTTTTTGCGAGGCCACAGCGCAATGGAGGTAACCGGCCCCACCGAGCCAAGCACATTTGTGGCACTCTGGAGGAGTATTGCTGTAGCGATGGTGTGCTTGGAGCGCTGAAAGTCACGGGAGGACATATACCGGGCCCAGATGGGACCACGACTTCGTGGTAAAGCCCGGAGTATTCGAATGAGACCGGCACTCTGGGCTGATGTAAAATCATAGAACAGCACATTTCCTTTAAATATCAGGCTTTCAGGACGCGATTCAACTGACTCCGCAGCCTTCCTCAATTGAATCATTTGCCGTCTTTTTCCTCTGGGTCTTTAAGTGTACTTGTGTTTAGTAAAAATAAGCAAAATACTTATAGCGTAGCTAGAGTTTGTGGTGCCCGGCTATCCCTCAGATTGCCGCCCCTTGGGGGGAGGGAGGGGTGCTGGGGAAAAAGGACGGCGAGCACTTGAAAGATGGGTATAATTTCTGGTATTCATATGACTTTTCTTCATCTTTATTGGCTGATTTTAGTATTTGCCCGTGAGAAAGTGTGACTCCTAGACGTTGAAATGTCACTCATAATTACATTAAAATTCTGAAAGTGCCACACATAGCAATCTGAAATCTTGGCAGCTATGGATGAGCCACATGCTCAGCCACCCACCCCTCTGAACCTGCTGCTGCTCTCCTCATACCACACTCGCTCCAGGCAGGGTCTCTATGGGAGGCAGGGGTGGTTCAGTTCGAAGTTTGTTCCCCTAATGACTTCTGCCGTACTGAGTCTGCAGTGCAGCAGCCAGGCTCTTAGTCCAGAGAGCCAGCAAAACGACACCCAAAGGTGCAAGCACCAGGCCAGAATTAACTCCTCACGTGAGCGTAGAGGTGAAGCGCGTAACACGTCACTGCTACGTTCAAATCACGAGGGCTGGCCAAAATGTAACTACAGGGCCGTCATTGGTAGCGCTCGTGCGCGCCCGCTACAATAAGATTGATGATCCTGGAGGCTGGGAAGAGAGGGGGGGCAACAACAGTCGAGGAGTTCCAGGAGGCGTGGACACACAACACAAATGCGGGACTTAGTTTTTGGCAGTTTAATTGAAAGCACCGCCTGCAGACTGCAGTGCATTCAATTAAATTGCAAAAAAATAAGTCCCGCTTTTGTGTTGTCTGCACTCACTGTGCAGCAGTGTCGGGACCATGGTGTTTGCTGAATCAGCCTCTTGCATGAGAGGCACAGGGCAGGTGTGAAGGGAACGCAGCTGTTAACACAGGACAGAAGCTACATTTCAGTGGTGGGAGAAGAAAAACGAGGGCATGCCTACGTGCAAATAACCACTGCCTAAAAGACCTGCAAACTATATTTGGTACGGGGCAAGCTCGGGACTGGAACATGGTGCCTCCGATGACAGTGAACCCCCTGGCATGGGTGGTTCCCTATACATTCCTTGCGTATCCTTCCCCGGTCAAAAACACACTCAAATCAACCACATCATATTTTAATCCCAGTTTTGTTTTCTCAACCCTATGGAATCTAAGACATTTCTAGACATTTACTAGGACCTGGACTCCTAAACGGTAGCAGGTTGTACCATCAATGCCCAGGACTGAAGCAAGGTCTTCTGATAATATTACCGACAGCGCTAATAGAAAGGTGATATCCTAGATTGATCTGGTACCTGGGTCGTGCATTCACTCCTTCAGACTTTGCTTTGTAAAACCATTTCCAACTTTACATCTGATTTGCTTAGATTGACTTTACGGCTATTGTCTGGCAACAAGCAAATTGTTGTTAGCAGTGCACACGGAAGGCTAAATTCAGAGTAAAAAATGTTTTCGCTGAATTTTCTACAGACGAATTTGGCCACATAAACAGGATTGGTGAGTTATTTCTCCACCAAAATATACCATTTTAGGAATTTTTCACTTACTACTTTCGTCTACTTTATAAAAATAATTTCACGAAGTTAGCAAAAAGTTTAATTTACTCCTGGTACTCTGTTCTTTAAGTTGCCCACTGTTCAAAGGGTGCGGATGCAGTATAATATTGCTCTTCCAGAGTCAGGTCAGTTGCATGCACGCACGCCACTCCTCCCAGCGCGCATTGCGATTTTAAACTGGGCCGCGGCAGCCGTGGCACTGGAGGCCCGTTGAGGCTGTGGCCGCCTTTATAATTTATGTGGGGGCACTGTGTTCGTTCCCAAATAAATGATAAAGGCGGCCGCGGCCGCAACGGGCCTCCAGTGCCGCGCGGCCGCCTCAAAAATAGTGCCGCCTGGGGTGGACCGCCCCCTGCACCCTCTAGCTACACCACTGTATACATATATATATATATAGTCACTGAAAAAACGAAGGTTACCGGGCTGTTATAGTTAGGAAATAGGATTTAAAAAAACTTAGATATTCATTGAAAAAACAACGGTTACAGTGATGTTATAGTAAGGCTGATATTGCACTCATACAAAAGCAGGGAAATTCAGCAGCTATTGTTACCTGAGCTAATTATACTTCACACCCCTGCATAGCACTCCTTTTGACCTCACATATTACATCACTCATGGCATGGTCAGTGACATCACTGATGACATCTCAAATGACATCCATGATGACATCATCTGGTGACTGTGAGTGTTTCTAAAATTTTAATGAGCATTACATATTTATACATTGAGGTGTATTGATGAATCAGTTGGTGTATGAGTGCCTGTATGGAGGATTTAGTGGGTGTGTGACTGACTGTATGAGGGAGTGATATATGCGTCTCAGTGAATGCACTGGTGAGTGACTCATTTGAGTGAATGTTTTATCAGTCTGTCTGGTGGTATTTAAGTGGCTGCATGGGTTAATCAGTAGGTACATGAGTAGCTATATGGGTTATCGATTCGTTTTCTGAGTACCTGTATAGCTGTATGAGTGTGTGTTTCTGTGGGTGTGTTAGGGGGATGTGTGACTCCCTGCATGGATGAGAGAGTAGGTAAATCACTGGTGATATAGGTTAATGAGAGGGGCTTTATGGGTGAGTGAGTGTGTCTATGGCTGCGTCGTTGAGTGAATGGATCTGTCAGTGGTTTATGGGTATGTAACTGCATATGTGAAAAGCAGTGTAGGTGAGTGTTGGTGTATATAAGTTACTGTATGTGTGAGTGAGTGATTGTGAGAGTGGCTGTATAGGTGTGTGTGTACTTGTGTCAGTTAATGTATTGATGAGTATGTGTTAGTACATGAGCTAGTGTGTGTATAACTGTATAGGTGAGCAAGTGGCTGTGTGATTGACTTTATAGGTGAGTGAGTATATGTGTGAGTACCTGTATGAGTGTCTGACAGTGTGTGAGTGGCTGTATGGGTTTATGAGTGGATATTTCAGTGGCTGTATCAGTGAGTGAGTGAGTGAGTGGGTATATGAGCGGCTGTATGGGTAAGTGAGTAGATATGTGTATGTAGACCTATGAATCAGTGAGTGGGTATGTAAGTACTGATGTGGGTATCAATGGGTTCACGAATGGTAGTATGAAATTTAGAGAGAGTGTATGAAAGGTTACATGGGGTATGAGTGGTGCTTCAGAGATTCTGAAAATGAGGTCATCAGTGATGTTATCAGTGATGTCACTGGTCATATCTTTTTAGTGATGTTATATATGAGGTCAGAAGCAGTGTATTGCGGGGTGGAAGTTATAGTTAGCTCAGCTAACTATAACTGCAGAATTTCTCTGGTTTTGTACGTTTAAAATATCAGACTAACTATAACTTCCCAGTAACCTTTGTTTTTTTCAGTGAATATTTAAAGTTTTTTAAATCATATTTCCTAACTATAACAGCCCTGTACCATTTGGGTTTTTCAGTGAATTTGTAAAGTTTTTTAAATGCTAATTCCGAAGCATAACTTACCTGTAACCTTTGATTTTTGCAGTGAATTTCCATGTTTTTTTATGTAGCAATGTTGTGGAAAGGGGGCCTCCAGACCAGCTCTCAAAAATCCCCCCCGAGTAGGACTTATAGAAAGTACCAGGAGGGCTTCTTGGTCCCCATGGTCCTTTCTCATCCAATAAAACTTTATTTCCCAACCAGTAGTTTGCTAGGGGAGTGTTTGCAGAGTGGTGCAGAAAGGAGGTTTGGCCTCCGAAGACATCTTAGCAAACTGACTGTGTGGGACTTTCTCAAGGCAACAAGAGGAATACTTGGCCCACAAATACCTGCATACCCGAATAGCCATGGAGACTTCATCCCCCAACTAGTACTATGCTAAGAGGTACCTTTGCAGAGCGATGGAGGAAGTACGTCCTTGATGACTACACAGGTAGTGCCTCTATGATTCTATGAGTGCCATTGCCAAGGACATACTGAGAATACTTGTTATTTTCTACAAAGTTTAAAAAACATGTATATGCATATTTTACATAACATTTCAGTGTAGCTATTTAGTAAGATACACATTTAACTTTTCCCTTTGTATTCATTTATCAAAATAACTAAATCAAAAATGCAATTTCCTTCTTCACAGCAACACCAGAGGTCACAATGACATAAGTAGTCATGAATACAACTCACACAGTGAAAAATAGATATATAGACATATTTTCCACAAAATTTAAGTCTATCTGTTTAGAAACATATTGGTTTAACGTTAATATAACAGCAGATTTATAGAAAATAACTGTTTCGAAAAAGAACTCAACTTCTGAACTCAAAAATAGAACATAACTACCAAACACTGATTGAACTACCCATTGTCGACCACACTGATAGGGAATTTAAACTGTGGCCATATTAGTGCAATGCACAATCTCAAAACATCAAATGACCATGAAAGTAAGGAATATTGTTGGATAATATACTGTTCAGTAAAATGATAAGGAAATATACACCCACTCCACCATCTTGAATCATCTTTTCCAGAAGTTTATCGCGAGCCGGTGGTAGATTTCGGCTGAAGACTTTTTAGGACTCATGTGGGATTAGGTTAATTTTATATTATCTTAAAACGTATTATGGAAAATGTCTCCAACTGCGGATCAAACAGAGGGAAGCTGGAGGACCACCTACATCAGTGGAAGCAGCAACAATTCTAGGCCAGAAAGTCCCTTTAGAGTTACAATCTACTACAACGTCTATGGCTCCAGAGTTTTCAAGAAGGGCCACAGATTGCATGGACTGCAGTGTTGTTATAATAGCTGGTAAATAGTGTGTTACAGCTATCACAATGCTGCTAAAAATCATACATGGTATTTTTCCCTCTTTTATATTTTTCTCAAAATTTCATAAAGGGAGTTCATAAGGAGCAGCAAGAAGGCAACGCAAAGCTGTAGGACCCTAGACTGCAATAGCAGCACAACAACACTGAAGCAGAGAGCCCATTCAAAAGGCTAGTCTCAGCTTCAAGATTTGGCTCCACAGTTTTCTCCAGTGGCATCATACTGCATGGATTGTGGAGTTGTAGTGAGTGCTGAAGAGCAGACCATAACGGCCCTTCGCGATGGTGGAAAGAATATTAAATGTTGATTTTTTTGGGCTCTTCATAGTTTTTCTACATTAGCAGGCATTTTATTATCTTACAAAATGGGTATCTAATATCTATGTGCTGTTCATTTTGTTATCTTCCAATTTATTGTAACACTACTAATAAATAACTTTCCGTATGGACAAGTTAAACTGTCCCTCTACAAATAAATACACAGGTAACTTTTGCCAGTACTTATAATTTACTTTTTTACTTTTTAAATATGTCATCAGTCTGTGTTTAAATCTTCTAGTAAGTGCATCAACAACATACACAAACAAGCTATGTTTTTTACAGAACACTGTGTTACATTTTGTAATCTCCTCACAGCAGGCGTAAGACTGATGTAGGCCCTTTCACATGGGGCTTGCCCAATGTGAAAGGACACATTGCTGGAGTTGCGTCACTTTCTTGACACACTCCAGCAATGCGTCACTTTTGCGCCATACAGATACGTCAGAAATACTGAACTGTAACTCCTTGCGACATGATGCGTCATACAGTAAATATGACACATCAATCATGTCGCAAGGAGGGCGCACTGAGAAGTGACGCATCGCTGCTTTCATGCAGTGATGCGTCACTTCTCATAAATGAGGCCCTCAGGCTCTACTTGTGCCCTCATGTAATTACGGCGAGAATACCATTGTAGTAAATCTGTCACCAATATTCTACATATTCCTCAGCAAATAAATGGGTTTGTGGTTGAGTAGATCAATACTCCCTGGATGATTGAATGAGTGCATAGGTAGGGTCTAGGTTATTCCCTGAGGATACAAGTATTACCGAGATGATTCTCTGACTCTGTCATAACTCCATGAGTCATTCCATATCTGCATATTTACTGCCTGCGTGTTTGCATGAGACTACCATTAGTATCTGGGTGTTTGAATGAATGCATGTGTAGAGCCTGAATCATTTGGTCAAGTGTGTGACTAATGCTTCAATAATTCAATACATGCATAGATACTGGCAGGATGTGCAATCCTAGTACATGGATAATTATAAGAGTGCATACATAGTATATAGGTGATTTATGTAGTGCATGGCTAGTGCATACATGATTGTTTAAGCCAAAGCATAACACCTTGCCTATTGGATGAGTGGATGAATAGTGTTTCAGTGATTGTATACTGCCAATTTCTTTTTGGTTGAGTGAACAGGTAGTGCCACAGTCACAGATCTGGGTTGAATCCATCATCATTCTTTAGCTCCCTTTGCAACCTCAGTTCAGACCCATCTATATGCAAATCAGTCTTCACCCTTTGCCTCATGGGAACAGTCCAGCCTGAACTGCCAAGCCAGGTCTTCGCTGAACCAGAAACAAGCTTCCTGGGACCAGTTTCTGGTTAACACCCTTCATCAGCCAGGCTAGCTTGAATCCAGTAGCAAAGTTAGCAAGAGACCCATGCCTGCCAACTTAGGGCGAACAAAGCAAACACAAGGAGATGATGGACGGAGCGCTGAAACCTTTCAGACACTCACCCCCAGTCATAAATCTGGGTGACTGAAACCGGTCCTAGGATGCTTTATTCCAGTCCAGGGAGGACCTGGCCTGGCAGTTCGGGCTGGACTGTTCCCATTGGGCACAGGGTCAAGATTGATTTGCATATGGCTTGGTCCAAACTGGAATGGCATGGTGAGCAAAAAAACTATGGATTTAGGCCCAGATCTCTTTACTGGGGTGAATGTGTGACATTGTTCTGCATTCTGTGTCTGTCCATCAATTGTTCTTTTTGCATTTGTCACCCTGAGTGGGATGGGTATGCCCAGACGTTGGTCCTGTGCTCTCCATGCCACTGGAGTCAAGCTATCCTGGCTGATGAGGGCTGAAAGCCCGAAACTGGTCCTAGGATTCTTGTTTCCAGTCCAGGGAGGACCTGGCCTGTGACAGGCTGGACTGTTTCCATTGGGCACCGGGTCAAGACTGATTTGCATATGGCTGGGTCCAAACTGGAATGGCATTGTGAGCAAAGAAACAATGGATTTAGGCCCAGATCTCTGTATTTGTTGTGAATGTGTGTCATTGTTTTGTATTCTGTCCATCAATTGTTCTTTTTGCATTTGTTACCCCAAGTGAGACGGATATGCCCAGATGTGGGTCCCGCGCTTTCCATGCAACTGGAGTCAAGTTATCCTGGCTGTTGAGGGCTGAAAGCCCGAAACCGGTACTAGGATGCTTGTTTCCAGTCCAGGGAGGACCTGGCCTAGTAGTTCGTGCTGGACTGTTCCTATTGGGCGCAGGGTGAAGACTGATTTGCAGATGGTTGGGTCCAAACTGGAATGGCATGGTGAGCAAAGAAACAATGGATTTAGGACCAGATCTCTGTATTGAGGTGAACGCGTTTGACATGGTTCTGCATTCTGTCCATCAATTGTTCTTTTGGAAAGATTGACAAAGCCAGGAAATATTTTAATATAACATAAATGTTTCTGAGTTCTTCAGATACCATCGCATGGGCTGTATCTATAACAACAATCACGTTTTGATTTTGCATTGAATTTATAGATATGATGGAATGCACTTTACAGATGAAGGCGACAGGGTGTTTCTAAGTAACCTGAAACTCTGCATCCAGTCTTATGTGTAGGAGCAATATACACACACAGCACCACCCTAGAACCAGATATATTGTGAATATTTTTTCTAAGGGTTTTTTTCTTTTGTTTTGGGAATCCTGAAAACGACGGTGCAATCCCTATGAACACATCTCAAAAAAGGATAATAGAAGCAGACATTCAATGGCCACCAACACATCCAGAAATAATATGTAAAAAAATTCATTCTGAACATTGGCCTACACACATTACTAAATACATACTTCTTTTAAAGCATGGTTATTTGCTCATCTTTGTACTAAATTTCTTGAAAAACCATCTTTCAGACCTTTTTTCTGTTTTTGCGATTATTCGGGATGTTACAACGTTGAACCGAGTCACAGGAAAAAACACAAAAAAAGAAAAGGGGGCAGGGTAGAAACACTTTTTTCCATGAATCGGCTCAAATTTTATTTTTTAAATGCAGTGAATTGCGGGGGCGCTAGTTATAGTTAGCTCAACTAACTATAACAAGGGAATTTCTATCATTTTGTATGAGTGAAATGTCCAACTAACAATAACGTCCCTGAAACCTATGTTTTTTTCAGTGAATTTCTAAGGTTCTTTTAAATGCTAATTTCTACCTATAACGTGCCTGAAACCTATGGTTTTTTCAGTGTGTTTCAAAGGTTTATTAAAAGCTAATTTCTAATTATATTGTTCATCAAACATATCATTTTTTTCTGTGTTTTTTAGTTATCATCCCATTCTCAACCTGGTGAAAACTGCAAATCTCACCATTCTTCCATCGATACCTTCCGCCAATATAATCGCCACAAACGAGAGACACAACTAACGCTAATGATATGCAAAGTAGTCGTTCCTGTGCAAAAAAACACGAAAACACCATTTCCCCATATTTTCTACGACTAGCCAAATCTGCAATGCGTTCCAAAAAACAGGCGATAAGCTGAGTTACCAGTAACAACTTAACATCAACCTTTAACTGGTGTAAGGAAGTCGACTGTCTACTGTGTGAATTGGACCTGAATCACAGCCACATCTAAAGACCAACACGTGATAGAGCTACTGATCATGCAGCTCTGACACCCAACAAGGCCATAACACCCAGCGACACCACCACCAGAACCTCCCCCCCTGATCACCCCTCTACTACCACAGAGGCAGCGCAAAACAGGACAACGGACCTTCCCAAAACACCATGGCCCCTTAGCCACACAATAGCTGAATTTTGGGCGATGTGGCAACCAACTATGTATGAAGGAGGCAAGTCACCCATGAATAATAATGCACACAATGCCAAGTGTAACGCTGATGTGCTGCTCAGACCTCACTATGCAAAGCACAAACCTCTCCATGTGGAGATATACTATTGATACTTGTAGTGTAGTGCACAGGGACACAACCATGTTACCTCAGGTAGTGGGGAATATCTCGGTTATGTAGCTGTGGTGTCCCCCCCGGAAGCAGAAGCCGAGTGGGTTGGCCCAACGTACGCCACTCCAGTGTAGAAGTATGAATAAATAGGCCAGGCCCTGGGCGTGATTCACTTGTGGGAAGAACAACGACTCTGCCAGAGCGGCGGCCCTCACCCTGCCACGTGGCTTCTGTCATGACCATGGGCCTCCTCGACACAGGCCCCCTGCGAACCCAGCAGCACAGCATCGCAGACTTATGTCTGTACTGACTACTGCCTTCAATCTACACTGCAGACAGCAGGGTTCACAATTCAGATGCAGTGGTGATTGCAGATGATGCAGTCCAGTACACAAGACAAGTTGCTCCCAATGCAGCCCGCCCAGACCAGGCTTGATCGCAGGATGTGCACACGCTGTGTGTTTCAGGTGCTACAAACTCACTGCACCATAAATCATCGCCTGGTGACCTTATCAAGGCAGGATTCATTAGACAAAAGTCTTTGCTCCCAGTGCGACCCATCTGGACCAAGCATCATCGCAGGCTGCACACACGCTTTGTGCTTCAGGTGCTACTAACTCACTGCGCCATTAGTCATCGCCACATTCTCTCATTAGGGCAGAATTCCTTAGACAAAAGACCTTGCTCACAGTGAGGCCCGCCGGGACCATGTATCATCGCAGGGTGCGCACAGTACTCCAGGTGCCACTAACTGTGCAGCTCAACTCAACGCCACATGGTTGTGCGCCCATCCTGACCGACGCCTCCACCCTACTCTGGGGTTGTACATTGTGTAAGAGACTATAATGGGTTAAGAAGGCCAAATGCTCCCAATCTGTGCAGCTAAAGTCAACATCACGTGCCTGTGGGCCTTTGCTGACCACTGCCTCCGGCCTACACTGTGGAAGACTGGCAACACGTGGTGCCAACTAACCCTGTTCAACACAAGCCGATCCCACATGTGTAACTGTGTCTTGAGTCCTGACTGGCAGTGACCCCAAGTCCAAGGCAGCAACCACAGCACTAGACTCCCTTCTATCAGTGAGGCATATTTCCATATGCAAGGCCGGTGACAGGTAGTCCCACTAAACCTCTTTAACACAAGCCGATCCCACATGTGTAACTGTGTCTTGAGTCCTGAATGGCAGTCACCCCAAGTCTGTGGCAGCGACCACAGCACCAGACTCCCTCTGATCAGTGAGGCATATTTCCATATGCAAGGCAGGCGACACGTAGTCCCACTAACCCTCTTTAACACAAGCTGATGCCTCATGTGTAACTGTGTCCTGAGTCCTTAATGGCAGTGACCCGAACTTTGTGACAGCGACCACTGCACCATACTTCCTTCGATTAGTTAGGGGTATTGGCATATGGAAGGCCGGCGAGATGTGGTGCCACTGAATCTGCACTACGCAGGCCGGTGGCACCACCAATGTATGCACATGGCTGTGGGCCCTTGCACATCGCTAGCTCTGGCCTACACTAAGGTCAGCATGCCTCACAACTCAGATAGAGTCCTGATTCCACATGACGCAGTCCAGTAGGCAAGACACATTGCTCCCAGTGCGGCCCGTCCACAACAAGCATCATCACAGGCTCATACAGTCTAAATGCTCCTGCTGCCACTAACCCTATTTAACACAAGACACTCCCACATCTGTAACTGTGCCCTGAGTACTTAATGGCAGTGACCCCAAGTCCGTGGTAGTGACCACAGCACCAGACTCCCTTCCATCTTATTTGTTGTTCTTTTCTTTAAATAATTTTCTTTATATGTAAACCTATACATGACTAAGATTCTTCTTTGTCCAACCACACAGGGACACTTCCGGGCCCAAGAAGGTTATAGAGGGTATGTTGGTAATATGCGAAGAGGGTGCTTTACCTGCTGATTTGGGGAGAGGCAGCGTCAAAGGGAAATCTATCACAGAAAGATCTCCGATATGTTTTCACAAATGCTTCGGACAGATGCCAGCTAATGGACTGAATCACAAAATGATTCTTCAATACTTAAGTAGTGTGAGTTATGAACAGCTCACACCCAGGTTCGCAGAGGGACAGCTGTGGCCCGTCCGCTCAACTCACAGATGCAGTACTACAAGCCGTCCACGTAATTGTAGCTATCCCTGCCCTGTTCCGTCATACGCCACACCACGCCACTCCGATTACGGTCTGACGTTGGCCCCACATAGCTATCTGTCGCAGGCATACTCGCTGCTGCTGTGTAGGTCAGTGGTCTAGTTCTCAACATCTCACGGACACTCCTTGAAGGCAGGTTTGCACACACACCACACCCATCACGGCCATGTGACCACGCAAATATAGTAGATCGACAATGTCACATTCTTTATTGCTGGGGCTGACTGGATGGCGGACGCTCCACGAGTCTCAATCATAAACAGACCATGAAAAGTTGCGCTGAAGGTTAGGCACATCCTGATTTGTATGGCTGTCAGAGGCCTACCATCCCCTCGGCGCGGACTTCAGATGCATAGGCTTTGTGCCACCTGAAACTCATGTGGCCATCAGGGGCCTACTACCATGTGGCACGGACTTGAGTTCCACAGGCTTATCAGCACCTAAAGCTGATGTGATCTCCGCCATTGATGATTTAGGACTCAGCGACATGTGTGAGATCTGCCGGGCCGCGGAGAAGCTAATGTGGTCTCTGCCATTGATGACTCAGGACTCAGCGACATGTGTGAGATTTGCAGGGCCGTGGAGAAGATGATGTGGTCTCCGCCGTTCATGACTCAGGACTCAGCGACATCCCCGAGATCTGCAGAGTTTAGACGGGCACTCCGGTGGCACCAGGTAATAATTTACTCATGGATGCGCAGGGGCGGCAGTAACCCTGGGCGAAGAACTACGCTCCGTTCGCGGAGCTTGCGGAGTTTTGGCAACTCCGCGTTCTACGGAGAACGCGAAGCTGTCGATTACTCCGCGATCCGGTGCGTAGCGTAGTTCTCACGCGCTGAATAACATTATCGCGTGCGCCGGGGGTAAGTTCGCGCGATATTTGACGCGATCACGCACTTTGGAAATAAGGGAACGCAAGCGGGCGGGACAAACCTCTTGAGTAACTTAGCGCGCTAGCTATCTCGAGCATGCAGGCAGCGCCCCGAACACGCGCACCGCGCCCCCGAAGACGAAAAACGGCGCGCGAACGGGTCTAGCAAGCTACTACGCATGTCCGCGGAGCTACGCGAAGGTCGCGGAGTGCAACTGCGTCTTCGCGTAGCTCCGCGGAGTGCGGCTCCGCGAACTACGCCCAGGGTTAGGCGGCAGTCTCTCTCTCTCTCTCTCTCTCTCGCTCTTCATTTCTTTCCTTCTATCTCTCTCCTTTCTCACTCCCTTTCTTCTCTTTTTTTCTCTGGCTTTTTTTTTCCTTCTCTGTTTCTCTGTGCCTCACTCCTTCGATATGCGCATTACACACGTCCTTATTTTGTGCTTTATTTTCCAGGCTCTGTCGCCGACATCCATGGTCCCCACAGGAGTGTTCCGCCTTGTTGTATTGTATTATTTTTGTTAATTTTTGTTTATTCGTTTATCGTTAATATATATATATATATATATATATATATATATATATGAAGTCAAATATTTCTTTGTAGTCCCTCGAAGAAAACACACAAACTCTTCAATCTCCCAAAAGCCTTTTAAAAAGCAAGTATAAAGGCAAACACTCTACGCGTTTCGGGTCTGTGACCCTTGCTCATGAGTAAATTGTAACTTTCAAAGTCCCACTTATATAGTCATGTGATGATTGTGCAATTAATGAAACAGAAAAACAGACTTAAGCCGTGATTCTAAAATAAAATAACAGATGTAAATAATCCATTTACTATCTTGTGCACATATTTTCAAACGGTATATTATGTATTAATACATGTTCTCTTCAAAACAAAACCTAAATTAGGCTCTTTTTAAAGTTAAAAGGTTTGGGGGATTTTAAAGTCTATTTAAAGACAGGGGAAATAATACAAATTAGATTTCACTTGAGTTTAAGGTATCTAGCCCTAGTGGGCCTCCTAACTATACATCACTGCATTAATTAAATGCATTGTTTCGACCCTCTTGTTATAATTTCTTTTTGCTTTTCTCAGTAGACACCTTAGAAAAAGTTTTTTTTAGCCCTAGTGGGCTTTTCATTCCCCCAATTCACCATACATGAAAAGATTCTCTCAGTATCTGTACAATCTACCGCTTCTTTTCTTCATGTGCTCTAAAGTAAAGGAAACAAATAAAGATTATAAATAAAAAACAACCTGTGACTAATCTATACTTATTTGAAAAAATTTGCATCTTAAGTTCCTATCAAGGAGAGAACACAATAAATAGACAAAAATTCTTATAGGCAATTTGGATACCATGTAGACTACTGTTTAAAAACCACTGAAACCGAATTATAATCTTACAAATTCCTATTCTTAATGATGTAGGTCATTTAAATCCCCTATTCTACAACAAATCAGTAATCATTTCATTCATAACAGCTCAACCCAAATGTACTTCAAGCTCTTCGTCGCAATTATGCCCTAACGGAGTCATTGTCTTGTACTGAATAATTATTCTTGACTCGAGCCTCCATAGGTTTTGGACTCTGTTTCCACCTCTTTCATCAAACTTGATTGTGTCCAAAACACAAAAGCTTAGTAATGATGTGTCCTGATTATGCTGGCTTTGGAAATGTCTGGCGATCGGGTACGACTTATCGCCATTCTTTATCGCTCGTAAATGTTCCAAGACTCTGAGCTTAGCCTTTTTGATAGTACTGCCAACATAACACATGTTGCACGGACAGATTAAAGCGTAAACCGCAAATTCTGTGTTGCAGGATGTGTGTTCTTTTATTTGGAATTTTTCAGTTCCTGGAGATAGAGTCACCTCTTTTTTATTGTGACTGTTCTTACAGGCTTTACAGCTTCTACAGGTGTAGAAGCCTTGTATCCCAGCTATTTTCGGGTTTTTGGTTTCCACTGCTTTGCAGAGTTGATCTTTTAATGATTTAATCCTTTTAAAAGTCACTTGAGGAAATAGATCAACATAGTCTGTGATGTCTGGGTCAGTTTTCAGAATTGGCCAAAACTTGGCCAGACTTCTTCTGATCAGATATGATTGATTACTATATGTAGTAATGAAAAGGGTTGTATTCTCTTCCTTATCTTTCTTTGTTCTTTCTAAGAGCAAAGTCTCCGTATCTTTTTCTGCCACTGCTCTCTTAGCTCTATTGATAATCTTCTCTGAATAACCCCTGTTTCTGAATCTGTCAGACATCAATTTTTCTTCTTCTATGTAACCTTGCAGTGTACTGCAATTTCTCTTTGCCCTCAATAATTCTCCCATCGGGATACTTCTGATGAGCGTACTGGGGAGACAACTCTGGGCATGTAGTAAGCTATTCCCTGCCGTGCTCTTTCTATACAGGGTACTCTCCAGTTTGTTATTAGTGACTCTTAACTTCAAATCAAGAAATTCCATATTGTCTTTGCCCTAATGACTCGTAAATTTCAAATTGTATTCATTTTTATTAAGGGATTCTACAAAGGTAACTGCTTCTGATTCTGTTCCTCTCCATATGACAAAAATGTCGTCGATGTATCTTAACCATCGGACAACTTTCTCAGTATATGTGGGCATTCTGTTGACTACTTCTTTTTCCCACAGGCCCATGAAAAGCCCCGCAAAGGATGGCGCAAAGCATGTTCCCATACAAGTACCCAGGTTTTGCCTGTATATTTTATTGTCGAATAGGAAGAAGTTTTGGGTAAGGCAAGTTTTTATTATTTTCTAGCAGCATCTGTGTATGTTCTACATAAGAGATTGATCTTTCTGATAGAGAGTGTTCACATGCATCCAACCCTTGTTGGTGTGGGATGCATGTGTATAATCCAACTACATCTAATGTTAATAGTGAGTAGGTCGGTTCCCAGTCTATGTTTCCTATTTTTCTCAAGAAGTCCCCTGAATCTTTTATGTATGCTGGTAGTTTTTGAACTGGTCCCTGGAGGAAGTGGTCTACGTATCTCGACGCATTTTCTAAATTATTCCCTCGTGAGGAAACTATTGGTCTCCCGGGGGGGTTATTAGCGTCCTTGTGAATCTTCGGAAGAAGATACAAGGCTGGTAATTTAGGATATTTGCAGTCTAAGAACTTGAATTCTTCACTTTCTATCAAACCTCTTGTTTTCCACTCATTTAACTGAGTGTTGAAACTTTTTAATGATTGTTCGTATTCCATACGATTGCTTCTGCTGTAATTGGTGGTGTCTCCTAGTTGTCGTAAACCCTCTCCTATGTATTTGATCTTTGACATAACAACCACATTCCCCCCTTTGTCAGATTTTTTGATGACTATGGAATTGTCATTTCTTAAGTTTTCTAGAGCCTTTCTTTGTGCAGGTGTTGTGTTGTTCTTTTCTTTTAGTTTGGTTGGCTATGTCTTGTAGCTCTTTATTCATGCCTTTCTCGAAGACATCAATAACATCATTTTTTATCTGTGGCAGAAAAATAGACTTGGGTTTAAACCCACTTTCTACACTCATTGTCAATGAGATATTGTTCTCCCGGAATTGATCATAGGGACTGCTGTTCTCATCTATCTCACCATTTAACACTTGCAATGTATGTGCTAATTTTGCTTCTGATATTGTTATAGGGCAAGGACTAGCTTTCTTCTCATGCCTCTCTGTGTTCACTTTAGTTGCATACCACTTATGTATTCTCAATTTTCTCGTAAAAAAGAACAAATCTACTTTGCTCTGAGTGTAATTAAAAACATTATATGGACAAAAAATTAAACCTTTAGTAAGTAATTCTACCTCAGATTTCGTGAGTGTTCTGTCCGAAAGGTTAATGACTGTTTGTTCCGCCATTGCTTAGTTTTCAGCTGGCCCCTCGTCCTTGTTCCCACAGGGCTTCCTTGATCTCCTGATTTCTGCGCGTTTTTGTTTCCTCCTCCTCTTCTTCCTCTTCCGGGATTTTTATAACCTTGTTTTCTTGTAACTTGACGTCCCTTCATTACCACATTGAATTCGGTTAAAACACTGGTTTTTACCCCTGTAAAATCCTGTGCACTTGAAACATTGCTCCCGCTTGTTAGGCTTCCTTCGGTTGTCGTGTCATTAGTTTACTGTCCTTCCTCATCATTTCGATTTTCTGATGTATCTGTATTTTCACCTTGCTTTGCTTGTGCTGTTGTGCGCATTTTGTCATATTTTCTAGCGAAGGTTATGGTTTGTCCCTTCTGGTAATCCACCAGGTCTCTTTGGAATTTCCTTTGTTTTTTTCAATTTTATGTCTTTTTCAATTTTATTGAGACTAATTTCCATTTCTATTAATAAAAAAATCAAGTTTGAAAACAGCTTATTGTATATATATATTACCTACTGGCGGTCGCCAGTAGGTATATATAGTTAGGATTTTTTCTCTATGGGTTTTTTGAAAATTCTATGTCTAATAACTTTGCCGTTTGTGGACGGAATTGGCTGAAATTTTCAGGAAAATGGCACATTTTGTTTCTGAGCAGCCTTTGAAAATTTGGGGGGGGTTCGTCAAGGGGGGGCCGAGAAAAAAGGGGGGTCCCAAAACGCGTTTTTCCCATGTTAATTTCCATAGGGCGGTTGGCCTCACTTTTAGCCCGAACGGCTGAATGGATTTGCACGAAACTTGGCAAAATTGTAGGGACTGGTAGCCCGATGTGCCTTTTGTAGGTCTCAATATATGTGCTCCAGTTGATTTTGAGAAATTAACGTTTAAAAAAAGATATATATCTGTAAGCGCGGACCAGGCAGCGGTCTGGTTCGCGGACTTTTCGCGCAACGGAGCTTTGTGAAGCGAAGCTGATTGGTTCTCCGGCGTCTGTCAACATTCCAAACAGTCCGTAGCGGCCGCCATCTTGTCTCTCGGTAGGATCGAGAGACAAGAGGAGGCGAAAGCGAAGGGGCAAATGACCATAAGGGGGAATAGTAGATCCTCGCTGACCCCCTAGGTTTGATGTGGAGGTTTTAAAAGGGCCCCGCGGGGCAAAAAAAATAATAATAATAATAATCGAACGGCTGAATGGATTTGCACGAAACTTGGCAAAATTGTAGGGACTGGTAGCCCGATGTGCCTTTGCTAGGTCTCAATATATGTGCTCCAGTGGATTTTGAGAAATTAACGTTCAAAAAAAGATATATATCTGTAACAGCGCTCCGCTTCGCGTACTTTTCGCGTTACGGAGGTTTGCGAAGCTGATTGGTTTTTCAGCGTCTGTAAACATTCCAAACAGTCCGTAGCGGCCGCCATCTTGTCTCTCGGTAGGATCGAGAGACAAGAGGAGGCCAAAGCGAAGGGGCAAATGACCATAAGGGGGCATAGTAGATCGTCCCTGACCCCCTAGGTTTGATGTGGAGGCTTTGAAAGGTTCTCGCAGGGCAAAAAAATATATACCGTTTTTTTAGTTTTTTTGCGTGGAGTGCGCTCGGTTCGCGAACCGGGAAGCGTTCTGGGGAGCGTACTTTCTTGAAAATTAGTGAAAAAAGTTAGAGTACAATAATAATTGTGAGTGATCAGATGTAGGGTAGCTCTGAGAAGAGCTTTTGGGTTTATGGTACATTTAGGTACTTATAAGTAGGTACCAATGCACATTCTTAAATTCAGAGTGAAAACTCTGTTGCCCTCATCTGAGAAGTGAACTCCATCTCCTCTGTAGATATCTTGCATGTAGTAACGCAAGTTATTGTTGTACAGGGAGCCCATTCCATGGTCTCTCATGTAAGCTGAAACAGATTTGTTTACATGCTTCCTCGATTTCTCAATTTGTGGACAAAATTGGTTCGACCACCTCCATTTCTGTCTTTGGCATATATTTGAATATACCAAGGCAGTCTGAGGAAAAAGTGCCATCAATTGCTCAAAGGTGTCCTTTAAAAGCATTTCCAGACCTACCCCAGTCAAAGTGCCCAAATCATTACCTCCACAGTGCACAATTAACAGGTCAGGTTTTGGCAAATGCATAAAGGTTTTCACCAATGGTATCAATTGGTGACATTTTAATCCTCTGTGGCCAAACCACTTAATTTCCACATCTTGTAAATTGAGGTTAGGTAAATTCCTGTTTTCAGCGTACCTTTGAGCCCAATAGATGTAGCTATGTCCAACAATCCAGACAGAAAACATGGCGAGAGAAGGTTCTCCTGCAGTCAGATGAAGTGTGGCAATGAAATGGCAGTTGAAAAAATGAGAGTGTAAAATGAAAAAAACTGAGGAGTTTCTGTGTTAATGAAGCAGTAAGAGCGATTGGTGGATTTTGATTGCTGAAAACAGAAAGTTAGTGTGCATGGATGAGTTCGTTGAAAGATGTATTTTGAGTGGCGAAGAAAAAATCATTAAATGAAAGAATGCTTTGGATATTCAGGTGCACTGAGAGTTCAGAGTTCAATTGCAACATTGTTGTGTGAGAGGTCTTGCAAGAGGTGGTTGCTATGCAGAAAAAGCAGAGAGGGGGCAGAGGGGGGAAGGGTTTTGCTTTGAAAAAAAGTGAGGGAAGAGTTTTGATTGGGTGACATGAGAGATCTGTGTGAGGAATTACAGCATTTCTGTGCTTTTGATAGCTGCAGACTCTGGAGTGCATACCTTTTGCTCTGCTGAAGACAAATTGGTGTGTTTCTGAGACTGTTTTGAAACTCAAAGTATTTGCTAAGGTGAGAAAAAATTTCTTTAATTTAGATAGAAAATAGTGTGCTTTAAGGAGAAAATTATGAAGAAAGTTGTGTTTTTCAAATGTTGCTTTGTCTCAAGTGTTTCACAAATAGATTTTGTTTGTTTGAGAAATTGTAATTGGAGAAAATGTGAAGTATTAGTACTGACAGGGCTTTTATGTGCATAGGAGCTGTGGAGTGTTTTCAAATTATGACTTGTAAATCGTTTTTGAGAAAAAGCAATGGTTTTAATATTGATGAGAAGGACATAATGGTGTCTGCTTCTTTATAAGGTAATTGAGAGTCTTTCCCATTTCAATGTAAGAAGTTTGTCTGTGGAGCAAATTGCTTGTAAATATGCTCCCACCTGTGCATGGCAAATTTAGATTTTGAATGTTTCCGTTACATAGGCATGTTAAAGGTGACTGAAACATGCTGCAAAGGCAATCAAAAAATGCTTTTATGTGTCTTAAGGACATTTTAAGTCATTTCCCCATGTGCAGTGTTTTCAAATTATGAGTTGAAAATCGTTTTTGAGGTAAAGGAATGTTTTCAAAATTTATGTGCGCCATATGACCCCAAATTTTTTTTTCAGGGGTGCAGCAGGGTGTTCTTGAGATACCCCTGCACCGTCGGAAAAATTCGTAATTTGCGATGAGGTAATTGCTAATCGCAAATTGCACCTTCATTCCTATGGGCCTCCTGCTGCATGGAAATGAATGGGTAATCTTGCTGAAATGCAAAGTCGAATCTGTATTTAAAAGGGTCTGCACCTCTGTACGGGTGTTCGCTATGTGAAGCACGAAAGTTTCACGGGCCGAACTCAAGGCCACCTCTCTCTGAGACAAAAGAGCTCTTATTCTTGCCATGCTGTTGAAATGTGCTCCCAAGGTTGGTATTTGTGGCCAGATTGAAAACTCCCTATGTTCATGTGTGGGAGGAAATAGAACATTTCTGCAGCAAATAACCCGTTCATTTACTGTTACGATAAAATGAATACTTTTAATTAACCCAGAACAATCTTCATTATTGAGCATCAAATAACTACCATTTTCCAAGAACTTGAACGTGGGGATGATAGCAGGAACTGGCGTGCCTTGCAACACGCAAGCCATATTTGGTCGGTGTTTGTTGCATGAACCGTGTAACTGTCTGTGCCTACACATTAGTGAATGATCTGGCGTCTCAGTGCATTCCTCTCCATTCAGATAAAGTTCTTGATCATCTTTGAAAATCTGTATGTGTATGGAAGCGACCAGACTTGATGAAGAAAACCACTACCTAAAGGTTAATAACGACCTATTGGTATATATTTCATACAATTTGAAAACTTATATAAAGCAAAAGGCAGCGTTATTAAACCGTGGATAAGGCACGTTGCCAAAGCAGTCAACCTTTTGGATTTATACTGGAAATGTTAAAGGAAGAATTACGGAGTAGGGCCTGTAAATCTTTAATAGACAACGAGTAAAATTACTCCAACCATCGTATTCCTCTAACTCCGGGATAGTAGGGGTGTTTAATTTTTTAGAAGTAGCCAATCCAAAGCATTTGGTCTGGGAAATTGTTTCATTCACAAACAACATATGTTTTGGGATGAGACATGCACGGTGGAAAGCCTCAGTGCCTTGTACCTGCCAGGTTCGTGAACCCCAAACTGATGTAGATCCTGGATATTTTTACTCTGTATTACGTTAGCATGGTCTCATTACTGGTTTAAACGCCATTTTTCCTTTTTTGTAACTTCTGCACACGACACTTAGTTGTTGCTTTAGCTTTCAGCCTACCTGCGTCAAGATCTATGCCTGCTTCAAGCAGGCGCAGGGTTTTGATGTAGCTTTGTCCTATCTGATTGTAAATGCGGCACACCATGGGTGGCAGAGCAGCGGTGCACGTTAACTGGTGCATCCCTGGGGATGTGCTAGTTAATATAAATCTGCCCCTTTACATTTAATTATGTGCAGGGGACACAGAGTAGGTGAGGTTTATCCAAGGTTAAGAAGAGATGAGTCCTGTTCAGTGAAAAATTGGAGATAGGCTTCAGTATATTATATACTTAAGTAGTGTGTTAAGTTTTTGATGACTGTTATTAATTTACTGTTGGGTAATAGTGGTTAATAACATTTATTATTATATTTTACCACAGATTCAACTGCAGATTATTTCAAGATTTTAGGATGCCTAGCAAAGAAAGAGTAAGAAAGGCTGGAAAACGTCAAAGACAGCAGGAGCATGGAATATTGCAGCAGTCCTCTAACAAAAAGATTTGTCAAGTCACCAAGAAAGCACCGGGTAAGAGTCGAAAAACAGTCATAAGAAATATGTGTAGTAAAAAAAATATTACTACAGAAAATGTTTCACTCCAGAAAAGGAGACAGAATTCAAATGGTAAGGAAAGGCCAATGAGAAATGTTACTGCTAGAGTAAGAGAGAACTCTATGCATGAAAGTAGAAGCAAACAACAGTTTAGGGATATTCGTAAACGAATGTTCCGCAACAGGATAATTGGGAATTTGTTAAAAAATATTAAGAAAGGTCAGCAGAAAGTGGTTTTTTATAAGAGAAAAAAAATAGTTGAGAAAGTTATTGATCAGGCATTTGAAATTAAACGTAAGTTATTTATTTTGACAATCAATAGAATTAGGAAGCTAAACAAGGTAATTTATGATTTCAAAAGAAATAGTAGATGGAAGAGAATAGTTAATCGTAGTAATTTTTGTGAAGTTTTTTCTGGAGAATGGATGCATAGTTCAAGCTCTGAGGCATTTTTTAATGAGGAGAGTTATTTCCAGGATAATGATTTGGTGCATGCAGTTGACACCAGTGGTCGAGCTTATGAAGTGAAAGATGGTTGTCCAGTTGAAAAAGAAAAACTTGTGAGAACAGAGATAGAAGAGGTGTTAGGTAATGAGGTTTTAGGGAGACGTCCTAAGGGTCCTGTGTACACCTGGAAGTGTAGTAGTATTTGCAGTGTACGACAGGATTCCATCAATTTGCTTTGTGATTTTATACGGTCATTTAGTAAGAAAAGTTTGAAGCAGAAAATGAAGTTGTTGCAAGAATTAGATCCTTGCAGAGTGAGAGAAGTGATAGGTTTGCATGGTCATTCACTGGCTTGTCTTTCCAGGAGAGTATGCCAGAGTGTTTTTCATCATTTCAGGATGCTAGCAGTGCATCATAATAAAGTGAGGAAATTAGTTAGAATGTTGTATTATGCTAAGAGTCCAGCAATTATGCTAAAACAATTATGCGCTGCTCTTTTGCATGGTTCTGAAATAGATGTGAAGAATATATGTGAAGAAATTGAGTTTTGTTACTTTGGAAGTAAAGAGGAGAATGTTGAAATTGACCAAGAAGAAGAGAGTAATGTGGAAGATAGTGTACAGGTTTCCAGTACAGATAATTTCCAGAGGGAAATTGCGACGTTTGAGGTGAAATCAAGTGAGAGGCCAAATTTCACTTGTGTGTGTTGTCGACGCACTTATTATAAGAATCAGACTAAGTTAGTGGATTTATATGGAAAAAGTGAAAGGGAAAATAATAGTGAATGGAAGGATTTTACAACATACTTGATGGTAGAAAATTGTTTTGATTTGGGATTGGATCAACGTGTGTGTACTTATTGTTGTAACAAATTAAATGAAAACCAGATGCCTGCTAGAGCAGTTCATAATAATCTGGAATTGGTTGAAATTCCTTCTGAATTGAAGGATTTAAATACTTATGAATCTATTTTGATTCAAAGTATCCATCCCTTTCAGGCTATTGTAAGAATGGAGCCAAAGACAGGGAAATTGCCTCCATCAGATTTACAGAGAGGATTAAAGGGAAGAGTTGTTTATTTGCCTCTAGATTTGAAGAAAAACATTAACACAATTGGAGTAGAAAAAGTGGAAGAGGAACCTCTGGTTATCTTAGTTAATGGGGTTCCGACAAAGAATAAGAAAATATGGCAAGATTTAGTAGATGTTAGGAAAGTCAAAAGGGCAACATTGTATTTGAAAAAATATAATAAATACTATAAAAATGTATATGTTGCAGAAGAGGAAGTAAGTGAGGAAGAGGATAGCGATTTGTGTGCTGGTCAAATTGAGAAAGTAGAACCCTGTACTAGTGAAGAAATATATGAACATTATAGTGTTCATCCTTTGCATTCCAAGGAAGTCATGGGGAATGCTATTGAGTTGTTTCAAATGAAACAAGCGAAAGGGAGTCCCATTAGTGTTTGGGAGGAAAGTTTGGAAGCTCGGTGTTTCCCACAGCTTTTTCCAACAGGTCAGGGAGGAAGATATGATGAGCGACCTCATCAAATTCCTGCTTCTGAATACCGGACTTTGCGATTGTATGCAGGAGATCCTAGGTTTCGACAATGCATTCCTTATTTGTTTCATCTCCTGTTTGAAAGCGATCTGTCTGGACTGTCATATGCAGTGAACCACATCTTGAAAAGTGGTATACACATGCAAAACATCTCGGCAAGTGACTTTATGGATAAAGTCAATGTCCAAGACAGTATTTTGGATTCTCACCTGATTAATCTCATGGCGTGTCAGCGTGGTACTAATGAGTACTGGTACCGTCGTCATGGTGATTTAAAATGTATGCTGAGGAACTTAGGAACTCCCACATGGTTCCTCACTTTGAGCTGTGCTGAGTATGGCTGGGAAGACTTACTTGAATTTCTACGAGAGGCAAATGCTAACGTAGAAAACATCGAATTCAAGACACCCGGAGAACTGTGCTCTTTGGATCCAGTCAATGTATGTAGGTACTTCAATCATAGATTTGAAGGTATGATGTCTTTCATCATGAATAAGAAGAATCCACCTCTTGGAGAGGTGTTGGATTTCTTCTGGAGGAAGGAGTACCAAGCAAGAGGTGCTCCTCATATACATATGTTGCTGTGGATCAAGGATGCACCTAAATTTGGAACGGATGCAGACGACTCAGTGATGAGTTTCATAGAACAGTATTCTACGTGTGCTGTTCCAAACGCAAAGGAGAAAAAAAGCCTAAGAGAAAAAGTTCTACGTTTCCAAAGCCATCGATGTGGAAAGTACTGTCGTCGTAAATTCCGGAACAAAGACAAGTTCTACACCAAATGTCGTTTCGGCTTTCCACGATCGGTGATTTCTAAAGGAAGAGTGAACAGTTTGATGTCTTCGCTGCGACATAATGTGATGAAGAAATCACCTAAAAACACATACAATTTGAAGAGGAACGAAGAGTCTAAGTACATCAACGACTACAACCCGGTGATTTTGTCCATGTGGAATGCTAACATGGATATACAGTTTGTGGCTGATAACTGTATGGCTGTGGCTAGGTATGTGACATCTTACATCACCAAAAAAGAGAAGACAGAATTGAAGGATATGTGGGAGGACATTTCCCATGAAAAGAGCCTCAGCAAGAAGTTGTACAGTTTCAGTCTGAAGATGTTGTCGCATCGAGAAATCGGAGCTTACGAATGTTCTGACCGGTTGTCTTCAGCAAGTCTCTATGCCAAGTCCAGGAGTATCGTTTGGGCGAGTGTTGGTCTTGCTGCAACGCGTAATCGAGTTCTGAAACCTGTGCGGGAAATTGAGTATTTGGCGGAAAAGGAGCCAAACAGTACCGACATTTTGAAGAGCAACATGTTGGATACATATTATCCAAATCGAAGCAGTCACCTCGAGAATGTTTGTCTGTATGAGGTTCTGCAAAATTACATATTCAAGAGGAACATCAAAGAAGATACTGAGAAAGGAGTGTATGCTGTAATAGGAAGTGAGGGATGTCTGGTCAAGCAAAGAAAATGCCACTTGATAAACCATCGAAAATTGAGTGGCGAATCTCCTGAAAAAAAGGAGTTTTTCTATTTAGCACTTTTGCAACTTTTTAAGCCTTGGCGTGCAGAAGAGGAACTGCTTGGAGATTTCCTCTGTTACGAAGACTCTTTCAATGCTGCCAAGGAGACCATAGAATGTCCTGCTTTTCCCAAATATGTAGAAATGTTGAATGTGGAAATTGAGCAGGAAGCAACGATTGCAGCCGAGATTGCCAGAGACAGTTCTCAGGACAGTCAGAGTTCTGCTTCATTGAGTCAGGATCCACTAGGAGGACCTCTTATCGAAAATGAAGCTGCCACTGCTATGAATGAAGTGGAAAGAGCCATGGCACATGCTCAGGAGGATGCGGTTAACTTAGAAGAGTTGGAAAGACAACTCAACGTTGAACAGAGGAAAATATATGACGAACTTACCATGCAAATTGATCATGGATTAAGTCATGATAAGAAAGAGTGCTCATGTACGTCGTTGAAGCCTGTCCGACTGTACGTGAGTGGAGAAGCGGGAACTGGAAAAAGTTTCCTTATTAAAGCAATTTCATGTTATTTGCAGGAAAGGACAGAGTCATCGCTGTCTTGTGTTGTCACCGCTCCAACTGGACTGGCAGCACATAACATTAAAGGGATTACTTTACATCGTTTACTGATGCTGCCAGTGGAGCATGACAACAAATTAGAATATCACAAGCTATCTGGAGATGCTTGTTTTGAAGTTTCAAGAGTCTTGAGGGAAATGAAACTTCTTATCATTGACGAAGTAAGCATGGTTTCCAATGTTATGCTTGCCTTTGTGCATTTGAGAATGCAAGAAGTTCTCAAAACAGAGTATGATGTGTTATTTGGTGGCAAACACATCATTGTTTTTGGAGATCTTCTGCAGCTGACACCAGTGAAAGGGCAACCTGTGTTCAAAATGCTCACGCATGAAGATACCAGGAAGTGCTTAGGGAGTATTGGCAACGTCAATATATGGTTAAACTTCAATTATGCTGCACTGCATGAAAATATGCGTCAGGCAAAGGATGAAGTTTACAAGACTATTCTACAAGATGTTAGAATTGGAAAAGTGACCGAGCATGGGAAAGAAGCTTTACATGCACGATTACTGACACATTTATATCCAGACGAAGATGTTGTGCCTGAGAATATTTTTCAGAAAGTTACTGAGAAAAAATCTGGAATATGTTTGATGCCAACTCTTGCAGAATGTGCCAAATTCAACAACAAAATGTTGCATTTAGAAAAGCAAGAGATTGTGAAATTGGAAGCTATTGACAGAGTAGAGCATATGGGATCAACAATTATTTTGTCTGAGAATCTGAAAACAAAATTGGATTCATTAGAGAAGAATATATCTAAAACTGCGGGTTTTGAAAAGACTCTGAATGTGTGCTTGAACTGCCGTATAATTTTAAGAAGGAATTTACATGTTGAAAGAGGTCTGGTAAATGGATCAATGGGTAATGTTGTTGATTTTGTGAAATACAGAAATAGAGATGGAATTGAATTTTTAAAAATTAAATTTGATGGCATTGAGGAAGTACAGCTAATTGCTCGTTGTTCTGCTAGATTTTTGCTTGTAAAAGACTTATATGTTCGTCGTAAGCAGTTTCCTGTTTGCTTGGCATATGCGGTGACAATCCATAAATCGCAAGGTTTAAGTGTAGACTGTGCATTGGTGAATATTGGCAGTTCTGTGTTCAAGGAGGGTATGGCATATGTGGCATTGTCACGAGTTAGGACTTTATCGGGATTGTACTTGATTGAGTGTGATGTCACAAACATTTGTGCGGATCTAGATTGTGTTAAGGAATACAATAGGTTGAGAAGAGAGTATGCGCCACATTTGCCTCAGTATCCTTTGTTTGAGAAACGTGTGGTAGGCCGGAAACGAAGAAATGTGACCAATACTGGGGAGGTTGTAGCAAAAAGACGAAAAGTTGATGAACCTGAAATTATAAGCAGAAACAAAAAGGATTCTGTTGAAGATGTTGTTAGTTTTCAATTTGAAAACAGTTCTGGTGTCAACTGCTATGCTAATGTAGTGGTTAATGTTGTCTTTTCTCTAGAAACTTTAAAAGAACAGATTGTGGTCAATTCGGATAAAAGATTTTGCAGTTTGTTAAATTCTGTGTTAGAGAAATGTAGCACTGATAGAACAAACATAGAAAGTGTGTCTGAAATTCGAAATCTGTTAGACAGATGTTCAGGCCAAACACAATTCTCTCAAAATAGTCAGCAAGATTGTCAGGAGTTTTTAATGTATATGCTTGATGTATTGCATGATGAAGGTGTAGATGTAGATCACCTGTTTGGGCTTTCTTATCAATGGCAGCATGACTGCGAGAACTGTAGGGTATCAGCTACTACTAGTGTAGACTCAGAAAGATTTATATATTTAACTTTGCCAGACAGTAAATCAGTCTCTTTTAATAAGCTAGTAAAAGCAGCTGATCACAACATGGAGTGTAGCCAATGTAAATCTGAAATGATGTCCACTTTATTTATACGAACATATGGCCAGTATGTCATTTTAATGTTCCAACGATGTAGGCCTGATGGAACAAAATTGACAACTTTAATTAAAAATTTTGTGGCTTCACAGTTGTCAATATCAGGAAGGACTTTTGTAACTGTAGCAATTATATATCATGATGGTCCTTCAATAACATCAGGACATTATACAGCTTATTTAAAGTGTAGAAATGGCTGGTCATTCTGCAATGATTCTGTTTTAATTTTCAAAAAAAAATTGCCATATGACCTTAAAAACTCTTACCTGGTGTTTTTAAAACCAAAATTTTAGGGAAAGAATCTCGGGATGTGCTCTGAGGAATTTCAAGAAGTTCTCATGGCTCCTACACTATTTGGCCTTGAGGATAAGTGTAGTACAGAGACATAACTTTTTACCATAACACTGGACGTTATTGAGAAATACGTGCACTTTGAATGAGTTCAGAAAAACTATTTCTTTTTATAAGCTAATTGAAGCAGTGAATCAAAACATGGAGTAGAGGGAATGTAAGTCTGCAATGCTGTTTACTGTTTTACATTGCTTTGTGATTAAAAGTGATGTAGAGAATTAAATAATTGTACTAGTCATAAAGGTAGTGTAAGTCTGCTTCATAGTAAGCAGTATCAGTGTGATAGGAAATGTAGAACATGATTGAGCAAGAAGGGGAAGATATTACTAGTCCAGGATTGTGTAAATGATCTTCAACATTTTAATTCTGAAAGTTGCGGAAATGCGAAAAGACGGGATTGGCTTACAAGAAATCCAAGAGTTATACATGGCTCTGACACGATTTGGCCTTGTGGAATCGTGTGGTAGAGAGCGAGAAGTCATTTATTGTATGTAACATGTTTTTGAAAACGATGGAGGTTTTCTTTCAGAAAGTGGCGGGTTGAAAGTAATAACAGCACAACAGAGTGTAAGCTGTTCATAGGACATCCTTGGCCGTCATGGAAAGTAAGTTAACTTTAAGGAGTTCTGAATTCTGATTTGTAATGTATGGGTTTTTTAAACACAATCATTTTGATTGTGTTTTTTTTTCCCCGCTGTTATATGATGAATACCTTCAAGTCACTGTTTTAGTGAAATTTGATACATTCTGAGAACAGCAAAAATAAACCATTTAACATGTATAATTAATTCTGTTCTGTTTGCATTTATGATGTACATGTAGAACTGTGTAGGAGGCATGGAGAAGGTGAGGCTTCTGTCATTGTCAAAGTTGTTGCATACAGTGCTCATATTCTACGTAGTCTTTTATATTTCATTACTTTCACTGTTTCTGACAGATCTAAAAAAAATTTTTTTAAAAGAACAGTAAGTATAAGGGAAGGAAACAGACAGTTATGTTAAAAGAAACACAGCTATAGGGAATAAACTAGGGATACTGTTACCCGCAATCCTCTGCTGATGATGTCACTGAGCATGTCATGAATGATGTAATATGTGACATCATCAGCAGTGGATTACGGGTAATAGTATCTCTAGTTTACTCCCCTATAGCTGTCTTTCTTTTAACATAACTGTCTGTTTCCTTCCCTTATACTTACTGTTCTTTTTTATCAAAAAAATTTTTTGGTTCGCTTCCGGTTCGCGTACCGGGGAGCGAACTGGGAAGCGAACTAAGAGAAATAGAGGTTGGCACAGTTGCAAATATTGTACCAATTTTTTTATAACGGGGAGGTAGTTCTGAAAAGAACTTTTTTTTAAATTGTTTTTGTTGTTTTATATTTTTTTTATTATTTTTCTGAACATTTTTTTACTTTTTTTGAATTTTTCTGAACAGTTTTATATTTTTTTTGTTTTTTTTTCGGAGGGGGCAACGAAAACGATTCATTGTAAAGGGCTCAACAGGAGGAAGAAAACAAAAAAAAGAATGTATTGTTTGGGGAGTTTCGGACAAACATGAGCATGATTGTTAATAGCTCTGTTGATCAGAGTGATGCTACTTTCTGCGTAGCAAATGATTCCACTGCAATGTACGCAGACTTGTTTTACTTCACGAAATCTCGTTTGTATATTTGGCACCATCTCCCTGCCCTCTGGTCCCGTTACTTCCGGTACAACAGATCTTCTGGCCATAATAGGGAGATTATCTAGGTCGTCCTGTTCCTCTTCTTCCTCTTCTTGCTGAATTATAACTTTAGCAGGTGGTCCACTCTTCCTTGGATGTGGTGGAGGTGGTGGGGAAGCACCAGCTGAAGCTAGTAAAGAAGCCATTGCTCACTGGTAACAAAGGGTCTTTCTCTCACAATGATGAAAGTCAGAGTGAGGAAAGAAGGAGGGATTTTCACCATTTGGGAAAAAAAATAGTTCTCAACCAATGAAAAGTGTTCATTTTAGATCATATGACCTAGTCTTACATAATTAGGAAACCGAAAGTGAAATGAACCAACGAAAAGTGTTATTACCAAGTCACATGACCTGCTGTGTTTACGTTACGCGCTTTGCAGGGCCTCCCGGTTTGCTTCCAGAAACCTGTGCTTTGCGACTCGGTAAGCGTACGAGTTCGCTAACGTAGCACGTCATATGACGTATCACGCGACAACGCGAAACGTCATGCGGACGGGAGGCGTCACGATGTTGTTTTCTAACGCGGCAGTTGCGGTAAAGAAACGTTTACCGGCTCGTGGTCTATTTCGCGGCATCAAGGTCAGCTAACGGGAAGCTTACCGATTCGCGAAGCGGGAACGAAGAAAAAAAAATATTTAAAAAAAAAAATTATTCATAAACATATAAAATATATTTTTGGATTTAAAGAAGAATACATTTTACAGCTACAGATATTAGCTGTTAAAAAACCAATGAAATTCACAGAAAAAACCATAGGTTATAGACCATATATAGTTAGGAATTAGCATTTACAAAACCTTGAAAATTCACTGAAAAACCATAGGTTATAGACCATATATAGTTAGGAATTAGCATTTAAAAAACCTTATTTTACTCACACAAAACCATTGAAATTCCATATATAGTTAGTTGCACTAACTATATATCGCGCACCCGTAATCCACTGCTGATGATGTCACATATTACATCATTCATGACATGGTCAGTGACATCACTGATGACATCACTGATGACATCTCAAATGACATCACTGATGATATCTCATTTGACATCAATGGTCACATCAATGATGATATCATTAATGTGACAATACAATGCATCTCCTCACACTTTAATATAACCTCTGTTACACCCAGTGTTAAATACAGAGTATAATTTTTGAAACCATTGACACACCAATATTAGTTACTACATACCCACTCACTGATTCCTACGTCTACACACACATTCACTCATTCACCCATACAATCATTCATACATACAATCACTCATCTTTACAACACTATCATATGCACTCATACACCTATACAGACACTCACACTCTGCCACTCATCCATGGAGTTACTCACACACCTAGTCAGTCCTGTAAAGAATCAATCACAGTTCCATTTTCTAATCTACACAGTTAAACATAGAGTACCTTACATTTTAAAACATATACTAACACATACTTACTCTCTTATAGAATCACTGATACAAGTACACATTGATCTGCACAGAGTCACACACCTCCCAGCCAGTCATACACACACTCAGTCTCCCATACAAATACTTGTGCAACCAATCAATAACCCATATAGCTACTTATATAGCTACTGATCAACACATGCAGCAGCTTGCACAACAACAGACATGCTGATGCACACTTTCAGACAGTTTAGTCACTAACCCGTGCATTTAGTAAGACGCATTTAATCACTCACTCATACAGTCAATCACGCACCTACTAAAACCTTCATTCAGACACTTATACATCCACTCATTCTTCAATATGTAAAACATATTTAAACTTTACAGAAACACATAATCACTGGATGTTGTCATCAGTGATGTCATTTGAGATGTCATCAGTGATGTCATCAGTGATGTCACTGACCATGTCATGAATGATGTAATATGTGACATCATCAGCAGTGGATTACGGGTGCGCGATATATAGTTAGTGCAACTAACTATATATGGAATTTCAATGGTTTTGTGTGAGTAAAATAAGGTTTTTTAAATGCTAATTCCTAACTATATATGGTCTATAACCTATGGTTTTTTCAGTGAATTTTCAAGGTTTTGTAAATGCTAATTCCTAACTATATATGGTCTATAACCTATGGTTTTTTCTGTGAATATATATATATATATATATATATATATATATATATATATTCACTGAAAAAACCATAGGTTATAGACCATATATAGTTAGGAATTAGCATTTACAAAACCTTAAAAATTCACTGACAAAAACCATAGGTTATACACCATATATAGTTAGGAATTAGCATTTAAAAAACCTTATTTTACTCACACAAAACCAATGAAATTCCATATATAGTTAGTTGTACTAACTATATATCACGCACCCGCAATCCACTGCTGATGATGTCACATATTACATCATTCATGACATGGTCAGTGACATCACTGATGACATCACTGATGACATCTCAAATGACATCACTGATGACATCTCAAATGACATTACTGATGACATCACTGATAAAATCATTCATGTGATAATACGATGAACCTCTTCAGACTCTAATATAACCTTAGATACACTCAGTGTAAACACAGACTCACAGATTGTCACTCATCCATGAAGTTACACACACACCTAGACAGTCATGCAAACAATCAATCACACCTCCGTTTCCTTAACTATACAGTTAAACACACCTTACTTATTCAAACATATACTAAAACATATTTACTCACTTATACAATCCTGGATACAAGTTCACAATGATCCATACAGCCACTCACGCATTCACTGGCTCTTATGCACAGTTATTTATATATGTCAACTCTCACATGTACTGTATTTTACATATGTACTTAATTTGACATGTAGCACTGAGATATCTATTCACTCACCAATACAGTCATGCACACAGTCAACCGCCCATACAGCTGTTTCCAACATGCACTTTTGAATCCATACATCTATGCACAGAGTCATACACTTCCCAGCCACCCACACACACACTCAGTCTCCCATACAAATGCTTGGGCAACCAATCAATAACCTATATAGTTACTCATATAGCTACTGATCAACACATGCAGCAGTTTACAGAACAACAGACATAATGATGCACAAATTAAGACAGTTTAGTCACTAACCCATGCACTCAGTGAGACACATTTAATCACTCACTCATACATTCAGTCATGCACCTACTAAATCCTTCGTCCAGACACTTATACATCGACTCATTCATAAATATGTAAGACATATTTTAACTTTACAGAATTATACAGTCACTGGATGTAGTCATCAGTGATGTCATTTGAGATGTCATCAGTGATGTCATCAGTGATGTCATTTGAGATGTCATCAGTGATGTCATCAGTGATGTCACTGACCATGTCATGAATGATGTAATATGTGACATGATCAGCAGTGGATTGCGGGTGCGCGATATATAGTTAGTGAAACTAACTATATATGGAATTTCAATGGTTTTGTGTGAGTAAAATAAGGTTTTTTAAATGCTAATTCCTAACTATATATGGTCTATAACCTATGGTTTTTTCAGTGAATTTTCAAGGTTTTGTAAATGCTAATTCCTAACTATATATGGTCTATAACCTATGGTTTTTTCAGTGAATTTCAATGTTTTTTATATATATATATATATATATATATATATATATATATATATATATATATATATATATATATATAAATATATATATATATATATATATATATATATATATATATATATATATATATATATATATATATATCACCTACTGGCGATAGCCAGTAGGTATATACAGTTAGGATTGTTTTCCATAGGGAAATCGCAACATCCTATTGGGAATAACTTTGGCGCCGGTTGAGGAATCTTCTTGAAATTTTCCTTAACTTTGCCTCGCGACGCTCCGCTCCTTCTCTGCTCGTTTGGGGGGGATTCGTCAAGCGGGGGCCGAGATAAAAGGGGGGTCCCAAAACGTGTTTTCCCCATGTTAATCTCCATAGGGCGGTTGGACTCACTTTTAGCCCGAACGGCTGAATGGTTTTCCACCAAACTTGGCAAAATTGTAGGGACTGGTAGCCCGATTTGCCTTTGCTATGTCTCAAGATATGTGCTCCAGTGGCTTTTATGAAAATTAACTTTGAAAAAATATATTGTAGCCCAATGTAGCCCAAAGATGGCCACCAGAGACAAAAAAAACAAATGTAGCCAAAATATCAGCCAGATGTAGCCCAACTATAGCCCAATGACAAAATGTCCCAGAGTGTTCTAAAGAACAACTAGAGCGCTAACAGTCTTACTTATGACAAAAGTATGGCACACCTGAAGTCATCTTGATTGGAATAAAGTGTTAACACTTAAAACTTTTAATTTGCAAAGGAACAAAATGAGGGGGTTCATTTTGCCATAGAAATTATGATTAGTGCTGAGAAAAGAAAAATTAGGGCACATTTTGAGTGACTTCTCAATTCCTCTTGTATTTCATTAAAAAAATTCTGATATGCAGTCTCCCAAGATGGCCACCAGAGACAAAAGAGCCCAAATGTAGCCCAAATATCAGCCAGATGTAGCCCAACTATAGCCCAATGACAGAATGTCCCAGAGTGTTCTAAAGAACAACTAGAATGCTAACAGTCTTACGTATGACAAAAGTATGGCACACCTGAAGTCATCTTGATTGGAATAAAGTGGTAACACTTAATACATTTAATTTGAAAAGGAACAAAATGAGGGGTTTCATTTTGCCATAGAAATTGTATTACCTACTGGCGATAGCCACTAGGTATATATAGTTAGGATTGTTTTCCATAAGGAAATCGCAACATTCTATTGGGAATACCTTCTCGCGCCGGTTGAGGAATCTTCCTGAAATTTTCCTTAACTTTGCCTCACGGCGCTCCGCTCCTTCCCTGAAAGTTTGAGGGGATTCGTCAAGCGGGGGCCGAGATAAAAGGGGGGTCCTAAAACGTGTTTTCCCCATGTTAATTTCCATAGGGCGGTTGGACTCACTTTTAGCCCGAACGGCTGAATGGTTTTCCACCAAACTTGGCAAAATTGTAGGGACTGGTAGCCCGATGTGCCTTTGCTATGTCTCAAGATATGTGCTCCAGTGGTTTTTATGAAAATTAACTTTGAAAAAATATATATTGGGCTACATTGGGCTATATATATGTTAGAGACCAAATGTAGCCCAATGTAGCCCAAAGATGGCCACCAGAGACAAAAAAAACCAAATGTAGCCCAAATATCAGCCAGATGTAGCCCAACTATAGCCCAATGACAGAATGTCCCAGAGTGTTCTAAAGAACAACTAGAGCGCTAACAGTCTTACTTATGACAAAAGTATGGCACACCTGAAGTCATCTTGATTGGAATAAAGTGTTAACACTTAAAACATTTAATTTGCAAAGGAACAAAATGAGGGGGTTCATTTTGCCATAGAAATTATGATTAGTGCTGAAGAAAGAAAAATTAGGGCACATTTTGAGTGACTTCTCAATTCCTCTTGTATTTCATTAAAAAAATTCTGATATGCAGTCTCCCAAGATGGCCACCAGAGACAAAAGAGCCTGTGCTTAAAAACTCTGTTAGCAAAGCAGGCATTTGAGATTTAAAAAACGTTTTAATATATAAAAACGTTATGCGCTAATAGAATTAGCATTTAAAAAACCTTGCGAATTCAATGAAAAAAAACATAGGTTTCAGGCCTTATATAGTTAGGAATTAGCATTTAAAAAACCTTGCGAATTCACTGAAAAAAACCATAGGTTTCAGGCCTTATATAGTTAGGAATTAGCATTTAAAAACCTTTGAAATTCACTGAAAAAAACATAGGTTTCAGGCCTTATATAGTTAGGAATTAGCATTTAAAAAAACCTTGCAAATTCACTGAAAAAACCATAGGTTTCAGGCCTTATATAGTTAGGAATTAGCATTTAAAAAACCTTTGAAATTCACTGAAAAAACCATAGGTTTCAGGCCTTATATAGCTAGGAATTAGCATTTAAAAAACCTTGCAAATTCACTGAAAAAACCATAGGTTTCAGGCCTTATATAGTTAGGAATTAGCATTTAAAAAACCTTTGAAATTCACTGAAAAAACCATAGGTTTCAGGAGTTATATAGTTAGGAATTAGCTTTTAAAAAACCTTGAAATTCACTCAAAAAACTATAAGTTTTAGTGGTGTTATAGTTAGCTGGACATTTTACTCATACAAAACCATTGAAATTGCTCCTATATAGTTAGTTGTACTAACTATATTTCGCGCACCCGCAATCCACTGCTGATGATGTCACATATTAGATCATTCATGACATGGTCAGTGACATCACTGATGACATCTCAAATGACATCACTGATGACATCACTGATGACATCATCCACGTGACAATCACATACACCTTTTCATACACTATTACAATTTTTCATCACTCTTTGTAAAATACAGAGTGACATATTTAAATCCATTGTCACAGCAATACAAGTATCAAAAAATCCACTCAGTGATTCATAGATGTATACACACATCTAATCACTTACCTATGGATTCACTCATACATGCTGTCAATGAACAATAGAACACTATCAAAAATACTTATACATCTATATCGACATTAAACAACAGCACGCATCCTATTCACATATGAAGTCATCCTACTCACTTATGCAAACAATGGATTATACTTACATATTTACTTAGCAAAACACTTATACAAACACCACTTCTTCTATTCATTTAGATAGTAAGTCATACTTAGTGAATTATAAAATCATTATTACAAGTATACAGTTATCCATACACTCACACTCACACAATCTCACAAAACTCACACAGCGCTCTCATTTTGTCTGAAACAAACACTGCTGAAGAAGAGATTCACTCTCGAAACGCGTACGGCGTATGAACTTTGAAACATGCTCTGTGTGGGGGTCCTGCTGGCAAGCTGTGCATTAAATTTGTGAGCGAATCAAGTTTCCTGTGGCTTCTCTTCACTTGGGTCTCCTGTTGTGTTGGATATTTATCGGCTTTCCCGGTCGAGAAGAGAAGCTCACCTGCTGCGGCAAGGTCCGCGACGGCACTACGGTAGTGCTGCAACAGTCGGAAGGAAAGTAGGCTGGTGTCATTGCAGGGTGACGCCAGTGCTCGGCTCAGATGGACAGCTGAAAAGCGGGGCAGGTCCCCACTTGAACTTTGTTTTCACCACTTGGAAAAACTATATGTTTTAATATGACGATGACGGCGCACCCACCTGGGACCACAAGGCACGCACTACAACATCCAGAAGGCCAAGAGGGTGGCCACGCCCATCCTGGCAGGTGTTTTACATTTAATGATGCGGCAATGCACAGCGCTCTCATTTTGTCTGAAACAAACGCTGCTGAAGAAGAGATTCACTCTCGAAACACGTACGGCGTATGAACTTTGAAACATGCTCTGTGTGGGGGTCCTGCTGGCAAGCTGTGTATTAAATTTGTGAGCGAATCAAGTTTCCAGTGGCTTCTCTTCGCTTGGGTCTCCTGTTGTGTTGGATATTTATCAGCTTTCCAGGTCGAGAAGAGAAGCTCACCTGCTGTGGCAGGGTCCGCGACGGCACTACGGTAGTGCTGCAACAGTCGGAAGGAAAGTAGGCTGGTGTCATTGCAGGGTGACGCCAGTGCTCGGCTCAGATGGACAGCTGAAAAGCGGGGCCGGTCCCCACTTGAACTTTGTTTTCACCACTTGGAAAAACTATATGTTTTAATATGACGATGACGGCGCACCCACCTGGGATCACGAGGCACGCACTACAACATCCAGAAGGCTAAGAGGGTGGCCACGCCCATCCTGGCAGGTGTTTTACATTTAAATATGCGGCAATGCACAGCGCTCTCATTTTGTCTGAAACAAACGCTGCTGAAGAAGAGATTCACTCTCGAAACGCGTACGGCGTATGAACTTTGAAACATGCTCTGTGTGGGGGTCCTGCTGGCAAGCTGTGCATTAAATTTGTGAGCGAATCAAGTTTCCAGTGGCTTCTCTTCACTTGAGTCTCCTGTTGTGTTGGATATTTATCGGCTTTCCAGGTCGAGAAGAGAAGCTCACCTGCTGCGGCAGGGTCCGCGACGGCACTACGGTAGTGCTGCAACAGTCGGAAGGAAAGTAGGCTGGTGTCATTGCAGGGTGACGCCAGTGCTCGGCTCAGATGGACAGCTGAAAAGCGGGGCAGGTCCCCACTTGAACTTTGTTTTCACCACTTGGAAAAACTATATGTTTTAATATGACGATGACGGCGCACCAACCTGGGATCACGAGGCACGCACTACAATATCCAGAAGGCCAAGAGGGTGGCCACGCCCATCCTGGCAGGTGTTTTACATTTAAATATGCGGCAATGCACAGCGCTCTCATTTTGTCTGAAACAAACGCTGCTGAAGAAGAGATTCACTCTCGAAACGCGTACGGCGTATGAACTTTAAAACATACTCTGTGTGGGGGTCCTGCTGGCAAGCTGTGCATTAAATTTGTGAGCGAATGAAGTTTCCAGTGGCTTCTCTTCACTTGGGTCTCCTGTTGTGTTGGATATTTATCGGCTTTCCAGGTCGAGAAGAGAAGCTCACCTGCTGCGACAGGGTCCGCGACGGCACTACGGTAGTGCTGCAACAGTCGGAAGGAAAGTAGGCTGGTGTCATTGCAGGGTGACGCCAGTGCTCGGCTCAGATGGACAGCTGAAAAGCGGGGCAGGTCCCCACTTGAACTTTGTCTTCACCACTTGGAAAAACTATATGTTTTAATATGACGATGACGGCGCACCCACCTGGGATCACGAGGCACGCACTACAACATCCAGAAGGCCAAGAGGGTGGCCACGGCCATCCTGGCAGGTGTTTTACATTTAAATATGCGGCAATTCACAGCGCTCTCATTTTGTCTGAAACAAACGCTGCTGAAGAAGAGATTCACTCTCGAAACGCGTACGGCGTATGAACTTTGAAACATGCTCTGTGTGGCGGTCCTGCTGGCAAGCTGTGCATTACATTTGTGAGCGTATCAAGTTTCCAGTGGCTTCTCTTCACTTGGGTCTCCTGTTGTGTTGGATATTTATCGGCTTTCCAGGTCGAGAAGAGAAGCTCACCTTCTGCGGCAGGGTCCGCGACGGCACTACGGTAGTGCTGCAACAGTCGGAAGGAAAGTAAGCTGGTGTCATTGCAGGGTGACGCCAGTGCTCGGCTCAGATGGACAGCTGAAAAGCGGGGCAGGTCCCCACTTGAACTTTGTTTTCACCACTTGGAAAAACTATATGTTTTAATATGACGATGACGGCGCACCCACCTGGGATCACAAGGCAAGCACTACAACATCCAGAAGGCCAAGAGGGTGGCCACCCCCATCCTGGCAGGTGTTTTACATTTAATGATGCGGCAATGCACAGCGCTCTCATTTTGTCTGAAACAAACGCTGCTGAAGAAGAGATTCACTCTCGAAACACGTACGGCGTATGAACTTTGAAACATGCTCTGTGTGGGGGTCCTGCTGGCAAGCTGTGCATTAAATTTGTGAGCGAATCAAGTTTCCAGTGGCTTCTCTTCACTTGGGTCTCCTGTTGTGTTGGATATTTATCGGCTTTCCAGGTCGAGAAGAGAAGCTCACCTGCTGCTGCAGGGTCCGCGACGGCACTACGGTAGTGCTGCAACAGTCAGAAGGAAAGTAGGCTGGTTTCATTGCAGGGTGACGCCAGTGCTCGGCTCAGATGGACAGCTGAAAAGCGGGGCCGGTCCCCACTTGAACTTTGTTTTCACCACTTGGAAAAACTATATGTTTTAATATGACGATGACGGCGCACCCACCTGGGATCACGAGGCACGCACTACAACATCCAGAAGGCCAAGAGGGTGGCCACGCCCATCCTGGCAGGTGTTTTACATTTAAATATGCGGCAATGCACAGCGCTCTCATTTTGTCTGAAACAAACGCTGCTGAAGAAGAGATTCACTCTCGAAACGCGTACGGCGTATGAACTTTGAAACATGCTCTGTGTGGGGGTACTGCTGGCAAGCTGTGCATTACATTTGTGAGCGAATCAAGTTTCCAGTGGCTTCTCTTCACTTGGGTCTCCTGTTGTGTTGTATATTTATCGGCTTTCCAGGTCGAGAAGAGAAGCTCACCTGCTGCGGCAGGGTCCGCGACGGCACTACGGTAGTGCTGCAACAGTCGGAAGGAAAGTAGGCTGGTGTCATTGCAGGGTGACGCCAGTGCTCGGCTCAGATGGACAGCTGAAAAGCGGGGCAGGTCCCCACTTGAACTTTGTTTTCACCACTTGGAAAAACTATATGTTTTAATATGACGATGACGGCGCACCCACCTGGGATCACGAGGCACGCACTACAATATCCAGAAGGCCAAGAGGGTGGCCACGCCCATCCTGGCAGGTGTTTTACATTTAAATATGCGGCAATGCACAGCGCTCTCATTTTGTCTGAAACAAACGCCGCTGAAGAAGAGATTCACTCTCGAAACGCGTACGGCGCATGAACTTTAAAACATACTCTGTGTGGGGGTCCTGCTGGCAAGCTGTGCATTAAATTTGTGAGCGAATGAAGTTTCCAGTGGCTTCTCTTCACTTGGGTCTCCTGTTGTGTTGGATATTTATCGGCTTTCCAGGTCGAGAAGAGAAGCTCACCTGCTGCGACAGGGTCCGCGACGGCACTACGGTAGTGCTGCAACAGTCGGAAGGAAAGTAGGCTGGTGTCATTGCAGGGTGACGCCAGTGCTCGGCTCAGATGGACAGCTGAAAAGCGGGGCCGGTCCCCACTTGAACTTTGTTTTCACCACTTGGAAAAACTATATGTTTTAATATGACAATGACGGCACACCCACCTGGGATCACGAGGCACGCACTACAACATCCAGAAGGCCAAGAGGGTGGCCACGCCCATCCTGGCAGGTGTTTTACATTTAAATATGCGGCAATTCACAGCGCTCTCATTTTGTCTGAAACAAACGCTGCTGAAGAAGAGATTCACTCTCGAAACGCGTACGGCGTATGAACTTTGAAACATGCTCTGTGTGGCGGTCCTGCTGGCAAGCTGTGCATTAAATTTGTGAGCGAATCAAGTTTCCAGTGGCTTCTCTTCACTTTGGTCTCTTGTTGTGTTGGATATTTATCGGCTTTCCAGGTCGAGAAGAGAAGCTCACCTTCTGCGGCAGGGTCCGCGACGGCACTACGGTAGTGCTGCAACAGTCGGAAGGAAAGTAGGCTGGTGTCATTGCAGGGTGACGCCAGTGCTCGGCTCAGATGGACAGCTGAAAAGCGGGGCAGGTCCCCACTTGAACTTTGTTTTCACCACTTGGAAAAACTATATGTTTTAATATGACGATGACGGCGCACCCACCTGGGATCACAAGGCACGCACTACAACATCCAGAAGGCCAAGAGGGTGGCCACCCCCATCCTGGCAGGTGTTTTACATTTAATGATGCGGCAATGCACAGCGCTCTCATTTTGTCTGAAACAAACGCTGCTGAAGAAGAGATTCACTCTCGAAACACGTACGGCGTATGAACTTTGAAACATGCTCTGTGTGGGGGTCCTGCTGGCAAGCTGTGCATTAAATTTGTGAGCGAATCAAGTTTCCAGTGGCTTCTCTTCACTTGGGTCTCCTGTTGTGTTGGATATTTATCGGCTTTCCAGGTCGAGAAGTGAAGCTCACCTGCTGCGGCAGGGTCCGCGACGGCACTACGGTAGTGCTGCAACAGTCGGAAGGAAAGTAGGCTGGTTTCATTGCAGGGTGACGCCAGTGCTCGGCTCAGATGGACAGCTGAAAAGCGGGGCCGGTCCCCACTTGAACTTTGTTTTCACCACTTGGAAAAACTATATGTTTTAATATGACGATGACGGCGCACCCACCTGGGATCACGAGGCACGCACTACAACATCCAGAAGGCCAAGAGGGTGGCCACGCCCATCCTGGCAGGTGTTTTACATTTAAATATGCGGCAATGCACAGCGCTCTCATTTTGTCTGAAACAAACGCTGCTGAAAAAGAGATTCACTCTCGAAACGCGTACGGCGTATGAACTTTGAAACATGCTCTGTGTGGGGGTCCTGCTGGCAAGCTGTGCATTACATTTGTGAGCGAATCAAGTTTCCAGTGGCTTCTCTTCACTTGGGTCTCCTGTTGTGTTGGATATTTATCGGCTTTCCAGGTCGAGAAGAGAAGCTCACCTGCTGCGGCAGGGTCCGCGACGGCACTACGGTAGTGCTGCAACAGTCGGAAGGAAAGTAGGCTGGTGTCATTGCAGGGTGACGCCAGTGCTCGGCTCAGATGGACAGCTGAAAAGCGGGGCAGGTCCCCACTTGAACTTTGTTTTCACCACTTGGAAAAACTATATGTTTTAATATGACGATGACGGCGCACCCACCTGGGATCACAAGGCACGCACTACAACATCCAGAAGGCCAAGAGGGTGGCCACCCCCATCCTGGCAGGTGTTTTACATTTAATGATGCGGCAATGCACAGCGCTCTCATTTTGTCTGAAACAAACGCTGCTGAAGAAGAGATTCACTCTCGAAACACGTACGGCGTATGAACTTTGAAACATGCTCTGTGTGGGGGTCCTGCTGGCAAGCTGTGCATTAAATTTGTGAGCGAATCAAGTTTCCAGTGGCTTCTCTTCACTTGGGTCTCCTGTTGTGTTGGATATTTATCGGCTTTCCAGGTCGAGAAGAGAAGCTCACCTGCTGCGGCAGGGTCCGCGACGGCACTACGGTAGTGCTGCAACAGTCGGAAGGAAAGTAGGCTGGTTTCATTGCAGGGTGACGCCAGTGCTCGGCTCAGATGGACAGCTGAAAAGCGGGGCCGGTCCCCACTTGAACTTTGTTTTCACCACTTGGAAAAACTATATGTTTTAATATGACGATGACGGCGCACCCACCTGGGATCACGAGGCACGCACTACAACATCCAGAAGGCCAAGAGGGTGGCCACGCCCATCCTGGCAGGTGTTTTACATTTAAATATGCGGCAATGCACAGCGCTCTCATTTTGTCTGAAACAAACGCTGCTGAAGAAGAGATTCACTCTCGAAACGCGTACGGCGTATGAACTTTGAAACATGCTCTGTGTGGGGGTCCTGCTGGCAAGCTGTGCATTACATTTGTGAGCGAATCAAGTTTCCAGTGGCTTCTCTTCACTTGGGTCTCCTGTTGTGTTGGATATTTATCGGCTTTCCAGGTCGAGAAGAGAAGCTCACCTGCTGCGGCAGGGTCCGCGACGGCACTACGGTAGTGCTGCAACAGTCGGAAGGAAAGTAGGCTGGTGTCATTGCAGGGTGACGCCAGTGCTCGGCTCAGATGGACAGCTGAAAAGCGGGGCAGGTCCCCACTTGAACTTTGTTTTCACCACTTGGAAAAACTATATGTTTTAATATGACGATGACGGCGCACCCACCTGGGATCACGAGGCACGCACTACAATATCCAGAAGGCCAAGAGGGTGGCCACGCCCATCCTGGCAGGTGTTTTACATTTAAATATGCGGCAATGCACAGCGCTTTCATTTTGTCTGAAACAAACGCTGCTGAAGAAGAGATTCACTCTCGAAACGCGTACGGCGTATGAACTTTGAAACATACTCTGTGTGGGGGTCCTGCTGGCAAGCTGTGCATTAAATTTGTAAGCAAATCAAGTTTCCAGTGGCTTCTCTTCACTTGGGTCTCCTGTTGTGTTGGATATTTATCGGCTTTCCAGGTCGAGAAGAGAAGCTCACCTGCTGCGGCAGGGTCCGCGACGGCACTACGGTAGTGCTGCAACAGTCGGAAGGAAAGTAGGCTGGTGTCATTGCAGGGTGACGCCAGTGCTCGGCTCAGATGGGCAGCTGAAAAGCGGGGCCGGTCTCCACTTGAACTTTGTTTTCACCACTTGGAAAAACTATATGTTTTAATATGACGATGACGGCGCACCCACCTGGGATCACGAGGCACGCACTACAACATCCAGAAGGCCAAGAGGGTGGCCACGCCCATCCTGGCAGGTGTTTTACATTTAAATATGCGGCAATGCACAGCGCTCTCATTTTGTCTGAAACAAACGCTGCTGAAGAAGAGATTCACTCTCGAAACGCGTACGGCGTATGAAATTTGAAACATACTCTGTGTGGGGGTCCTGCTGGCAAGCTGTGCATTAAATTTGTGAGCGAATCAAGTTTCCAGTGGCTTCTCTTCACTTGGATCTCCTGTTGTGTTGGATATTTATCGGCTTTCCCGGTCGAGAAGAGAAGCTCACCTGCTGCGGCAGGGTCCGCGACGGCACTACAGTAGTGCTGCAACAGTCGGAAGGAAAGTAGGCTGGTGTCATTGCTGGGTGACGCCAATGCTCGGCTCAGATGGACAGCTGAAAAGCGGGGCAGGTCCCCACTTGAACTTCGTTTTCACCACTTGGAAAAACTGTATGTTTTAATATGACGATGACGGAGCACCCACCTGGGATCACGAGGCACGCACTACAACATCCAGAAGGCCAAGAGGGTGGCCACGCCCATCCTGGCAGGTGTTTTACATTTAAATATGCGGCAATGCACAGCGCTCTCATTTTGTCTGAAACAAACGCTGCTGAGGAAGAGATTCACTCTCGAAACGCGTACGGCGTATGAACTTTGAAACATGCTCTGTGTGGGGGTCCTGCTGGCAAGCTGTGCATTAAATTTGTGAGCGAATCAAGTTTCCAGTGGCTTCTCTTCACTTGGGTCTCCTGTTGTGTTGGATATTTATCGGCTTTCCCGGTCGAGAAGAGAAGCTCACCTGCTGCGGCAGGGTCCGCAACGGCACTACGGTAGTGCTGCAACAGTCAGAAGGAAAGTAGGCTGGTGTCATTGCAGGGTGACGCCAGTGCTCGGCTCAGATGGACAGCCGAAAAGCGGGGCAGTTCGCCACTTGAACTTTGTTTTCACAAACTTGGAAAAACTATATGTTTTAATATGACGATGACGACGCACCCACCTGGGATCACGAGGCATGCACTACAACATCCAGAAGGCCAAGAGGGTGGCCACGCCCATCCTGGCAGGTGTTTTACATTTAAATATGCGGCAATGCACAGCTCTCTAATTTTGTCTGAAACAAACGCTGCTGAAGAAGAGATTCACTCTCGAAACGCGTACGGTGTATGAACTTTGAAACATGCTCTGTGTGGGGGTCCTGCTGGCAAGCTGTGCATTAAATTTGTGAGCGAATCAAGTTTCCAGTGGCTTCTCTTCACTTGGATCTCCTGTTGTGTTGGATATTTATCGGCTTTCCCGGTCGAGAAGAGAAGCTCACCTGCTGCGGCAGGGTCCGCGACGGCACTACAGTAGTGCTGCAACAGTCGGAAGGAAAGTAGGCTGGTGTCATTGCTGGGTGACGCCAATGCTCGGCTCAGATGGACAGCTGAAAAGCGGGGCAGGTCCCCACTTGAACTTCGTTTTCACCACTTGGAAAAACTGTATGTTTTAATATGACGATGACGGAGCACCCACCTGGGATCACGAGGCACGCACTACAACATCCAGAAGGCCAAGAGGGTGGCCACGCCCATCCTGGCAGGTGTTTTACATTTAAATATGCGGCAATGCACAGCGCTCTCATTTTGTCTGAAACAAACGCTGCTGAAGAAGAGATTCACTCTCGAAACGCGTACGGCGTATGAACTTTGAAACATGCTCTGTGTGGGGGTCCTGCTGGCAAGCTGTGCATTAAATTTGTGAGCGAATCAAGTTTCCAGTGGCTTCTCTTCACTTGGGTCTCCTGTTGTGTTGGATATTTATCGGCTTTCCCGGTCGAGAAGAGAAGCTCACCTGCTGCGGCAGGGTCCGCGACGGCACTACGGTAGTGCTGCAACAGTCAGAAGGAAAGTAGGCTGGTGTCATTGCAGGGTGACGCCAGTGCTCGGCTCAGATGGACAGCCGAAAAGCGGGGCAGTTCGCCACTTGAACTTTGTTTTCACCACTTGGAAAAACTATATGTTTTAATATGACGATGACGACGCACCCACCTGGGATCACGAGGCATGCACTACAACATCCAGAAGGCCAAGAGGGTGGCCACGCCCATCCTGGCAGGTGTTTTACATTTAAAAATGCGGCAATGCACATCGCTCTAATTTTGTCTGAAACAAACGCTGCTGAAGAAGAGATTCACTCTCGAAACGCGTACGGTGTATGAACTTTGAAACATGCTCTGTGTGGGGGTCCTGCTGGCAAGCTGTGCATTAAATTTGTGAGCGAATCAAGTTTCCAGTGGCTTCTCTTCACTTGGGTCTCCTGTTGTGTTGGATATTTATCGGCTTTCCCGGTGGAGAAGAGAACCTCACCTGCAGCGGCAGGGTCCGCGACGGCACTACGGTAGTGCTGCAACAGTCGGAAGGAAAGTAGGCTGGTGTCATTGCAGGGTGATGCCAGTGCTCGGCTCAGATGGACAGCTGAAAAGCAGGGCCGGTCCCCACTTGAGCTTTGTTTTCACCACTTGGAAAAACTATATGTTTTAATATGACGATGACGGCGCACCCACCTGGGATCACGAGGCACGCACTACAACATCCAGAAGGCCAAGAGGGTGGCCACGCCCATCCTGGCAGGTGTTTTACATTTAAATATGCGGCAATGCACAGCGCTCTCATTTTGTCTGAAACAAACCCTGCTGAAGAAGAGATTCACTCTCGAAACGCGTACGGCGTATGAACTTTGAAACATGCTCTGTGTTGGGGTCCTGCTGGCAAGCTGTGCAATAAATTTGTGAGCGAATCAAGTTTCCAGTGGCTTCTCTTCACTTGGGTCTCCTGTTGTGTTGGATATTTATCGGCTTTCCCGGTCGAGAAGAGAAGCTCACCTGCTGCGGCAGGGTCCGCGACGGCACTACGGTAGTGCTGCAACAGTCGGAAGGAAAGTAGGCTGGTGTCATTGCAGGGTGACGCCAGTGCTCGGCTCAGATGCACAGCTGAAAAGCGGAGCAGGTCCCCACTTGAACTTTGTTTTCACCACTTGGAAAAACTATATGTTTTAATATGACGATGACGGCGCACCCACCTGGGATCACGAGGCACGCACTACAATATCCAGAAGGCCAAGAGGGTGGCCACGCCCATCCTGGCAGGTGTTTTACATTTAAATATGCGGCAGGGTCCGCGACGGCACTACGGTAGTGCTGCAACAGTCGGAAGGAAAGTAGGCTGGTGTCATTGCAGGGTGACGCCAGTGCTCGGCTCAGATGCACAGCTGAAAAGCGGGGCAGGTCCCCACTTGAACTTTGTTTTCACCACTTGGAAAAACTATATGTTTTAATATGACGATGACGGCGCACCCACCTGGGATCACGAGGCACGCACTACAATATCCAGAAGGCCAAGAGGGTGGCCACGCCCATCCTGGCAGGTGTTTTACATTTAAATATGCGGCAATGCACAGCGCTCTCATTTTTTCTGAAACAAACGCTGCTGAAGAAGAGATTCACTCTCGAAACGTGTACGGCGTATGAACTTTGAAACATGCTCTGTGTGGGGGTCCTGCTGGCAAGCTGTGCATTAAATTTGTGAGCGAATCAAGTTTCCAGTGGCTTCTCTTCACTTGGGTCTCCTGTTGTGTTGGATATTTATCGGCTTTCCCGGTCGAGAAGGGAAGCTCACCTGCTGAGGCGGGTCCTCAACGGCACTACAGTAGTTCTGCAACAGTCGGAAGGAAAGTAGGCTGGTGTCATTGCAGGGTGACGCCAGTGCTCGGCTCAGATGGACAGCTGAAAAGCGGGGCAGGTTACCCACTTGAACTTTGTTTTCACCACTTGGAAAAACTATATGTTTTAATATGACGATGACGGCGCACCCACCTGGGATCACGAGGCATGCACTACAACATCCAGAAGGCCAAGAGGGTGGCCACGCCCATCCTGGCAGGTGTTTTACATTTAAATATGCGGCAATGCACAGCGCTCTCATTTTGTCTGAAACAAACGCTGCTGAAGAAGAGATTCACTCTCGAAACGCGTACGGCGTATGAACTTTGAAACATGCTCTGTGTGGGGGTCCTGCTGGCAAGCTGTGCATTAAATTTGTGAGCGAATCAAGTTTCCAGTGGCTTCTCTTCACTTGGGTCTCCTGTTGTGTTGGATATTTATCGGCTTTCCCGGTCGAGAAGGGAAGCTCACCTGCTGAGGCGGGTCCTCAACGGCACTACAGTAGTTCTGCAACAGTCGGAAGGAAAGTAGGCTGGTGTCATTGCAGGGTGACGCCAGTGCTCGGCTCAGATGGACAGCTGAAAAGCGGGGCAGGTTACCCACTTGAACTTTGTTTTCACCACTTGGAAAAACTATATGTTTTAATATGACGATGACGGCGCACCCACCTGGGATCACGAGGCATGCACTACAACATCCAGAAGGCCAAGAGGGTGGCCACGCCCATCCTGGCAGGTGTTTTACATTTAAATATGCGGCAATGCACAGCGCTCTCATTTTGTCTGAAACAAACGCTGCTGAAGAAGAGATTCACTCTCGAAACGCGTACGGCGTATGAACTTTGAACCATGCTCTGTGTGGGGGTCCTTCTGGCAAGCTGTGCATTAAATTTGTGAGCGAATCAAGTTTCCAGTGGTTTCTCTTCACTTGGGTCTCCTGTTGTGTTGGATATTTATCGGCTTTCCCGGTCGAGAAGAGAAGCTCACCTCCTGCGGCAGGGTCCGCGACGGCACTACGGTAGTGCTGCAACAGTCCGAAGGAAAGTAGGCTGGTGTCATTGCAGGGTGACGCCAGTGCTCGGCTCAGATGGACAGCTGAAAAGCGGTGCAGGTCCCCACTTGAACTTTGTTTTCACCACTTGGAAAAACGATATGTTTTAATATGACGATGACGCGCACCCACGTGGGATCAGGAGGCACGCACAACAACATCCAGAAGGCCAAGAGGTCGGCCACGCCCATCCTGGCAGGGGTTTTACATTTAAATATGCGGCAATGCACAGCGCTCTCATTTTGTCTGAAACAAACGCTGCTGAAGAAGAGATTCACTCTCGAAACGCGTACGGCGTATGAACTTTGAAACATGCTCTGTGTAGGGGTCCTGCTGGCAAGCTGTGCACTAAATTTGTGAGCGAATCAAGTTTCCAGTGGTTTCTCTTCACTTGGGTCTCCTGTTGTGTTGGATATTTATCGTCTTTCCCGGTCGAGAAGAGAAGCTCACCTGCTGCGGCAGGGTCCGCGACGGCACTACAGTAGTGCTGCAACAGTCGGAAGGAAAGTAGGCTGGTGTCATTGCAGGGTGACGCCAGTGCTCGGCTCAGATGGACAGCTGAAAAGCGGGGTAGTTCCCCACTTGAACTTTGTTTTCACCACTTGGAAAAACGATATGTTTTAATATGACGATGACGCGCACCCACGTGGGATCAGGAGGCACGCACAACAACATCCAGAAGGCCAAGAGGTCGGCCACGCCCATCCTGGCAGGGGTTTTACATTTAAATATGCGGCAATGCACAGCGCTCTCATTTTGTCTGAAACAAACACTGATGAAGAAGAGATTCACTCTCGAAACGCGTACGGCGTATGAACTTTGAAACATGCTCTGTGTGGGGGTCCTGCTGGCAAGCTGTGCATTCAATTTGTGAGCGAATCAAGTGTCCAGTGGCTTCTCTTCACTAGGGTCTCCTGTTGTGTTGGGTATATATATATATATATATATATATATATATATATCATCCAAAAATTCCCCGGATCATGAGAACGCCACTCTGCAAGGATAGGAAACATTCCTTTTATTATTGCACTAAACACGATCACAGCCCCAGTTCATTTTTAAAGCTACCCAACGCGTTTCATTGCCTCATGCAATTTCTTCAGGGGAAATGGGGAGACACAGCAAAAACCCGGTGCAGTACTTCAAACAATTTTATAGTTTGTGTTTTTTACCCACAATGCACGATTTTTCTGTTACAAACTGCTTGCTGGACTTAGAAGTACTGATTCAAAACCCTTTTCACTCGGGGCCGGTTTTAATGTCCACAATGTTTTTAACCCATCTTTCTTAAAAGTTCATAGCCCTCCAGTGGGTTCCAGGGCTGCTTTCATGTTTTCTTTCGGCAATCCTTAGCACTGGGAGGCTGCTCCATTAACAGCCTGTTAGACCTGGCTTTTAGGCGGTGCATTCTCTGCGGCTCGGACCCTGCCGCATATAAATCATCCAAAAATGCCCCGGATCATGGTATTTATATGCGGCAGGCTCCAAGCCGCAGAGAATGCACTGCCTAAAAGCCAGGTCTAACAGGCTGTTAATGGATAGCATTAAATAAAACCCACAGATAGGGGCCCCAGATAGATGGTTCCTCACGAAGCAGATCCCTGGGCAATTTGTCTGGACCGGGTGCTTTTCCAGCTGATAGCCTTTCTATCGCTAAGGTGACCTCACGTAGTGTAATCCCTGGAGGGTCCTCCAAGGGAGCCTCGATAGGAGGAATTATTACTGCATCTGAAACCTTCAGGGATAGAATCAAGGCATTATGGTCACTACCAACTCGTGAGATAACTTCAAAATCCATTACCCTAAATCACGACATACACTCAACCAAAATGTAATGTATCTGGGAAGCTTGGCCAGTTCTATTAAATGTAGGCTTGCTCGGCCTATCCGAAGGCATGCGGCCATTACAAGCCCTCAGGGAATGAGTTAAACAGATAGCATTAATTTGGAGTACCAGGGGAGATCAAGACTTAACTAACTGACCTTGATGATCTGGTATGGCCCACTGCAGGTCCTCCTCGTTAGAAGTGGCATCGTAAGAACCTAAAAGGGGTTCGAAGTGACAGTTTAAATCACCCCCAACTATTAGTCGTGAGTCAGGAGGCACTGTTGGAATATAAAGATTAAGTGCCTCAAGGGTTTTAGATTCTTGTGCCAAACTCACAGGGCGGGAGTAGATGTTAATGATGACAAAACTTAACTTGGAGGGGAAAGTGAGCAATGCCGCTTGGATATCAAGAGAGGAGGTATTTAGAGTAGTAACAGTACACCCCGCATGTGAGGCTACCCATATAGATAGTCCTCCCGACGGCCTTCCCCTCTCTCTAGTAATAGCAGGTATATTAAATGTAACAAAGCCCATCCTGGCATAATCCTCACTTGCCCATGTCTCCTGAAATAAACACACATCTAACTGGTCCACAAACAAACCCCACTCATGGCAAGAGAGTTTGCCCTTGATACCTGCCACTTTCCACGATAAGATCTTCAAATTTCTACCCACTCTAGAAGTTCCCTTCAAGGGTACAAATGTGTTCGAACAGGGGAGGGTCTTTGTGATGTCATTCAAGAGGTTAGTGAGATTGATTGGTGAGGTCTCAAATGGTGCCTCAACCCCATCCCTAACAGTAGATTGTTTGTGTGGTCCAAATTCTGATATCATTTTGTATGGCAAAAAAAGTAGTACTGTGTGATAAGTAACAAAAGGGACCCCCTGATACTGCTAGATAGTTCCTAGGTCAGGGCACAAATATTATATAAATAACTTATCCTAGGCAACTAATAGGTCCTGAGGGAATAGCAGGTACTGTGGAACATCAATTCTTGTAGCCAAACAATAGATCACCTGATGTAGTGCACATCAAAAAAAATATATTAACAATAGAAAAAGGTGTTATTCATGATTAATTTATTAAAAATACAAAAAATATTTAATCAAATCACTGACACAGTTAAAAAATCATAGTTACTTTCTCATGAATGTTACAAATAACAATATTATAAATGACAATCATTTCAATTTGTACACATATTTAAAAAACAAGTAAAAAGATCAAACAAGTGGAGTTATTGATTTGTCTCTACGCGCGTTTCGGCGTATTCACGCCTTCTTCCGGAGAACCACTTGATATTTCTAAAAAAGAATAAAATATAATTACATCTGTATATAGAGCATATGATTACAATTTATGTGCACTACATTTACAAACTAAAGGCTACATTCATTAACAACATGAGGCTCTGGAGCATATTGCTCAGAATGCTGGCTGCGACATATTAAGGTACAGATTATATTCTATTTATGGACATTTATAGATGTCACCTATATCTATCCTATCAGATTAATGTATCTATGAGTGAGAGGGTATTTTGTTAGTCTCTGTAAAGTCCTAACATATATAGTTCAAGATCCAAAGAACATATAGTTGGATATAGCTATGGATCTTAACTTTCACAACATTTTACATGAAGTTCTTACCCCAAATGATTGTGCTTGTAGATAAATCTGAGTCTGAGTTCTATCTCTGTATGCGGATGTATAGGGATAATGTCGTACCCTTTAATAAAAGATAAACAGAGAAATGGAAATAAAGTTGTAATATTCAGGATGTGTGTACATTACTATTTTGTAAAGGGATGCATATTTTTCATGATTACCTTAACAATAGAAATCCAAGCCTTTTAATTTATTTCTCTATATTCATTGGATCAACATGCGAGATGTATTGATCTGCAGAGTTTCGTCGTATGGTACTAATTTCGAGAGGTACACACTGCAGAAAATAATATGCTGTTGTTAGTCTTTATGACTGGTTGTTTGAAATCTTTGATACTACCTAGTACTTTAGGTGGTTAATATATACTGACCGTGATTTGAATGATAATGTACCATATACGATACTGCGTCTGTAGTCAGCCGTAATTGGGAGGTAACAAATAGTACTTGGCGTTGCCTTGGGTTGATCCTATAGAGACAGGGTATGATGAGGCTAGAATCATGAAGTTAATCAAATCTAAACAGACCTAATTAGAGGGTTCTTTTTCTTAGATAAAATATAATGTCAACAGAGCAGTCCTCAGATAGTACCTTATGGTTTGGTAGTTCTAGGTTCCCAATGTAGGTAGGTAGGGGCATGGATGACCTCCTATTCCTTGATTTGATGTCTAAACAGGACAGAGAAGACCAAAGCGTCATTTTAGTTAGTTGAAATTTTGATGCTCGTGCCCAACATTCCGTGCGTTATACAAGTTATTGACATGCTTTATAGAAACGGGGAGGCATGACTGAATATATAACGTTTTTTATGGATGTTGGTCATATATGGTTTACTAAATAGACTCTTGGATTCCCAGCGCTTAACATAAAGTTGGGTTAATCATCAGGTCTAGTATTAAGATTTAATACTGTTTTGTTTAAGACGTTACAGCTAACTATTACTTTCACCGACGTCATGCGCAGGTCGGGTTTTGTATTCCAGTCTTATGCCTTATGCACCCGTTGGACTCCCGCATTACATTTTTCTGATTTATGAGCTAGATAGCATTGGTTTTCTAGTTTAGATAGTATTTGCTACCTTCCCATTCAGGGGGGATAAAACTTCAGATGGAGTACGCGGCTTCTTATTAGACACTACCCCCTTTATACTTTAAGCGGCTATCTCTGTCTACGCAGCCTTTCCTTTTAGGACTGTGTAATCTCTTACCTGATAGCGTCCGTTCGCGTGGCCTCAAATGGGGGTCTGTTGCGGTGTCTTGTTTACTATAGCGCTCACCTTTTTTATATTTGTAGAAAAGGCGCTAGTCTTAGGTTAATTGGGCTCCCCGCCTATCTGTTTTGACGTAGTGTAGTTACGGTGGCTCGTGGATGACAAGGGGGAACACGGCTCCGCTATCAAAACAGTTGATGGACTACATCAGTAGCCATATTGGAGTGTAGTGTCAGTTCAGTTCTGTAGATATAGAAGAAAGACTGTGTATTTTGTTTTTATCGTAATTGCCATCACATATATTTTTTGTATTTACTGCATGACTAGATAATGTATGCGTTTTAGTGCCTAATTAAACTATATGGTCACAACTCAAGGTTGTTTATATTTTCTTTTCCTCTGATATTAGACAAAAGATCGTACACTATCATTTTGTGATGGGGTTATTTTTAGGCTCTCCATATTTTATGATTCCTATACATCTATCAAAGGGAATGTATATATTTTATATTACTACTTATTCTGGCTGCCTGATAGCAACTTAAGGTTATCTATATTGGTTTGGTTACATATTTGTCCTAATCTAATATCTAAGAGTTCAACGATTTTTCAGGCGGTATTACTTGGAGGTATATAGTTAGATTGAGACTCCCTGTTTAAGTATTTTATTTAATTGCGTTTTCCCACGGTATTTCATTGTTCAAACCTTTGGGGTATGACGCCAGACGGAAAATCCAATAAACTTCGCGTTTTTTGCGAAATTGCTCTGTGTTTGCGATGTTTGCGTGATTACAGTTTTCTATAATATACCACCGTATATCTGTGTGTTTATGTTGGAAGTCTAAATAGTGCTTCGCCAACGGTGCGTTCATTTTTTGCATTCGGATTGCCGAACGATGTTCGGGCAATCTTGTTGCAAGGGATCTGGATGTTTCTCCTACGTATCCTAGCCCGCATGGGCATAGGAGCAGATAGATTATGTTTTTACTCTTACAATTAGACATTTTTGTTGGTTTGACGGTAAATCCCTGGTAGTCAATATTGGGGCCCACTATGGCCGAAGTGCACGCTATACATGAATTGCATGTGTAGGTGCCTGTCACTGGGGTACTTCCATCTATAGTTCTCTGACACGCTAAGTGACTCTCTGTAAACCTAGAGTGAGTTACTATGTCTTTGATATTTTTATTTCTACTCTGGGCAAAAATGGGTTTCGGCAATTTGGTATTATTTTCTGAGCTACTATTTAGGATATGCCAGTTTGTCATTATTATATGCCTCACTGTGTTATTTAGGGTGGAATGTCTGGTTATACATATCAATTGGTTTTTATTTTGTTTAATTTTAGGTGTTAGTAGGGAATCCCTATCATAAAAGCGCGCCCGCTTGAATGATGTACGGACCAACCTATGAGGGTATCCTCGTGCTAGAAACTTCGCTTTGAGGGCCTTAGCTTGTATATCGTAGTCGGTGATGTTTGAGCAATTCCGCCTCAGGCGGAGAAATTGGCTAAAAGGGATTCCTTCTTTTTGTGCCCGGGGGTGGTAACTGTCAAAGTGCAGTAAAGTGTTACGTGCTGTGGGCTTTGTAAATAAATTTACTTCCAGCATGCCATTGTTGTGCCTTATATATATATCCAGAAATTCCACCTGTTGAGTGCTGCTATGTGATGTAAACCGCAAGTTACTATCGCATAGATTTAGCCATTGCAAGAATTCGTCCAGTTTCTGTTCAGTATCTGTCCAGATAAAAAAGATGTCATCAATGAATCTGGACCACTTGGTCACAGATTCAAAGAATGGCGCCATTTCGTTATCAATATGTATCATTTCGAAGTGTGCCATATAGATGTTCGCTACTGATGGAGCAACAGATGCTCCCATGCTAACACCTTTGGTTTGTTTGTATAGGTTATTTCCAAACTCAAAAGTGTTTTCTGTAAGAACTATTTCTAAGGCTTGGATTAAAAAGTCCTTGGGACATGGTACTTGGTAGGTATCAATAAACCAATCTACTGCTTGGATGGCTTTGTCCTGGGGGATATTACTATACAAAGCCTCCACATCCAGTGTAACCAAAATATTGGTGTCTGGATTGAAGGGAAGATGTTCTATTTTGTTGATTATTGCCATGGTATCTCTGGTATATGCTGGAGTATTTGATATATGTGGTCTCAACAACGCGTCCACATATTTTGACAGGGGTTCCGTGAGGGACCCTATTGTGGTAAAGTAGTGCCCCATCTTTAAACATATCTCTTCTTCTACGAAGGAACTGCAAGAGATACAGACATCTTTCCATACCTTCCAGCCATATCTTTAAAATGCTAGTGTGGATCATAGGACATAGCTATGTTTTCTTGTGCAAGAGGTATGCAGAACAAAGACATATTCACTTAGACCTAGGTTTACAAAATGCGGACATTACATAGTTTGCACAGAGAGGATTGAAGTGGCACCAATTGCTACCTTTGGTTAAAGCCTCTTTGCATCTTCTACACCCTGACCTCATGATAGTGCATTGTGGTAGAAATGACCTAGGCACATTGACTGGGGTAGGTTTGGAAATGCTTATGAAGGACACCTTTGGACAATTGATGTCACTTTTCCCACAAACTGTCTTTGAATATTTCTATATATGCCAAAGAGAGTAGTGGAAATGGTCAAAATAATGTTGTCCTAAGATTGAAAAATCTAAGAAGAATGTCAACAAAGCTATCTCTGCATACCTCAAAGACCATAGAATGGGGTCGATCTACAACTACAACATACTTTTTGATATGGCTGATATCTACAGAAGTGATGGAGAACACTTCACAGATCAAGGAAATAGAGTTTTTCTGAATAACCTGAAGTTGTGCATTCGGACCTACATGTAGCTCAAACTAATGAATATAAGGTCTCTTTTTAGAGCCACCCTATAACCGACAATTTAGGCCCACTATTTTAGGGCCAGGTAACTGCAACTCCTGAACCCTCGCCAAAATGTATTCTTAACACAGCTGTGGCGCAGCGGCCAGGCCATCTGACTTTAGAACACAGAGCTCTCACTTTGATCACTGGCTCTAGCAACTGTTCAGAATAGCTCCATCTGACTCTGGGCAATAGCTCACTTAATTTCCACGCAATCCCCCAGCGCCTGTACAAGTGAGTAGTTTGAACTTTAAAAATACCAAATTGATTCGAAAAGGCAGAATTGAACTTCACACTTCCTCTGTAGCACCTCCCAATAACCCTACAAACGTCACACTGTTTAAAGCAAAAGTTCCTCCTAGTACGTATGCACACATGCTGACACTACTTGGACAGGTGTGCCGCAGTGGCCAGAAAACATGAGTTCAGAGCACAGGGCTCACGGTTTAATCCCCTGCTCCGGCAGCAGCTCAGCTTAGAACCATGTGACTCTGGGCAATAGCTCACTTAATAGCTCACATAATTTCCACACCGGCCTCCAGGGCCTTCAGACCCATAGGGTTGAGTAATTTGCGCTTTACAAATACCGTATTGATTTACTTTCGCACTCCCTGTATAACACCACCTAAGCACCATATACAAGTTACCATGTTCCAAACAAAACTTCCTCCAACTATGTATAAAATATTGCTGACACTACTTGGACAGGTGTGGCACAGCGCCCAGAGAAAATGACTTCACAGCATAGGACACACAGTTTGGGCTCAAGGTTTCATCCACGAGTCCAGAAGCAGCTCACTTTAGCAGCATGACACTCTAGGCAATACCTCACTTAATTTACATACCCCACACTTTCAGACCGGTAGGGGTCAGTAGTTCAGCGGCTTTATCCCCGAGTCTGGCAGCAGCTCAGCTTACACCCCCAGGGCCATCACACCTGTAGGAGTGAGTAGTTTGCACTTTACAAATACTGATTTAATTTGATACGCACAAATGTACCTTTGCACTTCCTGTATAACACCCCCTATGCACCATAGACAAGTTACAAAGATCGCAAAAAAAGATACTCCGAGCAGGTATAACTACATACTGACCCTACTTGGACAGATGTGACACACAGTTTGGACTCACGCTTTCATCCCCAAGTCCGGCAGCATCTCAGCTTAGCACCATGAGACCCTAGACAATACCTCACATATTTTCCGTACCCTAGGACTTTCAGACCAGTAGGGCTCAGTAGTTCGTCTTACTAGGTATAAACACATGCTGACACTACTTCCACAGGTGTAGTGCAGCAGCCAGGGAACATGACTTCACAGCATAGTACACACAGTTTGCTTTCACGCTTTAATCCCCGACTCCCGCAGCAGCTCACCTTAGCAACATCAGACTCTAGGCAATACCTCACTTAATTTCCATAGCCCAGCACTTTCAGACCGGTAGGTATGAGTAGTTCACATTGCACCCCCTGTATAGCCCACCCTAAACACCCCACAGAGGTTACAGTGCTCCTACCCACCTCTTTCCTACTTTCTTCCCCTTTTTTCCCCTTACCCACTTCCACAGAATCACAAAATGGCGGCCAACACTTCCTAGTTGCAACCGCTCGCAATGCTCGCAGCCAATAAGCAGTAAACTCGTGATCGTACCCCACAACCAATCAGATGGCAGAATTCCCAAATATCAATATCTGTAAATTTCGATATTTCTCAAAAACTACTGAACGGATTTACACTACATAAACAAAGACGTGCTATCTTGACCAAGACCCTTCTCCCTACCAAATTTGGGGTAATTCCGTGCACCCTTTCAACCTGTAGTCTTGTCTAAAGTTTCCTATGGAATTTGCATGGAGAAAACACGTTTTGGGACCCCCCTTTTTTCTCTGCCCCTCTTGACGAATCAACCCTAAACTTAGGGCTCATATGAACAAAGAATTAGTTTGGAAAATTCCATGAAGATTCATCAAACGACACCAAAGTTATAAGCAAAACAAAAAATGCTCTTCCTATGGAAACTTGGTCCTAACTATAACTACCTGTTGGCGATCAACAGTAGGTATATATATATATATATATATATATATATATATATATATATATATATATATATATATATATATATTACCTACTGGCGGTCGCCAGTAGGTATATATAGTTAGGATTTTTTTCCTATGGGATTTTTGAAAATTCTATGTCGAATAACTTTGGCGTTTGAGGACGGAATTGGCTGAAATTTTCAGGAAAATGGAACATTTTGTTTCTGAGCAGCCCCTGAAACTTTGGGGGGGTTTCGTCAAGCGGTTGGACTCACTTTTAGCTCGAACGGCTGAATGGATTTCCACGAAACTTGGCAAAATTGTAGATATTGTTTGCCCGATGTGCCTTTGCTAGGTCTCAATATATGTGCTCCAGTGGATTTTGATAAATTAACGTTAAAAAAAAAATATATATCTGTAACAGCGCTCCGGTTAGCGCCCCGGTTCGCGTACCTGACGCGTAACGGAACTTCGCGAAGCGAAGCTGATTGGCTCTCCGGTGTCTGTCAACCTTCTAAACAGTCCGGAGCGGCCGCCATCTTGTCTCTCGGTAGGATCGAGAGACAAGAGGTGAAGAAAAACGAAGGGGGAAATTAATGAAAGGGGGCAAGGTAGACCCCTCCTGACCCCCGAGGATTGATGAGGGGGCTAATAAAGGGTCCCGCGGGGCAAAAAATAATTAAAAAATTCAGTTTTTTCGCGGTAGAGGCGCTACTCGGTACGCGAACCGGGTAGCTAACCGGTAGCGTAACGGGAGTCCGCCATCTTGTGTTTACGATGTTGTTTTCTAACGCGGCAGTTGCGCAAACGGAACGTTTACCGGTTCGCGGACCGGGTCGCGGCACCAAATTGAGCTAACGGGAAGCTACCCGGTGCGTGGACCGGTAGCGAAACAAATTTTTTTTTTTTTTTAAATATATACTTAAAAAAATTGTATTAAAAACATACAAAATATATTTTTCGATTTAAAGAAGAATACATTTTAAAGCTTTTGATATTTGCTATTAAAAAACCATTGAAATTCACTGAAAAAACCATAGGTTATACACCATATAGAGTTAGGAATTAGCATTTACAAAACCTTATTTTACTCACACAAAACCATTGAAATTCGCATATATAGTTAGTTGCACTAACTATATATCGCGCACCCGCAATCCACTGCTGATCATGTCACATATTACATCATTCATGACATGGTCAGTGACATCACTGATGACATCACTGATGACATCACTGATGACATCTCAAATGACATCACTGATGACATCACTGATGACAACATTCAGTGACTGTATGTTTCTGTAAAGTTAAAATATGTCTTACATATTGAAGAATGAGTGGATTTATAAGTGTTCGGATGAAGAATTTAGTAGGTGCATGACTGACTGTATGAGTGAGTGATTAAATGTGTCTCACTGAGTGCATGGGTTAGTGACTAAACTGTCCTAATTTGTGCATCATTATATCTGTTGTTCTGTAAACTGCTGCATGTGTTGATCAGTAGCTATATGAGTAACTATATGGGTTATTGATTGATTGCCCAAGTATTTGTATGGGAGACTGAGTGTGTGTGTGGGTGGCTGGGAGCTGTATGACTCTGTGCATAGATGTGTGAGCGGTTGATTCACTAGATGTATGGGTTCAAAAGTGCATGTGGAAACAGCTGTATGGGCGGTTGACTGTGTGCATGAGTGTATTGGTGAGTGAATGGATATCTCAGTGCTACATGTCAAAGTAAGTACATATGTAAAACACATTACATTTGAGAGTTGACATATATAAATAACTGTGCATAAGAGCCAGTGAATGTGTGAGTGGCTGTATGGATCATTGTGAACTTGTATCCGGGATTGTATAAGAGAGTAAATATGTGTTAGTATATGTTTGAATAAGTAAGGTGTGTATAACTGTATAGTTGAGAAAATAGAGGTGTGATTGATTCTTTGCATGACTGACTAGGTGTGTGTGTAACTCCATGGATGAGTGACAGTCTGTGAGTGTCTGTTTACACTGAGTGTATCTAAGGTTATATTAGAGTCTGAAGAGGTTCATCGTATTATCACATGAATGATGTCATCAGTGATGTGATCAGTAATGTCAAATGAGATGTCATCAGTGATGTCATCAGTGATGTCATTTGAGATGTCATCAGTGATGTCATCAGTGATGTCATTTGAGATGTCATCAGTGATGTCATCAGTGATGTCACTGACCATGTCATGAATGATGTAATATGTGACATGATCAGCAGTGGATTGCGGGTGCGCGATATATAGTTAGTGCAACTAACTATATATGCGAATTTCAATGGTTTTGTGTGAGTAGAATAAGGTTTTGTAAATGCTAATTCCTAACTATATATGGTGTATAACCTATGGTTTTTTCAGTGAATATATATATATATATATATATATATATATATATATATATATATATATATCCTGGGAATTTGGCATCATCTCATTGGTAAACAATATTATGAGGGGCTTGGGTCTTTTCCCCCCTAAATGCCACACCAGCAGCTAGAGCGCACTGCTCTCAAGGACCATTATATATATATATATATATATATATATATATATATATATATATATATATATATATATATATATATATATATATATTTACTGAAAAAACCATAGGTTATAGACCATATATAGTTAGGAATTAGCATTTACAAAACCTTGAAAATTCACTGAAAAAACCATAGGTTATAGACCATATATAGTTAGGAATTAGCATTTACAAAACCTTATTTTACTCACACAAAACCATTGAAATTCCATATATAGTTAGTTGCACTAACTATATATCGCGCACCCGCAATCCACTGCTGATGATGTCACATATTACATCATTCATGACATGGTCAGTGACATCACTGATGACATCACTGATGACATCTCAAACGACATCACTGATGACATCACTGACGACATCTCAAATGACATCACTGATAACATCTCAAATGACATCACTGATGACATCACTGATGACATCTCAAATGACATCACTGATGACATCACTGATGACATCATCCAGTGACTGTGTGTTTCTGTAAAGTTAAAATGTGTCTTACATATTGAAGAATGAGTGGAAGTATAATTGTCTGGACAAAGGATTTAGTAGGTGCATGACTGAATGTATGAGTGAGTGATTAAATGTGTCTCACTGAGTGCATGGGTTAGTGACTAAACTGTCTTAATTTGTGCATCATTATGTCTGTTGTTCTGTAAACTGCTGCATGTGTTGATCAGTAGCTATATGATTAACTATATGGGTTACTGATTGATTGTCCAAGTATTTGTATGGGAGACTGAGTGTGTGTGTGGCTGGCTGGCTGGGAGGTGTGTGACTCTGTGCAGATCAATGTGTACTTGTATCAATGATTCTATAAGAAGGTAAGTATGTGTTAGTATATGTTTGAAAATGTAAGGTGCTCTATGTTTAACTGTATAGACAAGAAAATGGAAGTGTCATTGATTCTTTAACAGGACTGACTACGTGTGTGAGTAACTCCATGGATGAGTGGCAGACTGTGAGTGTCTGTATAGGTGTATGAGTGCATATGATAGTGTTGTAAAGATGAGTGATTGTATGTATGAATGATTGTATGGGTGAATGAGTGAATGTGTGTGTAGACATAGCAATCAGTGAGTGCGTATGTAGTAACTAGTATTGGTGTGTCAATGGTTTCAAAAATTATACTCTGTATTTAACACTGGGTGAAACAGAGGTTATATTAAAATGTGAGGAGATGCATTGTATTGTCACATGAATGATATCATCAGTGATGTGGTCATTGATGTCAAATCAGATGTCATCAGTGATGTCATCAGTGATGTCATTTGAGATGTCATCAGTGATGTCATCAGTGATGTCACTGACCATGTCATGAATGATGTAATATGTGACATCATCAGCAGTGGATTGCGGGTGCGCGATATATAGTTAGTGCAACTAACTATATATGGAATTTCAATGGTTTTGTGTGAGTAAAATAAGGTTTTGTAAATGCTAATTCCTAACTATATATGGTCTATAACCTATGGTTTTTTTAGTGAATTTTCAAGGTTTTGTAAATGCTAATTCCTAACTATATATGGTCTATAACCTATGGTTTTTTCAGTGAATTTCATTGGTTTTTTAACAGCTAATATCTGTAGCTGTAAAATGTATTCTTCTTTAAATCCAAAAATATATTTTATATGTTTATGAATAATTTTTTTTTTAAATATTTTTTTTTCTTCGTTCCCGCTTCGCGAATCGGGAAGCTTCCCGTTAGCTGACCTTGATGCCGCGAAATAGACCGCGAGCCGGTAAACGTTTCTTTACCGCAACTGCCGCGTTAGAAAACAACATCGTGACGCCTCCCGTCCGCATGACGTTTCACGTTGTCGCGTGATACGTCATATGACGTGCTACGTTAGCGAACTGGTACGCGAAGCGAGTCGCAAAGCGCAGGTTTCTGGAAGCAAACCGGGAGGCCCTGCAAAGCGCTTAACGTAAACACAGCAGGTCATGTGACTTGGTAATAACACTTTTCATTGGTTCATTTCACTTTTGGTTTCCTAATGATGTAAGACTAGGTCATATAATCTAAAATGAACACTTTTCATTGGTTGAGAACTCTTGTTTTTCCCAAATGATGAAAATCCCTCCTTCTTTCCTCACTCTGACTTTCATCATTGTGAGAGAAAGACCCTTTGTGATCACTGAGCAATGGCTTCTTTAGTAGCTTCAGCTGGTGCTTCCCCACCACCTCCACCACATCCAAGGAAGAGTGGACCACCTGCTCAAGTTATAATTCAACAAGAAGAGGAAGAAGAGGAACAGAACGACGAGCACGAAGAGAGGCAGTTTTTGCCTGAGGAGCCCAGGACGTCTCACCGGAAAGAAAACTTCATTTGGCAATTTTTTAAAATTCCCAAAGGTCAGAAAAAAGTAAATGCAAGATACGTAACTTGCCTTATATGTCAAGATAGACTGTCCAGAGGAACCGAGAAAAAATACAGTTTCGGAAACTACACAATGCATCGCCATATGACTAGGTGGCATCCTAACAACTACAGTGCTGCACAGTTTCGGAACGACCTAGATAATCTCCCTATTATGGCCAGAAGATCTGTTGTACCGGAAGTAACGGGACCAGAGGGCAGGGAGATGGTGCCAAATATACAAATGAGATTTGGTGAAGTAAAACACATCTGCGTATATTGCGATGGATTCATTTGCTACGGAGAAAGAAGCATCACTCTGATCAACAGAGCTATTGAATATCATATGCAAGTTTGTACGAAACGCCCAAAATAATAAATACATTTTTTTGTTTTGTTGCTCCTGTTGAGCCCTTTACAATGAATCGTTTTCATTGCCCCCTCCAAGAAAAACCCAAAAAAATATAAAACTGTTGAGAAAAATTCAAAAAAAGTAAAAAAATGTTCCGAAAAATAATAAAAAAAATATAAAACAACAAAAACAATAAAAAAAAAGTTCTTTTCAGAACTACCTCCCCGTTTTTAAAAAATGGTACAATATTTGGAACTGTGCCAACCTCTATTTCTCTTAGTTCGCTTCCCAGTTCGCTCGCCGGTACGCGAACCGGAAGCGAACCAAAAACAGTAAGTATAAGGGAAGGAAACAGACACTTATGTTAAAAGAAAGACAGCTATAGGGGAGTAAACTAGAGATACTATTACCCGTAATCCACTGCTGATGATGTCACATATTACATCATTCATGACATGCTCAGTGACATCATCAGCAGAGTATTGCGGGTTTTTTGGCAATGTGCATTATCCACGGTTTAATAACGCTGCCTTTTGCTTTATATAAGTTTTCAAATTGTATGAAATATATACCAATAGGTCGTTATGAACCTTTAGGTAGTGCTTTTCTTCATGAGGTCTGGTTGCTTCCATACACATACAGATGTTTCAAAGATGATCAAGAAGTTTATCTGAATGGAGAGGAATGCACTGAGACGCCAGATCATTCACTAATGTGTAGGCACATACAGTTACACGGTTCATGCAACAAACACCGACCAAATATGGCTTGCGTGTTGCAAGGCACGCCAGTTCCTGCTATCATCCCCACGTTCAAGTTGTTGGAAAATGGTAGTTATTTGATGCTCAATAATGAAGATTGTTCTGGGTTAATTAAAAGTATTCCTTTTATCGTAACAGTAAGTGAACGGGTTATTTGCTGCAGAAATGTTCTATTTCCTCCCACACATGAACATAGGGAGTTTTCAATCTCGCCACAAATACCAACCTTGGGAGCAGATTTCAACGGCATGGCAAGAATAAGAGCTCTTTTGTCTCAGAGAGAGGTGGCCTTGAGTTCGGCCCGTGAAACTTTCGTGCTTCACATAGCGAACACCCGTACAGAGGTGCAGACCCTTTTCAATTCAGATTTGCCTTTCCATTTCAGCAAGATGGTTCGGACTATCTTTAACGCATCCTCCACAAAGGCCCTGGCGCACTTTTTTAAAGTTGTTACCAGTGGTCTTGTGACTTCATTTGAGAAAATCTTTGGAGTCATCCCTGCTTTCTTTCATTCTATTTTTTCCACTCTGCTTCGTGGATTGCCATTTTTACTTGCATTACCAGCGGACGCTCTTGTGCTTTTTTACATTTTTAAATATGGATGTCCCTCCTATGCAACCTCCCGCCCTGCAGCTGCTGACACTGTTCCGCAATCGCATGCTAGAATATTATGGCACAATGCCGTTGGCGATATTAAGCACGGCATATGGATTATCTTTTCGATTCTCCTACTTCACCTGTGTCCAGCCTGTATTTCACTGCCTGACCTATGATTTCGATTGGGCCATTGATTTGTGTCTCTGCGGACCGGTTTCTCCTGACGTCGACTTTAATCAGCTGATGACACCTATCATTACTCACGAGTTGGTTTGTCCTGGCGAAAGGATTATGGCTGTGGCATTGATGCATGGACTAATTGGTCCCTGGAATTTACTGGCGGCAACACAGTCTTTCTTGGAACAGAGCTTTCTTGAAAACCCACCGAGCTGTCCTCTGATGGTGATAGAGGATCCGGTGCTGGGAGAGCACGTATGTTCTTTTCCGCTTTTAAATTGGATGGCTGAACTCTTTTCGGATGAAGACGGTGACTTCCTATTGGAGGCTGTTGCAGCTTATTTTGCATACACAGTTATGTCATAGACCTTTTTCATTTTTGATATGCTGAGTACTAGCATTTCATTGACAATTCATTGACTTATTTGTCAAGTTTTTATTATTTAGCTTGCCTATTGGCTTAAGACTCGATAAAGTACTTGGCTGTTTTATTTTTCTTTAGCATTAAATTTTCCTAGTTTTTAATATTTTACCTTGCGGACCGTCCACATATAAAGTTGCAATCTGCTCTCATGAGATGGCACTTCTATTATCTTATTCAGTTTGTTTCCGGATCATGGGGAGGTGTCATCTAGGTCCTGGATATCTTTACACCGTGTTAAGTTAGCATGGGCTCATTACCGGTTTAAACGCCATTTTTCCTTTTTTGCAACTTCTGCACACGACACTTAGTTGTTGCTTTAGCTTTCAACCTAATAGTTCATCGTGATTTACATGAGAATAATATGTTATTGCTCTACTATCTGCTTTACTTGTTAAACTATATCTGTACAGCGAGTGCTGAAGTTTCAAGAACAACACGATACAGAATTGTTATGAGGTCTGATCTCCACGACTTCATACTCATAACATAAGTGCAGCTTCTGCCAATTCTGGGCATGAGGCGGGTTTTATATTGCTTTGCCGAACACACATACACAACACTTGATGCGGTTCACATGAAGAGAGAGCTGGTGTATGCTGATGTGATTCCTTCAAATCTAAGACACTAAAGTATGGGCGCGCCCTAAACCAACACAAAGAGACCTTCTTAGCAAATAATATAATATGTGTATTAGGGAGGGTGAGATATAAGCAGCCGCGGGCTGTGGAGGGAGTTACGATGGGGCAGGGAGGCGGGGAGGGGGAGGGGCAGGGTGGAGCACTCTCCACCCTGCCCCTCCCCCTCCCCGCCTCCCTGCCCCACCGTAACTCCCTCCACGGCCCGTGGCTGCTTATAAGTGTTGATAACTCTTATTCATTTACAGCATGTTAACATACTGTCACCATTCGCTTTTTATGTACTAGTAACTATGCTGGTAATTTTGCTACTGATAATATGTGTACTTGTATTATCTAAGATACTACGCCTGAGAAGACGGCATTAGTAAATAAACATTTCAAATACACATGTGTTCTTCTTAACTCCATGTTCTGGTTTCTAAGAAATATATAACGACCGACTGTTCATGAGTTCCACGTATCCTGAGGTACTATAAGTTCATATTCTGGATTGTCTAAACATTGAGAGTTTGTTATATCCAATGTGACACTGTACCTAGCTTGCTAAGGGGTTTTTGAGTACTAAGGTGAGTTTTGGGGCACCCTAATTCGCCGAGGTTCCAATCCTCTGTCCACAGTTCTGTGTGAGAACAGAAACCCTGCAACAGGGTCACCCCCGACCCTTCCTGGAGCTTCATCACACTTGCGATACAACTCCAGCAATGCGCCACCTTTACGGCACAGTTACATCACGCATCTGTGCTGTTTTCGCCCCATGATGCGCCGCATTGTAAATGCAGCACACCATAGGTGACGGAACAGCGGCACAGAATGACTAACACATCCCTGGTGATGCGCCAGTCATCATAAATCTATCCCTATGCTTCTTATCTTGTTCGAGATGAACCGCCATATGTATCATCAAAGTTTTTTGCATTTCCTAAATAGCGAACTTTAAGGAATAAATAGCGATTCTTTACCATTCCTAGTTTGCGATTAGCTATTTGCTAATTACAAATTACCCATTCATTTCCTTCATTTCCATAGGACGGTTGGACTCACTTTTAGCTCGAACGGCTGAATGGATTTCCACGAAACTTGGCAAAATTGTAGGGACTGGTAGCCCGATGTGCCTTTGCTATGTCTCAAGATATATGCTCCAGTGGTTTTTACGAAAATTAACTTTGAAAAATATATATTGGGCTACATTGGCCTATATATATGTTGGAGCCCAAATGTAGCCCAATGTAGCCCAATGAAGCCCAATGAAGCCCAATGTAGCCCAATGTAGCCCAAAGATGGCCGCCAGAGACAAAAAAAACAAATGTAGCCCAAATATCAGCCAGATGTAGCCCAACTATAGCCCAGTGACAGAATGACCAATCAGCTTCGCAAACCTCCGTTACGCGAAGCGGAGCGCTGTTACAGATATATATCTTTTTTTGAACGTTAATTTCTCAAAATCCACTAGAGCACATATATTGAGACCTAGCAAAGGCACATCGGGCTACCAGTCCCTAATATTTTACCAAGTTTCGTGAAAATCCATTCAGCCGTTCGATTATTATTATTTTTTTTTTTTTTTGCCCCGCGGGGCCCTTTTAAAACCTCCACATCAAACCTAGGGGGTCATTTGCCCCTTCGCTTTGGCCTCCTCTTGTCTCTCGATCCTACCGAGAGACAAGATGGCGGCCGCTACGGACTGTTTGGAATGTTGACAGACGCCGGAGAACCAATCAGCTTCGCTTCACAAAGCTCCGTTGCGCGAAAAGTACGCGTCCTGGAGCGCTGCCCGGTCCGCTGTTACAGATATATATCTTTTTTTAAACGTTAATTTCTCAAAATCCACTGTAGCATATATTTTGAGACCTACAAAAGGCACATCGGGCTACCAGTCCCTACAATTTTGCCAAGTTTCGTGCAAATCCATTCAGCCGTTCGGGCTAAAAGTGAGGCCAACCGCCCTATGGAAAACTCAATGTTAAAAACACGTTTTGGGACCCCCCTTTTTTCTCGGCCCCCCTTGACGAACCCCCCCCAAATTTTCAAGGGCTGCTCAGAAACAAAATGTGCCATTTTCCTGAAAATTTCAGCCAATTCCGTCCACAAACTCCAAAGTTATTAGACATAGAATTTTCAAAAATCCCATAGAGAAAAAATCCTAACTATATATACCTACTGGCGACCGCCAGTAGGTTATATATATATATATATATATATATATATATATATATATATATATATATATATACTCCTTAACTCAAGGGATTTGGATAATAATTAAAAGCAGGGCTCTGCTTAGTAGTTCGACACCGTTGGAGAGAGCGCCTTTGGACCACATTAACTTTGAGCCAAGCTGTGTGATATATATAGGGTGCTTCACTAGGCTGCAGAACGCCAGGACTTCCGCACAGACTACCGCAGGCGCTGATGAGGCCATACCGGCCGAAATGCATACGCCGTTTGTTTGAATAAAGGTGCTGCCGCTTCTCATCCCCTCCGAGGCTGCTGCTTCTTTCTTTGAGAGGAGGTATTTTTTCACATTTGTCTGCGCGCTATCCAGAAGCGCGGTTCAGTAGCCCCCTCATCGCAAGTGGCCAGGAGACTCTGGAACCTGCTTCGGCATTCTTTTTTTCTACAAGTTATTGTAAGTCTCACTGGCCCGCCGGCAGTCCTCGCACCTGAAGCGATATTGCGAGACATTTCTCTCCACTTGGGCGGGGCCTTAATTCTCCCTGCTCACGCTACACAAGGGGCTTGGACCTATGGTTGATGAGGTCTGGGGACTGGAGGCTGCACCCCGAGCTTCAAATTCTGCGGTTTCATGGACGCTTTGCAGCGCACCTTGCCCTCTGCTATTTTTCTTGTATTTTCCAAGACCGCTCCACTGCCATACTCACCTGGGAGCTACTAATGCATCTTGGGACATGGAGTCCGCTGATTCACTCGGACCCGTCACATGGAGGATTAGCTTGCTGAGGGGCGGAGCTGTGACATTGTACCTATCACAAGGTGGCAGGGTGCTTCACTAGGCTGCAGAACGCCAGGACTTCCGCACAGACTACCGCAGGCGCTGATGAGGCCATACCGGCCGAAATGCATACGCCGTTTGTTTGAATAAAGGTGCTGCCGCTTCTCATCCCCTCCGAGGCTGCTGCTTCTTTCTTTGAGAGGAGGTATTTTTTCACATATATATATATATATATATATATATATATATATATATATATATATATATATATATATATATATATATATATATATATATATATATATATATATATATATATATATATATATATATATATATATATATATTCACTGAAAAAACCATAGGTTATAGACCATATATAGTTAGGAATTAGCATTTACTAAACCTTATTTTACTCACACAAAACCATTGAAATTCCATATATAGTTAGTTGCACTAACTATATATCGCGCACCCGCAATCCACTGCTGATGATGTCACATATTACATCATTCATGACATGGTCAGTGACATCACTGATGACATCACTGATGACATCTCAAATGACATCACTGATGACATCACTGATAACAACATCCAGTGATTTTTTGTTTCTATAAAGTTTAAATATGTCTTACATATTGAAGAATGAGTGGATGTGTAAGTGTCTGGACGAAGGATTTAGTAGGTGCATGACTGACTGTATGAGTGAGTGATTAAATGTGTCTCACTGACTGCATGGGTTAGTGACTAAACTGTCTTAATTTGTGCATCATTATGTCTGTTGTTCTGTAAACTGCTGCATGTGTTGATCAGTAGCTATATGAGTAACTATATGGGTTATTGATTGATTGCCCAAGTATTTGTATGGGAGACTGAGTGTGTGTGTGGCTAGCTGGGAGGTGTGTGACTCTGTGCAGATCAATCTGTACTTGTATCAATGATTGTATAAGAAGGTAAGTATGTGTTAGTATATGTTTGAAAATGTAAGGTGCTCTATGTTTAACTGTATAGACAAGAAAATGGAAGTGTCATTGATTCTTTACAGGACTGACTAGGTGTGTGAGTAACTCCATGGATGCGTGGCAGACTGTGAGTGTCTGTATAGGTGTATGAGTGCATATGATAGTGTTGTAAAGATGAGTGATTGTATGTATGAATGATTGTATGGGTGAATGAGTGAAGGTGTGTGTAGACGTAGCAATCAGTGAGTGCGTATGTAGTAACTAGTATTGGTGTGTCAATGGTTTCAAAAATTATACTCTCTTTTTAACACTGGGTGAAACAGAGGTTATATTAAAATGTGAGGAGATGCATTGTATTGTCACATGAATGATATCATCAGTGATGTGGTCATTGATGTCAAATGAGATGTCATCAGTGATGTCATCAGTGATGTCATTTGAGATGTCATCAGTGATGTCATCAGTGATGTCACTGACCATGTCATGAATGATGTAATATGTGACATCATCAGCAGTGGATTGCGGGTGCGCGATATATAGTTAGTGCAACTAACTATATATGGAATTTCAATGGTTTTGTGTGAGTAAAATAAGGTTTAGTAAATGCTAATTCCTAACTATATATGGTCTATAACCTATGGTTTTTTCAGTGAATTTTCAAGGTTTTGTAAATGCTAATTCCTAACTATATATGGTCTATAACCTATGGTTTTTTCAGTGAATTTCATTGGTTTTTTAACAGCTAATATCTGTAGCTGTAAAATTTATTCTTCTTTAAATCCAAAAATATATTTTATATGTTTATGAATAATTATTTTTTTAAATATTTTTTTTTCTTCGTTCCCGCTTCGCGAATCGGGAACCTTACAGTAAAAAAATGTTCAGAAAAATAAAAAAAAAAGTTCTTTTCAGAACTACCTCCCCGTTATTAAAAAATTGGTACAATATTTGGAACTGTGCCAACCTCTATTTCTCTTAGTTCGCTTCCTAGTTCGCTCGCTGGTACGCGAACTGGAAGCGAACCAAAAACAGTAAGTATAAGGGAAGGAAACACACACTTATGTTAAAAGAAAGACAGCTATAGGGGAGTAAACTAGAGATACTATTACCCATAATCCACTACTGATGATGTCACATATTACATCATTCATGACATGCTCAGTGACATCATCAGCAGAGGATTGCGGGTTTTTTGGCAACATGCCTTATCGACGGTTTAATAACGCTGCCTTTTGCTTTATATAAGTTTTCAAATTGTATGAAATATATACCAATAGGTCTTTATGAACCTTTAGGTAGTGCTTTTGTTCATGAGGTCTGGTCGCTTCCATACACATACAGATGTTTCAAAGATGATCAAGAAGTTTATCTGAATGGAGAGGAATGCACTGAGACGCCAGATCATTCACTAATGTGTAGGCACATACAGTTACACGATTCATGCAACAAACACCGACCAAATATGGCTTGCGTGATGCAAGGCACGCCAGTTCCTGCTATCATCCCCACGTTCAAGTTGTTGGAAAATGGTAGTTATTTGATGCTCAATAATGAAGATTGTTCTGAGTTAATTAAAAGTATTCCTTTTATCGTAACAGTAAGTGAACGGGTTATTTGCTGCAGAAATGTTCTATTTCCTCCCACACATGAACATAGGGAGTTTTCAATCTGGCCACAAATACCAACCTTGGGACACGTTTCAACGGCATGACAAGAATAAGAGCTCTTTTGTCTCAGAGAGAGGTGGCCTTGAGTTCGGCCCGTGAAACTTTCGTACTTCACATAGCGAACACCCGTACACAGGTTTGCCTTTCAATTTCAGCAACATGTTTCCGACTATCTTTAACGCATCCTCCACAAAATCCCTGGCACACTTTTTTAAAGTTGTTACCAGTGGTCTCGTGACTTCATTTGAGAAAATCTTTGGAGTCATCCCTGCTCCCTTTCATTCCATTTTCTCCACTCTGGTTCGTGGATTGCATTTTTACTTGCATTACCAGCGGACGCTCTTGTGCTTTTTTACATTTTTAAATATGGATGTCCCTCCTATGCAACCTCCGACCCTGCAGCTGCTGACACTGTTCCGCAATCGCATGCTAGAATATTATGGCACAATGCCGTTGGCGATATTAAGCACGGCATATGGATTATCTTTTCGGTTCTCCTACTTCACCTGTGTCCAGCCTGTATTTCACTGCCTGACCTGTGATTTCGATTGGGCCATTGATTTGTGTCTCTGCAGACCGGTTTCTCCTGACGTCGACTTTAATCAGCTGATGACTCCTATCATTACTCACGAGTTGATTTGTCCTGGCGAAAGGATTATGGCTGTGGCATTGATGCATGGACTACTTGGTCCCTGGAATTTACTGGCGGCAGCACAGTCTTTCTTGGAACACAGCTTTCTTGAAAACCCACCGAGCTGTCCTCTGATGGTGATAGAGGATCCGGTGCTGGGAGAGCACGTATGTTCTTTTCCGCTTTTAAATTGGATGGCTGAACTGTTTTCGGATGAAGACGGTGACTTCCTGTTGGAGGCTGTTGCAGCTTATTTTGCATACACAGTTATGTCATAGACCTTTTTCATGTTTTATATGCTGAGTACTAGCATTTCATTGACAATTCATTGACTTAATTGTCAAGTTTTTATTATTTACCTTGCCTATTGGCTTAAGACTCGATAAAGTACTTGGCTGTTTTATTTTTCTTTAGCATTGAATTTTCCTAGTTTTTAATGCTTTACCTTGCGGACCGTCCACATATAAACTTGCAATCTGCTCTCATGAGATGGCACTTCTATTATCTTATTCAGTTCGTTTCCGGATCATGAGGAGGTGTCATCTAGGTCCTGGATATCTTTACACCGTGTTAAGTTAGCATGGGCTCATTACCGGTTTAAACGCCATTTTTCCTTTTTTGCAACTTCTGCACACGACATTTAGTTGTTGCTTTAGCTTTCCACCTAGTAGTTCATCGTGGTTTACATGAGAATAATATGTTATTGGTCTACTATCTGCTTTACTTGTTAAACTATATCTGTACAGCGAGTGCTAAAGTTTCAAGAACAACACGGTACAGAATTGTTATGAGGTCTGATCTCCACGACTTCATACTCATAACATAAGTGCAACTTCTGCCAATTCTGGGCATGAGGCGGGTTTTATATTGCTTTGCCGAACACACATACACAACAGTTGATGCGGTTCACATGAAGAGAGAGCTGGTGTATGCTGATGTGATTCCTTCAAATCTAAGACACTAAAGTATGGGCACGCCCTAAACCAACACAAAGAGACCTTCTTAGCAAATAATATAATATGTGTATTAGGGAGGGTGAGATATAAGCAGCCGCGGGCCGTGGAGGGAGTTACGGTGAGGCAGGGAGGCGGGGAGGGGGAGAAGCAGGGTGGAGCCCTCTCTACCTTGCCCCTCCCCCTCCCCGCCTCCCTGCCCCACCGTAACTCCCTCCACGGCCCGCGGCTGCTTATAAGTGTTGCTAACTCTTATTCATTTACAGCATGTTAACATACTGTCACCATTCGCTTTTTATGTACTAGTAACTATGCTGGTAATTTTGCTACTGATAATATGTGTACTTGTATTCTCCACCCTGCTTCTCCCCCTCCCCGCCTCCCTGCCTCACCGTAACTCCCTCCACGGCCCGCGGCTGCTTATAAGTGTTGCTAACTCTTATTCATTTACAGCATGTTAACATACTATCACCATTCACTTTTTATGTACTAGTAACTATGCTGGTAATTTTGCTACTGATAATATGTGTACTTTTATTATCTAAGGTACTACGCCTGAGAAGACGGCATTAGTAAATAAACATTTCAAATACACATGTGTTCTTCTTAACTCCATGTTCTGGTTTCTAAGAAATATATAACGACCGACTGTTCATGAGTTCCACGTATCCTGAGGTACTATAAGTTCATATTCTGGATTGTCTAAACATTGAGAGTTTGTTATATCCAATGTGACACTGTACCTAGCTTGCTAAATAGTTTTTGATTACTAACGTGAGTTTTGGGACACCCTAATTCGCCGAGGTTCCAATCCTCTGTCCACAGTTCTGTGTGAGAACAGAAACCCTGCGACAGGGGCACCCCCGACCCTTGCTGGACCTTCATCACACTTGCGATACAACTCCAGCAATGCGCCACCTTTACGGCACAGATACATCACGCATCTGTGCTGTTTTTGCCCCGTGATGCGCCGCATTGTAAATGCAGCACACCATAGGTGACGGAACAGCGGCACAGAATGACTAACACATCCCTGGTGATGCGCCAGTCATCATAAATCTATCCCTATGCTTCTTATCTTGTTAGAGATGAACCGCCATATGTATCATCAAAGTTATTTGCATTTCCTAAATAGCGAACTTTAAGGAATAAATAGCGATTCTTTACCATTCCTAGTTTGCGATGAGCTATTTGCTAATTAGCCGAATGTAGCCCAATGAAGCCCAATGTAGCCCAATGTAGCCCAAAGATGGCCGCCAGACACACAAAAAAACAAATGTAGCCCAAATATCAGCCAGATGTAGCCCAACTATAGCCCAGTGACAGAATGACCAATCAGCTTCGCAAACCTCCGTTACGCGAAGCGGAGCGCTGTTACAGATATATATCTTTTTTTGAACGTTAATTTCTCAAAATCCACTGGAGCACATATATTGAGACCTAGCAAAGGCACATCGGGCTACCAGTCCCTAATATTTTGCCAAGTTTCGTGCAAATCCATTCAGCCGTTCAATTATTATTTTTATTATTTTTTTTTTCCCCGCGGGGCCCTTTTAAAACCTCCACATCAAACCTAGGGGGTCAGCGAGGATCTACTATGCCCCCTTATAGTTATTTCCCCCTTTGTTTTGACCTCCTCTTGTCTCTCGATCCTACCGAGAGACAAGATGGCGGCCGCTACGGACTGTTTGGAATGTTGACAGACGCCGGAGAACCAATCAGCTTCGCTTCACAAAGCTCCGTTGCGCGAAAAGTCCGCGAACCAGAGCGCTAACCGGTCCGCTGTTACAGATATATATCTTTTTTTAAACGTTAATTTCTCAAAATCCACTGGAGCACATATATTGAGACCTACAAAAGGCACATCGGGCTACCAGTCCCTACAATTTTGCCAAGTTTCGTGCAAATCCATTCAGCCGTTCGGGCTAAAAGTGAGGCCAACCGCCCTATGGAAAACTCAATGTTAAAAACACGTTTTGGGACCCCCCTTTTTTCTCGGCCCCCACTGGACGAACCCCCCCCAAATTTTCAAGGGCTGCTCAGAAACAAAATGTGCCATTTTCCTGAAAATTTCAGCCAATTCCGTCCACAAACGCCAAAGTTATTAGACATAGAATTTTCAAAAAACCCATAGAGAAAAAATCCTAACTATATATACCTACTGGCGACCGCCAGTAGGTAATATATATATATATATATATATATATATATGCACAAAAACCCCTTCTCAAAGAAAAGGAGGCAGAGTCCCAGGAGGAACAGGTAGGAAACGCTTCTTTATTGGCAACTTGGCGAATGCATTTCGGCAGCACACCTGCCTTCCTCAGCACTCAAAGCGTCCCATGGGTTGAATGTCACGCTGCCTGTGAGTCCCTCTTTGATGTTCTTGCTGGTACAAGTTAGCTCCGCCCTTCTGATGAAGTCCTCGCACCTGTGGGTAGTCCCGAGTGTAGCGCAGGACTACAGGCCCCAGAATGCAACTTAATAGGTGATTGGGACACAGGTGCAGGGGAACGACTAGAGTAGAACAAAGTCATTGCGGGCTGGTCGGGGAACAGCGTGGACCCGGTGGGGACTGCGGAATCAGTCCCGCTTTGATGTGCCAACTGGAAAGCGCCTCCTCCGGTCCCCCAATACCATCGCAGCCATGTCGACCTCAGAGTCCAAAAAGCAGGGGTTGGGCTGCAATGAGTCCTACCCAGCATATATATATAAAACTCGTGCAGAGACCCATTCAAAGAACTGCCACTGGAAGTTAGTAAATCGCGGGTTTAATGGCAGCCTGCTGGCAGCTTCTCTGAATGAAGCCAACCACATGCCACTGAAGAGAGAGCATGGGGCACTCGAAACGCGTTTGGCAAAGGAACTTTTGGAGTCATTCAGCATTCAGAGAAGCTGCCAGCAGGATGCCATTAAACCAGTGATTTACTAACTTCCAGTGGCAGTTCTTTGAATGGGTGTCTGCACGAGTTGGATTTAAAAAGCGGCTGTCCCAGTCTCAATAAAGAACTGCCCACCGCTGATGTGCGGATCCTGACAGGCTCCTAATGGCGCCGAGCTCTAAGGAAGGAAGGTGAGCTTGCGCCAGTGCAGGATGGCGTTCACTCTGCTCACCGTGACAGCTACAAAGCAGGGCAGCGGACTGAAGTCTGTGTGACCTCGACCCACTTGGGATTTTATTATATGGTTTACTTGCTGTAAACGAAGCACACCCACTGGGGACTTCATTATCCAGAAGGCCGTGCTGTCAGCCACGCCCCTACAGGCAGGTGATGTTTATTAACTGTGCTTCAATGCAGCCAACCACATGCCACTGAAGAAGAGACCATGGGGCTCTCGAAGCGCGTTTGGCAAAGGAACTTTTGGAGTCATTCAGCATTCAGAGAAGCTGCCAGCAGGCTGCCATTAAACCTGTGATTTACTAACTTCCAGTGGCAGTTCTTTGAATGGGTCTCTGCACGAGTTGGATATATATATATATATATATTCACTGAAAAAACCTTAGGTTATAGACCATATATAGTTAGGAATTAGCATTTAAAAAACCTTATTTTACTCACACAAAACCATTGAAATTCCATATATAGTTAGTTGCACTAACTATATATCGCGCACCCGCAATCCACTGCTGATGATGTCACATATTACATCATTCATGACATGGTCAGTGACATCACTGATGACATCACTGATGACATCTCAAATGCCACGAACAACTCTCCAGAGGGACCGAAAAAAAATATAGTTATGGTAATTATACCATGCATCGACACATGGAGAGGTGGCACCCGCTTAATTATAGTGCTGCACAAATGAGAGATTTGGTGGACAACCCCCGACCTGCCAGTATATCCACCAATGAAGTGGCACTGACAGCATCAGAGGCAAGGGAAACGGTCCCAAATATTCAGAAGAACTTTGGAAAAATTAAAATGACATGTTTAGATTGTGGCAAATTAATTTCATGTGGACAGATGAGTGTTACTCTAATAAATACAGCATATGAACATCATCAATGTTCAAAACGTCCCCGAAACTAAATTTTCTTTTTTTTTGGTTGCTCCTGTTGAGCCCTTTGTACTGAATCATTTTTGTTTCCCCCCCCCCTCCGAAAAAACACAAAAAAAAAATAAAACAACAAAAAATAAATAAAAAAATTTCTTTTCAGAACTACCTTCCCTTTATGAAAAATTGCTAGAATGTTTAACACTCTAGCATCCTCTATTTCTTTTGATTCGCTTCCCGGTTCGTTTCCCCGGTACGCGAACCGGAAGCGAACTAAAAAAACATTATATTTTTTTAAAAACGAGTAAGTAAACAGAGTAATGTGAAAAGAAAGACAAATAGAGGGAGTAACAAACAGTTACTGTTCAAAGAGAGACTGAGAAAAGAAGTGATATATAATCTCCAATGTGTATTTAACATCTCTTTATCATCTCCTGCCTCCATGTTGTTTCGGCTTTCCAGACAGACTATGGTATGAATTCCATTTTCCACAATAACTTCTTTAACAACAGGCAAGATATCTACAAAGGAGACGGCGTTTATTAATTTATAGACTCTGCATTGGTACCTACATGTTGCTACGTAAATAAATAAAAAAATTTAAAAAAAACAACAAAACGAACAACTGATAAACATACAATAAGTTAAAAGTCAATCATTCTTGTTTCCTTGTAGTACGCTCCCCAGTCCGCTTTCCGTTACGCGTACCGGGCGCACCCCACGAAAAAAAACAATATATTTTTTTTTTTTTTGGGCCCCGCGGGGCCCTTTTAAAGCCTCCACATCAAACCTAGGGGGTCAGGGAGGATCTACTATGCCCCCTTATGGTCATTTCCCCCTTTGTTTTGGCCTCCTCTTGTCTCTCGATCCTACCGAGAGACAAGATGGCAGCCGCTCCGGACTGTTTAGAATGTTGACAGACACCGGAGAGCCAATCAGCTTCGCTTCGCGAAGTTCCGTTACGCGTCAAGTACGCAAACCGGAGCGCTACCCGGAGCGCTGTTACAGATATATATCTTTTTTTGAACGTTAATTTCTCAAAATCCACTGGAGCACATATATTGAGACCTAGCAAAGGCACATCGGGCTAACAGTCCCTACAATTTTGCCAAGTTTCGTGCAAATCCATTCTGCCGTTCGGGCTAAAAGTGAGGCCAACCGCCCTATGGAAATTAACATGAGAAAAACGCGTTTTGGGACCCCCTTTTATCTCGGCCCCCCCTTGACGAACCCCCCCCAAATTTTCAGTGGCTGCTCAGAAACAAAATGTTCCATTTTCCTGAAAATTTCAGCCAATTCCGTCCACAAACGCAAAGTTATTAGACATAGAATTTTCAAAAATCCCATAGAGAAAAAATCCTAACTATATATACCTACTGGTTTTGTAATAGGAAACAAGTTGTGGGGACAACCCAAGGGGAGGATACTGTGGTAACCATTGGAGATGTGAGTCTCCTACAGACAATGGTAGGTCTAAACAATGACACTGAGAGTGTCCCAAGTACTTTGGAATGTTTGGAACAGGAAGAATTAAGATTTGATTGCTTGAGCGGAAGCGGGTTCAAAGCCAGGTCCCGATTCTTGCCTCAAATACATAATGACAAAATTGATGTCTTTGAAAATGGAGTAATTGAGGAATTTAAGAAATTAGAGAAAATAAGTAAACCAAGACAGGATAATCTTTCACGCCAACAACGACAAGCCTTAAGTGACTTACAAAACAACAGGGATGTTGTGATAAAGATGTCAGATAAAGGCGGTAATGTCGTGGTATGGCCGGTTGAAATGTATTTATCTGAGGGCAAGAGACAACTTGATGATCAGGAGAATTACACAATCAGTAATAGAATGTGTTATGAGGATAGCAATTTAAACTATCAAATCCAATTGTCAAAATGGAAACAAGAGGGTCTCCTGTCTGAAGATGAATTTAAATTCCTCAAATGCGATCATCCTAAATTGGCAGCGTTATACTTACTCCCAAAGTTACACAAAAACGCCCAGAATCCCCCGGGTAGGCCGATTGTGTCCTCCATGGGAAGTACGTATGAAAGTACCTCTAAGTACATTGACCACTTTCTACGTCCGTATGTACAAAAGTTACCATCGTACTTACAGGATACCCGAGATTTTCTGAATGTCATTGATCCAGTTGTGTGGGAGGACGGTATGTGGCTGATGACACTTGATGTCAACAGCCTGTACACGTGCATACCCCATGATCTGGGATTAGCCGCGAATGAACACTTTTTGAAGCAACGTGATGTAAAGTATCTGCTGCATACGAAAATGCTCGTAGACATGATGTATAGATGCCTGACGAACAATTATTTTTTGTTCAATCATGTGGTCTATTGCCAGGCCCGGGGGACCGCGATGGGAACCTGCTTCGCCCCCAGCTACGCAGGATTGTTCCTGGGCTGGTGGGAGGAGCAGGTGGCCAAGAACAACTCGGCATTTTCCCACAATGTGGTTCTGTGGGCCAGGTATATAGACGACGTGTTTTGCCTCTGGAAAGGTACGAAAGAGGCGGCACTACAGTTTGTTGATGATCTGAATGCAAATAGTTGTAATTTGAAATTTACCTGCTTGATCGACCAACAGTCGGTAGAGTTTTTGGATGTAGTGGTATTTGTTGACAAGGACAAACTTAGAAGCAGGCTGTATCGTAAACCAACTGCAGGGAACAGCTTGCTCCATGCTTCCAGCTGCCACCCCAAAAACTTGATCAGCAGTATACCCTTTGGCGAACTATTGAGGGCAAAACGAAACTGTGGTACCCCTATAGATTTCGCCAGAGAGATGACATGCATGAAACAACGATTCATTGAGAGAGGTTATTCAACCAGAATTATAGAGCAGGCGTGTGCTAAAATTAAGACTGTAGCCAGAAGTGACCTCTTGAACCCCATACCTTCCAAAGACCCTGAGCAAGAGAATGGCCCAATCAGATACATTACTTCATACTCTGATCAATCCTGGCAGGTGAGACGTAGTCTCAAAAAATATTGGCACGTCCTTAATCTCGACCCAGTACTTAAGAAAGCGGTCGGAAGTCAACCACAGATCACTTTCAGAAAATGTACTGCATTGAAAGATGTTTTATGCAGTAGTACTGTAAGAGACAAGAAAGAAAAAACTGGTGTCAGAGGCTTTTTCACCTGCAACACATGCAAAGCTTGCAAGAATAGTGTGAATAGGAAAGAAATTGTTCTTTCAGAACACTATCAAGCTTTTAAAATACAAAAGCATTTGTCGTGCAAATCTGACTACTGTGTTTATGCACTACGCTGTCCGTGCCCCCTAGTATATATTGGGAGCACAATAAATGAAGTGAAGAAAAGGGTGTTGGAGCACACAAGGGCCATCACTAATGAGGATAAGAACTATCCAATTGCCAAGCACTTCAAAGATTTCCACAACAAGAATGTCAGATTGCTGCAGTTTTGTGCATTAGACAGGATTCCCAAATCAGAAAGGGGCGGCAACAGATTGAAACAGTTGCGCCAACTTGAATCACGTATGATCATAAAATATCAAACGGTCCAACCTTGGGGTCTTAATAAGGATGAAGAACTCTCTGTCCATCTAGGTTAAATCCTGGATACATGTCTGCACATCCCAATTAATATTGCCCTCAAATTATATAAACCAACATGAGAACTAAATTGAAATAATCAGGGCTCCAATATATTTGCCGAAACACTGTTGAGAAAAGATATTGTAATTAATTGAAGCTTTTTTAATCAGTTTTTATTCACTTTTAGTGATTATGGTTTTTTCTTTCTATTTGTAGGAGACTGCTCTATAAACAGATGAGAACAAGCTTGGGGGTTGCCTTAGGAATTGGAGTCTATCAAGTTTCAACTACAAAGCAGATGATAAACCCTTTTTTTGATGTAACAAAATGGATAAAATGTAGTGCAATGTTGCCGGTATGACTAATGTATTCTTAACCGGATGGTAGCTGGCATTAGCAGCACATGCCCACTTGGGCGGAACTTCACTGATTTTTGTAATCAGTTTGGACAATTTAGTGTGTTCCATGCCTTATGAACTCATGCCCACTTGGGCAAAACACACATGTTTTACATCTTTTTGGATTGTTTATTAATAGCATGGATATCCATGTTTTCAATTATGAAATCCAAATTGTATTGTTTGTTTAATTGTCAACATTGACACTTTATAATCTTTAGATGTGTATTATAACATCTCAAATGTGGGGTATTACTAAATTGAGTATATATTAGTTTGAACTTGAAGCCTGTTGTTAATATTCAACTATGGCCGCCTCCATTGTTCAACAAACCTGAAGTTATGAGGAAGTAGTCCTACTTTTATGTTGTGCACTTAATTTGCCTTTTTTTCACTTTATAAAACTTAGAATGTCATGACTGAATTTACCCGTGACCAAGGTGCGGCTGCACCGAAACGCGTCGGGCGTTTGAACCATTTTGCAGAAATAAACTTATCACGCTCATGGAGATTGTGGCTCGAGTTTCCTTCTTTTCTACTTGAAAGTTGGTTTGACATATATATATATATATATATATATATATATATATATATATATATATATATATATATATATATTCACTGAAAAAACCATAGGTTATAGACCATATATAGTTAGGAATTAGCATTTAAAAAACCTTATTTTACTCACACAAAACCATTGAAATTCCATATATAGTTAGTTGCACTAACTATATATCGCGCACCCGCAATCCACTGCTGATCATGTCACATATTACATCATTCATGACATGGTCAGTGACATCACTGATGACATCACTGATGACATCTCAAATGACATCACTGATGACATCACTGATGACAACATCCAGTGACTGTATGTTTCTGTAAAGTTAAAATATGTCTTACATATTGAAGAATGAGTGGATGTATAAGTGTCTGGATGAAGGATTTAGTAGGTGCGTGACTGACTGTATGAGTGAGTGATTAAATGTGTCTCACTGAATGCATGGGTTAGTGACTAAACTGTCTTAATTTGTGCATCATTATGTCTGTTGTGATGTAAACTGCTGCATGTGTTGATCATTAGCTATACGAGAGGCTATATGTGTTATTAATTGGTTGCCCAAGTATTTCTATGGGAGATTGAGTTTGTGTGGGGGTGGCTGGAAGGTGTGTGACTCTATGCATAGATGTGTGAGCAGTTTATTCACTAGGTGTATGAGTTCAAGAGTGCATGTGGAAACAGCTACATGGGCAGTTGACTGTGTGCATGAGTGTATTGATGAGTGAATGGATATCTCAATGCTACATGTCATAGTAAGTACATATGTAAAACACAGTACATGTGAGAGTTGGCATGTATAAATAACTGTGCATGAGAGCCACTGAATGAGTGAGTGGTTGTATCGATCATTGTGAACTTGTATCAGGGATTGTATAAGAGAGTAAATATGTGTTAGTATATGTTTCAATAAGTAAGGTGTGTTTAACTGTATAGTTGAAGAAATGGAGGTGAGATTGTTTCTTTGCATGACTGACTGGGTGTGTAAGTAACTCCATGGATGAGTGGCAGTGTGTGAGTGTCTGTATACACTGAGTGTATCTAAGGTTATATTAGAGTCTGAAGAGGTTTATCGTATTAGCACAAGAATGATGTCAAATGAGATGTCATCAGTGATGTCATCAGTGATGTCATTTGAGATGTCATCAGTGATGTCATCAGTGATGTCACTGACCATGTCATGAATGATGTAATATGTGACATGATCAGCAGTGGATTGCGGGTGCGCGATATATAGTTAGTGCAACTAACTATATATGGAATTTCAATGGTTTTGTGTGAGTAAAATAAGGTTTTTTAAATGCTAATTCCTAACTATATATGGTCTATAACCTATGGTTTTTTCAGTGAATTTCAATGGTTTTTTAATAGCAAATATCATAAGCTGTCGAATGTCAAGTACGTGGTAAGTAAAAACATTTTCGTGTTTATGCACACTGATCTGCTTTGAATGCTGCCCCCCACCCCTCATTTCTATTAGGAGTACTCTCTCTTTGCAGATAGTGAAGGGTAGTTAACGCAGGCCTTTGCCCCCGTTGTAATCCGTCGTGCCTGCTTCTCTCTCCATTTGATTGATTGTTCTCTTTGGTTCATTCTCTATTTACAAACAAGCACAGAGTCGCAATACTCTGTTTAGTCTTTGCAGATAGCGAAAAATCGTGTAAAAAAACAAAAGGAATCGAGCAAAATCAGTAGGCCACTAATGGGATCTCTTTTTGACCTCCCTAAAATAGAAACATTAGGAACAACCTGTTGATAATACCAATGTGTATGTACATAAGCGGCGTTCATTTGTGTTCACAGTACCCCTTGTTGATTGTTTGAATCGAGCATTGAATTGTTCGAAGTTGGTTCTCTTAAGAATCTTCTCTGCCTGCAAACGAGGAAGAATAGGAATATTCTCTCTCCCTTTGCAGATAGTGAAGGGTAGGTAACGCAAACCTTTAACACGTCGTGCCTATTTCGTTCCTCATTGATTGATTGTTTCCCCAAACATTGACTGTTTGGGAATTGGTTCTTTTTGGAGGTATTCCCTGTTTGCAAATATACGTAGGAAAATCTTTGCAAATAGTGAAAGGGTACGTAATGCGGACCTTTCTCCCCCGTTGTAATCTGTCATGCCTATCTACTCCCCACTGATTGATGCACCTGTTTCACCCGGACCATTTACTAGAGATACGTCATCTGGCCCGACCAGAGAGCACCCCTAGTGAAAAGGACATATGCAATAATAACGAAGTGATCACTGTATCCTGTTAACAGAAACTTTAGCATGAAACAACCTGGAAAGAAAAGAATAGGAAAACGAAAATCAGTAGGCCACTGATGAACATGAACTTTTATTAAACAACGAACAAAGAAACGATAACATAACGTAATGATAAAACCTATTAATGTCCTAGAAACAAGAAAACGTTAAAATATGCCAGTGGTGAGAGACCAGAAAAACAGTAAGAGAAACCAAATCACCCCTCGCTGTCCCACCGCCTGCCACGCCAAAAAAATCGATAGACTAGGGAAAATGCAAGTCAGTAGAACATCCGCCCCCACTCTGGAAACTTCCAAGGTGGGGCAGGGTTGCGGCTACGCCCAGCCGGGAGCAGCCCATATAAGGCGGGTCCTGCTGCCACGCCTCGGCCAGGAGATCCTAACGTAGGATGTAGCCGGAGGAGAGGCCGAGGCCAGCGGGACCCGGCCAGGGGATTGCCTTTACAACGCTGAAGAGTTGCAGGGGGGGGAATATCTCCTCGACCCTCCCCTCTCTCTCCCAGTCCGGCCGCGGTGGCCCTTGACAGTTTCAGGTAGTCCCGCCACATGCTCTTCCGGTCCGGCCACCAACGGTCGGGGGGCCGAGGCCGACGGGATCCGGCTGCAGCCGATAAACCAAGGAACCCGTTCATGGGGCCAGAGCCAGGGGCTTCCGGCCGACATCCACCGGAAGCCCGGCCCGAAGACGGACGGGACACTTCTTCTTTCTTGAATAATGGCTGCGACAACACTGGGGGGGGATGTCTTGCACATGCCTCCGACCCCCCCCCCCCCTCATCCTCATCGCCTGGTCCGGCCATAACAAATCTCAAGCGAGACGCCGTGGGGTGCACTGGGAGGGAGAGACGGTGCGAACAGGCCTCTCCCGCCTCCCCAGGTGGAGGCTTCCCAGCTGCACCCTCAGCGCTCCAGGCGCCCGGAAAAGGGTTCTTCCACTGTGGCCATGCTGCAACGTCTCGCCCGGCAGGGTGGAGCCCGTCCGCTCATTTGGCCCCGCGATCGCCAGTAGCTACCGAACTCTCAAAATGGCGGTCGACCTGGCAAGAGCGGGCCCAGCATAAAGAAATGGCCCGGTCACTGGTTGACTCCACCACCGTAGTCCTCCACGACCTTGAAGATTCTAGAGGAGCCGCGGGAGTCTCCGACCCCCGATGGGGAATGACTGCCATGATCGCCCGTGGAGTGACGAAACTGTATCCGCGGGACGTCGGCGCTCCCATGCTGGCGCCAGCCTCACTTTGAATTACTAGAATCCTGCAGACCTCAGTTCCGGTGAAAGCACAGTGTGACCCGGTAGGAAAAATTGTTGCACCCCCTCCCCTTTTTGACTGATAGTTCAAACCACCGATCCTTTCCTTTGCCCTTTTAACGGAACTTTGGACTACCTCCCCCTCTTTTACATTTTCTAGAGAAAACAAAACATTAACCACTACATTAGCATAGCAGTTGACACCAGAACTGTTTTCAAATTGAAAACCAACAACATCTTCAACAGAATCCTTTTTGTTTCTGCTGTGACCCTGCTACAGCACAGGCATTGTCCCCAGCAGTAATTCTGCAATGCCAGTAAGAATAGCTGTGGTGCCTACTGGACTCACTCACCCCCGCGGCGCCCCACGCCGTTATTTGCTGGGCGGCAACTTACTAGACATCACTTTCGTGCCATCTAGATTTCAGCGCGTTCTGCTGCCTTGGAACTATTCGCACAACAGACTGCTACTGACGACCCACCCCCAGGCAACATCTTCTGAATTTTCATAATTTGAAAGAACTAGTAACATGTCCTCATCAGGAATTCAAAAGAAATTGCCACGGTCTCTTCGTTGTTTAAATGTTTTTACTGTTTTTGTTTTGTTGTATATATTTATATGTTATTAAAGTTTTATATTCCTACTACTTTGTTGGAGTGCTATATATTTTTAATGTGACACATAATTGTAAAAACTTTGATGTACAAAGAGTCATTCCTGGAATCTTCCGCTTCAGGCTCGGTCCCCTCCCCAATCACAATACAGGATGGTTTTCAGATAGTAGGAACACGTGTGGTGTGACGGATCTCATCGGGTGTGGGCCTTGATCTACTATAACTCCTTTGAAGAGGGGTGATTCTTTACAGCTGGAGCCATAAACTACATCTGCAGGGCTAGCTGATAGCCTGGACAATCGGACACAGAGGAAGAGGAGTGTCAGAGGGTGCGGTAGTGAATAGGGCGAAAGGGAGGTGTCGGGCGGGCACAGAGTGTGATTCTCAGGGAAGAGCAGCGCAGATGGGGGTAGGTTTATTGCCCATGCATAAGACAGAGAGCGGGGGTGACCAGTGCCTGGGGAAGATGCTTGCGAGGGTGGGGAGCCATGCTACGAATCGACAGCGTGCAGAGAGTGGGTCTGGTCAAGGCATCTAAAATGGCTGCCGTGCACGACAAAAGTGTGGCATTTCAAAAAAGGCAAGATGGCGCAAACAATGTTTTTCAACACTTCCTCATTTCCTTCGAATCGAACGTTAACAGACGTTGGTGCATATTACCAAAGTTAAGCGATATTTATCGCTAACGATGCTTACCAACACATTTTTTACCGCTAAGCATCGTCAGAAATTATCGAAGATAAACCTTGCTATTATCAAGGTTTATCGCAAATGCGATAATAAACGGCGCAATGCATGAATATCGCTAAAAAGTCAGCGATATTCATGCATTACCGAGCTAATGCTCTTAGCCATGTTATCCACCTCCCATTGGATAACATGGCTAAGAACTGCTCAGGGCAGGTGTTACTTTTTGGAGATATTCGCGCTTAGCGCGAATATCTCCAAAAGTTGGTAATAGGAGATAGATATCTTGCATGTTGTAATGCAAATTATTGTGGTATATGGAACTCATACCATAATCTCTCAGGAAAGCAGAAACGGATCCTTTTGGGACCGCCTGAAAAGGCCTAGGGGGTGAGGGGTACTCTACTTTGCCCCCTTTTCACGTTCCGAACTATTTTATTTTACTCTCTTCTGTAATTACACAAAATAGCAGCGATAAGATGCATCGGAGACACACAGTGAGAGAAAGGAGGCCGGAGATGAAGAAGAGATGTCAAATACACATTGGAGATAATATAGTGGCAGAAGGGAAGTAAATATGAGTAAACTTACCATGTAACATAAAAATGTTGCACTCTATACTATAAGTCTCATTTTATACTACAATCACTTCGCTACAACCTCATAAATTAAAAATAAAAATGAATAATGTCTCAAACAATTTTTGATTTCTAAATATAAATTTATTCTTCAGAATTTTCTAAATTTGAAAGAACTAGTAACATGTCCTCATCAGCAATTTCCTCATGAAAAGTCTGCAATGATGATTCTTGTAACTCTATGGTCTCCAAACATTCGATAAATTCGCCATCAACAGATTGATCAAAAAAATCATTCAAGTCATCTCCTCCTTGTGACAATATTTCATTATTGGTGCTGTCAATTTCAATCAATGTAGTGGAATCATTCAAGTCATCTCCTCCTTGTGACAATATTTCATTATTGGTGCTGTCAATTTCAATCAATGTAGTGGAATCATTCAAGTCATCTCCTCGTGACAATATTTCATTATTGGTGCTCTCAATTTCAATCAATGTAGTGGAATCATTCAAGTCATCTCCTCCTTGTGACAATATTTCATTATTGGTGCTGTCCATTTCAATCAATCTAATGGAATCATACAAGTCATCTCCTCCTTGTGACAATATTTCATTATTGGTGCTCTCAATTTCAATCAATCTAATGGAATCATACAAGTCATCTCCTCCTTGTGACAATATTTCATTATTGGTGCTCTCAATTTCAATCAATGTAGTGGACAATTCAAAAGAAATTGCCACGGTCTCTTCATTGTGAGCCATTTTATTTTGAAATTGCTTGCTGTAAATTGCAGAAAAAAATAATCACTTTCATTTATCGTTTTTAGTAATACATAATATAAAACTAACTTTATCAAGTATTTAGTATAACAGAAGGACTGCAAATAAATAACAGAAAACATTTTTCAAATTATCTTCAAGTGTACAACATAGTTCCCCTTACAAATTAACAACTCACCTTTTTAAAAGTAGGAGAAGTGTTAGTACTGTGTAAATCAAACACCAGAAATTCACCACCAAAAATTCCTCACAAATGTACCTCAGACAGTAGTATCACAAAATGGCTGTGGTTTCCTCTCATTTGACATATATACATAACCAATTAACTTTCATCACACACAAATACAAAACCAAAGTAACATTTTAATTGGTTCTAAATTTCAACACTTTCAAATGTGTTTTCCCCATGCAATTTTCCATAGGACATTTACATACGTCTACAGCCTGAATGGCTGAACGGAATTACACCAAACTTGGCAAAATGGTACATCAAACCTAAGAGGTCAGGAAGGATCTACTATGCCCCCTTATGGTCATTTCCCCCTTCGCTTTGGCCTCCTCTTGTCTCTCGATCCTACCGAGAGACAAGATGGCGGCCGCTACGGACTGTTTGGAATGTTGACAGACGCCGGAGAACCAATCAGCTTCGCAAAGCTCCGTAACGCGAAAACTACGCGAAGCGGAGCGCTGTTACAGATATATATCTTTTTTTGAACGTTAATTTCTCAAAATCCACTGGAGCACATATATTGAGATCTAGCAAAGGCACATCGGGCTACCAGTCCCTACAATTTTGCCAAGTTTCGTGCAAATCCATTCAGCCGTTCGATTATTGACATTTAGATACGTCTACAGCCTGAATGGCTGAACGGAATTACACCAAACTTGGCAAAATGGTACATCAAACCTAAGAGGTCAGGGAGGATCTACTATGCCCCCTTATCGTTATTTGCCCCTTCCCTTTCGCCTCCTCTTGTCTCTCGATCCTACCGAGAGACAAGATGGCGGCCGCTATGGACTGTTTGGAATGTTGACAGAGCCGGAGAACCAATCAGCTTCGCTTCACAAAGCTCCGTTGCGCGAAAAGTACGCGAACTGGAGCGCTGCCCGGTCCGCTGTTACAGATATATATCTTTTTTTAAAGGTTAATTTCTCAAAATCCACTGGAGCACATATATTGAGACCTACAAAAGGCACATCGGGCTACCAGTCCCTACAATTTTGCCAAGTTTCGTGCAAATCCATTCAGCCGTTCGGGCTAAAAGTGAGGCCAACCGCCCTATGGAAAACTCAATGTTAAAAACACGTTTTGGGACCCCCCTTTTTTCTCGACCCCCCCTGGACGAACCCCCCCCCAATTTTCAGGGGCTGCTCAGAAACAAAATGTGCCATTTTCCTGAAAATTTCAGCCAATTCCGTCCACAAACGCCAAAGTTATTAGACATAGAATTTTCAAAAAACCCATAGAGAAAAAATCCTAACTATATATACCTACTGGCGACCGCCAGTAGGTAATATATATATATATATATATATATATATATATATATATATATATCTCAAACAAATTGGTCATTAAGAGCGGTGCGCTCAAGCTGCTGGTGCAGAATTTAGGGGGAAAAGACCCACACCCCTAATAATATTGCTTACCAAGGAGATGATGCCACACTCCCAGGAGTTTTAATAAATCAGTTTTATTCTATGAAGCCAGCTATATTCCATCCTATTTTCAGAGCCCCATGATGCGTTTCGACTTCCGTCTTTCTCAAATGGGTGTGGCTCTCAGCTGTTTCAAAATGTCCCATGTATACTTATGTGTAAAGCATTATAGGAAATGCAGGCCGTTTACTAGTCCATATCAAATCATTGCTCATTGCAACAAGTAATGTTATGTCCCTTTGATAAATCGCAGTAGCCCACTGACAGCTTTGATGAGACAGGGACAATGCCCCAGAAATACTCGATTTCTACATAGGTTCTGTCTAATACATTCAAATATAATGGTAGGTCCTACGTTATACTGTGAATATTCTAGGTGCTAAAATGCATAAACTATGACAAGGTGTAGCCTTATTTAATCCACAAGTAAGTATATTTTTTAGTGGGTATCACTGTTGCTGAGAAGACGGGAACAGATATTTTATCAGACACAAGCAAAATCCATACAGACTTAGTCCAATCCCTGTGTTGACCACTTTCAAATATCACATTTGTATAACTAAGCCAACAGACACAGGAGGATCAATTCCCAACAACAACGTTGCTGTTTTTCATTTTTTCTTTGCGTATGTGGAGAAAGCAGGGTGAGCCAAACAGGATATCCTCCGACATGAATAGCTGGGCTCCAATTTCTTTTGAACTGAAGTACCATTCATTAACTACCCAGTCTACCATGCCAGGGCATGAAGTCACGTTGGTAACCTTTCAAAAGTGATATTATTTACATTATTCCGCATTGTGAATCTTAACAGAGATCACCTGCAACCCTTTCTTTATCCTAATGATTAAGCATGAGAGGGCAGGTGGCATGAAGCCTGTGTAGACTCTGATGGAAACTGCTACAATATCCCTTTAATGGAATGGAAACAGTACCATCAAAGTCAAATACACTAGGATGATCTCACACAGGGCATATAGCCTCTAGCCACCCTCCATGTTCTACATTCTCCACTGGATTTAATTTTTAACACACCTGAGGATGAAGCATGTCATGAGTGGGTAAAGATTTGAAATTTTGCAACAACGTTTCATACCACATAACTCCCAATCCTACTGTATTTATTGCAGGACTACCCTGTAGGTCCTTAGAATCCATGTATCCAGAAAGGATACAACTTTTTGATATATCCATATGTGTTGTAAAGGAGTGAAAACGTATTTATCTTTGAAATGCTCTCTCTCCCCCTTATGTTTTTTTACATTAGCTAGAGCTTTAGGATCAACCTAAAGATCGCCCAGGAAAATGTGGTGAATCTTGGTCAACTTTGCTTACCTCACTAGGTCGTTCTATACTCGCAGTCTCACATTTGTTATCCCAGAGGATTGCTCACCTGTGGTTGGCTTCAGTATTCAGTTGATATTGTGTTCATGTTGTCAATTTCTAAGCAATGCCTGCCTTGTTATTTGGGTGGTATGAGACGACTCCCCTTCCTACCCTTACCCATCCTGTTTGTTCCATGAATTGTAGGAGTCTCCCCTACCTTAAATGATTTTGGGGACCTTTAGGAAACTCATTTTTGTTTTCTTTGTTTCCACCTCCACTCTGAAACAGCAGATGAGTGCTAGGCTTATTTATCTCATGAACTCTCTAGTGCTCTTCTCTAGCTGTCTGGTGTCAGTTAGCTTAGAATTCATTGAACATTGGTGCAGCTCCAAAAAGCAATCGCTCAAGATGTGGAGCAACGAGCAGTTTTACAACTTCTGTCACTTTGATCAGCCTCTGCAAATTAGTTTTTTAAGTATTAGAATTTTCAGAGTCAGCTGTTCACTAAATATCAGTGTCTTATTGCAAATGTTATGTTTTAATTAGATGTATTTATATTATGATATGTATCTTGTATGGCCTGTCTAACGCAGGCTGACAGAATAAATAAATGATCAACATATATCCGCCTATGTGACCAAAAAATGAGGGCTAATACTATTAGTCTTAAACCAATCCATTAAAACTGGCCTGAGACCAGGTTTGACCACAATAACATTTTTGTCGTCATTTTAAATGATTTCTAAAACTAAAATTGTGAAGAAATCTAAACTCGTTTCCTATTTTGTGGAATTCAAAAGTACTTTTTCGGAAGTGGAAAGCGCTTCTGCTGTTCATAAAGTTTAGAAATGGAGAGTCCATAACGGCTTGCTGAGAGTGGTCCAGGAGCATATGTATTAAATATTGATGCATTGCAGGGCAGCAATCAAAGTTGCAGGCTGTGTTCGTGAATGGAAAAAAGTTGAAGAGCATCATATCTATTAAGATATGACACTCTGCATCTCCCTTCTAATGCTGGTACACTGTGTGCAGCCTATGAAGGGATACCTTTCTGCACAAAGACAGTCTTTGGTTAAATGTTCCTTTTTCTATGTGCAATGCAGAATGCATCAGGAAAAGGCAGTAATGAGGAGAAAAAAAGATATTTCTTGTCAATATGCTTATCTGCGTTTAGCCGTAAAGTTTTGGTGCAATCTCAGGTTTACTGAATTTCAATAGGTCTGAGATTAAGTTAAATTCCATGGATGGATGCACGAGAATGCCCTTGCCCCTCTCATAGAATGCCTACTACTATAAAATGTAATGCTATGCAGTGAAAAACACTTTAGTCTGCAAAGATCTTCACTTCTCTTGAAGTTTATTATGGCTTGCTGATCAGTTTGACACTTGATATGAACCGGTCTTACAAAGGTGAATTTACACATATATGAATGATTTTTCCACTAAACTTTATGAACTCAGGCTTCATTTACAAGCCGCTTGCGCCGCCGCTGTGCTACGTTTTGTTTACGCAGCGAGATCAGAGCACCGCAATGTGCCATATCTACAAAACTGACGCATTGGGTCCAAAGCGTCAATTTGTAACGCCCTGCGTCACATTGAAAATGTCAGCTCCATAAAAGTAACACTTAAACCAATAAGTGTAGGTATTGAGTAAGAATAATATACAGGAAACTCTGGTGTTAGCCATTATCCCGAATGAGAGTTGGATTGACGTTAGAATTGTAAATCTAATAACCCTAAAATAAAATTATTTCCTTAATAAATATGAGGTTGGAGTAATAGTAAATCTAACCTCCTCACTATTAAACATATTCTCAATGTGTGTGTGTGATTGAAGCTGCAATAGTGAAAATGTTCTACAAAAACCGTTTTTCAATGAATAATGTTGCTGGCTTAGTAAAGTGTAAAACAAAATAAATTGTTTCATAAAATCATTTTACACAATTATTTTCATTGTACAATTCACATTTATACAATTGCTTGCAAAATAAAAAAACGTTTATTATGTTTCTGAAGGAATTAAAGAAAGTAGGTTACCTTTTATAAGTTTTACAAAAATGTCATTGAAGTAATATAACATTTACCAAACATTACAGTAAAGATTTTGTAGGTGTATTATAATGGTAACAAAGTTTTTTTAAATAAATACACAAAAAAAATCGATAATTTTAACCAAATTCGGATACATTTTTGCTTTATTTAACATCATTTAAAGATAATCAAAATATATTAAACATTTTATAAAAAAGTAAAGCAAATATCGTCATTATTTTCGGTGGAGTAGTTACCCATTGTTAAGTCTTTTCTCTTCTTTGGTATCAAGTGGTGGGCGACGTGGATAGTGTTTCTAGGGATGTAGCTCTGCATTTCAAGCGAGGCCAATAACAGGAGTCCCACTTAATATCCGGTCGTTTGAAATGACAATTAAATTGAATCATTTAGGGGCAGTGGTGTCTCATAATTTTCTTTTTGGATTCTTGTAAAAAGTTTCTCTATGTTTGGAAATGAGGGTAACTGTCCAATGACTTCTTACAGAACATTGGGAAGATAGTCTTTTAAAATTGTTCTATCTGGTGCTGAAAAGATAGTGCTTGCTTCTTTTATGTTTTGTACTTTGTTGTGGCTTGTGACTACTTCTTCATTTGGAGGATGGTTATGCTCCTTGCATTCTCCACGTTATGATTGCTATGGCTGGATAGCCATAACGTCTGTTTCAGTAATATTTTGTTCACTTTCCAAATCCTGTCTCGTTAATGGTGCTCCCCTTAGTAAAAGTATAGCACTTGTATTTTAAGAGATATTTCCCTTTGTGTGAGGTTATGTAACTAGCTATGTTAGGCATAGTGCAATTTGTGAATGATAAAAATAAAAGAAGTATACATTATTTAAAATGTTATTGTATGTATTTAAACACTAGTCATATTTAAATTAAGTATTATAACATTTATTCCATTTCCTATTTACCTTATTTTGTTCTGTTTGTATGAGTGGCCTTAATTTGGCCAGCTTCTCACTGTGTTTCTTTTGTGCATGACGCTGTTTTTTCAGTGTTTCAACTTTTAATCTTGTGGAAATATAAATGTAATTATATAAGCATTTAATACTTTTGTTTATAAAAGTAGTTTAAAGTTGTATGGTATATTTGTTGTTTCTTTCAATTGTGAATGTTCAGGCTCCAACATGTAGGAGGCTTTTCACTTGTGCAGAGTGTTGTTTTTGTTTGGATTGGGATAGCTTTGCAACAATTCATGTGTTTCAGGAGTTTTCTTTTTATACTTTTTTAAGTTAATCCTGTATTACTATTTGTTAACTATTTTTGCATATCATTGTTTAAATGACAGCTAATTTTTTCAAACAAGTATTTCCTTATATGGGTAATGTTAGTAAAGGTCTTACTTTTGTGTTGAAACTTTCTAATGGTATTTCTAATATCATTTATTATTTTAGAAATTTGTTTTTACCAATGTTAGCATTATATTTCCTAGCTTATTGGGTACTCAACGCCAAAGAAGAAGCAAACACTAGCATAATACCTAATAGGGAGCCCCTTTGTGAGCTTAGCTCTGCCCAAAAACAGCTAAGCTCCACTCGAGATAAAAAACAACTCAATGCCACTTACTTGTTTTCTTATACTCAGTCCTAGAACCAACAAAAGTAAACACATCATTAAAAAAAACATTGGAAAACATTGGGACACCCTTACAACATGTGCCCACCTGTGTGCAGGCAGACTAGTTTCTGCACGGAAAGGCCTTCACAGTCCATGCCGTGCAGGAACTGTGTTTGGCATTCCCATTGCACTGCCCATTTTCAAGGCACTGCCATGGGAACGACAAAAACAAAGCCCGCCAGTCAGGAGGAAATCCGGCAGATGCTCTGACTGCAGTTTTGGTATTGGCACAGAACCGGCGTTGCAAAACCTAAGTCGTAATCAGGCCTAGTTCCTACTCCCTGGATCGCTTACCATTCTGAGATGGCTTCTCAAATCCATTCCATGATAAGATACCTCCCCTACTGCTGTCAGGTTTAAACACACAACATATGGCATGGCATACAAGTATGTACCACCAGCTCTACTCGCAGACACTGCAGGCTCCATTAGAGTATTTCAAAACACACATGCACACGTAGTGTATGATTTCCACAAAGGCCCACTAAACAGGCGTCTGTTCCTAGAGTTGGACGAGCCAACAAATTAACAGGGAGATCTGAGCCAGTGCCAAGCCATGGGTCTGGCTGGTATCTTAGAGTCTGTGCATGAGCTGAGCCCTGAAAATGTTTGATGTGTATATCATAGACCAAACATCACATAAATGATGATACTTTCACCTCAAAATTAATAAATGTGTATGTCTTTATCGAATGGAAGTTTGGACATTAGCACGTCACAATATATAGCACGTCATATTATATAGCACTGCATTGAAAAGTCCTTTATTAAAGGTTAACCTTTAGTGAACTAAGAGACAACAGAATTGTAACATTCCTCATATTGAGGCTTTTTTTTTTACTTTGTGCACCTTTCAGTAATTTTTATATAGCGCAAACTCGACCCAAAGGTTTTGAAGCACTTTACATGAGGACCCGTTATAGCACACAAGGTTACCATTCATTGCTTTGAAGTACCGAAAAATAATTACAACCCAAACGAGCTATACTTACAAATAGCCCTGATACCAATTACCAATAATCAGTCAGTTGGCAGTGTAGAAGGTCCAATCGTTTATTACAACAAACACAAACTCTGCCTGAGGAGCTCCTTGCGACCTAACCCCACGAGGTCCGCCAAGAAGACTGCTGGCACATTGTCAACCGATCACATATATACTGTTACATTTCGAAACCGTTACCCAAGAAGGAAAAATACAAGTTGGTACAGGTTGGTGCAGGGGAATGACCATATATGGAACACAAAGCCTGTTCAGTTTAGCTCAGCTCATTATAGCAAGGTCGAGAGGGTGACTCCCTTCTGCTAGCTCCGAAAGAGTCCGGACAGTGCCTCCTGGAATGTGCTCATCCAGCATACCCCCACCTACAACCTTGACAGGCTTAACGTGCAGAAGCAGCAGTTGGCTCCAATTATACTATTTCTCACGTGAACAGTTTCGTCTAACTGTAATGGTGAGGTTTCACTAATGCGAAGAACAAACTAGGCCACAAAATGGCGTCTGGTAAAGTCAAGCTATGGTTAGGTGTTAGAGTGTGTGAAAAGTGTATACTAATCCTGAGGTTGCCACACATTGCGTGGCTATTCGGATGTGGATCCCTCGATTGGCCTAATAGGTGCATCACGCTAATAACTAATGACAACTACATGTTTTACTAGGTCCAAATCAAGTTCTGGTTCCTCAAACCCTCCTTTTAGCATGATATAGCTAACTAAAGTAGATTCTGATCCTGGAAAATTTCATCATTGATGGCCATTAATTCACGAATCTCCTGTTGCAGCATCTGAGCTTTAGAAGGAATAGGAGATGGGATGAGCATTGCGGACACTTTAGTGGCGCAATAGGAGCAACAAACCGGGCCACATTGCATACAAAGGCAGCAAGTAAAGATGATACCGGCCGCTCCAGCTACAATCATCAATAGCTTCCAACCCCAAGTCGAAAGAAGTCCCCAGAACCAGCCAGAGAGTGACCAGGACCCATTCTCAGCGTGTATTTCTGCCGCAATGCGATGCAATTTTTGAATTGCTAAAGGAACCGTGGGGGCGGAGTCTGGAATGTACACACAACAGGAGCTGCCGATCACTCTGCATGCTCCCCCTCGATCAGCTAAGATGACGTCAAGAACCATCCGGTTCTGGAGCAAAATGAGTCTCGTGGCCTGAAGCTCTACAGTAACATTAGTCATAATCTCGGTGGTGATATTAATGACAATCTCTACTATTCTGGACAATCGTCTAATTTCCCTACCATTGAATATCGGCCCCCAGTAGGGGACAAATCCTTTACTAAAATCCGTGAACTGCTGTAAGGAGGTGTCAGTCTGGTCTACCTCAGTCATCCCGAACTGTCTCCGTTGCCTATTCGAAACTACTTTCGGGCTGTGAAGTTGGTGCGTTTTATGGTAGTCTGATGGCGCTATGTATACAGGGGGGTACAGGAAAGACAGGTAGCACTGCCCCGTCCATCCCCGTGGTAACCAAGTGTAAGCATTCTCCCCACATACGAAATATACATTTGGCGGTGTTAACAGAGGAGGGCTGCTGAAAACTTTCATTCTATAAGTATAATTGCAGATGCTATTTCCAACTTGAACATGTCCCATACCATGCACACAGAAATCGGAGGAAGTATTCAAAATAGGGACGGGCATAATGCGCTCACTAGTGACGTTCCTGGTAACGAAATGCTGAAAGTACTGAGAATTATTGAAATTAGCAAAGTCATAAAGCTCGTCCTTCAACCAAGTAGTGTTTTCATTAGTAGTATACAGATTCATACATGCATCTGGGTCCAGGGATCCCTCTCCTCCATTTCCAGCAGGGTCAAAACCTTGGTGTGTTTCAATATACGCTAGGATCATATTGTAATCCTTTTCTGAGTATTGTTTGGGGTTTTCCACATAATGGTTATATATAGCAGAAAACATTTGAAACCACGCTTCACAGCTACCTAAGTAAGATAAAGGTAAGGAAAGGAATAAATCGTGCTTATGCATAACTGATGGCAAAAGGCCGCAAACCCAACAATCGGTTAGATTAGTAGTACTAAGAGTTTGGTGGAGCATTTCTACAAATACGTTCTTTGCATAAGTCTGGCGATGTCTTTCTTTATGTGGTGCTAAAATGAACATCAAATGCTCAGGCGGGGCAATGGTAGAAGGCATCATAGCTTGCATAGGATACTTATATTCTAACTACACGAATATACTCATAAAAATGGCTAATATAATTGCTACTACTAACACAAAGGCTACTTTTACACGTATGGTCCAAGCAGAAAACATTGGCTCATAAAAGTCCAAAACTAAACTCGGGCGCAGCAGTCCATCCTGCCAGAGGGTTCTTCTCCCTGTGTCCGTCAGAGTCTCACAGGCAGACTCCTATTGTTCATCTCAATAAAACAAAACACCGTTCTCAAGGGAATCCGATGTACAACCTGGCCAGTTACAAGTGTCAGTATTTCTTTCTGAACAGAGCACAACAACAAAGTTCAAGCTCTCTATGGGTTCAGTCCAGTGTCTCGCTTAGTACCTCAGACTTGGAATCTAGCAAACCCTTTCTATTCAAGTCTTTCCTTATCTACTAGCAGTAGTGTCTGAGGCACTGTGATGTTTTCTTGACCGTAGGTTGTATCGCACATGACCCGGAACTTCCTGATCTGGAAATAGCAAAGAAGGTTCTTTCCCTTCATCGGAGCCCCTGCTCGCTGGGGTATCAATGACAGGATTAGGGGAAATTGCAGATTCAGCTGGGATCGGTTCACCCGATCCCATCACTCCCTCTTCTTGCCTTTGCTCTGTTTCGCAGGCTTTGGAAAAGGGAACAGTTGTAGTGGCTCTCTCAGTTTCCTGACTCAAAATTCCACCAAAATGCTGCTGATCATAAGGAAGCGGGAGCGGCAATCGCTTAAGATGGGAGACGTGGATCCAGTGCTTTTTCCCATCCACTTTTACCGCCGTCTGCGTTGCAAGCAGGACTTGGTGAGGTTCAGACCACCTCGTGGCCAGACTGGTGTCCCGCTCGTACTTTTTTACCAATACCCACTGGCAGGGTTCCAAGCGATGTCCGGGGCCCTCTGGTGGAGGCTGCAGTACAGATGCTACCTGCTGATGAATAGAACGAAGGTCTTTAGTCAAGGTATACAAGTAATCGATCAGCATAGGGTATTCAACATCAGTGAAAGACCGTGGTCTGGGTACCTCCCATATGTTAGCTGGTCGCCCGAATATGACCTCATAGAGAGAGAGAGACCAGAACGTGAATGAGGAGTAACTCGTAATGACATGAGAGCCAAGGGTAGGGTATCAGGCCATTTTAAACCGGTGCTCTCTTGGATTTTTGCCATTTTTAGTTTCAATTTACCATTATATTTTACCACTAGTCCTGCTGACTGAGGGTGTCGGGCTGCATGGAATTTCTGTCGTATTTGTAGCCCATCACAGATATGTTTAACGAGGGCCCCATGAAAGTGTCCCAGTTGTCTGACCAAATCAAACGGCGCAAACCATATCTTGGTATAAATTCTTTGATAAGAGCCTTTGCTGTAGCCAAGGCGGTGTTTTCCTTAGGTGGGTAGGCCTCAACCCATTTACTAAAGGCACAAACTACCACCAAAACATACTTTAAGTTGTTGACGCGCTCCATGTGGATATAATCCATCTGGAGCACTTCAAACGGTAAGGTTGGGGGTGCAAAACTTCCACTCAAAACATTTTCTGCCTTCCCTGGATTATGTTGCAAACATACCATACAGTATTGAACCAAACGGACAGCCGTCCGTTGTATGTTGGGGTTATTCCATACTGGATCTAACACAGCACAAATTCCTTTAGCTTCGATATGGGCCGGACCATGGACCATGGTTACAACGGCTTTTACCAATGCATTGGGTAATAGCCATCTCTGCTTTTCCGTCAAATCAATCCAACAATTATGTTAATCTAATCTCTCCACTTCTTGCTCCCATCGTTCCAATTCTACTGGAGTGGCTTCTTTCTGTATTTCCTTAACGCTCTCTAAGGTATTATCAAACAAATCAGATTCCTCCACCCATCTTGCAGAAGTCGTCACAAACATGGTCGATATTATGGACTGAGCTGTTTGCTTAGCAACCTGGTCAGCAAATGCATTCCCTTTGCCCACTTCGTCCACCACCGCCTTATGGGCACTGCATTTGATTATGGCTAGTTTCTTGGCCAAGGTTAAGGCATCAGGTAATCGTAACACCAAAGGACCATTCTGTATTTTCTGACCGTGAGAAGTGAGGAAACCCCGCTCCCTCCACAGTCGCCCAAAGCTATGGGCCACGCCAAAAGCGTATCGGCTGTCTGTGTAGATGTTAACCTTGAGTCCTTCACTTAATTCACAGGCTCGTAATAATGCTACCAGTTCAGCAGCCTGGGCTGACCGGTGGGGAGCTCGAGATGCTTCAACTACCGTTTTCAAGGTGGTTATTGCATATGCAGCTGTTGTTGTTCCATCTGCTAACTTGAAACAAGACCCATCCACATATAACTCCCCCTGAGGGTCAGATAGAGGAATGTCTGTGAGGTCAATGCTGCCCTTCGTTTCTTCTTCAGTTCGGAATATGCATTCGTGTACATCATTTATAATTTCAGCAGAAGGGAGTGGCAACAATGTGGCAGGATTTAACGTGGCACATCGAGTAATCGTAATGTGTGGGGCAAATAGTGTCAATTCGTAACCAGTGAGGCGTGCACTCATAAGATGCTGTGTCTTAGTTTTATTTAGCAATGCATCCACAGCATGCGGCACCATCACTGTTAAGCTGGAATTTAGAACGAGTCCCTCCGACTGTCGGATAGCCACCGCAACAGCTGCTGTGGCCCTCAGACAGCTAGGAAGTGCTCTGGCAACATTATCCAATGTGGCCGACAAATAAGCGCAAGGTCTTTGCTTACCACCAAATCCCTGCGCTAACACTGAAAGTGAACAACCGTCGACCTCATGCACATATAGTACAAAGGGTTTACGGTAATCAGGAGTACCCAAGACGGGTGCAGAACAAAGAGCAGATTTCAAAGAGTCAAAAGAATGCTGACATTCGTCAGTCCAGGCAAGGGATTCATACACATCTTTAGTGGTTAAATGCAACAAAGGTTTAGCAAGAAGAGAAAAATTAGGTATCCATTGGCGACAGTAAGAAGTGATGCCAAGAAAAGCACGAACTTCACGGTGGGTGCAAGGAACAGACATGTTAGAGATAGTAGTAATACATTCAGGAGTCAAACACCTACCCTCCTTCGATAGTAGATGTCCTAAGTAGGTCACCTCCTGTCGACAATATTGAAATTTGGACAGGACACCTTATTACCTTTCACCGCCAAATGGTGCAGTAATTTAACAGTGGCATCTTTACAGCCTGCTTCAGTGTCAGACGCTATTAACAAGTCGTCCACATATTCCAAGAGCACATTGCCTGCGGGCAAAACTAAATCATCCAACAGAGCCTTAAGGGCCTGACTATAGATACTCGGACTCTCAGTATAGCCTTGGGGTGCACGACAGAATCTAAAGCTTCGGCCAGATAACGAGAAGCCGAAGATCTGCCTGCTATCAGGATGGATCGGAATACTGAAGAAGGCGTTCTTCAGATCGATAACCGAAAAATATTGGGCCGTTGGCGGGATCATCGTAAGTATAGTGGTGATATCTGTTACTACAGGGTACTGTGGTACTACAATCTTATTAACTTCCCGCAGGTCAATGACAAAACGATATGCATCAATATTTCCCTGAGGTCCTGACTCGGGGGATTTCTTCAGAATAGGGAGAATCGGGCTGTTACAAACATTTGCAGCTGTTTCCTCAACCACCCCTTTGTCAATTAAGTCTTGAATGATTGAGAGCAATGCTCGCTCGCCAGCCGGCAAAATCTTATACTGAGGTATACAGGGCAATTTCACACCAGTTTTCAACGTAATATGGATGGGCAGGATGTCTAATTTATCAACATCCGCATCCCCGGTCGCCCATAGGGTGGCAGGGACAGCATCAAACTCAGGTGGAAGGGGTTCATTTTTAGCAAAACATTGTTTCATACTGTCAGCATAGGGTTGTATTGTTAAATAAACACCGTCCGGGGAGCAATATATTTGTGCATTCAGCTTTTTCAACATATCCAGACCCAGTAAATTCTCACCACAATGCGAAGTCAATAGAAAAGGTGAATCGTTAGTAGCAGGACGAATAGTGAAGGGGAGGGGCTTAGAGATGGGGTTTACCACTGGAACTCCTGAAAATCCCACAGATACATTATTTTGCCCGGACAGAGCCGCCCCTGGAACCAAAGATCGAGCAACCGAACTGTTCATTGCTCCCGTGTCATTCAGGAAATTCTCAGAAGTCCCCATCAATTCCCCTTTCACATAGGGTCCTTGTTGATTGACTGGGATCGACACTTGGCCCCTACTCTGTCCCTGGCTCTCCTATGGGTGGACATACCCTTCCTGATCTCCAAATGCATAATCCTCATTATAGTATTGTCTACCCTGGGCGTTATCAAAATGGTTCCGTTCAGACTTGCCTTGAGCTGCTTCTTCTCTATGCATATCACTCCGGTCTGGGCCACCTCTCCCACGTCCTCGTCCCTGAACCGCTCCGTTCTGGGCAAGCAGTAACGGACACTGAGCTTTCCAATGTCCTTCCTGTTTACAATAAGCACACTGATTCAATCCTAACGGCTGGACCGCGCCTGCGCCTCTGCCTGTCCCCACCTCTTTAGATACTGGCCGTCGGACTCCCCTCCGTCCTCCTTGTCCTCGAACGACTTGCTGTAACAATACTCGGGTCTTGAGATCCTTAGCTTTCTTCTCTATTTTATCCTTGCTCTCATTCTCCCTATGCTCGTAGTATTGGGCCATGCTTAATATCACAGAGGGAGTAGAAGTAGTCCAGGTACTCTCGGCAGCTTGCAATTGCGGCGAAATTTCAGGCGTCAAATTGGTTATAAACCTATTCACAAACAACCAGACCCCGTCTTCCGTGGCGAGGTCCTGTCCACTAAAATCAATAAAAACTCCTTCGAATCGAGTGAAAAAATCAGAAACACTTTCGTCTTTCTTCTGCCTACAAGCTGTCAATTTATCCCAGTCAACCTTCCAAGGGGGAATCAGGGTGTGCATGTAAGCTATTATTTTAGCTGGAAAAGTAGTAATTTCATTTCTAGGCTTATCTCCAGGTCTGCGATGCCGGTCCCAATCTTTCAGTTCAATCCAAGTTCCCCCTAATTCTGCTGCGTGGTCAGTGTCATGAACCTGTCGCCATATGTCAACCGGGACCAACAACCCGAAAAACAGTTCTACATCTGCTAACGTCATTACAGCCGAGGCTGCAGCTTCAGTTAGCTCTTTATAGTAAGCGGTGGGGTTCTTGCGGGGGTCAGGTAATTGCGATTTTAAAGCAAGAACCTCACTTCGCTTCCATGGAGTATACACCCATTGTTCCTGAAACCGGGCCTCTTCTCTAGCTCTTATAATCTGGTTACCACCATCATGTGTTTCAGGAACTTCGGGATGAAAAATAGGGTGTACTTCCCTCATGGGATGCTGAGAATGCCAATTGGGACTTTTCACGAACATCCTGCCCCGATATCGTACTAATGTTTCTACATTCATGTACACCTTCACTGGACTAAGATCGAACTAGTGAGCTTGAGCCCGGATATCATACAGGATCTGGGGTGCCATCCCGTCCTGAAAGCACCCTTCCCAGGCGTCAATAAGATAACGGGACATTTGGTGCAAAGCATGTTGTTGCTGAACCAGTTCTAGATCCTTTATAGTACTTCACAAGTCAGCTATCGTATAAATATCTTTCCGCATTTATCTAACTGCCTGATCTGTTATAGTCTCTTTCTCATTGTAGTCCAAAGAGGCTCTTTTGTAAACAATCGTCTCGCATTCATACCACTGGGTTCTCACAATGGTGTGCGCTCCCTATCATCGGGGGTCGTTCTAGCTGACTGGGAGGTCCATATGGGACTCGGGACTGTCAAAACCATACGGGAAGTTCCCGGAGGTTGCTGTGTGTCAGGGATAAGGGTAGCAGTGTCTCTCGATGAGGTAGGAGTGGTATGAGACGTACCTAAGGGGGCGAGAGACACGTCTGCCTCCGGGGCAGAGGCCAAGGAGGCGGTAGCTGGCTGAAGTGGTACCGCAGGATATATGCATTGCGGCGCATACGGTGGGGGTGGCCATACATTCAATAACTCTTCTATCTCATCTTCTGTTTCATTTCGGGTCACATAACTCTTGTCTACTTGTAACCTAAACTGCCTATCTGCACACTCGATATTTTGCTCGGTCTGGTTTTTAACATGAGCAATGGCTTTCTGAGTTATATTCTGTCCTTGCTGTATCTTTATTAATTTCTCGGCCCGTATGCGTCTCTGCTTTGCCTCTTTCTGCCATTTATTAAGAGTATCAAAGATAGACTGTCTACTGCGTCTCGCAAATAGACGCTCCTGCAAATACTGGATCTTCTTTTCATCAAAAAAACCTGTCTTCGGCCATTGTAATTCCATGTTATCTTTAGTGTACTTATGCCATAAAGAATTGAATAAGGGTGGGCCAATACCCTGTTTACAGTACATATCATGGCTGGGAGTGTTCTCTGGAGGGGCTGGCTGACTTTCATCCAATTTTGTAGCTCCTTGGCCAATACAGCCGAAGCATAACTTACTAAAACACGGCACCGCCCTTTCTCTAAATTTTAACGACTTCCAACTGAAAAGGAAAAGCGTTATTTACAATATTCTCATACACATGGCCATGCTTTCAATCGTATTCATTCTCACACAAAATGAATTAACCACAAATTTCATTAACATAAAGAAAAATAATTACAACCCAAACGAGCTATACTTACAAATAGCCCTGATACCAATTACCAATAATCAGTCAGTTGGCAGTGTAAAAGTTCCAATCGTTTATTACAACAAACACAAACTCTGCCAGAGGAGCTCCTTGCGACCTAACCCCACGAGGTCCGCCAAGAAGACTGCTGGCACATTGTCAACCGATCACATATATACTGTTAAATTTCGGAACCGTTACCCAAGAAGGAAAAATACAAGTTGGTACAGGTTGGTGCAGAGGAATGATCATATATGGAACACAAAGCCTGTTCAGTTTAGCTCAGCTCATTATAGCAAGGTCGAGAGGGTGACTCCCTTCTGCTATCTCCGAAAGAGTCCGGACAGTGCCTCCTGGAATGTGCTCATCCAGCATACCCCCACATACAACCTTGACAGGCTTAACGTGTAGAAGCAGCAGTTGGCTACAATTATACTATTTCTCACATGAACAGTTTCTTCTAACTGTAATGGTGAAGTTTCACTAATGCGAAGAACAAACTAGGCCACAAAATAGCGTCTGGTAAAGTCAAGCTATGGTTAGGTGTTAGAATGCGTGAAAAGTGTATACTAATACCGAGGTTGCCACACATTGCGTGTCTACTCGGATGTGGATCCCTAGATTGGCCGAATAGGTGCAACACGCTAATAACTAATGAAAACTACATGTTTTACTAGGCCCAAATCAAGTTCTGGTTCCTCAGCTTCTAAGGATGGGGGCAATGAAGTGATTTGTCCAGAATCACAGGATGTTAAGTCAACTCCAAGACTTGAACTGGGTTCCTCAGGTCCAAAGTCGACAGCTTTGGCCCTAATGCCACATCCAGGGTACCGGAAGGGAGTCAGGCAGAAGCCACAGAAAGCTCAACTCATTTTCGGCTTGAGGTTTGAGGTTCCAACAGGGCCTCAAGCTGAGCCAGAGCCAGGAGTCGAACTTTCAGTTGCTCATCCACCTCTATCAGTTCCCCTTATGGAAAAGAGCAGACAGTAGCATTTGCCATTAGCTTTCAATGAAGGGGTCTTCTTCATAGCCTCACAAATACTAAGCCAATGAAACAATCGATAGACTACTTAGGCCACATAATACCAGTAAAGAGAGCCACTCAGTTTTAGATTGGATACTAGTCCATACTCACTATTCCTTTTGTGCAAGGTCATGGCCACGATTAGATTATGTTCCCCAGCTGTCTCCTTTTTGCATACTGTTGTTTCCAAGGCTTTTTTAATCCTATATAGTTCTATTCACCCGGAGTATATAATGGAATTTGTTTCCCCAAGTGGACCATTATGTTATATGTGCAGTGTCATGGTGATCTAAAGTCTAGCATTTAAGTTGTATGCATTTTTACTTGCTAGTTGTAGACTGTACTATAAGTGCTGTATTTAAGGATTCATATGAGTGATGTGTCTAGTTTTAAAGCAACTACTGCTATAGGCAGAATTATTTTATTTTTTATATGTATTTAGTATGTTTAACATGGTCTCATATACACTGTGTCCAAATGAAGCCTAAATCAAATGGCGAAAGCGTTGACTCTTTATCGAGTGAAGAGTTTGCTTTAGGAACACCACAGAAACCTATGGATTCTTGCCTTGGTACAAGCATTTGTGCCTCTAAAAAGATTTGGCTGAACCATTGATTTTCAAAACTGCCTCAAGTTGTATTAACTGACACTATAATCTGCTTCATACTACTCGACTAAAATGTATACAAAGGACTTTGCATTCTTTATTAGCTTATAATCTGGTGCATACAACTCGACTAAAATGTATACAAAGGACTTTGCATTCTTTATTAGCTTTTTGCACAAATTATGTTTGCACTTTATGATGTGATGAGCAATAGTTGCATAATTAAAAAAGAAACAAGATAATAAATATGTTGAGTTCGTTAAAGGATGTGATTGGTCTCTTGCACGAAGTAACTAAAGACAAAGAAATTCTCGGATGAGAACACAAATTCTATTATTTGACGTTAAGAAATGTCAATATCAACATACCAGTAATGATATATTCAGTATTGTGTTAAGTCTAAGGCTGTATCTTTCCCTTAAGGAACCACTATTTTCTTCATAGCTCAGCCCCACAAACAACTCTTTTGTAGGGATCTCTAGTCACTTTATCACCCCTGCCTATATACGCAGAAAATTATCCATGTGGCAGGAAGACAATGTGATCCAGAGGCAGTCCTAACAAGCTTTTTTTTCTGGATTCCTCCGTCATCAGTAGATAAAAAGTTAGTAGGTTGCTGGACATGCTGCCACTTAATTTTCACAGGCACAATTCTACTCAGGGCAAGTAGGCGCTCCCAAGCTTGTCAGCTCAAGCTGCTCAAGGCAGCCTTTTAATGAGGGAGGAATTCAGAAACACAGGTCTTTGGATATGCTCCTAAAAATATGGCATTCGCCAATTACTATTTCTAACTTTGTCCTGAGCGAAAAACAATGTACAACATCAACCCAGATGCCTAGAGGTAATGACACTGTGATGGCAGTGTGCTCCTATCCCCTTTTCCCACAAAAATAATCATCCCAGCAACGCAGGCACCCTTACGCTGTGGTGCAAAGGTTCCTGTGCTGGCGCACGGCAGCCCATTGTGTTCCGGCGCAAGGGAAAAGGACAGGAATGCGCTATACCTTTTAGATACAGCACATCCCTGCCCTTTTCTTTTGCCCTAAGCCAGCGCAGCAGGAAGGCCTGCGGCACTGCTCTAAGGCAAAACCTCATAAATGAGGCCCTAAGCATTTGGTGAAGCGACAAAGCATTTGGTGAGCTTGTGTTATACAAAAACCATGTCGATTACATTACATTGACATTAGTGAGGAAGATTTTACAAATGAACTTGCTACCAGTCACATATCTGAACTTCAAACACTGAAGATGTCAAGGCTGTATCCAAGAGCCAAGACAAGCTGGAGTAGAGATCCTCACTTCATAATCTTTAACCCCATAATGGAGGAAATGTGATCATCAATCAACCGTGACGTCAACTGGGATAATTTACTTTCACAGTGTGATGAAATGGTTTAGTCCCCTACCAACTAGTGGATGGCAGTGGCACAAGGGTAAGGCTATCTTGCAGTTTCTGTTTCTTGCCTTTATCAATAAAGAAACACTATCCCATCCAAAGGAATTACTAAATGATGGGCTGCAAATGTGAGCCTGTCATGCGGACTACCAAGAGATCCAACGCAATTCATATCAAGCCCTGAGAAGTGATGCTTAGTATTTGCTTTCATGTGTTGTGCATTACAGTGTGATATGTGCCACATCTTAGCTGATTCTGATGATTCAATTCAATCGAATTGATGAATTTTACTAATCCATAAGTCTCGGCTCCCCACAGAGTGGGGTCACCGTCAAGCTGCATATAAAATAAAATATACGTAGCACCCAATTGCTAAGTCTTATAAAAATGAAAAGAGGGAAAAAAGATTAAATCTACCTTGCCTTGTATAGCTTACAGTTTATTTAACCTCTTACATGTTGAGGCTTTTTCACCCTAGTGCTGAGGACCATTTTGGCTATTTAATGTACTTCGTGCTTAAGCCTCCATGTCTTTTTTCCATATAAGGTATCAACACCAAATTTCTGGGTTTTTTCCCGAATACCAAGGGGACTCTTAAGGTACCCAGGGCTCTTTGATTCCTTTAAAGCAGGCTGAGTAAATAGGCAAAAGATGGCTACCTTTTGAGGGTATTTAAAAAAATATGAGAGCAGTGCTCTGCAAAAAAGTGTCAGTTTTTTTCCCTAAGAGTAACACCAACGAAAGGTTGTGCTAAAGTTACCATCTTACCAAGATACAGAGCTGAATCAGAAAACCTATTTTTCTTGCCACGGTTTTGGCATTTTCAAAGAGGTAGTCTATTTTTCAATTCTTTTGAGCTTTAAATCTACTTCCAGTGTGTGATGAAAACCAGTGTGAAGCCCATGGGCAATTCTGGAAAGCTATATGTTCCCTGTAAGTAGATAAAATTATGAATTGAGCAAGGGATTATTTCTGTAGATCCTTGTCACCTTTGCGGGATTTGTACCTTGAATCAGACCAGTTCTTATCTTATCAACTGTGGTTTTTATTTCTTTAAATTTAAAGGTGGAGTCTTGAACTGAAGTCAAATAATAAGAGGCATTAGCATAATTGGGAAACGAAAATTCATAGAAATAGATTCTTCAGCTTTCTTCTTTTTGGTGTTTCTGGTCTTGTGAGGGAGCCCACAACATCTTCAGGGATACCCCGCGGAAAAACACACAAGAAGCCAGGTAAGAGACTTGTTTGGCTCCAAGTAGAACATAAATGTTCAGCGTTTTGTGATTTACATCACCCATGCCCACATAAATCTGAAAATTATCAAAGAGAAAAGGGAAAAGAAATGTAGACCTGACAAGCGATTGTTACCCTTCCTGTCTGTATGTTCTTTATTTGACCCCTTTGATTGCAAGAGGCGAGGAAAAGAATCAAAGAGAGAGTAATATAAAAAAAAAGAACCGTAGGGGTTTACCCAGTGCTTCGCAGTTCACACCGCATTCTGTCCCCAAACAGTGAAAAAAATAATTCAAACTGTGCGTTGGAAGGATAATAGGAGTGAGTCAAGCGGATATAATTGCTTACAGATCTCCTCCTCAAACCCCTTTTACCTCCCCCTTCTCCAACCAAAGATACGACCCGTACCTGACTTAGGCACGATTCTCCAGAAACGCGGCGGGTGTTGAGCCTTTCGTGGGACCTTGTTCTGGGAACGCAGTTCTGCAGTGGTGTAGACTAGGGCTTTGGGGGGGCAGCCGACCAGCGGGAGGCCTGCCACCACCAGGGGGTTTTGCGGCCAGGGGAGGGGGGGTAGAGCCCAGCACCGTATGTGGGCTGGTTTTGGGCTAGTTTGGTAGCCTTGGGCTGGGGTGGGCTATTTTTGGGCTCCTTTTGGGCTGGGTCCCTTAAATCCGGACATTTTGCATCTTAGGCCACCATTTTGGTGGCTGGCGACACAACAGCCGGGCAGGTGTGTGGTGTAGGCAATTATTTTGGTTTGGTTTCTCTTTGTGGGGAGCCTTCTGGGGATATATGGCATTTAGAAGCAGGTCGACGATGGCGATTGTGGGCGATCCGCAATGATGGAGCAGGCGGCACGGGTCGAGTCCGCATTGCAGCGCTAAGGTTGGTTGCTGACGGACGTTTCATTGACGTGGTGGTGATGGTTGCGGCATTGGAGGGATGGGCCGGTTGTCCCTGTCGAGGCTCACACCTTTGATCGGCATGCGGCTGAGTGCGTGTTGCTTCCAGGGATCCACTTCTGTTGTGTCTTCCAGTGGTGGGTGGGCGCACGAGAGGTTTAGGTCGTCCGTCGTTTGTGTTAGTGCGGGGGTATGCAGGGCGGGGATGCTTGTGGCCAGGGTGTGCGGCTAATTGGGGCTTCCGAGGGAGTCTGGGTTTCTGGTGGCCCCCCCTCTCCACACTCCTCTGAAAATGCCGTGGCTCAGGTTGGCTGCCGCGGTATGCATAGCTCGGGAACTTGCTTCCACTTTGCGGCCTCGCTGCGGGTTTTACACTTCATAGCAGGTTCTGTGAGTGCGATCGGAGGCCCAGGATTTTCGCATAGCAACAGCTCTCTCGTGAAGCTTCGTTTTGCATGCTTTATTTCAATGCATGTCGTATGAGAATCGCGGTAGTGTTATTTAAAAGGGAGGGATGGCTGGGAGGGGTTTGGGGGGTGGTGTCCCCGAGGGGGAGGCGAGTATGGTGGGGGCCTCGCAGGTCTCTGTCTCCGTGGGCGGCTAGGGGGGTGAGGGGGCGGGCTAGGGGGGTGTGGGGGGGTCAGAAGTTGAGAGCCGGGGAGGGAGGGTGGGGCTGGGGGGGAGCTGTTGTGCGGCGAATGTACGACAGGGGGGTACGGGGTTGGGGGAGGGGTGCGGGGCGGGTGGGGGGGCAGGAGGTCTTTTTCGAGGGGCGGCCTTCGAGTGGGGGGGTGGGGTGTCCTAAGGGGAGCGGGGGCTGGGCTGGTGCGGGGGGTTGGGGGCACGACGGGCATGGAGGGGGGCATTCAGCAGGGGGGTGGGTGTTTTCGTGGGGGGGAGGGTGGGGGTTTCTTCCCCGGCATGCTGGACCCCACCTCTGGTTCTGGGCAGGGACGCTGAGATAGGCGCTCGGGAGAGCAGCATGCGGCTCCACTCGACCGAGGGGATGGGCCGGCTCTGCCTGGTACGGGCGGTCGTGCTCCCACAAAGGACCATTCTTGGAAGCGCGAGGGGAAGCGGGGCCGTGCGCCCCCGCCACTCCCACCCGAAGGGTCAGGACGGCTGCCGGGGGTTGGGGAGGACGGCAAGAGACTGTTGATCAGATGCAGAGTATTATTTATTTATTTATACGTTTTACATGGCGCAGACTTTACCCGAAGGTGTCAGAGCACTTCACAATAGGAACAGACCTGTTACAGGAGCATTACATGTGAATGGATTGCTAAAGCAAGGTTACAGTACATGAGGCATAAGTGACAATCGTGTGCAAACAAACTGCAAGAGGTAGCAAACGGTGCGTTACAGGAGAAAGAGTGGCATGTGTGCGGGTTACGAAAGCAGGCAATGTGCTAGTAGAGGTATAATACTGCAATAGGTGGAGGACACTCGCACACAAGAGCAGGAGTTACGTGGGCATGGTGGCCCTTGTGCAGGTATCGAAAACAAGCAAATGTAGGAGGTAGCAAACAGTGTGTTACAATAGACCTGTGATGTGAGCATGTTACTAAGACCCCCAATCGCAGGTAAAGGATTTTTACTGTAATAATGGCAGTCTCACAGACCACACGTACACACTGGGACGGCACTTCCATAGTTGGAGGGACAACATTTTTTTCTATACTAAAAGGGTCTTCCTGCAGGTAATAGTGAGGGCATGATTCAACTTTGGAAGTGCCTTGAAGGAGTTGAATTTTGAGGTCAAGTTTTGAGGAGTTGGTGGTCCAGAGCTGGAGCGGAAGTGAATTCCAGATTCTCCTTAAGTCGCCTGAGAAGGAGTGGGCCATCGATCTTTCCTTCATGAAAGTGGAAGGTTCAAGCTGTAGATTTTCCACATTTCGTGAAGGGCTAGAGCCTCCAGGGAGTTTCAGTTTATTCGCCAGATAGCGGGGAAGGAGGAGTGTGAGGCTTTGTGGGTGATGGGGGCAGTCTTGTAGAGAGATCTCGCACCGATGGGAAGCCAGCGGAGGGTGGATAACATAGGTGGGCTGTGGTCACTTCTTTTGGCCCTATAATGTGGTGTGCTGCTCTAAGGGGAACAGACTTAAGGGGGGACAGGAGGGATTTGGGGAGGCCAGTAGGAAGAGAATTGCAGTACTCCAGTCTTGGAGAGCACCAGCGATGGGACCAGGTTTGTTTGAGGTCAGGCTATGGGAAGAAGCGAGGGCTCCCACTAAGAGGGCGCAGTGGTATCGAGCAGTCTTTGCAATTGAATTAATAAGGAGGGTAGATTGCGTTGTGTGTCAAGTGGGACTCCAAGGGATTTTGCGCTGTCGACAATGATGGGTTTGTTGTTTCATAGATTCTGCTGGTCCATCCATGATTGAACCGGGGGAGGAGAAAGTACGGAGGAGTGGAGGAGGAGACGAGAGGAGAGAGGACTTGGAACGGGGGATTGGATGTGGTTTTGTCAGCAGGAGGCGGGGTGGAGTTGGACGGAGCCCCTAAGGGGGGGCCTGGGGGACGAGTGGAAGGATGGTGCTGGGTAGGAGGCCATGGTGCCTTGGGACGACGTGGAGGATTCTGAGGAGGAGGGGGAGATGCGGAAAGGGGGTGAGGACATGGTGCAATTGAGTTATGTGGAGGACCGGAGGAGGAGGGGGAGATGCAGGGGGGAGCACAGTAACGGTGTTGGTAGTGTGTTTCAGGTATGCCCACGGCAAGGAGCGCCGAGAGTGATGGCCCCCCCAGGCTCCACTAGTTAGGCGGCGGGATCCAGTGACAACGCCGGCCTTGACGCCAGGTAAGGATGGTGGCGGAGCAGGGGAGTGGTTTGGGTAATCCTCGGCTGTCGGTTGGTACAGATACCAGGGATCCTGGGGGGGCGCCGGGGAATGGCGTGGTATAGAAGGGGGACCGGGGGGGTGCGGGGTAGGGGGTAAGGGGGTCAAGAGTCTGGGCATAGGCTCGTCGACGGTTAGGGTGGAGAAGTTGGAGCAGTCGATGCGAACACAGGGATAGTGCGGGCAGTTGTTTAAGGTGGTGAGCGGGGTCCGGATGGGGTCCCCCCTTTTTTGTTTTGAGCCGCTGCTGCCGGGTTTGATTGTTTCCCCTATCGGGGTGGTGCTCGGGAAGGAGCCCGGTCAGTCTCGGTTGTGCCAGCATCGGTCGGGGGGTAAGTCGTTGTGGCAGCGGAGCCCCGAGGGTGTCGTATACAGTCATGGACGTGGCGGCGGTTGGTGAAGGCGCTTTCATGTAAGTGCGAGGTTAGGTTAGCGTTCTGGCGGCTTCCAGGGCATCCGGAGGTTCACCGGTTTGTGGGGAACCCATTGACGGGGGGGATAATTTTGGGGATGATAGCATTGCCCATGGGATGTTCGATCTCGCGTGCGCGGTTTGGGCGTTTCAGTTCCTTGTTGCAGTGGGCTTTTTCCTGGCGGACAGGCTCTGAGACGGACACACGATCTGGATGACTTCTTTCTGGTGGGACGGCCGGGTCCGACGGACTGCCAGCGGCTGCTGGTCAGTACGGGCCTCGTGGGTTGCCTGGGGGGTGCCCCTGGCGCCAGAGAAGTCGTACGGTCCCAGTACGGTGCTGTCCTTGCTTGGTAAAAATCTCGACTCCGGGCCATGGAAGCACGCCTGCCAGAGGACGAGGGGGTGGCAATGTTGGCATGGGGGGCGACAGCACTGCCCATGGGAGGTTCAATTTCGTGTGCGCTGTGCGAGCCATTCGGTTCTTTTTGCAGTGGGCTTTTTCCTGGCGGACAGGCTCTGGTCGGTGACGCACTATCTGGTTGACTTCTTTCTGGTGGGACGACCGGGTTTCGACAGACTGCCAGCGGAGCTGGATGGTTTTTCGGGCCTTGTGGCTTACCTGGGGGTGCCCCGGGTGCCAGAGAAGACGCACGGTCCCAGTTCAGTGATGTCATTCCTTGGTAAAGAGCTCGACTCCGTGGCCATGGAAGCACGCCTGCCGGAGGACAAGAGGACGGCAACGTCGTCATTTGGTCTGACGCTGTCCGGTTGACACTGCCGCATCATCAAGTATGGTTGTCGGTGGGGATTAAGGGGGATCTGCTTGGGACAGGCGTTCTTGGGGCATTTCCATGGTGTGCCTATGAGCGGACATGGGAGGAATTGCGGTGGTCGGGAGCAGTGGGGCAGGGGATAGGTGGTTTCCGCAAGAGCGGGTGTTGCATTCAGGTTGAATTTGATGGACGGGGGCTTTCGGGGGGATGATCTGCCATCGGCGGGGGTTTAGGGGACGCAGCTGTGGGACGGCTGGGCGGGGGCAGACTGTATGCGGCACAGGTGTTGGGGGTCCTGCAGCACGCCCTATGGTGTATGGGTGAGGACTCAAAGGCGTTATGGAGGCATTCCGTCGGAGTGGGGGTGGCAACGGAGGCTGCGTGCTGCAGGGTTGGGGAAGGACTCGGGCCCTGGAGGTCGGACTGTTAGCAGGCATCTGTCAGGCTGCGGGGGGTGGGAAGTGAAACTACGACATGAAGGACATTTCTCGTCTCTCACATGTGTGTCTTTTCAGGTGCAGGGGCGGGGCCAACTGCGGCGGCGCTGGAGATTTATATTGGTGAACCCTCATTTATAAAGCAAGCAGAAAGGGGAACTGGGTCAAGCACCGGAATCAGAGGTTGGAGTTAGACCACAGGTTGTTGCATTGTCAGTGGCAAGGAAAAGGGGCATGCGCTAGCAGGCGTTGCTGCAGGCCTGGTGTGCAGTGGTAAAGGGGGGAGTGTGCCTGACGTGGGCTTGGTACCGTGCAAAGGGTTAGCGTTGGTTAAACAAGTGAGGAGGGACATGTTAGAGATACGGCGCGGGTAGGCAGGGTGTCAGGTCATTTGGTCAGAGTTTCGGTCTCAGGCGGGTTGGAGGGGGTTGAGATGAGAGGCCAACGGCCATAGATAGGACCCAGAGGAAATTTCCAAGGAAATGAAGGTTTTTGAGGAGTGAGAATGTCGAAAGGATGGAGCGCCCTGAGCTTAGGTACGGGGCGGTGGATTTTCAGGGAGGATGGGGTTCACCTGTTAGTGCGGAATGGAGTTGTATGTGCTACAATTGGGGGAGGCTCTGGGTCAGGCCATTGGTGCGCGATTCCCGGAAGTGCAGGAGTCCTAGGGGGGGGGGTCGAAAGCTGTTAGCATGTCTTTCGAGTGGCGGTTCTTCCTAATATTTGGGGGAAGTGTAGGAGATCTGTTGTTGGATTATCAGGGGTAGGTCAAGCATAATAAAGGATTTAGCCAGGTGGAGAGGCAAATTGAGGTTTCTGCTAATTGTTTACTGTTTGTGGATTGGGGGAACCAGTTAGGGGAGGGGGTAGGGGGTTTGTCAGGATATTGCATATTTAGTGAGGTCTAGTTTTGTACGGCGCAGGCCAAGGGTTGTCATTGTTTAAGGTGCACCTGCTTCCAATAAAGCGGCCTTTATCACACCTAATTTGGAGTCTCTGGTCGGTGCTGTTTTCCTCCCCCCCTCTCCCCCGTTGGGCCCCAATATTGGTGAACCGGGACCTCCGATTCTCCAGCTTTTAAATCTCTCACTTTTTCCCTGCTGGTCCGTCAAGGCTGCTCGTCGCCGGATGTCTGAAGCCTCAAGGATTCTTCACTCTCCAGCTTCCACTGAGAAAGTACGTAGGCCTTGGCTGGGCTTCTCGGTCTGTCGATGGATCCACAATATCCACTGTGTCTCTTCGGATAGAATCTCCAAATGATACTCCTTCCAGAAAGTCAAACTCTTCTGGCTCCGAAGGTTTGAAAAGTGCTCCCTTCCTGTTGATTGGCTGTGTAGACTTCACGTGGAGGGCCTTGCTTCTGACAAGGGAGTCCGCTTCTCCTAGGATTTATGGCCTGCTCAGCGTGTCTTCCATGGTGGTCAGCTGCAGGGAAGAAGGAGAGCATGCAGGTGAGCAGAGAATATGCCAGTGAATAGTGTCTTCGTCCTCTGCCTCTGTCTCCCTGTCACGCATCCTCTCCCTAAGATTTTCCCGTTCAGGGAAAAAGGGCATTAATGAGAGGAAATTGGCGTTAAGGTGATCCTTCCTTTTTCTATGTTGGACTATGAACTGGTAGGGTTGGAGGGATGGAAACCATCGGAGGACTCGGGCATTATGTCAAATGTTTCTGCTCATCCGAATTAAAGAAGCATGGTCAGAATACAAAAGGAAAGGGCGTCCTTCCAAATAATAACATAGTTTTTCTATTGCCCATTTAACAGCCAAACACTCTTTTTCGATGGTAGTGTATTGTTGTTCCCGGGGAAAGAGTTTGCGACTAATAAACAAAATGGGTACATCAAACCCTTCACTGTCGGTCTGGGATAGAAAGATCAGAGGCATCTGTTTGTAAGATGAACTTTTTGGAAAAGTTTGGGGAAGTGAGGACAGGACTAGAGGCTAGTGTGTGTTTCAATTCCTGAAAAGCCTCCAGAAATTCTGTGGCAGTATTAAATATGTCTTTCTTGGAGGTATTCTTTCCCAAGAGGTCAGTAAGGGGAGTGGCTATATTGAAAAGTGTGGGATAACCCTTCTATAATACCCTAAATGTCCCAAAAAAGCCCTTACTTCTTTACGATTTCAGGGGAATGCGGAGTCTGCAATGGCCCTTACTTTCTCCTCTTATGGCTCAATTACTCCGTTTCCTAGCATATATCCTACATAGTTGACTTTGGGAACCCTACTCAGGATTTCTTGGCACTGATGTGTAGGCAGGCTTTTTGCAACTCGGAGAGTATCGTACCTAAGTGATTTAGATATGAGTCCCAGGTAGGACTAAAAATAACAATATCATCTAAATAGGCTGATGAATAAGCCTGATGATCCTTTAACACTTCATTCATCAGCCTTTAGAAGGTGGCAGGGTCTCCATGTAGCCCAAATGACAAAACCGTAAATTCAAAGAGATCATCAGGTGTAGAAAAAGCTGTCTTTTCCTGATCTTCTGCCCTTAAAGGAACTTTCCAATACTCTTTTGTAAGGTCTAGGGTAGTGATGTACTTTGCCTCTCCTAGTTTTTCGCTTAGCTCGTTAATTCGGGGTAAAGTAGGGCTGGGCTGACAACTCCGTTCCGCCCATGGAATGTGTGGAATTTTGCCTGTTCCATGTTCTGCGAAGTAGGGGGAGCAGGCAAATCTCCGTGCACTCACAGCGGAGCTGAGTTGGCCTCCCACCTGTGCTATTAAAACTTTTTAAAAATCTATTTAAAAGACCCAGAAAACCCTTACCTTATCGGCGGCATCCCCGGGCTGCGCTCTTCTGCAATTGTGACTTCTTCATGAAAACTGCACATGTGCGGGTGCCCGCGCATGCGCATTTCTCGCGAGTCCCTTTATTTGTAGACTTACATAGAAAGAGTGTCACTGTTCCTGGTTATATAATACGGTCTGAGAAATGCAGCAAACATCCATAGGCTACTCCCCAGATGGTGTCTTCTTATTATGAAAATATCGGGAAATATGCCCCACTCTCCGCAGTCGAAGCACTGTGGGCTTTTGAAGTAGTTTGCCATGGTACAAAAAACGCATTGGCTAGGAGTTTCAGTCATCATCTTGAGTGGGTTTTTTTTAATTGGGGAATTGGATGCTGCCTTAGGCATCTCCACCAAGGGTCACGGTTGGGCCTGCAAAAATGTAGTGGCCATCTCCACAGCCTGGTCGATGGTCAAGCCAGTATGTTGTTTTAACCATCTCTGAGTGGTGAGGGGTTAGGATTCTAAATATTGTTCGAAGTAAATGAGATTAATAATATCCTCTTTTGAATTCTTCAGAGGATGTAACCATTTTTCGGCAGTCAACTTCAACTTGAAAAAAAGAGTCTTGGGGTTATCCCCGGAGGATCCTCATTCCTTACAAAAGCGTATCCAATAGGCTTCCACGTCTAACCTCAAATGGTGTAGAATGACCATTTGATTTCATCATAGGAGGTACTTCCATATGTGTTAACTATTTGATACAGAGACTGAGCCTCCCCCACCAGTAAAGAAGCCCAAAAGAAAGGCCATTTTTCTGGGGGCCAGGCGCAGGCCCGGGCGGCTCTCTCAAAATTTAAGAAAAAAGCATCTGGGTCTTCTCCCGGCAATAATTTTTGTAAAGCAAAGTGGGGGCCCAAAAGGCTGGAGTGTCGAGTGGTCAATTGAGAAGAGAGGTTATAAGACTTTCGACATGTATTTTCATAGAGTCCTTAAAGGTTTCTCTATCTGCTTTGGCCATTGGCATCTGCCTTTCCAGGGCCCCTTCCAGTTTCTTTTGTCCATGGATTAGTTGTTTAACTATGGGTTCCATTTTTGTCAATGGTTTCCTATGTCCGTATTCTCCACCACCTGTCACCTTTTGAGGTGGCAGCAGCGTGGTGGACGGCGGCTGACCTGTGCAGTGTGGAGCGAGATAGACCCCGGGGGCACCGGCTTGGTGCTGCGGGTGGTGCGAGGGACACGGCGCCCCTGGGACTGTGTCCCAGGGGCTGCGGAGCGTGGACTGTGGGCAGATAAGCTACCAGTGCACTGTAGCACTGCCCTGCGCGAGTAGGCCGCCAAGGCCCTCTGATCACCGCTTGCGGGCTGGGCTCGGGTTCTTGCAAGGCTGTCGGTGATTCTTACTGAGGGACGAGCTGACTGCTGTCCGGTAGGTGCTCTGCGGCCCTGCATCTCGCGGAGATCTCCACATCGCTGCCTTGGGCGACTACGTAACGGTGTCTGTGTATGCGAGGCAGCACCATTTGCTGAGGAGATCGAGCTGTCAGCTGTGCTGACCTCTACTACTCTACCTGCTAAGATTGCGGATGTTATGTGCTGCGGAGCGCTGGTGCTTTTGAGCTGCCGAGGGTCGTCTGCAACATATCTTTGAGGTGGGGGATTGTGAGTCGCTGCACCGCTGCGGATTTCTATCGCTCCTCTCCTTTCCATCTAAACACTGAGACTTGAGTTACTGGAAAATGCGGCCTTCATCGTGATCTGGTGTGTTCATCTGCTATTTCCCATTGTTGACACTGCCGCACGCAAGTCTAACATGCTTGTTTGACGTGGCCTGGTTGATTGCTGCAGTCTCTCCCACGCTGTGCAGCTTAGCCCATTTCTGAATCTAAGACAGGAACTACTTGGTTTTAAGCTGCACTGGTTTTGTTGTGGGGATTTCTACTGAGCTGGCTCCTTACATTGGAAGTGGCTTGGGAATGTGACATTGGAGGTGCTTTGGAGACTCTCTGACATACACGCTCTGGTATTGTAAGCTTGGCTTCCCTACCATTTCATGATTACACTGGACATTTGTAGCACACTGCCTGATGTAGACAGCCTCACCTTTGTTATTTTGTTGTCCGGGCCTTGCTTTGACCATTTCTTTGTACTGAGCCACCATCATGTGCAAATCTGAACGTGTTCAGCCGAGACTCATGTTTGACCCACGAAAAAACAGCCGGGCCTCTCAGCATGCAGTCTCTGATTTGGAGGCGGACGCTCCTGCGGATCATCTCACAAATATTGATAAAACTCTCTTGATGGTCCGGACTAGTCTCCAGTTCATTGATGGTAAGATAGACCATCTTAATTTGCGAATGGGCCACTTGTCAGCGGAACTGGATAAACATGTGCAGCATCTGGGAGAGGCAGAAACCTGCATATCGGACACAGAAGATGGACTGCAGTGAGTTACCACCAAAGCGGTGTCTATGGAGAAGGTGCTGGCAGTCATACATGTCCGTAATGAGGACTTGGAAGCTAGATCACGTCTCAATAATGTGCACATTAAGGCCTGCCGGAGTCCACGAATATGGGGCAATTAGAAACATACGTAGAAAATATTTTGCGGAGCAGCTATCGCAGGTGCTGATAGTAGGACAAGCTAATTGATCTCTGGCTGCCTACCTGCCTCCGGTCCCCCTCCACGCCCAATCATTGCCCACCTTCTGAACTTTATAGACCGCGACACTGTGCTCAGGCTGGCACGCGAGAAGGGCTCCATCATTCATCAAGGGAACAATCTGGCTTTTTACCCTGACTTCACAGTAGCGATTCAAGAGGCTCGGAGAGAATATCAGCCTGTAAAATAGCTTCTCATTGCGGTAAAAATGCCATGCTTTATCCTGTATGGTTGCGAATAGAAGAAAATGGGAAGCACAACATTTTCACCTGCCCGAAATCAGCAATGACTTATGTTAAGAACCGTACCCAACGTAGTCGCTCCCCGACATCTGGAGCGTGGCCTGATAATGGAAAGTGTAGTGAATTGACAGATGAGGGTTGAAGTACAATGTCCGCACAGTTCTTTAAGGTTAGTGGGTTACTAATTGAAATGTATTGTTATCATGGGTCTATTGCTGCTGAATGGAAAAGTTTTGCTAACTACTGTTGGGAAATTATTGACAGGTGATGCACTAAATATTGAATGGATGTTTTTTCATGATGTCTTGGCCACCTCCTGCTTATCTACCAGGAGGGTATTGTGCTCAGGTGCCCCCTTATGAGTGATCCCCATACCTAGATTCTCCCTTGATTTGACACTAGGGAACTGTTTTTGACGTTTTGGGAAGGCTTTGGCATGTTGGGGTCTCTAAAGTGGGTGGGAGGTTTGGGGTATGGTGGGTTGTGGTGGGGACTGCTCACGTAACTGATTTTGATTTTCTACTCACCAGAAAAGGCATGATTCCACATCTCAACAATTGCAACGATGCTTGCTTCCATGTGACAATGTTTTTTTTATATATTTGAAAATGTGCGCTTCAGAGTTGATTTGCTTTGTATGTTCATAACGATGTCATGACAATATCCTGTATAACATGGAATGTACGAGGGCTTATCTCGCCAAAATAGATTCTTCAAGTACTGGCGCACTTGGATCGCCATAGCATTGCCCTTATACAAGAAAAGCATTTGACGCACAGCACGGATGGGCTTGTAGGATGTTGTTGGACCGGATATCATATTGCATCTTCATATTCATCATTTGGCCGAGGTGTCCTTCCCCTGGTTAAAAAAGTCTTGCATTCACTGCTCTTCAAACTCATACAGATGCAGAAGGGCGAGATGCTATTTTACAGGGCAAATTGATGGGCGTGCTTGTTACTATTGTTAACAAGTATGGTCCAAATATTGATGACCCTATACTAAATGAGAATATTCTTGCTGTTCTCCGTACGCTTCCGGATGCTATATTACTGTGGGGTGGAGATCTGAACACGCACTTAGATCCATCTAGGGATAAATCTAGTGGCAAATAGGGGCACTCTCCTAAGGCAGCGCATGCAATTAAAGATGGAATGGCAGGGGGAATGGGGTTCCTAGATGCATTGTGTCATAGACTCGCTGACAAGTTGGAAGGCACACATATTTCCACTGTATATGGCAGCTGGTCCTGACTTGACCATTGGTTATTGAGTGAGGAAGCCGCGAGCTGGGTGATGGAAGTGGATAGCCTCAGATCATTGTCCTGCTCGCCTGGGTCTCTCTATCCCACAGGCAGTCCCCAGGGCTTTCACGTGGCGCTTTAGACCTGAGGCATTGCTGGACACAGTATACACAATATTTCGGGCACAACAAGGGATCTGTGGATAGTGCTGGGATACTTTGGGAGAGGTTTAAGGCCACTATTCGTGGTGCCTGTATCAGCACGACGGCTGGAATACTAAAAGATTTGAGAACAATACTGTCTAATTTAGAGACTACCCTAAAAAAACTCGAAACGGATTACGAAATGGTACCTTGCCAGTTGACCTCAGCGTTGATTAAGGAGGGTGTCCTTGCACATGCGACCCGTATATATCTAAGCGGCATAGAGCATGCACATATGGCGAGGGTGGCAGGCCGGGACATCATTTAGCAAATAAGATTAAACACTGTCTGGAGAGGGAGATTATTACTAAATTCACAGATGAGGAGGGCCAAGACTATTAGAGTGTTCCAGATATAGCAAATCAATTTAGGCGATTCTATTCGAGATTGTACACCTTGCAGGGTGAGACTGACATTACTGAACTTGATGGGTACCCTTCGCAGATTGCCATTGCATGGCTATCTAATGGGCAGAGGAAATACCTAAATCAACCAATTATGGAAGAAGACATTCACATGGCAATGAAAACATTACCTAATAGAAAGGCACTGGGCCCAGATGGCTTCTCTTGTGAATTTTACAAGGCTTATGCTGAGAAAATTGCCCCATATTTATTAGAAGTATATGCTGAAGCGTATGACAAAGGAAAGCTACCGCCATCACTCTGCAAAGCACTCATCATCACAATACTTAAGAAAGCTACATCCCCCACTAGCTGTGACTCTTACAGGCCTCTGTCCCTTATCAATATAGATGTAAAACTTTTGGTGTAGATTTTGGCTAATCGACTACAGCTGCTCATGCAAAATGTGGTCGTACCTGACCAGTCTGGCTTCATTCCGGAGAGCTCTACCTCCCACAATCTTTGGACGCTATTTGCTACACTTCACACTCTTAACACAGAATTACCGGTGGCAGCGATCATACTCGATGCCGCAAAGGCATTTGATTCAATAGAATGGGGATATTTATTTTATGTGCTACAGCGGATGAGATTTTCAGCCTCTTTTTTTTAACTGGATACGCCCAGTGTATACTGGGCCAACGGGGCGGGTGCGGGTGGAAGGATGCACACCAGGGGGACACGACAGGGGTGTCGGCTGTCATCTCTGTTGTTTGCTCTGACACTCGAGCCTCTAGCCTGTCTAATTAGACAATCCCACAAGCTGGGTGAGCTGGAAAACCCTCACATTGGACTACAAGCACGGAGGTTTCAGCGTACCTGATTTTTATATGTACTATCTCTGTGCGCACGCTCAATATGCACATTTCTGGTTCGCCCCTCATGCCTTTGTACCTCATGTGGCTGTGGAACTCTGGGATGCCCCCCTGTCCCATTGAGTTCCTTATTACTCACGCCAATAGGCATACACCCTGCAATACTTCCAACACTATTAACTCTAAGATCGCCGCTTGGCAGCCATTAAGTCGGGAGGTGGGAAAGTCATCATTATACTTCCTGCTTTTACCAATAGCATTCCACTCTAACATATCTGTAACGCACAAACAGGGAGCGTTGTATACACTTGCGCAAGTGAGTATTGCTAAGATGAAGGATCTGTTTCCAAATGGTACTTTTCTGACCAACACAGATATGGATTACATTCAGAATAAGACACCACTTTTTGTGTTCTATATGCACAAGCTAAAAAAAGTGCTGCAGATTCACTATCCTACATATTTTGTGGAGCCGCAGGAGGCATTGGTGCTGCGCACACTTACTTTACCCCCCATTCATCACAAGCTAGTTACCAAGCTACATCACGCTGCGCTGGAAGACAGACCTCTCACAAGTGACAAGAACCTTGGCGCCTGGAATGAATACCTTAACCCACCATTACACAGCGAGAATGGGAGATCTGCTGCCAACTCACTAGTAACCTAACATCTAATGGGAATTAGCAAATTCTACATTTTAAATAGCTGCACCAAGTGTACTATACTCCACATAAACCTTTTAAATATGGGCTCCGAGACACGGATGCCTGTAGGAGATGCTAGACAATGGGGGCAGATTTCTGGCACCTGTGTGGACAAGTGTCATCATATTAGACAGCTGTGAATAATACTCTAATAAAGATTATTGGGACTCCATTGCAGTGTTCTCCACAGATATGCTTATTGGGTTTCGTTCCATTACAGAAAGGTGCAGTGGGGAGGCTAGTAAGAGTAGCAATGCTTTTAGCCAAGCGCCAGGTGGCGATGGTGTGGGGCAGCAAACTAAGCCCCAAGGTGGAACAGTGGCTGAAGGATCTGTCCCTCTGTAGAGAGAATTTAGTACTATACTTGGAGGAGCTACCTTCAACGTCCAGGCCTAGTGATATTTGAGAGCCCCTATTGTTGTATTTGCGCACTGTAGATCAACCCAACTCACCTGAAGCTGTTACTATATAAACGAATATGTCATGTGCTGTATGTAGTAATGCCAATTTATGTAAGCTTATTTTTTTCCTTATGTATATTTCAGAAGTAGTCACGTGCCATTTAGTTATACTGTTTTATCTGATTACAGACTATCTAGATGAGAATGTAATACATGAACATGCACTTTTGATACTCTGTTGGTTTTGTTTTCTTTGACTGTTATGTTATTTCATTGTATGATGTAGAAAATATTCTGAAAATCAATAAACAAAAACCAAAACAAGAACCCCTCCTCAAACCCCTTTTACCTCCCTCCCTTTGACGACCAAAGACATGGCCCCGTACCTGACTTAGCCACGTTTCTCCAGAAACGTGGCGTGGCATTGAGCCTGTCTTGGGACCTTGTTGTGGGACTGAGGTTCTGCGGCGTTGTAGATTAACGGTGAACTGGGCCTCCAATTCTCCAGCTCTTGAATGGCTCGCTTCTTCTCCACAGGTCTGTCAAGGTTGATTGTTGCAGGATGGCTGAAGCCTCGAGGATTTATCACTCTCCAGCTTCCACTGAGAAAGTACGTAGGCCTTGGCTGGGCTTCTCGTTCAGTCAAGGGATCTGTGATATCGCCTGAGTCTCCTTCCAGCAAGCCAGACTCTTCTGGCTCCGAAGGTTTAAAAAGTCCTCCCTTCCTGCCGATTGGCTGTGCAGGTATCACATGCTGGTCATGGCTTCTGACGAGGGAGTATGCTTCTCCTTGGATTTCGGGCCTGCTCAGCGTGTCTTACGTGGCTGTCGTCTGTACGGAAGAAGGAGAGCATGCAGGTGACCAGAGAATATGCCAGGGAATAGGTTCTTTGTCCTCTGCCTCTGTCTCCCTGTCACAATCCTCCAAGGTTTTCTTTAAAAAATCCTACTGTTGAATGAAAAAAATATTGAACATGAGTAGGAAAAAAGTAGCCATGTTTTCATCTGTTATTTCTTGCATGATGGGCGATTTATAAAAGCAACATACCATTACGTCAGCTAGACAGCTAGACTCTTTTGGTTGGGGATATATATGTATATATATATATATATATATTCACTGAAAAAACCATAGGTTATAGACCATATATAGTTAGGAATTAGCATTTACAAAACCTTGAAAATTCACTGAAAAAACCATAGGTTATAGACCATATATAGTTAGGAATTAGCATTTAAAAAACCTTATTTTACTCACACAAAACCATTGAAATTCCATATATAGTTAGTTGCACTAACTATATATCGCGCACCCGCAATCCACTGCTGATCATGTCACATATTACATCATTCATGACATGGTCAGTGACATCACTGATGACATCACTGATGACATCTCAAATGACATCACTGATGACATCACTGATGACATCTCAAATGACATCACTGATGAGATCACTGATGACATCATCCAGTGACTGTGTGTTTCTGTAAAGTTTAAATATGTTTTACATATTGAAGAATGAGTAGATGTATAAGTGTCTGGACGAAGGATTTAGTAGGTGCAAGACTGAATGTATGAGTGAGTGATTAAATGTGTCTCACTGAGTGCATGGGTTAGTGACTAAACTGTCTTAATTTGTGCATCATTATGTCTGTTGTTCTGTAAACTGCTGCATGTGTTGATCAGTAGCTATATGATTAACTATATGGGTTATTGATTGATTGTCCAAGTATTTGTATAGGAGACTGAGTGTGTGTGTGGCTGGCTGGGAGGTGTGTGACTCTGTGCCGATCAATGTGTACTTGTATCAATGATTGTATAAGAAAGTAAGTATGTGTTAGTGTATGTTTGAAAATGTAAGGTGCTCTATGTTTAACTGTATAGACAAGAAAATGGAAGTGTGATTGATTCTTTACAGGACTGACTAGGTGTGTGAGTAACTCCATGGATGAGTGGCAGAGTGTAAGTGTCTGTATAGGTGTATGAGTGCATATGATAGTGTTGTAAAGATGAGTGATTGTATGTATGAATGATTGTATGGGTGAATGAGTGAATGTGTGTGTAGACGTAGGAATCAGTGAGTACGTATGTAGTAACTAGTATTAGTGTGTCAATGGTTTCAAAAATTATACTCTGTATTTAACACTGGGTGAAACAGAGGTTATATTAAAACGTGAGGAGATGCATTGTATTGTCACATGAATGATATCATCAGTGATGTGGTCATTGATGTCATTTGAGATGTCATCAGTGATGTCATCAGTGATGTCACTGACCATGTCATGAATGATGTAATATGTGACATGATCAGCAGTGGATTGCGGGTGCGCGATATATAGTTAGTGCAACTAACTATATATGGAATTTCAATGGTTTTGTGTGAGTAAAATAAGGTTTTTTAAATGCTAATTCCTAACTATATATGGTCTATAACCTATGGTTTTTTCAGTGAATTTTCAAGGTTTTGTAAATGCTAATTCCTAACTATATATGGTCTATAACCTATGGTTTTTTCAGTGAATTTCAATGGTTTTTTAATAGCAAATATCATAAGCTGTCGAATGTCAAGTACGTGGTAAGTAAAAACATTTTCGTGTTTATGCACACTGATCTGCTTTGAATACTGCCCCCCACCCCTCATTTCTATTAGGAGTACTCTCTCTTTGCAGATAGTGAAGGGTAGTTAACGCAGCCCTTTGCCCCCTTTGTAATACGTCGTGCCTGCTTCTCTCTCCATTTGATTGATTGTTCTCTTTGGTTCATTCTCTATTTACAAACAAGCACAGAGTCGCAATACTCTGTTTAGTCTTTGCAGATAGCGAAAAATCGTGTAAAAAAACAAAAGGAATCGAGCAAAATCAGTAGGCCACTAATGGGATCTCTTTTTGACCTCGCTAAAATAGAAACATTAGGAACAACCTGTTGAAAATAGCAATGCGTATGTACATAAGCGGCGTTCATTTGTGTTCACAGTACCCCTTGTTGATTGTTTCAATCGAGCATTGAATTGTTCGAAGTTAATTCTCTTAAGGATCTTCTCTACCTGCAAACGAGGAAGAATAGGAATATTCTCTCTCCCTTTGCAGATAGTGAAGGGTAGGTAACGCAAGCCTTTAACACGTCGTACCTATTTCATTCCTCATTGATTGATTGATTGTCCGAACATTGACTGTTTGGGAATTAGTTCTTTTTGGAGGTATTCCCTGTTTGCAAATAAACGTAGGAAAATCTTTGCAAGTAGTGAAAGGGTACGTAATGCGGACCTTTCTCCCCCGTTGTAATCTGTCATGCCTATCTACTCCCCACTGATTGATGCACCTTTTTCACCCGGACCATTTACTAGAGATACGTCATCTGGCCCGACCAGAGAGCACCCCTAGTGAAAAGGACATATGCAATAATAACGAAGTGATCACTGTATCCTGTTAACAGAAACTTTACCATGAAACAACCTGGAAAGAAAAAAATAGGAAAACGAAAATCAGTAGGCCACTGATGAACATGAACTTTTATTAAACAACAAACAAAGAAACGATAACATAACGTAATGATAAAACCTATTAATGTCCTAGAAACAAGAAAACGTTAAAGTATGCCAGTGGTGAGAGACCAGAAAAACAGTCCGAGAAACCAAATCACCCCTCGCTGTCCCAACTCATGCACTCTGAAAGTTCAAAGTTTTGAGGAGTGCTTGTAACATTGTCTGAAGCCTATTTGCAATTGCTTCATCTTCACTATTCTTAAAGTAAGTGGGGGCTGTTGTGATGCGGTGCCACCCTGAACCGCTTGACGGAGGCCCCCGAGGGACGGTGTCATGTCGCGGACTCGGAGGGGGCGCTTGGCTCCGGCCCCCTCCCCAAGTCGTGTTGCCCTGGTGTGGCCTGAGATCGCCCCCGACATAGGTGGCCGGCTCCCGGGGTCAAGCGGAACTTTTTTCCTTTTGGTGACTCTTCCATTCTTCACCTTGTCCCACAATCCGTTTCACCTAAAGACACGCTGTAGTGGGGCACCCCTTTTCCGTTTCATTTGCCATTCAGCCCGCTTTTGCTACACTGTGCCTCTTCCGCTATTCAGCTGTTTACCGCCCGCTCTTTCGACTACAGCGTCTCGCTCACCATGTACTTGAGTTGCTCCCGCTCTTGCGGTGCAGCGATAGGCGGCTGCCACAGGACTCTCAAAATGGCGGCCATCTCTTCAGATTTGGGCGTGGTCCACTAAAATGGGCCTGCGACACCTTGGAACTCGGACGCTTGTCTGCTAGAGCTTGGGCTCCATTCTCGAAAGCGTCCCCTCATCCTTGAAGATTCTACAAAAGTCTTGGGGGCCCCCGACTCCCGCAGGCTTCTGGTGGGGAGCGCCTAGCATGATTGCTCGTGGAATGGCCACGACGGAGCTACGAAATGGTGGTGCTCTCATGCTAACGCCAGCTTCAGTCTGAAACATCCAGAAACACTGTAGACTACCAATTCGATCAGTTCCGGTAGCGCTCCAACGTGACCCGGTAGAGAAGAACTTGCCCTCCCCTCTTTGACTGATGGTTCTTGTTGCCTGTCCCTTCTGTTGTCATTTAACAGAACTATTTAGCCTGCTGAAAGGGGTTGTGTGCCGTCCGCTGGTTGGTGGAGACATTTTGACTATATTCTGGACCTGCGTTGTCGCGTAATGCGTCATATGACGTGCCGCGTTAGAAAGTTTAATAAATTATTAAACACAATAAACAATCCTTAAAAAATAAAAAAAAATAAAAAATAATCAACAAAACCAACAATCAATTAACAACAGTATTTGAAAAGTCTATCATTCATTTTTCATTGCAGTACGCTGCCCAGAAAGCTTCCCGGTTCCCGGACCGGGCGCTACCCACGCAAAAAAACAAAAAAAAAATTTTTTTTTTTTTTGCCCCGCGGGGCCGTTTTAAAGCCTCCACATTAAACCTAGGGGGTCAGGGAGGATCTACTATGCCCCCTTATGGTTATTTGCCCCTTTGTTTTGGCCTCCTCTTGTCTCTCGATCCTACCGAGAGACAAGATGGCGGCCGCTACGGACTTTTTGGAATGTTGACAGACGCCAGAGAACCAATCAGCTTCGCTTCACAAAGCTCCGTTGCGCGAAAAGTACGCGTCCTGGAGCGCTGCCCAGAGCGCGCTTACAGATATATATCTTTTTTTAAACGTTAATTTCTCAAAATCCACTGGAGCACATATATTGAGACCTACAAAAGGCACATCGGGCTACCAGTCCCTACAATTTTGCCAAGTTTCGTGCAAATCCATTCAGCCGTTCGGGCTAAAAGTGAGGCCAACCGCCCTATGGAAATTAACATGGGAAAAACGCGTTTTGGGACCCCCCTTTTTTCTCGGCCCCCCCTTGACGAACCCCCCCAAAATTTTCAGGGGCTGCTCAGAAACAAAATGTGCCATTTTCCTGAAAATTTCAGCCAATTCCGTCCACAAACGCCAAAGTTATTAGACATAGAATTTTCAAAAATCCCATAGAGAAAAAATCCTAACTATATATACCTACTGGCGACCGCCAGTAGGTAATATATATATATATATATATATATATATATATTCACTGAAAAAACCATAGGTTATAGACCATATATAGTTAGGAATTAGCATTTATAAAACCTTGAAAATTCACTGAAAAAACCATAGGTTATAGACCATATATAGTTAGGAATTAGCATTTACAAAACCTTATTTTACTCACACAAAACCATTGAAATTCCATATATAGTTAGTTGCACTAACTATATATCGCGCACCCGCAATCCACTGCTGATGATGTCACATATTACATCATTCATGACATGGTCAGTGACATCACTGATGACATCACTGATGACATCTCAAATGACATCACTGATGACATCATCTAGTGTCTGTGTGTTTTTGTAAAGTTTAAATACGTTTTACATATTGAAGAATGAGTGGATCTATGGAAGACTGAGTGTGTGTGTGGCTGGCTGGGAGGTGTGTGACTCTGTGCATATCAATGTGTACTTGTATCAGTGATTGTATAAGAGAGTAAGTATGTGTTAGTATATGTGTGAAAAGTATGGTGTTCTGTGTTTAACTATAGATGAGGAAATGGAAGTGTGATTGATTCTTCACAGGACTGACTAGGTGTATGAGTGCATATGATAGTGTTGTAATAATGAGTGACTGTATGTATGAGTGATTGTATGGGTGAATGAGTGAATGTGTGTGTAGACGTAGGAATCAGTGAGTGCGTATGTAGTAACTGGTATTGGTGTGTCATGATGTCATCAGTGATGTCATTTGAGATGTCATCAGTGATGTCATTTGAGATGTCATTAGTGATGTCATCAGTGATGTCACTGAAGTATGGTGTTCTGTGTTTAACTGTATAGATGAGGAAATGGAAGTGTGATTGATTCTTTACAGGACTGACTTGGTGTGTGAGTAACTCCATGGATGAGTGGCAGTGTGTGACTGTCTGCATAGGTGTATGAGTGCATATGATAGTGTTGTAATAATGAGTGACTGTATGTATGAGTGATTGTATGGGTGAATGAGTGAATGTGTGTGTAGACGTAGGAATGAGTGAGTGCGTATGTAGTAACTGGTATTGGTGTGTCATGATGTCATCAGTGATGTCATTTGAGATGTCATCAGTGATGTCATCAGTGATGTCATTTGAGATGTCATCAGTGATGTCATCAGTGATGTCACTGACCATGTCATGAATGATGTAATATGTGACATCATCAGCAGTGGATTGCGGGTGCGCGATATATATTTAGTGCAACTAACTATATATGGAATTTCAATGGTTTTGTGTGAGTAAAATAAGGTTTTCTAAATGCTAATTCCTAACTATATATGGTCTATAACCTATGGTTTTTTCAGTGAATTTTCAAGGTTTTGTAAATGCTAATTCCCAACTATATATGGTCTATAACCTATGTTTTTTTCAGTGAATTTCATTGGTTTTTTAACAGCTAATATCTGTAGCTGTAAAATGTATTCTTCTTTAAATCCAAAAATATATTTTATATGTTTATTAATAATTTTTTTTTTAAATATTTTTTTTTCTTCGTTCCCGCTTCGCGAATCGGGAAGCTTCCCGTTAGCTGACCTTGATGCCGCGAAATAGACCGCGAGCCGGTAAACGTTCCTTTACCGCAACTGCCGCGTTAGAAAACAACATCGTGATGCCTCCCGTCCGCATGACGTTTCGCGTTGTCGCGTGATACGTCATATGACGTGCTACGTTAGCGAACTGGTACGCTTACCGAGGCGCAAAGCGCAGGTTTCTGGAAGCAAACCGGGAGGCGGTGCAAAGCGCGTAACGTAAACACAGCAGGTCATGTGACTTGGTAATAACACTTTTCATTGGTTCATTTCACTTTTGGTTTCCTAATGATGTAAGACTAGGTCATATAATCTAAAATGAACACTTTTCATTGGTTGAGAACTATTGTTTTTCCCAAATGATGAAAATCCCTCCTTCTTTCCTCACTCTGACTTTCATCATTGTGAGAGAAAGACCCTTTGTTACCAGTGAGCAATGGCTTCTTTAGTAGCTTCAGCTGGTGCTTCCCCACCACCTCCACCACATCCAAGGAAGAGTGGACCACCTGCTGAAGTTATAATTCAGCAAGAAGAGGAAGAAGAGGAACAGGAGGAAGAGCACGAAGAGAGGCAGTTTTTGCCTGAGGAGCCCAGGACGTCTCACCGGAAAGAAAACTTCATTTGGCAATTTTTTAAAATTCCCAAAGGTCAGAAAAAAGTAAATGCAAGATACGTAACTTGCCTTATATGTCAAGATAGACTGTCCAGAGGGACCGACAAAAAATACAGTTTCGGAAACTACACAATGCATCGCCATATGACTAGGTGGCATCCTAACAACTACAGTGCTGCACAGTTTCGTAACGACCTAGATAATCTCCCTATTATGGCCAGAAGATCTGTTGTACCGGAAGTAACGGGACCAGAGGGCAGGGAGATGGTGCCAAATATACAAATGAGATTTGGTGAAGTAAAACAAGTCTGCGTACATTGCAGTGGATTCATTTGCTACAGAGAAAGTAGCATCACTCTGATCAACAGAGCTATTGACTATCATATGCAAGTTTGTACGAAACGCCCCAAATAATAAATTCTTTTTTTTTTTTGTTGCTCCTGTTGAGCCCTTTACAATGAATCGTTTTCGTTGCCCCCTCCGAAAAAAAAACAAAAAAAATATAAAACTGTTCAGAAAAATTCAAAAAAAGTACAAAAAATTTCAGAAAAATAATAAAAAAATATAAAACAACAAAAACAATAAAAAAAAGTTCTTTTCAGAACTACCTCCCCGTTATTAAAAAATTGGTACAATATTTGGAACTGTGCCAACCTCTATTTCTCTTAGTTCGCTTCCCAGTTCGCTCGCCGGTACGCGAACCGGAAGCGAACCAAAAAATTTTTTTTTAAAAGAAGAACAGTAAGTATAAGGGAAGGAAACAGACAGTTATGTTAAAAGAAAGACAGCTATAGGGGAGTAAACTAGAGATACTATTACCCGTAATCCACTGCTGATGATGTCACATATTACATCATTCATGACATGCTCAGTGACATCATCAGCAGAGGATTGCGGGTAACAGTATCCCTAGTTTATTCCCTATAGCTGTCTTTCTTTTAACATAACTGTCTGTTTCCTTCCCTTATACTTACTGTTCTTTTTATAAATTTTTTTTTAGATCAGTCAGAAACAGTGAAAGTAATGAAATATAAAAGACTACGTAGAATATGAGCACTGTATGCAACAACTTTGACACTTACAGAAGCCTCACCTTCTCCATGCCTCCTACACAGTTCTACATGTACATCATAAATGCAAACAGAACAGAATTAATTATACATGTTAAATGGTTTATTTTTGCTGTTCTCAGAATGTATCAAATTTCACTAAAACAGTGACTTGAAGGTATTCATCATATAACAGCGGGGAAAAAAAACCACAATCAAAATGATTGTGTTTAAAAAACCCATACAATATAACAAATCAGAATTCAGAACTCCTTAAAGTTAACTTACTTTCCATGACGGCCAAGGATGTCCTATGAACAGCTTACACTCTGTTGTGCTGTTATTACTTTCAACCCGCCACTTTCTGAAAGAAAACCTCCATCGTTTTCAAAAACATGTTACATACAATAAATGACTTCTCGCTCTCTACCACATGTTTCCACAAGGCCAAATCGTGTCTGAGCCATTTATAACTCTTAGAATTCTTTTAAGCCAATCCCGTCATGTTGTATTTCCGCAACTTTCACAATTAAAATGTTGAAGATCATTTTCACAATCCTGTACTAGTAATATTTTCCCCTTCTTGCTCAATCATGTTCTACATTTCCTATCACACTGATACTGCTTACTATGAAGCAGACTTACACTACCTTTATGACTAGTACAATTATTTAATTCTCTACATCACTTTTAATCACAAAGCAATGTAAAACAGTAGACAGCATTGCAGACTTACATTCCCTCTACTCCATGTTTTGATTGGCTGCTTCAATTAGCTTATAAAAAGAAACAGTTTTTCTGAACTCATTCAAAGTGCACGTATTTCTCCATGACGTCCAGTGTTATGGTAAGAAGTTATGTCTCTGTACTACACTTATCCTCAAGGCCAAATCGTGTAGGAGCCATTAGAACTTCTTGAAATTCCTCAGAGCACATCCCGAGATTCTTTCCCTAAAATTTTGGTTTTAAAAACACCAGGTAAGAGTTTTTAAGGTCATACGGCAATTTTTTTTTTGAAAATTAAAACAGAATCATTGCAGAATGACCAGCCATTTCTACACTTTAAATAAGCTGTGTAATGTCCCGATGTTATTGAAGGACCATCATGATATATAATTGCTACAGTTACAAAAGTCCTTCCTGATATTGACAACTGTGAAGCCACAAAATTTTTAATTAAAGTTGTCAATTTTGTTCCATCAGGCCTACATCGTTGGAACATTAAAATGACATACTGGCCATATGTTCGTATAAATAATGTGGACATCATTTCAGATTTACATTGGCTACACTCCATGTTGTGATCAGCTGCTTTTACTAGCTTATTAAAAGAGACTGATTTACTGTCTGGCAAAGTTAAATATATAAATCTTTCTGAGTCTACACTAGTAGTACTTGATACCCTACAGTTCTCGCAGTCATGCTGCCATTGATAAGAAAGCCCAAACAGGTGATCTACATCTACACCTTCATCATGCAATACATCAAGCATATACATTAAAAACTCCTGACAATCTTGCTGACTATTTTGAGAGAATTGTGTTTGGCCTGAACATCTGTCTAACAGATTTCGAATTTCAGACACACTTTCTATGTTTGTTCTATCAGTGCTACATTTCTCTAACACAGAATTTAACAAACTGCAAAATCTTTGATCAGAATTGACCACAATCTCTTCTTTTACATTTTCTAGAGAAAACAAAACATTAACCACTACATTAGCATAGCAGTTGACACCAGAACTGTTTTCAAATTGAAAACCAACAACATCTTCAACAGAATCCTTTTTGTTTCTGCTTATAATTTCAGGTTCATCGACTTTTCGTCTTTTTGCTACAACCTCCCCAGTATTGGTCACATTTCTTCGTTTCCGGCCTACCACACGTTTCTCAAACAAAGGATACTGAGGCAAATGTGGCGCATACTCTCTTCTTAACCTATTGTATTCCTTAACACAATCTAGATCCGCACAAATGTTTGTGACATCACACTCAATCAAGTACAATCCCGATAAAGTTCTAACTCGTGACAATGCCACATATGCCATACCCTCCTTGAACACAGAACTGCCAATATTCACCAATGCACAGTCTACACTTAAACCTTGCGATTTATGGATTGTCACCGCATATGCCAAGCAAACAGGAAACTGCTTACGACGAACATATAAGTCTTTTACAAGCACAAATCTAGCAGAACAACGACTAATTAGCTGTACTTCCTCAATGCCATCAAATTTAATTTTTAAAAATTCAATTCCATCTCTATTTCTGTATTTCACAAAATCAACAACATTACCCATTGATCCATTTACCAGACCTCTTTCAACATGTAAATTCCTTCTTAAAATTATACGGCAGTTCAAGCACACATTCAGAGTCTTTTCAAAACCTGCAGTTTTAGATATACTCTTCTCTAATGAATCCAATTTTGTTTTCAGATTATCAGACAAAATAATTGTTGATCCCATATGCTCTACTCTGTCAATAGCTTCCAGTTTCACAATCTCTTGCTTTTCTAAATGCAACATTTTGTTGTTGAATTTGGCACATTCTGCAAGAGTTGGCATCAAACATATTCCAGATTTTTTCTCAGTAATTTTCTGAAAAATATTCTCAGGCACAACATCTTCGTCTGGATATAAATTTGTCAGTAATCGTGCATGTAAAGCTTCTTTCCCATGCTCGGTCACTTTTCCAATTCTAACATCTTGTAGAATAGTCTTGTAAACTTCATCCTTTGCCTGACGCATATTTTCATGCAGTTCAGCATAATTGAAGTTTAACCATATATTGACGTTGCCAATGCTCCCTAAGCACTTCCTGGTATCTTCATGCGTGAGCATTTTGAACACAGGTTGCCCTTTCACTGGTGTCAGCTGCAGAAGATCTCCGAAAACAATGATGTGTTTGCCACCAAATAACACATCATACTCTGTTTTGAGAACTTCTTGCATTCTCAAATGCACAAAGGCAAGCATGACATTGGAAACCATGCTTACTTCGTCAATGATAAGAAGTTTCATTTTCCTCAAGACTCTTGAAACTTCAAAACAAGCATCTCTAGATAGCTTGTGATATTCTAATTTGTTGTCATGCTCCACTGGCAGCATCAGTAAACGATGTAAAGTAATCCCTTTAATGTTATGTGCTGCCAGTCCAGTTGGAGCGGTGACAACACAAGACAGCGATGACTCTGTCCTTTCCTGCAAATAACATGAAATTGCTTTAATAAGGAAACTTTTTCCAGTTCCCGCTTCTCCACTCACGTACAGTCGGACAGGCTTCAACGACGTACATGAGCACTCTTTCTTGTCATGACTTAATCCATGATCAATTTGCATGGTAAGTTCGTCATATATTTTCCTCTGCTCAACGTTGAGTTGTCTTTCCAACTCTTCTAAGTTAACCGCATCCTCCTGAGCATGTGCCATGGCTCTTTCCACTTCATTCATAGCAGTGGCAGCTTCATTTTCGATAAGAGGTCCTCCTAGTGGATCCTGACTCAATGAAGCAGAACTCTGACTGTCCTGAGAACTGTCTCTGGCAATCTCGGCTGCAATCGTTGCTTCCTGCTCAATTTCCACATTCAACATTTCTACATATTTGAGAAAAGCAGGACATTCTATGGTCTCCTTGGCAGCATTGAATGAGTCTTCGTAACAAAGGAAATCTCCAAGCAGTTCCTCTTCTGCACGCCAAGGCTTAAAAAGTTGCAAAAGTGCTAAATAGAAAAACTCCTTTTTTTCAGGAGATTCGCCACTCAATTTTCGATGGTTTATCAAGTGGCATTTTCTTTGCTTGACCAGACATCCCTCACTTCCTATTACAGCATACACTCCTTTCTCAGTATCTTCTTTGATGTTCCTCTTGAATATGTAATTTTGCAGAACCTCATACAGACAAACATTCTCGAGGTGACTGCTTCGATTTGGATAATATGTATCCAACATGTTGGTCTTCAAAATGTCGGTACTGTTTGGCTCCTTTTCCGCCAAATACTCAATTTCCCGCACAGGTTTGAGAACTCGATTACGCGTTGCAGCAAGACTAACACTCGCCCAAACGATACTCCTGGACTTGGCATAGAGACTTGCTGAAGACAACCGGTCAGAACATTCGTAAGCTCTGATTTCTCGATGCGACAACATCTTCAGACTGAAACTGTACAACTTCTTGCTGAGGCTCTTTTCATGGGAAATGTCCTCCCACATATCCTTCAATTCTGTCTTCTCTTTTTTGGTGATGTAAGATGTCACATACCGAGCCACAGCCATACAGTTATCAGCCACAAACTGTATATCCATGTTAGCATTCCACATGGACAAAATCACCGGGTTGTAGTCGTTGATGTACTTAGACTCTTCGTTCCTCTTCAAATTGTATGTGTTTTTAGGTGATTTCTTCATCACATTATGTCGCAGCGAAGACATCAAACTGTTCACTCTTCCTTTAGAAATCACCGGTCGTGGAAAACCGAAACGACATTTGGTGTAGAACTTGTCTTTGTTCCGGAATTTACGACAACAGTACTTTCCACATCGATGGCTTTGGAAACGTAGAACTTTTTCTCTTAGGCTTTTTTTCTCCTTTGCGTTTGGAACAGCACACGTAGAATACTGTTCTATGAAACTCATCACTGAGTCTTCTGCATCCGTTCCAAATTTAGGTGCATCCTTGATCCACAGCAACATATGTATATGAGGAGCACCTCTTGCTTGGTACTCCTTCCTCCAGAAGAAATCCAACACCTCTCCAAGAGGTGGATTCTTCTTATTCATGATGAAAGACATCATACCTTCAAATCTATGATTGAAGTACCTACATACATTGACTGGATCCAAAGAGCACAGTTTCCGGGTGTCTTGAATTCGATGTTTTCTACGTTAGCATTTGCCTCTTGTAGAAATTCAAGTAAGTCTTCCCAGCCATACTCAGCACAGCTCAAAGTGAGGAACCATGTGGGAGTTCCTAAGTTCCTCAGCATACATTTTAAATCACCATGACGACGGTACCAGTACTCATTAGTACCACGCTGACACGCCATGAGATTAATCAGGTGAGAATCCAAAATACTGTCTTGGACATTGACTTTATCCATAAAGTCACTTGCCGAGATGTTTTACATGTGTATACCACTTTTCAAGATGTGGTTCACTGCATATGACAGTCCAGACAGATCGCTTTCAAACAGGAGATGAAACAAATAAGGAATGCATTGTCGAAACCTAGGATCTCCTGCATACAATCGCAAAGTCCGGTATTCAGAAGCAGGAATTTGATGAGGTCGCTCATCATATCTTCCTCCCTGACCTGTTGGAAAAAGCTGTGGGAAACACCGAGCTTCCAAACTTTCCTCCCAAACACTAATGGGACTCCCTTTCGCTTGTTTCATTTGAAACAACTCAATAGCATTCCCCATGACTTCCTTGGAATGCAAAGGATGAACACTATAATGTTCATATATTTCTTCACTAGTACAGGGTTCTACTTTCTCAATTTGACCAGCACACAAATCGCTATCCTCTTCCTCACTTACTTCCTCTTCTGCAACATATACATTTTTATAGTATTTATTATATTTTTTCAAATACAATGTTGCCCTTTTGACTTTCCTAACATCTACTAAATCTTGCCATATATTCTTATTCTTTGTCGGAACCCCATTAACTAAGATAACAAGAGGTTCCTCTTCCACTTTTTCTACTCCAATTGTGTTAATGTTTTTCTTCAAATCTAGAGGCAAATAAACAACTCTTCCCTTTAATCCTCTCTGTAAATCTGATGGAGGCAATGTCCCTGTCTTTGGCTCCATTCTTACAATAGCCTGAAAGGGATGGATACTTTGAATCAAAATAGATTCATAAGTATTTAAATCCTTCAATTCAGAAGGAATCTCAACCAATTCCAGATTATTATGAACTGCTCTAGCAGGCATCTGGTTTTGATTTAATTTGTTACAACAATAAGTACACACACGTTGATCCAATCCCAAATCAAAACAATTTTCTACCATCAAGTATGTTGTAAAATCCTTCCATTCACTATTATTTTCCCTTTCACTTTTTCCATATAAATCCACTAACTTAGTCTGATTCTTATAATAAGTGCGTCGACAACACACACAAGTGAAATTTGGCCTCTCACTTGATTTCACCTCAAACGTCGCAATTTCCCTCTGGAAATTATCTGTACTGGAAACCTGTACACTATCTTCCACATTACTCTCTTCTTCTTGGTCAATTTCAACATTCTCCTCTTTACTTCCAAAGTAACAAAACTCAATTTCTTCACATATATTCTTCACATCTATTTCAGAACCATGCAAAAGAGCAGTGCATAATTGTTTAAGCATAATTGCTGGACTCTTAGCATAATACAACATTCTAACTAATGTCCTCACTTTATTATGATGCACTGCTAGCATCCTGAAATGATGAAAAACACTCTGGCATACTCTCCTGGAAAGACAAGCCAGTGAATGACCATGCAAACCTATCACTTCTCTCACTCTGCAAGGATCTAATTCTTGCAACAACTTCATTTTCTGCTTCAAACTTTTCTTATTAAATGACCGTATAAAATCACAAAGCAAATTGATGGAATCCTGTCGTACACTGCAAATACTACTACACTTCCAGGTGTACACAGGACCCTTAGGACGTCTCCCTAAAACCTCATTACCTAACACCTCTTCTATCTCTGTTCTCACAAGTTTTTCTTTTTCAACTGGACAACCATCTTTCACTTCATAAGCTCGACCACTGGTGTCAACTGCATGCACCAAATCATTATCCTGGAAATAACTCTCCTCATTAAAAAATGCCTCAGAGCTTCTCAAGAAAAAACTTCACAAAAATTACTACGATTAACTATTCTCTTCCATCTACTATTTCTTTTGAAATCATAAATTGCCTTGTTTAGCTTCCTAATTCTATTGATTGTCAAAATAAATAACTTACGTTTAATTTCAAATGCCTGATCAATAACTTTCTCAACTATTTTTTTTCTCTTATAAAAAACCACTTTCTGTTGACCTTTCTTAATATTTTTTAACAAATTGCCAATTATCCTGTTGCGGAACATTCGTTTACGAATGTCCCTAAACTGTTGTTTCCTTCTACTTTCATGCATAGAGTTATCTCTTACTCTAGCAGTAACATTTTTCATTGGCCTTTCCTTACCGTTTGAATTGCTTCTCCTTTTCTGGATTGAAACATTTTCTGTAGTAATATTTTTTTTACTACAGATATTTCTTATGAATGTTTTTCTACTCTTACCCGGTGCTTTCTTGGTGACTTGACAAATCTTTTTGTTAGAGGACTGCTGCTTTTTTCATTCACCTGCTGTCTTTGACGTTTTGCAGCCTTTCTCACTCTTTCTTTGGTTGGCATGCTGAAATCTTGAAATGATCTGCAGTTGAATCTGTGGTAAAATATAATAAAAAATGTTATTAACCACTATTACCCAACAGTAAATTAATAACAGTCATCAAAAACTTAACACATTACTTAACATTTTTACATAGAACATTTTTTTGTACATGGCAAATTTAGAATACAGAAATAGCAGAAAAGAAATGGAATTTATATTCATTTTACCTGTGCTGTTTTATATATGAATCTGATCTAATTTTATGACCATATTTTAATATTTTATTGAAGACACTACACATAACCTGTTTTTGAAGGTGTCTTTATTTTTAAATTAAACGGTTTAAATATTTACTTTTTATTTATTATAAATTTATAAAATAAATGTTTATAGTTCCATAGGCTCAAGCACGTCAGCTTCCCATCCTATGTCATACAATTCTGACAAATCTGCATCCTCATCACGTTCTTCTTCATCCTCAGGATTGAAATCATCCAAGGGATCAACATCCACTGATGTTTCAATTACGAGTTCAATGATGAGGTCGAAATCAACTGATTGCTGATTGTCGCTCATGTTGATGTTGTCTTTATCTTTAAAGAAAGATAACAACAATGAGATGTTGCAGAGTAAGAGACAAATCTCAGAGATTATAATAGTAAAATTGTTTAACAAGAGTAACATTTTTCAGCTATTATTTAACCATGTCCAACGATGCTGAGGAGGCAGCCGCGGGCCGTGGAGGGAGTTACGGTGGAGCAGGGAGGCGGGTAGGGGGAGGGGCAGGGTGGAGGGACCTAAAAACTGGCATATGAATAATTGCAGGTAAGTACACAATTTAATTATTCAAACGAATTTCGTAGCGCGCACAGCATCGCAAAATGCGATGCTGTGCGCGCTACGGCATGGCAAGAATAAGAGCTCTTTTGTCTCAGAGAGAGGTGGCCTTGAGTTTGGCCCGTGAAACTTTCGTGCTTCACATAGCGAACACCCGTACAGAGGTGCAGACCCTTTTAAATACTGATTCGCCTTTCCATTTCAGCAAGATGGTTCGGACTATCTTTAACGCGTCCTCCACAAAGGGCCTGGCGCACTTTTTTAAAGTTGTTACCAGTGGTCTCGTGACTTCATTTGAGAAAATCTTTGGAGTCATCCCTGCTTTCTTTCATTCTATTTTTTCCACTGTGCTTGGTGGATTCCCATTTTTACTTGCATTACCAGCGGACGCTCTTGTGCTTTTTTACATTTTTAAATATGGATGTCCCTCCTGTGCAAGCTCCCGCCCTGCAGCTGCTGACGCTGTTCCGCAATCGCATGCTTGAATATTATGGCACAATGCCGTTGGCGATATTAAGCACGGCATATGGATTATCTTTTCGATTCTGCTACTTCACCTGTGTCCAGCCTGTATTTCACTGCCTGACCTGTGATTTCGATTGGGCCATTGATTTGTGTCTCTGCGGACCGGTTTCTCCTGACGTCGACTTTAATCAGCTAATGAGTCCTATCATTACTCACGAGTTGGTTTGTCCTGGCGAAAGGATTATGGCTGTGGCATTGATGCATGGACTAATTGGTCCCTGGAATTTACTGGCGGCAACACAGTCTTTCTTGGAACAGAGCTTTCTTGAAAACCCACCGAGCTGTCCTCTGATGGTGATAGAGGATCCGGTGCTGGGAGAGCACGTATGTTCTTTTCCGCTTTTAAATTGGATGGCTGAACTCTTTTCGGATGAAGACGGTGACTTCCTATTGGAGGCTGTTGAAGCTTATTTTGCATACACAGTTATGTCATAGACCTTTTTCATGTTTGATATGCTGAGTACTAGCATTTCATTGACAATTCATTGACTTATTTGTCAAGTTTTTATTATTTAGCTTGCCTATTGGCTTAAGCCTCGATAAAGTAGTTGGCTGTTTTATTTTTCTTTAGCATTAAATTTTCCTAGTTTTTAATGTTTTACCTTGCGGACCGTCCACATATAAAGTTGCAATCTGCTCTCATGAGATGGCACTTCTATTATCTTATTCAGTTCGTTTCCGGATCATGGGGAGGTGTCATCTAGATCCTGGATATCTTTACACCGTGTTAAGTTAGCATGGGCTCATTACCGGTTTAAACGCCATTTTTCCTTTTTTGCAACTTCTGCACACGACACTTAGTTGTTGCTTTAGCTTTCAACCTAGTAGTTCATCGTGGTTTACATGAGAATAATATGTTATTGCTCTACTATCTGCTTTGCTTGTTAAACTATATCTGTACAGCGAGTGCTGAAGTTTCAAGAACAACACGATACAGAATTGTTATGAGGTCTGATCTCCACGACTTCATACTCATAACATAAGTGCAGCTTCTGCCAATTCTGGGCATGAGGCGGGTTTTATATTGCTTTGCCGAACACACATACACAACACTTGATGCGGTTCACATGAAGAGAGAGCTGGTGTATGCTGATGTGATTCCTTCAAATCTAAGACACTAAAGTATGGGCACGCCCTAAACCAACACAAAGAGACCTTCTTAGCAAATAATATAATATGTGTATTAGGGAGGGTGAGATATAAGCAGCCGCGGGCCGTGGAGGGAGTTACGGTGGGGCAGGGAGGCGGGGAGGGGGAGGGGCAGGGTGGAGCCCTCTCCACCCTGCCCCTCCCCCTCCCCGCCTCCCTGCCCCACCGTAACTCCCTCCACGGCCCGCGGCTGCTTATAAGTGTTGCTAACTCTTATTCATTTACAGCATGTTAACATACTGTCACCATTCGCTTTTTATGTACTAGTAACTATGCTGGTAATTTTGCTACTGATAATATGTGTACTTGTATTATCTAAGATACTACGCCTGAGAAGACGGCATTAGTAAATAAACATTTCAAATACACATGTGTTCTTCTTAACTCCATGTTCTGGTTTCTAATAAATATATAACGACCGAGTGTTCATGAGTTCCACGTATCCTGAGGTACTATAAGTTCATATTCTGGATTGTCTAAACATTGAGAGTTTGTTATATCCAATGTGACACTGTACCTAGCTTGCTAAGGGGTTTTTGATTACTAAGGTGAGTTTTGGGGCACCCTAATTCGCCGAGGTTCCAATCCTCTGTTCACAGTTCTGTGTGAGAACAGAAACCCTGCGACAGGGGCACCCCTGAGCCTTGCTGGAGCTTCATCACACTTGCGATACAACTCCAGCAATGCGCCACCTTTACGGCACAGATACGTCACGCATCTGTGCTGTTTTTGCCCCATGATGCGCCGCATTGTAAATGCAGCACACCATAGGTGGCGGAACAGCGGCACAGGATGACTAACACATCCCTGGTGATGCGCCAGTCATCATAAATCTATCCCTATGCTTCTTATCTTGTTAGAGATGAACCGCCATATGTATCATCAAAGTTTTTTGCATTTCCTAAATAGCGAACTTTAAGGAATAAATAGCGATTCTTTACCATTCCTAGTTTGCGATGAGCTATTTGCTAATTACAAATTACCCATTCATTTCCATGGAGCAGGAGGCCCATAGGAATGAAGGTGCAATTTGCGATTAGCAATTACCCCATCGCAAATTACGAATTTTTCCGAGGGTGCAGGGGTGTCTCAAGAACACCCTGCTGCACCCCTGAAAAAGAAATTTGGGGGCATATGGCGCACATAAATTTTGAAAACATTCCTTTACCTCAAAAACGATTTTCAACTCATAATTTGAAAACACTGCCCACGGGGAAATGACTTAAAATGTCCTCAAGACACATGAAAGTGTTTTTTAAAGCCTTTGCAACTTTTTTGGGTCACTTTTAACATGACTATGTAACTCAAGCAGTCAAAATCTAAATTTACCATGCACAGGTGGGAGCATATTTACAAGGAATTTGCTCCACGGGGAAAGGTCTTTTAATTTAATATTGGAAAAATAACATCAGAGACACTGAAATGCCTTATAAAGAACCATACACCATTATGTCCTTGTCATAAATTTTAAAAGCCTTCATTTTCCCCAAAAATGATTTTCAAGTCATAATTTAAAAACACTCCACATGGGGAAATGACTTAAAATGTCCTTAAGACACATGAATGCGTTTTTTGATTGCCTTTGCAGCATGTTTCGGTCACCTTTAACATGCCTATGTAACGCAAACATTCAAAATCTAAATTTGCCATGCACAGGTGGGAGCATATTTACAAGCAATTTGCTCCACAGAGAAACTTCTTACATTGAAATGGGAAAAATAACATCAGAGACTCTCAATTACCTTATAAAGAAGCATACATCATTATGTCCTTGTCATAAATATTAAAACCATTGCTTTTCCTCAAAAACGATTTACAAGTCATAATTTGAAAACACTCCACAGCTCCTATGCACATAAAAACACTGTCAGTACTAATACTTCACATTTTCTCCAATTACAATTTCTCAAAGAAACAAAATCTATTTGTAAAACACTTGAGACAAACCAACATTTGAAAAACACAACTTTCTTCATAATTTTCTCCTTAAAGCACACTATTTTCTATCTAAATTAAAGAAATCTTTTCTCACCTTAGCAAATACTTTGAGTTTCAAAACAGTCTCAGAAACACACCAATTTGTCTTCAGCAGAGCAAACGGTATGCACTCCAGAGTCTGCAGCTATCAAAAGCACAGAAATGCTCTAATTCTTCACACATATCTCTCATGTCACCCAATCAAAACTCTTCCCTCACTTTTTTTCAAATCAAAACCCTTCCCCCCTCCGCCCCCTCTCTGCTTTTTCTGCATAGCAACCACCTCTTGCAAGACCTCTGGTGTTTCCAAGTTCACACAACAATGTTGCAATTGAACTCTGAACTCTCAGTGCACCTGCATACCCAGTGCATACTTTCATTTAATGATTTTTTCTTCGCCACTCAAAATACATCTTTCAACGAACTCATCCATGCACCCTAACTTTCTGTTTTCAGCAATCAAAATCCACCAATCACTCTTACTGCTTCATTAACACAGAAACTCCTCAGTTTTTTTCATTTTACACTCTCATTTTTTCAACTGCCATTTCATTGCCACACTTCATCTGACTGCAGGAGAACCTTCTCTCGCCATGTTTTCTGTCTGGATTGTTGGATATAGTTACATCTATTGGGCTCAGAGGTACGCTGAAAACAGGAATTTACCTAACCTCAATTTACAAGATGTGGAAATTAAGTGGTTTGGCCACAGAGGATTAAAATGTCACCAATTGATACCATTGGTGAAAACCTTTATGCATTTGCCAAAACCTGACCTGTTAATTGTGCACTGTGGAGGTAATGATTTGGGCACTTTGACTGGGGTAGGTCTGGAAATGCTTTTAAAGGACACCTTTGAGCAATTGATGGCACTTTTTCCTCAGACTGCCTTGGTATATTCAAATATATGCCAAAGACAAAAATGGAGGTGGTCGAACCAATTTTGTCCACAAATTGAGAAATCGAGGAAGCATGTAAACAAATCTGTTTCAGCTTACATGAGAGACCATGGAATGGGCTCCCTGTACAACAATAACTTGCGTTACTACATGCAAGATATCTACAGAGGAGATGGAGTTCACTTCTCAGATGAGGGCAACAGAATTTTCACTCTGAATTTAAGACTGTGCATTGGTACCTACTTATAAGTACCTAAATGTACCATAAACCCAAAAGCTCTTCTCAGAGCTACCCTACATCTGATCACTCACAATTATTATTTTACTCTAACTTTTTTCACTAATTTTCAAGAAAGTACGCTCCCCAGAACGCTTCCCGGTTCGCGAACCGGGCGCACTCCACGCAAAAAAACTAAAAAAACGATATTTTTCTTTTTTGCCCTGCGAGACCCTTTTAAAGCCTCCACATCAAACCTAGGGGGTCAGGGAGGATCTACTATGCCCCCTTATGGTCATTTGCCCCTTCGCTTTGGCCTCCTCTTGTCTCTCGATCCTACCGAGAGACAAGATGGCGGCCGCTACGGACTGTTTGGAATGTTTACAGACGCCGAAGAACCAATCAGCTTCGCAAAGCTCCGTAACGCGAAAAGTACGCGAAGCGGAGCGCTGTTACAGATATATATCTTTTTTTGAACATTAATTTCTCAAAATCCACTGGAGCACATATATTGAGACCTAGCAAAGGCACATCGGGCTACCAGTCCCTACAATTTTGCCAATTTCGTGCAAATCCATTCAGCCGTTCCATTATTATTATTTTTTTTTTTTTTGCCCCGCGGGGCCCTTTTAAAACCTCCACATCAAACCTAGAGGGTCAGGGAGGATCTACTATGCCCCCTTATGGTCATTTGCCCCTTCGGTTTGGCCTCCGCTTGTCTCTCGATCCGAGAGACAAGATGGCGGCCGCTACGGACTGTTTGGAATGTTTACAGACGCCGGAGAACCAATCAGCTTCGCTTCACAAAGCGCCGTACCGCGTAAAGTCCGCGAACCGGAGCGCTGCCCGGTCCGCTGTTACAGATATATATCTTTTTTTGAACGTTAATTTCTCAAAATCCACTGAAGCACATATATTGAGACCTACAAAAGGCACATCGGGCTACCAGTCCCTACAATTTTGCCAAGTTTTGTGCAAATCCATTCAGCCGTTCGGGCTAAAAGTGAGGCCAACCGCCCTATGGAAAACTCAATGTTAAAAACACGTTTTGGGACCCCCCTTTTTTCTCGGCCCCCCCTTGATGAACCCCCCCCACATTTTCAAGGGCTGCTCAGAAACAAAATGTGCCATTTTCCTGAAAATTTCAGCCAATTCCGTCCACAAACGCCAAAGTTATTAGACATAGAATTTTCAAAAATCCCATAGAGAAAAAATCCTAACTATATATACCTACTGGCGCCAGTAGGTATATATAGTTAGGATTTTTTCTCTATGGGATTTTTGAAAATTCTATGTCTAATAACTTTGGCGTTTGTGGACGGAATTGGCTGAAATTTTCAGGAAAATGGCACATTTTGTTTCTGAGCAGCCCCTGAAAATTTGGGGGGTTTCGTCAAGGGGGGGCCGAGAAAAAAGGGGGGTCCCAAAACGTGTTTTTAACATTGAGTTTTCCATAGGGCGGTTGGCCTCACTTTTAGCCCGAACGGCTGAATGGATTTGCACGAAACTTGGCAAAATTGTAGGGACTGGTAGCCCGATGTGTCTTTGCTAGGTCTCAATATATGTGCTCCAGTGGATTTTGAGAAATTAACGTTCAAAAAAAGATATATATCTGTAACAGCGGACCGGGCAGCGCTCCGGTTCGCGGACTTTTCGCGTTACGGAGCTTTGTGAAGCGAAGCTGATTGGTTCTCCGGCGTCTGTAAACATTCCAAACAGTCCGTAGCGGCCGCCATCTTGTCTCTCGGTAGGATCGAGAGACAAGAGGAGGCCAAAGCAAAGGGGCAAATGACCATAAGGGGGCATAGTAGATCCTCCCTGACCCTCTAGGTTTGATGTGGAGGATTTAAAAGGGCCCCGCGGGGCAAAAAAAAATAAATAATAATAATAATCGAACGGCTGAATGGATTTGCACGAAACTTGGCAAAATTGTAGGGACTGGTAGCCCGATGTGCCTTTGCTAGGTCTCAATATATGTGCTCCAGTGGATTTTGAGAAATAACGTTCAAAAAAAGATATATATCTGTAACAGCGCTCCGCTTCGCGTACTTTTCGTGTAACGGAGCTTTGCGAAGCTGATTGGTTCTCCGGCGTCTGTAAACATTGCAAACAGTCCGTAGCGGCCGCCATCTTGTCTCTCGGTAGGATCGAGAGACAAGAGGAGGCCAAAGCGAAGGGGCAAATGACCATAAGGGGGCATAGTAGATCCTCCCTGACCTCTTAGGTTTGATGTACCATTTTGCCAAGTTTGGTGTAATTCCGTTCAGCCATTCAGGCTGTAGACGTATGTAAATGTCCTATGGAAAATTGCATGGGGAAAACACATGTGAAAGTGTTGAAATTTAGAACCAATTAAAATGTTACTTTGGTTTTGTATTTGTGTGTGATGAAAGTTAATTGGTTATGTATATATCTAAAATGAGAGGAAACCACAGCCATTTTGTGATACTACTGTCTGAGGTACATTTGTGAGGAATTTTTGGTGCTCAATTTCTGGTGTTTGGTTTACACAGTACTAACACTTCTCCTACTTTTAAAAAGGTGAGTTGTTAATTTGTAAGGGGAACTATGTTGTACACTTTAAGATAATTTGAAAAATGTTTTCTGTTATTTATTTACAGTCCTTCTGTTATACTAAATACTTGATAAAGTTAGTTTTATATTATGTATTACTAAAAACGATAAATGAAAGTGATTATTTTTTTCTGCAATTTACAGCAAGCAATTTCAAAATAAAATGGCTCACAATGAAGAGACCGTGGCAATTTCTTTTGAATTATCCACTACATTTATTGAAATTGACAGCACCAATAATGAAATATTCTCACAAGGAGGAGATGATTTGAATGATTTTTTTGATCAATCTCTTGATGGCGAATTTATCGAATGTTTGGAGACCATAGAGTTACAAGAATCATCATTGCAGACTTTTCATGAGGAGATTCCAGATGAGATGATTGAAGAGGAAATTACTGATGAGGACATGTTACTAGTTCTTTCAAATTTTGAAAATTCAGAAGAATAAATTTATATTTAGAAATACAAAAATTGTTTGAGACATTATTCATTTTTAATTTATGAGGTTGTAGCGAAGTGATTGTAGTATAAAATGAGACTAATAGTATAGAGTGGAACATTTTTATGTTACATGGTAAGTTTACTCATATTTACTTCCCTTCTTCCACTATATTATCTCCAATGTGTATTTGACATCTCTTCTTCATCTCAGGCCTCCTTTCTCTCACTGTCTGTCTCTGATGCATCTTATCGCTGCCATTTTGTGTAATTACAGAAGAGAGTAAAATAAAATAGTTCGGAACGTGAAATGGGGGCAAAGTAGAGTACCCCTCACCCCCTAGGCCTTCTCAGGCGGTCCCAAAAGGATCAGTTTCTGCTTTCCTGAGAGATTATGGTATGAGTTCCATATACCACAATAACTTGCATTACAACATGCAAGATATCTATCTCCTATTACCAACTTTTGGAGATATTCGCGCTAAGCGCGAATATCTCCAAAAACTAACACCTGCCCTGAGCAGTTCTTAGCAATGTTATCCAATGGGAGGTGGATAACATGGCTAAGAGCATTAGCTCGGTAATGCATGAATATCGCTGACTTTTTAGCGATATTCATGCATTGCGGCCGTTTTTTATCGCATTTGCGATAAACCTTGATAATAGCAAGGTTTATCTTCGATAATTTCTGACGATGCTTAGCGGTAAAAAAATGTGTTGCTAAGCATCGTTAGCGATAAATATCGCTTAACTTTGGCAATATGCACCAACGTCTGTTAACGTTCGATTCGAAGGAAATGAGGAAGTGTTGAAAAACATTGTCTGCGCCATCTTGCCTTTTTTGAAATGCCACACTTTTGTTGTGCACAGCAGCCATTTTAGATGCCTTGACCAGACCCACTCTCTGCACGCTGTCGATTCGTAGCATGGCTCCCCACCCTCGCAAGCATCTTCCCCAGGCACTGCTCACCCCCGCTCTCTGTCTTATGCATGGGCAATAAACCTCCCCCCATCTGCGCTGCTCTTCCCTGAGAATCACACTCTGTGCCCGCCCGACACCTCCCTTTCGCCCTATTCACTACCGCACCCTCTGACACTCCTCTTCTTCTGTGTCCGATTGTCCAGGCCGGTCCTAGGCTATCAGCTAGCCCTGCAGATGTAGTTTATGGCCCCAGCTGTAAAGAATCACCCCTCTTCAAAGGAGTTATAGTAGATCAAGGCCCACACCCGATGAGATCCGTCACACCACACGTGTTCATACTATCTGAAAACCATCCTGTATTGTGATTGGGGAGGGGACCGAGCCTGAAGCGGAAGATTCCAGGGATGCCTCTTTGTACATCAAAGTTTTTACAATTATGTGTCACATGAAAAATATATAGCACTCCAACAAAGTAGTAGGAATATAAAACTTTAATAACTTATAAATATATACAACAAAACAAAAACAGTAAAAACATTTAAACAACGAAGAGACCGTGGCAATTTCTTTTGAATTATCCACTACATTTATTGAAATTGACAGCACCAATAATGAAATATTCTCACAAGGAAGAGATGACTTGAATGATTTTTTTGATCAATGTCTTGATGGCGAATTTATCGAATGTTTGGAGACCATAGAGTTACAAGAATCATCATTGCAGACTTTTCATGAGGAAATTCCTGATGAGATGATTGAAGAGGAAATTCCTGATGAGGACATGTTACTAGTTCTTTCAAATTATGAAAATTCAGAAGATGTTGCCTGGGGGTGGGTTGTCAGTAGCGGTCTGTTGTGCGAATAGTTCCAAGGCAGCAGAACGCGCTGAAATCTGGATGTCACGAAGGTGATGTCTAGTAAGTTGCCGCCCAGCAAATAACGGCGTGGGGCGCCGCGGGGGGGGGGGAGGCAGTCCAAAGTTCCGTTAAAAGAGCAAAGGAAAGGATCGGTGGTTTGAACCATCAGTCAAAAAGGGGAGGGGGTGCAACAATTTTTCCTACCGGGTCACACTGTGCTTTCACCGGAACTGAGGTCTGCAGGATTCTAGTCATTCAAACTGAGGCTGGCGCCAGCATGGGAGCGCCGACGTCCCGCGGCTACAGTTTCGTCACTCCACGGGCGATCATGGCAGTCATTCCCCATCGGGGGTGTCTGCGGGGGTCGGGGACTCCCGCGGCTCCTCTAGAATCTTCAAGGTCGTGGAGGACTACGGTGGTGGAGTCAACCAGTGACTGGGCCATTTCTTTATGCTGGGCCCGCTCTTGCCAGGTCGACCGCCATTTTGAGAGTTCGGTAGCTACTGGAGATCGTGGGGTCAAATGAGCGGACGGGTTCCACCCTGCCGGGCGAGACGTTGCAGCATCGCCACAGTGGAAGAACCCTTTTCCGGGCGCCTGGAGCGCTGAGGGTGCAGGTGGGAAGCATCCACCTGGGGAGGCGGGAGAGGCCTGTTCGCACCGTCTCTCCCTCCCAGTGCACCCCACGGCGTCTCGCTTGAGATTTGTTATGGCCGGACCAGGCGATGAGGACGAGAGGGGGGGGGGTCAGAGGCATGTGCAAGACATCCCCCCCCAGGGTTGTTGCAGCAATTATTCAAGAAAGAAGAAATGTCCCGTCCGTCTTTGGGCCGGACCTCCGGTGGATGGCGGCCGGACGCCCTTTGCTCTGGCCCCATGATCGGGTTCCTTGGCTCATCGGCTGCAGCCGGATCCCGTCGGCCCCAGCCCCCGGCCGTTGGTGGCCGGACCGGGAGAGAGTGTGGAGGGACAACCTGCAACTCTCAAGGGCCACCGCGGCCGGACTGGGAGAGAGAGGGGAGGGTCGAGGACACGGACATTCCCCCCCCCTAAAACTCTCCAGTGTTGTCAATCCCCCTGGCCGGGTCCCGCTGGCCTCGGCCTCTCCTCCGGCTACACCCTACGTGATGATCTCCTGGCCGAGGCGTGGCAGCAGGACCCGCCTTATATATGTTGCTTCCGGCTGGGCGTAGCCGAAAACCTGTTGCCCTTTGGAAGTTTCTAGAATGGGGCAGATGTCTGCTGACTTCTATCTTTCCCAGTTTGCCGTTATTTGGCCGTGGCAGGCGGTGGGACAGACACGTTTTGGGGCAGTGAGGGGCGATGTTTTCAGGTTTCTTATTACGGGCTTACTTCTAACGTTTCTTGTTTCTAGGACAATAATAGGTTTTATCATTACGTATTGTTATCGTTTCTTTGTTTGTTATTTAATAAAAAGTTCATCAGTGGCCTACTGATTTTCGTTTTCCTATTCTTTTCTTTCCAGGTTGTTTCATGCTAAAGTTTCTGTTAACAGGATACAGTGATCACTTCGTTATTATTGCATATGTCCTTTTCACTAGGGGTGCTCTCTTGTTGGGCCAGATGACCTATCTCTAGTAAATGGTCCGGGTGAAACAGGTGCATCAATCAGTGGGGAGTAGATAGGCATGACAGATTACAACGGGGGAGAAAGGTCCGCATTACGTACCCTTTCACTACTTGCAAAGATTTTCCTACGTTTATTTGCAAACAGGGAATACCTCCAAAAAGAACTAATTCCCAAACAGTCAATGTTCGGACAATCAATCAATCAATGAGGAATGAAATAGGTACGACGTGTTAAAGGCTTGCGTTACCTACCCTTCACTATCTGCAAAGGGAGAGAGAATATTCCTATTCTTCCTCGTTTGCAGGCAGAGAAGATCCTTAAGAGAACCAACTTCGAACAATTCAATGCTCGATTCAAACAATCAACAAGGGGTACTGTGAACACAAATGAACGCCGCTTATGTACATACACATTGCTATTTTCAACAGGTTGTTCCTAATGTTTCTATTTTAGCGAGGTCAAAAAGAGATCCCATTAGTGGCCTACTGATTTTGCTCGATTCCTTTTGTTTTTTTACACGATTTTTCGCTATCTGCAAAGACTAAACAGAGTATTGCGACTCTGTGCTTGTTTGTAAATAGAGAATGAACCAAAGAGAACAATCAATCAAATGGAGAGAGAAGCAGGCACGACGGATTACAACGGGGGCAAAGGCCTGCGTTAACTACCCTTCACTATCTGCAAAGAGAGAGTACTCCTAATAGAAATGAGGGGTGGGGGGCAGCATTCAAAGCAGATCAGTGTGCATAAACACGAAAATGTTTTTACTTACCACGTACTTGACATTCGACAGCTTATGATATTTGCTATTAAAAAACCATTGAAATTCACTGAAAAAAACATAGGTTATAGACCATATATAGTTAGGAATTAGCATTTACAAAACCTTGAAAATTCACTGAAAAAACCATAGGTTATAGACCATATATAGTTAGGAATTAGCATTTACAAAACCTTGAAAATTCACTGAAAAAACCATAGGTTATAGACCATATATCGTTAGGAATTAGCATTTAAAAAACCTTATTTTACTCACACAAAACCATTGAAATTCCATATATAGTTAGTTGCACTAACTATATATCGCGCACCCGCAATCCACTGCTGATGATGTCACATATTACATCATTCATGACATGGTCAGTGACATCACTGATGACATCACTGATGACATCTCAAATGACATCACTGATGACATCTCATTTGACATCAATGACCACATCACTGATGATATCATTCATGTGACAATACAATGCATCTCCTCACATTTTAATATAACCTCTGTTTCACCCAGTGTTTAATACAGAATATAATTTTTGAAACCATTGACACACCAATACTAGTTACTACATACGCACTCACTGATTCCTACGTCTACACACACCTTCACTCATTCACCCATACAATCATTCATACATACAATCACTCATCTTTACAACACTATCATATGCACTCATACACCTATACAGACACTCACAGTCTGCCGCTCATCCATGGAGTTACTCACACACCTAGTCAGTCCTGTAAAGAATCAATGACACTTGCATTTTCTTGTCTATACAGTTAAACATAGAGCACCTTACATTTTCAAACATATACTAACACATACTTACCTTGTTATACAATCATTGATACAAGTACACATTGATCTGCACAGAGTCACACACCTCCCAGCCAGCCACACACACACTCAGTCTCCCATACAAATACTTGGACAATCAATCAGTAACCCATATAGTTAATCATATAGCTACTGATCAACACATGCAGCAGTTTACAGAACAACAGACATAATGATGCACAAATTAAGACACTTTAGTCACTAACCCATGCACTCAGTGAGACACATTTAATCACTCACTCATACATTCAGTCATGCACCTACTAAATCCTTTGTCCAGACACTTATACTTCCACTCATTCTTCAATATGTAAGACACATTTTAACTTTACAGAAACATACAGTCACTGGATGTTGTCATCAGTGATGTCATCAGTGATGTCATTTGAGATGTCATCAGTGATGTCACTGACCATGTCATGAATGATGTAATATGTGACATCATCAGCAGTGGATTGCGGGTGCGCGATATATAGTTAGTGCAACTAACTATATATGGAATTTCAATGGTTTTGTGTGAGTAAAATAAGGTTTTTTAAATGCTAATTCCTAACGATATATGGTCTATAACCTATGGTTTTTTCAGTGAATATATATATATATATATATATTACCTACTGGCGGTCGCCAGTAGGTATATATAGTTAGGAACGATTTCCATAGGGAAATCGCAACATTCTATTTGGAATAACTTTGGCGCCGGTTGAGTAATCAGGCTGACTTTGCCTCGCGGCTCTCCGCTCCTTCCCTGAAAGTTTGGGGGGGATTCGTCAAGCGGGGGCTGAGATAAAAGGGGGGTCCCAAAACGTGTTTTCCCCATGTTCATTTCCATAGGGCGGTCTGTCGCAGTTTTAGCTCGAACGGCTGAATGGATTTTCACCAAACTTGGCAAAATTGTAGGGACTGGTAGCCCGATGTGCCTTTGCTATGTCTCAAGATATGTGCTCCAGTGGATTTTGAGTAATTTACGTTTAAAAAAATTTATATATCTGTAAGCGCGCCCGGTACCCGTACCGGGGAGAGCTCCGGGCGCGCCACGCGACTTGCGCACGGCAAGCTGATTGGTTCTCGGGTGTCTGTAAACATTCGAAACAGTCAGCAGCGGCCGCCATCTTGTGTCTCGGTAGGATTGAGATACAAGAGGTGGCAAAAATCAAAGGGGGAAATGAGCAAAAGGGGGCAGGGTAGACCCCCCTGACCCCTTAGGTTTGATGTGGGGGCCATAAAAGGATCCCGTGGGACAAATTTTTTTTTTTTCAATTTTCGCGGGGGGAGCGCCCGGTACGCGCACCGGGGAGCGGACCGGGGAGCGTACTTTGGTGAAAAATAGTGAAAATAATAGTGTAAAATAATCATTTTGAGTGGGGTTCTGTGGCTGTTTTAGGTACCTACAAGTGTGTCCCACACACACCCACATGCACACAACCCCACACTCACACACCCACACACTCCCCACACACACTTCACACATGCACACTTCCACCCACAGTCAAACACCCCACACCGCCACATCGACACCTTACACATCCACAGCTACACCCACATCCCACACACCCACACTCAAACACACACCTCACCCCCCTTCCACCACACACACACACAAATGCACATACACACAAATATCTCACAGACACACCACACATATCCCACACACACATCTCCCCCCCAACACACACACAGACAACTCACAGACACATCCACACATCTCATACATACATACACATCCTAAACACATACCTCCCACACCCACACACACCCCACACACACCTCACACACCCACACTCCCACCTACACTCAAACACCCCACACACCCACACCCACACCCACACCTTACATACCAATATCCCCACCCACATCCATATACCCCACACACCTATACACCTCATCCCCCTAGACACACAGACACACACATACACACCTCACAGACACCCCCCGCACATCCCCCACACACACCTCCCCCACCCCCACACATGGGGAAATCTCAGTGAAACACTAAAATAATAATTTAAAGTGCTTAGAGGTAGGGTATCTCTGAATAGAGTTGTTGTGTTGTGTGGGTGATTTAAGAACCAACATGTAGGTACCAATGCAGAGTCTTAAATTCAATGTACACCGTTTCCTCTGTAAATAATTTGCATGTTGTTATAGAAGTTAGTGTGGTATGTATATGGAATCTATACCATAGTCTGTCAGGGAAGCAGAAACAACATGGAGGCAGGAGATGAAAAAGAGATGTCAAATACACATTGGAGATAATATAGTGGGAGAAAGGAAGTAACTATGAGCAAAATTACTATGTAACACAAATACGTTGCACAGTATACTATAAGTCTGACTTTATATTATAATCAATTTGGTAATAGTTTATGAATTACATATAATAATGAATAATGTCTCGAACAATTTTTGATTATTAAATATAAATTTATTTTTCTGATTCTTTTTCAAAATTTAATAGAACGTCTAACATTTGACTGTCCGAAATGTTCTCTTGTTGAGTGAACATAACTTCCAACATTTGACTGTCAGAAACGTCCTCATATTGAATTAACAAATCCACAGATTCTACACATTGTAGAAGTTCATGGTCCCGTGATTCATCCATGATATCCAAGTCAATGGGTTTGTATGATTTCCTCATTGTTCATCTCTAGGACAATTTCAAAGGAAATGTTCTGTTCTCCTTCCATTTTTGTGCTGAAATTTACATTAAAAAAAATCAGTAGAAATATGGCACTGTTGGGTTTAAGTTCAGACAGGTAGTTTTGATTTTTTAATAGTGAAGTTAACTTTGGGCAATGTATGGTAACAGGCAGGAAGTAGAAATATTAAAAAGTGCCTGTGAAGAAGCGTAAGTAAATTCATAATTATAGCAGAGAAGCCTAAGTCAATTTATAAATATAACAGAGGAGCCTATCTCTATCTATAACTATAGCAGAGGGACAGTAAATAATTATCAGAAAAAGTTTTTACAAATTAACTTAAAGTTCCCCTTACAAATTATCAACTTACTTTAGAGAGAGGTGGAGAAGAAAAAAATGCGAAAATCCTTTCAAGATGTACCTCAGGTAGTTGTAGTCAAAATGGCCGTGTTTCCCTCTCATTTTTCATTTATATTCATGTACATAACCAATCAAATGTCAGGAAAAAAAAATAGAAAATGAAAGTAACATTTTAATTGGTTGTCAATTCTAACACTTTTTGTTATGTAATTTACCTCAGGATATTTAGACAGGGCTACAGGCCAAATGGCTGAATGGAATTCCACCAAATTTGGGAAAATGGTAGGGACTGGTATGTACTATTGCCTATTCTATATTTGGTGAAAGTGTCTCCAGTGGTTTTTATGTAAATTATCTTTTATTATTTTTTTGGAGCGCTTCCCGGTGCGCGCCCCGGTACGCGTACCGGCAGCGCTACGGGAGTCCTCCATTTTGTGTTTCCGTAGATTTGAGTCAGAAAATGGCGGACAAACAACGTTGGGAATGGGTATAAGGGGGCACGGTTGGCACTCCCTGACCCTCTAGGTTTTCTGAGGGGGTCTTAGGAGGCCCATATAGGACAAAAAAAAATTATATTTTTAAATTTTCGCGGGGGGAAATTTTCGTGTTGTCTCACAACAGGAATAAGAGTGAGGCAAACGCTTTCTCATGGAGCTTCACACTTTTACAAAATACAATTCCTCTATGTAAACAAACTCAATATGCTTCCTACACTGATTTAAAACACAGGTAACATCATTGTAAAGAGTCAAATTGACACCTGTCTCTAAGAATGCAGACAGGGATATGCTTCATGAAGCCTAGTCCACTGCACACTTAGATACAATCCTCACCACCTAGGCTCACCAGGAAAACCCAAACATGTACCTTGTTTCCCCATATTTAAAAAGTGAGGCATGTATGCGTCATTTTTTAAACCTTTGTGCCACATTATACTCAAAAATGTAAAATACATTTATTTTCCCCAAAATCGTTTTTGATATCAAATTTAGGAAACACAGCACAGATGATATTTACAATCATCTGCCTCACATCAGGGATAAGACTGAGGCAAAATCTTGCACCTGCCTCACAACAGGAATAAGACTGAGGCAAACGCTTTCACATGGAGCTTCACAATTTTACAAAATACAATTCCTCTATGCAAACAAACTCAATATGATTCCTACACTGATTTAAAACACAGCTAACATCACTGTAAAGAGTCAAATTGACACCTGCGTCTAAGAATGCAGACAGGTATATGCTTCATGAAGCCTAGTCCACTGCACTCTTAGACACAACCTCCACCAACTACGCTCCCCAGGAAAACCCAAACAAGTACCTTTTTGCTGCATATTTAAAAATTGATGCATGTAGGTAGATGCGTCACTTTTTAAACCTCTGCGCCACATTATAATGAAAAATGTAAAAACCAATAATTTTCTCCAAAATCGTTTTTGACATCACATTTAGGAAACACAGCACAGATCCTATTTACAATCATTTGCCTCACAGCAGGGATAAGACTGAGGCAAAATCTTGCACCTGCCTCACAACAGGAATAAGACTGAGGCAAACGCTTTCTCATGGAGCTTCACAATTTTATAAAATACAATTTTATATAACTATATAACTCAATATTTTCTTGGGAAGCATAGGTGGTGAAGCCTGTGTATAAGAGTGCAGTGGAGTTAGACATAGGTCTGATCTTCTTTGTAGTTGTGGACAGAGCTGTCTTCCACTATATTTTTCAATACACTCCTCACCTTTTGTGCACCACTGGAGAATCCTCACCTGATCTGAAACCCTGTATTGATCGTTTGCTTTTTGTCATTGCTTTGTTGTTTGGTAATAGTGGTCTATAATGTGGTACTGTTTTTCTTTAACACAGATTGAAATCGTTATTTGAAGAAAAAGCAAAGATGCCCACAAAGGAAAGGACAAAGAAAGAATGCAACCGGGAAAAATCAAAAATAGCAACGGAATTACAGCATTCTTCCACAACAGATACTTCAAAAAACAGGAACAAAGCTCCTGGTAAGACAACTAAGTCTTTTTTACGCAACATATGTACATCCAGAAAAAATAATGGACACCATGTACAAAAAGAAAATGAGAGAGTAAAATTGAAAAGGAAGGAGAGAAATTCAAAGAATCCTAAAACTGGAGCAGGAGAGAATAATATGTATAGGAATAGAAGGCAGAATCAGTTTAGAGACATTCGTAGACGAATGTTTCGCAATAGGGTGGTTTTAAATTTGTTAAAAAACATTAGGAAAGGTAAACAGAGAGCTGCTTTTGATAAGAAAAAGAAAAGTGTAGAGAAGATTGTTGATCAGGCTTTTGAAGTTAAGAAAAAATTATTTATTTTAATAATCAATAGAATTAGGACACTTAACAAGACAATTGATGTTTTCAAATCAAACAGTAGATGGAAAAGAGTAATTGATCGGACTAATTTTTGTAAAGTTTTTTCTGGAGAATGGATGCACAGTTCAAGTTGTGAGCCATTTTTTAATGAGGAGAGTTACTTCCAGGAGAATGATTTAGTGCATGCAGTTGACACCAGTGGTCGAGCCTATGAAGTGAAAGACGGTTGTCCGATTGAAAAAGAGAAACTTGTGCATAGAGAACCAGAAGAGGTGTTATCTGATGGAGTTTTAGGGAGACGTACTAAGGGTCCAGTGTACACTTGGAAGTGTAGTAGTATTTGTAGTGTGCGACAGGAATCAATTGATTTGTTTTGTAATTTCTTACGTACATATAGTAAGAAAAGTCTAAAGCAGAAAATGAAGTTGTTGAAAGACTTAGATCCTTGCAGAGTGAGAGGAATCACAGGTTTGCAAGGCCATTCACTGGCTTGTCTTTCTAGAAAAGTCTGTCAGAGTGTTTTTCATCATTTTAGGATGTTAGCAGTGCATCATACCAAAATGAGTAAATTAGTGAAATTAGTGAGAATGTTGTATTGCTCACTGCACCATCAGGATTCAAGCAAGCCGGGCCGAAGACGGCTGTAATGCCAGAAACCGGTCCCCGGAAGCTTGTTTCATTTCCAGTGAAGAATTGGCTTGGTAGTTTGGTCTGCCCTGTTCCCATGATGCACTGGGCCAGGGACAGACTAATTTGCATATGGCCAGGTTCTGAACTGGGAAGGTGCAGTGAGCTAAAAAACGGTGATGGATCAAGCCCTGATCTGTTGACTGGGTAGGAGTGTTCTGATTAACTCAGATACTCTGTCCATCACCACCCCCTTTTTGAAATTATTTTGGCCACCATAAGTGTGGAAGGGTATGCTCAGACATGAGTCCCTTGCTCACTGCACCATCAGGATTCAAGCAAGCCGGGCCGAAGACGGCTGTAATGCCAGAAACCGGTCCCCGGAAGCTTGTTTCCTTTCCAGTGAAGAATTGGCTTGGTAGTTTGGTCTGCCCTGTTCCCATGATGCACTGGGCCAGGGACAGACTAATTTGCATATAGCCAGGTTCTGAACTGGGATGGTGCAGTGAGCTAAAAAACGGTGATGGATCAAGCCCTGATCTGTTGACTGGGTAGGAGTGTTCTGATTAACTCAGATACTCTGTCCATCACCACCCCCTTTTTGAAATTATGCAAAAAGTCCAGCACTTAAGCTTAAACAATTAAACAGTGCTCTTTTGCATGGAACAGAATTAGATGTGAAGAAGATTTGTGAAGAAATTGAGATTTGTTATTTTCGTGAGCAAGAGGACAGTGTAGAAATTGAGACAGCAATTCAAGTGGAAGACAATGTACAGATTTTAAATACAGAAAAGTTTGAGAAGGAAATTACCAGGTTTAAGGTGAAATCAAGTGAAAGGCCGAATTTTACTTGTGTGTGTTGTCGACGGACTCATTATAAGATTCAGAGTAGGTTAGTTGATTTATATGCAAAAAGTGAAAAGATGGATAATTATGAGTGGAAAGATTTAGCAACTTATTTGTGGGTGGAGAATTCTTTTGATTTGAGTTCTGATCAGCGTATTTGTAAATATTGTTATGACAAATTAAATCAAAACAGAATGCCTGCTAGAGCTGTTCATAATAATCTGGAGTTGATAGACATTCCCCGTGAATTGATAGATTTAAATACATATGAGTCTATTTTGATTCAATGTGTCCATCCTTTTCAGGCAATTGTTGCATGGAGCCTAAGATAGGGAAATTGCCTCCTACAGATTTGCAGAGAGGATTAAAGGGAAGAGTTGATTATTTGCCCCTAGATTTGAAAAAAAATATTGATACAATTGGTATAGAAAAAGTAGATGAGGAACCTTTAGTTATTCTAGTTAATGGGGTTCCAACAAAGAGTAAAAAAATCTGGCAAGATTTAGTGGATGTTAGGAAAGTCAAAAAGGCAACGTTGTATTTAGTCAAAAACAATGAGTACTACAAAGATGTATGTGTTGCAGCAGAGGAAACAGCTGCAGATGAAGACAGTGATTGTTCAGCTGGCCAAATTGAAAAAGTTGATGTGTCTAGAAGTGAAGAAATATATGAATATTATACTGTTCATCCTTTACATTCCAAAGAAGTAATGGGGAATGCAATTGACTTGTTTTTAATGAAAACAGCAAAAGGAAGTCCCATTAGTGTATGGGAAGAAAGTTTGGAAGCTCGTTGTTTTCCACAGCTATTTCCAACAGGTCGAGGTGGACGATATGACGATCGACCACTTCAAATTCCTGCATCTGAATATCGAACTGTAAGATTATATGCTGAAGATGCAAGGTTTCGTCAATGCATTCCCTATTTGTTTCATCTACTGTATGATAGTGACTTGTCTAAGCTTTCTTATGCAGTAAACCATATTCTGAAAAGTGGAGCACATCTACAAAATGTTTCGGTGAGGGACTTTATGCAGAAAGTGAATCTTCAAGATAATATTTTAAGAATCTCATCTAATCAATCTCATGGCATGTCAGCGTGGTACAAATGAGTATTGGTACCGTCGCCATGGGGAATTGAAATGTATGCTAAGAAACTTAGGAACTCCTACATGGTTCCTCACTCTTAGCTGTGCCGAGTATGCATGGGAGGACTTACTTCAATTTCTACGAGAGGCCAATGCTAATATACAAAATATAGAATTCAAAACACCTGGAGAACTGTGCTCTTTGGATCCAGTGAATGTATGCAGATATTTTAATCATAGATTTGAAGCTATGATGTCTTTTATTACCAACAAAAAAAATCCTCCCCTTGGAGAGGTTTTGGATTTCTTTTGGAGAAAGGAGTATCAAGCGAGAGGTGCTCCTCACATACATATGTTGTTGTGGATTAAAGATGCTCCCAAATTTGGAACAGATTCGGATGACACAGTGATGAGTTTCATTCAAGAGTATTCAACATGTGCTGTTCCGAAAACTACAGAAGAAAACAGTTTAAGGCAACAAGTTTTACGCTTTCAATCCCATCGTTGTGGAAAGTACTGTCGTCGAAAATTCAGAAACAAGGACAAGTTCTACACAAAATGTCGTTTCAGCTTTCCACGACCAGTGATTTCTAAAGGAAGAGTAAATAATTTGATGTCTTCTCTGCGACATACTGTGACGAGGAAATCACCCAAAAAAAAAATACAATTTAAAAAGAGACGAAGAGTCTAAGTACATCGACGACTACAACCCAGTGATTTTGTCCATGTGGAATGCTAACATGGATATTCAATTCGTTGCTGACAACTCTATTGCTGTGGCTCGATATGTGACGTCTTACATCACAAAAAAAGAAAAGACAGAACTAAAGGAAATGTGGGAGGACATTTCACATGAAAAGAGTCTAAGCAAGAAATTATACAGTTACAGTCTGAAGATGTTGTTGCATCGAGAAATTGGAGCGTATGAATGTTCTGATCGATTGTCGTCAGCAAGTCTCTATGCCAAATCTAGAACCATCATTTGGGTGAGTCTAGGTCTTGCTGCAACACGAAATCGAGTTTTGAAATCTGTACAAGAGATAGAGTATTTGGCAGAGAAAGAACCAGAAAGTACAGATATTTTGAAGACAAACATGTTGGATACATACTATCCAAATAGAAGTCATCACCTTGAGAACGCTTGTCTCTATGAAGTTCTGCAGAGATATATTTATAAGAGGAACATCAGAGAAGATATCAATAATGGAATATATGGAGTCATTGGATGTGAAGGATGTCTAGTGAAACAGAAAAAAGGTCATTTGATTAATCATCGCAAATTGAGTTGTGATAATCCAGATAAAAGAGAGTTTTATTATTTGGCTCTTTTGCAACTGTTTAAACCATGGCGTGAAGAAGAGGAACTTCTTGGAGATTTTCTCTGTTATGAAGACTCCTTTAATGCAACGAAGGATACCATAGAATGTCCTGTTTTTCCAAATTATCTGCAAATGTTGAATGAAGAAATAGAGCAAGAAGCCACAATTGCTGCAGAGATTGCGAGAGACAGTTCTCAAGGCAGTCAGAGTTCTGCTTCATTGAGTCAGGATCCACTAGGAGGACCAATTATCCAAAATGAAGCTGCTACTGCCATGGATGAGGTGGAAAGAGTTATGGAACAAGGTCAAGATGATGAAGTTAACTTAGAAGATTTGGTGAAACAACTAAACCTTGAGCAGAAACAGATATATGACGAAGTCACAGAACAGATTGAACATGGATTCAGTCATGAGAAAAAAGAATGCTCATGTACATCATTTAAGCCTGTCCAACTGTACGTGAGTGGAGAAGCGGGAACTGGAAAAAGTTTTCTGATTAAAGCCATTGCAACTTATCTGCAGAAAAGGACTGAATCACCGCTGTCTTGTGTTGTTACTGCTCCAACTGGGCTGGCAGCACATAACATTAAAGGGATTACTTTACATCGTTTACTGATGCTACCAGTGGAGCATGATAACAAATTGGAGTATCACAAGCTATCAGGAGATGCGTGTTCCGAAGTTTCGAGAGTCCTGAAGAAAATGAAACTTCTTATCATTGATGAAGTAAGCATGGTGTCAAATATCATGCTTGCTTTTGTGCATTTGAGAATGCAAGAAATTCTTAGAACAGACTATGATGTCTTATTTGGTTTTGGAGATCTTCTGCAGTTGACTCCAGTGAAAGGACAACCTGTGTTCAAAATGCTCACACATGAAGATACCAGGAAGTGCTTAGCGAGCATCGGAAACGTTAATATATGGTTAAACTTTAAACATGCAGAACTGCTTCAAAATATGCGGCAGGCAAATGATGAAGATTATAAAAATATTCTACAAGATGTAAGGATCGGAAAAGTAAGTCAGCAAGGGAAAGAAGCTTTACATGCACAATTAATTTCAAATTTGTACCCAAATGAAAACATTCTTCCAGAGAACATATTTAAGAAAATTAACGAGAAGAAATCTGGCATATGTTTGTTGCCAACTCTGAAAGAATGTTCCATGTTCAACAACAAAATGTTACAGTTAGAAAATGAAGAGATAGTGAAACTGGAAGCTATTGATAAAATAGAGCATATGGGAGCAACAATTATTTTGTCTGAAAATTTGAAATCAAAATTGGATTCATTAGAGAAGACTATATCTAAAACTGCTGGTTTTGAAAAGACTCTGAATGTGTGTTTGAATTGTCGTGTCATTTTAAGAAGGAATTTAAATGTTGAAAGAGGTCTAGTAAATGGAGCAATGGGTTATGTTGTTGGTTTTCTGAATTACAAAAATAGAGATGGAATTGAAATTTTAAAAATTAAATTTGATGACATTGATGAAATAGAACAAATTTGTCGTTGTACAGCTAGATTTTTGCTCGTGAAAGACTTATATGCTCGCCGAAAACAGTTTCCTATTTGTTTGGCATATGCGGTGACAATTTATAAGTCTCAAGGTTTAAGTGTAGATAGCGCTTTGGTGAACATTGGAAGTTCTGTGTTTAAAGAGGGTATGGCATATGTGGCATTATCACGAGTCAGAACTTTAGCAGGATTGTACTTGATTGAGTGTGATGAAACAAAGATTTGTGCAGATTTAGATTGTGTAAAAGAATACAATAGGTTAAGAAGAGAGTATGCTCCACATTTGCCTCAATATCCTCTGATGGAAAACGTGTGGTAGGCCGAAAAAGAAGAAATGAGAGTAATTGCAGTGAGGTATCAGCAAAAAGGCATAAAGTAGATAAAAGTGTAATTGTAAAGAGAAACAAAAATGATTCTGTTGAAGATGTTGTTGGATTTCAGTTTGAAAACAGTTCTGGTGTCAACTGCCTTGCTAATGTAGTAGTTAATGTTGTTTTTTTTCTTCAAAATTTACAAAGAGAGATTGTTGAAAATCGGGAACAAACATTGTGCTGTTTATTGAATTCTGTGTTAGAGAAATGTAGTAGTGATAGAGCTAAAATAGAAAGTGTTTCAGAAATTAGAAATCTTCTAGATATATGTTCAGGTCAAAATCAATTTTCACAGAATATTCAGCAGGATTGTCAGGAATTTTTAATGTATATGTTTGATGTATTACAAGATGAAGGAATAGATATAAAAAATCTATTTGGCCTTTCTTATCAATGGCAACATGACTGTGATAACTGTGCTTCATCAAGTACTACTAGAATAGACTCTGAAAGATTTATATATTTACCTTTACCAGACTGCAAATCAGTGTCTTTCAATAATCTAGTTAAATCAGCGGATCACAATATGGTGTGTACCCAATGTAAGTCTGCAATGCTGTCCACATTATTTCTACAAAATTATGGTCACTATGTTATTTTAATGTTCCAACGATGTAGACCTGATGGACCTAAATTGACAACTTCTATTAAAAATGTCGTGGCTTCTCAGTTATCGATATCAGGAAGAACCTTTGCAACTGTAGCTATTATTTTTCATGACGGTCCTTCTACAACATCAGGGCATTACACATGCTATTTAAAAACTTCTAAAGGTTGGACCCAATGTAACGACAATAATTTGACTTTCAAACAACGTTTGCCTTTTGGCTTTATAAATTCATACCTAGTGTTTTTACAGCCAAAATTTAGGTAAAGGTAATTGGCCTATGAAGACAGGAGGAGTACTCATATATACTCATACATCTGACACTATTTGGCCAAATGGAAAGGTGCAAGAATGAGTAAAGAGTCCTGACTGAAAAAAAGGAGTATATTACATTTTTGAAAATATTTCAGATGTTCTTGGAGCCTTTCTTGTAGAAAGTCGATGAAATGGATTTCTAAGTGAACAGCAAAATACTATGTAACGAGAAAAGGACCTCCATGATATACTATTTGGCCTCAAGAAAAAGTAAGTCAATCAAAGATTAGCGTGCATTTGTCGTTTGTCAGTATGTAAGGTTTTTTTTAAAACACAATCTTTTAGATTGTGTTTTTTTTTCCCGCTGTCATATGATGAGTAATTTGAACTCACTGCTTTAAGTGAAATTCAATATATTCTGAGAACAGCAAAAATAAACTATGTAACATGTTGCAAAATTATTCTATAGTTTGGATTGTGTAAATTAAATTGTATTCCCATTCTCTGACATCCACTCTCCCTCGCTTATCTTTGTTTGCTTCTTACTTTTGACCTCTTCTCTCTATTTTTCGTTTACTACTTCTCTGTACTCAGTGCCTCACTCTACTTGTATTATTTTCACTTGTGTTTATCTACCTTCTATCACTTCTTTTACAACAACTTCACTGCGCCTCTCTCGTCGTTCTACATCCCATTTCTTTTACTCTGGTTCCGTTACTATCCATCATTTCCTTTTTTTTCATTGTCCTTCTCTTTACTTTCATCACCAAATTATTTTTTCTCAGTAGCACTGTTTTAGTCGTGTTCTCCTCTATTTCCTTTTTTTTGCTCACTTACTTTTTTCTTTTCTCACTCATTGTACTCCACCTCACTCTGTTTTTCTCTTAGTGTGTCTACCTTATAACTTCCTCAGTCCATTTCCTTCAATTGTTGTATATTATTCTGTCTCCCTTCATCCTTTCACTCTATGACTGTTCTTCACTTACTCTCAGTTATCTTCTATTCCTCATTCTTCTAAATGCATCATTAATTAGACTGTTTTCTGTCTCAGCCATTATCTTTTTACTTACTTGTGTTTCCTGATTTAGTTTTGCTAACTCACATTGTTTTAGTATCTTTCTTACTTTCAGTTCATTTCTCTGTACTTCTCTCTCTTTTTCTTAGTGAATCTATATGCCTTACTCATTGTAATTTGCTCTCCTTCTATTTCTTTTTCCCTTTTTTTGTCCTTCTAACTTAGTTTATTTCCCTTTCTGTGTTCTTCACTCACTATATTTCTAAATAGAGTGTTATGATGTTTTTAGCTCTTCATTGGTATATTTTAATTTAAAATACATATTTTATTAATTATAACTTATATTTTTTTCTCTCTTTCACAGATACCAACTGTAGTAAAAAAAATTAAAGTTACATTTATTATATGGTAAGTATGACTAAAAAAATGTAGTTTGTTATCACCCTTTGCTTTAAGGTCACTAACATTTTCTAAATCTACCTCACCCCTGTGTTTTTACTCTGCTTCTCTCACTTATTTTTATTCTCCATGTTTACTCCCCTTCCATTATTTACCCTCTCATATTCAACTTCTTTTGATCCCTATTCTTTACTTCACTTACCCTCTGTTCCCTTCCTTTGCTTATTTACTCATTCTCTTTTTCTTAATTATTTACCTTACTCCTACATATATACCTCATCCCTCTCCCAACACATACACACACCTGTAACTTTGTCACTCACCATGTGTTATCCTAATTCAATATTTCTCCCTCTATCACCCCTCTTTACTTTTACTATGGGTAGCGCACCGGGGAGCGTAACAAGGGGAAAACAAAGAAAAACAGTAAAATAATATTTTAGAGTGCTTTGAGGTAGGGTAGCTGTTGTGTTGTGTGGGTGATTTACTCACTGCACTCCTTCCACTCCTTTTCTCAGTACCTCTGTTCTCACAGTTCTTCATTCCCGTTCACTCAGTCCGTCTATCTTACTGTAATTGTCTCTGTCTCTTCACTCTTTCACTACTTGTTCATTATGCTTTCTCCCTGAAGTTCAAGCACAATATGTTATTTACATTTCTTTGCTGCTTCAATTATTCCCTTTCTGTTACTTCTTCTTTTCTTCTTTTAGTTTTTTTCTCTGTCAATCCACATGTTTTAACTTTATTCGATGTTATCCATCTTATTTCATCCCTCTTTATTTATGCACACTACTTTTTTCTCTCTCTCCTTTACCAGTGGTATTTAAATCTGGTTCCGTTATTACCTTTTATTTGTACATAATTTTTTCTCTTTCCTTTTAGTCTTTACAGACACTCACATTCTTCATGTGCCTCTGCTTTAGTATTCTTCTTCTCTCTTTCTTTGTTTCACAGCCTTTTATTTTTTACATTTTCTCTCTTACACTTTGTTATATCTTTTACACTGTTTTACTATGTATTACACAGTACATCTGTGTTGCTCTCTCTTGCTGTCTGTCTTTTAACATTACTCTCTCTTTCTCTTTCTCTTATGCTCTCCTTCTCTTGTTTTTTTTTTCTTTTTTTTTGTGTTGCGCTAACGGGGCGCTCACCGGTGCGCGTACCGGGAAGCGCACCCATGAGAAAAATGAATTGAAGAGTGCTAAAAATGTTAGTAATTTTTTAAAAATCGGAGGTAGTTCTGAAAAGAACTTTTTTGTAAATGTTTTTGTTGTTTTATATTTTTTTTTATTTTTCTGAACATTTTTTTTTTTTGTATTTTTTGAACAATTTTATGTTTTTTTGTTTTTTTTGGGGGGGAACAACGAAAAACAGGCATTAGAAAGGGCTCAACAGGAGCAAAAAAAAATATCACTTTTTGGGGCGTTTTGAGCACTTGTGATTTTGAAATGCTCTGTTCATTAAAATCACACTCATCTCCCCGTGGCAAAGTAGTCCCCCACAATAAATACACACTAGCTTGATGTGTTGAAAATTGCTCTGGATATTGGGGACCGTCTCCCTCGCCTCTGGTCCCGAAAAACTTTCCTGTGTTGAGGTGGTGTCCACAGGAGTTCGTGGGTTTTCACGGAGGTCACGCACCTCAGCCACGCTGTAATTTATTGGATGCCACCTTTGCATGTGGCGATGCATAGTATAGTTCCCATAGCGATATTTTTTATCTGTGCCTCGGGACAGAACTTCTTTGCAGATCAGGCATGTGACATGACGGGCATTGACTTTTTTTTGGCTTTCTGGGAATGTAAAAAATTGCCAAATGAAACTGTCCTTGTGGTGGGCTCTCCGGGGCTGTTCAGGCAAGAATACTCTCTCATGTACCTCCTCTTCCTCTTCTTCCTCCTCTTCCTCAGGGTTGGGAAGGAACTGGGTAGGTGGTCCTTCCTTCCTAGGAGGTGGTGGTGGTGGTGGGGGTGCACCAGCTGCAGCTACTATTGAAGCCATCTCTTAATAATAAAATCCTCTCACAAAGTTGAAAGTCAGAGTGAGAAAAAAGGTGGGGGCTTTCATCATTTGGGAAAAAAATGTTCTAAACCAATGAAAAGTGTTATTTTTAGGTCACATGACCTAGCCTTACATCATTAGGAAACCGAAAGTGAAATGAACCAATAAAAAGTTTTATTAACAAGTCACATGACCTGTTACGCTTACGTTAAGCGCTCCGCGCCCCAGATCGCTTCCGGGGTGCTGCGCTTCGCGCCTCGGTTCGAGCACTTCCGGGTGCGCTAACGCGGCGCGTCATAAGACGCATTACGCGGCAACGCGATACGTCGCGCTTACGCGACGCGTCACGATGTTGTTTTCTAACGCGGCAGTTGCGCTAACGGAACGTTTACCGGTTCGCGGACCGGGTCGCGACACCAAATTGAGCTAACGGGAAGCTACCCGGTGCGCGGACCGGTAGCGAGACAAAAAATGTTTTACAAAAAAATATATACATAAAAAAATTATATTAAAAACATATAAAATATATTTTTCGATTAAAAGAAGAATAAGTGATGTCATCAGTGATGTCACTAACCATGTCATAACCATGTCATGAATGATGTAATATGTGACATCATCAGCAGTGCATTGCGGGTGCATGTGTTATAGTGAGTCCAACTAACTATAACGTGGGGATTTCAATGGTTTTATGTCAGTAAAATTTCCAGCTAACTATAACTGGTGTCAAACCTATGGTTTTTTCAGTGAATTTAATAGGTTTTTTAAATGCTAATTCCTAACTATAACTGGTGTGAAACCTATGGTTTTTTCAGTGAATTTCATAGGTTTTTTAATAGCTAATTTCTATAGCTATGAAATATAATATTTTTTATAATGAATCCTATATTGTATATTTATGTAATACTATTTTTTTATGTATATTGTTCATGTTTATTTATTTTTTTCTTTTTGCCCTAGAGCGCTCCCGGTGCGCGTACCGGTGAGCGCACCGGGAGCGCTCTAGGGCGCCCCGGTGCACGTACCGGTGAGCATCCCGTTAGCGCTATTTCCGTGAACGAAAACATCATCGTGACGTATCGCGTAGCCGCGTGATGCGTCTTATGACGCACAGCGCATACGATTGCGCTACGTAAGCGCGGGTGCGCCCAGGGGCGCGTAGCGTAAGCGCGTCAGGTCATGTGACCTGAAAATAACACTTTTCATTGGTTCAGAGCAGTTTGTTTTTCCAAATGATGAAAGCCCCCACCTTTTTTCCTCATTCTCACTTTGTTGTTGGACTGAGGAAGACCTGTTTGCAGACCTGAGAAATGGCTACAGTAGCAGCAGCAGCAGGAGCACCTCAACCACCACCACCACCACAAGGACCACCACAACACCACAGTGGTGGTGAAGAAGAAGAAGAGGAGGAGGAGGAGGAGAGGCAGTTCCTGCCTGAAGATAATACTCCCTATAAACCTAAGGAGCACTTTGTGTGGGAGTTTTTTTAAAATCCCAAAGGACCAAAAGAAAGTCAATGCGCCAAAAGTGACATGTCTGATCTGTGGCACTGTACTTTCCAGGGGGAACCCTGCAAAAAAATATTCATTTGGGAACCATACAATGCTTTGCCACATGCAACGCAGGCACCCAAACAACTATGCTGCGGCAGAGGTCAGAGAACTGACCAGAAACCCTCCCCAATCTTCTCCGAGCACCTCCAAAAGCAAACAACCCACTCCATCGGGTCCAGAGACAAGGGAGATGGTCCCAAACAACCAACGCCAGTTTGGAGATTACAAAATAATTTGTATATTTTGCGGGACTACAATTTCCTATGGTGAGCAAAGCATCAAACTCATCAACCGTGCTGGAGACAACCACAACTGCAGAAAGAAACCTTAATTTTTTTCAGATTTTTTTTTGCTCCAGTTGAGCCGTTTACAATTCCCTGTTTTTTGTTTGTCCCCATAAAAATTACAAAAAAATATTAAATTGTTCATAAAAGCCAAACAAAGTAAAAAAAAATCAAAAAAAATATAAAACAACAAAAAGAATAAAAAAAACAGTTCTATTTAGAACTACCTCCAATTTATAAAAAAATGCTACATTTTTTAAAAACTCTGTCATTCTGGGACACGAGGGGGAACGCTGTGTCTTGGGAATTCTTTGGATACCTGTGGATTCTGGAAGAAATGCATGGGGAATGCATGATTTCTGGCAAAGTTTGTGGATTGCAAGTCATTGTGGGTAAGAAAATGGTGTCTACTTTTCATAAATGTCTGGGTTTGGTATGTTTTACCTTATGGCAGCCTACCCAAGCCCGAACGGTGCAGCCATTCACCATGCAAGTTGGCTGATAATAGGATTTAGCCCCACTCTCCAGGCCCATATGCAAAAACAATACCTAAAAGATTCAAATGTCCTATCCCTTGCCATTGTGTTGGGATGTTTTAGTCTGCAGGGAGGCAGAAAGACTACTGAGGCTTTAGGAGAGAGGATGGGGCCTGATGTCAGTATGGGCACGGCCCATCCCATTATCTTATTAAAAAAAATATTTCCCATCTGGCCCGCGGGGAGGGGGTGTTTCAGAAAGACTGTTTTTCCCTCTTGGGGGTGAGAGTGTGACCAAACCCAGAGTGCATGCCTTCACCTCTTTCTTCTCCCCCATATGCAGAATCCCTGGTGTTGAATGGGTTTTCTACCCCCTCGGCAAATTTGTGGCAACATCAGAGATTGGGACTAACCTCCTATCTGCCCCCAGGTTGGCATACAAACACTATTGCCCTTTCTGGTGCAGGGAGATGGCCTAATGACACAATATTTGGTCCATTTTGGTGCCATTTTGAATTTCCTGGTTTCTAGGGGGCAATTTGGCCCCCGGGGAGGCAGGTTAGTTCTAACCTCTAATCTGTCCCGGGGTGGTGTGGGGTTGTAAGACTGTTGAACGCTTTTAGGGGTAGAGGCAGGGCTATGCCCATGGTGGGCAGGCTCCATACCTCCTTTTTCTAATTAATGTTTATAACTCTGCTGTCAAATAGGCATTCTGCCCCACTGGTGAGTGCTGGACCCTTTATTTGGACTTGGGGCATTACCTTGCCCATGGTGTGCAGCCCCCATCAATATTTTTTCCGTAAAATCTCTCTAGTGTCTACTGGCCTTTCTGCCCCCCAACCTCCCCGAGGGGCAGATTGGGGCAAAATGTCAATCTGTTACTGTTTGCTCTTTTATGAGGAGGGGGCGGCACCCACCCCTGTGTTTTTCTTCATGAATATTGTTCCCTGGTGCCCATCAGCTCATTTTACTTTCACATTTATTGTAATGATATCAGCGCACCCTGGGCCATATTCTCAAGGACCTATCGCTGAGGTATTGGCACCTTAACACAGCCAAATTTGTGATAAACTTACCACTCCATTCACAAGCTGGTGCAAACAGCCCATATCACCAGTTTTCCGGAGATAGCAGCCGCAAAAAACAGCGCCAAGGAGGACCCCGGCAAATATTGCTAATGAGATGCAGAGTAGGAGTTCCCAAGCAAAAAGCCGTGACAACAACACACCACAACATTCTCAACAACCAGACAGATCAGCGATAAGATCACAAAACATGCATTAAGACGCGTTAGCTCCAGGAAACTAACACATGCTCTGACCTGGTGCAAAATCGGACTACAACCTGCACCACAAAAGAGAGCCCAGCCCAGAGCCACAGCTGAAGAACAACAGATGTGATGGAGCCACAGAACATGCATCCTGGAGGCCCAAGAGGGCAACAACACCCACCGACATCACCCTCAGGACCCTACCCCCCGTTCCCCAGGGCCCCACTACAGGCACGCCCAACCCACCCTGGACAAAGATATGTCACTTCAACCACACGGATTCATATACCAAATAACTCGCATGATGTCGCACAATCACATCTGGTGACATGCAAGTGTCATCACAAAAATGAGCCTCACACATTCACCTTCGAAGCAACAAATGATAATTTATTGAAATAAACACAGAACAGAAATGAAGACACATGGCGGCTCCCCTCGGGACAATCCATAGATCACAGCCTGCAAGACAAAAATCATGATGAGAAGGTGTGTCTTGCTCACATCAAAGGACAGAGAGAGAGGGAAGGAGAGGGAGCGAGAGACAGATGGACAGAGAGTGTGAGCGAGAGAAAGATGAACAGAGAGTGTGAGTGGGAGAAAGACGGACAGAGAGTGTGAGTGAGAGATAGACAGACAGAGAGGGGGAGAGAGAGAAATATGGAAGGAGAGGGGATGAGAGAGAAAAACAGAAAGAGAGAGGAGAGAGAGAGAGATGGAAAGAGAGGGGGAGAGAGACACAGATAAAAGAAGAGAGGGACAGGGAGAGAGAGTGCTGACACTGCGCACTGAGGCCTCACTGCTCACCTGCTGCCACCGGTGTGTCTCCAACCATGTGCGGGTATGAAGTGCAGTTCACCAGGTCCCACATCTGAAACAGATCCATCATCTGAAACAGAGTCCAGATACATGAATGGCAAAGTACAAGCAATTTCACGCGACATCATCGCCTGCCGCACCCCTGCGCACCCAGGCAGCTGCAACCTAACCCCTCCCGCCGCCCAGCAGTCACTTCCCAACCCTGCGCACCCAGGCCTCACTGCTTACATTCTGCCACCAGTGTGTAGAAATGAGGGCCCACCACATGCCGCTCCAAGCCCCAAGCATGGGGCCCGGGGCCATGTCACCCTTCACATTTTGCAGCTCCGCTCCGCGGGCCCCCGCGTCTCACATTTGGTGCTGGGTTTTGATTTCTCCATGGAAGAGGACATATCAGTGCACCAAGGATCATGGTAGCCTGCACACCCGCTCAGCCACATAGGTGTCACTAACTCTGTGATCCAGGAGGCAACGCCACGTGGTGGTAGGCCCACGCAGCCCGCTGGCTCAGGCTTACACTGCGGTACAGCAGGGCACACAAAACCTGAGCCGTCTTGACCACCGGGATGGGGCATTATCGCAGGCTGCACACCCGCTCAGCACTTAAGGTGCCCCTACCTCAGTGTACTGAAAGTCACCGTCCTGTGGCGGTGTGCCTGGGCCGGCCGCAGTGCATCTGGTGCTACCAAGTCTGTGCCCTGCTAGTCATGGACCCTCTATGATTGGGCACCATGGTGCGGACGCTATCATGTCACCTCCAGGCCTGCGGCATGTGATGGCGCAGGCTCCTGGGCCCCTATGCCTAATTGCACTCCACACAGCTACACTCCGGGAGAGTAAGGAAATGGTGTTGTGCATGTGCACCTGGCCCTTTTTGTTGACAGGGTCACATGTCCTGTGACGCGTGTACTGGATGGGTGTGGTATGGGTGTAAACCAACCATGAGGGAGTGGCCGTGGCATGCTGACAACTAGACCTGTGAGCAGCAGATCACTACAGGAGGGTCCTGGCACATGTGGTGTTGTTGCCCCCCCTGGAGCGTAAGAGTAGTGGGCTGGCCTGGCGTATGCCCGTCCAGCATAAGGATTTGAACGATGACCCCAAGGCTCCGTGCATGATTCCGTACAGGGCTGGACAAAGAAGTAACAAATGTGTGTGTCGCTGTTGTTGCATCGGCGCAACCCAGACGACAATTGTCAATATGTCACCCTGTGACCCAAGTCCAACGACATGAGCCACATGGTCCTAAGAGGAATTAACTGACCCTACATTCATCCATACCTCCACATTTGAAAGAACATAGACACGGCACATCTGTGTGATTCGGAATGTTTAATGCACATTCAGTGGACCATTGAATCAGGAGAAGTACAGGGCCATGCCAAGCCCACTTTAAAGGGTTGGGCCATGGAGGGCCAGCCAGAGTCCTTCAGAGAATGAGAAGTTCAATGGAAGAGGAAGAGTTCAGTCCGCAGTCTGATGGCTGTGTCACTGGCGAACAAACAGAATATGGCAGTCCATGTCGAGGTCCAAAAATGAGTGTCGCAGTTTGTAATGGAATACAGTGGAAGGTGATGATGCAGAGGGCAGTACAAACTAAAACTGGCCATATGGCGGAGGTGAATGCTGCAGTTTCCTCCGTAACAGGAAGGAGGTTTCATCTGCATCTTCGTCCTCTGCTGGTGCATGTGCCTCACGTGTGGGTGGTGCTGGCCTTTCCCCAGCACTGTGTGGCAGTGACACCTCAGGGGCAGGAGGTGGGATGTCTGCTGCACTGTGTGACACAGACACTTCAGGGGCGGAGATGTTGATATAGTGGTAGCAACAGCATGCATCTGCGCCAGGCCTTGTGGCAGCAATGCCATGAGGATGGTTTTGAGGTCATTGCGGAACCCAGCTACCTCTCGCTGGTGTGCAGCCGTGGCAGCTGCTCTCTCCGCATTGGCACACTCCATGTTCCCCATGAGCCTCCTCATGAGTCCCAACTCCCGGCCGAGTTCGCTGGAGCCACCCTGACTAGGCAGTCGTTCTTGTCGCACAGTCAGGATTCTGGCGATTTCAGCCATGGTTCGTTGGAGGGCATGGAGTGGACTGTCGGTGTCCGCTAGGGACTGTGAGTGGTCCCTGATGGGACTTAGACACCCACGTATGGCATCTAGTTTGTCTGCCATGAGGTCAAAGCCCACCCGCACCTGTTCAGCCAGCTGCTCCTGGCATCCAAACGCACAGCATTGGAAGGCCATGTGTTCTTCGTGGGGGTCCTGAGAGGCAGCCGTGGTGGTGGGTGCTGCCTGCTGTGTGGTCTGTGCAGGGGGTGGGGTGTCCTTGTTGCAGCTGGGCTGCCCTTCTCCTGGAAATGGGCTGCAGAGGCTTTCAAGTAACTCTTGGAGGGTGTCGGAGGCGAAGCTGTGGTGGTCCTCTTCGTCATCAGAGAAGAGAGGCTCAGGCTGCTCTGCAGGAGGTGTTGATTGTCCCTCTGCAATGTGAAGCGGAGATGCAGTTTACCAATGTGTTCACATGTGTGTTGTCACCTTGTACATGTTTACATACAGACTGCAAGACTGTGTACATCTTAGCTGTTTGGGAGGAGCTGCCTATTTGATGGTAAAGTGGACATTTCCACAACAAACGTGTGTGTTTTCGTACTTGTACATTGTCGTCTCACAATTCCCTGCAATGCCTTGTGCTTGGCCAGTGTCTACTCCCAGTCGGCACAAGTTGTGTCTGTATTCTGTTGTGGACGTGTTGCGGCTTGTGCAACATTGTTGTCAGTGTTGCTGTGCTCTGCATGTTATGTTTGTGTGCTGCATTTCGGGGGTGTGGCCACTGCTGCTCAGTTTGCTGCCCCTTATCTCTTTCCTGTGGTGTGCCTTTGCCTTCTCTGCTTATACAGTGCTGAGATGTGTCATACTTGGGTACATTGGTCTCTCGGTGGGTGTTGAGGGTCTGGTGCATGGTTTGTCCACAGATGTGCTCTATTGTGCATGTGTGTCATTGTGGCCCCGTCCCCCCAGTCCCTGGTTGTTACTCACCCTCTTGCTGTTGTATATGGTCATGTTGATCAGTGTCAGGTCCCATGACTCCAGTCACCGTCTCCCCACTGATGACTGTGGACACCATTTCCTCCATGTCGTCCAGCTCCTCCTGTGGCTCTGGACTCCCACCTCCAGTCTGCATTGCTGCCTTCCGGTTGTTGGCAAGTTTCAGCTTGGTTTTGCGCTTGATATCATTTCAGCGCCTCTTGACCTCTTCCATTGTACTCTTCAGCACTCTGTCTGCATTCACCTTGTCCACGATGGCTTACCATAGTCCATTTTTGGTTGCCAGTGACACAGTGGAGATGACCAACAGTTGTTGATGTTGTTCGACCACCTCCGTTATCAGGAACCTGTTTTCCTGTGGACTGATGCGCGTCTTCTTACTCTTCTCCTTGGCCTTCCCTGACCCCAAGGTCCCAGGCTGGTCCTCCAGGGGGCTTGTGGGGTTCTGGTTCTCCTCCGTCCTTGCAACGGCAACGTCCATTGTGCTTCGCTGTTGTTTGGCATGTGTTTGTCAGGTTTTTTTCTACTTTTATGGTGGTTTTTCCTGCCTGGCGCGTGTGACTTGCAGGCATGTAGCTGGTTTTCGCAAATTTTACTATCGCGATTGGCCTCATCGCAGCTTTTTTTGCGTTCGTGTTTCGCATTTTTGCGGCGTGGCGTTGATTTTAATTCGGTCAGTTGATGCATTACCTGGGGACTATCGCATGGAACCCCTGTGTGGAGAATGCTTGGTTAACACTGCATAATTTTCCCACGATAGACTGCGATGTTGGAAGTTGCATTAAGTAACTTTTGCGATGGTTATCACAGCTTCTTGAGAATATGCCCACCTGTGTGCCGATCCTCATTTCCCATAAAAAAAACATTCTTCCCGAGCAGCCTGAGCGATGGCCAATGGCTGTCAGACGCACTCTTGTGGTCAGTATCCGAAAATGAATATGACGTTTCACAAAAAAAGAGGGTAATGTATCAACACTGAGACTGTTTAAAAACTTGAAAAAACACACGTTGTCATCCTGAGGCACATTTTCCCAGGCTCCATTATCGAAAACAACTTACAGACCCGCTGGTTTAAAATTAGATGAAACTGGCAAGTGCCAACCTCGGCAGTTAATACTATTAAATAAACTATATTAGGCTCAAGGAGTGTTCAATTCTATAATGTGAATTTCTTGATACAAGCAGCTGGTTTCAGTTGGTATTTAAATATACCTTTAATGGATAACTTCTGGGGAATCATTCAGTTGTCAAAAGATTCACCTCTTTATTATTCACACGAGGTTCACCAGTCTCTAGCTTTCTTGGTACCCTTTAAATGAAATAAAAGGAATGTCCATTGTGCACGTGATTCGTGTTTTTATAACTCACGCAGAACTGGGTTACTGCAACTTTAATAAAAAAACAAATGAAATTGGTGGTGGCCAAACCCTACCTGAAATGCGTTTTTTACCATTTGGAGAAAACAATTGAGAATGTATTCCAGTGCTTTTTTTAAATCTGCTTGTTCCGGGTAAGGTTACCTAAATCAGTCATGAAGGCAGCTGATCTAAAATGCATCACCTGTCAACTGTTCAGTCCCAGCCTGACAGTTCAATACCTCCTCGTCTTCTGAGAATGGCAGAGCTGAGCACAGAGTAAACTGCTTCTGTATGCAAACTGTCACGGAGTGCATGGCATAATCATTAGCGCTGACCTCCATCACTACGGGGACGGCAGGAAGCATTACAGCCAATTGTCATCAGAACTGCATTTAATCTATAGAACTCTGACTGGAGCGGAATAGGATGTTTGGGCCATGAAATGGCACATGTTTAACTATATATTGTTTTAGGTATTAAAGAATTCGGTAATTTGACCTTATAGTATGTACATAATACATTAATTCGATAAGACTATAGACATAATGAAACTAAGTGACAAGAGACATTTATAGAATATGAACTAGTCTTACACAGCTTTTTCCCAAAGGGACGTTTTGTCAAATTGAAAAGTGCTTTAAAATATGAATAACGGTTGCACCTGTTTCTAGCACTGCTTTGCCAGATCTTAGTCAACATTTTCTATGGCTCTTGTGTGATGCAGATCTGCGCAAACTGAGGAGACGATCGAATTTCATGAGCAAAACCTATTTTACACCGAAAGTTGTCCCTTCTGCAGTTCCAAAATAGATTTGAATCAAATCACTGTGTGTAATGCTTGTTTCATCGTAACACACACGTCTTACTTAGCTTACATGTGTGACACCTGTGCTGTTGTGTACACGAAGGAATTGTACTGGAGAGTGTACTTTGAGTACAATTTCTAACTCGACACTGCTGACTCAGCTTGTTCCATAATGCAAGGCAGGACCACTCTTTCTCAAAGTAGTAGTGTGCTGTTTTTTTGTCTTTTACACAATGTAAAAACAAAAAATGATGGACAGAAAGCAGAACTATGTCATACATTCACCCCAGTTTAAACCCAGCCATATGCAAATCAGTCATGACCCTGTGCCCAATGGGAACAGTCCACACCGAACTGCCAGGCCAGGTCCTCCCTGGACTGGAAACAAGCCTCCTAGGACCGGTTTCGGGGTATCATACCTCTTCAGCCAGGATAGTTTGACTCCAGTGTCATGGAGAGCACGGGACCCACGTCTGGGCATACCCGTCCCACTCGAGGTGACAAATGCAAAAACAACAATTGATGGACAGAATGCAGAGCAATGTCATACATTCACCCCAGTACAGAGATCTGGGCCTAAATCCATTGTTGTTTTGCTCACCATGCCATTCCAGATTGAACCCAGCCATATGTAATTCAGTCTTGACCCTGTGCTCAATGGCCTGGCTGATTAAAGATGACATACCCTGAAACCGGTCCCAGGATGTTTATTTCCGGTCCAGGGAGGACCTGGCCTGGTAGTTCGTTCTGGACTGTTCCCATGAGGCACAGGGTCAAGACTGATTTGCATATAGCTGGGTCCAAACTGGGGTGGCGTAGTGGGCAAAAGAACAATGGATTTAACCCAGATCTTTTGACAAGGGGGAGAATGTTTGCAATGTCAGCATTCCATTCATCATTTGTTTACTGTAACACTTTACACAATGCAGCATAGCAATGTTTCAAGTGGTGCTCCATGGAGTGAAGAAGAGTAACACTGGGCCCTGGGTCCTTGGAATTATCGAAGAAGTGCAGACATTTGTGCTGAGACTTTCAGTATAATCATTAAGTGTATGTGTATGATATTTCTTTTGTGCAAACATAACCAAAAGGATGACAAGCAGAACGTTAATGAGTGACACCAGGTTGTGAGAAAGTAGTTCATAGGTTTGTGTGGCTGGGTGTAAACCACAACAAGTAATATTGCCACTAACTTGTTACTCCAGTCAAAGGTTTCTGTAATTTAAACATGACCTCAACCTCTGAAAGCTATGCACAGGGCAGGTAGGCTTAACAGTTTATATATAAACTGCAAGCAAGTTTGTGCAATACAGATGCCAATAACCCAGGCCCAAACAGCATATGTAAATAACGTAGCACACAAATGGTGTTATGAAAATTTTGGGCGACTTAGACTCTTCTGACAGCTCTATCTGATGATATGCAGATCTTACATCAATAGAGGTAACACATTGACTCCCTCTAACCACGCAAATATTCTTAAGGTTTTTAAGAAGAGGATAACAATCACCCACAATATTTCTATTCAACGACCTGAGAACTGCACACATTGATTTTTACAACTTGTTTTTTCGTTGTAGTGCCCAGATAGGAGAGCATTCAGCCATAAAGCAATGGGTGGTGATAACGGGTGTAGCGGGTAGGGTATGGGGATTAACCAGAGCATTATAACACAATTAAACCTTACTGAGAAAGCATGTGGCCAACGGGATCAACCGCTGCTAATCAGAAATGGAGGGTATGATTTAATAAGAGAAAGCATTACAGTAATACAATACACAGAGGGAAGGCATCATTATTCCATGGTTACAATACAATTGAAGGCGAAAGTAAAGAAACTTATAGAGGCAGGCAGGCTTTATAAATAAGCCAGCGCAAAGTGTATCACACACAGGTAAGTTCAGTGTCTAAGCCCTCTGGGATTCCTAGCCGCAGTGTAGAGAAGTCAAGTGTTTAACCCAGCTATGTAGGAATGCCACTCCTCAGCATTACTAAGTCCTTGGTATATTAAATGAAGTATTTCGATTCATTTACACTTCATTCTTTGCAAGATCTGTGTGAGGTCGCTGTCTCTTTCTGGAATGCAAGTCATATCAATAAACTGCAAAATCTAGTCCTCAGCAGTATGGTTCTGTTGCAAAAAGTGAGCAACCAGAGTTGGTTACTCTGCATCTTATTCTGCTCTGGTGCTGGCTAATTCTTATGTTCACTGGTTGCGAAGTTTACCCTATATACAGAAGTTTACATAGACACCATATACACTAGATTACGTTTCTTGAGTTACAGTTTGACAAAGCCTTACGACAGCAGCCTTGACAACGGACTCAGAATTGTAGTATCACAGCTCTTTGGAACGTACACATCACCCGACTGTGTGCTGCAACCCTGACGTCAGCCCTCCCATTGCAAGCCTCATGTATGTGATCCTCGAGGATGATGCTGGCCCTTGAATTGCTGTCTCAATGCACCTCAGAGCTGACTCATCGCTTCTACTGCACAACACATCTTTGACTTGGATCCTCGCAAAGATCAGCAAACTAGAATTTAAGGTTTGCTCAGCAAGTCTAACTGGGCCCCTGTATCCGGTCCATGCTCCATCATGGTCCGCCTGAACTTGTGGCTTTGTCCCTGTCCGTCATGACCATACAGACACAATTGGCACTTTATGCCTTTTGCCACTATTTTCTCCAAAATCTTTAAAATTCAATATCTCCAGTTGTACTAATTGGATTTTTGTTGTTTTGTTGTCAAGTAATTCATTAACATGTACTCTATATTTCGGAATTGGTTTGGGGTTCTTTTTGCATTGTATTTTCACTTTATTACTGTTTGTGCACTGCATACATACTCTACACATTGCCTCTTGAAAACCAGGGTTAAGCAAAAGTTAATTTAATAGATTTGTTGTGGTTCCCACTGCAAGGGCATGTGGTTGTTGCTTGACCAGGGCTCACAACCCTGTCAGCCAACAACCACATTTCTCACACACATTCTGCAGTTAACCGTTGTGAATCAGTAAAAACATCACTTCTTACGACGGGTGACCTAAGGTTCATTATATCAATCCCTGTAAAATTTCAGAGTTCTGTGCATCCACTTCAGGCACTTCCCGCTGTTGTGTGCCACTGTGTTCCAGAGAGAACAAAGTCTTTGTAGAAAAGAAAGGTGCACCAGGAATGAAGTCAGAGTCATATGCTTGAGTCCATTCAATCAGTTTTATTAGTAACACAAGTGAAAGTGACCATAAGCCAACGCGCTTCATTCCTTCGACCATAGGAACTTCATCAGGGCTAAAACAATGACATAAGACACAATATAAGTCTTCACCCAACAAAAATACAAGACAAGACACAGTTACCAAAATTTACATATACATGTAGTGCCCCAAAGTAACTACAGAGTAAAATAAGTCAACTACGAGATAACGCATATAAACCCATTGTGAAATTACATAAACACACAATAGGATCTCGAGGCAGCCCACACAACAATTATATACAAGATTGTATAACTAATTTACAACATATAAACAGTATAGCATACATGACATGGACACTATGTCTGATCTACACAGACATCATCAATTGATCAATACATGGGAAAGCATATATTCCTAGATGGTTTCCAAACATATAATTTTGACACCACTTATGTATAGGTAGCAATGCGATTTGTATAAATGGGATAAAAGAACAGAGACAAAAGAGAAAAAAAGAAAAGGGAAGAAACAAGACAAAAGAGAACAGAGAAAATACAAGAGAAAAAAGAAAAAGAAAGAAAAATGAACAAAGAAAAGAAACAGAGGAAAAGTTACAAACCAATTATAAATAAACATAAATTCTCACCTCAGACAATCATGTAACGTATTCTGTAATGTCATCTGTGTATGTGTAATAATCAAGAGATCACCTCATAATAAGGGTCAAACAAATCATGTCCTGAAATGTGATCTGTGGAAGTAAAATCCCTTTCAGTACGATTCTACTCAAACTTATCCGTCTAATCAGACACTAGTGCAAATAATGAAAAGCGCTCAATAGAAATGCAATACAAGCTAGAAAAAATCCCCCAGGTGAACTGCACATGGACTTAAATGATTAAAACGATAGATTTAAAAGAGGGGCATCTCTTATCTGATCTTTAGGCTGATATAGCAGGTCAATATCATATTCAAGTTGTGCTAGTTCTAATAAAGTATTTTAAAGGCCCGTATGTGGAAGACCAAGGGGGTTACAGAAAATTATGTCCATATGGTACACATAAGTAGTCTCAGTAACCCATATCACAATCGTTATCAATCACGCATCAAAAAATGGTATACAAGCCAATTCAAAGCGATCCAAAATAAGAAGACAAAGAGCCGTAAACGGGGGATACCGACAAGGGGTGACATTTCATAATTGAATAAAATCCATCAGTCTTCAATTAGTTAAAATACTGAAGACCCACATCTAGGCTTTGAATGAGAAAAACTGTATATGTGGAACGGTAGTAGGCAGACTATGCACATATATCACAGGACAAGTTTTCGCCAGACCTTATCTATATCAATAAGGCACACGCATGACCTTGCAAATTATTACTTAGACTCTCAACCCCAGCAAGGAAGTGTTAAGCATTGATAGACGCCTAATTGTTCAAAACAAATATGAGAAAAGAAGTACTGTATGTTATATAAATTTAAAATTAAAACAGATATTAATGTATTACTCTTGCATTATATATTTGGTTCTTCACCACTTCTATCTTGCAACATCACAAATTATTATTATTATATACGGTACATATGTAAATAGTAAATATATATAGTTTATTCATGGAAGGCTCTGCCTCTTGCAAATGTAAATTATTTCAACTATTGATGGAATGCTCTACCTCTTGCTTTAAATTCCTTCATTCATTCATACATTCACTTCTGCTTCTGAACAGGCTAGTTTGACCATTTCATTTGATATGTCAATAGCAACCTTTCAAATAAGGCCAATAAAGAGACCAATGGGAGCAAAATGTGGGCAGTGTCTGTTAAAGTCTGGCAACAAATATTTGCTATTGAAAATATAAAACATGAAATTGAACTAGAAAATGAATTGCTTTGTAAACTTCAGTCTCTGGACTATTTGGCCCATTCAATGACATGCTCAGGGAAACTGTGAATTGTGTTGCCACATTTACATCTAAAGGAGTTAGATTCAGTCTCTCCCTAAGGGATCATAAACCCCAAGGTTGTTGAATTGACACTAAGGGAGTGAATATGATGGCGGGCGGATCGCCACCACTGGCCTGGCAGTGGCAATCCACCCCCATCCCAACCTGATTTACCCCCTGCCATATTACAATGGCGGGGGTATCGCGGGCAGACGCAAAGTGCGTCCGCCGCTTTTCCGCCGGTCGGCAATCGTTCTGATTGCCGGCTGGGTGGACTTGGGCATCATTATGATGGCGGTGCCCAGCAGGTACCTCCATCCCTATTAGGATGCGGGGTTCCACAGGCCTTTCCATGGCGGCTCGGCATGGCACTTTGGCATTGCGGCAGATGCTTCTTACAGCAATGTCAAAAATGCGTAATGCAACCGCCAGGGTGGCAGTTGTATCCTAATTGGCGGTGCGGGACCGCCGCACGCCTGGCGGCTGGTCCCAGCACAGCTAGGGTGAAGGGCAGACTGAAGTCAGCCCGCCATCCTAATAACCCCCTTAATGTAGAAAATCCATGGTGGAAGAGGAGCACAGTCCTAGATAGAATATCTTCCTGGATAAATAAAATGTCTTAACAAGGAAGAACAAGTTAATTATCAATCTAAGGAATTATCCTAAATTGTGCAGGTCAACCTCATTTGGCTTCTGCTTTAACTTTCCGCATACCATGGTAGTGTTACACATTTAACTAGTCTCTAACAGAAAAAGTTCAAAACATTAACATTTTTCTTTATCAGATCGACACAAGTAGGAGTACACAGAGCTTGTAAGTATAAGGGATAGAATTAAATGTGCCAATTGATAAATTCTCTCCATGTTACTTTAGACCAAAGGTACCAAATATTTGATTAAAAAAAGAACTACTGGCATGTTATGAATGCCATTTATTTCACATAGTGGCTGCTAATTATATGGTACCTACTGTTGCCCCATGTGTTCCTGAATTCATTATTCAGTCCTTAACACAAAGATGTGTTCTTACATCGCTTATTAAGTTTTTCTTCCTTTATAAAATTGTCTCCCTTGACCCTGACAACTTCTCAAGTTATTGGACTATTGCATGTCTTCTTTAGGATTCCAAGTTTCAGCCGTTCTTTTAACACCTTGAACTGCTCCATAATTACCAGTTAGGGTTTGGGCCCCAGAACATCACTGAAACAATCCTGGTATCACTTTTAGACTATAGGCTGCCAGCAGCAGACCAGGGTGATCTTTTCTTGCTTATTCTCCTGAAACTATCTGCCACATTTGATGAAGTAGAGTAAGGCTTGGTCCTTAGCTGGTTGGAAGCTGTGACCCATGTCTTGGAGCCAGCATTTAAATGGTTCCAGTCCTTTAAGTCTGAGAGGATGAAATAGGTCAAGCTTCTGCCTTTTCAACCTTTGCGGGAACCTGTAAATTGTGCCATACCCTAGGGATCACCACCCCCCCCCCCCGTTTTTGCAAAGGTTTTGCTATGCCACACATTCAAACAGAAAAAGACTGAGATTGGTTGTTTCACTGTTGCACAGAAAGTGCTCAAACATATGTGCATAACAATGGCCCACAAGATAGATTGCTAGTATATACTTAGGGAAGGACTGGTATGAAGTTGTCTTCTGGATGAACTACAGCATCCTTAAACTTAACAGGGCTAAAACAGAGTTTTTGTTGACGGGCTCCAGTTATAATGTTTAATCCATCAACACCATTCCACAGCCTCACCATCTGTCCAGGCTTACCACTTCATTCAATGACCAAGCAAATATACTGGCTGTAATTAGAACTAATAAATTTAGTTTTCGGCCGAAAATTGGGACAGTTGTACAGCCAGGTGTTCCTCACTAAGAGACTGCAGGAGCTCTGATCAGTTTAAAACGTACTTATATAAACACAATGGCCCTCATTTATGGGATTTGGCATAGGGCAGCCCAGCAAGTCATCTCAGAATCCGTTACCCCTCAACATATATATTCTATTCCCCATCTAGTGTTCTAATAAATTGCTGTTTATTTTGTAGAAAAAAGTCAAGGCACCTAAGAAGACTTGAAGTGAGAGACTGGGAATCATCAGCTTCCGCTCCGCCGCCATGATGGCTCAAGCAGGGTCGTTACTCTAGGCTGGGGGAATTCCTGGGAAGTTAGGAATTTTTGCCATGCACATTTCACTCCTGAGAAATGAGTATTCGCATGCGCTTGACCCCATTGTTGAAATCTAACCAGAATTGACAGTGGATTACGTCACACATGGGAATGAGTGGAAACGTGACCAGAAGTTCTCTATTTTGGACACACATATAGAAGGCCCTGCCTTGGATATTAGACAGAAGTCTACTCTACTCAGCTTCCAGAAAAGCTTAAAGGCAATACTGTCCCTAAAATGAATAAACCCTGCATCAGTTGCAATGTTCTTGCTTCGTATACTCAGTATCATAGTAAGGGCAATATGTGCAAACATTCGTGTCTGCGATAACCAAATAGCACATTTTTGTGACTCGCTATTTCGTTAATCGCAAACACTAATGTAGTTTTAATTTTTTGTGATTCCTAGTGGGTCGCAAATGGACCTACCACCTGAATAATAATGAGGCAGTTCTCAGGCTGCAACTCATTGGAAATTGCAAAAATCACAGGGATGGTGGCCTGCTGGGGTCAGCAGACCACCATGTCGGTGATTGCTTTTTAAAGAAGGCAATCTTTTTTTTAAAATGCAGCCCGTTTTCCTTAAAGGGAAATGGGATGCTTTTCAAACTTTTTAAACATAAAAATGAAAAGTTTTCTTTTCAATTTTTGAGAGTAGACAGTGGTTAAAAATGTTTTTTACTGCATTTCAGTCGCAAAACATTCGGTCATTCCAATACGGTACAGTAGTCCGAAGGGATGCACTAAACGTGCCCCTTCCAAATAACGGATCACAAACACAAATTTTGATTTGGTAAGATGTCACCAAATCGCAATTTGTATATTGTACATTTGTAAAAGCATTTTTGCGGTCTGTTTCTAACAGCAAACATTCTTCATACATGTGTCTCTATGTCCCTTTCCCTCTATGCTTGGCATCTAAAGACATTAAAGTGTGTGGCAGGGCCCAATAAATAAAATAAAACAATCTATCACCTCCTCTTGGTAATGCACCATACTTGCTATAATTGCCTTGCTCTCTTTTATTTGTAAACACTTTAAATTGAGCAAAGTAACCCAGGCTTAGGTTAGAGATAGTTCAGCAGACGGACCTATTTTGTTAGATGTTCTTTGGAGTAAGTGTGCTGAGTATGTCCTAAGTTGTCTACCTTAGTAGAAAAAAGTTCAACCAATATCACACGTCGTACACCATTAAAACACACTATCATGGACGTTTAGAGCAGAGTTACGTTGAAGCTGTTAACTACATTAACATAAACTGGTTTGTGTTTCATTAAATTATGATATATTCTCAGGTAACAGACATCAATTATCCTATGTTACACCTACATTTATCTTACGCCCCATACTATAATACAGACACACAATAATTAATACATGATATAAAATACAGATCACAGTGTTAAAAAAGGTGTTTGAAGAACAATACATCTAAATATTTATGGGAGACCTACTAAGAAAATGTTTGCACCACTGTGAAATGAAAGCTCATTTTTGATTGATTGAATCGATTTCCATTCAGTGAACTGCTATCTTTGTTAATTGCTTTTAATCCACATTTTAAGTCTGTACAGCAATCAGCAAATTTTTTTAGAAAACGTATGCAGCAGCACAGCTTCCAACACTTGAAGTTTCTTTTTTAGCAGCAAGAGCACACTAATTAGATTTAGAGTTTGCACTACGATTGTGCATAGGCGGCCAAGACCAAGGGGCAGGTTTACAAGCCCTTTGCGGCACTTTCGCGTCATTTTTAACATGAGAAATGTGACACAAAAGTGGCTTGTAAATATGCCCCCAAGTATGGGAACTCATCACAAATCTGTTTGGAGATCGCAGTTCCCTTCAGTCACTCTTCTGCATGGCAAGCAGTTTTATGCCATCAAGGTATTTAAGTAAAATTCAGCAAGTTAAACCATTTTTCTTCAACCTCCTGCACCTTTCCAGTGTTACATTTTTACCACAGGTTTACATTTTTTGCGCATTAATTTTTTTTTACTCTCCATCTTGAAAAGCATGGCAGCGGCTAGACACCAAAGAAAAAGGTGGGATGGTAAACCTGCACCGCTAAAAAGCAGTACTGTGTGGCCACACTCTGCCAGTACAATGCAATTCTGATTGTATGCACATGGAATGGGAAATAAAGTTACAGTATAAATTTGACATCGTACATAGTGAGTGACAATATCATTATTACATTTCTTAAGATCACAAGAAAACAGTCTTTCTGTCTACTAGGAGCCTGATATGTGTGTAGGTACTTTGGTATCATCTACCTGCATCCATGCAGAGTGTTTGCTAGTATGCCTTAAAATAGCCAATAATTAGGTGCACCCTTCATTCCTTTCTCGTTTCAGGGCATCATTAATAAGTGTTCTACCAGTTATATGTTCACCCAGTTGCATTTCATATATACATATTTTTGACTGCATAGTTCTCCTTTATAAACATGTCCGTCATTTAGTAGTGTCTGCACATGTATAGCATTTAACGTTTTCTTTTTAATAGTTTGATAGTGCATCAGCTATTTATATATATGTATTACCATGATTTATAATGCTTTATGGAATTAAGTGAAGGTGCAACACGATTAATATGTTAAGTGTTGCATTTGAAATCATTCATTGAGATGCCAGCCCTTTTCAAAAGAATCAGGATAGTGTATTTACACTTGGTACATACAAGTATTAGGGAAAGGGAAGAATCCAGGACTTCCCAGGAGACTTTGGGGCCCATTAGGATGTCGGATGGATCACCACCGCCATGCTGGCGGTGGCGATCCGCCCGACATCCATGCCCGCGAGCCACCCGCCCGCCACCCTTTTCCCCCGCCATATTACTATGGCGAGGGGGGACCGCGGCGGACAGATAGACCGTCCACCGCTTTTCTGCCCCGGCGCCTTGCAATGGGGGTGGAAAAGGTTTGATATGGTGGCGGTGTCTATCCTTATTAGTATGGGCTTTGGGGAAATGCAGGCGGTCTTCACTTTGGGGGCCCCTGCGGGCCCCAATGGTGAAGGCTAGGTGGGGGGTGCACAACCCCTCTGCATTTGCATACACAATGCAGCAGGCACCGCGTGGTGCCTGTCGCTTTGTATATACAAATGCATTACATGCATTTTTAGCATTGTGGCGGGCGGTGCTAAGAGCACCGCCCGCCACATTGTTAAAAATGCAGGATGCGCCTGCCACTGTGGCGGGTGCATCCTAATACCCCCCACGGGACCCCCGCCCTGATGGCAGGCGGTCCCGTAATCCGATAGGATGGCGGGCGGACTAAGTCCGCCCGTCATCCTAATGACCCCCTTAGTTTGTGCAGACAGAGCTAGCAAATATCTTTTATAAAGGGTACAGGAAGAATTCTTGGAGCCAGTTTGGGCTCATCTGTTAGCTGGGAACGCCACAACTCAAACTCACAGGCTGAGTGCAGCCTTCTTGTAGTACTGAGCAGCCTGTGGTTCAGCTGTCGTAAGTAGGTTAAAGGCCACCTCAAGATAATCAGAAAAACACATTTTGTGCTAAGACAATTAAGATAGTGGCTTGAAAGGAGTGAGTGGTGAACAAAGCCTGGTACAATCATCCATTCAATGAACGACTGATACATCATTCCAATGATGCAATTATTTTCATTATGTTGCTTATTAATTTCATTCATTGAAACTATGTTGTTTGTTTTCATAGTTACATCAATGCACATTATCTCACCAGATAAGGGCACTGATTTTAATAAAAACTTCCAAATAAATAGAGTGGAGTCTTGTGTTTGTCCATTCATGGTGAAAGGAAATTCAGATTTCTCACAAAACAAATAATGATATAATTCTCACAGAACTGAACCTCGTCCAGAACGCACCAGTCTCATGTAATGTGATGGTGTTTTTGTGAGTTACAGTCAACAAGGTTTCCTTAATCTAATTGCTAAGTGGCATATAAGTTTCACTTAGCAAGAGAATGATGGAAGCTATTCTCTGGCCACATTTTGCACAAAACTGTAAAAAACAAAGGGGCAGATTTAGAAGCCCCTTGCGCCACTTTGCGTCACTTTTAACATAGGAAAAATGACGCAAAAGTGGCGCAAGGGGCTTGGAAATCTGCACCAAAATGCTTGGTGTCCAAAGTGGGGCTGATGTTTGAGTAACCCTAGTGAAAGACAAAAGACTTTTCCAATAATTACTAATAGCAGAAACGTCTCTTATAATATTGTTTTCCTATCTTAAGACAGGAGCCCACTCTGCTGATAGTTTGTCAAGTGCTCGACTAGTTAAAGGTATTCTCCAAACGGGGTCAGTCTTGAGAGCGCAAAATGGCGGCGCCCATACCACGGTAGCAATGGGGATAACTGGCGCTTGGAGCAGGAGGAGCGGCATACAGGTTACGGTACAGATTCTCTACTGTAAATTTCAAGACAGTGGGGGTGCGTGGTACCTCTGCGGGAGATGGATTCCATGGAACTTGTGGCGTGTTCACCACAGGCTGCACTACTGTGAACATCGTAACCACAAGATGGCGGCGCCCATGTTTCACAAGTAGCAATTGGCGATTATTGGTGTATTCTAACACGGACAGCGCATGCCGACACCGCAGGAGTTGGTCGGAATCTACGGATTCAAGTCCGTGTGAATGCCTCGACCTGCTAATAACACGTACCTAACCTGCCAACAAAGTTTCGCGCCATAAACCCCTCCCCCAACGGGACGATGGCGGGGACCTGCAGTGAGCGGCAAGCTGAATAGTTGAGGCTCCAACACCACGTCGCATCTACCGCGACGGAAACACACCGTGCACTGTTGCTCAGGTACCTCTTCTCAGTATCGAGCGCTAAGGTGGGGGCTAATGGCTCTGAGGGCGCAATGAGTGAGCAGGGGACTGCTTATTGATAACGGAAGAGTGGACTGGCCAGTTATATGTTTCACGGGCTCCACGGTGTTTAAGCTATGCACAAGCTCTAGACATTATAACTGCTATGGCCCAGATGGGTGGCGTGGGTGAGGAGCGCCAGCCTAAATACGTGATCGTCACCACCCCTACCTGCGAGCGATACCTATCATGAGGGAGTGACATAATATCCTGGGAGTAACAAGGCGCATACTAAAGATAACGTTTACTCGACTTCAAATTATACTGCGGCGATTGGTGTGTCCCACACGGGCTACACTGGAAGACACAACACACAGGACACCGTAAGGCCAAGTCTCGCTGTGGTAGTTACTATGCCAACATCTGGAACATTAACCCAAATGTCTATTGCAACCCCATATGGCAACGATGGCTGACAGGCACCATAGCCCAACGAGTGAAGAACTCGCGGAGTTGGCTTGACTCTCCTACCACGCCCGTATTCACGCTTCAGTACTACTTAGTCCTACCGGCCCACATTGTCCAAGTACACAAACAAGGCCTCTCAAGACAGCGGACACTGTACTCCTATCGGAGCAAACCTTCTTTATAGTGATAAAAAGTAAACTTCACTAATGGCTTGGTAGCCTCTACTCACAAGACCCTACTGCGAGGACAGTGCTGGAAAATTTCCACTGGGCACTGGCCTGAACAACGCCCCGCACCGGACAGTCATGGGTAAGCCAGACAAACAACAATCAAAGATAAACTTTGAAACACGTAAAACTCCAAGGGGCCAAACTGAGCCCACGGACGATGACATGGACGCTGGAGGTTCGGAAAAATGCAATATGGAGAGTATTCTCAAAGCTATCAAAACTAACCTCCAAGATATCAATGGCAAGCTAGACCACCTGACAGGACGTATGGATAGTATGGCGGCCACGATGGATAAACAAGCTGAGAAACGCATTTCCGCGGTAGAGGATGAATCCCACTCCACAACCACCAGATGCACAGGCATGGAAAAGGTCCTGGAGGTCATCAAGGCGAAGGCGGAGGAGTTGGAAGCGCTATCGCGCCGGTACAACATACACATCGCAGGCCTGCCCGAGACGACCAACACAGGGCGCATGGAGACATATTTCGAACAACTGTGCAAGGACATATTTGGTGAAGATTCCATGTCATCTATCTTTATTATCGAAAGAGCACATCGATCTCTGGCACCAAAACCTCCACCAGGCGCGGCTCGGAGACCGATAGTCGCCCGTGTCTTAAATTACAGAGACAGAGATAACATCCTCTGTCTCGCGCGAGAGAAAGGTGAAATTACCTTTCAGGGTAATAAATTAGAATTCTACCCGGATTACACGATCACAGTACAGCAGGCAAGGCGAGAATTCAACACAGCCAAGGCCAATCTCCGAGAACTGCAGATACCTTACGCCATGCTCTATCCAGCCCGTCTGAAGACTACGTGGGAAGAAAAAAATGACCTTTCTGGCAACCCCCAAAGCTGCCATGGATTTCATCAAAAGGGTAGCGCCCAAAGGATAAAAGGTGAACAGAAGAGAGAGACAGCCAGATTCTGAATAACGGTAAGGTGTTGAACTATTGTGTTGAACTGTGCATTGTGCGACCACCCAGAAGTAGGATTTATTGACTATCCACGTCACTTTAGGGACGGAAAGACTGTCAGGCGGGGTCATGGACACTCAGAAATCGCTGGCAAAAAGGCAATGTCTGTTTGTAGAACGCCTATATGGGCTGCCACTGCACTGTCACGCTGTTATGGGCCACACAACACGTCTCCCATAGCCTACACTAAGGCCCGCGCATGAACGCGATCTGGAGGTGCGGGTTAGAACTGGTTGCCGCGTGAGCCGCTGGGTGGAGAACTGAAACTTTCATGGGGTGTAATTACACAGTCAGGGCCACAAACTCTGATGTGGATAGTGTGGCGGACCTTCAGCAGCACCCGTTTGATGATGGACTATTTGTTCAATTTAAACCTACGATCTGTACTTGTGTACTAGATCTGCCCCCATCCTCTCAATAGGGTGGTGAATGTGTGTCCCCGGCGGACCTCTACATGGGAGATCCCCACGAAGTTATGGATTATGATACAGTTTATGGGGAAATATGGCTTCGGCAAAATTGGGTTGCTGAAGTGGGTGGGAATGGGGCTAGTTGGGGTTTCGTTAAGAAGAAAGTTCCAGGGCATTTAAGAGGCATTGCTAATATCCAGGTTGTGTTTCATGAGCTGAGTATAAGGTCACTCACGTTTTTTACAGCATGTTGTGTGTCAATTGGGCTTGATGTGAGATGTATACATTTATATCATATGCAAAAGCAAAGGTGCGCCAGGTAATAACAGTTTAAACCTAATCACTTGGAATGTGCGTGGCTTCACAAATCCTAAAAAGATCAGACACATTTTTGCATATTTTGATAGACATCATATAGACATAGCACTACTGCAAGAAACGCATATAGCTCCGATGATGTGCAGGAAGATTGGAACGAAATGGGCCGAATCAAATCATGTTACTCTGCCACCTACTCCTCCTTCTCAAGGGGGGTGATGTCGTTAGTCAGGAAAGGTGTCAACTTCAAAGTCACCCGCTCAATTCTTGATCCCAATGGTAGATATGTGATTGTCAGCGCCTGACATTAGTAAATGTTTATGGCCCAAAGGTAGACTCCCCTGAATTTTTCAGGAACTTTGGAATCATATGCTGTAATTCGCTGACACAAACATTATATGGGGGGGTATTTTAATGTGGCATTATGTGACTCACTGGATCGATCTGCTGCTTCCCAGGAACCACATAAGCGGGCCAGAGGGAAGATATGGGACATCATGGAAGGTATTTCCCTTAATGACATCTGGAGAGTGAGATACCCAGAGGTGACTGCTGCAAAACACATCAATATGGCACACAGCAGTTGGTCTAGGATAGACTACTGTCTAGGGTCAGACAACATATTATCATGGTCAAGAACATTAACGACACTACCTAGGACCATATCCGACCATAACCCGATAATATTAAAGTTACAGATACCACACTACACACCACCTCCATTTAGTTGGAGATTTAACGCTAAAGCACTTCTGGACCCTCTATATGCAGACACAATAGCCACCGCTATCAAAGAATACTTCCAGTTCAATGTAGCGACGGTAGACAACCGCGGCACGCTCTGGGAAGCGTTCAAGGCGACTCTGAGAGGGGTCTGTATGAGCAGCACAGTTGGGATACTGAGGGATATCAGAGAACAGATAACAAAGTGTGAAGTTAGAATGAGAGAACTAGAAAAGGAATACGAGTAGACACAGAACACTGCACTTCTGGGTGACCTCAGACAGATATGCACCGAACACCAGACGTATGCTGCAGACGAACTAAAGTATATCACTAAACGCCCACTGGCTAAACAGTTTGGGGAAGGTGGAAGGCCAGGTAGAGTACTAGCGTCGACAATTTGTGAAGGGAAGGGGCCACAAACTATAACACAAATACGAGAAACTGATGGTACATTACTGACACACCCAGAGGGCATACTCCGCTGTTTTGTAGATAATTACAGCACATTGTACGAATCCAAGCAGACACCACCTCCAGAAGAAACATACAGATATCTTCATGATATCGCCATTGCATGGCTTTCGGACCAACAGCGAGAATATTTATCACTGCCTATAACGGTAGAGGAAGTGACGGAAATCATTCAATCACTTCCTAATGGAAAAGCACCAGGCCCTGATGGGTATGCATGTTACTTTTACAAACAGTACGTAGACCTTTTAGCTCCTCACCTAGTCGCCATGTATGGTAATGCCTTTGATCAGGCCACATTGCCCCCGTCACTACGAGAAGCTGTGCTAATAACGCTCCTGAAGCCGAATAAGGATCCAGATTCCTGTGAATCCTACAGGCCCTTATCACTACTGAATGTAGACTCGAAAATACTAGCAAAGATCCTAGTGGTAAGACCGCAGCTCCTAATGACAAACCTAATATTGCCAGACCAGGTGGGGTTCATACCCACAAGGGCGACCTCACACAACACCAGAACATTATTTGCGGTATCTCCTTATTTAACACCCAGCACTAAGGCGGTGGCGGTTATGCTTGATGCCGCCAACGCTTTTGATTCGATCGAGTGGTCATATTTGCTAACAATACTCCGAGGTATGGGATGTCCTTCACGGTTTATAACCTGGATAACGCTTCTCTGCACCAACCCAGTAGCTAGAGTTCGCGTAAATGGGTACATCTCAGTTCCCTTCCGCATCGCACGTGGCACAAGGCAAGGGTGCCCTCTATCTCCCTTGCTATTTGCACTAGTGCTAGAACCGCTTGCATGCATCATTAGACAGACGCATAATCACTCAGCGCTGCACTTCCCTGGTCGGCCGTTATACATTTCCATGTATGCGGACAACATACTTTTATATATCAAAGGCCCAGTCCAAAATTTAAATCCGTTTTTGCGGGAATACATAAAATTTGGAAGACACTCGGGCTTACAGATTAATTGGGACAAATCATCCATAATTCCACTCACTGGCACCACATCACAACATGCCACAGATTTCCCGCTAGATTGGCAAACTGAATCGATCAGATATTTGGGGATCTGGTACAGTAGAGACCCCGAGGAGGTTATCCGTATTAATTATGGTAGAGTACTGGACAGGATAGGCGAGAAAATCGACAGGTGGATACAACTACCTTTGTCATTGGCAGATTGCATTGCAATAGTGAAGATGAATATCCTTCCCAAACTCCTGTATTTATTTAACAATATACCGATCCCACCCCCGAAGGCAGTGTTTAAAAACATAACCACGCTAGTTCTGAAACTCATATGGGCAGGTAAACAAGCATGCATACACTTGCGGACATTGACCCTACCCTATGAAAAAGGAGAGTTTTGTGTCCCAGATTTTTATTCATACTACCTTTGTGCCCAAGCACAATATGCTGCATACTGGTACCACCCCACACCTTATTTAACGCATACAGCGGTTGAGGAGGGGGATGCCCTTCCAATACCGCTGACAGCGATACTTACACATAAACGCCCGCCGCTACATTCGGCGGATATCAACACGATTGACACGACCACACACGCGTGGAGGACACTAGGCTGAATGGCGCACAAAATGCCGCTCTATGCACCAGCACTGCCACTGCACCATCACCCCAAGATCTCAGTTACTATTGAAAAAGTTGGTATGGATCTCCTAAAACATGCAGGTATAGACACGTTTGGGGACCTATACTGCGAGGGCACCTTCAGGCACATAGACGACTTGTCTTATATCAGCAATCAAACCATACTGTTCCGTTTCACCTATTACAGATTGCAAAGAGCCATCCGCGATCTCTACCCGGACTATCCAACGGAACCCCCCCGCCTGGAAACACTACAGTTACTCATAACATCCTCCAACACTGCACACCTAATCTCGCGCTTATACACGACGGCTCAAAGTGAGATTCCATACACTTCCACCGAGGCATTGATACGCTGGAATGAGGTATTGCCAGTCCCGTTGACAGAAAAAGAATGGTACACCACTTGTGCATTAATTAGGTTACTCACCTCGAATGGGAATTTGCGCATCCTTCATTTAAAATATCTGCATCAAACGTACCACACCCTGGTGCGACTTCATAGATATGGACTAAGGGACGATACTAGATGTAAGAGATGCGGGTCACAGGAGGCAGACTTCGTGCATCTGGTCTGGTCCCGCAGGAAAATACAGGAATATTGGGGGAAAGTCACTGTTATGCTCGAGAAAATGGTGGGGGTAGAGGTCGAATGCTCTACGAAGGTTTGTTTGTTGGGTCTCCTTTCCACAGTTAAAGCTGGGAAACGTAGGTTTTGTGCGGTAGCTCTGTTACTGGCCAAACGGCAAATATCTCAATGCTGGGGGGGCACGAAAATACCAAGCACAAAACAATGTCTACAAGACATGACGCATTGCAGAGATCGTTTGCTAACATACGAGGAGGAACTGCCGGCCAGGTCTAGACCAACGGACTATTGGTGATTGACACATGTACTCTGACATACTGCTTGCATATTGACTAAACTGAACATGGCAATATTTTCTCTGTATCACACAGGACGGGGTGAAGAATGCAGAAAGTACTGGCATTTGTTGTATTTCCATTATTCAATGGTGGTACGTTATTTGTTACTGAAAATCAATAAAAAGAATTTAAAAAAAACATCAGGACATCATTAGCAACGCCACATGGGGAAGGGTTTTCCCGGTGGGCGGGGGGGTAGCTTATGGATGTATATGCTGCATACCCTCTTGAAATACCATTTTAACGGGTGGAGTTTTATTCAGTAGACCCATTAGTAAGCACATTCATACATACAAAGCTGCTTTTGCGCCTGCAGATTATGAACCTTATCAACACCTAGAAAGCCTAATAGAATATCAGTAACTCCAAGCCTGGATTGGTGAACATTTGTCACATGTATTACAGAAAGTCAGAATGGTCCACTTACGAAATGCAGAGGCTACCTGGCCCATGTTGGCTGGTTATACTCCGTAGAGAAATGCAGCAAGTTTGAATGATGTCTAACTAAGACAGGTAGGTAATTAATGGCTACATCAAGACAACTTCAACAGTGTGTTTCACAGACCACATAAACAGGAGTATTGGTTCCTGGTCTTGAACAACTAATGCATCATACTGCAGTGCAGGCAATTAGTTCACAGACGAGTATTAATAGGATCATGGCCAAAGCTTCCATAAAGCAAAACGAGATTCCATTTTGGATTGCCCCCAAAACTTATCAATTGGAAGGGGTTTTTACTCACGTCACCTCAAGAGAAAAACATAATGCTAATTATGTGTGTTCCGTTTGCTATATTGACACCAGTAGAGGAGTGTCTATGTGGGGAATAATATATGCAAGTATTAATACTACTACACTTAGCACACCCTCATTGGCCGGGTTACTAAAAGTGTTCAAAAACAAATACTGAACAAGCATGGAACCATCCAGCTGTTGATTTAGGGATGAAATAAATAGATGATTTTGAGACTGTATCATCAAAAGTTCTTATTATCGTTCAAAGAGAAGCAGAAGTTGCAGCGATTCAAGCAGTGTACCAGGGTTTGCCTTGTTCTCGTTCAATGTGAATGGAAGCGTCCTGAAATTATTTTGGAAGTATATACCTCCATAGGCCCTGATACCTTGGGTCCTCGAGTTACAAAACCACAATTCAAAGCAAAATATGGATATGACGGTTCTGGAAAAGTGAAAGCAATAGTGGGCAAGATTGTGCCATAGGGGTAGATTGCTTCTGAGTGAGGCAACTATTTACCTCTCTCCTCTCTTCTTTCCCACTGAATGTTTCTCCGTGAAATTGGATAATGCGCTGGGGCCTCTACCGGACCGTAGATCTCTGTGTGCCCACTCTGGAGGAACAGCATGGCAGATATCGGGCACCCTTGTGTTGGGGAAGAACGTATTCCTGCTGCACCCACTGGGAAACACTTGTGTGGCTGCTGCTGACAGCTGCTGCTGGGGCCACGCACACGGACGGCTGGCGGTTGCTCTGGCTGCCTGGATACTGGGACGCTTCACAAGCAGAAACACAGACCGCAGAGCCAGTGGTGATGGCTACTCGCGGGGAAGGGAAACCACGGATGGGGGCCCCAGCCACTACCATTTTTGGAAAAGAAAAACACCGGGCACAGTACTGTTTAGCTTTAGAAAGGGCATTTCCTTGGAAGGGGTTTATCCTAATTTCCAGGGGCCCCGTTTGATTTCCAGAAAGGGCCCAGCCACTACCTCCACAAAACCAAACCCGAAGGGACAGAGGCCAAATTGAAAGGCAGGAAAGTAGACCCTCGTGCTGGTAATGTGGATAAACAGGAAAAGGAAAAAATGTGCCGCATGTAAAGATGACCCCTTGAGGCCTGCAGGCATCCGGAGAGCTAGGAAGGTTGCAACCTTCCATTTCGAGCATGTCATTGCCCATAGACTGGTGTTTAGCCCTATGCATACTAGAGCACCTGGAATACAAGGGGAGGCAAACGAGAATCCCCCTGCTCAGAGTGCGTCCCCCATGGCTGTCAAACTGTGATAATACTATCCTGGAACCACCTTTACACACTTGCTCGGTGGATGAGACTAAGCTAAATGATAACTGCTCCCCTGATGCATTTACCAATATTGGTAAAATAGAGGATGAGAAGGGTGCTAGTACATCAGAAATGGCAGGTAGAAATAGGCATGGCGCAGCTAGAGGGAAAGAATCCCAAAGAAGAACCATGGAGACTGGTTGCTTATCCCCTGACTCTCAGGAAAAGCTTTTTTCTTTAACCAAGGAATCAGGGGTATCTGATACCAACCTATCCGTTAGTAGTGATGGCGTAGATTCTCCTTCAAGTAATAGCAGTTTACAAAGGAAGGGTGCCATCCCTAAAAAACCTAAATAGACATCTGGAAAAAAGATTAGCAAGAGAGCCCTAGGCGTTAAAGAGGATGAGGAAGAGTTGGGCTCAGATTACTCATCTACACAAATATTACCCCCGGTAGGTATAAATGAAAATGAGAAACCTTAAAGAGGCGTATCCAGGGGGTGAAGCAGCGCTATCTAATGATGGAAAGCCGACTGAGACCTCCTTATCCCTAATTTTGCAATCCCTGCGACTATTTCAGGATGATGTCAAGTCTGACAACTGCCAAGCATGGTTGGCCCCCAAAAAACTTCAAGGATATGTTAGAAAGATTGGGAAAACCTGTACCAAAATCTCAGAAAGATTAAACATGGTAGAGTCACACACTGAGGCATTAGAAAACACTGTTGATATGCTAAAGGTTCAGGCTAAATTGCAGGAGAGCACCCTGAAAGATGTTATGTGTGAAGGAGTATGAGAATCTTCAGCGCCACAATAACTTAAGGCTGTTAGGGAATTGCGAAGGCAATAATATAAGTAAATTTATAATTACCATGTTAAAAAGGTCCCTACATTAACTCTCTCACTGGCATTGGGACAAGGAAGTTCAGCGTGTCCCTCGATTTCCCTTTACACCTGCAAGGCACTCATCCAGCGAGCGGACGCTGCCCCGTGCTATATTGATCTATTTTGGAAAAATTCTATTACACCAGGCTGTGTATGACCTAGCAAGACCTGATGGCAAAAGAAATTTTGAGGGCTTCTCCTTTTTTGCCAGACCAGATTTTGCACATGCCACTGTTGAGTGGAGATGGCAGCGTGGACTGGTCATAACCCCTCCCCAGACAGCAGGGGCTGTAGTATTTTTGCAGAATCCAGCCAGGCTCAAAGTTGTTTTTCAAGGTCAGAATTTCAGCTTGACATCTGAAATACAAGCCCAGAAGTTACTGGATGTCATTTTAGCGGGGACCATTGGGGGTCAAAAATAAGTTTGTTACATGCTAGAGAAAAGAGACAAATAGAAGCTGGAGTTCCCTCTGTGTAGGAGAATTGTATAACTCCCTTCTCTTTTTTCTGTGTATATGCATATTTGAATATTGTTGGGGTAGAGAGGTGGAGGGAGAAGACCAGTGGTCTGGATGCCCTCACGATAAATGTTGCCGATGGGCACTCATCGAATGTCAATATAGTATGGGTCAGAAACGGACACTATGTACACTATATGGATGCAAGAGTGACGACCCCTGCTATTGGAGACCATCTCTTGCAAACTCACTCACTGGCCCCTCCCACTTATTCTGTGTGGGGATTATAATATTAATTTACCCAGTGTCTGGTCTCTGGAGGCCGTATGGAGATATACAGGGAGGAAACCAAAAGTGTTTTAGGTATTAAGGAATCTATGTCAGATCCATGGGTTGATTGACTTCTGGCACATGATAAAACCAAGCGACCCAGGGTATATCTATTATTTTAATCTGTATATGACTCATGCTAGACTGGACTGTATGTTCATCTCCAATACTCTGAGCTCAAAATGTCATATAGAAAAGCTGCCGCAGGTATTATCAGACCATAACCCGTTGGTCCTCAGTATGGAAGTGGAAGTATCCAATCCCAACCTAAGAGCATAGACATCTGAGAGATCATTGTTATCAAATGAGGGGTATTGTAGGCACATGAGACAATGGTCCATATGTTCATGGAGGATAATATGGAGAGTATATCAATTGAGGTGGTATGGGATGCTTTGGAAGGACATTAGGGGGGGGAACATTAAGGTATTCCTTAAATCTCAAGAAATGTGCCAAGCAAACAATGGAGGCTCGACAGGATAATTTGGGGCAGCTGAGGAGGGGTTGGTAAGGGCTGTTCATGAGGGAGGGGAGGTGGAAGCGGAACAACGATGAGTGGCGATTGCTAAAACCACCATTTTGGATATTCTGGTGGATAAAGCAATGAGTAAGGCAACAGCCCACAAGGAAGCAGTGTGCAAACTAAGCGAGCAGATTGGTCATCATTTGTCAAGTCATACCAAGCAGCAAAACACATCTAATACAATCAGAGAAATTAATGATCCTGAACAAGGCCGGATTACCAATCCAGATGCAAGTAGGGCAGCATTTAGGAGGTATCATGAAACATTATATATGGCTGATATTGGGGTGGACCAGAGTAAGATCAAGGAATATCTGGACCTAATCCCACAATTTTTGGAAGAAGACAAGGAAAGTTTAGATAGTCCACCACAGTGGATGAGATCCTACTTTCTATGAACAGTTCAGCTAAAGGGAAAGCAGCGGGGACGGCCGGTATACTGACAGAATTTTAAACTACATTCTCCCGTCAGCTAAAAGGAATTATAAATGAATTATTTGTACATATTTTTGATTGTGGGCGGCCTCCGGGATCATGGTCTCTGGCTAAGATTGTGGTCTTCTTAAAAAAGAACAAATCCTCCCTACAATTGGACTCCAACCATTCTATTACTCTGATAAATGGTGATTCCAAAATCTATTCAAAGTTATTGGCCAGCCGACTTGTGCCAATAATCCATAAAGTTATCTTGGAGAGCCAACACAAGTTTGTTCCCAGTACATCTACAATTGACCAGGTCCAGAGAGTTATTACACTATTTGATATCACCAATGTTGCAGGAGACCCCGTGGCTCTCATCCTGTTGAAGCTTTGATGGAGTCTCCAGGCAATATATATGGACGGCCATGTCTAGAATTTGTATTAGGAATAGTTTTATTAAAGCGATCCAAACATTATATGTCGAACCATTGGCGGCAGTAATGGTGAACGGTACACTCTCAGAAAATCTTTTAATCTCCCGGGGAACCAGGCAGGGCTGCCCTTGCTCCCCTCTTTTATTTGTAGTGTTTATTGATCCTTTTATCCAGAGGCTAGAAAAGAATGCATTAATACCATCAATATGGTCACAGAACAGGGCAGCTAGGTCGCTGGCCTACGCAGATGATATTGCCCTTGTTACATCAGATCCAAATGCTGCTATAAAGGCAATTGAAGATGAGGCCGAGTGTTTCGGGCATATCTCTGGTTGCACTCTAAATCAGGACAAGACACAGGTTTTTCATAATGATAAAGTCAAGATGATAGACAACCGGGTAGTTGAAAAAGCCACATATCTTGGTATTAGCATAACCTCAACGTTGGAAAATTTGGTTAAGAACAATATGGAGCCTTCAATGGTGCAGACAAAAAAAGACCTTGCAAGGCTGAACAACCTACACTTATTCATAGGGGGTAGATGTAATGTTATAAACATGCTTTTTCTCCCCAAACTTCTATGTTTATACCTGTGGCAGGTCATCCCTTGCATACTCATAACAACCGAGTGTTAGAAACCATGTAGGTGCTCCTAGATTTCGCAACATACAGCTCACCATGATGGCAATACCAATATTTGTTGGTCCCACATAGACATGCCATTGGATTAATCAAGTTATATTCCAGTTGTTCATCCTTTTCCATGAACTTTCTCAACAAATTCCTTTGCTGATAAATTTTGCAGATTCACACTTTTTTCATAATGTGATTTATGGCATAAGACACAGACAAGTCCCTTAAAAAAAAAAAAAATGTACGGGATGCATTGATGACATCTAGGGTCCTCTGAGTAAAGTCTAGTAGATCTATATTTGGGCGTCATATGTGCAGCCCCATCGTACATTAGTAGATATGTGAATTAATGTCTCAGTGATATCTGGGTTTGTTGGCAAATGAGTGCCTCTGTAACCTCTATGCTTATGTAAATGTATCGACATGGGACTGCCTGCATGGTTTGCCTCCTGAATGTGTTGGTGAGTATTCTTTTTTTTTGGCTTTGTGTGCAAGTGCCTTCATTCTCACTACATAGATATCACTTGTGCCTGTCTATGTGAGTGAATCTGTTGAGGCTTCTGTCACTATGTAAGTGGGTGCTTTAGTACCTGTCTGCTTTCCGACTAAGGTGTCAGATTAAACTCTGGTTGGCAAGGTGAATGTTTAATGGGGCACATGAGTTTGTTTGAATGCACATAGCGCAGTCAATCTTCAGAGTACATATGTTACCTTTTAAGTACATACCAGCCTACCCTAATGCCTATATATAGCCTTCCATGATTTGTCACTTTTAGCTAATAAAACATCAGTATATGCCTTGTGTAGAAGTTTAAAATAAGAAGGTTGGGCTAGTAGTAAAACTGCAACCAGACGCTGAACTGTAGAAGGCCCAAAATATTATGTGAGGGCTACGTCTGTGCAGGTTAGTTCTTTAGCAGCTATTTGAATGAATGTCTCAGTGATATCTGGTGCTGTCATTGCATGTACATATAGGTTTATGGGAAAGTAACTCCCTCTATTCGTAACCTCTACGATTATGTAAATGTGTTTATTAAGGCCTGCATGGTTTGCCTACATGAGTATGTATAACTGCATATAGCTAGCTCAGTAAATCTTCACACTGCATGTGTTACCTTTCATGCATAAAGCCTCCCCTATTACCTACCTGCAGCCTGTCTCAGTGTTGACGTATATCTAATAGAAGATCAATTTATTTTTTGTTTAGAAGTTTAAAATATGAACATTCGCCTAACCTGTATGGTTGTGTAAATGTGCTGGGTATTTTACTCTGTCTGTGCTTTTGTATTTAGCTGTATCCCATTGACGCTGGGTGGTATAGTGCATCTATATTTGGAAACATAAGTCTGCAGGAGTTCATATAGCTCAGTGAATCTTCAGAATACACAAGTTATGTTTTAAGCATCCAGGGCGTGATATACAACCCGTATATATTGCAAGTTGAAAATTGCGCTGCTTTGGACTCACAAAATGCAATTTACAACAGTGTCTCTGATACTGTTAGAGAATACTAATGGGTCGCAAATTGCGTACCTCATTAATATTCATGAGGTAGATGCCATTTGCGACCCCATTAGGAATGGCTAGCACTCCCAGGGACGGTGGCCTGCTGGGGGTCAGCAGACCACCATGTCTGTGACTGCTTATCAGTTTCATTTTTTAACGGCAGGCAGTGGTCCCTGGCCCCACTGCCTGCTCCTAAAAATTATTTTCTCACCCAATCATAAAGGGGAAGGTATCCCCTGGGGTCCCCTTTCCGTTTGAAAGTGGCTTACCACCTACTTGAAGTAGGTGGTAAACTGCAAGTGTTTGCATCTGCAAATGTGTTGGCAAAACAATGGTACATACCATTTGGACTCGCTATTAGGAAGGGACGTCCTTTGCACGCCCCTTCCTAATAGCGAGTCGCAACCCGTATTTCGCAAAATAGTGTTTGTACATGATCAGACCAATTTTGTGGTTACAAACGGGACAGTTTCCTGTTTGTGACCGCAAAAAAGGGTGATACATCTGGCCCACATCTCCCTACAGTACGGCCTCACTACACCCTTTCTTAGTGCAGAGTCATATGTTCGAGGAGAGCATTTACACCTTGTGTAGAATTTTTAAGAAAGAAGACAGCCTTACAGTAAAACTGCATGCACAGGTGAATTCCACCACACCCAAGATATATTGCTTACATTTCTACTCTGCATGTATGCTTCAGTACAAGCATGTTTATAATGACATACACCTCACTCAGATATTCAAAGTATATATCTTACATATTAACCACATAGCACCCTGCACTATGGCCTAGCTAGGAGTCCCATAACATTATAAAGAAAATGTAAAAGTACCTGGCTATCTGTTTTAAAAGCTGTAGAAATGTGAATGTACGTACCTAAATGAACACCTAACTGTCTGTATTAGGAATTAGAAACATATCTGCAACTGGTTTTCATACTGATCGATATATATCTACTTTGTGAGTGTCTTAGTGAATGTATACGTTTTTCTGCTCCTCGATACTAGGTAAATAAGAGCATATTTACTTTAGTAGGATGTATGTCATTTACATCATGAGTGGTATAGTCTGTATAGTGCTAAACATAATAGTGCCTACATGAATATGCCTAGCACTGTTATATTGCACATCTCACCCTGAAAGAAACATACAAATCTGCCCTGTAATATTCCAACACCTACGCTAAGAGTATGTAATACATAGCTGTCACCATTGACATATTCATAATTATTATATAGCTAGAGTGCATGGTTTCCACTGTCAAATGTGAGTGTTCTAGTCCTCTTTTATAATGGAACAAATAGGATTACAACTCCCACAATTCAAATACAACTATTTATTGTAAACAGCACATTGTGTATACACGTATAACACTTTCATATCTTATACTACATTATTATATATATGTTTAACCATTAACGTACAGTCTTCTCTTCTGCCACTTACAGAATGGAGTAAAAGAGTACAACTACAACATTTAGCTCAAATGAAACACATTGTAAACTAACTTCACAGACACCTACTCCACGCCTGAATCATACAATGTCTTAGTCAACTATTAATGGATATATAAAAACACTTACAGTTTAATTTATAAATCATATTATCTTTTTAACTATAACTATAACTAATATATATATATATATATATATATATATATATATATATATATATATATATATATATATATATATATATATATATATATATATATATATATATATATATTTAATTATCTTTTATTACAATATGACAGAATCATATACCTTTTTAAATCAAGTTTTTAACTTACAAAGAAATGTAATTGACTTGCCAGAAGATTGAGTTTGTTGTTAAAAATACTTGTTTTCTCTTATTAGATAGATGCAATACTGCCAGGTTTTGTAAAAAGGTACCACAAGAATAGCACACCACTCTCAAAGCAACCATAAATGGCAAACTTCTCAACTTTACATTGCCTGATACTGCAAAAGTCAGTGAATAAAAACTTTCCTTTCATTTTTTTATTGTTGTAACTGCATTTCTCAATGGTTACTGTCTGTTAACCCTGTCACTCCTTTTTAGAGGTATGGATTCCTTTGTTTCAATATTTGCGATGTCATTGGGAACATCACAATGAAGTAGTGAAATTAAACATGAGTCAAAAAACCTACTTACTTTTATAGTTTATATTTTTAACACTATAATACAGTTTACAGCAAAATCCTCATTAGGTAATCTTACCCAACTTATAAGACAATGAACATAATCCTCTCCAATTTAAAAAAAGAACCTGATACCTCTCTCTTTATTAACCTTCCCCCAATACAGTCTCAGCACATTTTCCATAGCAATACTAGAACCAGTAGGCCACACGTTCATAGCACATTCTAGAAGGGCTATACTAGTTACAAAATAAACTACAATAAATTACAGCAGGTGTGGTTCACCGTTCACACTGTTAAGCATATCCAAGTTTGCATTATCTGTTTTGCTATTTAGCATAGCCAATAAAACATTGATTTACTAATGCTTTCAAAATGCTACCTACTTGTATTCACTTGCATATTCCCTCCATCCAATCCATTTTATTGTTGATTTCAAACCACCAGCACACACATATTTTCACTGCCTTTCATTCTTCCAGCTGTAATATTGAGGTTTAGACCTGTCCTCTGTGCTATGCGCCTCCGTCTTTCAAAATGCTTCGAGTGTGGATTATGGGCCCCAGCTATGTGCATTGGGCTGCAGAAGCTGAAAGAAAGAGAAGTATTGACAAGGATCTAAGCTTGGCTAATGTGGACATTACTTGGATTGGTCAGAGAGTGTAAAGTGTCATCAATTGGTTCCTTTGTTTAAAAGCATTGTGGATTTCCCAGCTCCTGACCTCATGATATTGCAGTGTGGTGGCAATGACCTAGGCATATTGACTGGGGTTAGGATCGGAAATCCTAATGAAGAGCCCCTTTGCTGAATTGATGATGCTTTTCCCTAATGCTGTCTTGGTGTAATCCAACATATGCCAAAGACAGAAAGGGAAGTGGTCTAATCAAATCTGTCTATAGATTGGCAAAGCCAGGAAACACATTAATACAACTATTTCTGCATTCCTCAGAGACGTGGGCTCTGTCAACAACAACCTGCGTTTAGATAGTTATGAAATCTACAGAATTGATGGAGTGGACTTTACAGAAGAAGGCAGCAGGGTGTTTCTAAGCAACCTACAACTCTGCATTTAGTCCTATGTGTAGCATTCATATACACACAAGCAACACAAAGGCTCTTGTCAAAGCCACCCTAGAGTCCAAACGTTTGTTAATTATCTTCATAAATAACATTTTGTTTCAGCTTGTAAACATGCTGAGAAAATACAGAACAAAGGCAGTCATTCAACGCCCCACCAACACATTAAATACTTATAACCTAAAACTAAATTAATTATAACCATTACACTGTATACATTACTATCTATGTGACTGTGTAAAAAACATGTTTAAACTATGTTTTTATACTAAGTTTTTATAAACACCGTCTTTCAAATCTATTTTCCATTTCCGCAGACATGTCAAGTGTCGTAATGGCAATGGTCACTGCGACGACTGGGAAAACACCCTGAAAATGCAAAGCAAAAGCAGGACTTCAATAGCCCCACCACATTAACCATTTACAAATAGTATAACTATATAATTGATTCTAACCATCACACTAGATACACCACTACCTAAATAACTCTATAAAGCCATATATCTGTCTCTGACTATCTGAATGACAATGTGTATAAATGATTGAATTGATTATGTCACTAAATGTACAAACATGTCACGGTGTTTCTGAGTGGGTATGTGAGGTTCCAAATGAGTCTGTCACTGGATGCATAAATGTCTGAGTGGATCTGTCAGGGGATGCAAGGTAGCTGAGTGGGTCTGTGAGTGGACCTTACTATGGGTGAATGACAGTCTAAGTGTGAACTCTATGAGTGTCTGATTAGATCTGTCAGTGGGTATCTGAGTCTCTGACGTATCTGTTATTAGCTGTATGACTCTCTTAATAGCTCTGTAAGTAGGCACGTATGTCTTTGAGGGGGTGTATGACTGGGTGCATACGTCTCTGAGTTGGACTATCACTCGGTGCATCAGTGTCTCAGTGGATCTGTGAATGGGTGTCTCAGTCTCTGACAGGGTCACAATAACTTGCGTCACTAACACCCCCTTTCTCAAAGATGGGGTCAGACAGAGTACCTCCACCCTGACCCCTTATGTTAGCTTTCACCGAAATGTTCAGCCCGGGAACTGTTCCCTATCAATTAAATGGCTCAACTTTCTGTTCAGGTTGTGTTCAGCCAATAACAACATTTCTGTTGTGGCGCGATTAATCATGTATCATCGTGAAATATCCGCTGCCTGAGATAGCACAAATTTTTCAACTTAAATTTCTCAAAAACTACTGAACAAATTTACACTGATTAACAAAAAGACCCAATACGCTTTTTTCAGCCCCCTTTTTCTCAGCCACCACTTAATGGATCACCTCCAAATTTCCCATGCACAACAAGACTAAATATAACACATTTTGTTTGGAAGAATATGTGAAGATTCGTCAACTGGTGCCAAAGATATAGGCAAGTCAACAATTAATTTCCAATGGAAACTAGGTCCTAACTATAACTACTTACTGGTGACCATATATATATCTTCTGTTTTTCTTACACACTCACTGTGAACACTTTGTAGTCATAGTTTGGTCAGAGTTTACATGGGAAAATTAGCAAGAGCATTTTTTGTTTTGCAAATAACTGTAGTGCCCTTTTAAAAATCTGTGCAAAACGTTCCACAGGAAACTATGCTCCCCGAAATAGAAAAAAAAATGTCATTGATTGTAGAGGAAAGTCAGAACTTTCAGCATGCTTTTTATCATTTTGTGACAACCTGATCAGCCATTTACAAGGAATAAGTATTTAAAGGGGGACTTCAGTAGGGCATGGAGTTGTTAATGCTAAGTATATCTAGACAATTGTACTATGGGAGTCCTACGGTACCAAAAAATACACCAAGGGAGCTTTTTCTCCCATTGGCCTTTTCTTCACTGCAACATCAGTGCAGGTATCATGTGAACCAGTGAGCTACATGTCGAGTTTGACCCAAGGTGAGTTACTGGGGCATTGCTCCCCTTTTGGGGGTTGGCTGGCCACTTGGATTCCGGCGAAATTTCAACCACTGCTGCACTCAGCTGAAGGCACCAACCTGGAAAATTTGTGCAGAGATGTCATCAATGATGTCATTTAAAATGTCATGTTAATAGGGATGTAATATCTGAGGCAGTGAATCGGAAGGGTACAAGTTATAGTTAACTCATTAAACAATACCTTCTGAATTTCAGTGTTCTTTTCTTTTTAAAACATTAGTTTGTATCTCATTTCAACATTTAATTATAACATCACTTTAACATTTGATGTTTTTCAGCAGAAAATCTAGGGTGGTGTGGCATGCATGCTACTTTTCCCAGAACATCCTTCAAATGTCAACATGGGCTCAGCAAATGTGACAGGTTGTCACTAGCTCTAGAGTCAGCAATAACAGAGGTATCAGCATTTCTGGGGAAGGGGAAAATCTGGCTTAGTAAAAGTTGGACCCTTAACATCCACTAACAAAATATGAATTACTTTAGGACGTTAGAAATAAAGAAAGATAGGGGGAAACATGATGGCGGCCGCTTGAACTGGCCTTCAGTGGCTCCCAATAAGGTGGCGGTATTACATTTAATATAATAATAGCTATAGCTGAAGCATGACAGAACCCCTAGAGATCAGAAACCTGGCTGAGGTTGGCCTTGATTTGCAGTGGTAGTAAAGCAAGCGCAGTTGGTGATTGCAGAGTGCAGGGGCCTCTGGAAGGAGCTCTCCCTCAGCACAGGTCAGTGCATCGCGGACGGATCAGCGGTAAAGGGGCCAAAGTTGACGGCAATACGAAGAGGCACCGGGCCACAAATCCCATCCCAGATACTTCAGCCTATCCTCCAAACTACCGCCGTGGATAAAGCTTCTGCTTCAGTGCAACCAGGTCATAGGCAGAAGACCTGCACCAAGATTAATCCAGATGGGAAGGGGAGGAACATAATCGCGCAACACCAGCCGCTCAAGACTGGCCCCTCGGTGTTGGGACTGCTCCGGGGCTCCAGAGTGGAATTGCAGCAAACTGATATTCCGACCTGTAGAGAAGGACAGCTTGGCGAACAGACCAGTAAGATGGTACTGGGCAGTGGGGGGCCCAGGGGGGATAGAAAAGGACACAAAGTCGACCGAAAATCGCATAGATGTGCCTGGTGATATGCTTAATGAGTCTGAGCCTGGCTCATATACGGAGGAGGCACTTCCACTAATCGAAGGGGGGGTTAAAAGACCCACCCAGGTGATGGAAGGTGAAAAAAATTAATTACATCAAGAGATGGTTGATACTAACAGCAAAGTAGCCTCAACAGGCTTCCTTCTGCTGGCACAGTCTAAGGGGCAGGAAACTGATATGAACCCTCAAACTGAACAACCTAAACAGGGTCAAAGTAGCGGGTATGCTTTTGCTAAGAGCAAGGATAGCAGCAATAGCAAGATCTCCAACAAAAAGGGGCTCAATGGCGCAGTAGGAACAGTAGGAACAGCAGGGGCACTAGAGCCGACAACATCTACCTTGGTGCTTCAGGGAAAATCAAAGACAAAACACCATGGAAACCCCAAGAAACCAGGAGCACAAAGTCAAAAAGGAAAGGGAGTCAGACTCAGAGGAGAATGACTTCTTCTTTTCACTGTCAGATGCCACCTGGTCTGATGTGGGGTCAGGCTCAGGATCAAACTCAGACTCTAGTGAGACGGAGAGTATACCAGTCACCAGCGGCAGGGACTCCATTGCCACAATGAGAAAATCACACACCAGAGGGGGGAGAATAGATAAACAGAGGCATAGGGACCTAAAGTGGGACTACTCCCCCGGAGAACAACTGGTTGGGGATAACATTAAGACCCCCAGCGAAGGCCAGCCCTCAACATCCCCTACATTAGATTCTATCTTGCAGTGTGTACTAGCACACCGGGAAGAAGCATGCTTGGAAAGCCGACCATCATAGACCACTGCTCGCAAACTACAGGGGGCAGTGAGGAAGATAGCTAAAAGTTGTAACACTATCAGTAATCGGATGATGGATTTGATGTCAAGAACAGCTACCCTTGAGAAAGATATAGCCGGCACTAAGGGTCAAGCAGAAGCTCACAAGGCCCAATTAATCGTTGTTTAGTGGAAGCTTGAGGACTATGAAAACCACCAAAGAAGGAACAATCTGCGGTTCATGGGAATTCCAGAAGGCAAACAGGGCTCTGATGCTTGATTGTACAATGTTCAGCTGTTGCAAAAGGTGCACCGAGTCCCATTTACATTGCATCTACCAGCCAACCCAGACGCCAAACCACAAGCTTTACTGGAGTACTTTGGGAACTTTCTCCTTAGGCAGAATATATTCGAAAAAGCTAGACCAGAGGTCCAGCGTCCAGGCCAGGGAAGGGGTTTTCATTCTTCTCTCAACCAAATTTCTGCCATTTCACGGGTAAAAGGCGTTGGCGTTTGCGCCAACTGATTAACCCATTTCAGGAGAAGGGGGCTCAGGCTTTTCTCCTGAATCAGGTTTGGCTGAAAGTAATATGGGGACCGCACCAGCTTCTTTATTTCTGAGATTAAGGCAAATGAGTTCTTAGCCTCAGGCGAGAGATAATGCTATGTTTATCTTTCATCAGTGTACCAATTCTTTTTTCTCACTGTTTGATAAGATCAAAAAATATTTTTCTTCTCACCTTTTTGGTTATGATGCATCAGGGTCCCTCTAGCATTTTAATATAGTTCTAGTATTATAATAAAAGGGAACATATAATGAAGAACTTTTGCATAAATAAAACAAATATATATGTATATATATATTCACTGAAAAAACCATAGGTTATAGACCATATATAGTTAGGAATTAGCATTTACAAAACCTTGAAAATTCACTGAAAAAACCATAGGTTATAGACCATATATAGTTAGGAATTAGCATTTAAAAAACCTTATTTTACTCACACAAAACCATTGAAATTCCATATATAGTTAGTTGCACTAACTATATATCGCGCACCCGCAATCCACTGCTGATGATGTCACATATTACATCATTCATGACATGGTCAGTGACATCACTGATGACATCACTGATGACATCTCAAATGACATCACTGATGACATCATCCAGTGACTGTGTGTTTCTGAAAAGTTTAAATATGTTTTACATATTGAAGAATGAGTAGATGTAGAAGTGTCTGGATGAAGGATTTAGTAGGTGCGTGACTGACTGTATGAGTGAGTGATTAAATGTGTCTCACTGAGTGCATGGGTTAGTGACTAAACTGTCTTAATTTGTGCATCATTATGTCTGTTGTTCTGTAAACTGCTGCATGTGTTGGTCAGTAGCTATATGAGTAACTATATGGGTTATTGATTGATTGCCCAAGTATTTGTATGGGAGACTGAGTGTGTGTGTGGCTGGCCGGGAGGTGTGTGACTCTGTGCAGATCAATGTGTACTTGTATCAATGATTGTATAACAGAGTAAGTATGTATTGCGATTTAAATAGCGCACGATTGCGATTTAAATAGCGCACGTATCACCCGAAGGCATCAAGGCGCTTGCCTTGGGAACCCGTCATGGTATTCCCCTGTGAGATAACCCCAGCAGGGTATCCACAAGGTGAAAGCCAGGCATCCCGCCGCGAGGGGCCGTAGTGGAGATTAAGCAAGCTATTGCCCAGAGTCGCAGAGTGTGTACCCGTGAGTCAAGTAGGCACCGGAATGAGAATTATCGAGTCCGTGGAATGTTTGAGCCCAAGACCCGCCGAGGCGGGGAATTGAACCCTGGTCCAGGACCGATCTCAGCTTCCGGGTCTGCCGCCTCTAACCCCTGAGCCACACTTCTCCACTTGTTAGTATATGTTTCAAAATGTAAGGTGCTCTATGTTTAACTGTATAGATTAGAAAATGGAAGTGTGATTGATTATTTACAGGACTGACTAGGTGTGTGGGTAACTCCATGGATGAGTGACAGAGTGTGAGAGTCTGTATAGGTGTATGAGTGCATATGATAGTGTTGTAAAGATGAGTGATTGTATGTATGAATGATTGTATAGGTAAATGAGTGAATGTGTGTGTAAACATAGGAATCACTGAGTGCGTATGTAGTACCTAGTATTGGTGTGTCAATGGTTTCAAAAATTATACTCTGTATTTAACACTGGGTGTAACAGAGGTTATATTAAAGTGTGAGGAGATGCCACATGAATGACATGTATTGTCACATGAATGATATCATCAGTGATGTGGTCATTGATGTCAAATGAGATGTCATCAGTGATGTCATCAGTGATGTCATTTGAGATGTCATCAGTGATGTCATTTGAGATGTTATCAGTGATGTCATTTGAGATGTCATCAGTGATGTCATCAGTGATGTCATTTGAGATGTCATCAGTGATGTCATCAGTGATGTCACTGACCATGTCATGAATGATGTAATATGTGACATCATCAGCAGTGGATTGCGGGTGCGCGATATATAGTTAGTGCAACTAACTATATATGGAATTTCAATGGTTTTGTGTGAGGAAAATAAGGTTTTTTAAATGCTAATTCCTAACTATATATGGTCTATAACCTATGGTTTTTTCAGTGAATTTTCAAGGTTTTGTAAATGCTAATTCCTAACTATATATGGTCTATAACCTATGGTTTTTTCAGTGAATTTCAATGGTTTTTTAATAGCAAATATCATAAGCTGTCGAATGTCAAGTACGTGGTAAGTGAAAACATTTTCGTGTTTATGCACACTGATCTGCTTTGAATGGTGCCCCCCCCCTCATTTCTATTAGGAGTACTCTCTCTTTGCACATAGTGAAGGGTAGTTAACGCAGGCCTTTGCCCCCGTTGTAATACGTCGTGCCTGCTTCTCTCTCCATTTGATTGATTGTTATCCAAGTATTTACTGTTTTAGAATTGGTTCTCTTTGGTTCATTCTCTATTTACAAACAAACACAGAGTCGCAATACTCTGTTTAGTCTTCGCAGATAACGAAAAATCGTGTAAAAAAAAAAAGAAAAGGAATCGAGCAAAATCAGTAGGCCACTAATGGGATCTCTTTTTGACCTCGCTAAAATAGAAACATTAGGAACAACTCCTCATGACAAATACAAAACTAGTGAGATGAACTGAACTCCACACAATGATGGCTGCAAAACAGCTTGGCTCCGCCACCCACCCCGCCCAAAATAACGATAAAGAGCGGCTGCCATGATTGGTTGCGGAATGGCCACGACGGAGCTACGAAATGGTGCTGCTCTCATGCTAACCCCAGCTTCAGTCTGAATATCCAGAAACACTGTAGACTACCAATTCGATCAGTTCCGGTAGCGCCCCAATGTAACCCGGTAGAGAAGAACTAGCCCTCCCCTCTTTGACTGATGGTTCTTGTTGCCTGTCCCTTCTGTTGTCATTTAACAGAACTATTTAGCCTGCTGAAAGGGGTTGTGTTCCAACCGCTGGTTGGTGGAGACATTTTGACTATATTCTGGACCTGCGTTGTCGCGTAATGCGTCATATGACGCGCCGCGTTAGCGCATCCGGAAGTCATCCGGGGCGCGCAGCGCGTAACGTAAGCATAACAAGTCATGTGACTTGTTAATAAAACTTTTCATTGGTTCATTTTACTTTTCTTATTCTAATGATGAAAGGCTTGGTCATATGACCTAAAAATTACGCTTTTTATTACTTCCGAACATTATTTTTTCTTAAATATATGTTATAATGTTCCAGGCTAATGTACTTTCCCGGAAAATTTACAACTGTCCTGCAAGTAAAATATATTCTTTTTTCGAGAAAAAGAGCGTTTCTTCGTCCCATGACGGAGCCGTTGAGCAAAAGAGGGTCGACCTGCTGTCTTAGTCGCCGATACGCCTGAATATGAGATTCTTATCGATCACTTTATGTTGCAGGAGTAGAAAACACAACAGCCCTTGAACATTTATCTTTACTGCTTTCCTTCGAATTATACCTTTTACCCTTCATGTAATTGGTCTGCTTTATTTCACTTGCCTTTTACTGATTCTAAAACAGTGACTATTATTAAAAACTTTACCAATGTATATACTACTACCATGTTTTCTTTTAAAAACCTTTATTGTGAAAATTTCATTATACAAATACGAGCCTATAACCACGTGGGCCGGCCACGGAGCAAACTGTAATCGTATATGATGAGTAGACATTTACACTGTAGAGGAACGTAACGGGCGGGCCATTAGGTTGCAAGAACTAAGGTGTCTAACAGTTACGGAATCGGTGGACGTACATTTTATAATTAAAATACGACAGGGCCAGTTACAATAAAATTATCTAGATATACATTTGCGGGCAAGTACCATGGGTGACGTTAATTCGAACTTTCAATAGTACAGTAATCAATAACACATCAGAACTTAATATCAATAGGGATGTCGAAATATTCAATCAATTCTCGTCCCCGCCCGCCATGTGCTTCAAAACTGCATACGTATCTCGTGATTTCAAGGTTCTGCAACCAGTATACAACAAGGAGTTACGAGTCCCATTTATTCCGGCGCCATTTTGGGTGAGGACGGGCAGGTCCAGGATATAGTCAAAATGTCTCTACCAACCATCGACTATGATGATGTTCATATGCTGTATTTATTAGAGTAACACTCATCTGTCCACATGAAATTAATTTGCCACAATCTAAACATGTCATTTTAATCTTTCCAAAGTTCTTCTAAATATTTGGGACCGTTTCCCTTGCCTCTGATGCTGTCAGTGCCACTTCTTTGATGAATGTACTAGCAGGTCAGGGGTTCTCCTCCGAATCTCTCTTTTATGCAGCACTATAATTAATTGGTGCCACCTCTCCATATGACGATGCATGGTATAGTTACCATAACTATATTTTTTTTCGGTTCCTCTGGAGAGTTCATCGTGGCAGATGAAGCGTGTAACGTACCTGGCATTTACCTTTTTTTGCATGTACAGGAAAGGAAAAAAAAAATCGAGCGTCCGAGTTCTAAGGTGTCCCAGGGCCATTTTAGTGGACCAGGCCCAAATCCAAAGAACAGGCCGCCATTTTGAGAGTCCTGTTGCAGCCGCCTGTCGCTGTAGCATCAAGAGCAGCCGAAACTCAGCTGAATGGCAACTGAAACGGTAAAGGGGCGCCCCACTACAGCAGACGAGCCTCCACCTAGGAAGGCCCGTTCACGCCGCCTCCCCCCCCCCCCCTTCGGGCACCCCACGCCGTTATTCGGAGCAGTATTGTAGGATGGCCACACCAGTGCGGCAACTTGCTAGACATCACCTCGGTGGTAACCGAATCTCAACGCCTTGTGGTGTCTTCTATTCAGAAAACATTGTTATGCTGCCTTCGACCTATTCGCCGCAAGTGCGCACACAACTCAACTGCATAGCTTGCTAGACACCACCTCGGTGCCATCCGGATCTTGGAATCTCAGCGCCTTTTGGTGTCTTCTCTTCAGAAAATATTGTTGCGCTGCCTTTGGCCCCATTCGCACATCGGTCCGCTACTGACGCCATCTCACAGGCTAATGGGGCGCCCCACGCCGACTTTCAGCATTGTAGGATGACCACACCAGTACAGCAACTTGCTAGACATCACCTCGGTGCCATCCGGATCTTGGCATCTCAACGCCTAGTGGTATCTTCCATACAGAAAATATTGTTGCGCTGCCTTTGACCCCATTCGCACATCGGTCCGCAACTTAGACATCACCTTGGTGCCATCCGGATCTTGGCATCTCAGCGCCTTGTGGTGTCAGTCAGAAAATATTGTTGCGCTGCCTTTGGCCCCATTCGCACATCAGTCCGCTACTGACACCATCTCACAGGCCAACAGGGCGCCCCACGCCGACTTTTACCATTGTAGGATGGCCACACCAGTGCCACAACTTGCTAGACACCACCTCGGTGCCATCCGGATCTTGGCATCTCAGCGCCTTGTGGTGTCTTCTATTCCGAAAATATTGTTGCGCTGCCTTTGGCCCCATTCGCACATCGGTCCGCTACTGCCGCCATCTCACAGGCCAACGGGGCGCCCCACGCCGACTTTCAACATTGTAGGATGGCCACACCAGTGCGGCAACTTACTAGACACCACCTCGGTGCCATCCGGATCTTGGCGCGTTGTGCTGCCTTCGGCCTATTCGCACATCGGTCCGCTACTGATGCAAACTCACAGGCCAACGGGGCGCCCCACGCCGACTTTCAGCATTGTAGGATGGCCACACCAGTGCTGCAACTTGCTGGACACCACCTCGGTGCCATCCGGATCTTGGCGCGTTGTATTGCCTTCGGCCTATTCGCACATCGGTCCGCTACTGGCGCCGTCTCACGTGCCAACGTATTTTCTCCGCATTTTATACCCTATGCCGCATAACAGGTCATGTGACTTGTTTATAAAACTTTTCATTGGTTCATTTTACTTTTGGTTTCCTAATGATGGAAGGCTTGATCATATGACCTAAAAACAACACTTTTCATTGGATGAAAACTTTTTTTTTTTCCCAAACGATGAAAGCCCCACCTTGTTTCTGGATGTTTCAGACTGAAGCTGGCTTCAGCATGAGAGCACCACCATCTCGTAGCTCCGTCGTGGTCATTCCGCGAGCAATCATGGCAACCGCTCCCCACCAGAAGCCTACAGGAGTCGGGGGCCCCCAAAACTTTTGATAAATCCTCAAGGCGGAGGGGACGCTTTCGAGAATGGGGTCCAAGACCTAGCAGACAAGCGTCCGATTTCCAAGGTGTCCCAGGGCCATTTCAGTGGACCAGGCCCAAAAAGGAAAGAGCCTGCCGCCATTTTGAGAGTCCTGTGACAGCCGCCTATCGCTGCACCGCAAGAGTGGGCGCAACTCAGCTGAATTGCGGCTTTTGACACAGTGGACCAAAAACGGACGGAATGGCAACTGAAACAGTAAAGAGGCGCCCCACTACAACAGATGACACTCCACCTGGAGAGGCCCGTTCACGCCGCCTCCCCCGGGGCGCCCCACGCCGTTATTCGGAGCAGCATTGTAGGATACCAAAACCAGTGCGGCAACTTACTGGACATCACCTTGGTGCCATCGTTCTGCTGCCTTGGAACTATTCGCACAACAGTTTGCTACTGATGACCCACCCCCCGCGACGCCCCACGCCAGAAATCTGGACGTTGTGCTGCGTTGGGACTATTCGCACAGCCGACCGCTACTTCGTTGTTTTTCCCTAAAAATGTTTATATGTTATTACTGTTTTTGTTTTCTTGTATATATTTATAAGTTATTAAAGTTTTATAATCTTACTACTTTGTTGGGGTGCTATATATTTTTAATGTGACACATAATTGTAAAAACTTTGATGTACAAAGAGTCATCCCTGGAATCTTCCGCTTCAGGCTCGGTCCCCTCCCCAATCACAATACAGGATGGTTTTCAGATAATAGGAACGCGTCTGCTGTGACGGATCTCATCGAGTGTGGGCCTTGATCTACTATAACTCCTTTGAAGAGGGGTGATTCTTTACAGCTGGGGCCATAAACTACATCTGCAGGGCTAGCTGATACCCTAGGACCGGCCTGGACAATCGGACACAGAGGAAAAGGAGTGTCAGAGGGTGCGGTAGTGAATAGGGCGAAAGGGAGGTGTCGGGCGGGCACAGGGTGTGATTCTCAGGGAAGAGCAGCGCAGATGGGGGGTGGTTTATTACCCATGCATAAGACAGAGAGCGGGGGTGACCACTGCCTGGGGGAGATGCTTGCGAGGGTGGGGAGTCATGCTAAGGATCGACAGCGTGCACAGAGTGGGTCTGGTCAAGGCATCTAAAATGACTGCCGTGCACGACAAAAGTGTGGCATTTGAAAAAAGGCAAGATGGCGCAGACAATGTTTTTCAACACTTCCTGATTTCCTTCGAATCGAACGTTAACAGACGTTGGGGCATATTACCAAAGTTAAGCGATATTTATCCCTAACGATGCTTAGCAACGATTTTTTTACCGCTAAGCATCGTCAGAAATTATCGCAGATAAACCTTGCTATTATCAAGGTTTATCGCAAATACAATAAAAAACGACCGCAATGCATTAATATCGCTGAAAACTCAGCGATATTCATGCATTACCGAGCTAATGCTCTTAGCCATGTTATCCACCTCCCATTGGATAACATGCCTTAGAACTGCTCAGGGCAGGTGCTAGCTTTTGGAGATATTCGCGCTTATCGCGAATATTTCCAAAAGTTGATAATAGGAGATAGCGATGTTAGCGACTGTTTCCAGTCGCTAACATCTTGGCATGCCCACTTTGCATGTCATTAGTGATAAATATCACTCACATGCAAAGTGGGGCCCAAGATGGTCGCTATCTCCTACTAGCCGTCGCTAACTGGTGTTAGCAACAGCTAGGTAATACAGATATAATTTTATCTCCGCGAAGCGGAGCGCTGTTACAGATATATATCTTTTTTTGAACGTTAATTTCTCAAAATCCACTGGAGCACATATATTGAGACCTAGCAAAGGCACATCGGACTACCAGTCCCTACAATTTTGCCAAGTTTCGTGCAAATCCATTCAGCCGTTCGATTATTATTATTATTTTTTTTTTGCCTCGCGGGGCCCTTTTAAAACCTCCACATCAAACCTAAGAGGTCATTTTCAGCAATAAAAACAATCAAAGTCGAGGAAACAAAGTCAAATTGGGAATATATAATTATAACCAGGCATCTCCCGTTCCGCAATGCCACTCGGTATTTTGGCGTCCGCAGACCCACAATGTTCCTGTGGTGATGCCGTCCGTGACCGGGGGTCGATCACTATGAATATATATATATATATATCTTACTGGCGGTCGTTATAGTTAGAACCTAGTTTCCATAGGAATAACATTTTTTGATTTGCTAACAACTTTGGGGTCGCTTGATGAATCTTCGCGAAATTCTTCCCAAAAAAATCTATCCAGGTCAGCTCTTATACTGAAAGTTTTGGGGTGATTCGTCAAGCGGGGACTGAGAAAAAAGGGGGGTCCCAAAAAGTGTTTTCTCCTTGTTAATTTCCATAGGAAAGTTTAGCCAAGGCTACAGCCCGAACAGCTGAATGGAATTGCACCAAAATTAGCAACAAAGTACTGCTTGGCTCAGAAAGCAACCTTTTTAAAAATGGTGTAAATCCGTTCAGTGGTTGCTGATAAATTCAAAAATTAAAAATATCGATATCTAGATTCACGGTGGATCCACAGACCCTCCCAACCAAGATCTTTATTCTAATTGGCCTTCAACACTCCAAACCGGGAAGTGTTGGCAGCCATATTGTGACTCAGCAGAACCGAGTCATAAAGAAAACAGTGAAATAAACGCACAAAACAAGAAATGGGGGCAGGGTAGAAACACCCCAACCCCTAGGCCTGCTCAGGGGGTCCCATAAGGACCTCACAGGCCAAAAAAAGCATTTAAAAAATAATCGGCTGAATTCATGCTGAAAGGTCAAATCCGGCCGAGAAAATTTAAAAAACGAAGCGCGGGCTCCCGAACTTCATTGTATTGAAGCCCCCGGATCTGCCAGTTCCCGGGGGCACTGAAAAAACTTGTGGCGGGGGTCCCAATCCCCCTCACACTGTCCCGGAGACCGCCACCTCCCTCGGCTTGATTTATGAGTTGGTGGGAGCGCGCAGTCCCCCCAGCCCCCGGGGACCACCATCCCTGGGCTAATTTTTAAATTTATGGGGTGGCCTCAAAGGCCCCCGCAGGCCCCGGGGAAAGCCCAGCTTTTATTAGTCATTTGCGGGGCACATGGCCCCCACTGCTGCTTTAAATGAATATAAATGAACCTGTGTGAGGGGGCTCAAGCTCCCCCACACACCCCAGAAACTGACACATAAGCAATGTAATGGACCCCCGAGCCCCGTGGACTGCCACCTGCCAGGGACTTTGCACTTGCAGGGAGCGTTCAATGGCCCTGGGGACCACCACCCTCCAGGACTGGCTCCTCAAGTGTCCCTGGGTGTCCACCCCCGGGACACAGCTGTTTGCTATAACAGGGCAGTAGCCGTGAAGCTCCCGTCCTGTCATAGCAAACTCTGGTTTGGATTTTGCGAGAGCAGGTTTCCTGCTTTTGCTTACAAAATCCAAACCACATTGCTTTTTCACAAGGGGCGCTGCATGTTAGCAGCATCTCTTGTGGAAAAGCAATGCCGGCTCCCGCAGGAGCCGGGGAGCCGGCGGGACCGCGGGGGGAATTGGGTCTCTCCCCACTGTCCTAAACTGTAAGGCCAGGCCCCAGGGGATGGGGTCCCGGGGGCCATGAGTGGCCTAGGAGGGGGGCCACGCAGTCCCGCTCCATCAATAAATATATATTTTTTATTTAAATCGAGCCACTGCCCCGGGGGATGGGTCCTCGGGCCACTGGAGGTCTTAGGAGGGGGGCTACGCAGCCCCCCTCATTTAAAAAAGAATTTAAAAAAATCTAAATCCGCCCATGCCCCAGGGGAAATGGGCCATGCGCGGCCCCCTTCCCTTTTAAAAAATAAATAAATTAAAGCAGGCTGTGGGGGATTGGGTCCCCAGGGCCCCAAATTATTTAAAAGGCAGGGGCCACACAGCCCCCTTGGAAAAAAAAGGCCCGCATTGCGTCTAGGCTCCGCCCCCTCCCTGCAACACTCAGCAAACACACCCCATGGCGCGTTGGAGGTGGGGGGATTAATTTTCCTAAAATATTGAGGGTCCCTGGGGCCAACTAGCCCACCACGTACCTCCAGTATGCGCCAGGGAGCTGTGTTGCACAGAGGTGTTACGAGGCCATGTCCCTTTTCACACCTCTCTGCAATGCAGCTCTGTGGCGCTTACTGGAGGTACCTGATGGGCTAGTTGGTCCCCAGGGACCCTCAGGATGCAAGGGGTCATCAGTGATGTCATCAGTGATGTCACTGACCATGTCATGAATGATGTAATATGTGACATCATCAGCAGTGCATTGCAGGAGCACGAGTTATAGTTAGCTGAACTAACTATAACGGGGGAATTTCTATGGTTTTGGTGAGTGAAATGTCCAATTATCTAGAACGTCCCTGAAACCTATCATTTTTTCACTGAATTTCAAAGGTTTTTTAAATGCTAATTTCTAACTATAACATGACTGAAACCTGTGGTTTTTTCAGTGAAAAAATGAAATATATATATATAGACATATGTGATCAAGATCTCAGCCGAGATCGAAACGCGTCTTTGTTTGCCTGAATAAACCCGCAAAATTGCATATCGCATACCTGGTGTGGCTCGTCATTTTCTGCACTATCGGCAGTAATCTTCATTGGATATATATGTTCACAAAAAAAAACATAGGTTTCAGGGGTGTTATAGTTAGCTGGACATTTCACTCGTACAAAACCATAGAAATTCCTCTGATATAGTTAGTTCTGCTAACTATAACTCGTGCACCCACAATGCACTGCTGATGATGTCACATATTACATCATTCATGACATGGTCAGTGACATCTTATCTTGCTTAATTTTTTTGTTTTATTTTTTTATTTTAATTATTTATATTATTTTCTTTTTTTCCATTTTTTTTTTGGAGTTGTGCACCCAAAGGGTACACATCACGATGGGTGCGCGGATTCTAGCTGCCATTTTAGAAAAGTCATGAAGGATCCACTTACGGTGTGCAAAGGCTGCGTGTTTTTCAGTTACATCATATACATTTAATATTACATGATGTGCGTGATTGGTATGCGACCAGTCAGTGACTCCTGCGCATTCGCGACACATGCCCATTACGGTACGTGATGCTTGCACGGTGGTGGGTCCCGCGTGACGTCATATACGTGCTGGGGCATGTTGGGTGCGCAACTCCCGCAAATTGTTTTATGTTCTAAAATTATATGTATGTGTCTTTATTATACATATTAAGGCAAGGGATTATCTAAGATATTCATGAAAATAATATATTTGTACTTATAATAAATATATTTTCGCGAAGTCGCGTCGGGTTCGTGCTTGGTGAGCGCACAGTGCGCGGATCCAATGTGATCTAAAAAAAAAGATTTCATTGGTTGATAACATTTCCCACTGTAACTGTTGAAGGACCCTACCCATTTTAATCATTCTTGTTGGAGCATCTTTAGAGAGACATCTCTTTTCCTACAAGAACCCTTTTTGCTTGTTTTTTTTGTGTTTTTCAAAAAATATCAAATAAAATGGCATCTGGACAACAGCAGCAGCAGGAGGAAGTATCTTCTGAAGAAGAATTCTTGAAGGAGGCACCATGTCCACAGAGGCCGGAATCTGTTGTGTGGAAATTCTTCACTTCTCCACCTGGAGAGAAGAAAGTAAATGCGAGAAAGGTGACGTCCAAAATTTGTGACCGAGTTCTGTCAAGAGGCAGTGAAAAAAATGCTCTTGTGGCATTGCTTCTATGTACAAGCATCTCCAGACCACACATCCTCACAATCTTGCTCGGGAGGAAATGAGGCGAGCTGCTTTGAACGTCTCACCTGCTGTGGCAAGTACGTCTGGAGCGTCCTCAGGAACACCTGCAATGGACATTTGGTCAGAATTTGCCTTTCTCGAGCAACACTGCGTGAAGTGTAAGAAACTTATATGCTTTGGTGAGCAGTCGGTGGATGCAGTTTGTGCTAGGCAATGCAACCATCGTTGTTAATTTTTTTTGTTTTTTTTGTTTTTGGAATGATCCAAAAGTTTCCTGTTTTATTCATTCTTTTTTGGTTCATTTTTTAAAAAAACACCCCCAAAAATATTTAAAAAATACAAAAGAAAAAAATTTCTTATCAGAACTACCTTATCTGGTTAAAGAAAGAACTATAATTGCAAGGTAATGTGTGAAAGTTTTGTTGAATATATGTATCCAGCATGGTTGACTGAAAGAATGCATTAGTAGTGTATGGTTAATTTATAGGTGAAGATTTATGAGAAATTACTGCAGCATGACACTGTAAGCTCTTTAGCTGCACTGCACTGTGGCACTTCCGAAGCACAGTGATGTGACATATATACATGAATATGTTGCAACTCTGTGCTTACCTCTGCACTGCTGCACAAACTGCAGCCATGCGGTGACACAGGCACCCTTGCACCATGGTGCAAGGATGCCTGTGTTGTGCGGAGATCGTTTTTGTGCAGGAAGGGACACCTTCCTGCACAAAAACAATCAGTAAAGGCATTTTCCTCTTTCAATGTATGCTGTGGAATTTAGCATGCATTGAAAGAGGAAAAAATTAGGCAGAATGAAAACAATTCGACTTGTTGCGCGTTGCTACACCAACTCTAGGATGGCGCAGCATTCACACACATTTCCAGATTTACGATTTCTCATTAATCTGGAGATGTGTCTTGTTCTATGGGTCTTGCGTGGGAACACCCACAGCAATTCCTATGGAACGCCCCTTCAACGCAAAGTTCTCTGTAGGAAAGGGTCGTATTTACAAGGAGAGGAAAAACCATGAAGGGTAGCTTTTTCTCTTCTTGTAAATATGAAGGAGTGCCTGGCGCCATCACTATGTTACAAAAATTTACGTACTGGTTGTGCAGGGTGCTTGTAAATCTGCCCCATAAGTGCCTAGGTATTGGCAGACCGATACAATAAGAACATAGTGCTGGATGGGTGATTGAAGAATTGCATGAGACTGACAGGAGGTATCCTACGCTGCATGGATACTACTTGAGTATTTAATGGAGTGGACCAATAGTATGTATCTGCTTAGAGATTTGTAGGGATTATGCACATAATATTTATGTGTACTTGTGTTGGTGCCTAGGCCATTTTCTAACAATACCACTAGTAACTGGAATGATGATAGTGCTGCAAATCGAGTGAACACTTAATTTATAAGTGCTTACGTAGGCGTGGAGTCAAAGGATATGTAGATAGTGGTAGATAAGTGATTAAAGAAGTGCATGGGACAGACTGGACGATTCCTACACTGCATGACTACTATCTGGGTATTTAGAAGAGTGTATCAATAGTATGTATGTAGAGGTCTGCTTGGATAGTGCACTATATATTATAGCTGTACTTGTGTTAGTAGCTAGGCCATTCCATACTTTAATGACTAGTAACTAGAATACTTACAGTATTACAAACAGAGTGCATAGTGAATTTATAAGTGCTAAGGTATTGGTGGAGTAATAGGATAACTATATAGTGCTGGATGGGTGATTGGAGAAATGCATGGGACAGACAGGAGGATTTCTACACTGCATAGGTACTAACTGGGTATTTAGAAAAGCGTATCAATAGTTTGTAGCTGGTTATATGTGTGCATGCATAATGCACAGAATATTGTAGCTGTACTAGTATTGCTGGTCTATGGTTTCGAGAATGGTAGTCTGTATTTTAGGGTGTGAGGAGGTGCATCAGATGATCACATGGATGATGTCATCAGTGATGTAATTTGAGATGTCATCAGTGATGTCATCAGTGATGTCACTGACCATGTCATGAGTGATGTAATATGTGATGTCATCAGCAATGCATTGCAGGGGCGCGAGTTATAGTTAGCACAACTACCTATAACGGACGAATTTCACTTGTTTAGTCTGAGTGAAATGTCCAACTTACTATGAAGTCCATGAAACCTGTGGTTTTTCAGTGAATTTCTGAGGTTTTTTTAAATGCTAATTTCTAAATATAATGTCCCTGAAACTTGTGGTTTTTTCAGTGAATTTTATATATATGTATTTAATCTCCTCTGACTCTTAGAAGGAAGGAATCAGCACTCAGGTTGCATTTTGGAAGTATTTAATCTGCAAAGTGCGTGATACACGCGTTTCGGCTCGTCCTAACCTTGATAACGATACAAGACGTCATTGTAGCATCCTTATTTAAATGTACAAATGCCTAAAGTTGCCACCGATAACAAAGGACTACATATTAATTTAATCCAAAAAGCTGGCGGCCATATTGGCCTGGTCACAATGTGAAAATTCAGGAATTGATACAATAAAGAAAAGAAAACAAGTGTTAATATGCACACAAAGTCATTTCAGCATATCTTGCCCCATGTCCGCATACCTGTATGTTCGTGAATGTGCTTATTCGTAATAAACATACTTAGGATTGCAAAATCAACATAAACAATGGACTACAAATTACTTTAAAGTGAAAGGCTTTCGGCCACATTAATCTGGGCACTTTGCGTATTATAATGTTTCTTACACGAAAGAAAAGAAAAAAAAGAGGTGTTACTATACACACACTATCCCTAAATAAAGTTCTATTGATTATAGTTCCATTCCATTCACAGCTCATTTGAGATGTCATGAGTGATGTCATGAGTGATGTAACTGATCATGTCATGAATGATGTAATGTCTGAGGTCATTAGCAGTACAGTGTGGGTGCGTAAGTTATAGTTAGCTCAGGTAACTATAACTGATGAATTTCACTGGTTGTGTATGAGTGAAATCTGAGTCTAACTATACCGTCCCTGTAATCTTTGTTTTTTTCAGCACATTTCTAGTTTTTTTAACGTTAAGTAAGATGCATATCACAATGGATGGTGGGGGGTTGGAAGCAGGGCCTGGCATTGTGTTGCCGCCACACAAGCTTGCTGCTCCTGCCTTCCCTCCTCCGAGCCATCCATTGTTCAAGTCCATGTCCCTGCTCCCTTATTACAGCCCTGAGTGGCCGTTGTTCTGCCACTGGCCCTCCCTCCTTCTCTGAACAGTCAGCTTGCTGCCCCATCCACCTCCTCCCTATCCTCTGTTGTCTGAATCCATAGACTAGCCTCTTCCCTCCTGCTATACATTGTCTGATGTGCTGCCACTGCCCTCCATTTAGCATTATGTACCAGTCCACTCCTCCTGCCCTCCATTGCCCAATTCTATGCCCCATCATTGACCTCCTACTTAGCCTCTGTGCTTAGCTTGCTGCCCCTATTCTCCTTCCCCCTGCCCTCCAATGTCTATTTGCATGCCCCTGCACCATCCTTTTTGCCCACCATGTTCCACAGATCTGCCCCACGTGGTCTGTTGTGAGGACCCTTCCCCTGAATTCTCTTGTCTGTGCCCAGGTCCTGACCCTCCCTTCTATCCTCCATGGTCCTTTATGCATGCCCCTGCACCCTCCTTCTTGCCTATCAAAGCCATTGTGCTGTCACTAACCCTCCCACTTGCCATGCATGGTCTTCTATGCTACCACTGCACCTCCCACCTTCCCTGTGTGGTCAGATAGCTGCCCCTGACTCCCTCCTACCTTCCCTCCATGGTCTGTGTGTATGCCATTATAGTCTCACTGTTGCTCTCCATGCTCTGTATTGCTTCTAGTGCCCATCCTGCCTGACCTCCATGGTTATCTTGCTGCTCCTGCCTCTTTGCCCCCATCCCTCTGTTTCCATGTGCAGACCCCTATTTCCTCCCCCCTGGCTTGTCTGTTTCATTGTAATGCCCCTGATCCGTCTCTCCTGCCCTTTATGGTCCGTTATGCTTTCTATCCTGTCTGTCCATTATGGTCAGCTAGCTACCATTGCATCTTCCCCTCTGTTCTCTGCTGTCCATGTGCATGGTCCTGTCCCCTCCCTATTGCTTTCTATGGATTGTGGTGCTGCACTCCCGTCCCGCATGTCTGTGTGGTGTATTGTGCTGCTGCAAACCCTGATGCCTGCCCTGTAGGGTGAGTTTGGTGCACCTCTCCATGTCCCTCCTGTTCTCTGTTTTCCGAGTCCACGTCACTACCCCAATTCATCCTGCCTTCCATGATCCAATGTCCCATACTTTCTAATATTTTGAACGTGGTAAGAGCGAGATTTTGGGAAAAAAACTGGGGCATTGATTTTCCCCTTTGATTTACATTGAAAAAGAGGAGGTTGTATACAGGAGACAGATCAAATAAAGTCCATTTTGGCTTAAAAATATTTCCTGGCTGAATCGTGTCTGTTGGCATGTATGGTTGTACTACCACTGCCTCTTCCTTCTGCCCACAATGTTATATTATATTGCCACAGCCTCTCTTGCCAGTCCTGTATTGTTGGTTTGTTGCCCCTGCCCCCCTTTCCACTGCCCTCCATAGTCTGTTGTGCTGCCACTGCCCTTCTTGCCTACCCAGTGTGGTCAAATTGTTCCCTCTGAACCCTCCTACCTGCCTTCAATTTTCAGAGTCCGTGCCCCTGGCCTCTGCCTCTCAACAGTATCCTAATGAACAACTAGATTGCTAACATTCTATATTTATTACAAAAGTGTGGAACGCCTGACGTCATGTTGATGTAATCAAAACTGTAATACCTAGAACATTTCCTTTAGAAATGACATATATGAGAGGGTCTTATTTGCAACCAAAATTATGGTTAGTGCTCTGAAAAACTAAAATGAGGCCAATTTTTCTGAGTTTTTAAATAGCGACAAAGCACTTTAAAACTATTTGTCATCTTTATGGTTTTTTTATCCAGTTGACCACTTGTATGTGGTGGTACTTCCAGTGCTGCAGACTTTGCAACTGGGGAACCAGGTTGGAGTTTCTGCTTCAGCTCGACATTCTGTGATTCTGGTCAAATCACTTAATCTCCCCATGCCTAACACCAAAATGAATTTGTTCTTGTGTGATGTAACCAATGCTTATGTAGAGCACTCCAATACCTGACAAGTCTGCACTAAATAAAACTCGAAAAACACAAAAAACAAAAAGTGTTTTGCACACTTCTGTCATTGGGCTACATGTGGGCTACATATGGGTGATATTTGTGCAACGTTTGGGCTCTTTTGTCTCTGGTGGCCATTTTGGGAGATTTATTTGTTATGAAGTTTCCTAATTTCCTCATTTACTGCAGTCTCCTCAGTAGGAAATGCTTTCAGTTTTTTACTTTGAGCCATCAAGAAGGTATTCAGATATGTCAGACATTTGCCATAAATTCTGAATGTTAGCACTCTGGTTGCTCATTAGATCACTGTAGTAAAGCTACTGCTCACCACAGAAGTCTGCTGCTGGTATTACACATGCATGTTTCAGTCTGCATGTCATTTCTTAATGAAATAGAACAGGATTTGAGAAGTCACTCAAAATGTGCCCTAATTTTTCATTCTTCAGCACTAATCATAATTTCCATGGCAAAACGAACCCCATCATTGTGTTTCTTTTTAAATTAAATGTTTTAAGTGTTACCAGTTTATTCCAATCAAGATGATGACAGGTGTGCAATACTTTTGTCATAATTAAGACTGTTAGCACTCTAGTTATTCTTTAGAACACTCTGGGACATACCTGTCATTGGGCTATACTTCGACTACAGCTGGGTGATATTTGTGCTACATTTGGGCTCTTTTGTCTCTGGTGGCTATCTTGGGAGACTTATTTGTTATAAAGTCTCCTAATTCCCTCATTCACTACAGTCTCTTCAGTAGGCAATACTTTCAGTTTTTACGGATTCGCAATCCTCAAAATCCGCAAACTCTCGCAAATTTTGCAGATTCTTTTTTTTGTGTTCGCAAGTGTTTCTGCCATTTTGCAAGGGTTTTTTACCAGTTCGCAAACGCGAACTTACTTGTCGGGTAGCAACGGTCGCGACCATGTTGTTTCTACGTCTGGTTCATCACAGCACCCTCTGTTTCGCCAGTGCCACCCTATGTTTCACCACTGCCACCCTCTGGCTCACCCATGCCACCCTCTGGCTCACCCATGTCACCCTCTAGTTCATCACTGTAGATTATGGGGGGAAAAGCACACCTGCCCTGCCTCAACTGACATGAATGAATTAGGGGCTGATTAATGTGTCACTGAATTTGAACTTCCAGGCTGGCACCTGCTTCCTTATCTGTAATTGCTTTCTGTTGCAGTGTAATTTTTTTAACAGGACCTTTGTTGTATACTTGTAGCTATTCTCTGAGCCTGCTGTGAGGGTCAGAGCAGGGTCATAGAATAGTTGCAAGTAGGCAACTGAACTCTGAAGGGGCCCCTCAGGAAGCACTACAGGGAATGGTTACTAATGATAAGATTGAACTTTTGCACCTGCTGAGTGCTTTCAGTTTTGCAAAAATACAAATATCCAGCAGCATCCACAAAAAGTAATCCTTCCAGGCACTACAGGGAATGGTTACTAATGATAAGATTGTACTTTTGCACCTGCTGAGTGCTTTCAGTTTTGCAAAAATCAAAATATCCAGCAGCATCCACAAAAAGTAATCCTTCCAGGTCAAGATCCAAATCAAAATGACTAGCACATGAAGAAAGCACTGGGAGGAGCCTGCTGGACAGGAACAGGAAGTTGGAGACTGTGGGGCACTTCCTTCCTCCCACCCCCCACCCCAAAATGGACTCCTTGCAAAAAAAAAGTGCAGGCAAATGACAACTTGAGGAGTTATTCTGATAAAAATCATAATGTTCAAGGTTTATGCTGCCTGCTGGTGGATTTCTTGTGCGAAATTGCAAATTTTGCAATCTCGCAATTGCGAGATTGTTGCTGCCCGCCGCATCTACGTGTTCGCAAGTGTTTACTCCCGCAAAATTGTATAGTATTCTAGTTGGCAAGTGCGACCAAGCAAAAAATCCACTTCGCACGGATTTACAGATTTTACGCCCATGCTTAGTAAAGACCAAGACAGCATGGGCAGACAAGTTAGGAAACCAGGATGTGGACTTAAGTAGGTCACTGATATTCTCCAAGAAAGTGTTTCTTTCTGCTAACTTAAAGGCCCAACATTTCAAAACATTGTATAATCTGTAGATTACCCGGGCTAAATTGTTTGCTTGGGGGAAGAGGGAAAATGATCATTGCTCAAGATGTGGCCAAGGCTCTGCAGATTTGGTCCATATGTTCTGGAACTGTGTAAACTGAAAAAGGGGGTTGAAACCTTCTTGTGTGAGATATTAAATCAGAATGTATGTATTTCACCAACTATGATGATATTGGGATGTGATGAGAGTGCACAGCTAGGTCCTATGCAGGTATATTTCTGCTTCATGGTAACCGCCGTAGTCCGTTTACTGATTGCAATGAAATGGAAGGATGCTGACCCCCCAATTTATCAAGCTTGGTATGCCAGATTGTTTCATATATACAACTTAGAGACAGCATTGTATAACTGTAAAGCCCGGAGGGCTAGGAGAATGGGTAGGCAAATATGGGGCCCTCTGAAGGATCTGACGGATTAGGTAGCGAACACTTTCTCTTTTTATTTATCAATGTTTAATGTACCCATTTGTCAATGTTATGGGTATTGCTATTGTCTATTTTAGCCAAGCACGTAAGTTGAAGGACTCCGGATATGGGGCAAGAGGTCGCCCATCATCTCTTTTTTGGTTAATTTCTGGTGGAAATAAAGTATATGTAGCTAGGCAACTTTACGGACCTACCAGGAATGACTGATGTAAGAGCTCCATTATTTGTTCTTGTTCTTTTATTTCCTCTATAATTGTCTATATATGTACACATCTTTTTATCTTGGTTGGCTTAACTAAATATTGTTTTATTTTCATTTTTTGTGTATGGTTTTGCTTTTTTCTGTGTTGGAAAAAAAAGGAAATACCTTAGAAAGCAATAACATAGGATCTCATTCCGAGGCTAATTCCTAATTTCCTCTCAATTTCTTTGGGCAGCAATCAAACAACCCTATCATATCTAGGCTTTTTTTAAACCTTACAGCCGAGAAGAATCCAATGGAATAGTGTATATGTGGATTCCTGCACATCATCTTATCATCAATGCCGTATAAAGATCTTTACTATGCCTACAAAAACCTCAATTTCCATGAAAGACAACTGTGATATTTAGGGCCAAGGTACGGTTAGCATCTGGACACACTACCAACCCTCTGTATTTCTTAAAGCACTGAGGGAAGTCCATGGACATGCAGCTTACATGGATCCCAATCTGTTTTCTTACACAGAACGAACTGCAAACATAAAAGCATAGGTGAACACAAGTGCATTTCTTCATATTTATATGACTGAAATGTCTAGGTCTTCCAGCCAATAGTAACTATCTAATCATACTAGATTCCCAAATATTCCCTGATAATAATGGAACACAACATATATAGATAGTCAAAGAAATGCACAAAAGCACTGTTTTGTCCCATTGCATACTGATACAAAAGTGCCACTCATATAAGTGTGGTACCATATTTGTAGGATAGGGGTAACAACGCTGGATTTTATGATATTTGCTGATGGCTAAAAGTTCAGGAGTTTTTTGCCACATAACTCTTGGGAAACTGACTCTAACTACTGCTACTTTGAAATTTGCAGGGTGTTCTTGATTCGAAAACATGATGGGATCCACACTTCACACTACCTGTGGAAGATATGTGCAACTATGTAGTATTAGTACAGTGAAAACATAGCCAAAAGTCATTGGAGTTCTGTATAGGGCCATAAGGAAGCATACAATCAATAAGAGAATGTTGCGGTAGCTGAATTTGTGGATCAGAAGTCACTGTTCTGGTTGTAATGTACTGTTTTTTAAAGTGTTGTATCCTTAAATCTTTTCTAAATTGAAGCAGATTGTTCAGGCAATCGTGAACGATTTGTGGATGTTGTTACAGATCCTATCAGCATAGAGATAAAACACCTACTGTCTTTCTTTTAAACACTTTGTAGACTTTATCTAGATGTTTCGATGGTGGGTTCTGGCCATTTGTGTCATAGATGAAAAAGGTCCACTCACACCAGTGAGTTTTTTTTGGTACAAGTGTGGGGACATTGGGACTTGTCAATCCTTGCAGGTTCTGCAATTTAAACATTGGGATCCCTGCAAATAACACCTTCCTGGATTCCTTTTTAATTTTTCTATTTTATTTTTATTCTCAGAAAACAGTAATTACATACTTTTCTGTGAGACATACCGGTTCTTACATAGGTCCGTATAAATCAAACTTAATTCGAAAAAAGGGCAAAAATTAAGAAAAGACAAAAATCATAATGAATACACACTAATTCTCCTTCAATTTCCCCTACTGTTCCATCATTGGTCCCCATATCAGTTGACCCCTTGCCCTCCCACTTCTACCTTTACATTTATACAATGCAATCTCTAAATTAAATATATGAAAAAGTCTAGCATACCATGCCTAATAGGTTGGAGGGTCTGAGTCCTTCCACATAGTGGCAATCAATATACGGTAAATAGCTATAACAATGAAGCATAAGTAGACTTGAGGGTGTTCTAACTGTAATCTTTCATCATATCAGAATATCAGCATGGTTGATATTAACCCCTTCCACACTCATGACGAGCCCAGCTCGTCATGAATAATGGGTTTTTGCATATTCCAGCACAGGGCTGGAACTCATCGAGCATCGATGTGGTTAAAGATACTGCCCGCCCCAAATTTTGACATAAAAACAGTTTGATGCCTTCCTTCAAGACATCCAATTTACAGCAATCAGCAAATAAGTGAATTATATCAGCCGGGCCCTGATCACACCTTGGACATATATTATTATCCCTTTTCCCCATGCCCAGAGTTTAGCCGGGGTAAAATAAAGTCTAAATACCATTTTAAAGATTTGGGCTTTGAAATTAGCAGATAAAAAGTTTTTTTTAGATAGCTCTAGTGATCTACAGATGTCTACAATTGGATTATCTAGTTTTACCGCCGATGCCCTTCCTACATTGGTAATATCGCTTGGAGTAGCCTCCTTCAGTATTGAGTACAAATCCTTAACTTAAAGCTGTTTTTTCGTTAAGTATTCTAGTAGCGAGATTCGAACCAGGTTAGTAGGTTGTACGACCAACTTTTTTATTATCTCCCTTACTTGTATATATTTTTTTTTTAAATGTTAGGATCCAGCCTATATTGTTTGTGGAGTTCCCCAAATGAAACAACCCCGTTCTGGTCGGCGATATCTCCTATATTTTTTATTCCTACCTTTTCCCAGCTTCTACTTATATTATCAAAAAATGGGGCTGGGAAGGATGAGGAGCGCCATAACAACATATATCTTTGGATTCTAGGTATTTCCGTGTTTTTACTGATCTTCCGCCATATATTCCAGGCAGCTCTTATGATCTTAAAGCGCTTTTTTTTTATAATAGCTCCCTTCCATCTGCCTCAGAACTAGCCCTGGTACTAGTTTACCAATTGCCAATTCATAGATAGATGGCGGAGTCTCATTATCCACCTCCACTCGCCCAGCCTGATCCCAAATTTGTGGCCTAAATAAGATACTCATGTGTTGTAGCATTACCGCACAGAAATAATATAGAAGATTAGGAACAACCACCCCCCCTCGTGTTGCGGTAAAGTCATGAATTCTAACGATCTCCTAATTTTCTAATATCCCCATATAAATTGAGAAAACATCCCCTCTGCCTTTTTAAATATCAAATTTGCCGGCTCCAAAGGTATACATCGGCATTTTTATGACATTTGCTCTGCCAATAATGGATAGGTGTAAATTATCCAATCTCTTCAGTTCCCCATCCATTTTTTTAAAGAGAGGAGCCAAATTTATTTCCCATGTCGTGCCTTCATCCACTGTGATAGCTATCCCTAAATAAGTGGCAGAATCTGTCCTTCTTGGGTCCTGGAATTGCATATTTCTGGTACAAACATTTTGTGTTTTGTCAGTATTTAGGCTATAGCCTCTTGTTTCCCGAATTTTACACAGAATATACTCCAGCGTCTGGAAAAACAGGGAACAGAAAAAAGAAGCTCCTATTCTGAATCAAAATTGTGAAATGACAACAGACATACAAATTTATATGTATGGATTCCCATCATACACCATGCCTGGTGATTAGCTTCATCATTTGGGTATCCTTAGATGCACATAATGACATACTGGCTCTATAAATATCAGAGCTTCCGAATGTCAAGTAGGTATATCAACCAAGATGAGCAAGATCAAATATGTGGGATCAAGTTTTTTAAATATTTAAATGCACTGCAAAAATAGTGAAGTGTGAAGACATAAAATTGGTGCGTGAACAGACTAGCAATTCTTGTTGGTGTCCGTCACGATCAAGGATTAAAAAACGTGAGTGCCAGGACCAGTTTTGATAAATAGCTGTCCTAAGCAATGGTGGTCAACATGTTTCAGCACATAGTGGCAAAAGATAAAGCCATGTGCTTTCGTCAGGACCTCAACAAAACAAAATTAACTGCTATTTGCAATACTTCAGAAAAGGATATGGTGTGAGTATTGCTTCTCACAGTCCCGTTTCTCTCTCAATATCCTCCGTTTCCTGAAAAATAAATAATAACATAACACACATATGATTCTATATATAGGAACAACTAAGATACATTCTCTCATTATATATGGCCACAAAAAATTATGCCATCATATATATGTCCCTGAGTGGTACAAAACTCCATCTTACCTTGAGAATAAGGAAGAAAGGGCCTCACCCCACCTGGCAACAGCTCAGGATGTAGGAGGCACCGCTCTAAAAAGAAAGAATACACCAAACTAAAAATCTTGTGGTGTATCAGACTTTTACATCAAAATAATAACAACTATCCACAGCACACTCACACAAAAACGATTCGGCACTAGATACATTCACATAATACATGTGTGTGGTTAGACACTGACTCTGATGCTAGTAGGCAGACTTCTGGACAACAATGTGTGTAGCAAAACACTGCGTGGGCATGTATGCAGAAGGTCAAGTTTATCAAATCCAAAATGAGAGGATTATGCCTTTGTAAATAGGTAATAGGTATCATTTGTTATGCAAAGATACTATATCACCTCGATTTCAAATTTGTAAAAAAACCATGCTGTATTCGATATTTATTGTATGTTACCGGTTGCTGCTTATCGTTAACCTAATGTGTTCAATCTGGGAGCAGCAATGCATTTAAAACGGGTATTGCGACTTCGTAAAATCTCCCTGTTTAACCAAATAGACTACAAAGCTATGACAGATTTATAGCATTCATCTACCTATCCGTCGGTACCTCGGACGGTCTGCAGAGCCGTCGGGGAGGTACCGAACCGGTGGGCGATCGGGATTATATGTCCTGTGTAATTGCTGCAGTCTTCCGGGTCTCGTTCCTACTCTCGCGGTGTATCGCGAGACTACGGTTGGAACTACAACAGAAATAAAAGTTTCTGTAGTTCCAAAGACGCGCGTAATCCTAACAGTGTGCCTCGACAGCAATTGGTTCAAGAGCACTCAGAAGCATGATAATACAAGATAACGTTGTGTCCCCAATGCCATAAGCATAGAATTCGGGCTACAGCTGAAAAGGAAGTTGTCGTTCTATGCAAAATATAGATTCAATAAAATGGCAATGAGAATCAAAATTGTACACAGATAGCTTAATTACTCGTTGCTCATATATTGGCATTGATTTAATTGTCAAATCAAAACCCCATGGTAATTTTAGTTTCCCAAAAATTACAGAAAATTACAGAGAATTATAAAGAATTACAAAAGAAGACATAACAGGTAAGACAAAGCATGGCTCTTATGGGGCAACAGAATGACAAAAGATAAAGTTAATTTTCAATGCTGTTCTTCGCACAACATTCATGTAGTAATCGTATGTAGTGCTAGTGTGCTACTATGAAAGTATGTTTAAGTATGCTTACGACCTTGGTGGTTTGGAATTAAACATACCAATCATAAGCTTACAGGAAGATTCTTTATAGCGTCATCCAAGGAATAGAGTTGTTTAATCCCTTGGTGTCACTTTTGAGTCTGAAGACCCAACGCTGTTCTCGGAGGAGCAAGAATTTAGCAATGTCGGTGACATGCTGAGGAATATAAGGTTGTTCCAAGATGGTCCATGTCAAATCCTCAGGTTTATGACTCAATTCAAGAAAATGAGCGGTCAATCATGTTGCCTGTTTCTTGCACCTTATTGTGCTCATATGTTCCATAATACGCAGCTTAACCTTACGTGCCGTCATGCCCACGTATTGCAGTCTGCAGGGACAAGAAATAAGATGTATCACCCGCTCGCTATTACAGTTTGTCAACTTGTTCTGTACCCATGGGCTATCTGTGTACAATTTTGATTCTCATTGCCATTTTATTGAATCTATATTTTGTATAGAACGACAACTTCCTTTTCAGCTGTAGCCCGAATTCTATGCTTATGGCATTGGGGACACAACGTTATCTTGTATTATCATGCTTCTGAGTGCTCTTGAACCCATTGCTGTCGAGGCACACTGTTAGGATTACGCGCGTCTTTGGAACTACAGAAACTTTTATTTCTGTTGTAGTTCCGACCGTAGTCTCGCGATACAACGCGAGAGTAGGAACGAGACCCGGAAGACTGCGGCAATTGCACGGGACATATAATCCCGATCGCCCACCGGTTCGGTACCTCCCGGATGGCTCTGCAGACCGTCCGAGGTACCGACGGATAGGTAGGTGAATGCTATAAATCTGTCATAGCTTTGTAGTCTATTTGGTTAAACAGGGAGATTTTACGAAGTCGCAATACCTGTTTTAAATGCATTGCTGCTCCCAGATTGAACACATTAAGTTGACGATAAGCAGCAACCGGTAACATACAATAAATATCGAATACAGCATGTTTTTTTTACAAATTTGAAATCGAGGTGATATAGTATCTTTGCATAACAAATGATACCTATTACCTATTTACAAAGGCATATTCCTCTCATTTTGGATTTGATAAACTTGACCTTCTGCATACATGCCCACGCAGTGTTTTGCTACACACATTGTTGTCCAGAAGTCTGCCTACTAGCATCAGAGTCAGTGTCTATCCACACACATGTATTATGTGAATGTATCTAGTGCCGAATCGTTTTTGTGTGAGTGTGCTGTGGATAGTTGTTATTGTTTTGATGTAAAAGTCTGATACACCACAAGATTTTTAGTTTGGTGTATCCTTTCTTTTTAGAGCGGTGCTTCCTACATCCTGAGCTGTTGCCAGGTGGGGTGAGGCCCTTTCTTCCTTATTCTCAAGGTAAGATGGAGTTTTGTACCACTCAGGGACATATATATGATGGCATAATTTTTTGTGGCCACATATAATGAGAGAACGTATCTTAGTTGTTCCTATATATAGAATCATATGTGTGTTATGTTATTATTTATTTTTCAGGAAACTGAGGATATTGAGAGAGAAACGGGACTGTGAGAAGCAATACTCACACCATATCCTTTTCTGAAGTATTGTAAATAGCAGTTATTTTGTTTTGTTGAGGTCCTGACGAAAGCACATGGCTTTATCTTTTGCCACTAAGTGCTGAAACATGTTGACCACCATTGCTTAGGACAGCTATTTATCAAAACTGGTCCTGGCACTCACGTTTTTTAATCCTTGATCGTGACGGACACCAACAAGAATATCTAGTCTGTTCACGCACTAATTTTATGTCTTCACACTTCACTATTTTTGCACTGCATTTAAATATTGAAAAAAACTTGGTCGCACATATTTGATCTTGCTCATCTTGGTTGATATACCTACTTGACATTCGGAAGCTCTGATATTTATAGAGCCAGTATGTCATTATGTGCATCTAAGGATACCCAAATGATGAAGCTAATCACCAGGCTTGGTGTATGATGGGAATCCATACATATAAATTTGTATGTCTGTTGTCATTTCTTAATTTTGTTTCAGAATAGGAGCTTCTTTTTTCTGTTCTCTGTTTTTCCAGACGCTGGAGTATATTCTGTGTATACAAGTCAGTTTAGGGGCTACATATTCCAGTTAGTCTTTAAACTTTGGCCTCTAACCCTAATTACATTTTCTTGTTGTGTGTGGTATTTAGTGCAGCTTCGGCTGTGGGTCATTTTGACACCCTATATTTTACTAGGAACGGTCACACACTAAGTGGCCCTATAGCTCCGTCATCACAGTTCTTTGTTTTTTGGCCACTCCACAATTTCTTTCGGTGCATAGATACATATACATTGTTTATATTAGTTTTTGGACCTGATCATGGCAGAGATCCGTGGCTTATCTTATGATGAGAATGAGATAGAATCTATTTTGGCACTTAACCCCAGCATTCTAGATAGCCACCCTTCTTCTTCAGCTGCCATCAATGAAGATGAATGGTATAAGGTACTTGGCCTAAAAAATCACATTCACGCACTACAGTACATGGAGTGACAATGGCAGAGTACCTGAGAGGGAATTGTGCCCCTTCAGGACTTATAGTGACAAACGCACCAAGACTATTTCTTAAGGATAAAGAATTCCTCAAAGATTGGTCAATGATTGCTTGGCGCTGCACACGCGATTGGTTAATTTTAATTATTAAAACTGCAAAACGCGTGGAAGATACTATTCTAATAGAGATTCAGGTACTTGAGAACCAAATCAATACTACCATTAGTACGTCCTTTAAGAAAAATCAGGAAGAGTCAAATAAGACCAACAAAGAATTTAAAGAGAACATTTTGTTTTCAAAAATGGAAAAATTTAAAAAGGACTTAGCAAAATTTAAATTTGAAAAAACATACCCATACACTAGTGATGACTATGTCCCCCCTGTTTTCAACAACCAAGGACGTAGACTTGGATCAGGTTATGGGTCATCGTCGGATGACAAAACCGATTCTAGCGATTCTGATTAATCAGCTCAAGGCACGAAGCAAAGAGGCAGAGGGAGAGGTAGAATGTATCAGCAAAATTGGCGAGGGGGTTCCTTCAATCAATTTCCTCCATGGTGGCAACAAAATCCCTGGCAACCATCCTTTCCCCCTGGCCCGATGGGTCCTATGGGTCCAATGCCACCCTATCAAAACTTTCAAGGTAATTTCCCTAACCAGCATTTTTTAGGGTTTGGCCGAGGACGTCAGAGAGGCAGACGCAGAAACCAGAGAGCACAAGTTCATTGGAGTCCACCTCCGTCACCACGGACTCTGCGCAGCTCCAAGAAGAACAAACAGGGACAAGCAACGAGTCAGTTTAGTAATAAATCTGAGCTCAAGTGTATTGACTGAGAGTGAAGAAAAGATACTCAACAGAGGCTTGGGTTTCGTAAGTACCACCCATGGCGATCCTTTTAAAGTGACTTGGGAAATGGCTAATTTTTTTCGCAAAGTGAGATTGCACTTTTTCTTTAAAGATAAACAAACAGACGTGGAATCTATCGACTTAAATACAGGATTGAGACAACCATCTATGTTTTGTCCTCCTGTTAATCTTGTATCTCCACAAGTTCTTACTTTTGAAAAAGTAGTCAATAGAGACCTCACCGTCACTTTGCAAAAAGAACAAAAGAAATTCTCTAACCTTACAAAAGAAGAACACCTAGCTCTTCGTAGCCTCTTGTCGGACACTGCTGTCACCATCAAGCCGGCAGACAAAGGAGGAGCAATAGTTCTCCTTGACACTGAGGTCTATCGTAATGAGTGTCTACGTCAGTTAGGTATGAGAAATGCCTATCGACCCCTCAAACAAGACCCCACAGAAAGGATCAAAAGAGAAATCTCCATTATTGTGGAGGAGGCAGAAAGCGAGGGTCGGATAACAGCTCATGAAGCAAAGTTTCTTGTTACTAATAAACCAGTTATGCCTTATTTCTACGTCCTCCCAAAGGTTCATAAGCCCAACCGACCACCTTTGAGACGACCGATCATCTCAGGAATTGGGTCCTTATTAGAACCCCTTTCCACCTTTGTTGACTTCTTCTTAAACCCTATGGTGAAGGGAATTCCTACCTTCCTTCAAGACACCAAAGATGTCCTCAGACTTATTCCAGACATCGAATATAACTATGAGACAGATATACTGGTATCATTCGATGTAGAGTCCCTTTATACTTCTATTCCACAGGATGAGACTCTTGACTCTGTGAATATGTTGTTATTACAACGCAATCTAGATTCCATCACACCTCCACACTTCGTGAATGCGTGTGCACAAATAGCCATGAAAGAAAATTTCTTTAAATTTGAGGATACCATCTACCTCCAAACATCTGGTACGAGCATGGGGAACGTTTTCGCTCCCAGTATGGCTAATCTGTACGTTCACGTGTTTGAGCAGGAACATGTACTCACCCAGAACAACCCATATCGCAATTCCATCCGCCTATGGAGGCGTTATATTGACGATATTTTGGTTGTCTGGAGAGGGGATGCAAAAAGTGTGAACGATTTCCTGGTGTGGCTAAACAGCAGGAACAATTTCCTGAAATTCACGGTGGAGATGAATAAACACACACTGCCCTTTCTGGACCTTCTGATTATGGCCTCGCCTGATGGCCTTGGGACGGAACTGTATACCAAACCTATGGCAAGGAACTTCCTGCTGAGCTACAATAGCCACCATCCGTTAGCCCTCAGGGATAACTTGCCTTTTGGTCAGTTTCTCCGTATTCGGAGGAACTGTTCTACTAAAGAAAGTTTCTTAAAACATGCAAAAACTTTGACATCTAACCTGATGGAGAGAAACTATCCAAAGAAAGTGGTTAGGCAAGCAGCTAAACGGGCCAGTAACAACAATCGAGAGAGCTTACTTGAGGTCAATACCAAACAGACCTCTTCTCAGAGGCTGACATTTGTGAACACATTTTCAACAATGTCTAATGATGTAAAAAAATCCATTCTCAAGAATTGGAACATTCTTAATGTTGAAGGTGATAACCTGCCCCCTCCTCTCTTTGCTTTTAAAAGAAATAGCAATCTACGAGACAAGCTGGTGCACACGAGACCACTTGCCACCAAAGCAGATGTACAAGATACTATTTGGGACACTTCGAACCCACAGGGTCATTTCCCCTGTGGTTCTTGTAAAGTGTGTTCTATGACTAAAAAATCTAAGACCATCGACATAGGCACAGAACGCCCATGGGTACAGAACAAGTTGACAAACTGTAATAGCGAGCGGGTGATATATCTTATTTCTTGTCCCTGCAGACTGCAATACGTGGGCATGACGGCACGTAAGGTTAAGCTGCGTATTATGGAACATATGAGCACAATAAGGTGCAAGAAACAGGCAACACGATTGACCGCTCATTTTCTTGAATTGAGTCATAAACCTGAGGATTTGACATGGACCATCTTGGAACAACCTTATATTCCTCAGCATGTCACCGACATTGCTAAATTCTTGCTCCTCCGAGAACAGCGTTGGGTCTTCAGACTTAAAAGTGACACCAAGGGATTAAACGACTCTATTCCTTGGACGACGCTATAAAGAATCTTCCTGTAAGCTTATGATTGGTATGTTTAATTCCAAACCACCAAGGTCGTAAGCATACTTAAACATACTTTCATAGTAGCACACTAGCACTACATACGATTACTACATGAATGTTGTGCGAAGAACAGCATTGAAAATTAACATCTACATATAATCTTTTCTTTGATTTTCCCAGGTCCTTATCTTTTGCCATTCTGTTGCCCCATAAGAGCCATGCTTTGTCTTACCTGTCATGTCTTCTTTTGTAATTCTTTATAATTCTCTGTAATTTTCTGTAATTTTTTTTAAACTAAAATTACCATGGGGTTTTGATTTGACAATTAAATCAATGCCAATATATGAGCAACGAGTAATTAAGCTATCTGTGTACAATTTTGATTCTCATTGCCATTTTATTGAATCAATATTTTGTATAGAACGACAACTTCCTTTTCAGCTGTAGCCCGAATTCTATGCTTATGGCATTGGGGACACAACGTTATCTTGTATTATCATGCTTCTGAGTGCTCTTGAACCCATTGCTGTCGAGGCACACTGTTAGGATTACGCGCGTCTTTGGAACTACAGAAACTTTTATTTCTGTTGTAGTTCCGATCGTAGTCTCGCGATACACCGCGAGAGTAGGAACGAGACCCGGAAGACTGCAGCAATTGCACGGGACATATAATCCCGATCGCCCACCGGTTCGGTACCTCCCCGACGGCTCTGCAGACCGTCCGAGGTACCGACGGATAGGTAGGTGAATGCTATAAATCTGTCATAGCTTTGTAGTCTATTTGGTTAAACAGGGAGATTTTACGAAGTCGCAATACCCGTTTTAAATGCATTGCTGCTCCCAGATTGAACACATTAAGTTAACGATAAGCAGCAACCGGTAACATACAATAAATATCGAATACAGCATGTTTTTTTTACAAATTTGAAATCGAGGTGGTATAGTATCTTTGCATAACAAATGATACCTATTACCTATTTACAAAGGCATAATCCTCTCATTTTGGATTTGATAAATTTGACCTTCTGCATACATGCCCACGCAGTGTTTTGCTACACACATTGTTGTCCAGAAGTCTGCCTACTAGCATCAGAGTCAGTGTCTAACCACACACATGTATTATGTGAATGTATCTAGTGCCGAATCGTTTTTGTGTGAGTGTGCTGTGGATAGTTGTTATTGTTTTGATGTAAAAGTCTGATACACCACAAGATTTTTAGTTTGGTGTATTCTTTCTTTTTAGAGCGGTGCCTCCTACATTCTGAGCTGTTGCCAGGTGGGGTGAGGCCCTTTCTTCCTTATTCTCAAGGTAAGATTGAGTTTTGTACCACTCAGGGACATATATATGATGGCATAATGTTTTGTGGCCACATATAATGAGAGAACGTATCTTAGTTGTTCCTATATATAGAATCATATGCGTGTTATGTTATTATTTATTTTTCAGGAAACTGAGGATATTGAGAGAGAAACGGGACTGTGAGAAGCAATACTCACACCATATCCTTTTCTGAAGTATTGTAAATAGCAGTTAATTTTGTTTTGTTGAGGTCCTGACGAAAGCATTTGGCTTTATCTTTTGCCACTAATTGCTGAAACATGCTGACCACCATTGCTTAGGACATCTATTTATCAAAACTGGTCCTGGCACTCATGTTTTTTAATCCTTGATCGTGACGGACACCAACAAGAATTGCTAGTCTGTTCACGCACCAATTTTATGTCTTCACACTTCACTATTTTTGCACTGCATTTAAATATTAAAAAAAACTTGGTCCCACATATTTGATCTTGCTCATCTTGGTTGATATACCTACTTGACATTCGGAAGCTCTGATATTTATAGAGCCAGTATGTCATTATGTGCATCTAAGGATACCCAAATGATGAAGCTAATCACCAGGCTTGGTGTATGATGGGAATCCATACATATAAATTTGTATGTCTGTTGTCATTTCACAATTTTGATTCAGAATAGGAGCTTCTTTTTTCTGTTCTCTGTTTTTCCAGACGCTGGAGTATATTCTGTGTATACAAGTCAGTTTAGGGGCTACATATCCCAGTTAGTCTTTAAACTTTGGCCTCTGACCCTAATAAAATTTTCTTGTTGTGTGTGGTCCCGAATTCTACAGCCAGCCTTTCGTTCTTATCTATTGCACGTTGCAGGTCGGGGGTAACGACTGTGATGTTGTCTGCGTAGGCTAGCACCTTGGTGTTATAGCCCAGGGCCTCTATTGGTTTGATTGCATGATCATTCAACATATATTTAATTAGGGGTCTATATAGAGCATAAATAAGTTAGGGCAGCAAGGACACCTCTGCCTCGTACCCCGAGTGATCTTGATCCTACCCGACTCCTTCCTCATTAACTGTATGTTTGCGAGTGCTTCAAACTACATAGCTTGGATGTCAGTTAATATTCGTGGGCCAAAGCCCTTTGATCTTAAATTTTTCCACAAGTATGCCCATTCTACTTGGTCAAATACTTTTTGCACATCCAGCAATATCAAAGACATTTGTGTCCCTGTGGCTTCAGCAATATCAAATAGAGAAATTACCCTTCAGACGTGGTCCATTGTACTTCTGCCTGGAATGAAGCCATGTTGCCATGGACTCACTAGGGACCTAATTATCCTAGACAATCTTAGAGCCAGAATCTTAGAATACAATTTCTCCTCAGTATTGATTAATGATATTGGTCTGTATGATGCAGGGTCTAATGGCTTCTTTCCCTTCTTCAAAAATATCTCAATATTGGTTTCCTGCTAAGATTGTGGCAGCCCCTTCTGTTGTACCGATAAAAAACAAATCCAGCAATAGAGGGGTCAGCTCTGTCTGTAGAGCTTTAAATATCTCCACCGGAATTCCATCCGGGCCCGATGCCTTACCTGAAGCTATCATCCTTAAAGCCTCAAGGACCTCATACAGAGAAATATCTGCTTCAAGCTCCCGCAGCTAAAGAGACTTGTTCCTCACTGCCATCCCCATTGTATCTGATGCCGAGTCCCAGGAATAATACAGATCCTGAAAAAATTGGTAAGTATTTGTAATATACCTGATAGATCTGTGGCTATTGTTCCATCTTTCCCTCTTAATTGTAAAATAGTGTTTGCCACCGCCCTTTGTTTTTTTCACAATGCCAGATGTTTCCCCCCGACTCACCATACTCATAGTTATCCCGTGTCTCCGTTTGAAATCTTTCCGCCACTTTTTTTATTGCAAATTCCATTATTTTTGGCCTTAATCCTAATTACTTTTAGCTCTTGGCTAGTTTGCAGATCTGTCTGTTTTTGTACAAATGTCTACCATATGCAGTCTCTCATTAAGGCTCAATTCCTCTGTAAGTACATGTATTTCGTCCCTCTGTTGTTTCCTATGAAATACACCAAAGCTTGTTATTTCAACCCTAAGCCCTGCCTTGTATGCGTTCCAAACATTTTCCCTGATGTACTATATCTGTTTATATCGAAAACATGTTAGGTCCACGCCCTAATATGCTCTATAAATTCTTCTGTAACTAGTCATTTTTTTATCAAACGTCCACTTTGTAAAAAACTTTGTGTACGCCGGGACCTCAATGCTCATTACTAGTGGGTTATGATCCGACAGGACCTTAGGGAGTTGTTTAATCTGTGCTCCCTCTAAGAGAGAGAACTGAAACCAACAAATAATCAAGTCTAACATATTTCCTGTGTGGATACGAAAAATAAGTAAAACCTGGATCCCCTATGTTTTTACATGACCCCATATCTACCAGCCCATGGCTGGCTGTAAGAGCATTTACAGCTTTAAAAACCTGAGGTGTCCTCCCTGTATACCCCCCCTTACCCCAATCCCCAGTATCTACATGAATATTCAAGTCCCCACATATAATTAAAGGCGTTGGCCAAGAGGCTAATTCAATCTCCAGCTTTGACCACAAATCTGCATTGTCAATATTGGAGCCATATACTGTACAAATAGTAAATTGGTTTGGTATGAAAGCAAAGGCCCACCGACCCCATTTGTCTAACTTAACTTGTTTAATAGGTAAAAGTCAATGAGAGACATGTATAGCCACCCCTCTAGTATTGGTGGACTGGGATGAGCAAATAACTTGAGAATGACCTGGTATATTGTTGATCCCTCTTTTCTGCCAGGGAATGTGAGTCTCTTGCTGACAAATAATGTCAGCCCCTAGTGCTCGCAACATTTCCCCAGCCCTATTTCTTTTACCTCTAACATTCAGTCCTCCAATATTAATTGTGGAGCTAGTCAGCCTACCCATACTTGCGACTTCCTTCATTCCTGTATTGCCCTTTAAACCACTCTCTTACCCTGCTTCTAGTGAAGGTACTACCACTGGCATATCTTGTCTTCTGTCCACATACATTGCTTTCCTGGATTTTCTGCATTTTACACTCCCTGCCCACCCTTGCCCACCCCCTCACACCCCTCTTCCCCTGCGCACTACTCACGACACTCCCACCCCCCTAACTGCTAAGTGAAGCGACAGACCCTTCTAGTTTTGTGCGTGATGAGTGGTGATCCCCTCCCTTGTGATGGCGTATTGAGACATTTTGAGCTTTAATCTAGCCCATGAATTATTTCTGGACCCCTATGGTCAACACAATGGAACACAGGAATGTCTCTTAGCAACATTTCTCCTATTATTTTGCTCTGGAACGCCCACTTTGCATCTCATTAGAGATGCAAAGGGAAGTGTAGTGAAAAAGGGTGCTTACATGCGATTTTGCATATTAGCACCCTGTTGTTGATACTGAGATAAAGCCCTTGTTTATATGCCCCAAAGTGGTTAAAACACCTTCTGTCTGTTGGGATAGATTTTCAAAGAAGCACCTTTCAGCCAATAATGGATAATGATTGCAAATGGATTGTAGAAATTGCATCATTCTGGAAGAGGATGATAAATAAACAAAGGGTAATTGTAAAACTTAGCAGGGTTGGTTTAAACTGATAGTTATCTAAATACACAGACTTAATAGCTGTATGAAAGGAAATCAGGTTGACTTATTTACATAGGATTTAAATCTGCATTTAACAAGAAAGTACATCATGTTGTTGAAATAACATCTTATGCTATTTGAAACTACTGCTTTTAGCATAGTAACATGTAGCAAAATAAATACACACAAACACATGGACTCAATTGTCTTTAGTAAACTGTGTGCATTTATTAATGTTTGGATTTACACATAGGTTTTATATTCATATCAGAGAGCAAGTGCATACTGTTCAAAACAAAAAAAAATACATAGGGGCTCATTAATGAGAGGTTTGCGCCGCCGGAGCATCACTTTTTAGGCGTTCTGGTTGCGACAGCCTCTTAAACATATCTATGAGGTGACACAAAACCACTCTTCATGGCTTTGCATTGCCTCATAGATATCGAGTAAAACAAAGCATCAACAGTCACCTCCTTGCATTACTCTGCGTCAAGCAGGCATTAGATGGGCGTTACAGTGGGTTTTCCCATGCAGTGCCCATGGATTTTGACGCTGCTAGAGATGTTCTTAATCACATAAACCTGGGGCAGTGCCAAAACCTTATGCCTCCCCAGAGCAAGTGTAACCAGGAGAAATATTTTTATTTCTACTCGTTTTTGCCACTTTCCATGTGTGTTGCATTCAGCAGCTCACAGAGATGTAAATGCCCCTCTGAATTGTTTTTGTGCAGGAAGGTGCCCCTCCCTGCACAGAAACAATCCTGCCTGCAAGTGGTGCAAGGGTGCCTACTTTGGCGCTAGGCAGCAAATTGTGTGCCAGTGCAGGGGTAAAGGACATGAATGCAGCGTATTTCATAAATACGGTGTATTCCTCCGCTTTCACGTTGGCGTAGGGCAGCGCAGCAAGAAGGCTTGCAGCGCTGCCCTACACCAATTCCTCATTAATGAAGCCCTATTGTGTTAGAGATGTCTGTTCTAAATTTGAAGTGTTCTTGTCAGTTAACAATTTCACGTATGGTTCTGCATCTCTTTAATCAATGAAGCAGGACTGGACAACAGAATTTCTATTTATGGCAACATTGCTATTTGGAAGAGGCTAAGGTATGTCTGATCAATCATATCATGAAACAAAAAGTCCTCATCACACAAAATGGTTTAATGCTTTAGAAAAGAAGCAGGCTATCGCGGAATTATTGATAAGCCTGCTTTCAAGATCACTAATGATTCTTTTCTGAATCCTGGAAGCTAAAAAGGAAGCATGAACGCACGCATTTCTCTTTCAGTACAGTGTTTGAATTATAGCAAAGTTTGGTACACAATGAAAAGCTTGAGCCTCTCTTAAGTTTGTACTGCATACCTGGTCCTCCCAAGTTTCCTTTTAGATCTCTAAATACATGCTGTACGAACTCGTTAACTTATAGGGGTGTATTTGTAAGTGCCTCACTTTTTGGAACACTCTGGTAGCCCTTGAGCCAACCCATAATTACCAGGCAGCACTAAACCACGTTTTTTTGGGCTGAATGCTGGCTTGTAAATATTGTTCCCTTTAACATACTTTTCTGCATTATAGGGGCATGCAATGGGTGTTGCTGGGGGTGTTCCCAGTAACATCCAAGGCTTTTTGACACTGCCCCAGATTTACAATAAATCGTAGCTCTGAGGCAGCGCCAAAAACATATACCTCATCAGGGGAGGCGTAAGGGAGGGACGGGGAGAAATATGCTTTACCCCGTTCCTGCACAAAATCAATCATTCCAACAATGCAGGCACTCTTGTAACATGGTGTAAAGGTGCGTGTGCTGGCGCACGGCAGCCCATTGTGCACCAGTGCAGGAAAAAAGGACAGGAATGCCTAGTATCTCATAGAACCAGGGCATTCATGTCATTTTGTTTTGACGCAGGGCAGCGCTGCAGGAAGTCGTCCTACGCTGCCCTACAGCAAAACCCCATAAATGAGGCCCACAGATTTCTGCTGCTTTATTTAATATAACATAACAATCCTTTTGAATCTGCCCCATGCACAACGGAAGTATTCTTTGAAGCTAGAATATTTTTACTACAGATATTCACCTGCTTTCCAAAAAACCCAAACTGTATCCAGCAAATGTGGAATTCCGCCTGGCATCATAGTCTTCAATCAATCAATCAATCAATCAACCAATCAGGGAATTATATGCATGCTACTAACCTGTGAGGGTCTCAAGGCTCTGAGGGGGGTGGTCTGCAGATCTGTTTCGCTGAAGAGCCAGGTCTTGAGGGTCTTCCTGAAGGTGTTGAGGGAGGGGGCATGTCTGATGTCTGCCGGAAGCTCGTCCAGGTCTTGGCTGCAATGTGAAAGAAGGATCTTCCGACTGCTCTGTGGATTCACCGGGTTTCAGCCAATGCGAGGTTGGAACATCGGAGATTTCTTTTGGGTACGTGGAAGTTGATTGTGTCGTTGAGGTATTTGGGTCCGTTGTTGTGTAGGCATTTGTAGGCGTGAGCGAGGATTTTGAAAGTAACTCTTTTCTCCATGGGGAGCCAGTGGAGACTTCGTAGGTGTTGACTGATGTGTTTGTGTCGGGAGATGCCAGGGACGAGTCTGGCGGGGGTGTTCTGTATTGTGAGTTTGCGGAGTAGGGACTTGTTGGAGGATGCAGAGGGTGTTGAAGCAGCTGGAGGTGACGGTCTTGACCTCTCGGTTCAAGGTGAGTGAAAAGTTGAGTATGATGCCATAGTTCTTGGCGTGGTCTGAGGGCATCGGTGGGCTTCCGAGGGCAGTCAGCCACCAGGCGATGTCCCATGCAGAAGGGGTGGTACCGAGGATGAGGACTTCTTACTTCTCAGCATTGAGCTTCAGGCAGCTGTTGGTCTTCCAGACTGCGACGTCTTGCATTCCTTTCTGGAAGTTGAGTTTGGCAGTGGTGGGGTCTTTGGTGAGGGAGAGGATGAGCTGGGTGTCGTCGGCATAGGATACGATATTTAGGCCGTGTTGTCGGACGATGGCTGCGAAGCGGGCCATGTAGATTTTGAAGAGGGTTGTGCTCAGGGATGAACCCTTTGGGACTCCGCAGGTGATTTTCATGGGGTTGGAGAGGAAGGGTGGGAGTCTGATCCTTTGGCCTCTTCTGGTGAGGAATGATCGGATCCAGTCCAGGGCTGTTCCTTGTATGCCTGCATTGTGTAGTCTGGCGGCTAGTGTGCAGTGGGAGACTGTATCGAAGGCCGCTGATACGTCGAGTAGGATGAGAGCTGTGGAGTGGCTTTGGTCCAGGAGGGTGCGGATGTCATCAGTGGCTGCGAGCAGGGCGTTCTCTGTGCGGTGGTTGCTTCTGAATTCGGATTGGGAGGGGTCGAGGATGGCATTCTCTTCAATGAATCATGTCAGTTTCCTATTGACTGTTTTCTCTGCAACTTTGGCTGCAAAGGGGAGGAGCAAGATGGGCTGATAGTTCTTGAGGTCAGTGGGCTTCTTGAGCAGAGGGCTGACTTCTGCGCGCTTCCAGTCATCTGGGAAGGTGCCTGTTTTGAAGGTGGTGTTGATTGTGTGTTGTAGTTCGGGTGCGATGGCAGCCGCATCTCTGTGGTAAATGTGAGGGGGCAGGGGTTAGTGGGGGTCGGTGGGAGCCCGAGTGGATGTTTTTCATGGTTGAGGCAGTGTCTTTGGCTGTGATCGGTGTCCAGTTGGAGATGGTGGGCTGGCTGGTGTTTCTGGGCGGTGGGGGCCGTCTGTGGTGCCTGGTTGATTGTTGATGAAGTTGTCGTAGAGGTGTTTGATCTTGAGGTGGAACTAGGTTCCAAGCTTGTCGCAGAGGTCTTGGGATGGGGCGATGTCTGTGGCTTCGCTGCGTGGGTTGGTGAATTCTTGAATGACACTGAAAAGTTCCTTGGAATTGGTGGAATTGGCCAGGATTTTGTTGTGGATTAAGTTCCTCTTGGTAGCTCTGATCTGGTTGTGGTAGTCCGTCATGGCATCCTTGCAGGTGATGTGGTTTTCGGTTGCCTTGGTGTTTCTCCAGTTCTTCTTCAGGTGTCTGCAGGTGCGTCTGTCTTCTTGGGCTTTCCTGGGGTATTGTCTGTCGGGGTTGCATAGCGGGGCAAGCTTGTCTGCGCAGTCGGAGATCCAGGTGTGGAGTTCTCTGGATGTGTTGTTTGCGCCGGGTGCCCAGGTGTGGTTGTCTCAGGTGAGGGTGGAGTTAAGTTGCTCGTCGCTGACCTTGCTCCAATTCCTTCATGGTGGGCGTGGGGCTGGTATGGGTGCCTTGGGGTTGTTGATGGTGAAGTGTACGTAGTCGTCATCAGTCCATGGCGGCTGCGTTGTGTGGCTGAATTGGACGCTGTTGCCTGCCGCGAAGTTGGGGTCAAGGGTGTGTCCTGCTCGGTGGGTCAGTGTGTTGACGAATTGTTTAAGTCCGATGCTGGCGAGGTTGTTACAAAGGATAGTGGGGTTGAGGTCATTGGGGTTGTCGAGATAGAAGTTCAGGTCACTAATGAGTATGTAGTTTGTTGGGGCGATGGCGTGGGGTGTGATGAAGTCAGTGATGGTGGTGGTGAAGGGTGATCAGTGGCACAGGGGTCTGTAGATAAGGGTTCCTCGGAGTGTGGCTTTGGGGTGGTCTGGATCTGGAAGTGCAGGGGTTCGGTGGAGTGGAAGGTTTTGCTGGTGATGGTGAGACGGAGCATGCTCTTGTGGGCGATGATGAGGCCCCATCCTGGGAGGTTGGGGCGGTCTTTCCTCTTGATCTTGTCTCCGTCTGAGATGGCGGAGCTGATGTCGGGGCGGAGGATGCGTTGGTTCAGGTGTCTGTGAAGAAGGTGATGTCAGGCGAGAGAGAGTTGAGTAGGTTCCAGATTTCCATGGCATGTTTGTGTATGGCCCATATGTTGTGGAGCATGCATTTTAGGGTGTCACCGATGCTGGCGTGAGCGGTGTTGGAGGCCGGGGTGAAGATGAGGGTCTGGTGGCAGTGGAGGAAGGAGAACTGGCTGTGGGTCGTGTTCGGCAAGGCCTGTTGGCATTCTCTAAGTCTTCCAGGGTTGAGCGCGAGGAGGGTGGTGATGTCGTAGCGATGGGAAGCGGGAGGTCGAGGTATCCTGGTGCTGGCCTCGGTCGGGTCGCAGACGGGTGCAGACGGGCTTGCCTTTGGCGTGGCTTTGGCATGCTGGCGGCACGCCCACGGCACGCGTCCGCTGTGCGAATGCGCACCGGCTGCCATTAAGTAGGGGAAGTGGGAGAGAGGAGAGGCTGGAAGGTGGGAGTGGGATAATTCCAGGGGGAGGGGTCACAGGGCCAGCAGCGGCAAAAGGCGAAAGGAACAGGCAGGCACAAGAAAATAAAAACAGTGGTGGAATTAGAGCAGGACACAGATGGGCACAATAACAGTGGCACAACAGGGAAAAATGAAGGGAAAACAACGGATGAGAAAGGTTACGGTGGTTGCAGGCAGTCTGGTCCAAGTTGGAGTGGGCAGCAGCCTCAAACCTACCAAGGAGGAGGTCGGGTCTGGAGGCAAAAGATGGCACAGCGGAGCATCAGGGAGACAGTGGACCTAGACTGAGGGTTGGAGGTCTTCCGAGGGTCTTGAATTAGATTCCCTAAAAACTATATGTTCGTCTTCAAGTTAAAAAGCATGGTATAGTGTGGTAAATGCTTTCTATATCTTTTCCCCTCTACCACTGCATCAGAATGTCCTGTGACATCATGGAATGTTTGAGTGTCTTACTGTAACTAAATAGTCAGTTGGTCATCTCAGGCTGAGGAGCTGGTAGCTCGCTCCTGGTGGGGTTTTCTCCTTGTATCCTGTTACCTTATAACTTGTCACCTATCTACCTGCTAATAAAGAGGGATCTACTACTACACCTGGACTACGCATCATCATTTTTGTACCACAGTTTGGCGACGAGGATGGGATACCCTACTGTGTCTCCCTGCTGCTCTTGCACCTTGACAGTTCGCCTTTCTACATGTTCGCAGTGGTCTCTACAACTCCTCTGTGACAGGTGTGTAGATGTGCACTCTCACCCCGTGGGCACGTCTTATCTTGTCAGCGTTTCCTGTGTTTGCTGTCACGGAGTAGCACCGGCGCGAGCAGTTTTCTTCCTTTCACAACAGCCACCCACCATCTGTGTTGTCAAGCTCTGTTACGATCTGTCTATCCTGTGTATATTCCCACAGTATGAGGCTTTCCCTGCCTTCCTGCGATCGTTCTGCATTTCGAGATGTTCTACTCAGCGTGAACCCACGATGGAGTTTGTGTGATTATAATTTCATCTTCGCGGTGAGTTGATGACATTTTTTTTTTTGTGAGGATCCGCAATGCGCTCTGTGTTGTGGCAGTTGGACCGCTACATTTCAAACAAGTCCCATGCCATGGCGCACATACAATTTTACCTGTCTCATGAGCCCAGCATCTTTACCTTTGTGACGTCTGCCCCTTTTCTCAACTTTGGATAGCAAGTCTTCGCCGTGAGCCATCCGGCACGGACGTGACAGCGTGCCGCCAATTTCATTGGAGGGTCTGCGCAGGTCTGCACAGTGTGTACGAGTGTGTCTGCTTCTGCCTTTCGTCTAAAAGCAGCAGTCCCAGTTCTGTATTTGTTTCTGTGGAAAGCGGAACATGAGGGTTTTATTGCGGACTAACGTGACTTGTTTCGTCTCTTGCTTTTGGTTCGTCTCAACCTTTCACCACTCCCGTAATAGTTCAGAGAACGACAGAATATGATGAACATATTTCTTTTGTCAATGTTCGTGATTTTTTTTCACCTTTGTGTCTTTATTCAACTTTTGACTTCGGATCATCTGGAGCCTTCCCCACTGCGCTTTCGAGCCATGCCGCTTTCCGAGGGAGTTTCCTACAGAAACCCGGGTGAGAGATCGCTCACCGGAGCTAATGTTTTTTTTGTTTATTTACTATGTTATGCTTGAAATTATTAATTTCTCAGTAGGTGTTGTGGGTGAGCGTGTGTTTGCTTATAGTCTCTGTCTCTGGCCGCTCTATCTTTAGGAGGTTCTTCGAGTGTTTTTCTCATTGTGTATTTTTGTATATTGTGTCTTCTATTGTGGTGATTGCATTGACATACACCTAGAGTCATACAGAACTCTCTCTAGGTGGTTTAGTACTTCATGTTGTACCCTTTTGTGGGGAGTTTCGTTTCCTAGGGCAACATCTTAAATCCTAAGGTGTACCCTCATTTGGGGAGGTTGTGGGGCCAGCCAGGGCCCGATTTTGGTTTCAAGGGTGATGTTGTTCCTTATGGTGTACCCTGTATAGAGGATGTTGTTCTCTTGGTTTTACAGGGTGTGAATCCCCTGTTGTGTTGGACCCTACTTTGGTAGCTAGGGTATCTTTTAAGGTATACCCTTTTGGTTAGGGGAGGTTTTTGACTTCTGTCTACTTTGTTGTGTCACACTTCTCTTGCATTGTATTGCAAGGTGTACCCTTTTATTAGGGGAGGCTGTCAGTGACGTGGTGTACCCTTTTATTAGGGGAGGTTGTTGTGTCTACTCTGTTGTGTCACACTTTTCCTGCGTTGTTTTGCAAGGTGTACCCTTTTATTAGGGGAGGTTGTCGTGTGTGACTACTGTGTGTTATCCTTTCTTGGGTAGGCGCTGTGCGTGGTCAGCACCACTATTTGGTGAATTTGCGTCAAACAATTTTTACATTGTTTGCATGTGGTACCCTTTTCTTAGGGGAGGTTGTCAGTGATTGTCTAAGTTGCATCACTCTATTTGGGTAGGCGTTGTCAGCGCTACCTCTTGGTGTAGTTGCGTCACAGTTGTCAGTGTGTGGCTACTGTATTCTTTGTTCCAGGTGCGTTAGTATTCTCTGGTGTACCCTTTCCTGGGGAGTTGTTTTGTTCCACAGTTTAAAAGTGGCATTTCTAGGTGTACCCTTGGAGGGGAGGTTGTTAGTGCACGTCTTGCGCTAGTTTTTTTTTGCAAGGCATACCCTTTTTCTGTGTAGGTTGCTTGTTCATCTTTTTGTGCTTATTTCCATCTGCACACATTTTGTCTCTTGGTTGTTACACCCTACTTGGTTTACCAGGATCGCTACCTTGTTTTATTAAGGAGGGTGGATGGGCATGGTATGTAATTTGCATTCTTGTGTTTTGTTCAACCATGACCATTTGTGCATCTTATGAATATCTCTCTACATGCCTCTTTTAATTTTCCTTTGTTTCTGCTTCCACACTTGTGTTTCCTGCTTTTCAAATTGTCTCTTTGACTTGCTCTCATGTCTACAGTCTCCTCTGGATTCTTCTGCTCCGTCTTAACTTCTTACTTGCTGTTGTTCGCTAACGGAAGAGGATGTGTGGTAAATGCTTTCTATGTCTTTTCCCCTCTACCACTGCATCAGAATGTCCTGTGACATCATGGAATGTTTGAGTGCCTTACTGTAACTAAAGAGTCAGTTGGTCATCTCAGGCTGAGGAGCTGGTAGCTCGCTCCTGGTGGGATTTTCTCCTTGCATCCTGTTACCTTATAACTTGTCACCTATCTACCTGCTAATAAAGAGGGATCTACTACTACACCTGGACTACGCATCATCATTTGTGTACCACATATAGCTAAAAAATGAGTAAGGAAACATTGTCAGTGTTGGCTATTCTGAGCTATCACCAAAGACATCAGGGAACGTGGAGCTACTATCAGATCTCAGAACACTAGCCTGTGCCTTTCCTTCTAAAGGAGCAACAGGCATCCAGTGAGCTGCATGGCCCACCTTACCACCCCTTCCATAAACCTATGCTGTGAGGTAAACACGAAGGCTAGTAACAGGAGATAACAGGAAAGGGGATTGGAAGGAGGTGAGAAAAGATTTGAAAAGTGCAGGACAGCTCTGTATATTTTTGTAAAGGGGGTGAGGTTGTCTCCTAACTGTTCTCAGAATGGTTCTGTCCGCCTGCAGATGGGTATTGTGCCGGCACTGTGAAGGGAAAGCACAATTATAGTTGTAACTCTCCTACAATTTCTAACCATACCTATGCACGTACTGCTAACTATTTACATACTGTTCTACCCAGAATTCTCTCTTGTTCCACTTGGGCCTTATTGGTTTCCTGTCTTGCAATCTGATTGCGCTCTAGGGAAAACAACACAGACAAGAACATAGAAAACATTGTGCCAACAAATGCCTTGGAGTAGTGTCCTAAAATAGGCCCTTAGGGTTTACCTGTTCCATTCCTTTTGGGATGTTTAGTATAGATTTCTTCTATTTAGAACAACTAAAATGGTAATGCTCATGGAAATTGTCATAAGTGTTAATGTCACACCTAAAATCCCTGAGAAGTCTTTCACTCTGCCGAGGTTTCAAATGTTCTAGAAAATGTCACCATCGCACCTTGAAAGTTAAATCACTATGTGATGATAATATCACTCTGATGAAGCAAAGCGTCGCATATTTTGCGACCTTGCCGAAGTCATGAACCTCGTTTATGTGTAACAAGGTAATAAGTGTACGTCTTACTAACGTTTATATTTAGTTTGAATAAGGATTAAGAAGCTTGCCTATGTGTATTCCTAATCATTTTAATCCGTGTCTGTAAAATATGGCCGCCGCTTGTATTTAGTTACTGCGCATGCGTCAGCCACACTCACGTGTCCTGACGGGTCTGCAGAAGTGGAGGGAAATTTATGCGCATGTGTAATTCATAGCTTTGCCTACAACGTGGTACTGCTCGTGCCACTGCTCTTGTGTATGTTATGTGTAGCTAACATTTAGACTGCATAAGTATATTTTGTAGTGATAAGTTGAAAGTTCAAACCAAAATGATGTGTTTTCATAACGTTATTTCTATGTATTAATTTGTTTTCGCTTACTTTTCATGTACCGCGGGGAATGGGGGTCTGTTTGTACCGATGAGCCATCTTGGAGGTCCCTTCTGCGCATGATCACTTTTCCAGGGACCTGACAACTTTGGCTGATGGAACTTAGCCAGCTGGCAGTGATGGGCAAGATGCTCCTGAGAACTGACCTGAAAAACCCAGGAAAACAGAGACAATTGTCCTAGCTCGGCAACAATGTATATTGTCACTCATATTTCTGCACAATTTCTCATGGGAACCCCAATCTCGCTAGGCGGTACCCAAATATGTAAATGTAGCATCTAAATAGACTGATATGATTGGTGTGTTACCCAAAGCCTACCTTAGGACCAATCGAAATTGGGGATTCTGACACTTTGCAACATTTGGGGGGTGGTACCCTGTCCCAAAACAGTATATCTACCCTGGGTTCACCTAGGGAATTGTCCGACTTGTCTGGTTTAGCTGACCTGTCACTGACCCATCGTACTCAATAGGTGACTGAAGATACAGAGCGCTGCGGAGCACTCTGTCCGAAATTGACCATAGACTAAGGTTTTACTGAACCTTAAAGTGCTGGCGAAGCACTTTGCTGGGAGTTCGCTGACCCAATCGGGGTCTTGATCGATAGCTGCAGAGAGGGTGGAACGCAGGCGTTGCTTCCAAACTGCGGGTGTGGTCCTGTCCTGAGCGGTCCTGTCCTGAGGGTTTGCTGTCCTGTCCTGAGGTCCTGTCCTGATTCCTAATCTGAGGGTATCCTGTCCTGTCCGGGGTGTCCATTCTGCACCTGCTGTCCTTTGAGGGGTATCCTTCCTTGAGGGTTTCCTGTCCTTAACTGACCCGTGGCCAGGGTTTGGTTTCCACACCAGTCTAGGTAAATACTGCTCTAAGTTCCTTAAACTTGCACCTTTCTATATTTAAGTCTTTTGCTTTAATAAAAGACATCTTGCATACATTGATTTTTCCATGCTTTTGCCGCAAACTATTGAAACGTAAAGTCATTTGCATAATTTTTCTTGATATGTTCTCATGTTACCCTATCTTTTAGAGATCATATTTTGCATTGCAGTTTGTCATTTTCTGATATGGTCTAGAACGACCTTACTTAGATTTTCTAAAGAATTCCTGCCTTGAATGCATAGCATATTTCCTTCGCATCTCATTATTGCATTTTAATGATTACCCTGACTTTATTTCTCTATAGTTATGTATTTTTCATTATCTTGATTATCGATTGCCTTATTCTTGTAAATCTCATGCTTTCAGAAAACGAACTTTAGATAAACATTTTAAACTTCCAGTTGTCCGTGGTCATTTCCAACAGTATTGAATGTCATTTGAAATTGCATTTGCTGCCTTTCCTTTTACAGCTAGGCCCCTGATCCATTGAAGTCATAGGTACCCGTGTCGGTGGATGGTAAGTCGGGTACACTAAGTAATAACAGTAGGGAACACACACAATTGGTAGCAGCCCGTGAAGTCGCCTGGTCAATGAATAGTGTGAATTGAAAGTATATGGGCCCTGAAGCCGGAAACGGCAAAATCATTGGCTGGGTGACCTCGCGCGCTCTATCAGTTTTCTGGTAGATCAGAGGATGGTTAGGGACTAGCTAAAGGTTAGGTAGAACTAGTTAGACTAGTTAAGTCGGAAGCTGCTAGTACATTAATGCTGCTATAAGAGCGGCTGTTCCGAGGGGACTGATCACTCTCTTGTGAATACGCTGCTGAAATCAATGAACTGTTTTTTCATTATTATTCTTGTTCTTATATTGTTATATGTATTAATCCATGCATTTGTAAACCCTATTGTTTCTTGTTGTCCGAACTCCCCGGGGAATTGAAAGGGCAAGTGGTGAATAGAATCCATTGTCCTGAGGTCACAGGCTTAAGGAAAGTTAGGTGCAGGTTAGGATAACCGGGAAGCACTAACTAGGGTTTTTCTGAATATATGTGTGAATAAATGTCAGTAACGAGGTTCATTGGCAAAATTCCCATAGTGGCATAACCTAGTAAGGGTCACATCGGAAGAGTAGCAGGTTCATCGGAGCTTGGGTGAAAGCAAAGGGGTCCGCTGGGAAACCTTAGACTCGGATATATCCCGGAAAGAAGTGGATGAGTTTAGGGGAATAACAGGTTCACCGATGCTAGAGTGAAGGGTAGGCGGAAGAGATCTGCCCGCAGCGCGTGAAAAGTAAATGGAAGTAGTTTACTTGCAGTAAAAGAAATCTTTCCTGTCTAGACACTTGAGCACTGTGGCGAATGTGTATTTGTTGTAAAATAACCAAGCACTGAGCACTTTAAAAGGAAAGAAAGTTTCCGTTACCTTGTGAAGGGAGGGAGTCAGTCGCGAAGCGCCTCTGACGTCACTCCGTGCCGCGCTGGGATTGGTAGAAACAGCGGGCGGGTAGCGGGGCTGAAATTGTAAAGGAGGGGTGAAGCGCCGAGGAGTGAGAACTGTCTCACGAAGGGGCCGCGCACCCATTGGCCAAAATTATTTGAACGCGTACACCTCATTGGTTGCACGGAATTGCAAGACGCGTTCTGATTGGAGGTGACTTTGTAAACAGAGTTAAGCGTAGAAATTGTATGTGGCACTCGTATTGTCCAGAGACTAGACCCGATCCAAGAAACCAAGGGTTTGAAAGGGATCAGTGGAAAGCTAATAGATACGATATTATGTACGGAGCTAAGAGAAAGATGTCCCTTGTAAGCAGGGTAAAGAATTATTTCAAAACGGACAAACCGATTAAATCTAGAGAGGGCGTTACTATCCCGCCACCGAATACTCCTGCCTCATTCATGATGTTTGACCGAGGGTACAATACCTGTGTGTGGTTGGAGAATTGGGTAAGGTACACAAAAGATGACGGAGTATTGGCTTTTCCGTTAGACGGTACCTTCAATGGTAGGATTTTATTCAATTTGAGAACCCGCATGAATGAATTACATCCCAGACCGAGACTAACGCAGTATGAGGCATTAGAGGAATGGGAGATTGAGGCTTTTGAAAGAGAGAAACCTCGAATGGACAAAGGTCTGACCAAGTGGTATCCAAGGCTGAAACAAGAGACCAGGGATAAGAGGATGAAACAGTGGAGGCAGAGCATGATTGTTGAGGGTCTGTTCCCCATGATGCCAGCATGTACCCCTTCGGGGGAAGGGAAAAAGACAGAAAAATGTAAGCATTGGGGAGCCCTTGGAGAGTCAGACGATGAATTGTTAGATGACATCTTTACGAGAAGTCCGCCCCCTTATAATGAGGGAGCCCGACCTTCCTGTGCAGGAGAGAATCCCCAGCGTCCATCTATTAAGGAGGAAGACAGATCCCTATGTAGGGGGGGAGGTGGCCAGGTGTTGCCCTATTTTGAGAACCCCGGACCCGCAGAGGTACGCAATATATATCCTAGAATGCCCGAGAGCTCAGAGGAAAAATATTCCCGTGAAAGAACATTTTTTCCCAGACCTCTGTATGAAAACGAAGAAAAGCCAGTAAGTTCAGGAGTACCCTTTTTGCAGCCTCCATATGGGGAAGAGCGTAGGTCATTTGGCACAGGAACTTTGTTCCCGAAACCAAATTATGGTGGGGGTCCAAGTGAGACGCATCCTACTGCCCCGAGTCTTACCCCTCACCTGACCCCACAGATAATACCTGAGCGGACATTAGGAAGAGTACTAGATGAAAGGGAGCAAGAGGCCCTAGCTAGACAGAGGACAGAAATAATTCAGAAGATCTCCCAGTTAAATACCAGTCCTGAAGCTTTGACTATTCCGGTAACAATCGGACCAGTGGTTCCGTTGTACGGGAATAATCAAGGAGGTCTGAACCCTCCGGTTATGAACCCGATAATGGCCACGCCGAGGCAAGAGCCCCTACTGATAGACGATCAGTCCAGTGAGTGTGAGTCTGAAGTGGTGTTCTTGGATCTACCAAACAAACAGACCGGAAAGGGAGTGCATAAGAGGCATAATCCTTTTGATGCGAAAGAAATTAAATTAGAATCAGCAACAGGGACAAGGAGTGTTTCCTTGGTAACGCCAGAAGAGATTGAAAATTGGAGTCGTGATTTAGAAAAACAGGCTCCGCAAACGAAACCTTTAGACCTCTACAAGCTGAGGGTAGAAATAGAGGAATTGATGGCAGGAAATGTGGGGTTAGACAGATTAAATACCTATTCTGAAGAAGAATTGCTGTTCATGTGTAAAAGCCTTACCAGAAGTACCAGGGTGCTCCACGAAAAACTGACCGACACTGCAGCTAGTATGGGGATAGATATATCGAGATCAAAGCCCTTGCAGAAACCATACCGAGCTGAGTTCTCAGATAAGGATTTAGAGAACTTAAATGTGTCAGGGAGGAAGTTGCAGATTAAAGAGTTGCTTGCAGTTTTGCAAAAATGGGGAGACGTGGAAAGGTGGAAAACGAGGTGGGCACGTAAGAAAGATGAGGCCCGATCGAGACAAGCTACCCCTGAGTTCCCTCTGAGAGAAGTAGACAAACCCGAAACATTATGCCCCATGCGGGAAGTACCAGGTGGGAGGTATGTGCACGTTCCATGGTCCAGACAGGATATTGTGTCCTTTACTAACGATTTCCCGAAACTGCGCGAGAAGCCGGTTGAATGGTACCGGCAAGTAGAAAGGTTCATAAAGGTGCAGAAATGCCTGTGGAAAGACCTGGATGGGTTTTTCGACATTGTGGTCCCGGTCGATCTATGGACCGAGTGTAAAATAGCCATAGCCTGGCCTAGTGAGGAGTATACAAGAGATAAAGAAACGGGGGAACCTTCGAAGGAAGTCATGAGAAAGTATGAACAAGTAATTCAGCACTTGAAACTAAAAGTGCCAGCTAAGGAAACTGATTGGACCAGGATAGATAGAACAACACAGGAAAGAGAGGAGACAGTGCACTCCTATTATGAAAGGCTGTTGCAGGTGTTTAAAACATACAGTGGTATAGATAACATCGAGATGAAGGACATGACGCACTTCATTTACAGGTTTGTAAACGGTTTAAGACCAGAAATTTGTCAGTGGATAAAAGATAACAAAATCTGTTGGCACTCCAAAAAGGTAGACGAGGTCCTGCGGTACGCAAAGTACTGCGAGGACGAGATGGCAGAAAAGAAAAAGGCTCTCAAGGAAAAAGTGATGTGGGCTCAGGTGAAGCTCGCAGAACAGCAGGAAAAGCAGTTGAGTAACATGGTCAAAAATACAAAGAACGAAGGCCCTGGGGGAGGGAGAGGAGGCAAGCCCCGGCCCAAAATGAGCAGGGAGGAGGCTATGAAGAAATGTCCCTGCCATCAGTGCGGCGAAATTGGACACTGGCGTAACGAGTGTCCTTACTTGCCCGAAGATAACCCCAAAACTCCTGATTTAACTCCACAGACGCAGAAAGAGAGACCAAGAAAGACTCAACCACAGGTAAAAACAGTTCAGGTGCCCCGAGCACCAAAGCAAGTATACAGGGGAAAACAGGCAGAGGGAGATGAGATAGAAGTCTGGGAAAGCAATGAGAACAGAAATGCAGCAACTTCGCAGTATCTTCTAAATGATACCTTCCTTTGTGATGACCAGTACTGACGGGGCCTGAGAGGGGAGGACGAGGAGTGCGTACTTGGCGCCTCCTTGCTGGTAGACCAGTCCGGACCATACATTGAAGGAAAGGTTGACGGAAACGATGTCACCTTTCTGTTGGACACTGGCGCTACCCGTTCTACTGTGAGAACAGTGGACGTTCCAAACCTACCCCTCTCGGGAGAAGCCATCCAAGTAGTGGGTGTATCTAATCAATTGATTAGTACTCCTGTTACCAAGCCCATGGAGATCTCAATTGGAAATTTTAGGGAAATGCATAGATTTGTCGTTTGTGACACCAGTCCGGTAAACTTACTGGGACGTGATTTGCTGTGCAAAATGAACTGTACCATCTTTTGCACACCAAAGGGTGTGGAAATTCAGACCCCAGATGAAGACGGCATTTATAAATTAATGTTAGTCAGACCTGACTCGGAAATTAAACGAATGACCATGCAGGATTTGCCCAAAGAACTCCAAGAAGCAGTAAAGCCAGAGGTGTGGGACTTTACCGGGAAAGATGTAGGGTTAATGAAAAATGTGGACCCCATACAGATAGCAATAAAGGACAATGCAGTATACCCCAATACTAAACCCTACAGGATGAATGCAGAAGTAAAAGCTGGTGTTGCTGTGGAAATAAAGAAATTGTTAGAAGGAAACATCATACAGGAGGTGATGAGTAGCCCATGTAACTCTCCGATTATGGGCATTAAGAAGCCTAGTGGCAAGTACAGAGTAGTACAGGATCTACGAAAAGTCAACAAAATAGTAGTCCCCTGTTGCCCTATTGTCCCGAATCCAGCAGTGATTCTGTATCAGATTCCCTGGGATGCTGAGTGGTTCACCGTGATAGACTTGTGTCATGCATTCTTTTCCATTCCCTTGCATCCAGATAGCAAATTTCTTTTCTCATTTGCCTTCGAAGGTCACGTGTATTGCTGGAACAGGGTCCCTCAAGGGTATACAGAGAGCCCCTCTATCTTTAATCAGATCTTGAAAAAATGTTTGGAAACTTTAGTCCTACCTGGGAACTCTGTCTTAGTGCAATATATAGACGACCTCTTGGTGGCGTCTAAAAGTCATAAGGATTATGTGATTGACACCATTGCCTTACTGAATCACCTGTGTGAAAAGGGACATAAAGTGTCCCCTGACAAGTTACAGTTTTGTGCAAAATCGGTGAAATATCTGGGGCACCAGATAGAAAAAGGTGTCAGAAAAGTGACATCGGAAAGAGTGAGAATAATTCAAAAGATGCAGTTGCCCCGTACTCAGAAAGAGATCAGAATGTTCCTGGGTGTGATAGGATACTGCAGGCAGTGGATTCTGGGATTTGCAGTCCTAGCCAGGCCCTTGATAAAAATGACTAAGAGAGGAACACCCGAAATTGTAGAATGGGATGATGAAAGCTTAACGGCCTTCACCAAACTACGAGATTGTCTGTGTACTGCTCCTGCACTGGGAATGCCAGACTACTCCAAAGAGTTTGCCCTATTCTGTGACACTCGCGATAATTGCGCATTGTCAGTCCTAACTCAAGAACATGGTACAACGAGAAGGCCTGTGGCATACTTCTCTGCCACCTTAGATCCAGTGGCTGCTGGATTACCAGGTTGTCTGAAAGCAGTAGCTGCTACCTCTGCCAGTTTAGAGCAGAGTGAGTCAATTGTCATGGGACATCCGGTAACTGTGTATGTTCCGCATGGAGTGGTAATTTTGTTGACCAGAACCAAAACTCAGTATCTCACCCCTAGTCGGCTAACTAAATATGAGAGGATTCTTGTGGGTGCTGCAAATGTAAACATTGTTAGGTGCAGTATTCTGAACCCAGCCACTTTACTCCCCGACCCAAAGGATATGGAAGGGGGGGTGGATGATGAACATGATTGTATTGATCTAACTGAATTCAATACCAAGCCACGCCCAGACATAAAGGAAACGCCATTGCCTGTGCATGACAAAGAACTATTTGTAGATGGTTCATGTCTAAGGCATGAACAAGGAGGCCTGAGTGCTGCCTATGCAGTAGTGTCCCTAGAGAAAATTGAGGAAGCAGGTTATCTATATCACATCAAGTCTGCACAAGTAGCCGAATTGATTGCTATGATAAAAGCTTGCCAAATTGGGAAGAACATACGCATAACAGTGTATACTGACAGTCAGTACTGTTATGGGGTTGTGCATGACTTTGGCCAGTTGTGGCTACAGAGGGAGTTCCTGACTTCATCAGGTACCCCTATTCGAAATGGAAAAGTTGTCCAAGACCTTTTAGAGGCAATCCAGTTACCAAAGGAACTGGCAGTGGTAAAATGTGCTGCTCATAAGAAGAGCATGGACAAGGTATCACTGGGAAACGATTATGCTGATCGAGTGGCCCAATGGTGCGCTAGAGATCGGTATATCGTAAATCCGAAATGAGGGGGGCCAGGAACCAGCTGCCAACTTCAGGTGTTTGAGGAAGTGCCTACATGGGATGAAGTGAAAGAGTGGCAGCAGGCGGCACCTTGGCAAGAAAGAGAGAAGTGGAAGGACGATGGGTGTAGACCAAGACGTGTGGATGGTGTCATCTTGGGTCCAACTGGTATGCCTGTATTGCCTAGACACTTACTTAGCACAATGGCGAGGTTGATACATGAAGGATCACACATTGGTAGGGATGCCATGATTCTAGTGTTCCAACAGACTTGGTACAGTAAAAAGTTCAGAAAAGTAGCGGAATCCCTCTGCCAGAGGTGCCTGTCATGTCAAAAGATGAACCCAGGGAAGAGGACTGTGGTGGAACTGGGGAAAATTGGGAGGTCTGGGGGTCCCTTTGTAAGGATACAGGTTGATTTCATCACCATGCCCCGTTGTGAAGGGAAAAGATATGTCCTTGTCATGGTCTGTTTATTTTCCAAGTGGGTGGAAGCTTTCCCTACTCCCCAAAATGACGCAAAAACAGTAGCTAAGTGTTTATTAAAAGAACTGATACCTAGGTTTGGGGTTCCAGTCACTATTGAATCAGACCAAGGCTCACATTTTCAGAATGCAGTGATCGACGAACTCTGTAAGGCCTTTGGGATTTCCCAAAAGCTTCACTGTGCCTACCGACCAGAGGCTTCTGGAGTAGTGGAACAAATAAATGGAACTATCAAGAACAGACTAGCAAAACTGTGTGATGCAACTAAATTGACCTGGGTGAAGGCCCTACCCTTGGTCCTGATGGGACTCAGAAGTATTCCTGATCGCAAGACAGGCCTAAGTCCCCATGAAATCATTATGGGAAGAGTGATGAGACAAGCATGGGTGCCTGGAAGCAAACTGTTGAGTATTACTGATGATTTGGTGCTTGAATACTGCAAAAGATTGGGTGACCAAGTGCGTTCTATCTCTCGCCAGATCGGAGAAGACGCCATCCTCAATCCAACGACTCCTCTCCACAAACTGGTCCCGGGGGACTGGGTGAAGATAAAGAAGCATACTCGGAAGAGCTGCCTGGAGCCAAGGTGGGGAGAAAAACGTCAGGTGATTCTGGTGACTACCACAGCAGTCAAGTGTGCAGGGGTTCCGCGTTGGATACACGCCAGCCACACCCAGAAGGTACCACCAGACGAAGTGCCTGAAGCAGAAGGGCGTCCAACAGAGGACTCTGCAGGAGCCAGACCAGGAGTAGCTGACAACGTACAGCCCAGTACCAGTCAAGCTGCAGAATCAGCAAACGTTGGCCCAAGGATAGTTGATGACGAACTACCAAGAGTCCAGCCTGCTGAAGGGGTCCAAGAAGCTGAGCCAGAAGTAGCTGGAGACGAGCTGCCTAGCATATGGCCAGAAGAGTGGATTCCCTTGATTGATCTCACCGAAGACCCCATCCGAACAAGTGAACGACTTTGGGAAGGTAGAGAGTGGACTAGAGAGGAAAAGCAAGGCACAGGCGAAGAACCTCAGACTGTTGAGATTCACATCAAAACTGAGGAAGGAGAAGGTCAGACAGGGACAGAGCACGTGATTGATACAGAACAAGTGAATAAGACTGAACAAGTGCTCGATACTGAACAAGTGAAGGATCCTGAACAAGAGAGGAATACAGAACAAGTGATTGATACTCCTCCACTGACACCTGATATCGGGAAGGGACAGACTAGACATAGTGTAATAGTTCGAGCAGAAGAAAGTCCAGAGATCGAAGTGCTTGAACAGGATCAGATAGAATTAGAAGAACGTGTTCAGGAAACAGAATCAGAGACACTTGAAGAGCAAACACACAGTATACCTGAACAAGGCCAGATTAGTACCCAGGCAGAAGAAACAGATGCTAGCCCTGGAATTAGTAAGATAGAAGAAGAAGAAACTGAAACAGAATTGCCACAAGCTAATGAAAATAAGAGAGCAAGAGAAGAAAACGAAGTCCTAGTACCAACCAAAAGACTAAAGAAAAGAAAGCATCTTGAGCCTAAATACATAAAGAAATTGAGATTGAGAATAAAAACAGTAGAAGAAAAACGTGCAGAAGAAAGGAGAAGTGCTCGTATAGCAGAACAACCAGAAGACTCTTCCAAAAGAAGGAGAGATCGGATAAAGAGACAAAACAAAAAGTACAAGTCACCTGAATGGACACTTGTGTTAGAAGAACTTGAAGATCTCGATATCACTGACGTAAGCGACGGAGAGCCCGTCCCTGAGTACTCTGACGAAGAGGAAGAAGAACCACCGTGAATTTGCACAAAGTAAGATACTTGTGTAGAGACACAAAGAGGGGTTGACAAACTTCTTCTGAAGCCAAAATGTCTGATTCAAACGTGAATGGTAGACCCAGTCGCAGCTGTTGCAAAACATGCTGCAAGGTATGTGTCTGTAGTATAGTTGTCCTGATATTACTCTGGATAGGACTAACAATTTTCATTCCCTTTGCTGTAAGCAAAGATACTAATATTGTCCCTACTGAAATTGTAAATACTGACAGTGAAGAGCTGACAACACAGAGTGTAGCTAGACATGAGAGAGCACTGAGACAAACAAAACAAGACTTAGAAGCATCAGATGAGGAAGAACTACACTATCATAGAATCAAAAACAGGACACGCTTAAATGTTTTCGCAAACTTGTTAATACACTATGTAGAGACTATGGAAATTGAAGATTGCTATGTCTGCATGAAGCTACCTACCTCTGTAGCTGAAGGCGTGACATACCATCACTTACCGCTGACATATGGAATTTCCTGTAGCATTTTAGCTAGTTCATTTTACAAAAGAGGACCGTTACAGTACTATTACTCTAATAATGACGTGATCTTTTCTGAGCTTCCTATACGTGGGAACTTGAATCCTGTACATACCAAAAGTGACGCAATACGATACATGGGGGATTATTTCCTGACTATAGGTAACATTGACATAGCGGACGCACACAGAGATAACTTGACTTGTTCTTTGCATGAGCAGGAAAAGATGTTCCTAAACATGGCAGAGAAAAGGAGAATTAAAATACAAAAGAAGGCTAATGACGAAAGTCAGAAAAAGCCAAAGTGGGCAGAGAACATGGAAGGCACCTCAACTGGTGGGGCGGGTCCTGCTCTGTTGCTGGATTTTGAAAAGAAAGGCAAGCTATGTCTTCACCGCGAGAAGACTAGCTATTATAACAACATTTTCATTGGTTCCAGTGAATGCGAACATAATTACAAGGTAATTGGAGGTTGGGGTTTCAAAAATGGGTCAGAGCCTGTGTTTCCCGGAATTTATTATATTTGTGGAGACAAGGCTTGTTTCAAATTGCCGGATCACTGGTATGGAAGTTGCTATTTTGGCATTGTCTTCCCGAAAATATACCATGTGAATGGAGTTGCTGGAAGCAGTGAAAATACTAATGGCTTAGTGCGTAGTAAAAGAGAAAGTATAGGTGAAATTATGGGTAGTATTTTCAGTGCACTGATACCTGGAGTGGGAGTGGTTCTGAACACTCACAGAATTTGCAAATTGTCCACTATAGTGGATGTGTTGTCGACTGAGACAGCTCATGGATTTCTGCTGGTCAATACCGAAATGGTTGCGATCAGATCAATGGTTTTGCAGAACAGACTTGCTCTTGACACCTTATTAGCGAAAGAGGGCGGAGTCTGCCGGATGTTGAAGGCGCAACATTGTTGCACTTATATTCCGGACAAAAGTGTGCAGCTCAAAAGATATGTGAGAAACATTACTAATTTGGCAAAGGAACTCAGACCACTCGAGGTTGATAGTGCCTGGAAGAGACTGGTAGATGGTCTCTCAAATGTAGGTCATTGGTTCGCTAGTATAGGTAAAGGCTTATTGCTCAAAGTACTGATGCCAATTGGAATTATAGGTCTCATCTTATTTTTCATATTTGTCTGTTGCAAATGCCGCAAACACACAAAGAAGTATGAGGTGAATGCGAGAGAAGTAAATACAAGAGGAGTGAAAAGGAGTGTGGATGAGCTCGAATTAGAAGAGATGAATAATCAGATCTATAAAAAGGTGAAGAATTCTCACCCTACCAAAACTGAACGAGAAAAGCTGGAGCGATTGCTAGAAGAAATAGAACTGTATAAAGTGTGAAAGAAAAGTTGGCATCTGGTTCCATTTATTTGTGATGATAGTAAATATCATCAAAGAGGGGATTGATGAAGCAAAGCGTCGCATATTTTGCGACCTTGCCGAAGTCATGAACCTCGTTTATGTGTAACAAGGTAATAAGTGTACGTCTTACTAACGTTTATGTTTAGTTTGAATAAAGATTAAGAAGCTTGCCTATGTGTATTCCTAATCATTTTAATCCGTGTCTGTAAAATATGGCCGCCGCTTGTATTTAGTTACTGCGCATGCGTCAGCCACACTCACGTGTCCTGACGGGTCTGCAGAAGTGGAGGGAAATTTATGCGCATGCGTAATTCATAGCTTTGCCTACAACGTGGTACTGCTCGTGCCACTGCTCTTGTGTATGTTATGTGTAGCTAACATTTAGACTGCATAAGTATATTTTGTAGTGATAAGTTGAAAGTTCAAACCCAAATGATGTGTTTTCATAACGTTATTTCTATGTATTAATTTGTTTTCGCTTACTTTTCATGTACCGCGGGGAATGGGGGTCTGTTTGTACCGATGAGCCATCTTGGAGGTCCCTTCTGCGCATGATCACTTTTCCAGGGACCTGACAACTTTGGCTGATGGAACTTAGCCAGCTGGCAGTGATGGGCAAGATGCTCCTGAGAACTGACCTGAAAAACCCAGGAAAACAGAGACAATTGTCCTAGCTCGGCAACAATGTATATTGTCACTCATAATTCTGCACAATTTCTCATGGGAACCCCAATCTCGCTAGGCGGTACCCAAATATGTAAATGTAGCATCTAAATAGACTGATATGATTGGTGTGTTACCCAAAGCCTACCTTAGGACCAATCGAAATTGGGGATTCTGACACTTTGCAACATTTGGGGGGTGGTACCCTGTCCCAAAACAGTATATCTACCCTGGGTTCACCTAGGGAATTGTCCGACTTGTCTGGTTTAGCTGACCTGTCACTGACCCATCGTACTCAATAGGTGACTGAAGATACAGAGCGCTGCGGAGCACTCTGTCCGAAATTGACCATAGACTAAGGTTTTACTGAACCTTAAAGTGCTGGCGAAGCACTTTGCTGGGAGTTCGCTGACCCAATCGGGGTCTTGATCGATAGCTGCAGAGAGGGTGGAACGCAGGCGTTGCTTCCAAACTGCGGGTGTGGTCCTGTCCTGAGCGGTCCTGTCCTGAGGGTTTGCTGTCCTGTCCTGAGGTCCTGTCCTGATTCCTAATCTGAGGGTATCCTGTCCTGTCCGGGGTGTCCATTCTGCACCTGATGTCCTTTGAGGGGTATCCTTCCTTGAGGGTTTCCTGTCCTTAACTGACCCGTGGCCAGGGTTTGGTTTCCACACCAGTCTAGGTAAATACTGCTCTAAGTTCCTTAAACTTGCACCTTTCTATATTTCAGTCTTTTGCTTTAATAAAAGACATCTTGCATACATTGATTTTTCCATGCTTTTGCCGCAAACTATTGAAACGTAAAGTCATTTGCATAATTTTTCTTGATATGTTCTCATGTTACCCTATCTTTTAGAGATCATATTTTGCATTGCAGTTTGTCATTTTCTGATATGGTCTAGAACGACCTTACTTAGATTTTCTAAAGAATTCCTGCCTTGAATGCATAGCATATTTCCTTTGCATCTCATTATTGCATTTTAATGATTACCCTGACTTTATTTCTCTATAGTTATGTATTTTTCATTATCTTGATTATCGATTGCCTTATTCTTGTAAATCTCATGCTTTCAGAAAACGAACTTTAGATAAACATTTTAAACTTCCAGTTGTCCGTGGTCATTTCCAACAGTATTGAATGTCATTTGAAATTGCATTTGCTGCCTTTCCTTTTACAGCTAGGCCCCTGATCCATTGAAGTCATAGGTACCCGTGTCGGTGGATGGTAAGTCGGGTACACTAAGTAATAACAGTAGGGAACACACACAATTGGTAGCAGCCCGTGAAGTCGCCTGGTCAATGAATAGTGTGAATTGAAAGTATATGGGCCCTGAAGCCGGAAACGGCGAAATCATTGGCTGGGTGACCTCGCGCGCTCTATCAACTCTGTAACCTTCAAGAGGCACTGCTTTTGTGAACTTTTATCAACTGTCAACTTTCACCAGCTGTTATAATGAGCACACTATCAACTTGGGTTCAACTCTTTAACTGTGTCAGAAAAGTTTATTTTCATCAGGACACCTTTTGTCTTCATGAGGGCATTCATCAGTTAAGCTGAGTAATAAACCTGGGAGCCTGTGCCTTACTTTGTAATTATTTTGGGTTTGTGCCTTACTTGTTTCTTTTATCTCTTGTACAGGTCAGCTACCACTGGTGATGAGTCCCTGGGGGGCTGAGAGGCATCTGGAATCAGAAAAAAGGTAAGCCTAATCATGGAGTGGATCTCTCTGTATCAAGCGGTTTCTGGTTCTTGAAGCCTTTGTTTAGAGATCCTGCTCCCACTAAGGCTCTGGACAACAAGCGAGGGTGGTGGTTTGAGCATGGCCTTATATAGGTGTGCCCGCCTAAAGGGGTTGCAGATCTTGTGAGAGGGTCAATCTCGCTGGAAGATGAGTCAAAATGCCATGTCAGTCTGGACCCCAGGGTAAGCACATCAACCCTGCACCATGCCTCCTTACCCGCTCCTTCCCTTCCATGGCCCTAAGCAGTGAATCATGCCTAGGTGCAGGGGCACTGGATGTTGCAAGTGTGTACTGTCAGAGTTTGAGCTCATGGGTGGGCCAGTGGTTGTATTGTGGTGGATTCCCGACAGCCAATGAACAGCCTTTTCTGCCTTACTATGATGGCAAAAGGATTTTTGTGACCTTCCTTTCGTCCTTTATAGAGCAATATGATTTTGATGTTAAATGATTAATGAGTTAATTATTAGATTGGTGCACATCGTTCACCAATGAATTGTTTTAATGCTTTGCTTTTGTTTTGTCCTTTTCTTTCACTGACATTAAATCTGAGCAGTAGTGGGGTTTCTGGTTGGCACACTGTGCAAGCAGAAACTACAATCTTTGTCAGGGTAAGCCAGATACACACCCTAAGCAAACCTGCGCTCAACCTCTGGTAGCTTGGCACGGAGCAGTCAGGTGTAACATAAGTAGCAATGTGTACAGTTTTGCGCAACATTTCAAACAGTAAAACAGTGAAAACACCACACAAATAGACACCTGTTTGGAAACACAGAGCATAATTTAATGAACAAAACAAGACCAAAATGGCAAAAATCCAACAGGTTTAACCAAAGTTATGAATTTTTAAGGAATATCGTGAAATATAGTGCTTGAACTCATAAAGCACCAACAGGGTGTGTGCTACTCTGGGTCAAACCCAAAAGTTCCGGCCGACCATGTTGGACAGTAAAGTACCTTGTTGCATTGTGGACATAGACCGGATGTGTGGAGCAAAGGAGGCGATGTGTGGGCATCAATCCCTTTGGATGTAGGCAATGTGTTGGCTTTGAGAAATGCAAGTAAGAGATGCATTTTCGATGAACCCCAAGATGTAGGCGATGCATCATCGTTGAGCCGCACAGGTCAAGGATGAGTCGGGAACTTATTTATTTATTATTATTTATTTAGCGATTTATAAAGCGCCTGGTGACCCGGAGGCATCCCCGCGCTAATGATACAAGTGGAGACCAGAGGGGGAAGGGGAGCTTATTTGGGGAAAAGCAGAGTTTTCAGTTTTTTACGGAAGAGGAGGTGGCAGGGTTCCAGTCGCAGGAAGCGGGGGAGTGAGTTCCATCCTGCAGACGCTTTTACTGCGAACCGTCTACCGCCAGTGCGTGCCTTCCTGAATCTCGGGACGGTGGCCAGGCGTTCGTTGTCAGAGCGTAGGAGTCTAGGGGCCTTGTAGGGGGTGACCATGTCTCTCAGGATAGAAGGGCCAAGACCATTGAGGAGTTTGTGGGCAGTGCACATCGCCTTGAATTCTACCCTCTGCCGCACTGGAAGCCAATGTAGGGCCTTCAGCGCTGGTCTGGCAGAGGTTCTGGAAGGGAGGTCCATAAGGAGCCGGGCTGCCGCGTTTTGAGTTCGCTGGAGTTTGGCCAGGGTAGATTTAGGGGCTCCCAGATAGACAGCATTGCTATAGTCTAGCCGGGCAAGGATCAAACCTTGAATCAAGAGTTTCCTAGATAGGGGCGGGAGTAGTGGGAGGATTTTACGGATGGAACGCATAAGTCCGAAGCAGGTGCCTGCTGTTTTGGCTGCCTGGGTCTTCATGGACACTGATGCTGTTATGCCGCGCAGTTAGCCATGCAATGTCTTCTGCCTTTGCAGCAACGGTGATGCTTCGGAGTCAAGTGTAATACTATGGCTCCAATCCATGCAACAATGGTGATGCATTGAATTTGGTAGTCGCAGCAGTTTCTACCCACTTGCAAGGGCCAGGACTGGACTGGCAGAACTTGGCAGGGCAGACTCTCAGAGTCCAGGTGCAGTTGGTGATTGGAGTGACATTTTTGGGGTCTCTGAGACTTGCAACAAGAGGCAAGCCTGCAAGTGCTTGGAGTCACGGTGGCACTGAGTTGTATAGGTGCAGGTCCATTCCTTGTCACTCCCAGGAAAGAAGTGAAGCAAGCAGCAGGTCATCACAGCAGAGCAGGAGTCCAGCAGAGTGGCAATCCTTTTAGCAGCACAGCAGTCTTTCATCCTGGCAGAATATCCTCAGGGGTCTAGTACTTATTCCAAGTTGGGCATTTGAAGTGGGAGAGTCTTCAAAGAGAGGCCTTTGAAGTGCATAGAGGTCCTGCCCTTCCTTTCCTGGTTCCAGACTCACTAAAGGGGGACATGGAGCCATTTGTGAGGGGAAAGGACACAGCCTATTCACCTGTGTCAACTCCTTTCTCCCATCCTGTCCAAGATGACCCATCATGATGTGGATGGCCCATCAGTCACATCTAAGCTTCCTTTGTGTGTGGCTGTCTGGAGGGAGTGCACACCCCAAGCTGTCACCCACCTCAGTCATGTATTCAGAGAAGGGCAGAAGACACCAAATGGCTAAAGTAAGAAAATGCCAACTTTCTAAAAGTTACATTTTCAGAATTTCAATTTAAAATCGAATTTCAGCATAAGTTAGGATTTTAAATTGTGATTTCAAAGACACCAAACTTAGGGCCCGTCTCTTCCAACTGTAAATTACACTTATAAAATGTAATAGGGTAATCCCAATGTTAACTTATGGGTGAGATAGGCCTCACAGTAGTGAAAAATGACTTTAAGAGTATTTTACTACTAGGACATTTAAAACTTAAATGTACATGTCCTACTTTTTAAATGCACTACACCTTGCCCTTGGACCTAACTTAAGGGTGACATATGTATTAAAAAGGAAGGTTTGGGCCTGGCATAGGGCACTAGTACATAATAGGGCAGGGGATGGAAACTACCTCTCAGTCCCTAGTATATAATAGGGCATGGTAGTTTAGAGGCCAGCTGCACTTTTCTGCACTTGCATGTGTGCACTGCTGAGCCTGAGGTCAGCTTAAAAGTAGCCCTATGCTGCAGGACTGCTTTAAAAAAGTAAATAGTTCCCAAATTCGACTTTTGTGTTTGAGGCACATAAATATGGATAACCTTCAGTCTTTGGACATATTAGGTACCCCCAGGGTCTCCAACGAGGTGTTCATGGGGTGGGGTGTCAGGTACCTATAAGGTGGGACCTTATAAAATAAGTTTTGTATGCACTGGGTTATGTGAAAATGCACATTTCACTCCTAACATTGTGATAAAGTGCTACCAAAAATAGACTTTGGTGGTAGGAGCACTATGGAGGGAGGATCTGTTCTATATCTGCATATTCAGACCCCCTAAAGTCTCCCCTAGGTATACCAGGGTTGTGGGTATATATGTTTTGATAAGCCCCAATGCTATGAAAATGGCCCAAGCCGTTTTTCCCATTGCAAACTCCCTATCACATAGGTTCACCTGGGAGAAAGTTATTAACTAATAACTCTTGATAGGAGAAGGCTAAAAGAACCATTCAAAGACTTTCCAGAATGGTATTAATAAATCCAACAATATGACATTGTTGAAATTCTCCTAAAATGTACATACAAGAAGTCATAAGACTTTCTTGTTTGTAAGTCCAAATTCAGCCTTCCAGTGGCCTGTACTTAATGGTCAGAGTTAAGGGGATTAGCCAGGCTTCTTTGAAGATGTGATAAAGAGCCCCTGGGGTTGAACAGCTCTGATGGGAGGGCAGGGTCTGGTTGCACAAGAATGCCAGAGCAGGGAGAGGAGTCATAAACAATGGACGTTTATGGAAAGGGAGGACCCCAGTGTCATTTACAACTTTACCCTTGTGAACCCCAGCCAGATGCTAGGATTAAGGAAGGGATAAGCCGATGCAAGGGGAAGAGACTATGGAGATTAGCCATCCTAGGGGTGTGTTTAGCCAGCTCTTCTCTCCTTGCTGGAAAATCAGCCATTATGAATTTTGAAGAAGTGGTGCAGGCTGTGATAAAATAGTGCCACACTCTGCAGGAAGTGGTCAGATGTTTAGGTGGTACCTTGCATCCCATTGGACAGGCGTGACCTCCTGCTTCACACAGAGAAGTTGGAATAAGAATCTGAGAAGGTCAGAGCCCCTCAGATCTGCCGCTTGAAATGTAAGAAAGCAAGACGGGCCATGCTGGAAGTCTGATGTGGATTTCCTAAGACCTGCACTCTGAAGACTGCACCTTCTGCACCATCTGAAACTACAGTCTTTGGATTACCTTGCTGTACAAAAGACTGAAGAGTGGACTCCCTGCAAGCTACAGGTTAACAGAGCACACATGCAACATTACCACCAAGAATTCTCAACCTTGCGAACTACCAGTAAATTTGTAAGGGTTTTGTCCAAGTGGATTGTGGGAACTGAAGTCCTCAACTTTCAAGGACCATCTTGGATCTTGCAGACCATTGGAGTGAGTTTGTGACACTTTGGGACTCTTTGGGGAACTTCAAGAAGAGGTTCCAGAAGTTTGGAGAACTTTAAAGCAACTTTGGAAAGAAGCTCCATAAGGGGACGAACTCAAACTGGCCAGCCAATCCGCTTGCCTTCAACTGCGAGTCGGCCTGCCGTCCAGGTTTGCCCCCCTGAAAAGCTGCCAGGTCCTACTTCCAGAGTTTGACCAGGAGTAGTCAAAACTCGAGGCCGGCGAACCCTCACTGAATCCGGCCTGGTAAAGAGCATTGTGGTACCCCGTGAGAAACAGCACCATTAAAGTGTCTAAGTCCGAACGAAGAAAAGGTGACCGGGAGCAATCGCAAAATTGAAGCCGCCTGCCTTCAACAACGTGTCTTGCTGGATCCTTGATTTACCCCACTGGAATGCTCCGCATTATGGACAAAGACCGGATGTGTGGAGCAAAGAAGGCGATGTGTGGGCATCAATCCCTTTGGATGTGGGCAATGTGTTGGCTTCGAGAAATGCAAGTAAGAGATGCATTGTCGGTGAACCCCAAGATGTAGGTGATGCATCATCGTTGAGCGGCACAGGTCAAGGATGAGTCGGGAACTGATGCTGTTATGCCACACAGTTAGCCATGCAATGTCTTCTGCCTTTACAGCTACAGGTTAACAGAGCTCACATGCAACATTACCACCAAGAATTCTCAACCTTGCGAACTACCAGTGAATTTGTAAGGGTTTTGTCCAAGTGGATTGTGGGAACTGAAGTCCTCAACTTTCAAGGACCATCTTGGATCTTCCAGACCATTGGAGTGAGTTTGTGACACTTTTGGACTCTTTGGGGAACTTCAAGAAGAGGTTCCAGAAGTTTGGAGAACTTTAGAGCAACTTTGGAAAGAAGCTCCATAAGGGGACGAACTCAAACTGGCCAGCCAATCCGCTTGCCTTCAACCGCGAGTCGGCCTGCCGTCCAGGTTTGCCCCGCTGAAAAGCTGCCAGGTCCTACTTCCAGAGTTTGACCAGGAGTAGTCAAAACCCGAGGCCGGCGAACCCTCACTGAATCCGGCCTGGTAAAGAGCATTATGGTACCCTGCGAGAAACAGCACCATAAAAGTGTCTAAGTCCGAACGAAGTAAAGGTGACCGGGAGCAATCGCAAAATCCAAGCCGCCAGCCTTCAACAACGTGTCGTCCCGGATCCTTGATTTACCCCGCTGGAATGGTCCGCACGTCGGACTTCCATAGGTTTCACCGGGAGCTCATCACAAGTTAATCCGGCGACCCTCACTGAATATGTACTGGCTGAGAGCTTTGAGAGACCCCAGGAAGAAAAGCTCCAGAAAAGTTTCTAAGTCTGAAGGTAAAAACTTTGACTCAGACCTGCCATGACAGGTAGCCACCCAGGGCTCCATCACAGTTGGCCTGAAACTTTGACTTTGATCTGGTCTATCTCTACTAGATGTCCTGGTTAGGCTCCATAGGTTTCTATGTGCCAGAAAGTGCTAAATCTTTGAAAACTCATACCTCCGGTTCCTTACATTCGATCTTTGTCGTTTTGGTGTTATTTTGAAGGTAAAATAGTTCCTATTTTTATAAATTGGTGTTGGATTTTTATTTTGTAGTGTGTCTTAATTATTTACTGAAATGTTTGTTTTAAATTCTTTACATACCTGTCTTTGAAGTTAAGCCTATCTGCTCGCAGCCAAGCTACCAAGGGTTGAGCATGGGAATACTTTTCTAAGACCTATTCTGAGTCCTATACTGTGTTAGTGGCCTTATTACCAGTGGCAGATATACATTTGCCCCTATTAATAATCTACTTTACCAACAGTTACCATGTTTAAAGTTGAGAGCACATGCATTTTAGCACTGGTTAGCAGTGGTAATGTTCCCAGAATCCTAAAGCCAGCAAAAAACAAAGTCAGCAAAGCAGAAGGTTAGAAGGCAAAAAAGGCAGGTGAAACCCTGCCAAGGATGCCAGGTCTAGCAAACATCATATTAAGACCTTTGTTTGAACCCACTAAGGCACTTTGTTAGTGACCTGATTTGCAGGGAGGCCAGCGTAACTAGTGCCAGAGGTTAACTGAAAATGATGTGTGTTCCTGTCTTGTAAATAATTCACATTAAATGCATTGATGCCAAAGTGTCATTGTGGATAATATATTGGATTCGTGCATTTGCAGAAACTGCATTAGAGGCAGAAGTGTTGTCATTTTGTCTTCCCCCTGATATGTCAATTTTGAAAGGTAAAGTGGAATTGTTGCTTATTGCACAATACACAATCACTGGCTCACAGGGTCAGAACAGACACAGTGAACACCACCTGCACACAGAAGACAGTAATTATCATATTAGAAGACACAGAGATTCGCACACTTCAAAGTCGACATCTGGCCTGGATTACAGCACCCAAGTGTTCTATTTACTACCTTCTGATAGATGACTGAGCTTCCAAACTTGCAAAACTATGGACATATTTTGATAAAAAAGAATTACACTATAACAAAAGAGAACGTTGCATTGGCATGCTCATGAAAAGAACTATGAGGTCCTTGGACAAGAAGAAGGACAATAGGTATACTGGGAAACAATCAGTCAATATTATTGAAAGTGGAATTGCATTATTGGCAGGTGAATGCTATCACAGAGCTACCACAAAGTCAGGATGACGTCCATAAGCAGTAGGGTTATCTGCAGAGCTGTGTCTCAGGGGCCCAGGAGAAAGTAGAGGGCACAGATGGAGTGAGCTCTCAAACCAATCCTACTTCTGCCATTATTAAAAGATTTAGAGCAACTAAACCTGAGGGCACTGAACGGCCGGTTTAAAGAAGATACCCCTCCAGCATCGACCTATCATACTTCCACAACCTCCTCTTACCTAGACTACACATTTGTAACCCTCTCTTTCTTCGACAGCATTAGATCATTCCAACTAGGCGCCAGTGATCAAAGCGACCATCTGCCGCAAGAAATCGTTTTAAAAACCCCTAGTGAGAACCCCAACGAACCCAGTGCAACTATAGGTAATGAGTACACAGCAGACTTCAAACGCATCAGACTTAAACAAAATAACAACGAAGTTCTGTTCACCGACGTGCAGGAGATACTACAGCAAGGCCACATGGCTGCAAACGAAATAGAGGCCTGGGAAGGGTTCACCAAGGCCCTCGGGATAAAATACGCAACCAAATCAAGGACACCAAAAGGCAAACCCCCGATGAATACACTAAGAAAGACATCCACACCGGAGATAAAAAGCCTTAAAAGGGACATATAGCATACCCTAAAAAAGTACGAATAAAGCCTATAAAAGAACCTCTACAACTCACCCTACATGGTCTAAAAGCAAGCTTAAAAAAAGCAATTTGGGAAAACAAAAGGCAAGCGAACGACGAACTATGGGCAAAAATAAAGCACGATTCCAAACTAAAGAACAGCGCCAACTTTTGGAAAATAATTCACAGCTTGCAACACCCAGGGCACCAAGGGATAAGCTCATACATAGCAGAGCCAGCCTGGGCAGACTACCTGCATAATCATTTTAACAAACCAAACGAAGATACATCCACAGCCTCGTCAGCAAATAAAAGAGACCACAGCAAAGAGGACAGAGCAGCAATAAAGGTAGAAAAAGGGCTCAGTAACGTAGCAGAAGGCAAAAGATCACTAGTCAACGAAAAGATGGCAAGGGGAGAAAAGGATAACAGCACCCCAACACCCAACACTGATTATGACATCAAAATATCCGCGACCCGGCTAAAAACTCAAATAAAGAAGGGGAAAACGGAGGGAGCCCTGGGTCCTAATGGGATTCCACCGTCAATATTTAAGCACGATATCGAGTTCTGGAGCAACACACTAGTTCCACTTTTTACTAGCATACTGGAACTGGAAGCATGCCCAGAATCCTGGAAAGGCTCCATTATAAGTCCAATTGGCAAGCAAGGAGACAGGCTCAACCCAGGCAACTATCGGCTGATAGCCCTTTTGGACATAGAGGCAAAGTTCTATGCCGGCATAATACTAGAAGAACTGACACAGTGGGTGGAGACAGAGCACATAATCCCACCAACCCAAACAGGATTCTGTAGAGGGCAGGGAACAACTAACAACATCATGGCTCTGTCGTTACTAACAGATGCGGCAAAACTAGGAAAAACCCCACTGTTCCTATGCTTCATTGACTATAGCTCAGCGTTTGACCATGTGGACCGGGGAAAACTATGGCAAAAACTTAAAAAATGGGGGATTTCAGAACTGCACTTGAAACAACTTATCCTACTCCACACCAACACCTGGGTCAGGATCAAGCTGGGAAAAGGGACACACCTTTCAAGGCGAATCAACACCTATAATGGCCTAAAACAAGGGTGCGTCCTGGCCCCCACCTTATTCAACCTCTACCTGGCAGACCTCCCAAAGAAATTGGATAAAACTAACTCGCACGCGCCCCGGTTGGGGGACATCACGCTGACCAATCTCCTTTATGCCGACGACCTTGTTCTAATAAGCCGCACCCCAACAGGCCTTCAACATCTCAAAAACACCACCAGCTCATTTTCACATCGTAACGGCCTAACCATAAACTTGAAAAAAACAAGAACCATGGCAGTGAACAACAATAAGACCAGGAAGAACAGCTGGTTCTTGGATGGCCACAAACTGGACCAAGTGACGTGCTACAAGTACCTGGGTGTTCTGGTGGACAGCAGAGGGTCATTCAAACCCCAACTAGAGACACTTTACCAAAAAGGAACCATGAGTTATCTCGCAATGAAACCCCTTAAGAAGATTCTCCCAGACCACATGCTCGATCCCTTCCTACAAGTACTGAGAGCTCGTCTCCAACCAACATTAACATACGGAAGCGAATCAACCCTAGGAAAGGATGCACAGACACTAGACAAAGTGATCGGCAAAACCTACAGGTCACTCTTTCAGCTTCCTAATTATGTCTCACCAGCACAAATTCGTCTCGAATTTGGGATACAAAAGCAAACGGTGGAAAGAAGGGGCAGCTTTATAAAATGTTGGCACAAGATCAGAAACGGAGAGCCAGGCACCCTAAACAACCACCTCTGGACTGAACTGCAAAGACGTGAACGATCACATGCTAGAGAGTACTTGATGCAATCACTAGAAAGCCTAGAACTGACCGGCCTCTGGAACAGCTCAGTAGATCACAAAAGTTTTAAAAAGCAAGTAACAAAAACAACGAAAATAGTATCGCCACTTGAAGACAAAGAAACCCTGGCGAAAAGAGCCCATGGCTGGATAGTCTTAAACGACTATAAAACCCTCAAACTACAAGCATACTTAGGCCACGGCTTCAAGCAAAGGACAAAGGAGAAATTCTTAAAACTCCGACTAGGCGTACTACCGATCCTCCCTCATCTGGCGCCATGGGAAAGGAACCATAAAGATCAAACCTGCCGTCTCTGCGGGGCAGGACCGGAAGACCTAACCCACATAATATGTATTTGTCCCAGCTTAATGGACATAAGGAGAACACTACTACAAGTAAAATGGAACTAGGAGGGGGTCAGGTCGTGCCGACAGGCAGTTAAACTGTGCTTCAACCCAAGCGAGATCCAACTAAACTGCAGAACCACAATTTTTTTTTGATGCAGTGGCAAAGAGAATCAAGGAGGCACAAAAAGAAATACCTGCCCAATAGCCGGAAACATGTCCCAGGGCATTTTTCGAACTTACGGCCCGAATGCAGAAGAAGTTGAACCAGTGAATCATCTTAACTTTTGATACTTATACTTTTATTTCCGTCAGCAACCACTTTTTCTTTTAACAATGTATTTTAAATTGTGAGTTTTAATTAACTGTGCAATAAAATTTACTTACTTACTTACTTCTGCCATGAGAAAAAGATACTTGCTTTCTTCCCAGGCCATCAATCCATCTTATCACACAATGGGAACAAACAATGCTTACCATGATCCCAATGCAAAGTATGCTCGTTTTGGAAGCGGCATTGTTGTGCTTGAGAAATGTGTACATATTTTTCCTATACCTCTGTTTTTGTCTTCGGGCCATTCACATATGTTATATGTACAGCAGAGTAATCGGACTAATGCTGATACGCTCTCCTCTTGTGAAAATATCAGTCATATTCTGGAACTAGAAAACCTTAGGTGCAAGGAAATCTGTTCCATTGGTGGCAGAATAGGACTGGTCTTTGATCCTGTACGGAGCTTCCCAGGCATTTGGCAAGGTTCACCCTTTACAGATGCCACATACATACATATATACAAGTCTGTTCCGTAATGGCTGCCTTCTTCTCCGAGAGAGTCAGACATAATCTGCTCTGCTGTACATTTTCAAACATATCTCTTTTGCATCCGCCGATAAGTTCCTTGATGACTTTCAATACTTTATAGCACAGAACTAACAAACTTCTTTACAGAAAATCACATGTATCCAAATCTTTTCTACTATACACTCTTACAATAATCATGTAATCCCAAGAGACGTGCATGGCCGCACAAAATACGTTGTTGTACTCAAACATGTGCAAGAAAACCCAATGTTCTGAGCTAAATCCTGGACGGGGCCCTGGAGAGCTTGTTGGTATTAACTGCTTTCCACAAAGCTTGAGCATCTGTGCACTCACATGAGACCACTAACTCACCCCGGACCTCCATTTGCAAGTCTTTTTTACTCAATTTAGTGCTATTTTATATTCTCCTCTGTACATTCATAAGTCCTTTCTAATTCGAGGGACGCGCTTTAGTGCGATCTGGAGATTGCTGTTGGCAAGTGTGCAGACATACTCAAAACTCCCTGGCAAATTGTGAGTGTGTGCCCGAGCGGTTTCATCAGCAGCTTCCTTACACTGAGCTCAAGGTAACATAACATTAGCCCCAGATACTTCAGAAGGCACAGTGTTCTCCAAAAGTAACAAACCTACAATATTTGGTCTACCCTCAATTAAGAGCTTTCTAGGTTCCGCATTTTTCCATGCTAGCCTGTGTAAAATCCCAGTAATTCCCCCTAACTCAGTAATTCACTACTGGAATAATAAATGCAGGCTCAATGAGATTATGATTGTTATATCCTCACTGTGATATTGAATGCTACCCAGCCTAGCTTTCACCTAGCTGCTCAGCCAGAATGAGAGGTGGTAAAGAAATGTTGGTGTGACTGTGATTAATGGAATGCCTGTGTGCCTGTGTGGATGAGTGGTGACAGTTGGAGATGGGCTGAGCAGCAGGGAGACTTCTCCTGGTGGGGGTCGAGAGAAGGCTGGCAACTGGAATATGGATTTATGTGCATATTTATAAGGAACCAATAAAGAAGTCTACAAAACTCTACATGGCTACCTGTGTCAACCTGTGTAAGGACACAACATATTTTGGCGATGACTTGACCCAGACTCAAGAGTCTTAAAGGATTTAAAAGCTGACTATTTGGGGAGAAGGTTAAACTACAAGAACCAAGCGTACTACATAAACAAAGAGTAACTACGTGAAAAATAGTAACTTTAAGAAGCAGTTTGGAGCAGCAGGCAAACCAGCTCCACCAGTGTCCTTTTCAATGAACTGCCCCTACCATCTTTGCCCAGCCTCGACAAGCTCCATTGATCTTACAAGAAGGTACGTTATGTTAGTGTGTAAGTGGTGTAAGACTACTGCTACATCTGTGTGATACAGCCACATCGGTTTGTGAGATCTACAAAGAGTGGATGACTGAAAACTCCTGCTCAAGTTCACTAAAGTAATCTTTATGCTTTCTACTATAGTGCCCTTTCAGTGTTTTGGCCTGTGCACTGGATCAAGATGATTTTACACTGTGATGAGTGACTGCACATAAAGATTTTTTACAGTGCTTTACCTTGTTTGAGGCAAGAGCGTTTTTGTATCAAAGCAACTTCTTACTTTCTTTGTCTATTTTCTCTTGCCATTCATCTAAGAGAATACATGGTCTGAGCTTCATTACTTTCACATGCGAATGTCGTTTTGCCAGCAGGACCTAAGGAGTAACATGGCTCTATACATGTAAGCATGCCATTTTTCATATTTCAAACATGTGCAGCATTCGCATAATGACCGTTGTATACTGCGGTCTGGGATTTTGTTTTTGCTTATCTCATTTGAGACTGGTGGAGAGTGTAGGCGGTTAAGAGCGCACACACTCAATCACAGTTATGCTCGAAGTATCTCACCTCTTGCTTCACGTGCAGCATCTCGTCGAGCTTCTGTTTCGTCATCCATGATTCAGTGCTACAAAGACGTTTTGGGAGCACAGACATGCAGTGACCCATCCAGCAGGACGTCTACAATGTGCCACCATCTTGTGTTTGGAGGCACTTATCAAGTGTTGTCCCACTACGTGTTCTACCTTGTGTGGTTGTTTAGTGCCAACCACTCTGCTTTCAATAACATTTGAGCAAAACCAGATAGAGTCTGGGGACAACACGGTGTCTTGATGACCAAAACCAGATGGTGTCCTGGGACAACACAGTGTTAAGATCGCTTGTGGATCTTCTCTTCTGTCTGTCTTTGTGTGGCAAACCTCTCAAGTAAGCAGCATCCTGTGGACTCAGTTGTTTGTCTAGCGTTTTGAGCTACTCATTTATTTTTCTTGTCACAGCAGGTTTTTTTTCTTCTTTATTGCGTGTTCTCGATGGAGCCACATTCTTCACATGGACACACATTACGTTGTCTAAGTGTTTGTAATTATAATGTTAAAAAGCTGTTTGCTAGAAATGTTTATTTAAGGGGGTTCACACCTGGAGTGCAATGTTATGCTCATGTAATATTTGTTGTTGTCATATTTATTATAAATCACCCCCACCCCTCCCCACCCTGCAATGTTACCATCTAACTAGTTTAAATTCAAAGACTTTCAGTGTCTATATGGGCGCCACCCTGCTCCCCAAGTTAAGCAATGCCCACGGATTGGCAAGATTTAGGACATAACAGTCACTCATTACTAGAAGAGCCAGCAAGCAAGACAAATCGGTTGGGTGCTGGTATACGAGCTATGTACTCATCAGACATTGATGGACCCTTTGGAGAGCACGCACAAGGATAAAAGAAGGAATCCTTCAGAGATGAGTTCAAGTTTATATAAATATAGCCCAGGGGTATCAACAGTTTGACAGTCAACCGAGACAAAAGGCTGAAATTGATTGATTCTAGCAAACCATCCGCCTAATAGGGTCTCCTTTAGTAGATTATGACATAGTAACCTTCAATGCCTTTGGCAACGGGCCGACCCATGATGATCTCTGCATCATAAAAATATCACTGTAATTACAACTGTTGTACTAAACATTTCGTGTTAACCACTGGCAGACTGTATTTCTGTAATGTTTCCTTGGACTCTGCTGCCCATGGAGCTAAAGGGGATCATCTGTTAAAACGATGACCAGGGTCTCGGAGCTAGTAGACGATGAATAACACAACCTACTTCATGAGAGTCAAGTGTGGTATCCAAGTCCCCGTTCCCTATTGTTGCAAACAATCTGTCGATAGCACCCAAATGTGCGTACAGGGGGTTGAGACTAATATCCAAAAGAGATTTGAGCTTATCACAGCAGTTCTGGGAAAGAATTTATGTCTAGGATTTATGTCTAGGAATGCTGATAATAAAGCTACTTTCTTAGGTGCATGACTGGTCTCCAGGGGCTTTTTTGCTAAATACTTCTGAAAGCTTGGCAGCTGGACCAAAGCTAGACATAGGTGACTAGGTGGGTGAGTGAAAACTAGAAGGCATCGGTGTTGCACATAATTCAACAATTGAGTTTCTGGGATTGCGGTAAATTTGGGCTTCTGCTGCAGTTGTATTCTGTAGGGAGAGGGCAGGAGTCAAAACAAGGGAGGAAGTGGAGGCTTCAAATGATAAAGAAAAGCGTTTTCATTAAATGATTTATCTTGGAGGTCTGACCTCAGGGTAACTTGCGCTTGCCCCTTCTTCGCTAATAATGAAAAATTTGGTCCAAAGAAGGGTGGCTCGTCCAAGCCTGGCCTGGCCGTGACAGTTGCGGATGGGCCCCGTCTTCACCCGGCGGGATGGTAAACACTTTTTTCTGTTCCTGACAGGTGCAGCATTCAATGGCCCCACCTCCTAGCAAACAAAAGATTTGGGGCTATTGAGTCCAGCCCTCCACTGCTTCATTTGAACAGGTCTTTTGACATTCCTAGGAATAGTAAACACATTTTTGTGCACCCAACCTGCACAGCAATAAATAGCCCTGCCTCTTGGCAAACAGTGGAATATGGGCTGTAGATTCCAGCCATCCATTACTCCACTGCTTCTTTTGGTGTCATATTTTTTCACCTCCAATATTTGAAGTGACTAGGTTTAAGTCAGCCAAGTATGTCCCCACATTATTTATAAAAAACATACCTGCCAACTTGAAGAACAATTTCAAAGGGTGAGGAGGGGGGGTGCCTTGAAGGGGGCAGGCCTTTTGCCAAAAAGTACCTATGAAGCACTTTTCAAACTGCATCTTGCCCCTAATATCCCTCCTCGCCCCCCAAAAAAGGTGAGGCTGGTGGCAATGTCCTAGGATGTTTTCCCACCTCTTAATGGACATGAGCAGGTCAAGCTTCAGAACAAGAGCTGGAAATCCTGTATTACAGTGGTTTTCAGCTATTTTTGCCCTATTGATATTGGCTTCTCACCAGGAGACCATGTGATGGGAGCCGAAATTGTGTGCAACACGGTGGAACCGTGTGAGTTGATAGGTATGTAACAGGCTAAATAATGAGGGAGCTACTGCACATCACTGGCGGACCCAGAGGTTATTGGGAAACAATTGGGACATTCACCAGCTCTTCCAGATATATCCTCGGTCATTGTATTTTTGTGTGGGGATCAAAAGGCCTCGATCAGCTACTCCAGCATTCCTTACTACTGTAAAGCATGTAAAGCAGGTTTCAGTTTGTGGAGTCAAAGGCCTTCTTCAACTCAACTAAGGTGATCAATCAATCAAATCAGTAGTTTTGTACAGCACTACTTGTCATCTAGGAGGGTATTAGGCATTGCCAGGGTCCAGATGATTAGCTGAATAGCCAGGTCTCTAGGACCTTTGGAACTCTAGACGAGAGGGAGAGGTCCTTATATGAAAGGGTAGCTTCTTCCATGTATTTGCTGCTAAGTAGGAGAAGGAGGGGTGTGTGTTAGAGAAAGGGAAGCAGAGTTGGGGTGTCTGGAGGGCTGATGGAAGCTCTGGCAGTGGTTTAAGTAGGCAAGTCTGCAGTTGTGTAGGGCCTTGGATGCATGGGTCAGGAGCTTAAACTGGTATCTTTTCTGTACAGAGAACCAGTGGAATTCCTTGAGGTAGTGGGTGGTGTGGGCTTATGTGGAGAGGGACGAGTCTGGGTGTGGATTTCTTTATGGTTTATATTCATTGCAGGGGTGAGCTGTGATTCCTGTGTAGAGAGGGTTGTCGTATTTCAGCTGGCTGGAGATGATGGCCTGGGTGATGGTGCATATGGAGCCTTGAAGTAACCCTTTGAATATCTCACGAAGGATGCGGAGGAAGAAGAAGCAAAAGCTAGGATCATTGAGATACTCAACAGATGATTTCCGTGGGTTTGAAGGTGAAGGGGGGATGGCGGTCTTTTAGCATTTTGCTGGTGAGGAAAGAGGCAATCCATCTCAGGGCTGCCCCTTGGATGGCTATGTTGTTCAGACTTGTAATGAGTGGGTAAAGGGAGACCGTATTAAAGGCTGCCAAGAGGTCTAGGAGGATCAGAGTTGCAGTCTTTTCTTAATCAAGTAGGGCTTGGATTTCTTCGGTAGCTGCGATGCAGGCTGCTGGGTGCTGTGTTTGCTGCAGAATCTAGATTGTGAGGAATCGAGTGAGAGCTTCCATTCAAGATATGAGGGGAGTTGTTGGTTGATGACTTGTGCCAATACTTTGGCCAGGAATTGGAGCAGGGAGATAGGTCAGTAGTTGTTGAGTTTGCCATGGTTTGCCAATGGTTTTTTTAATAGAGTGTTGACTTGAGTGTTTTCAGTCCAGGGGGAAGGTGGCCATGGAAATTAAGGTGTTAAACAAGGTGGTGAGTATGTCGGTGATTCTAATTTGGCCTAGGCTGAAGACGTGTTGAAGGCATGGGTTGGATGGTTCATGATGGAGGCAGTCTCCTATAGGCTGCACTGGCATCATTCGGTTAGTCGGATGTCTGTGGTCGTAGTAGGGTCATTGTGTTCCTTGAAAAAGTCAGTGGCCTTGGGCTGGGGTTTGAGATTTCTGTAGATGTTGGCAATATTTTCATGAGAGAAATTTGCAAAGTTCTGGTGAGGGAGTAATGTTGTTTGCCAATGTTGTTTGACAATTTTCTTCGCTGTTATTGGAGCTTGATTTGATGCTTGAGGCTAAGGCCTTTTTCTTCAATTCTCTCAACGGTCTGTTGTGTACAGTATTGTTCAGTCAGCTTGGTGGACCTTCAGTGGGTGTTGTGTTGTTGCTGATGGGAGCAACGCTGTTGGTGCAGTTGGTGATCCAAATGTTAATGTTTCTGATGTCCTGGTCTAGGTTGTGGGACAAAATGGGGTGGATGGTGTTGAGTGCATTGATCCACGTGTCCTTTGAGACTTTGCTCCATCTGCAGTGGTGGGCTTTGGACAGATTGCAGGGTGAGGTCCATGAGCTGGTGATGTTGAAGTGGACGATGCACTGGTGAGTTAAGGTGAGTTCCATGGTGTGGCTCTACCTGATGAGGTTGCTGGAGGTGATGATGGGGTCTGTGGTGTGCATGGGGTTGAAGGTAATTTGGGCGAGTCAGATGTTCTTCATGCTGTTGAGGAGGTTGGTAGTGTTGACGTCATTGTGATTGCCGAGATGGAAGTTGAGGTCACCCAGGAAAATTCAATTTTTGGAGTCTATTGCGAGGGGGTGATGATGTTGGTGATGAAGTTGCAGAAGGCTGGATGTGGTCCTGGGAGGGTGCCCCTGATTTGCTGCCTGTTTGGAGTTGGAAGTTGAGTTGTTCCATGGCTGGAGCGATGTCGTCATTTGTGGTGGGTCATTGGATGAATTTCATGTGTATGATGGCGATCCTTCCACTAGGGTTGTTGATGTGGTTGTGGTGAGTGATCTTGCATCCATCCTCACAGTGGCAATGTCAGGGGCAGAAGTGGGATTGAGCCTAGTCTCAGTGAGGAAAAATGACATAGAGGTGAGTTTGGAGAGGAGGTCCCAAATCTCTGTTATGTGTTTGCATAGTGAGCGTGTGTTGAGAATGGCGCATGTGAGTTGGTGTCTTTGTTCAGGTGGCATCTGTGAAGTATTCTGGATGGGTCTGGTCAGTTGGCAGGTGTATGCACTGAGTCGGGTGAAGTGGCAGCGGGTGCAAGCAAAAGGTCCAAGTTGGTCGGCGCTGTGGCAGCATTTGTTGCAGCATCTGAGGTCAAGGGTGTAGTTGAGGGGTGCAGGAGGGCAAGGGGTCATGGGGCTGGGCAGGTGCAATAAATTGGCACATGCAGTCAGCATTAAGTAGGTCCTGGTGTGGGTAGGGCTTCTGTTGGCGGGGAAGAACCGTGGGTGGGAAAACCTGGGCAGTGAAAGACTCACTGTCTCAGGAAGGAACCAGCAGGACCAGGAGGACACATGCAAAGGGCAGGTTAGGTTTCCAGCTATTCACTGATGCGGTCACGCTGCGGCATGCAATAGGTAGGTCCTGAGTGGGTGGGGCTTCTGTTGAGAGGAAGAACAGCGAGTGGGAAGACCCACGTGGGGCTTCTGTTGGTGGGAAGAAGGTGAGTAGGAAAACCCGGACGGGAAAACCCAGGTAGCAGAGGTGTCACTGGATCAGGTTGGAACAAGCAGGAACTACAGGCCATAGGCAAGTGACAATCTAGGTGTCCAGGTGCCTACAGATGCACACTCACTGCGAACTGCATTAAGCAAGAATACATTCTTTAGTTGGATATCTTTTATGCTTGCAAGATTCAACCTCTTTTCCCGACACTCAGTTTCCTAATTTCAACTTTCTAACTACTATATTTATTATTGCTATCGCTGTAGTACAGGTGTGGATTAATTTGAACCTTGCAATATATTTTTCCTACCCTGTCTAGCAGCAACATTGGATGATTGTTTGATAGTTGGCTGCAATGTGTTGGTTTCCTTTCTACATACAAGGGCAATTGTTACTAATCACCAAGAACTCTTTTAAAGAGTGCACAGGATTTAAGCCCAGGTTTGAATGCTGATGCTGTAGATGTCCTGAGAACCTTTGTCTGGCTATGGGGCCTTATTATATTTTTCACTCACGATACATACTGTCAGATCCACAACAGTGATATTTGGGCCTGTGCATGGCTACATTTTGGTAGCTAAAATGGCGATTTGAGACAGGAACTTTTACTGAAGAATAGAGTTGCCTGAAGTAAATTTCCCAATTTATGATCCCAGCTCTTGCATCTAGAAAGTTAATCTTTCTAATAAACCCCCACGTGAACAGTTCCCAGAATCTTTTGTCGTTTTTAAAAATGCGTGAAGCTGATTTAAGAGCTAACCTTGCTCTCTTAAAACACTGCTTCTTTTTAGTGTTCGAAAAGCTTTTCCACTCTGTTATGCAGAGATTCATCAGCCCCTTGCCATTTGTCTGACAAGCTGCACTATAAGGGCTTTATTTAGTTCCTGTTTTTTAGGTCCACAATTCTTGCTGACCCATTCTAAGTTGTTGGGTGCTTGCCTGTTCTGCCCCATAGTTAGAAAATATGCAGCTACTTTCTTGATTAGTCGATCAAATACATTAACAAGTGTGAGGCTTACAGTGTCCTTAAAAGTGTTCTGGGCCATTACATTATGCTCCATCAGGTACATGTTTAATGAGGCCAAAGCACCCTACTTTTCTGATTTCCACGTGATGAGCCATTGACTGGTAAGGAGAATAACAAGGCCGGTTGCTAAAAGAGAGTCAATCATGAATTGGACACTCCTGAGTTATTTAAGTAGCATGCATATTATCAAGGGTTAGTGGTTGATTTCCTCCATTGAATCCGCTATGATGTCATATACTAACTGCCATGTTTCCATATTAAAAAAAGCATAATTAATGATAACAGATCTCTTTCCAGCTCTAAAGTTTCTGAAGCTGGCGCATCAGATTTTGTCCCCCAATTTAGGGCTGTTACACATGCTGCAACATAACATTTGTATTTGTTAAGCGCAGGTTCACCTGTAGGCACCTTGGTGCTGAATAACAGATTTGTATTGTTACCCAACTCAATGGCACTCATTTTTGCAACCTCAAGTGGATGAAAGGCTGAGTGGACCCACAGGAATTTGAACCTGCAACCATGTGGTTAAACACAGTGTTAGAAATGGGATTTCCGGTTGGCTAAGGCTAGCGCCAAAGCCAGGCAGTAACCACCACTCTAGTCAGGGCAAGGAAGTTACAAGCTGAAGATAACCCCTGCTCACACCCTTGGTAACTTGGCACGAGCAGTCAGGCCTATCCCGGAGACAATGTGTAAAGCATTTGCACTACACACACACAGCAACAACATACGAGACACTCCACAAAAGGAACTCCACACAAGGTTATAAATAAAAATAGCCTTTGTATTATCATAAACATAATAGAATAGTAATCACACATAATACACTGTGCCACCGGCACCGGGCAATATTTACAGGGTATTATATACACCTGGCGGGGCCATTTGAACCACTGTCAGAACCATCACAAGGTGAACAAAATAAATGTAGAACATATAATAGACATAAAACACAACCAGTAATTACTGGCAAACACTACTCAGCATCATCCTGTAACACAAACCATAATATGCAATCAGCATCACATCAGGCATGAAATATATTCTGCGCCAACCTCATAAGCTTAAACACATTAGAACATAACCTCCTAGTCATAAATCACACTAGGCATGCATCACAATGGAGAATAACCTCACAAGCATAAACCACAGTATGCAAATCACCTCATACATAAACCACACAACAGTCTCCCTGGTCAACTGGCCTTCTTAGAGTGCCCAAATGCCCTATGTCCAAAAATGCCACAAGTGCGCAATTACGCTGGGGCAGAGGAGTTTATCTCACTCCTATCTCATCCAAAATGCCCCCAAAGAAATGTCAGCCTAAACGTTGCAGCTGCCACTAAGTGCTGTACAGCTGGGAATCAAATAAAGGCCCTGGCACCACTGTGCCTCTTCTGCCCCCCTCAGGGACTCTACAACAAAAATGTCCCATAAGAAATGAGCACGGGCACTCACTGTGCCCTCGGGAGTAAAGAATAAGGTACTGGCGTTTCGGCGCCCTCAGGAGTCCTCACTGGGACTTTGGAAGCAAATGGGGCCAACGTTGCAGCTGCCTGCGCAGGTGCGGTGCAGCTGTAATAAAGTAAAGGGGCCCTGGCATGACTGTGTCCTCGGGCCCCCACTAGGGCTCTGGAAAGGAATTGAGCCCCCGTTGCAGCTGCCCGCTACGGCGGTACAGCTGTGGCAAATAAAGCAGCAACTCTGGAGCTCTGCTCCGCAGCTCTCGAAATCGCACTGCCCCCTTCATTGAAGTGGCCCGCAAGGGCAGGACCACTCAGGCACCGACAATGTGCCTCGGAATGCACCACAAAGGCGCCCATGTAACCCCTACTCACCGGGATTCTGCTGGGGCTACTAGGGGATCTTCCTCACTTCACCGGTGCTCTTGGTGTGTGCGGGGCTTCCCTCAGCTACACGGGGGCCCCACATCAAATCCGGCAGCATACATGTAGGCAGGGTGGGCTCCCGTCTGCCTACAGCTTCTCGCTCCATCGCTGGGGCTCCCAACCGCTCATGGGAGCCCCGCTCAGACCCACAACTCTGGCAACTCTTCCAGCCCTGCCGCAGGCCCCGCCCAGAGTCAGGCAAACTCTGCCTGGCTTCCGGGTGGGCGGCCTATCTCCATAGGGCTGCAGCGGTGATTTTTCCATGGCAAAAGTGCCACAATGAAAACCAAGCATAAGCAGGGTGGGCACCCGCAATACGAACATCCAAAAAAGCAGGGCGGGTTCCCACGAAAAAATAGGAAGATGTGGGGTGGGCACCCACCAACAATTTCCAATGCAAGATAGGCACCCGCTCCTCGGCATCACCGGGAAATCCCTACAATGGGGATTCCCTCTCGAAAATGCTGCAACTCAGCGCTGCAAGGCTCCAGCGACCCGTGCTCCTGGGGAAAATAGAGCACAGTGATCTCCTTCAGGAGGATTAAAATAAAAGTGCTTACAGGGCACAATAGGTCCACAAAAGTCCTTAGAGATGAAGGGGGCCATGCTGGGCCCAGGGAGGCAAGCCCTCATGGCGGTTCCTCCTGGGCCCCAGCAGCAGCAGCCCCCACATGTTCAGGAACAAGCACACACAGAACGAGAAGAAGTTCATAGGGTCATAGCCCCTATACTTATACTAGGCTTTCCTTTGTCTGTAGTACAGGGCATGGGGGCATTAGATGCAACTGGTTTAGGGGGATTTGGAGCACTATGATTTCCAAGCTCCTCTTCCCCTTTGTCAGGTACGGGCTAGGTGATCAGACACACCACAGGGGGCGGAGCCAGAATTGTACAGGCTGAGCACAGCCCGATTCACAGTTAGGGATTACTCCTCCCACTACTCCCAGCACAGATGTCCCATTAAGCCTAGTGCTGACTCACCCTGCCCCTCTTGGAGTCACACACACCTCCCAGTCCCTGTCACTCACAAGCCAGACATGCAATTCACATCAGACAGGCAGACACATAGCACACAGAAATGCCAACTTCTAAAAGGGGCATTTCCCAAATAGTCATAATAAATCTGTGCTCACCATTGCGCAGCATTTAATATTACAATTCCATTCATACTAAACTCGACCACTCTGCTCCTCCCATATCAGGAATTACCACTGACACACTGATCAGGGAATCCCCAAAGAATTCCCATGGGATGGCAGGCCAATCTCACCAATGTACACAGAGAGCACAAGCCCTTTACACTGGACCGCAGTGCTAAAGTGCTCAGAGGCCTAAACCACCAACACCATGTCAGAACTAAGACTAGGAGAAAGGCAAAAAGTTTAGGGATGAACCTGCCAAAAGGGCCAAGTCCAACACACAGGCCCCTGCATTGGACGCATTAGTCCACTGAGCCACCAGACCCGTCATTGTAAAAAAGGTGATCTATTCCTTGATGATATTCCAAAGAGCATGTATGACTTATGTAGCACCCATGCACTTTCTACTTCAATTATCTTTTTTTCCACTATTACCCGTACAGCTTGGATATTAAAGTTAATGCACACCAATATGACATGGTCATCACTTACACTAATATGTTTTCTTTACTTGCATTACTTCCTCCTCAAAGGTCTGCGTTACAGGATCTCTTTCAATCAATTTTCCTGCGATAATTAACACATAAAAAATGTCCATTGATATCCTGCCACCATCCGAACTGTTGTGTTTTGGGGCTAGTGGAAGAGAAGGTGTCATCTATAAAATTCAATGCTGTTGCCAACCTTTCGCCTTCTTTTGTTGCTTTTTATTGCAAGTGTGAATGAACTAATAAAGACTTCAGCTTTTGCCATCCCCTCAACTGCCCAGGTTTTTGGAAGCAACATATATCATTTTGATATACAAATGGTAAGCAGTCCTTGTCTTCAAATGTGTTAAAAATACCGGCCATATTCAAGCTAAGTATTCGGCACAAGCTACTTGAATTAGGGGCAGGATTCTTCAGGTCTAATATTTTCCTGTTTGTTTATAGGAGGATTTGTCTGTAATTCCTAAATTATGCCATTTCACTGTTTTGCTGGTGTCATGATAACACACCCCTATGGAGGTCTTTTTTGTCCATGTTGTTTGCTGTCATTACATATTTCATTACACTGGCAGGGGCCAATTTCACTTGTAAGTTGGTCATTCTTCTGGGTATAATTCGGAGTATTCCCCGCAATGACGACTTGACTACTCCGTTTGTATCACTAGTGTGGTTGCTGTCTTGATTTAAAGCCAGGGTTTCTGGATAGGATTCCTACCTTGGTGGTGAGTCTTATGCCCCAATCAGCATGCCTTAGTACAGCATGTGCACTGTTGAGTGGCCCATGTACTCTGTGTCAAATTATCCAGGTCCCATCTGCTTTGTTAAAGAATCTCACAGAATGTGTATCTTCCAAGGTGTTGTGGATTAGATCTGGGAAGGCCTTTGTGAGCTTCAGGATATTATTTTGTGCAGGTCGTCTTGTTTGCCAAGTGAGGAGCACAATGGTGTAAAAATCCCTTTCTAGTTTTGTTCGCATCTTCAGTGCTCCTTCACCTGAGGTTTGCACTTTTGAAAACCTATTCAGTCTGTCCCTCACCAGTCTCAATCTCTGGTTTCATGAACGTGCTAAACCTTTCTTTAGTAGCAATGCTTATGCATCCCCCACAGTTGCTTTCTCAACATTTTTCCTTCAGTGCCTTCTTTGGTGTTCTCTGTAGTGTTATTTTCCATTCTATATGTGTTCCTTCCTAATAGGGGCCATGTTTGATTTCTTTAGAGACATGGCTCAAATTCAGCAGCTTTGTGACTTTGTAATAATTTGACATTGATAGTTGTCATGGTCAGGCTACCGGCTCTGTTTTGTTGCAGTTCTGTGTCCTGCACCACTACCAGGGTACATTTGAACATGGCTTTACCCTCTGTTGGAAAACTCCTTATATGGGCAGGCAGTGTGTATGATTCCATTGATACTCTGCCTTGTTCTGGATCATCTCATGCTTATGCATTGGCTTACAATGCTACATCTTAGTCAACAAACCCTATGTACTTTTTTACTTTCCTCTTTGCTCTTGTAAGTCTGGTTAATTTGGCTTTCCATTTTTTCAGGGCCTTTTGTCTCCTTGGCTTAGTATTGGCGGTATTCTCCTGGTTTAAGGTCTGCCATGAGTTACACTCATGGTTGATGTCCCTTATATTTAAGCTGACCTTTTCAGAGTCGTTCTTGTCCAATTTCCCTGAAGAGGACTAATCCGCCTCATTTTTTCGTAATAGTCAGTTATTAGTGATTCAATAATCGGAATAAAATAGTTGAGTTACCATATTTAAATAGATGTGTAGGATGTGTGTACATAGCTGTAGGAAGCTGGCTCTTTATATAGTGTACTAAGAAGAAGTAAACTCTGCAGGGAGTCCAGTGGGTCCCAGAATGGTTTACAGAGGCACCAGTAGATTATAACAATGTACTCTTTTGTGGTAGTGTGGGCGAGTAGTTAGGCTTATCAGAGGGTAAAGCTAAGCAATTGTTGAACTTACAGAGGCAATAGATGAGGCACACCCTCAAGAATAAATCCAAGATCAATTTGCAAAAATAACAAGTGTCTTTATAAATGTTTTAGGCACCATAATCAGTATGAACTGTTTGCTGCTACTTGTTGCCCTGCTGTGGGGGAACTACCAGCCCCAGGGTCCTCTGCTCTCCCAGGAGGGAGGAGCGGAACACCAACCACGCACTCAAATAGAGCTTGCACCTACCCCGTCGCGGGACGCGTGAACTGTTTGCTGCCACTTGTTGCCCTGCTGTGGGGGGACTACCAGCCCCAGGATCCTCTGCTCTACCAGGATGGAGGAGCAGAACACCAACCACATGCTCAAATAGCGCTTGTACCTACCACGTCGCGGGACGCGTGAACTGTTTGCTGCCACTTGTTGCCCTGCTTTGGGGGGACTACCAGCCCCAGGATCCTCTGCTCTCACAGGAGGGAGGAGCGAAATTCCAACCACATGCTTAAATAGCGATTGCACCTTCCGAGTCGCGGGAAACACGAGTGCCGTGCCCGGGCATAGCCCGGGCCAAGGGCAGGCCTGTCCTTGCCCGTCATTGCCAGGAAGAGGCAGGGCAGGGCCACCTCTCTTTCATCCAACTCCTGAGTTGAGACGCAGGACTACTTGCAATCCAAAAAGGTACTGTTCTAAGAGCTAACAATTGTTTTAGGGACCTTTTGTTACTAGAAGGTACCACCAGAAACCTACTTCTACAAACTTTGTGCTGGGCTTTTGGACATAGTAAATACTTTTTGCAAACTGAAAATCTGATTTTGGGCATTGGGAGCACAAACAACTTAGGGGTCATCGTAAGCACTGTGCCATACAAATCAATCAGGGGCTAAAAGATGGGCAAAGGGAAAACGATGGAGGGAGCGGGGTTGGTAATGGCCCTAATGGAGGGGCAGGAAAGCGGAAAAAGGCAAGGAAAGCACACAAACAGAACCAATAGTTCCCCGTACTAACACCCAATCTCACCCCAAAAGCGACAGCCCCACCCATACAACTACCATTTCCACAATGTTCCAGAAGCGCGCTCATAAGGGAGCATCAATGCACAATAAAGTGACATCTCTTGAGCTTAGAGCAGAACAGGTGAATGATTCTCCTTCCCATGACCCTTCTTCCCAACCCTCAAATCTCTCAACTAGAATTGGTGAGAGCCAATCTGGCCCCCTCATTACCTGCTTGAATAGGTTTTCAGCTTTGGCAGATATGCCCGATTCCTCTGTGGTTGAGATGTCGCAAACACGTCAACAAATATAATTGAGTTTAGTGAAGAGGAAATTCCACAGCCTCAGGACATCTTTCAGCTTGTTAGCTCCCTTAGGCTAGAGATTTGATCTATGAGAAATATGATCGAAGAGCTTATCACCACGGTCAAACTTCTATCTCTAAAGGACGCACCCTATAAGCACAAGCAGCCTGCAAACTCCCTGCATGAACAACGCCCTCAGGCCCATCAAGCTTGCTTATCCACTTATAAAGAAAGCGGCCCAACAAGAAATGAACCTTTTTCGTCTTCTCCATTGACATTTAAGCAGGTTTCACCAGCTACAACAGGTTGAAAATTCCAAAGCTAATTCTCAGAATCAAGTCCCCTCTCAGGCCCCTATGAATTGCAATAGACCACCAAGCTCACCACTAGTCACACGTCCCTATGTAAAATATCTCTACCAGTGGAACACTCCAGCAATTCTCCCCCTTCCGCAGGCTCAAAAGGTTTTTGTGGTCAATGTTCCCAAGTTAGACTTAACGGGTGGCCATGAAAATGAACATTCCTTAATTAACAAATCGATACACTGGATCTGCCATGTTAGGGGCTGTTGCTCAGTTTTATGAGAAGATATTGTCAGGGCCCGGAGATGCACGTCCCTTATCCAACCTCTGGACTGCATCAAGCTCACCCTGACTAAGGCCAATTTGGCTGAAAATCTGCTTACACTGGAGTACTGTACTTGCCCCCCTGGCTCCTCAGCTATACAGTTTAGGCATTTTCCAATTACATCAGTAGCCAGATCCAATAACAAGTGTAGGAGAGTAGGGTCTGCTTCCTATGGTCACCGCCACTTTTTGCTGTGATTCTCTGGTTTTTCGACTTTAGTGTGGCTTTGGGCCTAATAATCAGACCCACAGCCCAGCTGTTCTCTCTCTAAATTGATACCGTGTACTTTAGGTACATACCAGATTGGTTACTGGGTCACTCTTGTGAGCCCCTGTATAGTGTACCATAGGTACCCAGGGCATAGGTGTACCCTAGGCCTACCAGGGGCTGCAGCATGTGTTGTGCCACCCCAGGTTTGCCTTCCAATCTGACACCAGAGGGTCGTTCACTCAGCCTGGGTAAAGTGGTGTAATCACCCCTTACTTAGATATAGTATACAAATATCTGCCTTTACCTATAGACACACATACCCATATAAGCCACTCCTATGGTAGGCCTCGACAATCCTGGAGGCAGAGTTCTTGGTTTTATGTGAGAGGGTGCCCTAGCATGAGCTGAGCCCCTCTGCCGCTTTCGTAACCATCTCCTTATAGCTGTTCTATGATATAACGGTACAAAAGGGGGTGGTGATGGACGGAGCATCTGAACCAATCAAACACTCACACCCAGTCAACAGATCTGGGTTTAAACTATCACCGTTCTTTAGCCCACTCTGCCACCCCAGTTAGACATGACCATATGCAAATCAGTCTGACCCTGTGCCTCATGGAAACAGTCCAGCCCGAACTGCCAAGCCATGCCTTCCTTGGACCGGAAACAAGCTTCCTAGCACCGGTTTCTGGCATTTCAGCCGTCTTCAGCCAGGCTTGCTTGAATCCAGTGGCAAAGTGAGCAAGGGACTCACGTCTGAGTATACCCTGCCAACTTATGGCGAACAAAGTGGTACAAAAGCGGTGTAACCACCCCCTTCTCAGGTCCACCCATAGGAGGGACCTAGTCAGGTGATCCAGCCCACTTTCTTAGTATAAGTAAAGGAGCAGTGTCCCCAGGACTTTAGATTATCCTGGATGAATCTTTGAAAGACATATCTTGGACCTTCGACATCCATTCTGACTGGAAGACGGAAGACAACTCCCTTGTGGTCAAGGAGTGACCACCCTGTGCAAACAGGCACCAACAGCATCTTTGCTGTTCTGCAGTTTCAAGGCTCCCGTTGGAACCCAAAGACTCTGCAACTCAAGAACTGGACTTCCAGACTTCTCAGACCCTGATTCACATGCACAGCAAAGCTGAGACCCATGGCAGACATGGGAGACGTGGGACCAGACATCTTGGACATCCTGCATTTTGCTACCTGCACTCCTTTTCTAAAGACTCAGTAAAATGTGCATTGGGTACGAGAAGCCCCAGCCCAGAGCACCATTTGCACCGAAGCCCAGGTCCCCACACTCCGCGAGTGTCCCGTGGGCTCCGCCTTTGCATTTGAGCTTGATGTATCTTCCCAGTTCCTTGCCCGTTGGCTAGTGAGCCCCCTTATTTTGTTTTCCTGATTGCCCAAGGTTTGTTCCAGCTTTCCTGAAAAGGAGAAGCACCACAGACCTTGCTGGTTTGCAACAGAGCCAATCCTGTGTGGGTTGCGTTTGCCAAGGCTTATTGGGTCCAATCCAGATACCAACACCGCAGTCATCTAGATATATCATGTGACAACTCGAATCCAGCACCTGGTACTCGTCGATGCCTCCTGGACCCTGTGGCTGCAGAGACAAACTCACCTTCTTCACCTTCAAGCACCCAACATTGGCTGTTTCCTTCCTGGTACCTTCCTGGCTAGTGACCCAGACTTTGTCCCCTCTGCTTTCAGATTCTTCACATCACCGATCCACCCTTGGATCCACCCAGATACTGTTCCTCTGGTCACCTGCAGCACTTCGTTGCAGCTCTCCTTAGAAAACGATGACGAAACCTGACACGAAAAGACACCTATGCACCCTGCTTCCCTGGATGAGGTAACAAGAGTACTCTGGTGCTCCCATGGGTCTTGACTCTCGAAGTGTCCTAGTTTAAAAGGATTCGATCCTAGTCCATTCGGAAGTGTCCTTAAATTGTATATTTGTAACTTCTTTGTTTCCCATAGAAAGTCAATGGTAACTCACAACTTTATTCAGTGTAAAAACTACAGTTTAATACTAATTCTTTCTGCTTCAAAACCTATGTTAACAGAGGCACACATTATAAATAATCATTAAAAGGGCAAGGCTCGTGATTATTGAACTACTTTGAAAAATTGGATTCCCCATCCTCCATCTCCGCAAGACAGCTACTGCCTCACATAATTTATTTTCTTGTGATTAAATCATTCTAAATTGTCTTAAGCAACAAACGAACCACAAGCTCAATCAACAGTAGCGGCTCCTGGAGGGAGTGGTGCGGGGCAGTGGTGCGTCGCGGGGGAGGGACAGGGTGGGGGCAGTGAACTATGGCACACGACCTAACCGAGGTAAGTACATAAATACATAAATAAAACGAACTACATTGCGCACGCTGCATCACCATTTGGCTTTGCAGCGTGGGCAATGTAATTTGTTTATATTTATTTATTTATTTATGTACCTACCTCAGTTCAGCCATGTGCCGTAGTTTACTAAGCCCCACGCCCCGCCCCACCTCCCCGCACCACTCCCTCCAGGAGTCTCTACTGTACTGCCAATCAGCAGACCACATTTGCATTTAAACACGTCATTGGACAGTTTGGAAAACACCGGAAATGAGTCACGAAAGATATGGATACATTAACTATATAGGTCCATGTCCCTAATTTGTGCTCTGTTGTGTTGGACTTCTCCTTTAACAATCATTCATTTCAGGTGTGCAGGTTTATTTGCATTACCTGAAGAAGGACTACAACTCCCTAAATGCAAGGGGTTTACAAAGCCTGAACCAGGAGCACGATGTTCTTTATGATGTTGAGTGATTACTTTACCTTATAAACTGTTTCTCCTGGCTTTCAGTTTCTCTTCTCAGGCCAATCGGTATATGGATTAAAAAGGGATTCATATCTTGAAAGAGACTGTAGAACAACAAATCTCATTTAAGGGGAAGGTGTTTTCACAGTCTTACATATAAAATAGTAGTATAAAACAAGTGAAATAGCAGGGGCATAGCTAGAGCTTGTGGCGCCCGGGGCTACCCCTCAGATTGCCGCCCCTTGGGGGGGTGCTGGGGAAAAAGGTCGGTGAGCACTTGAAAGATGTCCGAGTCTCCGAGGAGAGACACGTAGTATTGCTGCTAACAGTTACCTCGATCATGCAAGTTACATGCACATACATGACATGGTCAAAGGCTAGACAGTTGAATACACCGGGGACTGGCAGTACAAAAGAGAACACACAGACTGCATGATCTATCTGGGGACATCAGAGAACTGTGCGAACAATTATGTTATCTCAGCTCCTGATGTCTTTCAGGGCCTCTGGTCTGAAGTCAGGCACATCTAGCTTGAATCCAAGTTAGGAGCCTTGCAGTCATCCTAAGAGGCCCGCCATCATTCTTGCCTTACATTGGCTAAGATGAGCAGTCTGCTGCAGTCCTTAAACTCACACTGTTATGTTGCTCGATAGCTGCAATTGGTGGGAGTGTGGTAGTGCAAGCCGCAGCAAACGCTTACAGGCACAGCACAATTGAGGCCACTGCATACAGAAATGCACACAAGACCATTTTGCAAGTAATAATAAAAAAAATGCACAACCAGAACTGTACACCGTTGCAGGTATACACAATTTGGGCATAAGAATGCACTCTTTCTCCTTCAAATACATTCTGGGTAGAGCCACTAATGAATGTATGCAAGTGAATTTTTTTAAATAATCCCTAAAGGTATTAATACAGTAGTTGATGCAGAGCTTTTAAATCCAGATGGTGGCTTTGAGAAAATATGTTTGTGTGCAAAAGCAAAATGTGTTAGGATAGAACCCTGGCACCTATGCTAACATCAATACAGATTGAAAAAGGAACATGTCGAGTTAGGCCTTTGACTTAGATATGGGTGGATTGCATATATGCTTGGACCCTGCTCCATAAAAATCACTGAGAACATGTGAGCATCTTCTATTTTCACAAATGCATGGGCACCAGAGGTTTCATATATTATACATGTGAGTTACATAAGTGCAAAGATTTTAACATGTGTAATCTCAAAGCGTACTACTCCCTTAATTCTTTGTGTATTTGGCGTCCTATAGTTAGCACTAAGAATAATATGTTTATCAGGGATATATCAGTTTCAGCTTTTGCTTCCAGGCTAGAAAAGAAACCGCTGCAGGCTGTGATTAAGATCTAACAAGCTAATAAATGTATCTCTGCAGTCACATATGGAAGTGATATATGGGGATATATCGATATTGACAGTAGAAAAACTTATGTCAAATGTCTTTTGAGTGTTCTTCAATGTACTCCACGGTATTCTGTGCATCAAGAATTAGCAATTAACTACAGCTTTGACACACTAGCGCTCCAACCCCTTTTAGGGTAGATTTTAATTTGGTTAAGGCTCGAGATGCAAGTATATCAGGAGATTCTACAGAACTGTTTATCACTTTGTCTAAAATGCCCCAAAAAGTATTTTTCTCGGGCGTCACGTGGCAGGTGCTGTGCCTTGTGCGAGTTCCTGGCCGGCGCCTTATAACTTCCACCATCATAGCCCCACCCTGGTATGTCTGCCCCCATCTCTGGACTGAGACTCTCTGGGAGGGCCATAACGTGTTATTGACTCCACTTGCTGCATTTACAAAACTACTCAGAAACGTGCTTAGTATCAGAAGTGTGTGGCTCTTTCCAAAAAATAAAAACCTTTCAAATTATTTCATTAACTATTTCTACAGGATTCCTTCTGAAAATCAAGAAGGGTGATTTTTTTTCAGGCTTGGAATGGTTTTTAACCGCATGCGTGCGGGCGGAATTCCGCCCGTACGCTGGGTTTTGCGAAACCGCACTTTACGTGACGAGCTGGGCTCGTCATGAGCGTGCGAGGAGGCTACACCATGACGAGCCCAGCTCGTCATGAGCGTCTGAGGGGTTAAAGGGCGCCAAGGAGAATGGTCAAGCGTTTGAATTGACTTTTTCTACGCTCCACTCAGCAGTGGACGATTTCAGGCATGGGAAAAGACGGTAATTGCCCCAGGGAAAAGTAACATTTCTTTTATCTAGCCCATCTCTGTGTACTTCTATTTATCTCAACGTCTCTTCTCTGCCTACCACCGAGGCTGTTTCTCTTTGCCCAATGGCATCCTATGGATTTTTGGAGTTCTGGGAAGACATTTTTCAACTGCTTTTGTGTGAAGCCTCTTTATGAAAGTTAGTTTAGCATTATGCTGGATTCAATTAGTAGAAAATGGGTAATAAAATGTAAAGTTGTTACGAGTAGGGGGGCCCCAAAAATATGCCTTGCCCAGAGCCCAGAAAAATCCTTAAGACAACACGGACAGGAGCAGTGTGTGTTGTTGCGCTTCTCAAAAGAAAGATGCCAGGTGTAAAACAAGATGGAGCCAAAATACCTTTTTTTTGGTGGATGCAGGGTAAACTACAGAAATCGAGGTGGAAGTCTAACACAGCCTAGAATGTAGTCTTAAATACTGTTTCAGAGCAAAACATGTTTCCATGTCTACAAGAGAACTTGATCTAAAAATCTAAATAAAACCTGAGAATTCATTGGTGTTTTTTAATTATATCAGACTTTGGGAACAGATTCAGATGTCTCTTAGTAGGGTTTCAATATGTTAACTTCATAACGTCAGTAGTCAATCAGAATAAACCTGTCCGTCTACACCTTAAGAATAACACCAAAGCAATTTGCTTTTTAGCTAAAATCAGAATGTCACTTGGTAGTGGGCAGTATCCTAAAATTAGATTTTTGCAGATTAAAAAGGTCAGAGGTCAGCTCCACAGGAAAAAACCTGAGTTGAAACACAGATGAACAACCAAGTCCTTTTTGATGAGCAAGATGATCAAGGGTTCTGGGAGGAAAGGTAGTCCGATAAACTAATGCTGGGATGAGAATGCTGATGCTACAGAGATCACAGAGTGCCATTGAAGATTCTGTGTGGTCTGAAGAACAATGTGGATCACAGATAAGGGAGGGAAAATTTAAAGGAATTCCAAGGCCAAGTCAAAATTAAAGCATTCCACAGAGAGGAAAGTACCAATTTTTCAGTGGTGTACGTATGATGGCTTAGATGACTGGCATCAATTTTATACAGAGGCTAGTCACGCGCTGCCCGGTTTGGTCAAAGTCCCCGACCCCGTGTAAATTCTCTTGTTATGCGACTCTCTCACCTTGAATTATTTTATAGTTTGTTGCCTCTGCCTGCCGCCCGCAGCCACAGACAGACAGTAAAGCAAGCAACAGGCTGCAGCAGGGCCAGGCAAGAAGTACGGTCAGGGAAATGGTGGTCTCCACACACTCCGACTCCTCGACACAACACGACGGGAGGGGCTGTGAGCGCGCAGCGCGCAATTTGTCACACTGGCTGGCTACGGTGCGGCGAGGCTGGCCCAAAATGTCCTTACAGGGCCGTCATTGGTTGCGCTCGTGCGCACCGTGCACGCTACCACTGATTAACGGCCCTGGAGGACTAGTGTGAGTGAGGCAATGGGAGGTGGGGGCCCCAACAACGTGAGTTGATCGATTTCAAATTCGAACCGATTTATTCAATTGCATGGCATGCATCGATGTATTTAGATGTGCCATGCAACCCCCATTGTCTGTGCTTAGTGCTAACTAAAGATGGGAGATGGCTGTGTAACTGACGGGTTCGTTTATCAAACAAGTGATGACTGTCTGCATGATGTGATGTGTTGTGTAAAGCGCCAACGCCCTACAGTCACACTGTCACTGTCACAGGCCGCAGCGGGCCTCGGCCGGGCCTCGGCCTCCAGTCAGACTCAGTGCCGGCACGCGCGGCCGCAGCCGCCTCAAAATAGGTGCCGCCCGGGGCAGACCGCCCCCCCCCCTAGCTACGCGGCTGTGAAATAGCACTGGCTGAAGAGTAATATAACTCTAGGGAAAGTGCCTGGGGGCGCAACTGGCATGTGCATCTTCACCCACACTATCAGTTTGGACTCAGCCATATGCAAATCAGTCATGACCCTGCTACTATGAGAACAGTCCAGACCAAACTGCCAAGCCAGGTCCTCCCTGAACTGGAATACAAGCAACCTAGGACCGGTTTCACTCTGATAAGGGCTCATCGGCCAGGTACTTATCAGGCCAGATGCACTAGTAGGTAAGGTGTTTCTGCCTGCTTTCCAGTGAGAGGAGATATTATGACTACCTTTGTTCTGGAAGAAATGGTGCATTAGTTCCACTTTTAAACAGGCAGTGTCAAAGCCACTAGATCCGAGTAATATATATGCATATCTTACACAGTAGAAGTCGCCATTGAGAAGGTAAATTTCAGCAGCACTTTCCATTGAAAGGGATTTGTGATTGGCATATAAATATTGACTCTGTGCATAGATTTTAATGAAATTCTATTGGCGCAAGCAATATGATCCGCCATACCAATTTTTGGACAGATTTGTTCAGCGTGGAAAAAGGTAAACATGAACACGTGTTTTTTTTATATTTTAGTTCATATGAATCCCCAAATGCTGAATGGATTTACAGTAAGCTTGGAATGAAAGTAAAACTTTACTGAAAAAGCATGCTTTCAAATCTGTTTAGCATATATTGTGATTTAATCAGTTAAAAAAGTCGCTGAGGGGGCCTAAAAGGGTTAACACTTTTGTATATTTATCCATTTGGGGCACACAAATCCTCTGCAGAGCCAAGGAATACAAAAGTAAAGAAATCCCAAAGTCGGGCGAGCCTTTGCTCCTGTCATCCCTTTCAGATCAGCGGTTCCTATTCCATGTGGTGTGACTGCCCTCACCAAAATGGAAGTTATTCATTTAGTGTGATTACAGTGGTTGCAGCGGTATTCATTTACTATTCATTTACTATTAAAATATAGTATTTATTTAGTATGCATGAAGACTTTGTAGTATGCCCACAAGCCGAAATATGCAAATGAGGGAATACTACTTCTACTCAACTACCCTTCAAATACATAATGAACACTTCAATGGATTGCTAAAAGAAGACAAGTAGAATTCTAGAAGAATAGTATGAGAAGCTTAGTAGTATTCTGTTAGGGTTTATTTGCAGCTCTTGTGCTATTTCAAGAGCAAAATGAAGGCTAGTCTCATTGATTGTGACCACTATTTGAATACTAGTGGTATTCTTTGTGAGCAATTTCTGAATACTAACGGCAATGATTGTGAAGGGGCGTTTGCCGGGGGGAGGAGAGGGGTTCATGTACGGGGGATAGAGGGGGTGGTAAGGGGGGTCATGCCGGGGGGGGTTGGCGGACACGCCGGGGGGTTGGATGCGCCGGGGGAGCGGCGGTCACAGGGGGGTTCACCGTGGGGGGTTCACGTGGGGGGTTCACGTGTGGGAGATCACATGGGGGGTTCACGTGGGGAGGGGTTCACGCCAGGGGGGTTTACGCAGGGGGGGTTGAGCAGGGGGTGGGGTTCGCACAGCATGGAGTTCGTGCAGGTAGGGGTTCGCGCAGGGGGTTCATTCAGGGGTGGTTCACGCAGGGGGGTTTGAGCAGGGGGGCTCATGCAGTGGGGGCTCGCACAGGGGTGGGGTTCGCGCAGGGGTGGGGTTCACGCTGTGGTTGGGTTCGCGCAGGGGGGGATTGCCACCTGGTGTTGGGCTCGGATGATTGCTTCTTGTTGTCATCTTGGAAGAAGTCTTTGTAGTCACAAGGTAGGTGACTCCTCCCTTGGACGATAGTGTGCATAGGCATCGGCTCTATCCTTAGATTGTTTTTCGCCATGATGGGAAATGATGGAGTTAGTAGAAAGTAAGAAAAAGGATGTCCATGCGTGTATATCTAATTAAGATAAAACCGGAACAGATACAGGTCCCGGGGAGGTGGGGAAAATCCTGGGATTACCGCAGCGGGCCAAGGCATTGTCCGTGGGCACCACAACCTGTATTTTAGAAGATTAATTCTATTTTGAAATGTCCGCTTTAACTGAGAATCTGAGTCTAAATACTAACTTCGATTCAGTTATGAATAACTGCATATAGAACATCCTAGTGATGATTTATCTCCACCTGGGTTTCTTAAGTTGGAGCTGAGCGAGACTCTTAGTGCATTAAAAGCCATACCGATGGGCAAAACGGCAGGGCCCAATGGCATCACAGGCGATTTATTTCTTGCGGATATTGATGGCTGGGCTTTGTATTTTAATATGCTATCCAACTACATCCTCCAAGGGGCCAGTATCCCCAGTAGCTAGAAGGCAGCGTAGATTGTCCCCATTCATGAAAAGTGCCAGAGGAACTCTTTTTTAAATTATAGACTAATAAGCCTCATTGATGTGGCCTAAAAAGTCTTTGTGAGGAAAATATTAGGGAATCTGGAAGGCTGGATTGAGGCTCGCTCCCCTTTGCGGGCGGGGTTTTGAAAAGGGGTCAGTACAATTGACCAGGTTTTTAGGTTTCTATTAATTTACTGGAAGACAGTGATACTTCAAAAAGCGCACCGTTACCTGGACTTTGTAGACGTAAAATTTGCTTTCGACCTTGTCCTGCGTGGAAGGCTCTGGGAGGTCATTAAGAATAAAAGGGTTCCACATGATCTCCTGCATGTTCTAGTTTGTCTACATGAGGACATGTATGCTCAAGTTAGATGAGGAAGAGGAGGGGTGCTCCCCAAATGAATACCTATTCAAAAAGGAGTCCGACCGGGGTGTGTCCTTGCCCCAACATTATTCTATCTATACTTGAATTATGTGGCGCTTCATTTAGAGGACATCCAAAATGATGCCTCACGACCGGCTGGTCACAAGATTCCACTCTTATTATTGGCTGTTGACAACCTTCTGATGTTAAAGACACTGAGTGGCTTCCAACTTGTAGTGGACACGTTTGCGGCCTTTTGCAGCGAGTGTGGGTTGGTGATCAATTACTCCAAAACTAAGTTTATGGTCCTCAACCTGCATAAGTCTTTTAGGAGCTCGATAACTGTGGAAGGCAGTCTAAAAGAGAGGGTCACTGAATTTGTCTACTTAGGAATCAAGCTCACCAGATCAATGTCTTGGTTGTCCCACGTTGAGAGAAGGATCCTGAACCTTACTCATCATTCTGCTGTTATCTTAAGATCATTTAGGGCCACGCAAGCCAGGCACATATCTCCTGGTCTACAGGAGAGCTGCCCTCAGTGAGCAAAGGCCGAGGGTTGCGCACGGTATGGGGCTGAAGTTTGGGGCAACGTAAACATGGCCCGCTGGCGGTGGCTGAAGATATGTTTATAAGAGCCTTAACCAATCTCACAATTCATACTTCATTAATTCCACTAAGGTGATACCTGGGCTAAGAGCCTATGACGCCCAAATTAGATCATTATTGTTCTGTCAAAGGCTTAAGTACTCGCCAGACCTGGAGGACTATTATAGTTCCTTTCAGGATTTAGGGCCATATGTATCAAAGCAAAATGGGTTCGCAAACGCCGAAATTAGCAGAATTCCGGCGTTTGCGGACCCATTTTCGCTAAATGGTATTTATGAAACATTTTTGGTGCAAAATAAGGAATCGCTAAATTTGCCATTCCTTATTTTGCGATTGCATCTAAGGAATTGCAAATTTTGCGATTCCTTAAATGCAATGTATCAAGGAAAAAAACATTCCAAAATGCCATTAAGGAATCGCAAATTACCACCAACTTCTAGTTGGTGGTAAGTTGTGAATTCTTTTAAAAAACCATTTTTTTAAACATCAAAAGGTGCCATGTGACGTATGTGCGCCATATGAGCACACATGTCATTTTCAGGGGTGCAACAGGGTGTTCTTGAGACACCCCTGCACCCTTGAAAATATTCACAATTTGCGATTAGCAAATTGCGAATCGCAAATTTCCCCTTCATTCCTATGGGCCTACTGGCCCATAGAAATTAATGGGAAATTATTCCTTAATTGCGATTAGCAATTTGCTAATCGTAATTAAGGAATTTGAAAGAATCGCTAAAAAGAAGCGATTTCCTACATACCATTTTGCGATTTCTAAATAGCGATTCCTTAAAAATCGCTATTTAGGAATCGCAAAACGGAATGTTGATACATATGGGTCATAGTCTCCTCTGATAAATGAGGCAAAATCAAATGGTTTACCTATGTTAAAAACCGTTCCAGGAGAATTTTGGTCGTCGCTCTCTACCACAAAACATCTTTTTAGGGCCTCCCTCAAGAAGGTATTCTGGAAGTATATGTATTTTGCTGCAATAAGCAACGTCCCAGAGAGGGTCTCTTATTGGTAAAATTTTAGATTTTAAGATTGATACAGCTTTCAAGTCCTTTTTAGCTTACATAAGCCCGACAGTCACTGGGCAAGTATACCTCAAACTTGGATATGGCACCTTCCCACTATTGTCACTTCTAGCAAAATGAAACCTCCCACTCCTGCTTGGGTACCATATGTCCAACATGTCAGCAGGCTGAGGAATCCTTGGCACCTTACATTTTCTTGTGTCCTTTCTATGCTTGGCCCAGAAAAACCTGGATTCTCCTTTTATGTAAACAACTGAGCAGCAGACAGCATCAGAATGATCTACGGCTCCTGCGCCCGGAGTCCAATCAGAGAATTGTTTGTGCAAAGTCCAAATATCTCTATTGGAGTTAGTGTATCAGAAGTAAAGCCGTGGCCTGAACCCCTCCCTAAAATTGATACTGCCTGGAGCTTTGTTTTTTAACTAGTTATTAACAATGTGTGTCCGTGGATTTTTCCATTTTTACACTGTTTTTAAAATGCCTTTTTTTATTTAAGTACTGGTCTCTCTCTTGACCTATTGTTAGTTTATTTCATGATATATATAATGACCCTAGTTACATTTGTAGGTTTGGACCTAGTTAGCTTACTCCCGAGATCCAGCACAAGCATTTTATGTCATGATTTTAAACACCCTCTTATATGGACGGATCTGTAAATTGTGTGTTTCGATGGTAAGAGTGCTTTCTGTGTTTTATTGTATTTCTGTGTTTTATTAATTGCTTCTGTATTTGTAAATATGTGTGTTGTACTTTTATGTTTGAAAACATGCCGAATAAAGGATTTTGATTTTAATGATGTGTAGCGTACTGGGTGTAAAGATGGGGGCCCTAGGCCCGCATGATGTAAATAACTGCGACACGGGACACCGGTTGGGGATGGTAATTCTGGCCCCGAGCACGTGCGCTCGGCCTCTTTTATTAACAGCGTCACCTGACCCAGTGACGTCTGTGGTGGGTGGGTGCTCAGTATAGGGTTACACTCAAAACAACTAGACAGTGTCTTGGCAGGACACTACATCCCTCCCAAAATTTAAGGAAAGGAAAAACGAATGTCCAATCTGCAAGAAAACAGAACAACAGAAATTTACAGCCCCCAACGGATTCTCTTCAGGCGGTTGGCTGGGAGATGTCAAAAGTTCTGGACTGCAAAGTCAATCAGATGAGCTTCACCTCAGCGATGTACTTCAGATCATCCTTGTCCTGCTGCGTTGACGCTTATCTACAGTGTTCATCACTTGGAGCATCGGGAGAAGAATGGATGTGACCCTTGAGGGGTCTCGTAGGTGTTCCTAGTCCAGTGAATGACAACAGTTGTTGGTTGCTGGAGACGACTATGGCACGAGAGGTCTTTCCTTGGTTTCGCTGATCTTGATGCATCCACACCTCCTGCCGGTCGAGTGCCTTCCGACTTGCCTTTCTTGCCTGACTCCTCTCTCACTGGAGCATCGAAGATTGGCCTCTCCTGCTTGGACTCTTCTCTCACTAGAGTCGCTGGGAGGACCCACTTGCTGGACGCGATGGGACCGGGTGGACCGTGCGGGGCTTCGCATGAGCCGCCCAAAGGCGTCGCTGAGAAACTGCCAACGGACTCACCGCCAAGTCGCTCATGTTGCCCCTGGGGGGTTGATGTCATCGCCAGGATGGTCTTGCCATTAGGACATGGGTTTAGTGCCTTCTTCAGACCGTTTCTTGGTGCCATGTGTTCACCTGGGGCCTTCGTGCTTCCTGTAGCCTGTCGTGGAGCTGCTGCTGCTACACCTCTCCCATACGGATTCCTCTGTCACAGGAATTCCGCCGAAGCCCTTGTCTCCTGGACTGCCACTTGATCGCATGGGCTGTGCGGGTCACTGCGGAACTTCGGACATGGCCACAGTCGAGTCTTGTGTAGTCCACAAGGGTGGATTGTCTAGTGCTCGGGTATGCTCTGCTTCGGCAAGCTTCAGGTTCACGGGGCACCCATACGGCTCTTCGTGGTTGGTCTCATCAGGTGCAGGTTGTCAGGATTACTGGGATCCACACGGATGGTGCGATGCTCCTTTGACATCATGGATGTTCCTGTGTGCTGAATGATGTCTCTTTCTTCCTCGGTGGAGTGATGTTGTGATACTCCATTCTTCCTCTTTTTTCTCTTTCTCGACGCAGTCCGGTCTTCTTCCTTGCTTACTCATGCTAACCAGGCTTCTCCATGTAGCGGGCCATCTACATGTTTTCCCCTTGGTCTTGTCCATGCGGTGGGACACTGTCTTCACTTGGCTTGGTGACTAGACCTGTCGTCGTATCTTCCTGTTACTTGATCACTTCTATAGCCTTTAATCAGAAACCCTTCCTTGGTCATTCCCATCATGACTCTCCTGTCTCGTCGGGTTCCTTTGGCTCTACTGTTCCTTCTTCCTTTTCTTAATGGGGTCGCGCCCTTCTTCTCCCTGTTCCTTCTTGCGACGTGATCCGGTCACTGTACTGTCTTGGTCTTCCCAACCAGTCTTCTCCAGGCAGCGTGCACTCCACCTGTTTTTCTCTGGTCTGGGCATGGCTCTCAGACACTGGTCTTCTCTTCTAGTGACTGGACCGGTTGTCGCCATCTTCTCAGTTGCTTCTTCTTTTTTTCTTTGGCGACCAGACTGGGTGGTCGGCTTTACCTTTGGCATGAGTCGTCATGCTGTGCTATCTTCTTCGTGGTCGCTATTCACCGTCACGGTGTTTTGGCATTGGCGCGCTTCGTCTGCGCGGAGGAGGTTTGCGTCACCGCTCCTTGTACCTTCGCTTGGGCATGCCGTCATGCTTGCTGATGATGGCACTCTGGCTGCTGTGAGACGTAGCTGTCTCTCTCTGGGACCTTTGTGTGCTGTCCCGTGGTGTTGGCGTGACGCTGTGCAGCGTCACTCTGGCGCTCCTGACTTCTGGTGCTCCTGGCACGTCCCTGCGCAGTGCTGCGCTGTCCTGGCGTGCAGGTGTGGAGTTCTTGCAATCCTGGCGTGTTCTTTTCTCCTCGTGGCGTGTTTCTGCGCTTCTGGCGCGTTCCTGTGCCGTCTCCTTTTGTCCTCAGGAGGTTGTGTATTGACGTGGCATCATTCGGGCGTGGCTGTTTTCCTGCACACTGTTTGCTCAGTTTCTCTTTGTGTCGTTGCAGGCTTGTACTGGTGCTGTCTGTCACCCTGACCTTCCCTCCAGGTTACATCACTGACCAAACTGTTTGTATTCTTGCTTGCTCTTTAAGTGCTTGGTGGGTGCATTGCTGCTCGCTGGCCACTGGGTGGCGTTGCTGGGCTCACTGCTGTCCTATAGGCTCCTCTCTTCTAGGTGTACCGTCGGTCGATGTCCATTGCTCTGGTCATGATGCCTAATTTTCCCAGCAAGAGTCTAGATTTGATTTATGCCAAGCTTGTTTGTTCCTTTATTTTCAGGGTGCAGTTGCTCAAAATGACCACTAGATGGCAATGTATGGTTTACTAATGCCAAAATACGGTCGTTTTTCTGTGCTTCTAGACCCTCGCTCGGTTCTGTGGTGCTGTCGGTCGCTTTGTCCGGGCAGGAAACTACTTGGGGCAGAGGAAAATGCAGGGCAACTCGTGGTGGGTGCTGCCTCCCTACCTAAACAATGGCATCACTTTCCTGCTGCTGCTGGAACAAGTCGGACAACTTCCAGTCTCTGCAAACCCTTTTCACTCGCTCCCTGCGCCAGCTGTCCTTGGAGCTTCCCGGTGAGTTTCTCTACTTCTCCCACTTCTGGGCGGTGCTGGGTGCCCACTGTCGTTCCTGGCAACCTGCTTCTTGCAGCAGGCTCCTCGCGCTTCACTGGCTGTGCAGGGACACGCGTTGCTGCGGGCAGTCTGTATGCTTGGCAGGGGGAGGGTTGGCTCCATTCCTCGCTGGCTACTTTGTTCGGCTGCACGCAATGCCCCGTTCCTCTTTTCTGCCTCATCGGGTGGGGGAAAGGGTCCACGCTGCACTGAGGGTAGGCCGCCGGCACTATTGACTGCGGGGGGGGGTTTGCTCCGGTATGTTCTAGGTGCTTCTTCCTCCCTGCAGCTTTGATCAGCCGCGTCTTCTGTACCCTTGCACCCCGCCGCCGTGTCTTCACTTTCTTCACGCTGCGTGGCGGGGGAGGGGTGTTGGCAGTATTCTCAGGGCCGCCCGCTGCCTTCGGCCGCACATATGTGGGGAACGGCTGCTCCTCTCCACCGCGTGCTGGGGCCTGTGGTTTCCTTGATGCAGGTGGGCTCTGTGTCCTTTATTCAAGACCCGGCAGCTCTCCGGGACAGGGGGCGTCGCAGTCAGGCCACGGGTGGGCTCCACTGGCCTTGTTCTCTCGCCCGGCAGCTCTCCACACGCTGCGGGCGCTTCTCTCCCCAGGTCATTCACCCCGCCGCCACAGCCTCACATCATACACGCTGCGCGGCGGGTGACAGTGGATGCTGCAGGCAGGCCGCGGGTGGGCTCCGCTGGCCTTGCTTTGTCCGTGGGCCGCCCCTCGCACACCGGCTCACCTTCGGCCTGTGGGCCTCTCCTGGTGGGGTCACGTTGCTGCGGCCGACTCGGGTGGGCTCCGGTCAGCTCTTTACTGGGGCACAATTGCGACCGGTGCAGGTGGGCTCTGTCCGGTCTGCTTTCTCCTTCGTGGTGCTCCCACGGCGGGCAGCACTCGGCAGGGCTAGAGAGGTGCGGGGTGGGCTCCCGGTCGCCTCATTAACGTCCAGGCCCGGGGCTCGTCACACGCCCCTCGGGCCTCTCGACTGCCGGCGCCGATTCTGTGGGGGAGGGGGGCGCGCAACGTCACCCTGCACTTCTCCCCCTTTACCTCACGATGATGTGGCTGTGGCACGCTGGGCACAGCTCCGTCCTCATCCCCAATGTAAAGATGGGGGCCCTAGGCCCGCATGATGTAAATAACTGCGACACGGGACACCAGTTGGGGATGGTAATTCTGGCCCCGAGCTCGTGCGCTCGGCCTCTTTTATTAACAGCGTCACCTGACCCAGTGACGTCTGTGGTGGGTGGGTGCTCAGTGTAGGGTTACACTCAAAACAACTAGACACTGTCTTGGCAGGGCACTACACTGGGGAGTGCATGAGAGCCTGCATGAGAGGTGAAGGTGAAATCTCCCTCTATGTTGTGGTATGTTGCCGCAGCAGCGCAGTGTGCGGCGGCTGGCATTGAGAGCATGCAGAAAACTCAACACGGTAGCAGTGGCTATGGGGCAAGTGAACCATACACATACACACACACACACACACACACACACACACACCGACACGCCATTTTAAAACAACGAAGGCTGGATTAGGGACAGCTATTGCTGTACATAACCACATCTGACTGCAGGGCCGTCTTTGCGACAATCATTTTTGGCGCCCCCACACCCTATGACCTCCTCCTTGAATTCTGTCACTACCACCTGACTGTAAGCGTTCAGAGCTGGGCATCAAAAAGGCCGAGGCAAGACTGCTATGTTGACTCAAAATGAAAGCAAACGAGTGCCCTACTGGAAACCACAAATGTCGCATTCAGTATAGACTCTGCAGTGCAGGAAGGCCAGTGTGTCAGATGCTCTTTCGCCTGCTGCAGCAGTGCGCCTCGTGCACTGCCGGGCTCGAAGGGACGGATGTTTGTGATGAAGGGAAGAGTCTCTGTGCCTCAGATAGAAATGTGCTATTACGTGCTGTACAACGAGCAAGTATAAGGTGCAAGTAAGCGCGACAGACATGTTGTCATGCACGCCGACATGAAGGGTAAAGTGAAAGCAAAGTGTAGGAAAGGAGTGCAAAACATGCGGAAGGTTACAACTTTAACACCCGGTTGTGGCTTACACAAAGATGAGTGGACAATCAGGTGCAAACAGAACATGAGCTATATGTATAAAAAGTCAAAAGCTTTAAAAACCCATCCTGTGCTGGGAAAACCTCTTCTTAGCATTGAAAAGTACAGAGCATACAGTACAAAGTACGAGCAATTAAATGCAGACAAATGAGGCTGGCGAATAGAGCAACGAGGGGCTTTCTGGCAAGCATTGCTCCTGTGTGGTGATTGCATACGCAGGCGTTGAGCAGCCGAAAGATCTCTTGTCATTGTGATGGTGGTCTTTATTCAGAGAACCGGTGCTCTAGTCCAGTTGGATACGTAGGAACCGAACTGACATAGCTTTAGCTTGCAGAACTGCCGGGTATGGTTGATGAAACAGCAGGTTCGGTGACGGGTTCTGCCAAGGACGCCCCCCTTAAGCAGATGTGTGACTGCCATCGGACTTCTCAGCTTTAAGTGCAAGTATTTCCAACGAAGCAAACTAGAAGGATAGCTCCGAAAATAGGAAGACATTGCATACATATGAACACTCCTTCAGTACCCCGCATTAAGCCCCCCCCTCACTTTTGAAGTTTGTAGCAATACGAATTATCATAGTCTTAAACCCCTTTTACGAACATGTCTCTTGTCTTTTGTCTCTTTTATCCCATCCCTTTCTCCCAGCTCCTTGTCGCTGTTTTCAAATCTCGCTGTAGTCTACAGCCAACCCCAGACAACTTGAAAGTAGCTCCCATTGGACTGCTTATACGTCATTTTCAATGCACCAGTAGGAGGGACCGTCGTCTTACTTCCTCTCTGACAATTGGCTCATTTCACGTCATTTAACGTAGTTTTCAGATTGCAACAGAGATGGGACAGAATTTTAAGGCTTTAGCCATGTCATTGGTTCTCCCTTAAGTGACGTTTTTCGCCATTTCGGATTGGGATATTCTTGTTATATCCAGCCTTTTAAATAAACAACCGGAGTTAGGGCATAGAGATTCTATAACCGGAGCGTAAAAATATGGCCGCCATCTTTGATCACTATTGGTGGGCACTGCGTGGGTAAACATAAACAAGCACTGGTAAAGCCAACAGGTCTCGCATTTATATACAGCTAACCTAGTGGCTTTGCTAACACTTGTTTGTAAACCATTTTTTAAAGAAAATTAATTAGAAATAAAAAATTTCAACATGCTTGAGAAAAAGCAAATACCTAACTTGAGGCATCTCAGAACAATACACTGAATTCAACATTTTTAATGTCACTTAAATGGCATGGTTCATTTATCAATTGTTATGTAAATGTTTACGGATACAGTGGGAGCACAATTAAAGGGCAACTGAAACTAACGAGGAAGAGTGAAGGTATCGGAAGGACAGAGCATTTTGCGGCAGAGGGTTATGAGCAACAATAATGTGAGTTGTATTGTTGCTGAATGCGTATGTTTTCCTAAATGAATTCTGAATGTGTATTATTCTGATTAAACTTGGTATACAGATAAGGATATCACAAAATGTGAGTACAACCCTCCCCCGACCCCAGTCCGGTCCCCACACTCAAACACTACCGAGCACTACCCTAAACCCTAAAATACTAACCTACACTACACTACACAAACACCACAACACTACCCTAAACCCTAAAACACTACACAACACAAACACCACAACACCACCCTAAAACCTAAAACACTAACCCTGCACAACCCCCAGCACTACCCTAAACCCTAAAACACTACCCCCCAGCACGACCCCCCGATCCCCTGTCCAGTCCCTACACTCAAATACTACCCTGCATGACCCCCCAGCACTACCCTAAATCCTACAACACTACCCTACACTACACAAACACCACAACACTACCTTAAAGTCTAAAACACTACCCCCAGCACGACCCTCCCCAGACCTCCAGTTTGGTCCCCACACTCAAACACTACTCAGCATGAACCCCCAGCACTACCCTAAACCCTAAAACACTACCCTACACTACACAAAAACCACAACACTACCCTAAACCCTAAAACACTACCCCCAGCATGACCCTCCCCCAACCCCCAGTCCGGTCCCTACACTCAATAACTACCCTGCATGATCCCCCAGCACTACCCTAAACCCTAAAACACTACCCTATGCTACACAAACACGACAGCACCACCCTAAACCCTAAAACACTACCCCCAGCACAACCCTACCCCAATCCCCAGTCCGGTCTCCGCATTCAAACACTACCCAGCACTACCCTAAACCCTAAAACACTACCCTAGACTACACTACACAACCACCACAACACTACCCTAAACCCTAAAACACTACCCCCAGCACGACCCTCCCCAACCCCCAGTTCGGTCCCCACATTCAAACACTACCCTGCATGACCCCCAGCACTACCTTAAACCCTAAAACACTACACTACACTACACTACACAAACACCACACCACGACCCTAAACCCCAAAACCCTTTGCACAAAGTACATTATATGTTTGGCTGGCATTAATTTTTTACCTGGTGAAATGGTTAACAATTATCACACAGTGGATTCATGTGGCAATCTGGAATCCTCAGTCTGAACGTCTTCCTGTTCTTCATTTCCTCCTTTGCTTTCTTCTTCTGGATTACTCCCGTCCTGTTATCTTTGTCCAAAATATCAGAAAAGTAGAGAAAGTTTAATTCCACAAAATTTAAAAGTGAAGCAAAAAAACTATGACATTTCCTTTGATTCATAGCTCTCCTATGGCAAGGATGCAAAGATATATGCATAAATATCAGAATCTGCTTAAATGTTGAACAAGATGTTCTCAGGAACCAATTAAACTTCTGCAATGGTTCATAAAGCGTTGCAGATCCTCTGTGGGTCCTAGGAAATAGGCAGGGATCCAGCATGCCAGAGTCACAGTACCAGTTCACTGAACTGCAAATGCTAAAAGGCTTCAAAAGTGAAAAAATGTAAGTGTACTACTACAGTTGTACATTTTTACCCCTACATTTAATCAACATAAATAACAATTCATTTTCATAACTAACATTTATATTTTTATTTTGTGGGGGTTCCCAGAATTCATTTTTTAATTTGTGGAACTCAGAAATTCCGGTTATGCCCTTGTGCTGACAAAGGTGCCCTCCACTATGACAGAGGAGGTCGCTCCCCAAAAACAGCTGGAAAGTAAAAGTAAAAAGGCAATGAAAGCATGTTCAGTATTGGCCGCAGGGCAATCTGGGAGCCTGTATCTTCCTTTTTAGTTGAAAAAGGAACTTCATTGAAATGAATATTATAATGTAAACCATCTCAATAAAGTACAGAAATAGGAAATACAATCTTAACTGTATAATCTATTAAGGTAATATGGGAAGGGAGGGAAAGAGAAAGAGGGGGGAAGGAAAGAAGGAAGGAAATGACATTCATGTAATATTCATTTTCAACATAACCACTTATTTATTTATTTATTTATTTATTGTATTTAGAGTTTTCTATAGCGCGAACAAGACCCAATCCTGGGTGTCAGAGCACTTTACAAGTCAAACACATTAGGTTGCCTTCAGTGTTAACAAATAAAGCATATTAAATCCTACTAAGCGACAACACAGGTTATAGTAGAAAAAGCTATGCCTTTATTGCATTTAGACTGTAATACCACTCCTAAAGAAAAAGTGGAGCTAGCAACTAGATATAGTTACGGTTCCAAGCTTAATCCCATATCCCTTTGGCTTGGTTGAGGTACTTCATTCGCCGTTGTTCCTTCAATCTTGCGCATGGACTCGAAGTATCCAAACAGGGCTGATGGTGGCCCAAATGAAAGTCCACTGACTTGTACGATCACCAGAGTCATTGATCTTATATTAGCAATACAAGCATCCTATTAGCCCAGCTGAATGTAGCATATTCAGGAACGACTGAGGGACTTAACGGAGCCTAGAGTAAGCCGTATTTAGTTAAGGGAGGAATTTATTCATTAAAAAGGACTTGGCCTCTTTTTTGAATCGCGAGACATAGGTAATTCCTATGATATTCGGAGGAAGCTCATTCCAAATTCTTGGTGCAGCTCCAAGAGAATGCTCTATTATAAGTTATTTTCGTACGGAACAATGCTGGTTTCAGTAGGAAGTCTGCAAACCCCCTCGAAGATCTGAAGCCTCCTGGGATCGTAATTTTCTGGGCAAGGTAAAGTGGTGTTTTGTAGTGTAGAGCTTTGTGAGTAATACATGCCATCTTTACCTGAATTCTTGCTTCATAAGCTAGCCGTTTGAGCGCTTTCAGATGTGGTCAGATGTGGTTACATTTTCTAGAACCCAGTAGAACTCTGGGTGCAGCATTGAGGCAGGCCTTTAGTGGAGCAGTTGAAATCTTAGGAAGCCCTACTAGAGTTGTGCATCTATACCCAATCCTTGAGATAACCAAAGCTTGGACTGCAGTTTTAAGATCAACCGTGTCAATGAACGGATGTATGACGTTACAACGCATACTTTTACGACGCCTACCTTTACAACGCGGTTTTTACCACGCATACCATTACAACGCATAATGTTTTTAGGTGCTGGATAGTGAATAGTTTAATTTACTATTCCAACTCCAGTCCCCGTGGATAGTAGGGAAGGTTATTGGATAGTAAATTAACCTATTCCCTATCCTAGAGCGCCCCCCAGAGCAATGCGTTGTAATAGTTTGCGTTGTAAAAGTTGCGTTGTAATGGTAGTTCGTTGTAAAAGTTTCGTTGTAAAGGCTGTTTCCCCAATGAACAGTTGCTATTGTGTTGATGTGTGCTCGCATGTTGAAATCCTTATACAGCATGATTCGTTTGAGACTTGGTAGACTCCACTCGAATCGGAGTACCGTTTAGCACTGTGATCAGATTGGTCCATTCCTTGATCAATGAGGAGTATCTAGGAGGGGAGATCAGAAGGAATTGTGTTTTTTGCGAGTTGAGCTTAAGATGTTTGCTGGACAGCCAGTGTATAGTATTTTGTATTGCTTGATTCATTATGTTGATCTCTTCCAGTGATGTGATCTTCAGATACAGCTGAGTGTCATCTGCATACACATGGAATGAGATGCTAGCCTGCTGCAATGCTTCAGTTAGTGGCTCAATATACAGTAACAGTAATGGGGATAAAAATGAACCTTGAGGAACTCCAATATGACTCGAGGATGGAAGGGATAGATTGTGGTTCATCAAGAATCTTTGCGATCTGTTCTCTAAGAAGGATTGAAACCATTTTAGGACTGTATCCAAGAAACCCATCCTATTCCCCAGTCGGTCCAATAGTTTACCATGGTTTACAGTGTTGAATGGTGAGGATTGGTCGAGGAGGATTAGTAGACAGGTGTTGTTGCGATCTAGAGCAAGTAGAGCGTCATCAACTATGTACATAATTGCTGTTTACGTGCTATGGTCTGCCCTAAACCCTGACTGGCAATCATTTTGTAGCTTATATTCTGAGATGTTCAGTTGTTTTTACCACATTTTTCCAACACCTTGGCCAGTAAGGGAATGTTACCGGCCTCAAGTTGTTAGGGTCCTAAGGGTTCTCAATGGGTTTTTTAAGTAGAGGGATGACCTGGCTCATTTTTAAGGCAGTCAGGAAATGAACCTTGGGAAAGCAAGGGGTTAATTATTTTAGTCAAATAGGGATGACCATGTGGTTGACCGTAGGCCAACATTTTTCGGGAAGAGGATCATTATAATGGTATATATATATATATTCTAATAGCTACTATATTGCATAATAAAAGTAATGTGCACAGAAAATACATTGTATTAATATTAAAAAACGGATATATAAACAACAAAAATGAAACATGGAGGTTTAGGCACTTCTTCAACTCGGGAATTAAGGACTCATGCTAAATTTGCAGATACATCTAGAAAATAAATAATAGGTGACCATAGGTGTTCTTGTTTCATTGCAAAGGAAATAGGATGGACATACACTCTATCAAGCCTGCGGTTATAACAAACCCCATACCACCAGGCTTGATAAGAAATATTTGTAGCGCTCTTCCAGGCCCCAGCTAATTTGTTGGAAAGCAACTGCAAGAAGTAGGTCTATAATATGAAAATTGTTTGAATGTGATTCCCATTCGGAAGATACACTACCTAGAAATATATTAGCAAAAGTGAAAGGGATTTGTGTGTGAAAGTCAGAATTGATTTGTCTCCAAACTTGTTTCCAGAAGCTGTGAACATTGGGGCAAATAAATAGCATGTGGTTTAAATCAGCCAGGGAAGCATCACAGGACCAGCATGAGGGACAAAGAGCAGAATTTATTTTATGTAGTGAATCAGGCGTCAATAAAAGTCTGTTATAGATGTAAAATAAAGTTTGGGTAGCTTTAGCAGCCCTGGAAGACTTCCTAATTTTAATACATACCTTATTCCAGGTAGGAATAGAGAAGGACAATTGGAGATCAGTCTCCAATGAGAGTTCCACCTCTGTTTTATCCCTAGTAATTGAAGAAGAGGAGAAATGCTTATAAACTTGAGATTCTGATAGGGAAAGTGATAAGATGGAAAGGACAGTAGGAGGCAAAGATGACAAGGTAGCACTAGGTGCTAAGTTATTATAAGTTGATTGAATCAATGAGACTAGGGTTGCATATTCAGATGCATACGAGGTAGGTAAAGAAAATTGTGCTTGAGCAACTGTAAAAGATATACATGCATTACCCTGGTAAAGTTGATGTACCCAATGAAGCCCTTTCGTATGTCAATCCTTCCAAAAAATGACTATATTATTGATTTTAAGATGTTTATTGTACTATAGTGAAGACTGCAAAAAGCGATCTTTAGGAGAAAGATGATTGGTAAGTAAAAGTTGGAGAATTCTGCAGCTGTTATTATAAATGGGTGGAGAAATTGACAAAGGACGGTGTGTAAAGGATAAAAATTCTTGGAAGGAGAAAGAATGAAGAAAATTTCTTTCAATAGTAATCTATAATGGTAGTGATGAATCTTTGTTGTCTGCTTGGTGTAATAGTGAGGCTTGTTTAAGAAAGAACGTGGTATGATAAGTTTGGAAATCTGAGAAACTGACACCACCCAACTGTTTTGGACATTTAAGTTTATTTAAAGACATGCAAGGTTCTTACTATTCCCTAGACATTTCGATAGGATAGAATAAATTGTTTTAAAATGTGACTTTGGAATACTTACAGGAATAATAGAGATATAAGAAAGTACTATAAGTACCAACATCATTTTGATCTTGTCGAGGCAGCCCCACTAAGATAAAACATGGGATTCCACCTGGACGTGGCATTTTTCAAGAGTGTCAGCAGTTCTTTTAAATGTATTAACATTGACTCTTGAATGGAAGATTTGAACCATAAACCCAAGTATTTAATTTTATCCTGGCCCAATGAAAATTTGTAGAACCGTAGTCCACAGAAAAGCATAATTTGTTTAATGGGAGTATCTCACATTTTTTGCTGTTTCATTTATAACCGGACAGCCTTATCCAAAAGCACATACCTATGCGCAACCTGCGCTTGGCTCACAAACACCTTCGGTCCACTCCCTCTTTTAAACTGAAGCATCTGGGCAGCACCAGGTTTTCCATCCTAGCTCCTAGATACTGGAGTTTTCTCCCTATCAAAATCCACTCCTTCACTGACATCCTGAGCTTTAGGAAGCTCCTTAAAACCTGGCTGTTCAGACAAGCCTGTGAGTAAATCCCCAGGGTTTTGGCACCTCTCTATGTAGATCCATGAAACCAATCTGGTGTATGTGCGATTCATACATTTTTTAACATAATATAAAACAGAGGCAGAAGACTGTACTTCGGCTAAAAAGCTGGCAAATAAGTATGTGGGTGTGATAAAAAGAGCAAAATATCATCTGCATAGACTAGACAGAAAGTTTTAATTGGTTAGTGCCCTATTTAAAGCCTGTAATCTGAGAATTTTAACAGGTCTTAATTAAGAAGGGTTTGAGAGCAGGTATGAAGAGAAGAAGTGAGAGAGGACAACCTTGCCGTACCCCACCACATAAGGGAAAAGAAGATGAGATAAGACCATTAGCTAAGATGGAGGAAACAGGAGAAGAATATAATAAGGAAATATAATTGATGAACTTGAGGCCAAACCAAGACAAAGTAGAAAAAAATGAATGACCTATCAACTCAATCGAAAGATTTCTCAGCATCCAAAGAGATGGCCGCAAATTAATCTTTACACAATTTGGCCTTGGAAAGAAGGTTAAAGAAAAGTCTAGTGTTGTCTAACTTTAATAAAACCACATTGTACTCGCCCAATTAATAGGAGTAAAAATTTCTCCAAGGGTAAGGCCAGAATTTTTGTGAAAATATTATAGTCCAAATTAATTAAAGATATGGGTCTGAAATATTTACATAAAGTATGATCTTTACCTTCCATGGGAAGAAGATATATCAAGGCTTCTTGAAAAGAGCCACTAGACATTTTTGAATAAATAAAGAAGTGAAATAATTGATGTAATTGAGGAATAAGAATTCGAGAAACATAAGAATAAAATTCAATCGTAAAACCATCAGGACCCAAGGTTTTACCATGTTTAATAGAGCAAATAGCAGAAAGGATATTTAGGGGCATATTATCAAGCCTGGGCGATAAAATTATCACCGCTTTATCGGCCGAAAACGGCCGATAAAGCGGCGATAATGGGCTTGATAATATGCTCTATGGAATTCCAATCGAAGCCAATGTTAGATGTGGAAGACATCTAACATGGGCTTCGATTGGAATTCCATAGAGCATATTATCAAGCCCATTATCGCCGCTTTATCGGCCGTTTTCGGCCGATAAAGCGGCGATAATTTTATCGCCCAGGCTTGATAATATGCCCCTTAGTTCTCGGATATCATCATCCTGAAAAATCTTGCTCAAGAAATGAAGGTGGGTTAATAGAGGATAAGTATTGAAGTATAGTATCTAGAGATAATGAGGAATCAGGAGTGTTAAGAGTTTAAAAAAATTAAGTAAATTCTGATAAAAATTTTTCATTACTGTTAACTATGTTATTGTTAGAAAAAAAATAGAGCTAGTTTTGGTGTGTTTTTTTATTTTTTACTTTAAGATAGTTGGGTAAAAGTTGCCCCACTTTATTTTGACCCCCATAATATTTGACCGAGGATTTGAGCAAAAATGCATTGGCGTTTTAAGTAGATAATTTGTTGAATTCGAATTTGGATCTGATTAGCTAATCCGAGCAGGATTTATAATTTGTATGGAAAAAGCAAAGTTCCAATGGTGAGCAGTCTAAATATCGGAAAAAAAATTCAACCTGCACTAATATGGATGTCACAATATCGAAGGGACAGAATATCGATGGACAGAATATCGATGGATTGAATATCGACCCTAAGGTAAGTAATATTGATTTTTTTATATCGATGTAAGTAATATAGAAGTTAGTAATATCGATATCAAATATATCGATGTTACTAATATCGATGTTACTAATATCGATATTTATATTATTGTTATGTATTTTATTATGTATTTAATATGTATGTGTTGAATGTGTTTTGTTAAGTTTTGTACTTGTTTTAAAATATATGTATACAATTTTTATATGTTAATAATGATTTATTAGGTTATTTTTGTTTTTTAGTTCCGTAGCAGGTTGTGGGATTGTAGGGTAATAGGGTGGGAAGTAATTTAATTATACTAAATTAATTAATAATTTTTAGGAATTATAAATCAGTTTTAATTAATTTTTGCCTTTAAGTTCTGTAGCAGGTTGTGGGTTTATAGGGGAATAGGGTGGGAAGTAATTTAATTGTATTCAAGTCATCATTTATTTTAAATAATTTGTATTGGTAATTATATAATTGTTAATTAATTAATAATTGGTAATTAATTGTTATTAATTGGTAATTAATGTTTATTAATTGATTAATTGATAATTATGGAAAGTGCATTATTTTATTATTAAAGAGTGTTGTGTGTTTATAGGGGAATAGTTTTTGACGTAATTGAATTCTAATTAAATAATTATTAACATTTTTTAGGGGTATTGATAATTAATTTATTGGACATAAATGATTTATTGGTAATTATTATAATGTATAATTGTTTGGTTATGAAAATTTATTAATTGTTGTTTTCATCATTATTTGGTAATGAACTATTATTAAATATCATTTATTGACAACGTTAATTAATATATTAATATGTAATTATTAATTGACGATTAATGTTCAATAATTATTATTTTTTGTTCCTAAAATTATTTTATTTATCAATATTTATTATTTGGTAATTAATATCTATTAATTAATATGTATTGTATTTATTATTCTTTTATTGTTAAATAATTATTCATTGGTAATTATGTTTTTATTAATTATTTATTGCTATTTGTAAATAGTTTAGAGTTATTCAATGATTAATTCATTAATGAATTTAAAAAGTTGTTTTATTTTTTACTTCTACGCTATCCAACACTTTCCCTACTGTTGCACTCGCTGGAGTTGGAATAGTAATTTTTACCCGTACGCTATCCAACACTTTACCTACTGTTGCACTCTCTGGAGTGGGAATAGTCATTTTTACCCTTACGCTATCCAACACTTTCCCTACTGTTGCCTTCTCTGCAGCTGGAATAGTCATTTTTACCCCTACGCTATCCAACACTTACCCTACTGTTGCACTCTCTGGAGTGGGAATGGTATTTATACCCCTACGCTATCCAACACTTTCTCTATGGTTGCACTTTCTGGAGTGGGAATAGTAAATTTAACCTCTACTTTATCCAACACTTTCCCTACTGTAGCACTCTCTGGAGTGGTAATAGAAATGTATACTCCTACGCTATCCAAAGCTTTCCGTACTGTTGCTCTCCCTAGAGGGGGAATAGTAATTTTTACCCTGTTGTTATCCAATGCTTTCCCTACTGTTGCATTCTCTGGAGTGGGAATAGTAATTTTAACCTCCACTCTATCCAACACTTTCCCCACTGTTGCACTCTCTGGAGTGGGGGATAGTAATTTATACCCCTACGCTATCCAACACTTTCCCTACTGTTGTACTCCCTGGAGTGGGAATAGTAATTTTTACCCTCTCGCTATCCAACGCTTTCCCTACTGTTGCACTCTCTGGAGTGGGAATAGTAATTTATACCCCTACAATATGCAACACTTTATCTACTGTTGCACTCTCTAGATTGGAAAAAGTAATTTTAACCTCTACGCTATCCAACACTTTCCCTGCTGTTGCACTCTCTGGAGTGGGAATAGTAATTTTAACCGCTACGCTATCCAACACTTTCCCTACTCCTGCACTCTCTGGAGTGGGAATAGTAATTTATACCCCTACGCTATCCAACGCTTTCCATACTGTTGCACTCCATGAAGTGGGAATAGTAATTTTAAGCCCTACGCTATCCAACATTATTTTTATTGTTGTTTATTTTTTAGTTGGAATACTCGTTTTATTCCCTCGGCTATTTAATATTTGTTGTATTATTTTAGGTAATGTAGTATATAATTAATTTTAAAAGTATTTTTTTTTATTTGTTATACATAATTATTTAATTTCTATTTATGTTGTTGTTTTATGTGTATAGATGTATCAGTAATTTATAATATTTTTATTAATGTATAAGTTATTAAAATAATTATTAAATCTGATTAAGTAAGATGATAATATTTAATATATGTATATGTTTAATTAATGTTTCATAAAATTGTATATATTACTTATTCATTTTAAACATCATGAAATATTTTAAATTATGTTTATTTTATTTATAAGTATTATTTAGTTTATTTTACAATATTTTTTATAACTAAATTTTTTACATCTATATTTTTTCCGATATTTTTGTACTTACCATGTTGTAGATATGATGTCGATATTCTTGATATCGATATTTTTGCTTCGATATTTTTGTAGGTATGTTTTTTGACCTTCGATTTTTTTGTCAGTTATCCAGTTCCAATTGCTTAATGCATGCCATAAGTGATTGCGTAGTGAGTAATGAAGATTTCTTTTGCTGGGACTGAAAGGAAATAATAAAGGGCCCGATGTAGGTAGCCCTTTCCCGAACGGAATCGGCCGAAAATACCGATTTTCGGCCGTTTCCGATCAGTAAAGGGCTATCGAGATGTAGGGGCACATTTTCGGTAATTTTACCGATTCGTTATCATTACCGAATCGGTAAATTTACTGATTCGGTAATGATAACGATTCGGTAAAATTACCGAAAATGCAATGTAGGTAGCCTATGTTCCATCAGCACATGGCTTACAGAATCGGTATTTTACCATGGAATACAAATCCATGGTAAAAAAACGATTCCTGTGTACATGCACATCTGTGCATGTACACATGTGCCATGTGACAGACAGATGTGCCCTTAGGGCATGTCTGTGTGCCACATTGCACACATGCCCGTTTTGGGGGTGCTAGAGGGTGTCAAAGTGACACCCCCTGCACCCTTGTGAATTCTTTAATTACCGATTCGGCAAATACCGAATCGGTAATGCCTAATCATTCCTATGGGCTTCAAAGCCCATAGGAATGAATGGGCATTACCGATTCGGTTTTTACCGAATCGGTAATTAAAGAATTGTTAAGGATTCGGTAACGAATCCAGATGTTGGGACCTACATCCCATTTACCGATTTTGAAATACCGAATCGGTAAAATTCGGTATTTCAAAATCGGTAAATGGGATTTACCTACATCGGGCCCAAAGTCTCTAGAGGCTTCTTAAAGGCATTCCAGATAATCTGTGGAAACATGTGTGGAATTACATTCTCAAGAAAGAAAGTGGTAATAAAGTCTTCAAATTGTTGCGTTAATCTGGAGTCTAAGAGGAGGGAGTTGTTGAAACACCATCTTCTTGTACCCTGAATAGGTGGAAGAAGGTCCAAAACTAAGGTAACAGGGTAATGATCAGAAATTAATATAGAACCAATGTCAGAATGAGTGATATGTTGGGTAAGCGCTTTTGAAGTGAATAGATAATATAAGCAAAATTGGGAAGAGTGTACTGGAGAAAAGAAAGAGTATTCTCAAAGTGTAGGATTCGATAATCCCAATCATCCACTTGTGATTTTTGTTGAATAGTAAATGTGAATTGAGAATGCATATGGGAGGAAATGAATTTGGATTGAAAATTACGGTCAATAATAGGGTCCATAACCACATTACAATCCCCACCAACCAATAAGTATTCATCTTGAAGGGACATTAGTTTAGATAATATTGAAGGCCAAAAAGCAACATCTGGGGCAGTACGTGTATACAGATTACAAACAGTCAAGGGGATATTAATCAATAATAATGAAACAGAAACCCATCTACCCACATCATTAGTATCATGTGAGAGAATTTGTAAGTCAAGAAGTTTAGGACACAAAATGGCTACACCATAACAATTATCTGTGCCCGAAGAGGCAAAAACATGACCAACCCATTGTAGTTGAAGTTTAGGAATCTCTTTTTCTAAAACATGAATCTCCTGTAATAAAGCTATGTCACATTTTAAATTAGATAAATGAGAGAATACCTGTTGACATTTTATAGGAAAACCCAAACCCTTAACACTCCATTAAACAACCTTCAAAGTCATCTACGTTAATCAATAAACATAATGTTTGTGAAACGATAGTTAAAGCTACTAAAACTGAACAATAGAATACAAGTAATATTATTTAGCAAAAACTTTGGAAAACCATACCAGCCAAGAAAGATAGTATAGAGGAGGCAATGAATGGTTATGAAAAAAGAAAAAATAAGAATAGAAACAGGTATAAACAGGGAGGGAGGAGAAGATGTAAGGAAAGAGGAGATAGAAGGAAAAACCATTGGCAAAGAGAGAAAGATGTTCAAAAAGAGACAGAGAAATTGAGAAAAGAAGACACAAATATAACAAACAAGAAACATATGCCATTAATTGCAAGAACAGAATAACGGACTACAAAAAACACATAAACAAGATGAGGGTGGTGAGGTCACATGAGGAAAATGGCACAACTAACCAGCAACCCAGGGTGGACCAGGGAAGAAGGGCATATAAAGGCTTCTTCATGAAGTCTTCTTGAGTTTCAAGTGTTTTTATTATAGGAACAGAAGTAAAGATACATACATATGTATTGAGGGCTCAAGTGAACTGCTACAACTGAAATTGTAGAGCTCCAAGCTTAAACAAATACATTTCAAATACAGCAATACATTGAATATAAGCACCCGTAAAACAGAGAATTCCACATATAACCTGTAAAGAGAGATCATGTTAATAATACATGGACAAAATGAGAAAACCTAAATACGACATATCCCCCCCTTTTAGGAAGAAAAAGAATACAGTTAATCACTAAGTTCACTTGGAACTCTCTTGATCCTTGAGCTTCTTCTAACCATTAACAAATTTTGAACCTTCTTTTGATCAAAAACAAAATCACCATTACTATTGACTTTGGCCAAACGAAAAACATTCCACCACTGACCATTGTCCAGTTTCATAGCTTGACTCTAATACCTACAATACATGCAGGATCTCAGAATTTCCCTTTTTGCAGCAATAAAGGGTCCTTGACACAAACCCAATCCCAAATGGACAATTTAATTTCCCTTCTATTAATCGGTAATTTAGATCTTTCAAACCTGCGGCGACTAGCTTCATAACTTAAAAGTTTGGCTTTGAAAGCTTCTTTCACCACACTGCACTCTTTCCCTAAATTTTCTACTTTCCGAAAAGGAATGAGAATGGATACAACTTTTTTTCCTCTTGTTACTTCAAAAGGAACACACCCTGAAACAGAATGAGGAGTGGTTCAGTATACTCACAGTATACTCTGACTACAGTCTCAACTCTCGCCTTAATCGCACTATGTGCACATTCAACTAAGACCCTGTAGAACCTCTCAATTTTTCCATTAGCTTGGGGATCATAAAGTGGAGTGTGTAAGTGTTTCAGTCCCACTTTCGCTAAAAATTCTTGCATGCTGACTGAAGTAAACTGCACCCCATTATCAGTTAAAAGTTCTTCAGGAAGGCCTTCTCTGCTAAAAACATCTAGAAGAAAACATATAACAGATTTATTATTGAGTTCTGGAACACCTCTGACTTCAACCCATCTAGAAAGATAATTGACAAGGACCACAAAATATCTCATGCAATTAGGAAGTACATGGAATGGTCCTAAAAATTCCAGGGCAACCCTTTGCCATACTTTGCTAGGACACAGAACAGGTTTAGAAGGTGGAGAACGTGTAGACAAATGTGTATCACTGAACAAGCATTAAGTGTATTCATTCACTAGAGCCTCAACCTCTCAATCAACACTAGACTACCAAAAATCATTGTGAATTCTGCGTTTGGTAGCAGTCATACCTAAATGACCAGAGTGAGCGGTTTCTAATATTCTTCTCCGGAAGCAAGAAGGGGGAATACATTTTCCCTCTCTTACCAACAAATCATTTTCAATGGATAATTCATTGGCAATCTGGCAAAAAGGATGTAAAATAGGATCAACAGATTTTTGTTTAGGCCAGCCTACCACCATAAACTTCATCACTTTTTTTATAACAGCTTCTTTTTCTAAAGCTATGCACCACTCTTCCATATTTGCACAAATCACAGTGTCAACAACAGTAGCAATGAAACATTCCTCAATATTCTCCTCATCTATCACATCACGGTTAACATCTTGAACTGGAATTCTAGATAAAAAATTAGCTTTGACATTTTTACCTCCAGCAATATGTAGTATTGAAAAGTTGAATTCCAAAAGTTTAATAGCCAATCTGGCTAGCCTGGCCGTAGCTTTCTTAATCTTATTACCTGGGAGGAAATCCATTCACGGTTTGTGGTCCATTCTGAGAAAAAACATTCTCCCCCATAAATAAGATTTGAATTTTTCTACTCCCCACACACATGCCAATATCTCTTTTTTAATAACTGAACACCTTAGTCAACATCTTTCAATCTTCGCAAGGCAAATCCATTGGCTACTTCCTTGTTGCTTACAATCTGTGAAAGAACAGTGCCCATGCCATATGAACTGGCATAAACAGTAACAAAAGTATCACAACCTTCAACATATGATTGAAGAGCAGGAGCAGATAGTATGCTTTCTTTTATGAGTTGAAAATGCTCTTGACATGTTCAAATCAAGACAAAATCAGTACCTTTGTTTAACAAGCTCCTGAAACATTTAGTGATACTGGAATTTTTTTTTATAAACTTGGAATAAAATTCACATAACCCAATGAAAGATTGTAGTTGGTCCTTATTAACAGGATGATGAGCATTAATGATACCATTCACAATACTTGGTTTTGGTTTAACACAAGGAGGCCTATTAGGATGGCGGACGGACCTGTGTCCGTCTGCCACCCCCGAGGTAGAGGGACTGTCTGCAGGGGCAGCGGCGGTCCCTCCGGTTCAATTAGGATGTGACCGCCACCCTGGAGGTCACATCCGTATCTTTAACCTTGCGGCGGGTGCTGCTTGAAGCAGCACCCGCCGCAAGGTTAAAAATGCATGTTTTGCATTTACATGCACAAAGCGGCAGGCATCGCGCGGTGCCTGCCGCTTTGTGCATGTAAATGCAGTGGGGTACCATAGGTACATCCCATGTGACCCCCGACACTCTGGGGGCCCGCAACGGGCCCCCAAACACAAAAGACCACATGCTTTTCCACGGCGGAAAAGCCGCCGTAGAAAAGCATGTTTCAGCCTGCATCCTAATATGGCTGGCGGTGTCTTGCAGACACCGCCACCATATTTGTCTGCATAAACCGCGGATCAGCGGCGGACAACTTGCCGTCTGCCGCTGATCCCACCGCCATCCTAATGTGGTGGTGGGTGTTTCCAATGTCCACGGCGATGAATCCGCATCCTCCAGGACGGCGGTGCCTTACGCCGGCCCGGAGGATGTGGATTCACCGCCATCCTAATCGGCCCCAATGTTTGGAGACAACAGGACACAAATATTCAATTTCATTAACAGCAAATATGCATTTATCCTCCCTGACAGTAACTTGATTATTTTGCAAAATGGAAAGAACTTGTTCAATCACTACATTGTGTTCCTCCTATGAAACAGTGGGAATTAAGATGTCATCTTAAAATACAACAACATTTGATACTCGATTAAACATGTTACTCATAACCTTTTGGAAAACAGAAGCAGAAGACGCCAGTCCAAATGGCATTCTCTACAACTGAAACGTAAGAACAGGTGTCAAAAACTCTGCTAAATGTTTAGAAGATTCATTCAATTCCACTTGATGGTAGGCGGCACGTAAACCCAGTTTAGAAAACCACTTAGACCTGCCCACTGCTGTTGTAAGATCATCGATGCGTGGTAGAGGAACGTTTTCAACCCATATGGCATTATTGAGAAGCGTAAATCCACACATATTCGTAATTCACCACTTTTCTTCTTGGCAAGAACTATGGTAGAAAGCCACTGTGTGGCATCCACTCTCTACTTAATACCATCTTCTTGCATGTTCTTCAACGTCTGGGAAAATTCAGGTCTCACACTACGAGGTACATTATGCAGTTTGTGTTTCACAGGAGAAACACCTTCCTTAACCTTAATGGTGTGAGAAAAGTCTTTGATTAATCCAATTTTATCACTAAAAACATCTCTAAATTTCTACTTCCATAGAGTACGATCAGAAACAGCGTTAGTGAGAGATACAGGATTTTTATGACCTGGTTTAATTATCATGCCAAATTCTGCTTGATGCCACCAACCCAATACATTAATGACTTTGTGAGCTACATCAATTTTTTCCTGAATGGTTTTTGTTTCAAAATTAATGTCACTAGACAAATACCCTGTAATCAATGTTACTGCCTTCAAATTCTGTGGTGATAACATCTAGAGGAAATAGAACTTGGTGTTTCCAAAATTGTTTATATTTGTCAATGGAAATGATGGGGATTTTTGCTCCTGAATCAGTAATAAGAAGAATGTTAATACTGTCAATTTTTATCTGAACTAATGGTCCACTAACTTTGTTATCTACATGGACATTGCTTATATCCACTCAATCAACAGCTAACATTAATTCTTCAAGTTTCTTTTCAACTACATCATGTTCACTGTCTACAACCTGGTCTTGGACATAACGAATAGGAGGGCGTTTGCCCTCTCTACAGACATTACCAAAATGCCCAATCTTTTTACATTTCCAACATTCTTGTGTTGCCGCAGGACAGTTCTGAAAATTAGAACTATGAGAATTAGATCCACACCTTTAACATTGTACTTTAAAACGACCAGAGAATGCCCCCTACCATCTCTGCTACTGGTATCCACTGTACTCTTTGCTTTTTTTGGAAACTTATCTGAAGCTTTACACATGTGAAAATCTGTAGAAAATGATTTTACAACATTGGTGTAGGTAGAAGATTCAGAATCTAATTGTTGTACATTTAACTGCAAACATTCAATAATTTTGGCTTAATCTTTAGCCTCATCAAATGATGAAATTTTGAAAGACAAGAGTTTTTGTTGAATTTGTTTAGAGAAACATCTAGAAACTAACTGATCTCTAATAAGTTGTGAAGTAAACTTCTCAAAATCACAACAACCAGCAAGAACTTTTAAAGGCGTGACGTAGGTGTCAATAGGCTCATTAGGGCCTTGAATACGAGTAAAAAATGTATGCCTATGCACCACCAAATAAACTTTTCCTTCAAACTATATAGATACTTTTTACTGCTAATTGGAACTCGTCAAGGTTACCACTATTGTGACCTCTGTAAACAGGTAAGTGGTCAAACCCATTCTGACCTTCCACACTCAAATAATACTATGAAAGGCTACCTTTTCTATCAGGTTTAAACTTTAACCCATCAATAGCCTCTAGGTAAGCGTTGAATGACCTATACCAGAGACGCCATTTAATTGGTGGTTCTCCAGGTTCTTGTAGAAAAGGATTTGGAGTTGTAACAGATTGCATGGTGACAGAATAAGAAAAGAGAGAAAAAACGGAGGTAAAAGAATAAAAACAGAAAAGATATTAATTTAGTAAATAGTAAAAAGTTGGTGAAGTCGTACAAATATTAAAAGATACTTATTGAATTAGTTATTTGTCTTGAAATAATTATGGAGCATGTTATCGTAGATAACACAGTGATGACTTGAATGGAAGAAACGTGTTAATAATTGAAAATTAGCACAAGCTTGAACTGTAGTACTGGAGAACACCACAGGAAGTGCTGTGAATTTGTGTCTCCAAATAATTATCTAGTGTGTTAATCGCTGTTAACACAGTGACGACTTGAAAAGAAGAAACGTGCCTATAATTGAAAAATAACACAAGCTTGCACTGTAGTACTGGAGGACACCATAGGAGGCGCTGTGAATGCCGAAGGAAATACCAAAACAAACTTTAATGCTGCAGGATGTCCTTCATGAAGAGAGGAAGGCACTCGTTGAAGACCTGTGCTGATATACGAAGAAGAAGGATGTCGCAGACAGAGTGCACAAACACTAGGTAAATCCAACGTGCCAAAGGTATGCACGTGAAGCCGAGTAGATAAAGAAATGAAACGTTTGAGCAGTCTAGCGAGCGTGAAGAGGAGCGTGAGCACTTTACTGAATTGTCAGAATGACAAAGGCAACATTCACTGTAAGGGAGCGCTCGAGGAAAAATAATCAAATAATGCAGGCAGAGTGAGCGCAGGCTTGAGCAAATATCAGACAAACAGCTGATAGTCAAGTCAGAAGTACCCAAAAGTCGCTGGAAATCAGAATGCCACACAAAAAAAATAGAGGCACACAGAGTTCACGTAGAAACACTCTGCAATAAATGTGGAGGTTTTTTTCCCCCAAAGTAGATAAGTCCACGTAAAAATGCTCTCTGATAAACTTAGAGGTTTATTTTTTGCCAAAGAAACTCAGCACTTAACCAGATGATCATATAAGCTTCTAATAAAGACAACCTTGAGCCCTCGAAGTAATAGTAAATGAGGCAAAGACAGAATCTTAATTGAAGCAGGAAGAAATAAAAAATCAGCATACAGGCAGGCAGATGAGATAAATGGATGTCCCAAGCTTGAAGCCAAATTTGGAAAGTATTCTTCACAAAGTCTTCTTGAGTTTCAAGGGTTTTTATTATAGGAACAGAAGTAAAGATACATACATATGTATTGAGGGCTCAAGGGATCTGCTACAACTAAAATTGCAGAGTTCCAAGCTTAAACCCATACATTCCAAATACAGTAATACATAGAAAATAAGCATCAGTAAAACAGAGAATTCCACATATAACCTGTATAAAGAGATCATGAAAATAATACATAGACAAAATGAGAAAACTTAAATACCACAAAACATCGTCCAAGTAAACCATGGATAACAGAAAGTATGCATGAAGGAAACACCACACCTAATAAAAGGGAAAAAACTTGACAGGTAAGTATAACATAGGGAAATCCAAGAAACTTAAGCGAATCGGAAAAGGCAACATAGTTTGAACAACAGAGCACATTAGACCAATAACAACACAAGATTAAACAGCGACCCTTGACCATGCATCCAGCCTGGTAACTCCCCATGCCGCATAGATCCACCTGACTACGCCTTTGCTACTACCCAGCTGCTGCCGAGTTCAAGGCCTGCCTGGTAAGCCTTGGTCACTGTTAACACTGTTATTTTGTATTTTGTATCTTTTGTCTTTGCCTGTGCTTTTGTATTGTATATTTAGTGACCTTGTCTGTGCTTTTGCCTTCTGCTGTGCCCGCCAACCTTCTGCCCCCTCGCCGGTGCTGCTTCCCACCGCTGCGTCCCCTGCGGCCCTGCTTTCCCTCTCCCATTCATACGTTTCCCCATACCCAGCTGCTCCTTCCTCCCACCTCCCCTTTTTATGGCTGCAGCTATGCGGCCGGGTAGTGGGCAAGCCGCTGGCACACCTAAGGCAAGCCTGTCTGTGCCCGTCCGTATCTGGACCGCGCTCAGCGTCAGAACCCCTGGTCCCCGTGGACGCTATGACACCTGACTGAACTACGATGCCAGCAACCTCCATGCACTCAACACCCGCCGAGAACACACAAGCTACCGGGCCACCCCGAAGCACACCCAAGGAACCTTCACCTGCCAGAGCTGCATCATCACCAGCATCCAGCCAGCCAAAACACCACTCAAGGAACCTAACTACCTCAGTTGCATCCTCCTCAATACCCACTCCACCCGCAAACACACCATCGAACTCTGGGACCTCCTTGACTCCACTACCCCGGACGTTGCCTTCTTAAGAGAGACCTGGTTGAACCCCACCTCAGCACCCAACATCGTCATAGCCATCCCGGAAGGCTTCAAGATCACCCGCAGAGACCGTACCAACAGAGTAGGAGGAGGAATCGCCATCGTCCACAAGAACACCCTCAGAGTCTTGACCAACACCAACGGCACCCTCAGCACTGCCGAAAACATGCACTTCCAGATCCACACTGACCCCAACAACACCCTCAGGGGAACCCTTGTCTGCAGACCCCCGGACCCCGACCACAGTTCAGCGACTCCATTGCCGACTTCATCAGCACGCACGCCCTCGCCTCCACAGACTACATCTTCACAGGAGACCTGAACTTCCACCTCGAGAACAACAACAATGCCAACTCCACCACCCTGATCGACAACCTTACCAATCTCGTACAACACCCACCCATGCCACCGGCCACACACTTGACCCTATCTCCCACGTTTCCTTCAACCACACAACCGAACCCCACTGGACTGACCACCACTGCATCCACTTCACCTTCAGGAAGCCCACCACGTACCACCGCACTCAACAAATGCCTCGATGGTGCTGGAGAAAAGTCACCGAAGACCGGCTAACCGCCACCCTCACCCAGAACCCACCCGATGACTCCACTGATCCCAACACCGTTGCCCGCAATCTCAGACAATGGAGCGATGACTGCACCAACACCCTCACCCTGATCAAGTCACTCTCCAACAGCCACACCAGCAAGAAAGCCACCTGGTTCACCGAAGACCTAAATGCCTCCAAACGAACATTCCGAAAATTGGAGAGGAACTGGCTCCCCGAACGATCACTGGACAGCTACACAGCCCACAAGAATGCCACCCGCAGAACCATCAACTCATCAGAGCCGCCAAGAGGGCCTTCTTAAAGGACCGCCTAGAGAACAATGCTCACAACAGCAAAGAGCTCTTCAACATCATAAAGGAACTCTCGAACCCCAGCTCCAACACCAACGACATCCCGCCTTCGCAAGACCTAAGCGACTCACTGGCCACCTTCTTCCACCTTCTTCCACCGCAAGATCGCAGACATCTACGACAGCTTCAGCACCATGACCACCCCGACAACCAGCATCAGCACCAACCGCCTGCACTCCTGGACCAGCGTCAATGACGAGGACACCAGCAAGATCATGAACACCATCCACTCCGGATCACCATTAGACCCATGCACCCACCACATCTTCAACAAAGCAAGCACAGCCATCGCACCCATCTCCGGAGAGTAATCAACATCTCCTTCGAGACAGCAACCTTCTCGGAAGGCTGGAAACACGCCGAGATCAACGCCTTACTCAAGAAACCCAAGGCGGACCCCAAGGACCTCAAGAACCCATCTCCCTGCTTCCGTTCCCGGCAAAGGTCACCGGGAAAATCGTCAACAAACAACTGACCCGCTACCTCGATGAGAACAGCATCCTGGCCCCATCCCAGTCCAGTTTCCGCAGCAACCACATCACCGAAACTGCCCTGATCGCCACCACCGATGACATCGGGACCCTCCTTGACAACGGAGAAACAGCAGACCTCACCCGCCTGTATCTGTCAGCCGCCCTTGACACGGTCTGCCACAACACACTATGAACACGCTTACACGGTTCCCGAATCCAAGAGAAGGCCCTGGACTGGACGACATCCTTCCTCTCTGGCAGAACTCAGAGCATCTGCCTCCCCCCCACCACTCCAAGGCCACCGAGATCATCTGCAGCATACCCCAGGGCTCATCCCTCAGCCCATTGCCATTCAACTTCTACATAGCTCTCCTCACCCACATCGCCGAACATCATGATCTCAACATCATCTCCTATGCCGACGACACACAGCTGATCATCTCCCTCACTAAAGACCCTCACACCGCCAAAACCAACCTCCACAAAGGAACGAAGGATGTCGCCGAATGGATGAAGAACATCCGACTGAAGCTGAACTCAGACAAGACGGATGTCCTCATCCTCGGTCCCATCCCCTCTGCCTGGGAAGACTCCTAGTGTCTGACAGCACTGGGAACAGCACTGACACCCACCGACCACGCACGCAATCTGTGGGTCATCCTTGACACCACCCTCTCCATGACTAAGCAGGTCAACTGCGTCTCCTCATCCTGCTTCAACACCTTCCGAATGCTCCGCAGGATCTTCAAGTGGATCCCCACCGAAATGAGAAAAACAGTCACCCAGGCCCTCGTCACCAGGAGGCTGGACTACTGAAACGCCCTCTATGCAGGAACGTCAGCCAAGCTCCTGAGACGGCTACAACGCATCCAGAACGCCTCGGCACGCCTGATCCTCGACATCACCCGCTGCAGTCACATCACACCCCACCTGAGAGACCTGCACTGAATCCCCATCAACAAGAGGATAACCTTTAAGCTCCTCCTCCACGCACACAAAGCTCTCCACAACACCGGCCCAGCATACCTCAACAGACGACTCAGCTTATACACCCCCACCCACCAGCTCCGATCCGCCGGCCTCGCCCACGCCACAGTCCCTCATATCCGAAGAACGACTGTCAGCGGCAGATCCTTCTCCCACCTCACCGCCAAGACCTGGATCACCCTCCCCACCAACCTACGGCAGACCCAAGACCTACTGGCCTTCAGAAGACTCCTCAAGACCTGGCTCTTTGATCAGTAGCAGCACCCCCTCACCCCCAGAAAAGCAGGATCCTCGTAAGTTGTAGTTCTATTCCTTTATGTCACTTTGAAGAGACAGGGATGAAAGAGACTAAATCTGGCATTGAGAGTACGAAGTGCTGGCCTCATATCTGGGAATTTCTTTCTTCAATCTGCTGTTTTATTGGCATAATCCTGCGCAAAAAAGAGATTAGAGCCTTGCCATGAAATACGACCTTTGAGTTTAGCTGCTTCTAAAATCTTCAATAAATCGGTGTATTCTAAGAAGTATATAATTAATCCTTGAGGTTTGGCTGTCGAGACTGCCATGCTTGGAAAACGACCAAAATGATGTGCTCTTTGCATGTTCAACCCAGGGGAGGAAGGTATACCAAGAACTTGTGGAAGGAATGATTAAAAGAGTTAAATGGCCTCTTGGCCTTCAAAGCCTTTTACCAAACCTTAAATACGTAAGTTGTTATGTCTGTTAAGGTTCTCCAAGTTTTCCATTTGTTTTTTTGAGCAGTGAAATTTCAGACTTCATTGTAGGAACTTGGTTCACCATAATCTGAACAGAGTCGACTTGTTGTTCAATCTGCAAAACAAAATCTGCATAAGTAGATTTTGTTCTCCCCATAAAATGCTGAGTGAGATTTGAAAATGCTGCAACTAGCAAGGGGGTACAAAAGGGGGTGGTGATGGACGGAGCATCTGAAACAATCAAACACTCACACCCAGTCAAAAGATCTGGGTTTGATCCATCACCGTTCTTTAGCCCACTCTGCCACCCCAGTTCAGACATGGCCATATGCAAATCAGTCCCTTTTGTACCGCTTTGGCCACCATAAGTGTGGCAGGGTATGCTCAGACGTGAGTCCCTTGCTCACTTTGCCACTGGATTCACGCAAGCCGGGCTGAAGACGGCTGGAATGCCAGAAACCGGTCCTCGGAAGCTTGTTTCCGGTCCAGGGAAGGCATGGCTTGGCAGTTCGGGCTGGACTGTTCCCATGAGGCACAGGGTCAGACTGATTTGCATATAGCCATGTCTGAACTGGGGTGGCAGAGTGGGCTAAAGAACGGTGATGGATCAAACCCAGATCTTTTGACTCGGTGTGAGTGTTTGATTGGTTCAGATGCTCCGTCCATCACCACCCCCTTTTGTACCGCTTTGGCCACCATAAGTGTGGCAGGGTATGCTCAGACGTGAGTCCCTTGCTCACTTTGCCACTGGATTCACGCAAGCCGGGCTGAAGACGGCTGGAATGCCAGAAACCGGTCCTCGGAAGCTTGTTTCCGGTCCAGGGAAGGCATGGCTTGGCAGTTCGGGCTGGACTGTTCCCATGAGGCACAGGGTCAGACTGATTTGCATATAGCCATGTCTGAACTGGGGTGGCAGAGTGGGCTAAAGAACGGTGATGGATCAAACCCAGACCTTTTGACTGGGTGTGAGTGTTTATTGGTTCAGATGCTCCGTCCATCACCACCCCCTTTTGTACCGCTTTGGCCGCCATAAGTGTGGCAGGGTATGCTCAGAAGTGAGTCCCTTGATCACTTTGCCACTGGATTCAAGCAAGCCGGGCTGAAGACGGCTGGAATGCCAGAAACCGGTCCTCGGAAGCTTGTTTCCGGTCCAGGGAAGGCATGGCTTGGCAGTTCAGGCTGGACTGTTCCCATGAGGCACAGGGTCAGACTGATTTGCAAATAGCCATGTCTGAACTGGGGTGGCAGAGTGGGCTAAAGAACGGTGATGGATCAAACCCAGATCTTTTGACTCGGTGTGAGTGTTTGATTGGTTCAGATGCTCCGTCCATCACCACCCCCTTTTGTACCGCTTTGGCTGCCATAAGTGTGGCAGGGTATGCTCAGACCGGAGTCCCTTGCTCACTTTGCCACTGCATTCAAGCAAGCCGGGCTGAAGACAGCTGGAATGCCAGAAAACGGTCCTCGGAAGCTTGTTTCCGGTCCAGGGAAGGCATGGCTTGGCAGTTCGGGCTGGACTGTTCCCATGAGGCACAGGGTCAGACTGATTTGCATATAGCCATGTCTGAACTGGGGTGGCAGAGTGGGCTAAAGAACGGTGATGGATCAAACCCAGATCTTTTGACTGGGTGTGAGTGTTTGATTGGTTCAGATGCTCCGTCCATCACCACCCCCTTTTGTACCGCTTTGGCCGCCATAAGTGTGGCATGGTATGCTCAGACGTGAGTCCCTTGCTCACTTTGCCACTGGATTCAAGCAAGCCGGGCTGAAGACGGCTGGAATGCCAGAAACCGGTCCTCAAAAGCTTGTTTCCGGTCCAGGGAAGGCATGGCTTGGCAGTTCGGATTGGACTGTTCCCATGAGGCACAGTGTCAGACTGATTTGCATATAGCCATGTCTGAGCTGGGGTGGCACAGTGGGCTAAAGAACGATGATGGATCAAACCCAGATCTTTTGACTGGGTGTGAGTGTTTGATTGGTTCAGATGCTCCGTCCATCACCACCCCCTTTTGTACCGCTTTGGCCACCATAAGTGTGGCAGGGTATGCTCAGACGTGAGTCCCTTGCTCACTTTGCCACTGGATTCAAGCAAGCCAGGCTGAAGATGGCTGGAATGCCAGAACCCGGTCCTCGGAAGCTTGTTTCCGGTCCAGGGAAGGCATGGCTTGGCAGTTCGGGCTGTACTGTTCCCATAAGGCACAGGGTCAGGCTGATTTGCATATAGCCATGTCTGAACTGGGGTGGCACAGTGGGCTAAAGAACGGTGATGGATCAAACCCAGATCTTTTGACTGGGTGTGAGTGTTTGATTGGTTCAGATGCTCCGTCCATCACCACCCCCTTTTGTACCGCTTTGGCCACCATAAGTGTGGCAGGGTATGCTCAGACATGAGTCCCTTGCTCACTTTGCCACTGGATTCAAGCAAGCCAGGCTGAAGATGGCTGGAATGCCAGAACCCGGTCCTCGGAAGCTTGTTTCCGGTCCAGGGAAGGCATGGCTTGGCAGTTCGGGCTGGACTGTTCCCATAAGGCACAGGGTCAGACTGATTTGCATATAGCCATGTCTGAACTGGGGTGGCAGAGTGGGCTAAAGAACGGTGATGGATCAAACCCAGATCTTTTGACTGGGTGTGAGTGTTTGATTGGTTCAGATGCTCCATCCATCACCACCCCCTTTTGTACTGCTTTGGCCACCATAAGTGTGGCAGGGTATGCTCAGACGTGAGTCCCTTGCTCACTTTGCCACTGGATTCAAGCAAGCCGGGCTGAAGACGGCTGGAATGCCAGAAACCGGTCCTCGGAAGCTTGTTTCCGGTCCAGGGAAGGCATGGCTTGGCAGTTCGGGCTGGACTGGTACCATGAGGGACGGGGTCAGACTGATTTGCATGTAGCCATGTCTGAGCTGGGGTGGCAGAGTGGGCTAAAGAATGGTGAGGGATCAAACCCAGATCTTTTGACTGGGTGTGAGTGTTTGATTGGTTCAGATGCTCCGTCCATCACCACCCCCTGTTGTACCGCTTTGGCCGCCATAAGTGTGGCAGGGTATGCTCAGACGTGAGTCCCTTGCTCACTTTGCCACTGGATTCAAGCAAGCTGGGCTGAAGACGGCTGGAATGCCAGAAACCGGTCCTCGGAAGCTTGTTTCCGGTCCAGGGAAGGCATGGCTTGGCAGTTCGGGCTGGACTGTTCCCATGAGGCACAGGGTCAGACTGATTTGCATATAGCCAAGTCTGAGCTGGGGTGGCAGAGTGGGCTAAAGAACGCTGATGGATCAAACCCTGATCTTTTGAGTGGGTGTGAGTGCTTGATTGGTTCAGATGCTCCGTCCATCACCACCCCCTGTTGTACCGCTTTGGCCGCCATAAGTGTGTCTGAACCAATCAAACACTCACACCCAGTCAAAAGATCTGGGTTTAATCCATCACCGTTCTTTAGCCCACTCTCCAACCCCAGTTCAGACATTGCCATATGCAAATCAGTCTGACCCTGTGCCTCATGGGAACAGTCCAGCCCGACCTGCCAAGCCATGCCTTCCCTGGACCGGAAACAAGCTTCCGAGGACCAGTTTCTGGCATTCCAGCCGTCTTCAGCCTGGCTTGCTTGAATCCAGTGGCAAAGTGAGCCAGGGACTCACGTCTGAGCATACCCTGCCACACTTATGGCGGCCAAAGCGGTACAAAAGGGGTTGGTGATGGACGTAGCATCTGAAAATATCAAACACTCACACCCAGTCAAAAGATCTGGGTTTGATCCATCACCGTTCTTTAGCCCACTCTGCCACCCCAGTTCAGACATGGCTATATGCAAATCAGTCTGACCCTGTGCCTCATGGGAACAGTCCAGCCCGAACTGCCAAGCCATGCCTTCCCTGGACCGGAAACAAGCTTCCGAGGACTGGTTTCTGGCATTCCAGCCGTCTTCAGCCCGGCTTGCTTGAATCCAGTGGCAAAGTGAGCAAGGGACTCACGTCTGAGCATACCCTGCCACACTTATGGCGGCCAAAGTGGTACAAAAGGGGGTGGTGATGGACGGAGCATTTGAACCAATCAAACACTCACACCCAGTCAAAAGATCTGGGTTTGATCCATCACCGTTCTTTAGCCCACTCTGCCACCCCAGTTCAGACATGGCTATATGCAAATCAGTGTGACCCTGTGCCTCATGGGAACAGTCCAGCCTGAACTGCAAAGCCATGCCTTCCCTGGACAGGAAACAAGCTTCCGAGGACCGGTTTCTGGCATTCGAGGCTTCTTCAGCCCGGCTTGCTTGAATCCTGTGGCAAAGTGAGCAAGGGACTTACGTCTGAGCATACCCTGCCAGACTTATGGCTGCCAAAGCGGTACAAAAGGGGGTGGTGATGGACGCAGCATCTGAACCAATCCAACACTCACACCCAGTCAAAAGATTTGGGTTTGATCCATCACCGTTCTTTAGCCCACTCTGCCACCCCAGTTCAGACATGGCTATATGCAAATCAGTCTGACCCTGTGCCTCATGGGAACAGTCCAGCCCGAACTGCCAAGCCATGCCTTCCCTGGACCGGAGACAAGCTTCCGAGGACCGGTTTCTAGCATTCCAGCTGTCTTCAGCCCGGCTTGCTTGAATCCAGTGGCAAAGTGAGCAAGGGACTCACGTCTGAGCATACCCTGCCACACTTATGGCGGCCAAAGCGGTACAAAAGGGGGTGGTGATGGACGGAGCATCTGAACCAATCGAACACTCACACCCAGTCAAAAGATCTGGGATTGATCCATCACCGTTCTTTAGCCCACTCTGCCACCCCAGTTCAGACATGGCTATATGCAAATCAGTCTGACCCTGTGCCTCATGGGAACAGTCCATCACGAACTGCCAAGCCATGCCTTCCCTGGACCGGAAAGAAGCTTCATCCGTCCATCACCACTCCCTTTTGTACCGCAACTAGCAAGGGAGCGTGCAAAATAGGATGAAAAGCACAGTCTCAGAGTAGGGACAAAAGGTGATGTGTCGCAGCAGAGATAACAGCAAGAACTACTTTGGAGACCATTTTTCATATTCCATGTGAGGAAAAAGCTAATCGTCTGCAACAAAATAGTCCCTTCCAAACAATAATTCTAGTTTTGACTATTTGTTAAAATGAAATCAGAGATTCACTGTGGAGAAGTGTCCATCTTACATCAGTAACGGCAGCATTGTGTACATTTGAGGCAAAATAGGACTGAGTGAAGATTGTCTTCAAATAAGATTATTGACGCCTGACATAAAGTCAGGCACCCAAAATTGAACAAAGAAACTCCAGTTTTATATCTTTTACAGAATGCGCACCATTTCAGCAGAAATAAAAGGGTGGACGCGAGTCCTGTGAGGGAAACGCTCCTGCCTCAGCTAAATGTTAGAAACGCTCACCAGGAATCTTGACGGAGCAAAGAAGAGCATCTGGGGTCTTTTAACCCACAAAATATTGCATTGAGAAGCAGCAAAGAGGCAGAGTTCCAAAAGGAAAGCCTCCACTCCCGCACAGAAGTCCTCTAGCAAGCGGCCATCTTCACTTGGCTCCAAGCCACGTCCCCAAACCTGTGTCTTCCTGAAGAGGTGAAGAAGAGCGCAACAGGGATGGCTGCAAGTAAGTTATTTTTATGCTATTTTTGTATTCCCCCTGTGACCCCTCCCTTCCCCCTCTCCTGACCACTCACCACCTGTTCCTCCAGCATACCAGCCGCTCCTGATGCTGGACCAGCCTCTTTTCCCCCCGAACCCTTTAATACGCGATAGCAGAACATGCGTCATTGCTCTTCCTTTTAATCCATCTGAGCCCTCATCTAGAGCACATGTTTTTTTATTTTCATTTAACTGCAAGGTGTACTGTTTTTATTTCTTGAGTTCTTTCTGTGGGAGTAGTCTAGCCATTACAAATTTGTTAAGTCTAATTTCTAATGCTTTACAGTCAATTTTTAACCAACCCATCTGTCAATTTGACCTTGCTCTTATTCTTATATTCATTGAGGTGTTTAACAACCATCATTCAAGGTTTCCAGAAGATTTCCAAACACCTCTCTAACATTGCTTGCACAGTTATTAACAGCTGTTATAACCCTAAAGGTCACTTTATTATCATCCCTTGTTATATGAGGCTTTATTTACCATTTGTTTTTTTCCTAACATATATACATTCCCTCCCCTGACCCATTTGTGTACTCAGCAACCTGATCCACACCCTTCATGGTGGCATTCATGAGGTCATTGTCAATTTCCACACATGTGAGTACTCCAAAATAAATCGAAAGTCTCAATATTTGTATAGCCTCCAGTTTGTAACTCAAAATAGTTCTTTCTTTCTTTCGTTCTTTCTTTCTCATTTGTTCTTTTCTCTAGGTAGATATGTTAAAACCCAACCAACACCTACTATTAGGTTCCCTTGGTTCACGTGTCTTCAGTTCACCAAATCATTTATCTGGCCTCAAGTTTAAGATCCGCATCCCATTGCGTCATCTGCCAGTGATTTCCATTGCCTTCAACTACTATAACTTTTTGTTTTCAATTTCCATCACACAAAAACCTGCATGGAATGGCATCTTCCGTGGTATGCATATTCTGTTATCTAAGGATAACGTTCGATCTTTGGATTTATATGATGGCCCAAATAATAAATACCCTAATATTATATGACTGTGCCCCTCTTTTTTGCTTAAAAACAGGTTATCTAAAACTAAGGTTGCTTCATTCGTATTGATTTAAAAGATACACGTTGTCTCAGAAATTGACATCATGTTTTCTAATAAATCTTTTCAATAATGGAGACTACTGACAGATTTCCATCCAATTCCGTCCTTGAAAGTTTGATCCTAAGTTCTGAACATTGTTTAGATTCAATAGCCATGCTGCTCCTTCTGTTTTTGCCTTTTTTGGGGTGAGCAACTTTTGTCCTAGCTCCACTGGGTTATATATGAACTCAACTATATTAGTAATATCCTAGCTGACATGCATATAACAGATGACAAACTTAGCATTCTGATATATAAGAATACCTGGCATGCTCTCTGGTTCAGATTCAAAAAGAAAATCAAACACCACCACAAAACCCACGATTAGACAAAATATACTCTGCTACAATATTTTTACTTGACAAGTCTGTGCACTAAATCCACTCCCTACAATACATCAGCAGCATTCTCTCATATGCCTTTTAGTAGCACTACACATATTGTTTGATTATTATAATCACATTCTGTTAAATATCAACCTATAAAAGCACTGCATATACTATACTGCATGCACTACACAGTTAAGGAAATATATGGTAGCCATTCTTAATTCCTTATCCGTTCACCTAGACTTATCTCGCGTTGTCTATTGCTTGTGTTGTGCAGTTTGCTCCATGTGACTAGTTGTGCCCCATCTCCACCATATAAGCTGCATTACACTGTTTACTCGGTCGCAGCAATCTACCCCTACCTATCTCATTTCCCTTTGCTTAGCCCTCCCGCAACTAAACTGCACTTGCCTTTACAGACCTCTACTCCTTACCTAATCTCTCTCTAAATATAAACCAAGTGATCCTGGTTTACACCCCCGCTCCATTCTCTCCCAGTCATGCCAACCCTCACCTGCCACCCCACTATCACATCTCCACCCATCCTGAAGCTCGGCCCCAACTCTTGGTCCATCCTCTGCCCTCCCCACCTCTCCAAACATGGGAAGGAAAACTTTAAACACAAACTTCTCTGTCAGCATCCCAAAACCCTATTTGCCGACCACCACAACAGCCTCAACTCCTCCATCACCACCAACTATATCTTCTTCTCCAAGCACCCTTCTAAATGGAAAAGCCTATTTCTACAACACCTCCCTATCACCACCTCCCACAAGATCCCATACGGTCTGAAACTCTCCACCACCCCATCTGCCACCTTCACGGGTGAAGTAGACATGTCCATCTTCAAGTCTGGAAACATTCTCATCCAAGCCTCCGATCTTCACCTATACACCTTTAAACTCCACTTTCATGCACTTTCTCAACTCCTTTTACAACACGCGAACGCTCCCCTATCACCCCATCCACCCCACGACCCTTCACCTCTCTCCTTTTCCCCTGCCCCCATGTCTCCTCTCTCTAACTCACCCCAACCACGGGGTCCATCTCTATCCATGGTCTCTCCCACCCCCTTCCCCTTCCCCTGATCTCACTGTCCGCACCCTAATCTGTATTCTTGATTCCCAACCTCTTTAGTCCACTAGTGCCACTAACTCCCCCACTACCCCTAACGCCCAATCCCCCCAGCCCCAACTTCCCCCCTCACAAACCTCGAGCCCTACCTCCTCTCCTACCCTGCCTCTCCCCTCCCCATAATAATATTGCAGTTTTTTCTACACCCCCATCTCCCTCTGAATTCCTCTTCACCCCACCCTATGATTAATTTCTCCCTCACCCTCCCCACTTAACATCCCCCCTCAGCCCCTTTCTACTTCCCACGTCCCCCCCTCCAATTCCTCCCTCCCACACTCCCCTGTTCTCCCATGCAACACAAAAGACACCAGAAACGGCACCCCTGATCTCCCTGTCCTGTTCTCCAAACCCACCACCCAACCTGAACGCCACATCCCCTTCTATCTCCTGTGCCCCCGCTCTACCCAACCTGAATGCCTCATCCCGGTCTATCTCCTGTGACCCCGCTCTTCCCAACGACGACCATCACCCTCATCACAACCCTCCCCCAGGCTATCCCCCGTCCTCCCTTCTATCTCAGACCCTTAGACCACTCCTAACCCTCTAACTTCATTAACCCTATAGAACCACTTCACTCCGTACTTCTTATCCAATCACTCCTTAATGTTGAACTTCTCCTATCATCCCTTGCCATTGAACTCACCTCCCTTAGAACTGATGTCTCTCGCCTCACCAAAGCACACTCCTTGGTTCATGCCCACACATGTATACCCTCACAATACACCATCCCCTCTTCTATACACTCTTCTATACACTCCAACATCCCTCCCCTCAACCCCCCTATTAATTGCCCACATGGCACTGTTGCCAACACCGACACTGTTGCCAACACTGACACTCCTCCTGGTGCTGCTACCAATACTGACATTCCCCCCTGCCCAACCCTCCCCTTGAACGGCTCTACCCTATCTGAACCCGCTGAAATGACCAAAATCATCCCCCCTTCTATGAAATCACGCCCCCACCTTCACAACTTGACACCTGCACGACAGCACTAGAAGTTAACTCTCTTACAAGCTCTCTCATCTGCCCATTTCATCCTTTCCCTCCACTCCCCTTAACCTTCAGTCCACTATCCCAGTTCTCATTGGAACAAGCAGACTTCCCCTACTTCCAGCGTCTCCTAGACCCCCCGACTACTCAGACCTGTCCCCCTCTGTCCCCCCTCCCAAATGCCCAGCACCTCGCCCCTCTCGTGCTTGCTGATTTACTGCCGATCCGCCTCCTGCCATGCGACTGAGATTGCGGAAACCATTCTCCACGATAACATTGACATAGCATTCCTTACCAAAACCTGGCTCAACCCTCACTCCACTCCTATCCTCGACCTGCTGATCCCATCTGGATATTCCATCATTAAGAAAGATAGAAGCGATCAAATAGGAGGTGGCCTTGCCCTACTCTTTAAAGAATATCTTAATCTCTCAACAGTCCATGTGCAAGACCCTTCCACATTCGAATACCTATGCACTGAGATCAACTTTCCTGGCTCCCCCGCCATTAGGTTTCACACTTTCTACCACCCTCCTGGAAATTGTATCGCCTTTACTGAAGAGATGTCGGATTTGATTACCCAAGCATCGCTCTCCCACTCTAAAAATCTCTTTCTTGGGGACTACAACATCCACTGGAATAAAAATGACGACCCCGCAGTCTCCTTATTCAACGGCATCATGGACATCACTGACCTGACTCAATTCTGCAAATCCCCAACACACGCCAAAGGTGCCATGCTTAATGCGATTCTGACCTGCAAGGATCTGGCCTCCGTCTCAAACATCCTTCCCGTTGACTGGTCCGACCACCACCTCATCCTCTTCACCCTGAATTGCTCCATTACGCGCCCCACTCCCATCGTCAATCTACCTCTGAAACCTACTCGTAAACTTCACCTTATTCCGCCGGGCGAATTGGAATCCACTATTAAAACTCACTTAGTCCTTGCCCCTCTCTCCCTTAGCACTAATGACCCAACCAACCATTATAATAATTATATTACTGAAACCCTGAACCAAATTGCCCCAATCAAAATCAAACAGCAAAAAAACCTTCCACCCAAATCATGGTTCAATTCTGACCTCAAGAATGAAAGACGGGCCCTCAGACAATCAGAACGGACCTGGAGGACCCATCCCTCCTCTGACAATCTGGCCCTCCTCAGAAAGGCCAGAACCCTATACAAAAGGCACATCTTCAATGAAAAAGCCTCCTATCTCCGGTCCCAATTGGACCAGGCCAGAAACCGCCCCAGAGAACTATTTACATTGTTAAAAAACAAACATCCTCTGGCCCCCCCAAAATGCTAGCTTCGGTTGAACTAATAAAGTCAACTCGATTGAACTCTCCTTCACCTCCACCCCTCTTCCTTCTCAACCTCCCCTCAATCAACTCCCCCCCACAACATCACCAACACTACTTCATCCTATTCCTCCCCGCCGCAAAGCCCCCCTAATTCCCTAAGTGGTTGCCCCAACTTGTCTCCACTGTCACGCACCAGCAGGCTAAAAACCTTGCCTCCTGGAGCAAATTCACCCCTGTTTCCGAATCCGCGGTCACCAATATCATCTCTAAGCTCAAACCCTCCTCTCACACTAAAGATCCTCTCCCTGCACACCTGGTCCAAGAACTTAAACAAGTCATTGCTCCAGTCTGGACCAACATCATCAATTCCTCTCTTTCCATGGGCTGTGTTCCTGCTTCCCTTCAGCTAGGCCAAATCTCACCCATCGTCAAAAACACCTCTGCTGACCCTAACGACCTTAACAACCTACGTCCCATCTCTAACCTACCTTTCCTCTCAAAAGCCCTGGAACACTGTGTCCTGACCCAACTTGATAACCATATCACCTCATTCAATCTCCTAGACATATTCCAACCTGGTTTCAGAAAAGGATGCAGTACTGAAAAGCCATGCTCAATATTACAGATGACATCCATCGCTCCTTAGACAAAGGTGAATCCTCTCTACGAATCCTCCTTGACCTCTCGGCTGCCTTTGATACTGTCCATCATCCCACCCTTCTTAACACCCTCGAAGTTCGCTTCGGTCTCGAGGGCACCATACTCAAATGGTTCTCCTCATTCCTTCAAAATAAATCCCAACAAATTAAGCTCAGCCACTGCCTCTCCAAGCCCCAACCTGTCTCACTTGGTGTTCCGCAAGGCTCCATCCTCTCCTCTTCCTAATTTAACCTATTCATGGAACCTCTCACCCTCATCCTTTAATAAGCTAAATTATGCTACCACCTCTATGCGGATGACACCCAGCTATACTACAGGATTAAATCTTACAATGACATCCTTCACCTCAATGAGACCCTGATTAAAATCCAAGCCTGGTTCCATCTTAATCATCTCAAACTAAACCCAAAAAAAACTGAAATCATCCTTTTCACTCCTAAAAACAACTCCCTCCCCATTCACCTCTGGATCAAGGATATTACAGCTCTCAATTGCCCCCTCTCCTCCTCGAATACTGTCAAATCCCTAGGCATCAGCATTGACCATAACATGAATCTAATCCCACACATCAAAAATGCCACCAAGGGTGCCCTCTTCACCCTCCACCACCTCCAAAAACCCAAACTTTTCATACCAGCAGACGACTTTAAAACCGTTGTCCAATCGCTTGTCCTTTCCCGTATTGACAATGGTAACACCACACTCGCAGCATGGCACCCTTAAAGCGCACCTAGCACCGCTCCAATCTGTCCTTGCCGCCAGACTTATCTCCGATTGAAAATAATTCGACCACATCTCTCCGGTCCTAAAAAACCTCAATTGGCTCCCAATAGAAGGTAGATCCACCTACAAGATTGCATGTATCACGCACAAAACCCTTCACCTAAACACCCCCTCCTACCTGGCTGAGAAAATGCAAAAAGCTGGATGCTCCAGGTCCCTGAGGAGCACCAACTCCCATGTCCTAATCCCTCCCAGACTCAAGCATGAAGAAAAAAAATCTTGTGCTTTTTCTGGGAACGCCCCCACGATCTGGAACTCCCTCCCCAAAGATCTTCGATGCAACCCCTCCTACCCTCTCTTCAAAAAAAGACTGAAAACACTCCTTCACAACAAATATTGGGGAACCTAACCTCACTGATGTCTGACTCTCTACACTCCTTGCTCCCTGATTCTCGCCTCCTCCTCAACCCCTTCCCCGCCTCTCATTCTGTCTCTCCCCCCTTTTCTTCACTCCCTTCTCCCTCTGAACTTCAACACCCCCACCCCTATTGATCTCCATCGCCCCTAAACACCCAGCACATTCTAGTACCCTATTTTATGTAACTCATGTTTTAATGCACATTGTTTTACTTTATTGTAATTGTTTACCTATCTTGGAGAGCGCTCTGATACCCCCGTGTCCAGTAGTGCTATATAAAACCTGGGAAATAAAAAAATTAATAAATAAATAAAATAAACAATTACTACGGTCGATATAGAGGATGGAATGTTTTTGTAAGTTAATTCAGTCACAATATAGTGGGAGACCGCCTGACATTCTGCATTTTTCATTTCACTCAGTGCCTGAACTTCGGGCAGTAGCAAAGCCTAACCTGATGCACCACTACTCAATAATTTTTAAAAAGGGTGTCCCGGTTGGGCACTGGGACACAAGAATTAATAATAAATGAGCAGCAGCTGCAAGGGCATTTTTGTTTATTCATTTTTTTAGATTTATGGTACATTTATGATAGGGAGGAGTACCACCAAGTTTTATTTTTATTTTGTGGGGCTGCAGGAAGTGAAGCAGCCGGGTAGCAAACAACATTTTTTTATTAAAAAACACTAGGTTTCCTGGGTCAGTAAAACCATAACCCAAGGAGAGTTTACCATATTTTTTAAGCACTCCTAGTTGGAGCTCTATGCTATTCAGCTGGACTGCAAGGTTCTCTTGCGGTTGTTTTTATAATTGCATACTATGGGCTAAAAAATCTTAAAAGAAAAATCAGAGATGTTAATTTTACTTTTTAAAAACAACAATATGTCTCTGAGTCATTATTTTAACATCTTTCAGGCCACAAAATGCAATAATAAGAATATTGTTAAAAGAATGACTCACAGCATTGGGAAGGCTGCTGGCAAAGGGGTTAGATGTAAATATCCCTTCATGTTGAAAAACCCCTAACAAATCACTGAAAAGAAATAAAGATTAAAGTTCTGTTACAGTTAGGTGACAATGTCATTTTTTAAACTAATAAAACACTGATGTTCACCAGTTACAGTTATCTCAAGTAACTATACCTTGTGCCCTAATGTAACTATAGCTCATGCCTTCACCATGCACACAGCTAATTACCCCAGATAATGCATCACTCAGGACATGTTTTATACCATCACAGCAACATTTAAAATTACATTATTGATCACAAGACTGTGCATGATGGGGTCATTAGTAATGAGTTATAGTGTCTTTTAGGGCATTAGGGCTGAAATAAATTGAACATTAAATAAACTCAAGCATTCAACTCTTCACCTTTTTACTATTTATCTTGGTGGACTCCCTAAGTGCAATGGGAATGCTAAATGTGGGCCCGGTTGTGCACCAGGCTATACAGCATAATCTGCACAAAATTAAGAAGACCTAACAATGCTGGGATCAGTCTGACGTCTTTAGCATTTCTGTTGAGGGAGGATATGACAGTAGTCATAGAGTGAACGAGAAAATGGACTGAAACTTCATCCAAGTAATGATTAGTGTCTGAGAATAATTCAAGGATTCTTCAGATCACATTTTGCTGTTCTCAGAGAAAAAAAAAGAACAAAAGAATTCAACATGACTTTTAGGGATATAACTATATAGAACACAAAACAAATCTTTGGTTTTCAGATTAATTAACAGCTCTCGATTTAGAAGTACACAGAGTATTTATGGCAGAGAGACTAGGGTATAAAAACAAAAAATAAAATATATAAATGCAGCTTCCACCTGTAAACCCAAAATCAGTTACACCACGAAAAGCTACTTCTGTGATTTTATCTTCATAGCTTTCTAACCTTCGAAATAATTATTCTATGTTGTATCATATTTTCAATCTGTTACATCTTCCTCAGCTACTTTACAACAATCAAAACAACTAAGTAATGATCATGCTCAAGAGTAAACTAATATATAGCAACTTCTAGGTAAGGGTGGGCGTAGTTGGCAGAGTACTTCTACGCAGAATTCCAAACTCCGTGAATTCCGCAACTTCGCTCTGTCGGACCAATTACTAAAACAGAAACCTCATCTACTTTTGATAAAATAACAAGTATATCTGTTTTTACATGCTAAAACGCATATAGTCATTTCACAAAAGTGAAAATGAAAATTTAGCAAGCAGTGAGAGAGGTGATGATTTTGAGATCCTCCCTAACCTACGGAGAGAACCCAGCTGATGACTTAAAAACCAAGAGCAAATCTTGCTGAATGATTCAATGGTGGTCCCATCCTCTTAGGACCACCCCAATCATAGTTATGGCCAAAAATACAATCCCAACCAAAGGCCCTGCAAAGCACAATGGGACAAGATTAGCAGTGGGCAGTGAATATTATAGTATCTGATATCAAAATAATTCTCTAAAGATCTGCAGTTTAACTAGTGGTTACTAGGTGTCCTCTGTGCAGTTTAAAGAATGGGGAGAAATGACCATTAACAAACATACCGGCACATGGTTCAATATATACCAGTTTGATTAAAGAAATACATTTGTGACCAAAACCAAACCAGCGAAGGGTAGAAAACAGAAATTGCCAATTTATGTGATCATATGCTTTTTCAGCATCAAGCGACAAGGCTGCTTGGGGAGAAGAATATTTTTTCCTAAGGGTAAGAATATTGGAAAATATTCTGGAATTATCATATGCAAACTTGCCCTTAATGATACCTGCTTGGTCAGGGTTAAAAAGAAGGGGTATGATATCCTCCAAACAGAGATGCTAAAATGTAAGCAAAAATGTTACAATGGTAATTGATTATCGAAATGTGTCGGTGATTTTACATAGGGTAGAGTCTTTATCAGGTTTTGGGATAATAACAATAAGGGCTTCCAAAAAAGAACCCCTGGCCTTAGAGTTAGACAAAAACAAAGTAAAGAATTTGAGTAATTTAGGAGCAAAAATGGTGGAAAAATATAAGAGAAGCTCAACGGAAAAGCCATCAGGGCCAGGAGCTTTGGCTTTTTTTAAGTACTTAAGAGCATCAGTAATTTCCAGAAGGGAAATATCCTTTTCGAGGGATACAAGAATGTCTGGAATGTAGGGAGGGTTAGGGAGTCCCTGAAAAAAAGATTAAATATCATCTTCAGAGGGAACCGTATCCTCAGTATTTAATTGTTCATAATAGGTCTGAAAGGCATTAATAAGCGTTAGAATCTGAAGACAACATCTTATTTCAATGCTCACACCGAATAGGGCCAACAGTTTTCTGATCTGATTTGATTTTTAAATAATTGGCTAACATTTTACTAGCTTTATTTTGCCCACCATGATATTTAGACTTAATTTTAAGAAGGATATTACAAGCGTCGATCGTATCAATTTTATTCAATACAGATTTAGCTTTAATCAAAACCTGTAAACTGAAAGAAGATTTGGAGGGGAAGTATGTATGTTCGAGAGCTTTTATATGTTGAAGGGTTCAGCGGTACTTAGTATCCAATGCTTTTTTCTTTCTGGCAGAATAGTTGACAGTAAAGGCCCTGAAGGAAGCTTTAAAAGCATCCCAGTTAATATGAGTAGAGGTATCTTTAGATTGGTTGATTTGAAAAAATTAATGAATAAAAGAGGTCGCTTCTGAAATAAAGGTTTGGTCTGATGATAAAGTATTATAAAATTGCCACAGGCCCTGTTCAGAGGTGATGAAGGACATATCAAAGGAAGACAAAACAGGAGCATGGTCGGAAATGAAAATAGAACCAATTTCTGATGATTGAATAGAGGGAAGTAAGGATTTAGAAGCCAAAACATAATCAATGTGAGACATAATGTGATGTACAGTGTAAAAAAATTAAATTCACATATAGCAGGGTTACAAGTTTTCCATACATCAAAGAATGGACGAGAGGAAATGGCAGATTGAAAAGCTTTGTGAGAATTATCAGGTTTAAACTTGCATTTCAACTTTCTATCAGTGAATGGATCCAACAAATCAGTAAAGTTACCAGCAAAAATTATTTTGGGATTGGAAATAGAAGAGAGTTTCAACTTGATACTGTGCCAAACTTCAGGGTCATATTTAACTGGGCCATAGATATTAAAAAAAGTGACTTGTTTTTTAACCAAAACCTATTGTTAATTCGTTTCACAATCAGTTGATAAAATTTGAGTATTAAAGGACTTATGGAATAAAATGGCAGCACCACCTTTATGCTTAGCAGCAGGAGAAAAAAATAACCTAATTAACCCATTGACGTTTAAGTTTGAGAGATTCAACATCATTACAGTGCGTTTCCTGTAAAAAAGCTACATGGGTTTTAAGTTTATATAGATGAGAATGTACCTTTTGATGTTTTACGGGGTGACCCAAACCATGGATAGTCACAAGACAACATTAAACATGTTGCGTGGGGAGGAAAGGTATATGGAAGCAGGTACAATGGGCTGCAAGAGAAATGGAGGAGACAAAAAGACACCATTTAACAACAACCTTGAAATAATATAAATAGAAAGTAATGAAAAGGGTGAAAATATAAATAAGAAAAACACTCATGTGAAAAAAAGAATAAAGAGAAAGGAAGATAAAAAAACAAAAGAGTCCAATACGAGAAAGAGGAAATGGGGGGAAGAAATAAGAAAGAGAAAAATGGGAGACTGAACAAGGATAAAGATCCAGATCTGAATTGAAACGATTAATAGGTAAGCGAAGGGCATGTTAAGTTAACACCGAGAATAAGGATGGCAACACGAACAAGACTAAGAAATTGAGCAACAAAAAGCTTCATAATAAATGAAAACATATAGACTGATGAGTAAGGAAAAAACAAAGTGTACAGAAAATTAAAGATAATTAGTTACAAACAGTGAGAAAGAAAGAGAAGTGTACAATAGAATAAAAGAAAGAGGAGATTAGTAATAAATAAAAAGGAATATGTAATTAGAGTAGGAACCACATAACTCAGTAAAAGAGCTTAAATATATTTGAAAAAAATCAAGCATTGATCTCCATGTTGTGAGATGTATTACTACGCAGAAAACGTTTCAGCTGGATCATCGAAAGAACGTGAGGAGCCTTCATGGGTGATCTTGTAGAGGCATGGATGAAGAATGGCATACCGAATGTTCAAAGTGTCTCATCTGGGGATGAAAAGCTAAGAGTTCTTTTCGACGGGCATTAGTTGTGTCGGAGACATCCTGTGAAATATAAAGATTATGGCCAGACCAAATAAGGCGACGTTAAACTTTGACAGCCTTCAGGACACATATCAGGTCAGTGAATTCGAAAAAGAGCATTATGATGCCACATGGTTTAGCTGAATTTGGCTGATGACAGCCCAAATAATGTGCATGTTGAATGTTGAGAGGTGGTGAAGATTGAAGATCCAGGAGATCCGGAAGAAATTGCTTCAAGAAGGACAGAATATCAGAGCCCTCAATCTTCTCAGGAAGACCGTAAATGCAAAGATTATTTTGTCTATTTAGATTTTCAAAGTCTTCGGTGTGGAGCTTAAGTTTTTGTATTTCTTGTTCAAACATAGGTATTTTGGTAGATATATCTTGAAGGTCTCCCACACGTTGTTCTAATTGCAACATCTTCCCCTCCATAACAATAAAACGATCCTGAATTTGTTGTAGTTTTTCATTATTTACGCACATAAATAGTTGAAGACCACGTGCCTCATCCAAGATAGAATCTAAGACAGGATTCTGGGAAGATAAAATAGGAGAAGGTGGGTCATTCTTCACTCTTTTTGGTTTTGTACCAGAAGTGGGTTTGGAGGATGTGTGAAGGTCACTGGCCATCATACTATAATGAGTAGGATGTTGTGTAGGTAATTGATAAGGGTGAGTCTTCCCCATACAAAAAAGAGGAAATATTCAGCTCAAATTATCATTGCAAAGCAAGTAGGCAGAAAAAAGGAGGTCAAAGTACCAAATAACCTCAGTATAGACGTACTTGCAGATAATCGGAAATCGGAGTATCATAAAAGTAGACACAGGGTGCAAATAGGCAAAGTCATTTAAAGGCAGCTATGTTGGGGAGAAGAACTTTCACTGAGGAAAACATCAAGCAGCCAGAGGGGACCATAAACAATTGCACCAACTGGTCAAAAAAGCACATTCCACTTACAGTAGTTCAACAATGTCAAAATCAGCAAAATCGTAGGGAGAACAAATGCATAGCAGAAGACAAGTAGAAAACAAAAAGGCAAAAAGCTTCAGAGCGAGCAACATGACCTAAAATGGCAGCCATTTGAGTCTAGATGTGGAGAATCACAGCCGCGGCTCACAGGATCAAGAGTGCACCTGCATGGTGCAGAAACAGCCAGCAAATTCACCACCGATGGTAGGGAGAGCAAGGCTTTATCCGGAGTCAGAACAAACTGCGTGTTTGAGGCAGTAAAAACAAAAAAGCTCTGCATCCGTAATGTAGCTTAAGGAGCAGCCACCATAATGCGTTTGCGCCAAAGCCACACCCCTTCACGCTGAGTTTTAGTGCTGCTCACTATACTGGTGCTAAATTGCAGCATCAGCTGCATATTTTTTCCCCATCGGCAGAATCCTGCATAATGTTGAATAGTTTTTCATTAGCTCCACGGAATTCCAGGGAGCGAAACTGCGTATGTTCAGCCCACCTTGAGGTACCTCCCTCCCAACTTCATGTACAGTAGAGAAATAACGCAGTTGCACTTCTTGATACTCTGCTTTAGGTTGTCGCCTTCTGTGACATTATAATGCTCTTTAATGCATCTATTATCCCACAAATATTTGTTTTACATGGACATCCCACATACGGTATGTCTCTTTCTGACTTTCTCTATTCTCACTCTATTCAATTTTCACTTTTACAACTGAATAAGTATATTTGTAGCACCAATAGTGCAAATGTGAAACCCCAAGAACTTCAACTTTCCCCTTTTCCTTGTGATGCCAGTAATGAACAAGCTTTCCTTACGCAAGTATATATATATGTATATATATATATTCACTGAAAAAACCATAGGTTTCAGGAGTTATATAGTTAGGAATTAGCTTTTACAAAACCTTTGAAATTCACTCAAAAAACAATAAGTTTTAGTGGTGTTATAGTTAGCTGGACATTTTACTCATACAAAACCATTGAAATTGCTCCTATATAGTTAGTTGTACTAAGTATATATCGCGCACCCACAATCCACTGCTGATGATGTCACATATTACATCATTCATGACATGGTCAGTGACATCACTGATGACATCTCAAATGACCTCACTGATGACATCATCCAGTGAATGTGGTTTGCTTCGTTATTTAAATATGCATTATATATATAGCAATTTGCATTGAAGAATGAGTGGATATATAAATAAATATTTGGATGGAGGATTTAGTAGCAGTGTAATTGACTGTTTACTTGACCAATTTATAATGTCTCACTAAATATAGTGGATAGTGACTAAACTGTGTGAATATCTGTATCACTTTGTCAGTTGTTGTGTAAACTGATTCTACAGTTGGTTACTAGCTATGTGAAAGTCTATATTAGTTATTGATTAGTTAACTGAGTATTTGTATTGGAGTGTGTAAGTGTGTGTGGTTCGGTGGAGGGTGTGTGACTGTCCAAAGATGTGTGAATAGTTTATTCAGTAGATATATGAAGTTAAAACTACATGTTCTAACAGTTTGGGTGAGGGAATCTCTTTATGGGTGTGGTGATGAGCAAATATATTTCTCAAAGGTACAGGTCCAACAAACTAGAAAAATAAAAGGCAGTGTATGTGTCAGTTGTTGTATATAAATAAGTATACATAAGACACAATGATTGTGTGAGTGACTGTATGGATAACTGTATACTTGTAATAATGATTTTATAATTCACTAAGTATCACTTACTATCTAAATGAATAGAAGAAGTGGTGTTTGTATAAGTGTTTTGCTAAGTAAATATGTAAGTATGATCCATTGTTTGCATAAGTGAGTAGGATGACTTCATATGTGAATAGGATGCGTGCTGTTGTTTAATGTCGATATAGATGTATAAGTATTTTTGATAGTGTTCTATTGTTCATTGACAGCATGTATGAGTGAATCCATAGGTAAGGGATTAGATGTGTGTATACATGTATGAATCACTGAGTGGATTTTTAGATACTTGTATTGCTGTGACAATGGATTAAAATATGATACTCTGTATTTTACAAAGAGTGATGAACAATTGTAATAGTGTATGAAAAGGTGTATGTGATTGTCACGTGGATGATGTCATCAGTGATGTCATTTGAGATGTCATCAGTGATGTCACTGACCATGTCATGAATGATGTAATATGTGACATCATCAGCAGTGGATTGCGGGTGCGCGATATATACTTAGTACAACTAACTATATAGGAGCAATTTCAATGGTTTTGTATGAGTAAAATGTCCAGCTAACTATAACACCACTAAAACTTATAGTTTTTTGAGTGAATTTCAAAGGTTTTGTAAAAGCTAATTCCTAACTATATAACTCCTGAAACCTATGGTTTTTTCAGTGAATTTCAAAGGTTTTTTAAATGCTAATTCCTAACTATATAAGGCCTGAAACCTATGGTTTTTTCAGTGAATTTCAAAGGTTTTTTAAATGCTAATTCTATTAGCGGATAACGTTTAAATATATTAATATCCTAGTGGGGCCTCCTGAGCAGCCCTAGGGCGTCAGGGTGTTCCTACCCTGCCCCCTTTTTGTGTTGTACACGTTTGTTTTTCTGCTTTCTTGTGCCTAATTCCTAACTATGTAAGGCCTGAAACCTATGTTTTTTCAGTGAATTTGCAAGGTTTTTAAATGCTAATTCCTAACTATATAAGGCCTGAAACCTATGGTTTTTTCATTGAATTTGCAAGGTTTTTTAAATGCTAATTCCTAACTATAAAAAGGCCTGAAACCTATGGTTTTTTCAGTGAATTTGCAAGGTTTTTTTAAATGCTAATTCCTAACTATATAAGGCCTGAAACCTATGGTTTTTTCAGTGAATTTCAAAGGTTTTTTAAATGCTAATTCCTAACTATATAAGGCCTGAAACCTATGGTTTTTTCAGTGAATTTCAAAGGTTTTTTAAATGCTAATTCCTAACTATATAAGGCCTGAAACCTATGGTTTTTTCAGTGAATTTCAAAGGTTTTTTAAATGCTAATTCCTAACTATATAAGGCCTGAAACCTATGTTTTTTTCAGTGAATTTCAAAGTTTTTTTTAATGCTAATTCCTAACTATATAAGACCTGAAAGCCCACCAGGAATCTCCAGTATGCACCAGGGGACTGCATTGCAGAGAGGTGTAATTAAGCCACGGCCCTTTTTACACCTCTCTGCAACGCAGCCCCCGTGCATGTTTGAAGAGGGGGAACTCATTTCCCCTGCATACTGGGGGCCCCTGGTGGCCAGCTAGCCCACCTGGAACCTCCAGTATGCGCCAGGGGGCTGCATTGCAGAGGTGTAATGAGGCTATGCCCCTTGTTACACCTCTCTGCAACGCAGCCGCCTGGCGCGTTTGCAGAGGGGGGAACTAATTCCCCTTGCATAATGGGGGTCCCGGGGGGCCAACTAGCCCACCAGGAGCCTCCAGTATGCGCCAGATGGCTGCATTGCATAGAGGTGTAATGAGGCCACACCCTTTTTACACCTCTCTGCAACGCAGCCCCCGTGCATGTTTGAAGAGGGGGAACTAATTCCCCTTGCATACTGGGTGTCCCTGGCAGCCATCTTGTGCCTTGTTCGAACCAAGGCACAAGAAAGCAGTGAAACAAAGCTGTGAAACTCGCAAAGGGGCCAGAGTAGAAACACCCTGACCCCCTAGGGCTTCTCAGGTGGTCCCACAAGGACCCCCAAGGCAAAAAAAGATATATATTTTTTTAAAGTCGCGGGGTACAAAAAAACAATAAAAAAAATATAAAACAACAATAAGAATAAAAAAACAGTTCTTTTCAGAACTACCTCCAATTTATATAAAAATGCTAAATTTTTAAAAAACTCTGTCTTTCATTTTTTCTCCAGGGTACGCGTATCGGTACATGTACCGATACGTGTACCGGGGCGCGCACCCTCTCAAAAAAAGAAAAAAAGAAATAATGAGTGTGTGTGAGTGGTGTGTGTGTGGGGGGGGGTGGGTGTGGGGTGTGTGTGTGGGGGGGTATGTGTGTAGGGTGTGTGTGTGTAGGATGTGTGGGTGTGTGTGTGGGGTGTGTGTGTGTGTGGGTGTGTGTGTGTGGGTGTGTGGGTGTGTGTGGGGGTGAGGAATGTGTGTGTGTTGGTGTGTGTGTGTGTGTGTGTGTGTGTGAGATGTGTGTGTGGGGTGTGTGTGTGTGTGTGTGGGGTGTGTCTCAGAGGTGTGTGGGGGGGTGAGGTGTGTGTGGGGGATGTGTGGGGTGTGTCTGTGAGGTGTGTGTGGGGGGGGAGTGAGGTGGGTGTAGGTGGGGGTGTGGGGGTGTATGGTGTGTGTGGGTGTGGGTGTATGAGGTATGGTGGGGGGGGGTGTGGGGGGGTGGGTGTGGGGTGTGTGTGTGTCGGGGTATGTGTGTGGGGCACCCCCTCAAAAAAATAAAAAAAATAATGAGTGTGTGTGTGGTGTGTGTGTTTGGGGGGGTGGGTGTGGGGTGTGTGTGTGGGGGGGTATGTGTGTGGGGTGTTTGTGTGTAGGATGTGTGGGTGTGTTTGGGGTGTAAGTGTGGTGTGTGTGGGGGGGGTGTGTGTGGGTGTGTGTGTGAGAGGAGTGTGTGTGTGGGTGTGGGTGTGTGTGTGTGTGTGAGGTGTGTGTGGTGTGTGTGTGTGTGTGTGTGTGAGGTGTGTGTCAGAGGTGTGTGTGTGTGGGGAAGGGGTGATGTGTGTGTGGGGGATGTGTGGGGTGTGTCTGTGAGGTGTGTGTGTGTGTGTGTCTGAGGGGGGATGAGGTGTATAGGTGTGTGTAGGTGTGTGGGGTATGTGGGTGTGGGTGGGGATGTGGGTGTGTGGGGTGTTTGGGTGTAGGTGGGGGTGTGGGTGTGTGAGGTGTGTGTGGGGTGTGTGTGGGTGTGGGGGGTATGTGTGTAGGATATGTGTGTATGTGTGGGATGTTTGGGTGTGTCTGTGAGGTGTGCGTGTGTGTGTGTGTGAGGGGGGGAGGTATGTGGGTGGGATGTGTGAGGTGTGTCTGTGAGGTATCTGTGTGTGCATGTGTGTGTTGGGGGGGAGGTGTGTGTGTGAGTGAGTGTGTGTGGGATGTGTGGGTGTGGGTGTGGATGTGTAAGGTGTCGGTGTGGGGGTGTGGGGTGTTTGGGTGTGGGTGGAGTGTGCGTGTGTGAGGTGTGTGTGGGGAGTGTGTGGGTGTGGAGGTGTGGGGTTGTGTGCGTGTGGGTGTGTGTGGGACGTACTTGTAGGTACCTAAAACAGCCACAGAACCAAAAGCTCTTTTCAGAGCTACCCTACCTGTAATCACTCAAAATTATTATTTTATTATTTATTATTATGATTATATAATTTTTTTCACTATTTTTCCCCATGGTACGCTCCCCGGTACGCTCCCCGGTGCGCGTCCCGGGCGCTCTCCCCGCGAAAAACGAAAAAAACAATACATTTTTTTTTGCCCCGCGGGACCCTTTAATGGCCCCCACATCAAACCTAGGGGGTCAGGGGGGGGTCTACCCTGCCCCTTTTTGGTCATTTCCCCCTTTGATTTTTGCCACCTCTTGTGTCTCAATCCTACCGAGACACAAGATGGCGGCCGCTGCGGACTGTTTCGAATGTTTACAGACACCCGAGAACCAATCAGCTTCCCGTGCGCAAGTCGCGTGGCGCGCCCGGATCGCTCCCCGGTGCGCGTACCGGGGCGCGGCCATAGATATATACATTTTTTTGAACCTAAATTACTCAAAATTCTCTGGAGCACATATCTTGAGACATAGCAAAGGCACATCGGGCTACCAGTCCCTACAATTTTGCCAAGTTTGGTGAAAATCCATATATATATATAACATTTCTATGGCAAAATGAAACCCCTCATTTTGTTCCTTTTCAAATTAAATGTATTAAGTGTTACCACTTTATTCCAATCAAGATGACTTCAGGTGTGCCATACTTTTGTCATAAGTAAGACGTCGTCATGCAGCATTGTGGGACTGGTAGTCCCTGTTATTGGAGCTGCAGGAAGAAAAGTCCTGTGCAGGTGAGCCTCATTCCACAGAGGAGGTGGGGCTATATCATAAAGATCGTGAGTGAGGAAGCGTTGCAGAGACTGCTGGCACTGAAGAAAGCAACACGCTGAAACCGGTCTGCCTAAAACCATTTAATAAAGCAGCCTTAAACCCCAGTGAAACCATGCTGTGTCCTTCGTTCTTCTGCCGGAGGGTGAGAAGTGTTTGAATTTATGTTAACGCGCTGCCCGTGGTGCTTACGAGGACCCTCTCATAAAAGCAGGTCACAGAACATGGGAACATTTGTCTGAGGTAACCGAGGTATCGGAGAAATCTGTGACCCACCATTGAAACTTGCAACGCACCGAGGCTGCTGTGTGAACGGCGGGTTGAGACTGCTCGACGAGACGCTATTGCTGAGGTGGCGTCTCCAACTGGTGCCTGCATGAACTTTCGATGGGTGAGAGAAGGGGACACATGGCGAGTGAACTTTGATTTTGCCACGGTTTCCCACAAGTACTGGACGTTGTGATGCAGCATTGTGGGACTGGTAGTCCCCGTTATTGGAGCTGCAGGAAGAAAAGTCCTGTGCAGGTGAGCCTCATTTCACAGAGGAGGTGGGGCTATACCATAAAGATCGTGAGTGAGGAAGCGTTGCAGAGACTGCTGGGACTGAAGAAAGCAACACGCTGAAACCGGTCTGCCTAAAACCATTTAATAAAGCAGCCTTAAACCCCAGTGAAACCCTGCTGTGTCCTTCGTTCTTCTGCCGGAGGGTGAGAAGTGTTTGAATTTATGTTAACGCGCTGCTTGTGGTGCGCAACGAGGACCCTCTCATAAAAGCAGGTCACAGAACATGGGAACATTTGAATATATATAATTCACTGAAAAACCCATAGGTTTCACACATGTTATAGTTAGCTGGACATTTCACTCATACAAAACCATTGAAATTCCCCCGTTATAGTTAGTTCAGCTAACTATAACTCGCGCGCCCGCAATGCATTGCTGATGACGTCACATATTACATCACTCATGACATGGTCAGTGACATCACTCATGACATCACTGATGACATCGCAAATGACATCACTGTTGAAGGATCATAAAGTTATATATAAATAAAACATACATTAACAATATGATCCCTCTGTGGAAATGAAAGATAAATGAAAGATTAAGACATTGCTCCTAATCAATACTTTGCACATACTAATTCGTTAAATAACCTATATTTCCATTCGGATAATTTACCTCTCTTCGATATTCTTTCCTTCCTCCGTAGAAATTCATCCAACTCCTCTGGAAAGTACATACAGTTTTATGTATTTTTAAATATAAATTAATAATATGTACTGTCTGAGGAAATGAAAGATAATGTGAAGATGTTTCTGCAGTTCTGAATCATTCCTTTGCTTTTAGTTTCTTCACCCGCATTGATTCTCTGAAACAAAACTAATCATCCCACGGGTGTGGTTTATATACTTTTTGGCTACATAAAAGGCTATGGGATCAATTTATTGCTCCTCCCACTATTAAATCACATTTTTCAGTTGACAGGTGTTCTCATTTCCACTGTTTTAGCGTGTCACGTGTTTATGTAAATGTGCCTCTTTCCATACTATTTGACTTTAGTATAATTTCTAAAATGCTTTATTTAAACTCGTTATTATTAAAGCATTTCTATAGGTCTCTTTTTTTAATAGGAGTATTAACATTAATTCCCCTTTTTTTTCGACGTATTATTCTAGTATCTTCCCTTTTTGTAAAACTTTTTTTTATTTCTCTTTATTACCATATATTAATGTAATCATTCACTCAGTAAGCATGCAGTGAGGAAGGCTTTAGGAAATGCAGTGATTCAAAGTGATATGTATTATGCATGTAGTGGTGTAATAACCTTTACATTTATGCTTGAGGACTACAATTCCCCACTCACTATATATGCCAGGGGTCTCCAACTAGTAGCTCGGGAGCTACTGGTAGCTCACCAGCACCCTGAAAGTAGCTCTCAGAAGTGAAGCCAAGCCAAACCAATCTCAGGGCCATATTATCAAGAAAGGGTGATACATTATTGCTGCTTTTATCAGCAGGAAACTGCTGCTAAAGCGGCGATAATGGGCTTGTTAATATCCTTTGTGAATTCCCATAGAACCCAGGTTAACACCAGAATCTGGGCTTCAATGAGAATTCACAAGGGCATATTATCAAGCCCATTATCGCCGATTTAGCGGCAGTTTCCTGCCCATAAAAGCGGCGATAATGTATCGCCCTTTCTTGATAATATGGCCCTTAGTACTACTCATTTCACTAAACAAGGACTTGGAAAAAATCAACTGTAGCGCATACAAGAGACTATTCCACCTACCCGCGTGCACTAGAAACACTCTTGTACGACTAGAATTTTCTCTGAAGCAACAAAAGCTGGAAGAGATGACTGCCTTGAGCAAATACTACTACCTTACAACAGCGGCACATGATAAAACATTGAAGGCAGTCTTAAAAAACATCTTCCTGGAACCTGGGAACCCTTGGTCAGCGACCCTCACCGCGGCCAAGGATCTCCTTAACTTAGCTACGGAGAACTGGGACTCTGAGCTAGTTAATTATCCTGCCATCAAAAATGCAATCAAAAAACAAGTCCGCATCTGCTCTCGTGCATTGGACTTGGAGTCACTAGCAAAAAGATGCCTCCACGAGTCCCAAAGTCTGTCGCATACAGTGCACAATTCTAAATACCATCTCACGCAGGCAGTGGGCCGCCCAGCCTTACACAAGATTTTAGCCTACAGATTACATCCCCTGCCCCTTAAAGAATTATACACCACTGAACGGACAGGTTCAGCGACCAAGGAATGCAGGCTCTGTAAATACAAACGGGAGTCTCTGGCCCACCTCCTATTTTGCTGCCCGGCCCTGCGCACAGCTTGCAGCCTTTATCTCAGGCCCATCATTTTACAACTGGGGACGTGTATCGCAAAGGAGGCGGTTCATCAATTATACACATTGAACTCAGTAAAACAGATGGCCACATTTGGCAAACTCATTTAACAGACTCGCCCTAAGCTGATGGCCATCTCGAGCTGAAACGACCAGAGACTTAGCCGATGCATGCTGGGCCGCAAGACTATGGATACTACCCCTTTCAGCCCACAAGCACTCAGATTGTAATTACACAGACTTGGCCTTAAAGAAGATGACTTCTCTGTCTCTTTTACCTTTTGTAATTTTTGTAATTTGGTTTTAATGTAATAGTTTTGAGTAACCAAACAATACATCTATTCAGTCATTCATACTCATTTCACTACCTTTAAGAGTTACAGACAACCAAAGCAATGACAGGGCCTGTTCATAACACTGAAGCACAAACTGTGGTGGCGTATGAATTAATCAATTAGAGATGTGTAGAGCTCACTATTCAACTGTGAGGGTTCCCAGGCGCTGGGGAAGTATGTGGGGGGGATTTGTGCAGCCTCGGACATTCGAAAAGGCAGGTGTTATGACTCTTCCTAAATGCTTTTAGTGTGGCGGTTCATCTGATACTGAGGGGGAGTTCTTTCCAGGTCTTGGCCATCATGTACGAGAACGGTGTGCATCTTTACTGGTTATGTGAATACAGAGGATTTCGGAGAAGGCCTGGTCAGAAGAGTGGGCCCCCCTCTGGCCCCCCATTATAAATAAAAACATTCCCCCTGGGATTTAGCCCCCCCGGGGACTAATTAACAATAACGCGGGCTTCGGGTTTTTTTCTTTTTCACGGCATACGCGTACCCTAGGAGTATACCGCGACTTTAAAAAAAAATGAATTTGCCTTGGGGGTCCATGTGGGATCCCCTGAGCAGGCCTAGGGGCTCAGGGTGTTTCTACCCTGCCCCCTTTGTGTGTTTTTCGCATTTCTTTCGCTGCTTTCTTGTGCCTCGGTTCTACCGAGGCACAAGATGGCTGCCAACCCTTCCTGGTTTGGGGTGTTGACAGACAGTCAACAGCCAATTAGCATGCAGCTCATGCTCGTAATGTTACGCATACTATCCTCGGTCAGTACGCGTACGGTATTCCGTCTATAGATATATCTATGATTTTACTTTTGATTTTCTCAGAAACTACTGAACGAATTTACACCATTTAACAAAAAGCGTAAACTACAAACCGAACTCTACCTTTTTGCCAAATTTGGTGTAATTCTGTTCAGCAGTTCGGGCTGTAGCCTCACTTAAAGGTCCCTATGGAAAATTGCATGGGGAAAACACGTTTTGGGACCCTTCTTTTTTCTCGGCCCCCGCTTCACGAATCAGACCGAAACTTTCAGGAAAGGAGCGTAGCGGAGCGCCCCATCTTCTTTGAGAATTTCGCGATGATTCGTCAACCGGCGCCAAAGTTATTCTAAATAGAATGTTGCGGATTTCCTTATGGAAACTAGGTCCTAACTATAACTACCTACTGGCGACCGCCAGTAGGTAATATATATATATATATGTGTGTGTGGTTTTTATTGTTTTTTTTAAGGAGTTTTACATAGCGCAAACTTGACCCGGTATCGGGTATCAGAGCGCTTTACATAGCACCAGTTGCGCTACATGAGGACACATTCATTTTTGTTAGGCACAGGAAGATTAAGTGATTTGCCCAGAATCACAGGATGTTCAGCGTCACTGCCGAGACTCAAACCCACTTCCCTAGATTCGATGTTGAACGCCCTAGCCATTAGGCCAACTCCTATAGTCTGTGGAATTTCTTTCCAGTGAGGAAATTATGGATTTTTCCCGCCATTTCTAATGTGAGGTGCACAAAATTACAATAGCCTAAAAATTCTGCCTTGCTGAAAAGTTTTCCTTCAGTGTTCTTCTGATGGGACTCTGTCGTGTTTGGTCATAATCTGATTTATTAGATATGATATATATAGAAGTGCTGATTTTGGGATGAAAATCTTCACTAAACAGCCTCTTCTAGATTTTAATTTTACTTCCCTTAACACTATACAAACAAACAATTGTAACTCTTAAGCACTTAATATGTTGGCTAAAGTTGTTTTACATAACCTGGTTCGTTGGATGTTTACAAAGCAATAATTAGCTAGGATTCACCAAATCCATTTCAACGTCATTCCTTTCCTTTGGCTTTGCCATTATATGTATGTTATCACAAATAATAACGTGCCAGTTGTTACTATTTCAGTCTTTGATATATTCAATGTTTTTGTAGGTTGATATTAAGGGAATAGTCTGCCAATGTCAAATGCATTATAAAATGATTAATAATAATTGAAAACATCAACTATATTTGTTAGCACCTTGTGCCAAATTTTCATTTCATGTTGTTGTTTTTATCAAAAAGGTATTTTGACTCTAGCCATGAATTTTGAATAGATTCCTAGTTACCCTTTTTATGAGGAGTTGTGATCTGAGAGACTCATTTGAATCAGCTTTATGCCTCAAAAATATGTACTTGATTTTTGCTGTGAAACAATATGAGTTGTTTCTATTGACGTAACGATGTCACATAATAAAATGTTTTCATTTGAAGGCTAACCTAAAAGGAACTTATTTGAAAGCAAGCAAACATTCATCATAGGCTATACGGAGTATGAACTATGTGAAGGATCACTTGTCCTGCATAACATCGGGTATGCGGTATTCGTTCTTTCTAGTCCCAATAAAAAACCCTCATGCACGTGTTTTGGTGGTAATGTCAAGAGGTATATCTTGATTCTCCGCTAGCCCTCGCACGTGTCTGCATAATCATAGGGTTTAGTTTTCATGCAGCCTTCACCAGGAGGTAACACCCTTTGTTAGGATCAGTAGTGATCAGAAATAGCTCACCACCTCCCTCCGCCAGAGCCCACCCGCCAACACAACGGACCCCAACGAAGCAGCCCGCAACTTCACACAGTGGCTGACCGCCTGCGCCGACGACCTCGCGCCACTAAAGAACCCTCCCAGTAGACCCAGAAGCAAGAAGGCATCCTGGTTCACCGACGACCTCAAGGACTCCAAGAAGACCTGCCGCACCCTCGAGAAAGCCTGGCTCCTCGACCGGACCACCGACAACATGACCGCCCTCAAACACGCTACCCGCAAGCACCACCAGCTCATCCGCACCACCAAGAAGAAATCCCTGAAGGAACGACTGGACAACAACGCCCACGACAGCAAAGAGCTCTTCACTATCATCAAGGAGTTCTCCAACCCCAGCACCGGCACCAACTACATCACTCCGTCACAAGACCTCTGCGACTCCCTCGCCTCGTTTTTCCACCGCAAGATCGCCGACATCCACAACAGCTTCGGCGCCCCACCCACGCACCCAACCGTCGAACCAATGCCCCCCACCGCCACCCTTCGCACCTGGACCACGGTGCCCACCGAAGACACAGCCCGCACGATGAACACCATCCACTCCGGATCACCGACCGACCCCTGCCCACACCACGTCTTCAACAAGGCCGACTCCACCATCGCACCCCAACTCCGGAACATCATCAACGCCTCCTTCAACACTGCCACCTTCCCGGAGAGCTGGAAGCACGCCGAGATCAGCGCCCTCCTGAAGAAACCTACAGCGGACCCCACCGATCTCAAAAACTTCCGCCCCATCTCGCTCCTCCCTTTTCCTGCTAAAGTCATCGAGAAGATCGTCAACAGACAGCTGACCGCCTTCCTCGAGACGAACGGATCCCTCGACCCCTCGCAGTCCGGCTTCAGAGCCAACCACAGCACCGAGACCGCCCTCATCGCAGCCACCGACGACATCCGGACCCTGCTCGACAAGGGGGAAACAGTGGCCCTCATCCTCCTGGACCTCTCCGCTGCGTTCGACACGGTCTGCCACCGCACCCTAGTCCAGCGCCTCAGAAACATCGGTATCCAAGAGAAGGCACTGGAGTGGATCATCTCGTTCCTCGCCGGAAGAACACAAAGAGTCCGCCTCCCCCCGTTTCGCTCCGAGGCCACCGAAGTCATCTGCGGCGTCCCGCAAGGATCTTCACTCAGCCCCACCCTCTTCAACATCTACATGAAACCTCTCGCAGCCATCGCAAGCCAGCACAACCTCAACATCATCTCTTACGCCGACGACACCTAGCTGATCCTCTCCCTCACAAGAGACCCCGACACCGCCAGAACCTGCCTACACGAAGGGATGAAAGACGTTGCCGAGTGGATGATGGACAGCCGCCTGAAACTGAACTCGGACAAGACGGAAGTCCTCATCCTGGGATCTTCGCCCTCCGCCTGGGATGACTCCTGGTGGCCCCCAGCCCTGGGCACCGCACCCAAGCCAACCGACCACGCACGCAACCTGGGCTTCATCCTGGACCCCTCCCTCTCGATGACCAGACAAGTCAACGCCGTCTCCTCATCGTGCTTGAACACCCTGCGTATGCTTCGCAAGATCTTCCGCTGGATCCCGACCGAGACCAGGAAGACTGTCACCCAGGCACTCGTCACCAGCCGACTGGACTACGGAAACGCCCTCTACGCCGGAACCACAGCCAAGCTACAGAAAAGACTCCAGCGCATCCAGAACGCCTCCGCCCGACTCATCCTGGATGTCCCTTGACGCAGCCACATCTCCAGCCACCTGAGGAACCTGCACTGGCTCCCCGTCGACAAGAGGATCACGTTCCGGCTCCTCATCCACGCACACAAGTCTCTCCACGACATGGGCCCCAAGTACCTCAACGACCGCCTGACCTTCTACACGCCCACCCGCCAGCTACGGTCCACCAGCCTCGCCCTCGCAGCCGTACCACGCATCCGAAGAGCCACCGCCGGAGGAAGATCCTTCTCTTACCTGGCTGCCAAGACTTGGAACTCCCTCCCCATCCACCTTCGGCTGACCCAGGAGCATCTCGCCTTCAGGAAACAACTCAAGACCTGGCTGTTCGAGCAGTAGCATACCCCTCCCCCCAAGCGCCTTGAGACCCTCCCGGGTGAGTAGTGCGCTATACAAATGGCATGATTGATTGATTGATTGATTGATTGATTGTGATAGGGTGTAGTGAAGGTGATTAAAAGTCTCTCTTTACCAGAAATGTGTTTAATAGTTCTGGTTCTTGGAGGCAGTAAAAACAATGTAGGTGATTGAGAGTGATTATGACTCTCTCACTCTTCAGTTGTGATTTAGGTCGACATGTTTCAGCCCTTCTGCGCCAGTTGGTTGGGTGGGCTTTCTTCAGGACCAGGGGGTGTAGTGTATAGAGACTGTTATTGTCTCCATGGGTGAAGGGTACATAAAGGCATTTCCTAATGTGCCCACAATGAATGGAACCAAACTATGTCCTGTTCCTAAAGGTCAATTTGTGCCTGTGAAAATAAAATAAAATGACAAACTAGACAATGGGATAGGGTAGGGGGGGTTTACACAAGACTAAACGACTGGTTTTCAATTACCAGGAACATATAGAACGCTCATTGGCGTAGCAACTGAAAAATAGCAATACTTCTACTGACCTCCCTAACTCATGGTCAGGGTCGACTTTCTCATTTATGGCAATTCTAATTTACACTGAAATGGCAAGTTGTCTCTACTCACAGAGGAGGTATTGTCACTCGTTCTTAGGTGACTGCTTCAACAATTGACAGTATTCAAAAGAGCTTCTATTGCTCCTTTTTGCACCGATTATTTCTAAAATTGTCATATATTTCATGTTGATCTAATCATGCACCAAACGGCAAATCTTGATTCCCCTTTTAAACAATCTGTATCCATGGCCCACCTATTAGTTCATATTTCGCCTCAATGCGACTTTAGCTTCAATAACGGGCTTTGTCAGTGTTACTATATTCCTCATATTGACAATGCAATGTGGTAATATTAAATGGGAGTTACACAATATTGAAATGCCTGTGTCACTGTGTAAAGTGACTATACGTGTTTGTCCATAATGTCAAGCGAAAAACACTACCGCATTTGGTCGCGTTTCAACATTCCCTAATTATCGGTAAACTGTACCTCATCAGGATCCATGTGGGTCAGGGAGGCCTGTTGTGACAACTAATAACTCATTCAGTAAATGGAAAAAGGTTAGCGTGTACTTTACGGTTTTGTTGGGATTCCAGCCGCTGCTACCTTCGGTCATTCCGTCTTCCTACTTGTACTGACTCTGCCACTATGATCCCGGAATTGCTTGTGATGCCGGGTTAGTGAGTTTAACCCCAAAATTGCATTGAGAGTGTAAACAGACTGGTGGGATTGATAAAAGTCTGTTCTCTAGTAGGTATAATGTTAATTCAAATTTAAAAATATTGTTGTGAATCGTAGTATTAGAACAGATTTATTTCGGGAATCGGTGAGGCAAATATAATCAGATGGATTGCTATTGTTGCTGACAGATTTTTACCACTCAGACTTACGAGGCGAGAGTCACTCTATAAATGTAGCGTGATGCTGTTATTGTCTTTTCTTACTTTTGCCATGGTGGAGAACAGATCTTTTTGGGGATGTTAAAATCAGATTTTTATATATCATGCCTTGAGTCCTGAGAGACCGGTGTGTTGAATGGTACTCAGAGCGACAATTTCATTTTTCCAATATGAGTAACCATAATTGTTCTTTTGATAATTTTTGGTAAGCTATAGTCATTGTTAATAGGGGATTCATTGTCCATGTTTCATTTGTAGATACTGCCCCAAGGGATATTGTCATTGAGTCCCTCTGTATCTGTTTTAAGTCTATGCACCCACCTTTGCTCCTTCTCGAAGAGAATCTTTTCTGCATTGTGGTCTTTATTGCTCAGTGTCGCCAAAATTACCCAGTTAAGGTCATTAACTGTGTGGCTTGCTTCAGGGTAATGGTTGGACATCTTGGTTGTTACTTTCTTGCACTTTACATTACTGCGGTGTTCACACAGGCGCTGCTTAACTTTTCTGCACGTCATACCTATGTAGCGTTTTTCACAAGGACATGTGATCATATAGATCACATGACTCGTGTTGCAGTTCGTGTGGTTTAACCCCTTCTACGCTGATGACGAGCTGGGCTCGTCATGGCGTAGCCTCCTCGCACGCTGATGAAGAGCCCAGCTCGTCACGTAACATGCGCTTTAAAAAATCTCAGCGTACGGGCGGAATTCCGCCCGCACGCATGCGGTTAAAAGTTTCCATTTGAAGTTCGGCAATAGCTGTATTTCTTTTGTCACTTTGGTAAGGGGACACACGGAGCATGACCCACATGGATAGTGTCCAACCAAGCAAATGATGTGGAAATATTACAAGACTTTCTTTAAGCATTGAAACATAGGAAGGGTAAGAAAAGGCAAATAGTACAATGACATACCCACACAAATTTAAATTTACCTAGAATGATGTGAAAACCAACCCTGGCCACGGGCTGGGATAAGGACAGGACCCCGATAGTTCAGGTGCCAACAGGTTAGGACAGGTGCAGACCAGAACCAGGACGTGTATGGACCAAATTGGATCAGGACAGGACCACCGCAGGTCAGCACCGGAACCCACAGCTAAAGTGCAACACCAGCATCACACCCCTCTCTGCAGCTAACAGTCGGACCCCGATTGGGTTATCGAACTCCTTCCCAGAACCCCGATTGGGTATCAAATCATCTGGCAGAGTGCTCTGCCAGCACCTCTGCTCTAGATCGCCTTTTGAGTACGTTGGGTCAGTGACAGGTCAGTTATTCGAACAAGTCGGACAATCTAACTAGCTAAGTCTTCCTTAGTTATACCATTTTCCTGGGCAGTATACCACCCCCAAATGTTGCAAGTTCATGTGTTCCCTCAATTTGATTGGTCAAAAGCGAGGAGAGGTCATCACACAATACCAGTTATGAGATCATTTCATCAAATATTCAAATTAATGTTCCCTCCCATAGTTTTATTTTCCCATTCACTTTTATTCCACCCAACAAGGGATGTTTCAATAACAAATACAATGTATACGAAGATTTATAAGTTGTTTTCCTTTTCAAGGGTAAAAGTTCATTTTCCCAGGCGCATTGCAGGAAAGACTGTCACTGGCACGGATTCAATGCCATAGCTTGTAGACTCGAGGGAATTAAGCACATGCCCGTTGAGTGTCTCAAGATGGAGTTCAGCAATGACACATCAGGCTCAAATACGAGCTAGTAGCAAAGTCAAAGAGAAACAATTTTAGAACAAAGAATAGATGAATACACTGTATACCACTTATCTCTACTCTATTCCCTTTACTTTATTTTAACTATAGCGGTAATGATTAGGCAGAACCAACAGGGTTTAGTATGAGCAGCAGTGCAAGCATCAGCATGTGAAAGATAGAGCAGCCATCTTTAGTTCTAGTGCGCAGAAGCAAAGATTTCCCACCAAAGCAGAGAATACGTCATGTCACGTGAGAGACACATGCGCAGTAAAGATCCCACATTGCGGCAGCCATATTAGGTCACTCAAGTTACTGTTAGTAAAAGCACATAGGAAAGCTTCCCCTAGATAATGAAAAATGTCATGTGGTGCATTATTAGTAATACGAAACATGTTTATTAATGCATTATGTGTTATTTCGAGTGGGTTGAATCTGAGCAAGTCTCTTTACGTGCGAAACCTTACTCCATCAGTAGCAGGGCAGCAATGCAGGCTGGGGACGTTTCTATCCTCTACATCTAGAGTGCCTTCTCCTGCAGCAGCCCTGCTCTGTGTCCAGACTGAATTCAGGAGGTGAATAGGTAGCTCTATGTGAAAGACTGAAGTACCAGAGTCTACTCCATCACCCTCTCCCTCACGTTTGCCATGCCCTTAGCTCACAAAATTAGCATGCCAAGAACAAAGGTAGCTCGTAGACAAAAACAAACCTGAAAAGAGCAATCAAAGCAAATAAAATCTGGCAGCGAGCGACAGCACAACCATCACAATCATAAGTCTTTGCACATGATAGCATCTTCAGTCTGAAACGCTCTGATCATCAAGACAGGCGCAGCGGAAAGCAGAGAAAGTGATCATTCTCGACAAGAAGTATGTAACAATGAACAGAAAATATGTACAGATTTAAAATAAATTAAATTAGAATAAATTAAACTCAAGAAAAATAATTGAAAATAAAATATGAAGTAAGACTATAAAGCGAAAAAGACACAAAAATAAACAGGAGTTTAAATGCACAATAATGAACAGTAATGTGTTAAGTAAAAGTTGCCGACGACCTTTCAGAACATTTACAAATACATATTCTGATATAGAAAAAAGACTTTCGCCAACCAAATAAGCAATCATTGTTGCTAAATTACATATATGCTTGATTCTGGTGTGTGCTTAATTACATTTGTAATAGATGTCGAGCTTTTTACACAAAAGGAGGAAATGTTTCCCATATGATGTTGATATAAGGTATGCTAGGGTGTGAACCTCAGAGTTAGTTGTGGCCCCTGCTATTGGAAATTGTGATTCCTCCGGACCCATGCTGCTGGAAAATGTAGCTACTTTATGTGGCTCCTTGGTGAGCTGATCTAGAAAATTGGCATTTCAGTGGATTCATCCATGGCCTGCCATCGCTGAACCTCCTCTGTCTTGGAACTTTTAGTGGCCTTTGGCCCTGGGAAGTATGTACTTCCCTACCACCATAAGGACATGCAAAATGGATAGCTGTTTCTGCTGAAGCTCCTGAAGTAATGGAAAAGCAGTGTGTTGATGGAAGTGCTTGCCACCAAGTGTTGCTGTAGATTGTGTAGACCTGTGAACTCAGTTGATCTGTGCTGTTCAGGAAATGTCTGTTCTGGTAATTTTGGGGCATATTATCAAGGGCCTTCTCACCGCTTTAGCTGGACCTTGTCCCGATAAAGAAGCGATAATTTTATCGCCCTATCAACAAGCTGTTGCTAACAGCAGTTAGCGACAGTTTTCCGGCGACAGCGAGCATCAAAACTATTGCCATGCATGGAAGCGATAAATATCGCTAATGATATGCGAAATAGGTGTACCCTCGCTAAAAGTCATGAAAAAAGTTGCTAACAGACTATCTCACTATTACCAACGATCGCCAGGACCAGCTTTGCGACAAAAAAAATCACGCTAAGGCCCCTTAGCTGAAGATAAATAAGAACGGCTAAAACCAGTCCTAAAATGGAAAAACTGGAGATAAAAGGGGACAATAAAGGGAGACCAGCCCAGCCCAGACACAAAGCTGAGGAATTGCAGACGCCATGGAGGCACTAATCATTCAGCTTGGAGTACCACAAAGACAACACCCACCACTGCCTCCATCACCACTACCAGGACCACCACCAAGGCAGCGCCAAAGACGACAGCGGCCAATGCGCACATGTCTTGTCCTATTTGACCTACGACCAGAGGATGTCAGCCCACTGCAGGCTTAAACGGACATCCATTGACTACATCCTGAATCAGATCGGCCACAGGCTGACACCACCAACCCCGCGGACAACTAATATCCCCCCACAAACAAAGCTGCTAGCCGTGCTGCATTTCTTGGCCTCAGGGACTTTCCAACCTACGACACCCAGACTTGGAGGTGTCTCAAGGGCATCCTTTTCAAAATTCATCCCAAACGTTTTGGATGGCACAATTAGCCTGATACCCAGCAACTCTACTTCCCCAACACCGTGCGGGAACAGCTCCTTGTCAAGCAAGGATTCCATGCCCTAGCAGGATTCCCACATGTCCTGGGCACAATAGACTGCACACATGTCCGATTTGTGCCCCCTGCGAACAGGGCACACATATATCGCAACAGAAAGCACACTCACTCAATGAATGTGCATGCGAAAGTGGACCACCGTAGACTATTCACAAATGTCATAGCCAAGTTCCCAGGGAGTGTGCATGATTCGTACATCTCCCAACAGTCCGTCATAAATCAGCGCTTCCAGGATGGGACATATGGAAATGCAGTCCTAGTTGGTAAGTACCAATCCAACCTACCACTTGCATCTTCATTACACACATGCAAAACAGAAATGTGCAAATGCCCCTGTCACAATCTCCCATACAATAGGTTAAACAACATCACACCAGACACACTAACACCATGAAGTGTGGGAACTGCAGCTACATATGTTGATCAACCTCACTCCAAGGCGTTGACCCTTGCACCCCCCCCTCAAATGTTGTGAGAGGTGGTAAACATGCATGTGTGATGGAGAAACATTACTCACAAAGAAAGTTGAAACACAAGTCCCACTCTGCATGTCTCGTGCTGGACAGGCAAGAAGAATCCCACAGCAGATGTCGAAATGTTGCCATATAGTGTGCAAATGTAGCCCAGCTTCACATCACTTACTGTCTGTGACTCACTTGCACACAACAATGTGGGAAAACTTGTGAAGGCTGCATGGAGGATGCAGAGGCATGCGAGGCAGATTAAGGCCACTGGGTACAACCTGTAGGTATATGGAGATGGAGGTCTCAAATATGGTGCCCATGTACCTAGTTTAGTGGTGTGTACATCTGAAGGCAATGGCCAACCAGGTGATCACACATGCTGATGGTCATGTCACCAGGAGGAAGGCCCATAAACTCCCATGTGTAGATGATGTACCAGCTGCAGACTGGCAATGTTGCAAATCACAGAAAACCCACATAAAAGTGATTGTGTGTGTGTGTCGTTGATGGTGAATAGGAGCCTCATGTCAATGTTGGTGGTGCTGTCCCGTCAGATCCCAAAACCTGAACCAGCTCCACCACATGTTTACACAGATGCATCAACCAAGTCAGATGTTGGCGCTGACTGACTTGTCCCCCAGTGCATGCCGTATGTAGCAGTTGCATAATGGTACAAGGGTGCATGGGCAGTTGCACATACATGTATGTATGTATACAAACATGCAGTCTTGTGCCATTGCTGATAACAGCACTTTCTGAGGAGAAACTTGCTTGTACCACATGAACGCCCCTTGATGTAATGAAATAACTCATCCATCTAAGGACTAAGGTCTTGATTCCACATGACTCCAGTCACAGGAGAATTAGCCCATGGGAGACGCTGTCAAATGCAGCACTGAAAACCTACAGGACCTGTGCATCAGTTTGACCCACGGCTGCTCGTTGTCCCAGGGTTCCATTAGGCAAGTGCAATGCAGTCTCATTGGAGTGTGCAGCTTGGAAACAAGATAGTGACATGTGTAGCAGGGCATTCTCAGTGCAATGGTTGTTGAGCTGTAGATCAATTTCTTTAACAGCAACTCTTCCCCAGGAAAGGTAGGTAGTGTACAAATGGGACACAAACAAAAAAGCTCCTCATGGTCTATGTGAGGGTACATTTCAATGGACGGACCATGTCTAGTTTACATTCAAAGGGGACTGTACATGAATTGACTGAGTGGTAGAACAGTAATGACAATGATGGCATGATGCAGTGACCTATCTGCATATGAGTGTATGTGTGTGCAGCTTCGTGCTGTGAGCCTGCAATGACAACAGTTGCTATCTTCATAATCACATCTGTTTCTACCACTCCAAACTCGTCTAAGGTTATTCCTATGACGCCTATATCTATAGTGGTTATGCTGCCTATGCCCTGGTGACCCTCCATAGGAAAGGTGACAGAAACTTCTTACACCCCATCTGACAATACATTGAATAATCCATTACAGGACCCCTCAGATGTATGAGGGGGCTGAGTCAATCTCATATCTCATTGTAAGACTTTCAGTAAGCTAAACATGTTTGCAGATGAGTATTCAGACATATCAATTTGCGTTTCATACAACTTGCATTGAATGTCCTGATCAGTATTTAAGATTATGATTGTACTTGCTTGTAAACCCCTTTAACTATGAAACAATAGTTCTTCGGCCAACGGTGTGTCAGCTGTTTTCATCATTGCTCTTGCCTATTGTACAGTTATGTTGAGCGTGGGTGCAGAGGTCATAGCTCACCTGGCATTGTCAGTGGATCATGGTGCTAACTCATTGAGTGCCTCTGCAAACCAGAATACTACTTGTCTGTTGGCTATGTCAATGTCCTTAACCAATATGGGTTTATTTTCAAGTAAAGCCAGTGCAAATGTCTCTGTCATAAATCATCCCACTGCCTGTGGGTCACTGTGTCATTGGCTTAGCATGTTGTGACTACTTGACTTGGGATTTGAAAAGGGATAATATGGTGGTAGTACCATGGAAATGGCCAAGATCAATCACAATTCCATGGTTGTCATGTCATAGAAGATTGCATCCAGGAAGTGCCCTGCTTGGTGTGTGGGAGCAATGTCTCATTTGTGTCAGCTGCAGCACTATGATCTCATCACAGACTATTGCTACCTCTGATTTCCCAACATCATCTAAGTGTATGTTGAGATACCCTAAGCTGATGACAAATTTGTGTCGGATTGACCAATGTATCTCTGAATACACATGGCTACTGAACACAAGTTAGATCCTGGCCCAGTGGTGCTGGAAATCAGGAAGCATGCTATGTTGTAATGGTCACTGATGGTGGATACATATCCTTCACATTTGGACATCTCTGCCAATCCCATTTGGCATGTGAAAGATAACTTGTAACTTATTGCAGACAACCCCTTCCTTGTCCCACCTGATCCTTACTTGTAATCCCATAGCCTCCACGTACAGCATCAAGGATGTGGGATAGTGATGGTGAAGCAAAGAAGCCCACAATGTCCATGCATATAAGGGGTAGCTAACTATAGTTTTGGGTATGCTCATTACAGGAAACATCATGTGTCGTGCATTGCTGCAGGCTGCCCAGCTGCAGCGGCACAGATTGTCAAATGTGTGTTGTGTGTTCTCCTGCATCCTACCTAGCAAAAGCAAATGACAGTGGATCTGCTGGATCACTGTCAGTGGCAGACGGGAGAAGAGCCACTCATGCAACTGAGCTGCACAAAAAAAGATGTAGGGTAGTAGAGGGAGTAACGTCAGAGAGCCAATATTATTTTAAAACATGCACAAAAGCATTCTGCTGCAAGACATGGTTAACCTGAGAAACGACATGTCAAAATGCCAACACACAAATCCATCAACATCAACAACACATCCAGCACAACCAATTACTAATTCGGCTTCCACTCATATGTGCCAGGGGACCAAGGATATGCACTCGGACCATGGATGATGACACCCCTATGAAACCCCACCACCCTTGTCCAGAGGCAGCATAATGTGGCACACAGACGCACAAGGTCCATTGTTAAGCGCAGATTTGGCGTTTTAAAATCACGTTTCCGGTGCTTGGACATCACAGGTAGCAGCCTGCTGTACATCCCTGAAATGGTGAACAAAATCATCCTGGCATGTTGTGTGTTGCATAACATATGTGTGCGTACAAAAACACCATGGATCCAAGTGCCAGAACCACCAGATGAAGCCGAGGAAAAGGAAGAGGCTGGTGATGTACACCCCACAGCAAATGCAGCAGGACTTGCACGAAGGAACTGAATCATAAACAATTTCTTTGACTGAGTCAGTCACATTGTGATGGTCACCCTCCCATGCATGTCAGAGCAAAATTACCACACACGTTGTGTGTCAAATAAAAATTCCGAAACACATACCATGTCTACGTGTCTCTGTCTGCCCTGGGCACTGTACTCATGAAACAGTTATGTGCCTCAACATGTTGTAAGATAAAACACTACTCCATTGATGGTGGGAATGTGTCCACAGTACAGATGTGCTTTGCAGTGTGTCAAATGTATAACACTATAGTCTACATGGTGCTACGTAGGCCAGCAAATGTAAAAAGGTTGTGTCCCCTGAGTTTAATACAAGCAAAGTAGTGTGTTGTTTGTGAGCAGGATAATAATCAGAATTGGTTGACATTGGCCAAATTAAGGGATATTGGAGGGTGTACTCAGTGTGAAATTTTAAAATAAGGAGTGTGTGAAATGGTGTAAAGGAAGCTAATAGTTAATGCAACCTAACCAATAGACAATGGGTCATATCATCCACACCCTTGTGACAAATATGTCAGTATCAGCGGCCGAAAACTGTCCCTAAAAAAGCTACAATGGTCTTGATAATCTGCGTGTTACAATGCATATAGAGTCCTGTGTTACATGTGCAGGATATCTAAGTTGGGCTTGTATTTAAAATATATCCTGCATATTAGCAATCCCATTGTTGCTGTATATTTGGCAATTAAAAGCTGCACAGATGGCCATGATGTTAATAAGGACTCGAACATATGCCCCAATGATGGATGCGTGGAATCGGGTAAGAGCTGCAAAGAGGGCATGTTATGTTTGGAAAACACAGAAAATGGGGCGTGAAATGTGGCAGAATATGAAATTTGGGTGTCAAGTTGGGGGTCAAAATGGAAATGGTGTGTGAAATGTGGCACAATATGAAATGTGGGTGTCAAAAATGGAAATGGGGTGTGAAATGTGGCACAATTTGAAATTTGGGTGTCAAGTTGGGGGTCCAAAAATGAAAATGGGGCATGAAATGTTGGGCAGTATGAAATGTATGGGACATATTTGCCAAGAATGTGAAAAGCGGCGTATAATGGGGTAACAAGATTTATCTGTCTGTCATAAGACATTAGCCTGGAAGCCTGTACCACATACAGATCAACATGGTCTACCATTGCTATGGTGAGAAGATACTTGCCAAGACTGATGGACCACCACCACCACCGACACACTGAAAACACCTACATCCCCAAAAGGGTACATGCATGGGCGAAGACACCTCCCACAGCTGGACAGACAACATGTGTGAGTAGCACATGTAAAATAAATACTCATTACTGATGGCCCACTTGTGTGCAATGCCAATATGGCGTCACATGTGTGGTGGTGAAGCCAGCAAATAGTGCAGATGTGATTGGGTACAGTGCATGCGGGAGCTTCATTTGTACGGGAACATTCATCCGTTGTTTGATAATCTGCTGCACATCTTGGTGAATGGCGGAACCCCTACACACCTGCTGCAGCCCTGAGGCTAATCTAAAGGAAAATCTGGGCCTGCTCATTGCACCGCTGAGCCAGGGAATCCTGAACCACAGAGTGAGCACATAACATATATGAGTTGCACGCTATGTGAGCCCACGGAAGAGCTTGGCCCCCCAGGCTGTGGAAGTGGTGCAGTTACCATTATGGTGCCACTGGGAGGAGGACTAGGCCCACAATGCACAGGGGACTGCAAACTGTGCCCTGGACAACTGATCCACTGGACTGGAGCATTGTATAAAATTTGACCCTGACGCAAACCCACGGAGTGCCTACGTGGGCCTGCGCACTGACACCTGATCCTGGGAGGATGACCAAGAGGGTTACACCCTACATCCTGTGATGGACCACCACGCTCCTAGATTTGTGAAAGAGAGCCCTAGATGGACTACAGTGCCCTCCAGGAGTCCTGCTGCCAAACGGGTGCTTGGTGAAAGTGGGGACATACACTTAGGACAAACTTGTTGCGAGTCATGATGAGCCACAGTGCATCTGGACATCCCTGAGGGCCTTCCCCACACCCCACCCGTCCCTGACCTATCCTGACCTTAGACTGTCTGATCCTGGGCACTGTGGATCTGGTGGTCAGCGCAGGGAGACGACTGAAGGTTTGTTGTGATCCTGCCTGCTGGGGTGGTGCGGTGGTGCCTCTGCTGGCCCAGCCGCAAAAAACAGTTTCCGCATAGCCCCACTTCCACCCACTCTGCTCCCCTCTGCTGTGTGGACTAGTTATGACTGCAGCCATGTCCCTGCACTCACCAACTGCTGTGCCTTTGGCGTGGCTGCACAATTGTGACGGGGAGGACTTGATGCCTGAGAAACACAAATAGGTGCAGCAACAGACGCTCAGTATGCGTGCCATACTGCATCCACACAATGAGTGACTTGTAAGGGACACTCTGACACCACAATCCTACTCGCATTGCAGATACGGATCAAAATGTTGCACCCACAGACGGGAACTGTGGCATGTTCATCCTTACATCTTAGTGCAGGCAAGGCCTCCACCCCTGTGATAAAGAGCCAAGCGGCTTGGATAAATTACACACATGGAGAGCGGTGCTTTAGCAAACAATACCTCACTCTCCAGCTGGACACTGTAAACCAAGCCCCTAACCTGTTGTCACGCATGGAATGTAGATCGCCAGGTGCCCTACACTTCAGCCTGTGCTCCACGCTCAATGGTGTGACCCTGGTGTGGCAGCTCCACCTGCGACGGCTCAACATTCCGAAGCATCACCTAATCCACGCCAGGAGACAACATGTGACTGAGACCCCTGCCACATGTCACACGGCACTCGTGCCAGGGTGGCTGACGGAGGCCCACTGACCTTCCCTCCGTCCTTCACGGGAAAATCAAGTTAGATGAAATAGCAAACCACAGTTGATTATGCCTCTGGCAAGCAGGCTGCACCGTTAGTAGCAGTGGAAAAGCTGGGTGAGTCTCTACAGCAATGATGCTCTCCCTCAATGACCAAAAGTGTGAACGTGGCAATAGACCTCACACATCTAGTTGCAGATCCTCACTAACTGGTAGATCACACCATTCACGCAGAAGCTGACATTGCTCAAATTGTCCTGCATGTTGTAGTTGCAGACCTACATATAGTAAACTTACTCAACCATGTGGAGTTGATGGAAGACAGAGTTGAGGATGCCGAAAGAAGGACACAATGCAACAACGTCCGCATGGTGGGCCTGCCAGAATGGCAGAAGGCTAAAGATCCGGATGTGTACACTGTGACTTGGGCCTACTAGATGCTACCTGAAGGCACTCTCTCATCTTGCGTCATACTTGAACGGGGAAACAGCACCCAGGCACTGCACGAGCAACAGGATCAAGGACTGCTAAAAAGTATGCGCAAGGACGCTGCTTGTCCCTGTGTGTCTGTACTAAAACTGACAATGAACACCCATCTTTCTCATGTACATAGAGTGCAGAAACCTTTGTGTAATCTGCTGTGCCTAACACTGGTGCAGAGCAAAGAGCTTGTCTTAACTGTCGAAAAGCATTTTGACATTCATCTGTCCATGGAAGGGGAATCGGAGTGTTTTTAGTCAAAAGCGCTAGCAGGGGTTTAACAATGTGTGAAAAGCCCAATATCCATTGCCTACAAAATGAAGTCAAACCAATGAATGCACGGACATCTTTCTGTGTGAAGGGTACTGGGGTGTCTAAAATTGCTTGAATGCAATCTGGTGTCAATGCACGACCCTCCTTAGACAGAAGGTGTCCTAAGTAGGTTAACTTCGGTCTACAATATTGCAATTTCTTTCGTGACACTTTATGATGGTCCTTAGCAAGAAAAGAAAGTAAAGACAAAGTACACTCTTCACATAGTTCAGGCGTATCGGCTGCCAACAAGATGACATCAACGTATTGTATGAGAGTCACTCCTTCAAGCAAAGTAAAGGAATCAATTTGTCTCTTCACTGCTTGACTATAACTACTAGGGCTCTCAGTATAGCCTTGAGGAACTCTACAAAATCTATACGATCGATTATTCAAAGTGAAACCGAACAAATATCGGCTATCAGGATGAATAGGGATCGAAAAGAAAGCGTTCTTCAAGTCTATCAGAGAGACTGTAGTTGCAGTCGGGCGAACCAAAGTAAGTAGTGCCGTTATGTCAGAAACCACAGGATATTGCGGTACTACAATCTTGTTCACTTCTCTCAAGTCAATGATAAATCTGTAAATCCTAGTGTCAGTATCTTTTTTAACATTTTGTAACATAGGGACCCCTCTGATCTACTGGAACTTCAACTGATTCCTTGCCCTATCCTAGGCAATCCTATGCATAAGCAGAATCTTGTAAATCAGACGGCTCATAGTCGTACATTTGATATTGGTTCCTTCTATCAAAAGTGTTAAACCCATCCTGCCCACCTGCATTAGCATCAAACCTAGCGCGATCATTCGCGCTTCCTCTAGGCCCTGAATATCCTGAGCAATTTCTCATTTGTCCCCGACCATGTGGACCCTGCTGAGCACGCAGTACTGGACAATCAGAATGCCAATGTCCAAATTTCTTGCAGTACGCACACTGATCAACAGACAAAATCGAACGAGTGTAGGAAGGAAAGGACGAACCATAAGATCCACGTCCGCCTCTATCATTACCTCTAGAAGGCGGGCCATGAGCTTGAGCTAACATAACCTTCATTTTCAACTCTTTAGATTTTTTATCCTCATTACTTTTGGCTTCCAATTCTTGTCGCTTATAATAATGAGCCATAGTTAGGAGAGAAACCGGAGAAGAGGTAGTCCATGAACTCTTGCTGGCCTTTAGGTGACTACCTATTCCTGGCAAAAGGTTTGCAACTTATTTATCGACAAACAGATGCCTATGTTATGTTATGTTATATTTAATTTATAGAGCACACAGCTACTCGAAGTGTCCTGGCACTTACTTCAAAAAGGAAAGGAAAATGCACACTTATCCAGTTAAAAGAGCAGAGTTTTTAATTTTTTCTTACACAACAGAGGATCTTTAATGCCCCGCAAGTCCAGGGGCAACATATTCCAGGCCAGACCTGCTCTGCGCACAAAGGAATTTTCCCCAAATCTCTGACGCTTAAACTTTGGAGTCTGCATCAGAAGCTGAGCAGAAGAGCGCAGCTGTCTCCCTGGTATGTAAAAAGCTAATCTCTTCTGCATATAAATAGGGCCTAGACCATAGAGGGCCCGATGAGCGATTGACAGCATTTTAAATTTCAGGCGAGATTCAACTGGAAGCCAGTGAAGCGAACGCAAATGAGTCCGAACACTATGCCTGGATGACAAACCCATAAGAAGTCTGGCTGCCGAGTTTTGCACCACTGGCAATTTCTTCACAAGGAAACCTGGGCTGCCGACCAAGAGGGCGTTAGCATAATCCAAACGGGATAAAATCAATGCACGGACCACAGTTTCTCTGGCCGTGCTAGGAAGAAAGGGAAGAACCTTCCTCAAGCTTTTCAACATGCCGAAACAGGTACCATCCAGTTTCTTTACTTGCGTCACAAAGTTCAAATTTTTGTCGAACCAGAAGCCAAGGTATTTGGCGGCACCTTTCCTCTCAGAAGGGCAAGGAAAGCCCAAAGGTCAAAGTCTCTCTCTAAAATACATCGAAAAGGAGCCATACAACAGTACTTCGGACTTTCCTTCATTTCATTTCAGCTGAGCATTTGCCAGCCAATGAAAGACCAATGACAGACAATGTTGGGCTATCGCGACCGAGTCGCCCTCCTTGTTCCAAGTAAACAGCAGCTGGGTGTCGTCCGCATAGGCCATCACCTTAGCCCCCAGTGACTCCGCCTGGTAAACCAGTGTAGTCACATAGATGTTAAATAGGAGAGGGCTAAGTGATGACCCCTATGGTACTCCAGGGGTCACTCGTATGGGCGCAGACGCACTCGGAGGGAGCCAAACCTGCTGAAGCCGACCTTCCAAAAAGGAATTGATCCATTGCAAAGTCGTGCCAGAAATTCCTATTACAGACAGGCGATCGAGGATCATGACATGCGGCACAGTGTTGAACGCCGCAGAGAGATCTAGCATAACCAACGCTACTCTCCCGCCGGCATCCAAGCATACCCGAATCGACTCTGTGACCTCTAACAATGCAGACTCCGTACTGTGAGAAGTACGGAAGCCAGATTGAGCCGGGTGAAGCAGACCTGCCCACTCGACAAAATTGGTGAGTTGGAACGTGACCACCTTCTCGCATACTTTAGCCAAACTAGGCAGAAGCGAGTTAGGACGGTAATTCTCCGGCACCAACGGATCAAGTGACGGCTTATTAAGTAATGGGAGAATCAAGGCATGTTTCCAGGCCTTTGGAACACACGTTTCACACAGTGATTTGTTAACCATAAGGTTCACTTCTATATTGATAGTGTCTGCCACATCAGACAGTAGCTTGGCCGCACAAGGATCGTTAGGTGAGCCGGACTTAAGGGCCTTAATGATTCTGAGAGAACTGGCATAATCAACAGGTCTAAATTCAAAAAAAGATGGAAACTGGTTCTGCCCTAGGCAAATGCATCGCCAACACAGCGTCAGAATTCCTGGTAGAAAGCGAAAGCATCTCTTGGATACTAATTATTTTATCCCTAACGAATGACGGAAAGGTGTTACACCAGGTCTCTGAGGCAGGTTCGACCGCCACCTGGGCACAAGGGGCCAAAAGACTCTGCACAATTGCAAAGATTTCTTTGGAGTTGTTGTTGACCCGCTCAATGCGAGCGGCATAGTGCTGGCCTTTTTTCCTCTCCTATCGCCGCATAATAAAGTTTTTGTTTGGCTCTGAGGGTGTTTTTGTCAGTTGGGCGGTAACCGCCGGCACGCCAAGCTTTCTCTGCCATTTTACATGCATCATCAGAGTCCTCAGCTCAGAAGTGAACCACGGCTTAGAAGGGGACTCTCTCCTCAGCCTTGGCTGACACGGTACTTATAGATTATCCACCGAGCATGCAATCCAATCAGCGAACTGAGCTACATTATCCTCCAGACCCCCTAATAGGGAAGGCGGGGAAGCCCCAGTGAAGCGCTCAGCAGACGTGGGTCCATTTTCGTAGAGGTTGGGGGGGCAAAGGCAGTTGGCCGGTTGTGGAGAATTCTTCAAGACCCATGAGAAGATTATGGGGAAGTGATCAGACAAGGCAACCGGCCTCGGCCTCATCACTGATATAAGGAAATTAGCACAAATGATGTCCAAAGTGTGCCCACCTAAATGGGGGGGAAATAAAACTCTTTGTGAGAGGTTCGCCAGATGGAGGGCATCCAAGAGAGCTGTAGAGTCCCCCTTCTCGGTGTGGTCAAGGTGGATATTAACATCACCAAGAAACACAAACTGCGAGAAACGCAGAACACGCTCAGCTATCGCGTCTCTGCAGGTATCCAGAAAGTCCCTGGCAGGCCCAGGAGGTCGATAGATCAAAGACCCCCCCCAAAGTGAAGTGGGTTGAAAGTTGTAAACTAAAGTTCAAAGCCTCACAATCACCCAAAAGGGTGGATGTTTCGCTGCGGAGGGTCCAGCCTTCCCTATACCAAATGGCTAGGCCACCACCTCTGCCTACCACGCGATCAACCTGGTGTACTTTAAACCCAGCAGGTGTGGCCAAAGCCACTAAAGTATTGGAAAAGGCATCAAGCCAGGTCTCAGTGACAAATAATAAGTCCAGATCGTTGTCAGTAATCAAATCAGCAACATCAACATAGTGCTTCTTCACCGATCTGGTATTGATGAGACAGGCACTAATATTCCCCGACCTAGGTGTGACGGCAGAAATGTCCGTTGCCAGGGGCTCTGGAGCAAAGCTAAACCCACAGTCCACACAAGTATAATCCCTTGAAGAACCAATGGACCAAACTCTGTGAGATGGACAAGGAAGAGGTTTCATAGATTTTAGCCACTCATTCGGAAGATGAATGGTATTGCCATTTGCCAGATCATCTTGGGCAGAGTAACTCACCCTGAGCCCTGACTTAGCGCTGACGGGCGCAGACGGGCTTGCCTTAGGCGCATCCGAGCAGGCATCATATTTAAGAGGTGTGGCTGAGGCCAGCGTTCAGCATGCGTCATCTGGAATGCTGACCGCAAACAACACGAGTCACGTCCAAGATGGCCACTGTCCTATAGTAACCCCCAAAAGTGCCGCCCGATGAGCAAAAGTAATGGTGCACTCTAATTTTAAAAGAATACCCTGACAATGTCAGCAAATAGAAACAGTTCCCCTACTGTCTTAAAAGAGAGAGAGATTCCGAAATTTCCCAATTCACGCTACAGACCTCCCCCCAAAATTCCCACAGTCAAAATCACAACACTTTTTTAAAATTCGGAGAGTAAGCAAAAGCAACCTTATTAGAAGCGCCGCTCCGCCGCACTGTCCTTGCTAAATAGAGATTGCCTGAGGCCCGCGTTCAGTGTGCGTCATCTGGAACGCTGACCGTGAACAACGCGAGTTGCATCCAAGATGGCCGCTGTCCTATAGTAACCCCCCAAAAGTGCCGCCCGATGAGCGAAAGTAACGGTGCACTCTAATTTTAAAAGAATACCCTGACAATGTCAGCAAATAAAAACTGTTCCCCTACTGTCTTAAAAGAGAGAGAGATTCAGAAATTTCCCAATTCACGCTACAGACCTCCCCCCCAAAATTCCCTCAGTCAAAAGCACAACGCTTTTTTAAAATGCAGAGAGTAAGCAAAAGCAACCTTGATAGAAGCCTCCCCGTGTCATCTGTCAATGACTGGCCACTAAAATCGTGGAATGCCAGTTTAAAGCGTGTAAAGAAATCTGAAACCGATTTGTCTGCCTTTTGCTTACATGACGCTAATACAGTCCAATCTTTCTATTTAGGGGGAATAATCGTTTTTAACTTAAATAATATAGCTGCCGGAAGATTTAAAATTAACTGACACGGTTTCTGTGCAGGTTCTCTGTCTTCATCGAACTGCTCTAAATCTTTCCATAATGCTCCAAATGTGGCACGATCATCAACTCTACGCACAGTTCTCCACATATCAGGCGGTAATATTAGTCCAAAAAACAAATCAATATCAGGCAAAGTCATAGTACAAGAACTAATGGCACCCTCAACATCTTCATAAAAGGCTGCTGGATTCTTTCACGGATCATGCAATGCATTTTTAAGGGCCATAACATCTGCTCTATTCCAAGGAGTGTAAACCCAATTATAAATAAAATAACCTTTAGCATCTGTAGAAGTCTTATCATCATTTGTACCCATTCCTTTAGGAGGAACATATAAAGGCGCGGCTTCCCGCATGTGTTTCAAATTAATTTCAACACTCTTATCTGTTTCAGGAGTAGAAGTTCATGCCATGCTGATCTGGGATGTTTGTGCAGCTGCGTCTGCTGCCTTTTTCTCCTCTCGCAAATGGGCTGCTTCAACACACACTTTAACCAAGCGTCTGATTGTGTCAGCCACCTGGGAGAACACAAAAAGACCTTCACGTAATTGTTTACAATCAGCTGCTAAATCATCGGGCTCCATTTCTACCGAATGTTTCCTAAATTGTTCAATAACATCTGCAGCAAATGTATAGGTAAAATATATTTGCTCCCTTTACTGCCAACCTTTTATACTATCTAAAAGTTCAGAAGCAGTGGCAGTACTACGAACGGCTTTACGCGCAGCAGATCGAATCTGAGACGCACGTTCAGCAGATAACATTGAGTGAGTTTCTCTAGCTTTGTCCTGGTCTGTAGAAGAGTCCTCATCTGACTCATAACGAGCAGAAGGAAGCGTATACGGAGGTGGTCAACGATCTAATAAGAGAGAATTATCTTGGGGTTTATTAAGAATAGGATAAAGAGGTCTACGAACAGCGTATTGTCCATTTACCTGTAAATGGCGCTCCCTATCTTCCCTCTCTTTACTTTCTTTAATTTCCCTATTTTTCATTTCCAATGCTCTCGCATGAATGGTCTTACGTTGTTCTTTTTCAATCAAGGCTTGCTCACGCTTCATTCGCTCACGCACTTCTTTCTCCCACATTCGCACACAGTCAAACATATCTTGCCTAGCCTTTCGCTTAAACATCCATTGCTCCACATACTGAATCTTCCGCAAATCAAATGACCCATGCATAGGCCAACGCAACTCAGAATCTTTACAAGTATATTTATTCCATAACGTGCTGTACATTATGGAAGAAATACCATACTTAATATACATATCCCTATTAGGCGTCCCCTCCGGGGGGGGGCAGTTATGCTTCGTCGAGTTTCAAATTGGTACCACTACAAAAGTAACACACCCTACGAAGTGTGCTGGAAACAGGCATGCCAGAAATAGTGCAGAATATGCAGTATTATGATGAAAGTAGTGCTTAAAGTACTCTTCGTGCGTTGCGCCGTTCAAACAAATTAAAATAGAGAAAAATCTCCTCATTACCTGTCTATATGAATTGCAATACATATATAATTGTCAAACAAATTCTAATATTGGCCAATCATACAAACAAAAAGCCGCAGTAAGTGTTACTAAACTACCTTACCAATCAAAGGCATCAAAACCAACAGCAAGTGCCGCAGAATGGCTCTTACCAATCAAATGGTATCCAGGTTCCAACTGCCAAGTTCTCAAATCGACCAAATGGTCACTGCACGGCGAATCAACAGAAGAGATCTCAGTCGAGGACCGGCGCCACTTGGATGGTCGGATCAGAAAGAAAGGAAAAACGCCGTGGGTGCCAAGACTCGGGTCTCCTCAGGCAGCGTCCAAAGCGAGATTCCAATCCTTCATCTTGACCAGTCCTTCGGGCATCCGAGTCGCCGATGAGCCCCAAGTTGGAAGCGCCAATTTGTGGTGGTGAGCCTCAGCAAGGCCTACCGGTGCAAGGGATTTGCCCTTCTCTGCACAGAGTCCTCAGACCAATAGGAAGAAGTTGGCACAGAAACTGGAATAGAAAGTACAGAGTTTATTAAACCTCATGAGGTGGAACCACATTCACTCAACACCCTTCGGTAATGTATGACGTAGCACACTGAATTGAAGGAGCTTGGTCCTTTTATACCCACACAGGGGCTCAAATGAAGGCAATACAAGTACAGAATGCTGGTTCCAGGTACATATGAGGTCATAAGGAAAGTGTACTGGCTAACAGATAGCTAATTCTGGTGGACACATCCTGACAGTTACAGACTATAACAGCCGCAAGCTCAACTGAGCATGTGCGAAGGTGGAAGATGCTAAATATATCTCGTCTCTAGGCAGATTTCAACAGCAGTTAACAGAAAGGTAGGAGAGAGCACATGGCAAGCACATGGCAAACAAAATGGCTGCCAGAAATACAAAATGGATTCCACAAAATGGACCAGATAGCCCTAAATACAAGATGTCTTCTGCTAATGCTTAACCTAATTGCTGCTAAATTACAACAATACAACCAGTGCTGCTACAGGAAATTAATTTGTCTAAATGCAGAAATGCCACCTCTACATCAACGTTGACTGTGACAGTTGTATGCCACGGGATACTCAGTGTATGCAGGAGTGGAACAAATATGGGTCAGATGGGGTGTCACCTTTCCATCCATGCCATGAACGTCAAAATAGAGATCAAAGACAGTTATGTAGCAGTGCATGGCATTATAGACATCAGGCCTGTAGTACTTGCCTTGCTGTATGCAAACATGGAAGAGGGGGCGTTCGTCTGTCACATTTTGCTATTACAAGCTCAATGGCACATAAGGATACATTACCTTGCCCGATGGGCTATTGCGATTGTAACATTCGCATACTGTTCCATTGGTCCAATGGTGGCACCACCTGTCTACACATGTCAACTAATGTTTGAAAAATGCTGGATCTGTGTAGACATGTACACTGCTAGTCTTTCAATTGGTGCACCTTCTGGATGGATCAGTCTCCAGACACAATTTGCAAAATTTGTACTTTGACATCATTTGAGAGAATCACATATGAGTGAATTATTCATTATTTATATACAATATTTACAAATGTGGTGAGCATTTAGGACAAGTGCAGAGGGTGCCCGTTGGAGGGCCAGACAGAGACAATTGATGGTAACTGGGCCAAGGGAAAAGGCAACTTTCAGGCTACAGGTTGGTTGAAGTGGCAAGGAATGGGGTGATATGGCAGTCCATGGGGGGGTCCGAGGAGGTTCCAGGGGACAGTGGAAGAATGTGCAACAAGGGTATGTGTGGCATGATACTGAGCACAGCACAACAGAAGAAACTGGGGCTTTGGCACACAGGGATGCTACCGCTTCCTCCTCAGCACAAAAGTGCCGTCATCCTCATCTCCATCATCTGGTGTGTCATGTGCCTCACAGGTTTCAGTTGGTGTTGTGGGTGCAGCACTGTGAGGCACTGACACACCTGGTGGTGGAGCTGAGGATGTTGAGGCAGCAGCAGCATCCATCTGCACCAAACCTTGTGGCAGCAAGGAGGCAACAAGCAGGTGCAGGGCATTATAGATCCCAGCAACCTGTCGCATGTGGGCAGCCCTGGCAGTTAAGTCTTGGGCCTGCATCCGATCCATGCTCACCATTATCTTGCGGATGTTGGCCAGATCCTGACTGACACTGCTGGAGCCACCCTGAGCAGATAGTGATGTCTCCGGATCATGACTCCAGCAATGTCAGCCATGGACTGCTGGAGAGCATTGAAGGGGCTGAGGGTGTCTGTGAGTGTTTGCATGCAGTCCCTAATGGAACTGGGACACCCACGTAGGCCCGCAATTTGGTCTCCCAGTTGCTGAAACCCCACCTGCACCTTTTCCCCCAACTGCTCCTGGAGCTTAATGACCCGTCTTTGGAAGGCACGGGTGGTGGGATCTGGCTCCTGGGAGCTAGCTGATGCGGGAGGTGCCTGCTGCTCGATGGTCTGAGCAGGGGGTGGGGTTGGTGGTAGGCTACTGGGTTGCCCTGCTCCGGAGGCAGACGAGGTGAAGATGTCGATCAGGAGTTGCAGGGAGCCAACGTCGATGTTCACATACTCATCCACGTCATCAGCGGATGCTGGGCCATGCAGCTGTTCAGGAGGTGATGTCTCGCCCTCTGAAATGTGATATTGGAGATAAAGTACATCAGTTTTTGTCACCAACAATCATGCAGTTGTTTATTTCACTTAGAGACAGCAGGACAATGTCAGATCATACTGATTTGGGGAGTGGACAATTTGTTGCCAAAAGGCTATGAATTTGATGAGTTTGCATTTGTGAAGTTGTAGTGGTACATGGTGTTCTCACAGTGCCATATCGGCAAAAAGATCAAGCGAAATGGCTCTGCTTTTGCACTTGGAAACTGCCACTGGAGCGGAGATGATGCTAACGCTGTGCTTGATGATATGCCTTGTGATGTAAATTGACACTGGCAATAAGGCGTCAGTTTGTGACCCGTCCTCGCATATACTCATCCTTCGCCACTATCCTGTTCCTATCCTCCCTCCCCCTTAGTGGTTGGATCTTCATTGTTCCTGTTTTGTCCATGCTGTATAGCTAATGGATTAAAGACTGCCATACCAATGCACCACCCACGGCCTTAATAGTGACAGATACATGGAACGCCGATGTCATAGGGCCTTTCTGCCAGCCTATTCACCATTGTGATTCCAGGATACCACAATGTGAGTTTCTATACGTCCAGCTAGCCGCTGTGCCTATAATATGGTTGCTTGCATTACGTAATGGAGTCCGACACCTCTTCTAAGGCCCACAGTGTTAGACATTAAGTGGTAGAAACACAATAACTCACGCATCCCTGCATGTCAGCAGGGATCCCTCAGTTATTGTGCACAACGCCTCAGCCAGCATGGATGTGCTGCATACCCAATGCGGTGCAACATGGGCCACAATTGAAACGGATGCCTGACGCATATCTTCACTAAATGCATCGCACTGCTGGAGTGGGTTTGCAAGTGCTACGCAGCCCCTGACATGATTTGGGGTGTCCAAATTCTTTAAATGCTGTGTCCATCTTTACGCCAGCAACAAGCAAGCGCACGGATCTGAAGCAGCATGGCCCCAAAAGTAACTGAGTGAAATCTTGTACATTTCACCCAAGCACTTGTATGAGGCATTCCTGCACTGGAACCCCACCCCCAACCCATGCATGCCGCCTTCTGGCACTGTGCGTTGGAACTTCACATATCTCACCGATGCGTAACCTTTGGATACCTCGCAGAATGGCGCATCTTTTGCACCGTTGCTGCATCACAAGAAGGGACGCAATGGCAGCATGAAAGAGGCGCTAGAGGTGTGCAATTCTGCATTATAAAGTATGGTCGTTGGAGTTTAAAACTTCCATAATGGGTGTTGCTTTGGAACAACTGCATGCTGCTGTATCACATAATACGCAATGTATGAAATGTACAACAAAAATTAAACATATACACATGAATAAAAAATACAATTATTTTAAAGTGAATCAAATAAAGTACAGGCAAAATTTAAATCATCATTACCATAAAAATACAACACTCTATCATACTGTATCACCATTGGGTCCTTTGCGGCTATTAGCGTGTATTTCTTTATTGCATTTCGAAAAACGGGCCAAATTCACATATCAGTTTTACAATGTAAAGCTTTGCAGCCTATTTGCGAACATATTTTTGGCATAAACTTTGCTAGATTTAAATATTTGCAAATAGACAGCTGGTCCCACGCATATACTTCCCGTACAACGCGTGGAAATAAATTCCCCATAGGAGGTTACAGCCAATTAATATCATCCTTGGTTGATAAACCTCCCGCTAAAAAGGAAATTTCAACATGGTACAACTTGATTATGGAGGAAAGGGATGGAGCTTTCTCACTACCAGAGGACCTTTGGTCATCAACCATAATGGGACGTAACTTACAAACTCTCTGGAGCCTGTCCTGTGGAATGTTGTGGGATGTAGTGAAACTATCTTGGCTCCGTAGAAATCACATCTTTACTATTCACAGGGCCTACTACTCTCCACTAAAGCTTTCGAAATTTACACAGGGGAGCCAGGTAGCATGCCCTAAATGTGGTGAGGCAGCTGTTTCGGACTGTCATATGTTTTTTGAGTGTCCCGTTTTGTCAACTTTTTGAGAGGACATAAAAAGAACGTTGTCTCTATCTTTGAACTCGAGCATAGTCCTCGATCTCCCACTGATCATCTTTGGCATTATGGAGGGTCTACAAAGCTCAGAGAAGAAGCTAGTTTTCTATTCTATCTTGCTTGCTAGGAGGGAGATATGCAGAAGATGGAAAGACTCTTTGCCCCCTACAATAGAAGACTGGTACTCCTCGATTCTATCTGTCTCCAGATTAGACCTGGGTAGGTCTAGTAATTCCAATAAAAAGGCGTTTTGGTATCTATTAAATTGGGCACATTGAGTTTCCGTTTTTTTTTTTTCCCCCGGGTCCAATGATTAAGCCACATTGATATACCCCAGGGCCATGCATTATTGTGGAATCTTCCACTTTTTTAATGGTTGGTTTCCGTTTGGTGAAATGAAGTTGGTTGAGAAGGAGGAGCTGAGGGTTAAGTACCGAAAGTTAAATCTGAACCCCACCAGCTAAAATATCTGCTGAGACAGCACCCCGCTCGTATACCACTCGACTTCATCATGGAAACAAATCATTGTGGCAAATGAGGACAAAAAAAAAAAAAATGAATAAAAAATACAATTATTTTAAAGTGAATCAAATAAAGTACAGGCAAAATTTAAATCATCATTACCATAAAAATACAACACTCTATCATACTGTATCACCATTGGGCCCTTTGCGGCTATTAGCGTGTATTTCTTTATCGCATTTCCAAAAACGGGCCACATTCACATATCAGTTTTACAATGTAAAGCTTTGCAGCCTATGTGCGACCATATTTTTGTCGCTATAGCTACATTTTTTACGCTAACACACAGGAGGTGATGTATTACTGCTTCCTGTCACAGGGGTGTGGTATTGATTTTCATTTTCACTTTAGACCACATTGCTTGTGATTGTGCTGAGAGGAGGAGGTGTCTGTTGGATTGTGCTGTTGCTGTGTGATTTTGAGTGGTGCTGTGTGCTGTGTCCTCTCAAAATTGTCTCTTCGGTCTGTTTTAATTGTTTTACATTGTTTGTGTGTTTACTGTCCTCAGTCTTGTTGTATTTGTGTGGGGTTAGTTACTTAGTTTGTTCCAGTTTGATTAGTGGGTTATTATTTGTTAGAGTTTAAGTGGGTAACAGGGTGCAGGGGATGCCAGATGTGGGGATGTCGGGTAGGATGAGTGAGGGGGCATTGGGGGGGTTCCTGTGGTTGATTTAACATTACCTACCTTTGATGTTGGAGTCTGGGGGGCGTATCCTTCAGGGGTACAGGGTGTTGGTGAGGAAGCTGCGCTGGGAGCGTGTGAGGGTGCAGATGGAGTGCTACTTTGGAGTGAGCCAGACCGTACGCCAGTGGTAGCACCGCTGGCAAGACATGTTGGTGCGTGAGGCAGACCTGCTGGACTCCACATGAGTGATGCCTGGCCTACAGGGTGGTAAGTACTAAGCCCATTTTTTTACATCACACAACTTAAGTATGAAAGTGAGTGACATGTGTGTCAAGTGTGTATGACATGTACATGCTGTCTCATGACTGTTATACTGTGACATTGTGGTCCAGATAATGTAGTTAGCCAGAAAAGACCTACGCATGATTCAGGTAACTTAGGATTGGAAGGACTACCTCTTCCAAACACGGAGTGTGCAACAGTGGAGTAGGTGTGTGAGTAGTCAATCCAAATATCCCTTATGTATATCAGCATCAAGTGCCAGTCGTGGTGAGTTTTCACGTTGTAATTGATGTGTGAAGATATATTTGCACTGTGAAGACCACATATGGTACAGGGATCTCCCATGTGACACTTTCCAAAAAATAACAATGTGATAGTAAGCGGCCACTCAGCAGAAAGGGTTGGAAGGTTCGACGGGTATTTGCATTTAGAAGTCCATCAAGGGTGGAGTCATTCGAAGAGATGTTCCAGCTCTTATCTTTCTTGATGGTGAGCACTTTGGTCTGTCAGAGGTGGGGACAAATTATAATGCAGGCTATGTCTTGTTGTACTGGAAAAATATCGAGAAGGCCCACACTTACCAATAGCCCAATAACTATTACCAAATAACCACTCAGTTGGCAGTGAAGAAAAGGCAATTGTTTATTAACGAAAAGACTCTGCCCAGAGGAGCCCACTCATCCACACCAAGTCAGTGCTCCGAGAAGACTGACGATTTACACATGAGACAAGTCATTTATACCATAGTTACATTACATGAAATAACCATATTTGACAGTCTCCCATTAGGTACAGGATCTTAAAGAAGGGCCATATATGGCACACACAGCCTGCTCAGAAGTCTGTTTCTGCTATTACGGGGAAGGTCAGAAAGGGTAACTCCCTTTCGTCTCGGTACATGGGAGTAACAGCCCGGCGCCGGCAAGAATGTGCTTATCACCTCTAAAGCCAGATGCAACCTTGGGCCTTGAAGCAGAGCTAACATCACAAATTCAGCTGTCTTGTAACTCAACTAATTGGGACTTGCTTGTTAACAGGGAAACAACACATGATCACTACGCAGGCCCGAATCGACAAATGTAAAATGGTGTTAGTGTGGTTTCTCTAACTACTGTGCAACTTAACTTATAAAAAAGAAACAAAGACTACTTTCTGTTATTAACATTAAATGGTACATAACTATGAATAAGTATATGAAGCTACATCAGGCTAACAATTATCATGTTAGCAAATATTGAAAAAGGAATTCTGTATCACAGTCTGCAGGTGGGACAAGGAGCAGACTCTTGTATCTCTTGTGCCAATAGACACATTGTAGGTTAGATGGCTGATCATAGGGTATATTAATGTGTGTAAAGTAAGTTGTACGGTGAGGTAAGGTGGCCCAGTGTTGAAGAGGGCTGTGTGAGCATTGATGAACATATTGGCGGAGGACTCGGCCTCCAATGTTGAGACAGTGGATTGTGTGCAGATGGTGGGAGATGTGTCAGTGTCCTGGCAGTGTGAGGATCAGTACTGTGGTGGCACGTGGGATGCCCTGTTTTCAGATGTACTTTGTCTTCATTCCAGCTGTGATAGTGGGGCTGTATTTGGGTGAGCTGGTGCCACGAGCATGAGTGACTGTCCATGTGTGTTTGAGTGGTAATCATGTGAGGACCTAACATAGGGTGCAGAGGGTATGGGAGCAGGAGCAGGAGATAGGCTAGATTTTGGTCTACATATATATGTTACAGTTCATCTATATTCACTGGTTGGTTGGTTTGTCCCTGGCGGTGATTCCAAGTGCACGGGATCACCATGTATACACCCACGCATCTCTGCCTTTGAGCATGACGGGAAATGACGTTTTCTTGTCGTTCAGTTTTTGGCTGCTGTCTGTCATCCATATGGCAAGGCCTTACATACCCTTGCAAAAGTTGGGTATGGTGGACATGTGTCCTTTGGATATGAAGAGTTTTTTTTTTCTTGTTGTTGTATGGTATAATGGACATTCCATAGCTTTGGAAGATACTTGCATGCGGAGCCATGTAGATGTTGCCACACCTCGGGTGGTATAGCTAGCAGGGAGTTGTCCATGGAGTGTTTGATGTTTGTGGGCTTGCCCTTGTGTCCAATCATGAGTGACTTGTGTTCCATGTAGTTGGTCAACAATGCATATGCCTAGGAACGTTTGATGTTGTTGTAGAGTTTGTCAGAAAAGAATCTTGCATACAAGTAGAAGATGTTTGTGCAGTAGGGTTTCTATGCGGCAGACGGTGTGGCTTGACTTCATACACTACAGTGTGTCAGTGTTGGTGATGGGTGTCCAGTTGTTGATTGCGGGTTTGTGGTTGCTGGTTGTGTAGCTGTTTGAGATGCATCGGTGCATGTCTTGTGATGGGATGGCGTTGGCGTAGTCCTCCTCAATGTTTGTGATGGAGTACCTGAGTGATGTGTGTGGATGTTGAGCACCAATTCATATGCTGTCTGTTTGTGGGAGTAGGAGCATGTTTCTGTGGATGTTGACAGGCTTGAAGGTGGAGTGGACACATCAACAGTAATTCAAATCCATTATGGGGATGTGCCATGAGCTCATTGACTCTCCTGTTGTGAAGTGTGGCGCACAATCTAGCAGAGTACAATGTTATGAATATTATGCTGGATGACATTTGTGCTGGGCTACAGTTGCTTGGCAACGTGGGATTTGTGGTTCACAAATGGGGTGTAGTTGATGGTTGCAATCGCATGCAGGGAGAAGATGTTGTTGATGTAGATGGCAAGATGCACGCGGGGGCAGCATCGGTGGCCAAGAAACATGCATGGATGGTTGAAAAAAAGGCCAAAAGGACATATAGAGTGAGTAGCAGATGACCAGGAAAGAAAGAGCATCAGTAAATGGATGATGTTGAAAAGTTTAGATGGTAAAAGGAGACAATGATTGCAATATTGAGCGTAAAGCCGGTGACAGAGGTCCATTTGTACACCATGGCTGAGGCACAGGTGAACCGGTCGATGGAGGAAGCCATCAGACAATCACACTAAATAGTTCAAGTGCTTGTGTGAGGCCACATACAAGGTTGGATCTCTGAGTGGCTAGAGCAATTCCAAAGAGAAATAGTCGTAACTGTACCTATAGAAGCAGAGCCAGTGTATGTGTGACCTATGTGCAGGTCAGAACACAGTGTTACAAATGCAGGGCTCCATGAAAAACAGAACTGTACCTACACGGCCACTGTACATGGTTCATGTGCAGTAATGTCCTTGTCAGGTCTATAGACACCCCGGTAGTTAGACTTCTCCAGAGTGTCATACATCCCAAAGCACTGCGTAATGCCTCTTACAAACTGCAGAGATGACATCATACGCAATACAATTTAGACATGTTGTGTGGAAATGGTGCTTTGAAATTGTGTGAGACAACTCTTATGTGCATGTCTCTCAGCACTGATGTTTTGTGTGGCCCGGCACTGCATTCACAGGCCATGTGTGCATGGCAGTGAAAGTGAACAGGCTCATGCAGACAACATGTTATCCACCGCCCCAGTGATGTTGTGTTTACTGTGACTGTAATGTTTTTCCTCGTGTTTATGTCACGTTTCTTGATGCCTGGTAATGACACATATTTACATTTGTTCACTCACAGATGGTCGACAACCCATCACACGGGGTGACGTGGAATGATTCCGGGACCCACACGCCACTGGTGAGTATTGGCGTTTGAAATTGCCATGTTGTAGTGTCATGAATGTCAGTACCGAATGGTACACATGGTTGATTGGCATTATGGGTGTGTACAGCATGTCACTCTGCCACAATGTGCAGATGTATATTGGGAATCTTATTTGTCTGCAAATTGTTAGTTGGATGTGGGACAACGCATATCATTCTCAGTTGTGACTTTGCACATCAGGAGACAGTGATACAGCTTTCAATTACTGAGCATGAAATAAAGCACCGATTCAAGCAAAGTAGTAATTGTTCATAAAATGATGTGGAGAAGTGTGGCTCACTGGTTAGAGCAGGCAGACCCTGAAGCAGAGGTCAGACCCGGGACCAGGGTTCAATTCCCGACGCGGCAGGGTCTCGAGCTCAAATGTCCACGGACTCGATAATTCTCGCTTCGGTGCCTGACCTAATCATGGGTTCACACTCTGCAACTCTGGGCATTAAGCTTGCTTAATCTCCACAACGGCCCCCCGCGGCGGGATGCCTGGCTTTCACCTTGGGGATGCCCTGTAGGGGCTATCTCACAGGGAAAAGCCAGGACGGGTTCCCAAGGCAAAGCGCTTAGAGACCCCTGGGTTATAAGCGCTATATAAATCCAAAAACATACATACACTCCTTGTTTTTAGCACATGGTGAGTAGCAATGCATAGTCAATGAGGCACACTTCCCTGCTGTGTGTATTGTCCAATGTGCGTGCAGTGGCTGTTGCGTTCTGCACCAGGATGCAGTGCGGTTAACACCATGTAAGTGTAGACATTTTGGCACAGTGAAATCAGAAGATATGCTGCATTGCTGCTTCACAGTAGTGGCAGTGTGTAGCTCATAGTGAAAAGTAGAAACGTTATGTTACCCACACAGTAAATGGATGTGTATGTCAATTGCAGGTGCATATTTGTGCACTGCAGTGCTGTGCTCAGGCTGTGTCTGTGGTGACATACCATGCTTGTCTCTGGATCATGTGTACAGACTCCTGTCACAATGGGTGACATCAGACAACAAGCATTTAGTGAACATGCTTTCACTCTGCATCATCGGATCTCACATTGATTTGGCAATGTGTGGCTCTCAAACACTCTGTGAGTTAGACTTTGGCATTGGCAATACCATGACCTCATGACCCCAGGGTGCCTTTGCTATGTGTAATCCATTTTTACTATTTGTGTTGTGGACACATGTGTGTTGTCATCAACGAGACAGTGTGAATAGGGGCTACATGACACCCATGAGTGGGATAAAGGGTTACAAGATAACTGCCCCTCGCAGGATCAAAAAGTCAGACATTGTATAGTGATGGTTGAGTGAGTTAATGCAGTTAGTGGTAAAGTCTGCGCTCATAGCAAAACCTTGTTTCATGTGTGAAGCGTGATGCAGCCAAAATCTTAGGTTATTAGGGGTGTCCCAGTCTTGTTCCTGTGCATGTAGACAGAGCTTACAATAGGTTGACCTTCACACCTGCACACAGCCACACTAGCACTCATGTAAAAGAGTGCCTGTCTTGGCACTGAGTACATGAACTGTTCCCGGTTGCTGCTAGACACACACATGGCTGCTCATGTGCATTGTACAGTAGTAGCAGTGTGTCACAGGATCAGAAGAGGGTTGTGCTGACCATGGAGGGGTAATGCCTCCATACTCAAGTGATTTGTAAATGTTGCACACACTCAGGATGCACAATGGTGACATTTTATGACCGTGTAATTAGCATTTGGATTTGTCTGTACATGTTCCCTGCCATGCACTGTCATGTCACTATCCATAGCTTGTAGTGACCAAATCATGCCTTGACATTTATGTGGACAGGTCACGTTGTAACTTTACAGAGTTAGGATTGTGTGTTGCCTACCTTGTTGTCTATGATTTTTGATTTTATTGTCATTATGGACCGTGATATAGTGTGATTGGCTGGAAATTGACATTTACCATATTTTACAGACAACATGACTCCAGCACAGGCGCATGCCTTCCAGGTGGCTAAAGAAAGGTGGCACCATGTCCAACAGGTGAAGAAGGGGTACCAGGACTTGTCAAGGAAGCACCTGTCCGAGAAGAAGGCAGGAAGGTGGTGCTCGATGCCTGAGGTTGTTGAGATCCCTGGAAAGCGAAAAACCTCCACCACTGACTCCAGTGCAGGACCAATCACTTTTGCGCAGGCGCTGGCAACACCTGCAAACATGCCAGCCCCCCCAACCAGCCTGGGGACAGTTGCCCCCACTTCCGGCCAGGGGACAGTTCCCCCCCAACAGCATAGTGCCAGTTCCCCCCGCTTCCGGCCAGGGGACAGTTCCCATCCCAAGCCGCCAGGTGCCGGTCCCATCCACAAGTAGCCAGGTGCCAGTGTCAACAACGAGCATCCAGGGAACAGGTCAACCCCCAAGCGGCAATTGGACACTTCCACCCACAACAAGCGAGGAGCTTGTCCCCCCCAAGACTCTGAATCAGATGACAGAGGCACTCACATTGATGTGGAAGGAGATGAAGAGGAACAATGACTTGGTTTCAGAGGTGCGAAGCGAGATGCTTCGCTTGAACAGGCAGATTAAGGAAATCCGCCAGAAGCTTGGACTTCCGCGAAGGTCCCGTGTTATCCCCCACTCCCCTCGTTTCCCTTCCCACAATGTTATTATGTTTTTAGATGTGTATTTAGTATTGTTAGTATTTAGGTAGAATAGTTTTAGAATAGGTACAGTTCGTTTTTAAGTGAAAATATAGATATAGGATAGGTGAAGATAGTGTTGGTGCTAAGTTTCTTTTCTCTTTGGGTGGGGGGTTGATGTCCTTTTTTATTCTGTGTAGTAGTAATTAGATAGTGTTACATGTATAGTTTAGTTTAATATATGTTTAGCTTTTGTAGATAAGATGATAGCAGTAGTGAATAGTGTTAGTGTAGGTTGTTTTAAGTTCCATTTTGTAGAATAAATACTGTTGGATTTATTACTGGTTGCACTGATGTCAGGGAGGACCCAGAGTGTGGATTTTGCTACATAGTATGGTCCTCATGCCATCTGTGTAATGATCCATGTATGCGTGACATAGATGAGACCTGTTACTCTGCAGCATGTATAGTGTCCAGTTAACCTTAGCTGTGGGCACAGTCATCTTGCATGGCTGACAGATTACATAGGATTGGGCAGGGCCTAGTCTAGTGACATCTAATTAGTGACGCACAACATATGAAGTGTGATGCACAGAGTTGCACAGCACAATGTTGCATGTTTGAAATTCAACATAGGAACATGACATTGTGAATCTGTCAGAGTTGCTACAGTTATCCATCATGGAGAGGTATGCATTCCCCAAATGACACATATGGCTTGGGAGAACTGCACATCTGATGCTCCAGGCTCAGAGTGCATCTCCATTGCACATACCTTGGCACACTTGATGCATTGGACCAGGTCATCAGCTTGATCGGCCTCCCATGTTCCTGTGCATGGATGAACAATCTTGTCTACATGCTTGATGTGGGTCAGATGTGTGTTTATTGTTCATGTCACAGCTCACAACAGTGTTTATGTATCACATGAGTAATGTGGTAGTAACTAATGCTTTTTGGATTGGGGTCATTGAAAGATGCCATTCTTTGGTTCGTAAAGGTAGGTAGACTGACGAAACTTGTTCAACCGTCCTTTTGTGACACCCTTCATCAGTTAAGTGATGCCTTAGTCATTGATGATGTTTTCTTGCAGGCACACTGTTCTGCACCACCAAGGTGGTGACATGTTGCATTGCTCCCTGTACCAACAGTTTCATTGCCACTCATTGTGACTATTTTTTGCCATTTCCTCACAGTGATTTATTGCACAAAATACACACTAGAGGTTAAATGCAGTATTACAGACATCCAGGGTCACATTGGCCAATATGCAGTCATTGTGCACAGCATCAGAGGGCTCAAATTTCTTTAGGCATTGTGTGTGCACAGGTATGGACAGTATGACAGTTATCAAATGTGCTACGGTTACTATTGTGGAGTCAAATGTAGTGCTGCAGACTTCCAGGTACAATCTCTGTATGTTGCACATGTGACCTTAACTCGCCTCACCAATGTGAATCTGCTCTGCAACATCTAGTGATGTGATATACAATACACAACGTCAGGTTTGTCTGCCACGTCCAGCATAAGGAGATTTGTTAGTTGAATTTGGTTTCTAATCCTTCAGTGGGACACTACGTGTGTGCTGCGACAGACTTGTACATGCTGTCAAACATGCATTTATCAACAATGTGCGAGGGTCAGACTTGGTACCTAGCTAGCTTGTTAAATTAGATAAATGTGGGCACAGCATCTTAGCCCATGTACTGTTGTTTTTACCTGTGTGCACCTTATCCACTGTCAGCCTGACGGAGTTAATTTGGATCTTTTTACAGTTGTATAATCATTTTGAGCACTGTGCCCCAGACACCTTGATATTGTAGTGTACCTCATGTTCTATTTTTGGCCATGTTTTGTTTATACCTTTCCTCTGCTCATCTCCACCCTCACTTCTCCTTGCAACATCCCCTGCGTCCACACCTCCACGCAAGGCCAATTGACCTGCTAGGCCTTCACAGATAGTACTCCCTCCAACGTCCCCTTCCAATGGCAGACACTGTATATCGACATTGCAGGGACACCAATGGCGCTCACGATGGTGGCCCGTATGTGCCCATCTACACCTTGCCCGTGCACAGCGCAAGCATGCCTGCCACATACAGGTTTCACATTATAAAATGCCTCAACGATGGCAGCAGCCTCCACGCACTCAACATGGGAATTTACGCACCTGCTTCCGAACGTCCCCAGAACACACACAAGGACCCTCCTCACATTTTATCTGCAGCTCATTCAGTTTGCGATACACAGATCCACCACCCATGATGTGAACTACGTATGGGCATAGCACTACACTATGCTGGTGTAGCTAGCAAAGTTAGTGCAACTTTGCACTACACGAACAGCACATAGCACAGTGCGTACATGCGTAGCGTAGCATAGCATAGTGCAGTGGTCATTATTTGCTTGCTCGCGGTCCTCAACGGCGACTGTGAGCAAGCAAATTGACATCCTTGCGAGACTCTTTCCGTGTTTGCAATCTGCAACATCAAGTTTCTGATTGCATGCATGGAAAATAAAACTACTGGCAAGATTCTCAACACGGGGAGGTCAGGTTTCTCTTTGCGAGTGGTCGCACATACTCACAAATGCTCACGATGACAGATTACCAGTCCGCATTGAGAAAGCTGCAGCTCGGGTAAAAATGTACTTGTGCGGCAGAAAGGTACAGCTCGCACTCTGCAAGATGCAGTTTTCAAAGATTGCACAGTGCCGGATGCTTGTCCGCATTGTGCACTCACTGAAATGATATCTTGCACAGTGCGGACATGCTACTACGCAGTTGCCTTTGCGCTACGCGTAACTCGCTATATGCGAAGTGCTCTTTGCATAGCTAAGTGTAGCAATACTTCACAAACTACGCCCACCCCTAATGAACCCACCTTCCTCAGACCCATTCTTCAGAAAACACACACTGCCCACAAATACACCCTTGTACTCTGGAACAAAATTTTCACTACATCACCACACGTCTTCCTGCCGCAGAGCTGCCTGTACCCCTCCACAGCACACATCATTGTCATTAACATCCTGGACAGCTACAAGTGCATCTGCAGGAACCACAACAACAGAGTAGGAGTACGAAATGCCATCGTCCACATGATCAGTCTCAGAGTCTCAAAGATCAGCAACGACCTCATCAGCAAAGAAGTACACCGGTACTTCATAATCCACACCTATCACAACATACCCCTCAGAGTGACAATTGTGTACAGACCCCCAACACCAATTACAGTTCAGCTACTACATTGCCTACTTCATCTGCACACATGCCCTTGCCTGCACAGACTACATCCTCCTCTGTGACCTGGAGTTCCACCTCGGTAAGGACACCAACGCCACATCCGCAGACCAGATTGACAGCCACACAAAAGTCCAACTCAGGATACTACTCAAAACACCCACACATTCTGTCTGCTAAATGCTTGAACATAGCTAATCCGCTTCATCACATGTCTCCTTCAGACACACCATCCAACTCCACTGGACTGCCCATGTATGCATCCACTTCACCATCCGGCACCCAACCACACACCACCACACACAACAGATCCCCCACCAGTGCTGGGGCACAGTCACCATAGTCACGCTAACCACCAGACTTGCCCGTGGCCCAAACAGCTACCACGCCAAAGCACACCCCACCGCACACAACATCAGACAATGGCTCAATGACTGTGCCAACCAAATGTCCACAAACACATTAGCTTCACACAGACACACCAGCATGTGAGCCATCATGTTCATTGAGGAACTCCAGGACAAACGTGCCTATAGCCAGATGAGGAATGTCACCGTGTACAGACAATGAACATCTACGCAGCACCCAAGAACAACACCAGGAGACACCATCACCTTATTTGATCCTCATGTGGCCCTCATTAGACGGACACCTAGGCAACTACAACGATAAAAGTGCCATCATCACCAACAACAATGAGATCAGGGCCCTGCAGGTCAACATAGACAATGCATCACTGATCCTCCTGGACCTGTCATCTGGCTTGGACACTGTCTGCCACCAGACACAACGCACATGCCTCCACAAGGCAAAGTTGCTAACCAGAACTCTGGAGCACAACACCTTCTTCCACTCTGGCATGACACAGTGCTTCAGTATCCCCCTTACAGCTCTGGATCCACCACAATCATGTGTGGCGTACACATGGCTCATCCATCAGCACAACATAGTTCAACATGTACCTGTCACTGCTTGGCCATGTTGCCTGACAACACAACCTTTACATCATCTCCTACAACAATGACAGAAAGCTGATCCTCTCCCTCAACAAGGACCCCCTCTCCGCCACAGCGAACCTCCATATAGGAATGGTAAGCGTCACTGATTGGATGTAGTACTGGTACATGTAGAGGAACTTTGAGAAGACGTGAGTAATCTTCCTGCGCTCCACATCCTCAGCTAGTGACAACTCCTGGTGACCCACTGCACTGGTACCAGCTCCAACAACACCCATCCACGCACATTACATGTGCTCATTTATCTAATCTACTGTCTCAGTGACAATGCATGTAAAAGGCCATCTGCTCCTCCAGCTTCAACAAACTCCACATGCTCCACAGGATGTACAGTTGGATCCCCACCATAACAAGGATTAAGGTCTCCCAGGTCTCGCACCAGCAGCAGGTTGGCAATAGATAAGGCCCTCTCTGCAGTCCCCTCAACCAAATTCCTGAACCAACTCCTACACGTTTGAAAGGCCTCTGCACGCATGTACACCAACATTCTGTGCAGCAGCCACATCACACCCCACCTGTGAGGCCAGCACTGGCTCACCTTCAACAAGAGGGTCACAATCAAGCTCCTAACACACAAAAGGCACTCCACGACACGGGCCCAGCATAGCTCTGACAACTACTCAGCTTCTACCTCACATACCTGCCATCTCTGCTATGCCACGCTCATCCTTGTAACACTTCCCTGCATCCAGTGTGCGACCTCCAGGGCAGAAAATTCTCACTCCTCACCACCCAGACCTGGGACACTCTCCCCATCCTCCTGCAGCACACCCAGGAAATGCAAACCTTCAGGTGACTCTGCAAGATGTGGCTTTTCATGCAGTAGCAGCATCCCCCCCCAGCGCATTGAGACACTCACAGCTGAGTGGTGTGCTTTATGGCTGTGCAGCTTGATACCTTGGGATATATAATTGGGTCCTACCAGGTCATCTCACTGCCTATCCATGTCAGATGACACTTGTATGTTGGTTCTATTTCACTTGGTGGACCTTCTTGTGGATTCACATTCCATTACTTATTGCCTCAGTTGAATTCTTTCTTGGTCAGGTAAACAGCCATCTGTGTGTATTACATGAAAACATTTACAATACAAGTTTGAGACTGCACCAGTGCTGGCCCATATAACACAGGATTTGATGGATGTTGGAGTGGCAGACATAGTCCATTGGTGAGTGTCAGAGCCCAGGGAAGTGGGGGTGTTTGCTGTGCCATTGTCAATGAAAAGTACATTTTCTGCAAGTTAATGCATGTGTCCCAGGTGAGTGTTTGTGGACGTTGCATGACAGTGGAATGAGGAGGTCAGTGGAATGACGTTAGACAAAATACTAAAGTAAGACAGGCCTTTGTACGTCACTGTCTGCAATTTGTTGTAAATAGGCCCCCAATTGACCCCAGGGTCACACCAGACAATGGATTTTGGATGCAATTCTATAGGGAATTTCATAACGCCTCTTGCCACCACTTTACGTGTATTTTTCTACTGCAAGGCAGTGATGATTTGGTGACCTATCTAGGTAATGTGGCCCCACATCTTATGGATCTGCCAGGAGGCACATTACATGAGTTTGCAGGTGTAGTCTTATTGTGTGATTTTTGATAGTCACCACACACATTTTATTTGTATACACACAGACACATGCAACTCTGACAGCACATTATGGATGCACTGTGTATGTTGATGTACATGTGCACAATTAGGCATGCCACCGTGGACATTGGCACACAGGTGACATTGGACACATGTACTTGAGTAGTCTGCAGGCAAGTGGGTATGTGTCAAGGCTTGCACGAGTTTGGGCACTATTCAGACACATGTGGGCAATGCTGCAGGTGTGAAGACGTTGGGGGAGGCATGCCTGATTGTGCGCAGGGGCATAGACATTTCCTGCACATCCACAATGTGGCATCCGAGTGACATGTGCAGTTGTGGAGTCAATTTGTATGTGCATGCTGATGTGGCAAGTGGACCATTTGTTAATTTTTCCACATGTCACGTTGTGCCACTGTGAGTTTTGCAGATGCACATGTGGGGTGCTCTGGCATTGTGATTTGACTTTGTTTGCCTAGCTATTCACTGCACATTTAATGTTCAGTCTTGCTGCCACAATGGGCCATGATATAAAATGTGTACCCAACATTGTTGTACATTTTTTAGGAGGGTGATGCTGGTTCAGCGACACAACGGTGCTTGCTGATATGCACTATTGGATTCAAATGGAAAACAAACTTCTGTTGTGCAGTTGGCATATTATTTACATTCAATTAATCATATTGGCATGCCCCTCATCAGTGCATTGTGAGCTGTTTCCTTCCGCTACCGCGTCAATTACACTGGCATCATTCCTGTTACTATGGCCCTGTGTGTTGTGTGAGTTGCTGTTTGTGAATGGTGATATGTCCCTATGTCAGCATGCACAGGGGTATCCTGGACTTTTTGGACAGTACTTCAGGGTATGCAATACACTTACTTTTATAGTACATGGATGCCACTGTGCCTATCGACCCCCTTCTCTCCGTCCCTGGTTGATGCTCACCCCAGTGTTGTTGTGGGCGTTCCAACTCAGCACTATCCTGGCCTGCGACTCCAACGACAATCTCCTCGCTGATGATGCAGGACACCTGCTCCTCCAGATCATCCAGCTCCTCCTGTGGAGCTGGTCCGCCACCTCCGGTCTCCCTCGCTTCACTAAGGTTGGCTCCCAGTTTCTTCTTTGTCTTGCTCTTTGTATCGCGCCACTGCTTCTTGCACTCATCCACTGTCCTCCTTCTCTCCCCCACGGCATTGACTTTGGTCATGATGTCCTGCCATATCTCCTTTTTCCTTGCCAAGGTGACGCTTGAACTCGCAAAGAGTTCCTGCTGGTGTTGCGTGACCTCTTCAACCAGTACCTGGTTCTCCATTGGACTGAACTTGGGGTTCCTCTTCCTCTTGGCCTTTCCTTGGGTTTCTGCCTGGCCTTCCTGGGTGTTGTTTCTGCCCTCTGCACTTGTCCCTGGTAGCTCACCATCAGCTACTGGGTTCTGCATTTTGCTAGCTAATTTTTTTGGCTTAGCAGGCATTTTTCAGGTCGCTAACACTTTAAATGAAATCCTGGGGCCTATTGGCTTGCGATGTTTATGGCTGATTATCCCAAAGTCCTTTTTTCATGCTAGCGTGCATCGCGTTAGCGACATCATGCTAAATCTATCGCCTCCTTTTATTGCCTGGAATGGAAAACTATCGCCGGCAAGCGACGTATTGATAATACATCGCTACAGCGGAGAAAAATACTGGCGATGCGCAGCGATAAAAAAACTTGCTCTAAATAAGGTTAGCGATAAATATCGCCTCTTGTTGATAATATCCCCCGTGGTCCGCACATGATGTGTTTTTATGGTACAAAATACTTCTGTGTGGGCTTTTCTTTTTGAATTATGTTCACAGTACTTTTATGTTTGTTGCGTTTAAACCACATTGTTTAGAACAGCAGCAAGTTTTCACACTTCCTCATGACTGAGTCCTTCTAATGAGATCTGGAATGACTTAAATTTGTTTTTTTTCTCGTACGGTTTTATCGCACATTACTTTACCAATGATTTTGCTATTTCCTTGTGTGCTAAATTGCACTTTTAATCGTGCAGTACAATTTTATGAAGGAAAATCAGTAGAACATGCTGAAATACTGTATCACAAAACTCTTAATGAGAGCTGAAGCAAGATAAAATTGATGGAACTTGTGTTTCAACTAAGTCTAAAATTATATAGCATACTACTGAAAACAAAATTGGCAGTCTCAGACACTCCTGTCAAAACCATCAACAGTAGATGAGGAACCACTAATTAAGCTCAAGTCTCCTTGGTGATCTCAGTCGAGATGAGTAATGTCAGCTTGCTGTCTGCCGAGGCTACATGGCAGCCTTGACGCATTTACATTTTGAGAAAAAAAACATTCATGCTATCCCATAAGCCAATTATTGGGTAAGTAAATGACATTCTCAACTGTTTGGGTCCTGTGCTGCAGAATATTCGGGAGTTTGTGATCCTTGCAGTGAAAACGCCACATGTCCAATTTGTTCTTCATAAAGCAATGGCTTGCTCAAGTGTAAACTTCTCGCTGTCATGTTAAGCACTCTGAGTTTTGTTCTTTGGAAATAAAGTCTACTCCTATTGATTCCCCTTGATGGCACTGTAATTGTGATGTGTTATGCACATGCAAAGAATAAATGTGACGCAATTCAGTTGTTTTACTTTATTACATAGGGTGCTATATAACAAGCAAATACTTAAAAATTATTTAAAAAATGTGAATATTTAAAAAAAATATTAAATGTAATTTATGCACTTCTGATTTGTAACTAGATCTGGAAATCACATAGGTATAATATGAAAGAATATTAAAAATGGGGCACATTCTGTTTGCACTCAACGTTGAGAAAATACTGAAAAGCCTAATGAACAAGAATAATCATTCTACATAAAGGGCTGTAGCAAAGTTCTCTGTTTTATTTATCTTTATCAAGAATATTTAGACTGCCTTGCTGCAACAGGCTTTAGTTACGTTTATTGCATTTAAACAATTCAAATATTGTTTCCCTGTCTTCAGTCAGAAAGACTTCAATACATAAACTCTATCTATTGCAGGGATAATGGAATCGATTAAATCCATAATGGTTCGCCATCAGCCAAACATCCAATCCTTTGCATTATGACTCATGGAAATCATGAGTTATACTTTATCCATCAATAAATTAACTACCTATCTATTCCAGGATATGCAATCCTTTTAAGATGTTTTAGCCGGTACAATACCGGCAGCGTTTCTCTAAATAAACTGTCATTGAGTGTGTAAATGAATAATATATCAGCATGATGATGTGAAGAAATGAATGCTTCATCCACGGTAAAAATATTCCCAGTTCTAAGAAAATGTACTCTTTGTCCACTGATAGCATAATACAATGCTTTTTAGGGACTGTGCTGAGCTGTGAAGTAGTATTGTATTTATTGCATTGTATATAATATTTATAAAGCGCAACAAACACCCTACGGGTACCCTAGCGCTGTGGTAAGAGATGCAAACCACCATAATGCGAAGAGGGTAGAACCCGATTAGACAGCACTTAAAGACAAGGGATCAGTTTCTGGGGAACAGCCACATTTAATCCTTTTGCAAAACAGAGACAAGATGCTGCATTGTCTACTTTCAAGTGGTAGTTCATTCCATAACCTCACAGCAGCAGTGCTAAAAGCCCTTCCTCCAATTCTATCTTTGTTGAAACTAACAAGCAGAGAAGGAGCTGAGTCTCCGAGTGGGAGTGTACCAAATCAGTTTCTTCTGTAGAGGCTTAGCGCCAGATTCATGCAGAGCCCTGAACACTATACATAAGGACTTAAAACGCATCTTTTGCAGCCCTGGGAGCCAATGTACCTCAACTAAGCACAATGACGCAGAAGACTCTCGTGGTCTGGACAGCACCAATTTTGCCGCCGCATTTTGGATGCGTTGCAGTCGCTGAATCAGATACTTTGGTGACTCCAACAGTAGGGCGTTACAATAATCAAGTCTGCTTAAAATAACGCCTCGTACTATTAAGGCTCTGGCCACATTTGTAAGCAACAGGAGGATCTTTCTCAGAGCTCTGATCAGTCCAAAGCAGCATCCCACCGTTTTATTCACTTGCGTCTCCAAAGTAGTGGATTCTAAATTGATGTGACTGGCTGGGCATGTGGCTGGGCATGTGGCCATCTCAGTCCCACATCCACTCCACCTTGTGACCTCCAGGAAAAGATGAGGACGGGGTACCTGATGTTAAAGGTAGGTGGTAGGAAGAGGGACAGATCTATTACATTCTAATACTACATAACAGTCTATTCCTATCATTTTTAAGTTCAAAATGCTTTATTAAGGAATATATATATTACCGTATAGCAAAAGTATTCAACTGTACAGGAAACAGAGATGTCATGACAAAAACACCTTTGTCCGTGAGACAAAAATCAAATGGAGCAATAAATACAATTTCCTGACTATGCAAAAAAAGACATATCTCTAAATCTTAGAATAAAAACAAATTTGCTGTGTAAAAACTTTATCATTTGTGTGCCTTTTTTAAGTAAGAAAAAAAGGGGAGAAGCCTACCTAGAGTGTATATGTGCCCCATAAAGAGATAAGAAAGGGATAGAAGGTAAAATAAATATAAAGTGGCAAGTAACAAAAGGTATTTAGTGAGTGATATAAGGAGATCAAAGAAAGTGGTGAACAATAATAAATAACATGTTCATTATGGTTTGGAAACTTAAATTTCTAATGTTAAGGGTATCAGGATTGGATACATGGGAAGTCAAAGGCAACCCTATCAAATCTTATTTCATATACAAAAAAGAGCACAAAGAGGGCTGAGGCTGAGTGCACTCCTCCCAACTCCTTATTTGGGAAACCCAAAAATTACAACAACATGAGAAATAGGATTTCCGCACACAAAGAAATGTTAATACAATCCAATAGCAATTAGGCCAAAATTGTTATTCGTTATCTGAAGAAATTGTTCAAGTCCACAAACGCTCGCTTTCTTTTGAAAAATGAATTCTTCATTGAAAGTGATGAGTAAATCAAGCAGATAAAATCCAGTATTCATAATACATTAGCCGACATGTTTCGTCCCTGTAAGGGACTACTTCAAGGCTCTACAATTAGATCAGGAAGTACATTCACAATTAAAGATATGTATGTCAGCAATTGGTTCTTTTGACAAAGGGGAACATTTCTGTATAGGCACCCAATGTAAAAGCACAGTTGGCGGTAACTAGCATCTCAGCATCTGATTCAAATGCGTTATCTGCTTGATTTACTCATCACTTTCAATAAAGAATTAATTTTTCAAAAGAAAACGAGCGTTCATGGACTTGAAGAATTTCTTCAGATTAAGAATAACGATTTTGGCTTAATTGCTATTGGATTGTATTAACATTTCTTTGTGTTCGGAAATCCTATTTCTCAAATCTTATTTCATGCCTACCTGCAGTGAGGGAAAGTGTGCAGTGTCTAGTCTGTGATTGTGACAAATCAAGTTCCACCATGTGAGAAATGCAATATTGTTAAAGTTCTTTCAATAAAGTTAATCACTTGAAAGGCCAGTGTCAGGAGAAGATCAACAAACTGACCCTAGGTGCTATCCCCAGACCATATATCTGAACATCCACCAAGTAAGATGTGGACAATGTTGTAAGGAATTGATATAAAACACATCTTGGAAAGTGTATTCCATGCCTGCTTCCAGAATGAAGATACTTTAGGTCAATGGAAAAACATTTCGTAAATCACAATTAGAAATATTATAGGGCCAATAGTTACTATTACCCCAAATGTCCATTTTGAATAAAGAACTGGGGATTATAAACAGCCTATTGTACTGGGAAAAGACAGTCTGAGTGGTGATGGTAGAGCAGGATGTGTGATGTTTGATATGCCAAATTTTGTTCCATAATGTGATGGACAAAGTAGACTGTAGGTCGTGTTCCCATAAGTCTTCAGTTTTGGTTTTAGTTCTATCTGAGTCTGAAGTAGAAACTGCTTGTATAAAAAACAGGCTTTAATTTCAGTGAAAAATTCATGGAGTGTTACAGGATCGCAGAAAGCTTTTGGAGGGGCTGAGGGGGATCAATGACATTTTGTGTGAGGATGTCTAAAAGGAAGGCATATTTTGGTCTGAATGAGTTAGGGATATGGAACAAAGTGTGTAATTCCTCAAAAGGAAGAAACTGATTATTTGAAATGATCTGAGAAATTGCTGTGTTGCCTTGGTTAATCAGGTAGACCATTAAGGACTTTGTTAGCTATTGTAATATTAGGGTTGCACTAAATGGGGGATAATAAAGATAGTTGGTAATGTGTTTATATCTGAACTTGAGGCTCAAGGCTGCTTTGATTTGACCATATGTAATTTTGTCAGCTCTCAGCATTTTCTTTATAACTTCTTTTACACCTTCACCAGCAAGATTCTTAAGGTACTTGATAATCTTCTTGTTATCTACTTTTTCAAGGACATCAATGAAATCATCAAATGTCTCTATCCAGGCAGTCTGTCTCTCACCAATATTCAACTTTTTGGAGGTATCATATGCCGGTGGTGGTTTTAAGAAGGTGGCAGCATTGTCACACTTGTTGGAACTTACTGACACGGAGAGTATAGTTTTCTGTGACTCTGCTTGGTGATCTTGTTTATGCAAGCCATCTCTGAGGCCATGCGATGTGCTGGCCTCTGGATCATCTTTGATAATGACAGGAAGCGGGACCCCTTTCTTGGTCTTCATTGGAGAAGCAAACCGTCAAAATTCCGATCTCTGATCTCGGTTTACTGAACTTTGGAAAACTTTGGAGTTGTTTTAAGCCCCACTCGGCACCTTTGATGGGGTGCCACTTTGGATACGGATGGCTTGTTTGTAGGCTCATAAGTAAATAACATTGCTTCACTATCTGTTACTGTAGCAGGTTCACCTATAACTTCGAGGTGGTCATGGTAGACCACTACTAAACTGTCCCCTTGCTTACCTACTTTATCAATTTTAGTGATGGCAAATCCAATTGGTAATACATCAACTAGATGAGGGTCTGAAATTTCATCAACCCACGTCTTAGTTAAGAACGCTATATCAGGAGTATAAGTTTCTAAATGGTTAAAAAACGTTATCTTGTTTTTGATAGGAGAGTGGGTTTTTATTAATGAGCATTTTAGTCTGGTGCCACCCTCTGCAAGAGGCACAAGATTTGTTCCACTTGGCAGGTCAACTTGCAATCAGTGCAATCTATATTGTCCTGATCATAACTAAATTAAAAAAAATTGCATAATGGAGCCTCTAGCACCATCAGAGGACAGCTCGGTGGGTTTTCAAAGAAGCTGTGTGCCAAGAAATCTTGCGCCGCTGCGGACACATTCCAACGACCCAATATTCCATGCATCGCTGCAAAGGCCATAATCCCTCCGTCAGAACAAAGCAATTCATGAGCAACTAAGGGGCTCATAAGCTGATTATAATCCACATCGGGAGACACCGTATTGCAGAGACACAAATCCAGGGCCCAGTCGAAATCGCAACTCAGGCAATGAAAAACAGGCTGGACACATGTAAAGTAGGAAACTCGAAACGATAATCCATGAGCTGCACTTAAGGTTGCAAGAGGCAGCGCTCCATAATACTCAAGCATTCTGTTGCGAAACGGTGCCAGACGTGACATCTCGTCTCGAAACACAGGACGTACAACCATTTTGAATTAAACAAAATATCAAAAGAATGCCTGCAGCCAGTGCCAGTAGTAAGGGAAATCCACCAAACAGGCTGGAAAAGATCAAATGAAAGAAAGCAGGGAAGATCCCGAATATAGTTTGAAACAAAGTCACAAGACCACTGCTTACAACTTTAAAAAAGTGCACCAGCCCCGTTATGGAGGATGCATTAAAGATTGTGTGAATTAATTCACCGAAGTGCAAGGGCAAGTCAGTATTTAATAAAGCTTGCACCTCTTTGCGGGTGTTAGCCACGTGAAGGACGAATATCTCACGAGCAGATGTGAGGGCACCTTCTTTCTGGGACAATAGAGCTCTTATACGACTCATCTTGTTGAACTCTGCTTTCAAGGTCGGAATCGTGGGCCAGATGGAAACATCAAGCTTCCCATGCGGGGTGGATACATTACATTCTTACAGCAAACCACACGCTCACTGACGGTAACCACATAAGCAATGCCTTTTAATAGCCCTCAGCAATCCTTGTTGTTTAAAAGTAAATAGATCCTGTTTGCCAGTAATGTGAATGTGGACACAATTGTCGGCACAGGTGTACCTTTCAAAATACAGGCCAAATTCGGCTCATTCTGGTTACAAGAGCCATGCAATTGGATATGTCTTCACATCAATGAGTGATCTGGTGTTTCAGTGCAATCTTCACCATTCAAATAAACTTCTGAACCCTCCCTAAGGCATCTATACGTAAATGGAAGCGACCAAGCTTCATGGAGATAAGCACTTCCAAGAGGTTCATATCTACCAATCGCAAAGTACTTTACACACCCATCAAACTTGAACAGAGGGGACGGCAGTGTTATTAACCCATGGATAAGGCACGTTGCTGAATTGGCCTCTGCCACAGAAAACGGTAATGGTTCTAACCTTTCAATGCGTCACATAGAAAAGGAGGCATCCTTCATTGATAGTAAACGCTGCTTGTCAGTCAAATTAAACGGGGCAAACAATGATGAAGTGTTCATGCAATGCCATGTCACTTTGTCAGCTTTCAAGGTTTGCAAAGTCCAAGCAAACTGCATAATGGAACTCAATGGATTTTGACCATGGTACAAAACCGACACTCCATCATGCACAATATCAACAACAGACGATACAATATTGTCGAATGTGTAAATGCGGGAAGAAAGCGTATTAATGCTATTATCTAAAACTGCTAGAACTTTTTCTAATTTAGCCTGATCTATAGCTCTAATGCGGGTAGCCGCCTCAATCTGGGAAGTTTTCCAGACTTCGTTGTAAATAGCATATATCCATCTTTTAGATCTACCGTTAGTCGGGCCCTTTATAAAATCATTCAGATCAACATCGTCAGTCAGTTTAGATAAATGCAGCATAACTGACGCCAAAGTGGAATGTTTGAGATAATACTGACATAATTTGCCTACAGAATAGGTAGTAACAGAATGGTCACTTTCAAAACGGGGATCCACACTGACCTGGGTAAAGCCTTGAGCCAAACCCAGAAAACGATGCTGGCAAGAATCAGCACTCCTGTGCCAGAAGAACCAACCCTTAGGATCCAAACTGGATATGTTAAAGGAAGAATTTAGCAACAGAGTTTGTAACTCTCTGATCGAAAATTTTGTGATATTATTCCAGCCGGAATATTCTTCTAATTCAGGAAAAGAAGGAGCATTTAATTTCATAGTAGTAGCCAATCCAAAGCATGTTGTCTGTGAAATTGTAGAATTCAAGAACAACATATGGTTCGGGATGAGGCATGCTCGGTGCAAAGCCTCAGTGCCTTGCACTTGCCAGCTTTTAGAACCCCAAACTGATTTAAGGTCAATGGTATCCTTCCATAACTCATAGCCACCTACAGCCAATTGGTCGAGAAAGGACTTCAAGTACAATTATTTAGTATCAGTAAGTCTAACTTTGGATGTGGACTTTTCGGTCATTTTAAAATAAAATGCATTGGGATTTGACTGATTAAAATCAGTAAAATAAGAAAACCTTTTAAAAAAGGAAGCAGAACTGCCTTGTATAGGAGCTGGACAATGCTTCCATTGTGTATAATTTACAATGTTCCTCCTGGTATTAGTTTTATGCAGGTAGTGATCGCCAAAATGTTGGAAACAATATAAATCACCGTAATTAGCAGATTCTAAATACAAATCTTCAGCATCAAAAGCAGCATAATATTTCAAATCAGAAAACAAAGCTTCCACGGCCTGAACATCCCAATCATCAGAACGTATATTTTGTTTAACTACATCCCCAATAGAAACTCTAAGCACATTAGGGACAGTTATAACCTCAGTGGGCCCATGAATTTGAAAACGAACAGCATCCCATACAATCCCATCTAAAACAGGCCAAGACGTGATGTTAACAAAAGCCAAGTCTCCCTTCAATCTGTGTGATGAGGAATGGGGAGCCAAAGTTCCATTGATATGTCGAATGCATGTTCTCTCCTCGACATAGTGTCCATTGAAAAGTCGAAAAAAATACACCACAAAGCCAATTGACATGAAAAGGTAAATTAAAAAAAGCACCAACCAAATGTAGGTCCAAGGGGGAATCAAAAAATGTTTTTTTAAACAGTTAGGCAAAACAGAGACCTTCATAGGTTTCTTCGATGTTTGTGAATCAGTGTCAAAGGAAAATCTGGTTTCTGTAGCCAAGCGAGTTGGCAAATCAGGCATCGATAAGTCAGTTGGGTACGTGTATTCAGTTTCATCAATTTGAGTACCAGTCAGTGTACTCAATAAAGGACTAGAAATTGCTGGCATCTTGAGGGCAACATCAGGAACTGGATCAGAAGCCGGAGCCAAAACAGATTTTCTCACAATCGAAGGACATGAGACTGCCGGGGTCATACTAAGAAGAATCGGCCACTCTGTGTATCTTGACATTGTCAATGGAGATATACCTGTTTGCCTTACGACCTAGAAGTGGTGGTAAAATGACTGTTCTTGTGCCCTTCACACCAAGCACTGGAACTGGAGCTCGATAAGAGGGACCAAATTCGTCTTGTTTTCGATCTTCTCCCGAACCAGTTCACCAACTTGGGGAAGCCAGCCAACTACCGGGATCTGCAACGCATCATCCGAGGTGGAGGGCAAGTGTTCCTTTGCAAGACTGTCTCTCGTCTCCTGTAGATTCTGTAACACATTGCAATGTTCACCTACGTCAAAGGAGGCAGCAACAGCCGCCTGGTCTAGACCGTCAAGGTCCGGTGCAAACATCTTGATACCAAAGAGCATTTCGTATGGGGTCCGCCCACCCAGAGACCTTCTATGGAGATTATTTAGAGCACGCTGCACGCTATTGAGGTGGGCCAGCCAGTTCCTGCCAGTGCCTATAACTCTAGCTGTCAAAGACTGCTTTAAATGTCGGTTCATCCGTTCCATAACACTATTACCCTCAGGTCTGTATGGAGACGAAAACTTGACTTGGACCCCCAACGAAGTCATGGCATCCTTATACGCCTTAGAGGCGAAAGCCAGACCCTGATCCGAATGGAAGGTACCACAGGCAAAAATCCCTATAAAGACACGCAAGTCTCTTATGACAGTTCGTGAATCAGCGCTGCGGTGAGTCCACACCCAAACAAAGCATGTGCATGAATCAACTGCTAGTAAGATGTACTTATACGCAGTATCAGAAGAAAAAGGACCACAGTGATCTAAGTAAACACAACCAAGTGGTTTATTAGAAATGTACAACTGTGTCTTGGGCGGACGCGCAGCAGTTGAAGGCTTAATCTGCTAGCAAATGTCACATTGAAGGACATAATAACGCATCTGTTTGTACAGTCCCCGCCACCAGAAACGTTATTGTAGCTGAGATACAGTAGCCGAAACGCCCGCATGCGCAGACGCAACACCTTCATGGGCTGCAGTCATCAGCGCTGGCCTGCGGTCTGCGTTGGGATCCAACCGTTCACCAACATCAGGTATTTTCACATAAGGAACTTTATCAGGACTTAAGTGGTATGAATACTTTGAAGGGAACCCCTTAGGATATTTACTTCCCTTCTCAGTCTCAGCAACAGCTGCCAAAATATCATCATCAATCTTACTTTTGGAACGTGTAACTGCTGCAACCAAATATGTCGATACTGCTGATTTTGCGGCCTCACCGGCCAACGAATTGCAAACAGCGTGAACTCCCGGACGCTGATGACCTAGAGTATGAATTACAAACATGAGTGGCAACTGCTCTTTAAGCTTAGCCACTCGGACCCAGATCATTTTATGTTTTTTGTGCTACCCTTGGAATCACGAAAATCATTCTGAATCCAAAAGAACAGGTTGTCATTGTAAGACTGGACACAGTAGTAAGAATCACTCACTATAAGAGTTGTGACACTAGGATCAGCGTACTCCAATGCAAGCATCAGAGCACAAAGCTCTGCCAATTGTGCGGTGCAGTCCCCTAAAGTCTGCTTGTGCACGACTCTGGACTTGAACTCATCATTCACCATGGCACCTACCACAATGGCGCAAGCTGAAACGTATGCGTGCTTAGACCCATGCGCAACTTGCGCTGAGCCATCAGTGTAAATGATACAATGGAAATCCTCCAAAGGCCGCATAGCCAAAGGTGAAGGATGAACAAATTCATACTGCATAAACTCCTGCGACTGTAGGGAGGCATCAAAAATAAATGTGACATCCGGAGACGTCAATGATGCTGCCCATTGTATCCACCGTGGGTGCAAAGCTTTAGAATTTGGTACACTGGCTCTCGTCACTGCCTCTAATGCAGGATACGGGGTAACAACCAACATGTGTTTTCCCTGCGACAGTGCACGTTCCTTAAGAATCGCCATCTGCACTGCTGTCAAAACTTTTTCAACAGAGGAAAACCGCATTTCAGCCGAAGTGTACAAGTGTGACTTGTAAGCAATAGGTACTGTGTCTCCTTCATTAAAAGTAAGGTAAGTGAAACCCACCGCCCAGGGATGATTCTTATCACCAGATTGGTGTGGTTATCACTGGTCAGTAAGAATTTAGATTCTAGAAGATCAGCCTGCAAAGATTGCAAAATAGCTGAGTAGCAGCCAGCACGATTTGGTAAAAGTAGGTTGTATCAAAGCATACAAAGGCTTGATACGCTGGGCATATTCAGGAATGTATGTACGCCCAAAATTCAAAAATCCCAGCAAGGACTGAAATTTTTCAGAGTTGTAGGAGCGCGTAGTTGTGCGCATTTTTCCAAAAAGTGAGGAGCCAATCCTCGACCTTCATTGTTGAGCTCATAGCCCAGGAACAACACTGTCTGCAATGTGAGACTTTGCAAAGTTGAATTTGTAACCGAAGTCCGCAAAGTTACAAATTATGCGGTCAACGCGACACAGATGCGCCCAAAGCTCGTCGTCTGTCAGATATATATCATCCACATACGAACACGCATCCGTGTCCACTCTCTCTAAGAGAGAGACAATGCGGGCAGTAAACACGCCTGGACTATTCTTGTAGCCTATTGGTAAACGTTTGTATCGGCGCTGTTTGCCCCCACTTGTAAAACTGGTCCATTGGGAACTCAGACCATCTAAATTGTGGACAAAAAAACCATTGGAAATGTCAAGTGTGTTTTAAACTGCTTACGCACAAGACCATCACTAAAACAGAGCTGTGGGTATACGGTACTGCACAGGTACGACAATGCGAGTTAAGATGCCGGTAATCCAATACCAAACGGAACGAGCAGTCTGGCTTGGTCACAGTAAAAAGAGGGTTATTCATTGGTGACACACAAGTTTCAATTACACCTTGATATTCCAATTGTTCAAGGATTTCCGCAGCTTCAAGCTTACCGCGTCTCCCTTGACACTGCCTCAGACCCATGCTCAATTGAACACGCTTAATGACAGAGGGAAGGACGGTCATTGACGGAGTGCCGAAGCACCTCGTATACACCGCCGCAAAAATCTTACCCCAGGACTCATAGTCACCTGCCTCTGGTATCAAGTCTTTAGGCTAACTAATTGTCAGAATCCTGTGTTTTTCAACAGGAGTCGTGTCAGGAAATACTGCTTCCAGTTGGTCAAATTTCTTGGCAAGCCAGAAAGGCATATCATCCTTATCTTGGGGGCACTTGCCCATCACTGCATTAACCATAACAGGACTGAGCTTCATACCGCTCGGTCCAGCTGGATGCACCGCAGCACCCGGGGCCCCGCCCGGGAGATTGCGGGTAATGTATTGCACTAACGACCGAGTTACACTAATTGCGACAGTATGTAAATCTGCAACGGGAACCGCTCCATCTCTAGGATGCAGAGTAAATCCAGCCAAAACAGCGCCTAGAATGGACAAAGGACCTAACCTTGGAGTTAACAAAGAGTGGGGTAGGGCGCCATTAAACCAAACTCGGTGCTGCCAAGCATTAATCAGAACTTCCTGTGTCCTATATGGAACATATTCCTGAGGCACGGCAGTAGCAGTATAAGTGTCGAACACATTAGTATTCACGTTTGCAGCCAGAAAGGTCACCCACAAATTGAAAATTTCATATGGGTAAGCCACTTCCGCACTCACAACCATAATAACTGCCATGCCCTCCAAACTGACGTCATACGCCTGCAAATGATTGCGAACCGCAATCCGACTATGCTGCGGTATGTCAACGTCAGCCATATTGAAAGTAAGAGGTACAATAAAAACTACGTAGCACAACTGGGTAGTAATTCAAAAGGAAACCGTTTGTAAAGATTCAAGCTTGAAAAGACCTATGTAACTATAGGTAGGTTTGTCCGACACCACTGTCTTCCGGAAACAACAGTGAAGGGGTTAAGGACTGATAGAAGCACTACTCAAGTGTCATGTAATAAGACCACCAACAATTGGGCGCCATGTCGCTGGGATTCTGCTCATACTCAGAACTGTGCATAGAGACATAGGGCCTGATTCACAGAACTAACTTAAGACTCAATCCTAAACTTACTACTATTTTGGTATTCACAGAATGCACTTACAACTTTTGCCATTCACAGAATGAATTTACCACTTTTGGTATTCACAGAAGTTAGGATTTTGTCTTAAGTTTGTCTTAAGACAAACTTAAGACAGACTTAAGACAGACTTAAGACAAAATCCTAACTTCTGTGAATACCAAAAGTAGTAAGTTCATTCTGTGAATGGCAAAAGTAGTAAGTGCATTCTGTGAATACCAAATTAGTAGTAAGTTTAGGATTGAGTCTTAAGTTCATTCTGTGAATCGGGCCCAATGAACCTCAGTGAATTAGGGTGTACCAAAACTCACCTCAGTATCCAAAATCCCCAACCAGACTAGCAATCAGTGTCTTATTGGTTCTTCCATACCCCCAATGATTTAGACAACCCAGAACATGTGGAACACATCAGGTAACGTGGAACACATGAACACTCTTTCGTTATACCAACCTATCAATCCAGAACGAGGAGTAAATGAAGACACGTGCACGTTTGAAATGTTTATTTCTAATGCCGTGTTCTCAGGCGCAGTATCTTAGCTAATACAAGGAAACATATTATAAGCAACAAGGTTATCAGCATAGTTACTAGTCCATAAAATACAAAGGGAGAAAGCATGTTAAAATGCTAAAGGGAAGAAGGCTAAATGGCATCTAAGTCTTACCCGCCCTTGCTAGTATATTATATTATATCTAAAGAAGGTCTCTTTGGGTTTTAGAAGGGCGGCCCCATACCTCTGATCTTAGTGGAAAGGGATCACATCATCTTCCACCAGCTCTCTGCATGCGAATATTCATCAAGTGTGTGTGCATGCTCTGCGCAGTGCATTATTAAACGCGCCTAAAGCCAGAGTTGGCTGCAGCTGCATATGTGTTTATGTCTAGAATATGCGCAGATCAGACCTCACAACAACCACTGTGTTGAAATAACCTTGAAGGCCTCGGCAGTCACTGTTCAGACATAGCTTACCAAGCAAACCTGACACAATAGGAAAACATATTATTCTCGTGTGAAGCAAAACATTCTACTAGGCTCAAAGCTCTAATATCAATATGTGCCGTGTGGAGAAGCAGCAGAAAGGTAAAATGGCGTTTAAACTTCTAATAAGCTCATGCTAACTTAACACAGTGTTAAGGCAAAGCATATCTATATGACATGGGAGCTTACCCATGTTGAGCTACAGCAGCCGATCCCTTGAGTACTTTTGAGGTACAGCTTGGCCAAAGGTCCTGGCGCATGGCATGGTCTTGGCACGGACGGATGTATATGGGCTTGCCTTTGGAGTGTTGGTGGTGCATCTGCTCTGCGTGTCCCAGGTTCATTAAATCCAGAGCCCGGAAAAAAGACTAGAATGCCAACGAAAATGCCGTCCCACGCAACCAGTCCTGGCACTAAACAGGATCCAGGAGATGCGACTGCAAAATATGCAAGATTCACTTGTGCCAACTATCGTGCACTGTGCAAATTAGTTTTCAAGTGAAAACATTTTTAAAAATTTGGAAAATCATCAAACCACTTAGTATAATCTCCCAGTTGTTCCCCAGTCAGCGCAACAGACAGCACGTCCGTGTTCTCAGGCTCATTAAATAGGGAGCCTGGAACAAAGACGAGACTGCCAACCAAAATTGTGCCCACTCGACCAGCCTGGCACTAAACACAGGATGTGCAAGTACAAAATATGCAGTATTTACTGGTGCTGCCTAGCGTGCACTGTGGAAATTAGCTATTAAGTTAAAATGTATAAAAAATTTGTAAAATTGTCAAACCTCTTAGTGTAATCTCCAACTTGTTCCCCAGTCATTTTAACAATTGATTAATACTTATGAAAAATCTTTAAACGTTATATTATAATTCTTTGGTTTAATTTGTTAAGTTTAATGTGCATTTAAATTTTATTACTAGAAAACTGTTATATTGTAGGTGTGGGTTGTTGCGTGTATTGGGAAATAGAGTAGGACGCTACTTAAAATTAAATATATTATAATTTATTATTAACTTATTTTTGTTGTTTGTTAAATATTTAATTTATTATTCATTGTATAATGTACTTATGTTTTTTACTTTTGTTCAATGTTTGTGTTGTTTAATTAATTTTAATCTATATTTAACTTTGTATATGTTTTTTATGCATGTATTGCTGATACTATGTCATTTTGTGTCAGGGAATAGGGTGGGAAATGTTAAAGTTATAAAACATGTATATTAATGGTTATTTATATGTAACTGTTTGATTGCCAATTGATTATGCACAATTTTACTGCTGTAGTTATTATGCTAATATTTTAATGTTATGTCATGTTATGTTATATCATGTTGAACTGTATAGCTTACTAATCACTAGAGAGAGTATCCAGGCACTTGGGCCAGTGTGTGGGTATGTGGACCTCAAGGCGCTTATATGAAGAGCCAGGTCTTATGCACCTTGCAGAACTAAAGAAGTGCAGAGGAGACTCTGATGTGCTGAGGGAGGTCATTCTATGTGTTGGTTGTGATGTAAGAGAATAAGCGACCTCCTGGTTTACTCTTGCAGATACACACATTGTGTGAGAGTGAGGCATTGCATAGGTGTCTGGTAGGTTACTAAAAAGTGTATAGGCTGTTCAGGTATTCTGGTCCTGTGTTGTGTAGAGCTTTGTGTGTATACATGAGAACTTTGAATTGGCTGTGCTTGTGATTGGTGAGCCAGGGAAGCTTCCAGAGGTACGGTGTGATGTGGGTGAGGTGCAGTAGGCCAAGTAGGAGTCTTGCAGCAGCATTCTGGTTGGCCTGGATCTGTGTAGAAGTTGTTTGTGGATTCGCGCAGAGAGAATGCTGCCATAGTCCAACGTGCTGGTGATGAGTGCTTGCATGACAGTCAATCTGGTGTTCTGAGGCAACCATTTGAAGATCTTTCACAGCATGCCTAGGATGAGGAACAAGGTGTACATTGCATTGACTTAAGCCGATTGCAAAATTTCTTGCATGGTCTGTGGGTGTTGGGCTAGCTCCGATGGCCACCAGGTAAAGTCCCCTGAGGAGATCTTGTTGTCGAATACCAGTACTTCATCTTATCTTTGTTGAGCTTCAGGCATTTCTTTCACATCAAGTCTGCAACCATGGTCATGCAGTTGGTGAAGATGGTGGTGATGGTGGTTATTTCATCCATCTGGGAGATGATGAGTTGGGTGTCATTGGTGTAGGAGATAAAGGTGATGTCTTGTAATTAGATGATGTTGGAAAGTGGTCTCATGCATATGTTGAAAAGGGTGTGACTGAGGGATGATCCCTGTGGGACTCGGCCTGTCAGTTTCTTGGTCTGTGATGTGAAGGGTGGCAGTCTGACGCTTTTATGTAAATGGGGACCACTGTTTCTCCTCTGTTTAGGATGGTTCTAATGTTGTTAATGTCTACAATGAGTGCTGTTGCGGTGCTGTGGTTCTCTCTGAATCCTGACTGTGTGTTGTCTACATTATGGTGAAGCTCAATGTGGGATGTAAGTTGCTTGTTGATGGCCTTCCTGATCACTTTTGCTGAAGTGACCTGCTGGATAAAGTCCAACTGCCTCAAACTGAACCTGGGCAAGACTAAAGTGGCTGTACTTGGGAAAGACAGTTTATCATGTGACTCCACTGGGAATACAAATGTCTAAGTCCCGCCCTAAAGCCCAATTCACAAGCAAAAAAACCGTAGCAACTTAGGGAACAAACAGGAAATGGCAGCACGATTGATTCATCCTGCTTCAACACCCTAAGAATGCTGAAGAAGATGTCAAGTCTACTAGATAAACAATCACCCAAGGCCTCAACACCAGCAGACTGTATTATGGGAACACCCTGTTTTGAGAAATAACCAATCATCACACAAGAAAACTTCAGAACATCCACATCACATCACAGCAGCCAGACTTTTCCTAAACTTCCCACGGAGAGCACACATCACACTTCACCTTAAGCAGCTCCAGTGACTCCCGAAACACAAGCAGGCACACTTCAAGCTACTTACCCACAAGTGCAGAAAACTCACAGTACAAACCTTGCCTTCCTGAACACCTACATTCATTTCCACCAAACTTTCAGACACCGCTGATCTATCGGACTCACACTAGCATGCAACCCACGCATACACAAAAGCAGATTGGGAGTCCCGTCTTCTCATACTTGGCTCCTAAAGCCTGGAGCAAATTCCCTCAATATGTTAGTGCCTCCTCCACCCTTCCTGATTTTAGGCATTAGGCAACTTTCTCTGCTGTCTAATGGCCCAAAGGGACATTGTCATTTTTCATTAACTTAGCATGAGCACAGTGCAGCCTGCCTGCTGCTTTTGCGCACGTTATTACACGTCTTTATTTTTCAATAATTTCAATGTCTACTTTCACATGAGAACTCATCGCTGTGTTAACTCTCTGTATATTCCCAGGATTTTGACTGAACATTATGTGCAAGGTCGAACAATGCCCCTTGTTATTTTGTTCTGGCCAGGCCTTAGCCTTTAGACAAAACATACTGCTGCAGCTGTTGTTTGGACGACGTACTTTGGTTTTTAGTGAGGTACACGTATAGGTGGCACACACTTGGAGAGGAAAATTCCAGGGAGAAGAGCAACACAGCACCTATGATGTAGAAACACCATCAATAAGCTAAGGTATGGGGTCTTCTGACAAACCCCAGAGATCTTCTATCATATAGTAATATTTATTCTTAGCAAGGGGAGGGAAGTTAGACACTTTAGTCATCTCCATTCACTTTCTATGATGACATCTCCCTTCATAATATATATGGACAAGCTGCTATGCTGACTTTTGGAAATGCAGAAAGATATGGGGTGTCCCTTCTACTGGCAGGCCTGAAAGACCTGCAACTCAATATGAGTATTTTGTATATCTCCGAGTACTCAAAGGTTAGGCCTAGAATCAATGACTTTACAAAAATCACATTAGTCTATGTATGATACATGGGCATGCTGTAAATAGTACTTCTGGGTGACGGGTATTCAATTTAAGATTAAAATTAAGGCAACTACTTTCTGATGTCAAGTATCTGTGTCCCGTACAACCGTTAAGAGGGGGCCTCCTACGATTTTTTTCTATTCGACTTTTGGAAATGGCCATTTTTGCAGGGTTATCCCCAAAGCTTTTGCTTCTTCCGCATTTGTTTTTCCTGACCTGTGGCTGTTGGCTATAGGACTTTGAGTCCTTTCCCACTGCTGAACAGTGCTACAGTGCATATGATCTCTGTATACATTGTTATTCTGAATTGGCTATCAATGATTGGCATATTTGTCATACCAGTAGGCCCCTCTTAAAGTGCACTAAGTGGGCCAGGTCTGGTAATTAAAATGCTACTAGTGGGCTTGCAGCAGTGATTGTGCCACCCACATGAGTAGCGCTGAAAAGAGGTCTAAGGCCTGCCACCGCAGTGCATGTGCACAGTTTGTTAACTGCCATGTCGACCTGGCCAGTGCACCCAAGTGCCAGGCCGTACACTTCCCTTTTTTTTTACACGAAGGACACCCCTACGTTAGGCCCAAGGTACCCCCCTGGGCAGGGTGCAGTGTATGTGAAAGGTAGGACATGTACTAGTGTGGGTTACATGTCCTGATAGTGAAATACTGCCAATTTTGTTTTTCACTATTGAAAGGCTATCTTTACCATAGGGCAGAATGGGGAATGGTGAGTAACATGTTTACCTGCATATCTTCAAATAGGAGCAGGATTGAAAATTGAAATCTGGTATCCCTGATTGGTGTTTGAAAATAGCACTTTTAGAAAGTGACTATTTTCTTGTTCAACCTTTCTGGGTGCCTCTGCCTGTTTGTGGATTGACTGTCTGGTTTGAGAGCGACAGGTGCTGGGGTTTGGTTCCAGGTGTTTGGGTGAGTCAGCACTAGGCTGAATAGACCTATCTGCATTTGGAGTGGTGGGAGGAGTAGCACCTGGGCCTGAATAGGGCTGTGCCTGCCTTCCACAATGCTGGTTCCACCTCCTGTGGTGCGTCTGATGACCCTGGCCCACACTGACAAAGAAAGAAGTTGTGCACTGGCAGAGTACACCAAGAGCTGGTTTGGACAGGGTTCAAGACCCCTTACACATAGAAAACAAAGACTTTTGGTGTATAAACCCCTGAAAGTTACTACTTTGTGATCAAGAGGAATCCCTGCCAAAGAAGATCGGCTAAAGAGACTGAGGAGAAGTACTGCCCTTGCTGTGTGCCTGGGATTGGCCTATAGTTTGGTGTTTCTACTGAGGAGGGGACTAAATGACTTTGCTGGGCTCTATGTCCTATGCTTGAAGAAGGACTTTGCTGTGTGCTGTGTCCATCTGAAGAAAAGCCTACAGGGGCCTGAGAAGAGCTGGCCTCCTGTTTATGAAGTCCCAGGCACAAAATGACTTCACCCCCAGCTTCCCTGAACTTCCCTGCTGGGAGTTCCAGTCTGCTAGCAGGGCCTGTAGCTGTGTGTGATGCCTTTTTGCTGAAGGGAGCATGGAAGCCCCACACAACGAGAGAAGCGTGACTTCGCCACAGTAGCCTCTGTTGCATCATCGAGGAATCGTGTCGCTGCTGCCGCTGTTCGCTGTTGCATCACCAGAGAAGCGTGCCACCACAGAGAGAGTGCCATTGCATCACCGGAGAAGCATGTCGCAGGGCCTGTTGCAGCTCAGGAAATCACTGAGTTTGCTGCACGCCCATCGGGCATGCACACATTGCCTCCACGTTGTTGCATCACAGTAAAGACGCCATTTATTTGCAATGCACCGGATCGTCACAACACATCGAGGCGCCATCTTTTCGCATCAGAACTGGAGCGCAGTAAGAATCAACGCATCACCTTATCTGCGACCCTTTTGCTTTTTTTACGTTATGGATCCCAGGTACTTTGTGAGTAAAGTGTCGCGTTTGAACAGCTACAAGTTTATTTTTGCAACAATCTTTCTAACGACATTCTACTGAGTTTTTGTATGTTAGATCATTTTGGTCTTTTTGAGTTTAGATAAAGATGTTTTATTTTTCTAAATTGGTGGGGTGTCCATTTGTGGTGTTTTCACTGTGCTACTGTGAGTGTTTGTTTAAATACTTCACACATTGCCTTTGGGTTAAGCCTGTCTGCTTGTGCCAAGCTACCAAGGGGGTGAGGAGGGGTTATCTAAAGTGTACTTGTACTTGACCCACAGTGACTGGTGTACATCACTAGATTAGTGCAGACTACGCAACCACATACTGTTTGTTTCGTTTCCTGGTGTCATCCTGGAAGTATTTTTTGATACTGATACTCTGGCTAGTGTTGCACCTGTGAAGTCTTGCCAAAATGGAAGTCAACTTTTACCACCTGTGTATCTACACAGTGGAGGAGATAAAAGCATTTTGCGAAAAGACGGGGTTGCCTGTAGGAGGGGTGTAGGGGCTCACGTCCTGTCTCTGTGGAGAAGGAGTGAGTGTGGGCTGTGTCCCAAGGTGCCCGAAACCCAGTCTCAGGGCCTGGAGGGTTCCCTCAGGGAATGCCATGTTGGGGGCCTAGGCTGTACTGGTAGACCATTTAAGGGGGACCTCCTAGTGTCAGGAGCACCCAGAGCATCTGTAAACGGAGCTCCAGTGGTTCTGGTGTCTGGCAGTGCTGTCCCAGTTGGGAGGGTACAGAAGTCCAGATTGAGGGGTGCGATGGGGATGTGGTCCCCAGTGGGAGAACAAGTGGGTCAGGGTCAGCCAGAAGGGCTGAGCCCCTAGGAATGACCATGGTGATACCACTTCTGTCCTGGGGGATCTTTGTGCACTGTTGGATGGACAAGGGTCAGGATATCTGTGGCAGGCATATTGTCACATGACACATGAGTCATGTGTTACCCTCTGGGGGATGCTGTGTGAGTCCCCAGTAGCACTGGTGTGCCAGGCAAGTGTTCAACCACAGGGTTTAGACCCTGGGTTGGGAGACCAGGTTAAGGATCTGTCTGACCTGGAGGGAAGGACGTCTGAAACCAGTGTCCTGGCCGGTTTGGCTTCCAGGGGTACCACTGCAGTGCAGAGGGAGGGAGTCCTCGCCTCTGACCCTGGTTCAACCTGAGGGTTTAGATCCCAGGTTGGTAGACCAGTTGCAGGAGAGCAGTCCTGAACTGGTGGGAGAGTTGTGTTCCGAGGGTGCCTCGCTAAGGAGGGAGTGCAGAACCCCAGAAGGAGAGGTAGGGGAGGAGAGCCTCACCCGTGACCTCTGGTCAGACTAAGGGTACAGACCCTGGGCTGGCGGGCCATTATCAGGATGACATACCTGACTTGGCAGGAGGGAGAGTGGGGAAAAGGTGCCAGGGACCTGAGGCTACTGCCCCCCCACTTTCTGGCACCACAGAGGTTAGAGAGGCCTGACAGGCATGAGGCCTGGGTCCCATCACTGACAGCTGTCAGTGGCCACTGTGGTTGGTTATCCTGGTTACCTACCTAATTTTGGCTGTATTCCATAGTTTACTACCCCCTACCCTGCCACTCACCCGCCCGTCTCACAGCATCACAACACACCCACCACTGACCGCTACGGGCGCCCTTCCTCACCCTGTTTCTGTGGTTCGTTTTGGCCTATTATCAGTTGATTTGGCCACTTGGACTGTGTTGGTGGGCTTTAAACCACATCCAATTTATTTGAATGTTACACATGCAGAGCTACGTCAGCTAAATACATCATTGATTCATAGACACAGAAGCGTCATACAGTTTATGTCACATGTGATTCAAGTATTTTATAGAACAATGGTCCTTAGGAGGCAAGTATAAAACAACAACAGATACAATACAGACCTGAATGGGTGCTATAACATTTACGATGTCCAGCCGGACAATGAGTTTAATATGCAAATAAGAACAAAGATTACTTTGATCCTGGAAGGAGGAACAAATACAACGGGACGCAGTCCTGCACCCGATCAGAAGAACGAAAAAACATTCAACATAAAACATAAACACAAAATAACAAGGAAAATGTGGAGCTTTGGAACCCTGCGCTATTAGTACAGTGAATAGAGCTAACCAATTATAGTGACCATATTGAACATACATAATAACAATAAATGGCACTATTTAACATGCGTATGATTCAAGTGGCTCCGGCTGGAGCTGCACCTCCTCCGCCTGGACATGTTTGTGGCCTTGCCATAAGCCCCGTCATTGTTAATTCAGTGATGGGCAAACGTCCTCAGAATAGAGATGATTTACCATATTGGCTTGCAGAAAAATGTGAACTTGAGGCTGGTTTTCCACATACTTCTCCTGTTGAGAAAAACAGGATCATTAAAATGAGTTTACTGAGTGGTATTATTCCCGCTTTAGCTGATCGCACCAACTGGAGGACGGTTTTTGCTTCAGTGTATATACAGTGCTTGGGCACCCCCTCCATGAACATTCTCTGGGTATTCTAAAGAAGGTACAGGATGAACATGGGGTGGTCAGGCGCTGGAATTGGGGTTAAAATTAGTCGGAATGTTCCCTATAGTTACCGATATGATTCTGGCCAACATCAAAGGTGAAGCAGTTTGCTTACAAGTGTACTAACCCCTATCGGCTGTGGCGGATATAGACCGGCAGCGGCAGTTGCCGATTATTATTGTGGAGGTGTATACTTCATTGGGACCCAATAGTTTGGAAGTATAAACTTTTACTCAGGGACAGAACAAACTCCATCATGAAAAGGAGGGACACCCATTCTTTCCTAAAAAGCCTTGGAATAAAAATCAGCTGTGGCAACAACAGAACGTAGATATGATTTGTGTGACCACTCTAAAATTAAGACACCTGAGAGGCACCAGGTTCCTTATTCTCGTTCTCCTCATTCGTTTCAGGAATGGTCGGATCCACAATTTGGCGGAGGAGGTCATCAGGATCGCAAGGAAGGAGAGTCTATGCAAGCTAGAAGTGACCTGCAGAACCAGTTTGATGTAAAAGTCAAGCAGGGGGAACCACCTCAATCTCGTGCCCCATTTAAGAAGAAAATAGTTGCCACTTTGACTACAAAGTATGCCTCAGATGGTGAGAACCCTGCTCCTTGACTGGAGTTGGGTGCCAACCCTCCTGGATAGCGCAGCGGAGGTTACCATAGAGGGGCAGACACTACACCAGCATCTGGAGGCAAATGAAAGTTGGCACTTTTTTTTTTTTTTACATTAGAGACAGCTGATACTCGAAGGCAAGATGGCCGCTGAAGGGTTGTGCTGAGAGGTCGCTCATCTCCCTCTCTCCAGCATATGCCGATTAATGGATTTGTATGCTGTAAATGGCTAGATGGCTGGTCTCCACTGGTGTAAGAAAAGCCTAAAAGATTATACCCGGCTGATAAGGTGGCTAGCTGGTGACAAGTTGACCTGGACACGGTACTGGCCAAAAGTGAGGTGGTCGCGCTGGCTCAGTGGTGTGGATAACGGACGCCTTAGCTCGTTTTTCATGATGCCCCTCCGGAGTGCCAAACCAGATTAAAAAAAGGAAACGCTGGCTCCTGTGGTGATATCAACGAAGAAAACGGCTGTCTCGGATACACCAAGCTCAGACTCTGGTATGGGCAAACCTGGGAGGTCTACAGGGGCGGCATGGAAGAATCCGGTAGCCCCAGCCCCCGCTGCCCCCGCTGCCAGAAGGAAGACGGAGCTACGGGAGAAACCGGGAGTGACAGCGGGAAGCGCGGCTTTGAAGTCCGCGGAAATTCGAGCTCAGAAAGGGGCCAGAGTTGAAAATATTAATAAGGGAGCAGAAACCCAGTTGGGGAAAGATCCAACAATGCGGCAACCCACCTTGAACGAGGTCTTCTCTGCAAAAGTTCCTGAGCAGACCGAAGACACGAAGGTACAGCAGGCACAGCAGGAAGGCAGCGTTAGCGTCCTCGAGGACGCAGCACTGAACGCACAGAGCTTGGTTGCTAGGCAACGCTCGAGTCCCGAGCAAGGCGAACAGCGGGTGCAAGGCGCAGAGAGCAACCAGACGCCCAGGCAGCAGCCTAACAAAGGCAATGGACAAGATTTTGTTTCTGTGGGGTCGCCAGAAGCACGAATTGAAGCCCCAGAGGAGTATACTAAAGCCCCAAGAACCAAAGTGAGTGAAGTGGGAGAGGGTGGCAGGAATATGGCGCCAGGTTGCAAAGACCAAGGAAATAATGACATGTTGGAAGCACTATTATCAATGGAAGCTGAAATGAATATTGATAAGCGTGCTCATCAGCTGAACAACACAGGGCAGAGCAGAGACAGCCTCATTACTAAAGAAGGGGGTGAAGGTGTTTCTTTGGAGGGTGAGTGTTTTTTTTTCTGTGAATGAAGGTACAGAGACAGAGTCAGAGCCCGAGTCGATAGTATCAGAGAGCCCAGAGGAGGAGGAGGAAGAAGGCTCAGGCTCCGGGTCAGATACCTCGGGAAAAGACTCCACTCAAAGGAAAAAAATCCCTAGATTAAGAAGACGTGGTACGGGGTCCCCCTTTCAGACTGAAAGACACTTTGAATGGGACTACTCAGCTACTTCGCAGGAATATCAGGATGTTGGTGGAGCAGGAGCAGCACGGGGGGTCCGCCCATAGCGATTCCTTTGGTATTCTATTCTCAACATTAAAACAAATGCAAGCCGAAGCGAGGGCTGATAGTCGCAGAGCAAGGCAAGATACAAAGAAAATTCAAGGGTCCCTTAGGAAAATCAATAAACAGTATAAAGAAGTAGTGGACAGAGTAACGGAGGTGGAAGAACGTACTGGGAAGCTGGAGGATGACGTCGGGACATGGCAATCCTTTAAAACCGAACATGAGAAAATGACGGAAGACCTACGCTGGAAAATGGAAGACTTTGAGAACAGACAGAGACGGAATAACGTCAGAATTCTGGGTGTGGCAGAAGGGTCGGAAGGGCAGGATATAAGACAATTTGTTGTAGATTTATTAAAGGGGGCCTTTCCAGAATCCCATTGGCAGTGGGACAGGGAGGTCGAGAGGGCGCACCGGTTCCCTTTTGTTATAAGGAAAGGACAGGCTAATGAAGCGAGAGAGGTTTTACCTAGGGCAATTCTAGTCAATATTGGGAACTATTTGTTAAGACAGGAACTCATAGACAAGGCAAGGCCCAATAAAAAACGCTCATTCAAAGATGTTACATTCTTTACAAGACATGATTTTAGCCACATGACGGTAGAGCGCAGATGGAAATTGAGGCAGATGATAGCTCCATTCCAGGCTCTAGGGGCAGAAGCATACCTTCTTTATCCTTCTAGACTCAAGGTGGTGATAAAAGGGAAAGTCTGGATGTTCGCTTCAGAGATTAAAGCCCAGCACTTCTTGGAGCAACTGAAGGATAAGAAAGCGGACTAGGGAAGGGGTTGAAGTAATTGACCCACTAATTGGTTATGAATGGGTTACTAATTATATGAAAGACGGGTCAGTATCAACCTCTTAGGAAACTCTTTTTGTTTTGGGCGGCTTGCAAGGGGTAAATTTAAGTTTAGATTAAAGCAACACAGCACGAGGATAGTAGGAATAAGCTGGAGGGGGAGGCGACAAGCAGAACTCAACGCGGTCACATATAGGTCAGACGACCTATTTGCCTGTAAAGGGGGGGGAGGGAGGGAAGGATTGGGGTGGGCAAAGGGGGGGAAGAAAAGAGGCATGAAGGTTGGAAGATTTAAAACTGAAACAGCACACTGGGACAGGAGGAGGAATGATGAAATACATGCACGACTTACAAGCTGAACAAAATACACAGATATACTCAACAGTCATAGTCACAACATATCCGCGATCAAGCAAAGCTATAGATGTACGCACTGGGAATGAAAATAAACTCCAATGTCATGTAGGATAGTCTCAATAAATGTCTGTGGATTGAATGATATAAATAAAAGACATAGGGTAGCTGCACTATTAAATACTTTGAAATTAGATCTGGTTTGTTTGCAAGAGACACATATAGAAGGCAATAATGCATTACTCATGGAACAGCTGGGGTTTGCGGTGTTGGCCAAAAACTAATCAAGGGATAAAAACTAGAGGGGTGGTGGTGATGGGCAGAAAGAAAGACACGGAGGTAAAGAGGAAAAAGGAAGATCAATGGGGAAGATGGGTAATGTTGGAGTTAGTATTTAAAGGGGAGACAATCACGTTGGTCTCAGTTTATGGGTCTACTGATGACGATCCGGATATTTTTCAATACCTGGATGTAGAACTGGCACAATGGCATGTTGTGGCGATTTTAACTTACATGATCCAGGTAGCTCGTTTATACAACCAAGGTTTCAGTACCAAGGTAGAAAGAAAAAAACATACAAAGCCCTGTCAGAAATGGTGATAAATAATGCATTGATGGACCCATGGATAAAATGGCATCCGAACTTGGATGGAAGTACTTTCTTTTCAGCCCCACATCAGGTTTTAGTTAGGTTAGATTACTTCCTTATTTCAAATAGTTTGGTAACGGGGTCAGAAATAGAAAAACACCCACGTATTATATCAGACCACAGTCCGCTAGTATTAACAATTAAACTAGGGCAAACCCAAAGAAAAGAGGCACACTGGAACTTTGAAAGAGCTTTGCTGCAGGATCATGAATATAGAATAGCTTTGACAAACTGGATGACGAGCTTCTGGGATATAAACAGAAACACCGCACCCCCAGGCATAGTCTGGGATACATTAAAGGCTGGAGTTAGGGGGGAGACAATGAGTTATGTTTTTTCAAGACAAAAAAGGGAAAAGCTGAAAATAGAAGAAGTGAATAGAAATATTTTGAGAGTTGAGGGTGAACTAGAATTGGCTTTTAGACCACAATCCCCGTTAGATCAGATACTATTAAAAGGTATAGCACTAAAGGCAGAGGCAGCAGAAGGGATTGCTAAGAGGACAGTGGAGAAATATCTGGCAAGAAAGGAGAGCGTTTATGAGCTTAGTGAACGGGTGGGACATATCTTGGCTGTTCGGACTAGACAGAGAGGAGCCACATCAGATATTAGAGAGATCAAAGATGCACAAGGGAATATGGTACAAGAACCAGATCAGATAAGAGAGGTATTTAGGGGTATACAACGGTAACCACGCATTTTTTACAACGCGGTACCGTTACCACGCTACTTTTACCACGCAAGTCGTTACCACGACTTGCGCTGGGGGGCGCTCCAGGATAGTAAATAGATTAATTTACTATCCAACTCCTTTCCCTAGAGTCCACGGGGACTGGAGTTGGAATAGTAAATTAAAAAATTTACTATCCAGCGCCCCTCCACGCAAGTCGTTGTAACGACTTGTGTGGTAAAAGTAGCGTTGTAACGGTACGCGTTGTAAAAGTACGCGTGGTACCGTCATATATCCGTATTTAGGCACTACTACTCAGGCCTTTATGACACAGGCGAGGCAGTAGGAACAGAGGATGTAGAAAGATACCTGAGCGATATATCCCCTCCAGAGCTATCAACGGAGGATAAGGCCTATCTTGAAGCAGTTTTCCACATAGAGGAGTTTGGGGCAGCAGTAGCAGACCTTCCGGCAGGGAAAGCCACAGGCCCAGACCAGATACCGATGGAGTTTTATAAAACATTTAAAGAAACTCTAGAGGGGGACATGTTTAATTTTATTTAATTTATTTAAAATATTTATATAGCGCGACTAACACCTTGCAGGGTTCCTGGCGCTGGAAAAACTCTTTAACTGAGGAGACTGAGAGCGAGTAGCAAGCAATTTGAGTTAAGAAAATAGCCAGGTTTTAATGTGTTTCAGAAAGGGGAGGAGTTGTGATATTTGGCGGATGTCAAGGGGCAAACTGTTCCACAGTTTAGCTGCTGCGACTCTAAAGGATCTACCCCCAGTCCTGACTTTGTTATATCTAGGAACTGTTACCAGACAGGCTGAGGCAGATCGAAGAGTTCTGTTGGGGGTGTACCAGGAGAACAAGGCTAGCAGAGGTCTGGGCCCGACTCCGTGCAGAGCCTTAAAGACAAGGCAAAGGACCTTGAATGCCACTCGCTGCTTTAGAGGGAGCCAGTGTAGCTCGGCTAAGGCCGCTGTGGCAGAGGACCTCCTGGTCCAGCCAAGAGCTAGCTTGGCGGCGGCCGACTGAATTCTTTGGAGTCGATCCAGCAGCACAGCTGGAGACTCAAGTAACACTGCGTTACAGTAGTCAAGGCGACTAAGGATAGTGCACCTGACTATCAACGCCCGAGCTTGTGCGGGAAGGAGTGGCATGATTTTGCGCAAAGATCGCAATAGGGCAGAGCAAGTCCCCACTGTTTTTGCAACCTGGGTTTCCATACTCAACTTGTTGTTGAGCATGACCCCTAGGTTGCGGACCGAGGTGACTGGCTGTGGTTTTTCCGGTGTTTCCGGAGGCCAAAAATCACTCGGGAACGGGCGTGGTATTCGATTACCAGCACAAAACAGAACCTCTGTTTTGGAGGAGTTGAATTGCAGAGAGTTTTTGTGCAACCAACCAGCGGTCTCTCTTAGGCAGTCGTGAAATGATGTTAAGGGAATGGAATCTTCACCCTCCCAAGAGAGAATGAGCTGGGTGTCGTCCGCGTAATTGATAGTTTTTAACCTATGTGTCTTTATTAGCGTGATCAGGGGTTTGAGATACACGTTAAAAAGGATGGGGCTGATGGAGGAGCCCTGGGGCACTCCCTGGGGCACAGATGCAAATGCGGATTGGAATGGGGGGAGGGACACAGCCTGTCTCCTGTCCCGCAGGTAAGAATGGAACCATAGCAGAGCCGTGCCATCCACCCCAGCCTCACCGAGTCTCTCCAGCAAAATCCCATGGTTAACCGTGTCGAATGCGGCAGACAGGTCCAGCAAGATCAAAGCTACTGCTTGGCCCCTGTCTGCACGCATACGAAGATCCTCCATAGCTGTCAAGACAGCTGTTTCGGTGCCATGGGCTGGACGAAAACCAAATTGGAAGTCGTCCAGGATGTGGTTTTTCTCCAGGTGAGTAGAAAGACAGGAGCTAACCCATTGTTCGATAACTTTTGCCGGAAATGGCAGGAGGGAGATAGGCCGATAGTTCGACAGACATTCAGGGGTTAAGGAAGGCTTTTTCAGCAGCGGTGTGACAAGCGCTTGCTTCCATGGGGTTGGAACATATCCGCAATGCAAGGATTGGTTGCAGATTCCGCGCAGAGTGCCGAAGAGTTCGGTTCCAAAACTTTTCCAAATTTTTGGAGGTAGAGGATCAAGAGGGGAGCCCGAGGTGATTCCGAGCGCCAATCTTTCAAACTCGGTTTCAGGGATGGGAGGAAATTCCCGCAACCTTACCGTGGGAAGGTTACCTGAAAGCGTCGAATCGGAGCCGATGGTACTAGCCCCCGAGTTGTTGGGGCTGCCCAACGGAGGGGAGGTGTTCAAATTGTGGATAATGTTATCGATTTTGTCTTTAAAGAATGATGCGAGATTATCGCAAAATGCTTGTGAGGGTGGCATAGTCTTTGTAGCACAATCGGGGTGGGTGAGGTTTTTTAGAATCTGAAAGATACTTTTCGAGCTGTTAGTGGCGTTGACAATAGTTGAGCAAAAGTAGTTGGCTTTACTTTGCACAATAGCCTTTTTGTATGCCCGAAGGTTATCTTTCCAGAGAGACTTGTTGATGTCGGAGTAGCCTTGCCTCCATTTCTTCTCCGATTGTCTGCAGGCTAGTTTGAGGACTCTCAAGGAGTCGTCAAACCAGGGAGCTGGTGCTCTGCTCTTAGGTTTGCATTTTTTCCGGGGGGGCAAGGGCGTCCGAAGTAGAGGAAATTTTAGTACAGAGAGCTTTATAATTGTCCTCCACCGATATAGTGGGGGAGAAACTGTTCTCCACTTTGAATACAGAGCCGGCCGATCTAAATTTGTCCAGAGCTTTCCAGTCTCTGTACAGGAATTCGGTAGTGGTGCTATGTAGCGGCCTTCTGGCTCTGTTGCTAGTTATGTGGAATTTGATGAGCGAGTGGTCGGTCCAGCACATAGGCAGAATGCTGCAGGCACAGAAAGGAGAGTCGATACCGGAATCATGGGGAGGGGCAGACATTATTGTAATTGCAAAGAAAGGAAAACCAGCGATTAACACAGGTTCATATCGGCCAATCGCCCTGATGAATTCAGATGTGAAGATTTATTCAAAAATACTGGCCAAAAGATTATCAAGGGTGATAGAAAGTATGGTCTGCCCCTCCCAGCAGGGTTTTATTCCAGGGAAAGGCTCAACACAGCACATAAGACAGGTCATAACGATGCTGGATGCAGCAAATACCCTAGGAGACCCTATGGCAGCGCTATTTCTAGATGCTGAAAAGGCATTTGATAGGGTCTCCTGGGGGTTTTTATGGTCAGTTATGAGGTGGAGTGGAATAGGAGTCAGTTTTATAAAGGCCATGCAAACTCTCTACATGAATCCGTCAGCTAAGATAAAAGTTAATAGAGGGTACTCGGAAGAAGTTATAATAGAGGAACAAGACAGGGTTTCCCCTCATCTCCCTTGCTATTTGCGCTATATCTGGATCCCTATCTGCGCAGGCTAGAGCGTAACCCAGATATACCGGCAATGAATCTAAATAGCAGTAACGTTAAAACATTGGCGTATGCGGATGACGTAGCCATATTAACACCCGATCCCGGAGTAGCTATTAGGAAGGTGGAGGAGGAAGCACAGTGCTTCGGGCTGGTCTCAGGATATAGCCTGAATAGAAGTAAAACCCAGATCATCGTGAATAGTTGTGTCACTTGTAATGATAATAGAGTTGTCAACTCTGCAATATATCTGGGGGTCGCCATAATGGCAAATCTAGATTTGGTGGTGGGTAACAATATGACTCCATTAATTACACAAGTAAAAGGGGACTTGAATGAATAATCTGCATTTGTCACTGGTGGGGTGCACAAACGTCATAAAAATGTTAATTCTACCTAAGTTTCTCTACCTCTTTAGATCAATTCCTTTATTTTTTGAGGCTACTTGGTTTAACACCCTGGAGGCAATTTGTAATAGGATTATAGGGGCACATGGCAAGACACGTAGAGCCTACAGATTTATGGCCTTACCTAGAGAGAGGGGGGATGGGGCATTTCGGACTTCAGAATGTATTACATGGCTGCGGCGCTGCAATACATGCAGGGATTAATTGGTGGTAATGATGGTGACCCGAGGGTCGATTGCTCTTCTACAAAAATATATATAACGGTAGCAGGGGCGGAAGCGGGAAACTGTTTATTAAATTGTATAAATTATGGATATTTTAAAATAACGAGATTTAAGACACTACTGGCTGCTGTTAAAATATGGAATGCATTTCTAAAAAAGTGTAAATTGGGCAGATATAATCGTTATGTAAGATTGTATAAAAATAAGTCATTCCCCCTGGAAATATTTGGGGATCAAACCATGTTGTATTCGGCGGAAAGAGGGATTGTACAAATTGGCGATATATTGAAACCGGAGGAAATGGTACAATTTGAGGACTTAAGAAAGAAATTTGATTTGAGTAACAGAGATTTTTTTAAGTACCTCCAGATCAGAAGCTATCTAGGTAGTAAACAAGGAGGACCAGGAGGATTCAATAAGAATGAAATCTTAGAAAAAATAAGAACAGCAGGGGATCACTCGATTCGCTCAATATATGCGAGTTTGATAAAAGAGAAAGCTGATGATTTAGAAAAATATAGCAACAAATGGGAGGCAAAACTACAGGGAGAAATAGGATGGTTTCAGGAGTCACTAGATCTAGGCCGATCATTATTGTGTGCATCCTCCCTTCAATCCCAACACTATAAAACAATCTATTCGCTCTACATTACTCCTGCCAGGATTGCACAATGGGGAGGCACTGAGGGAACATCCTGCTCAAGATGTAACGCCGCCGAGGCAGATAGTATACACATATTTGCCACATGTCCGCAACTCCACACGCTACTCAGAGATATTGAAAGGTTTATGGACAGCACTTTAGGGATTCGGATAAAGCTTACTCCGTCTTGGATTCTATTAGGAGTAGGCAGGGCTAATGATGGGATACAGCAGGAATTTATATTTGTGGCGATGGCGGTTTACATATTAATGATAGCTAGGGCCTGGATAGATAAGAATCCACCGACGCTACAGTGTTGGCTGGCCAACCTATTAGCATCCTATAACATAGAGAAAAATATCTACGCTCGTAAAGGGAAGAGAGGGAGACTGCTGGGGTTGAGGATATGGGATCCTATCATAAGATGGAAGGAGGGAATAGGTTGACCAAATAATTTGCTTGGTTTTGTTTTGTTCAAACTTGTGTGTTAAAAATGATGAAATGTAAGGAATTGTACTGCTGGTTATAGTATATCTTTGGTTTATATTTAATATGAGATACCAATTGAATGCTGAATAATGTATATTGTATAACGTATAAAGTGTGACTAACTTTTGAGAAAAAAAAGAATAATAAAAAAAAAAAGAGACAGCTGATACTCAAGTAGCCCCTCCAGATAGACTTTAGGAAGTTACCCTCCAAATTGAAGGTGTTATTGAACGCCCAGTAAAAGCAGTGTTTTACGAAAACCTCACTTTTTTCTTATGAAATGTTATTGGTAGAGGTTGATTTATTTATTTAGAAAGTTTTATAGAGCGCGAACAAGATCCTCACAGATATCAGAGCGCTTTACACACATATGGGATAAAAAGACAAAAAAGTCATTAACAAAGCATTTTGTGCAAAGATGAGCAAATGGTTACCCATAGAGTCATCCCTTAGGCAGAACCACACAGTGGTCAGGTAAGGATGCCCATCAGTCACCACACGGAACCACCCTTCATCATTTGGGATTCCTTCAAGACCAACAGTAGGAGTGCCACTCGGCTTTCACGGAGGAGGGCCCAGATGGTAAAGGAACCCTCAACCGGTCAGCCAGGTCTTTCTATGGTCTTGCTACTCAATTATGAGGATATTGTCACAAAAGAAAGGGGGACTGATGTTGCAGTGCACAAAAAAGTGTGTGAAAAAATAACATAAAAAGGTGTCATAAAATTGGATGAGGGGGTACTGAAAATGAATTTATTCGGATGCTACCCACTTATCCAACATTAAAAAGTAGTCAGTAACAGTCAAATAGATGGGACTGCCTGGATGTACTATAAGGTTGACATGTTTCAGCAATTATCGACGTTTTGTGTCATTGCTTTCTTCAGGACCAAATCTACTAATGGCTACTGCAACGAAGTGATAATTAAACAATAAAGTGCTCAAAACCAACATGAATAAAACTGATACAGAGATCACCTGAATCCACTAGGTGTCCTCATCGTTCCTCTCCTCTTCGAAGTCGTGTGAATATTCTAGAAACAGTGAGAGTATGAAGGTCAAAATAGGTGCCCTAACAGTACCTGCTTTCAATGTAAGTAGGTGGGACAAATGAACAGGTTTACCTGTCGAGGGTCCTGACCTCTTCTCAGGGGAGGCTGGGAACCCTTACCTTGGTTCTCTTGGGAATTACTTTGAGGCCCTTTCTGGAACTCCCTCTGTTTACCCTTGTCCCCCCACTCTTCTGCTGGGGACCCTGCCCACATTTGGGGGAGTCTCCCACAAGACCCTTGTGGAACCTGGTACTGACCCAGCCATCCGCCTCTTCAGCAAGCTTCCTGGGGGTTACTAAACTTGCTATAAATAAGGTGCTGGCGTAGCTCTTGAAAACAATTAGAAGACAAGTGCTCCCTAGCAATCAAATCAAGGAGCGCTTGAAAATTATCCACATTGCTACCTCTCCCCCAACAATCCATAGCTCCGCAAAAGAAAAACACATATTCTACCCAAGTGGTTCCCTCCAACTTCTTACAATTCCTGAACCTCTGTCTATAGAGTTCTGGAGTTAAACCATATCTTGTTATCAGTGCTCCTTTCCTGTGGGCATAAGACATCCTATTCTCACTGGGCAGGTCTAACAAAGTAGCCATCCCTCGGTTAAAAAGCAGCCCCACAGCCCCGCTCCCCAATCCTTCTCAGGGACCCGGTAGGCCAACATTGCTATCTCATCGGCTGCAAACCACAGCCCAATATCCTCACTTTTGTAGAAATCTTTGATGACATCCTTGGGAATATGTGCCCTGCCTTCTGAAGGCACAGATGGTGCGCTGCCACCAGAGGGATTGATTTCTAAGCCCTTGGCCTTGATTTCTAACTCTCTCAACATCCTCTCATGTTTCATTCTCATTCTCTCCCTTTCCAAAGACAATCTGTTATTCTCTGTTTCCCTCTGACTCTCTATCTTAAGCTTAGCCAACTCCAGCTTGAGTGCCCTATTTCTCTCCCTGTCTTCCAACTCTCTGGTGAACAGGTCTTTGGAAGAGATACTGCTGCCAGGTGGAGAGAGTTCCCCTCCCCTGGCTGAAAACACTGGCCTCTCAATGGGCCCATTTGCATCCCCAACTGGCTCCCCCACAAGATATGGGGCATTTCTGGCTTCTACCCAGGCCCTCAGCATCTTCTGGTAGTCATCCTTTTTAGAAATGCCTGGTGTGCCAACTTTCAATTTCTTGCAGAGATGCTTGAGCTGTTTCAAAGTGTAGGTTTCCAACCTCTCTTCCTCAAATTCAATATACATAGATGCAACAGATGCTGGTTTACTCATGGTAGTAAGAATTGAGAGTTTTCAGGAAAACTAACAGTTCAAGCGAAAAAAAAGTATGGGGTCGCATTTTGGTCTGCACTCACTAGTAGTGCACACCAATCACTGTATATGACAGACAAATGCAAGGTCCAAATCCTCACCGCTGACCACCAATGTTAGATCTGGGGGTCTCTAGTTGGCAATGATATTTGCCTTTGTCCAAATAGGGACACTTACATCTAAGTCAGGATAAGGGAATTACTCTCCTCAATAACCCCTGCTCACCCCCTTGGTAGCTTGGCACGAGCAGACAGGCTTATCTCAGAGGCAGTGTGTTAAGCATTTGTGAATATACATAGTAATACAGTGGAAACACTAAAGATGGACACAACGGAGGTTTTTTAAAAATAAGTATTCTATATATAGGCTTAAGACAAGACCACAATAGACAAAAATCCACAATACTACACTTAAGATTGCTTTAAAGATGATAAAAGTGACTTAGTTCAAGTTGATGATAAATGCGACAAAGTTCTCAACTAAGTACCTGGATGCGCAACGCAAAGTAAACAAAAGGCTCGCAAAAGGGGAGATGCGTTGGTTCTGTGAACTGGAGGAAATGATGCGTTGTGCCTCAGTGCTTGCGCAGAGTAGGGGATACGTCGTGATCCTTACTGGTGCAGAGGTGATGCGTAGATTCTCGGCCTGTCGGCCCGTTGCGGTGCGCAAGATGGCGCCTTGATGCGATGCAATGATCCAGTTGCGATGCGAGAAGATGACTCTCTTGATGTGATGATGCGATGACGCTGCAATGATGATGCGTAGGTGCCCTGGCAGCCTTGCACCGCCTCTGTACTTTGGAGCCACGACAGGCCCTGCGACATGCTTCTCTGGTGATGCGACGCCGACTCTCTCGATGGCATCACGCTTCTCCAGTGATGTGACAGCAGGCAGCTTCGATGAACACACGCTTCCAGGGAGATGAGGCGAAGGCTCGTTCTACAGCGATGCGACGATTTCAGCTGCGGCGGCGACGCGCTTCCTCTTGATGCGTCACGCTTCCAGCTACCAGCGACACGCAAATTCCTCTAGATAGACTTCCCAGCAAGGAAATTTAGAGGGGAGCTGGAGATGAAGTCTTTTGTCCCTGAGACTTCAGCAGGAGGTAAGCACAGTTCAAGCCCTTGGAGAGTATTCTGTAGATGATGAAAGTCTTTAAAAAAGTCCTTCTCCTTTCCTTGGCAATGAAGCAACCACTGCAGGCCGACGCAGCAAACAGCACACTGGCAGATGGACAGTCAGACTCACGCAGCTTTCCTTGGTTTTTCTCCTGGGCAAAAAGGTTTCTTGTTCCAGAAGTGATCTAATTTCTTGGGATCAGGGTCCCACTATTTATACCCCAACTTCCTTTGTTCTCTGAAGGCAGAGAGGCCTCTTTCTAGTCCAAACCAGTTCCTGAGCACTTTATTTACATGACTCGCTCCGTCCTTTCACTGTGCAGGGCAGAGAAATCAGCCGCCCCACAGGAGGTGGAGCCAGCACAGGGGAGGGCAGGCAGAGCTCTGGAGCGCTTTGTTGACAAGATCCCTTCTCTCCTTTCACAGTGCAGGGCAGAGACATCAGACAGGAGGTGGAACCAGCATTTTAGACGGAAGGCCCAGCCCTATTCAGGTCCCAGGTGCAACTTCTCCCTCCCATATAGATGCAGATCTCTCTATTCACCACTGGGCTGCCTCAGCCTGTCTCCTGGAATCCCCCAGCCCCGTCACTCTCAAACCCAGACAAGGAATACACAACTTAGCAGATGCAGGCCTGGACAGTTAGGCAACAAAAATATACTTTGTAAAAGTGGTATTTTCAAACACAGAATATTAAAACGAACTTTACTAAAATATGTATTTTTTCATTCTGAGTTCGGGCATACTAAATCCGAAATTCTACCATGTTCCCTGAGTCAGTTAAGATTATAAGAATGTAATAATCTAACTCCCCATTCTAGCCTATGGAGAACAGGTAGCCTTGCAATAGTAAAAAACGAAAATGGCTGTTGTTCACTATTAGGACATGCTACACACACCAGAGCATGTCCTACCTTATACTTACAATGCACCCTGCCCTTGAGCCTACCAGAGGGGTGTCTAAATTGAAGCAAAGCAGGGGCGGCTTTAGGCATGTGCAAGCTGTGCACCTCCACAGGGCCGCCAAACCCAGGAGCCACCACGCCAATAAATATCCTTAATATAATAATCTTCTGAGGATGGATACATATTTGCGTGGCGGCCTCTGGCAGGGATTTGGCGGCCTCCGGCTCCGTTCCACTTCAAACACCCTGACCCCCCTTTCCACTGGCCTCCGCGCCTGCGTTCCTCCAGGGGCCCCCTACCTACGCTCCCTGCCCAGGGCCGCCATGAGCCTAGAGCCGCCCCTGAGCAAAGAGAAGGTTTATTGACTGGCAAGTGAGTGCACTTGCCAAGTCGACATGGCAGTACTAGAGTGCACACAGGCCTTGCAATGCCAGGCCTGAGACACACTTTACAAGCTGCTTCTGGGGGTGGCACAAACAGTGCTGCAAGCCCACCAGTGGCATTTGATTTACAAGCCCTGGGCACACATGGTGCACTTTACTAGGGGCTGACAGGTAAATCAAATAACCCAATTATGGAATCACAAATTAGTACATCAATTTAACATAGGGAGCACTTGCACTGTGGCACTAAATAGCAGTGGCAAAGTGCCCAAAACAAATAACCAGCAAAAACATGTCAAATCAGAGGAGGCAATCCGTCAAAATAGAAGGGAGACTCAAGCCAATGATGCCAGGTCTAACAATGGACATATATCTGGATGGTGCTTATGATGATATTCCTTTTCATGTGGATTGGGTTTGTGACTGTACTTTTACTCTTGATTAATGGCCTGACCTGAACTCTCTGCTCTGAACTTTGCTGACGGTGTTCTGTCCCCCCACACATCGTCGTCTCACAAAATGAAACAAGATCAAGCCCCCGTCAATATTTCAGCATTCCCAATTGTTGATGGCTTTGTTTGAGATTAACCCCAGATGCATCAAGCACCCATTCTGTGAATTCTTATTTGCGAAAAATACTGAATCGCAAATAGGAATTCGCAGAATGGGATGCATCAAAAATTGCGATAAAAAAATGCGATTTGCAATCGGCCGCAATCGCCGAAAGAGAATTTCCTAAAATCGCAGAAAAATCGCAGAATCTCCTTTCTTCCTACCCGAAATTGCGATTCCGCAATTACCGAAATCGCAAATTGCGATCTCGCAAACTGTGAGATCGCAAAAACGGGAAGTTGGATTTTGAGCACAATGATGACATCACAGCCAGGAAGTAGCCAGTTCCCTCACTCATTCTGAACACAGAGCTGTAGAGAGGAAGAGGCACAGCAGTGAGCTCCATCAGACAAACCCTGTAGCCCCACTACAGGACATACATCAAACTCCAGAATGTTCCAGGATGCAGGAGGAGCCAGTGCAACTGGCAGGAAGCGAAAAATAAAATTTTCAGAACAGGAGCTGGAGTTCCTGATCCAGGGAGTCAGCAGGGACCATGATCGCCTCTTTGGGAAGGAATCCAGGAAGGTGCCTGAAGCAGACAAGAGGCGCATTTGGCAGCGCATCAGGGCGAAGGTGAACTCTGTGGGAGTGACCCAGCGCTCAATTGATGAGCTAAAGAAGAGGTGGTATGTTCTCTGAGGCCGTGCAGAAGAATGCATATCAGAGAGGCTAGGGGAGCAACTTGCCACGGGAGGAGGAGAGCCCACAGTTGTGGCCAACACTCCACTTGAGAACCGTGTGGAGGATACCATAAACACAGTAGCATGTGTGGGGGTCACTCGGCTGAACACCTCCTGACCCACACAACAATCCCAAGGTAAGAGCCATGCAACTGCGACCCCGTCCCCTAACAATGCCCATGCCCCCAGAGCTAGACATTTGATAACCCCAGTAATGCAGGCCATGCACATGAGAAACGCCATATTGCACTGTGGGACCTGTAGTGTGACAATAGTTCTCTGATAGCCACACACAGCCAGACCTGTCAAGTGAAACATATCCGTAAAGCCAGTCAGGGAATGCAAGCCTGCATGAATGTTGCAACATCCCATGTGCAAGATACATATCATTAATCATGCACCCATTTACATCACAGGTGCTGCAGAACAACCCAGCACAGACAGCGAGGCACTCCAAATTGAGGAGAACCCTGAGGACACAGAGGGAGAGAGCCATCCTGCCCCACAACCTGGACCATCACAACCCCCAGCACCAGTACCACCACCTCCCCATGTGGGCAGGGCCACCCCTGCAGCCACAGGAGGACAGCAACCACCCCATGTGCCACCCATGGCAGTGGTACAGGCCGCACCACCACCCAGGAGGCATACACGGCGCACAGCCACTGTGCAGTCGCAGTCCAGTGGCCTGATGAGGCAGCAGCGCAGCGTGGCAACACGCACTGGCAGGGGGCAGCATGTCCAAGATCCAGGGATGGGTATAGAACGCCGATGCTAACTGTCCACCAAAAGCAGGCACGGCACATGGCAGCCATGCAGCTGCAGCTTTATAAGACTGCGCGCAACGTGATCCAGCTCACGGAAAGCGTGCAGGTGTTGACGGCTGCAGTCAGGGAGAACAGCCAAATCATGGTGTCACAGCAGGACATCACCTGCCGCCGCCACCGCCAGCTGCTGACCCGGCTGTCAGCATATACCAGATCAAACCACCTGATCGGTAATGTGACCTCCCAACTTTCACGCCGGTCCCTGGCGATGCAAATTCAGATGGTGCAATTCTGCCAGGATGTTGCTAGGGCGTTGGAACAGGTCACAACAGCTGTCCAGAATCAGCAGGCATGTGGTCATGGCCATGCAAGGGGGGATGATGCCAGTGAGGGCACATCCAATTCGAGCAGCCTGTCCATGCCGGTGGTAACCGAACGCCGCCGCAGCACCAGGCCCAGTGCAGCATCACGGGCCAGTACTGGCGAGGAGGATGTGGAGAGGCGACTGGGTGCGTCCAGCCGGAGGCGCTAGTGATTGCATGTACTCTAGCAGCTGTGCCATGCTGATATGACAAGCACGCCTGCTTCGCTATCATGGGGCTGTATGAGGAAATACAGTTTTCATGTATTGTGAAAAAAAAAGTTAAAGAAATTTTTTTGTCCAAAAAATAATAAGAATTTATTTCATACCTAAATCCGACTCATGTCATTATTTCATTTGGCATGCATGAGTGCAGGGTTGTGTGAGGGGTATGGGTGCACTAGAAATAGTTCATTGTGATGTTGTTGCGGCGCCTGTGTCCTACTGCAGGATTCTCCCCGCGTGCATGATGCACATGTGCATGTGGGCGGTTGTCCCCCTCCAACTCACTGCCAGAGATCTCCACAGGTATCCTCCGCTTGGCAGCAATATTGTGGAGTATGGCACACACTGCCACGATGCGGCAGCAGACCTCAGGCTGGTATTTGAGGGCCCCACCAGTCTTATGTAGGATGCGGAATCGGCTCTTTAACAGCCCAAATGTACGTTCAATGCAATTTCAAGTGCGAATGTGTTCAGCATTGTAACGCCGTTCCTGTGGTCTGGCAGGGTTGAGGTATGGGGTGAGGAGGTACTCACGGAGGCCGTAGGCGCTGTCACCTGAAGGAAAGGAGCAGAGGGTCAGTGCCTGTTATGCGCAGCTACATGGTCTCGACATACTGTATGTGGGCATGTGTAGTTACCTAGGAGGTGTCCTTCGCCAAAGTCACCCCTGGCCAAGCGGGTGTGTATGCCACTGTGCTGGAAGATGAAGGAATCATGCGTGCTCCCCGGGTATTGGGCCACTATGTCAGTGATGATTGTCTTTGCATTGCAGAGCATCTGGATGTTCAGTGAGTGGTAGGACTTGCGGTTCTGGTACATGTACTCTGTCTCAGCGGGTGGGCAGATGTAGATGTGGGTACAATCAATGCATCCAATTACATGGGGAAATAATGCGATGTTGTAAAAGGCAAGCTTTGTCTGATTTAAGTCCTGTTGGGTGGTTGGGAAGGTTATGTAGTGGTGTATCCGGGTCAGCATGGTATCCAGGAAACACCGTAGGCAGCCTGACAGTGTGCTCTGGGAGAACCCCCTGCATATGCAACTATCCCCTGGAAGCTCCTGGAGGCCAGGAGGTGCAGGCAGCACAGGACCTGGACATGGGTGGGCACGCCATTGGTCCTCCTTGTTGGGTGCTGCATCAGGGGGTCAAGGTCTCTGATGAGCTTGTGAATCATTGCCCCATTTAGCCTGTATTTGGAGTATATCTCCTCTTCAGTCTGGCCCAGGAGTGTTATCCGCAGCCGGAAGATGCGCTCCTGAATCCTGCATTGGTTCCGGGCTTCACGCTGGAGCCTCAGCCGCCTTTCATACCTAAATCCGACTCATGTCATTATTTCATTTGGCATGCATGAATGCAGTGTTGTGTGAGGGGTATGGGTGCACTAGAAATAGTTCATTGTGATGTTGTTGCGGCGCCTGTGTCCTTCTTCAGAATTCTCCCCGCGTGCATGATGCACATGTGCAGGTGGGCGGTTGTCCCCCTCCGACTGACTGCCAGAGATCTCCACAGGAATCCTCCGCTTGGTAGCAATATTGTGGAGTATGGCACACACGCCACGATGCGGCAGCAGACCTCAGGCTGGTATTTGAGGGCCCCACCAGTCTTATGTAGGATGTGGAATTGGCTCTTTAACAGCCCAAATATCCGTTCAATGCAATTTCAAGTGCGAATGTGTGCAGCATTGTAACGCCGTTCCTGTGGTGGGGCAGGGTTGAGGTATGGGGTGAGGAGGTACTCACGGAGGCCGTAGGCGCTGTCACCTGAAGGAAAGGAGCAGAGGGTCAGTGCCTGTTATGGTCTTGACGTACTGTATGTGGGCATGTGTACTTACCTAGGAGGTGTCCTTCGCCAAATTCACCCCTGGCCAAGCGGGTGTGTATGCCACTGTGCCGGAAGATGAAGGAATCATCCGTGCTCCCCGGGTATTAGACCACTATGTCAGTGATGATTGTCTTTGTATTGCAGACCATCTGGATGTTCAGTGAGTGGTAGGACTTGCGGTTCCGGTACATGTACTCTGTCTCAGCGGGTGGGCAGATGTGGATGTGGGTACAGTCAATGCATCCAATTACATGGGGAAATTGCGCAATGTTGTAGAAGGCAAGCTTTGTTTGATTTAAGTCCTGTTGGGTGGTTGGGAAGGTTATGTAGTCGTGTATCCGGGTCAGCATGGTGTCCAGGAAACACCATAGGCAGCGTGACAGTGTGCTCTGGGAGATCCCCCTGCATATGCAACTATACCCTGGAAGCTTCCGGAGGCCAGGAGGTGCAGGCAGCACAGGACCTGGACATGGGTGGGCACGGCATTGGTCCTCCTTGTTGGGTGCTGCATCAGGGGGTCAAGGTCTCTGATGAGCTTGTGAATCATTGCCCCATTTAGCCTGCATTTGGAGTATATCTCCTCTTCAGTCTGGCCAAGGAGTGTTATCCGCAGCCGGAAGATGCGCTCCTGAATCCTGCGTTGGTTCCGGGCTGCACGCTGGAGCCTCAGCCGCCTTGCCACGATGTATAGACCTGGCATTGTGAATGTACTCATGCTACTACTGTGTCTCCTTAAGTGTGTTTGTTTTGCTCCGCCCATTGGTTCTGTTTGAATATTTTTTTTTGTTCCCAATTCAACTTCATGGTTACCACCTGGTCTGACTTCTCCTTAAATTGCGACTCGCATTTAACGATTTTGGGGGTTTTCGCAATTTGCGAGGTTTGATGAATTGTATTTGTGACTTATTTGAGAATTCGCAAATCAATTCGCAGAATTAGTGAAAAATCGCTATTACAGATTCGCTAAGGGGGTCCACATTGATTCTTTCGAATTTAAGCTTGCAAATTCGCATTTTGGTGGGTTTTTGCTTCATGAATTGCGGAAGCGGAAATTGCATTCGCAATTGCTGTTTCGCAGCTATTGCAATCGCAATTTCGGTTGATGAATCCATGCCTAAGTATCATACCATGACCAGATCGAAACTTTGAACATTTCATACGTCTTTTATTTTTCCTAAGGAGATGTGGTTTTGCCGGACATACATTCTGATGACTGGAATGTTCATGCCTTCCATTCATTGTTCTCTGATTTATGCTGTGTTTGACACTCAAGATTTGTATTTAAATTCAGAAAATTATGCAGATTTATTGTGTTAACAACATTAGGGCCATGATTTTTTATTTACACATGATCAAAACCCAGAGACCATGTTTTAGTTATATCCAAAGGGAGCATTTCCGAACACCCTTACAGGGAAGTTCAAAGACCCAACATAGTAAATTTATTCATTTTTCTGGCTACAATCTTTCAGACCCACAGTCCTATTTTTATCAATTGAAGATGCTGCCCCAAACTAAATTTATGTTGACACACACTAAATTAGTTTACTCCATGTCCTTCAGGAATGATTTGTCCGTGAATGTTTATGAGCATTGGAAGGACACAATTGATTTTAATACCATTTGGGTACTAGAGATTGGCAAGTGCAGGGCACTAAAGCATTCCATTGTGCATGTCTGATACCGTTGCTAATCCTATTTTTGAATAATATGGTACACCAGACTACTTGTTTTGGTTTAGCCATGGCCAAAAATCGAAATATTCCCTCAATTCCATTATTGGCCCCTTGTGACACATGGAAATCACATACCAACTATACAATTGAAGACTTGGCTGTCATGTTTCGGAAAGACACACTTAACTCTTCCACTAATGACCCAATGCATGTCAGTTGGGTTTTCTGAATACTACTCAGGGATTAACACAAAGTAGATCTGATCCACGTTTCCCACATACCCATTCAGCTATCACATATTTAGTGGGTAAGATGTGTCAGCAATGGTTGGAAGATTCCACACTGTCATCTGTAAAACAACACCTTTCTCTTTTGTCGGGTGAGATTGATCTTTTTGATTTCCTTTTAGGTCCCAAATCCCCTCGCACAAAACGTTTTATTTATTCAGCATAGAATGAATCTTGGAAGTGGTCGCAGATGGAAGCTAGGGTGCGTCTGCACCAAATTGACCAAGCTAATTTAGAAAAAGTTCTTGCAGTAGCTGTTAACAGTATTAATACACCGTCTGCTCTTATATAGAGATGGGTTAATATTGTATCTTCCGTCATTGACACTGTTCAACATGACGTGTCTCTTTTGTGTTATGGTCAAATTCAGTTATATTCTGCAATGCAGTTTCCTTGGACCTTGCAAACACTCAAAAATGAAAAGATGCCATGGGATTTTTTGAATGCTTCTGCACTGTTTTGGCTGTTTAATATGACTGATAAACAGAAATGAATGTCCATGAAAGACGCAACATACACATTGTTACATATTGAACAATTAGAACAGTTACCGTTTTCTGTGACAGAGACTGATTCAGCTGTGTGGTTAATACATAGGATTATTTCACTGCCTATCTCACTTTTTCAATTCACAGCATGGAAGAAACATTATCCCGTTAGAAGATATGAGCCCCTGGTCAATAATTATATTCATGAATTATGGTCATTACCTTTCACCTACAGATGTCAGCGCGCAGAAAGGGAAGTTTTCCTTACAGGGGAGAGTTGTGATTCCACAGTATGACAGTCCCTAGTCGGTAAACAAGTTAAGCTTCATGGAGCCTGTAACGTTTCAACCCCTAATCTGACTTGTTTTATTAAATGGTACCCCTGCCCCAGCTATTATTCCTGCGTTAACTTTGCTTTCTAGTGGTAGTTATCTTATTTTGAATTACCAAGATTGCTGTGGCTTATGGGCTGGCATCCCGTATATAGTAACAGTTTCTCAACAAGTTACATGTTGCAGCAGTCTCCTGTTCCCACCCCTGCATGAAATTGTAGATAGTTCTCTTTGGCCTTCCATTCCAACTCTGAATTCAGATTTCAACAAGCTAAGCAGACTCAAAGCGCAATTGTTTCAACAAAAAGTCACTCTCAATCAACTTGAGAGGCCTTCGTATTGCAGGTGGTATGAATCGCAAGTGAGATACACTTGCTGCTAAACACCAATCTCCCACTCCATTTTGGAGAATTAATACACCAAATATTTAATGTGTCTGAAACAGAGGGCCTTGCTCACTTTTTTAAACTCATGGGATCTGCCTGTGTTTCTTCCTTCCAGACTATTTGTGGAGTAATTCCGGCCTTTATCCATTCTATTTTCTTCAGAGCCTTTGGAGGGTGTCCCCTGGTGCTCCCGTTGATTTGTACTAGTACCAAAAGAGGGGAGGCTCTAATCAGCAAGGCTGAGCCCAATCAAGTTAAACAACAAACAGAATGCCAATGCTGATATATGCTTTTGAACCAACACTGTCTGGAATGCAAAGATCACTTTACAATGCAACCAAATGCTATTTAATAGCAATTTATTTAAAGACTTGTTCTTCAAAAATTATTTTGAAATTCCAAAAATTACCATAAATTTTATATATTAACAGTGAAAAAACTGGACACAGAGCATAAACAAAACAAGTGTTTCAAAACTTCATTCATCCGTACTCAATCATTTCACAATCATACCAGAAAACATACACTCAAACGAAAATCAAAAACAGTTATCAAAAACAGTTCAGGTGGTATAGCAAATAAACCAACCAAAATGTAAAGGGTCTGCCAACACAAATAACTATATTTTAAGAATGCTTTTAAAATACACCATATACAGTTCTAATCAACAATATATTACATTCATAGTAAACTATAAGCAGCGAAGTTAGGTGTATTGTTGCCGAAAGTGAAGTTGCAAGAAAGTTAATTGGCACAACAAGGGCAACTGGGCAGACCCGAAGGTCTACGCGTTTCGAATCTCTTCAGATTAAGAGATTCTCCTCAGGACCCAAAGCATATGAAAAAAAAATGAAAAGAAGAATTCTCTTAGCTAATCATTCAACCGAAAACTGAAGAAACTACTACACCAGAAGAAAACCACAGCTTACCAGTGTACAGAAGGTACAGAGTCGTCAATTTAAGGACCACCAGTTGTCGGTCTCCTAAAGCCACAAAGGAAGGAATCAGGACAAAGGAACAATGAGTGTACCCGTAGTGAGAAGGTATAAAGAAGTGAATGAACAAAAAAAGGGATGAGAGCTTACCTAATGGAAGGTAAATCGAAGGAGTGTGTGCTCGTCAGGATCTATGCTCACGCTGAAGAATCCGCGCTACTGGGACCTACGCTAGTAGGATAAATGCCTGAAAGTCACATATAAATTCATAATTGGTATTTAGTCTTGCAGTGAGATAAAAATGAATTCTAATGGCCTTCAGTGGGGGCTTACCTCAAAACGCCATCCGGCGCTGAGCAGTGAAGTATTCCAACAATAAAGGATAGACCTGGGTGCTCGTCGGTCTTGCTGGCCGAATAGTCAATAGAGGGGCCAGGTAGTCCTGAAGCAAAAGGACAGAAGATTTTGAGGGCACGCAACCACACGAGAGTGAAAAGGGTGGTGAGTACTTTGCAGAGGAACTTACCGGGAACGCTACCTCTGACAGAAACGTGAGTCGTGGCGCAAGACGGTCGCCCCATCTTAAGACGCAAAAGATTGACGCGTTGAAGTGGCGGGAGTGACGGGAAATGTAACTGCAGGAGGCGCATGCGCATGTATGCTAAGGGTTCCGTGGAGCATGAACCCTGTGATATATAATTGCCGCAAGTGAAAAGGACATCATGTCTGACCCTATCCCTCTCCATAATGCAAAAAAATTCAAGCAACGCCAAATAATGTTTGCTCAATACAAAAGGCTGGTTACAAGCCTCCATCGGGGACATGATACTGGATAAGTCGGTAATAATTACCTAAACACCCGGGTACAGGAAAAGTAGATAAAAAATGATAATCAATAATGACATCATCAGAGAGGGTTTACCAAGGAAAATTTAATTTCTATTCCTATAGCAAACAAATGCATATTAGGAGCTACAATGGGGGCGTAGTAAGAGAAAGAGCAGATCTGCAAGGACCGAGGCTACTCCAGATGTCATAGTTTATAAATCTCAGACATCTCGTTTAGACCAGACACGGCCGTGTCGAATTTGACAATTAGAAGCGCCTCTCTTTGAGATAATCTTAACTCGAGGTCGCCGCCTCTGGGGTCACGTTCAACCCTAGAAAGAACTGTCCATTTGAGGTCATTGGCCAAATGGTTGTTTCTACTCCAGTGGTTGACCAAGGGTGCAGTTTCCACCTTGTTCTTAATTCTTGATTTGTGTTGCAAAATCCTTTGGCGAACCTCCTGGTTGGTATTGCCAATACAAAGTAGAGATCTGCTCTTTCTCCCAGAGCACCCAGGTCTATCCTTTAATGTTGAAATACTTCACTGCTTAGGGCCGGATGGCGTTTTGAGGTAAGCCCCCATTAGAATTCATTTTTAACTCACTGCAAGACTAAATACTCATTATGAATTTATATGTGACTTTCAGGCATTTATCCTACCAGCGTAGGTCCCAGTAGCGTGGATTCCTCAGCGTGAGCATAGACCCTGACGAGCACATACTCCTTCGGTTTACCTTCCATTAGGTAAGCTCGCATCCCTTTTTTTGTTCATTCACTTCTTTATACCTTCTCACTACGGGTACACTCATTGTTCCTTTGTCCTGAATCCTTCCTATGTGGCTATAGGAGACCGACAACTGGTGGTCCTTAAATTGACGACTCTGTACCTTCTGTACACTGGTAAGCTGTGGTTTTCTTCTGGTGTAGTAGTGCCTTCAGTTTTCGGTTGAATGATTAGCTAAGAGAATTCTTCTTTTCATTTTTTCACAGGCTTTTGGTCCTGAGGAGAATCTCCTAATCTGAAGAGATTCGAAACGCGTAGACCTTCGGGTCTACCCAGTTGCCCTTGTTGTGCCAATTAACTTTCTTGCAACTTCACTTGTGGCAACAATACACCTAACTTCGCTGCTTATAGTTTACTATGAATGTAATATATTGTTGATTAGAACTGTATATGGTGTATTTTAAAAGCATTCTTAAAATATAGTTATTTGTGTTGGCAGACCCTTTACACTTCGGTTGGTTTATTTGCTATACCACCTGAACTGTTTTTGATTTTTGTTTGAGTGTATGTTTTCTGGTATGATTGTAAAACGATTGAGTACGGATGAATGAAGTTTTGAAACACTTGTTTTGTTTATGCTCTGTGTCCAGTTTTTTCACTGTTAATATATAAAATGTATGTTAATTTTTGGAATTTCAAAATAATTTCTGAAGAACAAGTCTTTAAATAAATTGCTATTAAATAGCATTTGGTTGCATTGTAAAGTGATCTTTGCATTCCAGACAGTGTTGGTTCAAAAGAATATATCAGCATTGGCATTCTGTTTGTTGTTTAACCCATTGATTTGTGGCATGCGGGTTCTCCTATTATTGCTTCTCAATGGATGCTTGATCTGTGGAGCTGCCAAACTCAGTCCGGCTGCAGCTGTACCATGATCAAATGCGGCAGCGTTTTGGTTCTATGCTAGTGAATTCATTTGCCATTGACTAATGGCTGATATTCGGTTATGCCTATTTCACCTGTGTGCAACATGTGTTCCACTGCCTACGGCGCCCTTTCAATGGGCCATGGATGACTGCCTCTCCAATACCACACATGTTGCCCTGGATTACGTTCTGTTAATGGGTCAGTTGAAGGGCCCATGACCTGGAATGTGCCACGGGTAGAAGTTTGGTTTGCGATCCTCTACTTGGACCAATGGCAGACTTGAGTACTTATGCTCATGTGCAGAGCCTCATATACCTGAGTTTCATTGAAGTTAATGCAGGTTTCCCTGAGCTGCTCCACACGGTCTCTGGATATGAGGAGCATGTGTGCTCCTTCGATCTACTAAACTGGATTGCATACCTTTTTACTATGGAGGGCACAAACAACCTTCTGGAAGTCATGGCATGTCCAGAATAAGATCTAACAGAGACAAAAAACAGTTTAAAATATTTATTTTAATTAATGTGCCCCAACATACAGTATACGTGCCACTACAAGAAGGAGAATGCATATTATTGATATAGTCATCATAGCAGCTAGTCCCAATATCATGAAGGGAGATGTCATCATAGAAAGAAAATGGAGAAAAGACTATAGTGCATAACCTCCCTACCCTTGCTAAGAAGAAATATTATTATATAATATAAGACCTCTGGGTTTTATCAGCAGACCCCATATCATAGCTTATAGATGGTAGATCTACACCATAGGTGCTGTCTCGCTCTTCTCTCTGGAAAGGTCCCTCTCCAAGTGTGTGCCACCTATTCATGTACCTCACTAAAAACCAAAGTATGTTGTCCAAACAACAGCTGCAGCAGTATGGTTTGTCTAACGGCTAAGGCCTGGCCATAACAAAATAACAAGGGGCATTGTTGTTCGACCTTGCACATAATGTTCAGTCAAAATCCCAGAAACATGCAGAGAGTGAACACAGCGATAAGTTCTCATCTGAAAGCAGTCATTGGAATTATTGCAACAATAAGGAAGTGTAGTAACGTGCGCAAAAGCAGCAGGCAGGCTGCAACATGCTCATTCTAAGTTAGTGAAAAACGACAATATCCCTGTGGGACATGTGACACTGCCCATTACGACCAAATTTTACCTGGCGGTGGTGGACAAGGAAAACTGGACATTTGATCACACATGGAAATTTGGATGGGCAATCAAATGGCCAAACCTTCATTGGCCCTCGGTCCATCGAAGGTGTATGTAGGCGGTGTATGTCAGCAGTGGAGATGGAGTAGTGCCTGTGTCTGACATACAAAAGTTCTGCCAAACTCCAAATGAGGCAGGTAGAACTTCACTTTGATAGAGAGGGTACACTATTGCAGTTGCGTTAGAGCACCCTCTCTGTTTAGCTCTAAATGAAGCCCTTTCTCACTTTTCAACATGGCAAAGCATCCCAAAGTGGGCCAAACATGGTGGTCTTGTTTTTCAGTCACGTGCTCCAAATAGGAAGGCTTTAGCACCGAGACCTGGCCCACTGGAGGTAGAAACAAATTGGTTGCATTTTCCTCCAGCTTCTGGAACGTTCTTTCTGGTCACTTCTAAATGACCTTTATTGATCACCTGTTCTCTCGCCAGCAGGGGTTTCTGCAAGGTCTAATCCTCAGTGCTCATTTATGCCCTCTTGGAATCAGGATCTAAGCCTGTTTCAAGAATAAGTATAATGAAGCCTACACAGGGAATTAGATTTGGGTCTTTATTTCACTTAGAGAGCACAATTACCCCAATCTGCAGTGTGCCCCAAATGTATATATTAGCAGTGGCACCATGCACAGGGGACTTTCATGGCACATTTTAGGGGTGACTATTAATACATGGAAATAGGCTTTTCCTATATAGTAAATGCATGTTTTCCTATCATGTTTCACTGCAGTGAATTTCAACTGCAGCCCGGCCAGGGCACAGTGAAGCAGCTAGTAGACATATTTTCTCATGTATAAATACATGCTGCAGCCCACACATTAGATTACCTTCCATGTCATAGGTGCATTTAAGGCACCATTTAGAACAGATGTATAGGGAAGTATTCAGGCAACCAGAGAGATTAAATGTATAGCATATGTTTTAGGATAAAACACAGGCAGTTTATTACTTTTTAGCAGTAGAGTTAACAGTTCTAAAACCAGACTAATCTGACAGGCAACATTGAGGGGACCAGAACAAAAATGGGGTCACTTCTCACAGGCCCAAATTCACAAAATTAAGTCTACAGGTATGGGCTGATCTCTGCATACACATTTATTCATACATCTGGGTGTAAATCTCTACATAGATGCAATTTGGTGGCTCAGGCTTCAGGTTTTAGATGTACATGACAATTAACATTCTAAATATGATAGTAAAGTTACAATTGGCAACTTTTGAATTATAGTTCAATCAATCCATCAGGGAATTGTAAGCCTGCTACTCACCTGTTAGGGACTCAAGGCATTGGGGGGGACAGTCTACCAGTCTGTTAGCCAAAGAGACAGGTCTTGCGGGCCTTTCTGAAGGTGTTTAGGTAGGGGGCATGTCTGATGCCTGCTGGTAGCTCGTTCCAGGTCTTGGCTGCGATGTGAGAGAGGATCTTTTGCTTGCTCTGGCTCTGTGGGTGCGAGGGGTTTCAGCTAGTGCGAGGTTAGAGGATCAGAGATTCCTTGTGGGTACGTGGAAGTTGGTTCTGTCGTTGAGGTATTTGGATCAGTAGTTATGTAGGCATTGGTAGGTGTGAGTGAGGATTTTGAAGTTGACTCTTTTCTCGACGGGGAGTCAGTGGAGTGTTTGTAGGTGTTGGTTGATGTGTTGTGCCGGGGGATGCCGAGGACAAGTCTGGCGGCGATGTTCTGTATTGTCTGGAGCTTGCGGAGTAGGGATTTGCTAATGCCGGGTAGAGTGTGTTTCCATATTCCAATCTTCTGTTGATGAGTGCGTGGGTGGCTGTGTTTCTTGACTCAGGGGGATCCATTGGAAGTTTTTGAGGAGGATGCGGAGGGTGTTGAAGCAGCTGGAGGTGATGGCGTTGACCTGTCAGTTCATTGTGAGAAAGGAGTCGAGTACGATGAAGAGGATTTTGGCATAGTCTGAGGGGGTAGGTGGGCTTCCGAGGGTGGTCGGCTACCAGGTGTTGTCCCATGCTGAGAGGGTGGTTCATAGGATGAGGACTTCTGTCTTCTCGGTGTTGAGCTTCAGGCAGCTGTTGGTCATCCAGACTGCAACGTCTTGCATCTCTTTCTGGAAGTTGAGTTTGGCGGTGGTGGGGTCTTTGGTGAGGGAGAGGATGAGCTGGGTGTAGTCGTGTAGGATTTGCTGTTGAGTGCGTGATGCCGGACGATGGGGGCCATGCCAGTGATGACCCTTGTGGGACTCCGCAGGTGAGGTCCATGGGATTGGAGAGTAAGGGTGGCAGTCTGATCCTTTGGCTTCTTCCGGTGAGGAATGACCGGATCCAGTCCAGGGCTGTTCCTTGTATGCCAGCATTGTGTAGTCTGGCAACTAGTGTGCGGTGGGAGACGGTGTCGAAAGCTGCTGATAGGTCGAGTAGGATGAGGGCTGTGGAGCCGCTTTGGCCCAGGAGGGTGCGGATGTCGTCTGTGGTGGCGAATAGGCCGGTCTCGGTGTTGTGGTTGCTTCGGAATCCGGATTGGGACGAGTCGAGGATGGCGTTCCCTGTCGACTGTTTTCTCTGCGACTTTGGCTGTGAATGGGAGGAGCGAGATGGGCAGGTAGGTTTTAAGGTCGGTGCGGTCCACTGTGGGCTTCTTGAGCAGGGGCTTGACTTCTGCGCGCTTTCAGTCATCTGGATAGGTGCCTGTTTTGAAGGTGGTTTTGATGGGGCATTGTAGTTCAGGTGCAATGGTGGCCGCGGGTCTGTGATAGATGTAGGGAGGGCAGTGCTCGGTGGGGGCCCCCGAGTGGATGCCTTTCATGGTCGAGGCGGTGTCTTCAGTTGTGACAGGTGACCAGTTGGAGATGGTGTGCTGGCTGGTATCTTTGGGGGGCAGGTGGTCAGTTGTGGAGTCTGGTGGAATGTCAGCAAAGTTGTTATAGAAGTTTTTGATCTTGAGATGGAAGTAGGTTCCGAGTTTGTTGCAAAGGTCTTAGGATGGGGTGATGTCTGGGGTTTTGCTGCATGGTTTGGTGACATTCTGAATGACACTGAAGAGTTCCATTGAGTTGGTGGAGTTGGCGAGGATTTTGTTGTGGATGTAGTTCCTCTTGGTGGTTCTGATTTGGTTGAGATCGTCAGTCATGGCATCTTTGTAGGTGGTGTAGTTTTCGTGTGTCTTGGTGTTCCTCAATTTGTCGGGGTTGCGTAGAGTGGCGAGCCCATCTGCGCAGTTGGAGATCCAGGAGTGGAGTTCCCTGGCTGCTATGTTGGTATCGTATGCCGCGGTGTGGTTGTATAGAGTGAGGGTAGGGTTCAGTTGCTTATCTGTGACCTTGCTCCAGTTTCTTCATGGTGGGCGTGGGGCTGGTTTGGATGTCCTGGGTTTGTCAATGGTGAAATGTACGCAATGGTGGTTGGCCAAAGGCGGTTGCGTTGTGTGGCTGAAGTGAACACAGTTTCCTGCCATGAAGATGGGGTCGAGGGTGTGTCCCGCTCTGTGGGTCTGTGGGGTGATGAGTTGTTTGAGTATGATGTTGGTGAGATTGTCACGAAGGATGGCGGAGTTGGGGTCGCTGTGGTTGTCGATGTGGAAGTTCAGGTCCCCAATGAGTATCTAGTTTATTGAGGCAATGGCGTGGGGTGCGATGAAGTCGGTGATGGTGGTGGCGAAGGGTATCCAGGGCCTAGGGGGTTTGTAGACTAGGGTTCCTTGGAGTGTGGCTTTGGGACTGGTTTGGATCTGGAAGTGCAGGTGTTCGGCAGAGGGGAAGGTATCGCTGGAGGTAGTGAGGGGGACGGTGCTCTTGTGGGTGGTGGCGAGGCCCCCTCCCGGGAGGTTGGGGCATCCTTCCTCTGGATCTTGTATTCATCTGCGATAGCGGTGTTGATGTCTGGGGCGGAAGAGGCATTGGTCCAGGTTTCCATGAAGAAGGTGATTTCAGGTGAAAGAGAGTTGAATAGGTTCCAGATTTCCACGGCGTGTTTGTGCATGGATCGCACACTGAGGAGGGTGCATCATAGGGTGTCTCCGGTGCTGGCGTCAGCAGTATTGTAGGCTGGGGTGGTGGCGTAGGTCTGGCAGCAGTGGAGGCAGGAAAACTGGCCGTGGATTGTGTGAGGCAATGCCCATTGACAGTCTCTGTGTTTTCCGGGGTTGAGTGCGAGGAGGGTGGTAGTGTCATAGCGATGAGTGATTGGAGATCCAAGGTGCCAGGCACTGGTCGTGGTCGGGTCACGGTCGGGTGCAGACATACTTGCCTTAAGCGTGCCTTTGGCATGCCAGCATCGCACCCACTGCATGCGTCCGCTGCTTGACCGCGCAGCAGCCACTATTAAGTGGGGAAGGGGGGAGGTAGGTGCAGCTGGGAGTTAGAGACGGTCAGGGGGAGGGGTTGCCGGGCAGAGGCTGTGGTGGGAAACAGCGACCCAAGGAGAATTGAGCGAAGGGCACAGGAAAACAAACAGCTGATTGAAAGGGTACAGAAGGTGATAGAAAAGAATGCTGAGTGGGCATAGGGAAACAAGTTTAAGTGTAAATCCACCAAATGTAGTTCTGCATAAAACTTAGGAAAGGCCTTTGATCTACACATTTAAAAGAATATAGAAAAAGGTATAACCTCTAGAAAGTAAAAGCACATAGGGAGAGTTTGCGTCTTAGACATCAAGATATAAGAAGTGACTTGGAGGAGCCAGCTTCTCCTTTCTTGTTCCCCATACCTGGAATTCTCTCCCTCCTGATATTAGATCATTTTCTAGCTAAGCAAGTTTTAGAAAACGCTTAAAAACTTGGCTGTTCCAATATACTTATGTTTAACCTAAAGTTCAGTTGCTGCCTTTTGTTACCCTAGCGCCAAGAGACCTTATAGTAAAAGTGCACTGTATAAATGGCCTACAACATAACATAACATAACATAACAAAACATAACCTAACATAACATCTTGGGCTCAGGCCACTTCACCTTGTGTAACATGCTGTGGAGCCAGTCATCAGCTTCAATTGTATATCAGTGTAAGTGTGTATGTGTGTGTGTGTGTATGTGTCTCTGTGTCTGTGTGTCTCTGTGTGTGTTTGTGTATCAGTGTGCCAGTGTGTATGTTAGGACCAACAATGTGTTATGATGAGCGTTTGTAAAGCAATCTGAGATGTGAGATGAACTGTGTTTTTATAATTCATACACAATTTACATATCTGAAATATCCTAAGTATGCACATCTACTTTGTTTATATTTGTCCAATGTAATGAGTCTATGCAATTTCTAAAATTATATATGACAATTTATAAATGAATTTATTTCTATTTTTGTAACTTACCAATTTGCCTCCTATTGTTGTCTGGAATTAGAAAATGTATGTGACCATTTTTTTAGGAGTGCTTTGGGCCCCCCCTTGCGCCTATCCCTAGTTTTCCCATTCCTTCTCATAGTTTGAATAGATATTCGTCATTTTCCAACCAGTTTCCCATGTCACCCCCACATGTATGTCCTATTCATTGAACCAGTTGTGCACCAGTTGTGCAAAATTCTATATGCTTTCCGCCCAACACACATAGCACAGGTTTAGGAGTTAATTTACACCAGTACCCATGTGGATTGCATTTATGAGTATGTGAGGAACTCCTACAGAACTACTACTAAAGGTTTCAAACACTTTTGTGAATTGACCCATCGTAGTTTAGCATTGCTTTGCTTTTTTAGGTGCAATATTAGGTCTGTTCACATTCATGAACTTCTGGTCCCACAAAAAACAAGGAACATTCAAAACCTCCTAATTTCTGAAACTCATTTCATGCATTGATGCCAAAGAATGTGAATTATTTTGCAAATAATGGAAAATATAGATATTCTAGGCCTCATTCAAATTAGCATTTACAAGTGTGATAAGTCTGACTTCTGCAGAACTATTTCACATTCTCTTAAATTGAACTGGTAGATCTCCGCCTGTACCTATCCTATTTTCTATGTCTGGTGTTTTCAGCCATCTATGCAGTAAACTCCATACATTTAAATGTGGGAGTGGGAAGAAGTAGTGACTGGAAATTTAGAATATCTACCACTAAATGGGAGATTATAGGGGAACATGGGAAAGAATCACAATGGTGATGATGCAAGTATAAAAATACACATTCAATTTGGTATGTTAGTTTCAGTTCAACACATCTACGCAAGACGCTCCGCTGCCCAAATATAGTCCAGCTCAGCCTAGAAGTAAGTCACATACCAATCATGGCCACTCCCAGGGCCTCCAATAGAATCAAAATGAAAACCTATGTATAGAGATAATTTCATCAACAGCACAGAGTATAAGAATCCCAAAAAATGCAAATTCTGAAAAAACAAGATATCAACCCAAATGTAGCATATCCACAAGGTGTGACACATTTTTGGGAAAAGCTTTTTCAAATACCTACATGAAGGAGACGTCAAATTGCTTGTATCCCACACACTACTTACTTAGCATTACACATAACCATACTAACATTTTCTATCAACACAAACACTGACACATTAGCGCAATCACAACAATTGCACCATTTCAAGAAAAGGGGGAAAAGCTACAAAGGTCTATTCCTATTAAACATATCTACCAATGAAAGTGAGATTCCAATAACTATAACTCATCTACACCTATCAGTAGGAGAAATCAAGGGCACAATTGACTGGTCACATACATCTGCTCACATATAAGCAAGCCACTTCCAACCACTTTTTGAGTTTATAGGTCTATGTGTTTGTCTGACTCCTCATTTTGAGAAATAATTATTTAAAGAGATCAGACATCATTGGTATATCCAAGGAAATAACACTTGCACAGTGGAAACAGAAGCTTTCTCCATATAGAGCCCACTCTCATTCCATCTGTATTGCTCCACTCCATTAGATCACTCCAGAGGGTCAGCAAGGAAATGGTTGGAATCTCACTGGCGAGCCAGTTCTGAAACCTGGTCTAAGTATTGAGGTGCATGTCTAGTCAAGTGTTCCAAGGTATCACTTTTCCATTACTACTGTGGGAAAAGCAATGTGTGGCACAGTAATTCTATGTTCTTCTACACGTCCTGCTAACCTTAGGTGCTGTTTATTTTACCCATATGACTTTTTAAACACCTCATGATTTGAAACAATATTTGAGCAACAAACACCTCTGGCATTCTATCAACTTGTAGACTGTCTCCGATGCCAGAGGCTGATATACTGATGGATGCACTATCTTTTCTGGCTGCACACATGACAGCTTCATCTTTTGTCTTAATATTTGTCCAATACTTAAGTAAATCCGAATTACACTAGGACTGCATGGGGACCCTTGGATTGGCAACACAAATATGTGTAAATGAAACTTCCCCGTGTCCCAATATAGCTATTATTGATAAACTGATTGTGCATGATTGGAATGCATTGGTACATATAATAACATGAGGTTCCTTATATGGCACATCTGGGCACAACCATGATTACAGATATGCTGTTCCCTACAACCCCTCTCTTTTCAAATTTATATTCATTCTTTGTGCAGATCTATGTAGCAGCTAGAGTTTTTCAAAAAATGAATATATCACATGTTAAATAGTATTGGCGCACATATCACCACTCCTAAATTATTCTGAGACATCAACAGCATTCACCTCCATCCTACTACTGAGTTTGCTCTTTAGCCTCCAAAAATAATTGAGGATCACACTAGGCTGGCGCCAAAGGTGAAGGTAAAATAACCAGGACAGAGACTTCAGAGATTATCCTCAGCTTTGCAAAGGGCAGGCAAGACGGCTGGGCACACCTGGTGATCAGGACACGGCACACCAGAAACTGCACTGGATCAAGAGCTTCTATCAAAACAGCCATGGCGTGGAGCAAATGATAGGAAGACCTCTTGTGCTGGACCAGGGTTATTGCCCAGGAGTCTTCAGCAGGCTTCTCCACCCCACACCAGACACGTAGAGATCAGTCCACTGCAAAGAAGGGATAATGATAAGCCCTTGCAAAATGTTGATGCTCAGCTGGAGGTCAGTTGAAACAAGAGCACTGAGTGAGTACTCTGATTGGAACTCCATATTTAGGATTCCATAGATGTCTTATATTAGTCTGCCATGCCTTGCTTTGTCAGATGTCAGATTGTCCATATAGACTCCAGGCAAACACTATGAGTGCAAATTCCTAATGATATAGAAACGGTGATGTGATGCCAATCATGTAATTTGTTATAAAACTTGTAAATGTCAAGCCTATATATTCAAGAACATTTTAATCTATTGAAAGACACTGGTTTTGGAAGGGAATGGCAAGGAACAGTTTAAGCAAAAAAAATCCATTGGAAGAGTTTAATCAAATTTGCCTTCTAAATGATCTTATGTTATTTGGTTATGCAAAGTATACACGTGTGTGTACATCTAATGTGATATACAGCTAAAGGTGATATGTTTATTTTCATATTTCCAATAAATGATACATTAATCATATATTTGAAGGTATCTATCATGTAATGCAGTAGCACACACATGAAGCTGCCCCCTGTGACATGTTGTGCAAACAGTCAAGTAAGCCAGGGGCATCTTTGGTTTCATTGTTTTATTGAGGTAGGCCTACTGCTGCATGAGCAACCAGGAGGACATAGAATGGGTAATTGGAGATTTTTTATATGTGAGAAATATCTGTGCATCCGGTGAAATTTACTAATCATTTAACTTATGAATTATGTGGTGATATTGAATGTGCTACATCCGTATCTTTGTTCACCAATAGAAAATGGCTGTTATTGCATTCACCTTTGCAGATAACAGGGAAGTAATCACAGCAATCAGTGAAACTGTAGCTCCCATTTCATAAAATGCTAAAGTAAATGTTAAACTTTGATGAACATGAAATGCTGAAAACATACACGCATGAGCCTTCCCCTCTGCTACTCTAACTTTACTTTAAGCAGCAAGGAAGAAGGCAGGGAACAGTATGATCTGGGCAAATGAAGAAGAAGTCATGTTGGTATTTAGTACATAGTTACTGATCATCAAAGTGGTGTACATATGTGCTACAAATGACAAAGGGGTGAATGAGATCCAGAAGGGTCCCCTTTGAGGGGAATGGGCAGGGTCCACATATATATATGACCAATCGATAGCAACGGTGAATATTTCTGCTTACAGGCTGTTTCCTGATGTTGGTAGATGGGTGGGGTCATAGTGTGGTCCACTAGGGATGCTGGACTACTGTTCCTGTGAAAAGGGACTCCCACATAGGTGCTGGAAGTATGGGTGTTGTAGGCACTTCATCACCACCAATTTTACCATGCTGGAGTTCAGAAGGTGAATAGATGATAAAGATGCCTTTAAATTTTGTTTTTATCTGGTAACATTTGCTTTGCTTCGAAGACAGATCAAATGTGATTGGTGTTTACTTTCTCTAACTGCAAAGCAAGAAGATTTTGTAAAGTGACCTATTTGGCAATCTTGCATGCGTACAGTAAATGTCATTATTTCTCACACGAATATTAAATACCTGTAAATGAGCTGTATAAATGTTTCACATTATATCAGCAGTTCGGAAAGTACAAATGAAACGCCCATTTCTTAATAATTCTGAAGTGTGATGTAAACAAAGATTTTAATACGATCAAAACAAATCAAGACATACTTTTTTCCTGAAATCGAATTACCACACGAGATGACTTGTGCTTTTTATTAGGAAAAAACTGTATGTCTTAGTAAATGTAAAGGCTATGTAAAGGAATATGTGCTGTCTGTACATGACACTGCACTATCCCTACATACTTTAGTAATATATTTGTGCCAGTGTTCTCCAAAATTCACCTCCAGCTACATACTACACCATCACCACAGTCCTGTTGAATATATTTGCTACACCTGTCTTTGTGTGATGATTGGAATGTTTACAATCCCTATTACTTCAGTGCCATAACATTTATGGCAACATCCCCACTCTGAAAATGGTTCCAGCACCACAGGACTTGTACAGACTTCTCGTATTTCAGAGGTCAGAGGAGCAATCAAAACCTGGATATCAGAACATGTCAACCTATCACAGTAATAGAACATCCACAAAGTCCTGACCATGTGACATCTACCACTGCCTACCCCCCCCAATATTATTTTCAATCTTTTTTACACCAATACAAATGGGACCCATTACCATTTGCAAATGGATTAACACCTCACTGGGAGAGTTGCTAAAATTTTAATGTTAAGGTAACTGAATATTGGTTGCAAAAGATTGATACAAACTTTAATGAATCGCTATTTGGAAAGGTCACTCTAAGCACCCCCTTCAAATAACTATTCATTATGGATTTCTAAACCCATTTTGGGGATCAGTAACCGGTTACTCAATTGTAAAATGGGTTTAGTGCATTACAAAAAGCCATTTTATGGTTGACAAACCCTGAGATTTACATCGGGCCAATATTTTACACCAAACATTGGCGAATGCTCTGCAGAAACTGTTTTTTAAGAGCCTTATATAGCTCGAACTAGACCCTGAGACATCGGGTATCCGAGTGACTTACATGAACACCAGTTTTGTTACAGACTGACACATTTTTCTTTTTTTTTTAATAGATGAAGTGTTTTGCCCACAATTACAGAATGTTGAGCGTTGGTGTCAAGACTCGAACCCGGTTCACCAACTTCGAGGTCGACAGCTCTAAACGCAAAGCTACATCCTCTCCCCAATGTATTTGCATTACAGCAACATGTGTGCCGTGTCCAGCCTAAATTAAAGATGCTTGACTGTACCGACATAAACAAGTCTTCTCATTGCATATATTACAAAATACAAAACCTTCTGCTGGCTACACTTACCCTCTTTATTTAAAGCTTTCAGATGTAACAGCCAGTCTTGGTCGGCGATTCATTTAAAATAAAACAGCTTGTGACATTTCTTGAAAGGTTTCCAGCCCCCTTGGACAGACCAATCCATCACAGTGCTTATTCGAGTACTTGGTCTTCGAATCACGGCTTCGTCAAACAGAAGCTACTGACACGGAACAGTGGCGACTTCATGCACACAACTCGGTGCTAATTTTGCTCAGAAGCACGACATGATTAAGAGCAATTTATCTTCCTTCATTATTTACAAATTATCGGACTAGAAAATGTGCCCATTAGAACTGAATCCCAGCCCACATTTAGTAATGAAAACGGACTTTGTACGGAACGCTGATGTTCGTTGCAAACTTTCCCTTCATATTCTCCCTCAGGTACATCTTACTGAACTGGGAGATTTTCAAAATGTGGCGCAGTGCAGTGCAGCCCCCCACGAGGCTGCGCTGCATTGCGTGACTGGGAGGGAGCAGGAAAGCACCATCTTCTGGGATATGGTTCTCTCCTCCCCTTTCCCTTGCGCCGCCGGGGCTGATTTCAGCTGCCATACGCCATGCACACACCGTAGCGCCCCAGGCTAGGGGTGTGTGCATGAATATAGTGTAGCTTTTGTACAGGAAGGGCACCTTCCTGAACAAAATTCTATGCAAGGCAGGATGCAAAGCTTTTCACACTTTGCATAAGTGCTGCATGAAAAGTCAGAAAAGCTCAGAGATATTAAAGCATTTCTCCTGTTACCGCCTCCTTTGAAGGGGGTTAACTTTTGGTGCAAAACCATGTTTGTAAATATGGTTTTGTGTCAAAAGGCATGGGTGGTTGCATGAGAATGCCCATGTATCACCCATATAATGCCCCCTCGGCGCAAAGTAATGCAAAGCAGTGCTTTGCACTGCTTTGTGCTTCTTAACCCCTTGGCCTGGGGTGAGGGGGGTCATGCGGCACCGCCATGCTCGTGACGGAACCACTCCGTCACTAGCACAGCGCGCCCGTGGCTCGTGACGGAGTGGTTCCGTCATGAGCACGGAACGGGTTAAATAAGCCCCTTAGGGGCAAATTTACAAGTCACTTGCGCCACTTTTGCGTCACTTTTATGGGAAAACTTTATAATTGAAGCAGGGCACCTGTCAATGCCGGTTTTTCTCAGGGTCTGAACGGAAATCCATCTCCAGGAGTCTATAACAGCACTTGAATATATCGTCTCATTGAATGCTTATACGTTGCTCTGTTTTTATATGTTGCCTCTCATCTAACTAGCAGGCCAGAATGTACAAGTTTAACTTACAGTCCTGGAAGACGAGGTAAGGGGCGAAGGGAAGGTCTAGTTACTAATGGATAGTCACATTGATATATGTGCTGATTTCACCAACGACAGCCATTACTTCTTTAGGTGCTTAAGAAACCACTGGAGATCACAATTATGAGTTAAATAACAAGGAGAATTTTAAGACCAGCCAGGGCGGAATTACAATCGGCAGTAAGGTGAGATACACCTTTGCCTTTTACACATAGTGTGTTAACAATATGGTCTGATTACTCGTTTTGAGGGTTTGTATTGACCTTATTACACTTATACTCTTACACAGGGATTTGAATTTAGTACAAACAGAACCAGACAGGAAGGACCACAGCCCCATTAATGGGTTACAGCGAATCAATGATTCAGAGGTCATGCATAATTTACTGGCATGCAGGCATGTTATAAGAGGTGATGTCCACAAGGGTTGCATGATAGAGATGACACTGATTTTTATTACGGAAATCCTGATTGGGTGCTCCAGGTCCTGTAAACATTATATAATATAGGAGATCTTATTCACGTGTGTTCCCACACCACACAGTATATGCCTCATTTCATTTAACACAATGTATGAAGCATCAATATGGATAATAAGATGTGTATTGTCATTTGAACAATTATTGTGTGAAATATTATTTCAAACTGATTATGTTTTCACAGTCACATACTGTATGGCTTATTGGTTGTTTTAGGGTTTCCACTTTAAAGTGATACGTGCTCACAGTTCTAACAATAAGGTGATATGTTTTCACCAGTATTGTGTCTATGACACATAATATTTATGTTGATACAGACCCTATTATATTATTTCCAAGCCTGAAGAAGTCAAGGGGTAATCCCTGTGCGATGAAACACGTGTTGGCTGGGCATTGTTGAATAAAAAGAAAAGAACATAAAAGACATTACTTGGTTTTGTTTTGTGCTTCAAATTTGAGATGAACTTTCCTTTGAACATTAGAGCGTGTGCATACGATTTGTTGTTCAGCTTTCACATCATATTAAATCAAGATTATTAAAATTCTACATTGTTTTTAAAAAAGGTCCCATCAAAAAAGTGCACATTGGCTAGTAGATCAGTAGCATTAAGCCTGCTTTAAATCTTGTTTGTAAAAAACAACAGCTATAAACTTTTTCAACACAGCCTTAAAAATACAGGACTATCCATTAAAACATGTGTACTTGTACATTTCTTTTACTGGTCGGAAACACAAATTCTACCCTTTTCTTCGTTTAACTATATGTGGCTGTATACCCCATACCCCGATAATGGGATTACATCCTAATCTAAACATTACATTTCTGATCAAGTAGTTGGATCTGCTGAACAAAATAGGTATGGAAATGGCAATGGTAAAGTAATTGAATATTTATGAGATAAATACATCCTATCCTTTTGCAGAAACCTGATTAGGGAGACTTACTTTAAATGCTTTTTGTGGGAAAATTGGTCCGATCCTCCAAATGCTTCTGAGACTGAGAAATAATCCTTGGTATCCTTAATATGTTTCAAAGCTCGCCTCACCCACTTAAATTCACTTTGTTGGGCTTCCAACCAACAGATGTGTAATAACTTCAATACTTCAACTTCCAAAGACAACTGATGGCAACATTAAAACAAGCATTGAAAATGCAAAAGGTCTCGCCTTTCATTAAGTTAAAGCCATTTGCTTTGCTAATGGTATTGTATACCAAAGCAAATGGCTTTAACTTAATAAAAGGCGAGACCTAATGCATTTTTAATGCTCGTTATTAGAGAACAGGGTCCCCACGAAGAACATTACAGCTCCTGTGAAGCATGGCAAAGAATCTTCCCTAGAGAGACACCCGCAACCCGTGATGTTCCAGAGCCATTTATTAAACAACCGTTAACTAGGCTTCGAAGTCCCGAAAAAGCCAAATACTGGCTTTTGAGAGACTTGGCGCTACAGCGCTTTTTTTGTGACAGTTTAGCGCTATACAAATCAGAGAAACGAACGCATGCTTAATTAAATAAACTGTGAAAGTTTTCACATCTTGGTAAGCTCTGATTTCCTAATTCAAATATACTTCGATTGCATATCTATTTGCTGCGTCCGACTGCAGACTCTGCCAGCCTTAAACACATCTCTACTCACTTCTCCTAGCACAATATCAGAACAGACATATTCCCCAGCAAATCAAGTGCTAGACGCGCACTTCAGGTAAGCCCTTCTCCGATTGGTTCCAAATTCCTGCGCGTACTGCGCTTTCATACCCAATTAAATGTACCTGTCATATTTTATCACCCTACCACAATAGACATCTCAATTACACCTTATGTCATCTACATTACAATTATGTCAATTTCGCACCTGGTTGATGGGTAAAACGTCGCAACATTTTCATGTTAAGCCTATTCCGAGGTGCAGACCTCTGAATTGTGTGCCAACCGTGCACACCGTCGTGATAGACCTCAGCATGGGTGGTAATTAATCAATGCGCAATTTGACCCCGAGATTTGCATCCTATTTGGCAGCTTAAATAGTTAAACCACCACAAACATCTAAGTATGAGGCGCGTTTATCGGTTAAAGAAGTATGGAAATTACAGTTTTACAACTTCATTTATAAACAAAACTCAAAATAAATACGGGTAAATACACATAAAATGGCCCAAAAATAAATATGGATCGATACAGACGGAAACGTTAGGAAAACACATATAGTTGAAGGCGCACCAGGTAACCCCAAGTTGGAGGCTTAAGAGAAAAGGAATAGCTTCTGTTTACCAAAGATAAATGGTGATGTGTTGACAAGAAATGAGCGGTTTGAATGCTTCAGTTTTAAAACCTGAAAACAACATCATGGAAATTATGTCCCCTCGAAATCTGCGGAACATTTTAGAAAACATATCCGCATTCAGCCTTAGATCCTGAGAATTTTTAATTGTCAGAATCACTCTGTTTCGTCATCGCTTATTAAAGATGTTGAGCAATGTCACGTTCTTCACAACAGCACAGCTAATTTTCAAGTAAATCTTAAATCGGCAAAATGTATTTATTATATAGACTTTAGTTTAAGGGAAAATCCGCTTCCAAAACTGGAGAATGACACATCATCCTGAACTTGGAGCTGTTTGAATTGAAAGTCAGTGCACAACTTATCTGCAAGGTCTACGACACGTGGGCAAAAAGAAAAGCAGTTGCACTCGCACATAAGAAAACAAACTGTTTGTACTTACTTCTACTTCTGTGCTCGCCAATCGTCGCAATCTAAAGTAAACGAGCTGGTGGTCCTGGAAACGCCAACCCTGCCTGCTATTTGTGTAATAGTGTTATATATGTAGACGGAGCGGTGGGGAAAGGGAGGGAGTCCTACGATGGGTGGAAAGAGTGAGAGGTAAATACGGGCAGCCTCCAAGATAAAACAGGCTTCTTAGACAAAGCATCAGTAAAGCCTTGGTAAGGGAATCCTACCGCCAGTGGGAGTAGGTCTGTTGTTGCGCGGCAATGCCATTTTATTAGTGCAGGTTACAAAGGGGAACGTGAATTAGGTGTCATTCTTACCAGTAAAGGGCTGGCTCTAAGGGAGCCTGTTTTTGGTAAGAATGTTAACAGGCACCAAAGGCACGCAGCTGCCGAAGATAAAGTGCGGCAGCAGTTGTGCTGATTGTTTATTTAAAAAAAGCCCCTGAACATAACAAAGCGTGGGGTGCAACACGCTGGCAAAAAAAAAAGCAATTCGACTCGCACATATAAAAACAAAGATGCGGTTACCATTATTTGAAGCCCAAAAACATAAGATAAAGCGTGGCATGCATTGCCCTGGATAATTTAACAAAGGGCCACACGGTCACCCTGGCTCTGCACACCCCCAGGTCTCCTGTGAGAATGAGGTGCAAGAGCCCTGCAGCGCTAGAAGGCAGCGCGAGGCTTGACTCTGGGGGGGGGGGGGAGCCGCGAGCAACGGGAAGACAACATCACAAGGGGGGCGGGGGTTGTAACAATGCAGGGGACTGCCGAGCTTAATTAACTTTCAAGATAGTTGTCAATATGATGTGACGATTCGTTAGTTAATATTTGCTGATCGAAGCGAGACAGAACTAATACTGAACAAGTCGGCCTGGAGCGCGCCTTGGAAGAGATGCGGGAGGGCAGGAGCGTGAGTGTGCACGTTGGAGTTCCCTGCTTCTCGGCGTTCACAGACCGGTGTCTGCTCGTGCACCGGTCTGTATCACTTGGGGAGGCAACACGACGACAATAAGGCTCGCTAGCGGCAGAGCTTTGCTCGGCAATGCCAGGCGAGCTCTATAAAGGATACCTGCCATATATGACCATGCAAATTAATTAAGTTCATAATGTACCCTTTAGATCATTGATCCTTTCAGCAAGCATAATACTCATTTCAAACAGCTACTTTCTACTGGATCTAAAATATCAATTTTTTTGCCAGTCATTTCCATAAAATGCTAGTGATGGATTTTTGTGCAAAAAATATTTAACTAAAGGGGTATATAATACCCCTTGATGCATCTTATCAACCGTCACAAGATAATGTGACTGTAAAAGTGCTCTTGCTTTATTAAAATCCCAATTCAAATTACAGGAAAAGAGCGTACCTTGGTATTTAAAAATTCTTCCTTGGTCTAATTTTCCATTATCTAAAAACCATGTGAAATGTGTTACCATATTACTTAATACTTAATCTTTTGTTCATTCCCTATTTATATTTAAATTAATATGCTTACACTAATCTTTAAATATATATTTTCTTCTGAAGGCCAATAATAGCATAATCTAATAAAGCAAAAGCATCTGCATACATTTGGAAAAAGTCTCATTTTCTCAGAGAAGGAGCTGGCAACTACAAATAAGCTTAGTAAATCAGCCACCCATAAACTAAACAGAATTGGAGCTAGGCACACTCCTCGTGCAGTCCATTCTTAATATGTATCTTTTAATAAGGTGGCCAGAGAAGTCAGTTTCAACTTGAGTCCAATTTGAGGTATAAAGTCCTTGCATATAAAGTACAGCAAACCGTTTGGTAGGGTGCAGGCTAACAATTGTTTTCATTACTTACCGCGATGAACAGAGTTGAAAGCTGTACTAAAGTCCACAAAACAACAACACAAACTCCTATTTATCCCAATGGACTTCTTCACAATTGCACGTAATGCAAAACAGTCATCAGTTGTGCAGTGACCAGCCCAAAACCCTCCCTCTTCAGCTAGAAGAGGTTTATTTACTGAAGCCCATTCCTCAATTTTTTCCCAAAAGTGCTTTAATGAAGACCTTTCCAGAAATATTTAAAAGGCTAATAAGCAGAATTGCTTCCAACCCCCTACTTGAATGTCCATCAATATATTCCTTGGAGAGATAACTGACTTCCAGTAATTACTAAAACTCAAATTCTTAACCTGTACAATAGTTATATTTCCAAAGGCAAATTTAAGCAGTATATGAAGCTCAAAGATTACTAAACCTAGCAATAACAAATCGGTATTCCATTACTCAAAACAGAGAAGGACAGTCAAAAAAGTGATTTTTTGGTGGCTACCTATCTTCCTATATAAGTCTGTTTTTTTGGTTCCTAGACTACATTCAGTTGCTGAAGGATAAGAAAAGGAAAGAACTCAAATATACCAAACTCAGAAATATTTAGATTTGTTTTAAAGAATCATCACCAGGAGGACAAGTTGTCCGGCAGTTATATACAACTAAATAAACAGGAGACAATTAAGGAAATAACTATTTTCTTTTTTTCTTTTTTTTGTAATGCAGATTTATATAGCGCAAACTCCACCCAAAGTTATTGGAGTGCTTTACATGAGCACTGGTTACGTTACACAAGGACACATTCAGACATGGGGAGATTAACTGATTTGCCCAGATTCAGAAGATCTGGATGCAACCCTGAAGGTCGAAACTTGGTTTCTAGCATCAAGGTTGGCAGTCTAGCCGACGGACCACATCCTCTCCTCAATGAATGAAGATTGTCTTAAAAAATGTCTACAAAATAAGGGGCTTATTTGTGTGAACCCTGCATCAGCAATGCAGTGCCTTAAGTGAAGGTTAAGTTTAATAGATGTAAAAAGTTCTGCGTGCAGATCGGGTATCGCTCACTGATCTAGAGCGTATCTAATATATCATGAAAGCATCCCGCTTGGGGAGAAGTCCCTTCAGTACACAGCTATATTCTCCAAATGAGTGGAGTGAACCCATTTAAAACACTTTGAACCATATGTAACCCGTCAATTGAATTTATTCTTTTTTCTTCCTGAATTCTTTTTACAATTTTGGGCAAGTAAACTTCATGTTAGTACCACAAAACAGAAACTTTTCATTGATTAACATGAAAGTTGGGGTCCCAATTGGTTAGTCCCAGTGCATTTCGGGCTCTATGGGCCTTTATTCCCCTGTTGAAGGGCCCATTGTGCCGGAAACACTATAAACACTATAATGCACTATTTAGTGGGCAAGAGTTGAGTAGTCACTATTGAAAAGGGGATGATCTGAAGGTCCACATTTCAAATGCAAGCAAGGCAAACTAACTTTCTGTCCTTGAAAGTTAAGCAAATGTAGTACCTTGATTTAGTTAATATTAGCAAACGTTATTTAATTTGCTTTGAGACAGCAGAAGTGCAATATGAATTGCTAAATTAAAAAAAAACATCATGGGGGGTGTGGCCAGGCGCCCAATGAGTATGGAGGCGTCTCAGTGAGGCTTCCGGCACCAGCGCGGAGGAGTCCTGTTATCAGGGATCCTCGAGCGAAGCAATCTGCCGGAAAACATTGGTGAACTGATGTTAGGAAACGACGTGACAACACCCGCGGCTGTTTTGGGCCGAATAACAACTGTTTTTTTGCAGGGTAAATGCCATTTTGGGATCCGTATCAAGCGGTGAGCGCTTTGCAGATTAAACGGTTTAAAACTGGGTTATATTACTATGACCAGCATCTTCTTTGAATTATTGTAACCTTTTCACCCACATAAATGGTGGTATTTTCGTGGCGAAGCCTCTATACATTATTTCAGCAACTCGATGATGAGGGGATCATTATATGACTGCCATTTTGGGGTTTCCCTCACAACTTAAGCACAGTGATCCTCTCAGCATTCGGATGACCAGTAAATGCTTCCTATTTTTTTTCTTTTTCTTTCATTTACGCTGCCACATCAGACGTTGGTTAGTTTTTAATTTTTAATTTCGTGGCTTTAAACGATGGATTTTATGAAGTATTTTTTAAAAGAAAAATGGTGACGACGTTCTGATGGAGCTTACTGCATAAGCAATAGGTGCTGCAGCGATTTCTATCCTTTAAGATAATGACTACTTGAAAGCCCTCACTTGCCACACTATTATATCTGGCTGCTGATTCTTTACTCTTTATTTAAAGCAATGCGCTCACAAGGTTGAAGCTGTTCCATTCTTATCCCTATTTTTCACTAAATTTTTCTCTCCTGGTCCCACCTCCAGTACCTCCTTTTTTACCTACTTCTTAAGTTCATGGGTAGAACGAAAGGCTCTCTTCACAACGCTTCAAAATCACAGCGCTCTTTTATTAAGAACTCTATACTTTTTTCACAGTTGTCCAAATTGGAAGACTTACAATTACTTGAGACAGAAACCTCCAGCATAACAATGAATACCCTACCATCTTCATCAGGAAAATCTCATGTAAAAATGTTGAAAAAGGATCCACCTTCGCCTCCTAAGCCAGCTCCTCCAGTTTCAATGTAACTGTTGCTAGAGGAGATATGAGCCCTCAGACCCTTTATAGAAGAGACTAATTATAAATTATAAATCCTATCTGACAACTGGACACAACTAGATACCAGACTTACCGTAGTAGAGCACAACTTCTCCTCCCTCAGTGAAACTACTAAGAGTGTCACTTTTTTACGCTCTCAAGTTTCACCTCTTCAAAAGCAGGTCAAAGACCTTGAAAATCATAACAGAAGGAATAACCTACATATTTATGGTTTAGCGGAGGGGCCAAAGGTACAGACTCTATTATATTTTTCATATCGTTCCTTCCTAAAATACTACATATGTCACTGCACATGTCAGATGATACTACATTGAACATACAACGTGCCCACAGGCTAGGACAAGCCTCTGCTACTACTATCTCATCCCAAAGACCAAGAGGTGTCATTCATAATTTTATAGAATATACGGACTTGCTGAAAGTACTGGCCACTTCTTGTTTGCACAAGACTATTCTAAAGCTACAGCAACCAGACACAAAACATTTCTCAACATGATACCTGACCTCTGCTCTATGGGTGCCAGATATGGCCTATTCCACCCATGTCTTTTCAAGGTCACCTACAACAACAGAACGACGACTTACGAAGATCTAGTACATTTGTAGAGATTCATCAATTCGCAAAAGACGGATTCCTCATCGCATATATATTAATGAATTGCATATTTTAGATACTGATATCCTTTTGAATTTAGGTTTTAGGAAGTTAGTCTAGTTTTTCCCCAAACAGTATTATAGATTATGTGTTCTCTCGTTTGTTTGCATGGTTTTGAATTTCTGTTATCATGCTTTATGGTTTATGTGTTCATGGTTCATCTTACGAACTAAGTTGTATATTTTATTCTTGTTTCACAATTGTGATTAGTCGTCAAGAGGTCCTCCCAGAGCCATGCAGGGTCCCCCGTAGACATCTGTCTGCTCCATGTAGCTCCACTTGTTTTGTCTTTTGTTATAGGTAATATATTAGTTTTGTCCCTTGTTCTTTGTCTTGTTTTGCGTGTTCGCATTTTTTCTCATGCTGGTGTCTCCTGTCTTTTTACTCCTTCCTATCTTTTTATAGTTACAATTATCTTTGTCGTTACAACCATAAATAGTTGTATTTTTTCGCTCTTTTATCACCTATCTATTTGGCTTATCCATTTTTATATTGTTTTATTCGACTTTCACTCTTGGCTTTCGCTAATTGATTCATATGTTCTTCTTTAGCACTTCATCGAATTATTCATTTATCTACTTCTTGTTTCCTTTCACATTCTATATTGTTGTTACATTGAATAGGACTTTTATTTCATATTTCTAGAATATTCTGCTTTTAATAACTTTTGTAACTAAAACTGATTACATGCAACGTTAAGGGATTAAACTCTCCAATCGAAAGGCAAAAAGTCCTGTCCCACATAGCCAAGTTAGATGCTGATTTTCAAATTCAAATTCAAAAATTCTTTATTTCGGCTTGAAAAATGCCATAAAAGAGTTACAACACAGTTCATTATAATATGCATTTTCATATTTTTAAATACATTTGATATGGATAAAACGTATGTAATTTAAAAAAGAAAAGTATAAAAGAATGGAAAATAATTTTCCAAAATTTTTCTTTCCCCTAAATACGATACAATACCGAAATACCAACGGCCCTTGTGGCATTTCTAGAGTACATTAGTCATATAAACTTAATTCTTTGGCATTACAGCTTTAGTCCTTTTTTTCTCCTTAGAAAATAAATTGAGTGCAGATATCGGCTAACACTGAATACTATTGTTTGCGTTGTGTCTGTCTTAATTATTCTTAAAGCCTGGTTACAGGATCTTACTCCCATTAATAAACATAAGGGCTTGATCCATTTTCTTCTGGCCAATACGTAGGCTGGGCAGAAGAAAAGGATATGAAGGTCATCTTCTTTCTGTTTGCCTTCACACATAATACAAGTTTCATCTGCTACTGAAGCTTTAGCATTAGATCCTCTAGTCCAGCGTACCAAGGTTGTTTTGATCAGAAGATTCCCATATATTAGTTTTAAAAAGAGTGTCTTGGCAAGTGGGGGCTAAATTTCATCAAGAAAAGTTTCAAAGAGAGACTCTTCCTTGAAACTCAAGAAATTAGACACTAGAGTTCCAGCATTAGTCATATTTGTTGCTAGGTTAGACACAAAGCTCCAAAAAGCCCTTTTTACAACCAATTTTGGGTTTGGCGGTAAACAATCTGGATTCGCCCAAAAGTGATTTAGGCCTATTTTGATGAACCAGGTTTTAACATGCTTTAACCAGAATATGGTATTCAAGTTGTCCAATCCCATTATCTCTTTTAAACATTCTCTGTAATCAGACAGTTCAGGTACCCGCCAAAGTCTAACCCATAGCATCAGTGGCCTAATTATTGTATAGTGGTCTGTTCTTTTAACATTCAAGTCCAGCTCAAGTGGCACTAAAGGAGTGCCTCTTGGAACCCTTACCAGACTCCTCATAAAGTTGTTATCCATGACAAGGAAGGAGTCCTTCGACATGGGCCCCCAAATTTCTGCTCCATAAAGTGCTGCTGGTTGGACCTTGAATTTAAAAAGCTCAACCACTGGAGACACAGCCTTGCTAGTACTCAGGCCTTGTTTCCTAAGAATAGGCTTTACATTCTGTGTAAATACCAACTTACTTTTTTTAATTTGGGGCCGCCAGGAGAAATTAGAATCTATCGCAACCCCTAGATATGAAAAATGTGGGACCGATTCCAGTTTCTCACCATTCAGAGTTAAGCAGCCTTTATCTGGTTTTGATGGGTTGAGGGCCATACATTTTGTTTTTTTCCCATTAATTTCCAATCCTTTCTTACTACAATAGTCACTGAAGGAATTGAGTAGTGCCTGTAGACCTTTCTTAGTTTGTGAGATCAAAATGGTATCATCCGCGAATAGTAATGATGTTACCTTTTCTCCGTTCAATTTCGGCGAATCATTTGCACATCCCTCTAAATGTACAGGGAGGTCATTCACAAAGAGGGAAAAAAGTGTAGGGGCCAATAAGCAGCCTTGACGGACGCCACGCTCAATAGGTATTTTTGGAGTCAATTCCCCGTTTGGGCCCCATCGCACTCTAGCAAAGTTCCCTGCATGCAGTTCTTTTATCTGTACTAACAGACCGCTTGGGACCCCTGCTTCACTCAATGTCCTCCATAGAAGGTCATGTGGCACTAAATCGAACACTGCTCTCAGATCAACGAAAGCAACGTATAAATGGCCCTTCTTAATATGCACATATTTCCAGTATAGGCAACAAAGTCTGAATACCTGGTCGATTGTGCTCACTTTACAACGGAAACCGGCCTGATATTTTGTTATAATTGCATTCTCCTCCAACCAGTCATTGACTCGGGTTAAGATGTGTCTCGAGTAGATTTTCTGGAGAATGTCCATCAGGCTGATTGGCCGATAGTTAAAGGGATCCAACCGATCCCCTTTTTTAAAAATTAAAACAATTTCTGCCCCCCTCCAGCTTTCAGGGAAATCTAGACTTTGGGATAGTTTATTGCACAGATAATTTATGTATGGTACCCATACCTTTAGGTCATGCTTGTACAAGTCACCTGGTATCTTATCTAGCCCTGGCGCTTTACCATTTTTTACTGAATTTATTGCTGCCTCAGTTTCTCTTAATGTGAATGCCAAACAGTCTATAGGATATTTGAGGCACAAGGCATCCTCCCCGGGGACTCTTGGCATGGTATCATACTTTTTGTAAAGGTTCGTGAAGTGGTTAACCCACGTTGGTTCGTCAAGATAGATGTCCTTTACCACTCTTCCTACGTGGTTGCCATTTGCGACTAACCTCCAGAACCCTACACTGTCCTTTAGTTTGACAGCTGTCAACATGTCTGCCCAGTTTTCTTCCTCCCAAGCTTTCCTTGAGGCATTTTGTACCTGCTTATAGTTTTTCCTTGCTATTTTTACATCTTCCCCTGATTTAGATTTAATAGCAAGCAAAAGCGCCCCCTTTGATTCCCTACACAGTCTCTCATACCATGGTTTACTGTGGGACAGATTCTGTACTTTTTGTTGGTTTTTCTTTGGCATTCTTGTGACTAACATTCTTAAGTCTAAAAAGACGTTTTTGTGGAGTGACATAAAACAAACAGAGTTTTCTTCAGCTATAGAGGAACCTACAAATGATCCAAAGGTTCCTGCGAAGAGTGCATAAATTTCGGCTAGAATCTCACCTTGCTCCAATATAAATGGCCATTTGAGTGCTTGTCTGTTATTGCTGATGTGGATTTCATCACTCATTCCATTGTTCACATCAATAAATGGCACCTGCTCAACTCCCTGGAACAAGGAAGCTTCTATCAATAGACTCAGGGGGAAGTGATCACTTTCTAACCTCTCCTTTACCTCAAAATCTATCATACTCTGCCAGATAGACATGGAGATAATTACAAAATCTAGATTGCTCTTGCAGTTGTTTCTAGTGAATGTTGGTTTTTTCAAACTGTCTGACGCGAGTTGTCCATTGCAGGCCCTGAGGCCATGCTCCGCAGACAATTTCATTAGTTGAACTGCCAAGACTGTGCATTTAACAGGTTTGATATTCTCCAGTGTTGGGATATTATTGGCCTGATCCTCTTCTTCAAAAATATCACTGAGCCCTAAAACAAGTTCATAATTACAATTTAAATCACCAGCTATGATGACATGTTCCTCTTTTCCAACTATTCTACCCAAAAGGGAGTCTAGTTTAGCTAATATGGGAGATTCTTTAGATGCAGGGGCCGGTCTATTGTAGACATTTATTAAATAAAATCTTTTCCCTTCACATGTGGTGATTTTTAAAACTAATATGTCGGGTGAATTTGTGTCTACTACATCTATCTGTATCCTCAAGGTTACCTTCACCCAGGTTATCAAGCCACCTGAGGGCCTTCCCCTTTTAGATGAAATAGCACCTATTCCAAATGACTTGAACCCTACTCTATGTGGTGTGGCTACCGCCCAGGATTCCTGTAACAAGCAGAAATCACTGGAATCAATGAACTCTGCCCATTCCGGGTCCCTCAAGTTCTTGGACACTCCAGCTATGTTCCATGATACAAGTTTCAGTGGCTCATCCTTTATATTTGAAACATCGGACAATTCCCCAAGTGCAAGTTCCCCATTTGATGGCATCTCTATTGGTGGTACCTCTGCCAGAGGTACCGTGTTTTCACACGTACAGCTTTTGTCACCCTGGCTAATGGCAATATTTATGTTCCCATGTTCTAATAACGAGACGCCTTGTTTGCACTCTCCCTGATCACATTCTCCCGCCACTACCGCTTCCTCATTGCCTATTAGGGGATTGGCTACGTCTAATTGTCTAATGTTCGTGTATGGACAATATTCCTTTTTGTCTCCCATGCCCTTAGGGATTGCTAAATTTACTTCCTTGTCAATTTCTCTTCGTTTTGCCCTAGGGAGGGAATTCAATCCATGTGCTCCAACATTAATGTTGGGTGGGCATTCTACCAAGTGATTCAGTCAGTCAACCGCTTCTAAGCAGCTGTATGTATTGAAAGTTGGCAACCCCATCCACTGTCTTGGATTTCCCACCACGCAATCTACCTGAAGCATTATGATTTACCACGGTCCTCGAGATACTGTTTAGGTGGGTAGAAGTAGGACAGCGGTCTGATTTGAATCACATTGCTTCCGTCAAGTGCGTGTGGGTTCCAGGAACACAAACGATGCACGGTACATGGATCTTCAAATGTAACCACCACGCAATCACCTGGTATGGTCTTTCTTGTTGGCCCTATCCATGGAACCCTACGAACCATTAATATTTTACTTTTTAAGTGGTGTGGTAGGGGCCATTGCGCATTTAGCCAGTGTAGGACTTTGTTTTTCAATGACCAAAAGCTCTCGTCAACTTGGTTAGTCAGTTTCGGGACTCCTATCAAAACAGATACATAAGGGCTAGCATCAGGTGGCAGATCTATATAACCTCCCCCTATTTTCCTCCTCTGGGGGTTCCTGTTCTGCATCTGTTGGTTAACTTTTGTGGCGTTCGAGCCCTGTGCTGGGGTATCTTTCGCTATTGGAGCACCATTTATAATATTTGCGGTGGCTACACCTGCAGTGACTGTAGTTGGTGCACTTGTTTTATTAGCGATAGTACTTGTTGGTATGGTACTTGTTCCCTGCTGTGTTGCCTGCTGTGTTAGACGTTGTGTGCTATTGTCTACTCGAGGTACTACACGCGCTGTAACTACGTGTGCGGTTGTACTAATCACTGAGTCAGCTATGCTCAGACTTGCTAATGTTATAATACTTTTTTCAACTTCACACAGCTGGTTTTCCATTCGTTTTAGTCTTACTTCCAATGGCATTAGGAGTGATTTAAGAAGGTCCCCTATTTCCTTCAATAACGTCCCTTTTCCCTCCTCATCTGTCCCTACTCTACTTCCTAAATGATGAAATCATCTAGTGTACCTGTTAATTTAGTTCCTTCCTTCGGCACCTTGCTTCTACTACCTCTGGGAGACATCTCTAAAGCCATTTGGTTATCGGTTATGAAGAGAAAATGGAAATACAATAAATATATAAAGTATTAAATAAAAATAAGTGCAAATGTTAGAGCGGTGGCCCGGTCCGGTCTTGCACGGGCTGGAACGGACTAGAATGGGCCCGCCCTTGGCCCGGCGCACACCCGCGCGCGTCCCGCTTGTGCGTGCGCTGGGCGACTAAAATAGGGAGTGCTGGGGGGGCGGGGCGGGAAGAGGACCCAGGTGCGGCCGGTGTCTTGGGCGCTGTGCTACCCGGTCCTCGCAGTCCCACAGCTGGTTCCGGCGTGTGCCCCCAAAATCCAGGAAAGTCACGAAGATGCTGGCAATGTTCCACAGGGCAGTTAAAATCCTCAGTCGAGCCTCGAGCGGGCTCCCGCGAAGCGGGGGCCGCGAGGCGTTATCTAGTGCTGGGGGGCGGGGCGGGAAGAGGACCCAGGTGCAGCCGGTGTCTTGGGCGCTGTGCTACCTGGTCCTCGCAGCCCCGCAGCTGGTTCCTGCGTGTGCCCCCAAAATCCAGGAAAGTCACAAAGATGCTGGCAATGTTCCACAGGGCAGTTAAAATCCTCAGTCGAGCCTTGAGCGGCTCCCGCAAAGTGGGGGCCGCGAGGCGTTATCTAGTGCTGGGGGGCGGGGCGGGAAGAGGACCCAGGTGCGGCCGGTGTCTTGGGCGCTGTGCTACCTGGTCCTCGCAGTCCCGCAGCTGGTTCCGGTGTGTGCCCCCAAAATCCAGGAAAGTCACGAAGATGCTGGCAATGTTCCACAGGGCAGTTAAAATCCTCAGTCGAGCCTCGAGCGGCTCTCGCGAAGTGGGGGCCGCGGGGCGTTGTCCAGTGCTGGGGGCGGGGCGGGAAGAGGACCCAGGTGCGGCCGGTGTCTTGTCGCTTTGCTACCTGGTCCTCGCAGTCCCGCAGCTGGTTCCGGCGTGTGCCCCCAAAATCCAGGAAAGTCACGAAGATGCTGGCAATGTTCCACAGGGCAGTTAAAATCCTCAGTCGAGCCTCGGGCGGCTCCCGCGAAGCGGGGGCCGCGAGGCGTTATCTAGTGCTGGGGGGCGGGGCGGGAAGAGGACCCAGGTGCGGCCGGTGTCTTGGGCGCTGTGCTACCTGGTCCTCGCAGTCCCGCAGCTGGTTCCGGGGTGTGCCCCCAAAATCCAGGAAAGTCACGAAGATGCTGGCAATGTTCCACAGGGCAGTTAAAATCCTCAGTCGAGCCTCGAGCGGCACCCCGGCTGATTTTGCATTCTTACAAGAAACCCACTTCTCGGATGTTGAATCATTAAAATTAAAAAAAGGTTGGGTGGGAGAGGTTTTCTATTCCCCAGGCGATGGCAAATGCAATGGAGTAATGATACTTTGCCGTAAGTCCCTTTCGTTCTCACTCGTGTCTGTAGAATCAGATGTAGATGGTAGATGGCTGAATGTTAAATTGCCATTGAAGGGTGTTCCAGTCTCTCTTCTAAATGTCTATGCCCCTAAATGTTTTGCACTCTCTTTTTGGCCCACACTGGCCAAGCAAATTACCCATTGCATACAAGATAATTTCATTTTAGTTGGTGACTTTAATCAGACTTTTGACCCATTTGTTGACAGAAATTCTAGAGTATCCTTAGTTCCTAATAAACCCCTTAAATCTTTTGTTCATACTATCACTCAGCATAAACTACTTGATGATTGGCGTCTTTGTAATCCGACTACCAGAGAGTACACTTTTTACTCCCCATCCCATCAAACCCAATCAAGAACTGATTATATATTTGTCTCTCATACTATTTTGCAAACTCTTACAAATGCAGAGATTGGTCCCATTTTATTATCAGATCATGCCCCTGTTTCAATCAATCAATCAAGCATTTATATAGCGCACTACTCACCCGGAGGGTCTCAAGGCGCTGGGGAGGGGGGGTCCGCTACTGCTCGAACAGCCAGGTCTTGAGCTGCTTCCTGAAGGCGAGGTGGTCTTGGGTCAGGCGGAGGTGGGTTGGGAGGGAGTTCCAAGTCTTGGCGGCCAGGTAGGAGAAGGACCTTCCTCCTGTTGTGGCTCTTCGGATGCGGGGGACGGCGGCGAGGGCGTGGCTGGTCGATCGAAGCTGACGGGTGGGAGTGTAGAAGTTGAGGCGGCTGTTGAGGTATCTTGTTCCTTGGTTGTGTAGGGCTTTGTGAGCGTGGGTGAGGAGACGGAAGGTGATTCTCTTGTTGACTGGGAGCCAGTGCAGGTCTCTCAGGTGTCCGGAGATGTGGCTGTGCCGGGGGATGTCGAGGATGAGTCTTGCTGAGGCGTTCTGGATCCGCTGGAGTCTCCTCTGGAGCTTGGCGGTGGTTCCGGCGTAGAGGGCGTTGCCGTAGTCCAGACGGCTGGTGACGAGGGCCTGGGTGACCGTCTTCCTGGTCTCGGTGGGGATCCACCGGAAGAACTTGCGTAGCATGCGCAGGATATTGAAGCAAGACGAGGAGACGGCGTTGACTTGTCTGGTCATGGAGAGGGAGGAGTCCAAGATGAAGCCCAGGTTGCGTGTGTGGTCTGGCGGTTTGGGTGCGCTGCCCGGGGCGGGGGGCAACCAGGAGTCGTCCCAGGCGGAGGGAGAGTAGCCCAGGATGAGAACTTCCATCTTGTCTGTGTTCAGTTTCAGGCGGCTGGTCGTCATCCACTCGGCTACGTCTTTCATCCGTTCGTGTAGGTTGGCTCTGGCGATGGCGGGGTCGTTGGTGAGGGAGAGGATCAGCTGAGTGTCATCGGCGTAGGAGATGATGTTGAGGTTGTGTTGGCGTGGGATGGCCGCAAGGGGGCTCATGTAGACATTGAAGAGGGTGGACATTAAAGAGGGTGGGGCTGAGCGAGGAGCCCTGAGGGACCCCGCAGATGACTTCGGTGGCTTCTAATCTGAACGGGCGAAGGCGGACTCTCTGTGTCCTTCCGGCGAGGAAGGAGATGATCCACTCCAGTGCCTTCTCCTGGATTCCGACGTTGCTGAGGCGCTGCGCTAGGGTGCGGTGGCAGACGGTGTCGAATGCCGCGGAGAGGTCCAAGAGGATGAGGGCCGCTGTTTCTCCGTTGTCGAGCAGGGCTCGGATGTCATCGGTGGCAGCGATGAGGGCGTCTCGGTGCTGTGGTTGGCCCGGAAGCCAGACTGCGAGAGGTCGAGGGATCCATTTGTCTCGAGGAAGGCGGCCAGCTGCTTGTTGACGTCCTTCTCGATGACTTTGGCCAGAAACGGGAGGAGCGAGATGGGGCGGTAGTTTTTGAGTTCAGTGGGGTCCGCTGACGGTTTCTTAAGTAGAGCGCTGAGTTCGGCGTGCTTCCAGCTCTCAGGGAAGGTAGCGGTGTCGAAGGAGGTGTTGATGATGTCCCGAAGGTGGGGTGCGATGACAGCGTCGGCTTTGTTGAAGACGTGGTGGGGGCAGGGGTCGGTTGGAGATCCAGAGTGGATGGTGTTCATCGTGCGGATGGTGTCTTCGGTGCTGATCGGGGTCCAGGCGCGTAGGGTGGTGGTGGGGAGCGTAGGTGCGGCCGTGGGGAGCGTTGGTTGAGTGCTGAAGCTGTTGTGAATGTCGGCGATCTTGTTGTGGAAGTAGGAGGCGAGGGAGTTGCAGAGGGCTTGAGATGGTTCTCTCGAGGGCTCGGCAGTGCTTCTTGGAGATCTTGAGTTCGTCGGTGAACCAGGGTGCTTTCTTAATATTAATAATAATAATAAAGAGTTTTATAGAGCACGATCAGCTGCCTCACAAGGAGGTATCCCGGCGCTGTAAGAACAGAAAGGCCAAAAAGTTGTGTGGCAGAACTTAGCGTTGTGAGGTGAAAAGCCAGGTTTTTAACAATCGTTTAAAACAGGCTTCAGAAGGGGCCTGTTGAAGAGCAGGAGGGAGAGAGTTCCATAGCCCCGCCACATTGGCCGAGAACGTTCTTCCGCCCAACCGTGCCCTTCGCACTCGAGGGACCACAATCTTCACCTGCCCGTTGGAGCGGAGGGACAGAGATTGGTGATACCTGGGGAGTCTGACTTTCAGATAGTTAGGGCAGGTGCCAAACAGGGACCTAAAGGCCAGCGTCAGGGCTTTGAACTTAATCCGTCTGGCCACTGGGAGCCAGTGCATCGCCCGCAGGTGCGGAGAGACTGGGTGTTTGAAAGGAATACACCTCAGCAGTCTCGCAGCCGCATTCTGCACCGTCTGAAGGCGCTGGATTAGATACCGGGGGAGGCCCAGATAGAGTCCGTTAGCGCAGTCCAGCCTCGATGTTATTGTGGCATGGACCACCGTTTTGCGACACTCTACTGGCAGAAGTCTCAAGATCTTGCTGCTGGGTCTGCAAGGGGGGTCCTCAGTGGGGCGAGGTCGTCTGCGCAGCTGCTGATCCACTTCGTGAGGTTGTCGGCGGCCTGGCTGGGGTTCGCTGAGCTGGTGGGGGGGTGCTGGCTCAGGGATGCGGCGAGCTGTTCGGCTGTGATCTTGTTCCAGCTTCTGCGTGCACCCTGTTGCTGGTGGTGGTGGACCATTGTTCTTTTGAAGCTGAAGGCCGCTCACTAAGCATTCCTTCACTGACCGTGGATCTCTTGCTGTAATTTCCTCCCCGCCTACCGGACCAGCCTGCCTCCCCACTTGCTCGCACTCGCTGGTGGGAGCGTTTTCTGCAGTCGGCAGAAGCACACACTGCTCCCAGCGGAGTGCGTTGTGGGTCGAGGCTTGAGGGGGCATTAATTTGGAACTACTCCGCCCGGGGGACTGCGAGGACCAGCAACCCCTGAACTAGCGCAGCTGGTGCCTCTTCCCCCGGCGGCCCCGCCCTTCAACCTCGCTCTATTTACTTTTCGCGACACCCGCTCCGCGGGTGCCGCTCACTAAGCATTCCTTCACTGACCGTGGATCTCTTGCTGTAATTTCCTCCCCGCCTACCGGACCAGCCTGCCTCCCCACTTGCTCGCACTCGCTGGTGGGAGCGTTTTCTGCAGTCGGCAGAAGCACACACTGCTCCCAGCGGAGTGCGTTGTGGGTCGAGGCTTGAGGGGGCATTAATTTGGAACTACTCCGCCCGGGGGACTGCGAGGACCAGCAACCCCTGAACTAGCGCAGCTGGTGCCTCTTCCCCCGGCGGCCCCGCCCTTCAACCTCGCTCTATTTACTTTTCGCGACACCCGCTCCGCGGGTGCCGCTCACTAAGCATTCCTTCACTGACCGTGGATCTCTTGCTGTAATTTCCTCCCCGCCTACCGGACCAGCCTGCCTCCCCACTTGCTCGCACTCGCTGGTGGGAGCGTTTTCTGCAGTCGGCAGAAGCACACACTGCTCCCAGCGGAGTGCGTTGTGGGTCGAGGCTTGAGGGGGCATTAATTTGGAACTACTCCGCCCGGGGGACTGCGAGGACCAGCAACCCCTGAACTAGCGCAGCTGGTGCCTCTTCCCCTGGCGGCCCCGCCCTTCAACCTCGCTCTATTTACTTTTCGCGACACCCGCTCCGCGGGTGCCGCTCACTAAGCATTCCTTCACTGACCGTGGATCTCTTGCTGTAATTTCCTCCCCGCCTACCGGACCAGCCTGCCTCCCCACTTGCTCGCACTCGCTGGTGGGAGCGTTTTCTGCAGTCGGCAGAAGCACACACTGCTCCCAGCGGAGTGCGTTGTGGGTCGAGGCTTGAGGGGGCATTAATTTGGAACTACTCCGCCCGGGGGACTGCGAGGACCAGCAACCCCTGAACTAGCGCAGCTGGTGCCTCTTCCCCCGGCGGCCCCGCCCTTCAACCTCGCTCTATTTACTTTTCGCGACACCCGCTCCGCGGGTGCCGCTCACTAAGCATTCCTTCACTGACCGTGGATCTCTTGCTGTAATTTCCTCCCCGCCTACCGGACCAGCCTGCCTCCCCACTTGCTCGCACTCGCTGGTGGGAGCGTTTTCTGCAGTCGGCAGAAGCACACACTGCTCCCAGCGGAGTGCGTTGTGGGTCGAGGCTTGAGGGGGCATTAATTTGGAACTACTCCGCCCGGGGGACTGCGAGGACCAGCAACCCCTGAACTAGCGCAGCTGGTGCCTCTTCCCCCGGCGGCCCCGCCCTTCAACCTCGCTCTATTTACTTTTCGCGACACCCGCTCCGCGGGTGCCGCTCACTAAGCATTCCTTCACTGACCGTGGATCTCTTGCTGTAATTTCCTCCCCGCCTACCGGACCAGCCTGCCTCCCCACTTGCTCGCACTCGCTGGTGGGAGCGTTTTCTGCAGTCGGCAGAAGCACACACTGCTCCCAGCGGAGTGCGTTGTGGGTCGAGGCTTGAGGGGGCATTAATTTGGAACTACTCCGCCCGGGGGACTGCGAGGACCAGCAACCCCTGAACTAGCGCAGCTGGTGCCTCTTCCCCCGGCGGCCCCGCCCTTCAACCTCGCTCTATTTACTTTTCGCGACACCCGCTCCGCGGGTGCCGCTCACTAAGCATTCCTTCACTGACCGTGGATCTCTTGCTGTAATTTCCTCCCCGCCTACCTGACCAGCCTGCCTCCCCACTTGCTCGCACTCGCTGGTGGGAGCGTTTTCTGCAGTCGGCAGAAGCACACACTGCTCCCAGCGGAGTGCGTTGTGGGTCGAGGCTTGAGGGGGCATTAATTTGGAACTACTCCGCCCGGGGGACTGCGAGGACCAGCAACCCCTGAACTAGCGCAGCTGGTGCCTCTTCCCCCGGCGGCCCCGCCCACCACCCTCACGGATATTAGTGTCAGGTCCGTATCCGCGACGCGGGACGCGCGCGGGTCGTAGCACGGGGCGAAGCCCGGGCCAAGGGCGGGCCCGTTTAAGCCCGTTCAAGACCGGCCAAGACTGGACTGGGCCACCCTATTTGGTTTTATTTAATTTTTATTTTTCGTTAGCCCTGTTTATTTTATTGTATTGTTTATTATCTGAAGTATGTCTCCAAGGGGCACCAGGAGCAATAAAGCCCTTCGCGTTGCCCAAACCACCGGCCCAATCGATCAGTTTATTGCCAAGGCAAACGATGCCATTAATCAGGGCGTACTACTGCTGGAGCGAAGGGTCTCTCAGGATTTGAGCGCCGCTAAGCGTTCCTCTCTGGGCCTATTGGCGACGGTCAAGTCCCCGGCCAATCCCCCAGCTCCAGTCACTCTCCTAACTAACCATGCTGTTCCTCTTCCAGTTCCAGCTATTGTGGACTTATCAGTTTCACTCGAACTCTCAGCCCTCCAGCAATCCCAACTATCATCGTCACTGGAGCAGACCCCTGCCCTCTTCAACTCCCCGAGCAGGGTTGATCCCATCTCCACTGTTATACGGGGAATTAGGGAGGGTGCGATTCCTAAGAAAAAAAAGTCGAAAAAGATCCCCCGCCACATTAGGAGCCCTCAGCTAATCGACCGCTCCCAAAATGGGTCCCCAAAAACTCCGCAACTCAATCCACATCTTATATCTGTTCCCTACTCTGCTAACAAAGCAGCCCCCCCGCCTACTGCAGGGGCTCTTTCCCCCAATGTTACTCTAAACCCTTCCCCCACGCCACTCATTTTCAGTCCTCATGCTAATACCAGTTCAATCGCAGATTCAAGTAGTTGTCCCTCCGTGTCTAACAATGAGCTCCTTGATAGCATCGGGGCACTACTCAAATCTTATCTTCAGCCGCTTGAACACATTCTTACCAACATAGCGAAGCAGCTAGATGTGTTATCATCAACACTAAATCCTATTACAGGGCCACATCTTGCCCAACCCTTAGGTACCAAACCTATCCCCAAAAATTCTAGCAATACAGTTAAGGTAACAAGTTGCCCGGCAACCAGCCGCCCTGTCACAGCAGCTACTAGCTCCACCACAGCAACATCAACCAGACCCAACCCCCCTCCAACAAAGATAGTAAATGTCCCCACTCCAACAGTTCCTTCTCTTCCAACCCCTGTCCCTCTGCCAGTTCAGCCCACTATTCCTCCCATTAAACATTCTAACTCACGTGTTCAACACAACACCGCTCATAGGACTAGGAGGAAGGGAAACCCTCCAATCAATCTCCCTCCCGAAGCAGCACCCTTCGTCGTTATTATGACGGGGGTTCCAGAGCTGAACCCAAGTTCGGATGAACCCAGTTGGTCCCTTAGAAATAAGGTACTACACTGGTTATCCAGTAATAGGCCTCTCCCCCCTTACGCTAACAACAGAGTCACCTCAGTGCGGCGAGTCCCTTGGTTGGGTAAAGCACATAAAACACTTCAGGGAGACTGCGTAATAGTGAATTTTGAAGATCCTAACACAGTTGAGCATATCTGCTCCTGGGGTCCTCAATATACCTCTGATGGCATTAGCACCAGAAGACTTTCCTTCTTTTACCCCCCAGTCCAGCACTATAACACCGGGCCAGAATGGAACTGGACCCAAGTTGGAAATTGGAATCCTAGACGGGAGTGGAACAGCAGATTAAGGTATGGGGGGAGTGACGTAGCTCCCCCATTTGGCTGGGATGGAATCCCATTGTCCAACAGATATGACTGTTTGGAAATGGTAGATTGACCATCACCTCCCTCCCCTTACGTTATTCTTTCATCCTCTTCCCCAGATCACCGTGTTACGGCACAGACCTCGGTCCCACGGCCGAGAGTAACATCTCTCCCTGCTGTACCCAACTCAGATGCACCTATTTTAAATCTGATAACTGCTTTATCCACCCCTCCCCGGTCTTCATTCTCTATTACACATGTACCTGCTATCCCCAATCTCTTACCCGCCAACACCCCTGTCTCCTGTTTTCCCCGAAAACAACATCCTTCCACACATGTTACTCTGCCTACACCGATTACTGTCAAAGGTTCTCCTCCATCGTTCCATCTTTCCGTTCTATTCTGGAACGTAGCGGGTCTTCGCTCAAAACTGAAAATCAAATCCTGGCTGGATCTAGTCTCTTCTTTTAAAATAATTTGCCTCCAGGAAACATGGGCTATAGACCCGATCCACCTTAAAGGTTACATTACTTTCCACTCACCTGCCAGTCCTACTACTCACGGCAGATCTAAGGGGGGTTTAGTTGTTTATCTGTGTAACACCTTATCGTTACTGAAATCATCTGTTCTTCATAATACTCCGAATTTTCAAATCATTTTGGTCAAATTCAGTAAAAGTATTGTTTATCTTTGTATTAATTTTTATAACAATTTTAACGCAGCTGACTGCATTAAATGTGTGAAGGAAATTTCTTTTTTGATCAATGACTATTGTAACAACCATTCAACAGTACAATGTCACACAATCTGGGGGGGTGATTTCAATGTTTCACTGTGCCCTAATTATAGTAAAGGAATCTGCGGTTGGCAGGACGAAAACGATTGCCCACTAACTCACCTTACCCATACCTGCGTGGGCAACGCTTTGAATGACAGCCTGGTTGAAATGGAATTAGATTTTGCTAACATGTTGGTTGATCCCCCTATTGAGTTCAAGCCTACCTTTCATGGTAGAGGTACGCTGTCCATTATTGATTTTATTTTTTGCTCAACAATGCTGAAAGGTAACCTCCAACGGTTTAACACGGGGTCTAATATTTTAAGTGATCATTACCCCAACAGTATTATTCTGTCAATCCCGCATGGTGGCTCCCAACCTATTAAGAACAGCCACCTAACTCAGGAGTCTCTGGCCATGGAAAGAGTGAATGGTTTCACGGTTAAATGGTCTAAAATTGACCCCTCAGCTACTAATGCCAAAGTTATTTCCAATTCCCTTCCATGGATAAATAATTGTCTCGCTGAAGACTCCTCTCCCCAGCTGATTTTAACTAGCTTCCAAGAGATCCTATTAGTAATGCGTTCAGTGTTATCCCGTAAACATAACCCGGCTATGAAAGGTTCTATGGGATGGTTTGACAAAGCTTGTCGCAAAGCTCTAACAGCCTTAAAAAAGGCCACTAACAGCACTATCAGAATTCCTTCCCTGATAGCTAAACTGAGAAAAGACTACAAAAGGGCCCAACAGCTTTGTAAAAAGGCACTAAGGAAAAACCTATGGGATCAATTACACGACTCCTGCTTAACCAAAGATAGCGCCCAGTTTTGGCGCGTCATCAAATCACCTTTTTTAGCAGATGATAATTCCACGCAGCACTTAGATGTTGCAATTCCTGCAGAGCTTTGGGTGTCCTATTTTTCAAAAATATTTGGGGGGCACCTCGACCCACCCCCACTACCAGACACCCCACGTGCAGATCTCGATGGTGCTCCAACTTACCCCATCGACTTGCATTTTACCTTGGGTGAGGTTACGCATGCTTTATCGCGTTCTAAAACAGGAAAAGCGCCTGGCCCAGACGGTGTCCCTCTGGACATCTTCTCTAGCAACCTAGACCTGTGGGCTCCAGTCGTCACCCAGGTGATGGCGGCAGCTTCGTCTAATGGCCTTTTGGATTCTTGGTCCTCCTCCATACTACTGCCGATCTTTAAAAAGGGGGACCGTAGCAACCCTGCCTGCTATAGGCCAATTTCCCTCCTGGACTCTCTGGGGAAGGTCGCTGGGCGCCTACTCCTGGAACGACTCCAGGACTGGGCGACGGAAAGTAACATCTTAACCGATCTCCAGTACGGGTTCCAGGAGGGCCTTGGAACGATAGAGCAGGCACTAAACCTAACCTTATTGATTGGCAAGTATGTCGGAGCGAAGCGCGGCAACTTGTATGCAGTCTATATCGATCTCAGTTCAGCCTTCGACTGTGTGATCCACTCCAGGCTATGGTCCATTCTGAGCGAGCTTGGAGTGGATCCCCCTCTCGTTAACTTTCTGCGCGAGCTATACTCCGACGCTACTGCGTGCGTGAGGTTTGGGCTAGCTGGAGAATTAACACCTTCTTTCCCCGTTACGAGAGGAGTAAGGCAGGGTTGTGTCCTGGCCCCTTTCCTTTTCAACCTATATACCAACGGGGTTGAAAGGGCTTTGTTAGAGGGTAGCCAGGACCTTCCTGCCATTAACCACCGCTTAATCCCTGCCTTACTGTACGCAGACGATTCCGTCATTCTAGCTAGGACCCTCGTTCAGCTACAGAAACAAGTAGAAAGGTATAACCAGTTCATGTCCTCCCTGGGACTAAAGGTTAACAAGAGCAAGACTTTCGTTATGCATTTTGGCCCTAAGGTAAAACATCCCAAATCTATTTTTCTAGATCAGGTCAAACTGGAGCGTGTCAGGGAATACCCCTATCTAGGCATTCAAATGGATGACCAATTATCATGGAGACAGGCTGTGGTATGCCGAAAAACGCACTTCCAAAGAGCAACCTCAGCCTTGGTCTCCTTTTCTCGTAAATTGGGTAAACCTGCTCCCAAAGAGCTGCTTAAAATCTACCAAGCTAAATGCCACAGCGTAGCCACCTATGGTGCTCCCGTTTGGGGCTATGCCCAGGTAGATAGCTTACAATCTGTCCAAACCAAGTTTATTAAATATATCCTGGCTTTGCCTAGAAGCGCTCCAATATACGGCTCCCATATCGAGCTGGGCATCGATTATATAACAGACTGCATCAGATGCCAGCCGATCCTTCTATGGCGCCGTATTTGGTTAACACCTCAATGTCATCTTACCCGCTCCCTTCTCCAGGATTGCCTTACCCTTGAAAATTGGCAAAAATTCCTTGGTTATTGTACGTTTTTAATTTTTTTAGGGATATGAATTGCGATACCTATTTCTCTGAGCCTCAGTCCCTGTCTGACATTAGTAAAAAGGCACTGAAAATTCTCTGCATGAACCATCTGAGACAACTTCGTCTGTATACAGAGATACTGAAGCCAAGCAACGCGCATATCCTATCCATACAAACCACCCCTGGTACCCAGCCTTACTTAACTTTTTTTCTATCTAATTTTGAAAAATATGTGTTAACAAGATTTCGTTTCAATTTATTCTTCCGTCTTGTTACTTTCCCTGTTGAGCATAACTGGTCGCATGAAATGGCTAGATGTCCGTGCGACGGTATTTCTGTTCAATCAAATATACACACTATTTTTTTCTGTCTTTATTTTGCGCACCCACGTAAAAAATGGCTAATCCCCCTCTTACGTAGCATGGGGCTGAGAAAGTGCCGACCAGCCTTTCTGGCTCTGCAGATGCTGGACACTCCCTATGCTGCCAAATGTGTGGCACTCTTTTTGAAATCTTGCTTAAAAGCCCGCAGTATGATTGAGTCTTCTACCATATGACCTGCTATTCCCCATGCCTTGTGTATTTTTTTGTAATTGCTGTCTTACTTTTAATGTTGTACCACGTTTGTATTTTATTTCTCTGTATAATTTTATCAGCGCATCCAAGAAAAACTATGTTTGTTTCTTCTTTTTTTGTCATATTGTACTTTTTATGATTGAATACTTTGTCAATCGAATAAAAGTTTTTGAATCGAAGCTGAAGTGGATGCAGCTGTGGTCCGTCCAGTGGAGTCCGGTGGTGTGGCTGAAGACGATGTCCTTGCTGGATGAGAAGACGGGGTCGAGTGTGTGTCCTGCGTAGTGGGTGGGGGTGGTCACCAGCTGTTTGAGACCGACGTTGGCGAGGTTGTCCAGCAGGGTGGTGGTGTTGCGGTCGTTGTTGTTCTCCAGGTGGAAGTTGAGGTCCCCGAGGAGGATGTAGTCAGCGGAGGGGAGGGCGTGCGGGGTGATGAAGTCGGTGATGTCTTCGCTGAATTGTGTGCGGGGTCCCGGGGGTCTGTAGATGAGGGTGCCTCTGAGGGTGGTCTTCGGGTTGGTGTGGATCTGGAAGTGCAGGTGTTCGGCGGTTGTTAGGGTGTCATTGGTGTTGGTCGTGATGCGGATGGTGTTTCTGTGTACGATAGCGAGGCCTCCTCCAGTTTGGTTGCCGTGGTCCCTCCGGGTGATCTTGTATCCGTCCGGGATGGCGATGGCGATGTCGGGTGTCAATGTCGGGTGGCGATGGCAATGTCAATTGTCCTTGACATTCTACCTAAAGTTACAGGTACTAGAAGGTGGCGTTTTAACAATGCTCTCCTCTTAGATCCAAAATTCACTGCTTCCTTTACTACCTTTATCGATGAGTTTTGTTAGATAAATCAGTTCCAATCCATGCCCTTCTGAACTGTATGGGATGCATTCAAAGCCTCATAATTGGCTTCGTTGCCCAGAAACAATAAAACGCCCGTAAATTCACCAAGGTTATCCTTCAGGACATAAAGAGACTGGAGCACTCTTATTACACTTCACACTCAAAGGATTGTCTAACAGCTCTTGTTAACGCCAAAATGCAATTTAACAAGAAGTCAATGGAGAATGCCTCACCATACTTGTTGAAATCTAGCGCAAAATTTTATCGGGGTAAAAATAAAGCAGGGAAAATATTGACCAATTATTTAAAAGTTAGACATAATAAATTAAACATTGAATCTATCTATGATGAACAATCATATTTAAAATTTAAGAACGCTGACATTTTAAATGAATTCTCTCTCTTTTACAAATCATTATACGATTCTTAAACACAAGCCACTGATCAATCCTTGTTAAACTTCTTCTCCAACATCCATAAACCTCAACATACCCTTCCAGACTTATCCTCCCTGGAATTAGATTTAACGCAGCAAGAACTATTAAAGGCTCTCCAATACTTCAAAAAAGATAAAGCACCGGGATGGGATGGTTTCACTGTCGAATTTTATCTTCATTTCCCTAAACTTGTAATGCTCAAATTACAATCCTTAATACATTTCTTTAGCATATTAGGTGGCTCCTCTGGTTCTTTCTCAGAAGCACATATTTGCCTCATCCCCAAAAACAGGTAAAGATCCTAAATATTGTAAAAACTATAGGCCTATATCCTTGGTTAATATTGACTACAAAATCTTCCCCAATGCTTTAGCTATACGATTAGATTCCTACTTAACAGACTTGCTGGGAAAAGAACAATCTGGATTTTTCAAGGGTTGTTTCATAACTGATAATACACAACTCCTTTTTAACGTTTTATGCAAATCTTCCCATTTAAAACAATCCCTTGTGGCAATAGCACTGGGTGCCAAAAAGGCGTTTGATAGGGTCGAGTGGACATAATTGTTTTATGCCCTCAAATGGTTTGGTTTTAGCCCTAAATTTACATCCTTAATTTCTCTTCTCTATTCTAATCCTCGTGCGGCAATATGCGCCAACGGTTTGATCTCTCCATTCTTTGATCTAGGGAGAGGAGTGCGCCAAGGTTGCCCTCTTTCCCCCTTCCTTTTATTTTGGCTTTGGAACCTTTTCTCTCTAAATTACGTCAAAATCCAAATTTACATGGTTTTCAAACGTCAAACTCCCACGTTAAACTTGCAACCTATGCAGATGATATTTTGCTTTTTATGTCAAAACCAAATGATTCCATCCCTGCCTTCTTGGTAGAAGTACAGGCATACTCCGATATTTCTGGTTACAAACTGAATAATGATGAATGTGAGATTTTACCCTTAACTAAATACACTTTTAAGTCAGATTTTAGTGCTTCCAATTTCACATGGAGTCCTAACCACTTTAAATATCTGTGATTACATGTCACTCCTTCAATTCTGGACACAGTAGCATTATGCATGAACAAATGCACTCAAAAGATTTCAGACCTAACCACTAAATGGCATCCCCTCTATTTATCCTGGTGGGGCCACTTGGACACTATAAAGATGATGCTGTCCCCTATAGTTCTATATGCCATTTCTAACATCCCGGTCCCTATTCCTGCTAAATTTTTCAAGAAGATTAATTCTATCCTTTCTTCCTTATTATGAAATAATAAGATGTCCTGAATGTCTTTTTATAAATTAACTCACCATAAAACAGAAGGTGGAGTTAATTTTTGTGACTTTTAGGCATATCAGAAAGCATTCCTCTTGCGTCAAGCCTTTCTTTGGTTGCTTGATCCTACAGAAGAATGCCCTCTATGGACTACAATTGAGCGACTTTTTTTGTCCCCCTTTTCCTTTTGTGAATACCTTTCCTTTTCAAAGGTTTAATTTGGATCCATCAGTTACTCTCACAATCGGATTTTCTACCCTTTTCCTCACTTAGTCAATTATTCAATCTGCCTGGCTCACCTATCCATAAATACAATTTACTTTAAAAAGTTGTGATGGATACATACAACCAATTATCTGCTCCACCAATTGTTTCCACCATTTCAGACCCTTCCTCACAACTTCACACTTTGGTAAAAACTATACCCAAAGCTTCCACACTATACAGATATTTACAAGGCGAAGACAATGTTAGGCAGAAATCCAAAACAGAAGAGTCAATGGAACGAGATTTCATGTTATCCTGGCCAGTGTCTTTATGGAATAACTTATGGACCAAGATCCGTAAATCATCCAGAACAGCTAACATAAGGCAAACATTGTTTTTTGTTTATAATAGACTTTTGTTAACACCGTATGCTTTAAGTTAGAGATTTATGACTGTACCTGATACTTGTTGGACATGCTCCTCTCCACATGCAGATTGATTTGATACGCTTTTCTCTTGTCCAATTATACATAATTTATGGAAACAAGTGTGGTCCCAAATTAACATGATTTTTGGAACTGAGCTTTCTTTTTCTTTTATTAATGTTTTCTTAGGATGTCTCTCGTTCTGCTAGGAGAATGTTATGCTTAATGTATACATTATTGATATGTTATTAGCGGTCTCCTTGCAGCAAATTCCTATAATGCATGGTGGTATGCTGTTTGCCATAATCACAGGTTGGACACCTCCTTTGTGTCTCCTATACATATGGCAACAAAACGTCTCGATTTGTGGTCACTCATTATATTATACCTTGACACAAATGCCAGACCATGTTCCCAGATACAACCATCTCAACAAGAAGTTCTAAAACCCCCCTTGAATCCCCCAAATGTTTCTAGATTATTTGTTATTTCCATTGCTTTCCATGGTTCATTTTTATCGTTTTATTCTTCTTTTGTAATGACATGAGTTTATTTTTGTGAACTGTGTATTGATACCTTTATTTCTATCAATAAAACTTTTTTGAACTTTAAAAAAAAAACATCATTAGTCTTACTGTTTAAATTCAAATTTTGCCTATGCAAGGAAATACCACCTTTCAACATAGTTGATGTAAAACTAATTGCTGAAATCAAAGACTTCTTTTGCTTTTTTTTACGGACTGTGAAATTGGTTAAAATTATTAGTATACTTAACAAATTGGAAACAACCTTTACAATGCAGTCATTACATCGCACTACATTTACAACACATTCATTACATCACAACTTCCTTTATAACGCATGTCACTACAACACAGCCATTACATTGCATGTCACTACAACGCATGACACTACAACACATGTCACTACAACACAGGCATTAGATTGCATGTCATTACAACGCATTGTACCCCTACACTATCCAACTCTTACCCTACTGTTACACCCCTGGAGTTAGAATAGAAATTTGTACCCCTACACTATCCAACACTTACCTTAAATGCAATGTAAAGGTATGCGTTATAAAGGTATAATGCGATTTAATGGAATGAGTTGTAAATGTAGTTTTAGAGAATTTGTTGTAATGGCATGCAATCTAAATGCATGTGTTGTAAAGGATGTTGTGATGTAAAAACTGCATTGTAAAGGCATGCGTTGTAAATGTATGTGTTGTAACGTCATACATTCTTAACAAATGGTATGAAGGCTTCATTATTACCCCATGGATGAGCTAGTCCAGTGTTTAATTTGAGCCAGTGGTTTCTGGTGCTCTGCACAGGTACTTAATTGTCAACAGGCACATCTGATAGTATGCCACATGTTTGTGCTGTCTGGCTAATTTAGAGATGAGCACAACAACAATTAATTCCATACAGATTAAAAAGACAAATACCTATCACACAGCCATTCTTTTAGTTTTAAGGGAGTGGACTATACTGAATTGTCACACTTGTAAAAGTATGATTGTTAGTAGTTGTGTGGCAAATGACAGCGCTGTCAGGGGCAATGGGTGGTGCAAGCTGAAGTTGCCTCCTAACGGTCACCATGGAACTTATGTTTTAACCTTTTATCATAGATTTGTTTTTTTTACATTGCATGAACTTGACTCAAGAGTACTTTTGTGCCACTGGAAGATTAAGGGCCGTATTATATCTTTGGCAGTCCTACAGCGGACGGTGTGATGTGTCGTTAGCTGTAGAACCACCAAAGCCATGGTGTTACTGTGCACCAGATTAGGAGTTAACCCTGACCTGGTAGGCTGTCCTGCAGCGGTCTGCTAGGTTAATAGAAAAGTATATCATGCATACCACTGCAGTCAGAGCAACAACTGCACCATACTGAATGGTGAGGCATATGTGAAACACCGTGCAGAAAGGGGTGGGTGCAAATTGAAAATCTACAAGGGCACATGTGCCCTCCCCTCATAAAGCACCAGGCCCAAGTCTGGCAGGGGGCCTAATGACATTGCGCCATAATAACACTGCGCCACTCTTTCCATGGCAGGTTCACCGCCATGAAAAAGACAGTGAAATAGCAACTGGGAATATGCTTGGCGATGCCGGCTTTGGCACGCCAGCATATTCCTGCCAGTGAAAGACCGTAGTCCCAGCAGAATCCTTGAACCCTTTGATGCTGGCGGTCTTGCGGTGGTTCAACTGCCACAGTTGTAGTCTTGCAGGTGGTTCCGCAGTGTGACAGTCGTCGGACCACCACCATGGATACGGCAGTCCTATGGACAGCCTTACTTGTAACAAGGGCCTAATTTGCCCAGAATCACACAGCTGCAAGCAGACCACCGAACTCGTCTCCGGCCAATAGGGCACTTCTCCACAAAGTGTTTAATTGAAACTTTTTATTAGCCTGTGTTGCAAGGGATATTTCAGTGCAGCAGCACCATGATCCCAATAACCAAGAAAATAAATGCTGGACCCTCATAAGCACCTTTCAAAGCGCCTGCTCATAGCGTTCAGTGCTGAGTGAAATGCTTTGCCAAGGGGTTCTCTGTGTAGTCCACCCTTATTTCCTCAAAGTCCTCTTGATTATCAGTGACAATAAAACATACAGAAGCAGTGTGCTTCTGTTTACAAAAGGGGGCACATAAAATGGTCTTGTGCGCCAGACGTTGAGCATTAATGGTCTCAACAAATGTAAAATGTCTCTTTCAAAAATGATAATAAATAGACCAGTTTCCATTTCCTGTTTCACCTGTGTGTTAGCCATACTTTACACCTGTAAATATTTTGCTACTAATAAAAAGTAATTTAAATATCGAAAATAATGGACGTTTGTGAATAATCAAGGGTTGAAAGAGAAACTGGAATCAATAAAATTATGTTTGCGATGATACTTCTTGTACATTGTGGGATGTTCTAATGAGAAAAATGCCACATATAATTCCCCCACAAGATAAAGATGAGAATATACATCTATGCTCAGTATATATGACCAGGAAACCCACATTTTGATATGCAATGAATAAAACAATTTTCAACATCTGTTTTGAATGCGCCCTTTAAAATATTTGCAGTAACCCAAAAGCTTACAATAGGAAAGAGAGATAAAAAACATCATAGAACATTTATTAGGCTGTGAAAAGAGTAACTGAAACCAACAAATCTATCAGGAATTGACAAATGTTTTGCTGTAGTTGTCTGTATTATGTCTGGGGGCAGACTCCCTCATTCTTTAATGTCAGTAGTCAATAAAATGAAAATATTACACTGGTTGTATCATTTATCACCAACGATTCTTTGGGGAATGAACAAAGACAAACAATTCTTCACTGGAAAAGCAAAGGAAAACTTATAACCAATTATACATAGTAACTTAATAGAAAAACCTCTTGAAAAACGTGGTTTGGTAGCTGCTAAGCTGCAGCAAGTAGTTTGTTTGACACCACATTGTCGACGTAATATCATGGACAAAGGCAGCAAAATAAATACCTTAATAGTAAAGTGATTCATAATTTTGCTTTGGTAAGATCAGGGTAGTTTTCGGTGTCAACTTGACATAATGCTTTCAAAATGCGAATGTTCTGCATGACTTTTTTTAAGGTCAGAACTTCAATTCGAAATGATGTGTTTCACAAAAACATTACCAACTGGTTTTAAATAGCATACTTGAGTATAAACGTGCTGATCGTAACACAATTTCAAGTACAATAAAGGTTCAAATGATGGACATATTTTAGTATGAAAAAGTATTTTTGTCTATATAGAAAATGTGCATGTTCAAAGACAATTTAGAAAAGAGAAAGCTGTAGGATTTAGCAATCTGTTAGTAATACCTGGAGGGGGGAAAACATTGTCAAAATTACGAGGCTCTGCAAAAACGAATGAATAAAAAAATATGTATGCAAACAAAAATGAAGCCAAATAAAGATTTAATACAAACACCAAATGGGGTGTGGACCCATGAGGAAAAATGTATTTGTGTAAGTGTTATTCCGATCGGCTTTGTGTGTAGGAAGATAGTAGATATACCCAGCACAGCTGTCTCCATCCTTAGTTTTCCCTGGAGAGCATCTCTCGTCATCGAATTCCTTCTTCGTTTTCTGCTGAAAGGAATTATAAGGATTGACTTGAACCTCATAAGCTCACGCTCTGATTTTGCTCTGACACTCTGTAGGAATGTCATTAAGGGGGAATAAACTCAAAACACCATTGCATATTTTACCTGCTCAAACGTGTATTGTGGTTATGTGGTTTAAAGTCTAACTCAGGAGTTGGGAACTTCTTGAAAATAGATCCCCTTTGCAAAATGTACTTTCAGATGATTTGGATAAACTAAGACATGGGCAAAAGAATCCTCAAGTGTCCAGGTCACACTCAAAGCTTCTCTACAAGCATTACAATGTTTGCCATGAGTCTTAACCTATTCAACGTCCATTATCATTGTTATGTTCTAATTTACAACAATATCTCCCAATGGCTACAGTGTAAGTCTGCGCAAAGAGCTAGGCTCGCGTAGTTTGAGCTACTTCGCACTACGCGAATTTTACGTAGCACAGTGCAAACATGCGTAGAGCTACTTCGCAAACTAGGCCCAGGGTTACGTACAGTGACATTAAAGAGGCGCATCTGTATCATGTGCCTATTTTAGTCGCAGCTTCTCCGTATTTGCTACAATTTCTATATGAACTCCCACAGTCTAATTTACACTGCAATCCAGAAGGAGATATACACTGGCCAGTGATTGTGGTAAGCAGAAGGGTCTTCCAATGCTGCATGCTCAAGCTGGCTTTAAAGAACTAGAAGCCTCTAGACCCACAGGAAAACCTGCCACGCAAAACTTGCAGGTGGCAGATGCTACAGAAGATCAAAGTTAAAGATTTTGGATGTAACACTTCAAGTGAAGCTCTCTGGGAAAGGCAAATCAGACACCAGCATCAACAGATACTAAGGGCTATAGCTCCTGATCACAGCCCATCCATTGCAGAAAGTATTGTTGCAAATTAGCATAGCCTGATAAGCAGGTGAGCGGAATTTGCAAAGTGGAATATTGAGTTAAACTCTGGTGCTGGAAATGCTTGAACGTATTTACTAAATGGAACATTGAGTTAAACTCTGGTGCTGGAAATGCAACATGTGGCCCTTGCAGGTCTTAGAGGTACAAGAAGGAAATAAAGTTCCACACTGCGATTCATATAGGGAAAATATCATTCTCCTCAAAGTAAACACTATGAGGCTTATTTATGAGAGTCCTGCACTACATTTGCCCCATGTAAAGTGGTATATGTGAGACACTGGGCTCTCATAAAGATTTATGGAGCCCTGCGTGGCTTTGAATGGCCTCATAAATAAGGAGTAAGGCGACGCAGTGCCCATCAATTTGTTGCCTTGCTCTGTGCCCCGAAGGAGTTCCATGGGCATTGCAGTGGGTTTTCATGTTCAACACCCATGGTGTTTGATGCTGCCCCAGATTTCCATAACCATGTAAACTTGGAGAAGCACCAAATTCGTATGCCTCCAGAGGTAATGCGTAATGAGAAGAAATACCTTCACTTCTCCTTATTTTTTCCTCCTTCCATGGAAAGAGGAAACACCTTTAACGATTGGTTTTGTGCAGGAAGGTGTATGATTACGAGTTGAATCCTGGCAGGCGTTGCATTTCGCGGCTGTCCCATGGTGGTGCCTTTTTGAGCTTGACTCAAAAAACATCTGTTTATCCTTTGGTGGGCCATATATTACTAAATATCCTTCACATTCGTCTATCACACACAACATCCCTACATACGAAGAGACACAGAATGTCTCTTTGTGTCTTGTGTGCCACTATGCAGATGCACTTATGGAGTTGTACAAATGGATTTATTTGAAACATAAAACAAATATATATATATATATATATATATATATATATATATATATATACATATATATATATATATATATATATATATATATATTACCTACTGGCGGTCGCCAGTAGGTATATATAGTTAGGATTTTTTCTCTATGGGATTTTTGAAAATTCTATGTCTAATAACTTTGGCGTTTGTGGACGGAATTGGCTGAAATTTTCAGGAAAATGGCACATTTTGTTTCTGAGCAGCCCCTGAAAATTTTGGGGGGGTTCGTCAAGGGGGGGCCGAGAAAAAAGGGGGGTCCCAAAACGCGTTTTCCCATGTTAATTTCCATAGGGCGGTTGGCCTCACTTTTAGCCCGAACGGCTGAATGGATTTGCACGAAACTTGGCAAAATTGTAGGGACTGGTAGCCCGATGTGCCTTTTGTAGGTCTCAATATATGTGCTGCAGTGGATTTTGAGAAATTAACGTTTAAAAAAAGATATATATCTGTAACAGCGGACTGGGCAGCGGCCCAGGACGCGGACTTTTCGCGCAACGGAGCTTTGTGAAGCGAAGCTGATTGGTTCTCCGGCATCTGTCAACATTCCAAACAGTCCGTAGCGGCCGCCATCTTGTCTCTCGGTAGGATCGAGAGACAAGAGGAGGTCAAAACAAAGGGGGAAATAACTATAAGGGGGCATAGTAGATCCTCGCTGACCCTCTAGGTTTGATGTGGAGGTTTTAAAAGGGCCCCGCGGGGCAAAAAATAATAATAATAATAATAATCGAACGGCTGAATGGATTTGCACGAAACTTGGCAAAATATTAGGGACTGGTAGCCCGATGTGCCTTTGCTAGGTCTCAATATATGTGCTCCAGTGGATTTTGAGAAATTAACGTTCAAAAAAAGATATATATCTGTAACAGCGCTCCGCTTCGCGTAACGGAGGTTTGCGAAGCTGATTGGTCATTCTGTCACTGGGCTATAGTTGGGCTACATCTGGCTGATATTTGGGCTACATTTGTTTTTTTGTGTGTCTGGCGGCCATCTTTGGGCTACATTGGGCTACATTGGGCTTCATTGGGCTACATTCGGCTAATTAGCAAATAGCTCATCGCAAACTAGGAATGGTAAAGAATCGCTATTTATTCCTTAAAGTTCGCTATTTAGGAAATGCAAAAAACTTTGATGATACATATGGCGGTTCATCTCTAACAAGATAAGAAGCATAGGGATACATTTATGATGACTGGCGCATCACCAGGGATGTGTTAGTCATTCTGTGCCGCTGTTCCGTCACCTATGGTGTGCTGCATTTACAATGCGGCGCATCATGGGGCAAAAACAGCACAGATGCGTGATGTATCTGTGCCGTAAAGGTGGCGCATTGCTGGAGTTGTATCGCAAGTGTGATGAAGCTCCAGCAAGGGTCGGGGGTGCCCCTGTCGCAGGGTTTCTGTTCTCACACAGAACTGTGGACAGAGGATTGGAACCTCGGCGAATGCATTGCTGGAGTTGTATCGCAAGTGTGATGAAGCTCCAGCAAGGGTCGGGGGTGCCCCTGTCGCAGGGTTTCTGTTCTCACACAGAACTGTGGACAGAGGATTGGAACCTCGGCGAATTAGGGTGTCCCAAAACTCACGTTAGTAATCAAAAACTCCTTAGCAAGCTAGGTACAGTGTCACATTGGATATAACAAACTCTCAATGTTTAGCCAATCCAGAATATGAACTTATAGTACCTCAGGATACGTGGAACTCATGAACAGTCGGTCGTTATAGATTTCTTAGAAACCAGAACATGGAGTTAAGAAGAACAGATGTGTATTTGAAATGTTTATTTACTAATGCCGTCTTCTCAGGCGTAGTACCTTAGATAATAAAAGTACACATATTATCAGTAGCAAAATTACCAGCATAGTTACTAGTACATAAAAAGTGAATGGTGATAGTATGTTAACATGCTGTAAATGAATAAGAGTTAGCAACACTTATAAGCAGTCGCGGGCCGTGGAGGGAGTTACGGTGAGGCAGGGAGGCGGGGAGGGGGAGAAGCAGGGTGGAGAATACAAGTACACATATTATCAGTAGCAAAATTACCAGCATAGTTACTAGTACATAAAAAGCGAATGGTGACAGTATGTTAACATGCTGTAAATGAATAAGAGTTAGCAACACTTATAAGCAGCCGCGGGCCGTGGAGGGAGTTACGGTGGGGCAGGGAGGCGGGGAGGGGGAGGGGCAAGGTAGAGAGGGCTCCACCCTGCTTCTCCCCCTCCCCGCTTCCCTGCCCCATCGTAACTCCCTCCACGGCCCGCGGCTGCTTATATCTCACCCTCCCTAATACACATATTATATTATTTGCTAAGAAGGTCTCTTTGTGTTGGTTTAGGGCGTGCCCATACTTTAGTGTCTTAGATTTGAAGGAATCACATCAGCATACACCAGCTCTCTCTTCATGTGAACCGCATCAACTGTTGTGTATGTGTGTTCGGCAAAGCAATATAAAACCCGCCTCATGCCCAGAATTGGCAGAAGTTGCACTTATGTTATGAGTATGAAGTCGTGGAGATCAGACCTCATAACAATTCTGTATCGTGTTGTTCTTGAAACTTTAGCACTCGCTGTACAGATATAGTTTAACAAGTAAAGCAGATAGTAGACCAATAACATATTATTCTCATGTAAACCACGATGAACTACTAGGTGGAAAGCTAAAGCAACAACTAAGTGTCTTGTGCAGAAGTTGCAAAAAAGGAAAAATGGCGTTTAAACCGGTAATGAGCCCATGCTAACTTAACACGGTGTAAAGATATCCAGGACCTAGATGACACCTCCCCATGATCCGGAAACGAACTGAATAAGATAATAGAAGTGCCATCTCATGAGAGCAGATTGCAAGTTTATATGTGGACGGTCCGCAAGGTAAAGCATTAAAAACTAGGAAAATGTAATGCTAAAGAAAAATAAAACAGCCAAGTACTTTATCGAGTCTTAAGCCAATAGGCAAGGTAAATAATAAAAACTTGACAAATAAGTCAATGAATTGTCAATGAAATGCTAGTACTCAGCATATCAAACATGAAAAAGGTCTATGACATAACTGTGTATGCAAAATAAGCTGCAACAGCCTCCAATAGGAAGTCACCGTCTTCATCCGAAAACAGTTCAGCCATCCAATTTAAAAGCGGAAAAGAACATACGTGCTCTCCCAGCACCGGATCCTCTATCACCATCAGAGGACAGCTCGGTGGGTTTTCAAGAAAGCTCTGTTCCAAGAAAGACTGTGCTGCCGCCAGTAAATTCCAGGGACCAAGTAGTCCATGCATCAATGCCACAGCCATAATCCTTTCGCCAGGACAAACCAACTCGTGAGTAATGATAGGAGTCATCAGCTGATTAAAGTCGACGTCAGGAGAAACCGGTCCGCAGAGACACAAATCAATGGCCCAATCGAAATCACAGGTCAGGCAGTGAAATACAGGCTGGACACAGGTGAAGTAGGAGAATCGAAAAGATAATCCATATGCCGTGCTTAATATCGCCAACGGCATTGTGCCATAATATTCTAGCATGCGATTGCGGAACAGTGTCAGCAGCTGCAGGGTGGGAGGTTGCATAGGAGGGACATCCATATTTAAAAATGTAAAAAAGCACAAGAGCGTCCGCTGGTAATGCAAGTAAAAATGCCAATCCACGAACCAGAGTGGAGAAAATGGAATGAAAGGAAGCAGGGATGACTCCAAAGATTTTCTCAAATGAAGTCACGAGACCACTGGTAACAATTTTAAAAAAGTGCGCCAGGGACTTTGTGGAGGATGCGTTAAAGATAGTCGGAAACATGTTGCTGAAATTGAAAGGCAAATCTTAATTGAAAAGGGTGTGCACCTCTGTACGGGTGTTCGCTATGTGAAGTACGAAAGTTTCACGGGCCGAACTCAAGGCCACCTCTCTCTGAGACAAAAGAGCTCTTATTTTTGCCATGCCGTTGAAACGTGTCCCAAGGTTGGTATTTGTGGCCAGATCGAAAACTCCCTATGTTCATGTGTGGGAGGAAATAGAACATTTCTGCAGCAAATAACCCGTTCACTTACTGTTACGATAAAAGGAATACTTTTAATTAACTCAGAACAATCTTCATTATTGAGCATCAAATAACTACCATTTTCCAACAACTTGAACGTGGGGATGATAGCAGGAACTGGCGTGCCTTGCAACACGCAAGCCATATTTGGTCGGTGTTTGTTGCATGAACCGTGTAACTGTATGTGCCTACACATTAGTGAATGATCTGGCGTCTCAGTGCATTCCTCTCCATTCAGATAAACTTCTTGATCATCTTTGAAACATCTGTATGTGTATGGAAGCGACCAGACCTCATGAAGAAAAGCACTACCTAAAGGTTCATAACGACCTATTGGTATATATTTCATACAATTTGAAAACTTATATAAAGCAAAAGGCAGCGTTATTAAACCGTGGATAAGGCATGTTGCCAAAAAACCCGCAATCCTCTGCTGATGATGTCACTGAGCATGTCATGAATGATGTAATATGTGACATCATCAGCAGTGGATTACGGGTAATAGTATCTCTAGTTTACTCCCCTATAGCTGTCTTTCTTTTAACATAAGTGTCTGTTTCCTTCCCTTATACTTACTGTTTTTGGTTCGCTTCCGGTTCGCGTACCGGCGAGCGAACTGGGAAGCGAACTAAGAGAAATAGAGGTTGGCACAGTTCCAAATATTGTACCAATTTTTTAATAACGGGGAGGTAGTTCTGAAAAGAACTTTTTTTTTATTTTTCTGAACATTTTTTTTACTGTTTTTGAATTTTTCGGAACAGTTTTATATTTTTTTGGGTTTTTCTTGGAGGGGGCAATGAAAACGATTCATTGTAAAGGGCTCAACAGGAGCAACAAAACAAAAAAAAGAAGTATTTATTATTTTGGGCGTTTCGTACAAACTTGCATATGATAGTCAATAGCTCTGTTGATCAGAGTGATGCTTTTTTCTCCGTAGGAAATGAATCCATCGCAAAATACGCAGATGTGTTTTACATCACCAAATCTCATTTGTATATTTGGCACCATCTCCCTGCCCTCTGGTCCCGTTACTTCCGGTACAACAGATCTTCTGGCCATAATAGGGAGATTATCTAGGTCGTTCCGAAACTGTGCAGCACTGTAGTTGTTAGGATGCCACCTAGTCATATGGCGATGCATTGTGTAGTTTCCGAAACTGTATTTTTTGTCGGTCCCTCTGGACAGTCTATCTTGACATATAAGGCAAGTTACGTATCTTGCATTTACTTTTTTCTGACCTTTGGGAATTTTAAAAAATTGCCAAATGAAGTTTTCTTTCCGGTGAGACGTCCTGGGCTGCTCAGGCAAAAACTGCCTCTCTTCGTGCTCGTCCTCCTGTTCCTCTTCTTCTTCTTCTTGTTGAATTATAACTTGAGCAGGTGGTCCACTCTTCCTTGGATGTGGTGGAGGTGGTGGGGAAGCACCAGCTGAAGCTACTAAAGAAGCCATTGCTCAGTGATCACAAAGGGTCTTTCTCTCACAATGATGAAAGTCAGAGTGAGGAAAGAAGGAGGGATTTTCATCATTTGGGAAAAACAAGAGTTCTCAACCAATCAAAAGTGTTCATTTTAGATTATATGACCTAGTCTTACATCATTAGGAAACCAAAAGTGAAATGAACCAATGAAAAGTGTTATTACCAAGTCACATGACTTGCTGTGTTTACGTTAAGCGCTTTGCAGGGCCTCCCGGTTTGCTTCCAGAAACCTGCGCTTTGCGACTCGCTTCGCGTACCAGTTCGCTAACGTAGTACGTCATATGACGTATCACGCGACAACGTGAAACGTCATGCGGACGGGAGGCGTCACGATGTTGTTTTGTAACGCGGCACTTGCGGTAAAGAAACGTTTACCGGCTCGCGGTCTATTTCGCGGCATCAAGGTCAGCTAACGGGAAGCTTCCCGATTTGCGAAGCGGGAACGAAGAAAAAAAAATATTTAAAAAAAAAATTATTCATAAACATATAAAATATATTTTTGGATTTAAAGAAGAATACATTTTACAGCTACAGATATTAGCTGTTAAAAAAACAATGAAATTCACAGAAAAAACCATAGGTTATGGACCATATATAGTTAGGAATTAGCATTTACAAAACCTTGAAAATTCACTGAAAAAACCATAGGTTATAGACCATATATAGTTAGGAATTAGCATTTACAAAACCTTGAAAATTCACTGAAAAAACCATAGGTTATAGACCATATATAGTTAGGAATTAGCATTTAAAAAACCTTATTTTACTCACACAAAACCATTGAAATTCCATATATAGTTAGTTGCACTAACTATATATCGCGCACCCGCAATCCACTGCTGATCATGTCACATATTACATCATTCATGACATGGTCAGTGACATCACTGATGACATCACTGATGACATCTCAAATGACATCACTGATGACATCACTGATGACATCTCAAATGACATCACTGATGACATCACTGATGACATCTCAAATGACATCACTGATGACATCACTGATGACATCTCATTTGACATTACTGATCACATCACTGATGACATCATTCATGTGATAATACGATAAACCTCTTCAGACTCTAATATAACCTTAGATACACTCAGTGTAAACAGACACTCATAGACTGTCACTCATCCATGGAGTTACTCAGACACTTAGTCAGTCATGCAAAGAATCAATCACACCTCCATTTCCTCAACTATACAGTTATACACACCTTACTTATTCAAACATATACTAAAACATATTTACTCACTTATACAATCCTGGATACAAGTTCACAATGATCCATACAGCCACTCACACATTCACTGGCTCTTATGCACAGTTATTTATATATGGTAACTCTCACATGTACTGTGTTTTACATATGTACTTACTTTGACATGTAGCACTGAGATATCCATTCACTCACCAATACACTCATGCACACAGTCAACCGCCCATACAGCTGTTTCCACATGCACTTTTGAACCCATACATCCAGTCAATCAACTGCTCACACATCTATGCAGAGAGTCATACACCTCCCAGCCAACACACACACACTCAGTCTCCCATACAAATGCTTGGGCAACCAATCAATAACCCATACAGTTAATCATATAGCTAATGATCAACACATGCAGCAGTTTACAGAACAACAGACATAATGATGCACAAATTAAGACAGTTTAGTCACTAACCCATGCACTCAGTGAGACACATTTAATCAGTCACTCATACAGTCAGCCATGCCCCTACTAAATCCTTCATCAAGACACTTATACATCCATTCATTCTTCAATATGTAAGACATATTTTAACTTTACAGAATTATACAGTCACTGGATGACGTCATCAGTGATGTCATCAGTGATGTCATTTGAGATGTCATCAGTGATGTCATCAGTGATGTCACTGACCATGTCATGAATGATGTAATATGTGACATGATCAGCAGTGGATTGCGGGTGCGCGATATATAGTTAGTGCAACTAACTATATATGGAATTTCAATGGTTTTGTGTGAGTAAAATAAGGTTTTTTAAATGCTAATTCCTAACTATATATGGTCTATAACCTATGGTTTTTTCAGTGAATATATATATATATATATATTACCTACTGGCGGTCGCCAGTAGGTATATATAGTTAGGATTTTTTCTCTATGGGATTTTTGAAAATTCTATGTCTAATAACTTTGGCGTTTGTGGACGGAATTGGCTGAAATTTTCAGGAAAATGGCACATTTTGTTTCTGAGCAGCCCCTGAAAAGGTTGGGGGGGTTCGTCAAGGGGGGGGCTGAGAAAAAAGGGGGGTCCCAAAACGCGTTTTTCCCATGTTAATTTCCATAGGGCGGTTGGCCTCACTTTTAGCCCGAACGGCTGAATGGATTTGCACGAAACTTGGCAAAATTGTAGGGACTGGTAGCCCGATGTGCCTTTTGTAGGTCTCAATATATGTGCTCCAGTGGATTTTGAGAAATTAACGTTTAAAAAAAAGATATATATCTGTAACAGCGGACCGGGCAGCGCTCCAGGATGCGTACTTTTCGCGCAACGGAGCTTTGTGAAGCGAAGCTGATTGGTTCTCCGGCGTCTGTCAACATTCCAAACAGTCCGTAGCGGCCGCCATCTTGTCTCTCGGTAGGATCGAGAGACAAGAGGAGGCCAAAGCGAAGGGGCAAATGACCATAAGGGGGCATAGTAGATTGTCGCTGACCCCCTAGGTTTGATGTGGAGGTTTTAAAAGGGCCCCGCGGGGCAAAAAAAAAAATAATAATAATAATCGAACGGCTGAATGGATTTGCACGAAACTTGGCAAAATTGTAGGGACTGGTAGCCCGATGTGCCTTTGCTAGGTCTCAATATATGTGCTCCAGTGGATTTTGAGAAATTAACGTTCAAAAAAAGATATATATCTGTAACAGCGCTCCGCTTCGCGTACTTTTCGCGATACGGAGGTTTGCGAAGCTGATTGGTTTTTCGGCGTCTGTAAACATTCCAAACAGTCCGTAGCGGCCGCCATCTTGTCTCTCGGTAGGATCGAGAGACAAGAGGAGGCCAAAGCGAAGGGGCAAATGACCATAAGGGGGCATAGTAGATCGTCCCTGACCCCCTAGGTTTGATGTGGAGGCTTTGAAAGGGTCTCGCAGGGCAAAAAAAAAATATACAGTTTTTTTAGTTTTTTTGCGTGGAGTGCGCCCGGTTCGCGAACCGGGAAGCGTTCTGGGGAGCGTACTTTCTTGAAAATTAGTGAAAAAAGTTAGAGTAAAATAATAATTGTGAGTGATCAGATGTAGGGTAGCTCTGAGAAGAGCTTTTGGGTTTATGGTACATTTAGGTACTTATAAGTAGGTACCAATGCACAGTCTTAAATTCAGAGTGAAAACTCTGTTGCCCTCATCTGAGAAGTGAACTCCATCTCCTCTGTAGATATCTTGCATGTAGTAACGCAAGTTATTGTTGTACAGGGAGCCCATTCCATGGTCTCTCATGTAAGCTGAAACAGATTTGTTTACATGCTTCCTCGATTTCTCAATTTGTGGACAAAATTGGTTCGACCACCTCCATTTCTGTCTTTGGCATATATTTGAATATACCAAGGCAGTCTGAGGAAAAAGTGCCATCAATTGCTCAAAGGTGTCCTTTAAAAGCATTTCCAGACCTACCCCAGTCAAAGTGCCCAAATCATTACCTCCACAGTGCACAATTAACAGGTCAGGTTTTGGCAAATGCATAAAGGTTTTCACCAATGGTATCAATTGGTGACATTTTAATCCTCTGTGGCCAAACCACTTAATTTCCACATCTTGTAAATTGAGGTTAGGTAAATTCCTGTTTTCAGCGTACCTTTGAGCCCAATAGATGTAACTATGTCCAACAATCTAGACAGAAAACATGGTGAGAGAAGGTTCTGCTGCAGTCAGATGAAGTGTGGCAATGAAATGGCAGTTGAAAAAATGAGAGTGTAAAATGAAAAAAACTGAGGAGTTTCTGTGTTAATGAAGCAGTAAGAGTGATTGGTGGATTTTGATTGCTGAAAACAGAAAGTTAGTGTGCATGGATGAGTTCGTTGAAAGATGTATTTTGAGTGGCGAAGAAAAAATCATTAAATGAAAGAATGCTCTGGATATGCAGGTGCACTGAGAGTTCAGAGTTCAATTGCAACATTGTTGTATGAGAGGTCTTGCAAGAGGTGGTTGCTATGCAGAAAAAGCAGAGAGGGGGCAGAGGGGGGAAGGGTTTTGCTTTGAAAAAAAGTGAGGGAAGAGTTTTGATTGGGTGACATGAGAGATATGTGTGAGGAATTACAGCATTTCTGTGCTTTTGATAGCTGCAGACTCTGGAGTGCATACCTTTTGCGCTGCTGAAGACAAATTGGTGTGTTTCTGAGACTGTTTTGAAACTCAAAGTATTTGCTAAGGTGAGAAAAGATTTCTTTAATTTAGATAGAAAATAGTGTGCTTTAAGGAGAAAATTATGAAGAAAGTTGTGTTTTTCAAATGTTGCTTTGTCTCAAGTGTTTCACAAATAGATTTTGTTTCTTTGAGAAATTGGAATTGGAGAAAATGTGAAGTATTAGTACTGACAGGGCTTTTATGTGCATAGGAGCTGTGGAGTGTTTTCAAATTATGACTTGTAAATCGTTTTTGAGAAAAAGCAATGGTTTTAATATTGATGAGAAGGACATAATGGTGTCTGCTTCTTTATAAGGTAATTGAGAGTCTCTGATGTTATTTTTCCCATTTCAATGTAAGAAGTTTGTCTGTGGAGCAAATTGCTTGTAAATATGCTCCCACCTGTGCATGGCAAATTTAGATTTTGAATGTTTCCGTTACATAGGCATGTTAAAGGTGACTGAAACATGCTGCAAAGGCAATCAAAAAATGCTTTTATGTGTCTTAAGGACATTTTAAGTCATTTCCCCATGTGCAGTGTTTTCAAATTATGAGTTGAAAATTGTTTTTGAGGTAAAGGAATGTTTTCAAAATTTATGTGCGCCATATGACCCCAAATTTCTTTTTCAGGGGTGCAGCAGGGTGTTCTTGAGACACCCCTGCACCGTCGGAAAAATTCGTAATTTGCGATGAGGTAATTGCTAATCGCAAATTGCACCTTCATTCCTATGGGCCTCCTGCTGCATGGAAATGAATGGGTAATTTGTAATTAGCAAATAGGTCATCGCAAACTAGGAATGGTAAAGAATCGCTATTTATTCCTTAAAGTTCGCTATTTAGGAAATGGAAAAAACTTTGATGATACATATGGCGGTTCATCTCCAACAAGATAAGAAGCATAGGGATAGATTTATGATGACTGGCGCATCACCAGGGATGTGTTAGTCATTCTGTGCCGCTGTTCCGTCACCTATGGTGTGCTGCATTTACAATGCGGTGCATCATGGGGCAAAAACAGCACAGATGCGTGACGTATTTGTGCCGTAAAGTTGGCGCATTGCTGGAGTTGTATCGCAAGTGTGATGAAGCTCCAGCAAGGCTGAGGGGTGCCCCTGTCGCAGGGTTTCTGTTCTCACACAGAACTGTGGACAGAGGATTGGAACCTCGGCGAATTAGGGTGTCCCAAAACTCACCTTAGTAATCAAAACCCCTTAGCAAGCTAGGTACAGTGTCACATTGGATATAACAAACTCTCAAAGTTTAGACAATCCAGAATATGAACTTATAGTACCTCAGGATACGTGGAACTCATGAACAGTCGGTCGTTATATATTTCTTAGAAACCAGAACATGGAGTTAAGAAGAACACATGTGTATTTGAAATGTTTATTTACTAATGCCGTCTTCTCAGGCGTAGTATCTTAGATTATACAAGTACACATATTATCAGTAGCAAAATTACCAGCATAGTCAGTAGTACATAAAAAGCGAATGGTGACAGTATGTTAACATGCTGTAAATGAATAAGAGTTAGCAACACTTATAAGCAGCCGCGGGCCGTGGAGGGAGTTACGGTGGGGCAGGGAGGCGGGGAGGGGGAGGGGCAGGGTGGAGAGGGCTCCACCCTGCCCCTCCCCCTCCCCGCCTCCCTGCCCCACCGTAACTCCCTCCACGGCCCGCGGCTGCTTATATCTCACCCTCCCTAATACACATATTATATTATTTGCTAAGAAGGTCTCTTTGTGTTGGTTTAGGGCGTGCCCATACTTTAGTGTCTTAGATTTGAAGGAATCACATCAGCATACACCAGCTCTCTCTTCATGTGAACCGCATCAAGTGTTGTGTATGTGTGTTCGGCAAAGCAATATAAAACCCGCCTCATGCCCAGAATTGGGAGAAGCTGCACTTATGTTATGAGTATGAAGTCGTGGAGATCAGACCTCATAACAATTCTGTATCGTGTTGTTCTTGAAACTTCAGCACTCGCTGTACAGATATAGTTTAAGAAGTAAAGCAGATAGTAGAGCAATAACATATTATTCTCATGTAAATCACGATGAACTATTAGGTTGAAAGCTAAAGCAACAACTAAGTGTCGTGTGCAGAAGTTGCAAAAAAGGAAAAAATGGCGTTTAAACCGGTAATGAGTCCATGCTAACTTAACACGGTGTAAAGATATCCAGGACCTAGATGACACCTCCCCATGATCCGGAAACGAACTGAATAAGATAATAGAAGTGCCATCTCATGAGAGCAGATTGCAACTTTATATGTGGGCGGTCCGCAAGGTAAAACATTAAAAACTAGGAAAATTTAATGCTAAAGAAAAATAAAACAGCCAAGTACTTTATCGAGTCTTAAGCCAATAGGCAAGCTAAATAATAAAAACTTGACAAATAAGTCAATGAATTGTCAATGAAATGCTAGTACTCAGCATATCAAACATGAAAACGGTCTATGACATAACTGTGTATGCAAAATAAGCTGCAACAGCCTCCAATAGGAAGTCACCGTCTTCATCCGAAAAGAGTTCAGCCATCCAATTTAAAAGCGGAAAAGAACATACGTGCTCTCCCAGCACCGGATCCTCTATCACCATCAGAGGACAGCTCGGTGGGTTTTCAAGAAAGCTCTGTTCCAAGAAAGACTGTGTTGCCGCCAGTAAATTCCAGGGACCAATTAGTCCATGCATCAATGCCACAGCCATAATCCTTTCGCCAGGACAAACCAACTCGTGAGTAATGATAGGAGTCATCAGCTGATTAAAGTCGACATCAGGAGAAACCGGTCCGCAGAGACACAAATCAATGGCCCAATCGAAATCACAGGTCAGGCAGTGAAATACAGGCTGGACACAGGTGAAGTAGGAGAATCGAAAAGATAATCCATATGCCGTGCTTAACATCGCCAACGGCATTGTGCCATAATATTCAAGCATGCGATTGCGGAACAGCGTCAGCAGCTGCAGGGCGGGAGCTTGCACAGGAGGGACATCCATATTTAAAAATGTAAAAAAGCACAAGAGCGTCCGCTGGTAATGCAAGTAAAAATGGGAATCTACCAAGCACAGTGGAAAAAATAGAATGAAAGAAAGCAGGGATGACTCCAAAGATTTTCTCAAATGAAGTCACGAGACCACTGGTAACAACTTTAAAAAAGTGCGCCAGGCCCTTTGTGGAGGACGCGTTAAAGATAGTCCGAACCATGTCGCTGAAATGCAAAGGCGAATCAGTATTTAAAAGGGTCTGCACCTCTGTACGGGTGTTCGCTATGTGAAGCACGAAAGTTTCACGGGCCGAACTCAAGGCCACCTCTCTCTGAGACAAAAGAGCTGTTATTCTTGCCATGCCGTTGAAATGTGCTGCCAAGGTTGGTATTTGTGGCCAGATTGAAAACTCCCTATGTTCATGTGTGGGAGGAAATAGAACATTTCTGCAGCAAATAACCCGTTCATTTACTGTTACGATAAAATGAATACTTTTAATTAACCCAGAACAATCTTCATTATTGAGCATCAAATAACTACCATTTTCCAAGAACTTGAACGTGGGGATGATAGCAGGAACTGGTGTGCCTTGCAACACGCAAGCCATATTTGGTCGGTGTTTGTTGCATGAACCGTGTAACTGTATGTGCCTACACATTAGTGAATGATCTGGCGTCTCAGTGCATTCCTCTCCATTCAGATAAAGTTCTTGATCATCTTTGAAAATCTGTATGTGTATGGAAGCGACCAGACCTCATGAAGAAAACAACTACCTAAAGGTTAATAACGACCTATTGGTATATATTTCATACAATTTGAAAACTTATATAAAGCAAAAGGCAGCGTTATTAAACCGTGGATAAGGCACGTTGCCAAAGCAGTCAACCTTTTGGATTTATACTGGAAATGTTAAAGGAAGAATTACGGAGTAGGGCCTGTAAATCTTTAATGGACAACGAGTAAAATTACTCCAACCATCATATTCCTCTAACTCCGGGATAGTAGGGGTGTTTAATTTTTTAGAAGTAGCCAATCCAAAGCATTTGGTCTGGGAAATTGTTTCATTCACAAACAACATATGATTTGGGATGAGACATGCACGGTGGAAAGCCTCAGTGCCTTGTACCTGCCAGGTTCGTGAACCCCAAACTGATGTAGATCCTGGATATTTTTACTCTGTGTTACGTTAGCATGGTCTCATTACTGGTTTAAACGCCATTTTTCCTTTTTTGTAACTTCTGCACACGACACTTAGTTGTTGCTTTAGCTTTCAGCCTACCTGCGTCAAGATCTATGCCTGCTTCAAGCAGGCGCAGGGTTTTGATGTAGCTTTGTCCTATCTGATTGTAAATGCGGCACACCGTGGGTGGCAGAGCAGCGGTGCACGTTAACTGGTGCATCCCTGGGGATGTGCTAGTTAATATAAATCTGCCCCTTTACATTTAATTATGTGCAGGGGACACAGAGTAGGTGAGGTTTATCCAAGGTTAAGAAGAGATGAGTCCTGTTCAGTGAAAAATTGGAGATAGGCTTCAGTATATTATATACTTAAGTAGTGTGTTAAGTTTTTGATGACTGTTATTAATTTACTGTTGGGTAATAGTGGTTAATAACATTTTTTATTATATTTTACCACAGATTCAACTGCAGATTATTTCAAGATTTTAGGATGCCTAGCAAAGAAAGAGTGAGAAAGGCTGCAAAACGTCAAAGACAGCAGGACCATGGAATAATGCAGCAGTCCTCTAACAAAAAGATTTGTCAAGTCACCAAGAAAGCACCGGGTAAGAGTCCAAAAACAGTCATAAGAAATATGTGTAGTAAAAAAAATATTACTACAGAAAATGTTTCAGTCCAGAAAAGGAGAAACAATTCAAATGGTAAGGAAAGGCCAATGAGAAATGTTACTGCTAGAGTAAGAGATAACTCTATGCATGAAAGTAGAAGGAAACAACAGTTTAGGGATATTCGTAAACGAATGTTCCGCAACAGGATAATTGGGAATTTGTTAAAAAATATTAAGAAAGGTCAACAGAAAGTGGTTTTTTATAAGAGAAAAAAAATAGTTGAGAAAGTTATTGATCAGGCATTTGAAATTAAACGTAAGTTATTTATTTTGACAATCAATAGAATTAGGAAGCTAAACAAGGTAATTTATGATTTCAAAAGAAATAGTAGATGGAAGAGAATAGTTAATCGTAGTAATTTTTGTGAAGTTTTTTCTGGAGAATGGATGCATAGTTCAAGCTCTGAGGCATTTTTTAATGAGGAGAGTTATTTCCAGGATAATGATTTGGTGCATGCAGTTGACACCAGTGGTCGAGCTTATGAAGTGAAAGATGGTTGTCCAGTTGAAAAAGAAAAAGTTGTGAGAACAGAGATAGAAGAGGTGTTAGGTAATGAGGTTTTAGGGAGACGTCCTAAGGGTCCTGTGTACACCTGGAAGTGTAGTAGTATTTGCAGTGTACGACAGGATTCCATCAATTTGCTTTGTGATTTTATACGGTCATTTAATAAGAAAAGTTTGAAGCAGAAAATGAAGTTGTTGCAAGAATTAGATCCTTGCAGAGTGAGAGAAGTGATAGGTTTGCATGGTCATTCACTGGCTTGTCTTTCCAGGAGAGTATGCCAGAGTGTTTTTCATCATTTCAGGATGCTAGCAGTGCATCATAATAAAGTGAGGAAATTAGTTAGAATGTTGTATTATGCTAAGAGTCCAGCAATTATGCTTAAACAATTATGCGCTGCTCTTTTGCATGGTTCTGAAATAGATGTGAAGAATATATGTGAAGAAATTGAGTTTTGTTACTTTGGAAGTAAAGAGGAGAATGTTGAAATTGACCAAGAAGAAGAGAGTAATGTGGAAGATAGTGTACAGGTTTCCAGTACAGATAATTTCCAGAGGGAAATTGCGACGTTTGAGGTGAAATCAAGTGAGAGGCCAAATTTCACTTGTGTGTTGTCGACGCACTTATTATTAGAATCAGACTAAGTTAGTGGATTTATATGGAAAAAGTGAAAGGGAAAATAATAGTGAATGGAAGGATTTTACAACATACTTGATGGTAGAAAATTGTTTTGATTTGGGATTGGATCAACGTGTGTGTACTTATTGTTGTAACAAATTAAATCAAAACCAGATGCCTGCTAGAGCAGTTCATAATAATCTGGAATTGGTTGAGATTCCTTCTGAATTGAAGGATTTAAATACTTATGAATCTATTTTGATTCAAAGTATCCATCCCTTTCAGGCTATTGTAAGAATGGAGCCAAAGACAGGGAAATTGCCTCCATCAGATTTACAGAGAGGATTAAAGGGAAGAGTTGTTTATTTGCCTCTAGATTTGAAGAAAAACATTAACACAATTGGAGTAGAAAAAGTGGAAGAGGAACCTCTTGTTATCTTAGTTAATGGGGTTCCGACAAAGAATAAGAAAATATGGCAAGATTTAGTAGATGTTAGGAAAGTCAAAAGGGCAACATTGTATTTGAAAAAATATAATAAATACTATAAAAATGTATATGTTGCAGAAGAGGAAGTAAGTGAGGAAGAGGATAGCGATTTGTGTGCTGGTCAAATTGAGAAAGTAGAACCCTGTACTAGTGAAGAAATATATGAACATTATAGTGTTCATCCTTTGCATTCCAAGGAAGTCATGGGGAATGCTATTGAGTTGTTTCAAATGAAACAAGCGAAAGGGAGTCCCATTAGTGTTTGGGAGGAAAGTTTGGAAGCTCGGTGTTTCCCACAGCTTTTTCCAACAGGTCAGGGAGGAAGATATGATGAGCGACCTCATCAAATTCCTGCTTCTGAATACCGGACTTTGCGATTGTATGCAGGAGATCCTAGGTTTCGACAATGCATTCCTTATTTGTTTCATCTCCTGTTTGAAAGCGATCTGTCTGGACTGTCATATGCAGTGAACCACATCTTGAAAAGTGGTATACACATGCAAAACATCTCGGCAAGTGACTTTATGGATAAAGTCAATGTCCAAGACAGTATTTTGGATTCTCACCTGATTAATCTCATGGCGTGTCAGCGTGGTACTAATGAGTACTGGTACCGTCGTCATGGTGATTTAAAATGTATGCTGAGGAACTTAGGACCCCCACATGGTTCCTCACTTTGAGCTGTGCTGAGTATGGCTGGGAAGACTTACTTGAATTTCTACGAGAGGCAAATGCTAACGTAGAAAACATCGAATTCAAGACACCCGGAGAACTGTGCTCTTTGGATCCAGTCAATGTATGTAGGTACTTCAATCATAGATTTGAAGGTATGATGTCTTTCATCATGAATAAGAAGAATCCACCTCTTGGAGAGGTGTTGGATTTCTTCTGGAGGAAGGAGTACCAAGCAAGAGGTGCTCCTCATATACATATGTTGCTGTGGATCAAGGATGCACCTAAATTTGGAACGGATGCAGAAGACTCAGTGATGAGTTTCATAGAACGGTATTCTACGTGTGCTGTTCCAAACGCAAAGGAGAAAAAAAGCCTAAGAGAAAAAGTTCTACGTTTCCAAAGCCATCGATGTGGAAAGTACTGTCGTCGTAAATTCCGGAACAAAGACAAGTTCTACACCAAATGTCGTTTCGGCTTTCCACGACCGGTGATTTCTAAAGGAAGAGTGAACAGTTTGATGTCTTCGCTGCGACATAATGTGATGAAGAAATCACCTAAAAACACATACAATTTGAAGAGGAACGAAGAGTCTAAGTACATCAACGACTACAACCCGGTGATTTTGTCCATGTGGAATGCTAACATGGATATACAGTTTGTGGCTGATAACTGTATGGCTGTGGCTCGGTATGTGACATCTTACATCACCAAAAAAGAGAAGACAGAATTGAAGGATATGTGGGAGGACATTTCCCATGAAAAGAGCCTCAGCAAGAAGTTATACAGTTTCAGTTTGAAGATGTTGTTGCATCGAGAAATCGGAGCTTACGAATGTTCTGACCGGTTGTCTTCAGCAAGTCTCTATGCCAAGTCCAGGAGTATCGTTTGGGCGAGTGTTGGTCTTGCTGCAACGCGTAATCGAGTTCTGAAACCTGTGCGGGAAATTGAGTATTTGGCGGAAAAGGAGCCAAACAGTACCGACATTTTGAAGAGCAACATGTTGGATACATATTATCCAAATCGAAGCAGTCACCTCGAGAATGTTTGTCTGTATGAGGTTCTGCAAAATTACATATTCAAGAGGAACATCAAAGAAGATACTGAGAAAGGAGTGTATGCTGTAATAGGAAGTGAGGGATGTCTGGTCAAGCAAAGAAAATGCCACTTGATAAACCATCGAAAATTGAGTGGCGAATCTCCTGAAAAAAAGGAGTTTTTCTATTTAGCACTTTTGCAACTTTTTAAGCCTTGGCGTGCAGAAGAGGAACTGCTTGGAGATTTCCTTTGTTACGAAGACTCATTCAATGCTGCCAAGGAGACCATAGAATGTCCTGCTTTTCCCAAATATGTAGAAATGTTGAATGTGGAAATTGAGCAGGAAGCAACGATTGCAGCCGAGATTGCCAGAGACAGTTCTCAGGACAGTCAGAGTTCTGCTTCATTGAGTCAGGATCCACTAGGAGGACCTCTTATCGAAAATGAAGCTGCCACTGCTATGAATGAAGTGGAAAGAGCCATGGCACATGCTCAGGAGGATGCGGTTAACTTAGAAGAGTTGGAAAGACAACTCAACGTTGAGCAGAGGAAAATATATGACGAACTTACCATGCAAATTGATCATGGATTAAGTCATGACAAGAAAGAGTGCTCATGTACGTCGTTGAAGCCTGTCCGACTGTACGTGAGTGGAGAAGCGGGAACTGGAAAAAGTTTCCTTATTAAAGCAATTTCATGTTATTTGCAGGAAAGGACAGAGTCATCGCTGTCTTGTGTTGTCACCGCTCCAACTGGACTGGCAGCACATAACATTAAAGGGATTACTTTACATCGTTTACTGATGCTGCCAGTGGAGCATGACAACAAATTAGAATATCACAAGCTATCTGGAGATGCTTGTTTTGAAGTTTCAAGAGTCTTGAGGAAAATGAAACTTCTTATCATTGACGAAGTAAGCATGGTTTCCAATGTCATGCTTGCCTTTGTGCATTTGAGAATGCAAGAAGTTCTCAAAACAGAGTATGATGTGTTATTTGGTGGCAAACACATCATTGTTTTCGGAGATCTTCTGCAGCTGACACCAGTGAAAGGGCAACCTGTGTTCAAAATGCTCACGCATGAAGATACCAGGAAGTGCTTAGGGAGCATTGGCAACGTCAATATATGGTTAAACTTCAATTATGCTGAACTGCATGAAAATATGCGTCAGGCAAAGGATGAAGTTTACAAGACTATTCTACAAGATGTTAGAATTGGAAAAGTGACCGAGCATGGGAAAGAAGCTTTACATGCACGATTACTGACAAATTTATATCCAGACAAAGATGTTGTGCCTGAGAATATTTTTCAGAAAGTTACTGAGAAAAAATCTGGAATATGTTTGATGCCAACTCTTGCAGAATGTGCCAAATTCAACAACAAAATGTTGCATTTAGAAAAGCAAGAGATTGTGAAACTGGAAGCTATTGACAGAGTAGAGCATATGGGATCAACAATTATTTTGTCTGAGAATCTGAAAACAAAATTGGATTCATTAGAGAAGAGTATATCTAAAACTGCGGGTTTTGAAAAGACTCTGAATGTGTGCTTGAACTGCCGTATAATTTTAAGAAGGAATTTACATGTTGAAAGAGGTCTGGTAAATGGATCAATGGGTAATGTTGTTGATTTTGTGAAATACAGAAATAGAGATGGAATTGAATTTTTAAAAATTAAATTTGATGGCATTGAGGAAGTACAGCTAATTGCTCGTTGTTCTGCTAGATTTTTGCTTGTAAAAGACTTATATGTTCGTCGTAAGCAGTTTCCTGTTTGCTTGGCATATGCGGTGACAATCCATAAATCGCAAGGTTTAAGTGTAGACTGTGCATTGGTGAATATTGGCAGTTCTGTGTTCAAGGAGGGTATGGCATATGTGGCATTGTCACGAGTTAGGACTTTATCGGGATTGTACTTGATTGAGTGTGATGTCACAAACATTTGTGCGGATCTAGATTGTGTTAAGGAATACAATAGGTTGAGAAGAGAGTATGCACCACATTTGCCTCAGTATCCTTTGTTTGAGAAACGTGTGGTAGGCCGGAAACGAAGAAATGTGACCAATACTGGGGAGGTTGTAGCAAAAAGACGAAAAGTCGATGAACCTGAAATTATAAGCAGAAACAAAAAGGATTCTGTTGAAGATGTTGTTGGTTTTCAATTTGAAAACAGTTCTGGTGTCAACTGTTATGCTAATGTAGTGGTTAATGTTTTGTTTTCTCTAGAAAATGTAAAAGAAGAGATTGTGGTCAATTCTGATCAAAGATTTTGCAGTTTGTTAAATTCTGTGTTAGAGAAATGTAGCACTGATAGAACAAACATAGAAAGTGTGTCTGAAATTCGAAATCTGTTAGACAGATGTTCAGGCCAAACACAATTCTCTCAAAATAGTCAGCAAGATTGTCAGGAGTTTTTAATGTATATGCTTGATGTATTGCATGATGAAGGTGTAGATGTAGATCACCTGTTTGGGCTTTCTTATCAATGGCAGCATGACTGCGAGAACTGTAGGGTATCAAGTACTACTAGTGTAGACTCAGAAAGATTTATATATTTAACTTTGCCAGACAGTAAATCAGTCTCTTTTAATAAGCTAGTAAAAGCAGCTGATCACAACATGGAGTGTAGCCAATGTAAATCTGAAATGATGTCCACATTATTTATACGAACATATGGCCAGTATGTCATTTTAATGTTCCAACGATGTAGGCCTGATGGAACAAAATTGACAACTTTAATTAAAAATGTTGTGGCTTCACAGTTGTCAATATCAGGAAGGACTTTTGTAACTATAGCAATTATATATCATGATGGTCCTTCAATAACATCAGGACATTATACAGCTTATTTAAAGTGTAGAAATGGCTGGTCATTCTGCAATGATTCTGTTTTAATTTTCCAAAAAAAATTGCCATATGACCTTAAAAACTCTTACCTGGTGTTTTTAAAACCAAAATTTTAGGGAAAGAATCTCGGGATGTGCTCTGAGGAATTTCAAGAAGTTCTCATGGCTCCTACACTATTTGGCCTTGAGGATAAGTGTAGTACAGAGACATAACTTCTTACCATAACACTGGACGTCATGGAGAAATACGTGCACTTTGAATGAGTTCAGAAAAACTATTTCTTTTTATAAGCTAATTGAAGCAGCCAATCAAAACATGGAGTAGAGGGAATGTAAGTCTGCAATGCTGTCTACTGTTTTACATTGCTTTGTGATTAAAAGTGATGTAGAGAATTAAATAATTGTACTAGTCATAAAGGTAGTGTAAGTCTGCTTCATAGTAAGCAGTATCAGTGTGATAGGAAATGTAGAACATGATTGAGCAAGAAGGGGAAGATATTACTAGTCCAGGATTGTGTAAATGATCTTCAACATTTTAATTCTGAAAGTTGCGGAAATGCGAAAAGACGGGATTGGCTTACAAGAAATCCAAGAGTTATAAATGGGTCTGACAAGATTTGGCCTTGTGGAAACTTGTGGTAGAGAGCAAGAAGTCATTTATTGTATGTAACATGTTTTTGAAAACGATGGAGGTTTTCTTTCAGAAAGTGGCGGGTTGAAAGTAATAACAGCACAACAGAGTGTAAGCTGTTCATAGGACATCCTTGGCCGTCATGGAAAGTAAGTTAACTTTAAGGAGTTCTGAATTCTGATTTGTTATGTTGTATGGGTTTTTTAAACACAATCATTTTGATTGTGTTTTTTTTTCCCCGCTGTTATATGATGAATACCTTCAAGTCACTGTTTTTAGTGAAATTTGATACATTCTGAGAACAGCAAAAATAAACCATTTAACATGTATAATTAATTCTGTTCTGTTTGCATTTATGATGTACATGTAGAACTGTGTAGGAGGCATGGAGAAGGTGAGGATTCTGTAAGTGTCAAAGTTGTTGCATACAGTGAACACATTCACACATCGGTCCACTCTTCCTTGGATGTGGTGGAGGTGGTGGGGAAGCACCAGCTGAAGCTACTAAAGAAGCCATTGCTCACTGGTAACAAAGGGTCTTTCTCTCACAATGATGAAAGTCAGAGTGAGGAAAGAAAGAGGGATTTTCATCATTTGGGAAAAACAATAGTTCTCAACCAATGAAAAGTGTTCATTTTAGATTATATGACCTAGTCTTACATCATTAGGAAACCAAAAGTGAAATGAACCAATGAAAAGTGTTATTACCAAGTCACATGACCTGCTGTGTTTACGTTACACGCTTTGCAGGGCCTCCCGGTTTGCTTCCAGAAACCTGTGCTTTGCGACTCGGTAAGCGTACCAGTTCGCTAACGTAGTACGTCATATGAAGTATCACGCGACAACGCGAAACGTCATGCGGACGGGAGGCGTCACGATGTTGTTTTCTAACGCGGCAGTTGCGGTAAAGAAACGTTTACCGGCTCGCGGTCTATTTCGCGGCATCAAGGTCAGCTAACGGGAAGCTTCCCGATTCGCGAAGTGGGAACGAAGAAAAAAAAATTAAAAAAAAAAAAAGTTATTAATAAACATATAAAATATATTTTGGGATTTAAAGAAGAATACATTTTACAGCTACAGATATTTGCTATTAAAAAACCATTGAAATTATATATAGTTAGGAATTAGCATTTACAAAACCTTGAAAATTCACTGAAAAAACCATAGGTTATAGACCATATATAGTTAGGAATTAGCATTTAAAAAACCTTATTTTACTCACACAAAATCATTTGGGAAAAACAATAGTTCTCAACCAATGAAAAGTGTTCATTTTAGATTATATGACCTAGTCTTACATCATTAGGAAACCAAAAGTGAAATGAACCAATGAAAAGTGTTATTACCAAGTCACATGACCTGCTGTGTTTACGTTACACGCTTTGCAGGGCCTCCCGGTTTGCTTCCAGAAACCTGTGCTTTGCGACTCGGTAAGCGTACCAGTTCGCTAACGTAGTACGTCATATGAAGTATCACGCGACAACGCGAAACGTCATGCGGACGGGAGGCGTCACGATGTTGTTTTCTAACGCGGCAGTTGCGGTAAAGAAACGTTTACCGGCTCGCGGTCTATTTCGCGGCATCAAGGTCAGCTAACGGGAAGCTTCCCGATTCGCGAAGTGGGAACGAAGAAAAAAAAATTAAAAAAAAAAAAAGTTATTAATAAACATATAAAATATATTTTGGGATTTAAAGAAGAATACATTTTACAGCTACAGATATTTGCTATTAAAAAACCATTGAAATTATATATAGTTAGGAATTAGCATTTACAAAACCTTGAAAATTCACTGAAAAAACCATAGGTTATAGACCATATATAGTTAGGAATTAGCATTTAAAAAACCTTATTTTACTCACACAAAACCATTGAAATTCCATATATAGTTAGTTGCACTAACTATATATCACGCACCCGCAATCCACTGCTGATGATGTCACATATTACATCATTCATGACATGGTCAGTGACATCACTGATGACATCACTGATGACATCTCAAATGACATCACTGATGACATCACTGATAACAACATCCAGTGATTTTTTGTTTCTGTAAAGTTTAAATATGTCTTACATATTGAAGAATGAGTGGATGTATAAGTGTCTGGACGAAGGATTTAGTAGGTGCATGACTGACTGTATGAGTGAGTGATTAAATGTGTCTCACTGAGTGCACGGGTTAGTGACTAAACTGTCTTAATTTGTGCATCATTATGTTTGTTGTTCTGTAAACTGCTGCATGTGTTGATCAGTAGCTATATGAGTAAGTATATGGGTTATTGATTGGTTGCTCAAGTATTTGTATGGGAGACTGAGTGTGTGTGTGGGTGCCTGGGAGGTGTATGACTCTGTGCATAGATGTGTGAGCAGTTGATTCACTAGATGTATGGGTTCAAAAGTGCATGTGGAAACAGCTGTATGGGTGGTTGACTGTGTGCATGAGTGCATTGGTGAGTGAATGGATATCTCAGTGCTACATGTCAAAGTAAGTACATATGTAAAACACAGTACATGTGAGAGTTGGCATATATAAATAACTGTGCATGAGAGCCACTGAATGTGTGAGTAGCTGTATGGATCATTGTGAACTTGTATCAGGGATTGTATAAGAGAGTAAATATGTGTTAGTATATGCTTGAATAAGTAAGGTGTGTATAACTGTATAGTTGAGGATATGGAGGTGAGATTGTTTCTTTGCATGACTGACTAGGTGTGTGAGTAACTCCATGGATGAGTGACAGTGTGTGAGTTTCTGTATACACTGAGTGTATCTAAGGTTATATTAGAGTCTGAAGAGGTTTATCGTATTAGCACAAGAATGATGTCAAATGAGATGTCATCAGTGATGTCATCAGTGATGTCATTTGAGATGTCATCAGTGATGTCATCAGTGATGTCACTGACCATGTCATGAATGATGTAATATGTGACATCATCAGCAGTGGATTGCGGGTGCGTGATATATAGTTAGTGCAACTAACTATATATGGAATTTCAATGGTTTTGTGTGAGTAAAATAAGGTTTTTTAAATGCTAATTCCTAACTATATATGGTCTATAACCTATGGTTTTTTCAGTGAATTTTCAAGGTTTTGTAAATGCTAATTCCTAACTATATATAATCTATAACCTATGGTTTTTTCAGTGAATATATATATACACTGACGAAGGCGTACTGCCGAAACACGTCTGTTTAATTTCCTTTGTGCTTAAAAAATCTGATCCGGATTCAAACCCCCCGCGAATCAATTCATTACAATCAAAACCGTTATCAGAGACAATCAAATCCCATATGTTACAGATACAGGTACGGGGGGGTACCCAACAAGTGCTACATATATAAAAAGAGAACATAATAAGCAAAAGCGGATGGAAAGAATATAAGAGATTATCAACAAGACAATACACTTTGTCATCAATAAAACCTATCAATGAAGGCGTTAAGTTAATGCAGAACTTGATAAATTATAGGAATTTCATCTGTTGTGCCAACCAACATCACGGATTAGGGGTCAATGGCATTGACCCGTTTTGATGGTATCTTCCTAGTTTAAACCATCTATATCAAGACTGTAATATTGACTCTCAACATGCGTATATACAAATAATCAATATTATACACCTGTATGTGAAAGAGATATTATTACTGCAACATACTAAAACAACTATTCCATATCACAGACACATGCAATTAATTACCAAAACATTTAAAATGTATTGTTACCAGCACGTGCATAAAATTGCAAAAAACATTGAAAATGTGGTAACAATTTTTATATATTCCAAAGAGATTAAACAAAGATGATGTAAACATAGAGTTCCTGCTCAATGTATTAGCAACATAATTTGAATCAAACATCATGTGTTGGGGCATCCTTATATGGTGAATAATCATAACAAAAATAACACCACATGTACACATACAACATATTACCCACCAAACGTATTGGGTTCTGTTTCTAAAATGAGGATTATAGAATTAACATATAACCCAAAGTTGGGTCTATCACTACAGTAAACTGGCAATTCTAACCATTGCTCAACTTCCGGGCTGGACCCTCCGGTATTGCTAATAATCCTTGAGTAAATCCAGGGATATCTCCTGGGGAATACTCAGATTCCTAATAACAGGTTCTCCCAGCTAGAGATACACTAATAGGGATGATCAATCTAAAAATAAATCAATAAAACATCAAACCATTGTGTTTTTCTTATTGTAGTATCCTCTATTTATCAGTCTGCATCATGTATCTATTCATAGTTTAGAGAAAACATTCAGATACCTTCTAAAATGTCCTTCAAATGGAGTAATAGTCTGTAAATTGTAGCTCTCAAAAGTTTAAGAATATATCACTGTGATCTACAGATACTTCCCATCAGCAATTGGGCCTGTAAGAATAAATAAAACAAGAAAAACAGTTTCTATTAGAAATCAAGTGGCTGTCAGGAAGACTATCCATAAAAAAATCCTGTACTTCTTGATAAAGTTTCCCTTAATGTACAGTGGAATAACCTGCCAATAACAGTTGTCCCTAATACAAATCCTAATATATGACGCTATCCAGTTAGTCAGCATATTGCTAGGTGGGTAAAGGAGATAAAGTTACCTCAGTCATAAATTATCTGCTCTTTCACTCATCCTTCTGGTCACAATCGTAAAAGTGAGTCACCGCCACGATGGGCCATCGCTATATAACCATTTTTGGTGTGCATTCAACTCTCTATGGCACACCTGCATGACCCACGTTACAGACCTGCCATCTTGGAACAGGTACTCCTACATTGCTCGTAAAGGATCGCAAGACCCTTAAAGCTGATCACAACCTAAAAACCATGGCAAGTAAATCTAAACCAACTGTATCGGTATTCTCATTAAGAAGCCATTTAGGTTATTTAATATTGCAGCCACACATAATCCCACCTCAGAAACAGGAGTACTTACTGTTTCATATTGACACATCGGGGGCCAAAGATAAGGCACGTCAATATAATTAACCGCCATAGCGGCCCCGTTATTTCGGAATGGTCACTTAAAGATTAAAAAAGTCCAATCTCACTATGGAAAAGTGGTATGTCTCATTTATCTTGAAAAAAACGATCAATTAGACTATTTCTATATTAATGTTAGTAAACAGATATTTTTTATAAACAAATTGATTATTCACAAAATATTAGAGAAAGAAAAAATCTTTAGTGTGAAAACAATTTTTATTAAAAGTATTTTCTTAGTACATCATCCAGTTTATAAGCCTATTTAAGGGATGCCAAAGTCTAGGGCTTAAAGAAGAGCCTCATGAATGCACTGCTGGGGAAGGTCCACAGCGCGTTCCTGCACAGGAACTAATGCACCATGTTGTATATTTTTTCCCATGCAGGAAGAGGGGGTGCAGAAATACAGGGGAGCACAGAATTTGCCCCCTGCCTTCACCCTTATGCACAGAGGTGACAGGGGCCCTGCTAGGGGCCCCTTAGTTTCCTCACTGCCACCTTTTTCATGGCAGGCTCACTGGCATGAATAGAAGGGCGTGAGGAAACTTGCAATATGCTCAGGGGTGTTGCAGGAGCATCACCAGATTGTTACTTCCTCAGACCGCTGCACCAATGCTGTGAGAATGCTGATCCCGGCGGCAGCAGCAGTCCAGTTCTAATCCAACCACCAAAGTCATAATACAGCAGGCGTAATCCACTGACTGCCACCGCAACTACAGCAGTCGAACGGACTGACATAGTTCGCTTGACCCAGCTGGTGGTCTATCTTGGAGTGAGTCCCTGAGGTTCTGAAAGCCTTAGACATGACTAGGAAAACCTCTTCAGAAAGTTTGAAAAGTCCATTTTTGCACTTTATACACTTCCAGGGTTTCTGTGGAATTTCACAGCACAGGTGCCTGGTTTTCAGGGGGCTTCATTGGCTACGGCCTCAGGCTTCCCCCACTGGAGGATTTTGAGACTCAAAAACAGAGAACAAGGGCCTGATTTAGATCTTGGCAGATGGGTTACTCCATCACAAGTGTTGCACATATCCCGTCCGCCAAAATATAAATCCCATTAAATCCTATGGGATTATGATGGTGTCACCAGTCCCACAAGATTCTAAATCAAACCTTAAGTCCAAAGGTTGAAATCTTGATTGGACAGAAGGATGAAAAGTATTCACCCTACAAGAGGATTTTGGCAGTGACAAAGTGAAAATGTGTTATCTCAGAACTTTCTTGGGCAAAACCAATAGCTTCAGTGGAGCCTCATCCAACGGCTTTTTGACTGTAAGACTGCTTCGCTAGTTACAACTTCAACCTTGCCCAGCTCAATGGCTACCACTTCCATTTCAAAGACTAAGTCAGAAGAAACATTCATTGACCAAGACAACCCATTTGGAGTTTTTGACCTCTTCTCCATATGAAAATACTTGGTGAACAGCAAACAATGCCTTCTGATTAGCACTTCACCTTTTCTTGGCAATTTTGACCCTCAGACTTCTGGTTCTCCTTATTTTTAATCACTTTTGTGCCATTTTGCCAATTCAAACTATCTTTGTTTTCAGTAATTGGTATTGGGATTTTAAGTGTGTTTTTACTTTTTAATGTTTTTGCTACCACTAAATAATTTTCACACTTTTCCTCAATATAAGCCTGTCTGCTTTGTCCAATGGCTATCGGTTGAGCCCAGTCTTATTTTATTGAACTTGTGTGTTGAGCCTGACATGACTTTGGATCTAACAATTTATTGTCTTTCTATGGCTATTAGTGAAATTCACCCCAGTGCTCAACTTCATCATGCTTGCTCTTAATTAGTTTGAGAATAAGCAAGGTGGAGTTTTGGGGATGTAGCCCTATCATCCTGTAAGGCACATATTGGATTCATTTAGATGGTCTGTATATTACTCTCTGTGACTTTGTGTACAGATGTATTTCTCTTCCTGAGTTATTTTACTCTCTGTTTTTTGAGGATTACCACCATTATTGTAGTAATAGGTGATTTAATTGGCATAATGTGGCAGAGAAATCTTGTATAATGTGGCAGAGAGGTTTTCTAGATTCTTATTCTCATTCTTAAAGCAATTGCTGTTGTTGGTTGTGGTGGTGAGTGTGATGTTGATTTGGTCATTTTTTTAAATCCTTCTTTTTATTATTTTATTTACTCCACTTGACGTGCACCATTCACACCAGTTGGTATTTTTGTTTTACTCCACCGCTAAATGTTACCTGCAACGTTTTACTGTTTAAAACAGAATTGTTTTGGAACAGATATTTCTGGATGGTGTCTCAAATTTTGGAAGCTTGTTTATTGGGAATATCCATCTAAATTCAGATGTACGACCCTTTTTGCCAGTTGCAAACGGGAAATTGGCCCGTTTGAGACCGCTAACAAGGGTAATCGTATGTACAAACCCTATTTTGAAAGTCAGTAACCAATTAATGACTTGCAAAATAGGGTTAGCAAGTCGCTATGAGGAAGGGCTTTGCCAAGGGCGTCCCTTCCAAATAGCAAGTCGCGGTTGCAAATCAATTGTTATTAACACCTACTTCAAGTAGGTGGTAGGCGAGTCGCAAACTGGAGAGGATCCCCAGGGGACCCCTTCATTTTTGTGAATTTATACGAAATATTTTTAAGATCAGGCTATGGTCCCACGGACCGGTGTCTGTTTAAAAAAATAAAAAGAATACTTCTAATTTTTTTGTGTAAAACACATCCCGTTTTCCTTTCATGAAACCAGGTTGCATTTTCAAAAAAAAGTTCCTTTATTTAAAAAAGCAAACAAAGATTTGGGGGTCTGCTGTCCCCGGAAGGCCACAATACCTGTGATTTGTGATATTCCTAATGGGGTAGAAAATTGTGATCTACCTCATTAATATTATTGATGTGGATCTTTAGCAACCCCATTAGGAATCGCAAACAGTGTCAGAGACGCAGTTGTACATTCCATTTTGCGTGTAGCAAATTGTGAGTTGTAAAACATCACAATTTGCGACTCACAAAATGGAACAATCATACATCAGGCCCTAATGTATTCATTGTGCTAGTTTTAGTTGATCATAGCCAGCATTTTATGACCCTAATACATAACAAAACTTGAGGTGTTCCTCTTGTAAAGCGCATGGAAGGTGCTCTCCCAGCCCACCATCTTCCACTTTGTCCCACTGCCAAAAAATCAAGCATATCAAACTAAAACTAACTGGTCCCAGATCCAGTCAGTGTACTATGCCAAGGGGACCCTTGGAGCTCATGCCCCCTCCCGCACCATGGAGGCTGATGTTATACCACTGCATATCTGAAACATTTTAGCATGAAGACTGGAGAGAAGGCTCAGCATTTCATTGCCTGGCTTGCTGCCAGTCCATTTTTTGTGATAAACACTGTTTCACACCCATGTAGAGCAGCTTCCTATCTATAAAAAAATGTATGAATCTCTTCATGTTATGAGGTTACCTACTTCTCTGATGTGTAGACGGACGCTTATCATGAAAAGGGCAATAAATGCATGAGAGTTGCGTTGTGTAGCTTATATCATTCTAGATAGCTGACTGCCCAGTCTTTAAAACGTTTTAAATATCCATGGATGTGGATGTTTCGCTACAGTCACAGACACTCTTTTATGATGAGCGAGGTGCAACAGATTGCTTGCATCTGGCCAGTATGTGAAATTAGCTACAGACCTGAAGTACCTGTCAACCTTCTTCTTCCTCATCCCTATGACTGGAAAGATGAACTGTCTTGGTGGAAATGTTTTCTGGCTCAGTAAAACTGCACAGGAGCGTGCTCATATGAAATTGTGCTCAGAAAGAATGCTGTCTAATAAATATTACCTATTTTTATCCAAAACCAATTTAAAGTGAGCATATTAGATAGTTCAGTGCATTCAGAGACTGCCCTTTTGCTCTGCACAATTGTTATGATCCAAAAACTGCAACCACATTATACCCACCATTTTATACTTACTTACTGCTCATTTGAAAATGTATAGAAGTGTGTAAAATGTCATACTCTGCTAAAATAGTATTATTCAATGTTTGAGAAGTAAAAATAATAATGGAAAATACTGGTTATCCACCGCAGATGTTAATAAATGCAAATGCGATGGTAAGTACAAACAGAACTTACCCACACTGTATTTATTAAGCCATTTTTCTTGTGACAATCAGCACAACTGAGATGTCACAACTATTATGGTAGTTTTGATTTCAAGACATTTTTTAGAAAGCTTTGATGTGCTCCACACCAGTTTTTGTAATACAATAAACATGAACACCAAACGTGTCTATATCTTTAATTATCAGCAGTGATGTTAAAAGAAGGCATTGTGCCCCACATGCTCCAATGAAGGTATTGCACATTTTCACTCCCTGTTCCCACTATACTTACATGCTACCTGTGAGAAATCACAGCCATAAATAGAATGCAATGGGAGCAGAGACCCGTGGCCAAGAATGTTGTTTTAGGGCAGGTGTCTCCAACCAGTTGATCGAGAACTACCAGTTGCTCCCAAACACCTTCACAGTCGTTTGCAGTCCTGGTTTCATTTTAAAAGAAACACAGGACCACATTTTTCTTTTGAAGTTAAGGGAAGGTTGAGTTTATTTTACATTATTATCATCAGACTGCACATAGCAGGGCCTGATATGAGCAGTGCTGAGGCAAATGTATAACCCAGGTTAGGGCTGGGGCTGGGGCACAGAGGTGAGGACTTGAAGTACTGAGGTATTTACCTTTTAAAGTCCTTGTCAACTCAGTATTTGAGCATGAGAACAAAAGGATGTTTCTAAATGCTTTTAAATGGGAGAAAATTAAAATGTAAAGTTACCTTAATGATTACATTTAACTCTTCATTTTCATTTATGTCTGGACTGGAGGCTAACATTATTGCAATCTTCTTTATTTAGCTACCACACAGTCACTTTAAAGAACTTAAAACACTTCCAAGAAAAAGTTCTAACCTAATAAAAGGCCAGAACACTGTAATGTCTTCCTTCTTTTTTTGGCTGCTGCAGATCAAATAAGTTTAACTGCTTGATTATGCTAGTGATGTGGATGTACCAGGCGGTATGACTGAGGTGTGTACCTGTATGTTTGGTGAGTATTCATGATAATAGCTAAACTTGATGTACTTCTGGATTTTTACTAACATTTTAACTCATGTGTGACCTTGCGCTTGACCTCTTGCAGGGTTTGGCAAACTAGTACTGTTTTCTCTTGTTAGTGTTTGTGGCTACAGACATTTGGTTGTGTCACTAGTGGAAGTGTATAATTTGGATGATTTATTTGATTCCCTCCTTAGGTTGAGTGTGTGAGCAGCACGCCCCATGAAGACCGTCTTTTGCCGGGAGCGAGCGAAGCCTGGTGAGCGTTCTGTCACTGCTGGCCGCAGGAGGACGTATCGATGTCGGATGTCGGCAGACAGTGCTCAAGGGAATTTGCAGCTTTCGACCGTGTCTCCCTGACCCGCAAGTAGTGGGGAAAAAAAATAAAGAATTGACTGAAATCTAAGTAATCTTTCCACAGTCTGTGCAATCAGAGAAGATAAAAATAGAAAGGAGGATTTTACTTCCTTCACGTCCTTCTGTGTTTTGACATGTTGCTCAGACACCCATTTTAGAGGCTTGGGAAACCTCTAATTACATTATATTGCAAAACAAATGAATACAAACTGACAATTTCAGTGTTTATTTCGGAATCAGCTGTCATTTATCCTGGGTACGCTTAAGGGGATGGTTATGCTATGTACTACGAGAAGAAACTGAGATTTAATTAGGTTTTGTAGAAACTGAAATGTATAGGTATATGGTCCTTTTGTGAGGAAAATGTTGGTTTCAATAGATAGACTATTTGCATTAGATGGGTGAGAAAAAAAACTGTGAGACCATGGAGGTATCTTTAGCAGATAAACTAAAAGGTGTGTTACAGAGATTCTTGCAGGATTTAGATGCTAAAATGGATAAAGAGTTAGAGGCTCTACTACAAGAAGGTATTTCTGATGAAGAAAAATGTTTGTCAGCTGGGAAAGGTTCCAATAGGTAGAAAGGAGGGAAGGTGAATAGAAATGGTAAGCTTGTTGAATACTCCATGTCTAATATCAAAAGAGGGAAGTTCACAAACTCCCCCAAAAATATTTCCGGACGTATGAAATTTGGTAGTGTTGAGGACACACAAGGGGACCAATGTAAGTGTCCAATGAAAAGTAATACAAATATTAAAGCACACAAACATATGGTTGCGCACTGTGACGAATCCTCGGGAAGCACAGAAGTTGACCTAAGCTGCTCATCAGACTTTGAATCAGATAATTCTGAGGCAATAGTGACACTGAAGACGGACACTTTTGAGAAAGGTGGCGATGAGCAGAATGGGGTACTACTTGACCCCCTTTGGGGTTTCATGTTTGATCCTAGATTATTAAAATATCCTATTTCTCCTGAATGGTTGCCAGCTGCTCATGTGGCTGAGAATATGCATTTCTGGATTAGAAAGCAAATTCTTAAAGATGTAAGACTGCATCTTCGGTCTGAGTGTCCAAGACCCATGCTAGCCAATAGGGTATTGCAATCCCCAGATTTGGACATTAAGATTATAGCATTCGTTGGCAAGGGATGACATGACTCCAGGAAAGGCTTGATAAAGGACTACTGATGTGTGTAGATAGGCTACTGGATCTATCAGGTTCATTGGCAAAAACTGGCATGGCTGAGGAGGCTTTTGTTGGAAAATCATCCCTTAATGTAGAAGAATTGAGACAATGGATACAGTGTGAAGTCTGTCTGTTAGGTAATGCTAATATGGCCATTTCTGTGGAAAGAAGGAAAAGCATCTTTCTAAAAATAGACCATAAACCAGTGGAGTTAGCCAATAACGAGGACGGGCATGTGGCTAACAGCCTACTTTTTGGGGATGATTTCATTAGGGAGATGTCAAAAAGTGTGTGGACTTTCAGAAGTCTAAAAAAATCTGAAAGGGAGATTAAAAAAGGTTTTAGACCGACGTGTTTTTGGTGGGCCGGATGAACGAGAGGCCGGTTCCCCAGCTGAGGCCAAGACACTACTAGGACCTCATTTTATAGGGGGTTTAAATCAAACCGCTATCAATCAGCATATCAATCTGGAGGATTTTACCATCAAACCCAAGGATATAAAGGAACAGGATTATGAGGAGAACCTCGTACACGTGGATCAGGTAAGTCTAGAACTTTCTGGTAACCTCTGTAAAATATAAAACTGGGAGGCAGCCTTGCTCAGTTTTTCCACAACTGGTTAAGGGTAACAAGAGACCCTTGGATGTTGGAAACAGTAAAGGGTTATGGCATAGACTTTGTGGGAGTACCAGTTCAGGATAATATTCCCGAAATATTAAAATTCAACTAAGAATTAAGAAAATTAGTGAACAGGGGAGTACAGGATCTGAAATAACAAGGTGCCATTATAGAGGCGAGACTTGCTCTAAAAGGGTTTGTGAGCAATATTTTTTTGGTACAGAAAAAAGACAAAGGTATTGGGCCAGTTATAAACTTGAAGCGTTTGAACAACTGGGTAGAATATCATCACTTCAAATAGGAAGAATTATATTTGATGAGGGATGTTCTGCAATCAGGGAATTGGCTAATGAGGTTTGGGAACATCATCAAAGATACCTTCAGTTCAGGTGGGGTGGAAGAATGTTTGTCTGCCTTTCGGCCTTTCATCTGCCCCCTGGTGTTTCACCAATGTTCTGCCACAGGTTGCGGCCTTCTTGAGGGAACGAGGTGTATGTTTGAATATTTATCCAGGTGATATCCTTCAAATAGATCAGAAGAGATCAATGGTGTTGGATCATACTCTTATGGCAAAACCATTACTGGTGGATCTTGGGTTTGTGGTGAACAGACAGAAATTGTGTCTAATTCCAAGCCAGGAGACTCAATTCCTAGGATTCATGATAGACACAGTACAGGGACATTTTAGACTCCTGAAGGAGAAATTGAAAGTGGAAATGCTAGCAAGGATGACATGTTTGTTATTTTCTGCAAATTCAAGACATTTTTCCAGGACCTTTAATATTATGCTGTCAAACGTTTAAAGAACAAACATCTGAGACAAGGGTTAAACTATTTAGAAGAAGTAGTTCTTTAAGAGGAGGCCAGGTAAGAATCGGACTGTGGTAAAAAATATATGGAATCGTGGAATGGGAGAGCTATTTTTGGGTCACTGCCAGACTTGGTCATGGAATCAGATGCAAGCCTGTCAGGTTGGGGAGCAAACTGTGGTTCAACTTATACAGGACTTTTGTGGACAGAGAGAGAGAAGAATCTGCTGATAAATTATTTGGAACTTCTGGTGGGATCCTTTCCAATAAAGAGTTTTACTAAGAACACTGTAAGGTGTTTGATTCTTTTGAGAATGGACAATGTGTCAGCTGTGAGATATGTGAACAATGTAGGGGGTCCAAAATCAAAGGATTTGGCAGATTTGGCCTAGATGGTCTGAGAATATTGCTTGAGACATTGTGATTCAGGCAGAACCTATTCCTGGTCTGAACAATATGGAGGCAGATTGGTTTTCAAAGAATAACAAGGATTCGAGCTATTGGTCTTCGGACAGAGGAATTTTCTTGTGCTTGATGGACGTTTGGGGTCCTTTTTAGGTGGATCTGTTTGTGGACAGACAGAATACACAGTTGAAGACATTTTTCAATTGCCGTCCGGACCCAAAGTGTGCGGGAATAGATGCTTTCAGGCATGACTAGGGGGTCTGATGGGATATGTCTTCCCATCATTTTCAATGATAACATGGGTAGCTATGATGGCTTGGAAATCTTAATCTTATCAGGTCCAGAAGGAGAACTGCACAACTTGGTGCCAGAGGGTCAATTGAAAATGATGGCAAGGAGAATTTCAGGAGAATCTTGGAAGTTCCAAGACTTTCACACTTTTACACTTTTATGATCAATAGGCTCTAAACACCATCCTTCCCACTTTCTTTATCACTCCAGTCCTTATTCAGCATGCTTGCCTCCACAGTCCCCCACCTCCCTATGTCTCACCTCCTGAAACCTCTTGGCCCAAACTCCTTCTACATATCCTACCCCCCAACCTCTCAATCACCACCTCAAAAAAACTCAAACATAATGTAATCAAACAACATCATGAAATACAGATCTCTATCACAACCCCTACAAAGGACAGGAAAAATCCGATCTCACATTCTACACCAGCCGGCCCCTGAAATGGAACTCTACCCTCACCAACTACCCACGCATCAGCAAAACCTCTAGCATCCCTCACGGCCTTATACTGACGATATCTCACTCCACCATGTTCAAAGGCAAGGCCACCCTCACTATCTATAGACATGGGCTCTTATTGGCTCTTATTGATGTAAGCCAGTGATACCAACCTACGCTCTTTTGAATTTATATTACTCACTCTCTGCAAGTCACTCTCCCTCATACACAACACCTCCCCAAACAATACCCACCACAGAGATGCCATCCAGAAAAAGGATACCTACATCAGCCTCCCTCAAGCTTCCGCCTCTACCACAAGCATGACCACAGTTTCTAGATACACCCCCCCTCACCTGAAGCCGGACACAAACTTCCCATCTACCCAGATCAGGAACCCCCGGAAAACCAACAACACAACTAGAACGATCACTATCAGAACACACCCGAACCCCTACGTCAATCCTCCTACTTAACCCATCTCCTTTCCCAAAATCCCGCCCCAACACCACCCACATCATTAGTGAAACAGCTCCCACTCCGAATAGACACAACCATTCCTCTCTCCCTCCCAAACTGCGTACTGACCCCTTGTCACCTCCACTTAAGGCACCCTCCAAAACCACCCCTAACAGACAAAGCACCAACACATCCCTGCTCCCACACCCACCAAACCTGATCCCTGCATACTCTGAATACTTCACACCCAACAAGTCACAGCCACTCACCCTACTCCCTCCCTCCCTAACCAAACCCTCACGCCAGACCTAAAAGAAAGTCTAAATCTCATGGTAACTCAGCTCAATAAAGTGATTCTAGGTATCAATAAAATCCTAATGTCCTTCAAAACTGGCACTGACTATGCCCACTGCTCACCCCTCTACCCCTTACCCTAAACCAGACCCCCACTCCAACCCCCAGAATCTCAGCCTAACAAATGGCTCACCACTACTTCAAAAAACTGCGTTCACAGACCGATTCGATTCACTCCCAAGATGTCACACAGCGAAGTGATAAAGCTGGCCAAAACATACAAATGAACACCAACCAGAAAAAGAGAACCCACCTCCAAGATCCTGGTGGTCACTGGTAATGGGAGAAACCCTGTTCCACCCCGGTCACCGGGCAGACTGCCAGCATACCTCTCGGATATCCCCAGGGCTCCTACCTCTCAGAAATACAACAGCAACTCGAGGAATACCAGCTGTCTACTTATAAACTGTAGATCTGCCTCCAAGCATGTGACAGAACTGGCTGAAACAATCCTTAATTATGACATTGACATTGCATTCATCACAGAGACTTGGCTTAATGAATCAACCTACCTGATCCTCGACTTACTAGTTCCTCCTGGATTCTCAATCATCAAAAAAGACTGAATCGACCAAATAGGCGGGGCTTAGCCTTTATACACAATAATACCATCATGATGGTGGAATCTGTCTCCTCTACTTAGAGTGACCCTGACCCTGCTCGCAGGCCAGGTCGCTCCCCCTCTGTTGCACAGCTCCTCCTGCTGCGCCAGATCTCCGCTGCTGCTCTGTGGCGCTGGGAGGTGCGGGTTCGATCCCCCGTTGCCTGACTGCCGCCTTCCTTTCTGTCTCTCCCTGCTGCCCAGTGTTTGCCATGTTTTTGCTTAACTCACTGCTGGTTTCTGTATTTTACTGTTTTGTGCCCTGTTTTTTGTCTTTTATTCCCCTTTGCCTCTTTTTCCCCCTCTCCCGCTGCCTTTTTCCCCCTCCCCCTCACCCCTTTTTCTTTAACCCCTGCCTGTTCCCGCCACTGCCCCCCGACAGCCCCGCCCCCCTCATCGCCCATTCGCCACCCCCCTCCTTCCTCCCAGCTGCTCCTCCCTCCCTCTCCGCCTTATCATGGAGGCCGCTGCGTGGCCGCGCCTCTGGCATGCCGAAGGCGCACCTAAGGCAACCCGTCGACGCCTGTCCGCGCCTGGCCCTTGCCCAGCGCCAGAACCCCTGGACCCCGCGAATACCACAACACCAGAGTCCACTACGACGCCAGCACCCTCCACACACTCAACGTCGGCCTAAATCACACCTGCTTCCAGGCAGCCCCGAACAGGACCCACGGACACCTCTCCTGCAACGCCTGCATCTTCACCTGCGACAGAACCACTACACCTCCAAGGACTGGACCCAACCACCTTTGCTGCATACTCCTCAACACCCACTCCGCACGCAAACACGCCTTTGAGCTCTGGAATCTGATCGACACTTACGCCCCAGACGTGGCCTTCATGACCGAGACCTGGTGGAACGACTCCTCGGTGCCCGACTTCACCATAGTCATCCCGGACAGCTACAAGATCACCAGCAGGGATCACGCCAACGGGGTCGAAGGAGGAATAGCCATCGTCCACAAGTCCACCCTCAAGGTCGCCACCCACGCAGACGACACCCCCAACACGACCTTTAGAAGAACACTCATCTACAGACCCCCCTGGACTCTGGGCTCAGTTCAGCGACTCCATCGCCGACCTCGCCAGCATACACGCACTCACCTCCACAGACGACATCCTCCTCGGGGACCTGAACTTCCACCTCGAGAACAACAACAACGCCAACTCCGCCACCCTGATCGCCAACCTCGCCAACCTCGGCCTCAGACAACTCGTCACCGCACCCACCCATGCTGCCGGCCACACGCTGGACCCCGTCTTCTCCACAGGCTCCCACGTCACCGCCGCCACCGGCGCATCCATTTCAACTTCAAGAAACCAACCACACACCACCGCACCCAACAGCTACCTCGCCGTTGCTGTTGCAAAGTCACCGATGACCAGATGTTCACCACCCTCACCCAGAACCCACCCACCGACCCCACCAACCCAGACGCCACAGCTTGCAACGTCAGACAGTGGATTAATGAATGCGCCAACACCCTCGCCCCGCTCAAGAAACCATCCAACAACCACGCCAGCAAGAGAGCCACCTGGTTCACCGACGAGCTCCAGACCTCCAAATGCGCATGCCGGAAACTGGAGAAGACATAGCTACATGAACGCACACTGGAAGACCACGCAGCCCACAAGGACGCCACCCGTAGACATCACCACCTCATCAGATTAGCCAAGAGATCCTCCTTCAAAAACCACTTGGACAACAAGGCACACGACAGCAAAGAGCTCTTCAGCATCGTAAAGGAACTCTCCTACCCCAGCGCCAACACCAATGACATCCCGCCCTCACAAGCACTGTGTGATTCATTAGCCATCTTCCTGCACCACAAGGTCACTAACATTCATGACAGCTTCAACACCACGACCGCCCAACTACACCAGACGCCAACTTCCCTGTGAACACCACCAGCACCAACCGACTGACCTCCTGGTCCAACGTCAATGACGACGAGACATGCAAGGTCATGAACTCCATTCACTCAGGATCTCCGTCAGACACCTGCCCACACCACGTATTCAACAAAGCAGACGCAGCCATCGCGCCCCAACTATGGAAGGTCATCAACATCTCCTTCGAAACAGCAACATCCCCGGAAAGCTGGAAGCATGCCGAAATCAAAGCCCTCCTCAAGAAGCCCAAAGCAGACCCCAAGGACAAAGGTCATTGAGAGAATCGTCAACATGCAATTGGCCCGCCACCTGGGAGACAACAACATCTTGGACCTGTCCCAGTCTGGATTCAGATGCAACCACAGCACAGAGACATCCCTCATCGCCACCATAGACGACATCAGGCGCCAGCTAAACAACGGGGAAACATCAGCCCTCATCCTCCTGGACCTGTCAGCCGCCTTCGACACGGTATGCCATCACACTCTAAAGACACGCCTCCTAGAAGCCTGAATCCAAGAGAAGGCCCTTGACTGGACCACGTCCTTCCTCTCAGGCAGAACCCAGAGAGTCCGCCTCCCACCCTTCCGATCCGAAGCCACCGACATCATCTGCAGCGTCCCCCAGGGCTCAGCCCAACGCTATTCATCGTCTACATGGCCCCCCTCGTACAAGTGGCCCGCCATCATGACCTCAACATCATCTCCTACGCCGAGGACACCAAGCTCATCCTCTCCCTCACCAAGGACCCACACACTGCCAAAACCAACCTCCACGAGGGAATGAAGGCCGTCACCGACTGGATGAGGAGCAGTCGTCTGAAGCTGAACTCAGACAAGACGGAGTTTCTCATCCTCGGACCCCCTCAGCCTGGGACGACTCCTGTTGGCCTACGACAATGGGAAGAGCACCAACACCCACCGACCATGCACGCAACCTAGGATTCATCCTCGACTCCTCCCTCTCCATGTCTAAACAGGTCAACACCCTCTCCTCCTCGTGCTACAACACCCTCCGCATGCTACGCAGGATCTACAAGTGGATCACGACCGAAACAAGAAGAGAGGTGACACATGCCCACGTCAGCAGCAGACTGGACTACAGCAACGCACTCTAAACAGGAATCCCAGCCAAACACCTATGACGACTACAACGCATCCAAATCGCCTCCTCCCGACTGATCGTCAACGTCCCCCGCCGCAGCCACATCACCCCCCACCTGAGAGACCTACACTGGCTCCCCGTCGACAAGAGAATCACCTTCAAGCTCCTCACCCACTGACACAAAGCACTCCACAACGCTGGACCAGCCTACCTAAACAGCAGACTCAGCATCCACACCCCCTCCTGCCAGCTCCGCTCCACCAGCCTCGCCCTCGCTGCTGTCCCCCGCATCCAACGTATGACCTCCGGCGACAGATCCTTCTCCTACCTTGCTACCAAGACCTGGAACACCCTTCCTACCCACGTATGGCAGACCCAAGACCTACTCGCCTTCAGAAGACTCCTCAAGACCTGGCTCTTCAAACAGTAGCAGCACCCCCCCTCCTCCCCTCAGTGCCTTGAGACCCTCACAGGTAAGTGGCGCGCTTTACAAGTACTTTGACTGATTGATTGATTGATTGAATCTCCTATACCTCCACCATAACCTGAGGTGTCCCTTAGGGCTCAGTCCTCTCAGCTACTCTCTTCAATATCTACATGGAGCCCCTCACTACCATAATCAATCAAGCCAACATCACCTACCACCTTTACACAGATGACATACAGCTCTACCTGGAAGGTTCCTCCGCAGAAGACATTCGCCGTCTCAACAACACCCTGAAAGAAATTCAAAACTGGCTATCACACAACCACCTTAAACTTGACCAAGATAAGACAAAAATCCTTCTCCTCTCCAACGACGGTCAAACCCACCAGGTCCAAGAATGGATAAGCTTATGGACTCCCTAAACTTCGACCGTACCTTGACCAGCTCCCTCAAGTCACTGGGCATCCTACTGGACCCTAACCTGAACATGAGAGTGCATAAAGGCCACCGCTAATTGTGCCCACTATAAACTAAAACTACTCAACAAAATCAAGCCCTTCCTCCCGCCTAATGATCTCAAGATGGCAACGCAAGCCCTGGTTCTATCCAGACTAGACTACAGAAATGCTACACTCACAGGCACAGCAAAATCTCACCTAGCCCCCATGAGATGAACTCTAAACGCAGCAACAAGGATAGTCACTGGAGCAAAACGGCACAATCATATCTAACCCTCTCTGAAAAACTTCAAAAGGCTCCTCATTGAAGCTTGCTGCCACCCACAAACTCCTTCACACTGGCAAACCAGTCTACCTTGCAGCCAATCTCACCAAGGCAGGCCAGGCAAGAAACCTGAGGAGCACCAACAACCTACTTCACATACCCCCAAAAAGGATCAAACAAAAAGCCCTGGTGTGCTCCTTCTCAGGAAATGCCCCCAAAATCGTGAATTCCCTACCAGCAGATCTCATAACCAACCCCTCTTTTGTGACCTTAAAAAAAACTTCAAGGATCTCCTCCTCGCTCGACACCTTTAACCTTCGGAGAAATACATGGCAATACCTTCCCAGAGACTCTCCTTTTTGCTCTGCCTGTCTACCCTTTCTTATTTATCTGTGTACTCTTTGTAAAGCGCTCTGATACCCTTGGGTCTTGCCAGCGCTATATAAAACTCTCTAAAAAAACCGAAAAAAAAAATATGGAGCATCACATCTTATTAAGAAACTCATACAAAGTATAGATTAGCATGGAAAAATGGGTTTGCTGATGTTCGGAAGGGAAATTTGATCTGTTTTAAGTGGATACCGTACAATATCAAATTATCTGTCAGAAATGTTTGAAAAAGGTTTATCTTACAGAACTATTAATGTTCATCTATCAGCAATTTCTGCTGGTCATATTTTATTAAATGGTACTTCTGTAGGACAAGATATGTTGGTCAAGAAAGTTATGAGGAGGAAAAGAATATCAAAACCTTCGATTTCTAAATATAATTTTTTATGGGATGTATCAAAAGTACTGAGGGGCATATTACCAACAACTAGCGATAATTATCGCTATGTTGGTTTAGCGGCGATATTTTTATCGCCGAGCTGCGGCGATTTTTATCACTTAGGAGCCTTGATATTATCAAGGTTTATCTCCTAAGCGATAAAAATCGGCTGAAATGCATGAATGTCGCTGAAAAGTCCTATGGCACAAGCATATACAACACAAGCTCTCAGTCACTCATATACATATATCCCATTCATAAACACAAATGTTCATACATTCTCAAATACCACATTCTTTAACACATGGCAGCACTGTCATAGTATCTGACTCTATGGACATTAGCAATGTTGCTGGATGTGGAGGTGTCTGGCAACAATGCATCAGTTGTTTATCCTTCAGAAGCTCACACTGATTTTCACTGATTAGAAGTCTCTCACACTACAGAAAACGTTGGAGACCCCTGATTTAGGGGGATATGGCCCCCTTGAATTATAACAACCTAAAAGGACAGCACTGCAGCTACATTCTCTCCTAGAGGCCCTCTAACTGGGTGCCCATACAGAACCTCCAAGGGGCTGTATCCAACCACTTTCTGTGGAACTTCCCTGTGGGAAAACAGATGGCAAGGCAAGAGTGCATCCCAATTTCACCTCAAGAGCTCCGATAGGCCCATGATCATGCCCTTCAGGAACTTGAACCTCTCAACAAGTCCACTAGTTTGTAGAGGGTAGGTTGTAGAGAATTTATAGGTTACTTTGCATTCCTTCCACATGGACTTCATGAATGTAGGCATGAAGTTGGCCTCAATATCAGTAAGGAAAGTACCTTCTTGGGGAACTCCAGATGAGTAAATATCCCTATCAGTGCCCTGGCCACCATGGGTGCAGTCCCTACTCAGTCCACCACCAGCTCATCTGCACCACCAAGAAGAAATCACCGAAGGACCTTCTGGACAACAACGCCCACGACAGCAAGGAACTCTTCAGCATCGTCAAGGAGTTCTCCAACCCCAGCACCGGAAACAACGACATCACCCCTTCCCAAGATATCTGCGACTCCCTCGCCTCGTTCTTCCACCGCAAGAGCGCCGACATCCACAACAGCTTCGAAACACCATCCTCGCACCCTACCATAGAACCAACGCACCCCACTGCCACCCTCCGCACCTGGACCGCAGTGACCACCGAAGACACAGCCCGCACGATGAACACCATCCACTCCGGATCTCCGACTGACCCCTGCCCCCACCACATCTTCAACAAGGCCGACTCCACCATCGCACCCCAACTCCGAGATATCATCAACACCTCCTTCGACACCGCCACCTTCCCGGAGAACTGGAAGCACGCCGAGCTCAACGCCCTACTGAAGAAACCAACAGCGGACCCCACCGACCTCAAGAACTTCCGGCCCATCTCGCTCCTCCCTTTTCCTGCCAAAGTCATCGAGAAGTTCGCCAACAGACAGCTTGCCGCCTTCCTCGAGACGAATGGATCCCTCGACCCCTCGCAGTCCGGTTTCAGAGCCAACTACAGCACCGAAACCGCCCTCATCGCAGCCACCGATGACATCCGAGCCCTCCTCGACAACGGGGAAACAGCGGCACTCATCCTCCTGGACCTCTCCGCCGCGTTCGACACTGTCTGCCACCGCACTCTAGTCCAACGCCTCAGCAACACCGGCATCCAAGAGAAGGCACTGAAGTGGATTGTCTCGTTCCTAGCTGGAAGAACAGAGAGAGTCCGCCTCCCCCCGTTTCGTTCCGAGGCCACCGAAGTCATCTGCGGCGTCCCGCAAGGATCATCACTCAGCCCCACCCTCTTCAATGTCTACATGAGACGCCTCGCAGCCATCGCTCGCCAACACAACCTCAACATCATCTCCTACGCCGACGACACCCAGCTGATCCTCTCCCTCACCAGAGACCCCGACACCGCCAGAACCAGCCTCCACGAAGGGATGAATGACGTCGCCGAGTGGATGAAGAACAGCCGCTTGAAACTGAACTCAGACAAGACGGAAGTCCTCATCCTTGGACCAACATCCTCTGCCTGGGATGACTCCTGGTGGCCCCCTGCCCTGGGCACCGCCCCCAAGCCGACAGACCACGCACGCAACCTGGGCTTCATCCTGGACTCCTCCCTCTCCATGACCAGACAAGTCAACGCCAGCTCCTCTTCATGCTTCCGCACCCTGCGCATGCTCCGCAAGATCTTCCAATGGATCCCGATCGAAACCAGGAAGACGGTCACCCAGGCCCTCGTCACCAGCCGGCTGGACTACGGTAACACCCTCTACGCCGGAACCACAGCCAAGCTACAGAAAAGACTTCAACACATCCAGAACGCCTCCGCCCGACTCATCCTGGACATCCCTCGACGCAGCCACATCTCCGGCCACCTGAGGAACCCGCACTGGCTCCCCGTCAACAAGAGGATCACGTTCAGGCTCCTCACCCACGCACACAAGTCTCTCCACAACCTGGGCCCCAAGTACCTCAACGACCGCCTGACCTTCCACGCGCCCACCCGCCAGCTACGTTCAGCTAGCCTCACCCTCGCCACCGTTCCACGCATCCGAAGAGCCACCGCCGTAGGCAGATCCTTCTCCTACCTGGCAGCCAAGACATGGAACTCCCTCCCCATCCACCTTCGGATAACCCAGGACCACCTCGCCTTCAGGAAACAACTCAAGACCTGGCTGTTCGAGCAGTAGCGTCCCCCTTCCCCCAAGCGCCTTGAGACCCATCCGGGTGAGTAGCGCACTATACAAGTGATATGATTGATTGATTGATTGATTACTCTCAGAGATTTAGTCTCTATGTACAGGGTCCATGGTCCAGCATAACCAGGATGAACCTGTTGCCCAGGGCTGTTTTGGGGCCTAGAGGTCCAACAATGTTGATGCCCACCAGTTCGAAGGGGTTTCCAATGGCACGGAATGACTGCAGGGGAGCCTTGCACATACCTCTTGACTTGTCACTGGCCTTGGACGAAGGGCATAACCTGCAGAATGCATCTGAGGCCGTCCTCATCTGGATCAAATAAACAAGGGTGGCAAGCCTTTCACAGGTTTTGTTTTGCCCTATATGAAATGCCAGAGTCAGGCTACAAGAACTAAATGGCTAAGGCAGAAAAAAGTAAACTTTCCTAAAACTGGTGTTTAATTTTTTTTAATTTATGATTTGACTTTTCCTTAAGAGAGGATTTTTCATTACAATTCCAAGGACACGAAATATGAACTGGATACTTGTTCCCATTTGGAGGTTACAGCTTATGATATCGTAACTCCAACATTATCCTATGGGAGGGGTAGGTTTTGCAGTTGTGAAAAATGAATTTATGAGTGTTTTACCAATAGGACATGTAAAACCTGAAAGTAAATGTCCAACTTTTTAAATACAGTGAAGCCCTACCCTATAGGCTGTGAAGGGATTAATTTAGGTGTTACACGTTGGGTTACTGGTTGTCAGAGGTATGCACAAAAAGAACGACAATCCTAGTCAGGGTAAGTGTAGTAAGATTGAAATGTTTACCTGTGCTCACCCTCTGGTAGCTTGGCACAAAGCAGTCAGGCTAAACTGAAGCGGCAATGTAAAAAGTATTTGTGAACACACACAGAGTAAAACATTGAAAACACTACAAAAGAACTCTACACCAGTTTAGAAAATTAGCCAATATTTATCTGAGTAAAACAAGATTAGAATGACACAAATCTAACATACATGAATTTTGCAACATTAAATCAAAATGTAGTGCTCAGTAAGGAACAGTTCCAACTTGAGCTATCTGGCCACACTTGACTCGGGCAAATCCAAAAGTTCATTCCAACCAAGAAGGAGCACGAGCCGGATACAGGAGTCACACAGACTCGCTAACAATACCATGCATTGTACAGAGAAGGGGATGTATAGCTGGTGAAGTCTATGCGTTGTTTCCGAGGTTGGGCAACATTATTGATGAGTCAATGTCAAGAGGTGATATGCATTGGGCCAATGCATCAATGTCAAACCGCTGAGTTATGTCAGGGTCCAGGGACGGGGCATTGAAGTCATCAGCTAACCAGTATCTGGGGCCCTGGCATCACAGTCTCCGTGGCCATATTTACAGTGGTGATGCAAAGGCACTGCATCGGCAAGGTCAGGTGGCATTATAAATCACGGTCATTGCATCACAATCGGCAGCTCCGGTGCAGGCAGCAGTGATGCAACAGGATTGCAGGGAAATGCACCAGTTCCGATCGCTGCTTTAGGGTGGATTCATTGGCTTCTTTGGGTCCAGCACCAAACATTCACTTTCTAGGGCTCAGGACAGGATTTAGCACTGCTTGGCAGAGCAGGGCCCACAGCAGAGGAGCCCAGGTGATGTTAGCAAGATGCAGGTGAAGTCTTTACTATCCCTGAGACTTCAGAAACAGGAGGAAAGCCCAATAAGCACTTGGAGAACCTTTAGAGATGTAGGATGTATAGAGTTAAGTTAAATCCTCTCACTCCCAGGCAAAAAGCAGCAGGCAGCAGGCCAACACAGAAAAGCAAGCAGAAAAGTGTCAGTCCTTCCTGGCAGCATAACAGGTCTTCTCCCTGGTAGAATGTCTGCAGCCCCAGAAGTGTCCTGAGTATATAGTGTCAAAGGTCAATTACTTACACCCATTTTAGCCTTTGCAGCAGAGAGACTTCAAAGAAAGGACTTTGTGGTGCACAGACCCTGCCTTTCCATGCCCTGGCTCCAGACACACAACGGGTGGTTTGCAACTGTTTGTGTGGGGACTGGCACAGCACTATTCAGGTGCAACAAGATATGAAGGGCACACCTCAGCTGCCTTTGTGTGTGACTCTCTAAAGGTAATGCATAAAGCCCAGCTGTCACCAAATCCAATTGTGCCTTCCAGAGACAGGCAGAGGCACAGAAGGGTTGAAGTAGAAAAATGCTAACTTTCTAAAAGTGGCATTTTCAGACCTGCATATAAAACCAACCCCAGGAAAAGATGGGTTTTAAGTTGTGAGTCTAGAGATAGGACTTACTCTTCCTATCTTTTCCCAATTGGGCGTTACCCTTGTAAAGTGTTACAAGGCAGCTCCAATGCTAAACTATGGGAAAGATAGGCCTCACTGTGGTGAACTACGAATGTGAGGCTCTTTTTACTACCAGGACATGTAAAGCTGAAAAGTGCATGTCCTACCTTTTAAATATACTGCACCCTGCTCCTGGGGCTAGTTAGGGCCTTCCTTAGAGGTGACGTATATTTAATAAAAGGGAATGTTTGGGCCTGGCAAGTATGTGACCATGTCAGGTGGAAATGGCTGTTTACAACTGCACATGCAGGCTAAGCAGTGGCAGGCCTGAGATGTTTGAAGGGCTACTCAGGGGGGGTGACACAATCAGCGTTACATGGCCACTAGTAGCGTTTGCTTTACAGGCCTGGGTCACATGTAGTGCACTGCCCTAGGGACATATCAGTAAATTAAATATGCCAATCGTTGCAAGATCAAATGCTGTTACATTTTAGACACAGAGCACATGCACTTTAGTACTGGGCATCAGTGAAACAGTGCACAGTGTCGTAAAGCTAGCAAAAACAAAGTTCAGCACACAGTCAAAAACAGGAAGTCAGAAGGCAAAACATCAGGGGAAACCAGGAACGTTAAGGCCTGGTTTCTTGGCCAGGTCAAAAAGACAGGTTAAAACTGCACCCACAGGCTGCAATGGCAGACATAAGACATGTTTAAATGACATTTTAAGTGGCAGGCAACATCAGTGCTGAAGCCTCAGTAGTAGCATTTATTTTTACAGGCCCTGGTAACAGGTAGTGCCTTGTTACTGGGGACCCACAAGAAAATGATATATGTCAATTTGGTATAAGCCAATTCTACCATATTTTAAGAAGAGAGCACATGCACTTTAATGCTGGTTAGCAGTGGTAAAGTGTGAAAAGTCCTAAGGCCAGCAAAACAGAAGTCAGCAAAACAGGAGGTTTGAAGGCAAAAATATAGGGGTAAAAACTCACGAACGATGACAGGTCTAGCAGAGTGTGTGTGTGTGTGACAGTGTGTGGGGGTGGGTTGGGGTTTGGTGGAAGGTGTTTGGGAGGAGAATTTGTATGTGGGGGTCATTTATATGTCTTGTTTGTCATGGGTATGTTGGGGTGCGTGTGCTGGTGTATGTGTGTGTCTGTGTGTTCATGTGTATGTGCGCACTTCAGTCTTCTAGTTGTTGTGTCTGATTATCTCCCAGTAAATTACAGAGGTGCAGGTATAATCTTTGTAAGAAAATGTCTGTTTTTGCATGATCACCCCTATTTTTTGGAACTGATGCTGTTGGTTTTGATACACTGTGCACTTTGATACTGCTAACCAGCCATCAGAGCATGTTCATCGACCCCTAAAAGCATGTGAAATTGGCTAATCCCTGATTGACATACTTCAATTATCTATAAGACTCAAGTGTATGGTATCCAGTGTACCCAGGGCCTGTAATTTAAATATCACTAGTGGACTTCAGTACCTATTGAGCCACCACTAAAGTGAAAGTACAAAGCATGTACCTGCAGCCCGAGTTTGCAGTTTTAAGACTGCCAACCTGACCTGGAAAAATAAACTTTTTGCCAGGCATAAGCCTACCTTTTTGATACCTAGAAGTTAACACCCCCCCCCCCCCAAAATGCCTAAAGTGCAACGAGAATGGTATTTAAAAAGTAGGACATGTGTACTTAAGTTTTATATTTCCTGGCTGTAAACAATCTCGAAAGTTATTTTTCACTGTGGCAAGGTGGGCCTGCCCATAGAAAAGCACAGGGTTACATTACAAAAACATATAATGCATAACTTCTATTTGTGAAGAGTTAGAACATAGATTCAAGTATTCAAACTAATAGCAACCTAAAATCTAATATAGTCGCAACTTTTAGAAAGTTGACATTTTCCTGTCTAAACCAAATGTGCCTTTCCGTCACTGTTCAGTGTCTCCTGACTGATAATGTCTTTCTGTGGGGAGATGCAGATTGCTCCCAAACGGTGGGCAACAGGCTTGAGTATGGAAAGATGCTTTTCCTCCTGACAGGATGGCCATCTAGGCTGTGTCCTGCAACTTAATTACACTTCAAAAGGAGCACATCATGTCACAAGCAAATGTAACTGACACCTACACCTGTTCCTTGCTTGCACTGCTAGCCAGCCAGGCACCAATCACTGTGATAGAGGGGCTGCTCTAAATCTTTAGTGACCCCTGGGTGGGCACATGGACCTCTGCACCTGGGAAGAAAGGTTCTGCATGTTGGCTGTGGGGAGAGAGGAGCACTGTGGGATAGTTAACAGAAAAACACAAAGCACATGCTAAAAAATTGGATTGGGTCCCCCTAGAAACTTTCACCCCATTGGTTAGGAATGGCCAGGAGTTTCCCTCACCCACAAGCTGCCACTAGGTACAACTAGGGTACCATCACTACATCCTTCAGAACACTTCTTGACCTGTGAAAGACGGAAGATGGGATGCATCAACTATTGAACCGGTAGCATGGGACCTCGAAGACTAGACCTATTCCAACGTTTTCCCAGGACAGAGAAGTAGACTCCAAATCTTTGTAGGTTAGCCTCCTGTTAAGCAACAGATACACAAATGCTGCAAGAAGCCCACCTTCCTGAGTAATCCTGCTGGCCAGTTTCAGATGGACTTGTCCTGGTCCCTGCTTTTGGCTTACCCTTGAGTGAATACTGACCCCTATGTGGTATCTCTAAGATCCTGGGGCCCTTAGATAAGTGTCAGATTGGGCACCTCCTGCCTAATCATAAAAGCTAGGACTATAGAAAATATTTCAAGAATATTTGCCAAAAGAACCAGAGGCTGCCCCCAGACAGCTGTTGAGTCACCACCAACTGCCAGTCGGGCTCAACTTGCTGATTTTCCTCACTGAAAGGATCTTGACTCCCAAAAACATGTTTAAGTCTGTAGGCCGAAATCTTCTTGGGAAGGTGGCGAAAGCAGCCAGCCAGTGAGGAAACTTCCTTGGCCATGAATTTTGAATTTCGTCCTCTCTGAGCTTTCCTGCCAAAAGTCTACAGATTCACTGTGACTTAGTCAGATGGCTCTCTGGCCTTGTGGAACACTTCTCGGCCACAGCCTTATACCTTGCTCCACTGACAACTTTGAACTTCCATTTTAGAGACTGTTAGAAGGCAAATCTCACCACCGAACCAAACCTGATCTCTGTGTCCAACCTATACTCCATTGCAGTCGGCCTTACCTTTTGACTTTTACCCAGTCCAGCACAACCAGATACTCACACTTGGCGCTTTGCGCTTTGCACATTTTGATACTAGAAACACAGAAAACATTGAAAAATTATAGCTCCTTTTTCATACAGCCAATTTCTGTTGTTTTGATATCTTTTTGTTTGTTAAAGTATTCTCTATCTTCGTAAATTGAATTGAGAATTTGATTGTGTAGTGTTTTCTACGTTTTGACTGTTTTGATACTGATAAATGCTTTCCATGTTTCTCCTAAGTTAAGACTCCATGCTCTGTGCTGCTTAAATTAAATTATTGAGACCCAACTTGACCTAGTAACAAATAGTGCCATTATTACTTGAAGGGGAATTTCGAATAAGAAAAAACCCACTATGAGTGGGAAAGAATGAGTAGGAAAGAGAGAGGACTCTGCTAATCGATTGCAGTGAGCATACAACAGTGAGGAAAGGGCCAGTCGTTTCCTACAGTAAAGGAAATACATTTCCGATTCCTCACATCACTGCAGAATTCTCTCATTTCTCTAGACTGAGCATCGAATTGAGTTTATACATGCAATTGTTATGTCCTGATAGGACTATTGTAACAAAGTCTGTTGTGACCTCTGTAAAAACTGATTGATAAGCTCCTTCAAAAAATAGCAGTTTCCGCAGACAGAGTGTGTCATATGTCTAAGAAAGCATAATCACACTAAAGCCAAGTTTGAATGCTTTCTACTGGTTTCCTGCTCAAGGTGAAACACTTAATTGTGCTCGCAAAGCACACTGGGACAAAGGTCCTGGTTGTTCTTATAAACTGATTCATCACTGTGATCCAGCCAGACAGCAGCATCCCTTTTGAGCTTACCTGGTCAAACAACACTTTTTAAAAGACAAAAGCATGGTAGAAGTACCTTAGCGATTATAGGTAACTTGGCGCTCCAGGGCTCCGAGGTATGGATAAGCCTGAACCCTTGACTCTGATTGAAGTCTCAGGCCCAGATGTAGGTAAAACTTATTTACCGATTCTTAATTACCGAATTTTACCGATTCAGTAATTAAGAATCGGTAAATAAGAAGTGGGGGTATGTAGGAACATCCAGATGTTCCATTTACCGAATCGTTAAGAATCGGTATTTACCGATTCGGTAAATACCGACCGGTAATGCTCCATTCATTCCTATGGGCTTTGAAGCCCATAGGAATGAATGGGGCATTACCGGTCGGTATTTACCGATTCGGTAAATACCGATTTTGACAAGGGTGCAGGGGGTGTCACTTTGACACCCTCTAGCACCCCCACAAAAGGTTCGGGGGCCATATGGCAGGCAGACCTGCCCTAAGGGCAGGTCTGCCTGTCATATGGCACAGGTGTGCATGCACACATGTGCATGCACACCTGAATCGGTATTTTAACATCAAATACAATTTGATGGTAAAATACCGATTTTGTAGGCCTTGTGGGACTCAGAAGAGTCCCACCTACATATCAATGTTACCGATTCGGTAAATATACCGGTCGGTAAATTTACAGACTGGTATATTTACCAAATCGGTAAAATTACCGATTTTCCCTGTTTACTTGCCCCTACATATCAAATGCCAAATACCGGTCGGTAACGGCCGAATTCGGCCGTTACCGACCGGTAAAACCCTACCTACATCTGGCCCCTAGTGAGCTACCTACCATTTAGCTCCATACAAAAGGCCTATATAAAAACAATTAGAGCCCCTCTCGGTTTTTGGTTGCCAGCATATAAAGCGAATGACCGATAAATGTTGCACCATACATAGAAAGAGGAAAATGTCTCAAAGGATTGTTTTTGTGCGGGAAGGTGTCCCTTCCTGTAAAAAAAAAAACAATTCTGTCTGTTGTACCATGGTGCAAGGGTGCCTGCATTGGTACTAGACTCCATTCAGTGCAACAGCTCAGGGTCGAGCAAGAATTTGACATATCTTACTATATATGGCAAATTCTTGCTCTCTCCCTGTTACACAGCACAGCAAGGTGTCTTGGTGCCTTGCATGATTTGTTTGTAAATCTGTCCCCAGGTTTCCAGCTTTTCAAATGTCCTTTTGTTAATTAATCAAAGTAGAAACCGTTCATTTAAAAGAACTGTTCTCACCAGAAATCTAATTTAAGAATATGTACTCACTCCTTAGTTTTATAATAAATAAATACATCTTCGTTTCTGTCAAACCTTTATTTCACCAGAAAATCTGCCAGCTGCCAGGGTCATTTAAGGGGAGCAGCCATGAACAGGTGCTGTATTTCCCCATAGGCGTTTTGCTTTATGAATTAACCCACTCCCTGTTACAGAGTAGGCTTTATGTCAGCTGGGACCTAAAGGGACCGATTACCAGAATGTTCTTGATGCTTAATTGCTCATTTTTAAACTATAGGATGTTATCATCCACTTTACTTTCTGAGAAATTATTCAGAATCTGACTTTGTGTCACCTTAACTCACCTAGAATTTATAAATCCCTTATTTGGGGTCTAGAATTAGGTTACATTTTAAGAGATACTTTTGACAAAAACCTTGGGAATGTTATCTGTTTAATTTGCATAGGTGAATGTGTTATGGTACACAATGTGTTATATTTTGTAAGACATTTTATCCTGATACATCGTGTATTGCTGACATTAATTTTCTCTCCAAAATACTAATTTTAGTAACAGGAATGTCATATATTCAAAAAAGTCCACCATCTCAAACAACATCACCTTAAAGTGTCTGTTATCAGACAAGAGTTAAAATAGTGCACAGGAAGCAACCACAATGATGTAGTAATATAAAAGGCTGCAAGTCAAAAGCGAACAATTTTCAAAATAATTAAATAATTTGTGAACGCTGATAGCACTGGTAAATAAATGAGACATCCTGAAGACGTGATAACATATTTGTTCCCTTTTGACGTAAGTGAACTGCGTGCCTGATGGAATTTACAGGGGATGCCAACGTACAGAAGTGATTCACGTACCCTCACTCAAGATAAGAAAGCAAATGGCAGCCATATCTTTACGGTTCAGTTAGTTATAGGTTACAACTGTCAAAATTCAAGAGCGCGTAGAAGAATAAAGAAAATCGATGAAGGGTATTAACACTTGCATGAGCAAATGCAAGTTTAACTAGTAGTACAAATAAGGTAGAACAGTATTTCAACATCTGAATATATATGTTATTGATTACAAAACTGAAAGTAGCTGTTCACTGGCTTATTGCTTAACATGAACACAAATTATTAAATGTTGTATATAATCACTAGTTAGTGTCAAATAAAATATATATTTGTAAATGTTCTGCTCTTGGTACCGATTTAATATTTGAATGTTGTAGAAGCGAGGTAAATATACAGGATATAGGGATGACCTGATGTTTTAAGCGGGTAAATAGCAAGCTGTCTGTTGACAAACGCTGACCTGGGTTACAGTGGAAATGATAATACTTCAAACTGAAGGATCATGTTGAATAGTTGACAAATTCAGTTTCTCAGGGGGTATACTGACGGCATTATTATTTTAGCTTCTTTTGGGAATGATCTACTTGGCATCTCCACTGTCAATTACTGATAAATGCAATGAACTGTCCTGCTGAAGTCAAGCACACTGCCACTTGGAAAGCGTTGCTAATGGAAAATATGGAAAGGCCACACGGAATAATGGTGGCTTAAAAATGTGTCTTGGAAAAATTGGAAAATGCCAGACTATATCCTTTGTGGCCTGTCATGACTTTTATTCACCTACATTCATTCCATGCTTTTAATAAAGTGTATCAATGAAGTTGCATGCATGTTAGCTGTGTAAGATGATTTGTATGAATAAACTGCTACCAATGTCAATTGTTTCTTTTTTTTTTATCAGAGTTATATTGATTTACACCGATAAAGTGACAAACTACATATAACAAAAAATTGACTTAACTGTGCATCTGTTTTTATAGAATCCATCTCTCAACGTTTTGAGTAAAGAGAAAATGGAAGCATTAATTGTACATGCTATGTCTAATGAATGCGTCGGAATTATGTTAAACAAAAGGGTTGGCAAAACATAACAAATGCAAGTCATATTAGAAAGTCCAAATACAGGGCAAGATGGCCGCTGACAGGCCGCAGGGAGTAGTCGCACTCCCACCTGTCTCCTGAAGCTACTGATTACCGCGAGCTGTTGCTAAGAAATGATGCTGTTTAGTTGTGTACCACACTGAATTGTTCTTCACGAAGCTTCCGTAGAACTATGATTTGGACTTCTAACGGAACTCTGCGGCTACTGTGGCGGCTCTCCTCAAGTGAAATAAGGCAAGCTGGCCCAGGCGTCCTTGAGCTTATCACTGGGGCAGTTAGGCAGTGCTGCCGCTTTGGCTGGTTGAACCTAAGGCAAGCTATGGCGCCGAAAACCCCCAAAAAAACAAGGGAGCAAAGGGAACAAAAGGAGAAGGACAAGGAGAAAGCAGTGTTCAGTGACCCAGGGGTACCGGCGGCTAACCTAAGGACAAAGACAAAGACACAATCACAGTCCCGGAGACCCATCGAAAAGAAAGTTGATGAGCCTAAATTAATCACCAGTGATGAAAAGATAAGAGAGAAAAAGGAGAAGGAAAAGGGCAATGGTGGCAAAAGAGGCAATAAGGTATTGCGGAATAACGATGAGGATGGAACTAAAGAAGCGACGCTACGCCAGCCTACCTTGTTTGAGTCCTTTGCCCCAATGGTAACATTGTGCTCGCCAAATCCACAGTCCTCTACCGCCATAGCAACCGGAGGTGCACACTTCCAGCGTGACTCGAGCAGCGGAGAGCAGTGGCGAGACGAGGCGGATCGATTGGAGAAGACGCAGGCCGCTGAGGGAGTGACCGATCATCGGATTGTATCGGAGACTGAGTCTGGAGAGGCCGGGTCAGTGATGCACAGCACACTGCAGCAGATGGCAGAAAAGCATCAGGAGCTCACAGAAGCTCTACATGGACTGGGCTGCCAAACAGAACAGGCTCCGGAGATCTCTGAGCAACGGCAGGTAGGGGGAGATAGCGCTGCGGGCTCAGATGCGCAGCTACCTCCACCTATGACTGGGAATGACAAGAGAAACGACTCTAAGCAAGATGGTAAAAGGGGGGGCCAGATCCCGCGTTCAAGCACTAATTTGAATATGAACGGAATAATGCAGGGAACTGATCAAGGTGTAGGGGAGCAGACATTAACCCCCACAAGACCCCCAACGGTAGGGAGCCTTAACAATATGCTTGCTAATAATGTTAAGTCTGGGCATATTGTAGAAGGTTTAGGTACTCCCTCCCTAATACCCGGCTCGCCCAGCAAGGATTGTGTTTTCTCCCTCAATGACAAAGAGGGCGAGGAGGAGGAGGAAGAAGAAGGGCCAGAAATAGGCTCACTTTCAGCAGAGGCTGAAAGCTGTACAGAGGACTCGGGATTAGAGACCGACACTTCAGAGGTTGAGGGAGGCACAGTACATAAAGCCTCCTCTCATCGGATAACTAAGTCTAGCAAGAACAGACTCCGGAACGGAGCAAAAAAATCATTGAGCCCTTCACACCCAGAAGTAGCAAAGAGATTGGACTGGGATTAGTCTGCTACTTCTCAGTTTTATCAGGAGGGGGGAGAATTAATCCCTCACAGCCACTCTCTCAGAGTCAATTGCAGACCTCCAGCCTTGACCTCATATTTACAACGCTGAAGCAAATGCAGGGGGAGGCCAGGGCGGAGAGTCGCAGAGCTAGGCTGGCAAACAAGAAAATACAGGGGTCCCTGCGAAAAGTTAATAAACTGTACTCATATCTAGCTGGTAGGGTCACGGAGGTCGAAGAAAGAATGGGGATGTTGGAGGATGAAGCTGTAAAATGACAGGAGTTCAGACAAGATCAGGAAAAGATATCATCAGAGGTTTTATGGAAGCTCGAAGATTTCGAGAATCGACAAAGAAGAAATAACATAAGACTACTGGGTGTGGCAGAGGGGAAGGAAGGGCAGGATGTTCGGGCCTATGTTATTGATTTATTTAGAGGGGCATTCCCTGAAATAACCACGTGGGTCTGGGAAAATGAAGTGCAGCGTGCTCATAGATTTCCTCTGACTCAGAGAAAGGGAAACACTACAGACAAACCGAGGGCGATTCTGGTCTTTATAGGGAACTATCTCTTAAGAGAAGAAATCATGAGCAAAGCTAAGCCCGAGGCTAAGCGTACCTACAAAGACTCAATGTTCTTTGCTAGGCCTGACTTCTGCCACACCACTGTGGAAAGACGGTGGCGGATGAGGCAACTAATAACACCATTTCAGAACTTAGGGTGTGAGGCTTACTTAATGTTTCCTAGCCGCCTCAAAGTAGGGAGAAATGGACGGCTCAGGATATTTTATTCAGAAATCAAGGCCCAAGTGTACCTTACTTGGATTAAGGAAAACAGAGGTCAGAGCAGCATGACGGATGTGGTAAGGCAAACTAATCGAAAGTCCCAGCAATAAGAGCATGGAAAAAGATTATTGGGCAAGTGGGTTGGAGACTTCAGCATTAGAGGAAGCAGTGGCTGCGGTATCAGTTAAAAAAAAAAAGGGGATGCAGAAATAAGGAAAAAAGAGAAAGGAGGGGGGACCGACAACCCTGGGTCGCAGCTGTCACATATAGGTCAGGATTGACCTATTTGCCAGTAAGGAGGGGGCACGTCAGGGGGGCATCCAGGGGAGGGGGGAAAGGGAGTGGGCACAGGGCACGGCACATTGATTCAACACATGGGGGTATTGGGAAGGTTAGTAAGATGGCTGAGCAAACAATGTAATGAAGCACGAAGAAGAGAAATAAGCAAGGAATCTAATAAAGGAAAAGAAAAAAAATATTTAAAATACTGTAGGGCTATTTGGTTAGGACAATCACCGGATGTTTTTTAATGGGTACCCGATTTGTGACATGGAATGTTTGCGGGCTAAATAAGCGGAGGAAGAGACAAAAGGTTTCCACATTATTAAAAAGTATGAGGGTCGATTTTTTGTGCCTGCAGGAAACACACATTATGGGGAACAAGGGTATCTTTTGGATCAGCTAGGGTTTCATGTATTGGCATGCTCAAAACAGGGTTCCAGAAATAGAGGTGTGGCTATATTATCCAGGCGCAGGGATATTGTAACCAGAAAGAAGCTTGAAGACAAATGGGGTAGGTGGGTTCTCGTGGAGTGTCTTATTGAAGGGGAGTGGACTACCCTTGGCTCAATTTACGGATCAACTGCAGATGACCCAGAGATTTTTTAATTTTTAGATGTGGAACTAGCTACCTGGGGCCCCGTATTGTTCTAGCCGGAGAATTTAACATCAATGGGGCGGATGGTTTAGGGTTAGGGTCTCAGGGGAGATATCAGGGCAGGAAGAGGAGGGAATGTCAAGCAATTTTTAGCCTAGCAAGGAATAATGTATTGATGGATGTATGGGGCAGTTTAAAGCCAGGGGAGAAAGGGTTTACGTTCTTTTTGGCCCCGCACAGGGTAAGTGTATGATTAGACTACTTTCTTATTTCCAATGCCGTGCTCTCTGTATCGAAAATTGAGGGGCTCCCTTATATACTCTCCGACCACAACCTCTTGATTCTGAACTTAACCTTGGCAACAACGCACAGAAGTGAGAGGGTGTGGTCTTTTGAGAGCGGGCTGCTGAATGACGATAATCATGTGCAACATATGACAAAATGGATTGAAACGTTTCTCGAGATAAATAGGGGCAGTACTGCGACAGGCAATGTTTGGGATACATTTAAGGAGGGAGTCCGGGGGGAGACCTTAAGTTTTAACACTCACAAACGAAAGCAAGAGCAGTTGAGAAACCTAGAATTAAACAATGCAGTGTGGGAGGCTGAGGATGAGGTGACTAAATGTGTGTTATCAGGTACATCGCTTGACCAGGCTCTCATTAAAGTGGCAAAAGCAAACATTGAGGCAGAAGAGGCTGTTGCGAATAAGGCTGCCAAGATTTATCTGGCCAATAGAGAAAGATGTCATGAGTTCAGGGAAACAGTGGGACGCACCTTAGCGGTACGTGCTAGACAAAAGGTGGCCACAGGGGAGGTAAGGGAAATTAAGGATAGGTCAGGAAAATTAATTACAGATACGCAAGGAATTCGGGAAACATTTAGGCAATTTTACGCAACGTTATATGATGAGCAATAAGGCAAGGATCTCGAGGAAATAAGTGCATACCTACGAGGTATACCTCTGGCAACTTTAGAGGAGCAAGAGCGTCTAAGATTGGATACCCCTTTGGAGCCAGGAGAGATAAAGACTGCTTTGATGAGTCTCCCATCTGGGAAGGCAGTAGGGCCGGATCAAATACCAATAGAATTCTTTAAGGTGTTTTGGGATACACTGGGCCAGGACATGATAAGTACAATACAACAAGCACAGGTAGGGGTATCCATACCAGATTCTTGGGCAGGGGCAGATATCGTCATTATTTTAAAGAAGGGGAAGCCAGCAACCGATCCTGAATAATATAGGCCAATCACGCTAATGAACGCCAACACTAAGGTTTACTCTAAGGCACTGGCAATAAGGTTTGCAAGCATAATAGACACATTGGTGAGTGGTAATCAGCATGGCTTCATCCCATGGAGAGGTACTACCCACCACATTCGGAAAGTAATCACTTTATTTGATGCCACGGAAGTCACAGGGGACCCGATGGCGGTAATGTTGTTAGATGCTGAGAAGGCGTTTGATCGGGTCTCCTGGGACTATCTGTGGTATATTTTAAGGAGAGCTGGTTTTGGGGAGGGGTTTGTTAGAGCAGTACAAGCAGTATATCGAGCTCCGGCAGCTTGTATTAGGGTAAATTCAGGATCAACTCACCCACTACAAAGGGTGCCCTTGCTCTCCACTACTGTTCTCTATGTATCTGGACCCACTGATTCGCAGAATGGAGATGAATGATAACATTACTCCATTGTCTACGTATAGGGGTTAATATAAGATACTGGCATATGCCGATGATGTGGCGGTCCTTACACCAAACCCCACGGAGGCTATAGCACATGTGGAGTCGGAGGATTTGAACTTCAGCATGGTGTCAGGATATTCGTTAAACACCTCCAAGACGCAAATAATAAAGAACCAGAAGGTTCACTGTCTTGACCAGCAGGTGGTGCACTCGGGAGTATACTTAGGAGTCATGATTTCCTCCGATCAAGACAACCTGGTGGAAGCAAATATAACCCCTATCATTGCTAAAGTGACGAAGGATCTGGATAGGCTACAGAATTTACATTTATCTATAGTTGGTCGTACTAACATTGTGAAAATGATGATACTGCCTACGTTTTTGTATATTTTCAGGGCAGTTCCGTTCTTCTTTGAAAATAAATGGTTTAAGATCTTAGATTAATAGGTTTGTGTGGGCTAAGGGAAAGACTAGAAGGTCATTAAGATTTATGGCTCTCCCAAGGGACAGGGGGGGTTGGGCGTTCCCGGATCTAAAACTATACTACTGGGCAGAAGCCCTTCAGTACATGACGGGTTTGTTAGGTGGAGCAGAGGCAGAAGGGGAGGATGAGTTGGGCACAATAGCAATATATGCTTTGGTTCTGGGGTATGAGGCGGAAAACGTGCTCTTAAACATTTTGACTCGAGTTATTTTAAGAGGACCCGGTATAGGACAATTATGGCAGCGCACAACATCTGGAAGGCCTTTATGAAGAGATTTGGCCTAGGGAAATATAACGCATATACAAGAATGATTAACAATTCTACATTTCCCCAAGATATCTTTGCCGATTCAGTCTTTAAAGAGTGGGGAAGACAGTGTATTATAAAGATCGGGGATGTTATGGGTATACAGGGAATGATGCAATTCTCGGAGATCCAGACAAAATATGGATTAGAGTCAAGACAATTTTTTAAATTCCTACAAGTGAGAAGCTTTATAGCAAAGAAAATGGGTGGGCCGGCGGGGTTCGAGAAGTACTCAATTATGGAGATTGTCCAGGGTGGGGCAGATTGCACAATTAAAATATTTTATTTTGAATTAACAGAAAGTAAGCAGGATGATTTGGAAAAGTGAGGGGATAAAAGGGCACTGAAGTTAGGGGTGGGAAAGGACTGTTTTAACTTGTCGTTAGATATGGGACAGAACATCTTGTGTTTGGCAGCTCTCCAGGCGCAGCACTATAAAACGCTGTACCAGTTGTATTATACACCTGCAAGAATTGCACAATGGGGGGCACAACTGGAATTAATTGTCCAAGATGTGGAAGTATGGAGGCCGACATTGTGCATATATTTGCGACATGCACTCACCTCCACACAACATTAAAAGATATCGAGATGTTTCTACAAAGATCATTAGGAATACAGATTACTCTAGCCCCTTCAATAATACTGCTGGGAGTGAATGATGTTGATAGACAGATGGAAGGTGGATATTTTATCTTTGTAGCAATGGCAGTATTTTGGTTATGCATTGCCTCAGCATGGCTTGACCCACTACCACCGTCATATCATCATTGGTTAGCAAGGTTATTGACGACGTATAATTTGGAGAAGGCAATCTATGCAAGAAAGGGGAAAAAGGGAAGGAAACTGGGAAGGCAAATTTGGGAGCCCATAAGTGGAAGGAAGAAAACACTGTTTAGATTCCTCCAGTAAGATGAGATATGGGTAGTTTAATTTGGGCTGCTCAGTATATATGTTGTAATATGTATTTGAAACACCTGTGGGAACGTGTAAAGGTAACATGTGTTACAAGATGATTGTTTTTTTTCTGTTTTGCTTTTGCTGTGCCCTGTGCATATAAATGGGAAAAAATCTCAATAAAAAAATTTGCAAAAAAAACAAAACAAATGCAAGTCATTCTTCAAAGCTGCAGACAATCAAAATTGACCTACAATGGGCAGGAGGATTCCTCTCGTAGAATCAGTAAGACATAACATACATTATATATGAGTGTTTGATGCATTTTTTCTATGTAGGTATTAGATTTTGTATTGTGGCTATATTTTTGTCTTTTAAACAAATCTGCATGAGTACGGGTAAAAAGTGCTACAAATAATTAAAATGTAGTTTACATGTGCCTTGCATAGATATTAGAAATTAAATATAATTGTAATTTTTATTTGACACTTCTGTTAACAATGCCTTTAAATTCAATTTGGTATGTTCCAGGTATACACGGCATATGAGTATGTTAATATGTCATTGCATTTTGCACTATACATCATAGAAAGTAATTGCCTCATTGACTGCCCTAGTTATGACTGCTGTGCAACAACTGCTGATACAGAGGAAGGTACATACTGTATGCATTTCACATATATCTTACTACCTCCAAATTCCAGTAGTTCCCTTCATGACGTTCCTTAACTAAAGTTTCTCCCTTATCTCTAGAACTTCACCCAATGACTTTCTGTTGTACTTTCTTTCTTTTTCATATGGAGTGTTGGGGCATGGATTATATGTTTGAGCCACTCACACTTTGAAAATCACAGGGTCAATTAGACGTTGACAGGTGGCCCGTCTGTCTGCCAGTGCAACAGAGTATTGGAGGCCACAGTACCCCTGGCTGCGGAGGCATGCTACATTTACAGATCCCCACTAGGTGCCTTCAATGAAGACTCTGGGCCTGATTCAGAAAGGTAAACGTACACTTCCATGTAAGTTTACGATTGTCTGCTGTTCACAAAAAGGTATTTTATTAATAGTGCCTTTAAAAATGCAACTTTTCAACACATAAAAAAGATAGAGCAGTCCTATATTTTTATGTGTGGAGGGTCTGCAGAAACAACAGGATTGAGATTTGGCTTATCGGATACTTACAGTTAGTACGTCTTACTTAACTTTAATTCTTAACATTCTGCTTGACTGATAATGTTATACCAATTATTCTGTATTATGAAAGAGTTACTTTGACAAAAGAGTAAGATAACCTAGATACATATAAACATATGTATACTTTGATCAAAAGGTTAAAATACATATCACTGCACATATTGGATTATTTTTTTAAAGGACATAGCATGTCATGATCTGATCAGTTTCAGGTGCAATGATCACAGTAGCAGTCAGGCATGATAACTGTTCAATACCAACTAGACTCTGCTACTAATAGACCTAATAAATTGTTCAAAATTATTAGAAACCAATTTACTTTCAAAAGCGATCCTACTTCCACAAACAGCAAAGCACCCTACACTGTAAATACGTTGCCTTCTTTTTCACTGAGAACACATTTTGTTGCTATCACTAATGACAAGCAGACCGCTCTCAATCTTCTTCCACTCCAGCACCTCATATACCCCACACACTGGACCATGAAGCTTGCTCATATAATCTCCTAATCTCTCCCAAACATGATGCCACCTGGTCCAGCTTTACACCCTGGATGAGATTGGAACTCTAAATCTTTTTACCTCCTTGAATTACTTTAACCACTTCATTGATCCCCTCTCCTCCAAACTCCCATTTGAGTCCATTCACCTCCTACTCCCACCCACTGTAGACTAAGATAATCAATGCCTCTCTTACCCAAGGCTCCCTGCCTGACCTCCTCAAAGTTGGTTATATTACCCCATTCTAAAAAAAATCAGACCATTCCAACCCCAACAACAATCGCCCTATCTCCAACATCCCTACTCTGGCCAAACTCCTAGAAAAATGTGTGCACTTACAGCTCCACAATCACATTGAACAATTTCAGCTTCTAGACCAATGCCAAATCTGGCTTCCGTTCAGGTCACAGCACCGAAACTGCTGTGATCAATATTTCTGACAATATCCTGATCTTGCTTGACCAAAATGAATCTTGCTTCTTGATCCTACCAGATCATTCAGCAGCCTTTAACACCATCAACCATGCTACCTTGCTTGACCTCCTAGAACACAGGGTGGGCCTCTCTGGCACTGTGCTAAAATTGTTCTCCTCCTCTCTACACAAAAGGTTGCAGTGCTTCTTAATTATTCACACTCTATTCGAGCTGGCCCCACTATCGCTGGGCATCACCCAAGGCTCTATCCTCTCTATGACATTGCACAACCTCCATATAAAGCCCCTAACTGATATTTCCAAATGCTCCCACATTTCCTACCATATGAATGCTGATAACACATGTCTGCACATGGGAATGACCTCCCCCAAGGACATCCACACCATCAATAACACCCTAATACTAACTCAACAATGGCTGACTCAAAATCACCTCAAACTCAATGCCCTCAAAACTGAATTCTTACTGATGGCACCACCCACTACCATCTCTAACATCAAAAATGGCTCACCTTCCCTCCACCTGGAATTGCATCTCACATGTTGATGACTCCGCCAAATCCCTTGGTATTACTCTAGACAAAGTCCTCACCATACAAAACACATCAGCACCATCCCTAGAGGAGCTACTCCATCAAATGATTATTCTTAGAAAATTAAAACCTTACCTCCAAGTGGCCAATCTAACATCTGTGACTTATGCACTTGTGCTTTCAAAACGAGACTATGGTAAAGCTATCCTAGTGGGCCTACCAAAAACCTCACTTGCTCTCCTTAAGGCTACTCTTAATGCTGCAGCCAGGCTCATCACGGGTTCCAAAAAAAGAGATCACATCACCCCTGACCTTCGAGCTCTGAATTCGCTTCCATTTGAGGCCAAAATGCATTTAAAAATTGCTTGCATGACCTGTAAAGCACTGCACCATAGATCATCCAGACGTATGACTGCCTTACCTCTCACACCACAAAAATTCAAGAAAAAGAAAACCTACAACATTTCCTTCCCTGGAATGGTCCAAAACATTTGGTAATCTCTCCCTACTGAGATTAAATGCAACCCATCCACGTACCTCTTCAGGAAAGAAGCAAAAAGACTTCTCTCCAACAAATTCCTCACTTACTGAGGACTTCACCACGCCTCTGATCTCTTTATAGACCCTGCCCTCCTTCTGTCTGCGGCCTCCTGCAACTTCGTAATTTGCCTGAGTCCCCGTCTTAAGTTGTACCTCGCTCCTCACGTAAATCTATGCATAACTACCTCAGGGAAAATTGTGATTTCACTCTCCCCATCCTTATATCTCCCTTCCTCAACTACCTCAGAACGTCTATGTACTCTATCATTCATTTTCTTCTTTGACTTATTGTCACTACTTACTTTCACTCACACTTTATGTAACTCTGGTTCAGGCTGCTACTTGCTTACACACCCCACAGCATCTTGTCTACTCCTTTCTTACCATTAACACTTATTTTTATTTGTTCTCTATTAAACTCAAGTTTCTGCTGCTCAGCTTACTCTGTGAAGTGCTAGTTTCATGATCCTAAGTGCTATGTTGCCATGCTCATTAACAACCTCAGGAAATACTGTGCACCTACTTTTCCTACCTTTGCAACTCTCTTCTATATCTTCTTCAGAACTTTACATCCTCACATCCCTCTATCTATCAGATTCTTCTTTTATATGAAGTTGATATATATTTATATGTATGCTTTATGTAATTCAGACACCTGTTGCTACTTTTCCTACATGTATTGTTGTATACGGTTTGCCTTTTTAACCATTACTCTATATTGTTATCTATTCTCGATGTACCTCATGTTATTGTTGTGCTTACTGTGTAAAGTGCTGTGATAACTTCAGGTCTAGTTCGTGCTATATGAAACTCACAAATAGATAAATAAATACATAAATAAATAAAGCACAATGCATCGGTTAGTCTGCAAAATGACTTTGAGAATCAATATCATTGGAGAGATGTGAACTAGCAAGGTGGCCAGATTTTGCAAATTCATAGTTAAAACATTCGGACCATCAGCTCTGGGATCATCAGTAGGAAATATGAAATATTTAAACTTGTTAATACAGAGTAAAATTCTGACACATCTATATAATAAGAGAATATAAATATTCCAAAGAACAATGGGCCAGATGTACAACCAGTTTTTGCATGCGCAAACAGGTTTGCAATATGTTTGCGCACGCAAAAACCTACATGTCTATGTACAAACAATCGCAAAATTGTGTTTTGCGATTCGCTATTAGGAAGGGGCATTTCCCTAACCATGTGTGAATGTTTTGCAACCGCAATTGCGGTAGCAAAACACTTGCAAATTACCACCTTCTTCAAGAGGGTGGACATGGAGTTGCAAATCGAAAGGAGTCCCCATGGGACCCCTTTCCCTATGTGACTGGCTCTAAAAATATTTGTTAAGGGCAGGCAGTAGTACCTGGTACCACTACCTGCCCCTAAAAAATTAGAGGAAAACAGGCTGCATTTGAAAAAAAACTTCTTTATTGACAATCAGTCCCTGACATGGAAGTCTGCTGAGCCCAGCAGGCCACCATCCCTGGGAGGGCCAGCCATTACCAATGGGGTCGCAAATTGCAAGTGGCTCATTAATATTCATGAGCCTCGCATTTTGTGACCCCATTGGGAATCGCAAACATTGACACTATCGTACATTCCAAATTGCGACTCTGTTGCATCTGGCCCAGTATGTCATAGGTCCGCTGGTCCATGAAAAATTTACCAACATCAGCCTCTGTGTTTGAACCAACACTTACAGAATCAAATCCACATAGAAGAACTTACACAACATGCTTCCAACGTTGGTAAAATTAATGCATTTCAATTGCCCTACAAACAGCAGCTGGTATCATTGACAAGATGCCAAACCCCAGGGTGAAAGTGCACTCTACAAATATGGCTGTTATGTTGTAAAGACTTGAAAAATTTCTGCACTGATGAATGATATTAGAGAAAAGCATAAGGCATGTAGTGTTATTTAGTTATAAGCGATGTAGCTGAGCATGCATTTTTGCTAATGAAGATGCTTAAGAAATGGACACAAATACGCTATTTAGGTATACACATATGTGGATAATCACGCATTTTAGCGAATATAGATGCTTAGGAACAGGGCACAATTAGGATAATGGGCAGGTGTAAGACAGAAAAGAGTGTAGATATAGAAGAGGTGGACATGATAATCCCATTTTTTAGGAATTAGAAGTTTTCTTTTAATTGGACACTTCACATTTTACTGCAACTTAAGAGACAGCTTCTGGGGAACAAAAGGCAAAAAACCCATAAAAAATTGCAAGCAAGACTGAGTCAAACTCAATAAGTGGGGCAACCCATTTTGTATTTCTAGGGTCTGGTATATCTCAAAGTTAGTTAGTAGAGACATTACACCCCCATACCATGTAAAATGGATCATCAAACAATCAATCAGAATTTATAAAGCGTGGCTAATCACCAGATAGCGTATCCATGCACTTGCAGGTCCCATATGCTTAGTCGAACAGCTAGGAAAGGAGGGCTGCTTGGAATTCCAGAAGTGAGGTGATGGTTCAGAGGTGCATGGGGAGGCTGTTCCAGGCCTTTACTGCAATTTGGGAGGAATAACGCCCTCCACTTCAGCTTCATGTGGGAGTATGGACAAGAGAAAGAGAGGCAGAGTAGTGTTCTTGACAGTTGGTGAAGTTTAGGCAGGGGTTAATGTAGGTAGGTCCTTTGTTTTGCAGAGCATTGTGTGCATGAGTCAGCAGTTTGAATTGACATCTCTTCTGTATGGGGAGCATGTGGAGTTGCCAGAGGTGGAGTGTGATGTAGGTTCGTCAGGGAATGCCGAGGATGCATCTGACTCTGGTGTTCTGTATGGTATGAAGTCTCTGTAGGAGGTGAGTGGCAATTCCTACATAGAGGGTGGTGCCATAATCCAGTTGGCTGGTGATAAGGGCCTGTGCCACAGTGCATGTTGTGTGTAGGGGTAGCCACTTGAAGATCTTATGTAGTATGCACAGAGTGAGGATGCAGGCGGAAGAGTCTGTGATTTCATGGTGAGCTTGTTGTCAATGATGATTCTGAGGTTTCTGGCATGGTTGGAGGGAGTGTGTGCAGGACCTATGTCTGAGGGCCACCAGAAGTCGATCCATGTTTTGCTGCTGTTGCCGTAGATCAGTCCTTCCTTCTTATCTGTGTTCAGCTGTAGTAAGTTGTTCTTCATGCAGCCGGCGATGCTTGTCTTGCTTCTGTGTAAGTTGGTTCTGGTGGCGGAGGGGTCGTTAGTGAATGAGAGGAAGAGTAGGGTACCATCTGCATAGGAAATTACGTTAGAACTGTGGGAGCTGGTGATGTTTGCCAGCATGGTCATTCATGCTGTGAAGAGCATTGGGAAGATGGATGAGTCCAGGGGACACCAGAGATGATCTCATTGTGTTCGGACGTGAAAGGTAAGAGGTGGTTTCTGGGTTCTTCCTGTGAGGAAGGAAGTGTTTGATCTGAGCGCCTCCCCTTTGATGCCAATATGGTGGAGCCTTTCGATCAACGTGTGGTGGGAAATGGAATAGAAGGCTGTAGAGAGGTTGAAGAGGAACAGAGCTACTTTTGTGTCAATTGTAGCTGTGATCAGGGGGGTTTCAGTGCTGTGATTGCTGTCAAACACTGATTGGGAAGCATTGAGTGGCTTATTCTGCTCCAGGTGTATCATGAGTTGCTTGTTGGTGATCATTTCCAGTGCTTTTGCTGAGAATGGACACAGGGAAATTGGGCAGTTGTGTTTAAGTTTGTTGGGGTTAGCGGAGGGTTTTCTAAGTAGTGGTCTAACTTCGGTGTGTTTCCATGAGGCAGGAAATGTTGCAGTCTTGATAGAGGTATTGAGCAGGGCAGGGACATTCTGGCTGATCATTTGGCTTACGAGGTTGAAGATGCATATCATATGTATATACAAAGTAAAGGTACCTCACAAGCCCTTAACAAATCAGGATGCAGCTCCTGTTTCTGGACTGAATTCCCTACATCACTTGTGTGGGTGTCCAATGCAGGATTAGCAAAAAAACAATTATTTTTGAATGTAGCACAGAATTTTCGGTGCTATACCCTTATTCCCCAGGGCCTTGCCCCACTCACACAAGTGAGGTATATTTTACAAAAAAATATGTGGAAATATGTTTTTTTTTCAGCTAAATTTGAGGTTTGCAGAGGATTCTGGATAGGGAAACGTTGGGGGATCCACGCAAGCCATAACTCATTAGACTCCCAAGGGTGTCTAGCTTTCATTAATGTGTGGGTTTGGTAGGTTTCCCTAGATGTTGGCGAGCCCTGGGCCAAAACCCCAGGTGACCCCCAAAACCAGTTAGTTATAGGAAATTTTGAAGTCTCCACAGTAAGATTTGGGCCATTTCCTGTTGCAGCCACTATGCCTACCCACACAAGTGAGGTACCATTTTTATCGGAAGACCTGGAGAAATGCTGGGTGGTAGGAAACTTGTGTCAACCCGGTCATCCTACAACTTTCCCACACAGAAATGTGAGAAAAATTTTTTTTTCAACATAATTAGAGGTTTGCAGGGGATTCTGGGTTGGGAAATGTTTAGGGACCCACACAAGCCATACCTTGCTGGACTCCTCTGGGTGTCTAGTTTTCCAAAATGTGTGCGTTTGGTAGGTTTCCATAGATGGCCACCGAGCCCAGGGCCAAAAACCCAGGTGATCCCCCTTGTCAAACCAGGTTGTTTTGTGAAAGATCATTTTGATGTCTCCTCAATACCTTGACCCACCCAAACAAGTGAGGTACCATTTGTATTGGGAGACCTGCGGGAATGCTGTGTAGAAGGAATTTGGTGGATCCACGCAGATTTCATAACTTTCCCACGCAGAAATTTGAGATTTGCAGGAGATTCTGGGTAGGGAAATGTTGAGGGAGCCATGCAAGTCATACCTTGATGGACTCCCCCTTGTGGCTAGTTTTCAGAAATGTGTGGGTTTGGTAGGTTTCCCTTGATAGCTTGATAGCTACCAAGCCCGGGGCCAAAAACTCATGGGACCCACCTTGCAAAACCACATTGTCTTGATGTCGCCTCAATAGGTTTTTGGCCCTTGCCTGTCGCGGGTACTTGACCCACCCACACAAGTGAAGTACCATTTTTCTCAGACTGCGGGGTGGGTGGAATTTTGTGGATCCACACAGATTCTAGAACTTTCCACCACAGAAATGTGAGGAACATGTGCTTTCTTTGAAACATTTTGAGGTTTGAAAGTGATTCTGGGTAACAGAACCTAGAGAGAGCCAGACAAGTCTTGTTTTAGAAAATGTATAGGTTTGCTAGGTTTCCTCAGGTGCCAGCAGAGCTAGTGTTCAAAAGCTACAGCTAGGCACTTTGCAAAAAATATGTCAGTTTTCACTGTGAAAATGTGGTGTGTCCACATTGCGTTTTGGGCCGTTTCTGCCACGGGCACTAGGCCCCCACACAAGTGAGGCACCATTTTTCTCGGAAGACTTTGAAGAATGCGGATGGGTGAAATTGTGTGGATCCACGCAGATCCCATAACTTTCTATCACAGAAATGTGAGGAATTTATTTATTTTTTAACTAAGTTCCAGGTTTGCAAGGGATTCTGGGTAACAGAACCTGGTGATAGGCACACAAGTCACCCCATCCTGGATTCTCCTTGGTATCTAGTTTAAAAAATGTACAGGTTTGCTAGGTTTCCCTATGCGCCGGCTGCGCTAGGGCCCAACATCCACAAGGTAAGCACATTTCTAAAAACAAGTTGGTGCCTAGTGGGCTTTCTGCTGCCCTGGTGGGTAATCGGGGGGGGTTGCCCCGATATGCCCCCAAGGGCGGCCGAAAGACTGTGGCTATTTATTTGGGGGTGGGGGCATTGGTATGCCCATTCTGGTCAGCTCCCACCCGATGCGTAATCGCTGGCTCCTAGTGGGCAGATCAGGGGCCACTGCCTCCATCCACCACCTGGGAGTGAGGCAGACAGACTGTGGCATTTTTGGAGGAGGTGTGGGGATTGGTATGCCCATTCTGAGCTGACCTCACCCCTGAATTTAAAATAAATATTTCCTGAGGCCTAGTTGGCTTTCCGCCCGCCCCAGGAGGCAGATAATGGGCTACTGCCCCAATATGCCTCTGGGGAGGGGCAGAACGACTTTGGTAATTGTTTTTGGGGTGGGGGCCTTATCATGCTCATTCTGGGCAGCCCCCTCACCTACATTATAAAAACAAATCCCTGGTGCCTAGTAGGCTTTTGTACCTCCGGAGCAGATCAGGGCTATTGCCCCATCTGCCCCTGGGGGCAGCAGAAAGACTGTTGCATTTTTTTATGGGGTGGGGGCATTGGCCTGTCCATCTTGGGCAGCCCCCACCCCACTTCAATAAAAAAAACAATGGTTTCTAATTGATTTTCTGCCCCCGGGGTGTGACTGAATGACTGAAATTTTACTGGGGGTGGGGGCATTTTCATGCCCATTTTGTGCAGCCCCCACCCCAACATCAAGAAAAAAAACTGGTTTCTGGTGGGCTTTCTGCCCTCTCAGGGGCAGATTGAGGGCTACTGCCCCATCTGCCCCCTGGGGGGGCAGAAAAACTGAAATTTCTCTGGGGGGCATTGCCATGCTCTTTTTAGGCAGCCCCCACCCAACACAAATAAAAAATAATCCCTGGCTTCTAGTGAGCTTTCTGCCCCCTGCAGGTCAGATTTGGAGCTACTGGCCCCATCTGCTCCCGGGGGCGCAGAAAGACTGGAATTTCACTGGGGTGGGGAATTTTCAGGCCCATTTTGGGGAGCCCCCACCCCAACATCAATAATAAGAGAAATCCCTATTTCTAGTGGGCTTTCTGCATCCACAGGGGTCAGAGAGACTGACCTTTCCCGGGGGGTTAGGGGCATTGTCATGGCCTTTTTGGGCAGCCCCCACCAAAACGTCAATAAAATAAACATTCCATGTTTCTAGTGGGCAGGAATACTGTTGTGCCCCAAAAGATATGGGGGTAGCAAAGACCCTTGCCCAAGGGGCCACTCACCCCCTTCCTGGTGCTAGTGGGTGGATCTCTGGTTTGGGATCGCCCTCCTGGTGTGATCCCCTAGCATGTATCCACTAGGAAAGGGTACCATTGGAAAGGGGAGATTCTCCCCTTTCCAAAGATACCTCTCCCACCTATTTCGGTGCTCGATGGCTGACATAGTCCCACAAGCACCGAAACTGAGAAATTGAAACTAAGTTTCAGTTTCATTGCAATGATGATTGCGCGCCATGCGCACAATCCTCATTGCAACGAAAATCAAAAATAGACCTGGGAAGGTTGAGGAAACGCTTCCCCACTGCCTCGGGCAAAAAAATAAAATGAGAAATCCCGCTGCTGTCTGCAGCAGAGGTATTTTCTGAGCATGTGCTCATGACGGAATGGTTCCGTCTTGAGCACACTTGAACTTGTGCTCATGACGGAACCATTCCATCATGAGCATGGAAGGGGTTAACAGAAAAATGAGTATGAGAAGGTCACTGATATTTGAAGGATGGGGACAATTATGGTAAATGCCTCCCGCTACCTTTGGTTACACCTTCATTGTTAGGCCCAAAATGCCTCATGAATATGATGTTGTCTGTTGACAAATCTGAAGGAGTGTACATCATAATGCACACCAGTTTCACATTTACGCATCAGATCATATCATTGCATTTGAGAGTTAATATGTGATATGTCCAATAGTCGGATACATATTGTGGCACTTTTAGGGCTCGGAGATCACTTCTTTGTTATGTTCAATCTTTATCTGTCCTCTGTTCCCCTTATGCACGTACGACATCATGGTAGAACTTAGCTGTCAATGGATGGTGTCTTGTCCAGAACACATCCTAACCTCAAATATTATCCTGTCACTTATATAAGGGGATTTGGTAGGAGAGGAGACAAGTTGAAATGCATATTGTGGTGAAGTGTTGAAGTTTGGATGTTAGCCGCCTACACTGGATTTACATTGTGTAGTTCAGCCACCTGATATATATGTTTCACTTCCTCTACTTCCACCATAGTAGCCCATACACCCCTCCCAAAACAACACAACCTAACTGGAACCAGTGCAACCCTCATTCACACCATTTTCCACACATTTTGTTCTCTGAGATTTTCAATGAGAGTTTTCATATCATTGACTTACAATCCAGTTGTGGCCACTCCACTTCATATGACACAATATAATCTATTATGTACATACTACACTCACTTGCCATACATTTGGTGTCATCATTTGACTAACCACCATGGTGTGATATGGTATGCGTTAAAATGCTATGTGCGGGCATATTTTGATTAGGGACAACAGTGATGTTGAACACATATAACATACTTCAGACATGAAATTCACATTTTATGGGCATGAGCAGTCAGGTACATGAATCTTGGGTTTACTTACCAGGGTCCCACATCTCCCCAGTGTGAGGTTCCTGAGCAGATGTCACAGCCAACCTTGAAGCAGATGTCATTGTGGGCCTGGAATCCTGGGCAATATCACTCAGCCTATAAAGATATGTGTGTTTGCCAGGTAACATTCAGTTGCCACATGTAATGCATTCGATTTTGGATTTCAGTTCACAGTTCTGACACTGTTGATGGAATTCATTCAAGGGGCCCAATTCACAAAGGGTAACTGAGATGAAAATCTAACTTTATGACTTTTGATATTAACAAAGGGCATTTCCTACTCGTAAATGTGCTTTCAGAAAACTGCAAGCCTTAAAGTTAGTATTTCATTTTAGTTTACCTTTGTTAATCGTGCCCAATATGTCCATATGTTGTCGGCTGATAATGTTTCTTTTGGACCCTCTCTTGAACAGATTTACTTAAAAGTGTGTGAGGGGGGTATGGGTTTCTGTGGATGATGTTGCTTCTTCCTAGCAGATGCATGGATCTCTGCTACAGTGGTTGACTGTACTTTGGCTGAATGTGTCAATTGAGGAGAACAGAGAAAATTCAGCAAAGCAAAAATGTACAACTTGTTAGAATGTTCCTCCCTGCATCTAAATGCTAACAGTAATGCCAAGTGCAGCCGCGACCGGTGCAGGTAGAAGCTGTGAGACGGAGGGAGGGGCATGGTGGGGCGATAGAGAAATTAGCCAGACAACAGAATGGGAAAACTCAATTTAAAAAAAAAAAATCTTTTACCTTGTGCTTGGCATTGCGGTGAGTGCAAGGTAAGTGGTTTGGATTGTTCTTTTTATTTTATTTTCCCTATTACGTTGTCTGTCGGATTTCTCCCGCCCCACTCCACACCCCCACCACTGTTATCCACACCTACTGCAGCTGGATAAGTAGAAGGGGCACTTTATCCACTGTTATTTGGGAGTATTAGGTATATAAGCCAGCAATATTGGGCTCGTGGTTTTGATAGTGGGAATGGGATTTGCCATTTCCCTCTCAAAGGATTCTGGGACTTGTGGTTCAACATACTGAAGGACAAACATAAGGCTCTGCCTCAATATGCTTTTTATACATACTTGGGATAACAATCTTAGTCACAATTGTGCTGCAACACAGATAGGCATTTCATATCCATGTTCTGGTCATCACATTTACCTGGGACCACTTTGCGGACATCACTCACAGTAAGCCCATGGAGCATGTGCGGACGTAAAGATTCGAGTTGTAAATTACTTTTGTGAATACCAAAAGTCTTAAGTGACTTCTGTGAATACCAGACTTCTGTGAAATACCAAAAGTAGTAAGGTTAGACTTTTGGGTCAGATTACCTTTATGAATCGGCCCTCCTGAGTTCCGGGTCATCAGAGAAAATAGAAAAGTGTTGTTTTACCTGAGACAGTGTCAAGATTTTTATCCATTCAAGACAAAACTTCCCAACGCTGTAGGCTGTCATCACCCTTGAGCGTTCAGACTGCACGTACTGCATATCAGGCCTACTTGTTTTCAAACCCTCAGTGTTTTCAGGGAAGCATGGCTGACATCTGTTTTTGTCTAGTGGCCAATCTAACCATATCTTCCCATTGGGGTCAGATGAATTGTATGCACCGTTACGTAGCATGGTATCTAATGTATCCTCACTGTAGTGTGTAAATCGTTGTCAGTTTTCAAAACTTGCAAAATCTTTCATCTTGGCCAGTCCAAGACATATTGTTTGTTGTACAGCTTTGATCAGGAAAGTCATTTATTTTGGTATGAGACATGCTCTAAACAAAGCCCTCAGTTCTCTGAATCTGACAGTCTTTTGTCCCCCAAACAGACTTTACATCAATAGTGTCCATCCAATAGTCGAAACTCTGTACAGACAGCTGGGAAAGAAAAGAAGCAGAATATATCAGCTTGGCATCAGAAAGCATAATTATCTTTGTTGGTGATGGTGCAAGCCTACAAGTATATGAGGCAGGAACAGATGTATTGTAACCAGAAAAATAAGCAGACTTCTGTGCAAATGTTTTTGAACTACCCCATGGTGGTATAGGGCAATGTTCTCATTGAGTGTAACTGTAAACAGTAAGTGAAATATTTGCTTTATGCAGAAAAAGATGACCGTAATGTTGAAAACAAAACATGTCATTATAATTAGATATATCATTCATCAGAAGAAAACACAGTTGAATTCTCTAGATGTTCTAGCATTTTATGCACTGTATCAATATCAGAAACAGTACTAGGGGTAATGATATAATTAAAAGAAATTTTGAATATATATATGGAATTTGTAAAAGCTCAGTGGGGCTAGAGACATTATATGATACCCTATCTCAAACAATCCCATCAGGAACTGGAACATCTGGGAAAGGTCTCTTTGTTCTCGGTGTGATGACAAATGTGGTTAAAGAACCAAGTTGACCAGTTGCAAAGTATTCTGTGAGTAAAAGTCCAATCAGAAGCAGAAAAAAAACTGTCTCAAACCCAATCCCAAGGACTAGGAAAAATAACACAATTGTAATCCAAAGATGTATCAATATAGAAACAAAATATGACATTTTCAGACAAAGATGGAAGACACGCACTTTCATCCTGAAAAGAAAAGATGGTGGATCAGTTGAATCCAATGAGAAGTCATCAAATGCGATAAAGTAGCCAGAGTTTGACAATCTATTTTTGGCAGCTCAGCATGTTTTGTAGAACTGGGAGATGACTCTATCTGTGGTACCTTGACATAGATTGTTTTCTTGTTTGTTTTCCCAATTGAAACCTGTGTTTCTGTATTTATTTATTTTTATTTTATTTATAAAGTTTTATATAGCGCAAACTTGATCCCGAAAGGGTCAGAGCGCTTTACAGTTAGAGGGAGAGGAAGGTAAGGTCACAGTCAGACAAAAATTGTGAAACAATATTCATAGAATCATATGGTGCAAACATAGCAGATCCTATATAATTCAGGGTTAACACGGAGTGGGCTAGTTAGTGATAAGATGACATCAGGGAGTGATGATACATTAAAATGTAAGGTGAGGGGAATACAGTTATAACAAACAGGATTATTAACCAATGCTGTAGTAATTACAGAGTGATTAGGGTCCATCGTGTTAAGGTAAGAATTTATTCATGAGGAATCTTTTTGCTTTCACTTTGAAAGCATCCTTGGAGGAGATTCTATAAATTTCCGGTGGTAGAGAGTTCCAAATTCTCTTTTTGCGAAAGATCTGAGGTTTCTGGTTGACTGTACAGCTGTTGTATTTATAACAGGTAGAAGATATATCTTATTGTTGTCTCTCGTTTGAGAAAGAATGCTTCTTTAGTTATCGAAAATTCCATCTGAACTTCCTGTACGATAGCAAGAGGAGGCAGGTGGAGAAGTGTGGCTCACTGGTTAGAGGAGGCAGACCTGGAAGCAGAGGTCAGCCCGGGACCAGGGTTCAATTCCCGGCTCGGCGGGGTCTTGAGTCCTAAAATGTCCATGGACTCGACAATTCTCGCTCCGGTGCCTACTCGATTCACGGGTTCACACTCTGCGACTCTGGGCAATAGCTTGCTTAATCTCCACAACGGCCCCTCGCGGTGGGATGCCTGGCTTTCACCTTGCGGATACCCTGCCGGGGTTGTCTCTCAGGGGAATACCAGGACGGGTTCCCTAAGCAAGCGCTTAGAAACCGCTTGGTGATTTGCGCTATATAAATTCCTGTACATTTACATTTACATTTACAGGTAGCTACCCTGAGCCCACATGACTTACCGTTGAAATTCAGCAGTATAGGGTGGTTTGATCAGATCAATGGAGAGAAATCTTTTATCTTCGTGACCGGCAAAGGGGTGGACGAAGTGTGGTTCTGGTATCTTCAATAGGAAAGACAGGTATAGGCACTCTATAGGATGGTCCAAACTCTTTCTTGTACACAATTTATTCCTGACCAGATCCCCAACCTTTGGAATCCAGCCAGACATTTTATTTAGACATTGCTTTGTTCATCCCAGAAGTTGTTCACTTCCTGTAAGCAGCCAATCATTCACTCTGCTGGGATTGTAAAAGCTATGGAACCCACATCTTTACCCCAAACAGGATATCATAGGAAGTCTGACCACTCAGGGAGTTTCTAGGCATGTAATTGAGTGCCCTATGGACCCCAAACAGGCGATGGACCCAATTGCAACCTGAGCCTAGTACCCTCACTGTTAAAGACTGCTTTAATTCATTATATTTCCTCTCCATAACCACATTTCCCTCAGGATGATTTACCGCCCAATCAGCCTCATTGATGTCTCCCAGAAGTTATTTGGCAGATTAATACTTAACAGGCTGCAATGTTGGATAGAGGAGACTGATATCTTAAGCCCTCTCCAGGCGGGATTTAGAAAAGGAGTCTCCAAAGTCGACCAAATACTCAGACTGAATATTATCTACTGGAAGACGGTACTTATCGAAGGCGGGACACTGTACGCGGTCTTTGTGGACCTTCGTGCCGCCTTCGATTTGGTCCCGCGGGCCAAACTGTGGGAGGTGCTGTCTGAGTTGGGTGTCCCAGGAGATATTCTCCATATCCTAATCAGATTGCATACTGACAACTATGCCCGAGTTAGATATGGAAAGGGGGGCAGGCTGATGGACAGGTTCCCCGTTCGAAGAGGGGTAAGGCAGGGTTGCGTATTGGCGCCGACCCTGTTTTGCCTATTTGTGAACGGGGTGATAGAGTACTTGAACAGGATCCCTAATATCGATGCACCACAATTGAACAGCAGCAGGGTGCCAGCGATCATGTTCGCGGACGACACCCTGCTGCTGTCAAAAACGCCAATGGGGCTTCAGAGGGTCCTGAATGGGTTTTTGGGGTTCTGTAACGAAAGGGGTCTGGAAATAAACCCCTCAAAGACAAAATTCATGATTCTAAACCCCAAACCCAAAAACTGCCCAAATCCTCGCTTAGGAACAACAACCCTGGAAAGGGTTTATGCAATAGAATACCTTGGCATAACCCTTAACCAGAACCTGACATGGCTGCCACACAAAACAAAAGCAACCACAAAACTAGTTCAGAGGGCAGGCGCCATTACAAGAATTGCTAAAAAATCTCCTCTTCGTCCATTGGTACCTGCCATCCATATCTACAAAGTTCAAGCCCGGGGGGACATTATGTATGGGGGTGAGCTCTGGGGACATATTCCGTTATATACCATACAGGTTGCAGAATTAGCTGCACTACCCCCGAGTACTCCGCTTCTCCCCCTAAGAATGGACCTGGCATTACGACCAATTACTGAGGAATTGGGCCATAAACCCCTGACCTACTGGAGGCGCTTGTGGAGTAGTCAGGATCTGGTAAACTACAGAAATGAACTGCAGGAACTTCTAAGATCAACCTACGCCACCAAAATCCCCTGGATAAAGTACATCAGGGACATGTGCACGACCCTTGGAGTCCCAGAGCTATGGTCTGAGCCGGAAATTGTGTCTGCAAGGCTTTCTAGAAAAGCACTTTCAAATTTATTCTATAGCGTTATGCTCCAGAAATCTTTGAATTCCACCCGGGAAGGATCCCTAACCGACACATTCATCAAGGTAAAAGACTCATATAGTCACGAACACGTACTAGATGGCATGACACCTGTGTTCGCCCGGAAGATCTACATGCAATGGAGGTATGGATCTCTCCCCTTGAGGTCCCTTACTAAATCCTGGGCCGGTCATCTGGATTCAGGGGTGTGTCCAGCCTGCAACTACAAACTGGAAAGTGATCTTCACGTGGTCCTGTTCTGTAGAGCCTATAGCAGAATTAGGAGTTATTGGTTGGTCCCTCATTTAAAGAACTTGGGATTCCGAACATATGCTCCGGCTTACAGAGTGCTTAAGACAGACCTATCAGCACCAACAGTGTTTGTAATGGCAAAATTGTTGACGGCAATGTGGCGATTACGCACAAAAATAATTAAGGACACCTTAGCTGCGTGAATACCTTTTTCTAATTGTCGTGCACAATAGTTTTGATACCGTTTCGTCCTCTTTTTAAGTAAAGTGTTATTTTAGCAAGCAGACTCCAACCATGAGTTTGGGGAATTGTTTTTAATAAGTATAGCACATTCTACAATGTTTTTAACTGCTTAATGATGAAAATCAATTTGTACATCTTTTATGATCTTTTATGATCGAAATAAAGATTATTTGAGTTGAGTTGATTTGGAGATGAGAAATCAGAGTCGCACCCAAATTTCCTATGGCCTATTTGTAAGCCCTAGAGCTAAACACCAGAATCTGGTCCTTTATAACAATTTGGGCATCAGCCGACCACTGAGGCCATACTCACAGGAATCGACAGCAGAAATCCACTGCTGCCAAGATTGACTTGTAAGCCACATTTGATGAAAGAGGGCTGCAATGGTCCAAATAGACACAAGCTAGAGGTTTGTTTGAAATCTGTATAGGTGCCTGGTGCAGGCGCACTACTGTGTAATCCATCATCTGCTGGCAGATGTCGCATTTAAGGACAGAGTCATTGGTCTGTTTGTAAAGACCTGGCCACCGAAAGCGTTGCTGGATTAATTAAATTGTAGCAGTCACCCCCGCAGGAGCAGAGGCCAGACTCTTGTGTGCAGCTAGTATTAACTCCAATCTGCAATCAGCGTTTGGTATTGCTCCATCCCCCACTCTAGGAATTTGAGCATATGGTATGTTCTGTGCTTCTAATTCGTAGGAGTACTTGAGTGGAAAGCCCTTCAGCAGGTCTGTGCTATTGCGAGCAGCATTGATGGTCACCATAATGTCTCTGTCTTTCCTCGTGCTAAAATGAGTTAGTGCAGCAACCTCAGCAGTATGAACTGTAGCTTTCGTGGCTTCATCATCCATGGACCTCCCTTCAATGTGAACGCCAACTCATTGATGACACAATGTGTGAATTAAATTAGTATGTGGCAAGCAGTATTTCAATGTTGCCACCTGTTCCCAAAGCACTTTGCACTTTATTGTGCAATCCTTTGAATCTCTGAATCCATTCTGGCTCCAATATGTAGGAATTCATAATAGGACTGTATACAGTAAAGCAAACCAAATACCATAAGTGTGAGGAATCCGGGATCCGTATTTACTAGTGTCAGAATTAGACCTTTTTAGTTCTGCCAGCTGTGCTGTGCAGTCATCAAGTGAATGCATGTAGGTTTTCTCAGGATGGAATTCTCTATCGTGCATGTGCCATTTCACAATGGCACATGCTGCTGAGTGTTGGTGCTTAGTCCCTACGGCAGGCTGATCAAAACCATCAGTATATGTGATGTAAGCATAGCGATCTAGACGCATTAAATCATTTGGCAGAGGATATTCTTGTTCGCACTGCAGAAAAGCTTGTGTTTGTAGCTCAGAATCAAACCTGTCATCTACATCTGTCGCAATGTGTGAATTAGCCCATTGTATCCATGAAGGATTTAAAGCTTTATCATTTGGAATGCTTGCTTTGGGTACAGCCTCTAAGGTCAGCAACCGGGTCATCACCATTTTGCATTTATCATAAGCCAGACATCGCTCTCTCAGCACAGCAGTGTGCAATGCTGTCAGGATTTTTTTATTAGGTGCAAAACGAATTTCAGCATTAGTGTATACATGCAGTTTATATACAATTAGTACTGTGTCACCTTCATTGAAGCTGTATCCTGATGCCCCTGCGATGACATGGATCACAAGGTTTGTTGTGTTTGCACATGTGTGTAAATGTTTGGAAGCTATCATGTCAGCTTGTACAGAACGTGAAATATTTGTGTCTTTCTGTGTCCAATGTGCACTTGACAAGTTGGGACATATCAAGTCGTAGAATGGTTTAACCTGTACTGCATAATCTTGATTGTATGTTCAGGCAAAATTTAGGAATCTCAATATGGATTGGAGTCTCTTCAATGTTGATGGAGGTTGAAGCAGTGGACATTTCTCTAAGGTGTTTGTCGGAAGGCTTTTGCCTTCACTTGACAGCTCATATCCCAGAAAAAAGACATTGTGGTGGGAATTTTATGGTTTTTAAAATTTGAATTTGTAGCCCATCTGAGAAAATCCTAAAATGATATGACCTAATCTAAGGGGCTGATTCTGATGCGGGTTGGAAATGCTTCACGACTGAATCGGGTTGAAAATGGTTTCCAACCCACTCGGATCGGGACAGTCCACCCAACGGAGTACAATGCATCCGGATGCTTCCCGATACGATTTGGTGGGACTCCCATTGACTTCAATGGGAGCATATGTTCCTAACCGCATCATAATTGGGCCCAGGGTCATTCCCGATCCGATTTGGAAGGAGCAAATGCCATTAGGAGGCCTTCCTAACCGCATCAGAATCAGGCCCTAAGTGTTCCATGAGGTTATCATCCATTAAATATATGTCATCGACATAGGACAATGCATTTTCATCAAAATGTTGTAGTTACTCTGTTAATGTGGCTGAAAACAGCCTGGGTCTATTCTTCTACCCCTCGGGCAATCAGCAGAAATTCCTCTGCGAGTCCAGGTGGATCCCCACTTCAAGAAAACAAAATATATCTACTGACACTAGGAATGTGGATACTTCCGGTTGAACTAGCAGCTAGTCCTTATTTAACCATTTGGTTAAGGAATCCCATATTCTTCCCCCTTTTGCCCTTGCCCTACTTCCCCTTCTTCTAAACACAGAGATCTCCCAGTTGTAGGTAAATAGTAATTTACTGAACCAGACATGTTCCGAAGGAGGGTCTGGATCAAGCCAAGCTCTGGCCAGACACAGTCGGAATACCACCATTGCTATGTACACCATTTTCCTGTCTGCTTCTTCCATTTCTTGATTAGAAATCCCTAACATAATAACCTGGGGGGTCAATGAAACTGAATATCCCTATATAGATTCCACACGCTGTTCAATTTTAACCAACACTTGAGAGAGACCAGGACAAGTAGCAAACATGTGTGTACTATCTGCAGCCAACCGCCCACACCGAGGACAGCGTGTACCCGAAGTGCCCCCCATCGAGGAATATTCGCCGGAGTAATGTAAAAATTACACCAAGTATTAAAGCATTGCACCTGCAAAATAGCTGAAATACATGTTGTTTAACTAAACAGCAGGGAGTCCTCGCACTCCCCCTGTCCAGCTTGTAAGCTTGTTTGCCATCTATTGAAATGCTTGGCCAAATCATCGCCCATTCTTTCATTAACTAGTTTATATAAAGCAGATATTGTGGGTTGGCCACCATTGACCAGATCTAGTAGAGGGATTCGGTCCTGATTGTGTTCGCACCTCTACTGCTGGCAAATTATCAGCATTAGGATTCAGTGTGTAGCTGGCTAAGACTGGCCATGTTGCTCCCTTATTGATGAGAGGACCGAATCTAAAGATTGCTGTTGTATGTGGTAGGGCTCCTTTAAACCAATTTATATGCTCTTGTTGGGTAAGTTGTATTCCTATCACTTCATATGGAGTGTAGGTATTTAGTATTTCATCCTCAGTGTAGGTGTGAAATAGTTGTGTAAAGTAGTCTGCAACAGGGAATATAACCCAAGCATAGAACACCTCTGTCCTCAATGCTATGTGTGCCCCAACCACTAAGGCAACATCTCCACCCCTGGATGTGAGACCATGATGTAATAGTTTCAGAGTAACCAAATGACGAGATGGATATGTGAGCTGACTTTTTTTCCGGCCTTCCACCTAGGCTACGGGCTATAAGCGCCAAGATGCTCCTTGGAGTGATAGTCGCGCTATATAAGTGCACACTTACATTACATTACATGTCTGCAGTTCTCAGCTATGTTTAATACCAGAGGATTGTTAAGGATCACAACAATGTGTGCTTACCTGGAAGTCCTGCACTGTTCGATTTGTGCGGCAGCCGACCTGTGGTATAATCCTACCTGCGGTCAACTGCCTTAATGTCAGATGTCCAATGGTGATTTCTTCTAGTGCGTCACTTGGAATTCTCCCTCTGGAAATATAAACCTCTTCTGTAAGGAAAAGACAATCACTGGGTAAGGATCCTTTCCACCCCACTTACATCATATAGTGCAACCTCTCATGCAGCCAAGAAAGATGGTAGAGACTGTCCATTCAGAGTGAAGACACCAAGGTTTTGGTAGGAGGTACCCTTCAGGTAAATATAATGGCAGGCCCTAAAGGCGTTCTGCAGGGGGTAAACCTTCAGGTAAGTATAATGGCAGCCTCTGAAAGCGTTCAGCAAAAGGTCCTGCAAAGCCTATTGAAAACTCTCTCCCCGTTCACTTCACAAGGCTTCAACACAATTAGCACTATGGCTCACCAAAGTTCGCGATTGTGCTTGCTCCATAAAATTGTTCACGATTTAGCAGAAATCAACAAAGTTCAAATAATCTTAATTGCGTTGGGTACCAATTGCTGGGAATCCCTAATATGCAGATAAGGAAGCCAAGGGATTGTTCTTAATCACTGACCAAGTGTTACAGATCCTGAGGCAAAGCTCCTTCTAGAAGATGGGCATGGCATTATTTACTTAAGCCATGCCCAAAATGGCTGCCAAATGTTGTTGAGATCCTGCGAGATCTCAGCGGTGTGTACATGCAGCTGACGAATAACAGAGATACAGAAAGGCCACAATACGAGTGACCGGCAGAGTGGAATGTCGCTGTTTAGAATACTTCGGCTGGCCCCAATGTGAAAACCTTTCCTGGTGTCTAGCAAACGTGACTGTTGGACTTGGCCCTTTTGGCAGGTTCACCCCTAAACTTTTTGCTTTTAAATGTGACCTGATGTTAGTTGTTTTTGGCTTCTGCCCACTTTAACACTGTGTCTCAGTGTAAAGTGTGTGCGCAATCTGAGTGCGTGTGGTGAGATTGGCCTTCCCTCCCATAGGAATGCAGGGGGAGATGAGTGTCCATGGTAGTTCCTGATGTGAGAAGAGTGCAGGGGCGAGTTTCATAGGTCCGAACTCATGAGAATAAATGCTGTGCTATAGTGTACGCAGATTTAATGTGACTAGTGTAGAAGTGCCACTTCTAGAAATTGGCGTGTCTGTGTGCAGTGAATGTGGATTGACTGTCTGGCTTGTGAGTGACAGGGGTTAGCTGGTGTGCTTGGCTCCAGGAGTCAGGATGGGTCTACCAGGTGGTGAATGGGGAGATCTGCATGTAGATGGGAGGGAGGAGTTGCACCTGGGTCCTGAATAGGGCTGTGCCTTCCCTCCACAATGCTGGCTCCGCACCCTGTGGTGCGCCTGATGTCCCTGGCCCATCCTGTCAATGGAAGAAGAGGAGCTGAGCAAAACAAAGTGCTCCCAAACCAGTTGCATCTGGGTTTCCCTTAACCCTGTGCTAGGAGACAAAGGAAAATGTGTATCAAAAGGGGCTGTGACCTCATGTAAGATGTTCACTCTTGTTCCTGACTTGAGGGGGGCCTGCTGCTGCTGGGCACCAGGAGGTACCGCCACTGGGGACTGCCTCCCTGCTGGAGGGCCCTGTGAGCTGGCCCCTGGGCCCAGCCTTTGCCCCCCCTTCATTCAAAGACTTTACTGGACTTTGCCTGTAGCGCCTGGAGGCGCTTTATTTTTCCTTCTGGGGAGCGCTTTTGTTTTCAACTGCAGCAGGAGGCTGCAATCATCTTTGTTGGGGGGACCCACGGCGTGGAGCTTCCCTCGCAATTGTTCTCATTTGCGGCGCGGGTGAGCCAGCCGCATTGGTGGGGACACGGGATTCCCCCGCATATCTGCTGATTTTTTATCCCTAGCGGGTGCCCACCCCACTGCGAGCCTTGCCGCTTTAAAATATTCCCTAGCGGGTGCCCACCCCACCATGGACTTTTGCATTTAATCGGGTGCCTACCCCATATTGTACCGAAGAAGTCACCGCTGGCCCGGGAACCTCCGGGACAACCCACGACGTCACCAACAGCGCCGCGCTGGGATTGGACCCAGCGCCACGCTGTGATTAATGGGGGCAGAAGCAAAACAGGAAGCGGTCGGGAGCCCACTCTGGAGGAGGCTCGCCCGGCTCTGCCGCTAGCACAACGGCTGCGTCTGCACCCGGGGCCCCCGAGAGTGAGGGAGAGCACCTTGGTGCGCAAAGAAGAGCGGAGAGTGGGTGAAGGTGCGGGCAGGGCTCCAGTGGCAGAGATAGGAGCCCCGCGTGTCGCCTAACTACCTGGAGCCTCGGCGGCTCCACCACTGCCCATGCAGCCTGACCAAGAGGAGGACCCCACCTGAGGAGCAGCCCGGTAAGTCGAGACGGGGTGGGGGGCCTCCCTGTGTGCCGCATTGCTGCTGTGCCCGGCAGATTGATACTGCCTCGGTCCTGAGCGGACCCGCCATTGCGGGCAGCTCCAATGTTTGGGGAGTATTTTTGCAAGATTCCCAGTCTGGGGCCGTGAACCCGAGTGGCCCCATTTGCCAGTGGGCTGCTCCTACGAGCCCACAGTTGTTTTAGGGCCTGTGTTGCCCCATAACCTACCGAGACTGAGTGGCTCCACCGGGGCATTTATTGACAGGGCCAGCGCACTCCACAGTACTTGGGGGCCAGTTTGCTCCCTCTACTTGGTGCACTCATATTTCAGGAACCAGTGTTCTCCAGGGGAACAGGTTTATTCTCCAATGGCTCCAATGGTGGCGTATTTGTTTTAGGGTGCACTGAGAGCCCTTGCCTCATTTTTCCCTACCTCACAGCTGCCCAGCAAGTAGTGGGCAGCTGCACCATTTAGGTTCTTCATTTTTAGGGGACATGTTCTTTGGACTCAGGAGTAAGATGCACTCCTTCGCTCCACTCATTGCCCAGATGCCCAGCAAGTAGTGGGCAGCTGCCATGTTTAGGCCCTAAACTCTTGCACATTCTTCTTTGGCTGCCTGAGCAGCATGCCCTGACACTGCTGGATAAAGAGCGTTTGAGCCCCATGGAAGGCTAGTTGGCCTGAGGTCAGTATCTAATGTGATTCTTGCGCAAGGTGATTGCCTACTGTGTTTATGCTGATAATTGCCTAATGTGATTTATGCGTAATGTACAATGCCTTTATGCCTGTGATACCTCTAACTGTGTTTTTATGATTAGGAGGTTGTTTTGCCTAGTATAGTTTATGCTAGTCAGTTTATGTTTCACTGCGTGACCTATTCCTATGGTGATTAGTATTGCGTAGTGTGGTCCTACCGTCTACCAGTGGTTACTGGTTGTGTTCTACAATCGTTATTTTCTGCTGCAGTTATTCTATATGCTACATCTGCTATTTCTACTAAGTGCTATTTCTACTAAGTGCTGATTGTGACAGTGGCCCACGTGGCCCTGTCTGGGGTAAATAATCCGCTGTAAATAATGCCCAGTGCCAGTTGGCACAGTGTAATTGTGTGATTATGATCTAATGTGTTTATGGTAATACAAAGGCTATTTTTATATATAACCTTGTGTGGAGTTCCTTTTTGTGGTGTGCCTAGTGTGTTGCTGCTGTGTGTGTGTGTTGTGCAAACGCTTTACACATTGCCTCTGGGATAAGCCTTACTGCTCGTGCCACATTGCCAAGGGGGTGAGCAGGGGTTATCTTGGCGTGTCTAGACGAAGGCGACCGCGGCGGAAAAGCTGCGGGCCGATTTTGAGACCCACCGCCATCCTAATTTGGCGGTGGGTCTTTTGTGCCTCCCCAGCGGTTTTCCCGCATCCTCCGGGCCGGCGGTGGCTTCCGCCGGCCCGGAGGATGCAGGAAAACCGCGATCCTAATGAGCCCCTATGTCCCTGTAGAATACTCTAAACATGGCATTTCTTTTGAAACTGCTGTGATTGATGATACTGATTATAGAGGCCAAAAGCACGAATGGGTTTGCGAACCCGTTTGCGCATGCAAAAATGGCCTGGGGTATGTACAAACCCTATTTTGCAAGTCGCAATTTTTTGCGACTCGCAAAATAGTGTTTTAAGACTCACTATTGGGAAGGGATGTTCCCTTTCTAATATCATGCGCAACCCTATGTGCAGATGTTTTGTGTCCGCAATTTCAGGTGCAAAACACTTGCAAATTACCACCCTCTTCAAGAGGGTGGTAAAGGGGTCACAAAAGTGAAGGGGTCCCCAGGGAGCCCCTTCCTCTTTGCAAACGCAGGGGGATATATTATTTAAGGGCAGGTAGTGGTCCCAGGGTCCCAGGGACCACTGCCTGCCCTTAAGAAATGTAAACAAAAACGTTCCATTTAAAAAAAAAAAAAATGCATCCCGTTTTCCTATAAAGAAAACGGGCTGTATTTGAAAAAAACCCTGCTTTATTTAAAAGCAGTCCCAGACATGGTGGTCGGCATAGGAGGGCCTGCCATTTCCAATGGGGTCACAAATTGTGAGAGGCTCATTATTATTCATGAGCCTCTCTATTTGCGACCACATTGGGAATCACTAACAGTGTGTTACACACTGTTGTACATCCTAAATAGCACCTTGCCAATTGCGAGTCGCAAAAGATTCGCAATTTGCAAGGCGAGGCACTATTTAGGCCATTGTTCATCTGGCCCATAGTGCTTTACATGCTGAAACTTTATGTCATGATGCTATGTTAACAGTTTTTTCTGAAAATGTGTATACAACAATACATTAATAATAGGGATGTTGGTAATTGCTACAAATGTATGTGAATTTCTTTGCCATTTGCTGAGTGTGTGACCTATCACAGTCTCCTTTTAACCTATGGGATTTCATGTAGTGTACTGGCTAGCTTATTCTATACTATTGGTCAACTACAGAATTATTATTCAAATCAAGATCAGATCTTTTTTGTACTTCTTGTGTCAAAACACTTAAATCCACATTCTGAAGCTTCAAATGCTGAGACTATGGGTTACATATTTAAACTGAATCAATCTTTGGACATAGCCTATGCACTTAGAATTAACCTAACATGTAAAATAGTGAGAGCTGAAAAGAATTTTATAAATCTGTTGGAAAGTAGATGAGATATTATAAGAATACATACTAATACATTTCCTAAAATAACTCCTTGGAAACTACCGCAAGAAGATAATAATGTATTAGAAGGAATGGCTTCATTAGCTTTAGACTGGCAATAAAAAAGTAGACTTTGATGATATTGAAAAAGCTTTTTCCCAAAATTATCATGTTGGAAATCTTGAAGGAGAAATAAAGATGAAAATGGGAGAATTAAGAGAAGGGCAAGTGCAAGTGACGTAGTAGGTGATATTTCTGGAGATTTACCACCTTCAGTAGGAGGAGTAGCTTTAAACTCACATAAAATTTGTCAACTTTCTACTATAGCTGAAACATTTTCCACCGGTACAGCTGGAGGTAATTGCTGTGACAGATGTAGAAATGATTTCAATAAGATAAATGGTAATTCAATATCGACTTGCATTTGATATCCATCTCGCAAAAGTGGGCGGAGTCTGCTAGTGGCCCCCAATGTCACTTCACAACATCCTTTCCATGTTGGAAAGGCGGACATGGAAAGGCTGTCGGAAACCAACATTGTTACCCCGATGGCAGAGCCGAGGCTGGCTCTGCAGTCATTCAAGGGATCACAATTGTTCTTCCCCCACTGGTTTCCCTCTGTCTGCAGTCATCATAATACGACAGTCAGAAGGAAACCCTGGCTATCAGGCAGAAAGCCACCAACAGACTGTAGGATGACTTTCCTCCCGACATCCTTATCGGGCCCTAAGTGAAAACACACTGTAAAAGAGTGCCGGAAACTGCAATAATAGATATGTTAGCGAAGAGAGTATAACTGATTATTATTAGAATGCAATAACAAAGGTTTAATATGAGAAACTGATTTAAAAGTATTTATTTTTACCAAAGTAACATAGATTAGTAACGTGACCTAGAATTTCTTTTGCTTTTATTATTGTGCACTAAAAAAAGAATGTGGTGCAAATTTGTGACATTAGTAGATGCAAATTTGAAATTTACTACTATGATTGTTAAGAACATGATGTTTAAAAAGTGTAATAAATGATATTTAAAAAATTATCTTTACGAAATTTGTATAATTGTGGACTTTGAAAATTTGTAACAATAAGCCATCTTTGGATTTAACCAGTTTCATTTAATAATATGTTGGAGAAGCACTATTAGTTTCCTTTTTAATATAAATGTTTGATATAATACCTTATGATTAATTTTAATTGAGTTAAATCATTTGATAGAAGACCAATGCATCCAAATGCCTTTTGAGTGTGCTATGGTCCTGATGCTGTATTTTTCCACACCACTGGAGTCAAGCTATCCTGGCTGAAGACGGCTGATAGCCAGAAACTGGTCCTAGGATGCTTGATTCCGGTCCAGGGAAGACATGGCTTTGCAGTTCGGGCTGGACTGTTCCCATGAGGCACAGGGTCAAGGCTGATTAGCATATGGCCATGTCTGTACTGGGGTGGTGTGGTGAGCAAAAAAACGATGGATTTAGGCCCAGATCTCTGTACTGGGGTGAATTTATGACATTGTTCTGCATTCTGTCCATCAACTGTTGTTTTTGCATTTGTCACACCGAGTGGGACGGGTATGCTCAGACATTAGTCCCGTGCTCTCCACGCCACTGGAGTCAAGCTATCCTGGCTGAAGACGGCTGATAGACAGAAACCGGTCCTAGGATGCTTGATTCCGGTCCATGGTAGACATGGTTTGGCAGTTCGGGCTGGACTGTACCCATGATGCACAGGGTCAAGGTTGATTTGCATATGGCCATGTCTGAACTGGGGTGGGGTGATGAGCAAAAAAACGATGGATTTAGGCCCAGATCTCTGTACTGGTAGTGAATGTATGACATTGTTCTGCATTCTGTCCATCAACTGTTGTTTTTGTATTTTTCCCTTAACTCAATACAATGGACCTCTGCTTTTTCTGAATGTTTCATTATTTGTACGAAACATGGAACATATTTTAGTTGTAGGATATTCTTTTAAAGTTAATTGTTGAATAGTTTGGTGAGAAGGGGACCTGTGACCCGAAGATATGGACTGTTACTTTGTAATTTCTTACCAGTGGCAAACCTGTGAGGTCTGGAAAGCCAGTTCTTTCCCATGAAAGGTTTGGGAAAGTATGCAGGAGTAACTAAAATATATTTTGTGAATACATATGTAAACTAATATCATATGATAGACTGACTAGTGGAGTGATACCATGTCATTAAGGTGTCATATGGACTACAAAAGAAGAAACACCAAAGGAGGGGCAGCGATTTTCCTTCTTTGAGAGATGCAATGAGCCGTCATTATTTTTGTTTCTTTTCCTTCGGAGACATATACTATGCCATTGATTTTGCAAGAGTACTGAAAGCTATTTTAGACAATTTACAACAATCTTTTATCTTTATTTTCGGACTACCTTTATACCTTCTTTCCCAAACTATTGATTTACTGATTCTCACTTTTGCCCATGAATATGGACTTACCCTTAGAGGACTATAAACTTGAATCTTTTTTGCCCCTGTTTTTGGAATCTTTTAATGATGTTAGGGAAGCTACCTACCTATCCCCCTAAATGGTAGTTGAGATTTGTAAAATTGAACCACCCTCTTTCGGATTCGATTTTCTGATCAAATGTGTAGCTTTGGACTACGTATTGTAATATTTTTGACTAAAGTGCTTAGGATATTTCTTAATTTGATACATTTTGAATAATTAATACAATAACAAATTGACTATATTACATCATTTAATTATTGTGTCTTGATGATCTTTATTGAACTGAACTATACTTCCAATTAGATTAATTGCTTTGTAGAGAGAATCAGAGAATCTCACTAGAATATCAAGTTTTGCTCCTTATAATTCGTGTAGCAGTGGCAGAGCTCCTCATGTGCGTAACCCTGGTTAGACTTAATTTCTTGAGGAGGTTGTGTCTTCCCATTGCAATACTTTATGTATAGAGTATGGTCCTGAGAATAGTATATTTGAAGCTGGTTTTGAGCTTATACGTTTGTCACTAATTAATGGTCTTCATTGGGTGACTGAAGGTGTGATATGGACACCCTAATTCCCACTACTCCTATTGGTGGAGAAAGATCTATCAAAGGACAATTCTCTTATGTGGTAAAGGAAATGTTGTGGGTTTTTGACTGTAAAGGGCCCAGTATGGTTAGAGGGATAATGGAGTAAGCAGTGGAATAAATTGTAAAATGCTTGAAATTATTTTACGCTTTCCGCTGGATCACTGGTCTTTCCATAGGAAAGATCCATTGGGCTAACATGACAATACTCTAAAAGGTTTCTGATGGGGCGTGGCCAAGATGGTGGAGAGCTAGGACGTGTCTTCCCAAGCTCCTGCTCGCCGTCCGCCGTTTCAGCTACCACGAGCACACCCCGGAGCCCAGAGTGTCCTGGAGGCTTGCTGAGCGGGTCTAGACCCGGCCGGTGACAATTTGCGGTGGTGAGGTGGCCTTGGAGACGCATACTGACGCCGCATGGTGAGAGGCCCTCGGCCCTAGGCACACACCGCAGCCGCGGCCTCGATTGAGGGGCGGCCCCGTTGGAGGCTGCCGAGGCTCGCATCATCGACGGAGGCTCGGGGGGCGTGTCCGGACGGGCCTACAGGACGCAGGCGGCCAGCAGCAGAGAGAAGCACCGGGTGGAGCCCCGGACCCCGAGTGAGCGGCGCTGGTGATGAACGGTGCGGTGAGGCGAGACGAGGCGGCCGGATTCGTGGAGCAGCACTGGTGAGGCCCTTACCTCTGATGGCAGGCGAGAGCTCCAAGGGACAGTTGATAGCAGCCAGCCGCCCTTGCGCCCCGTTGGCTGGACCGAGAGCAGCGGCCTCACGACCTGCGGCCATAGGTAGAGAGCAGCCTCTTGGAGGTACTGGGGCATAGCAGCGTGTGGCATAGTGACCCCTGGGCTGTAGGTACTGGGGCTATAAACTGAGCAGCGGGGCAGTTGGCAGATATCGCAGCAGCGATGGAGTGGAGTGTGGCCCCCTTGTGGCCATGGTCCCGCTGAGCCCGGATTGGTGGGAAAGACAGCAGCCGCCATTTTGAGGCGAGTGGACTAGCGCCTTTGACCTGCAGGGGTGGGCACAAGGAGAGTTGGCGGGACTAGCAGCAGGGACCTGCACTGAGACGTTGCAGGCCGAGCCTCCCACCTCTGCAGCTTGGTCGACGTGCATTCCTGTGTGGTGCCTGTTGCGGGTCAGTTGCGCTGGACTGCTCTGATCCAGAGCTCTTGGGCTTCGTCGGCCATATTCACCGCCGGGGCCCCTTGTGGCCTGAGAAAGCGGCTATTGGCAAGTGGCCGCTGGGTGTTTGAGGTGGTGTACCCCCCGAGTGGCCTTCTGCTGGATGACCTGGCGCTGCGCCTCCCCCATGGAGTGTATGACACGACATAATAGCAGGGCCCAGTGGCAGGTCGAAAACTTTCACATCTTGGCACAGCACGGAGGGCAGGTCGGTGATTCCCGAGCGCTGTCACGCTCCTGAGCATGTCCTCATCTAGATCACGGAAAACGAAAGCTCCAACAGACTTTTTTGGCAGAGCACTCCCTGGTGCGACTGTGACCGTGCCTGAGATGACACCCACCAGGACCCACCCCGGAGACGGGCAGTGACCCCATCACTAAAGCCTTTATGGAGTCCCTCTTCAACACCCTATGGGGCGGACATTCAGGCTGTCGAGACGGAATTAATGGACAAGCTCAAGGAGATGCGCAGGGATGTGGATAGTGTGGGGGAAAGGGTGGCCACACTGGAAGAACAGTACGATGAGACCACAACTGTTGTCAACATGTTGCAACAAGAGATACTCCGCCACCAGGATCAACATCTGGACACTCAAACACACCTGGAAGACCTAGAGAATAGGTCTCGGAGACATAACATCAGAATACCTGGGGTTAAACCCACGGAGGACACCACGGACCTCTTTGCGTTCACAGAAGGCCTCTTTCGCCACATTCTCACAGCACAAGACGATATGGCTATCGTGCTAGACCAAGCGCACCGAGTGGGACCCCGCGTGCGCCTAATTCCCCGCCGATGGACATTTTGGTATGCCTTCAAGACTTTAGAGACAATCCTCACCAAAGCGAGATCTCTACATCCTATCTCCTACAAGGGGCATAGCCCAGTTCTCTATCAATACCTCGCTCTGATTACTTTGCAGCGCCGCGGGAATTCCGCCTCTTGATGGAACATTTGAGACAGAAGCGTATTCAATACGCCTGGGGCCACCCATTCCGGCATATATTTCGTCTTGATGGCAAGCAACACCAGCTGCACTCCCTTGTAGACTCCTGTTGCCTCCTGGGACTGGCACTTCCGGGTGAAGAAGACGACACGCAGAGCGGCGCATCGGGGCCTGAGGTCACACCTTCCGGGTGGCAGCATCAACGCCGCCGCAGACGGTTTCGGGAGCCAGACAAAGCGGACATCGACAAGAATCAATGGATGCTCTGGCTCCGGCCTCGGAGGCCCTGACGGGGGAGAGCCAGTTGGCTGATGGGTAGCAGGCTTCCCGATGGACCCGGCTCTGGCCCTTTCGGCAGTGGCGGATGGTGGGAGGGGCCGTGACCCCCTCTGTTGGCTGCAATTCGTGCCCACAATGATGACCTCCTGGTTGGCCCAGGATGGCGGACAATGTTCTTGGATGTACTCATCTCCCCTTTTTTTCCCCTTCCTGTTGTTGTTGATACTCCTATGGAGTCTATGCCTTCTTGGGGTTTTTGTTTTGGGTCTGGGTTCCCTCGTCCACCTTTTTCTTTAGTTTTTGGCCCTGCCCTTCCTAAGTATTGCAGGTCCAAGTGCTCCCCCAACACACCACTTTGGGATGACAGAAGCTCCCTTTACTATCCTCACGGTTAATGTTCGGGGCCTAAACAACCCGATTAAGAGACAATCAGTCCTTAATTACCTAGACAGTTCCAAAGCTGACATATGCCTTCTCCAAGAGACACACCTCCTTTTTAAAGATCATCATAGGCTGAAATCCCGAGCTTTCCCGATCCAATTGTTCTCCTCTAACACCTCCAAAACCGCGGGAGTGGCCATATTGGTTTCCCGCCTCTTCCAGGGCAAAGTTCTTCAGAAAGAGGCTGAGATAAAGGGCCGTCTGCTTACATATCAATTCTCCCTAGCCAGGATGACATTTGTGGTGGGATCCATTTATGCACCTAACGATGGACAACTCAAATTTCTCATGCAGGCTCTCAGTGAGGTAGCTGCCACACCAGATCGCCACTTATTCCTGGGGGGAGACTTCAACATTGCCTTTGATAATGCCCTAGATCGATCCTGTCAAAGAACTCACCAGGCAGGGGTACTTACTGCGCAGGGGCAGACTTGCCTTCGAGAATTAGGGTTGATTGACCTTTGGCGCCACCTCCACCCCCATACCCGCAGCTATACATACTACTCCGGTGCACACAAGACGTACGCACGGCTAGAATATTTCCTCTGCTCTTCCTCACTTAGGGCCTATGACTGCAACACTGAGATCTTCACAGCTTCTCTCTCAGATCATTCACCGGTCCTAGCTTCTTTCTCGCTCCCGACTCTGACCTGGCCCCAGCGACACTGGCGCCTGCGACATACATTGTTACAGCGTGTCCTGGTGGTGGAACAAGTCCAAAAGGCTATCACAAACTTTTTAGAGCACTACGCCAACACTGACACTACACCAGCTATGCAATGGGGAGCTTAGAAAGCAGTTCTGAGAGGGTTATTTATAGCCATATCGGCTGCTGATAATACAGACAGGGAACAAAAGTGCACTGAACTCCCAAAAAGAGTCTCTGAATTGGAGCAGATGCACCAGCGCACGGGGTCCTCCCGCGCCTGGCGCCAGCTGTGCACAGAACATAAACAGCTGGCGGCTTTGGACCAGGACAGGGCCGAATACGTGGCCCTTAGACTTCGCCATTCATATTATGTAGGGGGAGATAAATGCGGTCGTCTCTAAGCACATAAACTGAGAGAGGCTACTCAGAGACAAGGGATCCCAGCAATCCGGACTCCGGGAGGAGAGTTGACGACTGAGGATGCTTCCATAGTAGAGATGTTCCGGGGTTACTACGCCGGCCTCTATGCGGGGGACACCTTAGATAACCAAGATAGTGCTGACTACATAGCTCAGGCCCAACTGCCCTCTCTGACGCAGTCCCAAGCTGAGTATCTAGAACGTGGGATTCAGAAGGAGTAAGTTGTTTCCGCGATCTCTAGGCTAAAACTGGGCAAATCCCCGGGCCCAGATGGCTATACAGCTGCCTTTTATAAAACCTTCAGTGCCCAGTTGGCACCGATCCTATCGGCCCTGTACAACACCTTTGATAGGGAGGGAGACATCCCTCGAGACATGCTTGAGGGGGCAATAGTGGTTATTCCCAAACCAGGGAGGAACGCGATGACATGTGGGGCATATCGACCCATTTCCCTCTTGAACATAGATCTAAAGGTATATACCAGTATTATAGCATCCCGTCTCACCCGGTACATGACCCAGTTGATTGATCCCGACCAGTCAGGCTTTATCCAACAAAGACAAACCAGCGACAATACTAAACGTATTCTTCATTTGATCGAGCAGGCGTCTCACACCCAGAAGGAATTTATGCTCCTGACAATTGATGCCGAGGGGTTTTGACAGGGTGCACTGGCCCTGCCTTCAACTGGTTCTGTTGGTGGCTGGCTTTGGGGAGAAATTGCGAACCAGGATCCTGAATTGCTACAGCTCCCCTTTGGCGACAGTTTGTGTGAATGGCCACACGTCTTCTCGTTTCTCCATTGGGAGAGGCACGAGACAAGGGTGTCCACTGTCGCCCCTCCTATTCGCACTCTATATGGAGCCCCTAGCACTTAGAATTCGGCAACATCCCCTTATCACGGGCATGAAATTTGGGGGGATACTCACACTGTTAGCCTGTACGTGGACGATATACTCCTTTCCCTCTCTTACCCGATTGTGGCTATGCGCGCCCTCTCTGTTGAGCTACATCAGTTCGCACTGGGGTCAGGGTTTAAGATAAACATGGATAAATCCATAGCCCTGGGCATATCTCTGCCGTCAACCACCACCACCCATCTACAGGAGGAACACCAGTTTCTGTTGGCCTCGACGGCAATCCCATATTTGGAGATCCACCTGGGCCCTACCGTCCCTGCAACAGCGGACGTTAATTACTCCAACCTGCGTAAGCGGATTAGTAAGATTCTCAATAATGGCAGCGCTGCACCCTGTCCTGGCTAGGTCGGATCGCAGCTATAAAGATGACTATCCTTCCCCAAATTCTGTACCTTTTTCAGACTCTTCCCCTCAGACCTCCGTTGGGTTGGATCCAAAAAACACAGGCAGATTTATCGCGCCTTATATGGCATGGCCGCAAGCCCCGTATCCATCATCAGGTAGCAGTTTTGCCGCCGGAGCAGGGTAGGGTGGGGGTCCCTGATATTCAGTTGTATTTCCATGCAGCCCAACTCAGATACCTAGTGGAGTGGCACCACCCTGAGTCAGCTAAACATTGGCTCTTCTAAGACCAGGCAGTGGCAGGCCGCCCTCTCCAAGGGGTGCCCTTTTTACCTCGACAACACAGACCTCCAAACCTTTATGCCTCCTATATCACAAGCTCTATCTTAGAATCTTGGGACCGTACTAACATTTCCAAACAACTAACCACTTTCACGTCCCCCCTTACTCCGTTATGCGATAACCCTGAATTCCACCCTGGCATCTGCCTTTAGCATTTGGCGCTCCTCCCCTTGTAGGGCGTTGGGCCATCTTTTCGACTTGGAGGGCATCATTCCCTTTTTGCGGTTTAAAGAGCATTATGGCCTATCGGAACAGGAACGACTGCCTTACCTACAAGTTAGACATTGGGCGTTGCAACCCACAATTAGACCAAACGCGCAGCGTCTGTTGACAACGTACGAAAAATGGCTAATAACACGCACCTCTGACAAGAAGCTTATTTCGGATATTTATAAGATGCTGCTGACCCCTACTACACACACATACAATGCAGGCCGTGCCAGTTGGGAAAAGGACCTGGGTAGGACTCTAAGCCATAAAGAGTGGGAGGGAGTATACTAAAGTTGCCACGTACTGGTATTACACCCCCCGAGCGCATTCATAACTTTGACAAAGGTAGAAGCGACCGCTGCTGGAGGGGCTGCGGGGAGGCGGGCACGTTAGAACACATCCTCTGGAGCTGCCCAGCCATACAAGCCTACTGGACTCAGTTCCTGGATGTGGTAGACACACACCTTGACACCCAGATCCCCCGTTTTTCATCATATGTCCTACTGGGCCTTCCCAACCCACTGACCTGTCCTCTTAAATCTTAAATCACGCCTGATTGCAATTGCTCTGGGAGCAGCGACCCAGAATATCCTAGCCAACTGGCGCTCCACTCAACCCCCAACACACACCGGATGGCTTCACAGATTGTGGACAGTCCTGGGTATGGAGAAACTTACACTGACGATGGCAGGGAGGGGGTCTGAATTTCCTGAGCTTTGGCGACCTTTTCTCACACTGTTCCGGGAGTTGACGTGTCCTAGATATCCACGTCTTCTCCGTCTCCCTGACACGCCAATTCCGGATGCCACATCCCGTAAGCCACATCAAACAAAACGATGAGGACACCACTTTGGCCCCTGAGCTTCTCCCCTTTTTCCCTTTTTTCCTTCCTTTTAATTCATGGTGGATGGGGGGGAGGGAAGATTTGGGGTAGAGGGCGTTTCCTTGTTGGGGCGGTCTTTGACTGTCTTCTGTTTGAAGGCCCGCTCCTTGCTATTTGCCTTTGGTAAACTTTTTCATAGCCCCCGGCTGGGCTTACAAGCACTGTTATGGAGCAGGGAGCCTATGTTTCTTTTTCTGTGTATTGAAACTAATAAAGAGATTTAAACCATAAAAGGTTTCTGACAAGCCATCAAATAAAGATCACCCAGTTCAACATCCTATCTATGTAGGACCAACATGTAGATCATGATAACCTTGCAGAGAAAACCTAAAAACTTTTGATTACACTATAGGAGAATACCAAAAGGATTTTCTAATGTGGATACTGAAAATATACCCCCTTTCGGAGTAGATTTTGACTGCTCACTTTGGAAAACATCAGTATTCCCAGGGCAAAAGATATGTGTTCTGACGTGTTTCCTACCATACACGATGGGTAAATATAAGAGTGTCAGAAGGCAATAAGTTTTAATGCTTTGAGGCAAAGGTGATCAAAGAGTAAAGGAGGAGTGACATAATGGGGCTGCAATCAAAGAGAAATAAGAAAAATGCTAGGGTACTATCCACAACAATGAAACTTTCCATCTATATTTCAACTGCAAATGTAACTCACCAAATTACAGTGATAAGGTTACCAGCATCATTTTGTAGGTAGATTAAGCTTGTTTTGGATTTCTGCTCACAGTCAGTTTTACCTGTACTATAAAACATAAGAGCAAATACAGAGGAATGGTTTGAAGAGAGACAAGGGACTGTACATAGGAACACAGTAGCATAGGTAAGTGCATACTTTGGCAGACAGGTGGAGGCAGTGTGTAGCAAGGATGCAACAGTGCAGGTTAGTGCATAGAATGCAACAGAGTATACGCTGGCACATAGAGATCAGCACAGAGAGTATCTTCCCTTACCAGGCCTTTGAAATGCTAGCAATAGTCACTGAAAACAAATCTAGTATAAAGTCAGACTGATTTTACCCACTACGACCAGTCTCGTAGAGACAGTAATGAGAGAAAGAGATGTGATGTATAACATGCCACCACTTCTGTGGAAAACTGCCACCATTTTGGTGGAAAACTGTTGAACTTTTAAGGATGTAAGTGTACATTTACATTCCTCTTATTGTTTCTAAATTTCCCTATGATCTGTTCTCATATGGTGGCATGTTTACAACAGGAAAGGAGCAGCAACAGAAGTGGTGTGCTGTAGAGGTGAATAGGTAGGTATGATGTGCAGTGTTACATAAGAGCAGTGACAGAAGAGATTGCAGGGAAGAGATAAATCAGCAGTACCAAAAGAGGTTGATGCCTATGTGGGAAAGTTCAAGTTATTAAAGAGAGGGCAGCAGTGTGAGCGAAAAAAGGAACAGGAGAAATTAACACTAATGGGAAATTTGGACATTACCAGGAGAAATGGACGGTGGTGATGAGGCACCCACTGACAAATGATGTAGACACCGACTGGACTGGACGGCAGTGATGAAAGTAGTGATCAGAGGTTGCAGTTGCTATCCAGTCTGCACATTTGGAGAAACCTAGGGCCAGATGTAGGTAATCTGATTTTACCGATACTTAAATACCAAATTTTACCGATTCGGTATTTAAAAATCGGTAAATGAGATGTAGGGAAAAAATTGGTAATTTTTACCGATTCGGTAAAAGTCGGTATTGGACATTCGGAAATTACCGAATCGGTATTTTCCGAATCGATAATTACCGAATCGGTATCTCCCATTCATCCCTATGGGCCAAAAGGCCCATAGGAATGCATTGGAAATACCGAATCGGTAAATACCGAATCGGTAAATACCGATTCGGTACTTTCCGAATCGGAAAGCAAGCAAAAGTGAAACTAACGAAAACAGCCAATCAGGTGCTACCACCCTCCCCCACCCTACCAGGAAGTGTCTACCCAGGCAGCTGCAACTCATTAGAAGGTTCTGGAACGGCAGTCAGTGCTGAGCAGAGACACAGAGCAGCAGGGAGCGATTTTTGGGAGTGTACCACAGGGAAAATGGCAAGCAGCAGTGAGAGTCAGAAGGCTGAGAGGAAAAGGAAAGTTAAGTTCAGCAGCATGGAGCTGCAGGTACTTGTTGAGGAGGTGGTGAGAGTCCACAAGCAACTCTTTGGCAGGCTCTCCCTCACTGTACCTGAGTCAGCAAAACGTAAGCTGTGGCTTGGTATTGGAGAAAGGGTCAATGCAGTGGGAGTCACAAGCAGGAGCATTGTAGACCTGAAGAAACGCTTCTATGACATCAGGAGCCTCACCAAAAAGAAGATGGCAGAACAACATAAGCAGGCTGGTGTCCTTCGTGGAGGCAGGAACCCAGCACCCCCCCTGACTGACCTGGAGGAGTTGGTGGCCTCAATCATCGAGCCAGACAGTGTTGTGGGGCTTGGAGATGTGGACAGCTCAGCCAGAGCTACAGGAAAAGGTAAGACGCATGCTCTGCATGACACCCCATACCAACCTGCTTCCCTTAACCCTTTGTGGAGAGACCAACCCCAGTCCAGTACTGCTAGCACTATACAGGAGCAATGCATTATGGGAAATGTAGTCAGCTAATGTAAGACCATGTGTAACTGCACAGACATCAGCAAGGCAGTGAAAGTAATGCAGAAAAATGAAAGTGAAATGTGTAAAGCATTTATTGTAATGACTGTGACACAGTAGCACTCAGTTGACATACACTTATTTATACCTAGGGGCAACATCAGGCAGTCGAGCCACAGCAACAGAAGGGACTGCACCAGCGAGGGAGGAGAGTGACGAGGCAGGGCCAAGCCATGTACAAGCTTCGCAGGAGGAAGAAGACACGACTGCCATCACCCAGGAAGAGGAGACAGTCCAGGCCCCCAAGTTTCCCCACTCCCCACACCTTTCTCAATCCCCTCCATTGGTTTTCTCTCCTGAAACCTCCCCATCAATGTTACCGCCTGCACCTGCAACCTCACCAGCCAGGAGGCGAGTCGTGGCCCCACTGCCAGTGATGGAGGCAGCAGAGGGTGAGGCTCAAGCCACTGCACCTGTGAGTCCTGCTGCACTGCAGCCCACCAGTGAGTCTTTCATATCTCGCAGACGGCAACGCAGGCCCAGCAGTGCAGGTGGACCTGGAGATGGCACTGTGTTCCGTGGGCTGGAGGGGAGCATGGTACGTATCCAACGCATGCAGGGAAAGTCCATACAGGCCTGCCACCGCCAATTTCGGGTCCTAAATGAACAGATAGGAGAGATGGGAAAGGGCATCAGAGACATCGTAGAAACCAGTAGGGAGGTAGCAAAATCAAATGCTGACCTTGCTGCAGGAATGCAGCAAATGAGCAATTCCATCAGCCAGCTCTGCTCAAAACTGGACAGCCTGGAACACACAAGGCGCAGGGACGCCCGTGTCAACAATAGGGCCATGAATCGTCTGGCCACTGCAACATCCCAGCTATGCTGTAGAGGCATTATTATGCAGGAGAGCCTCACACAGAACACGGCCGAGGTCACCAGGGGTATGGGCAGGATCACTAGTGCCCTCGAGGCAATGATAATATCACACACTGCACTGAATCCTGCCCTAGATGTGGCAGAGGGAGACGACAGCAGTAGCCGCAGCAGCTTGGCAAGCGCTGTTGTTGAACCACGTAGGAGCAGCAGGCGCCCAGCTGAGGCTGCAGGCCATGCGGAAAGCAGTGACCAACATCCCAGTGGCTCTGGGAAGCACAGGCGCAAGTGACTTTGCCGGTGTGGGCGAAGTAACCCAGGACATGCAGTCCCCACGTTTCTTATGTTTAATTTGTTGCACTTCAGTGCATGAACGTTGTGGCAACATTAAATTACGTTCTTCTCATTCACAACCTGTCTGTGTCTCATTACTTACTCAGAAATAGTTGGTTGTTATTTCCTCACATCTGTATCTGCCATCACTTGGTGTTGTCACTCCAGCAGGTTGTCTTTCAGGCACAGCAATGTCGTCGTCATGATCCTCGTAGTCAGACAACTCCACCTCAGTACCCTTCTTAACAGCAAGGTTGTGCAACATGGCACAGGCAGCAATTATCTTACAGCAGGTGATGGGGGTATACTGGCTTGCACCTCCACTCTTGTGCAAGCATCTGAATCTGTCTCCTAAAGGAAAAGGGAATACATTACTCACATGCATACATGTACTTCTTACTGCAATAGGTATTGTGGGGGTCAGACACTGTGTCTTACCTAGGAGGTATCCTTCACCAAATTCCCCTGCAGTCAGCCGTGCATAGATGCCGCTGTTTTGAAAAATATAGGAGTCGTGGGTACTCCCAGGGAATTTTGCCACAATGTCAGTGATGGCGCACTTTGCATTGCAGATCACCTCCACATTGATGGTGTGGGTTGACTTCCTATTCCTGTAGATATATTCTGTGGCAGCAGGGGGACAAATGGGAATGTGTGTGCCATCTATGCAGCCAATTATATGTGGAAATCGAGCCATCTGGTAAAAGTAAGATTTTGTTTGCACCAGTTCAGCATGGGTAGCAGGAAAAGATATGTAATGCTCCATCCTGTGTAACATGGCGTCAAGAATTTTGTGGAAAGACCTTGACAGGGTGCTCTGTGTCACCCCACCTACCACAGCAACCACGCTCTGGTAGCTCCCAGACGCAAGCAGGTGTAGGCTGCACAGCACCTGCACATGGGGTGGAATTGCATGTGCCCTTGGGGTAGTGTGCTGCAACAGTGGTTGGAGGTCCCTGATGAGCTCCAAGATGGTGTCTGGGGCCAACCTGCACCTCTGCAGTATCTCTGCCTCTGTGAGCATGAACAAGGTGATCCTCTGCCTGTAGACCTGCTCCTCTCTCTGCCATTCCTTCTCTCCTTCCTCCTGTAGCCATAGCCGTCTTGCAATGACATAAAATGCCGCCATTGTGCAAACAGAATTGCATTTTGGGTCCATTTTTATAGGTTGCACCTGGTTACCACCTGATTCCAATCCATGGTAAATACCGACTCTTAAATACCGAATTTCAAGCAAATTCGGTATTTCAGAGCTTCCCTACATCTCAATATCCATTTTTACCACTTCTTATTTACCGATTTGGTATTTTACCGATTCGGTAACTTTACGTAATCGGTAAAATTACCGATTCGGTAAATTTACCGAATGGCAAACCGTAGCGATTCGGTAAATTTACCGATTCGGTAATATTTCCGATTCGGTATTTTACCGATTCGGTAACTTTACCGAATCTGTAAATATACCGATTCGGACGATTTTCGGTCTCCTACATCCCGAAAGCTCAATACCGGTCGGTAACGGCCCAAAATACCGATTTTCGGCCGTTACCGACCGGTACAGGGCTACCTACATCTGGCCCCAAGTTCTTTGGTGGTCATTTCTCCTCTTCATGACACACTAGAGCCTCCATTTTGAGTGAGTGTGCACTGTAATGTTTTTTCCCCCTCCTCATGTGCAGGCCAATCCCACCCTATTTAGGGAGCGCTGCACCATGTCTGTACTTACAAGGAAGCTCTATCATTTTCAATTGTTGTCTCTTGACGATATGAAAAGGTGGAGACTTAAAGATGGGCTTTTAAACGAGTTTTGCTTTCTTTTTTTAAGTTCAAGTTTATTGAAACCAAAACATAGCATAGAATACAGAAAGTAATACACTCAATCAATGAAAGGTATATGAGATATAAAAATAAAATTGAGAAGGCATAATAAAACGGAATCAATAAACACCTATATCTAAATCATGGAAAAGGAAAACAAGGGGGGAAAAGGAAACAAAACAAAAAGGGAAGTGAAGTATGAATATTCCATGAAATATAACAATGTATGCAGATATTAGAACTTAAATAAGATGTATACAGTTGACAATGAGTAATAAATAAGCATAAAACCTTATAAATCGAAGGAAAAAGATAAATAAGTAAAATCATGGCGGCTTATGAACATCATCAGATGGATTTTGGTGGGTAACAATAGTATTTTGAGGAGAGGTAGAGATTTTGGAGAGGTAGGTAGTAAGAGGAATCCATAATAGGTCTCGTTTAACAGCTAAGGAAACGGGGGTAACATAATTGGTATCAAGCCTATGGTGAAAACAAATAGCATTCCACCAAGCTGAATAACTGACTTTGGTAGAATCTTTCCAATTGGAGGTAATCAGATGAAAGGCTATGGCCAAAAATAAGTCAAGCAACTTATAGTGAGAAGGGGAGAGTGGTAAATCAGGAGACAAAGAACCCAAAAGGACGTTGGAAAGGGAGAAAGGGAGTGTGAAACCAAACATTTTGTGCAAGCGGGACCAAATCAATTGCCAAAAGGAAGCAATGTTGGGGCAATGGAACAACATATGAAGTAAATCAGCAGATTGGCAAGGACAGGACCAACACTTAGGCGAAATGTCCTGGGAAAATGTGGCCAATTTCTGTGGAGTAAGTAGTAGACAGTGATATAAAAAGTAAACAGTTTGGGTAGTATTAGCAGCTCTGGACGTTTTGTGTATTTTTAACCACAGCTTATCCCATAGAGAGACAGGCCAGGATATTGACAAATCCCGTTCCCAGGCGAATTCAGTCTTCGATTTGAGTCGGTCAGGTGAAGTTATAAGACATTTGTAAATGTGAGAAGCGGACGGAGAGGAATTCAAAAGCGGGCTAATGATAGAGTAAGAGGAGGGTGGCTCATAGGAAAAAGGAAGAAATTGAAGGTATTGAAGAAGAGCAGGAAGCAACAGGTCGTATTGTTTTCTAAAGGAAGCAGGGAGAAGAAATTGAGCTTGAAGATCTGTAAAAGAAAGAGGAACGTTATGAAATAAGAGTTGGGAGATCCAAGATAGACCTTTGGATTTCCAAGATTTCCAATAAAAAGAACGGTTCTTAATGCGAAGTAACTAATTATGCCAAATAGGTTGGTGGGACAAAAAAGTAAGGGAAGGGTAAGAAGAAGGTGAAAGGGGAGATAAGAGGTGACGGGTATGAGCAATGACAGGGGGTTTCAAGAGAGAAACGTTGGCCGAAAAGGCAAGGGTCTCCAAAAAATCAAACGGAGAAAGGAGAGATTTCTCCAGAGAGAGCCAAACTGGAGGATAACTGGGAGTTTCTGTGGAAAGCCAACGAGAAGCTTGTTTGAGGGTAAAAGAATAATGGTATGATTTAAAGTCTGGAAATTTAAGACCACCGGACAGTTTATCTTTTTAAAGAGAAGACAAGGCGATCCGTGGAGGCTTATTTCTCCAAAGAAATTTAACCAAGAGTGAGTCTAACCGTTTAAAATAAGAACAGGGTATGCAAACAGGAATCATGGATAGTGAGTATAGGACGGTAGGAGCTAACATCATGTTAATGGAGTCCAAGCGACCCCACCATGAAAGAAAGAGGGGATGCCATCTAGTAATAGAGTCAGGTAATTTCTTTGTAATATATTCAAAATTAGCCTTCAAAGTGTCTGGTATAGAAGGGGAAAACCACAATCCTAAATATTTAACCTTAGTTGACTGCCAAGAGAAACCAGTATGATCAAAGTAATGACGCTGACATAAGACATTAAGGAGTAAAACTTCACATTTGTCACGATTGAGAGGGTATCCCGAAACCTGTGAAAAGGCATCAATTTGGAGTAAAAAGGCAGGAAGAGTGGACTCAGGATTAGAGCAATAGAAAAGGATGGCATCTGCATACACAGATAATTTAACTTGAGTAGGGCCGGTGTTAAAACCAGTGATTTGGGCACCCAGTCGTAATTTAGTGAGAAAAGGTTCCAATGCTACAATAAACAATAAGGGGGATAAGAGACAACATTGCCGGACACTCCTGGAAAGGGAGAAATAATCGGAAATTTTTCCATTAGCAAAGATAGAAGCTCTAGGACCGGAATACAAAAGGGAGATGAGGGAGATTAATTTAGGGGGAAAGCCAATCCAAGTGAGGGCATGAAACATAAAGTCCCAACTGATCCTATCAAATGCCTTTTCGACATCTAATGTGATGGATGCAAGTGGGTAGGATAGGGAAGAAGCCTTACTAAGAATATTAAAGAAAACTCTGGAATTGTCAGAGGACAAACGTCCCTTCACAAAACCTGATTGTTCCGGACCTATAAGTTCGGGTAAAATGGGATCAATACGCAGGGCAAGTAATTTGGCAAATATCTTATAATCCGTGTTAACAAGGAAAATGGGGCGATAATTCTTACAAAAGGAAGGGTCTTTGTTATCTTTGGGGATGAGGCAAATCATAGCGTCTTGAAAAGTACCTTGAGAAGAGCCATTTGCAATGAAAGAATTAAATAAAGCGAGCAAGCGAGGAAGAAGAAGTTTCGAAAAATGATCATAATATTCAATAGAAAAGCATCCTGACAGGGGGCTTTACCACGTTTTAAAACTGAGACTGCGTGGGATAGTTCTTTAAGGGTTATATCCGCTTCAAATGAAGGAAAATCAACATGGGAAGAAGGAGGAGGCGTAATGGATTGAAAATAGGAGGATAAGTCAGAGGGAAGCGGAGATGTCTTTGTAGAAGGAGACAAATTCCTGCAAAATGTCATCATCTTTAAAATGAGAAGTACCACAAGAATCAATTATAGAGAAAATCCGAGTTCTATCTCGGCGTGCTTTCAAATAATTAGCTAAGAGGTTGCCCATTTTATTTTGGCCTCCATAATAACGAGCACTCCTTTTTAAAAGGTAAGAAGCAGCAGCGTCAGTAGATAATTTGTTGAAAGCGACCTTAGCAGTGATGAGATCTTTTAAAGAGGTGTCTGAGAAGGAATGAAAATAGGCATGTTCTAAATGTTTAATATGAGCCAGAAGTTGGGAAGATTGTTTCTCAAAGCTCTTCTTTTTCTGGGAGACGTAATTAATGATAAAACCTCTAGCGGTTGCTTTAAAATTGTCCCATAACATGGTCGGAGAAGAATCCGGGGTGGAGTTTACGGCAAAAAAGTCAGCAACAAAAGAGCTGAATTGGCCAGAGAATTTATGGTCTGCAAGGAGGGAATTATTAAAACGCCATCTGCCAGAGGGGGAGGGGGAAAGGGTGTGGATCAAAATTAACAAAAACTGGGGCATGGTCAGAGATAAGGATAGAACCTATTTCTGCAGCAAGAGTGCATTGGGCTAAAGATTTACTAAGAAAAAGATAATCAATGCGGGATTGAGTCTTGTGGGGAGGAGAGAAGTAGCTAAATTCTTGGAGGTCGGGATGGCAAAGTCTCCATATATCAACTAAGGGTTTACGACGGGTGGCAGAGGTATATTGAGTATGCATTTTAGAATTAACAAACTTAACAGGGGATCTCCTATCAAGAATGGGATCATGGATTTGATTACAATCTCCACCAAAAATTATATAATCATCATCAAGGGAAACTAACTTATCAGAGATAAGGGGCCAAAAAGCATTATCTACTGTTACCGGAGCATAAACATTAAAAATAACCAGAGGTACATTGTCAATTAGTAACTTAATAAGCATCCATCGACCATCAGAGTCTGATTCTTGATGAATAACAGAAACTGTAAACTTTTTGTGAACTAGGATAACCACCCCATTCTTTTTCTCTAGAGCTGGGGAGAAGAAAACATTACCAACCCATAGTCTCGTCAGTTTAGAAGCTTCAACATCAGAAAGATGAGTCTCTTGCAACATAGCAATATCTGTTTTTAGTCTAGACAAGTGGGATAACACTCGCTGTCTTTTAATAGGATTATTTAATCCTTTACATTCCACGAGGTAACTCTGAATGTAACAAGATAAAGGTAGTATGATAATACATAAAGCATTCAATACAACATGACATCAATAAAACCAAACTATATACAGAGTAAAAGATAATGAAGCAATAAAGCGAAAAGGTAGAGAAAAAAATAGAGTAAAAGGAGAGAAAGAGTAAGGAGAAAAAGATAGGAAAAACAAGAAAAGAAAAATGAAGAGAGTAAGGTCCATAGAAGAAAACATGATAGAACATTAAGAGGAAAGATAAAGAAGAAAGCAAAAACTTACATAGACTGTAGATCAAACGGAGGGAGGGAGGGTGGGAGGCCATACGAGGGAATGACGCTATCCGAACTCACGGAGGAGAAGCGAGGAGGGAAACAGCACCAACGAGCCACTAGTGAACAATAGGAGAGGGAGGAGGATTGGGTAGACGACCTGTGAAAAGAAGAAACATGTTAATCATATAAAAGAAAACAGGTAGTAGGAAGAGATATAACTGGATTGCAGAGAGGAAAGAAAGATGACAGAGAAGGAAAATGCAGAAATATAAAACAGAAGAGGAAGATATAACCAAGAATATCAAACTGCAAAAAATCAGAATGAAGCATGAAGGAAGTGATAAGCACATCCTAAACACAGCCAAACGTATGCAGATGGCAAAAAATGCAACAAAAACCAAAATACATTATTGAGCAGTAGATGAATAGCCAGTATCCATAGATTCAGCATTGAAGGAGTAAAGAAAACTCTTAAGTTTCAGTGGATCTTCGTATGAAGTAGTCTTATTGTTGACAGTAACCCTAAAGAGACATGGGTGATAGAGACCATATCTGGCACCAATAGAACGTAACTGAGGTCTCAATGCCAAAAACTCTTTACGACTGTCTGCAGTTGATTTTGCATAGTCTTGAACAAAAAACAGAGTATTTCCAGACCAGGTAATTTTCTTCAAAGCCCTGGTGTCAGCCAGAACATTTAATAGGTCAGTATATTCAAGAAAGTAAAGAATTACTCCTCTGGGCTTATTCAATGAAGGAGCAGAAGCATGATGTGGTAAAGAACCTAGTCGGTGTGCTCTCTGGATGTTTAGCGGAGGGCTTTCTGGAAGTTTCAAAAGTTTGGGCAGAAAGGACTTAAAGAAAGAAATTGGATCAGATCCCTCTGAATTTTCCACCAAGCCATAAATGCGAAGGTTGTTACGACGATTCCTATTTTCCAAATTTTCAATTTGTTTGTGTAGGCTGGAGACTGGAGAACAAAGGGAGTCCTCCTTGGAAGCAGAGGAATTTAAGGAATCAACATGTTGTTCCAGCGTTGTGACACGACTTTCCACAGTTAACCATTTGTTAGAGAGAACTTGAAGAGTAGAGGTGGTTTCCTGGAGAGTGGCAGTAGTCTTTTCAACAAAGGGGCGTAGGGCCCTAATTTCCTCAAGGAGCAAGTCCATGGTGACTGAAGAGGCTGACGCAGGCGGAGAAGGTGGATCCTTCTTTAGTCTCTTGGAGAAAGCTTTACTGCTGAGAGTAGTTGAAGTATTTGCCGGTGAAGAGGCCTTCTTTAGTGAGGCAGATTAAGGTGAAGAGGTATTTGAGTCATCCATGGATAAGCACTGATACCGTGAACTAGTATGAATCAAGAACTTACGGGCAGTGGCTGTAGTATGGGGAACCTCCTTGGTCAGTTTACCCATGTGTAAGGCACTATAAAGAATAATAATAAGAAGCCAGTGCCATATGTAAGGTAACAGCCAAGGAGAGTAAGCTCTTCATAGGGAGTATCAGGCAAATGATGTTGTAAAGTAACCCAAACAAATTGAGAGGTTGCGATTATACATTGATAAAGCAAGTTGTGCCAAAAGATTTAAAGTTGCAGGTAAATTTGTTTTGCTCCTTTTGTTTTTCCTAGTCAAAGGCAGTTAACACATAAATTCCAGCAGTCTGTATATTGTTAAAAGGAGTATATAAGGCTTCCATTTACCCCCAGAGACAAGATTATAGGAATTAGAGCAAGTTGAGCTCATAAAACAAACTCAAAGACATGTAGGTGACATATCAACCTGTAATTTTTAGAAATAAAATGTTGAAGTCCAGAGGAGCTAAGCGCAGACAACAGAATTGTAGAAGTCTCCAGTTATGTGCAATGAGAACAGCCACTGAGGAAAATGTCAGTAAGGTACTGATACTACCAGGTGCCTGAAGTGATAACAAGATCTGGAGCCAACAAAGAAGCTGTCATATGTAAAAATAATAAATAAAAATATTATCACTGTTTCAAATGAAAGGAGCTTTCCAAGACGAGTTGAAACCATAAACACCAATATTCTGAGAGGGAACGCTGAATAATTCCATGACACACCATATAGGATAAACCTCCGTCGACGGTGCACAGCAAATGGTGGGCGCAAGCTCCATTAAACCTCAGTGCTACCCACGGAGCACATAGAGCACAAATAGGACTGCAGTCATGGGTAAAAGGAGCAGAGGGGTAAAACAAAGGCCAAGTTAGAGAATATGCACCATATTTAAGGTTTCCATGCGCTGGAGCACTTTTAAAGGAGTCGCGGTGAAATGCGCGATTCAGTCAGCCCGCAAACAAAATGGCGGCCGCGGTATTAGAAGCGCCGCATCAGGAAGATAAATGCCGAAAATAAAGTCACCAGACCTGAGTGGGGGGAAGGAAATGGTTCGTTGTGAGTCACGACCACTTCATGTTCCGCCTCCCGCAAAGCTGTTTCTGTTCCGGCCGGAGAAATGCCGCGTTGGCCCGTCTCCCCCTCCTCCGTCCCCGGAGAGTCACGGAAAGGCGTCCATCCCCGTCAGGCGCAAGCCACGCCCCGAGTTTTGCTTTCTTTAAAGGGGAACGTTTTTCACTGTGTTGATCGATTGTGTAGGATCTTCGACATGCAGCTTACTCTTTAATTATTTGAGGCTCATGTTGCTCTCCGGTCTGTGTACGCCGAGAGAGCTTGTTCTCTGGCTGCCATTGCCTCTCTTTTTGACAAGTGAACATTAGGTGAGTGTGCACACTTGTGTCTTGGCTCCCTCCTCATATGCAGACCAGCCCACCATATTTAAGGATGACTGCACTGCATATAGGCAGTGCACTAGTGCAGCAGGTGTGCCCCTGGCATGGCAAATGTATGCCAAAGGCTATCCTGTCGTTGCTGTCAGTGTCCAATCCTACGGTAAAAAATGCTGTCCTTTTCCCATCTTATCTCCAAAATATGTATTAGCATGTTTTCATTCTGTCTCTAAGCACCATTATTCCACTTGTTTAACTGACCCATGCAGATGCTTCAGATTTTGTTATGCCCTACATCTTTCACCTCCATTAACTAAACTCAGCACTACTCACTCTCAACTTATTAAAGACACTTTTAAATTACATGGTGTCCTCCTTAATCCTCCTTCCATGATTACACATGTGATAGAGTTGCACAGCCTTCATGAGAACTGCGAGACCAAGCTAACTGTCTCAAGGACAAATCTGTTCCTGACATTAACCTTGCTATTCCACTAGACTACATCATTAAATCTGTTTATGCATATCTGCATGGTCTATACACACCCTCTGTGAAACAGAATATTGGGCTATGATATTATATTTTGTGTAAGTGTAAAAATTGAAATGATAAGAATTTTGGCTTAATGGATCTATATTTATTGGCCTTTTTGAAAACCCATAGCATATTTGTTTTAGGTGATCTTAATATCCATGTAGATTCAGACACAGTTGACTTCCTTTTTTTAAAAAAAAAACCTTTATTGACCAAAATTGCACATCAAGGTTACAAGATTACACTTCATAATTACATTGTATGTGAGCAGAGGGTCCACAATCATAGGGGAGAACCACATTAGATAATATACAACAAAGGGTGTATCAGATTCATAAAGCACATTGCATTACTCAGAGGAAGGGGTTCTGAGGCAGCACTGGGGGAGTAAGTGAGAGTGTCCGGGAAAGGCCCGGCACATGTAGAGGAGGAACTAGGGCATCAGAGCAGTGTGTGTGCGGGGAGATGGCACATCACTGGCCAGCATCAGTGGTCGCTGTGGGCGGAGTGCCGGTGGAGTGCATGGGAGAGGTCGCAGTATGCAGGGAGTTTTGGCGTGAGAGATAGGAGACCCCAAATGTCAATTGGGCGGGAAGTGGCCGGCATCAGGTCCCAGCATTCAGCCAAAAGTGTCTGGCAGCGGGAAGCGTCCTTGAGCAAAACGCTAGCCTTGGTCACTAACCTTTGACCCCAGTACATGGAGACCCTGCGCCATACAAGAAGAAGGAGTATCGCTGTCAGTGGGCGTGCAGCATCTGGACAGAATTTCACGAAGCCTAGGAGGCAAAGCAGAGGATCCGGCTGGACTGGCATTGAGGTAATCTCAGTGACAGTGGCTCACACCTCGCGCCAGTATGCTGAATTCACACAGTTGACATCCTTAATAATTGCAAAGTTCAAAAATTTTCAAGAGAGTTTGTCTTTTGCAATACATGCACTCCTACTACCTATGTCAATGAATCTCAATAGATACATATAGAGATAATCCATACACTGTAAGGCAGGCATTTTTAAATTCAGTTGATGCATGTTGGTGGTGCCAACATGTATAAGCCACCTTTGTCAGAACTAATAAAAAAAAATGTGTGTATATTTTTAATAAAATATATATATATATATATATATTCACTGAAAAAACCATAGGTTATAGACCATATATAGTTAGGAATTTGCATTTACAAAACCTTGAAAATTCACTGAAAAAACCATAGGTTAGAGACCATATATAGTTAGCTGGACATTTTATTGACATAAAACCAATGAAATTCCATATATAGTTAGTTGCACTAACTATATATCGTGCACCCGCAATCCACTGCTGATGATGTCACATATTACATAATTCATGACATGGTCAGTGACATCACTGATGACATCACTGATGACATCTCAAATGACATCACTGATGACATCATCTAGTGTCTGTGTTTTTGTAAAGTTTAAATATGTTTTACATATTGAAGAATGAGTGGATGTATGGAAGACTGAGTGTGTGTGTGGCTGGCTGGGAGGTGTGTGACTCTGTGCATATCAATGTGTACTTGTATCAGTGATTGTATAAGAGAGTAAGTATGTGTTAGTATATGTGTGAAAAAGTATGGTGGTCTATGTTTAACTGTATAGATGAGGAAATCGAAGTGTGATTGATTCTTCACAGGACTGACTAGGTGTATGAGTGCATATGATAGTGTTGTAATAATGAGTGACTGTATGTATGAGTGATTGTATGGGTGAATGAGTGAATGTGTGTGTAGACGTAGGAATCAGTGAGTGCGTATGTAGTAACTGGTATTGGTGTTTCATGATGTCATCAGTGATGTCATTTGAGATGTCATCAGTGATGTCATTTGAGATGTCATCAGTGATGTCATCAGTGATGTCACTGAAGTATGGTGTTCTGTGTTTAACTGTATAGATGAGGAAATGGAAGTGTGATTGATTCTTTACAGGACTGACTATGTGTGTGAGTAACTCCATGGATGAGTGGCAGTGTGTGAGTGTCTGCATAGGTGTATGAGTGCATATGATAGTGTTGTAATAATGAGTGACTGTATGTATGAGTGATTGTATGGGTGAATGAGTGAATGTGTGTGTAGACGTAGGAATCAGTGAGTGCGTATGTAGTAACTGGTATTGGTGTGTCATGATGTCATCATTGATGTCATTTGAGATGTCATCAGTGATGTCATCAGTGATGTCATTTGAGATGTCATCAGTGATGTCATCAGTGATGTCACTGACCATGTCATGAATGATGTAATATGTGACATCATCAGCAGTGGATTGCGGGTGCACGATATATAGTTAGTGCAACTAACTATATATGGAATTTCATTGGTTTTATGTCAATAAAATGTCCAGCTAACTATATATGGTCTCTAACCTATGGTTTTTTCAGTGAATTTTCAAGGTTTTGTAAATGCAAATTCCTAACTATATATGGTCTATAACCTATGGTTTTTTCAGTGAATTTCATTGGTTTTTTAACAGCTAATATCTGTAGCTGTAAAATGTATTCTTCTTTAAATCCAAAAATATATTTTATATGTTTATTAATAACTTTTTTTTTAAATATTTTTTTTTCTTCGTTCCCGCTTCGCGAATCGGGAAGCTTCCCGTTAGCTGACCTTGATGCCGCGAAATAGACCACGAGCCGGTAAACGTTTCTTTACCGCAACTGCCGCGTTAGAAAACAACATCGTGACGCCTCCCGTCCGCATGACGTTTCGCGTTGTCGCGTGATACGTCATATGACGTGCTACGTTAGCGAACTCGTACGCTTACCGAGTCGCAAAGCACAGGTTTCTGGAAGCAAACCGGGAGGCCCTGCAAAGCGCGTAACATACACACAGCAGGTCATGTGACTTTGTAATAACACTTTTCATTGGTTCATTTCACTTTCGGTTTCCTAATGATGTAAGACTAGGTCATATGATCTAAAATGAACACTTTTCATTGGTTGAGAACTATTTTTTTTCCCAAATGGTGAAAATCCCTCCTTCTTTCCTCACTCTGACTTTCATCATTGTGAGAGAAAGACCCTTTGTTACCAGTGAGCAATGGCTTCTTTACTAGCTTCAGCTGGTGCTTCCCCACCACCTCCACCACATCCAAGGAAGAGTGGACCACCTGCTAAAGTTATAATTCAGCAAGAAGACGAAGAAGAGGAACAGGACGACCTAGATAATCTCCCTATTATGGCCAGAAGATCTGTTGTACCGGAAGTAACGGGACCAGAGGGCAGGGAGATGGTGCCAAATATACAAACGAGATTTCGTGAAGTAAAACAAGTCTGCCTACATTGCAGTGGATTCATTTGCTACGCAGAAAGTAGCATCACTCTGATCAACAGAGCTATTGACAATCATGCTCATGTTTGTCCGAAACTCCCCAAACAATAAATTCTTTTTTTTGTTTTCTTGCTCCTGTTGAGCCCTTTACAATGAATCGTTTTCGTTGCCCCCTCCGAAAAAAAAACAAAAAAATTATAAAACTGTTCAGAAAAATTCAAAAAAAGTAAAAAAATGTTCAGAAAAATAATAAAAAAAATATAAAACAACAAAAACAATTTAAAAAAAAGTTCTTTTCAGAACTACCTCCCCGTTATTAAAAAATTGGTACAATATTTGCAACTGTGCCAACCTCTATTTCTCTTAGTTCGCTTCCCAGTTCGCTCCCCGGTACGCGAACCGGAAGCGAACCCAAAATTTTTTTTAAAAAAAAAGAACAGTAAGTATAAGGGAAGGAAACAGACACTTATGTTAAAAGAAAGACAGCTATAAGGGAGTAAACTAGAGATACTATTACCCGTAATCCACTGCTGATGATGTCACATATTACATCATTCATGACATGCTCAGTGACATCATCAGCAGAGGATTGCGGGTAACAGTATCCCTAGTTTATTCCCTATAGCTGTGTTTCTTTTAACATAACTGTCTGTTTCCTTCCCTTATACTTACTGTTCTTTTTAAAAAACATTTTTTAGATCAGTCAGAAACAGTGAAAGTAATGAAATATAAAAGACTACGTAGAATATGAGGACTGTATGCAACAACTTTGACACTTACAGAAGCCTCACCTTCTCCATGCCTCCTACACAGTTCTACATGTACATCATAAATGCAAACAGAACAGAATTAATTATACATGTTAAATGGTTTATTTTTGCTGTTCTCAGAATGTATCAAATTTCACTAAAACAGTGACTTGAAGGTATTCATCATATAACAGCGGGGAAAAAAAAAACACAATCAAAATGATTGTGTTTAAAAAACCCATACAACATTACAAATCAGAATTCAGAACTCCTTAAAGTTAACTTACTTTCCATGACGTCCAAGGATGTCCTATGAACAGCTTACACTCTGTTGTGCTGTTATTACTTTCAACCCGCCACTTTCTGAAAGAAAACCTCCATCGTTTTCAAAAACATGTTACATACAATAAATGACTTCTTGCTCTCTACCACAAGATTCCACAAGGCCAAATCTTGTCAGAGCCATGTATAACTCTTGGATTTCTTGTTAGCCAATCCCGTCTTTTCGCATTTCCACAACTTTCAGAATTAAAATGTTGAAGATCATTTACACAATCCTGGACTAGTAATATCTTCCCCTTCTTCCTCAATCATGTTCTACATTTCCTATCACACTGATACTGCTTACTATGAAGCAGACTTACACTACCTTTATGACTAGTACAATTATTTAATTCTCTACATCACTTTTAATCACAAAGCAATGTAAAACAGTAGACAGCATTGCAGACTTACATTCCCTCTACTCCATGTTTTGATTGGCTGCTTCAATTAGCTTATAAAAAGAAACAGTTTTTCTGAACTCATTCAAAGTGCACGTATTTCTCCATAAAGTCCAGTGTTATGGTAAGAAGTTATGTCTCTGTACTACACTTATCCTCAAGGCCAAATCGTGTAGGAGCCATGAGAACTTCTTGAAATTCCTCAGAGCACATCCCGAGATTCTTTCCCTAAAATTTTGGTTTTAAAAACACCAGGTAAGAGTTTTTAAGGTCAAACGGCAATTTTTTTTTGAAAATTAAAACAGAATCATTGCAGAATGACCAGCCATTTCTACACTTTAAATAAGCTGTATAATGTCCTGATGTTATTGAAGGACCATCATGATATATAATTGCTACAGTTACAAAAGTCCTTCCTGATATTGACAACTGTGAAGCCACAAAATTTTTAATTAAAGTTGTCAATTTTGTTCCATCAGGCCTACATCGTTGGAACATTAAAATGACATACTGGCCATATGTTCGTATAAATAATGTGGACATCATTTCAGATTTACATTGGCTACACTCCATTTTGTGATCAGCTGCTTTTACTAGCTTATTAAAAGAGACTGATTTACTGTCTGGCAAAGTTAAATATATTAATCTTTCTGAGTCTACACTAGTAGTACTTGATACCCTACAGTTCTCGCAGTCATGCTGCCATTGATAAGAAAGCCCAAACAGGTGATCTACATCTACACCTTCATCATGCAATACATCAAGCATGTACATTAAAAACTCCTGACAATCTTGCTGACTATTTTGAGAGAATTGTGTTTGGCCTGAACATCTGTCTAACAGATTTCGAATTTCAGACACACTTTCTATGTTTGTTCTATCAGTGCTACATTTCTCTAACACAGAATTTAACAAACTGCAAAATCTTTGATCAGAATTGACCACAATCTCTTCTTTTACATTTTCTAGAGAAAACAAAACATTAACTACTACATTAGCATAGCAGTTGACACCAGAACTGTTTTCAAATTGAAAACCAACAACATCTTCAACAGAATCCTTTTTGTTTCTGCTTGTAATTTCAGGTTCATCGACTTTTCGTCTTTTTGCTACAACCTCCCCAGTATTGGTCACATTTCTTCGTTTCCGGCCTACCACACGTTTCTCAAACAAAGGATACTGAGGCAAATGTGGCGCATACTCTCTTCTCAACCTATTGTATTCCTTAACACAATCTAGATCCGCACAAATGTTTGTGACATCACACTCAATCAAGTACAATCCCGATAAAGTCCTAACTCGTGACAATGCCACATATGCCATACCCTCCTTGAACACAGAACTGCCAATATTCACCAATGCACAGTCTACACTTAAACCTTGCGATTTATGAATTGTCACCGCATATGCCAAGCAAACAGGAAACTGCTTACGACGAACATATAAGTCTTTTACAAGCAAAAATCTAGCAGAACAACGAGCAATTAGCTGTACTTCCTCAATGCCATCAAATTTAATTTTTAAAAATTCAATTCCATCTCTATTTCTGTATTTCACAAAATCAACAACATTACCCATTGATCCATTTACCAGACCTCTTTCAACATGTAAATTCCTTCTTAAAATTATACGGCAGTTCAAGCACACATTCAGAGTCTTTTCAAAACCCGCAGTTTTAGATATACTCTTCTCTAATGAATCCAATTTTGTTTTCAGATTCTCAGACAAAATAATTGTTGATCCCATATGCTCTACTCTGTCAATAGCTTCCAATTTCACAATCTCTTGCTTTTCTAAATGCAACATTTTGTTGTTGAATTTGGCACATTCTGCAAGAGTTGGCATCAAACATATTCCAGATTTTTTCTCAGTAACTTTCTGAAAAATATTCTCAGGCACAACATCTTCGTCTGGATATAAATTTGTCAGTAATCGTGCATGTAAAGCTTCTTTCCCATGCTCGGTCACTTTTCCAATTCTAACATCTTGTAGAATAGTCTTGTAAACTTCATCCTTTGCCTGACGCATATTTTCATGCAGTTCAGCATAATTGAAGTTTAACCATATATTGACGTTGCCAATACTCCCTAAGCACTTCCTGGTATCTTCATGCGTGAGCATTTTGAACACAGGTTGCCCTTTCACTGGTGTCAGCTGCAGAAGATCTCCGAAAACAATGATGTGTTTGCCACCAAATAACACATCATACTCTGTTTTGAGAACTTCTTGCATTCTCAAATGCACAAAGGCAAGCATGACATTGGAAACCATGCTTACTTCGTCAATGATAAGAAGTTTCATTTTCCTCAAGACTCTTGAAACTTCAAAACAAGCATCTCCAGATAGCTTGTGATATTCTAATTTGTTGTCATGCTCCACTGGCAGCATCAGTAAACGATGTAAAGTAATCCCTTTAATGTTATGTGCTGCCAGTCCAGTTGGAGCGGTGACAACACAAGACAGCGATGACTCTGTCCTTTCCTGCAAATAACATGAAATTGCTTTAATAAGGAAACTTTTTCCAGTTCCCGCTTCTCCACTCACGTACAGTCGGACAGGCTTCAACGACGTACATGAGCACTCTTTCTTGTCATGACTTAATCCATGATCAATTTGCATGGTAAGTTCGTCATATATTTTCCTCTGCTCAACGTTGAGTTGTCTTTCCAACTCTTCTAAGTTAACCGCATCCTCCTGAGCATGTGCCATGGCTCTTTCCACTTCATTCATAGCAGTGGCAGCTTCATTTTCGATAAGAGGTCCTCCTAGTGGATCCTGACTCAATGAAGCAGAACTCTGACTGTCCTGAGAACTGTCTCTGGCAATCTCGGCTGCAATCGTTGCTTCCTGCTCAATTTCCACATTCAACATTTCTACATATTTGGGAAAAGCAGGACATTCTATGGTCTCCTTGGCAGCATTGAATGAGTCTTCGTAACAAAGGAAATCTCCAAGCAGTTCCTCTTCTGCACGCCAAGGCTTAAAAAGTTGCAAAAGTGCTAAATAGAAAAACTCCTTTTTTTCAGGAGATTCGCCACTCAATTTTCGATGGTTTATCAAGTGGCATTTTCTTTGCTTGACCAGACATCCCTCACTTCCTATTACAGCATACACTCCTTTCTCAGTATCTTCTTTGATGTTCCTCTTGAATATGTAATTTTGCAGAACCTCATACAGACAAACATTCTCGAGGTGACTGCTTCGATTTGGATAATATGTATCCAACATGTTGCTCTTCAAAATGTCGGTACTGTTTGGCTCCTTTTCCGCCAAATACTCAATTTCCCGCACAGGTTTCAGAACTCGATTACGCGTTGCAGCAAGACCAACACTCGCCCAAACGATACTCCTGGACTTGGCATAGAGACTTGCTGAAGACAACCGGTCAGAACATTCGTAAGCTCCGATTTCTCGATGCGACAACATCTTCAGACTGAAACTGTACAACTTCTTGCTGAGGCTCTTTTCATGGGAAATGTCCTCCCACATATCCTTCAATTCTGTCTTCTCTTTTTTGGTGATGTAAGATGTCACATACCGAGCCACAGCCATACAGTTATCAGCCACAAACTGTATATCCATGTTAGCATTCCACATGGACAAAATCACCGGGTTGTAGTCGTTAATGTACTTAGACTCTTCGTTCCTCTTCAAATTGTATGTGTTTTTAGGTGATTTCTTCATCACATTATGTCGCAGCGAAGACATCAAACTGTTCACTCTTCCTTTAGAAATCACCGGTCGTGGAAAGCCGAAACGACATTTGGTGTAGAACTTGTCTTTGTTCCGGAATTTACGACGACAGTACTTTCCACATCGATGGCTTTGGAAACGTAGAACTTTTTCTCGTAGGCTTTTTTTCTCCTTTGCGTTTGGAACAGCACACGTAGAATACTGTTCTATGAAACTCATCACTGAGTCTTCTGCATCCGTTCCAAATTTAGGTGCATCCTTGATCCACAGCAACATATGTATATGAGGAGCACCTCTTGCTTGGTACTCCTTCCTCCAGAAGAAATCCAACACCTCTCCAAGAGGTGGATTCTTCTTATTCATGATGAAAGACATCATACCTTCAAATCTATGATTGAAGTACCTACATACATTGACTGGATCCAAAGAGCACAGTTCTCCGGGTGTCTTGAATTCGATGTTTTCTACGTTAGCATTTGCCTCTCGTAGAAATTCAAGTAAGTCTTCCCAGCCATACTCAGCACAGCTCAAAGTGAGGAACCATGTGGGGGTCCTAAGTTCCTCAGCATACATTTTAAATCACCATGACGACGGTACCAGTACTCATTAGTACCACGCTGACACGCCATGAGATTAATCAGGTGAGAATCCAAAATACTGTCTTGGACATTGACTTTATCCATAAAGTCACTTGCCGAGATGTTTTGCATGTGTATACCACTTTTCAAGATGTGGTTCACTGCATATGACAGTCCAGACAGATCGCTTTCAAACAGGAGATGAAACAAATAAGGAATGCATTGTCGAAACCTAGGATCTCCTGCATACAATCGCAAAGTCCGGTATTCAGAAGCAGGAATTTGATGAGGTCGCTCATCATATCTTCCTCCCTGACCTGTTGGAAAAAGCTGTGGGAAACACCGAGCTTCCAAACTTTCCTCCCAAACACTAATGGGACTCCCTTTCGCTTGTTTCATTTGAAACAACTCAATAGCATTCCCCATGACTTCCTTGGAATGCAAAGGATGAACACTATAATGTTCATATATTTCTTCACTAGTACAGGGTTCTACTTTCTCAATTTGACCAGCACACAAATTGCTATCCTCTTCCTCACTTACTTCCTCTTCTGCAACATATACATTTTTATAGTACTTATTATATTTTTTCAAATACAATGTTGCCCTTTTGACTTTCCTAACATCTACTAAATCTTGCCATATTTTCTTATTCTTTGTTGGAACCCCATTAACTAAGATAACAAGAGGTTCCTCTTCCACTTTTTCTACTCCAATTGTGTTAATGTTTTTCTTCAAATCTAGAGGCAAATAAACAACTCTTCCCTTTAATCCTCTCTGTAAATCTGATGGAGGCAATTTCCCTGTCTTTGGCTCCATTCTTACAATAGCCTGAAAGGGATGGATACTTTGAATCAAAATAGATTCATAAGTATTTAAATCCTTCAATTCAGAAGGAATCTCAACCAATTCCAGATTATTATGAACTGCTCTAGCAGGCATCTGGTTTTGATTTAATTTGTTACAACAATAAGTACACACACGTTGATCCAATCCCAAATCAAAACAATTTTCTACCATCAAGTATGTTGTAAAATCCTTCCATTCACTATTATTTTCCCTTTCACTTTTTCCATATAAATCCACTAACTTAGTCTGATTCTTATAATAAGTGCGTCGACAACACACACAAGTGAAATTTGGCCTCTCACTTGATTTCACCTCAAACGTCGCAATTTCCCTCTGGAAATTATCTGTACTGGAAACCTGTACACTATCTTCCACATTACTCTCTTCTTCTTGGTCAATTTCAACATTCTCCTCTTTACTTCCAAAGTAACAAAACTCAATTTCTTCACATATATTCTTCACATCTATTTCAGAACCATGCAAAAGAGCAGCGCATAAATGTTTAAGCATAATTGCTGGACTCTTAGCATAATACAACATTCTAACTAATTTCCTCACTTTATTATGATGCACTGCTAGCATCCTGAAATGATGAAAAACACTCTGGCATACTCTCCTGGAAAGACAAGCCAGTGAATGACCATGCAAACCTATCACTTCTCTCACTCTGCAAGGATCTAATTCTTGCAACAACTTCATTTTCTGCTTCAAACTGTTCTTACTAAATGACCGTATAAAATCACAAAGCAAATTGATGGAATCCTGTCGTACACTGCAAATACTACTACACTTCCAGGTGTACACAGGACCCTTAGGACGTCTCCCTAAAACCTCATTACCTAACACCTCTTCTATCTCTGTTGTCACAAGTTTTTCTTTTTCAACTGGACAACCATCTTTCACTTCATAAGCTCGACCACTGGTGTCAACTGCATGCACCAAATCATTATCCTGGAAATAACTCTCCTCATTAAAAAATGCCTCAGAGCTGGAACTATGCATCCATTCTCCAGAAAAAACTTCACAAAAATTACTACGATTAACTATTCTCTTCCATCTACTATTTCTTTTGAAATCATAAATTACCTTGTTTAGCTTCCGAATTCTATTGATTGTCAAAATAAATAACTGACGTTTAATTTCAAATGCCTGATCAATAACTTTCTCAACAATTTTTTTTCTCTTATAAAAAACCACTTTCTGCTGACCTTTCTTAATATTTTTTAACAAATTCCCAATTATCCTGTTGCGGAACATTCGTTTACGAATATCCCTAAACTCTTGTTTCCTTCTACTTTCATGCATAGAGTTATCTCTTACTCTAGCAGTAACATTTCTCATTGGCCTTTCCTTACCATTTGAATTCTGTCTCCTTTTCTGGAGTGAAACATTTTCTGTAGTAATATTTTTTTTACTACACATATTTCTTATGACTGTTTTTCGACTCTTACCCGGTGCTTTCTTGGTGACTTGACAAATCTTTTTGTTAGAGGACTGCTGCATTCTTCCATGGTCCTGCTGTCTTTGACGTTTTGCAGCCTTTCTTACTCTTTCTTTGCTAGGCATCCTAAAATCTTGAAATAATCTGCAGTTGAATCTGTGGTAAAATATAATAAAAAATGTTATTAACCACTATTACCCAACAGTAAATTAATAACAGTCATCAAAAACTTAACACACTACTTAAGTATATAATATACTGAAGCCTATCTCCAATTTTTCACTGAACAGGACTCATCTCTTCTTAACCTTGGATAAACCTCACCTACTCTGTGTCCCCTGCACATAATTAAATGTAAAGGGGCAGATTTATATTAACTAGCACATCCCCAGGGATGCACCAGTTAACGTGCACCGCTGCTCTGCCACCCACGGTGTGCCGCATTTACAATCAGATAGGACAAAGCTACATCAAAACCCTGCGCCTGCTTGAAGCAGGCATAGATCTTGACGCAGGTAGGCTGAAAGCTAAAGCAACAACTAAGTATCGTGTGCAGAAGTTACAAAAAAGGAAAAATGGCGTTTAAACCAGTAATGAGCCCATGCTAACGTAACACAGTGTAAAAATATCCAGGATCTACATCAGTTTGGGGTTCACGAACCTGGCAGGTACAAGGCACTGAGGCTTTCCACCGTGCATGTCTCATCCCAAATCATATGTTGTTTGTGAATGAAACAATTTCCCAGACCAAATGCTTTGGATTGGCTACTTCTAAAAAATTAAACACCCCTACTATCCCGGAGTTAGAGGAATATGATGGTTGGAGTAATTTTACTCGTTGTCCATTAAAGATTTACAGGCCCTACTCCGTAATTCTTCCTTTAACATTTCCAGTATAAATCCAAAAGGTTCACTGCTTTGGCAACGTGCCTTATCCACGGTTTAATAACGCTGCCTTTTGCTTTATATAAGTTTCCAAATTGTATGAAATATATACCAATAGGTCGTTATTAACCTTTAGGTAGTGGTTTTCTTCATGAGGTCTGGTCGCTTCCATACACATACAGATTTTCAAAGATGATCAAGACCTTTATCTGAATGGAGAGGAATGCACTGAGACGCCAGATCATTCACTAATGTGTAGGCACATACAGTTACACGGTTCATGCAACAAACACCGACCAAATATGGCTTGCGTGTTGCAAGGCACGCCAGTTCCTGCTATCATCCCCACGTTCAAGTTCTTGGAAAATGGTAGTTATTTGATGCTCAATAATGAAGATTGTTCTGGGTTAATTAAAAGTATTCATTTTATCGTAACAGTAAATGAACGGGTTATTTGCTGCAGAAATGTTCTATTTCCTCCCACACATGAACATAGGGAGTTTTCAATCTGGCCACAAATACCAACCTTGGGAGCACATTTCAACAGCATGGCAAGAATAAGAGCTCTTTTGTCTCAGAGAGAGGTGGCCTTGAGTTCGGCCCGTGAAACTTTCGTGCTTCACATAGCGAACACCCGTACAGAGGTGCAGACCCTTTTAAATACAGATTCGACTTTGCATTTCAGCAAGATTACCCATTCATTTCCATGCAGCAGGAGGCCCATAGGAATGAAGGTGCAATTTGCGATTAGCAATTACCTCATCGCAAATTACGAATTTTTCCGACGGTGCAGGGGTGTCTCAAGAACACCCTGCTGCACCCCTGAAAAAAAAATTTGGGGTCATATGGCGCACATAAATTTTGAAAACATTCCTTTACCTCAAAAACGATTTTCAACTCATAATTTGAAAACACTGCACATGGGGAAATGACTTAAAATGTCCTTAAGACACATAAAAGCATTTTTTGATTGCCTTTGCAGCATGTTTCAGTCACCTTTAACATGCCTATGTAACGGAAACATTCAAAATCTAAATTTGCCATGCACAGGTGGCAGCATATTTACAAGCAATTTGCTCCACACACAAACTTCTTACATTGAAATGGGAAAAATAACATCAGAGACTCTCAATTACCTTATAAAGAAGCAGACACCATTATGTCCTTCTCATCAATATTAAAACCATTGCTTTTTCTCAAAAACGATTTACAAGTCATAATTTGAAAACACTCCACAGCTCCTATGCACATAAAAGCCCTGTCAGTACTAATACTTCACATTTTCTCCAATTACAATTTCTCAAAGAAACAAAATCTATTTGTGAAACACTTGAGACAAAGCAACATTTGAAAAACACAACTTTCTTCATAATTTTCTCCTTAAAGCACACTATTTTCTATCTAAATTAAAGAAATTTTTTCTCACCTTAGCAAATACTTTGAGTTTCAAAACAGTCTCAGAAACACACCAATTTGTCTTCAGCAGAGCAAAAGGTATGCACTCCAGAGTCTGCAGCTATCAAAAGCACAGAAATGCTGTAATTCCTCACACAGATCTCTCATGTCACCCAATCAAAACTCTTCCCTCACTTTTTTTCAAAGCAAAACCCTTCCCCCCTCTGCCCCCTCTCTGCTTTTTCTGCATAGCAACCACCTCTTGCAAGACCTCTCACACAACAATGTTGCAATTGAACTCTGAACTCTCAGTGCACCTGCATATCCAAAGCATTCTTTCATTTAATGATTTTTTCTTCGCCACTCAAAATACATCTTTCAACGAACTCATCCATGCACACTAACTTTCTGTTTTCAGCAATCAAAATCCACCAATCACTCTTACTGCTTCATTAACACAGAAACTCCTCAGTTTTTTTCATTTTACACTCTCATTTTTTCAACTGCCATTTCATTGCCACACTTCATCTGACTGCAGGAGAACCTTCTCTCGCCATGTTTTCTGTCTGGATTGTTGGACATAGCTACATCTATTGGGCTCAAAGGTACGCTGAAAACAGGAATTTACCTAACCTCAATTTACAAGATGTGGAAATTAAGTGGTTTGGCCACAGAGGATTAAAATGTCACCAATTGATACCATTGGTGAAAACCTTTATGCATTTGCCAAAACCTGACCTGTTAATTGTGCACTGTGGAGGTAATGATTTGGGCACTTTGACTGGGGTAGGTCTGGAAATGCTTTTAAAGGACACCTTTGAGCAATTGATGGCACTTTTTCCTCAGACTGCCTTGGTATATTCAAATATATGCCAAAGACAGAAATGGAGGTGGTCGAACCAATTTTGTCCACAAATTGAGAAATCGAGGAAGCATGTAAACAAATCTGTTTCAGCTTACATGAGAGACCATGGAATGGGCTCCCTGTACAACAATAACTTGCGTTACTACATGCAAGATATCTACAGAGCAGATGGAGTTCACTTCTCAGATGAGGGCAACAGAGTTTTCACTCTGAATTTAAGACTGTGCATTGGTACCTACTTATAAGTACCTAAATGTACCATAAACCCAAAAGCTATTCTCAGAGCTACCCTACATCTGATCACTCACAATTATTATTTTACTCTAACTTTTTTCACTAATTTTCAAGAAAGTACGCTCCCCAGACCGCTTCCCGGTTCGCGAACCGGGCGCACTCCACGCAAAAAAACTAAAAAAACGGTATATTTTTTTTTTGCCCTGCGAGACCCTTTCAAAGCCTCCACATCAAACCTAGGGGGTCAGGGAGGATCTACTATGCCCCCTTATGGTCATTTGCCCCTTCGCTTTGGCCTCCTCTTGTCTCTCGATCCTACCGAGAGACAAGATGGCGGCCGTTACGGACTGTTTGGAATGTTTACAGACGCCGAAAAACCAATCAGCTTCGCAAACCTCCGTAACGCGAAAAGTACGAGAAGCGGAGCGCTGTTACAGATATATATCTTTTTTTGAACGTTAATTTCTCAAAATCCACTAGAGCACATATATTGAGACCTAGCAAAGGCACATCGGGCTACCAGTCCCTACAATTTTGCCAAGTTTCGTGCAAATCCATTCAGCCGTTCGATTATTATTATTATTATTTTTTTTGCCCCGCGGTGCCCTTTTAAAACCTCCACATCAAACGTAGGGGGTCACCGACGATCTACTATTCCCCCTTATGGTCATTTGCCCCTTCGCTTTGGCCTCCTCTTGTCTCTTGATCCTACCGAGAGACAAGATGGCGGCCGCTACGGACTGTTTGGAATGTTTACAGACGCCGGAGAGCCAATCAGCTTCGCTTCGCAAAGCTCCGTAACGCGAAAAGTACGCGAAGCGGTGCGCTGTTACAGATATATATCTTTTTTTGAACGTTAATTTCTCAAAATCCACTGGAGCACATATATTGAGATCTAGCAAAGGCACATCGGGCTACCAGTCCCTACAATTTTGCCAACTTTCGTGCAAATCCATTCAGCTGTTCGATTATTATTATTTTTATTTTTTTTTGCCCCGCGGGGCCCTTTTAAAACCTCCACATCAAACCTAGGGGGTGAGCGACAATGTACTATGCCCCCTTATGGTCATTTGCCCCTTCGCTTCGGCCTCCTCTTGTCTCTCGATCCTACCGAGAGACAAGATGGCGGCCGCTACGGACTGTTTGGAATGTTGACAGACGCCGGAGAACCAATCAGCTTCGCTTCACAAAGCTCCGTTGCGCGAAAAGTCCGCGAACCAGAGCGCTGCCCGGTCCGCTGTTACAGATATATATATTTTTTTAAACGTTAATTTCTCAAAATCCACTGAAGCACATATATTGAGACCTACAAAAGGCACATCGGGCTACCAGTCCCTACAATTTTGCCAAGTTTCGTGCAAATCCATTCAGCCGTTCGGGCTAAAAGTGAGGCCAACCGCCCTATGGAAAACTCAATGTTAAAAACACGTTTTGGGACCCCCCTTTTTTCTCGGCCCCCCCTTGACGAACCCCCCCAAAATTTTCAGGGGCTGCTCAGAAACAAAATGTGCCATTTTCCTGAAAATTTCAGCCAATTCCGTCCACAAACGCCAAAGTTATTAGACATAGAATTTTCAAAAAACCCATAGAGAAAAAATCCTAACTATATATACCTACTGGCGACCGCCAGTAGGTAATATATATATATATATATATATATATATATATATATATATATATATATATATATATATATATATATATATATATATATATATATATATTTATATATTCACTGAAAAAACCATAGGTTTCACACATGTTATAGTTAGCTGGACATTTCACTCATACAAAACCATTGAAATTCCCCCATTGTAGTTAATTCAGCTAACTATAACTCGCGCGCCCGCAATGCACTGCTGATGACGTCACATATTACATCACTCATGACATGGTCAGTGACATCACTGATGACATCTCAAATGACATCACTGATGACATCATCCAGTGAATGTGTGTCTTTCTGAAAAATAAATATTTTTTATATATGTATATCTAAAGGTCGACGGAAGAATAAATGGGTAAATAAGTGTCTAAATAGATGGTTTTTTTTGTAAAATTGATTGTATAACTGACTTATTAATTGTATCTTAGTGAATACATGTATTAACGAGTAATGTTTAAATATTTAAATATCTGTATCAGTTCCTCACTTTGTGTATAAGTTGCTGCATGGGTTGGTGAGTAGCTACATGAGTGTGTATATGGGTTATTAGTTTGTTTTTTGAGTATCAATATGAGTGTCTGTATGGTTCGGTGGGGGATATTACTTAGGGTATAGATGCATGAATGAGTGACTCACTGTATCTTTTTTTAAGACAGCATGTGTGCAGGACTGTATGGGTGGATGAGTGTGTGTATGGGTGTGTTAATGAGTGAATGACTGTGTCAATAGTGTCTTTATTAGTAAGTACATATGTTTTAAACTAGTATATGTGAGTATTGATGTATATAAGTGAGTATATGTGAGAGTGAGAGATTGGAAGAGTTCCTGTATAAATAAGTATGTTTCTATAAGTGATTGTTTAAGAGAGTAAGTATGTGTATGTTTCTGTAGAAGTAAGTGTAGTGGTGTGTGTATAGCTGTATATGTAAGTAAATGGATGTTTGAAAATGTATTTGCATGTGTGAGTATGTGTGTGAACATTTTCATATGTATTAATTGTTATATTATTTATACGAATTTACTACATTGTTTTAAAGTATTTATTTTTAGATATTTTATTTTTTAAACTACATTACATATTTTTAATATAAATTGAAAAACAAAATGTTTTTAAAAATATTGAAATTGTAATATTTTTATTTTATTTTATATTTTTTTAATTTATATATATTTTGTATAACAGGCAATGATATCATATGGAAAGAAATTCAAGTTACTGTTAGTTCAGTTAAATTTACTTTTCAGGAATAGTAGTGAGCTGAAAGATGCAGCACTGAGGTCTCTACAGATAACAGGTGAATAAATCGGAATTCGTAGTTCGGCTGATTTTTGAGGGATTTTTTTAAGTTCCAAAATTCCACACTTAGAAAAATTTCCAAGTGAAAACAGTCAATGTTAGCCTATGAAAGGAAATTAAAGTTACTGTAACTACGTTTAGAATTACTTTTCAGGATCAGTAGTGGGCTGAAAGATGCAGCACTGAGGTCTCTCCTGATAACAGGTGAGTAAATCGAAATTCGTAGTTCGGCTGATTTTTGAGGAATTTTTTTAAGTTCCAAAACGCCACACTTAGAAAAATTTCCAAGTGAAACCAGTCATGGTTAGGCTATCGAAGGAAATTCAAGTTCCGGTAAGTATTGTTAGAATTGCTTTTCAGGATCAGTAGTGGGCTGAAAGATGCAGCACTGAAATTCCCTCGTTATAGTTAGTTCAGTTAACTATAACTCGTGCACCCGCAATGCACTGCTGATGATGTCACATACTACATCACTCATGACATGGTCAGTGACATCACTCATGACATCACTGATGACATCTCAAATGACATCACTGATGACATCATCCAGTGAATGTGTGTCTTTCTCAAAAGTAAATATTTTTGATATATGTATATCTAAAGGTCGATGGAAGAATAAATGGGTAAATAAGTCTCTAAATGGATGTTTTTTTGTAAAATTGATCGTATAACTGACTTATTAAGTGTATCTTAGTGAATACATGGGTTAGTGAGTAATGTTTAAATATGTAAATATCTGTATCAGTCTCAAAGTTTTTAAATAAGTGGCTGCATGGGTTGGTGAGTAGCTACATGAGTGTCTGTATAGGTTACTAGTTGTTTTTTTTGAGTATCAGTATGAGTGTCTGAGTGTCTATATGGTTCGGTGGGAGATATTTCTTAGCACATAGATGCATGAAGGAGTGAATCATTGTTTGTATGTGTTTTGAAGACAGCATGTGTGCAGGACTGTATGGGTGGATTAGTGTGTGTATAGGTGTGTTAGGGAGTGAATGACTGTCTCAATACTGTCTTTATAACTAAGTACATATGCTTTAAGGTGCTATATGTGAGTATTAGTGTATATAAGTGAGTATATATGAGAGTGAGAGATTGGAAGAGTTCCTGTATAAATAAGTATGTGTTTCTATAAGTGATTGTTTAAGAGAGTAAGTATATGTACATTTCTGTACAAATAAGTGTAGTGGTGTGTATAGCTATATATGCAAGCAAATATATGTTTGAAAATTTATTTGCATGTGTGAGTATGAGTGTGAGTAACTCTATGTATGAGTGTAGGTGTGTAACAGGATGTATAGGTGTATGAGTACATATGATGAGTGAGTACCTGTATGAGTGACTATATAGAACTGTTGGTGAATGAGTGGATGTGTATGTAGATTTTGGAATTACTGAATAGGTTGTTCTAACTAGTATTGGTATCTGCATTGTTTTGAAAATTTTAGCTTCTATTTTTGAATGTGTGTATCAAAGGTTATATTAGGGTAAGAGGAAGTGTGCCACTCTTTCACAAGGATGATGTCATCAGTGATGTCATTTGAGATGTCATCAGTGATGTCATGAGTGATGTCACTGACCATGTCATGAGAGATGTAGTATGTGACGTCATCAGCAGTGCATTGCGGGCGCGCGAGTTATAGTTAGCTGAACTAACTATAACGGGCGAATTTCAATGGTTTTGTATGAGTGAAATGTCCAGCTAACTATAACATGTGTGAAACCTATAGTTTTTTTCAGTGAATTTGCAAGGTTTTTTAAATGCTAATTCCTAACTATAACGTGTGTGAAACCTGTTTCTTTCAGTGAATTTCAAAGGTTTTGTAAATGATAATTATTAAATGTATTGATTAATATATTTCTTTCTTTTCATACTAATTTCTTACATTTTTATTATAAATATTTATATTTATTTTTAAAATTATATTTCATATTCCTAATGTAAAATAATAACGAAACAAAATTGAAAAAAATTTTTTTTATCAATTATTTTTTCCCCAATATATTAAAATTCAATTCTATATCAATCCTTTTTCATTGTTTTTTTTGGCTAATCGTACCGTACACGTACGGTGATCGCACCATACTTTGTACAGCTAATCGTACTTAGTGCGTACCCGCGCATATGCTACGAATATGCTTTGACATTGCGTGTCGCATCAAGGCTTCGGTGTGACGTCATTAAGGGCGCCCCATACGCGAAAGCGTGAAAGTTTTTAATTGTATAAAAACATATATTTCTGTATTTAATGTACTTACTAACAGAACACATTATCTAGGGGAATTATGAAAATAGTTTTTTTAAACTTTTATTAATCGTATATTACTTTTAAAAGCAATTACACAAATCGCGCTGGAACGCAATGCGTAAGAGCACCATAAGCACATCGTAAGCGTACGCAAAGACATGTGACTTTAAAAGAAGAGATTTGATTGGTTCATAACACTATTCCAACTGTTGAAAGACATGTCCCACTTTAATCATTCTACTTTGACTTTCTAAGAAGAAGCATCTCTTCTGAGAATCCTGTCAAATAGATCACCATAATAACAGCAATGGACTCATCTTCCAGCCATTCTTCAGAGGGAGATTTCATTCCTGAAGAACCTCCAAAGAAGAAGAAAGAAGCTCTAATTTTTTTACTTTCCCTGAACGGCAAAAAAAGGTTAATGCTCCAAAAGTAACCTGTACAATTTGCCAAACAACTCTTTCAAGGGGTGATCCATCTAAAAAATACTCCTTTGGAACAGCGAATATGGTACGACACGTGAAGAACTTGCACCCCAACAACTTTGCTCGAGCTGCAACATAGAGTTTGCAGGACCACCCACCTGCTGCTGCATCAAGCAGATCAACTGCTGCAGCAGCATTTTCAGCAAGCAGTCCACACCCACATATTGATCCTGATTTTGGTGAAGTTAAAATTCTATGCATTTATTGCGATGAACTTTTGTGTTACGGGGAACAGTCTAACGACCTGATAAAACGCAGGAAGCAGGAGCATCGCTGTCCTCGACATTAGTTTTTTTTTTCATTCTTTTGTTCCTGTTGGACACTTTTTGGGTTCCAGTTCCATTTTTTTGGTTTAAAAAAAAACGTGTTGAAAAATCACAAAAAAATAGAAAACTAAAAACAGAAAAAAACAGTTCTTTTTAGAACTACCTTCACTGGTCAAAGACAGAACTATCTTTCTATGTTAGTGTATAAAAGTTTCTCAGAATGAATGTGTAGTTCATAAATGAATGAATGAATACAATACCAGTGTATGGTGAATGTAAAAGTGCAGAACTATAAGGAAGTGCTACAGTATAAAACTATAAGCTGTTTACCCATAGTATACTGTAGTACCTCCGAAGCACTTGAATGTAACATATGCACATAAATATGTTATAAGTCTATGCTTCAATTTGCACTGATGATGAAACTGCCTGGATGAATTTCTATGTGTTACGGGTGGATTTACAACCCCCTTGTGCCTCTTTTAATACAGCCGTTGCGTCACTTTTGTGACACACTGGTGGTGCAAAAGATGAGCCATGGTGTGTGGTATTTACAATGTGACGCATCTGGAAGGTGCATCACATTATAAACCCCTGCGCCAGAAGGAGGTAATATCACAGTACACATTAACTGGCATATCTCAGGGGATGTACCACTTATTGTACATCTGCTGATTAGTGTTTTAATGTAGTGAATGGATTCTTTTACAACAGTGTATGGATAAGCACATAGTGCTGTATGGTCACTACAATACTGAAACAGAAGTGTGATAGTGTTTACTGGAAGTGTAAGGATACAGATTGGGAAATTGAAGGTATGAAAGACAAGTTTGCCGGTGCATAGAACACTGCATGCATAGTCTATAAGGGTTTGAAGCAGTCCATGCCCTGAGGCGCACTTTCCACCATGAGTACTTGGGTACTGGCTGAATGATTACAATTCTGCAAGGAGAGTGTGTGGCTGAATGTATAGCAGTTTTACTTTTACAACAGTGTATAGATAAGCATATACTGCTGTATGGTTCACTACTATACTGAAACAGTAGTGTAAGAGTGTTTGGTGAAAGTGTAACGATATATGCTGGGCAATTGAAGATATAAAAGGGAAGTTTGCAGGTGTATAGAACATTGAATGCATAGTCTATAATGATTTGAAGCAGTCCATGCCCTAAGGCCTACTTTGGTGCTGACTAGTTGTAAAGCGACTGTATGCTTACACTTCTACAAAGAGATTGGCTAGCTGAGTTTTAGAACAATGCATACATAAGAACATACTGATGTACAACTCACTGTACAACTCACTACAATACTAAAATAGCACGTTTGTTCAGCTCTTCTATGACACTGTTACTAATTTTGAAACCGTCTTCCAAATTGTTTTGTTGATTTTCCATACTGAATTTTTTATGTTGTAGGTCCTTGTACAAAAACATAAACACGTCATTTTATCATTTTTTCTAATACTGAACACAAAACTAGCTTTATCAACTATTTTGCCCTTTAAAAAATATTATACAAATACCATTCTCAACTACTTTATAAGATTATATAAATATAATATAGCCTTATAGCCCACCGTAGAAGGCTATACCGGCTATTATAGGCTCTCTCCAGCATAAAAGACTCAAGCCAAAGGCTTTCAGCCTAGCCCACGCTTTGTGCATGCATTGCGTCTGCATGTTTCGGTGGATGTTGTGTGCGTAGGCGCCATATCTTGCCCTCCGTCTGGGTGTGTACCCCAACTGTTCGCACTCACTGTGCGCATACGTGTTTTTTTTAGAAAAGGCACTGTGCGCCGTCCATCGATCTGACATCCTGTTTGAACAATCACAGCTCTGAAACCCTTGTACATATTGGTTAACCAATGACTGTCATCCTAAGTTATAAGTAACCTCCCATTTTTGTACAAGTAAACTTTTAAGTAACCTCGCATCATTCTAGACAAGGTTACCAGATTGCGCTATTTCCCGCACAATTGGGCGACTTTTTTCCCAGTTGTGCGGCTAGTTTTTGGGCTACATTGTAGTGTTTGTGCACAATTTACTAGCCTGGGCAGATGCCCAAAAGGGGATACCATGGTGTGATGCCATCACACCCTCTCAGTGTCAAATCAGAGCACAGCGTGCGCTACGATAGTGGTTACAAGTGATCACTCATTTGAGGTCCGATTCTGGGCCTGCCTCTGCACACATGATAACCCCGCCCCGTCTCTCTCTGTTGTTAATTGTTTGTGCACACACTCACACTTGCACATGCGTGCTGCATGGCCGCCCACACTCCCCAGCTGTCACCACCTAGCTTTCTTGCTATTACTAAGCCTGGAAGCCAATAAATTACCCAATAGGAGGTCCCCCAGTGCCGCCATTCTTGTAGCACGTGAAAATACTACCAATGGCGACCCTGGGTATTGTTTGGTCAGCCCCCGCGGTTCCCATATAATGTAGGGACTGACGTGAGCACACTCTCTTTTGCCTGCCTTTGCTGCGGTGACAGACTGACTCTCATTGTTGTCGATTGTACTACGAACTGTTTGCTGGAGGGGAGGAGGACTCGTGACACTCAACATAGTGTCACTACTGCTGCCGCCCAGCCACGCCACCATAGGCGCGGTGGCGGCATCGCCCACGCCCAGCCCAGCCCCGGGCCCAGCCAAAGCACCAGCCTTTGAAGACAAGACAAGGCAGAAGCAAAGATAGGAGAAGCCGTCACACCATCAGCCTCTGCTCCAGGCCCTGTCCATGCCAGCCCCAGCGGCCCAGCCCCTACCCTCAGGCAGGCCTATCCTCAACCCAGGCCCAGCAGCCACGCATCTTTTGTGTCTGCATGAATTTCTGTGTCATATTTCTATGGTACACCACATGCTTTGGCCTTTGTTCTTATAAATTGTAAGTGCATGATGGTAATATTTTCTGCATCACGTGGCCCTCCAAGCCCTCACTGGTTTTAAATTGTGCGTTCATAATGGAAATTTTTCTTTCTGCATCACGGGGTCCTCCAGGCCACTTTTTTTAAATAAATTGTGCATGCATGAATTTCTGTGTCGTATTTCTGTAGTACGCCCTCTATTCTTATTAATTCGGCGTGCATGATAGTATTTTTTTATGCGTCACAAGCCCTCCTAGGCCTCTATTCTTATTGATCTTTTGTTCATGATGGTAATATTTCCTTCTGTGTTACGGAGCCCTCCCAGGCCTCATTTCTTATAAATTGTGTGTCCATGAAGTTCTGTGTGGTATTTGTACGGTACACCACGTGCTATGGCCTTTATTCTTATAAATTGTAAGTGCATGATGGTATTATTTTCTGCATCACGTGGCCCTCCCAGCCCTCGATGGTTTTTAATTGTTCGTACATAATGGAAATTTCACGGGGTCCTCCAGGCCTGTTTTTTTTTATAAATTGTGCATGCATGAATTTCTGTGTCGTATTTCTGTAATACGCCACGTGCTTAGCCCTCTATTCTTAATAATTCTGCGTGCATGATAGTATTTTTTTCTGCGTCATGAGCCCTCCCAGGCCTCTATTCTTATTGAACTTGTGTTCGTGATCGTAATATTTCCTTCTGTGTTACGGGGCCCTCCCAGGCCTCATTTCTTATAAATTGTGCGTCCATGAATTTCTGTGTCGTATTTCTATGGTACGCCACGTGCTATGGCCTTTATTCTTACAAATTGTAAGTGTATGATGGTATTATTTTCTGCATCACTTGGCCCTCCCAGCCCTCAATGGTTTTAATTTGTGCGTACATAATGAACATTTTTCTCATTTTTGTCCTCAGATATTCTAAAAGTTTGATCAGTAGGAAATTCAGCCTTCATTTATTTGATGCAGAGACAAATCTACTATATGTGTTCACATCTTGTTTAAATAAGTGACAAAAAACATTTGTCTATGTCTGTATCAACAACTGCCTTCAATCTACATTTTGGACAGTAGGGTTCACAACTTGAATTCAGGTTTCCATCTACACTACGGACACCATTTTAGTTAGCCTTGATTTAAGAAAGGCAGAGACAATTTTGTTAATGGATGCCATGTCTCTCTAACCGGATCTGTAACTGGTTGTATTGGTAACACCATGGAATCAGCCGCGGTCAGTAGAGGGAGTACCTGCTGGGCGGTGACATGAGGAGGGGAGGGGCAGGATGGGGGTTGTAATCTATGGATTACAGAGCTTTACATGTAAGTTAACATATAAATAAATAAAACAAATTTTGTTGCGTGTACTGCATCGCATTCGGGGATGCAGTGCACGAAGCGAAAGTTGTTTTATTTATTATATGTTTACTCACCTGTAAAGCTCCGTAATCCATTGATTACTACCCCCCCCCCACCTTGCCCCTCCCCCTCCCCACGTAATTGCCCGTCAGGTACTCCCACTACCGACCGTGGCTGCCTGGAATACAGTACGACCTGCAAAACTCAATAAATAAAGATGACTCAGAATTCATCTTAAATACAATAAATACAGTAAAGGCCCTCACATGGCAATCACACAAATTAGAGATACAGATGGACTCAATACACATGCTTGCTCAAAGTGTCTTGACAATTAACAAAAAGGTGGATATGATCATTTAAAAAATGGACCAGTGGTCTACCAGAGAAATAGGCCAAGGGGGGACCACCAGCCCAACAAAAAATCTCAAGGAGGCAATAGTGGAAAAATTAGCCACACTGACTGACCTACTAGAAACCTTAATAAATTAATGTAGTCAAGCACGACCAAGCAATACACAATGCAAAATAAAGCATGAAAAAGGGAATGTACCCTCTGGAAAAGAAATAACACCTAATAAATCATAAGTAACAGAGGGCACATCAATTATAACCAATAAAACACTATTGGACAAATGCTGGAGCCCAACATCCAGCTAAGAAGGCAGACATGATGGTGGGATATCAGATCAAAGACCAATTGAAGGACAGCTGTCCAGACGGTAAAAGAAAAAACTACAGAAATCTCTGAAAACAAACAAAAGGAAAAGTGCAATGGTACTCATACAAAAAAAATGAAAGGTCAACCGCACTCATACAAAATAACAAACAGGGAGACAACGATGCAATCAGCCCTGCCAAGGGCCCAATGAACTATCCCATCTTTAAATTGAGAAATAGTACCACAGTCGAGGCCTCATCAGCGAACATTAGCCAGGAAACCTCATCACTACGATGAGGTCATGAACGCCAACTTCACAAACGTCGTCAAAATAGCAGAAGGCTCGGAGGTAAAGGTACCGTCCAAGACCAACAAAAATACGAAAAGCCTAGCGACAGGTCACAATATCACGGAAACACAACCATGCGAAAAGGCAGAAAAAGGCAGAAAAGAAAACAATTGCATCCATGCAGGAAACCTGCTAAATAAAAGTGTGCCCATCTGGAACGGAATCACAATGTCATGACCAAAATACAGCAGTTTAGAAACGCTCACCAGCACGGACGATGCCGCTGGGCAATGAACATCAGACCTGTGAGCAATTACTAAACAATGTCCTGGTGGGGAAAATGCAAGCTGCACCTTGCTGGAACAATGGCCAAATAGGGTTTCCTGTTCAAACATCTGAGTATGAGGGACAAAGTAATGTGCAAAAGGGAAATTACCCGGGGAAAGCATTTTTGTTGGACACGGATCACTGACATAATATAGAATGACAAAATATAGACTTACCAAAATATAGTCACCAAAATATAGAATGCCAAAATATCGAATTCCTATCTACAAACAGGTAAGTACAAAAATATCGAATCCAAAATATAGTCTTTAAAAAATATAGTCAGTCAAAATATCGAATTTTTTTAAATGTCTTAAAAGTAATTTAAAATTAATGAAATAATAAATATAATTAACTAAAACATACTCAAATAACCTTACAATTAAGATATAATTAATTTAAGTTATTAATAAAAAATTTACAATATTTTACCGTAGGATAGCAGGAGGGTAACATTTAATATTACCACTCCAGTGAGTGCAACAGTAGGGAAAGCGTTGGATAGAGTAGGGGTAAAAAATACTATTCCCACTCCAGTGAGTGCAACAGTAGGGAAAGCGTTGGATAGCGTAGGGGTAAAAAATACTATTCCCACTCCAGAGAGTGCAACAGTAGGGAAAGCTTTGGATAGCGTAGGGGTACAAATTTCTATTCCCACTCCAGAGAGTGCAACAGTAGGGAAAGCGTTGGATAGCGTAGGGGTAAAAAATACTATTCCCACTCCAGTGAGTGCAACAGTAGGGAAAGCGTTGGATAGCGTAAGGGTAAAAATTACTATTCCCACTCCAGAGAGTGCAACAATAGGGAAAGCGTTGGATAGCGGGAGGGTACAAAATACTATTCCCACTCCAGTGAGTGCAACAGTAGGGAAAGTGTTGGATAGCGTAGGGGTAAAAAATACTATTCCAACTCCAGAGGGTGCAACAGTAGGGAAAGGGTTGGATAGCGTAAGGGTAAAAATTACTATTCCCACTCCAGAGAGTGCAACAATAGGGAAAGCGTTGGATAGCGGGAGGGTAAAAAATACTATTCCCACTCCAGAGAGTGCAACAATAGGGAAAGCGTTGGATAGCGGGAGGGTAAAAAATACTATTCCCACTCCAGTGAGTGCAACAGTAGGGAAAGTGTTGGATAGCATAGGGGTAAAAAATACTATTCCCACTCCAGTGAGTGCAACAGTAGGGAAAGCGTTGGATAGCATTAGGGTAAAAATGACTATTCCCACTCCAGAGAGTGCAACAGTAGGGAAAGCGTTGGATAGCGGGAGGGTAAAAATTACTATTCCAGCACCAGAGCGTGCAACAGTAGGGAAAGCGTTGGATATTGGAAGGGTAAAAATTACTATTTCCACTCCAGAGAGTACAACAGTAGGGAAAGCATTGGATAGCGTATGGGTAAAAATTACTATTCCCACTCCAGAGAGTGCAACAGTAGAGAAAGCGTTGGATAGCGTAGGGGTAAAAAATACTATTCCCACTCCAGAGAGTGCAACAGTAGGGAAAGCGTTGGATAGCGGGAGTGTGAAAATTACTATTCCCACTCCAGATAGTGCAACAGTAGGGAAAGCTTTGGATAGCATAGGGGTAAAAATTACTATTCCCACTCCAGAGAGTGCAACAGTAGGGAAAGCTTTGGATAGCGTAGGGGTAAAAAATACTATTCCCACTCCAGAGAGTGCAACAGTAGGGAAAACTTTGGATAGCGGGAGGGTGAAAATTACTATTCCGACTCCAGTGAGTTTAACGGTAGGGAAAGTAATGATTTAATATATTATTAAAAATAAATTAAATATCAATACCAATAAAACATTAATTGAAATTAATAACCAATTTAATATTATGTAATAATTAATTAGAAATACAACTACATATTAGTTATTAAAAATTATTAACCTATTCATAATTATTTAACAACTAATTAATTTTCAAAAAGTAATTAATAATAAAAATTAATACCAATTAAAAATTAACAGTAAATTAATTATCAATACACAAAAAGTATTTTTAATATGTAATTAATTACAATTACATTACTTCCCACCCTATTCCCCTATAAACCCACATCCCACTACAGAACATACATTAATACAATTATCATAATTATCAAATATTTAATTAATACAACATAATTACCAATTAATAAAAATGTATTGCCAATTAATAGAAATGAATTACCAATTAAAAATTAATTAACAATAAATTTAAAATCAATACCAATAAATGAAAAAAAATATTTACTTAATTACAATTAAATTACTTCCCACCCTATTCCCCTATAAACCCACAACCCGCTACAGAACTAGAAAGCAACATTTAATAAAAAATTATTAATAATTGCTAAAAATTAATATTTAATTTAATATAATTAAATTACTTCCCACCCTATTCCCCTATAAACCCACAACCCGCTACAGAATTAAATTACGCAAAAATTAAATAACATAAAATTCATTACTTAAAATACATTAAACATACATTACAAAAATTAATTTACACTTTTCACACATATACTAACATACAAAACACTTAAAAAAATTGGTATTATTAAAAAATCGATATATTTAATGCCTATATTGTATACTTCGATATTTTGACTTCTATATTTTGAAAATCGATATTACTTACCTTAAATTTGATATTTTTAACCACTATATTGTGTCCATTCGATATTTTGTCCATTCTATATTTTTACTTCGATATTATGTCCATTCTATATTTTGGAATCGATATTATGACTGTTTACCGTTGGACACAGAGCACACAGTGATTCTCACGCCTCAATTTGGGACAGGAGGCCCCGGCGACGTCTTAAATCGCTCAAACATACTATACATCCTGTTGTGCATATCCTCATTGGCCTACCTAAAATCAGCACATCTTGAATTGGTGCACTTTAAAAGCTATCCCTCTATAAGTCATAGGGAGTCACTCTAACAAAATGGACCTACAAGCAAGATATTCAAAACATCTTCGCAGAAAAAGACCTACTCAAGGACTGAACCACGTAGATAAATGTCCAACTGAAAAGTATCCGCACATACTACTGCAGAGGCTGCAAAAACCAACTGCAGCAGCATCACGGAATTGAATTCTAAAGGGAAATGAGATCGATCAAGAGTCCACACTTGGATAATAACATCAAAGTTAAACTTATGAAGGGGGAAGCCACTAGACAATGCATGGAGACAGGAGCAACTCAGGACACCATCTCAGAAGACTGGGCCTGGATCTCAACGTCCCTGCACACCAAAGGGAGGATAAATCTGTAGGACACAAGAAGTAAGAACAAGAACAAACCTCAGAATAATAAGCTGGAATGTGGCAGGCCTTAAATCAACCTTAGCGAACAATGAGGCCATGAATCTACTCAAAGCAGAATATATGTTATGCTTACAGGAAACATCACCAAACCCCATCAAAGACTTCCAGGCAATACATACCTTAGCCTGTAAGAAAAACATATTTATAAGACCCATTGGTGGGGTATTAATCTAGGTAAAATTAAAATTGTAAGTATAGATGGAGGAATGGCCTACAAATTCTCCCGATATTCAGATTGTCAGCATAAAGGGAATAATGCTAGAGGGAATTTCAACTTCAATGCAGTAATTAATCTATCCGTTAATCCAAATATTAAGGTAAAAACAGCAAACACAAGAATGGTCACTAGCCTAATTAGAGAATATATTTATGAGAACCCAGGCCATGAATGCATTTTTACCGGGGATTTCAACATGAGAGACCCGTGCACTCGGACAGACACCAAGGAAAAAAAGGCCAGAACATCATGGAAGTTTGCATCAATGAATTCAGTCTGGAGTCGGCAAATCAAGTGGTGCAGCCAAATATGAAACCACAACGAACATTCAAAAACATCTCCATGCTGGACTACATCTTTTTGAGCCAGGTCCTACTGAGGAGGTGTGAAGAATAAAAGGTGACTAACACTACCGCAAGTGACCACCACCCATTATCTATCCTTGTCAATATAAGCACAACTATGCACTTTGAACACTTGACTGTGGGAAAAAAGCTTCATACAAACATTGATACCGCACCGATAAAACGCATACAATGGGGACCTATAAGCCAAGTTAAATATAACACCTGGAAACTGGCCACATGCATATTCAGCCCTCAGATTAATTGGTTGGAAATCATTTTATCATTATGTAACGCTATGACCACAGAAAAACAGTTGGCACACAAAGGAAAACATCGCAGCAATGGGCCAGCCAACCTCACTGACTGTAAAGAATTCAAAGAGAGCAAAAAGCAGTGTTGCTTGGCAGAGCAACAGCATAGGAGGAATAGGAGGAAAAAATGCTCAAGGTCAGAATTACTCCTGAAAACAGCTAGAAGATCGCATAGACGACAAATGGAAACGCATCTATGCATTGCTTACTCCCAGTAAAAGGATGGAATTTAGGAGTTATGTCAACAACATGAATTGTGGAAGCTGCATACAAGATGCGGTACCCGCCAAAGAATGGGCAGCCAATACAACAAGGGTATACGTCAATCAGGATAAATCCCGGATAAAAACTGCGGTAGCCGAAAATATCATTTAGAAGGTCATGAGAATGAGGCTCTCCCGCTCAGCAAAAAAGAAATTCTGAACACATTGAAAGGCATAAAGAAGGATGAGGCTCCAGGTCCCAGCGGGCTACCAGGAAGTGTTTTTAATGAAGATCGAGCCTTCTGGGCACCCCATATGCATTGTCTATCCAACTACTGCTACAAAACTTCAGGAGTACCAGACTCGTGGAAAGGCTCCATCCAGCAACCAATCTATAAGAAAAGCAACGCTTCACAGCCGGAGAATTACAGAATAATTGCTCTACTAGACGTTGACGGGGAGGCATATGCCAAAGTGCTTCTGAAAGAGCTAGAAGCATGGATAACAGACAACCAAATAATACCACAATACCAGACAGGATTTCGGCCGAACTCTTCAACAATGGATAATGCCATTGCATTATCATACCTGGCAACTAAGGCCATAGAGGGCGTAACTCCACCCCTTTACGCCTGCTTCGTTGACTATACCGCTGCTTTTTATGGCATCGGTCACAACATATTGTGGGCAAAGCTTGCAAAGTGGGGTATACCCAGGAAACTTTTGGCAGCCATTATGTCTCTCCACACCGGTACACGGGTCCGCACTAAGCTCACACAGACACATGCAACTCCAAAAATCTACCCAAACAAAGGGTTAAAACTGGGTTGTGTGTTCAACCTATATACTGCAGACTTGGAAATTGCATTCTTAAAAACCAGCATCTTCCCACCTAAATTGGGTCACCTTAGAATACCTATCATGCAATACGCGGACAACCTCGTCTTCCTGGACCAAACCAGAATAGGAATGAAAAGGGCTTTGGAGACTCTTCATCTCTATAACACGGAAAACAAACTTCAAACCAATGCATCTAAAACCAAGGTATTGGTTTTTGGACATAAACCCAAAAAATCCCTGCTGGGCTGGCACATTGGAGCGTTAAGAATTGCCACCGCAAACAAGTATACCTACCTGGGAGCACAATTCTCAGATACTGGTAGAACAACACTTCAGGCCAAAATACTGGCGGCTAAAGCCGGCAAGGTCACACACGCAAAATACACCAGAAGCTTGTGAGCCATTCAACGGAGGGTATCCAAAGAGTAATACAAGCCAAGCTATTTCCAACAATAAGCTATGGCCATCTGGCTTACCCGGGCTTATTGTCTGATAAATTGGAGCACATGTATATCTTAGCTTTCTGAAAAGTCTTTAGGCTGCCACTCTTGACAAGGCGAACACTGATCCAACTTGAGTTTAATCTAACAGCAATGGATATAGAATGTAAAAAAGATATAGGGAAGCTGTATCATCATGTGATCAAGGCAAGCCAGGGCACCTTGAGGGAAGCACTTCAAATAGGTTTCCCGGACAAAACTAGTCGATGGGCTAGGTACCTTGTTTAAGATAATAATACACTGTGCCTGCTAGCTGATCACACAACGGTCATTCAATTGCCAATGGATAGCTTAAAAAACCTGTTAAAAAAACTGGGAAAGATAATTTCGAGGAACCAGTACATAGAAAGGATCCAACCACCCGTGGCACAGTGGTCCTTGCCAAGTCACATGAAGTCACTTTATGCCGACCATACCTGAAAGCCAGTCTGGGTAGACAAGCTCTTAAAAATGTTATGAAGACCAGGCTTCCAACTCGGCACATTGGAAAACCACACCAGCTGGAAACAGAGGATGTTGCTTATGTCAATATCACACAGAATCTGCAAAGCATTTCATCTGTTGCTGTCCGGCCCTGGTAAGTCCGAGGCGGAAATACTTAAGGACAATGTTTAACCTAAGCAAAGTAAGAACATGCAAGGAGGATTTAACATACATAGCTACTACGACAGTACCAATGGAGCTTGCACGTGCCAGGAAGTTCTTTGCCATTGCTGGAAAGAACTTATGTCAAATGTAATGAACAAAAAATAACAGCATAATAACAATCTACATGCCTACTGTAGCTGAGCATTAATATCACTGCAGGCTATGGCCATTAGGGATCTTGCATTAAGTCGAACAGTTAAGATCAATGCTACTGTCGCTGAGCATTAATATTACTGCACGCTTTGGTCATTAGTGTTCTTGCATTAAGGCCAACAGTTAAGATGTACCAATATCAAGGCACCGACTGATCAACAGATGTATAAGTCACTATCTGTTTTTTTTAAATAACCTCATTTTAGGTGTATTTTAACTAAACTATTGTTTTACTTATTAAAGTAACATGCATTGTATGTGTAAATGATTTTAGGTAATCATACAATAAAGTATTCAGGAGTTGAGTTGAGTTGTATTGGTAAGTGAGTAGGTGCATGAGTGTCTGTCTGTATATGTGAGTTACTGGTTCTGTTAGTGATTCTATGGCTGAGATGATGAGTGAAAAGATGTGTGAGTGGTTGTATGTGTTCTGTGAATGAGTTTGTTATTAATTGTTTGGGAGTGGGTTTGTGATATGCTTTATGGGGGTGTAAGTGGGTGTGTCAGTGTTTCTCTGGTTGATGTCATCAGTGATGTCATTTGAGATGTCATTAGTGATATAATCAGTGATGTAATTTGAGATGTCATCAGTGATGTTATCAGTGATGTCACTGACGATGTCATGGGTAATGTAATATATGAGTTCACAAGCAGTGCATTGCTGGGGCGATAGTTATAGTTAGCTCAGCTGAATTTCTCTGGTTTTGTGCAAGTGAAAAGTTAGATTAACTAAAACCTCCCTTTACCCTTTGGTTTTTTCAGTGAATTTGCAAGGTTTTTTCAGTACTATTTCCTAACTATAAATTATCTGTAACCTTTTTCAGTGTATTTCTAACTTTTTTCAAATTATATTTCATAACTATAATGTCCCGGTATTTTTTTCCTATAATTAGATACTGAACATTACATCTGCATGGTGCACCACTTATTCATGAATTTGTAATCTATTTATATAAAAAGTACATTAATCATCTTATTTCCTGATTTTAATTTTCACAATGATTATTTTGAATGCCTAGGACACACTGCAAATACCGCATTATTTTGAAAAAGTGTAAAACACATATATAGATACCTTTTAGACAAAGTTTTAGTATAACTGTTGAGTAAGATACTAATTTAACTTTCCCCTTTGTATTCTTGGTTGAAAAAACTGCACCAAAAATGTATTTTCCTTCTTCACAACAACTTTGGAGGTTGTAGTCATGAATACAAATGGCCAAAAGTAAAACAGATATATGGGCATATTTTACACAAAGTTTGAGTCTATGGGCTCGATTCCGATTCAGGAAAAAAAACGTCCGTACAATTTGTATCCGGAGCCCTCTCCGTACGAATCGTACCCGTCTGTCCGAGTCGCGAAGTACGATCCGTATTCCGTGAATCCGTCCGAATCGTTGCGATCCGTACGGATTGCAAGGCTGAAACCGTGAACCGTACGACTCGTACACATGCCGTACGACCCGATGAGTACGAACTCGACCGGAGTATGAGGACACGATTCGTACGGTCCACGTCAGGTAAGGGTGAGTCGTACGGAAAAGCACACAAACACATACACACCATACGGTCTGTACCCCCCATAATCGCAGGGGTACACACCGTACCCCTGCGATCATGGGGTGTACGAGCCGTACCCCATGTACGATCGGTGTACGAGCCGTACATCCATCGTACAATGGGGGTACGGCTCGTACACTGATCGTACAATGGGAGTATGGCTCGTACACCGATCGTACATGGGGTACGGCTCGTACACTGATCGTACAATGGGGGTACGGCTCGTACAATGATCGTACATGGGGTACGGCTCATACACGGATCGTACAATGAGGGTACTGCTCGTACACTGATCGTACAATGGGGTACGGCTCGTACACCGATCGTACATGGGGTACGGCTCGTACACTGATCGTACAATGGGGGTACGGCTCGTACACCGATCGTACATGGGGTACGGCTCGTAAACCCTATGATCACAGGGGTACGCTGCGTACCCCTGCGATCATGGGGTGTACGCACCGTACCCGGGGGGGGCCTTCCGTACCTGTTTCGGGGCAAACTCTGCTTTTACGGCTGTTTTCAGCTCCCGTAGAAAAAGGGTCGTACGGTGCGTACCCAACACGTATCGTACTTGTTGGGTCGTAAAAACCAGCCGCGAACCGTATGGATGTCGCGTACAGCGGGTTCCGAGGGAGAATCGTACGTAGATTAGAGTCGTACGGTGTCTTGTACGACTCGTACGGAGTACGGCTCCTGGTACGAATCGTACTTTGACGTACGTACGGGACGTTTACAGGTACGATTCGTACGGGGAAAAAACGCTCCGTACGACGATTCGGAGCGCTTTTTACCGGATCGGAATCGACCCCTAACTGTTCAGTAACATATTGATATAAATTAAAAACATGTTTTTTAAACAGTTTAAAAAAAATTACTTTCAACCTCGAAACTCACGAATGGAACATAACTACCAAACACCCATCAAACTACCCATTGTCAGTCATACTGATTTCGAAAATTGTACTGGTTTTTAACTTTTTCTGGCTACTTCTACAAAAATAATATGGTATCAGAAGACCAGAAGAAGACCTACAACTGGTTGAAGTTCTTGAACACCAGGAGGACTCAGCTGCACAGGAACAGTCTAAAGAACCAGCAATCAATTAACAAACCATATCTTGGGATTTTTTCAGTATTATATCTGTTAAATTGGTGCAGTGCAGCATATATGGGAAGACATTATGTCAGGTCACAGCAAAAAAATTATTCATGTTGTACCACTCGAAAACATACCAGAAGAAGTAACTTAAAATTGCACAGATTAAAAAAAATGGGAGGGATAATCAGATCCAGATCCATGGCCCCTGCTCCTGATGACAAAGATCCAGCTTAAGTGCAGAGAAGATGCAACCAAATGGCACCAGAACTAAAGCATTTTGCTACCTTCTGCATGAACTATAACACCATCATAACACCGGGGTAGCAGTCTGGGGGTGTAATTTTGTAGAATGCATTAGAATTTTATTTTGACCATTACACTGTGGTATATAAATAAATAATACCGGATCTATTTTTGAATGAATGAATGAATAACAGATAGCTCAATAAAATAAGAGTCAAGATTCGAGGTAGTAGGAGTTTCTGCAGGTTTATTACAGCATAAGGACAGGATCAGGACAACCTGCATAGGAACAGGGGTAACAGGGCCCAGCAGGACAACTGGGGCCCAGCAGCTGCCGGGGCTTGATCTGGGATGAGCGCGCTAGCTTTTAATAACAATACATCAACTTTATATACATAGCGCAAACACATAGCATTACATTGCAGTAGGCGTAGCAGTGGGTGGAGCAGAAGGCGTGACGCGTAGCAGTCGCGAGAGATAACAGTAAAAAGTAGGTGTAACTGGGAGTATACATAGACATGTGATGCAAACGTAACAGAATATGTCATGAATGGGGCGGAAAAATTGGAGGGGGCTACCTAAGGAGCCGGGACCTCTAACCTAATGGTGCGCGAAAACTGGCAATGACGTGTTACTAGGAGAAGCTGGGGGCTACGAACTCTGTGCTAGGAGCAGAGACTAGAGTCTGGAGGGTCGGAGCGACATGTACCTAAACCCTATCTGGTATCTGATGTTTAGGGAACATGTTGATATAAACTAGAAATCATGAGGGGAAAAGCTAACTTGATTCTAAGACTGGACCATGCATTATTCTACATGTAGTGCGTGATGAAGAATATTAAATGACCAGTAAATGCAGTATTTCTCTAACATGGAGACGAGAAGGCTAGACAATGACGGAAACTATTGATGCAGTTCAGTAGCTTAGGAATGCAGAGAAGGAGGACTGAACTGATAACTGGAACTATAACATACTTTTGGCAGACTCAGAGGCAGAGCCAAGCTGCACCGGGCACTGCGAGGCAGGAAGTAAGTGAAAGGTCGAGGATACAGGTGGGGGCTGGATCGCTCCTCAGCGAGGCTTTCAGGAGACAGGAGCTGAATCTGATGTCCGGGCCCTTTTGAGGCCTAGAAACGGGGACTTTATAATGGAATAACGTGCACACTAAGAAACGTGGCAACGTAGCTTTACATAGGCCTGATATTCGTAGTATTCACGAGGACTGGAAACTAGCATACTAAAGGTGGACACAACTGGAATTGCGTCATTAATCAGACATGGGGAATAACATATGCATATTGGTCATGCACACATAACATATGATGGATGAGGCGTAGGGACACAGAACATGGCAAAATTTACTTTTCCACATTCCCTCCTTGTCACTACGTTTCCATCAGGAAACATCAATATTCATGATACCATCTATCATTTCATACAGTACCATTTGCTCGTCTCGAATTGTCTTGGAACGGGATTTAGAACGGGGCTTGGGACTAGGAATACAAGAGGTAGCACACATGCTGCAAATCGCAGGGCCACATTGTATACAGAGGCAGCAGCTGAATATGATCGCTACTGCAATACCTAGAAAGGACAGGACTTTCCATCCCCAGGCGGAAATTATATTCCAGAACCAACCTGACCATGTCCAGGTGCCTGGATCTTGATGTAACAGATGGGCAATTTTATGGAGTCTGGTTATAGCTGAATAAACAGACGGCGCGTTATTTGGAATGAAAATGCAGCAACTAGATCCGATGACTCTACAGGCCCCGCCCCTATCGGCCAGTATGACGTCAAGGACGAGACGATTTTGCAAAACGACAAATCTCATAGCAGATTGTTCTTCGGTTAGGTTACCTAGAGCAGAGGCAGTCTCATTTACTACAGTTTCAAGGGTTCTTGTTAACCTACGGATCAGTTTACTGTGCGCATACGTGTTTTTTTTAGAAAAGGCACTGTGCGCCGTCCATCGATCTGACATCCTGTTTGAACAATCACAGCTCTGAAACCCTTGTACATATTGGTTAACCAATGACTGTCATCCTAAGTTATAAGTAACCTCCCATTTTTGTACAAGTAAACTTTTAAGTAACCTCGCATCATTCTAGACAAGGTTACCAGATTGCGCTATTTCCCGCACAATTGGGCGACTTTTTTCCCAGTTGTGCGGCTAGTTTTTGGGCTACATTGTAGTGTTTGTGCACAATTTACTAGCCTGGGCAGATGCCCAAAAGGGGATACCATGGTGTGATGCCATCACACCCTCTCAGTGTCAAATCAGAGCACAGCGTGCGCTACGATAGTGGTTACAAGTGATCACTCATTTGAGGTCCGATTCTGGGCCTGCCTCTGCACACATGATAACCCCGCCCCGTCTCTCTCTGTTGTTAATTGTTTGTGCACACACTCACACTTGCACATGCGTGCTGCATGGCCGCCCACACTCCCCAGCTGTCACCACCTAGCTTTCTTGCTATTACTAAGCCTGGAAGCCAATAAATTACCCAATAGGAGGTCCCCCAGTGCCGCCATTCTTGTAGCACGTGAAAATACTACCAATGGCGACCCTGGGTATTGTTTGGTCAGCCCCCGCGGTTCCCATATAATGTAGGGACTGACGTGAGCACACTCTCTTTTGCCTGCCTTTGCTGCGGTGACAGACTGACTCTCATTGTTGTCGATTGTACTACGAACTGTTTGCTGGAGGGGAGGAGGACTCGTGACACTCAACATAGTGTCACTACTGCTGCCGCCCAGCCACGCCACCATAGGCGCGGTGGCGGCATCGCCCACGCCCAGCCCAGCCCCGGGCCCAGCCAAAGCACCAGCCTTTGAAGACAAGACAAGGCAGAAGCAAAGATAGGAGAAGCCGTCACACCATCAGCCTCTGCTCCAGGCCCTGTCCATGCCAGCCCCAGCGGCCCAGCCCCTACCCTCAGGCAGGCCTATCCTCAACCCAGGCCCAGCAGCCACGCATCTTTTGTGTCTGCATGAATTTCTGTGTCATATTTCTATGGTACACCACATGCTTTGGCCTTTGTTCTTATAAATTGTAAGTGCATGATGGTAATATTTTCTGCATCACGTGGCCCTCCAAGCCCTCACTGGTTTTAAATTGTGCGTTCATAATGGAAATTTTTCTTTCTGCATCACGGGGTCCTCCAGGCCACTTTTTTTAAATAAATTGTGCATGCATGAATTTCTGTGTCGTATTTCTGTAGTACGCCCTCTATTCTTATTAATTCGGCGTGCATGATAGTATTTTTTTATGCGTCACAAGCCCTCCTAGGCCTCTATTCTTATTGATCTTTTGTTCATGATGGTAATATTTCCTTCTGTGTTACGGAGCCCTCCCAGGCCTCATTTCTTATAAATTGTGTGTCCATGAAGTTCTGTGTGGTATTTGTACGGTACACCACGTGCTATGGCCTTTATTCTTATAAATTGTAAGTGCATGATGGTATTATTTTCTGCATCACGTGGCCCTCCCAGCCCTCGATGGTTTTTAATTGTTCGTACATAATGGAAATTTCACGGGGTCCTCCAGGCCTGTTTTTTTTTATAAATTGTGCATGCATGAATTTCTGTGTCGTATTTCTGTAATACGCCACGTGCTTAGCCCTCTATTCTTAATAATTCTGCGTGCATGATAGTATTTTTTTCTGCGTCATGAGCCCTCCCAGGCCTCTATTCTTATTGAACTTGTGTTCGTGATCGTAATATTTCCTTCTGTGTTACGGGGCCCTCCCAGGCCTCATTTCTTATAAATTGTGCGTCCATGAATTTCTGTGTCGTATTTCTATGGTACGCCACGTGCTATGGCCTTTATTCTTACAAATTGTAAGTGTATGATGGTATTATTTTCTGCATCACTTGGCCCTCCCAGCCCTCAATGGTTTTAATTTGTGCGTACATAATGAACATTTTTCTCATTTTTGTCCTCAGATATTCTAAAAGTTTGATCAGTAGGAAATTCAGCCTTCATTTATTTGATGCAGAGACAAATCTACTATATGTGTTCACATCTTGTTTAAATAAGTGACAAAAAACATTTGTCTATGTCTGTATCAACAACTGCCTTCAATCTACATTTTGGACAGTAGGGTTCACAACTTGAATTCAGGTTTCCATCTACACTACGGACACCATTTTAGTTAGCCTTGATTTAAGAAAGGCAGAGACAATTTTGTTAATGGATGCCATGTCTCTCTAACCGGATCTGTAACTGGTTGTATTGGTAACACCATGGAATCAGCCGCGGTCAGTAGAGGGAGTACCTGCTGGGCGGTGACATGAGGAGGGGAGGGGCAGGATGGGGGTTGTAATCTATGGATTACAGAGCTTTACATGTAAGTTAACATATAAATAAATAAAACAAATTTTGTTGCGTGTACTGCATCGCATTCGGGGATGCAGTGCACGAAGCGAAAGTTGTTTTATTTATTATATGTTTACTCACCTGTAAAGCTCCGTAATCCATTGATTACTACCCCCCCCCACCTTGCCCCTCCCCCTCCCCACGTAATTGCCCGTCAGGTACTCCCACTACCGACCGTGGCTGCCTGGAATACAGTACGACCTGCAAAACTCAATAAATAAAGATGACTCAGAATTCATCTTAAATACAATAAATACAGTAAAGGCCCTCACATGGCAATCACACAAATTAGAGATACAGATGGACTCAATACACATGCTTGCTCAAAGTGTCTTGACAATTAACAAAAAGGTGGATATGATCATTTAAAAAATGGACCAGTGGTCTACCAGAGAAATAGGCCAAGGGGGGACCACCAGCCCAACAAAAAATCTCAAGGAGGCAATAGTGGAAAAATTAGCCACACTGACTGACCTACTAGAAACCTTAATAAATTAATGTAGTCAAGCACGACCAAGCAATACACAATGCAAAATAAAGCATGAAAAAGGGAATGTACCCTCTGGAAAAGAAATAACACCTAATAAATCATAAGTAACAGAGGGCACATCAATTATAACCAATAAAACACTATTGGACAAATGCTGGAGCCCAACATCCAGCTAAGAAGGCAGACATGATGGTGGGATATCAGATCAAAGACCAATTGAAGGACAGCTGTCCAGACGGTAAAAGAAAAAACTACAGAAATCTCTGAAAACAAACAAAAGGAAAAGTGCAATGGTACTCATACAAAAAAAATGAAAGGTCAACCGCACTCATACAAAATAACAAACAGGGAGACAACGATGCAATCAGCCCTGCCAAGGGCCCAATGAACTATCCCATCTTTAAATTGAGAAATAGTACCACAGTCGAGGCCTCATCAGCGAACATTAGCCAGGAAACCTCATCACTACGATGAGGTCATGAACGCCAACTTCACAAACGTCGTCAAAATAGCAGAAGGCTCGGAGGTAAAGGTACCGTCCAAGACCAACAAAAATACGAAAAGCCTAGCGACAGGTCACAATATCACGGAAACACAACCATGCGAAAAGGCAGAAAAAGGCAGAAAAGAAAACAATTGCATCCATGCAGGAAACCTGCTAAATAAAAGTGTGCCCATCTGGAACGGAATCACAATGTCATGACCAAAATACAGCAGTTTAGAAACGCTCACCAGCACGGACGATGCCGCTGGGCAATGAACATCAGACCTGTGAGCAATTACTAAACAATGTCCTGGTGGGGAAAATGCAAGCTGCACCTTGCTGGAACAATGGCCAAATAGGGTTTCCTGTTCAAACATCTGAGTATGAGGGACAAAGTAATGTGCAAAAGGGAAATTACCCGGGGAAAGCATTTTTGTTGGACACGGATCACTGACATAATATAGAATGACAAAATATAGACTTACCAAAATATAGTCACCAAAATATAGAATGCCAAAATATCGAATTCCTATCTACAAACAGGTAAGTACAAAAATATCGAATCCAAAATATAGTCTTTAAAAAATATAGTCAGTCAAAATATCGAATTTTTTTAAATGTCTTAAAAGTAATTTAAAATTAATGAAATAATAAATATAATTAACTAAAACATACTCAAATAACCTTACAATTAAGATATAATTAATTTAAGTTATTAATAAAAAATTTACAATATTTTACCGTAGGATAGCAGGAGGGTAACATTTAATATTACCACTCCAGTGAGTGCAACAGTAGGGAAAGCGTTGGATAGAGTAGGGGTAAAAAATACTATTCCCACTCCAGTGAGTGCAACAGTAGGGAAAGCGTTGGATAGCGTAGGGGTAAAAAATACTATTCCCACTCCAGAGAGTGCAACAGTAGGGAAAGCTTTGGATAGCGTAGGGGTACAAATTTCTATTCCCACTCCAGAGAGTGCAACAGTAGGGAAAGCGTTGGATAGCGTAGGGGTAAAAAATACTATTCCCACTCCAGTGAGTGCAACAGTAGGGAAAGCGTTGGATAGCGTAAGGGTAAAAATTACTATTCCCACTCCAGAGAGTGCAACAATAGGGAAAGCGTTGGATAGCGGGAGGGTACAAAATACTATTCCCACTCCAGTGAGTGCAACAGTAGGGAAAGTGTTGGATAGCGTAGGGGTAAAAAATACTATTCCAACTCCAGAGGGTGCAACAGTAGGGAAAGGGTTGGATAGCGTAAGGGTAAAAATTACTATTCCCACTCCAGAGAGTGCAACAATAGGGAAAGCGTTGGATAGCGGGAGGGTAAAAAATACTATTCCCACTCCAGAGAGTGCAACAATAGGGAAAGCGTTGGATAGCGGGAGGGTAAAAAATACTATTCCCACTCCAGTGAGTGCAACAGTAGGGAAAGTGTTGGATAGCATAGGGGTAAAAAATACTATTCCCACTCCAGTGAGTGCAACAGTAGGGAAAGCGTTGGATAGCATTAGGGTAAAAATGACTATTCCCACTCCAGAGAGTGCAACAGTAGGGAAAGCGTTGGATAGCGGGAGGGTAAAAATTACTATTCCAGCACCAGAGCGTGCAACAGTAGGGAAAGCGTTGGATATTGGAAGGGTAAAAATTACTATTTCCACTCCAGAGAGTACAACAGTAGGGAAAGCATTGGATAGCGTATGGGTAAAAATTACTATTCCCACTCCAGAGAGTGCAACAGTAGAGAAAGCGTTGGATAGCGTAGGGGTAAAAAATACTATTCCCACTCCAGAGAGTGCAACAGTAGGGAAAGCGTTGGATAGCGGGAGTGTGAAAATTACTATTCCCACTCCAGATAGTGCAACAGTAGGGAAAGCTTTGGATAGCATAGGGGTAAAAATTACTATTCCCACTCCAGAGAGTGCAACAGTAGGGAAAGCTTTGGATAGCGTAGGGGTAAAAAATACTATTCCCACTCCAGAGAGTGCAACAGTAGGGAAAACTTTGGATAGCGGGAGGGTGAAAATTACTATTCCGACTCCAGTGAGTTTAACGGTAGGGAAAGTAATGATTTAATATGTTATTAAAAATAAATTAAATATCAATACCAATAAAACATTAATTGAAATTAATAACCAATTTAATATTATGTAATAATTAATTAGAAATACAACTACATATTAGTTATTAAAAATTATTAACCTATTCATAATTATTTAACAACTAATTAATTTTCAAAAAGTAATTAATAATAAAAATTAATACCAATTAAAAATTAACAGTAAATTAATTATCAATACACAAAAAGTATTTTTAATATGTAATTAATTACAATTACATTACTTCCCACCCTATTCCCCTATAAACCCACATCCCACTACAGAACATACATTAATACAATTATCATAATTATCAAATATTTAATTAATACAACATAATTACCAATTAATAAAAATGTATTGCCAATTAATAGAAATGAATTACCAATTAAAAATTAATTAACAATAAATTTAAAATCAATACCAATAAATGAAAAAAAATATTTACTTAATTACAATTAAATTACTTCCCACCCTATTCCCCTATAAACCCACAACCCGCTACAGAACTAGAAAGCAACATTTAATAAAAAATTATTAATAATTGCTAAAAATTAATATTTAATTTAATATAATTAAATTACTTCCCACCCTATTCCCCTATAAACCCACAACCCGCTACAGAATTAAATTACGCAAAAATTAAATAACATAAAATTCATTACTTAAAATACATTAAACATACATTACAAAAATTAATTTACACTTTTCACACATATACTAACATACAAAACACTTAAAAAAATTGGTATTATTAAAAAATCGATATATTTAATGCCTATATTGTATACTTCGATATTTTGACTTCTATATTTTGAAAATCGATATTACTTACCTTAAATTTGATATTTTTAACCACTATATTGTGTCCATTCGATATTTTGTCCATTCTATATTTTTACTTCGATATTATGTCCATTCTATATTTTGGAATCGATATTATGACTGTTTACCGTTGGACACAGAGCACACAGTGATTCTCACGCCTCAATTTGGGACAGGAGGCCCCGGCGACGTCTTAAATCGCTCAAACATACTATACATCCTGTTGTGCATATCCTCATTGGCCTACCTAAAATCAGCACATCTTGAATTGGTGCACTTTAAAAGCTATCCCTCTATAAGTCATAGGGAGTCACTCTAACAAAATGGACCTACAAGCAAGATATTCAAAACATCTTCGCAGAAAAAGACCTACTCAAGGACTGAACCACGTAGATAAATGTCCAACTGAAAAGTATCCGCACATACTACTGCAGAGGCTGCAAAAACCAACTGCAGCAGCATCACGGAATTGAATTCTAAAGGGAAATGAGATCGATCAAGAGTCCACACTTGGATAATAACATCAAAGTTAAACTTATGAAGGGGGAAGCCACTAGACAATGCATGGAGACAGGAGCAACTCAGGACACCATCTCAGAAGACTGGGCCTGGATCTCAACGTCCCTGCACACCAAAGGGAGGATAAATCTGTAGGACACAAGAAGTAAGAACAAGAACAAACCTCAGAATAATAAGCTGGAATGTGGCAGGCCTTAAATCAACCTTAGCGAACAATGAGGCCATGAATCTACTCAAAGCAGAATATATGTTATGCTTACAGGAAACATCACCAAACCCCATCAAAGACTTCCAGGCAATACATACCTTAGCCTGTAAGAAAAACATATTTATAAGACCCATTGGTGGGGTATTAATCTAGGTAAAATTAAAATTGTAAGTATAGATGGAGGAATGGCCTACAAATTCTCCCGATATTCAGATTGTCAGCATAAAGGGAATAATGCTAGAGGGAATTTCAACTTCAATGCAGTAATTAATCTATCCGTTAATCCAAATATTAAGGTAAAAACAGCAAACACAAGAATGGTCACTAGCCTAATTAGAGAATATATTTATGAGAACCCAGGCCATGAATGCATTTTTACCGGGGATTTCAACATGAGAGACCCGTGCACTCGGACAGACACCAAGGAAAAAAAGGCCAGAACATCATGGAAGTTTGCATCAATGAATTCAGTCTGGAGTCGGCAAATCAAGTGGTGCAGCCAAATATGAAACCACAACGAACATTCAAAAACATCTCCATGCTGGACTACATCTTTTTGAGCCAGGTCCTACTGAGGAGGTGTGAAGAATAAAAGGTGACTAACACTACCGCAAGTGACCACCACCCATTATCTATCCTTGTCAATATAAGCACAACTATGCACTTTGAACACTTGACTGTGGGAAAAAAGCTTCATACAAACATTGATACCGCACCGATAAAACGCATACAATGGGGACCTATAAGCCAAGTTAAATATAACACCTGGAAACTGGCCACATGCATATTCAGCCCTCAGATTAATTGGTTGGAAATCATTTTATCATTATGTAACGCTATGACCACAGAAAAACAGTTGGCACACAAAGGAAAACATCGCAGCAATGGGCCAGCCAACCTCACTGACTGTAAAGAATTCAAAGAGAGCAAAAAGCAGTGTTGCTTGGCAGAGCAACAGCATAGGAGGAATAGGAGGAAAAAATGCTCAAGGTCAGAATTACTCCTGAAAACAGCTAGAAGATCGCATAGACGACAAATGGAAACGCATCTATGCATTGCTTACTCCCAGTAAAAGGATGGAATTTAGGAGTTATGTCAACAACATGAATTGTGGAAGCTGCATACAAGATGCGGTACCCGCCAAAGAATGGGCAGCCAATACAACAAGGGTATACGTCAATCAGGATAAATCCCGGATAAAAACTGCGGTAGCCGAAAATATCATTTAGAAGGTCATGAGAATGAGGCTCTCCCGCTCAGCAAAAAAGAAATTCTGAACACATTGAAAGGCATAAAGAAGGATGAGGCTCCAGGTCCCAGCGGGCTACCAGGAAGTGTTTTTAATGAAGATCGAGCCTTCTGGGCACCCCATATGCATTGTCTATCCAACTACTGCTACAAAACTTCAGGAGTACCAGACTCGTGGAAAGGCTCCATCCAGCAACCAATCTATAAGAAAAGCAACGCTTCACAGCCGGAGAATTACAGAATAATTGCTCTACTAGACGTTGACGGGGAGGCATATGCCAAAGTGCTTCTGAAAGAGCTAGAAGCATGGATAACAGACAACCAAATAATACCACAATACCAGACAGGATTTCGGCCGAACTCTTCAACAATGGATAATGCCATTGCATTATCATACCTGGCAACTAAGGCCATAGAGGGCGTAACTCCACCCCTTTACGCCTGCTTCGTTGACTATACCGCTGCTTTTTATGGCATCGGTCACAACATATTGTGGGCAAAGCTTGCAAAGTGGGGTATACCCAGGAAACTTTTGGCAGCCATTATGTCTCTCCACACCGGTACACGGGTCCGCACTAAGCTCACACAGACACATGCAACTCCAAAAATCTACCCAAACAAAGGGTTAAAACTGGGTTGTGTGTTCAACCTATATACTGCAGACTTGGAAATTGCATTCTTAAAAACCAGCATCTTCCCACCTAAATTGGGTCACCTTAGAATACCTATCATGCAATACGCGGACAACCTCGTCTTCCTGGACCAAACCAGAATAGGAATGAAAAGGGCTTTGGAGACTCTTCATCTCTATAACACGGAAAACAAACTTCAAACCAATGCATCTAAAACCAAGGTATTGGTTTTTGGACATAAACCCAAAAAATCCCTGCTGGGCTGGCACATTGGACCGTTAAGAATTGCCACCGCAAACAAGTATACCTACCTGGGAGCACAATTCTCAGATACTGGTAGAACAACACTTCAGGCCAAAATACTGGCGGCTAAAGCCGGCAAGGTCACACACGCAAAATACACCAGAAGCTTGTGAGCCATTCAACGGAGGGTATCCAAAGAGTAATACAAGCCAAGCTATTTCCAACAATAAGCTATGGCCATCTGGCTTACCCGGGCTTATTGTCTGATAAATTGGAGCACATGTATATCTTAGCTTTCTGAAAAGTCTTTAGGCTGCCACTCTTGACAAGGCGAACACTGATCCAACTTGAGTTTAATCTAACAGCAATGGATATAGAATGTAAAAAAGATATAGGGAAGCTGTATCATCATGTGATCAAGGCAAGCCAGGGCACCTTGAGGGAAGCACTTCAAATAGGTTTCCCGGACAAAACTAGTCGATGGGCTAGGTACCTTGTTTAAGATAATAATACACTGTGCCTGCTAGCTGATCACACAACGGTCATTCAATTGCCAATGGATAGCTTAAAAAACCTGTTAAAAAAACTGGGAAAGATAATTTCGAGGAACCAGTACATAGAAAGGATCCAACCACCCGTGGCACAGTGGTCCTTGCCAAGTCACATGAAGTCACTTTATGCCGACCATACCTGAAAGCCAGTCTGGGTAGACAAGCTCTTAAAAATGTTATGAAGACCAGGCTTCCAACTCGGCACATTGGAAAACCACACCAGCTGGAAACAGAGGATGTTGCTTATGTCAATATCACACAGAATCTGCAAAGCATTTCATCTGTTGCTGTCCGGCCCTGGTAAGTCCGAGGCGGAAATACTTAAGGACAATGTTTAACCTAAGCAAAGTAAGAACATGCAAGGAGGATTTAACATACATAGCTACTACGACAGTACCAATGGAGCTTGCACGTGCCAGGAAGTTCTTTGCCATTGCTGGAAAGAACTTATGTCAAATGTAATGAACAAAAAATAACAGCATAATAACAATCTACATGCCTACTGTAGCTGAGCATTAATATCACTGCAGGCTATGGCCATTAGGGATCTTGCATTAAGTCGAACAGTTAAGATCAATGCTACTGTCGCTGAGCATTAATATTACTGCACGCTTTGGTCATTAGTGTTCTTGCATTAAGGCCAACAGTTAAGATGTACCAATATCAAGGCACCGACTGATCAACAGATGTATAAGTCACTATCTGTTTTTTTTAAATAACCTCATTTTAGGTGTATTTTAACTAAACTATTGTTTTACTTATTAAAGTAACATGCATTGTATGTGTAAATGATTTTAGGTAATCATACAATAAAGTATTCAGGAGTTGAGTTGAGTTGTATTGGTATGTGAGTAGGTGCATGAGTGTCTGTCTGTATATGTGAGTTACTGGTTCTGTTAGTGATTCTATGGCTGAGATGATGAGTGAAAAGATGTGTGAGTGGTTGTATGTGTTCTGTGAATGAGTTTGTTATTAATTGTTTGGGAGTGGGTTTGTGATATGCTTTATGGGGGTGTAAGTGGGTGTGTCAGTGTTTCTCTGGTTGATGTCATCAGTGATGTCATTTGAGATGTCATTAGTGATATAATCAGTGATGTAATTTGAGATGTCATCAGTGATGTTATCAGTGATGTCACTGACGATGTCATGGGTAATGTAATATATGAGTTCACAAGCAGTGCATTGCTGGGGCGATAGTTATAGTTAGCTCAGCTGAATTTCTCTGGTTTTGTGCAAGTGAAAAGTTAGATTAACTAAAACCTCCCTTTACCCTTTGGTTTTTTCAGTGAATTTGCAAGGTTTTTTCAGTACTATTTCCTAACTATAAATTATCTGTAACCTTTTTCAGTGTATTTCTAACTTTTTTCAAATTATATTTCATAACTATAATGTCCCGGTATTTTTTTCCTATAATTAGATACTGAACATTACATCTGCATGGTGCACCACTTATTCATGAATTTGTAATCTATTTATATAAAAAGTACATTAATCATCTTATTTCCTGATTTTAATTTTCACAATGATTATTTTGAATGCCTAGGACACACTGCAAATACCGCATTATTTTGAAAAAGTGTAAAACACATATATAGATACCTTTTAGACAAAGTTTTAGTATAACTGTTGAGTAAGATACTAATTTAACTTTCCCCTTTGTATTCTTGGTTGAAAAAACTGCACCAAAAATGTATTTTCCTTCTTCACAACAACTTTGGAGGTTGTAGTCATGAATACAAATGGCCAAAAGTAAAACAGATATATGGGCATATTTTACACAAAGTTTGAGTCTATGGGCTCGATTCCGATTCAGGAAAAAAAACGTCCGTACAATTTGTATCCGGAGCCCTCTCCGTACGAATCGTACCCGTCTGTCCGAGTCGCGAAGTACGATCCGTATTCCGTGAATCCGTCCGAATCGTTGCGATCCGTACGGATTGCAAGGCTGAAACCGTGAACCGTACGACTCGTACACATGCCGTACGACCCGATGAGTACGAACTCGACCGGAGTATGAGGACACGATTCGTACGGTCCACGTCAGGTAAGGGTGAGTCGTACGGAAAAGCACACAAACACATACACACCATACGGTCTGTACCCCCCATAATCGCAGGGGTACACACCGTACCCCTGCGATCATGGGGTGTACGAGCCGTACCCCATGTACGATCGGTGTACGAGCCGTACATCCATCGTACAATGGGGGTACGGCTCGTACACTGATCGTACAATGGGAGTATGGCTCGTACACCGATCGTACATGGGGTACGGCTCGTACACTGATCGTACAATGGGGGTACGGCTCGTACAATGATCGTACATGGGGTACGGCTCATACACGGATCGTACAATGAGGGTACTGCTCGTACACTGATCGTACAATGGGGTACGGCTCGTACACCGATCGTACATGGGGTACGGCTCGTACACTGATCGTACAATGGGGGTACGGCTCGTACACCGATCGTACATGGGGTACGGCTCGTAAACCCTATGATCACAGGGGTACGCTGCGTACCCCTGCGATCATGGGGTGTACGCACCGTACCCGGGGGGGGCCTTCCGTACCTGTTTCGGGGCAAACTCTGCTTTTACGGCTGTTTTCAGCTCCCGTAGAAAAAGGGTCGTACGGTGCGTACCCAACACGTATCGTACTTGTTGGGTCGTAAAAACCAGCCGCGAACCGTATGGATGTCGCGTACAGCGGGTTCCGAGGGAGAATCGTACGTAGATTAGAGTCGTACGGTGTCTTGTACGACTCGTACGGAGTACGGCTCCTGGTACGAATCGTACTTTGACGTACGTACGGGACGTTTACAGGTACGATTCGTACGGGGAAAAAACGCTCCGTACGACGATTCGGAGCGCTTTTTACCGGATCGGAATCGACCCCTAACTGTTCAGTAACATATTGATATAAATTAAAAACATGTTTTTTAAACAGTTTAAAAAAAATTACTTTCAACCTCGAAACTCACGAATGGAACATAACTACCAAACACCCATCAAACTACCCATTGTCAGTCATACTGATTTCGAAAATTGTACTGGTTTTTAACTTTTTCTGGCTACTTCTACAAAAATAATATGGTATCAGAAGACCAGAAGAAGACCTACAACTGGTTGAAGTTCTTGAACACCAGGAGGACTCAGCTGCACAGGAACAGTCTAAAGAACCAGCAATCAATTAACAAACCATATCTTGGGATTTTTTCAGTATTATATCTGTTAAATTGGTGCAGTGCAGCATATATGGGAAGACATTATGTCAGGTCACAGCAAAAAAATTATTCATGTTGTACCACTCGAAAACATACCAGAAGAAGTAACTTAAAATTGCACAGATTAAAAAAAATGGGAGGGATAATCAGATCCAGATCCATGGCCCCTGCTCCTGATGACAAAGATCCAGCTTAAGTGCAGAGAAGATGCAACCAAATGGCACCAGAACTAAAGCATTTTGCTACCTTCTGCATGAACTATAACACCATCATAACACCGGGGTAGCAGTCTGGGGGTGTAATTTTGTAGAATGCATTAGAATTTTATTTTGACCATTACACTGTGGTATATAAATAAATAATACCGGATCTATTTTTGAATGAATGAATGAATAACAGATAGCTCAATAAAATAAGAGTCAAGATTCGAGGTAGTAGGAGTTTCTGCAGGTTTATTACAGCATAAGGACAGGATCAGGACAACCTGCATAGGAACAGGGGTAACAGGGCCCAGCAGGACAACTGGGGCCCAGCAGCTGCCGGGGCTTGATCTGGGATGAGCGCGCTAGCTTTTAATAACAATACATCAACTTTATATACATAGCGCAAACACATAGCATTACATTGCAGTAGGCGTAGCAGTGGGTGGAGCAGAAGGCGTGACGCGTAGCAGTCGCGAGAGATAACAGTAAAAAGTAGGTGTAACTGGGAGTATACATAGACATGTGATGCAAACGTAACAGAATATGTCATGAATGGGGCGGAAACATTGGAGGGGGCTACCTAAGGAGCCGGGACCTCTAACCTAATGGTGCGCGAAAACTGGCAATGACGTGTTACTAGGAGAAGCTGGGGGCTACGAACTCTGTGCTAGGAGCAGAGACTAGAGTCTGGAGGGTCGGAGCGACATGTACCTAAACCCTATCTGGTATCTGATGTTTAGGGAACATGTTGATATAAACTAGAAATCATGAGGGGAAAAGCTAACTTGATTCTAAGACTGGACCATGCATTATTCTACATGTAGTGCGTGATGAAGAATATTAAATGACCAGTAAATGCAGTATTTCTCTAACATGGAGACGAGAAGGCTAGACAATGACGGAAACTATTGATGCAGTTCAGTAGCTTAGGAATGCAGAGAAGGAGGACTGAACTGATAACTGGAACTATAACATACTTTTGGCAGACTCAGAGGCAGAGCCAAGCTGCACCGGGCACTGCGAGGCAGGAAGTAAGTGAAAGGTCGAGGATACAGGTGGGGGCTGGATCGCTCCTCAGCGAGGCTTTCAGGAGACAGGAGCTGAATCTGATGTCCGGGCCCTTTTGAGGCCTAGAAACGGGGACTTTATAATGGAATAACGTGCACACTAAGAAACGTGGCAACGTAGCTTTACATAGGCCTGATATTCGTAGTATTCACGAGGACTGGAAACTAGCATACTAAAGGTGGACACAACTGGAATTGCGTCATTAATCAGACATGGGGAATAACATATGCATATTGGTCATGCACACATAACATATGATGGATGAGGCGTAGGGACACAGAACATGGCAAAATTTACTTTTCCACATTCCCTCCTTGTCACTACGTTTCCATCAGGAAACATCAATATTCATGATACCATCTATCATTTCATACAGTACCATTTGCTCGTCTCGAATTGTCTTGGAACGGGATTTAGAACGGGGCTTGGGACTAGGAATACAAGAGGTAGCACACATGCTGCAAATCGCAGGGCCACATTGTATACAGAGGCAGCAGCTGAATATGATCGCTACTGCAATACCTAGAAAGGACAGGACTTTCCATCCCCAGGCGGAAATTATATTCCAGAACCAACCTGACCATGTCCAGGTGCCTGGATCTTGATGTAACAGATGGGCAATTTTATGGAGTCTGGTTATAGCTGAATAAACAGACGGCGCGTTATTTGGAATGAAAATGCAGCAACTAGATCCGATGACTCTACAGGCCCCGCCCCTATCGGCCAGTATGACGTCAAGGACGAGACGATTTTGCAAAACGACAAATCTCATAGCAGATTGTTCTTCGGTTAGGTTACCTAGAGCAGAGGCAGTCTCATTTACTACAGTTTCAAGGGTTCTTGTTAACCTACGGATCAGTTTACTATTCTGGACAGGTCCTACAAAGAAGAAGAAACCTTTATTGAAATCTGTATACTGTTCTAGAGTAGTTTCAGTATAATCGACAATTGGGGACTCCCTTCTATGTCTAATGTGTACTAGATGTGTGTTTCTGTGATAATCAGATGGGGCTAGGAAAACAGGTGGCAGTAGGAAAGCAATGTAACAGGTTCCCTCCCAATCGAGGGGCAGACGGACATATGCAGTTTGACCACAAACAAAATAAGAATGACGTGAGGCTTTAAAAATAGATTTCCCACTGTCACTATACTTGATAACAGTAGTACAATCACTATGTCCTACGTGTACAGAACCATAACTACGGACACATAATTCACCTTTAACTGGTAATACTGAAATAGCAGGTAAGTCTGGAGTAGTATCAGACTGAACATTCAGGACCATGAAATTCGACGAATAATTACCTAAATTATATACTTCATTTTCTAGATCTAAACCTGTTCTGTGGGGGAGACCTTGCTTGTCTGAGAAACATGTACTGTTAAGAAAAGACATATCTGTTGAGGATGACGTTAACATGGACCATGCTCCACACGAACCATTGTGTGAGAATGGATAAGGAAACAGTGGCAGAACTCCCTTCGGCGTCTGGAAAGGGGGGAGTCGACCACACACCCAACAATTAGTGGCATTGCTGGTCTGGTGTGAGTAATGTAACATACGGACAAATGTGTTGTTGCGCATAGCGAGGCGGTAAGAATATTCGTGAGGAGGTAGATCACTAAACGTGTGCTCTACTGTAGCATTAGCAGACATATTAGCATGAGGAACTGGAAAATACAGATAGAACGCATAGCTGGTGCAGGAAATCAAAATGCTGATGAATAATACGAAACTCAAAAAAACGATACATTGAATTGAACCTCGACTAACTCTCTCACTATGGGGGTCTATTTTATACATGTCAGAAACAGTCTAACCGTTTCACCTAGGGGAGGACTTATACAATCAAACTGACTGACTTATTTTACTAGACCTGAGCTTTAACTTATACTCCTGTTGCGGAGTTTTCTCTAACAAGGGAGGGGTTGTAATAATGTCTTGTGCGGGACAGTCCTTAAGAGCAATATTCTGGCAGTCTTTCAAATCCTGGGAAATGTTTTTAGAAACGGATTTTAATCCTTTAAAAAGTTTAACATGAGACAGGTGGATCCATCCTTTTCTGCCTTCCAACTTCACGGCTGTACGGGTGGTCAAGAGGACCTGACGTGGCTCCTTCCAACGAGGCTCCAACGGACTTGATCTGTCAAAATTTCGGACCATCACAAGGGAACCTGGAACGATTTCATGCGGTGCCACCTCGGTATTGTCTGGAAATGCGGCAGCAACCTGTGAACGACATGAGTTGAGGGCAGACATCAAGGAAGCTAGGTAATCTGTCAGCATATTACATGAAACATCGGTAATACCTCGGGGTCTAGGAGTACCCCACATATTAGGGGGGCGGCCGAATACGACCTCATACGGGGACAGACCTGATCTGGAATGTGCGACCATGCGCATATAAAACAAAGCGCCTGGCAGAGCTACTAGCCAGTCCACACCTTTTTCTTTACAAACTTTGGCAATACGGATTTTCAGGGTCTGATTATGTCTCTCAACTAGACCAGCTGCTTCAGGATGGCGTACACAATGGAACTTCCACTGGTACCCTAACAACAGGGAAACATGCTTCATCAGTTCAGATGAGAATGGCTGGCCGTTATCAGAATATACGACTCTAGGGAGTCCATATCTAGGGAAGAATTCACGAACCAACTGCTTGGCTGCAGCTCGTAAATGCTTGTTGAACCAAATGTTCTGGATACTGTCTAACATAGCTTTTTCTCCTAAATGTGCGGGACTATGTGCGGTATTGATAATGACTTGAACCATAGAGTCGGGGAGAAACCATGTGGCTCTACCCTTCGTTAACCATCCTTGATCTGTCTGGACCCCTCCTTGTTCAGACCATTTCTTGATTTCATCGGGAGTAGCATGTAACTGGATATCTATGACATCTTGTGTAGGGTCCTTAACTGTCATGCATGTAATCGGATCTGGAGTATGTGTCATGTTAACTGGAATGTCTGGAGTCTGTGCTGTAAGCTTGGCTGTGCGGTCTGCTAGATCATTACCTTGGGAAATAATGTCAGTAACTTTCGTATGTGCTTTGCATTTCATGATGGCAATAGATGTCGGTAAATGTATGGCATCTAACAGGGCTTGAATAAGGAGACCATGCTGAATCTTGGTTCCATGAGAAGTCATGAAACCTCTCTCCTGCCAGAGCACTCCGAAGTCGTGTACAACTCCGAATGCGTAACGTGAATCTGTGTAAACATTAACTTTCAGGTTCTTGGCGTGTATACAGGCTTGTGTCAGAGCAACTAGCTCTGCTGCTTGAGCAGACAGGGTGTCAATACGGTGTGTTTCAATAACTTCAGTGTCAGTAGTCACTGCATACGCGGCGACTAGTTCTCCTGTACTAGTTCTCATACATGAACCATCCACATAAAGTGTTAGGTCAGGATCTGGTAACGGAATGTCTGTCAGGTCTTGTCTTGGCTTTGTCGTAATGTTAACTACTTCCACACAGTCATGTGGGTCAGAATTTGAACTAACTGATGGTAACAGTGTAGCAGGATTTAAAACGTTGCAGCGTCTAATTTCTATGTGTGGCTGGAACAGTGTCAATTCATAACCTGTTAAACGTGCAATTGTCAAGTGCTGAGTTTGTGTTCGGTTTAAAAGAACTTCTACTGAATGTGGAACTTGTACTGTCAGGGAATGTCCTAAAACTATGGAATCACTTTGTCTGATTGCTAGTGCTGTGGCTGCAACTGACTTGAGGCACGCAGGCAACGCCTGGGCGACTGGATCTAATGTGCTCGAAAAATAAGCACAGGGCTTGTATTGTCCTGCTTGATCTTGTGTGAGAACAGATAATGCTGTACCTTCGCGTTCAGTAACAAAAAGTGTAAAAGGCTTACTGTAGTTCGGTGTAGCTAGAACTGGAGCTTGACATAAAGCTTTCTTTAACTCGTTGAAACTAAGTGTATGGTCAGATGTCCAAGGGAGGACAGTCGATACGGCTGCCTCCTGTGTCGTTAACTGTATCAGTGGCTTGGCTAGAAATGCATACTGGGGAATCCATTGTCTACAATAAGAAGTAAGGCCGATAAAGGCACGTACCTCCTTCTGGGTTCTGGGCTGAGGAAGACTCGCTATTAACTGGATACGGTCTGGTGTCAACTGCCTACCCCTCTTGGACAGTAAGTGTCCTAAGTATACCACTTGCTGGACACAGAATTGAAGCTTCGAAGGTGACACCTTGTGCCCCATCTCGGCTAGAAAATACAGGACTGTAAGTGATGCTCGCTCGCAAGCACGTTCAGAACGGGCTGTGATCAGTAGATCATCGACATACTGGAGCAGGGCAGTGTCAGCTGGCATGTGAATGTTGTCTAGTTGTCTCTTGAGTGCTTGACTGTAAATACTAGGACTTTCTGTGAAACCTTGAGGAGCGCGTGTAAACATATAGCTCCTTCCATTTAAACAAAATCCGAAAAGAAACTGGCTATCTGGATGAATTGGAACACTAAAAAATGCATTCTTGAGGTCAATAACAGTGAAGAACATGGCTTCGGAATCAATGGCTGTTAATAAGGAAGAGATGTCTGGGACAACTGGGTACTGCGGAATAATACATTTATTAAGCTCTCGTAAATCAATCACTAATCGATATACTGGGGGTGCATTTGGATCAGTACGTTTCATGACTGGAATGATCGGAGAATTGCATACATTGGAGTCAGTTTCTACAACTACTCCTTGAGCCATGAGCTCGTCAATAATTTTGGATAAGGCTGCTACAGCCTCAGGTGGCAATCTGTACTGTCTGATTCGGGGTAACACTACACCTGGTTTGAGAGTCACACGATGGGGTGTGATTTGCATGTAACCTACATCAGTTGGACCTTGCGCCCATAAGTGCTGCGGAACATTAGACAATCTCGAATCAAAATCTCGTAATACATAGTGACCCTTGAAGTCACGTAGGAACAGACGTATTCCCTCTGGGGAACAGCAAATAACTGCACCTAATTCTTTCAGTGTCTTAATGCCTAATAGATTTTCTGGACATGACTTAGTAAGTAACAGATCAGTAGTACGGGACAATGGACCTACTTCTAGAGTGACTGGCTTAGATATCTCATTAACTATTGGCTTTCCTGAAAATCCAAGGGAAACATTTCTTGAGCCTGAGAGCGGAGCCCCTGGAACTTCGGCGTGACTAATTGTGGTCCTACTTGCCCCTGTATCGATCAAAAACTTTCTGTCTTTCCCTAATACTTGACTGTGAACATAGGGACCTTCTTGATCTACATGTATCTCGATGAGAGGCAAGCCTACCTCCCTCTCTAGGCTGTTTCATGAATATGGCTGGTACTCTGGATACTCAGACTGTGCATACTGGTACATCTGTGATGTGACATGCTGTGTTGCAGCAATAGGCTGCGGTACTGTAACTGTCTGTGGTGCATTCTGTGACTGAGGAATCTGTGAAACTTGTTCTTGTCTAGGCGGACGTGGTCTTTCTTTAGTCTTACCAGTAGCTATGTTATGTTTCAGAACTGCACACTCGTTTATAAAATGACCTGGCTGTTTACAATAATTGCAGTTCCCTTTAACGGGAGCTGCAGGATGACTGGCTTGATTCGGACCCCTCTTCTGACTATCTTGAGGAACAGATTGTGCAACTAGCACTTTCATTTTCGTGTCTTTCATACGTTTTCTTTCGTGTTCTTGCTCTTCCCTGATTCTATTCTGGTGATACTGGAGCATCTGGAGCATCTGGGACGGAGTGTTAGCTTGCCAGGTGCTTTCGACTTTCAGAACTCGATTTTTAATTTGTGGACTTGAATTCTCGACTAATTTAGTAACGAAAAGGTGAGGGTATGACTCACTACTTGTCTTGAGACCACTGTTGATACTAAAACATTTTTCAAATCTAGAATAAAAATCACTAATATCTTCATCTTGTTTCTGTTTACAGGCTGAGATTGCATCCCAGTCTTCTTTTCTCGTTGTCAATAATCTAGGTAAAACTTGAATCAATAATTCTGGTAATTCTTTACATTTATCTCCAAGACCGGTACCTGGTACTCGTGCCTTGTCTTCAGCTTCTAGAGCTGCCCAATCTATCTTTTTCTCTCCCACCTCCCATTCCTTTTCCTTTAGCTTTTCATACACCCCTGCGGGCAACAGGACTTTTAACATTTTAACGATATCTGGGTAAGTGTATTCTCCCATACGGAGCATGTCTTTTAATTCTCTATGGAACCCTGCTGGATCTTTGTCATGACAGGGAATTAATTTCTTCATTTCAAGAAGTTCCATCTTTGAAATCGGAGTGTATACAAACACTCGTTGCATTTCGCCACCCGCCCCTTGGACTGGGTGGACTTCTCGTAACGGATTCTGTCTGTCTATGTAAAATGATTTACTTTCTGGGGGTGAGACATGAACAAAATGTCGGTTCAAAAACGTTCTATATTTGTGGCGCTGTTCTAGAATGACACTAATTAAATCGGTACCTAGACCTTTCCATTTATACTGGAGTAACTCGTTCAGGATATCGTGTAACGGGCCTGGATCGGAGTGTTGACCCTCATACAGAGTAATGAGGTGCTGGATCATATACATACCCACCAGTCGTTGTTCGGCTGGGGGCAATTTCAGAAACATTTGTGCCACTATTTCGTCTGGAAAAGTGGTAGAATCAGTAATCCATCGGACTGCTGATCGGGCTAGTTCTTGTTCATGCATGGTACTTAACTCACTGTAACCGACTCGTGATTTCAGAATATGGTCGGTAGCTTGAAATACTTGTTCTAGAGAACCTTGTTCTGGTGCTTGATGATGGAAAATAGACTTGGGTTCTAGGTGTAAATGGCGATCTGGAAATCTAGATTTTCCTACATACGCTATTCTGGCGGAATTCTCGTTCTCTTCCTCTTCAGGATCAGAGATACTTTCTTTCTCGCTTACTTGTGCTGCTTTACGCTGTTCGTGTAACCTTATTATTTCTTTACGAATTTTCTTGTACATACTCTCCATAGCACCGACGGTCTTGTGCTTACCCTCGGCTATATTATCACTCCACCTTGTCAGGATTCTCATTTCGGCAGAATCTTTAGACGGGTAATCTTGTTCTCTTATTAGACAATTGATCAGGAACTTTAATATCATGAGCTGGATCTCGGCTTTCCTTTGAGACATAATCTCGCCAATACTTTCTGGATCATCCCCTGTACGGATGAAACGATATATTCTGTCTAGATCTTCTTTCATATTCGGTAAGGTGACTAGATACTCGGTCACTCTCCTTACACGTAAGGAATATAAAACCATATTATATTCGGCTGGAACTGGATCATAGACACATTCGTTAAGGGTTTGCCTGATTTCTGTAACAGACTGATGTTTAGGCGTGCGCTGTAACGCTTGAGCATGTAATTCGAGTAATGTTAAACGCTTGTGTGGCGGCGGGGTTTGAGGAAGAGCTCCTCCTGCGGCCCCTAGACTGGAGTCGTCTACTGAGGCTCTACGTCCTGGCAGAGTGGGAAATGGAACTGTAGGCTGGACCGGGGGTACCGTAACAGGTACTCCGGTGTCTGGAGGAGCATGAACTACCTGGTTTACAGGGACTGGCGGAGCGCGAACAGGATTTGCATATTCGGGGACTGTGTCGTCCAAATAGGACGAAATAAAAATATCAGCTGCGGTCGGTTTGTGACGTAGCTTGGTCGGAACTAATGGTGGCGGGAAATTACTGGATGCCTCTGGGGTCGCTTTTGGCAAACCTTCGGCAAGGAGAGGATACATACCCTTAATAAGGGCATGCCTCTGTCTGTCTGACTGTTCGGTTTTGACTCGTTCACCTATCTCGATTAATTCTCTTTCTTGGGCTCGTTCCTGGGATTCTCTACTTAACTCTGACTTTCTGACTTCTTTCTCGGTTCTTCTATGAGCTTCCTTACGCCATAACTCGATGGCATCTTTCTGTGACTGTCTGGCTTTCTTTTTCCATAATGCTTCTTCTACTCGCATGATACATTCGGCATCCCATGTACCCGATACGGGCCATCTATACTTTTCTTCTAACTGTTTGGTATACTCTACCCATAAATCTAGATACATTATGGCGCTTATGCCATGTTTCTGATACATAAAGTGACCTGGACTGTCCCTGGGCGGGACAGGAACTGCTTCCTCTAATAAACCCTTTCTAGTTTTTAACTGACGTAACTTGGAAAAGAGCGGCATTGTAAACTTGAATCGGAACACAATACAATACACGAAAAACAATAACAATTGGGAAAACAATTCAGGCATACCACGACATTGGAAATACATTGAACAACATTATAAATGACAGGTCGAACAGAATATTACCTGGAATACTGAGAACAGAAACAGAACAGAATTTCTCGAGAACGGAACAGACTAGAGTTACTGGATGCACTGCTATAACAGTACGGAACATACCGGTCCCATAAAGGGACGCATCAAGACCCGTATCCACCTAGGTGAACACTTCGTTTGTGAGTCTGGGCACCACCAACCCACGGACCAGGAGTCAATTTAGATTGGTCCTGTCTAGATACTACCCCAGCAATGGTACTCACCGGGCAGCAAGAACGGAAAGGCCTCGGACTGGACTGGACGACGGACGACGAACTTCGGACTTCAGTTACGGGTGGGCCTCCGGATACCTCGGACCTTGGACTCTTGGCTTGGGCTCTGGTCGGGACTCGCCGCGTTCCTCCACCGTCTCGTTCGGATGCTGGACCGCCTCCTCCGTCTCCTCCGTGGGCCTGAGGGATACTTGGAGCAGAAATATCTGCACGTGGCCGGTATGGTTCCGTCACGGCTGCAGAGGGTCAGGGGGTCGGCGTGGCTTCACCGACGCGTGGGGAAAGGGCAAGTCCCTGTTCGGGCGCCATTATGTGGTATATAAATAAATAATACCGGATCTATTTTTGAATGAATGAATGAATAACAGATAGCTCAATAAAATAAGAGTCAAGATTCGAGGTAGTAGGAGTTTCTGCAGGTTTATTACAGCATAAGGACAGGATCAGGACAACCTGCATAGGAACAGGGGTAACAGGGCCCAGCAGGACAACTGGGGCCCAGCAGCTGCCGGGGCTTGATCTGGGATGAGCGCGCTAGCTTTTAATAACAATACATCAACTTTATATACATAGCGCAAACACATAGCATTACATTGCAGTAGGCGTAGCAGTGGGTGGAGCAGAAGGCGTGACGCGTAGCAGTCGCGAGAGATAACAGTAAAAAGTAGGTGTAACTGGGAGTATACATAGACATGTGATGCAAACGTAACAGAATATGTCATGAATGGGGCGGAAACATTGGAGGGGGCTACCTAAGGAGCCGGGACCTCTAACCTAATGGTGCGCGAAAACTGGCAATGACGTGTTACTAGGAGAAGCTGGGGGCTACGAACTCTGTGCTAGGAGCAGAGACTAGAGTCTGGAGGGTCGGAGCGACATGTACCTAAACCCTATCTGGTATCTGATGTTTAGGGAACATGTTGATATAAACTAGAAATCATGAGGGGAAAAGCTAACTTGATTCTAAGACTGGACCATGCATTATTCTACATGTAGTGCGTGATGAAGAATATTAAATGACCAGTAAATGCAGTATTTCTCTAACATGGAGACGAGAAGGCTAGACAATGACGGAAACTATTGATGCAGTTCAGTAGCTTAGGAATGCAGAGAAGGAGGACTGAACTGATAACTGGAACTATAACATACTTTTGGCAGACTCAGAGGCAGAGCCAAGCTGCACCGGGCACTGCGAGGCAGGAAGTAAGTGAAAGGTCGAGGATACAGGTGGGGGCTGGATCGCTCCTCAGCGAGGCTTTCAGGAGACAGGAGCTGAATCTGATGTCCGGGCCCTTTTGAGGTCTAGAAACGGGGACTTTATAATGGAATAACGTGCACACTAAGAAACGTGGCAACGTAGCTTTACATAGGCCTGATATTCGTAGTATTCACGAGGACTGGAAACTAGCATACTAAAGGTGGACACAACTGGAATTGCGTCATTAATCAGACATGGGGAATAACATATGCATATTGGTCATGCACACATAACATATGATGGATGAGGCGTAGGGACACAGAACATGGCAAAATTTACTTTTCCACAACACAACCAATGCTAGATGTAATGGTGAAGTGGAGAAGAAACTTCTTAGATGCAACTTAAGGATGCTGCTATTATAGTACCTCCATTTAGGTATTTTCCGTAGTAACAGAATGTAGTCCTGTAATGTTTTAAAAGAGTCTTTCATTTCTAATACCTTGCTGTACGCACTATCCCTAATAGACCCAATAATGTCTCAGAAACTCATAATTCATATACATTTCAACACAATAACATATTTTGTTATCCTAAATTGTCCTTAGAACTTCAGTTCTAGAAATAGCAGATATAAGTTTGGTAACTTTTTATGTAGTCTTGATTTAATGACATTTCTCTGTCATTGCACTCTGTCCATCTTCTTTCACATCTTAAATATATTGTGTAGTGTGTAGAGGTTACTAATAAACAGCACACTTGAAATGTGGGCTCCAAACAGCGCACCGGTATGTAATTAATAGAAATTATGTTTCCTCTGACGCTCTACTTTTGTGTCCCCATTGCCAAGCGGCTGCCCCAACACAAGATCAAGAAATTACAAGTGAAAAGGAGTGTTACAATTCTATACAGGACTATCTGTTTCAAAATCAACAGACAGAACTAGCTAGGCTAGGATGAAGGTACGATGGGAGTGCAACACATCATCCAGTGGTAAAAAATTGATATTTTCTGAATACAATTGGATTCAAAGCAACTTGCAGGACTCCTGGATAACTTTAATTTGTCACATCATGAATACTTGATCTATTGCTGGAGAACTGTTTAAACATCAATTGATTTTGGAACAGAACATCCTGTAAAGAATGTAATGCTTGACCTTGCATAAACGTTATATTAACTCCTTAATAAAATATGATTACTATAGTTTGAAACATCTTTTTGAAACGAAAATGAGTCCAGCTACAAAATGTGTAATTTAAGTTTGTAATTTAATACCATCCACTCCACATCATTGTACCATGACTATGAAAATGTTTCCCATACCTTAGTACTAACAATGTATACCTAAGTTCTAATCTGTAGGTTGGACAGTTCATATCTTAATAGTTGTTTTTGACCTAATTTTCAAAGACCACAACTTTACAATCTGGTAACGTCAAGTAGAGGAATTGTTCTGAATTAATTTCAGTGCTGGAGGGGAATTCACAATGTTAACAGTTATGGTTTCCTTTATATATTATATATTTAATTGATATTCACATCCTTGTCCTCCAATAGTCCTAGCATTACCATTGTTGCATGTATTCTGCACACACACAGAATTATGCGCAGGATTATGTGACCTTGGTGTATGGGGACTGGGTCTCCCTACCACCTTAGAGCCCATAAGCACAGGACCGACTAGGAATAATGTCTTACTTGCTCTCCTACGAACTCACAGAAAAGCGAACTAAACCCCAGAACACAACATTCCCATATCTCTCAGGAGTCACGGTAATAAGACACACCCCTTTCGCTCGCACTTTTGTACTCATCCACAATAAGATCTGATAGAGAAACGACACAGTTTTGAAATATTTATTTTAACTAACGCCCCCTAACATGCAGTATATGTGCCACAACAAGCAGGGACATGGATAGCATAGCAGCTAAGTACATAGTTCAGTGTGTCTCTATGGTCCTCCTTAATAATCTTTTTTTATTTAAAAAAGATTTATATATTCAACGAAAGGGGACAAGCATGGGCGCAACCTGTGCGCCGAGCCTGGCCTGCATCTATGTGAGTATGTTTGAGAACAAACACATATACAATGAAGTAAGCCCATACTACGAAAATATTCGAAGTTGGGCTCGATTCATAGATGACATCTTTTTTATTTGGCTTGGAACAGCAGAACTACTGGAAGAATTCCTGTCTTGGCTAAACTTGGGCGACGTGAACCTCCGATTCACAGCGGCCTACAGTAAAACCAAAGTTAACTTTTTGGACATCTGTATTAAGTCAGATGATAAACAACTTAAGGTAGAACTATATAAAAAAGAATCTGATCGCAACACGCTGCTACACTATGGCAGCTACCACCCCAAAAGTAAAAAAGAATCTATCCCATTTGGAGAATTCCTCCGCTTGAGGAGGAATTGCACAGAAATAGAGGATTTTTACAAACACGCTGAAGAGATGAAGCAAAAATTCAGAGATAGAGGCTATCCAAGAAAATTGATAGATCATTCTTTAAAAAGAGCCAGATATTACAATAGGGATTGTCTGTTGACGAAAAAAGAAAAAAAGAAAACACAGGAAAAAATAGTCATGGTGAGCCAATATTCAGTGGTAGCCAACCAGGTGAAGAATATAATCAACCACAACTGGAAAATCCTGAATGACGGTACAGATAATACACTACAGCGTCCACTGTTTGCATACAGGAAAAATAAAAACCTGAGGTCGTCCCTGGTACATACATACCGGGAAGACATAGTAGAAAGATAGACTACCCTCACAGGAATCAGAGCAGTAGGGAATCACAAATGCGGCAATTGCTGCATTTGTGAACTATGTATGGTTACCAAAAAGGTAGAACATAATGGAACCATTCATGAAATCCCCACATTGAACAACTGTAAAACGAAAAATGTAGTATATATGATCCGGTGCCCCTGTAATCAGGCATACATAGGTGAGACAGGAAGAGAGTTGAGGCTTAGGATAGGAGAACATAAATCTGCAATCAAAAACAATAAGGAAAATGCGCCACTGGTGTCACACTGGAAAGAGAAAGGACACTGTGAAAAAGATCTGAGATGGGTCATCCTTGAGAGGATAATAGAACAAACCAGACTAGGAAATAGTAAAAATAGGAGGAAGCAACAGGAACAATGGTTCATGGTAAAATTCAACACAATTAAATGTGGCCTTAACTCGCGAGAAGAGTGGGAATCCCTCATATAATGGGGAGTAAGTAAAGAAAAGCTGGAACTCAATGGACAAATGTAGTGGACCTCTAGAAAATGATATTTACGAACAATAAAGATGCGAGATAATATATCCAATTAATATCAATGAAGGTAGGGGTCAATGGAATTAATGAGTAAGTAAGGAAGATACCCCGGGTCCAAAATACGGTAATTGGTAGGCTCCAGTAACAACACAATGGCTATTGGTCATTCAAGAGAACAGGAAGAGGGATTAATGAATGCTCTTCTTGAAATTAATAATAAAAAACACCATAAAATCTTCGACAAAATTAATCTCTTAAAAACAACTGACCCTACCCTGATAATAGTAGATTGTAGATAAAAAATTAAATTAAAAAAAACTGTAGAGGGACTTCATATAGATATCCGAGCGTGGATCGTTTTAGAAGATGAAATTAAAACAACATAAAATATACAAACTCGTTCATTATAAGTATTAGGAAAAGACATATCAAAAATGCCCGCAACATAAATAGACCGAGAACAGTGGTTTACTGCATGCTACCACGATAAAATAACTAAAACAACACCATCTTAAGATGGCGCCACGCATAACCAGGAGTAAGGGGCAATATGCGCATGTGCGGGATACAGGTGAGACGAATTAATCAATCTACCTCATCTAAACGCGTATATATACAGCGTAGCGCGATTAGTGGCACATGAGGTGATCGAACGAGGCAGAAGCAGGACCTATACCATATAACGGTGAGTCTCTATGACTAATATAATGGCATACTACGGGGGGACCCTTCTCGCTGTTTAGAGAGATGTGGCGGGTTATAGAGAAATGCTGCCGTACCTTTAACACACCCCGCGCACAGAAAAACCCCCCCATTAGAAGTACCGATAGTCACATAAGTAAGAATGGCCAGTACTAATATTTGTATAAAACGAAGGGTCCGCAATATGCACCCTGGTTACAGAGAAATGCTGTCGTAATTTTAACACATAATAATTCAAGTAGCCTGTCATAAAAGGTGCGAGACACGCATAGTAATAAACATGTGCAATTCAGCACATTTTAACCGACTTCCCCGCACATCGTATGCAGGCTGCAGTATTTTTAAAGATAATACAAGATATAACCCTGATGGAGCATATACCGACATGTATATTTATTCTAATAGAACATATCCAGTTCAAGGTGGATTCTATGCTGATGTATGCCCGTTCCAGATACGTTTTTAAAGTTTTGAGGTAAGATGAGATAGCTTTTCTAATGTGGCACACTATTTTAACCCTAACATAGATAAACAGTTAAAAATAATTTTCTGTAAAAGATAAGAAGGGGGAAAGAGCGCGTTAATTAACACCTTTTACATGATATCTCATGTTTAAATAGATAAATACGGTCATTAATGAAGGAACCTAGAATTTTCGCCATCAACATAACAAAATCCGGAGTAACTTCCCACTTATTCACCAAATAGTGGCTGCAAGGTAAACAGGGGAAAGATATACATGAATGGTAAACCTAGGAAGGTGGGAAGATGAATAAAGAAATGGACATCAACTCTAAACAGTGTTATGTGTTTCCGCTTATATTAGAACTTCCATAAACTGGGATAAAGAAGACTTAAGTATCATCATTGAGAAACTAGGGAGATAAGAGGCCCCTGGTTTCCTTTTCTTCAAGTTTACATTTAAAAGGTAATTATACCCGATACATAAGTAAACGATTATTTAAGACTCATATGGAAATAAAGTCTTTGAGAAATGCAACCTGTGTTTCCATTCAGAGCGACCGGGAGATCATCCTCGGAAGTTGACAGCTTATCCCACCTACCACATCGTATATGATACACAGTTTCAATGCCCTATGGTAAGCACGGATTATATGGATAATAGCCCAGGCACTTGGAACCTAGGGTGGTCCTTAGGGGGATAGGGGCTGCAGTGGATTATTTAACCCCCCTCCCCACCTATGATCTCCACACTAAAATGACAACGGAGGGAAATGACAATATGCCATACTTGTCAGGTTGTATGTAAATGACCTATAGGGAGGCTATCAATATGACCTTCAGGCAAGGAACATGGTACCAGGTGGTAGTAACGTTTTTTCGGTAAAGACCACAAAGGAGATACAAACTCTTTTCCTACCTATGTAAAGACTAGAACATGTACACCGACAACAGTAGTGGATAGTAAACATATGCAATAGACAAAGATCAGATTGTGTCATAAGAATATATACACTCATATAATGAGTGGATCAGACAGAACATGTAGAATACAAACAGCGAATTATGTAATTGTACCAAAAACCATACAAAACAGTTATACTTTGCTTTTCCCTATGCATTTACAGAAAGGGTGTAAAGCTACATTCTCTGAAGCCGGTGACCCCTAAAGAAACGGCAAGTCCTGAGGAAGGTGCTACAATATCTTTTTGTTCCTTGCACCGAAACGCGTCGACGCACTTTTTTCTATGTAGAATCCAAAGAAAGGTCTAGTGAGCAACTGATATGCACGCATAAGTGGTACTTTTGACGTCACTGTCTAACTATTTAATGACCTCTGGATCCAGCTACCATAGGTGGTAAAGATATCAGTTAACCACAATTTATAGGGGTTTTTTATTTCTGTTATATATTCCACTTTGTGACCAGTTACAATTTTCAGTTGTAAATGCTTTTTATGATGTATATTTTGGGCGTGTAATCACCTATGTTAATGTTAGTATGTATGTGATTAATTGTAATGATTTGTTGTGATTTGTTGCCTTGTGTTTTTAAAGAAAGCTTCCCTTTCAAGGATTACTCTTTGAAATTTTAATTTGTCAATTGATATGTATTGTTTTATATTTCAATTAAAAAGACTGTGAACGTTCGTATTTTAGTGTGGAAATTTAAATTCCTTTTTCCAATTAGTTGATTCCTTTTTAATTTGAAGATTGAATGCATAGACAGAGTGGTGCGTAAGTTCAATAGTCTATACTCGAGTGTGTACCCAGGGATTTCCCTTTGACTAGCATAGCAGCTAATCCTTAAATTGTAAAGGGAGATGTCATAATTAAGCCGGGCGGTGAACTCTGCTCCACTCGCGGAGTTTGCGGAGTTTCCCACACTCGAAAAACTCCGCTTGTGTTCACCAATGTCAAGTAGACAAGCGTGAGGAAAATCAACCTCCCGGCGAGATTTTTCTTCGTTCACGATTGTCAACATCAAGTTGGTGAGCGCGATATTTCTCCACGCGAGGTGGTCAGGTTTCTCATTACAAGTGGTCGCGTATGCTCGAGACCGCTCATGATGAGAAACTGCTTGTTCGCGTTGAGAAAGCTGCTGCTCGAGTCTAAATCTACTCGAGCAGCATAAAAGAGAAAGAAGAGACCGCTTGCACTGGGCACGGTGGCGTTAACAATGATTGCACAGTGAGGACAAGCATGTGCAATGTGCAATCACTGCGAACTGCATTTTTCTATGGAACTCAGCCGCTTGCGGAGTTCTGCGGCGTTTTACACTTTGATTAGCTCTGTGTAGTGCAACTCCATGAACTCCGCCATGGTTAGTCAACATAAAAAAGACAATGGAGCCTAACATCCCTCCCCTTGCTACTGAGAAGTAATATTATATGTTAGTAGATCTATGAGCTTTGTCAGCAGACCCCATACCTTAGCCTATCAATGGTAGATCTACATCATAGGGGCTGTCTAGCTCTTCTCCCTGGAAAGGTCCCTATTCAAGTGTGTCACACCAAATTTGTGTACCCCACTAAAAATCAAAGTGCATTGTCCAAACAACAGCTGCATCGGTATTTTTGACTAAGGGCTAAGTAATGGCCAGAACAAAATAACAAGTGGCAATGCTGTTCGACCTTGCACATAGAGTGTGAACACAGCAATGCATTCTCATGTGAAAGTAGTCATTGAAATATTGCAAAAAATAAAGACATGTGGTAGCATCTGAAAAAGCAGCAGGCAAGCTGCAACTTGCTCATGCTAAGTTAGTGAAAAATGACAATGTCCCCATCAGCCATGTGACAACCTCCCCTTGGCCACATCTTTTGCTCTCTGCTAAGACAGAAATGAAAAATAAGCAGAGGCAAAGCATCTAAGTGGTATTCCAATTAGGATAGTCATGAAGCTGAATTAAACATTTGTGTATTGCAAGAAGCTCACATTTCGCCAATTAGGCACTCAAAAACCCATACATTCATAGGTAGTCCTCGGAAACTAAAATGCGGCACGAAAAGCGGAAAGCCATGAACTCCAGAATGTTGTCTGTTTCCTTCCATATTAAAAAGGGATGCCATCCAGTTTAGTAGATTGAATGAGCACACATGCTTCTCATATTCAGCGGCTCTTAGGAGCATGCCAGGGCAACCTGCGTTAACTTCGATGAAACTCCGATCAATGAGGTGCTGCACACACGCGCAGGTCCTCAAGTCTGCTGTTGGTCCAAGCAGAGGATTGCCCAACAGGCATCTACCAATGGTACATGCCAGATCGTGGGCCTTCAAAGGACCCAAAAGCAGATCGTAATCCAGGGCAGCGTGTGTGGTACTGGAGAGGCAGACATGAAGGGCCCATTGAAAAGGGCAACAGAGGCAGTGGATCACAGGTTGACCGCAGATGAAGTAGGCATAACTGAAGGTCAGCCAATAGTCAATGGCAAAGGACGTCACTGGCATAGAACCAAAAAGCTGCTACATTTACACGGTACAGCTTCAACTGGACCGGGTTTGGCAGTTCCACAAACTGAAGCTCCATTACGAAGTAACAATAGGAGAACCAGCACGCCGCTTGTCAACAGGAGCACCAAGAGACACCCTCTGAAGGCGCTTGGAAAAAACGATTGAATAAAGGCCGGAATTACTCCAAAAATAGTCTGAAAGGAAAAAACAAGGTTGGATCCCATGAGTTTAAAAAAATGGGCAAGGCCTTCTGTATCTGATGCATTAAATATTTGGTGTATTAATTCTCCACAATGGAGTAGGAGTTTCTTGTTTAGCAGTGAGTGTATCTCACTTGCGGTTCTTGCCGCCTGCAATACAAAGGTCTCGCGAGCTGATGTGAGAGGCACTTCTTGCTGAAACAAAAGCGCTACTTTGTCTGCTTAGTTTATTGAAATCTGTTCTCAAAGTGGAAATGGTAGGCAAAGCGAACTATCAACAATTCCATGCGGGTGGAAATAGAACATTGCTGCAACATGTAACATGTTGTGAAACCATTACTATATACGGGATGCCCACCAGTGAGCCGCAGCAATCGTGTTTTTTTAGAATACAATAACTGTCATTAGAAAGCATAGTTAGTACAGGAATAATAGCTGGGATAGTGGTACCTTTTAAAAAACAAGCTAGATTAGGTGCCGAAACTTTACAGGCACCGTGCAGCTTATCTTGTTAACAGACTAGGGATTGTCCTACTGTGGAATCGCAGTCCTTCCCAGTTAGGAATACTTCCTTATCTTCACGCTGACATCTGTAAGTGAAAGGTAACAACCACAATTCATGAATAAATGTACTGCTATGGGGCTCAAACTTACCTACCAGAAAGTGTTTCATGCAGGCTGTGAACTTTAGCCTAAACCTAGCACCGGAGGCAGCTCTCCTCCGTGGGTTCCGCCAGATTGGGTCGGGAGCCGGCCGAGCAGTCTAGTGCTCTGCCCCTCCCGCCCTTTCCTCCTTAAATGGCTCCCCTTACCAGGAAGCGCAGCAGACAAGCGGAGCGGGCGCGCCGGCGGCGCGCCGAACCCGTGCCTAGGGCCATACCCCCTGCCTCTCCCAAGCCAAGTATCACGCTCAGACAGGTTTACGATAGAGAGGCGCTATTGGCCTTAAACAACAAGTCCTCCACAAAGGGTTGTGAAGCAAGGGAACCAGGAACCAAAGCCCTTTTTAAGACCTCCCATTGCGCCACCTGTCTACAAACGTTGCCTAAACTTCTCTGGCAACCTATTGCACCCCAAGGGAACCAAAATACTGTTCCAATCAGGAAAAAAGACCCACCGGTTAATTGCCTTCTTCTTAACACGGGGTCTTTAGTCAAACACAGCTTGGAGGTTGCAGAGCTAATCCAGGATGAGGATATAAAAATAGCATTTATCACTGAGTCATGGACTGATGCAGCGTCAGGTCCTGACATAGTCAAAGCCACCCCTCAGGATTTTGTTTGTCACACCCAAAACAGGAACAAGAGAAGAGGGGGTGGTCTAGCTATCGTCTATCATAAAAACATCAGAGGATCCTTTCAATCCTGTCCTGATGGCCTTGACGAGTCACTGCTTTTCAACTTCACTCTTTCAGACCATTTATCCTTTAGTGGCTGCCTTGTATATAGCCCCCCAGGTACGAAAGCCCAATTTCTAGTAACACTGAGTAGAGTACTCGAAGCTGCAGCATCTACCCAAATGTTCACTCTTCTGGGTGACTTTAATTGTCATCTGGAATGTGATGCAGACACAGACACTCGAGAGCTAATCGACCTACTACTGGGGGTTGATATGAATCAACAAGTATCTGACCCTACACACAAAGCAGGACATACCCTAGACAGGATTTTCTCAAATCATCCCAGTCTAAATGTGACATCGGTTCTACCAGTCTCTTGGTCAGATCACTCAGCGATTTACTTCACGATTTCCCTCACTACCCCAGAGAAACTACCTAGCACCAGAAATGCTCCGAGACAGGTTAGAAAATGGAAGAACATCAAAGGGGACAAGCTGGAAGACTTCCTTAAAAACTCCCTGACCCCTCTTTCCGACAATGTGGAGGAAGCAGCTAGGTCCTATACAGCTTGGCTGGACCATGCTTGCTTACTCTTGGCTCCCCCCAAAACTACCTACTCCACCCGGGCAAGTCCCGCTGCTCCCTGGTTTACAGAACAAATCAGGGAACATAAAATACGGTGTAAAAAGCTGGAGAGGATCTGGCGAATGAATTATAGTGATTCAGACAAGCAAATCCTTAATTCAGAGCAAAGACGTTATAAAGAAACAATGTTACAAGCAAAAAAGGCTTTCCTTACAAAACAGATAGAAGAAGCCAGCAATACCCCCAAAGAATTATTTCAAACGGTCTCATCTTTAGCAAACCCAAAAACTACAGAAATTCCCCCTAGTCTTCCACTCTGTGAAAGTTTGGCCACCTTCTTTCGAGAAAAGGTAGAAAACATCTTCTTTTCCCTAGACAGCCTAGTTAAGACACCTCCCTCGAGGGAGGGCCCGGAGCCATTCAGCTCTTCGGTAACACTCCAATACTTCCAGCCCATTACTAAAAAGGAAGTAGTGAGGCGCCTACTAAAAATTAAATCAGGCTCCCCTCATGATCCTTGTCCTACTGCAATAGCCAAACTAGCCCCAGACGTCATTGCAAGTGGACTTACTCCTCTTTTTAATCAGATGCTGGAGAAAGGGGAATATCCATCCAGATGGAAGCGAGCCTCCATCCTGCCCCTGCTAAAAAAAAACAATCTAGACAGCACCGAGATGAATAACTATCGACCGATCGCTCGACTTCCACTCCCCGCTAAAATAATGGAAGGTAGCCTGAATGCACAACTAAGCGCCTTTTTAAAAACAGGGGATCATCTTGACCCTTCCCAACACGGCTTTTGTGCGGAACACAGCACGGAATCCGCCCTGATAAAATCAGTGGAAGACATCAGGCAGGTGATGGATGCAGGAGGCAGAGCGGCCCTTATTCTGCTGGATCTCTCCGCGGCCTTCGACACGGTCCACCACAATTTGTTGGTGGACCGGTTGAGGGCCTGTGGAATTCAGGGAAAGGCACTAAAAATCTTACAGGCCTTCCTGTCCGACAGAACCCAGTCAGTGGCCCTAGGAGACCATGAATCGCATTCATGGTCTTCCTCGAAGACAGAAGTACTGCTCTTTGGAGCTAGGGATAACTTCTGGTCCCCGAGATGGTGGCCAGATGAAATGGGACCTCTCCCCTCGCCGGTGGATAAAGCAAAAAACCTGGGCATAATGGAGGACAACTCCTTGTCCTTCAAACCCCAGATTAATGCACTTTCTTCCTCCCTGCATTATACCCTTAAAACCATCAGAAAAATTCTCCCATATTTGGAGAAGGAACACAGGAAAACCATTGTTACAGGTCTAGTGCTTTCACGCCTGGACTATTGTAACAGCTTGATGTTAAACGCCCAGCAGAGTGTTCTTAATAAACTCCAACTATTGCAGAACGCAGCCGCCCGCCTGATCACCGATACTCCCAAATTCGCATCGGTAGCTCAGGACCTGGTGACGCTACACTGGCTGCCAATTCGTAAGAGAATTGCTTTTAAAGCACTATGCATGGTCTTTAAGGCCCTACATGATATGGGCCCTAGATACATGAAACTGCTTTTCCGCTGGCATAAACCAGCACAAACCCTGAGGTCGGGGGAATTGGCTCTGGTTACTGTCCCCAGAATGAAAAGAGCTCGTTGGGGAGGCAGGAGTTTCTCCCTTGGGGCGGCAGAGGCCTGGAACAAACTTCCTCTTGCGCTCAGACAATCTCAGGACCTGATGGCTTTTAGAAGAGAACTTAAGACCTGGCTCTTCACCCATTAATCCGACTCACTCATACTAGCTCAACCAAGCCAGCGCCAGGACACCCCCGGGTAACAGAGCGCTCTACAAATGTGTTAAATAAATAAATAAAAATAAATAAATAGTCTGATGACAGTGAAATAAACTAATGCATTAACCACACAGCTGAATCAGTCTCTGGTACAGAAAATGGTAACCGTTCTAACTGTTCAATATGTAACAACGTGTATGTTACATCTTTCATTGACATTAGTTTCTGTTTATCAGTTAAATTAAACAGGAATAGCACTGCAGAAGCATTCAAATAATCCAATGACACTTTTCCATTTTTTAGGGTTTGCAATGTGCAGGCAAATCGCATTACAGAATGTTACTGATTCTGACCATGATATAAAACAGACACTTCATGTTGAACAATGTCAATGACCATTGATGCAATATTATACAAAGTATATATACAGGACAACAGTGTATTAATGCGGTTTTGTACCACTGCAAGTTCTTTTTCTAAATTAGCTTGGTCAATTTGTTGGAGATGAACCACAGCTTCCACTGCGATAGCTTCCAAAATTAATTGTGTGCTGAATAAACTAAACGTTTTGTGCGAGAGGATTTAGGAACAAAAAGAAAATCATCCAGATTGATGTCACCTGACAAAAGAGACATGTGTTGTTTCACAGACGACAGAGTGGAATGTTCTAACCATTGCTGACACAATGTATCCACTAAATATGTGGAAACCAAAAGCGAATGTGAGAAACGTGGATCAGGTTGTGTAAACCCCTGTGTGGTTTTCAGAAAAAGCAGTTGGCATGCATTGGAGCTCATTGGCCACAATAACCATCTCAAGGTGTCAATGGTAGAGGAGTTAATGTTTGCATTTTTCAACATGGAAACCAAGTCTTGAATTGTGTAGTTGGTGTGTGTTTGCCTTGTGCCATACTCAGCTAACAATGGACTCAAGGGAATATTTAGATTCTTGGCCGTGGCTAAACCAAAATAAATAGTCTGTTGCACTGTGTCATTTGAAAATAAAACCTCAAATGGATTCGAAATCAATTGTGCCTTCTAGTAATCATAACCCTTCACAGACAAATCATTCCTAAAGGACATGGAGTAAACTAATTTAGTGTGTGACAACATGAATTTAGTCAGTGGTTGCATCTTTAATGTATAGAAGTAGGATTGAGGGTCTGAAAGATTGTAGCCTGAGAAATATATAAATTTACTCCGTGGAGTCTTTGATCTACCCTGTAATGGTGTTGGACAATGTTACTTCTGTGTAAAATCAAAAAAAGGTCTCAAAGTATTGGTCTTTTGTAAATAATTATGTGCATAATTAAATGTTGATAACAAAATAAATCTGCATAATTTGCCAAATTCAAATACAAATCTTCAGTGTCAAAAGCAGCATAATATTTTGAATCAGAAATGCATGAGGCACCTGAGCTTCCCAGTGATCCGAGTGTATGTCAAGTGTATGTCCAGTGACACCACATCTCCTATTGAAATGCAGAAAACATATGGAATGTTTAAAAGTTTGGCCAGGCCATGGTTATCATATGAACCTTTGTCCCAAATGATGCCTTCAGCAACAGGGAATGTAGAAATGTTCAAAAGGGCTTGATTTTTTTTCATTATATGAAAAGATGTATGAAGAGCTAGAGCCCCTTCAACCAATTTTACTGCAGAGCATTCAGGCAAATAAGGGCCATTAATGAGTAGAAAAAACACGGTCACAAACCCAATCCACATGAAGAGGAATATCAGCACCATCCAGATGTAAGTCCACGGTGGTGTAGAAAATAGAAACCTTCTCAGGAGTCCCACTGATACTTGGTCCTTTTAAACCAACAAAGAAGAAATTGGCACAGAAGCTGAAATATAAAAGAGCATCTTTATTAACCTCAAATGGGTGAGACTACGTCACACAGAAGCCTTAGCAACTGAATGAGGCAGTCTGAGGAGTAGAGAAAACAGAGGCCTTATATATGCTTAGGGTTACATAGTCATCATTAGATCAAGGGGAAGTCCTGGCACATGTAAGCATGCAAAAATGACTAAGATGGGCATACACGATCTGCTTGCTCAACAAAGTGGGAGGAGAGTTACTTCTCCATACAGCAGCAAAAATAGCCTGCCAGTTATACTAGAGAAGCAGGTGCATTCTACTAGCTAGGCCCTTGTGGGCATATGCAAAGGTGGAAGATGCTAAACATAGTTTGTTTCTAGGCAGATTACAAGAGCATTCAACACTGAGAGAGGACAGAGCACATGGCGAGCATGTGGCAGCACAATGCCTAACTAAAATGGCTGCCAGAAATACAAAATGGCTTTCAGCTCATGTTAACAAATCCCTCCAATATTTAACAGATGGTCCTTTTAGCATGAGCTAAAGACATTCCTATGATCCAGTAGGAACATAGAAAATATTTGCACATTAATTTTCATACATTTATCAATATCCTAATTCATTGCTAGGTGGGCATTTTCCATTCCAAACATTTAATTAAGCGGGTACATGTAAGGTATAATCAGGAATACAAAGGGAACAAAGCATCGGGTCATAATTAACATACAGATAGGAGAAAGTAATGACCACTATCACAAACAGAATTATCATTTTTCCTAGTCGTAAGGAAAAGGAAATCCTAAAATCATCTAGTAAACATTTTTAGTGCTTTTATGCATTTCAGTGACTATTCGTTTTAATTTCAGAAAAGCCAACAACACATATCTAATAAAAACATTTTCCAATTGACTTTTATATTTTCCTTTTATGAGGGCTAGAACATCAATCATATCTGGGACCAGGAGGACCACACAGGGCCGTAGGAAATAGGACGAAGAGTTGCAAAGAGCTGCTCCTCCTCAAAAATGGGACGAATAAAGGGGTACAATATTGACAAAAAGAAGAAGTCCTTGGGGAAATTGAAGCTGCTGTACAACCAAGCCAGAAGGGAGTCTTCTCCCTGTGTCCGTTTGAGCCTCACAGGCAGGCTCTTGTTGTTTACACGGTTGAGACAACTCGCAACTCAAGAATCACAGCCCAGTATCAAGGAAAAAAAAGTCTCTTCTTTCAGGATAGGGCAGTCACCCACCAGGCAAATGCTCTTCACTATCCTGTCCAGTGTCTCAGGCAGTGCACCAGTTTTCTTCACTTCAATCTAACAGGCACCAGAGACACAGCACCTGTACCCTAATCTCAAGTCCTTCCCTAACTCCTGTATTGCTCTGCTGGCGCACTGCTCATTCGTTGAGACCACACATTACATCCAGTGTACCCAGGTATCTCTTGACCAACAAACAAAGGAGCAAGCTTGCATTCATTTTAGGACCAGGATTCAGAGGCCTGATGCTAGGATCTCTGAAGCAACCCTTGTTTCAAAAGTGGTCACATCAAGTAAGGCCTCCTCACCATTCTGGTCGGTCTATGACTCTCAGCTGGGCATGATCCACGATTTCTCCTTCCTGATTTGTGACCCCGTCTTTCGCCCAAGACAGTGGCAGGGGTACACACTTAACATCCCAGGGCTTCTGCCTTCACTGAGGTCCTAGTTGCCAGCAATGCCTGTGCTGGTTACCTTCACTTTGGCTTCAAGCTGGACTGGTGCTGACGCTGACCCCCCAGGCTGAATCTGATGTCCGGGCCCCTCTGGCAATGGTTGTAAGGCAGCAAATATCTATTGGTGGACAGATCAAAAGGTCTTTAGACAAGGCACAGAAACAGTCTATGAACAGAGAGGATAGTCTTAGAATACTTCCTAGTCTTGGGATGCCCCATATATTAGCAAGGCACCCAAGAACCACTTTCATCTATTTATGAGGAAGAAAAAAAAACAACAGCCTGGACCTATTGGCAAGTATAAAAGGAACTCTTTGGTGAACTGACAAAAACAATAAACATCACCCAATCCCAAGCAGCCAAGGAAGTCTGTATTAATTTACTAAATTCAGAGGAAAAAGAGAAAAGCAACACAGACATACTCTAAATCCTTACATTGGTGTATTCCTGTGTACGAATCTTAAAACCCTCAAAAAAGGAAATGTTCTACACTTTTGCTCATAAACTTTACATTACTTGTACAGGACTGCAGACACCTCTAAATGATTCTTCTTAATAAAAGCACCTACATTGTACGTTTTAGGACCATGCTCTCATGTTATAGGAGCAGCAGGAAAATCTAAAACTGCTAATTTAACAGGGTTCTTATTTATAAAACAACATTTCCTTCAAAAAATGTTTTGCTAAGGATCACATGGGCATCTTCCCTGCATTCTACTTTTCATGATCCAAACTATGCAACACCAGCTCTAATACGTACTAGCTAATAAAAAACTAGCAATGCCCTTGCAAAACTATGTAGCATGGAATAACATACAATAATGGTGTTATCACCGAAGAATTTTAGAACCAAAACTACCCACATCTAGCTCCCCTTAAAGGTCAAAATAAGGGAACAACAATCTAGACTACTGAACCTGTCATAATTTCATCAAACAGGATGTGCAGTAACATAATATAAATGTTTTCATTTTAATAATGCTAACAATGTTTAAAACAGTATTACTAAACAGCCAATTAAATGTCTTATTGCTATTTCACAGACAATTTAGACAGGCTAAAAAAAATGTGAGAAAAGGAGAGAGCAACATACATATTACCTAGCCTTAATTTGTAGAGGAGCTAGCCTCCTTCTCCCATTTTGACAGTAGGAAACCTGAAACAGGTTTCACTTCTGTCAACACTATCAACCCCTATTTGTAGCAACTGGCCATAAACAAAGTTATAGGAGGTACATAGCACTTTTGAGGAAGTAAAACATATGAATACCCAAACCCCAATCCTTTTAGCAAATGTACAAATGTAACATGAGGGTGAATTAATTCAAACTAAATCCCATTGGCTCACCCCTAGTAGGCACCACACTAAAAGCATTAGTGCTGTATAAATGGCCAAGCTCACATATACAATTGTATTGTGGTATATTCATATGAGTGCATAAAACTTGCTTTTGCCAACAAAGAAAATTAAGCACAACTCCTCCTTCTTTCCCTGCGCTACCATCTTGTCTTTCAAAAAGTTTCAGAGGTCAAAATGTCAAAGCAGAACTTGCTCTGGTAGCCCTGTCAGGCCTCTAAATATAGAACTGACTTTTAACTCTTCCCAGCTGTCCTATTCTGTGGCAAAATTTTCCTTGCAGCTTTCCCTATTCAAAGTCACCCTGAAAACAGAAAGCTGACTCATTCCCCTGTTTGTCAGTTTAATAACTTCTGCTGGTTTTTTATTTTCAATTATAAGCAGTGTGCAATATACTTTTCTAACAATATATAAGTCAGCTATTTGTATTATACCTAAATATATGCATTTACTGAAGCCTAAGGCACTTTAAAAGCTGCCCTGAACAGAAAATAATGCTGTTTAAATAGTGAATTTTGGCCAATATTGACTTTGATATTTGGGGCACTTAAAAATGAATATCCTATAACTTTTTTGCATACTAGTCATCCACAAAATGTTCTCTAGATAGCCCAGGTGTGAGAAATCATAAATAATCATATTTACCGTTATGAGTTTTTGATGCCTGCGCAGAGTGAAATTCCATATGCAAATATCCTCATTATGTGGTACAACACAACTTATTTATTTTAATGCTAGGAGGTCACAGTATGGATATTTAGCTTTATAAATATAAAAAACGAATTTAAAAGCACTTAATTTTTAAATAATTTTTCATAATTAATACAAAAAAATGTTAATCAAACCAATCATTTTTGATAATTCCTCAAAGGAAAAGCAAGCTTCATTCCTTGCCTATCATATTTAGACGCATTCATTCAGAAGCCTAAGCACAGAAGCCTAACTTGAAACATGAAACATATTTGCAAACAAAACCCACTGCACACTACATTAAAAGTTTTAGCATATCAGATGTCTCAATGGACATAAAAGTTCGAGTTTTCATGGACCAAGAAGGGGAACACCAGTGTTTCGGCTCCTCTTTTAATGTTCATACATAGCCAGCCGACACGTGTTTCGTCGCAGGGAAACACTTTTTCCGCGACTCCTCAGGGCTGGGGAGGATACAAAATTACAGGATGGAGTACATAGTGTTTATACAGTAATGCTGCACATTAAGTTGTGACTGTATTCGGTGCAATCGTGAAGTGTGGGTGAAGATGTGATCATACGTAAATACACAATAGTGGATGCACTAAAAAACCAACCCTCATACCGGTGTGAACGTCACAGTTGTGGGTACAAGCGAGGGAGTGGAAGGACGGTGAATATATAAGTGTTGTTTTGAAAATTGGTGACATCTGCAAGTTCATTTACCAGAAAGTCGTGAGAAGAGGGTAAGTGATGGGATTGGTTCATAATCTTTCAATAACATAAGACAAGTGGTTTTCACACTGTGAGGCGGGAAAAAGGTGATCAAGATGTCGATGTCTTGCAAGATCTCTAAAAATTAGAGTGGTGGTGTACATCCTACCTGTTGGTGGTCTGAGTTGGACCACAGGTCTGTAATGCCACAGGAGGAAGAAAACAGAGAAAGAAAATACCATAAGGGTATATTCGAGTGGTGGGTGAGATTTACACAATAGAAATGGAAGTCTATCTGTGTGGGGAGCACGGAGAGAAAGAATTAAGTTCAAAAAAGGAACTCACCGCAGTGCCGGTGATAATTCCGTCCCGGCTCTGCTCGAGACCGGGTTGCGTCTTTGTACAGATATAAATTCCTTAGTCACGAAGTATAGTTCTCCAGCGAGTATTTCGAGATACTAAATGGAGGGAATTGGAACCGTGTGAGGCTTGAAGCAAATGTGTTAGGGATTAGCGTGCTCAACAAGATTTTTCAAAAACCGAAGTTTTGTTTATCAGTTCGGCTCACCTTTAATTAGTGGTTTCGCTTGTTAAGAAATAATCCAAATCGTTTGATTTAGCTTGAGTTCTAGTCCACGTGTGTTGAATGCAGACACTGTGTAGACTTCTGAGGGATAACACCCTTAAGAGATGATGATAGTTTTGTCCACGCGAAATGTAGAGAGATATGAAGGAAAAAGGAGAAAATACCATATTGTAAGACGAGAGGTTCTTGCTTGTGCTTGTATGCTTATTAAGTGTATCTTATTTTTGTAAGAGGCTCTGGTGATTGTGACTAAATTACAGATCATGGTTGGGATATTGAGATCATATAATAATGACACTAAGAGCATACAGCTGCATTGTATCGTGTTACGGACCATAGATCCCGATTGTGTCAGTCTACATAGTGAGGAGATCTCGTGTTTGATTTAGGCAGGAAAGCTAGCTTTAACGTGGGTTCACACGGGAATCATTCCCACAATCCCGCCTAACTTAGAAAAGTACTTTAAGTAGATATCTTACCCGTAGTGCGGGATGAAACGCCGACAGTGCGAGTGTTCTCGATTGTGGTTCCGGGTGCGGTCACATGTTTAAGGGACCCGGAAGTAGTTTAAGTAGTCACGAGCGAAAAAGGACCCGGATTCGGGTAACTGGAGCGTCAACCTGCGATACGATCGGATTGCAATTCGATATTATTAAAATATCATAAAAAAAGGGGTGAAATAGCGGCGTTTGTCAATGAGCCGTTAGTCAATGTAGAAATGCTGTGAATGATGTGACTCAGTGTTGCATGCAGATCGGAGACGTATTCAACATGCAGCATATCACAAGTTATTGTTGACAGTATCAAGAACATTTAAAGATAGAACATTTAGACAATTCTGCCAGCGATCGTATTCTGTTGTACATTTCTAAGACATTTAAAATATTTTTCATGAACCTTCATTTTTTAGTTTTTCGTTTGTGGACAAATCATTATCAATTAAGGCAAATTCTTAAAAAGGTTGTTAGAACATTTAGACAATTCTGCCAGCGATCGTATTCTGTTGTACATTTCTAAGACATTTAAATTATTTATCATGAACCTTCATTTTTTAGTTTTTCGTTTGTGGACAAATCATTATCAATTAAGGCAAATTTTTAAAAAAGGTTGTTGAACATTGATTTACCTCTATCTATAAAGAGTCGCTACTTTATAACCTCATGTGCGTCACATTGTAAGTCCCATATAATATGGTGTAATCGGTCAGGTTAATCCACATAAATGTGAAAAAGAACAACAGCATGTTCATGTAGCAATGACAATACACATAAAAAAAAATTAAGCGAAATTTCTTGAGGTTCTGTCATGTTATATTATATTCATTAAACTGAGGACTGCAATAAACACAGGGTGTGTTCAATTAATCACCTAGGAAATACTGCATCTCCTGGTCAAAATTCAAACCGTGGTCCACGGTTCGAAGACGGAGAATCCAAGTGGCCTCCAGACGTCTAAGTTTAAGTTCCCTGTTGCCACCTCTTATTCCTAGTGGAACAGTATCTATCCTGTAGAAGGATACTCGTTTATCGATACTCTGGTCAAAGCATGCAGCCGCATGCAAAGCTACCGGGTACCTCAGATCTTGCTTGTGAATAGCTCTGATGTGTTCTGCTATTCTGTCTTTCAGGGGGCGAATGGTACTGCCCAAATATATTTTCTTGCAGACACATTCAATAATGTATACTACAAAACGTGTTGTACAGTTAATGTTTGCCTTGATGGTGTACCTATTTCCTTTTATGTCATGGAATTCTTTTGTCTTATGTTTAGCCCATCGGCACATGGAGCAGAATCCGCATTTGAAAAAGCCTATATTCTTTGCTGTGAGCCAAGAGTTGGATGTCGCATCCCGAGGAATAGTGGGACTGAGTCTGTTTTTCAGAGTTTTCCCTCTTCTGTATGTGATTTGTGGATGCTCTCCTATGTACTCTTGGATGCTTTCATCAGCTCTTAGAATGCTCCAATGTTTTGCAAAACTCCTGCGGAGTGATCTGTGTTGGCTGTTGAAGTCAGTTATCAATCGGATTCTTTTGGAATTGGTTTCTGTCTCTACGTGCTTTTTCTTGAGTGTGTCTGCTCTAGTAATCTTCTTGACTCGTGTAGTAGCTTTGTTAAGTAGATCGTCTGAGTAGCCTCTTTTTTTGAAACGTGTTTGCATTTCTCTCAAATTGTAGTTAAACTCTCTGTCATTGCTACAATTCCTGCGCGCTGTCAAAAATTCACCATAGGGAATGGTGCTGATTTGGTGAGGAGGGTGGGCGCTCTGCGCATGTAAGATCGCGTTACAGGCGGTGCTTTTTCTAAAAAGTCTGCTGTTTAGTTTGTTGTTGGAAATATAGATTTCCAAATCAAGGAATTCAACTCTTTCTGTGCTGGCTTTAATGGTGAAACTCATGTCCCATGTATTGTGATTCAAATGTTTGTGGAAGTCCATTAAGAGGTCATGCGTGCCGGACCAGATTAAAAAACAGTCGTCTATGTACCTTCCCCAAAAAACTATGGAATCCACAAAGATTGCACCCTTCGTGCCCCAGATGAGGTCTTTCTCGAGTGCACCCATGAACAAGTTCGCGAAGGAGGGGGAGAATTTAGAGCCCATGGCTACGCCTTTAATCTGTTTGTACCATGAATTGTTAAACATGAATACATTATTCTTCAAGATGAGTTCCATCATAGTAGCCAGCATATTAGTATGTTGCCACATAGTGGCTGGTCTGTTGTGTAAGGCCTTGGTGACTGTCTCTAAACCTAGTTCTGGTTTGATGCTGGTATATGAAACATATTTGCGCCACTTTTTTAAAAGGACAATTATTTAACATCAGAACCACGAATATGCTTATAAAAAAAGGCTTTAAGAAAGGAAATCCTTACGTTAAATGTTTTCCTGTTATCCTAAATAATTAACCTATTTTTTTAACTTTTTAAAACAGGAGTCTGAAATGCAGGATTTTACCCCGTGTTTTAACTGACAAAATCCTGGCTGAGTCAACATTCCTGTCTCTCCGTAGTCTACAATCAAAACAACAGCTGCTGCTAAGCGGGCAGGTAAAACACAGCTGAGGAAAGCTTTTTTCAGTGTTGTCTATTTAAAACGGGGCCATTTCAATGCATGTTCTATAATATGTGTTTAGTTCAGCAAAATACAATTTATTCAGATGATGTGTTTGCCTGGTAATATCTAATATAATGTATCTAAGGAAAATGCTTTATAATTGTTTATTTATTACAAAATACACACATTCGTTTTTGAGACCTATTTAATTCCTATTGAATGTGAATTCTAATTTTCTCTTTTAAGCATTAGCAGTTTGTACATTGGCATAGTTGCTTACTCTCTAATTTAAATAGTTACATATATTTATTTAGCATATCATATGGTTCATTTCTGGATTTTTATTTAATTTTTATTTAATATTAATTAAATGACATTTTGCATAACAGACTGTTGACAGCAAGAAAACACAAACACACATTGAGCTCATTCCAGACATACACAGAAGGGGGTAAAACACTCAGAATCACACAACACAGCGCGCTCAAAAGCCATTATTTCACAAATAGTGCAATTGCTATTTACTTACAGAAGTATCACTAATGTGAAAACCCACAAACAACATAGACATTCAAACACACATTTAACACACAGATCAACACTTAAGACAGAAACAAAGGACAGCCCACAGAATGTTCTTAAACCAAAACATTTGTGAATGCTAGTTTTAAGTCATATTTACAAGAAGCGCTTCTCAATAGTATTCCAAAAGAATTTAAAAAAAAGTAGCCCAACAAACTGTTTTATTTCCAAGAAGCCAAAATACACTCAATTCACTAGCTTTGTCTGGCAGAACACCCAAAAATCGCTCTGCATATCTCCTTTTATAAACGTGCGCAGAATTATGTCCATATTTGAATTTCATGGGATACAGAATCACCAAGTAAGAAATATGTTTTTATACCTAAACCTATCTAGCTATTCCCTCAGGAGAGCCGGCTAATTTAATTCACATCTCACTATGGTACCTCCAAAAAGCAACACATTCTTCGATGTGTGCTTGAAACAGGCATGCCAAAATATTGCAGAATATGCAAATATTATACCAAAAGTAGCGCTTAAGGTACTCTTCGTACGCTGCGCCTTTCAAACAAAGTCAAACAGAGAAAAATCTCCTCATTACCTGCCTACACAAATTGCAATTCGTATATCTATCCCATACAAATCCAAAGTTGGCCAACAACAAATTCCAAAATTCCAAAGCCACAGTAAGCCTTACTAAACTACCTTACCAATCCAAGGCATCAAACCAACAGCAAGTGCCGCAGAACATCTCTTACCAAACAAATGGTTGTCCAAATTCTAACTGGCAAGTTCTGAATGGCCTAACGGTCTTTTTAGAATACTCACGCCAAAAAGGTTCTCAGTCAGGAATGACATCATATGGAGGATCAAAATCAGGAAGACCAGAAATATACTGGACTGCAGAGACAGAGAATCCCCAGAATCTCCTTAGTAGAGTCCTGTCCTGTCCTCCTCAGTAAATTTCTGTCTCCTGACAAGATCACTCCCTTAGATAGCCACTTCTCTGATGAGGTCCACGTTGGAGCGCGATTTGCAGAAAATAGAAATCTTCTCAGGGGTCCCACTGATACTTGGTCCTTTTAAACCAACAAAGAAGAAATTGGCACTGAAGCTGAAATATAAAAGAGCATCTTTATTGACCTCAAATGAGTGAGACTACGTCACACAGAAGCCTTAGCAACTGAATGAGGCAGTCTGAGGAGTACAGAAAACAGAGGCCTTATATATGCTTAGAGTTACATAGTCATCATAAGACCAAGGGGCAGTCCTGGCACATGTAAGCATGCACAAATAACTAAGATGGGCATACACGATCTGCTTGCTCACCAAAGTGGGAGGAGAGTTACTTCTCCATACAGCAGCAAAAATAGCCTGACAGTTATACTAGAGAAGCAGGTGCATTCTACTAGCTAGGCCCTTCTGGGCGTGTGCGAAGGTGGAAGATCCTAAACATAGTTTGTTTCTAGGCAGATTACAAGAGCAGTCAACACTGAGGGAGGACAGAGCACATGGCGACCACATGGCAGCATTTGGCTAACTAAAATGGCTGCCAGAAATACAAAATGGCTTTTAGCTCATGCTAACAAATCCCTCCAATATTTAACAGTGGGACCTGTGTAAGTCTTTTTGAACCAGGATATGAAAAGACAGGTACGTGTAGGGGGTGTTGGCTCAGATGAGAATGAAGAAAACGTGTCAGAAGAAAAGCTGATACAGTCCATTTAATAATCGCTTGGCCCTTGCTGAAACATCAGAAGTAGTGCAGCATCAGATAGATCATGTATGGTGCTCTCGGCAATGTCAATGATGACCTCAACTGGAGGAGAAACATACTCGATGTCTGCATTGGTGGAAGTAGAAGGTAAAACAGGCAATACATTTATTGAAGTTTCCAAATCCCCTTCAGCCATCAGAATCAGTGAAAGATCTTGGTGTGGAATACATGGAGGCATACTATTCAGTATCGGTCATATGGTGTAGCATGACATGTTCAATAGAAATGTAATGATTCTCCTTACGACCAGGCAATGGAGGCAGGATCACAGTGCGGGTACCTTTTGAACCCAAGGACTTTGACCTGTGCATGGTATGATGGACCAAGTTCTTATTTGCTCTACACTTACTCTCACCAGCTCTCTAACTTTAGGAAGCTATCGTGAAAAAGGAATCAGTACAACTGGATCTGCAGAAGAGGGCAAATGGGCTTTTGCTTGTGAATCACAAACTTTTTGTAGATCCTGTAACACAGCACAATGATTATCTACGTCAAAGGTTAGAGCAGCCACCACAACGTCTAGACCATCAAGGTCTGGCACAAACATTTTAATATCAAAGAGCATTTTGTGTGGGGTCTGCCCACCCAGAGATCTTCTTGGGAGAATATTTAGTGCACCTTGAACTCCATATAAATGAGTCAGCCAACCTCTGCCAGTACCTGAGACTCTAGCTGTCAAAGACTGCTTTAAGTCATGGTTCATCTGCTCAACAACTGAATTGCCCAGTATGGAGACGAATATTGTACCTGAATCCCTACGACTTCATCACATCCCAATAAGCCTTAAAAGGAAATGCACGACCATGGTTAGAATGGAAGGTGCCACAGGGAAATGTCCCTACAAAGACACGCAAATCTTCAATGACAGTTCAAACATCAGCACGGAGTTGCTGCCAAACCCAAAGTAATCTAGTGCACTAATCCATTGCAACCAACATATGTTTAAAAGCAGTGTCAGAAGTTAAAAGACCGCAGTGATCAAGATAGATAGTACCAAACGGTTGGACGAGCAAAAGTACAAGGTTTAATTTGTTCACAAATGTCACAAGAAAGTACATAATTGCGTATCTGCCGACATAAACCACGCCACTAGAAACGTTGCTGTAAAAGAGACACTGTCACTGTTACTCCGGCATGTGCAGAAGCTATGCCTTTATGAGCAGCAATGATCAAAAAAATTGTGCGGTCCTCTTTGGGAATCATCTGATCCCCAACGAATAGAATAGTTGCAAATTGGACTTGATCAGAAGACATGCGACATGAATAGCGTGAAGGAAAATCTTGGGGGAGGTCTGTTTCCTCCTTCGTTGCAGCTATAGCTGCCAAAATATCATCATCAATTTTAGTCATAGACCTAGTGACTAATGCTACTGAACAAGTGGCTACTGCAGATCAGCCAGCGAATTACCAACAGCTTGTGATCCCACGCGCTGATGGCCCAAAGTGTGAATAACATGTGTGAGTGGCAAACGTTCCTTAGGTGTGGCCACTTGAATCCAAAGCATTTTATGTTTACTTCGCTACCTTTAGAATGACAAAAATTGTCATTGAAGGATTGTACACAGTAAAATAAATCACACACTATAAGGGTAGAAATATTTGGATCAGCAAACTCAAGAGCCAAAACCAAAGCAATAAGCTCTGCCAATTGAGCTGTGCAATCTCTAAGAGACTGTGTGCACCAACGAAGATTTAAAATCCCCTCCAACAATGGCGCAGGCTGCTGAATAAGCATGTTTAGAACCAATTGCTGGTTTACTTTATTTTATTTATTTATTTAAAGAATTTTATATAGCGCTGGCTCGACCCGAATGTATCAGAGTGCTTTACATTAGGTTCCACAATGTAACAGAAAATGATAACAATTACACATTATGTCAAACAATAATCAATACATTGAGAGAGGAGAGACATGAATATAGGGAGGATACGGGAAGAAATGACAGAAGAGATAAAAGGAAGTCTGTCTAAGGACCGACTGGGTAGGTGACGTCCAAGGAGGGAATCCTCGGTCTGTCTCCTCTATAGCTAAACCAGGTAGCTCCATCGGGCATCATGTGGAAAAGTAAATTTTGCCATGTTCTGTGTCCCTACGTGTCCCCCATCTTATGTTATATGTGCATGATTAATATGCATATGTATTCCCCATGTTTGATTAAAGACGCAATTACAGTTGTGTCCATCTCTAGTATGCCAGTTTCCAGTTCTCGTGAAAGCTACGAGTATTAGGCCTATGTAAAGTTACGTTGCCACGTTTCCCAGTGTGCACGTTATTTCATTGAAAAGTCCCCGTTTCTAGGCCTCAAAAGGGCCCGGACACCAGATTCAGCTCCTGTCTCCTGAGCCCTCGCTGAGGAGCGATACAGCCCCCACCTGTGTTCCTGACCCTTCACTTACTTCCTGCCTCACAGTGCCCGGCTCGGCCTGGCTCTGCCTGCTAGTCTGCCAAGAGTATGTTATGATTCTAGTTATCAGTCCAGCCCTCCTTCTCTGCATTTCTAAGCTACTGAATCGCATCAATAGTTTCCGTCACAGTCTAGCCTTTACGTCTCCATGTAAGAGAAATACTGTATTTATGGTCATTTCATATTCTTCAACACGCACTACATGTAGAATAATGCATGCACCAGTCTTAGAGTCTGTTAGCCTTTACCCCGATAACTTTTAGTTTATATCAACATGTTCTCTAAACATCAGATACTAGATATTGTTTAGGTACATGTCGCCCTGACTCTCCAGACTTCAGTCTCTGCTCCTAGCGCAGAAGTCATAGCCCCCAGCTTCTCCTAGTAACACGTCATTGTTAGTTTGCGCGCACCACTAGGTTAGAGGTCCCGGCTCCTTAGGTAGCCCCCTCCATGTTTCCGCCCCATTTATGACATATTCTGTTACGTTTACATCACATGTCTATGTACACACCTCCTGTTACACCTACTTTCACCCTTATCTTTCGCGACTGCTATTGACCACACCCACTGCTCCGCCTATTGTATGTATTGCAATTGCAACTGTTTAGTATATATGCTTGTGCACTGTTATTAAATGTTACGCCGATCCTTCTTCCCTTGCGCGCTCATCCCAGATCCAGCCCCGGCAGCTGCCGGGCTCTGCCATCCTATTCCTGTGCAGGTTGTCCTGTTCCTGTCCTTATGCTGTATTAAACCTGCAAACTCCTACTACCTCGAATCTTGACTCTTATTTATTGAGCTATCTGTTATTGCTATGTCCAGTCAAACCTAGATCCGGTATTATTTATTTATATACCACATAATGGCGCCCGAACAGGGACTTGCCCTTTCCCCACGCGCCGGTGAAGCCACGTATGCCCCCTGACCCTCTGCAGCCGTGACGGAACTCTTCTGCGCACCGGCAGATATTTCTGCTTCAAGTATCCCTCAGGCCCACGGAGGAGACGGAGGTTGCGGTCCAGCATCCAGACGAGGCGGTGGAGGAACGCGGCGAGTCCCGACCAGAGCCCAAGCCGAGAGTCCAAGGTCCGAGGTATCCGGAGGCCCACCCGTAACAGAAGTCCGAAGTCCGTCTGTCCGGTGTCGAAGCAGTCCAGTCCAGTCCGAGGCCTTCCGTTCTTTGCTGCCCGGTGAGTACCGTTGCTGGGGTAGTATCTAGACAGGGTCAATCTAATTGTCTCTGGTCCGTGGGGTTTGGTGGTACACAGATCCCAAAACGAAGTGTCCACTTCGGTGGATACGGGTCCTGACGTGTCTCTTTATGAGACCGGTAAGTCTCGTATTGTTTCAGCAGTGCATAGTTTCTGTTCTAGTCAGTTCTGTTCTCGAGAAGATTCATGTATTCTGTTTTCCGTATTCCAGGTAGTATTTTGTCAGAACTGTTATTTTAAATGTTCTTCATGTATTTTAATGTCGTGGTATGAGAGTGGTGTAATTATCGTGTTCATTTTGTATTGTATTGTGTCTAGATTACAGTTCAGTCATGCCTTTATTTTCGAAACTACGTCAGTTAAAAACCAGAAAAGGTCTGTTAGAAGCAGCAGTTCCTGTCCCGCCTAGGGACAGTCCAGGTCATTTTATGTATCAGAAGCATGGCATAAGTGCCATATTATATCTAGATTTATGGGTGGAGTACACCAAAGAGTTAGAAGAAAAGTATAGATGGCCCGTATCGGGTACATGGGATGCCGAGTGCATCATGCGAGTAGAAGAAGCATTATGGAAAAAGAAAGCCAGACAGTCACAGAAAGATGCCATCGAGTTATGGCGCAAAGAATCTCATAAAAGAACCGAAAAAGAAATCAGAAAGTCAGAATTAAGTAGAGAATCCTTAGAACGAGCCCAAGAAAGGGAATTAATCGAGATAGGTGAACGAATTAAAACCGAACAGTCAGACAGACAGAGGAATGCCCTCATTAAGGGTATGTATCCTCTTCTTGCCGAGGGCTTGCCAAAAGCGACCCCGGAGGCATCCAGTAATTTTCCGCCACCATTAGTTCCGACCAAGCTACGTCACAAACCGACCGCAGCTGATATTTTCATCTCGTCCTACTTGGACGACACAGTCCCAGAATATGCAAATCCTGTTCTGCCAGTCCCTGTAAATCATGCCATTCCTGCTCCTCCAGACACCGGAGTACCTGCTACGGTACCCCCGGTCCAGCCTACATTACAATTGCCCGCCGCACCAGCACGAAGAGTATCAGTCGATGATACCAGTTTAGGGGCCGCAGGAGGAGGTCCTCCTGGTACCCCGCCACCACACCAACGAGTAACGTTAGTCGAGTTACATGAATGTGCGTTACAGCGTACGCCCAAATATAAGTCCGTTGCAGATATCCGACGAGCTCTTACTGAATGCCGCTATGATCCAGTCGCAGGTGATGATAGTACAGTTATATATTCCATCCGTGTAAGACGGGTGACCGGGTATTTGGACACCCTACCGAATATGAAAGAAGATCTAGACAGAATATATCGTTTCATCCGTACAGGGGATGATCCAGAAAGTATTGGCGAAGCCATGTCTCAAAGGAAAGCTGAGATCCAGCTCATGCTATTAAAATTTCTGATTAATTGTTTAATAAGAGAACAAGATTATCCGACCAAAGATCCGGCCGAAATGAGAATCCTGACAAGGTGGAGTGATAATATAGCCGAGGGTAAACACAGAACTATCAGTAGTATAGAGAGTATGTACAAGAAAATTCGTAAGGAAATAATAAGGTTACACGAACAACGTAAAGCAGCACAAGTAAGCGAGAAAGAGAATGACTCTCCTACGGAAGAGGTAGAGGACGAGAATCCCGCCAGAATAGCGTATGTAGGTAAATCTAGATTTCCAGACCGCCATTCACGCCTAGAGCACAAGAAAGTTTTTCATCATCCAGCACCAGAACAAGGTTCTCTAGAACAAGTATTTCAAGCTACCGATCACATTTTGAAATCACGAATCGGTTATAGTGAGTTAAGTACTATGCATGAACAAGAACTAGTCCGATCAGCAGTCCGATGGGCCACTGATTCTACCACTTTTCCAGACGAAATAGTGGCACAAATGTTTCTGAAATTGCCCCCAGCCGAGCAACGACTGGTGGGTATGTATATGATTCAGCACCTCATCACATTGTATGAGGGTCAACATTCCGATCCAGGTCCGTTACATGATGTGCTGAACGAGTTACTCCAGTATAGATGGAAAGGTTTAGGTACCGATTTAATTAGTGTCATTCTAGAACAGCGTCATAAATATAGAACGTTCTTGAACCCGCATTTTGTTCATGTCTCACCTCCAGAAAGTAAACCGTTTTACATAGATAGACAGAATCCGTTACGAGAAGTACACCCAGTCAGGACAGCAGATGGTGAAATGCAAAGAGTATTTGTTTACACTCCGATTACAAAGATGGAACTCTTAGAGATGAAGAAATTAATTCCTTGTCATGACAAAGATCCAGCAGGGTTCCACCGAGAGTTAAAGGACATGCTCCGTATGGGAGAATACACGTATCCAGATATTATTAAAATGTTAAAAGTCCTGTTGCCTGCGGGCATATATGAAAAACTCAAGGAAAAAGAATGGGAGGTGGGAGAGAAAAAGATCGATTGGGCAGTCCTAGAAGCTGAAGATAAGATACGAGTACCAGGTACCGGTCTTGGAGAGAAATGTAAAGAATTACCAGAACTGTTAATACAAGTTTTGCCCAGATTATTAGCCACTAAAAAGGAAGACTGGGATGCAATCTCAGCCTGTAAACAGAAACAAGATGAAGATACTAGTGATTTTTATTCTAGATTCGAGAAATGCTTTATTATAAACAGTGGCTTGAAGACGAGTAGCGAGTCATACCCTCATCTTTTTGTTACTAAATTAGTCGAGAATTCAAGTCCACAAGTTAAGAATCGAGTTTTGAAAGTCGAAAGTACATGGCAAGCTAGTACCCCGTCCCAGATGTTACAGATGCTCCAGTATCACCAGAATAGAATCAGAGAAGAGCAAGAACACGAAAGGAAACGTATGAAAGACACGAAAATGAAAGTACTAGTTGCACAGTCTATTCCTCAAGACAGTCAGAAGAGGGGTACGAATCAAGCCAGTCATCCTGCAGCTCCCGTTAAAGGGACATGCAATTATTGTAAACAGCCAGGTCATTTCATAAACGAGTGTGCAGTTCTGAAACACAATATAGCTACTGGTAAGACTAAAGAAAGACCACGTCCGCCTAGACAAGAACAAGTTTCACAGACTTCTCAGCCACAGAATGCACAACAGACAGTTCCAGCACCGCAGCCTATTGCTGCAACACAGCATGTTACACAGCAGATGTACCAGTATGCACAGTCTGAGTATCCAGAGTATCAGCAGTACTCATGAAACAGCCTAGAGAGGGAGGTAGGCTTGCCTCTCATCGAGATACCTGTAGATCAAGAAGGTCCCTATGTTCATAGTCAAGTACTAGGGAAAGACAGAAAGTTTTTGATTGATACAGGGGCAAGTAGGACCACCATTAGTCACGACGAAGTTCCAGGGGCTCCGCTCTCAGGCTCTAGAAATGTTTCCCTTGGATTTTCAGGAAAGCCTATTGTAAACGAGATATCTAAGCCAGTTACTCTAGAAGTAGGTCCATTGTCCCGCACTACTGATCTGTTACTTACGAAGTCGTGTCCAGAAAATTTGTTAGGTATTAAGACACTGAAAGAATTAGGTGCAGTTATTTGCTGTTCCCCAGAGGGAATACGACTGTTTTTACGTGACTTTAAGGGTCACTATGTATTACGAGATTTTGATCCAAGATTATCCAATGTTCCGCAGCATCTATGGGCGCAAGGTCCAACTGATGTCGGTTTCATGCAAATCACACCCCATCGTGTGACTCTCAAACCAGGTGTAGTGTTACCACGAATCAGACAGTACAGATTGCCACCTGAGGCTGTAACAGCCTTATCCAAAATTATTGACGAGCTCATGGCTCAAGGAGTAGTTGTAGAAACTGACTCCAATGTATGTAATTCTCCGATCATTCCAGTCATGAAACGTACTGATCCAAATGCACCCCCAGTATATCGATTAGTGATTGACCTTCGAGAACTCAATAAATGTATAATTCCCCAGTATCCGGTTGTTCCAGACATCTCTTCCCTATTGACAGCCATTGATTCCGAAGCAACATTTTTCACAGTCATAGACCTCAAGAACGCGTTTTTCAGTGTCCCCATTCATCCAGACAGCCAGTTTCTTTTCGGATTTTGTTTAAATGGAAGGAGCTATATGTTCACACGAGCTCCTCAAGGTTTCACGGAAAGTCCTAGCATTTACAGTCAAGCACTTAAGAGACAACTAGACAACATTCACATGCCAACTGACACTGCCCTGCTCCAGTATGTTGATGATCTACTGATCACAGCCCGTTCTGAACGTGCTTGCGAGCGAGCATCACTTACAGTCTTGTATTTCCTTGCCGAGATGGGGCACAAGGTGTCCCCTTCGAAGCTTCAATTCTGTGTACAGAAAGTGATCTACTTAGGCCACTTGCTGTCCAAGTGGGGTAGGCAGTTGACACCAGACCGTATCCAGTTAATAGCAAGTCTTCCTCAGCCCAAGACCCAGAAGGAGGTACGTGCTTTTATCGGCCTTACTTCTTATTGCAGACAATGGATTCCTCAGTATGCATTTCTAGCTAAACCACTGATACAGTTAACGACACAGGAAGCAGCCCTATCGATTGTCCTCCCTTGGACATCTGAACATACACTTAGTTTCAATGAGTTAAAGAAAGCTTTATGCCAAGCTCCAGTTCTAGCTACACCGAACTACAGTAAGCCTTTTACACTTTTCGTCACAGAACGCGAAGGTACAGCATTATCTGTTCTCACACAAGATCAAGCAGGACAATACAAGCCCTGTGCTTATTTTTCGAGCACATTAGATCCTGTAGCCCAGGCTTTGCCTGCGTGCCTCAAGTCAGTTGCAGCCACGGCACTAGCTATCAGACAAAGTGATTCCATAGTATTAGGACACTCCCTGACAGTACAAGTTCCACACTCCGTGGAAGTTCTTTTAAACCGAACCCAGACTCAGCACTTGACAATTGCACGTTTAACAGGTTATGAACTGACACTGTTCCAGCCACACATAGAAATCAGACGCTGCAACGTTCTAAATCCTGCTACACTGTTACCGTCAGTTAATTCAAATCCTGCCACACACGACTGTGTGGAAGTAGTTAACACAATGACTAAGCCAAGACAAGATCTGACAGACATCCCATTACCAGATCCCGACCTGACACTTTATGTGGATGGTTCATGTATGAGAACAAGTACAGGAGAACTAGTAGCCACGTATGCAGTGACTACTGACACTGAAGTTATAGAAACACACCGTATTGACACCCTGTCTGCTCAAGCAGCAGAGCTAGTTGCTCTGACACAAGCCTGCATACACGCCAAGAACCTGAAAGTTAATGTTTATACAGATTCACGCTACGCATTCGGAGTTGTACACGACTTCGGAGTGCTCTGGCAGGAGAGAGGTTTCATGACTTCTCATGGAACCAAGATTCAGCATGGTCTCCTTATTCAAGCTCTGTTAGATGCCATACATTTACCGACATCCATTGCTATCATGAAGTGCAAAGCACATACGAAAGTTACTGACATTATTTCTCAAGGTAATGATCTAGCAGATCGCACAGCCAAGCTTACAGCACAGACTCCAGACATTCCAGTTAATCCGACACAGACACATACTCCAGCTCCGACTACCTGTATGACAGTTAAGGACCCTACTCAAGATGTCATAGATATCCAGTTACATGCTACTCCCGAAGAAATCAAGAAATGGTCCGAACAAGGAGGGGTCCAGACAGATCAGGGATGGGTAACGAAGGGTAGAGCCACATGGTTTCTCCCCGACTCTATGGTTCAAGTCATTATCAATACCGCACATAGTCCAGCACATTTAGGAGAAAAAGCTATGTTAGACAGTATCCAGAACATTTGGTTCAACAAGCATTTGCGAGCTGCAGCTAAGCAGAAAGTCCGTACCTGTATGATATGTTGCCAGTTCAATCCAGGTAAAAGTGTCCCGGTGGAACAAGGTGGATTCCAGCCCCCCTGACCACCCTTTTGAAGTCCTCCAGATGGATTATATTCAGATGGAGCGATGTCGAGGTTTCAAGTATGTCCTTGTAGTTGTATGCGCTTTGTCCAGGTGGACAGAAGCATATCCAGTTCCAGATTACACAGCCGCGACCACTGCCAAGCAGTTGGTTCGTGAGTTCTTCCCCCGTTATGGACTCCCTAGAGTCGTATATTCTGATAACGGCCAGCCATTCTCATCTGAGCTTATGAAACACATCTCCCTTTTGTTAGGGTACCGGTGGAAGTTCCATTGTGTACGCCATCCTGAAGCAGCCGGTCTCGTAGAGAGACATAACCAGACCCTGAAAATCCGCATTGCCAAAATATGTAAAGAGAAAGGTGTAGACTGGCTAGTAGCTCTGCCAGTCGCTTTGTTTTATATGCGCATGGTCGCACATTCCAGATCAGGTCTGTCCCCGTTCGAGGTCGTATTCGGCCGCCCCCCTAACATGTGGGGTACACCTAGACCTCGAAGTATTACCGATGTTTCAAGTAATATGCTGACAGATTACCTAGCTTCCTTGATGTCTGCCCTACACTCTTGTCGTTCACAGGTTGCCGCCGCATTTCCAGACAATACCGAGGTGGCACCGCATGAGATCGTTCCCGGAAATCTGGTTCTTGTGAGGAACTTTGATCGTTCAAGTCCGCTGGAGCCTCGCTGGAAGGAGCCAAAACAGGTCCTCCTGGCCACCCGTACTGCCGTCAAGCTGGAAGGCAGGAAGGGCTGGGTCCACCTGTCACATGTGAAAAAGTTTTATGGATTAAAGACTGTTTCCAAGAACATTTCCCAGGATTTGAAAGACTGCCAAAGTACTGTTCTTAAGGACTGTCCCGCAAAAGACAATGATACTAAACCCTCCCTGTTAGAGAAAACTCTGCAACAGGAGTATAAGCTAAAATTAAGGTCTAGTAAAATAAGTCAGCCAGTTTGATTGTCTAAGTCCTCCCCTAGGTGAAACGGTTAGACCGGTTTCTGACATGTATAAAATAGACCCCCATAGTGAGAGAGTTAGTCAAAACTCAATCCGATGTATCGTTTTTCTAAGTTTTATATTGTTTTTCAGCCTTATGACTACCTGCACAAGTTATGCATTTTATTTGTGTTTTCCAGTTTCTCATGTAAAGAAGTCTTCTCATGCTACAGTAGAGCACACGTTTAGTGATCTGCCTCCTCATGAACTATCTTATCGTCTTGCTATGCGTAATAATTCCTTTATCCGCATGTTACATTATTCACACCAGACCAGCAATGCCACTAATTGTTGGGTGTGTGGTCGACTCCCCCCTTTCCAGACACCGAAGGGAGTTCTGCCACTCTTTCCTTATCCATTTTCACATAATGGTTCATGTGGAGCATGGTCCACGTTAACGTCATCCTCAACAGATATGTCTTTTCTTAACAGTACATGTTTTCCAGACAAGCAAGGTCTTCCCCACAGAACAGGGTTAGATCTAGAAAATGAAGTTTATAATTTAGGTAATTATTCTTCGAATTTCATGGTCCTGAATGTTCAGTCTGATACTACTCCAGACTTACCTGCTATGTCAGTACTACCAGTTAAAGGCGAATTATGTGTCCGAAAGAATGGTTCCGTACATGTAGGACATAGTGATTGTACTACTATTGTCAAGTATAGTGACAGTAGGAAATCTATTTTTAAAGCTTCACGTCATTCTTATTTTGTTTGTGGTCAGACCGCATATGTTCGTCTGCCCCTCGATTGGGAGGGAACCTGTTACATTGCATTCCTACTGCCACCAGTTTTCCTAGCCCCACCTGACTACCATAGGAATTCCCACCTAGTACATACTAGACACAAGAGAGACCTCCCGATTGTTGATTATACTGAAACTGCTCTAGAACAATACATAGATATCAATAAAGGTGTCTTTCCCTATTTAGGTACTGTCGTGAATAGTAAACTGAGATTAACCAGAACCCTTGAAGCAGTAGTGATTGAGACTACCTCTGCTCTAGGTAACTTAACCGAAGAGCAATCCTTTATGAGAATTGTCGTGCTCCAGAATCGTCTCGTCCTTGACGTCATACTGGCCGATAGGGGCGGGGCATGTAGAGTCATCGGATCTAGTTGCTGCATTTTCATTCCTAATAACGCGCCGTCTGTTTATTCAGCTATAACCAGACTCCATAAAATTGCCCATCTGTTACACCAAAATCCAGGCACCTGGACATGGTCCGGTTGGTTCTGGAATATAATTTCCGCCTGGGGATGGAAAGTATTGTCCTTTCTAGGTATTGCAGTAGCGATCATATTCAGTTGCTGCCTCTGTATACAATGTGGCCCTGCGATTTGCGGCATTTGTGCTACCTTTTGTATTCCTAGTCCCAAGTCCCGTTCTAAATCCCGTTCCAAGACAATTCGAGACGAGCAAATGATACTGTATGAAATGATAGATGGTATCATGAATATTGATGTTTCCTGATGGAAACGTAGTGACAAGGAGGGAATGTGGAAAAGTAAATTTTGCCATGTTCTGTGTCCCTACGTGTCCCCCATCTTATGTTATATGTGCATGATTAATATGCATATGTATTCCCCATGTTTGATTAAAGACGCAATTACAGTTGTGTCCATCTCTAGTATGCCAGTTTCCAGTTCTCGTGAAAGCTACGAGTATTAGGCCTATGTAAAGTTACGTTGCCACGTTTCCCAGTGTGCACGTTATTTCATTGAAAAGTCCCCGTTTCTAGGCCTCAAAAGGGCCCGGACACCAGATTCAGCTCCTGTCTCCTGAGCCCTCGCTGAGGAGCGATACAGCCCCCACCTGTGTTCCTGACCCTTCACTTACTTCCTGCCTCACAGTGCCCGGCTCGGCCTGGCTCTGCCTGCTAGTCTGCCAAGAGTATGTTATGATTCTAGTTATCAGTCCAGCCCTCCTTCTCTGCATTTCTAAGCTACTGAATCGCATCAATAGTTTCCGTCACAGTCTAGCCTTTACGTCTCCATGTAAGAGAAATACTGTATTTATGGTCATTTCATATTCTTCAACACGCACTACATGTAGAATAATGCATGCACCAGTCTTAGAGTCTGTTAGCCTTTACCCCGATAACTTTTAGTTTATATCAACATGTTCTCTAAACATCAGATACTAGATATTGTTTAGGTACATGTCGCCCTGACTCTCCAGACTTCAGTCTCTGCTCCTAGCGCAGAAGTCATAGCCCCCAGCTTCTCCTAGTAACACGTCATTGTTAGTTTGCGCGCACCACTAGGTTAGAGGTCCCGGCTCCTTAGGTAGCCCCCTCCATGTTTCCGCCCCATTTATGACATATTCTGTTACGTTTACATCACATGTCTATGTACACACCTCCTGTTACACCTACTTTCACCCTTATCTTTCGCGACTGCTATTGACCACACCCACTGCTCCGCCTATTGTATGTATTGCAATTGCAACTGTTTAATATATATGCTTGTGCACTGTTATTAAATGTTACGCCGATCCTTCTTCCCTTGCGCGCTCATCCCAGATCCAGCCCCGGCTGCTGCCGGGCTCTGCCATCCTATTCCTGTGCAGGTTGTCCTGTTCCTGTCCTTATGCTGTATTAAACCTGCAAACTCCTACTACCTCGAATCTTGACTCTTATTTATTGAGCTATCTGTTATTGCTATGACCAGTCAAACCTAGATCCGGTATTATTTATTTATATACCACAATCAGACAAAATAGCTAGATCTCAATTGACGAGGGAAAATTCACAGATAAACGGTGGGGACTAAGGGCCAGGACAGGTGGGGGCAAAGGTCAGTAGCAGGAAAGCGGAGAAGAGTAGAGCGGAGAGGGGTAGGGGGAGGAGGGAGATACGGTCAGGAGAGACGCAGGAGGGTTTACCCAAAGACCGGCTGCGTAGGTGATGGCCAAGGAGGGAATCCATAACCCATCTCCCCTTTAGCTCGCGGGGTAGCTCCACTGGGCATGAGTCAAAATGGCTAGGTCTCAGCTGTCAACGGAAAGTTCTCAGAGTAAAGGTCCTGGTGGGTGAGCGAGAGTAGGGTCGAGTGAGGGCTGGTCGAGGTCCAAACATAGGCCAATGATTTTAGACATGGGGAGGAAAGAGTAACACAGAGGGTCTCACTAAGGTGGCCAACTTGAAATCCGGCAAGGGGGACGAGTCCTTGAGAGTTAAATTATTCTGTCTGCTCCCATGATTCTCTATAGCCCAGAGGAAGTGGGAGGGCGGCCATCGTGAGAGCAGGTCTAAACTTTGGGACAGAGATTATTGAGCCAAGTTGACTTTCTTCAGGTGGGTAAAGCCCCTTGGTGCAAGTGATGGGGTGTCCGTGGTCTGGGAGGAGGCCCGCTTCATGGATGGACTGGGTTACTCACGTAACTTCGAGTGGTCATACGTTACCGGGTTGCGGCCATCACTGGGCCAGGCCAAACAAGTAATAAAGTGGTGAACTTTCCTGGATGCGTATCGACTGGCCGTGCGATGAGGGTGATTTGTTCATCCCAGAAGACAGTGAGAGAAGCAGCAATCCGCGTTAAGTATAGTCTGGTTATGAGAGAGTGCACAGAAGAAAAAATCTGAGGCCATCTTAGGATCAGGCAGTCTCAACTCGTAGCTCCAATAGCCCGTGCCTTCAATCAATGGACTCCTACGGTCTTGGCATAGTGGGAGGAAGTCAGGATTTGTTCCGCTAGGTGATCCGGTGCTTGGCGGGGCATATTAGGAGCTGTGGGGAGAAACTGCGAGTGGAGCGGGAGCGGCCATTTTGGGGTCAGTCAATCTGACTCTCTATTGGGACGGTATTCTAGGCAGAACCGGCGGAGAAATGCACTCCGATCCAGGCTCCCAGCAGCCTGTGCCCAAGTGTAGTCCACCGTCGGCCTAGCAACTCACGCGGGTCCCGATCAGGGCTGTCCAGGGGTCGTTTGGCGGGCATCGTCACGACAATCACCGCAGATAGGAGCGAGAGCCGTCCTAGAGGCATTGAGCGTGGGACGCTGAACTCACTCCGAATACATGCTCGCCGTCACCCAGGTTCTTCTCCTTATCAGTTCGGTGAGTCCCGATTATTTTGGTAGTGTGAAAGTGGGGGTCAGGTGGGATTTTCAGATTGTTTGTGATCCCCAGCCGGGAGCTGGAATTTCGAGCCTCTACCCCGCGGCCATCTTGCATCTGTGTAAGTAATACATTTGTACTGGTCAAGAGGAAGCAATGACAAACGAGGCGGGTGAACATGTTCATATTGTAAAAAGTCCAGTGTCTGCAAAAACTCGTCAGCTGATATCGAAGAACTAGCCCAATGTGTCCAACGAGGATATAAGTCTTTGGAATTTGGAACATTAGTCTTTGTAGCTACTTCTAAAGCAGGGACAGGCAAGACCATGAACATGCATTTACCATGGACCAAAGAGCGTCCTATCAGGAAGCCAACAGGAAGCAGAAAAAGTAGGCTATATCAATGAGTGAAGAGGTTTGATACCCTGGGCATAATGAGGAATGTACGCCCTTCCAAAATCCCAAAAACCCAGCAAGGATTGCAACTTTTTTATAGTAGAGGGAGGTTGCAATTGAGCACGTTACTTCAGAAAGTAGGGGGCCAACCCCCTACCTTCATTGTTGAGTTCATAACCCAGAAAAAGAACTGCCAAACAGGCAATATGTGACTAGCAAAGTTGAAATTGTATCCCAAGTCTGCCAAAGACATTGTGATGGGGTCCTCACGCACAAGATGCAGTATCAATTCATCATCATTCAAATAGATGTCATCAAGGTACAAGAAAGTATCAGGGTCAATTTAATGTAAAACAGACACTATGTGTGCCGCAAAGGCACTGGGACTATTTTATACCCCATAGGCAAGCACGTATACATTTGTGATTGCTAAGGGTGCTGAAGACTGTCAAGTCATGGCTTTCAAGAGACAAATTGTGACAATAAAAACCATTGGAGCTGTCAAGAGTCACTTCATATTTTTTGCGAACAATGGTATCAACTAACAAAGAGCTGTGTGTGTTCTGTACCGCAAAGCTACAAACATGACTGTTCAAATGACGGTAATAAAAAACAATACGACATGAACTGTCAGGTTACGATATGAGAAAAAGAGGATTATTTATCAACAAAACGCAGGGTTCAATTACACCCTGATATTCCAATTGGGTCAAGATTTCACTTATAGACACATTTACATCTCGCTTAATTGGATATTGAGGTTGGGGTTGTGGCATCGATCAGAAAGGAATTTCATGTGCCATTGAATCTTTATCCAAACCCACCTGATTACGATACACTGCCAGGGTTAATGCGCACTCCGATGCAAAACCTTATTTAGCCTCTGCCGAGACATAATGTGAAAAACTCAGGAGAATAACATCCTCCCCTTAAGATGAAGCCATAACAAATGTGGGAGGCCAATCAAACTCCACCAACAAAATATCATGGGTAGAAGCAAGGTTGTCGTAAAAGAACGCCTTGATTGTGCGTTTAATATCACCTTTGGAGGGTTATCTCAAAAAGCCTATCAGGGAGTGCAACGTGTGAGTCAGCTGTGTACACTATAATGAACGTGTCAGTTGCTTTCACCTCTATACTCTGGTGGAGTGCCTTCTGCACTATGGCAGCTTACGCCAAACTGTTAAACCGGCGATTCCTGAAAGGAACGAGGAGAATGAGAATCAGGAATTTGAAACCTCTTGGATGTTTTAATTTTAGAGCGGTCATGCAAATCATAGCTACGTTCAGAAGAGCCTGAGGTGGTGAACCAGCACGAGAACCAAGCTTCTGCTGTTGCTGCCACTTATTTTTATTCCAACATTTTTTAGGAAAGATCAGATGACCCTCCTTTTCAGGGGGAGGGTTATTTTGTACCTAAGTATAAGGTCTTACTCCCTAACTATTGCAACCCAATGATGTATACTAATAATAATCGTAATCTGCTGCTGCCGATCAACGTCCGCCATCGCCGATAGGCGTTGACGCACTAGCAAACTAACTGCCTCACCTTTGACGTTGGCCGGAATCATGTCGTAGACAACAGGGATCATGCACACTACTCTCATCCACAACTCCAGTACTAGACCAGCCCAGAGTTTATCTTGAACCTTCTTTGAATGCTCGGGAGAACACTCGGGTGAACGCTGATGGAGGGGGTGCCAAAGCACAGTGTATACACCACAGCTAAAGTGGGAACAATACCACTCAGTAAACTTGTTCTAAGGATCCTGTGTTTCTCAACAGGAGTAGTATAAGTCAAAAAACTGCTTTCTCTATTCTGAGGATGCTTGCCCATCACTGAATTAATCATGATGGGACTAATGACAAGACCACCACCATGTCCCGTTGGTTAAGGAGTGGCTCCAGCCACTGCCACCTGAATATTATGTAATATAAATTGTATGACACTTCTATGTCTATGAATTATTGATGTATGTAACTGACGTAGCTCTGCAAGTGTAACATGACGATTATTTGGATGTGGTATAAAACCAGCCAAAACAGGCCAAGTGGCCCGTCGACCGATAAGGGTCCCAAATGGACCACTGAAACAGGGTGAGGAAGGGTGCCATTAAACCATATGGTATGCTCCCAGGCTGTTGTAGGAACTTCAAGTAATGCATAAGGGCGATAATTCTGCGTAACCGCGGCTGGTATATATTCATGAAACAAATTTCCATCTACTGCGGGAAATTTAACCCAATAGTAGAAAACTTCGAAGCGGTTAGCTGCATCCCCTCAAAAACAAAGATAAAATCTGCTTAGGGACTCCAATTTGAGTCAAGAATGCAGTAACCACAGCGCGGTTAGGTGCCGCAATAGCAACTGGTTGTGCCATACTAGAAGTGGGACAACGAAATTGAGAAAATTAGGGTAAAGAAAATACTTTTAACATCCAAGCTTGAACAACCTATAAAGATACATATATAGGAGACTAAGCTCAAACACCACAGATGTCTCCATAAACAGGTGTGAGGTGATTGTGGAGAAGCACACATGCTACTCAGGAGTCTCGCAAATAAGAACCAGACCAAACGTTGGTGGCGCCATGTTACAGGGATTCTGCACACATACAGAACTATGCACAGGATTATGGGACCTTATTGTATAGGAACTGGGTCTTCCTACCACCTTAGTACCCATGATCCCAGGATAGACTAGCTATATTGTCTCACTTTCTCTCCTACTCACTCACGGAAAAAAAAAATTAGACACCCCAGAACACAACACTCCTAGATTCCTCAGGAATCGCGGTAGCAAGACACACCATTTCCCTTGCAGTCTTGTACTCGTCTACAATAAGATCTGATAGAGACAAGGAACAGTTTAAAGTATTTATTTTAACTAACATGACCTCACATGCAGTATACGTGCCACAGCAAGCAGGAAAATGCTTAGTATAAAATAGTCAGCATAGCAGCTAGTCCCTAAATCATGAAGGGAAATGTCATCATAAAAAAAGAATGGAGCCTAACATCCCTCACCTTGCTACTGAGAAGTATAATTATAGGTTAGAAGATCTCTGGGCTTTTTCAACAGACCCATACTTTAGTCTATAGATGGTAGACCTCCATCATAGACTATTGTCACACACTCTTGGCTGTTACAACAAATCGTTATTAAATAAATCCAAGTGGTCCATAACACAGCAACCTGACAAGTCCAGAATATGCCAGCCAGGACGAATTCTCTCCCCCTACTGTGGCAACTACTATTATATTCCATATAGGTACCCCAATATCGGCTCAGGAACTACATGCACCTTTAACCTACATTGCTCTCATATTGCACCACATAATGGTTCTTAGGACTGACCTTTTACCTAGTTGAGTTAATGACTAGAGGGCCTGGGGATTTCTCCGAAAGGCCTAAGCCTCATTCATTATGCATGAGGATACTTGGAATCACAGCTGGACATCAGGCCGACATCTTCTGTATAAAAACCATGCACAAGAGTCATTCCTTCCATCATCCTAGTTTGACATGACACAGTGAGGTAAATCCTCAGGGGGTATCACTTTGGGTATATAAAAAACATCTCTTGCTAAGGTAGAGAGAGGAGAAAAGGATGTTCATGCTGACACAAGAAGCTGAGACTCATGCATGCAGACACTCCAGCTTGCAGTGGTCTGACATCCCTTGCGGGGGTCCACCTTGAGATCAGAACAGGGTCCCACTGTCTCTCACTTCAGGAAATGGGGTTGACTTTATCCTAGAGGGATTCTTGGCTTTACACCCACATCCATGCTAGGTACATTCAGGTACTTCTAGTTAGGGACACATTGTAGGAGTAAGCTTTTATTACTGTCATTTATTTTTATACTTGCCTGTATTTGTCCTTTTATCACTATGGTAGAAATCTAACATTCTTTTACTCTAATAGTGCTTATAATCATTTATATCGGTTACTGTCGAATGGTTGTTTCAGCACGGTATGTTACCATTACAATGAAACTTTTACAACGGACTACTTTTACAACGCAACTTTTACAACGCAGGAACCCTTACAACGAACTACCATTACAACGCATTTTTTTACAACGCAATACTTTTACAACGCAATACCTTTACAACGTAAGTATTGGTAAGTATATTATTATAGTAAAAATGTTATAAGTTTGGGTTTTTGGGTAAAGGGGTATTTTTAGGGTTCAGGGCAAGGTTTGGGTTTTTGGGTAAAGGGGTATTTTTAGGGTTCAGGGTCAGTTTTGGGTTCTTGGGTAAAGGGGTATTTTTAGGGTTCAGGGTCAGTTTTGGGTTTTTGGGTAAAGGGGTATTTTTAGGGTTCAGGGTCAGTTTTGTTTTTTTTGGGTAAAGGGGTATTTTTGGGGTTCAGGGTCAGTTTTGGGTTTTTGGGTAAAGGGGTATTTTTAGGGTTCAGGGTCAGTTTTGGGTTTTTGGGTAAAGGGGTATTTTTAGGGTTCAGGGTCAGTTTTGGGTTTTTGGGTAAAGGGGTATTTTTAGGGTTCAGGGTCAGTTTTGGGTTTTTGGGTAAAGGGGTATTTTTAGGGTTCAGGATCAGTTTTGGGTTTTTGGGTAAAGGGGTATTTTTAGGGTTCAGGGTTAGTTTTGGGTTTTTGGGTAAAGGGGTATTTTTAGGGTTCAGGGTCAGTTTTGGGTTTTTGGGTAAAGGGGTATTTTTAGGGTTCAGGGTCAGTTTTGGGTTTTTGGGTAAAGGGGTATTTTTAGGGTTCAGGGTCAGTTTTGGGTTTTTGGGTAAAGGGGTATTTTTAGGATTCAGGCTCAGTTTTGGGTTTTTGGGTAAAGGGGTATTTTTAGAGTTCAGGGTCAGTTTTGGGTTTTTGGGTAAAGGGGTATTTTTAGGGTTCAGGGTCAGTTTTGGATTTTTTGGGTAAAGGGGTATTTTTAGGGTTCAGGGTCAGTTTTGGGTTTTTGGGTAAAAGGGTATTTTTAGGGTTCAGGGCTAAGTTTGGGTTTTTGGGTAAAGGGGTATTTTTAGGGGTCAGGGTCAGTTTTGCGTTTTTGGGTAAAAGGGTATTTTTAGGGTTCAGGGCTAAGTTTGGGTTTTTGGGTAAAGGGGTATTTTTAGGGTTCAGGGCCAGGTTTGGGTTTTGGGGTACATGGATACAGGGTAAAAATAAATTAAAAATAATATTACATTAAAATAAATTATATTAATTTTAATTAATTACATTTAAAAAAAAATATTATATAATTACCAATACAAAGATACAGGGTACAAATAAAATAAAAATAATATTAAATTAAAATAAATTATATTAAATTTAATTAATTACATTAAAAAAAATATTATATACTTACCAATACTTACGTTGTAGAGGTATTGCGTTGTAAAAGTATTGCGTTGTAAAAAAATGCGTTGTAATGGTAATTCGTTGTAATGATTCCTGCGTTGTAAAAATAGCGTTGTAAAGGTATGCGTTGTTAAATTATGCGTTATAACGTCATACATCCTTTCAGCACACCTATTTTACACTAGAATGACGCTGGTTCAATAAATACTTATTGAGAAACGTCCCCACCATTTATTCTGTGTATCTCTCTCCAAGACAAAGTGAGCACAAGTGACTGAGCGAAAAGTAGCATTGTTTCCACGATCCCTGATGAGACTGAGTTGTCATGTTCGATAGTTGCCAAGAACTATTCTCTTCTTGGTAAGAGGGGTTTCTAGAGGCACTGCGAGCTAGTTGGTATACAGGCTGACATACTCAGTGGGGGTTTTCTTGAATCAGTATGGACACCAAGCACATGGTGTATGTTGTCTAAACACGCAGATCCTATCATAGGTACTGGATAGATGATAGTTTTACTACAATAGCACTCTCAATGTCGTTAGATGAGTACATGAGTAGTGCCTTAGTTTTTGTATAGGTGCATGCGTGTGACTTAGTATTTCAATACCTACATGGATTGTAAATTGGTGTTTAGATGACTGCATAGGTTCTGACCAAATGTTATAATGACTGCATAGTTACAGCCTTGTTATTTGCATAAGTGAATGGATAGTGTGTGGGTGATTAGATGAATGTATAGGAAGTACCTTCATAGTTGAATGACTACATAATTTCTGCTTGCCTGATTGCAAGAGTGCATGTGTAGTGTCTAGGTGATTGAATAACTCCATGGATAGAGAATCACTGGGTTGGTGACTGCCTGACTAGTGGCTGGGTGAATGCATAAGGACTTGAATTCTGCCTGATTGACCGTGAAAGTACCTTCATTACTGTTGGATATATAACAGTTGTGACTATATCTCTGACTCATTGGTTATTTCCTTCTCTCAGTATCAAACTAGCTTTATTACTGTAAATATGCTTTTCTTCTAAGCTATGTGTGAGTGAAGTCTAGATATCTAATTTGATATATAATTGCATACATGGCTCTCTAGGAGCCTATATTGCTTTGTTACTGAGTGTGCCCATGCATCAGTAAGTTTTTAAAAATGAAAACATTTTTTAATTTTTCAAAGCATAAAACCTTTTGTGAATGGCATACCTACATCATTTCTCAAATACTTCTTATGCCTCTAAAACATATATTCAACATTTCTCAAACAAAGGTTACGCTCTAAATTAAGCTAGCACAAGAACTCCTGAGGCATTCTGCACTATTAATCGTCCTCGATTTTAAACAAACCATGTTTATAAAAAAACACCACTCTTGCTATATACATGCGATTTTCATCAGCCTTACTGAACACAAATCACCATGTGAACATATATGTGATTTCTCAATAGATGTACACCTTCAAGCCACCTTTCTAAATATATATACCTCTCTGCATCTTCAAGTAAACTCAAAATACATATGTGCATCCTCAAGAACCAAATCTCACAATCTAAGCATATGCGAAGTGGTCATATAAATTAAAACCACATTGACTAATACTTCTCAATACATACCTAATAAGTATTACTTCTTTCTAATTCATGTACAGGCACATAACATGTTCTCATCTTTTATTTGTGACTACACTTCTCCTGTTTAATAATGTTACTAAAAGGACTACAACTCCCAGAATGCAAATAAAGATGTATCTATTCTGGACATGATGTTTAGACATTTAAAACATTCTTCGTTCCTCATTGCCACTTTCCACTATACTATATTATTATTTTTCAATAAATTACACAATGTAATAAAGAGGTACTAATTCCTTTTTCTCTTATTTGCCAAAACATTTACCACTAACCTCTTTAATAATACCCTTTAATAGATACAGTTCATCTGTTATATATTTTTGTATCACTGTGACACTGTTAGTATTTGTAAAAATGAAGCACAAGAATGGTACCAAACTCTTACACAAAGCAACGATAAAATGGTGACCTCTTCAACTTCGTACACTGTGATCGTGAAAAAGGCAGCAAATGAAATCATGTATTTCATGTTAGACTACAAGATCTCCACTTGTGAATGGTTAGTATGTGTAAACCCTTTTTCTCTCTTCTCTCTTCTCTCTTAAAAAGAGATTCTTATCTATGTGTGTTTGCAATGTATGATTGCAGAGAAATCTCAAAACAAATGGGAGTTAAAACTTATATCTAGTTTCATTTTACTAAAATTGTAATACTACACAACAGTTTATTACATTGTCCTGAGTTGGAAATTAAAGTTTGCCATACCTTAAACTGTGTCATCACTCCTCAACTTTTTAAAAAATGTGCTGTCTTTTTAACACCCTTCTTCCCAATACACTCCTAGCTCAGTGTACCTAGCAACACAGTGGCACCAGTAGGTCACAAGTTCATAGCACATTTGAGAAGAAACATGTTACTATGGAATAAGATACAGCAGGTGTGATTCAAAAGCATATCCATGTGTGTATTACATTTATTTTCTTAAACAACAGCCAATAATAAGACTTCTTGCTAAGGCATCCAACACACTACCTAGTTTTGTTCGCTTTCATGCTGACAGCATCCAATTAAATATATCTTTTATAAAAACACCTCCAATTTAACTGCTTTTACTTTGCAAAACTACCTCATTCAGCTTCAGCCTTCTCCTTACTACTATTGCTCCTTCACTTCAAAATGCTTAGAGTATGGAATGAGGGCAACAGCTATATTTATTGGGCTAAAGAGTCTGCAAAAAAGAGAAATATTGAAAGGGATTTGGGTTTGCCAAATGTGCAATTTACTTGGTTTGGCCAGAGAGGTTTAAAGATTCAATGGTTTCTGGCTTTGATTACATCCATTTTGGATTCCCAAGCTCCTCACCACATGATTGTGAACATGGTGGCAATGACCTAGGCACATTGACTGAGGTAGGGCTGGAAATCCTAATGAAAGAAACCTTTGCAGAACTGATGTTGCTTTCCCCTCACACTGTCTTTGTGTACTCTAATAAATGCCAAAGACAGAAATATAAGTGGTCAAATCAATTTTGTCCACAGATTGACAAAGCCAGGAAAAATGTTAATAAAACTGTTTCTGCATTTCTCAGGGACCATCGCATTAGCTGCATCTATAAAAAGAATCTACATTTTGACATGCATGGAATTTATAGAAATGATGGAGTGCACTTTACAGATGTAGGCAATCGGGTGTTTCTAAGTAACCTGAAACTCTGTATCCTGTCTTATGTATAACAGCCACATAGACGCAACCAACACAACAGCTCTTGTCAGAGCCACACTAGTCACCAAAATATTGTGAAGTTTTTTCTAAAGACTTTTTTCTTTAGTTTTTGGGGATCCTTACAATAAAGTCGCAATCCCTGCTGACACATCATGAAAACAGAAAACAAAAGCAGATATTCAATGACCACCAGCACATCCAAAAATATTATGTAAAAATGTTAAAAACAATATTGCCATGCACATATACCTATATACATACTATTTATAAAACATCTTTTAGATCTATTTTCCATTTTGCAGTTATTCAGGACGTCGTGGCGGTGTCGTTAACAGCGAAAATTGCGCCTTTACCATAAAGTCTAAAACTCATATATATCCACACATACTACAGTATTTTAGACACTAGGGGGTTCTTACAGTATTTTCTTAAGTCATTTTTTTCTACATAGCTTCTATAAACCATCTCTAAAACCTATTTTACCTTTTCGCCATGACTCCGGGGACTGCGATGACATCTGTAATCATGATCCCCCTAGACACGTCGCCAAAACAGAAAACAAAAGCAGGAATTCAATAGCCACCACCACATTATAACTATATAATTAATTCTAACCATTACAGTAGATAACTCATTATACACAAAACTCCATACAAACATTTATCAGAATCTCAATATCTCTATAAAAATGTGTATTAATAATTCACTGATATAATTTTTTTGTATTTCCACCAATATTCGCAACGACATTGGTAATCATGACACCAGTCATGGTGTCATTGCAATTATCATGTTTGATAAAAAAAAAACATTTTTAGACACATAACTTGTGTCAGTAACACCCCGATTTTTCAAATATGGGGTCAGAGTACCTCTACTCAGACTCGTATTTTAACTTTTTCAGAAATGTTCAGCCCCGGGATCTGTTCCTGATCCAAAAAAAGGCAGCCACAACTTTATCTTCAGGTTCCGTACAGCAAATCAGAGTATTGCTGTTTGCGCAGGAATTCACGAATGAGTGCAAAACCACTGCGAAATATCCATGGCTAGAGATATCACTATAATTATTGGCTTACATTTCCCAAAACAGACTAAACAGATTTACACCAAATAGACAAAAGGCACTTCCTTAAATCAACATCTTCCTCCCTGCCAAATTTGGTGTCTGTCCGTTCAACGGTCCGGGCTGTAGGTGTGGCTAAATGTAGCCATGGGAATTAACATTACAAACACACCCTTATTTTGTGCCCCAAATTCTCATTCCCCAACTGCACAGATCAACCCCAAACTTTCCATGTCAACCAGAACCTACCCCGACACTTTTTGGGAAAATTTCATGAAGATTGGTCAAACGATGCAAAAGTTAGAGCCAAGTTAAAAAAAAATCTTCCTAACTAGAACTATATATATATATATATTCACAGAAAAAACCATAGGTTATAGACCATATATAGTTAGGAATTAGCATTTACAAAACCTTGAAAATTCACTGAAAAAACCATAGGTTATAGACCATATATAGTTAGGAATTAGCATTTAGAAAACCTTATTTTACTCACACAAAACCATTGAAATTCCATATATAGTTAGTTGCACTAACTATATATCGCGCACCCGCAATCCACTGCTGATGATGTCACATATTACATCATTCATGACATGGTCAGTGACATCACTGATGACATCACTGATGACATCTCAAATGACATCACTGATGACATCACTGATGACATCTCATTTGACATCATTCTTGTGCTAATACGATAAACCTCTTCAGACTCTAATATAACCTTAGATACACTCAGTGTATACAGACACTCACACACTGTCACTCATCCATGGAGTTACTCACACACCTAGTCAGTCATGCAAAGAAACAATCTCACCTCCATTTCCTCAACTATACAGTTATACACACCTTACTTATTCAAACATATACTAACACATATTTACTCTCTTATACAATCCCTGATACAAGTTCACAATGATCCATACAGCCACTCACACATTCAGTGGCTCTCATGCACAGTTATTTATATATGCCAACTCTCACATGTACTGTGTTTTACATATGTACTTACTATGACATGTAGCATTGAGATATCCATTCACTCATCAATACACTCATGCACACAGTCAACCGCCCATGTAGCTTTTTCCACATGCACTCTTGAACTCATACACCTAGTGAATCAACTGCTCACACATCTATGCACAGAGTCACACACCTCCCAGCCACCCCCACACAAACTCAATCTCCCATAGAAATACTTGGGCAACCAATTAATAACACATATAGCCTCTCGTATAGCTAATGATCAACACATGCAGCAGTTTACATCACAACAGACATAATGATGCACAAATTAAGACAGTTTAGTCACTAACCCATGCATTCAGTGAGACACATTTAATCACTCACTCATACAGTCAGTCACGCACCTACTAAATCCTTCATCCAGACACTTATACATCCACTCATTCTTCAATATCTAAGACATATTTTAACTTTACAGAAACATACAGTCACTGGATGTTGTCATCAGTGATGTCATTTGAGATGTCATCAGTGATGTCATCAGTGATGTCACTGACCATGTCATGAATGATGTAATATGTGACATCATCAGCAGTGGATTGCGGGTGCGCGATATATAGTTAGTGCAACTAACTATATATGGAATTTCAATGGTTTTGTGTGAGTAAAATAAGGTTTTCTAAATGCTAATTCCTAACTATATATGGTCTATAACCTATGGTTTTTTCAGTGAATTTTCAAGGTTTTGTAAATGCTAATTCCTAACTATATATGGTCTATAACCTATGGTTTTTTCTGTGAATTTCATTGGTTTTTTAACAGCTAATATCTGTAGCTGTAAAATGTATTCTTCTTTAAATCCAAAAATATATTTTATATGTTTATGAATAATTTTTTTTTAAATATTTTTTTTTCTTCGTTCCCGCTTCGCGAATCGGGAAGCTTCCCGTTAGCTGACCTTGATGCCGCGAAATAGACCGCGAGCCGGTAAACGTTTCTTTACCGCAAGTGCCGCGTTAGAAAACAACATCGTGACGCCTCCCGTCCGCATGACGTTTCACGTTGTCGCGTGATACGTCATATGACGTGCTACGTTAGCGAACTGGTACGCGAAGCGAGTCGCAAAGCGCAGGTTTCTGGAAGCAAACCGGGAGGCCCTGCAAAGCGCTTAACGTAAACACAGCAAGTCATGTGACTTGGTAATAACACTTTTCATTGGTTCATTTCACTTTTGGTTTCCTAATGATGTAAGACTAGGTCATATAATCTAAAATGAACACTTTTGATTGGTTGAGAACTCTTGTTTTTCCCAAATGATGAAAATCCCTCCTTCTTTCCTCACTCTGACTTTCATCATTGTGAGAGAAAGACCCTTTGTGATCACTGAGCAATGGCTTCTTTAGTAGCTTCAGCTGGTGCTTCCCCACCACCTCCACCACATCCAAGGAAGAGTGGACCACCTGCTCAAGTTGTAATTCAACAAGAAGAAGAAGAAGAGGAACAGGAGGACGAGCACGAAGAGAGGCAGTTTTTGCCTGAGCAGCCCAAGACGTCTCACCGGAAAGAAAACTTCATTTGGCAATTTTTCAAAATTCCCAAAGGTCAGAAAAAAGTAAATGCAAGATACGTAACTTGCCTTATATGTCAAGATAGACTGTCCAGAGGGACCGACAAAAAATACAGTTTCGGAAACTACACAATGCATCGCCATATGACTAGGTGGCATCCTAACAACTACAGTGCTGCACAGTTTCGGAACGACCTAGATAATCTCCCTATTATGGCCAGAAGATCTGTTGTACCGGAAGTAACGGGACCAGAGGGCAGGGAGATGGTGCCAAATATACAAATGAGATTTGGTGATGTAAAACACACCTGCGCATTTTGCGATGGATTCATTTCCTACGGAGAAAAAAGCATCACTCTGATCAACAGAGCTATTGACTATCATATGCAAGTTTGTCCGAAACGCCCAAAATAATAAATACTTCTTTTTTTTGTTTTGTTGCTCCTGTTGAGCCCTTTACAATGAATCGTTTTCATTGCCCCCTCCAAGAAAAACCCCAAAAAATATAAAACTGTTCCGAAAAATTCAAAAACAGTAAAAAAATGTTCAGAAAAATAAAAAAAAAAGTTCTTTTCAGAACTACCTCCCCGTTATTAAAAAATTGGTACAATATTTGGAACTGTGCCAACCTCTATTTCTCTTAGTTCGCTTCCTAGTTCGCTCGCTGGTACGCGAACTGGAAGCGAACCAAAAACAGTAAGTATAAGGGAAGGAAACACACACTTATGTTAAAAGAAAGACAGCTATAGGGGAGTAAACTAGAGATACCATTACCCATAATCCACTGCTGATGATGTCACATATTACATCATTCATGACATGCTCAGTGACATCATCAGCAGAGGATTGCGGGTTTTTTGGCAACATGCCTTATCCACGGTTTAATAACGCTGCCTTTTGCTTTATATAAGTTTTCAAATTGTATGAAATATATACCAATAGGTCGTTATGAACCTTTAGGTAGTGCTTTTCTTCATGAGGTCTGGTCGCTTCCATACACATACAGATGTTTCAAAGATGATCAAGAAGTTTATCTGAATGGAGAGGAATGCACTGAGACGCCAGATCATTCACTAATGTGTAGGCACATACAGTTACACGATTCATGCAACAAACACCGACCAAATATGGCTTGCGTGTTGCAAGGCACGCCAGTTCCTGCTATCATCCCCACGTTCAAGTTGTTGGAAAATGGTAGTTATTTGATGCTCAATAATGAAGATTGTTCTGAGTTAATTAAAAGTATTCCTTTTATCGTAACAGTAAGTGAACGGGTTATTTGCTGCAGAAATGTTCTATTTCCTCCCACACATGAACATAGGGAGTTTTCAATCTGGCCACAAATACCAACCTTGGGACACGTTTCAACGGCATGGCAAGAATAAGAGCTCTTTTGTCTCAGAGAGAGGTGGCCTTGAGTTCGGCCCGTGAAACTTTCGTACTTCACATAGCGAACACCCGTACACAGGTTTGCCTTTCAATTTCAGCAACATGTTTCCGACTATCTTTAACGCATCCTCCACAAAATCCCTGGCACACTTTTTTAAAGTTGTTACCAGTGGTCTCGTGACTTCATTTGAGAAAATCTTTGGAGTCATCCCTGCTTCTTTTCATTGTATTTTCTGCACTCTGGTTCGTGGATTGGCATTTTTACTTGCATTACCAGCGGACGCTCTTGTGCTTTTTTACATTTTTAAATATGGATGTCCCTCCTATGCAACCTCCGACCCTGCAGCTGCTGACACTGTTCCGCAATCGCATGCTAGAATATTATGGCACAATGCCGTTGGCGATATTAAGCACGGCATATGGATTATCTTTTCGGTTCTCCTACTTCACCTGTGTCCAGCCTGTATTTCACTGCCTGACCTGTGATTTCGATTGGGCCATTGATTTGTGTCTCTGCGGACCGGTTTCTCCTGACGTCGACTTTAATCAGCTGATGACTCCTATCATTACTCACGAGTTGGTTTGTCCTGGCGAAAGGATTATGGCTGTGGCATTGATGCATGGACTACTTGGTCCCTGGAATTTACTGGCGGCAGCACAGTCTTTCTTGGAACAGAGCTTTCTTGAAAACCCACCGAGCTGTCCTCTGATGGTGATAGAGGATCCGGTGCTGGGAGAGCACGTATGTTCTTTTCCGCTTTTAAATTGGATGGCTGAACTGTTTTCGGATGAAGACGGTGACTTCCTATTGGAGGCTGTTGCAGCTTATTTTGCATACACAGTTATGTCATAGACCTTTTTCATGTTTGATATGCTGAGTACTAGCATTTCATTGACAATTCATTGACTTATTTGTCAAGTTTTTATTATTTACCTTGCCTATTGGCTTAAGACTCGATAAAGTACTTGGCTGTTTTATTTTTCTTTAGCATTGAATTTCCCTAGTTTTTAATGCTTTACCTTGCGGACCGTCCACATATAAACTTGCAATCTGCTCTCATGAGATGGCACTTCTATTATCTTATTCAGTTCATTTCCGGATCATGAGGAGGTGTCATCTAGGTCCTGGATATCTTTACACCGTGTTAAGTTAGCATGGGCTCATTACCGGTTTAAACGCCATTTTTCCTTTTTTGCAACTTCTGCACACAACACTTAGTTGTTGCTTTAGCTTTCCACCTAGTAGTTCATCGTGGTTTACATGAGAATAATATGTTATTGGTCTACTATCTGCTTTACTTGTTAAACTATATCTGTACAGCGAGTGCTAAAGTTTCAAGAACAACACGATACAGAATTGTTATGAGGTCTGATCTCCACGACTTCATACTCATAACATAAGTGCAACTTCTGCCAATTCTGGGCATGAGGCGGGTTTTATATTGCTTTGCCGAACACACATACACAACAGTTGATGCGGTTCACATGAAGAGAGAGCTGGTGTATGCTGATGTGATTCCTTCAAATCTAAGACACTAAAGTATGGGCACGCCCTAAACCAACACAAAGAGACCTTCTTAGCAAATAATATAATATGTGTATTAGGGAGGGTGAGATATAAGCAGCCGCGGGCCGTGGAGGGAGTTACGATGGGGCAGGGAGGCGGGGAGGGGGAGAAGCAGGGTGGAGCCCTCTCTACCTTGCCCCTCCCCCTCCCCGCCTCCCTGCCCCACCGTAACTCCCTCCACGGCCCGCGGCTGCTTATAAGTGTTGCTAACTCTTATTCATTTACAGCATGTTAACATACTGTCACCATTCGCTTTTTATGTACTAGTAACTATGCTGGTAATTTTGCTACTGATAATATGTGTACTTGTATTCTCCACCCTGCTTCTCCCCCTCCCCGCCTCCCTGCCTCACCGTAACTCCCTCCACGGCCCGCGGCTGCTTATAAGTGTTGCTAACTCTTATTCATTTACAGCATGTTAACATACTATCACCATTCACTTTTTATGTACTAGTAACTATGCTGGTAATTTTGCTACTGATAATATGTGTACTTTTATTTAAGGTACTACGCCTGAGAAGACGGCATTAGTAAATAAACATTTCAAATACACATCTGTTCTTCTTAACTCCATGTTCTGGTTTCTAAGAAATCTATAACGACCGACTGTTCATGAGTTCCACGTATCCTGAGGTACTATAAGTTCATATTCTGGATTGTCTAAACATTGAGAGTTTGTTATATCCAATGTGACACTGTACCTAGCTTGCTAAATAGTTTTTGATTACTAACGTGAGTTTTGGGACACCCTAATTCGCCGAGGTTCCAATCCTCTGTCCACAGTTCTGTGTGAGAACAGAAACCCTGCGACAGGGGCACCCCCGACCCTTGCTGGAGCTTCATCACACTTGCGATACAACTCCAGCAATGCATTCGCCGAGGTTCCAATCCTCTGTCCACAGTTCTGTGTGAGAACAGAAACCCTGCGACAGGGGCACCCCCGACCCTTGCTGGAGCTTCATCACACTTGCGATACAACTCCAGCAATGCGCCACCTTTACGGCACAGATACATCACGCATCTGTGCTGTTTTTGCCCCATGATGCGCCGCATTGTAAATGCAGCACACCATAGGTGACGGAACAGCGGCACAGAATGACTAACACATCCCTGGTGATGCGCCAGTCATCATAAATGTATCCCTATGCTTCTTATCTTGTTAGAGATGAACCGCCATATGTATCATCAAAGTTATTTGCATTTCCTAAATAGCGAACTTTAAGGAATAAATAGCGATTCTTTACCATTCCTAGTTTGCGATGAGCTATTTGCTAATTAGCCGAATGTAGCCCAATGAAGCCCAATGTAGCCCAATGTAGCCCAAAGATGGCCGCCAGACACACAAAAAAACAAATGTAGCCCAAATATCAGCCAGATGTAGCCCAACTATAGCCCAGTGACAGAATGACCAATCAGCTTCGCAAACCTCCGTTACGCGAAGCGGAGCGCTGTTACAGATATATATCTTTTTTTGAACGTTAATTTCTCAAAATCCACTGGAGCACATATATTGAGACCTAGCAAAGGCACATCGGGCTACCAGTCCCTAATATTTTGCCAAGTTTCGTGCAAATCCATTCAGCCGTTCAATTATTATTTTTATTTTATTTTTTTGCCCCGCGGGGCCCTTTTAAAACCTCCACATCAAACCTAGGGGGTCAGCGAGGATCTACTATGCCCCCTTATAGTTATTTCCCCCTTTGTTTTGACCTCCTCTTCTCTCTCGATCCTACCGAGAGACAAGATGGCGGCCGCTACGGACTGTTTGGAATGTTGACAGACGCCGGAGAACCAATCAGCTTCGCTTCACAAAGCTCCGTTGCGCGAAAAGTCCGCGAACCAGAGCGCTGCCTGGTCCGCGCTTACAGATATATATCTTTTTTTAAACGTTAATTTCTCAAAATCCACTGGAGCACATATATTGAGACCTACAAAAGGCACATCGGGCTACCAGTCCCTACAATTTTGCCAAGTTTCGTGCAAATCCATTCAGCCGTTCGGGCTAAAAGTGAGGCCAACCGCCCTATGGAAAACTCAATGTTAAAAACACGTTTTGGGACCCCCCTTTTTTCTCGGCCCCCACTGGACGAACCCCCCCCAAATTTTCAAGGGCTGCTCAGAAACAAAATGTGCCATTTTCCTGAAAATTTCAGCCAATTCCGTCCACAAACGCCAAAGTTATTAGACATAGAATTTTCAAAAAACCCATAGAGAAAAAATCCTAACTATATATACCTACTGGCGACCGCCAGTAGGTAATATATATATATATATATATATATATATATATATATATATATATACCATCATAAATCTAACAAAACTACAGCTCAATGACAAAGAACAGCAAATCCTCAAATTAGGTCTCTCCTACTGCCCACCCAATGACTTCAGCTATACCCAAACTAGGATAAATATCTTCAACTACATCAGAAAACTTAAACTCATCAAATTCTTTACAGTGAAAAAAGGATTAGCAGCAAAAAAACAAACAGCCACAACAACGGTTGATGTGAGAACCAGCAAACTACTGGCTATGGATGTAGAAACATTACTTGCAGCACAATCTATAGCATGCAACAATGAGGAAGATGAAGCAGATCTATCCACACAACAACAGCTACGGCAAGCTGCAATAGGTCAATCAGGGGCGGGCAGCAGTCCATATAAGAAGAAATCTATCTTTGTTCCACAAATGCCAAAAGATGCCATTGACATATACCACAAGAGGGTAACAGATGACATCAAGCACCTTTACCACCGACTAAAACACAAGCCTAAAAACACAGTTTTAACCAAATAAAATATAACAAACTTATGGCAAAACTGGGCAAAAATACGGAAGTGATCATCAAGCCCTCGGATAAAGGAGGGAATATAGTCCTATGGCCAAAGGACGATTACCTCAAAGAAGCCCACCGACAAATATCTGACACAACATGCTACAAGGAATTCAACAAAAAGGAGTATACAGCGGCCATTGAGACACTTAGGAAACATCTGCAACAGTGCAAACGAGATGGCATGATTTCTAAGGATGAATTTGACTTTCTATGGAATGAATTCCCTACAATACCGTCTATATATTTTGTTCCAAAAACACATGAAGACACGACACCGATTCTGGGACGTCCTATTATATCGGCCATCAACAGCGCAGGAGAGCATCTATCACAATACATTGACTACTACCTGCAGGATCTGGTCAAGGAACTGCCAACGTATGTCAAAGATACAGGTGACTTTTTGAAAAAGATTGATAATATCCAATGGGAAGAAGGTATGAAACTCATTACCTTGGATATAGAGTCACTATATACGTGCATAGACCATGAAGTGGGACTAACAGCAACTAAACATTTTTTGACCAACAGACCGATAGAATGTTACGGTCAAAGCAAGGCAGTTATCAAAAGCATTGAATGGTGTCTAAACAACAACTTTTTTATGTTTGGAACAAAAATGTATAAACAATTGAGAGGTGTAGCAATGGGGTCTTGCTTCTCCCCCAGCTATGCCTGTTTAATGGTTGTCTGATGGGTGGAGGAGACCCTTAACATAGACCATCTATCACTATACAACACACATGTGAGGTTATGGCTGAGATTCATAGACAATATCTTTATCTTATGGCAGGTCAGTGATGATAGCGCCAAAGATTTCATCACCAATCTCAATGCTAACCAGGTCAACCTTAAATTTACCTCACACATCAGTACAAGAGAAATTGAATTACTAGATGTGAAAATATATGTGGAGAATGACATGATTAAAACTACCCTGCACAGTAAAGCAACAGCGGGAAACTCCACACTACATGCCACCAGTGCCCACCCTAAACATCTAATAGAGAGTATCCCCTACGGAGAGCTCCTTAGAATCAAACGTATATGCAGCAGTAATGAACAACAAGAAATCTGCATGAGGGAGGCAATTGAAAGATACCGTAGAAGAGGATACACTACATGCACTCACAACAAAGCACTTGACAAAGCCAAAGCTAGACCAAGGGAATCATTGTTAGGTTCTTTAAGCAGCAATAGCAACGATGAAAGCGAACCAGAGGGGGGTAGGGAGACAAACAATGTCCCCAGATTAATCCTAACTTTCAATAGCCAACACCGTCAAATACGGTCTATTATCAACCAAAATTGGCCGATTGTTTTGACGGATGCTGTCATGGCACCTGAGGTGCCTACTAGCCCTACTATTACATACCGTAGAGGCACCTCATGGAGAACACAAATAGCCCGTAGCAACACTGAAACCGTCAAAAGCAACAAATCAACTTGGCTAAAACAAAGTGAGGGTTTTTACAAATGCTCATCCTGCAGAGCTTGTAAATTTGGTATAACAACTGCCAAATACAACACTCCATTCAGCCCCCATGAGTCAAAAATCAAGGGATGTTTTGACTGCAAAACCGAGTATGCGTGTATGTCCTGACATGCACCTGCGTCCTCAGATATGTAGGAAGCACCAAACTACAGGTGCATGTCAGGATACTTCAGCATGTATGAGCTATAGTCAACAATGACACGGCATACCCGGTAGCTAGGCATTTTAGGGCCGTCCACAAAAATGACCTTAAACATCTGAATTACTTTGTAATTGCTGCTGTCCCTGAAGCTCTCCGGGATGGCAACCGTGAAAAAAGTTTAAGGCAATTAGAGTCCAAATACATCCATGAACTTCACAGTAAACACCCCAATGGATTAAATAACACAGAGGACCTACACAATTTCATGTAACACAATAGCTCTGGCAGTATATCAAATGTTTATCTACACTCTCATACCATCTATATTGTCAACATTAACATCTTCGATTATATATATGTTTTCCTTACAACTATAAAACATATGCTTTTAACTCTTTTTAATACATTCAATAATATTTTTTGTTTGTATTTTTTAACATACCTTTTGAAACTCTTAGTGAGCTCCATTTTGCACAGACAACCTTCTTTGCACTTTTTATGGCACTTTTCTAAGTAATACTACAGACAGCTGCTAGTGCGCTTTACCTGCATACGGCACAATTTTGCACATCGTTGCCATTTGCACATACAATCAGGATTGTTATCCATATTGATATCCATCATGGCTATCAATCAGTTTAGGAATTTATTCCGCCAGACTGGCATCTAGATTTGCACTATAACATATGTATATAAAGCAATTTTATCCATTTGTTGTGACAAATTTTAAGATATTTATTCATTTTATATATATATTTATTTATTTAAATATATAAATATATTTTTGTATGTACATACTTTGTGCCTATATATCCACTCATATTTATTTATTCATATTTATGAAATTATGTATATATAAATACATGCACACATACATAACAATCCATTACAAGCAGTCCATACTGAGCTTATCTATTTAGAGGTTCGTCAATGGCAACTATTAACAGCATTCAAGCTGTAAATTACATTACCTTGTGATATGTGGCTGAAATGCCAGAAACCGGTCCTCTGAAGCTTGTTTCCGGTCCAGGGAAGGCATGGCTTGGCAGTTCGGGCTGGACTGTTCCCATGAGGCACAGGGTCAGACTGATTTGCATATGGCCATGTCTGAACTGGGGTGGCAGAGTGGGCTAAAGAACGGTGATGGATTAAACCCAGATCTGTTGACTGGGTGTCAGTGTTTGATTGGTTCGGATGCTCCGTCCATCACCACCCTCTTTTGTACCACTTTGTGCGCCATAAGTTGGCAGGCTATGTTCAGACGTGAGTCCCTTGCTCACTTTGCCACTGGATTCAAGAAAGCCGGGCTGAAGACAGCTGAAATGCCAGAAACCGGTCCTCGGAAGCTTGTTTCCGGTCCAGGGAAGGCATGGCTTGGCGGTTCGGGCTGGACTGTTCCCATGAGGCACAGGGTCAGACTGATTTGCATATGGCCATGTCTGAACTGGGATGGCAGAGTGGGCTAAAGAACGGTGATGGATTAAACCCAGATCTGTTGACTGGGTGCCAGTGTTTGATTGGTTCGGATGCTCCGTCCATCACCACCCCCCTTTGTACCACTTTGTTCGCCATAAGTTGGCAAGGTATGCTCAGACGTGAGTCCCTTGCTCACTTTGCCACTGGATTCAAGCAAGCCGGGCTGAAGACGGCTGAAATGCCAGAAACCGGTCCTCGGAAGCTTGTTTCTGCTCCAGGGAAGGCATGGCTTGGCAGTTCGGGCTGGACTGTTCCCATGAGGCACAGGGTCAGACTGATTTGCATATGGCTATGTCTGAACTGGGGTGGCAGAGTGGGCTAAAGAACGGTGATGGATTAAACCCAGATCTGTTGACTGGGTGTCAGTGTTTAATTGGTTTGGATGCTCCGTCCATCACCACCCCCTGTTGTACCACTTTGTTCGCCATAAGTTGGCAGGTTATGCTCAGACGTGAGTCCCTTGCTGACTTTGCCACTGGATTGAAGCAAGCCGAGATGAAGACGGCTGAAATGCCAGAAACGGGTCCTCGGAAGCTTGTTTCCGCTCCAGGGAAGGCATGGCTTGGCAGTTCGGGCTGGACTGTTCCCATGAGGCACAGGGTCAGACTGATTTGCATATCGCCATGTCTGAACTGGGGTGGCAGAGTGGGCTAAAGAACGGTGATGGATTAAACCCAGATCTGTTGACTGGGTGTCAGTGTTTGATTGGTTCAAATGCTCTGTCCATCACCACCCCCTTTTGTACCACCTCCTGGGGCAAAGCAACGCAGCCCCCTGGCGCGTACTGGAGGTTCCAAGTGGAATTGGTTCCCCCTCTGCAAACGCGCCAGGGGGCTGCATTGCAGAGAGGTGTAAAAAGGGGCATGGCCTCATTACACCTCTCTGCAACGTAGCCTCCTGGCGTATACTGGAGGTTCCTGGTGGGCTAGTTGGCCCCCAGGGACCCCCAGTATGTAAGGTGACTTAATCCCCCAACTTAGAACACTCTACAGGGTGCGATAGCACTGTGGTGAAGGTAGGGGGTGGGGCTTGAGGTGATGTAAGTGCAAACATGCCCTGAGGCGCATTTTAAGTTGAGAAATTATATCCTGTTCAATACAGAGGTCCCCTAGGGGGCAACTAGTCCAACAGGTATCTCCAGTAAGCGCAACGAAGCTGTGTTGCAGAGTGTTGTAAAAAGGGGGCGTGCCGTTTGAACACCTCTCCACAACACAGCTGCCTGGCGCATACTGGAGGTACTTGGTGGGCTATTTGGCTCACAGGGGACCTTAGGATTGAAGAGGAATTAATTCCCCAATCTAGCTCACTACTATTCTTGAAAAGTAAATGTAACTGTACTTACCAGTAACTTGAATTTCCTTCCATAGAATATCTTTGCCTGCTATATAAAATATATATAAATGAAAATAAAAAAAATTAAAAAATATATATCACAATTTCAATATTTAAAAAATAATAATAATTCGATTTATAGTAATAATATGTAATGTAATTTAAAAAACTAAAATATCTAAAAATAAACAGTTTAAAACAATGTAGTAAATCCGTATAAAAAAATAACAATTAATACATTTAAAAAATGATCATTTACAAAACCTTTGAAATTCACTGAAAAAACCATAGGTTTCATACACGTTATAGTTAGGAAATAGCATTTAAAAAACCTTGCAAATTCATTGAAAAAACCATAGGTTTCACACATGTTATAGTTAGCTGGACATTTCACTCATACAAAACCTTTGAAATTCCCCCATTATAGTTAGTTCAGCTAACTATAACACGCGCGCCCGCAATGCACTGCTGATGACGTCACATATTACATCATTAATGACATGGTCAGTGACATCACTCATGACATCACTGATGACATCTCAAATGACAGGAAATAATTGTGTAGGACGGTATTTAAATGTTACTAAAACAGAAAATAATTATGGACTTCCTTCTCCAGCATGCAGCACTATGTTGTACTTACTGTTGTCCATTGGAGGGTTTAAAAGTCACATGCTGTGAAATGCCTTCTTTCTATCCCATTACATGTCGATGCCTGTGATCAAGGGGATTGAAGCACCGAAACGCGTAAGGCAAAGAAATCTGCGCTTGAATAAATGCTGTTCTGCCTGTGAAAAGGAGGAGCTGGTTTTGAGTGCACTTTCATTCCGGGGATGCTTTGTTTCTAAAATATATATATATATATATTAATGAACTTTATTTGTAAATAAATGTGTTTGGAATCACCACCTCCCCAACATTGACAAAGGCGTGAAGCCGAAACGCGTCTGTCGGGCATTTTTTTGTGGAATAAAATATTTGAAACCACCTCCTTGTGTGCGCCTCACTTCATGCTCCAGTGGAGAAAGGAGCTACGTACAATATATATACATATATATATATATATATATATATATATATATATATATATATATATATATTATATATATATATATTTTAGGTCCTAACTATGACTACCTACTGGCGACTGAACGGCTGAACGGAATTACATGAAATTTGGCAGAGAGGTAAAGTTCGGTTCGCAGATTGTGCTTTTTGTTAAATGGTGTAAATCTGTTCAGTAGTTTCTGAGAAAATTGCAAGTAAAATCATAGCAATATCTAGAGACGGGGTGCAGCACGCATACGGAAATTCATTCAATTACGAGCGCGAGCTGCATGCTGATTGACTGTGAACTGTCTGTCAACACTCAAAACCAGGAAGTGTTGACATCCATCGTGTGCCTCGCTAGAACCGAGTCACAAGAAAACAGTAAAACAAAGTTGAGAAATAAGGGAAGGGGTAGGCTTGAAACATTCTGACCCTCTAGGCTTGCTCAGGGGGTTGTACATGGATGTGTAGGTTCTATTTTTTATAAAAAGAAAAACCGCGGAGTACGCTTACGGAAATGTATTGCGACTTATATAGCGCACGTATCACCCGAAGGTATCAAGGCGCTTGCTTAGGGAACCCGTCCTGGTATTCCCCTGTGAGATACCCCGGCAGGGTATCCACAAGGTGAAAGCCAGGCATCCCGCCGCGAGGGGCCGTAGTGGAGATTAAGCAAGCTATTGCCCAGAGTCGCAGAGTGTGACCCCGTGAGTCGAGTAGGCACCGGAGCGAGAATTGTCGAGTCCGTGGAATTTTTGAGCCCGAGACCCGCCGAGGCGGGGAATCGAACCCTGGTCCACGGCTGATCTCAGCTTCCGGGTCTGCCGCCTCTAACCACTGAGCCACGCTTCTCTTACGAGCAGGAGCTGCATGCTGATTGGTTGTGAACTGTCTGAACACTCGATACCAGGAAGTGTTGGCAGCCATCTTGTTCGTCGCTAGAAGCGAGTCACAAGAAAACAGTAAACAAAGTTGAGAAATAAGGAAAGGGTGCAGGGTAGAACGATTCTGAACCTAGGCTTCGTCAGGGGTTAAGTTTAGAATTTTTAGGCTATTTTTTTAAATTTTATTTTTAATAGAAAAATCGCGGAGTACGTGTATTTACGTGCACGAGCTGTATGCTGATTGGTTGTCGATACTCCAAACCAGGAAGTGTCGGCAGCCGTGTTGTTGGTCGCTAGAACCGAGTCAGAAGAACACAGTTAAAATAAAAAGGCGAGATATAAGGAAAGGGGGCATGGTAGAAACATCCTGATCTTGTATGTTTGGTCAGGGGTCGTTCATGGATTTTTAAGCTCTATATTTTTTTATTTTGAATAGAAAAATTGCGGATTAGGCGTATTTACGTGCATACTGAATGGTTGTTGACTGTCTGTCGAATGTGAGAAATGATGAAAGGGGGCATGGTAGAAACATCGTGATCCTGTAGGGTTGCTCAGGGGGTCGTTTATGGATTTTTAAGCTCTTTATATTTCTTTATTTACAATGGAAAAATTGCGGCGTGCGCGGACGTGCAATCACGAGTTGCATGTTGATTGGCTGTCAACGCTTCATGTTGACTCGGGACCGCCACTTTCCTGGGGCAGTCATCTTTAAAATAGGGTGGCCGTGAGGGTACGGATCTCCTAGCTCCGGGGGTTACCACTTTTTGGGGCTTTTTAATGTTGGGAGGGGGTAGCGGCGATTCCGTCCTGGAGCTCTTGATTGTTCTGAGGAGTCCTGCAGTGTCCCGGGGTGTGTACCCCCCGAGACACTGCTGTTTGTGTCCCGGGGTGTGTACCCCCCAGGACACTTCTGTTTGGTATAGTAGGGCGGGAGCGTCGCGGCTCCCACTTCAGCACAGCAAACCGGTTTCCTATTTGAAAGGGAGAGCAAGTTAAGCTGCTGTGTCTTTCAAGTAGGAATTAGATTGCTTTTCATTAGAGAGCAGCATATAAACTGTTATTTCTCTTTACTTGTATTCCGTTTTATTTACAGTATGCTTCTACGTCTCTTCAGAATGAGTTCCACAGGGTAGCGTCTGTGGCAGTGTTGTTTTTTGTTTGCCTCCCTTCACCCTAATTGACAACGTAATGGGGGCACCGCTGTCGTCTCTGTTTTAAGTTTGCAACACAGTGGGTAGGATAAATAAAGCACTTGACACAATGTAGACTTACACTATTTATTGTATTTAATTTTCAATGTTATTGAAAATAGAATATAATCATGTTCAAAATATTGTTTTATTTCGTTTGTTCGTTAATCTTTATTTCGGCATTCTTGCCATAAACGATACAACATAAAATCAATACAATAGAAAATTACAGGCATCATTGCCCCATCAATTACAGGATAGCACACAGATACAGGCTGGTGGTTCTCAAAACAGGCCCCAGTACACCAAAATCCTAATGTTACTACCCAGTCAAGAAAGTCGTCGAACATGCATGATCTCACCATTGATGTTGTGTTAAATGATCAAGTGATTCAGAACTAATTAATATTTAAAACAATCTATAGTATCACGGAATATAAAATATATAAAAACGAATAGCACTAACAACTAAATAAATATTTAATATAATTTCTTTGAATCACCACATGAGCTGATAATATAGTATAGATAAAAAGAAGTGTTTATGTACAAGGAGCTACAACAGGAAAAATTTTGTATGGAAAATCAACAACATAATTTGAACACATTTTCGAAATTAGTAACAGTATCATAGAAGAGCTGAACATACTTTATAAGTAGCAAGAATGAAAAGCAAGATATAAATGCTGGATATATTAGCTGTGATTTCCTAGATTAAAGGTTAGATGTTGATTTTTTTGAAAAATGATATGACATCTAGTATGATCATATGAGTTTTGAAATTGATAATGAGGTATATGAAATTAATGATGACATTATTTTAGGTCTATTAAGTTATGAGATGTTATAAGAATACATTTATTAAAATGGCTGCAAGTGTGCAAATTACCCAGTGCCTTTAGCCGGGGAAGTAGTTACAACAAAAAGGCTTGATGAAGGGCCTTGACGTTCAATCAGAATGTGATATTAAAGAATAATTGATAATACCAGTCAAGAAAGGCAGAAAGTGTGCAATTTAAGCACTGCTTTCGGCTGAGGTAGTTTATACTAATTAGAAGATCATGTCAAAAAAGTAATGTTGAGCATAGTGATGCTTCTGATCCATGCATTTTATTAGGTCGATAGATTGTTACTCGTAAGACAAAACTTCATCACAATAAATGCATAGAATGTTAATTTCATCGAAATGAGGATTAATTTGTGGGTGTGGATTGGTTGGTGAATGTGCTGCTGCAGCAATCGCTGTGCTTGGTGCAGCCGTAGGTGGGTTCTCTCTGTAAATTAAAAGGAGGACGTTTTTCTGTCTTAGGATCGATATGACTAAAAGCCTGAAATGAATGGACACATTTAATACGAATAGACTCATAGGTATTTAAATTCATCAGTTCAGAAGGAATTATTACGAAGTCTATATTATTATGCACAGCACTAGGAGGCATTTTGTTCTTATTCAATTTGTTAAAAAAATATTTAGAAATATGCTGATTAGAATGCAATTCAAAACAATTCTGTGAGTAATAAGTTGTGAAATGTTTCGTCATTATTATTTTCCTTTTTAAATACACATGAACAGTACTGGTTTAAATTTTAAAACGAGTTTGTTGAAAACAAATGGAAGAATAATTTGGTGTTTTGGTGTTAGTGAAATCACCTACAACTTTGTAATATGTTGCTCACAATTATGTACAGTACAACATTATACATTCTGTTCCACATTTTCTTCTATTAATATTTCAGTTTCTGCACGGTTTTCCTGAGGCGCAAAGTAACTAAGCTGAATTTCTTCAGAGACATTTGTTACATCTGATACAGATGCACGGAAAAGAGTACTGTTCAATTTTTTTTCAACATTAGTGCTGGAATTTTTGCGTAATACAATGTTCTGATTAATTTTCTGATTTGAGTATGATTAACTGGTAACATTCTGAATTGGTGAAAAACACTTTGGTATACTTTTTTAGAAAGATAAGGCAGGGAATGACTTTGGAAAGCAGTATTTTCTCTCACTCTGCAAGAGTCTAGTGCGTCCCACATCTTAATCTTTTGTTTAACACTTTTGGTATTATAGTTGGGTAAAAACTTGCATAAGAAAATGAACAGATTCTTAACTTACAGTATAAATACTACTACAATTGGAAGTGTTAACTGGAGTTTTAGAACGTGTCCCTAAACGTTCCTCAGGTAACACTTCTTTTGCATTTGTAGGAACAATTTTGTGTTTCACAATAGAACAACCATTTCTAACTTCATAGGTACGAATACTAGTGTCATCTGTATGCAAATCATTACTCTGAAGATAACTTGTAATTAAAAAAAGGCTTAGAACTTGATCTATTGTTCCATTTTCCTAAGAAAAATGTTTGAAAAATGTGTTAGTTTCTCTTTTCCATTTACTTTTGGCTTTCTTTGTAGGGATCGATGAATGCAATTTTGTCACAGTTAACAGAATCTGTGGACACAGTACAATTGTCTGTCTTAAATAAAGCAAAGCTACATTCAATGTTGTCCGTAGTGTAGATGGAAAGGTGAATTGAAGTTGTTAATCCTCTTGTCCATAGTGTAGGTCAAAGGCAGTAGTTGACAGAGAAATGGAGGAATGCTTTGTCTCTTTTTTAATACAAAATTTGAAGACATACAGTAGAAACATGTATAATTTTAAAAAATGAAGGCTGAATTTCGTAATGTACAAACTGTAAGGAAATGTGATGACATTGTGAAATTGTCTGTTTTAAATAAATCAAGATTGTATTGAATGTTTTCTGTACTACTGGCGGTATTGGTATCTAGTTGTGCACTTTAGTGAGTGCAGAATTTATTGAAGGGTCTTCTTGGGAGACATAAGAGACATTTGCATGCAAAAGTGAATTGGAATTGTCAACCCTGCTGTCTGCAGTGTAGATTGAAGGCAGTTGTTGAGACAAAGATTGAAGAATGCTATTTAGTTACAGATAACAGAATCTGAGGGCATAGAATTATACTTGTGATAAGGAAAACAGTGTTGAATGTAATGTGGTTCTTCATGTAGAAGGAAAGCTCAATTGCAGTTGTGAAGTCTGCTGTGTACAGTGTAAATCGAAGGTAGTTGTTGACAGAAAGATCGGTCAATGCAAGTTGTGAACTCTGCTGTCTGCAGTGTAGATTGAAGGCTGTTGTTGAGATAAAGATTGAAGAATGCTATTTAGTTATAGATAATAGAATCTGAGGACATGGAGTTGTATTTGTGATAAGGAAAATAATGTTAAATATCATGCAATCCTTATTGTAGAAGAAAAGTTGAATTCAAGTTGTGGACTCGGCTGTCCACAGTGTAGATTGAAGGTAGTTGTTGACAGAAAGATTGGTCAATGCAAGTTGGGAACCCAGTTGTCCGCAGTGTAGATTGAATAATTGATAATCCCAGGCAAGAAAGGCAGGAAGTGTGCATCTAAAGCAACAACGTTTTGTGGAGTTGGCGATGAGGAGTGGTCGAAGGAGGACGCATTAGTAACAAAGTGTTTATAATCAAGTTTTTGAATAAATATTGGTTGTTTATTTACAGAAGTAAGTTGAAGTATGTCTCTGAAAAGTTTGATTTTTTTTCTAATTAGGTAACCTCATGATTCAATATGGTGATGTGGTGATGATTTGTGGTGCACAGAGTTAAAAATCTTTGGCGCTGAGATTGAATGTAATGCAGACCTTAATGCAGAAGGAAAGTTCAATTGAAGTTGTGAACTCTGCTGTCTGCAGTGTTGATTGAAGGCAGTTGTTGAGACAAAGATTGAAGAATGCTATTTAGTTACAGATAACAGAATCTGAGGACATAGAATTGTATTTGTGATAAGGAAAACAGTGTTGAATGTAATGCGGTCCTTAATGTAGAAGGAAAGCTCAATTGAAGTTGTGAACTCTGCTGTCTGCAGTGGAGATTGAAGGCAGTTGTTGAGACAAAGATTGAAGAATGCTATTTAATTACAGATAACAGAATCTGAGGACATAGAATTGTATTTGTGATAAGGAAAACAGTGTTGAATGTAATGCGGTCCTTAATGTAGAAGGAAAGTTCAATTGAAGTTGTGAAGTCTGCTGTCTGCAGTGTAGATCGAAGGTAGTTGTTGACAGAAAGATCGGTCAATGCAAGTTGTGAACTCTGCTGTCTGCAGTGTAGATTGAAGGCAGTTGTTGAGACAAAGATTGAAGAATGCTATTTTGTTACAGATAACAGAATCTGAGGACATAGAATTGTATTTGTGAAAAGGAAAGAAGTGTTGAATGTAATGCGGTCCTTAATGTAGAAGGAATGCTCAATTGAAGTTGTGAACTCTGCTGTCTGCAGTGTAGATTGAAGGCAGCTGTTGAGACAAAGAGTGAAGAATGCTATTTAGTTACAGATAACAGAATCTGAGGACATAGAATTGTATTTGTGATAAGGAAAACAGTGTTGAATGTTATGCGGTCCTTAATGTAGAAGGAAAGCTGAATTGAAGTTGTGAACCCTGCTGTCTGCAGTGTAGATTTAAGGCAGTTGTTGAGACAAAGATTGAAGAATGCTTTTTAGTTACAGATAACAGAATTTGAGGTCACAGTAGAGTTGTCTCTGCCTTAAGGAAAGCAAGGCTGAATGCAATGCTGTCTTTAATATAGAAGGAACACTGAATTCAAGTTGTGAACTGAGCTGCCTGCAATGTAGATTGAAGGCAGTTGTTGACACAAAGATTGAAGAATGATATTTAGTTGCAGATAATAGAATTTGTGGTCACAGTAGAATTGTCTCTGGCTTAAGGAAAGGAAGGCTGAATACAATGCTGTCCTTAATGTAGAAGGAAAGCTCAATTGAAGTTCTGAACTGAGCTGTCTGTATTGTAGATTGAAGTCAGTTGTTGACACAAAGGTCGATGAATTGCATTTAGTCACAGATAGTATAATCTCAGAATATAGTATAATTGTGTGTGCATTAAGGAAAGAAAGTACGGTTAAATGTAATGCTGTATTTAAAGTAGAAGGAAAGTTGAATTCAAGTTGTGAACTTGGCTGTCCACAGTGTAGATCGAAGGTAGTTGTGGACAGAAAGATCGGTCAATGCAAGTAGTGAACCCTGCTGTCTGCACTGTAGATTGAATAATTGATAATCCCAGGCAAGAAAGGCAGGAAGTGTGCATCTAAAGCGACAAAGTTCTGTGGAGTTTGCGATGAGGAGTGGTCCAAGCAGGACACATTGGTAACAAAGTCTTTATAATCAAGTTTTCTAATAAATATTGGTTGTTTATTTACAGAAGTAAGTTTAAATATATCTGAAAAGTTTGATATATTTTATTTCGAATTAAGTCATCTCATTCAATATGGTGATGTGGTGATTTTTGGTGCACTGAGTTAGTAATGTTTGGCGCTGAGGTTGAATGTACCCAGTGATGATGTGTGCTTGGGCGGGGTACAGTAATTGAAGTAATGTGTTATGTCGATTGAATTCTGCATGAATTTCATTTAAAAGGTACAGTATGTTTCACTGTGACATAAAACTGTTCACTCTTTTTTCTGATGATTTATGGTGCAGTGAGTAAGTAGTATGTTTGGCGCTGAGATTGTATGTTCTCTGTTCAGTGTATATTGAAGGTAGTTGTTAATAGAGATAGACAAATGGTATTTGTCACTTATTTAAAGAAAATCTAAAGACATACAGTAGAAGCATCTCTAAAATGAATACTTTAAGGCTGAATTTCCTATTCTTCAAACTGTAAGGAAATGTGAGGACATTGTGAAATTGTCTATGTTTTAAATACATTAAGATTGTATTGATTTTTTTCTGTAGTGTTGGTGGTGTTGGTATCTAGTTGTGAAGTGTACTGAGTGCAGAATTGATTGAAGGCACTTCTGAGGAGACATAGTGAGGAGAAATGTATATGGAAAACATAATTCTGCTGTCTGTAATGTAGATCGAAGGTACTAATTCATACAAACATTGATGTATGCTATTTTGTACAGTTAACAGAATTTGAGGACAGAGTACAATTGTGTCTGCCTTAAGTAAAGCAAAGCTGAAAAGAATGCTGTCTTTAATGTAGAAGGTAAACTGAATTAAAGTTGTGAACTGAGCTGTCGGTAGTGTAGATTGAAGGCAGTTGTTCACACAAAGATTGATGAATGCTATTTAGTCACAGATAAAAGGAACAGAGGATACAGTATAATTGTCTCTGCCTTAAGGAAAGGAAGGCTGAATACAATGTTGTCCTTAATGTAGAAGGAAGGTGTATTCAAGTTGTGAACCAAGCTGTTAGTAGTGTAGATTGAAGGCAGTTGTTGAGACAAAGATTGAAGAATGCTATTTAGACACAGTTAAGAGAATCGGAGGACACAGCATAATTGTCTGTCTTAAATAAATTGAGAGTTATATGTCATACTCTGTTTTACGAATTTTTAGAATTTTTAAATGCACTAAGGCAAGCATTAAGTTTGATACCATGCTTACGTCATCAATATTGACAACTTTAATTTTCTTCAATACTCTTCACAACAAGGTTCTCCAGATAGTTTGTAGTATTGTAATTTTTTGTCATGCTTCAGAGGTAAGTATAAAAAATTGAGTGGTCTGAGTTATATGTATATTTTGCAATTCCTCTAGATTGGTATATAATATGTTCTTACACACCACAGTTGTTATTCATGGTACATTCAGTACAATAAAAGGAATTGTTTAGTATGCGTTATTCATGGAATTGCATTTATTCCGTATTCATGCAGTACTTGTATATTCAGATTGCATATCGTTATTCATACATTAACTGCAATATCTTCATGTAATTTCACAATCATTACACAATTGTTGCTCTCAGTGAAAAGTAGAAAGGAAGGGGGTGGTAGGTGAGTGAGGGACGTGGTAAAGGTGGTGTGACAATGTTGCATCACATTTAACTAAAACGCCTTTACAATTAAAGTACTTATAATGTTCCCAAAATACATCACACATAGGATACTAAATAGTTAGTTCATTTATTCCTATTGCGTGTAGGGTTATGGCGTGGTCAACGTTTCGACCCCAGGAATGCCGAAGGGTTATTCTTGCCTCATGTGGGCTGGTCTTCATCAGGACGTGTAGGAGAGCCTAAAAAACAGGACAATGCCTATTACAAAATATCGTGGTGGGCTGGCATGTAACATGTAGGATAACCTTCACGCTACCTACATGGTGAGAGGCGGACGTCATGTCTGGCGTCTCATCATGGGCTGTGGCTAGCTCCTATGGGTTCCGAAATCTGAAATACATTGAGAATCGAAGGGGGGAGGTATCAGGCCAGGGAAGCTGATCTCTGAGTAAATCATGCTGGAAATAATTGTGTCCAACAACTTACTTTAGTCCGGCATCTAAATACAGGAAAAGGGATTCTTCTTATTGTAAGCTTCAAAACGTGCTAACCTTCATTCTGAAAAGATCATAAAAAAGAGAGAATACGAGTAAATCGCTGTTCCCCCTGTAATAGCTTGGCATACTTAAAAAGCACCCAGCTACTCGTGGACTAAAAACTATGCAGCTAGCAACCGCCGCGGGGCTGTCAGGTCGGATGGAAAGCTTGGTAATAAATGATGGAAAACCTGTTTACTTTGGATAAGTGAACAGAGTGGGCGAGTGGATAGCTGTTGGGCCATGCATCATTGTTAGAAAATATACCCGAATAGAAATGGACTAGAGAAATTAATTAAAGTTAAATGCTTCAGAGGTAGATTTAGTAAAAGGTGCAATGTAGCATTGGAAATGTTAATCTCTGTTCATATTTTGAATATATGGAATTTATTACAAATATACAACAAATATATGATGCTAGTTGTGGAAGTATTGTATAAGATATAAGAATTGGAAAAAAGAGTGAACATGGCAAAGAGGTTTTACAGATACGATTACTTTGCAATTTGTTTGCAAATGAAAATAGTGTTTCTGAGTTTGTAGTTATTTTTAGAATAATTGATAACCCTAGTTTAGAAACACAGGTAGTGTGCAAATTTCGAACTGCCTTCGGCTGGGGTAGTAGGTACAACGAAAAGGCTCGATAAAGGGTCTAGAGTTTGAATCACAGTATGAAATTGAAGAATAATTGATAATCCCAGTAACAAAAGGCAACAAGTAGGTGTGTGTATGTGTGGATGATGTGTTGAATGAGTGGAAGATGAATAACTTGAAAAAAATAAGAAAGGATGCAAGTGTGGAAATTATCCACTGCAATTCATTAGTAGTAGTTACCAAGAAGGGTCAATAAAGGGTCTGTACTTTGAATTTGGATAAAAAACAGTATATTTGATAAACATAGACCATAGTGGCTCTTTTTTAATATTGGTAGACTTTTGTTAAGCTTATTATTATACATGAATGGCAGCAAGTGTGCAAATTTCCCACTGCCTTGTGGCCGTCCATTATCTACATGAAAAAGGCTTGATAAAGGGTCATGAGTTTGAATTAGAATTTTTAATTCAAGAGTATTTGATAAGCCTAGGAAAGAAAGGCAGCAAGTGTGCAAATTTCCTACTACTTTCGGCTGGGGTAGTAGCTACAACAAAAAGACTTGAAAAAGGACTATGAATCAGAATATGAAATTGAAGAATAATTGATAGTGCCAGGCGAGAAAGGCAGTACGTGTGCAAACTTTCCACCGCCTTTGGCTGCGGTAGTAGCTACAATAAAAAGGTTTGATAAACGGCCTGTATTTTGAATATGGATATGAAATAGAATATTTGTTAACCATAGCAAAGAAAGGTAGAAAGTAGGTGTGTGTGCGTGTACATGATGTGTTAAGTGGAAGATAAAAAAGGTGAAAAATAAGAAATAGAGCAGACGCACAAACTACCCACTGCTTTGTAAAGAAAGTGGGTGTTTGGTTTCCCAGTCCATTACACAGAGTGTGAGTCGGATTGTGCAGTGGGAGCCTAAGAAATGGGTATCTCATCTAAGGAGTTTAGCGAGTGCACAAAGTATGCACACTGTGCGGTAGAAAGGATGAAAAAAAGGATGCAAGTGTACAAATTACCCACTGTCATTCATGGGTAGTAGTTACGAAGAAAGTTCAATAAAGGGCCTGCACTTTGAATTTTAAGGGGAATAATTGATAAGCCCACTTAAGAAAGGTAGCAAGTGCGCAAATTTCCCACTGCCTTCTGGCCATCCAATATCTACATGAAAAAGGCTTGATAAAGGGTCAGGAGTTTGAATTAGAATTTGAAATTCAAGAGTATTTGATAAGCCTAGGAAAGAAAGGCAGCAAGTGTGCAAATTTCCTACTACTTTCGGCTGGGGTAGTAGCTACAAGAAAAAGACTTGAAAAAAGATTTTGAATCAGAATATGAAATTGAAGAATAGTTGATAATGCCAGGCAAGAAAGGCAGTAAGTGTGCAAACTTTCCACTGCTTTCGGCCGCGGAAGTAGCTAGAACAGAAAGGCTCAATAAAGGGCCTTGACTTTGAATCAGTTCATCAGGTATTTCTTACACATCAATTTTCTTGTTAGCAGTATCAGAATTCATTTGTTCTAAAGTTTCAACATAATTTAATGCTTCTAGAAAGTGTGTATCAAAGCTTTTGTCTTTGAAATCATAGCACATGTCTGGAGCACTCATTTCCCCTCTTCACTCATTCCCTGAGATAAATACGATTAGTTCTTGAATTACACTCAAGGTAATATGGAAAATCTCCTCAGTATGAGGCTGTTACTTATAAGGATATTGTGTTCTTATGTTTTCTTAAATTTTGAAATCAGTCATTCTTTATGACATTAGGAAAAGGCTGAGGCTGTTATAGTAAAATACAGTACTAAAAAATGTAGAATATGTCTATTCATCTTACCCATTCCAAATGAATATTGTTTCCAGTTTGGTTAGAAGAAAAAGGCTCTATAAAGGGCATGAGTTTGAATCAAAATATAAAATTCAAGGATAATTGATAAGCCTAGCCAAAAAAAGGCAGCAAGTTGGTGTGTGTTATGTGTAGATGATGTGTTGATTGAGAAGAAAAAAAAGGTGAAAAATTAGAAAGGCTGTAGAGGTGCAAAGTACCCACTGCCTTGTCAGGGAAGTGGATGTTTGTTTTCATATCTCATTTTACAGATAGCTTGTCAAATTTCGTAGTGGAGTCTGAGAAATGACTACCACATGAAATGAAGGAATGTAAGTGTACTAAGTTACCATTGCGGCGGTAGGGCTGAAAAATTGCAACACTGGGCTCATTTCAGGGACTCCATTTTGAATTACAATAATACTTGGCAAAGGCAGCAAGAAATGTAGAAGGTAGGTGTATTTGAGGTAGTGGATGTAGAATAAGGTGAAAAGGAAGAAAGGTAGCAGATGCGGAAAGATTCTACTGTCTTATAAAGGAAATGGGTGTTTTCTTTTCCAGTACATTACAGAGTGTTAGTCGGATTCTGCAGTGGGAGCGTAAGAAACAGTTGTTAACCATAGGCAAAAAAGGTAGAAAGTAGGTGTGTGTTTGTACATGTAGATAATGTGTTGATTGAGTGGAAGATGAATAATATAAAAAATAAGAACGGCTGCAATGTCACGAAGTACATTAAGAGCAGCTCTCTAAACATGAAGTCGCATAAAAGGAAGGTACTCATCCTCAAACCCACCCTCTCTGCTTCGGATGACTTACGCTAGCTGAGTACATTGTGGACAGTACCAACAGCTATCGAGCATGTGCACAACCTAGGATTCATCCTCAACTACTCCGTCTCCTCGTACTGCTACAACACCCTCCACAATGTCTGCAACATTTACAATTGGATTGTAAACAAAAGAAAAACAGTGACAGTCCTTCATGAGCAGCAGACTACACAGTGGCTAAATACTGTATATAGGAATTCCAGTCAAACATGTACGGCAGTTATAACAAGTCCAAAAGACGTTCACCTGAGTGATTACAATGTCCTCTGCTGCAGGCACATCATTCACCACCTGATACACCTGCACTACCTTAATACCATGAATAGGATCATCTCCAAGCTGCTCACCCTCACTTATAAAATACTATAGAACACCAGAGTAATCTACTTTAACGGTAGTAATCCTAAAAAGGCCAAATTTTGATCTTAAAATTTTGACTTTAAAAATATTAGGTAACGTTTTGGTAACTCTTTAGGCAAACATTGCTTATAAACTAATTGCCTATCATTGCAATGTATCCAAGCTTTCAGTGATTTTAAATAAACAGTGTAATGTCCAGATGTTGTAGAAGGTCCATTATGAAAAATAATTGCAACAGTTACAAAAGTTCTTCCTGATATTGAAACTTGACCAGCTACAACATTTTTTATTAAAATGTCCAATATTGTTATTGGCTGCAAAAGTGGAAATTACCTAGTGTTTACTTGGGGAAGTAGTTACAACAAAAAGGCTCAATATCGGTATTTGTGGTTGAATTAGAAATGAAATTGAAGAATAATTGATAACCCCAGCCAAAAAAGGCAGCAAATAAGTGTGTGTACGTGCAGATGGTGTCTAGATCGAGTAGAAGACGAATTAGGTGAAAAATAAGAAAGGCTGCAGATATGCAATCTACTCTCTGCCTTGTCAGGGAAGTGGATCTTTGGATATCCTTTTTTATTATACAGAGAGGGTGTCGTATTCTGCAGTGGGAGGCTGGGAAATGACTACCACATCCACGGAAGCAAAGCAAGTGTACTAAGTTCCCACTGTGGGCCATAGAGTTTAAAAATAAGAATACCCAACCCTTTTCAGGGTCTCTACTTTGAATTAGAATAATAGTTGGCACAGACAGTGAAGAAAGGCAGCAGGTAGGTGTGTTTGTGCTAGTAGATGCAGAATAAGGAGAAAATTAAGAAAGGCAGCAACGTGCAAACTACCCACTGCTTTGAAAAGGAAGTGGTGTTTGGTTTTCCAGTCCATTACACAGACTGTGCGTCGGATTCTGCAGTGGGAGCCTGAGAAATGGGTATCACATCTAAGCAAACAGTGCAAGTGCAGAAAGTACAGTCACTGTGCGGTAGAAAGGACGGAAGAAAGGACACAAGTGTGCAAATTACTCACTGGTATTCACATTTGTAGTTAGCATGAAGGCTGAATAAAGGGTCTGCATTTTGAATTTGAATTAATTTTAGAATAATTCATAACTCAAGCCAAGGAAGACAGCACCTGTGCAAAATTTTCCAATGCCTTTGGACAGGGTAGTTTTTATAACAAAAAAGTTTGTTAAATGTCTAATAACTAATGTTAAGGACAGTGACGCTTTTTTGCATAACACAAAAGTTATTCGCAATAAATGCATAGAAATTATGTGAGTCTGGACTGCTTGCTGAAGATGGTGTTGCAGTAGTTGATGTGCTTGATGCAGCAGGAAGTTGGTTGTTCTGCAATCTCTGTGTTACAGTGAAGCTAAGTTGTTGGGGTGCAATTTTTTTAAGTGTTGCTCTATATTTGATGTGCCAAAGGAGGATTTTTTGGATTGATCACACCTTGAAAGAGTTGTTTGGTAAATATAACAGGTTACTAATGGTTGGTGTATTTCAGTTAGTATGTGTGTGGCCTTTGCTGGAATCTTTAAGGGACACATTCAGAATACAGAAACACGTTGTACTTAGTGACGTCGAATTCTATTTTGTGAAGAACTGTTGAATTCTGAATCCGCCTTTACAACTAGTGGGAGGGTAGCATTTTAAAGTGTTTGATAGGTTACACTACATGTGTGTATGGAGCTAAAGAAAACTTAGCATGGTTATGCATGGGCATCGTCTCACAGAAAACGTAGCATTCAGGATTGTAAAAGCTTGAGATAGTAATATTTTTAGAGTTGGAGTAGAGTTCCTGTAACATTGGTACTTAATTTTCTTTTTGATATTTAGCAATCATTTTCTGTACCTGTTTAAATATACATTTAAATGTTCCTCTTTGAAGGTCAAGAAGCAACAGTGCTCCTCTACACAATATTGTTCGATGGTAGTCTAAAAAGTAGTGGTCATTTTACTGTCACCAAGGTAGATATCAGACAATAGAATGAATGATATTTTTACACCACTATTTCATAGTCCTAATGCAAAAGGTGTGTAAAGACTTAACAAAATTACATATATAGGCAGTAACAGGTAAGTATAGTTTACATTTCCTTTTATGGATTGAAGGTGGTCATCGGTTGCATTCGAAACATTGGGCCTGTTGAAAAGAAAGTGAAGAGTAAGTTGTAATTAATATTACATGGTTTAAAGATGAATAGGTTGTTGAAATAAAAACTTTATAAGTATTTATATGGTAAACATAGTTCCAGGGTCAGAATATGCTGCATCATAACCTGGATATCGGCACACAAAGTCATTTTGTTCAGTGTCAGTAATTACTGTGGAAGTTTGTGCTTTTTAAAACCAAACTTTTTTTTAGTTTTGCCAAAGTTTGTTATAACTGCAATAACGTTTTAGAAACACGATGGCAAAAAAAGTCACACAATGACAAAACTAAAAAGCTGACCATCAATTTTAGACTTACTGCCTTTGCCAATGTTTGTTTAATTTTGTTTCCCATACTGTTTATGAAACTAGTTAGAGATATTTCCAATAATGACATTTTTGAGAAATAGTATGGATCAACACATTACTAAAAGATTCTGCAAATAAAATGGTAAGTGAAATTTTATAATAGTTTAGCAAAATGTTTTTTTCCTGCTTTCTCTTTTTTATGAACATTTTAGTTTGAAAGGAAAGAATCATCAATCTTGCTGTTAAGCCTCTGCAAATATTGCCATCAAATCTCAGAGCATTCTGGGAGCAGGAAACATAGCCTCATAGTAGTGAGCTTTGCAAATGTGTGTACACTTTGTTTTACTAGAAAAGCTGGCAGTAGTGTAGTCTCAGCTTACAACATTTATTTTGAACACTCACTCTAATAATAATGACTTTGGATCAATGTTGTGGAAGGTGGGAGGTCATTAACATATGAACACAAATATTACCTCGGCAGCAGACAGTTCCCATTCCTGCTCCGGAACGTTTTATTGAAAATTGGCTGCTGAAGGATTTGTGCTGCAGGGGATGGGACTACTTGTTCCAAAGACAAAGTAAATGTGAATTTTTGATAGCCCTGGCCCCAATAAATATATCATGGTGATCATTGAGAGGTAGAAGAGTTCCTGATAAGTATATGTGGGTCAGACGTGTTTCAGAGATGTATGCTTTTGTATACTGTAGGCACTGATAGTAGTGCAGTGAGAGCTTACAACATTTACTTAGAGTGTCCGGATGAATAATAAAGGCATTGAATTATTGAAGCATAAATACAGGTTTGAAAAGTATTAACATATGGGCAAACATATTACCTTAACTGCAGACAGTGCCCTTCCCTGACCTATTATGTTTTACTGCTAAGTGGTAGGGAAAGCGTTTGTGCTGCTAGGAGTTGGGCCTTCTTGTTCCAGGGTTATAATACACATGAAAACTTGTTGTACTTGATTCCAACCAATATGTTCTGTGCGTCGGGCTATAGCAGGGGTCTCCAACTTTTCTGTAGTAAGAGGTAATTCTGATGAAGGAAAGTCCTGCTGAGCTATTAGCATATTTTATCACTGTAAAATGCCGATGATATGTATTAACATTACACTATGACCACCCTAAGCACAGTTATCAGTAGTAACCCCACAACATTTCAGGTGAAGTTATCAGCAGAATGCTAGGAAAACGTTTATCAATATTAAATGCTTGTAATGAAGTAAAATTCAAATCTTCATATGCTGTGTGCCACAAAGGGTAGTACCACAGCAGTAAGTCTCTCCAACTCAAATTGTATTATCATTCAGCTAACAACTTTAAATGTGTTTTAGAATTGCAATATTATGTCTTCATTCGCATATTAGTTTTTGAAAATACACAGTTTTCTATCAAAATCCCTTTCAGCTTTGAGCAATCAAACTCAATTTTCCAGAAGAAAAAACTTTTTTAAAAAAGCATAATTTAATCTTTTAAAAATCAAATCAGTTTTCATTGTTAGAGAATATACAGTCCCTAAACATCAGCTTTTACTTTTCATTGAGTACCGCCATGTAAAAATGCCTCTCATGGACAAATTATGCTTCAAATACCCAGGTATTGGAATCATAGGCCATGGTTCTTCACCATAACACTAAGAATGCCTCCGTTATGCTAATAATGCCCACCATTAAACCAGGGCTATCACTGTGCCACAGCTGGATGTCCCAACACATATAAGTTATGGCCATTATTATTGGAGAAGATGCTGGCACTCTGTCAGGAATGGCTAAAAGCAGATCAGTCATGCTCTTAATATGTCAGTGATGGCAGCAAGTATGTAATTACTCTACTTATCTGCCCAAAATAGTCAAGGACGAAAATATTATAGCTATGGCACAATTATACATGAATGGGCACAATTGCATCAGAGAGAATACTCTAATGATGTAGACCAGCATACATATTTGGTAGTCCTTGATGCTAGGAGAAGTTTTAAGGAATCCACACTGTTTATTTAGGAAGGACACAATGTCACACACCCACACAAAAATGAATGTGATGTTTTTAATTTTCCCTGCTCTGGATGCATACTCTGTTCTATTCGGCTCTTTGGTTGATCATGTTCTCAACTAACATATTTTCACTTTAGTTCTTGAAGTCACACCCTTTGGTGGGTCATCCCTGGTTACTGTTACTATTCTTTGATGTCACATACCGTGCGACTGATGGAGCCGGGTGAATAATATGGCCAATCTCTTTCTTAGGTAGATTTAAAGTGGATAAAGATGGTTCATGTGGCAGACCCATAGGCCAATACTGCATCTTCCACATGCTTCAACACCCTCCGCTTACTTAGCAAGACCTTCAAATGGACCCACCCCCGAATCCAGGAAGACCGTCACCTATGCACCCATCATCAGCAGGCTGAACTATAGGAACACCCTCTATGCCGGAATCAACAAATCTCTATTCTCCAAACTTTAGAATGTCCAGAAGGCCGCAGCTAGACTCATGCTCAGCATCCCATGACAAGACCTCATTACCCAGCATATACGAGACCTCCATTGCCTCCCCGTCGAAAAACAGAGTGAATTTCAAGCTGTTCACACACACCTATAAAGGTCTCCACAACACCGGACGCCAATACCTCAACAAATGAATGTCCTTTTACACCCCCAAAAGAAACCTGTGCTCCACTGACCAGGTCTTGGCCGAGATCCCCTGCATCCACACAACCAGTACAGGAGGCATACCCTTCTTCTACATCATGGCCAAGACCTGGAACAGACTACCCCTCAGCATCAGATGAAGTACCACACTGAAAGCATTCAGGAAGAGCCTCAAGATCTGGCTTTTCGAATGACTTGAGGTGCCCAAATCCCCTAACACACACTCCCCCAGCGCCTTGAGACCCTCACAGGTGAGTAGTGCGCTCTATAAATCCCTAATTGATTGATTGATAGGCCACCAAAGTGTGTGTTTGAGTGTTATCAAATGGCCCTGCTATTGGTTTGGCTGTATGTAACTCATAAGGGTAGTGGAATGAGTAGCGTTGTCTTTTACAATATAAAGAGAATCTCCCAGATTGGCTTGGTTTGCTTCACCTCTGAGAGCTAGTTTGAGGGTGCTGGTAAGCTACCAGTAGCTCTTGAGCTACTGGTTGGAGACCCCTGTGCTACAGGAATTCCACATCCCTGACGGTGCATAGGCAACTTTCGAACATAGTGGACGCAACTCAGAGAGGATTCTTACCATAAAGTTTTCTGTAGAAATTGCTGAAACTTTTTGGTTGTAGACAGCACTAGACTTTTCAACAGACTGTAAATGTAAAAAAGATGTTTTTAAGTGCATCATAATAGCAATGCTAACCATTGGAAAATTAATTTGCTAATTATTGTACATGTTGCAAGTGTTTTGACATCAACGCAATGGGACTGTGGCAACTATTCAAAACAACAATAATTATTTGTATTGGGGTTGAAAACCAATCGTAGGTTTGATAGCAACTGTGTTAAGACCATAGTAGTGGTGAGAAAAAATGATCTGCAAATAGCAATATGGTTCCGACGGGCACTATAGATTCGTTTGGTAGACGTTCATAAATGTTATCCTTGACAACCCTCTTTGCTATTTAAGAGTATTTTAAAGAAGTAAACTATTAAGATGAGTTACTGCCATTGGTCATAGTCATGAGGATTCAATTGTTGTAGGGAAAGCCTTTAGAGAGATACAACTGGTTATGTATAATAGTTTGGGTTTTTAAATTTCATAAAGAGAAATGATATTGGCAATTTTATATTTGTGTTATATAATAAATAATAAAGAGATAAGGTACATTGTTTTGTAGGGAAAAGTTACCTAAAATGTAATGAAAACTCTTGAAAGGTCTGAATTTTGTTACTCCGTGAATCATGACCCATAATCTTTGTTAAAGGTTTGGAAGTGTATAGAAAATATTGTAGGAATATGATTTTTAGTGTGGAGAGTTTACATTTTACGGTGCAGATGTCTACATTAGATACATTACAAAATTATTTTAAAAGATTACCCTTTAAATTATTTGATATAAAAATTTAGATAGTTTAAACTATTACAACCAGTTATATTTTCCAAGAATAACTTTGAAAACGGACTAATACATGTTGAAAAACTTGTACTTACCAGAAGTATCCAATGACAGGCAGTATTTGTCAGAGTAAGAAGAATGTCCATTTTCTGAAAAGGTACCTGTAGAGTTAAAATGCAATCATTAATAGGTTTACATTACAACCGAGTTACATTTGTTTAGAGTTATAAGTATTAGAAAAAGTGAATATTAATAAATATATTTTGAAAAGGAACATCGTTTCTTTGAAAAACTTTTTAAAATATCTTACATTTGTCATAGTCTTCTAAACGTTACTCGATTCTACTCTTAAACATTAATTTAAATAGAGGTCTGAGAGGGCCATATGAGGTAGCAGTAACTATTACAACCATGTAGGCATCATTTTAAATAATACAGGTTTTGGAGTGTCACGTGACGCAGTAATAAATATTGTTCTGCCTTCATCTCCGCTCGTTTTTAACCACTTGAATAGCGATTTTAAAACGTGTAAAATTTTATTATTGTGGAAAATTTCTGGGGGCTCTTAATTAGCTGAATATGTAGCGGGAATTGAGCTTAGGCACACTGACACCTTCACACTCGCCTTACTTCCCTACTGCCTCGCCTAGCTGTTGGTTTATGTGAAAGGCGGCGGCGGGCGCCATCTTGGGTGTGGGCTCGGGCTGCGCTCCAGTCGCGCCGGCCTCCCACCCTCCTCACACCCTATATATTGGAACCATGACCAGACGGCGCAGCGGGCTGGCGCAGCGGGCGCGCGCCGAAGCCGCGCCAAAGCCAAGCCCGTCTGCGTCCGTCCGCGGCCGTACCCGGCCCAGGGCCATAACCCCTGGTCCCCGAATGCTGTACTCTCCCCGGCACCTACTAGAACTAAACCCCGGTAAGCCATGTCAGGCCTGTACCACTGCTGTCCTGACCGCTGCGATACCCACTCTTCCTTTCATATGCCCAGCCTGTAGCTACCAATGTACTACAACCTGTTCTTTAGCCCACTCTGATCCTACCCACAGTACATCACCTGTTAGAGAGAACATAACTCCTCATGCTTGTCGAGCTGCGCTCATCAATGCGCGCTCGCTCCCATGTCACAGCTTCTATATCAGTGAGCTTATAGTCTCTCATAACCTAGATCTACTATTTGTCACCGAGACTTGGGCAGATGCCGGATCTGGTCCGGATTTCTGCAATGCTACTCCGGCTGGATACAGTGTCGCCAGACATGACAGGCCTATAGGACGAGGTGGGGGCCTTGCTATTATCTATAAGGACAAATATCGCACCACACTCGATCCTATAAACTCGGCTAACTGTGAATCAGCGGTTTTTGCTATCAGTATTAACCCCAAACGGGCACTGAAGGGTATAATACTTTATCGACCCCCTGGCCCTCGTCACTCTTTTCTCTCTACCCTCTCTGACCTGAGTGACAATGTCATTTGCTCCGATAAATTCACCATATTGGGAGACTTTAACTTTTATTTGGAAGATCAGGACAACCCAGATACTGCCCAACTCATGACTGATTTTGCCAACCTTGGACTGTACCAATTAGTCAAGGGTCCCACACATCAAGCCGGACACTCCTTGGACGGGCTATTTACTAATGATTCTGACATTACTGTATCAGATACTATCCCAATTCCATGGTCAGACCATAGGGCTATTATCTTCCAATTAGATGCTCGACTTTCTACCTTACTGCACCCCAGACCTCGCACCAAGATAGGTGCCCGGGCCTGGAAAACTGCTGATCTCCCTCAGATGCTGCATTCCCTGGCCTCCTCCTGTCCCCAGGGAGGTAATAGCTTATCACCTTCAGCTTCAGAGTTCCAGAACTGGATCAGAAGTGCCGCTGATCTAGTGGCCCCAGAGAAATTTATGCAACCAAATAGAGTATCGCCTTCAGCCCCCTGGTATAATGAAGATCTTCGTCTACATCGCCAACATTGTAGGAATTTAGAAAGGCGCTGGAGGAAAGCTTACTGTGACACAGCTAGACAAACCTATAAAGATGCTCTTTTGATCTATAAAAAGGCGATACTAGCCCGGAAAACAGTCTTTTACTCAGCACAAATTGAGACTGCTGCTAACTCTGCCAGAGAATTATTCACCGTTGTCACCACCCTGTCTACCCCCTCCACTGGATCTGGAGTTGAGCCCTCACAGACTTTCTGCAATGAACTGGCCATCTTTTTTACTACCAAGGTTGCAGATATTTACGCTTCTTTTGGAAACGATATTAGAACTGAACATAGAGGTGATAGTGGGAAAGAAATATTGTCATACACTAATCCCGACTCCTTCTCCTGTTTCTCGCCTGTTTCACATCAGGATGTGATCAAAATCATTTCCACCACTAAATCAGGCTCTCCTTTGGACCCCTGTCCCCCGTCCGTGATGCAGAAACTCACAGAAGTGATCTCACTCCCACTGATGGAAATTTGTAATAACATATTCTTAACAGGCCAATTCCCTAGTATATGGAAGAAGGCTGTTATTAAACCCCTCCTAAAAAAACCTTCCTTAGATCCCACTGCTGTCGCAAGTTACAGACCAATTGCGTGCCTGCCCTTTCCTGCCAAAGTATGCGAACATCTGATGAACCAGCAGCTCTCAGAGTTCGTCGAGACTCACCAACTTCTCGACGAAACGCAGTTTGGATTCAGGAGAGGGCATGGAACAGAGACTGCCTTGATAAAGGCCTCTGATGAGATCAGGACGATCATGGATCAGGGAGGGGCGGCTGTCCTCATCCTTCTGGATTTGTCGGCAGCCTTTGACACGGTCGACCATGTCACTCTTGTCGACCGTGTCACAACTCTGGGTATAAATGGTCGGGCCAAGGATCTTATTTCATCCTTCCTGGCAAACCGTACCCAGACAGTAAGGCTCGGAGATTTTTACTCTCCCATCTCTGCACTCCCTTGTGGAGTCCCACAAGGCTCCTCGCTAAGTCCTATGCTCTTTAACATCTATGTAGCGGACTTAGCGAGGATAATAAAGGCCTATGGGATACAGTTAACATCGTATGCAGATGATACCCAGCTGGTGCTGGGTATCCATAAGGATGGCCTTACTGTAGCAGCCAACTTCCAGAAAGCCATGCTCGAGGTCAGTACCTGGATGGCCTTGAACTGTCTTAGGCTTAACTCGGACAAGACCGAGATCATGACCTTCGGAAAACTCTCTCCTGAATGGTCTCTCGGTTGGTGGCCAGATAAGCTTGGCCAGCCACCTGTCCCAGTGGAAAAAGCCAGAAACTTGGGAGTGATTTTCGACAACAAGCTGGTCTTCGACCTCCATGTTAATAAGGTTGTGTCATCTTCTTTCTACATCTTGAAAAAGATTAAGAAGCTGCTACCTTATCTCCCTCCGTCAGCCGGGAAGACTTTGGTCTCTACCTTAGTCTTCTCAAAAATAGATTACGGGAATGCTCTCTTTCTCCACACTCAGAAGCGTGTCATCACGAAGCTGCAATCTATTCAGAACGCGGCTGCTAGGATTCTTCTTAACATCCCTCGCCGCAAATCCACCACCTCTGCTATCCGCCAGCTTCACTGGCTGAGAATTGAGAGCCGTGTTAAATTTAAGGCCCTCTGTATTGCCTATAAGGCCTTACATGGCGTAGGACCCAGATTCCTGATCGAAGCTTTTCAGCTCTATACCCCCAGAAGGCACCTTAGATCGGCCAATGCCAGTCTTTTGCAGGTGCCACGTACAAGATCAGTTACCTGGGGTGATAGGCGCTTTTTGGTGGCCACTCCAAAACTTTGGAACCTTCTGCCAACTGCCATAAAAGCTGCTCCGAATCTGATTAGCTTCCGTAGGCTCCTGAAAACATGGTTGTTTAACCAGTGAGAAGACGGTAGGATGATGAACTTTGTTGCTCCACAGCGCCGAGACACCTTCGGGTATTTGTTGCGCTATAAAAGTTGCGTAAATAAATAAATAAATAAATAAAACTAATGGGAGAATTAGAAGGGGGCAAATACGATGAACTAGAAAGTATATATTCCACAAAGTAAAGCAAAACAAAGCTGGGAGGGCCACGTGATGGATTAAAAAAAAATGAATACTATTATGAAGTCACAATTTGTATCAATACAGGCTAAATCACGTGACAGTTTAAAAATACGAAACTGAAATTTATGCACAGAGAATTTTTACAATTATAGGTCTGGAGGACCTTGTGACGCAGAAAGAAACATTTATACTATGTATATACAATTTAAAATCGTTGATGGGTAGGAGGGCCACGTGATGGAGAAAAGTATATCATCATGAATGTACAATAAAAACAACACATACCAAAGCACGTGACAGGATTTAAAAATACGACACAGAAATTCATGCATGCTCAGTTTATAAAAAAAAGTGGACTGGGAGTGCTCCGTGACACAGAAGGAAATATTAGGATCAACAAAGGAAGGTCAATAAGAATACAGGCCTGGGAGGGCCTCGTGGCGCAGAAAAAAAAATACCATCATGCACGCTCAATTAATAATGGAGGCCTGAGCAAGTGGCGTAGTACAGAAATACGACACAGAAATGTATGCATGCACAATTTATAAAAATTAGAGGTGTATAGGACCTCGTGACTTATAAAGAAACATTTCAATTATGTAAGCACACTTTGAAACCATTGAGGGGTAGGAGGGTCACATGAAGTAGAAAAGAATACCGTCATGTACATACAATATAATGAACAGATTCCAAAGCATGTGAGACCCTTCAAAAATACGACACAGAAATTCATGCACTCTCACTTTATAAACAAAAAGAGGACTGGGAGTGCTCCGTGACACAGAAGGAAATATTAGGATCACCAAAGGAAGATCAATAAGAATACAGGCCTGAGAGAGCCTCGTGACGCAGAAAAAAAAATACCATCATGGACGCACAATTAATAATGGAGGCCTGAGCATGTGGCGTAGTACAGAAATACGACACAGAAATGTATGCACGCAGAATTTATAAAAATTAGAGGTGTATAGGACCTCGTAACTTATAAAGAAACATTTCAATTATCTAACCACACTTTGAAACCATTGAGGGGTAGGAGGGTCACGTGATGTAGAAAAGAATACCATCATGAACATACAATAAAAAGAACAGATTCCAAAGCACGTGAGACTCTTCGAAAATACGACACAGAAATTCATGCACGCACAGTTTATAAAAAAAAGAGGACTGGGAGTGCTCCGTGACACAGGCAGAAATATTAGGATCAACAAAGGAAGATCAATAAGAATACAGGCCTTGGGGGGCCTCATGACGCAGAAAAAAAATACCATCATGCACGCACAATTAATAATGGTGGCCTGAGCACATGGCGTGGTAGAAAAAAATGAAAAAGAAATTCATGTATGCTGAATTTATAAAAAAAGAAGCTTGAGACGGCCTCGTGACGCAGAAAAAAAAAATACCATCCTGCACGCACAATTAATAATAGACGCCTGAGCACGTGGTGTACTATAGAAGTAGTACACAGAAATTCATGGACGAACAATTTATAGAAAAAAAAAGGTGTTGAGCAAGTCGTGACGCAGAAAGAAACTTTTAAACTATGTGCATACAATTTAAACCCATTGAGGGGTAGGAAAGCCATATGAAGGAGAAAAAAATAGTATTATGGATATACAATTTACAGTGGAGGCTGATGTTGTGACTTCTTCTCTTACCTTTGCTTCTGTCGTCTTTTGTCGTGTCTTCAAAGGCTGCGGTTTCGCTCAGTCTGGGGAGTTTTGCATGCGGGCGGCACCGCCTCCACGCTTATGGTATTGTGGCTGGGCGGCGGCAGCAGCAGTGACACCACGCCGAGTGTCAGAAGTCCTCCTCCGCTCGAGCAATCAGTTTGTAGTAAAGTTGATGACGACACTCTGTTTGTCACCGCAGCACAGGCAGGCAAAAGAGAGGTAGCGGTTTCGCGATGTGCAAGAATGACGGTCCTGGGGGACATCCCATTGGCTAATGTATTCGTTTCCAGGGTTAAAGATAGGAAGCCTGCTAGGTGGTGGCATGTGGGTAGTGTGGGCGGGCGTGCACCACGCATGTGCATGTATGAGTGTGTTCACTAACAAGAGAGATGGGGGCGGTGTTATAATGTACGCAGAGGCAGGCCCAGAATCGGATCTTCAATGAGTCAGCACTTCTAATCATTCTCCTTAGCGCACCCTGAGCTCTGATTTGTCACTGAGAGGGTGATCGCACCATAGCTTGTACTGCTTATCATACTCAGCGTGTACCCGCGCATACGGTACGAATATGCTTTGACGTTATGCGTCACATTAAAGCTTCGGTGTGACGTCATGTACGGCGGTCTGTACGCGAAAGGGGGAAATGTTTCTACTACTTGGTTTAAAACATGTATGTATTTAATGTACATACTAACGGTAGACATTTGGGATAACTATGATTTTTTTAAAATACTTTTAATAATCCTATATTACTATTAAAAAGAATTACACAAATCGCGGTAGAACATCATGCGTACTCGTATTGAAAGAGCTGCGCATGTGCATCATAAGCGTACGCAAAGCCATGTGACTTTAACAGTAGAGATTTGATTGGTTCGTAACTTTTCCTATTGCGACTGTTGAAAGTTCTGTCCCATTATAATTATTGGACTTTGACTTTCTAAGTAGAAGCATTTGTTCTGAGAATCTTCTTAAATAGAAGGAAGATCACCTTAATAAGGGCAATGGAGTCATCTTCCAGCAGTTCTTCAGATGGAGATTTCTTTCCTGAAGATCCTCCAAAGAAGAGGGAAGAAGCTCTAATTTGGAAGTTTTTTACTTTTCCAGAAGGACAAAAAAGGTTAATGCTCCAAAAGTAACCTGTAAAATTTGCGAAACAACTCTTTCAAGGGGTGATCCATGTATAAAATACTCCTTTGGGACATCAAATATGGTGCGACACGTGAAGAACTTGCACCCCAACATCTTTTCTTCAGCTGAAAGGCACATGTTGCACGAGAACCCACCTGCTGCTGCACCAAGCACATCAACTGCTGCAGCAGCATTTTCAGCAAGCAGTCCACACCCACAAATTGATTTTGACTTTGCTAAAGTTAAAATTCTATGCATTTATTGTGATAAACTTTAGTGTTATGGGGTACAGTCTATGGACCTGATGAAATGCAGGATGCAGGAGCATCGCTGTCCTCGACATTAGTTGTTTTATTTTTTATTCTTTTGTTCCGCTTGGAATTTGTTCAGAAAACACAAAAAAACCTAAAAAAACATTAAAACAGTTCTTTTTAGAACTACCTTCAATGGTCAAAAAAAGAACTATATTTCTATGTTAGTGTGTAAAAGTTTGTCAAAATTAATGTGTAGTTGATAAATGAATGAATGACTATATTACTAGTTTATGGAGAATTTGAAAGTGCAGAAGTATAAGGAAGTGCTACAGCATAAATCTATAAGGTGTTTACCTTTAGTATACTGTAGTATGTCCGAAGCACTTGAATGTAATATATGTACATAAATATGTTAGAAGTCTATGCTTCAATTTGCGCTGCTGGTAAAACTGCCTGGGTGAATTTGTATGTGTTAGGGGCAGATTTATAGTCCCCTTGTGTCTCTTTTACACAGCCGTTGTGTCACTTTTGTGAGACAGCGGTGCTTCAAAAGATGTGCCATGGTGTGTGCTATTAACAATGTGACGCATTTGGAGGGTGCATTACATTGTAAAGCCCTGCGCCAGAAGAGGCTTTCCTGTGCAGAAGGGGGTGCAGCAACGCCTCCTAAAAGTGACTTATGCTGCGTCAAAACCTTGCACATGCTTGAAGCAGGTGTATGGATTGATACAGCTTTGTGAGCATAGGGCCCCAGAGCATTGCTGGAGTTGTGTTATACTTGCAACCGAAGTCAAGCAATAATTAATCCAAAAATGACTTTGCAATTTAGTTTTGTTATTATTTTATAATAAGAATATGAAATATAATCTAAAAAATTTTATACAGATAAATATTTATATTATAAAATATAAGAAATTAGTGTAATAAGAAAGACTTAATAATTAATACATTTATAACTTATCATTTACAAAACCTTGGAAATTCACTGAAAAAACCATAGATTTCACACATGTTATAGTTAGGAATTAGCATTTAAAAAACCTTGCAAATTCATTGAAAAAAACCAAAGGTTTCACACACGTTATAGTTAGGAATTAGCATTTAAAAAACCATGCAAATTAATTGAAAAATCCCTAGTTTTCACACGTTATAGTTAGCTGAACATTTATCTCATACAAAACCTTTGAAATTCCTCCGTTATAGTTAGCTCAGCTGACCATGTCATGAGTGATGTTATGTGTGATGTCATCAGCAGTGCATTGCGGGCGCGCAAGTTGTAGGTAGCTGAGCTGGCTTTTCTTATAACTGACTACGTAGTGGGAGATTCGATCCTTCCCAGACAATGACTTCTGAATAATACTGACGTCAATTTAGGCATTATGAGCTATGCTTTACTCACTTTAGGAAAATCTTGATTCACCAACATCTCTTGGTCTGCATTGCCCACGGACGTTAAGGTTGCCCTATCAAATGACGCTCTGAGACACATGTTTCGCTTTGATTATGTCCTGAAAAGGGTCCCCCACTCTCGATCTTACTCACCGGGAATAGACTCTCCACAACGAGTTTAGTCTGGGTATACTATGTGTACCCACAGGCATATAAAATTATTCCACTATACATATTTGGAACTGTTGACCAGGCTTTGCCAGCTCTGAATTGTGACTGGGCTAGCAATTCACGACAGCCCCAGACTCAGGCTGGCAGAGGTTGTCGATAGCTTCATGTTTACTGATATCACAACCATGCACTCCAAGATGGCCGCCGGTATGATTACATCAAGCCGTACTGCACAAGGAGTAATCACTATCCCTGCGCTGCCCATTACGCATGCGCGACATCCCCGAGGACCCCTGCACATGATCAGGAACTACAAGGAAGAACGGCATATTACATAAAAGCACAAGGAAACATCGAGGAAACCACTCTGGCTTCTCTTTGACTCCCTAACGTGCGAGTAGGTCTGGTGGTGGCGTCCGTTCAGCGGACAGGTAAGTGCAGAGCTGGGGATAGCTGTATTTGTGGGTATTGACTTGAGTATCGAGCCATACCCATTCGAAGCAGCCCGATTCCTGTATGCATGGTTGATGGGGTGTGCTTTTTGGGCCTACGTGGTCAGCATTTTTACTCACTTAAGCGCCCCTGTCTTCAAACTGCAGCGGGTCACGATTGACTGTAGGATATCAACGAGCTCTATGTGGGGCGCGACTTGGGATGCCATGACGGGGGCTTACACTGGCTTGCCTCATGGGCCCGGGGTTTCCTTAGTAGGGTGAGACTCGGAGACCTGTTTTCTCATCCACACTATAAATTTATTGCGTAATTACTGATACCAATGTGTGCAGTCACCTTACCCCTTCCAGACTAGTACATGTGTTTTGGTAAAGTCTAAGGAATAGTGTTTTTTATCTAGAATCACACTGTGGGTCTGTGTGCATTTGGGCAACCATTGTGAGAGAAGCATTTGCTTAATTCATGTCTTTGCAAACAGATAACTGCTTAAAAACCAGTCATGTTGTCAGGTTTTAGGAGTATTAGAAGCCAGCCATTGTTATGTATTCACAAAATGAGACGGGCATTCACACTAGACTGCAGTAGTGAATTATGTAAAATGTGTGCAGTTACCTTACCCCTTCCAGACTAGTGAATGTGTTTTGGTAAATTTGAAGGAATTGTGTTGCTTGTCTAGAATCAAACTGTGAGTCTGTGTGCATTTGGGCAACCATTGTGAGAGATGCATTTGGTTACTTCATGTCTTTGCAGACAGATAACTGCTTTAAAACAAAACCTGTCATGTTATCAAGTTTAGTAGTATTAGAAGCGAGTGATTGCTTATGCATTCGCAGAATGAGACAGGCATTCACACTAGACTGCAGTAGTGAATTATGTAAAATGTGTGCAGTCACCTTACCCCTTCCAGACTTGTGAATGTGTTTTGGTAAAGTCCAAGGAACAGTGTTGCTTGTCTAGAATCACACTGTGAGTCTGTGTGCATTTGGGCAACCATTATGACAGTGCATTTGGTTACTTCATGTCTTTGCAGACAGATAACTGCTTTAAAACAAAACCTGTCATGTTGTCAAGTTTTAGTAGTATTAGAAGCGATTCATTGATTATGCATTCACAGAATGAGACAGGCATTCACAATAGACTGCAGTAGTGAATTATGTAAAATGTGTGCAGTCACCTTACCACTTCCAGACTAGTGAATATCTTTTGGTAAAGTTCATGGAATAGTGTTACTTGTCTAGAATCACACTGTGAGTCTTTGTGCATTTGGATCATTGTGAGAAGCATTTGGTTACTTCATGTCTTTGCAGACAAATAACTGCTTTAAAACTTGTCATGTTGTCAAGTTGGGCAACCATTGTTAGAGAATCAGGCCTTACCACACGGACTGCTTCAAACACCTATTCACTATGCATGCAATCCTCTAAACACCTACACACTTGTCTTTCACACCTTCAATTACTCAGTATCCATACACTCCTGCAAACACCCTGTTACTCCCTTTGCACTCCTCTAGTGACCCATTCAGCACCATGTAATAATCCATTCACTGCGCCAAAACCCAATCACTAATAAATTTACCTAGGCACTCTCCTTACAGTACTCTAATCATTCAGTTAGTACCCAAATACTTATTGAGTGATTTAGAACTTTACCACGTAGACTGCTTTAAACTCCTATCCACTATGCATGTAGTCCTCTAACCATCTACGCACTTGTGTTTGAGGCCTTTAAATCCCCAGTGAGTCTCCTTACACTCCAGGAATCACCTACACACTTATCCTACACACCGTCATTTCCCTCAGGCAGTATCCATACACTCCATCAAACATCCTGTAACTGTCCCTGCACTGTTGTAGAGACCCATTCAGCACTATGTACTAATCCATTCACTTTGCCAAAACTGTACCACTTATAAGTTGACCCAGGCACTGCCTTTGTAGTACTCTAATGATTGTTTTGCTAGTCAACTACTCATACAGTTAGCTAGGCCTTAGCACATGCAATGTGTTTATATAATAATTGAAAAATATAATTTATAAATGTATTAAAATAAATGTATTTATAATTATTTTTACAGATATTGTGTATCATCATTAAAATAAAGTTATCATGCCTGAAAATCACGAAAGAGAAAATGACAGCAAAAGGACAATTATTTGGAGAAAATTACTGAACAAGTATTGGATGACCAACATCATGTGGGTAAAAAGAAAAAACTAAAGAATTAATTAAAAAACTTTCAAAGCCTAGAAATAGTGTTCAGATTGTACAAACTACAAATAATGCTTTGACCAGAAAAAAGAATATGAGTAAAAAGAAAGGAGGAAATGGAAAGTTGTATTCACAAGACACAATGAAACGTAAAAGAAGGCGAAATCAGTATAAAGAAATCAGGAAAAAGATTTTTTATAGCAGAGTGGTTTTTAACTTGCTCAAAGATGTGAAGAAATAAAAAAAAACACTATTTTATACAAAGAAGAAGCATATTGAATCCATTGTTCAAAAAGTTTTTGAAGTAAAAAGGTAATTATTTATTTTAGCTTTAAACAGAATCCGATCACTAGATAAACCAATCCAATGTATGAAGGCCAAAAGTAAGAAGAAAAGAGTAATTAACTAATTTTTGTGATTTTTTTGTAGGAATGGAAGCACAGTTCAAGTTGAGAGCCTTTCTTTAATGAAGAGAGTTATTTTCAAACTAATAATTTATTGCATGCAGTTGATACCAGTGGTCGAGCTTATGAGGTTAGAAATGGTTGTCCAGTTGAGAAAGACAAGATGGTTCACAGAAATGCAGAAGAAGTGTTAGTTGATGAAGTTCTAGGAAGACGTCCTAAAGCCCCAGTGTTCACTTGGGATTGCAGTAGTATATTTTGTGCAATTTCTTATGACAATACAGTAAAAAAAAGTGTGAAACAAAAGATTAACATCTTGCAAGGACTAGGCCCTTGCAGAGTGAGAAAAAATACTGGTTTGCAAGGTCATTCTCTCACTTGTCTTTCTAGAAAAGTATGTCAAAGTGTTTTTCATCATTTCAGGATGTTAGCAGTACATCATTCTCAAATGCGGAAGTTAGTCAGAAGATTGCATTATGCAAAAAGTTCAGCACTAAAATTAAATGAGTTGAACAGTGCTCTTTTGCGTGGGTCAGTATCAGATGTGAAGAAGGTTAGAGATGAAATTGAGTTTTGATACTTTGGTCCTGAACAAGAGAGTGTAAAAACTGAGACATTAATAGAAGAAAATGTTGAAGAGAATGTGCAACATACAACTATAAAAAATTTGGAGGAACAAATTACAAAGTTTAAGGTGATTTCAGGTGAAAGGCCAAATTATTCTTGTATTTGTTGCCGACGAGCTCACTATAAAAATCAGACTAGCACTGTTGATCTGTATTTAAAAAGTTAAAGAGAAAATAATGATAAGTGGAAGGAGTTTGCAACTTATTTTTTGGTAGAGAATTGTTTTGATGTGCGTTCTGACCAGCGTATTTGTAAATATTGTTATAATAAATTAGATAAGAATAAAATGCCCGCTAGAGCTGTCCATAATAATCTAGAGTTGGTAACTATTTCTCCAGAACTGATGCATTTAAGTACCTATGAGTCTATTCTTATTCAATGTGTGCACCCATTTCAAGCTATTGTTCGTATGGAGCCTAAAACAGGTACATTGCCTCTTTCAGATTTACAGAGAAGATTAAAAGGAAGAGTTGTATATTTACCTCTAGATTTAAAGAAAAATATTGAAACTATTGGTGTAGAGAATGTAGAAACTATACCACTAGTTATTCTAGTTAATGGCGTTCCTACTGAGTAAGAAAATCTGGCAAGAATTAGTGGATTTTAGGAAAGAATAAAAGGCAACATTGCATCTGATAAAAAACAATAAGTACTATGCAAATGTGTATGTGGGAGAAGTAGAAATAGTTTTAGCAGAAGATACAGAAACATCAAGTGGACAAATTGAAAAGGTGTACATGTCTAAAAGTGAAGAAATCTATGAACAATATAGTGTACATCCACTTCATCCAAAAGAAGTGATGGGTAATACTATTGAGTTATTCCAAATGAAAAAAAGCAAAGGGAAGTCCCATGAGTGTATGGGAAAAAAGCTTGGAAGTTTGTTGTTCCCAACAGGAAAAGGTGGACGATATGATGAATGTCCAATGCAGATTCCTGCATCTGAATATCGGACAACAAGATTGTGTGCAAAAGATCCAAGATTTCGACAATGTATCTCATATATATTTAATCTTTTGTTTGAGAGTGACTTGTCTGGACTTTCATATGCAGTCAATCACATATTGAAAATAGGAATACATCTTCAAAATGTTTCTGCAAAGGAAATTGTGGATAAAGTACATCTGACAGATGATCATTTAGAATCTCAGGTGATTAATCTGATGGCATGTTAGCGTGGCCCTAATCAGTATTGGTACCGTCGTCATGGGGAACTTAAATGTATGCTAAGGAACTTAGGAACTCCTACATGGTTCCTTACCCTAAGCTGTGCTGAATACGCTTGGAATGATTTACTTGAATTTCTTCGAGAGGCAAATTCGAATATAAAAACTACTGAATACAAGGCACCTGGAGAATTGTGCTCTTTGAATCCTGTTAATGTATGCAGGTATTTAATCATAGATTTGAAGCCATGATGTCTTTTATCTGCAATAAATCCTCCTCTTGGAGAAGTTGTGGATTTCTTTTAGAGAAAGGAGTATCAAGCTAGAGGTGCTCGTCATATACATATGCTGTTAAAATACTGTAGACTAAAGTACAAGTCTAAGGAAAAGTTTTATACCAAATGTCGTTTTGGATTTCCAAGTCCTGTAATATCCAAAGGAAGAGTAAACAGTTTTATGTCAGCTATGAGACATACCATCACTAGAAAGTCTAAAAAAAACATACCTCCAATTTGAGGAGAAGCGAAGAATCAAAATATATAAATGATTACAATCCGGTTATTCTCTCTAAGTGTAATGCTAACATAGATATTCAGTGCGTAGCAGATAATTCTATTGCTGTTGCTCGGTATGTAACATCCTACATTACAAAATCAGAAAAGACGGGCTTGAATGAAATGTGGGAAGAGATTTCTCATGAGTAGAGTCTAAGTAAGAAATGATACAGTTTCAGTTTGAAGATATTATCCCATCGAGACAATGGAGCATATGAATGCCCAGATTGGTTATCATCTGCAAGTTTATACTCAAAATCTAGAAGAATCATTTAGGTGAGTCTAGGTCTTGCTGCAATGCGAAATCGAGTACTTAAATCTGTTCAAGAAATCGAAAAATTAGCAGAAAAAGATCCTGAAAGTACAGACTTTGTGAAAACAAACATGTTGGACACATATTATCCAAATAGAAGTCATCATCTTGAGAACAAATGTCTCTATGAAGTGCTGCAAAACTACACTTTTAAACAGAATACTACAGAAAACATCAATGATGGAAAATATGGAGTGATTGGTTCAGAAGGATGTTTGGTGAAACAAAGGAAAGGGAATTTGATTAATCACAGAAAACTGACTTGCGACACTACTGATAAAGGGAATTTTACTATTTAGCACTGTTACAACAGTTCAAACCGTGGCATTCAGAATTGGTATTACTTGAAGATTTTCCGAGCTATGAAGATTTCTTCAATGGTTGTAAGATACCATAGAATGTACTATTTTTGCAAATTATGTGAAAATGTTGAACAATGAAATTGAACACGAAGCTAATATTGCAGCTGAGATTGCTAGGGACAGTTCTCAATACAGTCAACGTTCTGTTCCACTGAGTCAAGATCCACTAGGAAAACCAATTCTTGAAAATAAAGCAGCAATCGCCATGAATGAGGTAGAAACAGTAATGTATCAAGCTCAAGAAGATATTATGGACTTAGGAAACTTGGAAGAACAACTAAATGTTGAACAGAAAGAAATATATTGGCAAGTGAGACAACAGATTGACCATGGATTTCTTCATGAAAAGAAAAAATGCACATGCACATCATTTCAATCTATCCGAATGTATGTGAGTGGTCAATCTGGAACAGGAAAACGTTTCTTAATTAAAGTATTGACCAGCTATCTACAGAAAACAACTGACTCACATTTGTCTTGTGTTGTAACTGCTCCAACTGGGTTGGCAGCACAGAACATTAAAGGAACTACATTGCATCATTTACTTATGCTACCTGTGGAGCATGAAAACAAATTGGAATATCACAAGCTATCTGGAGCAGCTTGTTATGAAGTTTCAAGAGTGCTAAAGGAAATGAAACTTCTGATTATTGTTGAGGTAAGCATGGTCTCAAACCTAATGCTTGCTTTTGTGCATTTAAGAACGCAGCAAATTCTTAGAACAGAGTACGATGTCTTATTCGGAGGAAAACATGTCATAGTTTTTGGAGATGTACTGAAGCTTAATCCAATAAAAGAACAACCAGTATTTAAAAGACTTACGCATGAAGACACCAGAAAATCTTTGGGTAGTTTTGGAAATGTTAATATTTGGTCTTATTTTGAATACAAAGAACTCATTAAAAATATTCGACAGGCAAATGATGCTGAATATGGAACCATTCTTCAAGATATAAGAATTGGTGTACTGACAGAACATGGAAAACAAGCTTTGCAAAGTCAATTACTTTCCAATTTATTTCCAAATGAAAATGTAGTTCCTGAGAAAATATATATGAAAATTGCAGAAAATAAATCTATAATCGGCTTAATGCCAACACTGCACGAGTGTTCTATATTCAATGAACAACTTTTGAACCTAGAAATTGAAGAAATAATAAAAATGGAAGCCATTGATAAAATAGAGCAGGAAGGAATCACTATTATTTTGACAGAAAAATTGAAAATAAAATTGATTCTTTAGAAAAATCGATATCTAAAACTGCTGGTTTAGCAAATAATATGCATGTATAAACTGTTGGTATTTTTAAGGCGTAATTTGGATGTAGAAAAAGGTTTAGTTAATAGAGCAATAGGTAAAGTTGTGGATTTTGTTAATTATCAGAATAAAGATGGAATTGAATTTTTAAAAATTTAATTTAATCAGATTGAAGAAGTAAAACAAATTGGTTGTTGTTCAGTTCATTTTTTGCTTGTTAAAGAGTTATATGTCTGTAGAAAACAGTTTCCACTTTCTCTGGCATATGCAGTGACTATTCATAAATCTCAGAACTTTATCTGGTTTGTTTTTGATTGATTTTGATGACACAAAGGTTACTGAAGATGCAAACTGTGCAAAAGAGTATAATAGATCAAGAAGAGTTTATGCTCCCAATTTAGGTCAATATCCTGTATTTGAAAAGCGTGAGGTAGGTCGAAAAAGAAATTATGAGAATATCTGTAGTAAAGTTACAGAGAAGGAAAAAAAACAAGATAATGTTGTGATTGCAAGCAAAAAGAAAAAGGACACTGTTGAAGAGATTGTTGGTTATAAGTTTCAAAATAGTTCAGGTATCAACTGTCATGCTAATGTAGTGGTCAATGTTGTTTTTTTATTGAAAGGTTACAACAGCAAATTATGGAGAATCGGGAAAAAAGATTTTGTTCCTTGTTGCATTCTGTTTATGAAAAATTGAAAACTGATAAAAGTAAAATGGAAAGCGTTTCTGATATTCGTAATCTTTTGGATATATGTTCTGGTTCTACACAATTTACGCAGAATATCTAACAAGATGCTCAAGAATTTCTAATGTATATGCTAACCGTATTGGAAAATGAAGGCATAGAAATTGAAAATATTTTTGGCCTTTGTTATAAATGGGAACATCAATGTGAAAATTGTATGTTTACATGTAGCACTAATATAGACACTGAAATATTTATGTATTTGACATTACCAGACTGTAAATCAGTGTTTTTCAACAAACTAGTTAAAGCAGCAAATCAAAACATGGAGTGTAGCCAATGCAAATCAGAAATGTTATCAACATTATTTATACCAAGATATGGACAATATAGAATTTTAATGATGCAACGTTGTACAGCTGATGGAAGAAAATTGGAAACTTTAATAAAGTATTTGTAGCAAGTCAACTATATATATCAGGAAGGACTTTTGTAGCAGTAGCAATCATTTTCCAGGATGGCCCTTCTACAACATCTGGACATTACACTGCCTATTTAAAATGTGATAGACATATTGTAATGATGCTTAATTGGTTTTTAAACAACATTTGCCCAGCTAATTACCAAATTCCTACCTAATATCTTTAAAGCCAAAGTTGTAGGAACATAATTCGGCCTTTGAGGAATTTATTAATATGTATTAATAGGATTACTATTGGACAATTTCAATATAAAGGATTTCAAGAATACTATTTGGCCTAGAGGAAAAGTGTATATTTGAATTAAGGACTTTTTCTTGCACATTGGAGCAAAAACGGAGAACATGCTCCTGGGTCATCATTTTACATCTCTCCCCAAAGCTTCTTGGCCCCCCTGTATGGGTGAGCTGCCTACACCGAAAGAAAAAATCAAAAGCTTGGGGGTGTGGTTTGAGCCCGACCTAACCTTCAGGACGCATGCACAGAAAGTTGCAGGCATCTGCTTCGGTCTGCTGCGAGCAGTGCGGAAAGTTCTTCCCCTTCTGCCTTTCCAGTCCAGGAAATTACTGATCCAGGGACTGATTTTATCCAGACTAGACTAAAGTAACGCCTTATGCTTAGCGGCTCCTGAAGCCACTATTAATATCCTTCAACGGGTACAGAATGCTGCAGCCAGGTTGCTTTCTGGGGCCCCAAGAAGATCGTCGGCCAGACCAGCGTTGAAAGCCCTTCACTGGCTGCCTATTCGTGAAAGAATTGTTTTCAAGTCGCTATGTATCACCCACAAGGCGCTCCAGGGCAAAGGACCCCCGGCTCTTAGGAGCCTGATCTGCCCCTATAAATCATCCCGGGCTCTCCGGTCGGAACTGGGAAACCTAGCTATAGTCCCAAGAGTGAGGAAGACACGAACAGGGGGACGCCGTTTTACGGTAAATGCGGCAAAAAATTGGATTTCTCTCCCCAGGTAGATCCGGACCAAACCCTGTTATCCTAAGTTTCGAAAGTCCCTTAAAACGTTTCTATTTCCCAAGAACCTTTAAGTTATGGAACCCTTCTCAGTTTGTTCCTGTTCTTTGTTTTGTTAGCGCTGGGACGCTCTAGGGCAGCCATGCGCTTTATAAATCAAATTTCATTTCATTCACATTCTGTCAGCATATATTTTTAAAAAACATTATTTACAGTGTATGAAAATTAAAAATAATTGTTTATTGTATTATTATTTAAGGTCAGGTAAGAAATTTCTCTTAGAAGAAAGCATTTTCTTTATGTGTGATTTGTATTATATGGCTTGTTATTGAGGATGTAGTATTTGTGGAATGGTCAGAAATAGTTGGGTATATTATAATTATGTTTTCTTTTAAAACAATCTTATTGATTGGTTTATTTGCCCGCTGGTATGTGATGAGTATGATTGAAATCACTGTTTGTAGTGAAATTCAACATATTCTGAGAATAGCAAAAAAGCAAAGAAAATAATTTATAAAATGTTAAAATTATGTTGTGTTGTAAAAAATATATTATATATTATAACTGTATTTTGCCTTCTCTTTCACAGATCCTAAGTCTAAAATATGAAATGTTCAGAAATTTAAATTATAAAAAACAACTGGAAAAAATGTGTAGCATCTTTTATTTCTATTACTGTGAAGGTAAGATAAACTAAGTATTAATATGCAAAATGGGCTGTGTTTCAACACTGGTAAAGAAAAGGGGGATGGACGGAGTAGATATGTGGTGAAAGATGCTCTATGGGTGTTTTAAGTTACTTGATAAGGTTGCCTTGAATACTGAGTGTCCCGGGGGGGCAACTAACCCACCAGATATGTGCAAAAAGTGCCAGAGAGTTGCATTGCAGAGAGGTATAAAATGGGACATGGCTTCGAAGCACCTCTCTGCAATGCAGCTGTATGGTGTTCAATAGAGAGACATGGTGGGCTAGTAGGACCCAGGGACTTTCAGGGACTTTCAGGATTAAAAGAGACTAAATTCCTCAACTTAGAACACGTCACAGAGTGTGTTTGCACATGTCACATCAGGCCCCATCTCTTCTCTTCACCACTCTATAAACATGTCGTTTCACTTTGAGAAAACCGAAGTAGTTATACATGTATCTTGTTCTCTCTTTGCAGTACTGAAATTACTCTACTTATTAGTCATATAGTTAAGGATTGGCCTAGCCATTAACCCTAGTACAAGTTAATTTCTTTACATACTATGCAAGCACATCTGCAAGAAGCTACAATGTATTAATACAGTCTTCAAAACACCCAGTTTATACCTATGTAGTTTTGGAATCTCCCAGTCATAGGATATCATGTGACCTGAAAAAAAAGATTTGATTGGTTCATAATATTTCCCACTGTACCTATTGAAGGACCGCAACCATTTCAATCATTCTTCTTTGAGCATCTTTGGAGAGATAACTCTGTGCTTACCTCCTGTCACTCTCATGCAATTTTTCAAACAATGAGCTAGTAATATGTTGCCAATACCTAAGCACTTATGGGGCAAATTTAGAAGCATCCTGTGCCAACAATATGTCACTTTTTGTAAAATAGTGATAGCGCAAGACACTCTTTCATATTTACAAAGAGAGGAAAAGGCACTCTGTGTACCTTATCTTCTCCATGTAAATATGACCTCATCATACACACTACTTTGCGTTGAAAGAGCGTTCTATAGGTGTTGCTGTGCTTGTTTGCACAGAACACTCATAGAACAAAACACATCTCCAGATTTATCATAAATCATACATCTGGACATGTGTGTGAATGCTGCACCATCCTTCAATTGGTGTAGCAAGGCGCAACAAGGAGAACTGTTTTCATTTCTCCACATTTTTTCTCTTTCAATATATGCTACATTGCACAGCATACATTGAAGGAGAGAAATGCCTTCACTGATTGTTTTTGTGCAGGAAGGTGTGTCTTCCTTCACAAAAACAAACTCCGCACGACATAGATATCCTTGCACCATGGTGGAAGGGTGCCTGTGTCACCGCATGACTGCAGTTGAAGCAGCAGTGCAGAGGGAAGCCTAGACTTGCAACATATTTATGGACATATGTTGCATCCCCGTGCTTTGGAAGTACCACAGCACACTGCAGCTAAAGAGGTTTCAGTGTCATGCTGCAGCACATCCTTATAGTTCTGCACTTATACATTCACCATACACTACTAATGCATTCTTTCAGTCAAATCAAATCAAATCAAATAAGCTTTATTCGGTTCATTTTGTTTAAACCATAAAAGCAACAAATAAAAATACATACATATATAAATGACTCAGCAGAACATATACAAAATAAAAAAGATCCAACTATTAAAACAACTAAAAATCCGTTTGACAATGTACGTGCAAATCAAAAAGGGTAGATGGATTAGTGGGTAGATGGATTAGTGGCACAAAATTCTTAGGAACCCCTTTCCCCAAGAATTGTGGTTCAATGTCATTTGCGTTTTGTGCAGATTGAGTCGGGGGCCAGGATAAAAATCATGCAGGTCCCAGATGCAAATGGGGCCATCTCCCTCTATGGGCAGAGAAGATCGCAAATAGGGGACAATGTTCACTCTCTTGAATTTAATTAGAATCAAGTCGCCCGAGATGTCTTTGGGCGACATGCCTAGCCACCCCACCCTCCTGACTCTCAGGATTCCACCGTCTAGACCAGATGGCAATGGTCTGTTTTGTTGTAGCCAGGAAATAGTTTTGTATAACAAGTCTTGGTGAGTTTCCAATTTACTCTGCCTAGGTGCAGGGACCCCAGAGAGAACAGCCACATAGGGGGCGGCTTCCGGTGGTAAATTAATCCGGAGTGCGGTCCTGGGAACTCTAAGGGGTACAGGTGCAGAGTTAAAGGTAATATTCCGGCTTCTTGGGTTGGGTATAGGCATAAGAGGTTCAAGGGTTTGAGCTTTCGTGCTTGTCGTACATGTCTTAAGCTTTTCAATTTTACTGGGGAGAATGGGGTGGATGGGTGTAGCATTTTTTTCAGTTGGGGTATTGCTCCTAAATATTGCTTTTTCAATAATGGTCAGCCTGTCTCCCAGGGCGTCGATTTTTGTGACCAAGGGTGTTAAAGCAGATACTAACAGTTGCTCTATCTGGGCCAGTAAGGTCAAATGAAATGGTGAAACAGAGTCAGGTATTATGTTCACGGTCTCAATTGGCGAAATAAAAGGTGGATTGGAAGGAGATAATGAGGGGCTAGTGCTCATTATATCGGCAATTGGTGATTTCCCAATGTCATTGTCATTTTCCGCATCAGGATCTCTACTCACTATAGGGGGGGAAGACACATCCTGGGTGTAGTTCGTACCACACAAGGCGTTCAACTCCTCCCAGAGGGACATGTTGAGAGGAAAACAATGAAAGAAAATTCAACAACAAGGATTAATGAAAAAACAGCCCGGTACCTCCTCCTTCGTTGGAGCCTAGTGGGGGGGCCCGCCCCGGCCTCGTTGTGCCTCTGAGGGCCACAGAGGGCCCGCCCTTTGCCCTGGCTTAGCCCCGGGCGCCGACCCGCGCGCGATCCCGCGATGCGGGGGCTCGCGCTGGCCTTAAGCGCACCTCCGGGGGCGGGACAGGATGCGCGCCTTCCTAGGCGCAAGTGGTGCTGGGAACTGTAGTTCCTGATCTCCTGCCTTGCCGCGATGGACGGGAAGCGGCAGGCAGAAGAGAGGCAGAAAGTCCGGTGGCGGCAGAAAAGCAGCGCTCGCGCTGCGGCAGTCCCAGGGCCCAGGTGGTGACCTCCCCAGGTCAGGTCAGTGGTGATGGTGAGTCCCAATGGTGAGTCCCCCGCTCCCCCGGGGCTCGCGCTGGCCTTAAGCGCACCTCCGGGGGCGGGACAGGATGCGCGCCTTCCTAGGCGCAAGTGGTGCTGGGAACTGTAGTTCCTGATCTCCTGCCTTGCCGCGATGGACGGGAAGCGGCAGGCAGAAGAGAGGCAGAAAATTCGGTGGCGGCAGAAAAGCAGCGCTCACGCTGCGGCAGTCCCAGGGCCCAGGTGGTGACCTCCCCAGGTCAGGTCAGTGGCGATGGTGAGTCCCAATGGTGAGTCAAATACACACTACGTGTACATTCAACCAAACTTTCACACATTATCATACAAATATAGCTCTTTTTTTACCGTGAGAAGTTAGCTCCTAAAAAAACTTTTTTTTTTGTATTATCGTTTTTGGGTTTTTTTTCAACAATTTTGTGCTTTTTGGGGGGTTTTTTCAAAAGGAAAAAAAGAGAACTAGAGAAACAAAACAATGAATTTCAGTTGAAAAAAAAAAGTCTAGCACCGATGATTCTCTTGTGCTCTGCCAATCAGATCTACGGACTGTTCTCTATAACACAGTAATTTGTTGCACTTAAAGCAGTACACCTTCAGGTGGCCAAATTGTAGACATATGTCCAGATGTTGCGGTGAAGAAGATATCCCAGAAGCACTTGGCACTGCAGCTGGAGGGTTTTCACAGAGTCTTCTGCACTCCTCATGAGCCAGGTTCACGGGGTGCAGTGTCTTCAGGTGCCTCATCATGCTGGCTATACCACAGGAGTATTTTTTGGTAGGATCTTGTCTGGAAGCACCGTCTCACAAATCCAGCAGGTCACTTTAGTTGCATTAACTTTTTTCTGGCCTTCTGGGATTGAAAAACATTTCCAGACAACTGATGTATATCTTTCTGGTCGTGAAGGCTCAGGAAGAAATTCATGATCCAAAGAATGGTCCGAGTCTGATGATTGCTGCTGTCCTGAAGCCATTTTTTGCCCTTTTGAAAAATAGCACAAAAGAATGCAATCAAAAAAGGTTCTTCTCAGTAGAGAGTTGTTCCTCCAAAGAAGGTCTAAGAAGAATGATTGAAATGGGTGGGGTCCTGCAATAGTTACAATAGGAAATGTTGTGAACCAATCAAATCACAGGTCACATGGAGTCTGCGTACTGTGCAAACAGGCAGCACGCACCCAACTTGACTTCGCGAAATTGGATTAAAATTAATATAAGTTTATTAAAAGTAAAAGTATATTATTTTTACGATCAGCTTAGATAATGTCTTACCCTAATATGTAAATAAATATATATATATATATATTCACTGAAAAAACCATAGGTTATAGACCATATATAGTTAGGAATTAGCATTTACAAAACCTTGAAAATTCACTGAAAAAACCATAGGTTATAGACCATATATAGTTAGGAATTAGCATTTACAAAACCTTGAAAATTCACTGCAAAAACCATAGGTTAGAGACCATATATAGTTAGCTGGACATTTTATTGACATAAAACCAATGAAATTCCATATATAGTTAGTTGCACTAACTATATATCGCGCACCCGCAATCCACTGCTGATGATGTCACATATTACATCATTCATGACATGGTCAGTGACATCACTGATGACATCACTGATGACATCTCAAATGACATCACTGATGACATCATCCAGTGACTGTGTGTTTCTGAAAAGTTTAAATATGTTTTACATATTGAAGAATGAGTAGATGTAGAAGTGTCTGGATGAAGGATTTAGTAGGTGCGTGACTGACTGTATGAGTGAGTGATTAAATGTGTCTCACTGAGTGCATGGGTTAGTGACTAAACTGTCTTAATTTGTGCATCATTATGTCTGTTGTTCTGTAAACTGCTGCATGTGTTGATCAGTAGCTATATGAGTAACTATATGGGTTATTGATTGATTGCCCAAGTATTTGTATGGGAGACTGAGTGTGTGTGTGGCTAGCTGGGAGGTGTGTGACTCTGTGCAGATCAATCTGTACTTGTATCAATGATTGTATAAGAAGGTAAGTATGTGTTAGTATATGTTTGAAAATGTAAGGTGCTCTATGTTTAACTGTATAGACAAGAAAATGGAAGTGTCATTGATTCTTTACAGGACTGACTAGGTGTGTGAGTAACTCCATGGATGAGTGGCAGACTGTGAGTGTCTGTATAGGTGTATGAGTGCATATGATAGTGTTGTAAAGATGAGTGATTGTATGTATGAATGATTGTATGAGTGAATGAGTGAAGGTGTGTGTAGACGTAGCAATCAGTGAGTGCGTATGTAGTAACTAGTATTGGTGTGTCAATGGTTTCAAAAATTATACTCTCTTTTTAACACTGGGTGAAACAGAGGTTATATTAAAATGTGAGGAGATGCATTGTATTGTCACATGAATGATATCATCAGTGATGTGGTCATTGATGTCAAATGAGATGTCATCAGTGATGTCATCAGTGATGTCATTTGAGATGTCATCAGTGATGTCATCAGTGATGTCACTGACCATGTCATGAATGATGTAATATGTGACATCATCAGCAGTGGATTGCGGGTGCGCGATATATAGTTAGTGCAACTAACTATATATGGAATTTCATTGGTTTTATGTCAATAAAATGTCCAGCTAACTATATATGGTCTCTAACCTATGGTTTTTGCAGTGAATTTTCAAGGTTTTGTAAATGCTAATTCCTAACTATATATGGTCTATAACCTATGGTTTTTTCAGTGAATTTTCAAGGTTTTGTAAATGCTAATTCCTAACTATATATGGTCTATAACCTATGGTTTTTTCAGTGAATTTCAATGGTTTTTTAATAGCAAATATCATAAGCTGTCGAATGTCAAGTACGTGGTAAGTAAAAACATTTTCGTGTTTATGCACACTGATCTGCTTTGAATGCTGCCCCCCACCCCTCATTTCTATTAGGAGTACTCTCTCTTTGCAGATAGTGAAGGGTAGTTAACGCAGCCCTTTGCCCCCTTTGTAATCCGTCGTGCCTGCTTCTCTCTCCATTTGATTGATTGTTCTCTTTGGTTCATTCTCTATTTACAAACAAGCACAGAGTCGCAATACTCTGTTTAGTCTTTGCAGATAGCGAAAAATCGTGTAAAAAAACAAAAGGAATCGAGCAAAATCAGTAGGCCACTAATGGGATCTCTTTTTGACCTCGCTAAAATAGAAACATTAGGAACAACCTGTTGAAAATAGCAATGCGTATGTACATAAGCGGCGTTCATTTGTGTTCACAGTACCCCTTGTTGATTGTTTGAATCGAGCATTGAATTGTTCGAAGTTGGTTCTCTTAAGGATCTTCTCTGCCTGCAAACGAGGAAGAATAGGAATATTCTTTCTCCCTTTGCAGATAGTGAAGGGTAGGTAACGCAAGCCTTTAACACGTCGTACCTATTTCATTCCTCATTGATTGATTGATTGTCCGAACATTGACTGTTTGGGAATTAGTTCTTTTTGGAGGTATTCCCTGTTTGCAAATAAACGTAGGAAAATCTTTGCAAGTAGTGAAAGGGTACGTAATGCGGACCTTTCTCCCCCGTTGTAATCTGTCATGCCTATCTACTCCCCACTGATTGATGCACCTGTTTCACCCGGACCATTTACTAGAGATACGTCATCTGGCCCGACCAGAGAGCACCCCTAGTGAAAAGGACATATGCAATAATAACGAAGTGATCACTGTATCCTGTTAACAGAAACTTTAGCATGAAACAACCTGGAAAGAAAAGAATAGGAAAACGAAAATCAGTAGGCCACTGATGAACATGAACTTTTATTAAACAACGAACAAAGAAACGATAACATAACGTAATGATAAAACCTATTAATGTCCTAGAAACAAGAAAACGTTAAAATATGCCAGTGGTGAGAGACCAGAAAAACAGTAAGAGAAACCAAATCACCCCTCGCTGTCCCACCGCCTGCCACGCCCAAAAAATCGATAGACTAGGGAAAATGCAAGTCAGTAGAACATCCGCCTCCACTCTGGAAACTTCCAAGGTGGGGCAGGGTTGCGGCTACGCCCAGCCGGGAGCAGCCCATATAAGGCAGGTCCTGCTGCCACGCCTCGGCCAGGAGATCCTAACGTAGGGTGTAGCCGGAGGAGAGGCCGAGGCCAGCGGGACCCGGCCAGGGGATTGCCTTTACAACGCTGAACAGTTGCATGGGGGGGGAATGTCTCCTCGACCCTCCCCTCTCTCTCCCAGTCCGGCCGCGGTGGCCCTTGAGAGTTGCAGGTACTCCCGCCACATGCTCTTCCGGTCCGGCCACCAACGGTCAGGGGGCCGAGGCCGACGGGATCCGGCTGCAGCCGATAAACCAAGAAACCCGTTCATGGGGCCAGAGCCAGGGGCGTCCGGCCGACATCTACCGGAAGCCCGGCCCGAAGACGGACGGGACACTTCTTCTTTCTTGAATAATGGCTGTGACAACACGGGGGGGGGATGTCTTGCACATGCCTCCGACCCCCCGCCCCCCTCGTCCTCATCGCCTGGTCCGGCCATAACAAATCTCAAGCGAGACGCCGTGGGGTGCACTGGGAGGGAGAGACGGTGCGAACAGGCCTCTCCCGCCTCCCCAGGTGGAGGCTTCCCAGCTGCACCCTCAGCGCTCCAGGCGCCCGGAAAAGGGTTCTTCCACTGTGGCCATGCTGCAACGTCTCGCCCGGCAGGGTGGAGCCCGTCCGCTCATTTGACCCCGCGATCGCCAGTAGCTACCGAACTCTCAAAATGGCGGTCGACCTGGCAAGAACGGGCCCAGCATAAAGAAATGGCCCGGTCACTGGTTGACTCCACCACCGTAGTCCTCCACGACCTTGAAGATTCTACAGGAGCCGCGGGAGTCTCCGACCCCCGATGGGGAATGACTGCCATGATCGCCCGTGGAGTGACGAAACTGTATCCGCGGGACGTCGGCGCTCCCATGCTGGCGCCAGCCTCACTTTGAATTACTAGAATCCTGCAGACCTCAGTTCCGGTGAAAGCACAGTGTGACACGGTAGGAAAAATTGTTGCACCCCCTCCCCTTTTTGACTGATAGTTCAAACCACCGATCCTTTCCTTTGCCCTTTTAACGGAACGTTGGACTGCCTCCCCCTCTTTTACATTTTCTAGAGAAAACAAAACATTAACCACTACATTAGCATAGCAGTTGACACCAGAACTGTTTTCAAATTTAAAACCAACAACATCTTCAACAGAATCCTTTTTGTTTCTGCTGTGACCCTGCTACAGCACAGGCATTGTCCCCAGCAGTAATTCTGCAATGCCGGTAAGAATAGCTGTGGTGCCTACTGGACTCACTCACCCCCGCGGCGCCCCACGCCGTTATTTGCTGGGCGGCAACTTACTAGACATCACTTTCGTGCCATCTAGATTTCAGCGCGTTCTGCTGCCTTGGAACTATTCGCACAACAGACCGCTACTGACAAGAATATTTCATTATTGGTGCTGTCAATTTCAATAAATCTATTGGATAATTCAAAAGAAATTGCCACGGTCTCTTCGTTGTTTAAATGTTTTTACTGTTTTTGTTTTGTTGTATATATTTATATGTTATTAAAGTTTTATATTCCTACTACTTTGTTGGAGTGCTATATATTTTTAATGTGACACATAATTGTAAAAACTTTGATGTACAAAGAGTCATTCCTGGAATCTTCCGCTTCAGGCTCGGTCCCCTCCCCAATCACAATACAGGATGGTTTTCAGATAGTAGGAACACGTGTGGTGTGACGGATCTCATCGGGTGTGGGCCTTGATCTACTATAACTCCTTTGAAGAGGGGTGATTCTTTACAGCTGGGGCCATAAACTACATCTGCAGGGCTAGGTGATAGCCTGGACAATCGGACACAGAGGAGGAGGAGTGTCAGAGGGTGCGGTAGTGAATAGGGCGAAAGGGAGGTGTCGGGCGGGCACAGAGTGTGATTCTCAGGGAAGAGCAGCGCAGATGGGGGGAGGTTTATTGCCCATGCATAAGACAGAGAGCGGGGATGACCAGTGCCTGGGGAAGATGCTTGCGAGGGTGAGGAGCCATGCTACGAATCGACAGCGTGCAGAGAGTGGGTCTGGTCAAGGCATCTAAAATGGCTGCCGTGCACGACAAAAGTGTGGCATTTCAAAAAAGGCAAGATGGCGCAGACAATGTTTTTCAACACTTCCTCATTTCCTTCGAATCGCACGTTAACAGACGTTGGGGCATATTACCAAAGTTAAGCGATATTTATAGCTAACGATGCTTACCAACACATTTTTTACCGCTAAGCATCGTCAGAAATTATCGAAGATAAACCTTGCTATTATCAAGGTTTATCGCAAATGCGATAATAAACGGCCGCAATGCATGAATATCGCTAAAAACTCAGCGATATTCATGCATTACCGAGCTAATGCTCTTAGCCATGTTATCCACCTCCCATTGGATAACATGGCTAAGAACTGCTCAGGGCAGGTGTTACTTTTTGGAGATATTCGCGCTTAGCGCGAATATCTCCAAAAGTTGGTAATAGGAGATAGATATCTTGCATGTTGTAATGCAAGTTATTGTGGTATATGGAACTCATACCATAATCTCTCAGGAAAGCAGAAACTGATCCTTTTGGGACCGCCTAAAAAGGCCTAGGGGGTGAGGAGTACTCTACTTTGCCCCCTTTTCACGTTCTGAACTATTTTATTTTACTCTCTTCTGTAATTACACAAAATGGCAGCGATAGGATGCATCAGAGACAGACAGTGAGAGAAAGGAGGCCGGAGATGAAGAAGAGATGTCAAATACACATTGGAGATAATATAGTGGCTGAAGGGAAGTAAATATGAGTAAACTTACCATGTAACATAAAAATGTTGCACTCTATACTATAAGTCTCATTTTATACTACAATCATTTCGCTACAACCTCATAAATTAAAAATAAAAATGAATAATGTCTCAAACAATTTTTGATTTCTAAATATAAATTTATTCTTCAGAATTTTCTAAATTTGAAAGAACTAGTAACATGTCCTCATCAGCAATTTCCTCATGAAAAGTCTGCAATGATGATTCTTCTAACTCTATGGTCTCCAAACATTCGATAAATTCGCCATCAACAGATTGATCAAAAAAATCATTCAAGTCATCTCCTCCTTGTGACAATATTTCATTATTGGTGCTGTCAATTTCAATCAATGTAGTGGAATCATTCAAGTCATCTCCTCGTGACAATATTTCATTATTGGTGCTCTCAATTTTAATCAATGTAGTGGAATCATTCAAGTCATCTCCTCCTTGTGACAATATTTCATTATTGGTGCTGTCCATTTCAATCAATCTAATGGAATCATACATGTCATCTCCTCCTTGTGACAATATTTCATTATTGGTGCTCTCAATTTCAATCAATGTAGTGGAATCATTCAAGTCATCTCCTTGTGACAATATTTCATTATTGGTGCTGTCCATTTCAATCAATCTAATGGAATCATACAAGTCATCTCCTCCTTGTGACAATATTTCATTATTGGTGCTCTCAATTTCAATCAATGTAGTGGACAATTCAAAAGAAATTGCCACGGTCTCTTCATTGTGAGCCATTTTATTTTGAAATTGCTTGCTGTAAATTGCAGAAAAAAATAATCACTTTCATTTATCGTTTTTAGTAATACATAATATAAAACTAACTTTATCAAGTATTTAGTATAACAGAAGGACTGCAAATAAATAACAGAAAACATTTTTCAAATTATCTTCAAGTGTACAACATAGTTCCCCTTACAAATTAACAACTCACCTTTTTAAAAGTAGGAGAAGTGTTAGTACTGTGTAAATCAAACACCAGAAATTCACCACCAAAAATTCCTCACAAATGTACCTCAGACAGTAGTATCACAAAATGGCGGTGGTTTCCTCTCATTTGACATATATACATAACCAATTAACTTTCATCACACACAAATACAAAACCAAACTAACATTTTAATTGGTTCTAAATTTCAACACTTTCAAATGTGTTTTCCCCATGCAATTTTCCATAGGACATTTACATACGTCTACAGCCTGAATGGCTGAACGGAATTACACCAAACTTGGCAAAATGGTACATCAAACCTAAGAGGTCAGGAAGGATCTACTATGCCCCCTTATGGTCATTTCCCCCTTCGCTTTGGCCTCCTCTTGTCTCTCAATCCTACCGAGAGACAAGATGGCGGCCGCTACGGACTGTTTGGAATGTTGACAGACGCCGGAGAACCAATCAGCTTCGCAAAGCTCCGTAACGCGAAAAGTACGCGAAGCGGAGCGCTGTTACAGATATATATCTTTTTTTGAACGTTAATTTCTCAAAATCCACTGGAGCACATATATTGAGACCTAGCAAAGGCACATCGGGCTACCAGTCCCTAATATTTTGCCAAGTTTCGTGCAAATCCATTCAGCCGTTCGATTATTATTATTATTTTTTTTTTTTGCCCCGCGGGGCCCTTTTAAAACCTCCACATCAAACGTAGGGGGTCAGCGAGGATCTACTATTCCCCCTTATGGTCATTTGCCCCTTCGCTTTGGCCTCCTCTTGTCTCTCGATCCTACCGAGAGACAAGATGGCAGCCGCTACGGACTGTTTGGAATGTTTACAGACGCCGGAGAACCAATCAGCTTCGCTTCACAAAGCTCCGTTGCGCGAAAAGTACGCGTACTGGAGTGCTGCCCGGTCCGCTGTTACAGATATATATCTTTTTTTAAACGTTAATTTCTCAAAATCCACTGGAGCACATATATTGAGACCTACAAAAGGCACATCGGGCTACCAGTCCCTACAATTTTGCCAAGTTTCGTGCAAATCCATTCAGCCGTTCGGGCTAAAAGTGAGGCCAACCGCCCTATGGAAAACTCAATGTTAAAAACACGTTTTGGGACCCCCCTTTTTTCTCGGCCCCCCCTTGACGAACCCCCCCCAAATTTTCAAGGGCTGCTCAGAAACAAAATGTGCCATTTTCCTGAAAATTTCAGCCAATTCCGTCCACAAACGCCAAAGTTATTAGACATAGAATTTTCAAAAATCCCATAGAGAAAAAATCCTAACTATATATACCTACTGGCGACCCCCAGTAGGTAATATATATATTTTTTACACAAAAAAAATTCGCGGGAGTCGCGCACCCACCGCATCGAACACGTATATGATGTCACTCGGAAGCGCGCGAGTGTCACATAAAGTAATACATATGTGTCGCGTATGCGCCTGGAGTCGCGTATCGGTCCTATAGTGATCGCGCAGGAAAATACGCACCCATCGCACATCCTACGCAGATCCTACACAACAATCCTAAAATGGCGGCTAGGTTCCGCGCAGTGATCGAGAAAGGTACGCTTTGGGTGCGCGACTCCAAAAAAAGACTTTAAAAAAGTTATTAATAGAAATATATTTTTAAAAAATTATAAAACAAAAAAATAGAATTTAAATATTTAAAAAAAAAATTTTCCCATGTATATTAAAAATATATAATGTAATTTAAAAAAAAACTTGTAAAAATAAATAGGTAAAAAAATGTAAAAAATCTGTATCAAAAAAGTAAATATGACAATTATTGCATTTAAAAATTGTCATTTAAAAAACCTTTGAAATTCACTGAAAAAACCATAGGATTCAGACACATTATAGTTAGGTTTAACAAAAAAACACCAGAGCACATCACATATGGGTAACTTTTATCCTTTGTGCAATAAGCACTCTTCTCCAATCAATGTTCTTGTAGCAAAACTTTTTTCAATCCAAGAAAGTCACGTAGCGTAGACCATTCAGATTTTATTTCTTTTAAAACATAATGTTCTACAGCCGACGCGCGTTTCCCCCAATGCGGGCTTCCTCAAGGCTGCAAATTATACATAAAGAATATCTTGTAACCTATATGTCCACGTCATGTCCCATTAGACATATTTGTATCCTTACATCAGTAGCGGTCGGCAGTAGGAGTTACTGCAGGGCGGTGATGTGGGCAGGGGGGGTAGTTATGTATGGATTACGGAGTTTTACAGGTAAGTAAACATTTAAATGAATAAAACGAATTTCGTTGCGCGCACTGCATCACAGTTGGTGATGCAGTGCGCGCAACAAAATTTGTTTTATTTATTTCAATGTTTACTTACCTGTTAAACTCCGTTATCCATACATTACTACCCCCCACCGTGCCCCTCCCCCTGCCCACGTCACCGCCCTGCAGTAACTCCTACTGCCGACAGCTACTGACTTACATATATGTATTAACATTGCTTAGTCCAAAAGTGTGCTGCATAGGAAATCTGACCACCATATCGTCATGTGCATATGCCATGCTTAATACAACAATTCACAAACAACAGATTTTCTCCCAGTGCTAATAGTGATGCACACAAAAGAAGATAGGACAGCCACCACATGTCAATGGCAAGACCTAAGAGTTATCAAAACTTTGGCTCAAAAGCACAACGTTTAACAGTAGAATGAGAACCCTTCAAAAGTAACCACGCCTGCACGCATGTGAAGACAACCATAGAAGACGCTACTCAACCTGCTCAACTTATTCACAATGTATTGAGCACTATAATCCAAAAAAGCACAGGTTTCCAATGTTCAAAGTACTGTGGAAGGAATAGACTTAAGCATCAATATATCTGGTCACCATTATTCCTATTAACCCACTAATATTCAGAAAGAGGGCAATAGACGTTCCTGAATCTTACCTTCATGTCAGATTCACCGTAAATTTTTCGCACCCATTCGTGCATACAATTGGTAAATTCCCAGGTCATCCATGATCCCAATGATTGTGGAACAATAATAAGTTCCATCTGACAAAAAATGTTTTTGATAAAAACCCACTGTTACTTGACTCTTTACCTTTTAAAATGCATTCAATCACTGTCAAAGAACTGGCTTTCCATACTTTATACCGAATATAAAAAGCACAATGGGCTTGCTCACTGATTATTAACTGAGAAGTGTTAAAACCAAGTAAAACTGAAACCATGCGTGGAGTGCATGCCCTTTCACTATGCTGGTTTCACGGGCACCACTAGACTAGATGTCATACATAAATAGAAAACTCTCTTAATTATCCAAACTTGCAGCTTCCCTTATCCTCCTTAAGTGTAAAAGACACTAATCGCCCAACTTTTTTCGGAATCTATACACACCCTACATTGAAGAATCCCCAATTGCCTGTAAGTTATACATAAATGGATGATAACATGGGTGATTTAAGTACCAACATGTAGGTACCAATGCAGAGTCTTAAATTCAATGTACACCTTTTTTCTGTAGATATCTTGCATGTTGTTACAGAAGTTATTGTGGTATGTGGAATCCATACCATAGTCTGTCAGGAAAGCAGAAACAGATCCTTTAAGTACTCCCTGAGAAGACCTAGGGGATCATGGGTAGTCTACCCTGCTCTCTTATGATGTTTTAAAATTGCACAGTATACTGTAAGTTTCACTTTATACTATAATATAAACATAAATCCTTTAAGTACTCCCTGAGAAGACCTAGGGGATCATGGGTAGTCTACCCTGCTCCCTTATGATGTTTTAAAATTGCACAGTATACTGTAAGTTTCACTTTATACTATAATATAAACATAATCATTTTGGTAGTACTTCATGAATTAGATATAAAAATGAATATTGTCTCAAACAATTTTTAATTATTAAATAAAAATTTATTGGTTAGAATTTTCATAGTTCAATAAAACTTCAAGCATTAGATCATCTGGAATCTCCTCAAAAATGCATGTTTCTATATCTTGTAAACATTCAATAAATTGTTGATCCAAAGACTGATCCATAAAATCTTCTTCAACAAAATCTTCATTAAGAATCTCCTCATATGTAATCTCGAAGGAAACATTGATGTTTTATTGCTCCCCTTCCATTTTTCTGCTGTAAATTGCATAAAAAATAACTATATCAGTAGAGTTAGGGCACTGTTGGGTTTAAGTTCAGACAGGTAGTTCTGATTTTTTAACAGTGAAGTTAACTTTGGGCAGTGTATGCTAACAGGCAGCAAGTAGAAATATAAAAAAGTGCCTGTGAAGAAGCGTAAGTAAATTCATAATTATAGCAGAGAAGCCTAAGTCAATCCATAAATATAACAGAGAAGCCTATCTCTATGTATAACTATAGCAGAGGGACAGTAAATAACTATCAGAAAGCATTTTTAAAAAATAACTTAAAGTGCCCCATAGAAATTATCAACTTACTTTACAGAGAGGTGAAGAAGACAAAATGCGGAAATCCTTTCAAGATGTACCTCAGGTAGTTGTAGTCAAAATGGCCGTGTTTCCCTCTCATTTTTCATTTATATTCATGTACATAACCAATCAAATGTCAGGAAAAAAAAGTAGAAAATGAAATTCTAACACTTCAGATGTGTTTTTGTCATGTAATTTACCTCAGGATATTTAGACAATGCTACAGCTGAAATGGCTCAATGGAATTCCAACAAATTTGGGAAAATGGTAGGGATTGGTATGTAGTAGGGCCTATTCTATATTTGGTGAAAGTGTCTCCAGTGGTTTTCATGTAAATTAACTTTTAAAAAATGTTGGGAGCGCTTCCCGGTGCGCGCCCCACGGCGCGTACCGGCAGCGCTACTGGAGTCCTCCATCTTGTGTTTCGGTAGATTTGAGACACAAGATGGAGGACAAACAACGTTGGGAATGGGCAAAGGGGGGCACGGTAGACACTCCCTGACCCCCTAGGTTTTCTGGGGGGGGCTTAGGAGGCCCATATAGGCCCCAAAAAAACAATTTTTTTTTAAATATTCACGGGGGGAGCGCCCTGTATGCGCACCGGGAAGCGTACAGGGGAGCGTACTTTGGTGAAAAACTGTGAAAAAAGTTAGAGTAAAATAATCATTTTGAGTGATCAGAGGTAGGGTAGCTCTGAAAAGAGCTTTTGGGTTCTGTGGCTGATTTAGGTACCTACAAGTAGGTTCCAATGCACAGTCTTATATTCAGGAGAAATATTCTATTCCCCTCATCTGAGAAGTGCACACCATCTCCTCTGTAGATATCTTGCATGTTGTAACGCAAGTTGTTGTTGTATATTGAACCCATTCCACAGTCTCTCATGTAAGCAGAAACAGATTTATTCACATGTTTCCGTGCTTTCTCAAATTGTGGACAAAATTGGTTGGACCACTTCCATTTCTGTCTTTGGCATATATTGGAATATACCCAGGCAGTTTGAGGAAAAAGTGCCATCAATTGCTCAAAGGTGTCCTTTAAAAGCATTTGCAGACCTACCCCAGTCAAAGTGCCTAAGTCATTTCCACCACAGTGCAGAATTATGAGGTTCGGGTGTGGCAGATGCAAAAAGGTTTTCACCAATGGTATCAATTGATGACATCGCAATCCTCTGGCCAATCCATTTTATGTCTACATTTGGTAGGTCAAGGTTGTGAAAATTTCTGGTAGCTGCATACCTTTGAGCCCAGTGGATGTAGCTATGTCCAATAATCCAGACAGAATACATGGTAAGAGGAGGTTCTGGTGCAGTCAGATGAAGTGTGGGAATGAAGTGGCAGTTGGAAAAGTATGAGTTTGCAAAAAAATAAACTGTGGAGTTTCAGTGCTCTTCAATCACAAGCAATGATTGGTGGATTCAGATAGTTGAAAACTGGAAGTTAGGGTGCATGTTTCTGTTCTGTGAAAGAAGCAATTTGAATGGTTAAGAAAAAATCATTTAAAGAAAGATTGCAGCGGATAAGCTGGTGTATTGAGAGGTCAAACATCCTTGCTTAGTTCATTTGCAACATTGTAGAATAAACTTTTAACCCTGAGAGCTCAGTGAGGAGGGAGTTGCTATGGTAACAGGTAGAAAAGGCTGAGTGGGGGAAGGGTGTTGGTTTGAAAATAGAGAGGGAAGAGTTTTGATTGGTTACCATGTGCAATATGTGTGTAGAATTAGAGGTTCTATGTGCCATTCATGGTTGCAGTGCCTGGGGTACATACCTTTTGCTCTGCTAAAGAAATATTGGTGTGTGTGTCTGACACTGTTCTCAATCTCCTAAAGCATTTGTAAAGGTGAGTAATGATTCATTTAATATACATAGAGACTTGTATACTCTATGGAGAAGATTTGGAAGCAAATTGTGGTTTTTTAATGTTGCTTTGTGTCATGCTTTTTGATAATGCTTGGTAAAAAGTTTTTACTGCATAGAGGAATTGTATTTTGTAAAATTGTGAAGTTTCAGTAGTGACATGGAATTCTTGTACATAGGACCTGTGCTGTGTTTCTTAAATGTGATGTCAAAAACGATTTTGGGGAAAATGAATGGCTTTTATATTTTTTAGAAGGAATAAATAATGTGTGCATGCTTAAAGAAATAAATGTGACCCTTTCACAATGATGTTACCTGTGTTAACTCAGTGTAGGAAGCACGTTGAGTTTCTTTGCATAGAGGAATTGTATTTTGTAAAATTGTGAAGTTTCAGTAGTGACATGGAATGCTTGTACATAGGACCTGTGCTGTGTTTCTTAAATGTGATGTCAAAAACGATTTTGGGGAAAATGAATTGCTTTTACATTTTTGCGAAGCAATAAAGAGTGTCTGCATGCTTAAAGAAAAAAATTTGACCCTTTCACAATGATGTTACCTGTGTTAACTCAGAGTAGGAAGCACATTGAGTTTGTTTGCTGTTGGTTTGTGTCATTTTTTTTGATAATGGTTGAATTTCAGTAGTGAAATTGAATGCTTGTACATAGGACCTGTGCAGTGTTTCTTAAATGTGATGTCAAAAACGATTTTGGGGAAAATTAATGGCTTTTACATTTTTGAGTTGGAATAAATAGTGTCTGCATGCTTAAAGAAATAAATTTGACCTTTTCACAATGATGTTACGTGTGTTAACTCAGTGTGGGAAGCACATGGAGTTTCTTTGCATAGAGGAATTGTATTTTGTAAAATTGTGAAGTTTCAGTAGTGACATGGAATGCTTGTACATAGGACCTGTGCTGTGCTTCTTAAATGTGATGTCAAAAACGATTTTGGGGAAAATGAATGGCTTTTACATTTTTTAGAAGGAATAGAGAGTGTCTGCATGCTTAAAGACATAAATTTGCCCCTTTCACAATGATGACACCTGTGTTACCTCAGATTAGGAAGTAGATTGTGCAGATGAGGTGAGGCATGTCCAGAGGTACAGTAGAGGTGAGGCCTTTGTTCAAGACTGTAGTGGGAGAGAGGGCTTTCCTGGGGAGCATAGGTGGTGAGGCTTGTGTCTAAGAGTGCAGTGGACAAGGCTTCATGAAGCCTATCCCCGACTGCACTCTTAGACACAGGCGTCAATTTGACTCTTTACAATGATGTTACCTGTGTTAACTCAGTGTAGGAAGCACATTGAGTTTGTTTGCTGTTGGTTTGTGTCATTTTTTTTTATATTGGTTGAATTTCAGTAGTGACATGGAATTCTTGTACATAGGACCTGTGCTGTGTTTCTTAAATGTGATGTCAAAAACGATTTTGGGGAAAATGAATGGCTTTTACATTTTTTAGAAGGAATAAATAATGTGTGCATGCTTAAAGAAATAAATGTGACCCTTTCACAATGATGTTACCTGTGTTAACTCAGTGTAGGAAGCACGTTGAGTTTCTTTGCATAGAGCAATTGTATTTTGTAAAATTGTGAAGTTTCAGTAGTGACATGGAATGCTTGTACATAGGACCTGTGCTGTGTTTCTTAAATGTGATGTCAAAAACGATTTTGGGGAAAATGAATTGCTTTTACATTTTTGCGAAGCAATAAAGAGTGTCTGCATGCTTAAAGAAAAAAATATGACCCTTTCACAATGATGTTACCTGTGTTAACTCAGAGTAGGAAGCACATTGAGTTTGTTTGCTGTTGGTTTGTGTCATTTTTTTTGATAATGGTTGAATTTCAGTAGTGAAATTGAATGCTTGTACATAGGACCTGTGCTGTGTTTATTAAATGTGATGTCAAAAACGATTTTGGGGAAAATTAATGGCTTTTACATTTTTGAGTTGGAATAAATAGTGTCTGCATGCTTAAAGAAATAAATTTGACCTTTTCACAATGTTGTTACGTGTGTTAACTCAGTGTAGGAAGCACATGGAGTTTCTTTGCATAGAGGAATTGTATTTTGTAAAATTGTGAAGTTTCAGTAGTGACATGGAATGCTTGTACATAGGACCTGTGCTGTGCTTCTTAAATGTGATGTCAAAAACGATTTTGGGGAAAATGAATGGCTTTTAAATTTTTAAGAAGGAATAAAGAGTGTCTGCATGCTTAAAGACATAAATTTGCCCCTTTCACAATGATGACACCTGTGTTACCTCAGATTAGGAAGTAGATTGTGCAGATGAGGTGAGGCATGTCCAGAGGTACAGTAGAGGTGAGGCCTTTGTTCAAGACTGTAGTGGGAGAGAGGGCTTTCCTGGGGAGCATAGGTGGTGAGGCTTGTGTCTAAGAGTGCAGTGGACTAGGCTTCATGAAGTCTAGCCCCGACTGCACTCTTAGACACAGGCGTCAATTTGACTCTTTACAATGATTTTACCTGTGTTAACTCAGTGTAGGAAGCACATTAAGTTTGTTTGCATAGAGGAATTGTATTTTGCAAAATAGTGAGGTTTCAGTAATGACATGGAATGCTTGTACATAGGACCTGTGCTGTGTTTCTTAAATGTGAAGTCAAAAACGATTTTGGGGAAAATGAATGGCTTTTACATTTTTGAGATGGAATAAATAGTGTTTGCATGTTGAAAGAAATAAATTTGACCTTTTCAGAATTATGTTACCTGTGTTAACTCAGTGTAGGAAGCACATTGAGTTTCGTTGCATAGAGGAAATGTATTTTGTAAAATTGTGAAGTTTTAATAGTGACATGGAATGCTTGTACATAGGTGCTGTGCTGTGTTTCTTAAATGTGATGTCAAAAACGATTTTGGGGAAAATAATGACTTTTAGATTTTTGAGAAGGAATAAATAGTGTCTGCATGATTAAATAAATATATTTCAACCTTTCACAATAATGTCACGTGTGTTACCTCAGATTAGGAAGTAGATTGTGCAGTTGGGGGTGAGGCATGTCCAGAGGGACAGAGGAGGTGAGGTCTGTATTCAAGACTGTAGTGGGAGAGAGGCCTTTCCTGGGGAGTATAGGTGGTGAGGCCTGTGTTTAAGAGTGCAGTGGACTAGACTTTATGAAGCCTATCCCCCACTGCACTCTTAAACACAGGTCTCACCTTCTTTGTACCTGTGGACAGACATCTCTTCCACTACACTCTTCCATACAGACCTCACCTCTCCTGCACCCCTAGACAATCCTCACCTTATCTGCAACGCTGAATAGAATTCAACTAATATGTATCCTTAGACAGGCCTCAGCTTATTTACACCCTTGGACATGCGTCACCTCATCTGCACCCAGTTACCATCATTTATACTCAATACATTGAGGCCTGTCCAGAGGACACAGAAGAGGTAAGGCTTGTCCAAGGGTCAGAGGAGGTCAGTCCTCTCCACTGTACTCATGGACACTGAATGCTTGTACATAGGACCTGCAGTGTGTGTCTAAAATGTTATTTAAAAAACGATTTTGGTGCAAATCAATGAGTTTTAGATTTTTCAGAAGGAATAAATAGTGTCTGCATGATTAAATACATATATTTCATCCTTTCACAATAATGTGACCTGTGTTACCTGAGATTAGGAAGTAGATTGTGCAGATGTGGTGAGGAATGTCCAGAGGGACAGAGGAGGTGAGGCCTGTGTTCAAGACTGTAGTGGGAGAGAGGCCTTTTCTGGAGAGCGTAGGTGGTGAGGCCTGTGTCTAAGAGTGCAGTGGACTAGGTTTTATGAAGCCTGTCCCCCACTGCACTCCTAGACACAGGTCTCACCTTCTTTGTACCCGTGGACAGACCTCTCTTCCACTACACTCTTCAATACAGGCCTCACCTCTTCTGCACCCCTAGACAATCCTCACCTCATCTGCAACCCTGAATAGACGTTATCTAATCTGTTTCCTTAGACAGGCCTCAGCTTATTTACACCCTTGGACATGCGTCACCTCATCTGCACCCAGTTACCATCAATTATACTCAATACATTGAGGCCTGTCCAGAGGACACAGATGAGGTAAGGCTTGTCCAAGGGTGAGAGGAGGCCAGTCCTCTCCACTGTACTCATGGACACTGAATGCTTATACATAGGACCTGCAGTGTGTGTCTAAAATGTTATTTAAAAAACGATTTTGGTGCAAATGAATGAGTTTTAGATTTTTGAGAAGGAATAAATAGTGTCTGCATGATTAAATACATATATTTCATCCTTTCACAATAATGTCACCTGTGTTACTTCAGATTAGGAAGTAGATTGTGCAGATGAGGTGAGGCATGTTTAGAGGGACAGAGGAGGTGAGGCCTATGTTCAAGACTGTAGTGGGAGAGAGGCCTTTCCTGGGAAGCATAGGTGGTGAGGCTTGTGTGTAAGAGTGCAGTGGACTAGACTTCATGAAGCCTATCCCCTACTGCACTCTTAGACACAGGTCTCATCATCTTTGTACCTGTGGACAGAGCACTTTTCCACTACACTCTTCAATACAGGCCTCACCTCTTCTGCACCCCTGGAGAATCCTCACCTGATCTGTAACCCTGAATAGACCGTTTGCTTTTTGTCATTGCTTTGTTGTTTGGTAATAGTGGTCTATAATGTGCTATTTCTTTCTTTAACACAGATTGAAATCAAGATTTCAAGAGTAAGAAAAGATGCCCTCAAGGCAAAGGAGAAGAACACATGATAACCGCAAAAAACCAAAAACAGCAACGGAATTACAGCACTCTTCCACAACAAATACTTCAAAAAACAGGAACAAAGCTCCTGGTAAGACAACTAAGTCTTTCTTACGGAACATATGTAGATCAAAAAAAATGTTGGACAGCATGTAGAAAAAGAGAATGAGAGAGTACATTTGAAAAGGAAGGAGAGACCCTCAAAAAATCTTACAACTGGAGCAGGAGAGAATAATATGTATAGGAATAGAAGGCAGAATCAGTTTAGAGACATTCGTAAACGAATGTTTCGCAATAGGGTGGTTTTAAATGTGTTAAAAAACATTAGGAAAGGTAAACAGAGAGCTGCTTTTTATAGGAAAAAGAAAAGTGTAGAGAAGATTGTTGATCAGGCTTTTGAAGTTAAGAAAAAATTATTCATTTTAATAATCAATAGAATTAGGACACTTAACAAGACAATTGATGTTTTCAAATCAAACAGTAGATGGAAAAGAGTAATTAATCAGACTAATTTTTGTAAAGTTTTTTCAGGAGAATGGATGCACAGTTCAAGTTGTGAGCCATTTTTTAATGAGGAGAGTTACTTCCAGGAGAATGATTTAGTGCATGCAGTTGACACCAGTGGTCGAGCATATGAGGTGAAAGACGGTTGTCCGATTGAAAAAGAGAAACTTGTGCCTAGAGAACCAGAAGAGGTGTTAACTGATGAAGTTTTAGGGAGACGTACTAAGGGTCCAGTGTACACTTGGAAGTGTAGTAGTATTTGTAGTGTGCGACAGGAATCAATTGATTTGTTTTGTAATTTCTTACGTACATATAGTAAGAAAAGTCTAAAGCAGAAAATGAAGTTGTTGCAAAACTTAGATCCTTGCAGAGTGAGAGAAAACACAGGTTTGCAAGGGCATTCACTGGCTTGTCTTTCTAGAAAAGTCTTTCAGAGTGTTTTTCATCATTTTAGGATGTTAGCAGTGCATCATACCAAAATGAGGAAATTAGTGAGAATGTTGTATTATGCAAAAAGTCCAGCACTTAAGCTTAAACAATTAAACAGTGCTCTTTTGCATGGAACTGAATTAGATGTGAAAAAGATTTGTGAAGAAATTGAGATTTGTTATTTTGGTGAAAAAGAGGACAGTGTAGAAATTGAGACAGAAATTCAAGGTAATGTGGAAGACAATGTACAGATTTCAAGTACAGAAAAGTTTGACCAGGAAATTACCAGGTTTAAGGTGAAATCAAGTGAAAGGCCGAATTTTACTTGTGTGTGTTGTCGACGAACTCATTATAAGCATCAAACTAGATTAGTTAATTTATACGTAAAAAGTGAAAAGATAAATAATTATGAGTGGAAGGAGTTTGCAACTTATTTGTGGGTGGAGAATTGTTTTGATTTAAGTTCTGATCAGCGTATTTGTAAATATTGTTATGATAAACGAATTCCCTGCGTGAGGGACACGCCCACCTCGGGTGGCCACGCCCCCCCCTCCCAGGACGCTATAGCTACGCGCTGACTGCAAGCGCTGCTCCCACTCACTCGTGAACACTCCTGAGGCGAACTAGCCGGGAGCACCTTTGTTTTTAAAAAAACTGTGATTGATACTGTGTTTTAATCTGTACTCCGCACTTTAAATAGCTATTTGCACAATCCCTTGGTCTTTACCTGGTCGGCGCAGGGAAGCAGATCGCTTGCTGTCTCTGCCCGACCCGAGTCTTGCCGCCATTCCCTGTGTGAGGGACACGCCCACCTCGGGTGGCCACGCCCCCCCCTCCCAGGACGCTATAACTACGCGCTGACTGCAAGCGCTGCTCCCACTCACTCGTGAACACTCCTGAGGCGAACTAGCCGGGAGCACCTTTGTTTTTAAAAAAACTGTGATTGATACTGTGTTTTAATCTGTACTCCGCACTTTAAATAGCTATTTGCACAATCCCTTGGTCTTTACCTGGTCGGCGCAGGGAAGCAGATCGCTTGCTGTCTCTGCCCGACCCGAGTCTTGCCGCCATTCCCTGCGTGAGGGACACGCCCACCTCGGGTGGCCACGCCCCCCCTCCCAGGACGCTATAACTACGCGCTGACTGCAAGCGCTGCTCCCACTCACTCGTGAACACTCCTGAGGCGAACTAGCCGGGAGCACCTTTGTTTTTAAAAAAACTGTGATTGATACTGTGTTTTAATCTGTACTCCGCACTTTAAATAGCTATTTGCACAATCCCTTGGTCTTTACCTGGTCGGCGCAGGGAAGCAGATCGCTTGCTGTCTCTGCCCGACCCGAGTCTTGCCGCCATTCCCTGCGTGGGGGACACGCCCACCTCCGGTGGCCACGCCCCCCCTCCCACTCCAAACTTCACTCTACAAAACATGAGCACCAGCCGGAAGCGCAGCGGACGAGCGCAGCGGGTGCGACGATTGCGCGCCGAAGGCGCGCTTAAGGCAAGCTCGTCTGCGCTCGTCCGCGCCTCGGACGCAACTGGGCCAACTCTCCCTGCCTTGATCCCTCCGCCGGCCGCTGCCCCCCTCCCACATTTGGCGCGTGAGTCCCTTCTCCGTCTGAGAGACTTCGCACATAAGGGTCAGTTATCATTTCTTGATACTGCCTTCCCCCTGCACGAGTTCACCAGTCAGGGCCTTCTAACTTGCGGCCTTCTCAATGTCAGGTCATTACCTAAACATGCCAATGAAATCCAACTGCTCATTGACACCCATCACCTGGACGCGCTATTCCTCACTGAGACCTGGACGCATGCAGACTGCAACGTCGACCTCGGTCTCGCATGCCCTCAAGACTTTAAAATACTGCATCTCCCTAGGCGAAAGGGCCGTGGTGGGGGAGTGGGTGTCATCTTCCGAGCATCCTGGTTGACTGCCATCCTTGACATAGACCCGGTTGCCGGAACGGAACTCCTTGGCGTTTCTATTAACTGTCACCTTGGAGACACCGTGACAGCCATTATCTGCTACCGCCCCCCTGGGGTTTTCAACGCCGAGCAGCAACAATCGCTACTCACTACTATCACTAATCTGGCCACTTCCCACCACAAACTAATCATTCTAGGAGACTTTAATCTCTGGTCCAACGGTAGCCTGGATAATGCACTGCACAACTTAGTGCTTTCCTGCGATGGAGTCGGCCTCTCACAAGTGGTTAACAAACCCACCCACACTGCCGGGCACCAACTGGATTTAATTTTTGCCTCTCCCCAGTTGGTACACCTGGGTGACATCCTGCCCATGGGTTGGACCGACCACGCACTCATTAAATTTCACATCTTATGTGATAAAGCTAAAAGGCCCCCACGTAGCACTACTTCAGATTTTCTGTATAGAGATTGGAAAGCCCTTGACAAACTAAGAGCGGCGGGCACTGTATTCAATGTTGAAAACAGTTTTTCCTCCACTAACTCGGTTGAGAACAACTTCAAAGCCTTCAGTCTAGCGATCACCTCCACCGTAGACTCTCTTGCCCCCCAGAAGAAAGGTAAAGCAAAAAGCAGAGCTCCTGCCCCCTGGTTTAACGACTCTCTGAAATCCCTTAAACTAGCCTGCAGACAATCAGAGAGGAAATGGAGACAAGGCTACTCCGATTCGAATAAAGTAATCTGGAAAAACCATCTCCAAGCATATAAAACTGCCATTATTCAGAGCAAAGCCAACTATTTTTGCACTACGATCAGCAATGCCCCCAGCTCTAAAAGCATTTTTCAGATTCTCAAACACCTTACCCAACCTGACTGTGCCATAACATCTACCCCTCCCACACAAGCCCTCTGCGATAACCTTGCGCTATTTTTCAAAAACAAAATCGACACCATTATTCTTAATCTGAACTCCTCCCCTCCCCTAGGTGGTCTCATTACACCTAGAGCCTGTACTAGTGATCCCGCTTCGGTGCACTCAGATTCTCCTCTCATGGAAAAGCTGCGGGAGTTTCCCCCCATTCCAGAACCGGAATTTGAAAGGCTGGCACTTGGAATCACCTCCGGATCCCCTCTTGACCCGGTGCCTCCAAAAGTCTGGAAGAATTTTGGCACTGACCTCTTTGTCACCCTCTGCAGGATCTGCAATCAATCCTTACACTGTGGGCTTGTGCCATCCTCCTGGAAGGAGGCCCTTATCACCCCACTGTTAAAAAAAACCTTCCTTGAACCCTGACTGTTTGTCCAATTACCGGCCTATATCCCTCCTGCCTTTCCCAGCAAAAATTACAGAGCGCTGGGTAAGCACCTGTCTCTCCATTCATCTGGAGAAAAATCAGATCCTGGACGATTTTCAGTTTGGCTTTCGTCCTGCCCACGGGACTGAACCAGCTGTCCTGACAGCGCTGGAGGACCTTCGTATGCGGGCAGACAGGGGCCAGGCAGTAGCCTTGATCCTGTTGGACCTGTCTGCCGCTTTCGATACGGTCAACCATGGGGTCCTGTTGGAGCGACTCCGGGCGGCTGGGGTAGACGGTACTGCCTTACTTTGGTTCCACTCCTTCCTACGGGACAGGAGACAGGCGGTGTGTCTCCCCCCGTATCAATCTACCTTCTCTCCTGTCCCCCACGGGGTGCCCCAGGGCTCCTCCATCAGCCCCATCCTTTTTAACGTGTACCTTAGACCTCTGATCACGTTGATAAAGGCACACGGGTTAAAAACTATCAACTATGCGGACGACACCCAACTCATCCTCTCTTGGGAGGGAGAAGACTCTTCCCCCCTTGCAGCCTTTCACGACTGCTTAAGGGAGACGGCTGGGTGGCTACACAATAACTCGCTGCAATTTAATTCTTCCAAAACGGAGGTTCTGTATTGTGCAGGAAGTCGCATTCCTCGGCAATTCCCCTGCGACTTTTGGCCCCCGGAAACAGCAGATAAACCTCGGCCAGTTACATCGGTTCGCAATCTTGGGGCCACACTGAATGATAAAATGAACACTGAAACCCAAGTTGCTAAAACGGTGGGAACGTGCACAGCTCTCCTGCGCTCCCTGCGCAAAATTATGCCATTGCTACCCGCACAAGCTTGGGAGCAGATAGTCAGGTGCACCATCCTTAGTCGCCTGGACTACTGCAACGCGCTGTTATTTGAGTCCCCAGTTGCCCTGCTCGACCGACTTCAAAGAGTTCAGTCGGCCGCAGCCAAATTAGTTCTAGGCTGGACTAGGAGATCTTCGGCCTCAGCGGCCCTAGCTGAACTACACTGGCTCCCGCTTAAACAACGTGTGGCCTTCAAGTCCCTCTGCCTTGTTTTTAAAGCGCTCCACGGAGCTGGACCTAAACCTCTGCAGGCCATGTTCACATGGTATACCCCTTCCAGAGATTTACGCTCAGCCTCAGCCCGTCTGGTGATTGTTCCTAAATATAACAAAGTCAGGACGGGGGGCAGATCTTTCAGAGTCGCAGCGGCTAAACTGTGGAACAGTCTGCCTCCTGATATCCGTCAAATCTCACAGCTCCTCCCTTTCAGGAAACGCATTAAGACGTGGTTATTCCCTTAGAACATCCCCTCTTCCCTGCTCCTCGCTATCTGTTCCCCTGAGTTAAGAGTATTCACCAGCGCCAGGAAACCTGCAAGGTGTCAGCCGCGCTTTATAAATGTTTAAAATAATAATAATAAATAAATAAATTAAATCAAAACAGAATGCCTGCTAGAGCTGTTCATAATAATCTGGAGTTGGTAGACATTCCTCCTGAATTGATGGATTTAAATACATATGAGTCTATTTTGATTCAATGTGTCCATCCTTTTCAGGCTATTGTTCGCATGGAGCCTAAGATAGGGAATTGCCTCCTTCAGATTTACAGAGAGGATTAAAGGGAAGAGCTGTTTATTTGCCTCTAGATTTCAAGAAAAATATTGATACCATTGGTGTAGAGAAAGTGGAAGAGGAACCTCTGGTTATTCTAGTTAATGGGGTTCCGACAAAGAGTAAGAAAATCTGGCAAAATTTAGTGGATGTTAGGAAAGTCAAAAAGGCAACGTTGTATTTGGTCAAAAACAATGAGTACTACAAACATGTATGTGTTGAAGCAGAGGAAACAGCTGCAGATGAAGACAGTGATTGTTCAGCTGGCCAAATTGAAAAAGTTGATGTGTCTAGAAGTGAAGAAATATATGAAAATTATACTGTTCATCCTTTGCATTCCAAAGAAGTGATGGGGAATGCAATTGACTTGCATCAAATGAAAGCAGCAAAAGGAAGTCCCATTAGTGTATGGGAAGAAAGTTTGGAAGCTCGTTGTTTTCCACATTTATTTCCAACAGGTCGAGGTGGACGATATGACGATTGACCACTTCAAATTCCTGCATCTGAATATCGAACTGTAAGATTATATGCTGAAGATCCAAGGTTTCGTCAATGCATTCCTTATTTGTTTCATCTACTGTATGAAAGTGACTTGTCTGGGCTTTCTTATGCAGTAAACCATATACTGAAAAGTGGAGCACATCTGCAAAATGTTTCGGCGAGGGACTTTATGGAGAAAGTGCATCTGCAAGATAATATTTTGGAATCTCATTTAATCAATCTCATGGCATGTCAGCGTCGTACAAACGAGTATTGGTACCGTCGTCATGGGGAATTGAAATGTATGCTAAGAAACTTAGGAACTCCTACATGGTTCCTCACTCTTAGCTGTGCCGAGTATGCATGGGACGACTTACTTCAATTTCTACGAGAGGCAAATGCAAATATACAAAATATAGAATTCAAAACACCTGGAGAACTGTGTTCTTTGGATCCAGTGAATGTATGCAGATATTTTAATCATAGATTTGAAGCTATGATGTCTTTTATTACCAACAAAAAAAATTCTCCCCTTGGAGAGGTTTTGGATTTCTTTTGGAGAAAGGAGTATCAAGCGAGAGGTGCTCCTCATATACATATGTTGTTGTGGATTAAAGATGCACCCAAATTTGTAACAGATTCGGATGAGACCGTGATGAGCTTCATTGAAGAGTATTCAACATGTGCTGTTCCGAAAACTACCGAAGAAAACAGTTTAAGGCAACAAGTTTTACGCTTTCAATCCCATCGTTGTGGAAAGTACGGTCGTCGAAAATTCAGAAACAAGGACAAGTTCTACACAAAATGTCGTTTCGGCTTTCCACGACCAGTCATTTCTAAAGGAAGAGTCAATAATTTGATGTCTTCTCTACGACATACTGTGACGAGGAAATCACCCAAAAATACATACAATTTAAAAAGAAACGAAGAGTCCAAGTACATCAACGACTACAAACCAGTGATTTTGTCCATGTGGAATGCTAACATGGATATTCAATTCGTTGCTGACAACTCTATTGCTGTGGCTCGATATGTGACGTCTTACATCACAAAAAAAGAAAAGACAGAACTGAAGGAAATGTGGGAGGACATTTCACATGAAAAGAGTCTAAGCAAGAAATTATACAGTTACAGTCTGAAGATGTTGTCGCATCGAGAAATTGGAGCATATGAATGTTCTGATCGATTGTCATCAGCAAGTCTCTATGCCAAATCTAGAACCATCATTTGGATAAGTCATGGTCTTGCTGCAACACGAAACCGAGTTTTGAAATCTGTACAAGAGATAGAGTATTTGGCGGAGAAAGAACCAGAAAGTACAGATATTTTGAAGACAAACATGTTGGATACATACTATCCAAATAGAAGTCCTAACCTTGAGAACGCTTGTCTCTATGAAGTACTTCAAAGCTATATTTATAAGAGGAACATCAGAGAAGATATCAATAATGGAATATATGCTGTCATTGGATGTGAAGGATGTCTAGTGAAACAGAGAAAAGGTCATTTGATTAATCATCGAAAATTGAGTTGTGAAAATCCAGACAAAAGAGAATTTTACTATTTGGCTCTTTTGCAACTCTTTAAACCATGGCGTACAGAAGAGGAACTACTTGGAGATTTTCTCTGTTATGAAGACTCTTTTAATGCAACGAAGGATACCATAGAATGTCCTGTTTTTCCAAATTATCTGCAAATGTTGAATGAAGAAATAGGGCAAGAAGCAACAATTGCTGCAGAGATTGCGAGAGACAGTTCTCAAGACAATCAGAGTTCTGCTTCATTGAGTCAGGATCCACTAGGAGGACCAATTATCCAAAATGAAGCTGCCACTGCCATGGATGAGGTGGAAAGAGCTATGGAGCAAGCTCAAGAGGATGTAATTAATTTAGAAGATTAGGTGAAACAATTAAACCTTGAGCAGAAACAGATATATGACGAAGTCACAGAACAGGTTGAACATGGATTGAGTCATGAGAAGAAAGAGTGCTCATGTACATCATTTAAGCCTGTCCGACTGTATGTGAGTGGAGAAGCGGGACCTGGAAAAAGTTTTCTGATTAAAGCAGTTGCAACTTATCTGCAGAAAAGGACTGAATCACCGCTGTCTTGTGTTGTTACCGCTCCAACTGGGCTGGCAGCACATAATATTAAAGGGATTACTTTACATCGTTTACTGATGCTGCCAGTGGAGCATGATAACAAATTGCAATACCACAAGCTATCTGGAGATGCGTGTTCTGAAGTTTCCAGAGTCCTGAAGAAAATGAAACTTCTTATCATTGATGAAGTAAGCATGGTCTCAAATCTAATGCTTGCATTTGTGCATTTGAGAATGCAAGACATTCTTAGAACAGACTATGATGTCTTATTTGGAGGAAAACACATTATTGTTTTTGGAGACCTACTGCAGTTGACTCCAGTGAAAGGTCAACCAGTGTTTAAAATGGTCACGCATGAAGATACCAGGAAGTGCCTAGGAAGCATTGGAAACGTTAATATATGGTTACATTTAAAATATGCAGAACTATTCCAAAATATGCGGCAGGCAAAGGATGAAGATTATAAAAATATTCTACAAGATGTAAGAATCGGAAAAATAAGTTAGCATGGGAAAGAAGCTTTACATGGACGATTAATTTCAAATTTGTACCCAAATGAAAACATTCTTCCAGAGAATATTTTTAAGAAAATTAACGAGAAGAAATCTGGCATATGTTTGATGCCTACTCTGAAAGAATGTTCCATGTTCAACAACAAAATGTTAAACTTAGAAAATGAAGAGATAGTGAAACTGGAAGCTATAGATAAAATAGAGCATATGGGAGCAACAATTATTTTGTCAGAAAATTTGAAATCAAAATTGGATTCATTAGAGAAGACTATATCTAAAACTGCTGGTTTTGAAAAGACTCTGGATGTGTTTTTAAATTGTCGTATCATTTTGAGAAGGAATTTAAATGTTGAAAGAGGTCTGGTAAATGCAGCAATGGGTCATGTTGTTGGTTTTGTGAATTACAAAAATAGAGATGGAATTGAAATTTTAATAATTAAATTTGATGGCATTGACGAAATAGAACAAATTTGTTGTTGTTCAGCTGGATTTTTGCTTGTGAAAGACGTATATGTTCGCCGAAAACAGTTTCCTGTTTGTTTGGCATATGCAGTGACAATTCATAAATCTCAAGGTTTAAGTGTAGATAGTGCTTTGGTGAACATTGGAAGTTCTGTGTTTAAAGAGGTTATGGCATATGTGGCATTATCACGAGTCAGAACTTTATCAGGATTGTACTTGATTGAGTGTGATGAAACAAAGATTTGTGCTGATCTAGATTGTGTTAAAGAATACAATAGGTTAAGAAGAGAATATGCTCCACATTTGCCTCAATATCCTCTGTTTGAAAAACGTGTGGTAGGCCGAAAAAGAAGAAATGAGAATAATTGCAGTGAGGTACTAGCAAAAAGACAAAAAGTAGATGAAACTGTAATTGTAAGCAGAAAGAAAAAGGATTCTGTTGAAGATGTTGTTGGATTTCAGTTTGAAAACAGTTCTGGTGTCAACTGCTATGCTAATGTAGTAGTTAATGTTGTTTTTTTTCTTCAAAATTTACAAGAACAGATTGTTGAAAATCGGGATCAAACATTCTGCTGTTCATTGAATTCTGTGTTTGAGAAATGTAGCAGTGATAGAGCAAAAATAGAAAGTGTTTCAGAAATTAGAAATCTTCTGACATATGTTCTGGTCAAAATCAATTTTCACAGATAATTCAGCAGGATTGTCAGGAATTTTTAATGTATATGTTTGATGTATTGGAAGATGAAGGAGTAGATATAAAAAATCTTTTTAACCTTTCTTATCAATGGCAGCATGACTGTGATAACTGTACTTTATCAAGTAGTACTAGAATAGACACTGAAAGATTTATATATTTGAGTTTACCAGACTGCAAATCAGTGCCTTTTAATAATCTTGTTAAAGCAGCTGATCACAATATGGTGTGTACCCAATGTAAGTCTGCAATGCTGTCCACAATATTTCTACGAAGTTATGGTCACTATGTCATTTTAATGTTCCAACGATGTAGACCTGATGGAACGAAATTGACAACTTCTATAAAAAAATTTGTGGCTTCTCAATTATCAATTTCAGGAAGAACGTTTGCAACTGTAGCTATTATTTATCATGACGGTCCTTCAACAACATCAGGGCATTACACATGCTATTTAAAAAGTTGTAACGGTTGGACCCTTTGTAATGACACTCATTTGACTTTAAAACAACGTTTGCCTTTTGACTTAAAAAATTCATATCTAGTGTTTTTACAACCAAAAATTAAGTAAAGGTAATTGGCCTATGAAGACGGGAGCAGTTAATAAAGGTTAGTTTGCTGTTTAAAATTATATTCTGAGTAAAAGTGATCAAGATAATATGAAAAATTGAGTTGTCATATAGGTACTGTAAGTGGATCTCATAGTAAGTGATATCAGTATTATAGGAAATGATGAACATGAGTGAGTCAGAGATAGAATTACGAACATTTAAATATTGTGAATATGTTGTTTGAGTCTTTCTTTCAGAACGTCGGAAAAACTGTAATTTTAGAGTTTGTTTTAAGTAATTTGAAAATATACTGATACATCTGACACTATTTGGCCTTAAGGAATGGTGAAGGAATGAGTAAAGAGTCATGACTGAAAAAAGGAGTATTTGAAAATAATGAAAATATTTCAGATGTTCTTGGAGATTTTCTTCTAGAAAGTTGATGAAATGGATTTTTTAGTGAACAGCAGAGTACTTTCCAACGAGAAAAGGACCTTCATGATATACTATTTGGCCTAAAGGAAAAGTAAGTCAATCAAAGATTAGTGTACATTTGTCATTTTTCAGTATCTAAGGTTTTTTTAAAAACACAATCTTTTAGATTGTGGTTTTTTTTCCCGCTGTCATATGATGAGTAATTTGAACTCACTGTTTTAAGTGAAATTCAATATATTCTGAGAACAGCAAAAATAAACTATGTAACATGTTGTACAAGTTATTCTATACTTTGGATTGTGTAAATTAAATTGTATTCCCATTGTCTGACACTCATTTTCCTTTTTCTATCCTCTTTCAGCTCTTTTTTACTCACTTATAATGTCTTTCTCTCACTTTCTGTAACCCCGTTCCTTTACTCCACTTCTTTCACAACCCCTCATTCTCATTTCAACTGTCTGCATCCCCTCTCTCCCTTGCATAACTTTTCAGCTTTCAGTCTCTCTGCTTTACTTCCCTTTTCCGTATTTTCCTCCTTTGCTCTTTTAGTAATTCCTCTTTACTCACTCAGCAGTATTGTCGCACTCTATCACTATAAATCACCCACTCTCCCTCGCTTATCTTTGTTTGCTCTATTCTTTTGACCTCTTCTCTCTATTTTTCGTTCACTACCTCTATGTCCTCAGTGCCTCACTCTCCTTGTGTTATGTTCACTTGTGTTTATCTACCTTCTATCATTTCTTTTATAACAACTTCACTGCTCCTCTCTCATTGTTCTTCATCCCATTTCTTTTAGTCTGGTTGCATTACTATCCCTCATTTCCTTTCTTACAATGTTCTTCTCTTTACTTTCATCACCAAATTATTTTCTCTCAGTACCACTGTTTTAGTCGTCTTCTCCTCTGTTTCCTTTTTCTGCTCCCTTACTCATTTCCTTTGCTTACTCATTGTACTCCACCTCACTCAGTTTTTCTCTTAGTGTGTCTGTCTACTAACGTCCTCACTCCATTTCCCTCAATCATTGTATATTATCCTCTCTCCCTTCATCCCTTCACTCTATGACTGTTCTTCACTTACTCTCAGTTATCTTCTATTCCTTATTCTTCTAAATGCATCCTTAATTAGACTCTTTTCCGCCTCTGTCATTATCTTTTTACTTACTACTGTTTCGTGACTTAGTTTTGCTAACTCACATTGTTTTAGTATCTTTCTTACCTACAGTTCATTTCTCTGTTCTTCTCTTCCTCTCTGTCAGTGAATCTATATGCCTTACTCTTACTAATTTGCTCTCCTTCTATTTCTTTTTCTCTCTTTTTGTCCTTCTACCTTACTTTATTTCCCTTTCTATGTCCTTCACTCTTACTTTATTTCTAAATACACTGTTATGCTTTTTAACCTCTTCATTTGTATCTTTTAATTTAAAATACATATTTTACTAATTATAACTTATTTTTTCTTCTCTCATTCACAGATACAAAGTGTAGTAAAAAAATGTAATTAAAGTTACATTTATTATATGGTAAGTGTGACTAAAAAAATGTAGTTTGTCATCACCCTTTGCTTTAAGCTCACTAATATTTTCTCAACCAACCTCACTCCTGTTTCTTTACTCTGCTTCCCTCACTTATTCTTATTCTCCATGTTTACTCCAATTTCCCTATTTCCCCTCTCATATTCAACTTCTTTCAGTCCCTATTCTTTACTTCACTTACCCTCTGTTCCCTTCCTTTGCTTCTTCACTCATTCTGTTTTTCTTAATTATTTACCTTACTCCTACACACACACCTCATCCCTCTCCCAACTCATACACACACCTCTGACATACAGCCCACACACCCACCACACACACACCTCATACACACACACACACCCCCACACACACTCCTCACACACACACACACATTCCATACACACACATACATCCCACACATATACCCCCCACACCCACACACCCCTCACACATATCTCACACACCCTCACTTCCACCCACACCGAAACACCCCACACACCCACACCCACAGACACACCTTACATACCCACACCCCGACCTACACCCACTGACTCCCTATAAGTCACACACACTCCATTACTTACCTTTCTTTGCTGTTTCACTCAGACCCATTCAGGCACTGTTTCCTTTACTCTCTGTGTCCTTTCTCTTTGTCACTCCCCATGTCTTATCCTAATTCAATTTTTCACCCTCTTTCACCCCTCTTTTTTTACACTCACTGCTCTTTTCTCACCCTCCTTCACCGTTGTTCATTTATCCCGGTTCCGTCAATACCCTTCATTCCCCATTTTTTACTGTCCTTTCTTTTTCTTTCAACACCCACTCACATTGTCCCACTATTTCTACTTTAGTCTACTTCCTCTCTCTTCCCTTCTTTCGCTCCCTTGTTCATTTTACTTTTCTCACTTTCACCCTATTACACCTTCTCTGTTTTTTACTATGTAATAAATAATCCCTCTGTGTTTCTCCCTCTAGCTCTCTTTCTCTTAACATTACTCTCTTTGTGTTCTTCCCTCATGCTAACTCCTTCATTAATTTTTTTTTCTTCTGTTTTTTGGGGTGCGCGCCCCAGTGCGCGTACCGGGAGGTTACTGGCCAGTTCCCTCATCTCTGCACGAGAATAGTTGTTTGGATGGTTGCGGATCATATGTCTAATCATGGTAATATTACCAAAAGAATATTTTTTGTTTGGGTTGCCCCTTGAGAGTTCCAGGCCACAGATTAGGCAAGTTACCTTGGCCGCATTGACTTTTTTCTTGCCCTCTGGGATTGAAAAAACTCCCATACAATGTGTGGCCTTGGCTTGTATGGGGTATTGTCTTCAGGCAGCCATCTTCTCCCCTCCTCCTCTAACTCTTCCTCCTCCTCCTCTTCTTGACCACCAATGTACTGTTGTGGTGGTACTCTTGGTGGTGGTGGTGGTGGTGCAGATGCTCCAGTTGTTGCTGCTACAGTAGCCATTTGAAAGTACAAAATAATTCTCTTTATTGTTGAAACAGGTCTTCCTCAGTCAAAGGACAAAGTCAGAATAAGGTAAAAAGGTGGGGTCTTTCATCATTTGGAAAAAAAACCTGTCCTGAACCAATGAGAAGTGTTATTTTCAGGTCACATGACCCGGGCTTTCATCATTTGGAAACCAAAACTGTTCTGCACCAATGAAAAGTGTTATTTTCAGATCACATGACCCGACGCGCTTACGCTACGCGCCCCGGGGCGCGCCCGTAGTCGCGCTCTGGGGCTTGCCCGGGAGTGCGTAGCGTCAGCGCGTCAGGACGTTGCGTGATCGTATTCGCTCGCATGCTTCCGGGTGCGCTTACGCAGTGCGTCATATGATGCATCACGCGGTTACGCGAAACGTCACGATGTTGTTTTCGTTCGCGAGAATAGCGCTAATGGGACGCTCCCTGGTACGCGCCCCGGGGCGCGCCGTAACATTGCGCTTACCCGAGCGCCCCAGGGCAAAAAAAAACAAAAAAGAAAAAAAAAATAATAATTATACAATATAAAATTCGTTATAACATTGAAATTCACTGACCATGTCATGAGTGATGTAATATGTGATGTCATCAGCAGTGCATTGCAGGCGCGCAAGTTATAGTGAGTTATAGTGAGTCCAACTAACTATAACGTGGGAATTTCAATGGTTTTATGCGAGTAAAATTTCCAGCTAACTATAACTGGTGTGAAACCTATGTTTTTTTCAGTGAATTTAATAGGTTTTTTAAATGCTAATTCCTAACTATAACTGGTGTGAAACCTATGGTTTTTTCAGTGAATATATGTATGTATATATATATATATATATATATATATATATATATATATATATATATATATATATATATATATTTATATATATATATATATATATATATATATATATATATATAATAAGGATAATGTTAACATGTAAGACTGAGTGTACAGTGTATGTCTTAACTTGCCCGTGTGGGCTCATATAGGTGGGCAGTACAAAGTTACAAGCACACGTTAGAATACTCCAACACCTCCGCGCAATAACCAATATGGACAACACCTATCCGGTGGCGAGACATTTTAAGGAATGCCATGGATCCAACAACAAAGGGTTGTCCTATTATTTAATTGACGCAATTTTCCCAAATAGACGCGGAGGAGATAGAGAAAGTAAATTACGCAAGTTGGAGACTAGATATATTTTATTACTCGATTCTAAACACCCACAGGGCTTGAACATAACTGAGTAACAGTGAGCATAATTCATAATTATAATCATACCTGTATGTCCTAGAGAGATGAATTGAGAAGAACAATAATTACTGTCTAAAACATCAGCATTTCTTAAAAAATAGATATCTTGTAAATAGATTGAATTTTAATATCAAGATATTAAGGATTTTTTAAATATTTTTATCTTTGTATGGTATTTATTTGAGACATTGATACATTTGAATGGGATACAAAGTATCAATGTCAACAATGTATATAGTAAACACATTTTAAAGTGTAGAAAATAGAGTATTATGGAGTCTCTCATCTAAGGAATTGTGGAATAGATTTTGAGTGGTCAGTTGGGAAGAACTTGTTACATGAATCAAACTTGAATATATATAAATTCATATGATGAAAATGTGATTTATGAAAAGAATTGTACAAATTAAAGAAGGCAACAATACATAGAGAGGCCAGACTGCACAATAGGTTCGTAAGAATTTATAAATGTAATATATTGGTTTTAATTTTTCACCAGCACATTAGGCACTTTTATAGACTACCTCAAAGCAATGAGATTTAAACTTACAACAAGACAGTTGTTTATGTATTTAACTAAGATATCAATACGTGTAATTAGCAAAATGGTAGTGACCCAACCAAATATGCCATTACTCAAACCCATGTTTTACTATTTAAGCATAATAAACAGGTGAGGCCAAATTAGAACGATCATGAACGTAAAGTTCAATGGGCATGACACACTATATTTTGTTAAATAAACACAATATTGTGATTTGTAAATATTTGGCATCTGAGATGGGCCAGGATTTAGTGTTTCACTAATGTGGAATATTGACTTGGATTTGGAAGTAGAGTAATTCCAAAACAGACTCATTCTTGGCAAAAGGCATTTTTTGTAATATAGGGTCAAATGTTATATAGTATTTTGCTTATTTACATGTATTTATTTATTGCAATTTTGCACATAAATAATGTAAAGTTTTGCACACAACATTGTAAAGGAAGTACGCAACAGTATTTTTTCCATTGCGATTGAGAACAGTAATCACGTGATTCACTTTAATTATGCACTGCCACTTTAAAAATGTTTCCCAAATCCACAACATTTATCAAGTGAACAAGCGGCGTCAAGCTGCGAAACGCATCTTTGACTTTTGGGGTATAAATAATTCAAGCACCGGTACTGGGTCCGTGTCCTGTTTGCTGGCGGCAGCGCGTGATTGAAAACGTGGCGGCTGATCTGACAGGATTGTTGGATATATATATTTATATTTATATTTATATATACATATATATATATATACATATATATGCATATATATATATATATATATATATATATATATATATATATATATATATATATATATATATATATATATATATTACCTACTGGCGGTCGCCAGTAGGTATATATAGTTAGGATTTTTTCTCTATGGGTTTTTTGAAAATTCTATGTCTAATAACTTTGGCGTTTGTGGACGGAATCGGCTGAAATTTTCAGGAAAATGGCACATTTTGTTTCTGAGCAGCCCTTGAAAATTTGGGGGGGGTTCGTCCAGTGGGGGCCGAGAAAAAAGGGGGGTCCCAAAACGTGTTTTTAACATTGAGTTTTCCATAGGGCGGTTGGCCTCACTTTTAGCCCGAACGGCTGAATGGATTTGCACGAAACTTGGCAAAATTGTAGGGACTGGTAGCCCGATGTGCCTTTTGTAGGTCTCAATATATGTGCTCCAGTGGATTTTGAGAAATTAACGTTTAAAAAAAGATATATATCTGTAACAGCGGACCGGTTAGCGCTCTGGTTCGCGGACTTTTCGCGCAACGGAGCTTTGTGAAGCGAAGCTGATTGGTTCTCCGGCGTCTGTCAACATTCCAAACAGTCCGTAGCGGCCGCCATCTTGTCTCTCGGTAGGATCGAGAGACAAGAGGAGGTCAAAACAAAGGGGGAAATAACTATAAGGGGGCATAGTAGATCCTCGCTGACCCCCTAGGTTTGATGTGGAGGTTTTAAAAGGGCCCCGCGGGGCAAAAAAAAATAATAAAAATAATAATTGAACGGCTGAATGGATTTGCACGAAACTTGGCAAAATATTAGGGACTGGTAGCCCGATGTGCCTTTGCTAGGTCTCAATATATGTGCTCCAGTGGATTTTGAGAAATTAACGTTCAAAAAAAGATATATATCTGTAACAGCGCTCCGCTTCGCGTAACGGAGGTTTGCGAAGCTGATTGGTCATTCTGTCACTGGGCTATAGTTGGGCTACATCTGGCTGATATTTGGGCTACATTTGTTTTTTTGTGTGTCTGGCGGCCATCTTTGGGCTACATTGGGCTACATTGGGCTTCATTGGGCTACATTCGGCTAATTAGCAAATAGCTCATCGCAAACTAGGAATGGTAAAGAATCGCTATTTATTCCTTAAAGTTCGCTATTTAGGAAATGCAAATAACTTTTATGATACATATGGCGGTTCATCTCTAACAAGATAAGAAGCATAGGGATAGATTTATGATGACTGGCGCATCACCAGGGATGTGTTAGTCATTCTGTGCCGCTGTTCCGTCACCTATGGTGTGCTGCATTTACAATGCGGCGCATCATGGGGCAAAAACAGCACAGATGCGTGATGTATCTGTGCCGTAAAGGTGGCGCATTGCTGGAGTTGTATCGCAAGTGTGATGAAGCTCCAGCAAGGGTCGGGGGTGCCCCTGTCGCAGGGTTTCTGTTCTCACACAGAACTGTGGACAGAGGATTGGAACCTCGGCGAATTAGGGTGTCCCAAAACTCACGTTAGTAATCAAAAACTATTTAGCAAGCTAGGTACAGTGTCACATTGGATATAACAAACTCTCAATGTTTAGACAATCCAGAATATGAACTTATAGTACCTCAGGATACGTGGAACTCATGAACAGTCGGTCGTTATATATTTCTTAGAAACCAGAACATGGAGTTAAGAAGAACACATGTGTATTTGAAATGTTTATTTACTAATGCCGTCTTCTCAGGCGTAGTACCTTAGATAATAAAAGTACACATATTATCAGTAGCAAAATTACCAGCATAGTTACTAGTACATAAAAAGTGAATGGTGATAGTATGTTAACATGCTGTAAATGAATAAGAGTTAGCAACACTTATAAGCAGCCGCGGGCCGTGGAGGGAGTTACGGTGAGGCAGGGAGGCGGGGAGGGGGAGAAGCAGGGTGGAGAATACAAGTACACATATTATCAGTAGCAAAATTACCAGCATAGTTACTAGTACATAAAAAGCGAATGGTGACAGTATGTTAACATGCTGTAAATGAATAAGAGTTAGCAACACTTATAAGCAGCCGCGGGCCGTGGAGGGAGTTACGGTGGGGCAGGGAGGCGGGGAGGGGGAGGGGCAAGGTAGAGAGGGCTCCACCCTGCTTCTCCCCCTCCCCGCCTCCCTGCCCCATCGTAACTCCCTCCACGGCCCGCGGCTGCTTATATCTCACCCTCCCTAATACACATATTATATTATTTGCTAAGAAGGTCTCTTTGTGTTGGTTTAGGGCGTGTCCATACTTTAGTGTCTTAGATTTGAAGGAATCACATCAGCATACACCAGCTCTCTCTTCATGTGAACCGCATCAACTGTTGTGTATGTGTGTTCGGCAAAGCAATATAAAACCCGCCTCATGCCCAGAATTGGCAGAAGTTGCACTTATGTTATGAGTATGAAGTCGTGGAGATCAGACCTCATAACAATTCTGTATCGTGTTGTTCTTGAAACTTTAGCACTCGCTGTACAGATATAGTTTAACAAGTAAAGCAGATAGTAGACCAATAACATATTATTCTCATGTAAACCACGATGAACTACTAGGTGGAAAGCTAAAGCAACAACTAAGTGTCGTGTGCAGAAGTTGCAAAAAAGGAAAAATGGCGTTTAAACCGGTAATGAGCCCATGCTAACTTAACACGGTGTAAAGATATCCAGGACCTAGATGACACCTCCTCATGATCCGGAAACGAACTGAATAAGATAATAGAAGTGCCATCTCATGAGAGCAGATTGCAAGTTTATATGTGGACGGTCCGCGAGGTAAAGCATTAAAAACTAGGAAAATTCAATGCTAAAGAAAAATAAAACAGCCAAGTACTTTATCGAGTCTTAAGCCAATAGGCAAGGTAAATAATAAAAACTTGACAAATAAGTCAATGAATTGTCAATGAAAAGCTAGTACTCAGCATATCAAACATGAAAAAGGTCTATGACATAACTGTGTATGCAAAATAAGCTGCAACAGCCTCCAATAGGAAGTCACCGTCTTCATCCGAAAACAGTTCAGCCATCCAATTTAAAAGCGGAAAAGAACATACGTGCTCTCCCAGCACCGGATCCTCTATCACCATCAGAGGACAGCTCGGTGGGTTTTCAAGAAAGCTGTGTTCCAAGAAAGACTGTGCTGCCGCCAGTAAATTCCAGGGACCAAGTAGTCCATGCATCAATGCCACAGCCATAATCCTTTCGCCAGGACAAATCAACTCGTGAGTAATGATAGGAGTCATCAGCTGATTAAAGTCGACGTCAGGAGAAACCGGTCCGCAGAGACACAAATCAATGGCCCAATCGAAATCACAGGTCAGGCAGTGAAATACAGGCTGGACACAGGTGAAGTAGGAGAACCGAAAAGATAATCCATATGCCGTGCTTAATATCGCCAACGGCATTGTGCCATAATATTCTAGCATGCGATTGCGGAACAGTGTCAGCAGCTGCAGGGTCGGAGGTTGCATAGGAGGGACATCCATATTTAAAAATGTAAAAAAGCACAAGAGCGTCCGCTGGTAATGCAAGTAAAAATGCAATCCACGAACCAGAGTGGAGAAAATGGAATGAAAGGGAGCAGGGATGACTCCAAAGATTTTCTCAAATGAAGTCACGAGACCACTGGTAACAACTTTAAAAAAGTGTGCCAGGGATTTTGTGGAGGATGCGTTAAAGATAGTCGGAAACATGTTGCTGAAATTGAAAGGCAAACCTGTGTACGGGTGTTCGCTATGTGAAGTACGAAAGTTTCACGGGCCGAACTCAAGGCCACCTCTCTCTGAGACAAAAGAGCTCTTATTCTTGTCATGCCGTTGAAACGTGTCCCAAGGTTGGTATTTGTGGCCAGATTGAAAACTCCCTATGTTCATGTGTGGGAGGAAATAGAACATTTCTGCAGCAAATAACCCGTTCACTTACTGTTACGATAAAAGGAATACTTTTTAATTAACTCAGAACAATCTTCATTATTGAGCATCAAATAACTACCATTTTCCAACAACTTGAACGTGGGGATGATAGCAGGAACTGGCGTGCCTTGCAACACGCAAGCCATATTTGGTCGGTGTTTGTTGCATGAATCGTGTAACTGTATGTGCCTACACATTAGTGAATGATCTGGCGTCTCAGTGCATTCCTCTCCATTCAGATAAACTTCTTGATCATCTTTGAAACATCTGTATGTGTATGGAAGCGACCAGACCTCATGAACAAAAGCACTACCTAAAGGTTCATAAAGACCTATTGGTATATATTTCATACAATTTGAAAACTTATATAAAGCAAAAGGCAGCGTTATTAAACCGTGGATAAGGCATGTTGCCAAAAAACCCGCAATCCTCTGCTGATGATGTCACTGAGCATGTCATGAATGATGTAATATGTGACATCATCAGTAGTGGATTATGGGTAATAGTATATCTAGTTTACTCCCCTATAGCTGTCTTTCTTTTAACATAAGTGTGTGTTTCCTTCCCTTATACTTACTGTTTTTGGTTCGCTTCCAGTTCGCGTACCAGCGAGCGAACTAGGAAGCGAACTAAGAGAAATAGAGGTTGGCACAGTTCCAAATATTGTATCAATTTTTTAATAACGGGGAGGTAGTTCTGAAAAGAACTTTTTTTTTTATTTTTCTGAACATTTTTTTACTGTTTTTGAATTTTTCGGAACAGTTTTATATTTTTTTGGGTTTTTCTTGGAGGGGGCAATGAAAACGATTCATTGTAAAGGGCTCAACAGGAGCAACAAAACAAAAAAAAGAAGTATTTATTATTTTGGGCGTTTCGGACAAACTTGCATATGATAGTCAATAGCTCTGTTGATCAGAGTGATGCTTCTTTCTCCGTAGGAAATGAATCCATCGCAAAATACGCAGGTGTGTTTTACTTCACCAAATCTCATTTGTATATTTGGCACCATCTCCCTGCCCTCTGGTCCCGTTACTTCCGGTACAACAGATCTTCTGGCCATAATAGGGAGATTATCTAGGTCGTTCCGAAACTGTGCAGCACTGTAGTTGTTAGGATGCCACCTAGTCATATGGCGATGCATTGTGTAGTTTCCGAAACTGTATTTTTTGTCGGTCCCTCTGGACAGTCTATCTTGACATATAAGGCAAGTTACGTATCTTGCATTTACTTTTTTCTGACCTTTGGGAATTTAAAAAAATTGCCAAATGAAGTTTTCTTTCCGGTGAGACGTCTTGGGCTGCTCAGGCAAAAACTGCCTCTCTTCGTGCTCGTCCTCCTGTTCCTCTTCTTCTTCTTCTTGTTGAATTACAACTTGAGCAGGTGGTCCACTCTTCCTTGGATGTGGTGGAGGTGGTGGGGAAGCACCAGCTGAAGCTACTAAAGAAGCCATTGCTCAGTGATCACAAAGGGTCTTTCTCTCACAATGATGAAAGTCAGAGTGAGGAAAGAAGGAGGGATTTTCATCATTTGGGAAAAACAAGAGTTCTCAACCAATCAAAAGTGTTCATTTTAGATTATATGACCTAGTCTTACATCATTAGGAAACCAAAAGTGAAATGAACCAATGAAAAGTGTTATTACCAAGTCACATGACTTGCTGTGTTTACGTTAAGCGCTTTGCAGGGCCTCCCGGTTTGCTTCCAGAAACCTGCGCTTTGGCACTCGCTTCGCGTACCAGTTTGCTAACGTAGCACGTCATATGACGTATCAAGCGACAACGTGGAACGTCATGCGGACGGGAGGCGTCACGATGTTGTTTTCTAACGCGGCACTTGCGGTAAAGAAACGTTTACCGGCTCGCGGTCTATTTCGCGGCATCAAGGTCAGCTAACGGGAAGCTTCCCGATTCGCGAAGCGGGAACGAAGAAAAAAAAATATTTTAAAAAAAAATTATTCATAAACATATAAAATATATTTTTGGATTTAAAGAAGAATACATTTTACAGCTACAGATATTAGCTGTTAAAAAACCAATGAAATTCACAGAAAAAACCATAGGTTATAGACCATATATAGTTAGGAATTAGCATTTACAAAACCTTGAAAATTCACTGAAAAAACCATAGGTTATAGACCATATATAGTTAGGAAATAGCATTTAGAAAACCTTATTTTACTCACACAAAACCATTGAAATTCCATATATAGTTAGTTGCACTAACTATATATCGCGCACCTGCAATCCACTGCTGATGATGTCACATATTACATCATTCATGACATGGTCAGTGACATCACTGATGACATCACTGATGACATCTCAAATGACATCACTGATGACATCACTGATGACAACATCCAGTGACTGTATGCTTCTGTAAAGTTAAAATATGTCTTACATATTGAAGAATGAGTGGATGTATAAGTGTCTGGATGAAGGATTTAGTAGGTGCATGACTGACTGTATAAGTGAGTGATTAAATGTGTCTCACTGAGTGCATGGGTTAGTGACTAAACTGTTTTAAATTGTGCATCATTGTGTCTGTTGTTTTGTAATCTGATGCATGTGTTGATCATTAGCTATATGACTAACTATATGGGTTATTGATTAGTTGCCCAAGTATTTGTATGGGAGACTGAGTGTGTGTGTGGGTGTCTGGGAGGTGTATGACTCTGTGCATAGATGTGTGAGCAGTTGATTCACTAGATGTATGGGTTCAAAAGTGCATGTGGAAACATCTGTATGGGCGGTTGACTGTGTGCATGAGTGTATTGGTGAGTGAATGGATATCTCAGTGCTACATGTCAAAGTAAGTACATATGTAAAACACAGTACATGTGATAGTTGACATATATAAATAACTGTGCATAAGAGCCAGTGAATGTGTGAGTGGCTGTATGGATTATTGTGAACTTGTATCAGGGATTGTATAACAGAGTAAATATGTGTTATTATATGTTCCAATAAGTAAGGTGTGTATAACTATATAGTTGAGGAAATCGAGGTGTGATTGATTCTTTGCAAGACTGACTAGGTGTGTGAGTAACTCCATGGATGAGTGACAGTCTGTGAGTGTCTGTTTACACTGAGTGTATCTAAGGTTATATTAGAGTCTGAAGAGGTTCATTGTATCATCACATGAATGATGTCATCAGTGATGTGATCAGTAATGTCAAATGAGATGTCATCAGTGATGTCATCAGTGATGTCATTTGAGATGTCATCAGTGATGTCATCAGTGATGTCACTGACCATGTCATGAATGATGTAATATGTGACATCATCAGCAGTGGATTGCAGGTGCGCGATATATAGTTAGTGCAACTAACTATATATGGAATTTCAATGGTTTTGTGTGAGTAAAATAAGGTTTTCTAAATGCTATTTCCTAACTATATATGGTCTATAACCTATGGTTTTTTCAGTGAATTTTCAAGGTTTTGTAAATGCTAATTCCTAACTATATATGGTCTATAACCTATGGTTTTTTCTGTGAATATATATATATATATATGCATATATATATATTACCTACTGGCGGTCGCCAGTAGGTATATATAGTTAGGATTTTTTCTCTATGGGATTTTTGAAAATTCTATGTCTAATAACTTTGGCGTTTGTGGACGGAATTGGCTGAAATTTTCAGGACAATTGAACATTTTGTTTCTGAGCAGCCCCTGAAAATTTGGGGGGGTTTCGTCAAGGGGGGGCCGAGGAAAAAGGGGGGTCCCAAAACGTGTTTTTAACATTGAGTTTTCCATAGGGCGGTTGGCCTCACTTTTAGCCCGAACGGCTGAATGGATTTGCACGAAACTTGGCAAAATTGTAGGGACTGGTAGCCCGATGTGCCTTTTGTAGGTCTCAATATATGTGCTCCAGTGGATTTTGAGAAATTAACGTTCAAAAAAAGATATATATCTGTAACAGCGGACCGGGCAGCGCTCCGGTTCGCGGACTTTTCGCGTTACGGAGCTTTGTGAAGCGAAGCTGATTGGTTCTCCGGCGTCTGTAAACATTCCAAACAGTCCGTAGCGGCCGCCATCTTGTCTCTCGGTAGGATCGAGAGACAAGAGGAGGCCAAAGCGAAGGGGCAAATGACCATAAGGGGGCATAGTAGATCCTCCCTGACCCCCTAGGTTTGATGTGGAGGTTTTAAAAGGGCCCCGCGGGGCAAAAAAAATAAAAAATAATAATAATCGAACGGCTGAATGGATTTGCACGAAACTTGGGGAAATTGTAGGTACTGGTAGCCCGATGTGCCTTTGCTAGGTCTCAATATATGTGCTCCAGTGGATTTTGAGAAATTAACGTTCAAAAAAAGATATATATCTGTAACAGCGCTCCGCTTCGCGTAACGGAGGTTTGCGAAGCTGATTGGTTCTCCGGCGTCTGTAAACATTCCAAACAGTCCGTAGCGGCCGCCATCTTGTCTCTCGGTAGGATCGAGAGACAAGAGGAGGCCAAAGCGAAGGGGCAAATGACCATAAGGGGGCATAGTAGATCCTCGCTGACCCCCTAGGTTTGATGTGGAGGTTTTAAAAGGGCCCCGCGGGGCAAAAAAAAAAAAAAAATGATAATAATCGAACGGCTGAATGGATTTGCACGAAACTTGGTAAAATATTAGGGACTGGTAGCCCGATGTGCCTTTGCTAGGTCTCAATATATGTGCTTCAGTGGATTTTGAGAAATTAACGTTCAAAAAAAGATATATATCTGTAACAGCGCTCCGCTTCGCGTTACGGAGGTTTGCGAAGCTGATTGGTTCTCCGGCGTCTGTAAACATTGCAAACAGTCCGTAGCGGACGCCATCTTGTCTCTCGGTAGGATCGAGAGACAAGAGGAGGCCAAAGCGAAGGGGCAAATGACGATAAGGGGGCATAGTAGATCCTCCTTGACCTCTTAGGTTTGATGTGGAGGTTTTAAAAGGGCCCCGCGGGGCAAAAAAAAAAATAATAATAATAATCGAACGGCTGAATGGATTTGCACGAAACTTGGGAAAATTGTAGGGACTGGTAGCTCGATGTGCCTTTGCTAGGTGTCAATATATGTGCTTCAGTGGATTTTGAGAAATTAACGTTCAAAAACAAGATATATATCTGTAACAGCGCTCCGCTTCGCGGAGATAAAATTATATCTGTATTACCTAGCTGTTGCTAACATCAGTTAGCGACGGCTAGTAGGAGATAGCGACCATCTTGGGCCCCACTTTGCATGTGAGTGATATTTATCACTAATGACATGCAAAGTGGGGATGCCAAGATGTTAGCGACTGGAAACAGTCGCTAACATCGCTATCTCCTATTATCAACTTTTGGAAATATTCGCGATAAGCGCGAATATCTCCAAAAGCTAGCACCTGCCCTGAGCAGTTCTTAGCCATGTCATCCAATGGGAAGTGGATAACATGGCTAAGAGCATTAGCTCGGTAATGCATGAATATCGCTGAGTTTTCAGCAATATTAATGCATTGCGGTCGTTTTTTATCGTATTTGCGATAAACCTTGATAATAGCAAGGTTTATCTGCGATAATTTCTGACGATGCTTAGCGGTAAAAAAATCGTTGCTAAGCATCGTTAGGGATAAATATCGCTTAACTTTGGTAATATGCCCCAACGTCTGTTAACGTTCGATTCGAAGGAAATCTGCGCCATCTTGCCTTTTTTCAAATGCCACACTTTTGTCGTGCACGGCAGTCATTTTAGATGCCTTGACCAGACCCACTCTGTGCACGCTGTCGATCCTTAGCATGGCTCCCCACCCTCGCAAGCATCTCCCCCAGGCAGTGGTCACCCCCGCTCTCTGTCTTATGCATGGGTAATAAACCACCCCCCATCTGCGCTGCTCTTCCCTGAGAATCACACCCTGTGCCCGCCCGACACCTCCCTTTCGCCCTATTCACTACCACACCCTCTGACACTCCTTTTCCTCTGTGTCCGATTGTCCAGGCCGGTCCTAGGGTATCAGCTAGCCCTGCAGATGTAGTTTATGGCCCCAGCTGTAAAGAATCACCCCTCTTCAAAGGAGTTATAGTAGATCAAGGGCCACACTCGATGAGATCCGTCACAGCAGACGCGTTCCTATTATCTGAAAACCATCCTGTATTGTGATTGGGGAGGGGACCGAGCCTGAAGCGGAAGATTCCAGGGATGACTCTTTGTACATCAAAGTTTTTACAATTATGTGTCACATTAAAAATATATAGCACTCCAACAAAGTAGTAAGATTATAAAACTTTAATAACTTATAAATATATACAAGAAAACAAAAACAGTAATAACATATAAACATTTTTAGGGAAAAACAACGAAGTAGCGGTCGGCTGTGCGAATAGTCCCAACGCAGCACAACGTCCAGATTTCTGGCGTGGGGCGTCGCGGGGGGTGGGCCATCAGTAGCAAACTGTTGTGCGAATAGTTCCAAGGCAGCAGAACGATGGCACCAAGGTGATGTCCAGTAAGTTGCCGCACTGGTTTTGGTATCCTACAATGCTGCTCCGAATAACGGCGTGGGGCGCCCCGGGGGAGGCGGCGTGAACGGGCCTCTCCAGGTGGAGTCTCATCTGTTGTAGTGGGGCGCCCCTTTACCGTTTCAGTTGCCATTCCGTCCGCTTTTGGTCCACTGTGTCAAAAGCTGCAATTCAGCTGAGTTGCGCCCACTCTTGCGGTGCAGCGATAGGCGGCTGCGCCCACTCTTGCGGTGCAGCGATAGGCGGCTGTCACAGGACTCTCAAAATGGCGGCAGGCTGTTTCCTTTTTGGGCCTGGTCCACTGAAATGGCCCTGGGACACCTTGGAAATCGGACGCTAGTCTGCTAGGTCTTGGACCCCATTCTCGAAAGCGTCCCCTCCGCCTTGAGGATTCATCAAAAGTTTTGGGGGCCCCCGACTCCTGTAGGCTTCTGGTGGGGAGCGGCTGCCATGATTGCTCACGGAATGACCACGACGGAGCTACGAGATGGTGGTGCTCTCATGCTGACGCCAGCTTCAGTCTGAAACATCCAGAAACAAGGTGGGGCTTTCATCGTTTGGGAAAAAAAAAAAGTTTTCATCCAATGAAAAGTGTTGTTTTTAGGTCATATGATCAAGCCTTCCATCATTAGGAAACCAAAAGTAAAATGAACCAATGAAAAGTTTTATAAACAAGTCACATGACCTGTTATGCGGCATAGGGTATAAAATGCGGAGAAAATACGTTGGCACGTGAGGCGGCGTCAGTAGCGGACCGATGTGCGAATAGGCCGAAGGCAACACAACGCGCCAAGATCCGGATGGCACCGAGGTGGTGTCCAGCAAGTTGCAGCACTGGTGTGGCCATCTTACAATGCTGAAAGTCGGTGTGGGGCGCCCCGTTGGCCTGTGAGTTTGCGTCAGTAACGGACCGATGTGCGAATAGGCCGAAGGCAGCACAACGCGCCAAGATCCGGATGGCACCGAGGTGATGTCTAGCAAGTTGCAGCACTGGTGTGGCCATCTTACAATGCTGAAAGTCGGCGTGGGGCGCCCCGTTGGCCTGTGAGTTTGCGTCAGTAGCGGACCGATGTGCGAATAGGCCAAAGGCAGCACAACGCGCCAAGATCCGGATGGCACCGAGGTGGTGTCTAGTAAGTTGCCGCACTGGTGTGGCCATCCTACAATGTTGAAAGTCGGCGTGGGGCGCCCTGTTGGCCTGTGAGATGGTGTCAGTAGCGGACCGATGTGCGAATAGGCCGAAGGCAGCGCAACAATATTTCCTGAAGAGAAGACACCACAAGGCGCTGAGATGCCAAGATCCGGATGGCACCGAGGTGGTGTCTAGCAAGTTGCTGTACTGGTGTGGCCATCCTACAATGTTGAAAGTCGGCGTGGGGCGCCCCGTTGGCCTGTGAGATGGCGTCAGTAGCGGAGCGATGTGCGAATGGGGCCAAAGGCAGCGCAACAATAGTTTCTGACTGACACCACAAGGCGCTGAGATGCCAAGATCCGGATGGCAACGAGGTGATGTCTAGCAAGTTGCTGTACTGGTGTGGCTATCCTACAATGGTAAAAGTCGGCGTGGGGCGCCCTGTTGGCCTGTGAGATGGTGTCAGTTGCGGACCGATGTGCGAATGGGGCCAAAGGCAGCGCAACAATATTTTGTGTATGGAAGATACCACTAGGCGTTGAGATGCCAAGATCCGGATGGCACCGAGGTGATGTCTAGCAAGTTGCTGTACTGGTGTGGTCATCCTACAATGCTGAAACTCGGCGTGGGGCGCCCCATTAGCCTGTGAGATGGCGTCAGTAGCGGACCGATGTGCGAATGGGGCCAAAGGCAGCGCAACAATATTTTCTGACTGACACCACAAGGCGCTGAGATGCCAAGATCCGGATGGCACCGAGGTGATGTCTAGCAAGTTGCAGCACTGGTGTGGCCATCCTACAATGCTGAAAGTCGGCGTGGGGCGCCCCGTTGGCCTGTGAGTTTGCGTCAGTAGCGGACCGATGTGCGAATGGGGCCAAAGGCAGCGCAACAATATTTTCTGAATAGAAGACACCACAAGGCGCTGAGATGCCAAGATTCAGATGGCACCGAGGTGGTGTCTTGCAAGTTGTGGTACTGGTGTGGCCATCCTACAATGGTAAAAGTCGGCGTGGGGCGCCCTGTTGGCCTGTGAGATGGTGTCAGTAGCGGACCGATGTAGGCAGCGTAGCAATATTTTCTGACTAGAAGACACCACAAGGCGCTGAGATGCCAAGATCCGGATGGCACCGAGGTGATGTCTAGCAAGTTGCAGCACTGGTGTGGTCATCCTACAATGCTGAAACTCGGCGTGGGGCGCCCCATTAGCCTGTGAGATGGCGTCAGTAGCGGACCGATGTGTGAATAGGCCGGAACCAGCACAAGGCGCCAAGATCCGGATGTCACCGTGGTGGTTTCATAGTTGAGAGGCACTTCATCTGCAGTGGGGCGCCGAGATCCGGATGGCACCGAGGGGATGTCTAGCAAGTTGCTGTACTGGTGTGGTCATCCTACAATGCTGAAACTCGGCGTGGGGCGCTCATTAGCCTGTGAGATGGCGTCAGTAGCGGACCGATGTGTGAATGGGGAAAGGTAGCGCAAGAATATTTTCTGAAGAGGAGATACCACAAGGCGCTGAGATTCGGTTAGCACCGAGGTGGTGTCTAGCAAGCTATGCAGCTGAGTTGCGTGCGCACTTGCGGCGAATAGGTCGAAGGCAGCATAACAATGTTTTCTGAATAGAAGACACCACAAGGCGCTGAGATTCGGTTACCACCGAGGTGGTGTCTAGCAAGTTGCTGCACTGGTGTGGCCATCCTACAATGCTGCTCCGAATAACGGCGTGGGGTGCCCGAAGGGGGGGGGGGAGGCGGCGTGAACGGGCCTTCCTAGGTGGAGGCTCGTCTGCTGTAGTGGGGCGCCCCTTTACCGTTTCAGTTGCCATTCAGCTGAGTTTCGGCTGCTCTTGATGCTACAGCGACAGGCGGCTGCAACAGGACTCTCAAAATGGCGGCCTGTTCTTTGGATTTGGGCCTGGTCCACTAAAATGGCCCTGGGACACCTTAGAACTCGGACGCTCGATTTTTTTTTCCTTTCCTGTACATGCAAAAAAAGGTAAATGCCCGGTACGTTACACGCTTCATCTGCCACGATGAACTCTCCAGAGGAACCGAAAAAAATATATAGTTATGGGAACTATACCATGCATCGTCATATGGAGAGGTGGCACCAATTAATTATAGTGCTGCATAAAAGAGAGATTTGGAGGAGAACACCTGACCTGCTAGTACATTCATCAAAGAAGTGGCACTGACCGCATCAGAGGCAAGGGAAACGGTCCCAAATATTTAGAAGAACTTTGGAAAGATTAAAATGACATGTTTAGATTGTGGCAAATTAATTTCGTGTGGACAGATGAGTGTTACTCTAATAAATACAGCATATGAACATCATCATAGTCGATGGTTGGTAGAGACATTTTGACTATATCCTGGACCTGCCCGTCCTCGCCCAAAATGGCGCCGGAATAAATGGGACTCGTAACTCCTTGTTGTGTACTGGTTGCAGAACCTTGAAATCACGAGATACGTATGCAGTTTTGAAGCACATGGCGGGCGGGGACGAGAATTGATTGAATATTTCGACATCCCTATTGATATTAAGTTCTGATGTGTTATTGATTACTGTACTATTGAAAGTTCGAATTAACGTCACCCATGGTACTTGCCCGCAAATGTATATCTAGATAATTTTATTGTAACTGGCCCTGTCGTATTTTAATTATAAAATGTACGTCCACCGATTCCGTAACTGTTAGACACCTTAGTTCTTGCAACCTAATGGCCCGCCCGTTACGTTCCTCTACAGTGTAAATGTCTACTCATCATATACGATTACAGTTTGCTCCGTGGCCGGCCCACGTGATTATAGGCCCGTATTTGTATAATGAAATTTTCACAATAAAGGTTTTTAAAAGAAAACATGGTAGTAGTATATACATTGGTAAAGTTTTTAATAATAGTCACTGTTTTAGAATCATTAAAAGGCAAGTGAAATAAAGCAGACCAATTACATGAAGGGTAAAAGGTATAATACGAAGGAACGCAGTAAAGATAAATGGTCAAGGGCTGTTGTGTTTTCTACTCCTGCAACATAAAGTGATCGATAAGAATCTCATATTCAGGCGTATCGGCGACTAAGACAGCAGGTCGACCCTCTTTTGCTCAACGGCTCCGTCATGGGACGAAGAAACGCTCTTTTTCTCGAAAAAAGAATATATTTTACTTGCAGGACAGTTGTAAATTTTCCGGGAAAGTACATTAGCCTGGAACATTATAACATATATTTAAGAAAAAATAATGTTCGGAAGTAATAAAAAGCGTAATTTTTAGGTCATATGACCAAGCCTTTCATCATTAGAATAAGAAAAGTAAAATGAACCAATGAAAAGTTTTATTAACAAGTCACATGACCTGTTATGCTTACGTTACGCGCTGCGCGTCGCGCCCCGGATGACTTCCGGATGCGCTAACGCGGCGCGTCATATGACGCATTACGCGACAACGCAGGTCCCGAATATAGTCAAAATGTCTCCACCAACCAGCGGTCGGAACACAACCCCTTTCAGCAGGCTAAATAGTTCTGTTAAATGACAACAGAAGGGACAGGCAACAAGATCCATTAGTCAAAGAGGGGAGGGCTAGTTCTTCTCTACCGGGTTACATTGGGGCGCTACCGGAACTGATCGAATTGGTAGTCTACAGTGTTTCTGGATGTTTTAGACTGAAGCTGGGGTTAGCATGAGAGCAGCACCATTTCGTAGCTCCGTCGTGGCCATTTCGCAACCAATCATGGCAGCCGCTCTTTATCGTTATTTTGGGCGGGGTGGGTGGCGGAGCCGAGCTGTTTTGCAGCCATTATTGTGTGGAGTTCAGTTCATTTCACTAGTTTTGTATTTGTCATGAGGGGTTGTTCCTAATGTTTCTATTTTAGCGAGGTGAAAAAGAGATACCATTAGTGGCCTACTGATTTTGCTCGATTCCTTTTCTTTTTTTTTTTACACGATTTTTCGTTATCTGCAAAGACTAAACAGAGTATTGCGACTCTGTGTTTGTTTGTAAATAGAGAATGAACCAAAGAGAACCAATTCTAAAACAGTAAATACTTGGATAACAATTAATCAAATGGAGAGAGAAGCAGGCACGACGTATTACAACGGGGGCAAAGGCCTGCGTTAAGTACCCTTCACTATGTGCAAAGAGAGAGTACTCCTAATAGAAATGGGGGGGGGGGCACCATTCAAAGCAGATCAGTGTGCATAAACACGAAAATGTTTTCAATTACCACGTACTTGACATTCGACAGCTTATGATATTTGCTATTAAAAAACCATTGAAATTCACTGAAAAAACCATAGGTTATAGACCATATATAGTTAGGAATTAGCATTTACAAAACCTTGAAAATTCACTGAAAAAACCATAGGTTATAGACCATATATAGTTAGGAATTAGCATTTAAAAAAACTTATTTTACTCACACAAAACCATTGAAATTCCATATATAGTTAGTTGCACTAACTATATATCGCGCACCCGCAATCCACTGCTGATGATGTCACATATTACATCATTCATGACATGGTCAGTGACATCACTGATGACATCACTGATGACATCTCAAATGACATCACTGATGACATCACTGATGACATCTCATTTGACATCAATGACCACATCACTGATGATATCATTCATGTGACAATACAATGCATCTCCTCACATTTTAATATAACCTCTGTTTCACCCAGTGTTAAATACAGAGTATAATTTTTGAAACCATTGACACACCAATACTAGTTACTACATACGTAAGGGTGACTCGCTCCTCTCCCTCGAGTTGAGTGGTCGCTCCCCTGTGTCCCTCTGAGACATTTGGTATCGTTGTGCCTCTTTGCATCGCATTACTGCATTATTATTTGCTGCCTGCTGTTTGCCTGATCGCCGCCTAGCTCTACTTGCACTTTAATAGCTAAAATTGCCGATTTCACCCTGTTTGCGCACTGTGCCGCTCTGTATTCATATCTGCATTATTATTTCTGCCTGCTGCCTGCCTGATCGCCGCTTAGCTTTACCTGCAATTCTAAGTGTTATTTCCGCTGTTTTGACTCTGTTTGCGCGTTTGCTGTACTCCCCCCCTCCGCCTCCATTTTGTTTGTTGTTGTCGTAGTCTGTAGCCCGCCCCGCCTCCCAGCTGAGACGCCCTCCCACTGACTAGAACCAGCGCTCCCTTCCTGAAGGCGCCGTGACTCGCTCCTCTCCCTCGAGTTGAGTGGTCGCTCCCCTGTTTCCCTCTGAGACATTTGGTATCGTTGTGCCTCTTTGCATCGCATTACTGCATTATTATTTGCTGCCTGCTGTTTGCCTGATCGCCGCCTAGCTCTACTTGCACTTTAATAGCTAAAATTGCCGATTTCACCCTGTTTGCGCACTGTGCCGCTCTGTATTCATATCTGCATTATTATTTCTGCCTGCTGCCTGCCTGATCGCCGCTTAGCTTTACCTGCAATTCTAAGTGTTGTTTCCGCTGTTTTTGACTCTGTTTGCGCGTTTGCTGTACTCCCCCCCTCCGCCTCCATTTTGTTTGTTGTTGTCGTAGTCTGTAGCCCGCCCCGCCTCCCAGCTGAGACGCCCTCCCACTGACTAGAACCAGCGCTCCCTTCCTGAAGGCGCCGTGACTCGCTCCTCTCCCTCGAGTTGAGTGGTCGCTCCCCTGTGTCCCTCTGAGACATTTGGTATCGTTGTGCCTCTTTGCATCGCATTACTGCATTATTATTTGCTGCCTGCTGTTTGCCTGATCGCCGCCTAGCTCTACTTGCACTTTAATAGCTAAAATTGCCGATTTCACCCTGTTTGCGCACTGTGCCGCTCTGTATTCATATCTGCATTATTATTTCTGCCTGCTGCCTGCCTGATCGCCGCTTAGCTTTACCTGCAATTCTAAGTGTTATTTCCGCTGTTTTTGACTCTGTTTGCGCGTTTGCTGTACTCCCCCCCTCCGCCTCCATTTTGTTTGTTGTTGTCGTAGTCTGTAGCCCGCCCCGCCTCCCAGCTGAGACGCCCTCGCCCCTCCCCCTCCACTATCCATATATGACAGTTCTTCCCGCGCGCAGCGGTCACGCGCAGCGACCGCGCCCAATTCGCGCCAAAGGTGCGCCAAAGGTAAGCCCGTCTACGCCCGTCCGCGCCTGGACCGCGCCCAGCGCCAGACCCCCTGCCCCTCGCGCTGCCCAGCCCTCCCGCATTACCTACGATGCCGCCACCCTCCTAGCCCTTAACCCCGGTCGCGCCCCCAACTGCGTCCAAGCCGCTCCTGGACACACCCATGGACCTTTCTCTTGCTACTCCTGCAAATTCATCGGCACCGACAACATCTCCGCTACGACCACACCACAGATTCCCGACCCCAACTACCTACAATGCATCTTGCTCAACACCCGATCGGTCCACAGGCACGCAATTGACCTATGGAATCTACTAGACACCACCTCTCCAGACATCGCCTTCCTAACGGAAACATGGATGAACGCTTCCTCCGCCCCAGACATCACCATTGCCATCCCTGAAGACTATAAGATCACACGCAAGGACCGTACCGGCCACACAGGAGGAGGAATCGCTATCGTCCATAAAAAATCAATCCACATCTCAACCAGCTCTGACGTCAATCTTGCCAACTCTGAACACCTTCACTTCCAGATCCACATCGACCCCAAGACCACACTTAGAGGCACCCTCCTCTACAGACCACCAGGACCCCGCGCAAAATTCAGTGAAGACATCACGGACTTCATCACTCCACACGCGCTCCCCTCCAAAGATTACATCCTTCTGGGAGACCTCAACTTTCACCTTGAAAAGAACAACGACCGCAACACCACCACCCTCTTGGACAACCTCGCCAACCTCGGACTTAAACAACTGGTCACTTCCCCCACCCACATAGCAGGTCATACTCTCGACCCTATCTTCACCTCCAGCAATCACGTCTCCTTCAGCCACACCACAGATCTCCTCTGGACTGACCACAGCTGCGTTCACTTTACCTACAACAAGCCTAAACTCATCAACCACCCCCAACCAACGCTGCAAAGAAACTGGAACAAAATCACCATCGACCAGATCTCCTCATCACTCCTTCTAAACACCCCAGCCCACTCTTCTAACCCAGACCAAGCCGCCGCCAACTTCGCCCTATGGTTATCCAACAGCGCCGACATCCTAGCACCACTGAAAAAACGTCAAAGCAAATCTGGCAACAAGAAGACCTCATGGTTCAATGATGATCTTAAGAAGTCCAAGAAACTCTGCCGCTCCCTTGAAAAGGCCTGGAAAAAAGACCCAACCACTAGCACCAAGGACGCCTTCAAAAACGCCACCCGCATACACCACCAACTAATCCGAAAGGCCAAGAAAACAGCATTCAAGGATCGACTAGACAACAACGCCCACAACAGCAAGGAACTTTTCAACATCGTCAAGGAATTCACCAATCCCTCGGCCAACTCCAACGACATCACCCCCTCCCAAGCCCTCTGCGACTCCCTGGCTTTATTCTTCCACAACAAAATTGCAGACATCCACAACAGCTTCAACAACCAACCCGAAGACCAACCCACCCAACCATATGCTGAACATTCACCCCCCTTGAACACCCTTAACGACTGGAACCCAATCTCCACGGAGGACACCATCCGCCTGATGAACTCCATCCACTCAGGATCCCCCACAGACCCATGTCCTCACCACATCTTCAACAAAGCAGACTCCATCATAGCACCACACCTCCGAGACGTCATCAACTGCTCCTTCAACTCCGCCACCTTCCCGGAAAGCTGGAAACACGCTGAACTCACCGCCCTTCTGAAAAAACCCACAGCGGACCCCACCGAACTCAAAAATTACCGCCCCATCTCGCTCCTTCCTTTCCCGGCCAAAGTCATCGAGAAAGCTGTCAACAACCAGCTCGCCGCTTTCCTCGAAGCCAACAAATCACTCGACTCCTCACAGTCTGGCTTCCGAGCTAAACACAGCACTGAGACCGCCCTCATCGCAGCAACAGACGACATTCGAACTCTACTGGACAATGGAGACACAGTCGCCCTCATCCTTCTCGACCTCTCTGCAGCCTTCGACACAGTCTGCCACAACACCCTTTTACAACGCCTCAAAAACATCGGAATCCAAGGAAAAGCACTAGAATGGATCACCTCCTTCCTCACCGGAAGAACCCAGAGAGTCCGCCTTCCACCATTCAAGTCCGAGGCCACTGAAGTCATCTGTGGCGTACCACAAGGATCCTCACTCAGTCCCACCCTCTTCAACGTATACATGAGCCCCCTCGCGGCCATCGCCCGCCAACACAACCTCAAAATCATCTCCTACGCGGATGACACTCAACTGATCCTTTCACTCACCAATGACCCTAGCACCGCCAAAACTAACCTACACGAAGGAATGAAAGAAGTTGCCGAATGGATGAAACACAGCCGTCTGAAACTGAACTCAGATAAAACAGAAGTCCTCATATTAGGTACATCCCCCTCTGCATGGGACGACTCCTGGTGGCCGGAAGCCCTTGGAAAAGCACCCATCCCAACGGACCACGCACGGAACCTGGGCGTCATCCTGGACTCCTCACTCTCAATGACCAGACAAGTCAACGCCGTCTCATCATCCTGCTTCAACATCCTTCGCATGCTCAAAAAAACATTTCGCTGGATCCCCACCGAAACCAGAAAAACAGTCACCCATGCTCTGGTCACGAGCCGTCTGGACTACGGAAACACCCTCTACGCAGGTACTACCGCTAAACTCCAGAAAAAACTCCAACGAATCCAAAACGCCTCAGCCAGGATCATATTAGACATCCCGCGTAACGAACACATCTCTGGTCACCTGAAAAACCTCCACTGGCTACCCGTCAATAAGAGGATCACTTTCCGACTTCTGACCCACGCACACAAGGCACTCTACGAAATCGGACCAGAATGCCTCAACTCACGACTGTCCTTCTACACCCCCCCCCCGCCAACTACGATCCTCCAACCAAGCCCTCGCCACTGTACCTCGCATCAACAAGACCACCATGGGAGGTAGATCCTTCTCATACCTGGCGGCTAAAACATGGAACTCACTTCCCACTTACCTTCGCCTTACCCAGAACCACCTAGCATTCAGAAAGCAACTTAAAACGTGGATATTTGACAAGTAATCCTCCTCCCCTCCCTAAGCGCCTTGAGACCCTCTGGGTATGTAGTGCGCTATATAAATTTTATGACTTATGACTTATGACTTATGACATACGCACTCACTGATTCGTACGTCTACACACACATTCACTCATTCACCCATACAATCATTCATACATACAATCACTCATCTTTACAACACTATCATATGCACTCATACACCTATACAGACACTCACACTCTGCCACTCATCCATGGAGTTACTCACACACCTAGTCAGTCCTGTAAAGAATCAATCACACTTCCATTTTCTAGTTTATACAGTTAAACATAGAGCACCTTACGTTTTCAACCATATACTAACACATACTTACTCTCTTATACAATCATTGATAGTAGTACACATTGATCTGCACAGAGTCACACACCTCCCAGCCAGCCACACACACACTCAGTCTCCCATACAAATACTTGAGCAATCAATCAATAACCCATATAGTTACTCATATAGCTACTGATCAACACATGCAGCAGTTTACAGAACAACAGACATAATGATGCAGAAATTAAGACAGTTTAGTCACTAACCCATGCACTCAGTGAGACACATTTAATCACTCACTCATACAGTCAGTCACGCACCTACTAAATCCTTCATCCAGACACTTCTACATCTACTCATTCTTCAATATGTAAAACATATTTAAACTTTACAGAAACACACAGTCACTGGATGATGTCATCAGTGATGTCATTTGAGATGTCATCAGTGATGTCACTGACCATGTCATGAATGATGTAATATGTGACATCATCAGCAGTGGATTGCGGGTGCGCGATATATAGTTAGTGCAACTAACTATATATGGAATTTCAATGGTTTTGTGTTAGTAAAATAAGGTTTTTTAAATGCTAATTCCTAACTATATATGGTCTATAACCTATGGTTTTTTCAGTGAATATATATATATATATATATATATATATATATTCACTGAAAAAACCATAGGTTTCAGGGCTGTTATAGTTAGCTGGATATTTCACTCGTACAATTCCATTGTAATTCCTCCTTTATAGTTAGTTCTGCTAACTCCTACTAGTGCACCCGCAATGCCCTGATGATGATGTCACATATTACATCATTCATGGCTTGGTCAGTGACATCACTGATGACATCACTGATGACATCTCAAATGACATCACTGATGACATCATCCAGTGAATGTGGTTTGGTTTGATATTTAAATATGTATTATATATTTATAGCAATCTGCATTGAACAATGAGTGGATGTATAAGTGTCTGGATGTTGGATTTAGTTGCTGTTTGATTGACTGTTTAAGTGACTAATTTAAAGTGTCATACTAAATACGTGGGTTAGTGACTAAACTGTGTGAATGTCTGTATCACTATGTCTGTTGTTATGTAAGCTGCTGCATCAGTTGGTTACAAGCTACATGAAAGTCTATATTAGTTAGTGATTAGATGGCTGAGTATTTGTATGGGAGAGTGATTGTGTTTGTGGATGGGTGGGGTGTGTGAGTGTGCAAAGATGTGTGACTAGTTGATTCACTAGGTATATGAGGTTAAGAGTGCATGTGTAAACAGTTGTTTGGGTATGTGAGTGTGATAGCAAATATATCAGTGATAGCAAATATATCAGTCAGTGGTACATATCAAACGAAGTAGAAAAATAAAAGGCAGTGTATGTGACAGTTGTCTATAAATACATACCCATAAGAGTCAGTGATTGTGTGAGTGACTGTATGGAAGACTGTATACTTGTAATAGTGATTTCATAAGACACTAAGTATGAGTTACTATCTGAATGAATAAATGAAGTAGTGTTTGTATAAGTATGTAGTTGAGTAAATGTAAGTGTGATTGATTGTTTGTATAAGTGAGTAGGACGACTGCATAAGGATGTGCGCTGGTGTGCCAATGTCGAAGTAGGTGTATAAGTGCATTTGATAGTGTTCAATTGATCAATGACAGCATGTATAAGTGAATCTATAGGTGAGTGATTAGATGTGTGTGAAAACATAGGAATCAGTGAGTGGGTTTTTAGAAACTTGTATTGCTCTGTCAATGGTTTCAAAAATGGTACTTTGTATTTTATAGTGAATGATCAAAGGATATACTACTGTGTGATGATGTGTATCAGATTGTCACGTGGATGATGTCATCAGTGATGTCATTTGAGATGTCATCAGTGATGTCACTGACCATGTCATGCATGATGTAATATGTGACATCATCAGCAGTGTTTTGTATGAGTGAAATGTCCGGCTAACTATAACAGCCCTGAAACCTATGGTTTTTTCAGTGAATTTCTAAGGTTATTTAAATGCTAATTCCTAACGATAAATTGTCTGAAACCTATGTTTTTTTCTGTGAATTTCAAAGGTTTTTTAAATGATAATTTTGAAATGTAATAATAGTTATATGTATTTTTATACTGATTTTCTAGTTTTTTTGCATTTTTTTTACATATTTTATCTAATAAATAACATTTTATTTTTTTAATATAAATGGAAAAAAATTGTTTTTAAAAATATTGAAACAGAAATATTGTTTTTTTGTTTTATTTTTTTATTTTAATATATTTATATTATTTTATTTTTTTAATTTGTTTGGGAGCCGCACACCCAAAGCGTACCCTTCACGATCGGTGCACGGATTCTATCCGGCATTTTAGAAATGTTGTAAAGGATCCGCGTACGGTGTGCGACGGGTGCATATTTTCAGAGATGTGCGCGTTTGCTAGGCGACTGGTCCGCGACTCCAGCTCCGGCGTATTTGCTACACATGCGTATTACTGTACGCGATGTTTGCGCGGTGATGGGTTCCGTGTGACATCATATACGTGTTGGGCACAGTGGGTGCACGACTCCCACAAATTTTTTTAATGTCTAAAATGATATATATATATATGTTTTTAATGTACATATTAGGACCAGACATTATCTAAGGTATTCATAAAAATAATGTATTTTTACTTGTAATAAACTTATATTACTTTTAAATGCAATTTAGCGAATTCGCGTAGGGTGCGTGCTGCGTGTGAGCACGGTCCACGGATCCCAAGTGACCTGAAAAAAAAGATTTGGTTGGTTCATAACATTTCCCATTGTAACTATTGAAGGACCCCACCCATTTCAATCATTCTTCTTTGAGCAACTTTGGAGAGTCATCTCTGCGCTTGAAAGAACCCTAATTTCACCATTTTTTTGGGTGGGTTTTTTTGGTGCTTTTTTTTTTTTAAAAGAACATGGCTTCAGGACAGCCGTATCAGGAGCAGGAACATTTATCAGAAGAAGAATTTTTGCCAGAAGCTCCACGTCCACAAAGGCCAGAGTCAGTGGTATGGAAATTCTTCACTTTTCCAGAAGGACAGAAGAAAGTAAATGCCAAAAAGGTCACCTGAGGCAGTGCTGAAAAAAAGTATTCATGTGGCACTGCTTCAATGTATAAACATTTGAAGACTATTCATCCCGCAAATCTAGCTCATGAGGAGTGTAGAAGAGCAGAGAGGAACCCTCCATCTGCAGTTCCAAGTACATCTGGAGCATCAACTGCTGCATCTCCACCCGACATACGCCCTGAGTTTGGTTTTCTTGAACAGCATTGCGTCAAGTGCAAGAAACGTATTTGTTTTGGGAAGCAGTCTGTGATTGCAGTTTGTGCCGCGCCACGGATCCATCATTGCTAGTTTTTTGTTTACTTTGTTTTTTAGGAATGCAACATAATTCCTGAAGTTTACTGTTTTTTCCCTTTTCTTTTTTTTTTTAAAAACACCAAAAGAATAAAAATTGTTCAGAAAAAAATATATATATAAAAGAAAAAAGAAGGAAAAAATAAGTTCTTCTCAGAACTAACTTCTCTGGTTAAAGAAAGAACTATGGGGCCCATTAGGATGGCGGGGGGATTGCCCCCGCCAGGCTGGCTGTAGCCACCGCCAGCCTGGCGGGGGCAATTCGGCCACCAGCCGCACCTAAATTCCCCCCGCCATATTAGGATGGCGGGGGGGACCGCAGCGGATGGAAAGACTGTCCGCTGCTTTTCGAAAACGTTTAATATGGTGGTGGTGTCTATTAGACACCGCCAGCCATATTATGATGGGCTTAAACAGATGCCTTTCCTTTACTGCAATGCCGCCACGGAAAGGCATGCAGTCTTCACTTCGGGGGCCTCCTGCGGGCCCCTATGGTGAAAGGGGGGTGGAGGGTGCACATGGGGGGTACCTGTGGTACCCCCTGCATTTGCATACACAATGCGGCAGGCACCGCCCGCCACAATGTTAAAAATGCATGATGCGCCCACCACTGTGGCGGGCGCATCCTAATATGCAGTGCGGGACCGCCGCTCAGCTCGCGGGCGGTCCCGGTTTCCGCAAGGGTGGCGGGCGGGCAAAGTCCACCCGCCATTCTAATGGGGGCCTATATTTGTATGATAATGTGTGAAAGTTTGGTTGAATATATGTGTAGAGCATAATTGACTTAAAGAATGCATTAATAGTATATGGTGAATGTATAAGTGCAGAACTATAAGGAAGTGCTGCAGCGTGACACTGCAAGCTCTTTAGCTGCACTCTGCTGTGGCACTTCCGAAGCACAGGGATGTGACATATGTACACAAATATGTTGCAACTCTGTGCTTCCCTCTGCACTGCTGCACAAACTGCAGCCATGCGCTGACACAGGCACTCTTGCACCATGGTGCAAGGATGTTTGTGTTGTGGGGAGATTGTTTTTGTGCAGGAAGGGATGCCTTACTGCACAAAAACAATCAGTAAAGGCATTTTCCTTTTTCACTGTATGCTGTGCAATGCAGCATACATTGAAAGAGGAAAAAATTAGGAGAAATGAAAACAATTCTCCTTGTTTTGCCTTGCTACACCAACTGGAGGATGGTGCAGTATTCACACACATCTCAAGATTTATGATTTATGATAAATCTGGAGATGTGTCTTGTTCTATGAGTGTTGCTTGGGAACACCTATGGAATGCCCATTCAATGCAAAGTGCTGTGTATGAAGTGGTCATATTTACAAGGAGAAGAAAAGCTATGCAGGGTGCCTTTTCCTCTCCTTTAAAAAATGAAGAAGTGTCTAGCGCCATCAGTACGTTACAAAAAGTAACGTATTGTTGGTACAGGATGCTTCTAAATGTGCCCCATAAGTGCTTAGGTACTGGCAGACTGATACAATAAGAACACATTGCTGTTTGGTTGGTTGAAGAATTGCATGAGAGTGACAGGAGGTAAGAACAGAGATATCTCTCCAAAGGTCGTCCAACAAGAATGATTGAAATGGTTGTGGTCCTTTAATAGTTACAATGGGAAATGTTATGAACCAATCAAATCTTTTTTTTTAATCAGGTTACATGGGATCCTATAACAGAGGCATTCCAACACTACATAGGTATTAATTGGGTATTTCGAAGAGTGTATTAATACTTTGTAGCTTGTTGCAGGTCTGCATGCATACTATATAAATAAATTGACTTGTACTAGGGTTAGTGACTAGGCCAATCCTTAAGTACATAAGTAATAACTGGAGTAATTTCAGTACTGCAAAGAGAGTGCAAAATTTATAAATGCTTAGCTTTTGGCAAAGTGATAGGATACATACATAGTGCTGAATGGGTGAATAGACAAGTGCTTGGGACAGACAGAAGGTTTCCTAGACTGCTTAGTTACTAACTGAGTATTTAAAAGAGTGTATCAATTCTATGTAGGTGATTAGACGTTTTCATACATACTGCACAGAATATTGTAGTTGTAATAGTTTGTCTGCCATTCCTTTGATATTTAACTAGTTAATAAAATATTATAATTGTTCTAAAGAGAATACATGCTTCCAGTAAACACCACTGTGCTGCGTTGCAGAAAGGTGTTCTAGGTTATGCCCCTTTTTATATCTCTCTGTAACGCAGTTCTGTGGCACTTCCTGGACATATGTAGTGTGTTAGTTGGTGTCTAGGGACTCTCAGGATTCAAGGTTACTTAATCTCCCAACATAAAAAGGTTATAGGGCATGTTTACACAGAGGTGAAGGGAGGGGATAGGGCCTGATATGACCTGTGCAAACACACCCTGTGGGGTGTTTTAAGTAGAGGAGTTATGTCTGCTTTAATCCTGAATGTCCCTGGGTCCTACTAGGCCTCCATGTCCCTCTACTAAACACCGCAGAACTGCGTTGCAGAGAAGTGGTCCAAGACCATGCCCCATTTTACACCTCTCTGCAATGCAACTCTGTGGCACTTACTGGACATACCTGGTGGGTTAGTTGGCCCCCAGGTACCCTCAGGATTCAAGGGGACTTTATCCCCTAACTTAAAACACCCCCAGAGCATGTTTGCACACGTCACCTCAGTCTCCCCTTCTTATCCAGTGTGCAAATGCAGCCCATTGTGTGTTTTAATAATTAGTTTTAATCCTCCGGCTCTATTATGTACTAGGGGCTTACAGAGGAAGTCATGCTAATTACAGGGGTACCCAAATGCATAGTGTTCCCTAGTGTAAGTAGGTGTTTTTACTGTATTCTAAGTGACTTTTAGCATACCACTGGCTCTAGGCCTGGTTAGTCAGAGTGGAATAAAGAGAAGGATTTCTAGACTGTATAGGTGCTAACTGAATATTTAAAAGCCTGTATCAATGCTATGTAGCTGATTACATGGGTGCATACATTGTGCACAGAATATTAAAGCTGTACTAGGTATTCTGATTATGCTATTTCTTATATACTTGACTAGTAACTAGAATAATTTCAGACCTGCAAAGACAGTATATGTTGAATTTAGAAGTGCTAAGGTACTGGTAAAGGGATGTGGTACATAGATAGTGCCGGATGGGAGATTGTGAAAAAACATGGCACAGACAGAGGGATTCAAACATTGCATAAGTATTATCTCTCCGAATTTTCTTTCTTTTTTTTTTTTTTTTTTTTTTTCTTTTCCTGTGCCCCCCGTTAGGAGTTCGAGGTTTCAGCGCTGGGATACTCAAGGGTGACTACGCGCTATACAAAAACCAAAATAATAATAATAATAATATAATAATAATTAACTGGATATTTAGAAGAGTGTGTTAATAGTATGTAGCTTGTGAAAGGTCTGCATGAGTAGCATATAAAGAACTTTACATGTACTTGGGTTATTGCCTAGGCCAATCCTTAAGTATATGACTAATAACTAGAGTATTTTCAGTACTGCAAGCTAAATTTATAGGTGCTTAGGTTTTAGCAAAGTAATTAAATGCATACATAGTGCTGGATGGGTGAATGCAGAAGTGCATGTGAAACACAGACGGTTTCCTAGACTGCATAGGAACTAACTGAGTATTTAAAAGACAGTATCAATACTTTGTGGCTGATTAGAGGTCTGCATACACAGTGCACAGAATATTGTAGATTTACTAGTTTTTTGATTCGATCATTCCTTAGGTACTTAACTAGTTGCTAGAATAGTTTCACTGTTGTAAAGAGAACACATGCTCAATCAATCAATCAATCAATTTGTAAAGCGCGCTACTCACCTGTGAGGGTCTCAAGGCACTGAATGGAGGGGGGGTGCCACTACTGCTCGAATAGCCAGGTCTTGAGGTGGTTCCTGAAGGTGAGATGGTCCTGGGTCAGTCGTAGGTGTGCGGGGAGGGAGTTCCATGTCTTGGCTGCCAGGTAGGAGAACAATCTTCCTCCAGTGGTGGTTCTGCGAATCCGAGGGACGGTGTCGAGGGCGAGGCTGGTGGAGCGGAGCTGGCGGGTGGGAGTGTAGAATGACAGCGGTTGTTGAGGTATTCGGGGCCCGAGTCGTGGAGCGTTTTGTGTGCGTGGGTGAGCAGCGTGAACGTGATCCTCTTGCTGACGGGGAACCAGTGCAGGTTTCTCAGGTGGGCAGATATGTGGCTGTGGCGAGGGATGTCGAGGATGAGTCGTGCAGAGGCGTTCTGTATGCGTTGAAGGCGTTTCTGAAGTTTGGCTGTGGTTCCTGCGTACAGGGCGTTTCCGTAGTGCAGTTGGCTGGTGACGAGGGCCTGGGTGACCGTCTTTCTGGTTTTGGTGGGGATCCACCGGAAGATCTTTCGAAGCATGCGCAGGGTGTTGAAACATGAGGCCGAGACTGAGTTGACTTGCTTGGTCATCGTGAGGGAGGAGTCCAGGATGAATCCTAGGTTGCGTGCGTGGTCCGTGGGTATTGTTGCGGTGCCCAGCGTCGTGGGCCACCAGGAGTCGTCCCAGGCGGATGGGGATTGTCCGAGGATGAGGACTTCCGTCTTGTCCGAGTTGAGCTTCAGACGGCTGAGCTTCATCCATTCTGGGACATCTTTCATTCCATCCTAGAAGTTGGCTTTGGTGGTGAGGGGGTCTTTGGTGAGGGAGAGTATCAGTTGGGTGTCGTCGGCGTAAGAGATGATGTTGATGTTGTGTTTGTGTGCGATGACGGCGAGGGGGCTCATGTAGATGTTGAAGAGGGTAGGGCTGAGTGAGGAGCCCTGGGGTACGCCGCAGATGATCTTGGAGGCCTCGGAGCAGAAGGGTGGGAGGCGGACTCTCTGGGTTCTGTCGGAGAGGAATGATGTGATCCAGTCTTGGGCCTATCCTTGGATCCCAGTGTTGTAGAGGCGGGTTATTAGGGTGCGGTGGCAGACGGTGTCCAAGGCTGCCAAAAGGTCGAGGAGGATGAGGGCGGCTGTCTCTCCGTTGTCCATCAGGATCCTGATGTCATCGGTGGCTGCGATGAGGGCGGTCTCGGTGCTGTGGTTGGCTCAGAATCCGGACTGGGATGGGTCGAGCGAGTTGTTTTCTACGAGGAATGCTGTCAGCTGTTTGTTGACGGTCTTCTCGATGACTTTAGCCGGGAAGGGGAGGAGAGAGATGGGGCGGAAGTTCTTGAGGTCTTTGGGTTCCGCTGTTGGTTTCTTCAGTAGGGCGTTGATTGCTGCTTGTTTCCAGCTTTCAGGGAATGTCGCTGACGTGCGGGAGTTGTTAATGACGTTCCGGAGGTGGGGTGCGATGATGGTGTCGACTTTGTTGAAGATATGATGAGGGCATGGGTCGGAGGGGGAGCCAGAGTGGATGCTGTTCATAACATGGGTGGTGTCTTCGGTGCTGATGGGGGTCCATGCGTTGAGGCTGGAGGTGGGGGGCATTGGTTTGGTGGTTGGGGGCGGGGTCTGGGGTCCAAAGCTGTCGTGTATGTCTGTGATCTTGCGGTGGAATGTGGCGAGGGAGTTGCAGAGGTCTTGTGACGGTGAGATGTCGTTGTTGCTGGCGCTGGGATTGGAGAGCTCTTTGACGATGCTGAAGAGCTCCTTGCTGTTGTGGGCGTTGTTGTCCAGCCGCTCTTTGAATGATGTCCTTTTGGTGCTACAGATTATCTGGTGGTATTCGCGGGTGGCGCTCTTGAAGGCTGTCATGTTTTCTTGTATCCGCTTGTGGCGCCAGGCTTTTTCGAGGGTTCTGCACGATTTCTTTGCGATTTTGAGGGCATCTGTGAACCATGCGGTTTTTCTGATGCTAGTCTTGCCTGGGGGTTTCTTCAGAGGGGCGAGGTCATCGGCGCAGTTGGTGATCCACTGTGCGAGGTTGTGCGCTGCGTCGTTGGTGTCCGGGGTGTCGGCAGGTGTGTTCTGGCTCAGCGATGCGGTCAGTTGGTCTGAGGTGACTTTGCTCCAGCATCTGCGGGGGATCTGTGGTGTCTGGTGGAGGGAGGTGGTCTTTTTGAAGGTGAAGTGGATGCAGCTGTGGTTGGTCCAGTGTAGTCCGGAGGAGTGGCTGAAGGAGACGTGGTTGCTGGCGGAAAAGATGGGGTTGAGTGTGTGGCCAGCGAGGTGGGTGGTCGTGTCCACCAGTTGCTTGAGTCAGAGGTTGGCGAGGTTGTTGAGCAGGGTTGTGGTGTTGCTGTCATTGTTTTTCTCCAGATGGAAGTTCAGGTCCCCTAGGAGGATGTACTCTGGAGAGGCTAGGGCGTGCGGGCTGATGAAGTCAGTGATGGTCTCGCTGAATTGTGTTCGTGGGCCCGGGGGTCGGTAGATGAGGGTTCCTCTGAGGGTGGTCTGGGGGTCGGTGTGGATCTGGAAGTGTAGGTGTTCGGCGGCGGTGAGTGTGTCTTCGGCATTGGTCGTTATGCTGAAGGTGTTCCTGTAGATGATGGTGACTCCTCCTCCGGTTTTGTTGACGCGGTCCTTCCGGGTGATATTGTAGCCATCCGGGATGGCTATGGCGATGTCGGGGGCCGAGGAGGCGTTCATCCAGGTTTCCATGAGGAAGGCGACATCTGGAGCTGTTGTGTCGAGGAGTTCCCAGATTTCGACGGCGTGTTTGTGGACGGAGCGGGTGATGAGCAGGATGCACTTGAGGTGGTTGTTGTTGTCGTTGCTGTGTTTGGTGGGTGGGGTGCAGGTACGGAGGCAAGTGAATTTGCAGGCTTGGCAGGTGAAGGGTCCATGGGTGCACTTTGGGGTGGTTTGCTAGCAGGTGGGTGGTCGTCCGGTGTTGAGTGCGTTGAGGGCAGCGGAGTCCTATCTCAGTCGGGCAGCTTGGCTTCGGCGGGTGCCAGGTGTTCTGGCACTGGGCGCGGTCCAGGCGCAGACGGGCGCAGACGGGCTTTCCTTTGGCGCGCTTTCGGTGCGCCAGCGGCGCGTCCGCTGTGCAGTGGCATCCATTAAGAAGGGACGAGGGAGGGAGGAACAGGTGGGAGGGTGAGCGTGGGTACAATCAGGTGCAGGGGCGGGGCCGCAGGGGAGGCAGCGGCGGAAGCGGGAGGCGGGAGAAAAATGGCGGGAAAGTAGAGGCAACAAGGGGGCAGCAGGGGTGGTGCTGACGCGGTGGGGGAGCGACCTGGCCTGTGACCAGGGTCGAGGGTCGCTCCCTTAGTGCGCAGTGCCCTCCCTTAAGAAGGGGCGAGGGAGGGAGGAGCAGGTGGGAGGGGGAGCGGAGGTCCAATCAGGCACGGGGGCGGGCCGCAGGGGAGGCAGCAGCGGGAGGCGGGAGAAAAAACAGTGGGAAAGTAGAGGCAGCAAGGGGGCAGCAGGGGTGGTGCTGACGCGGTGGGGGAGCGACCTGGCCTGTGACCAGGGTCGAGGGTCACTCACTTAGGGCGCAGTGCCCTCCCTTAAGAAGGGGAGAGGGAGGGAGGAGCAGGTGAGAGGTAGAGCGGGGGTCCAATCAGGGGCGGGGGGTGGGGCCGCAAGGGAGGCAGTAGTGGGAGCGGGAGGCGAGAGAAAAAAACGGCGGGAAAGTAGAGGCAGCAAGGGGGCAGCAGGGGTAGTGCTGACGTGGTGGGGGAGCGACCTGGCCTGTGACCAGGGTTGAGGGTTGCTCCCTGAGTGCGCAGCGCCCTCCCTTAAGAAGGGGCAAGGGAGGGAGGAGCAGGTGGGAGGGGGAGCAGGGGTCCAATCAGGCGTGGGGGGCGGGGACGCAGGGAAGCCGCGGCGGGAGTGGGAGGCGGGAAAAAACTGGCGGGAAAGTAGAGGCAGCAAGGGGCAGCATGGGTGGTGCTGACGCGGTGGGGGAGCGACTGGCCTGTGACCAGGGTCGAGGGTCGCTGAATTTATAAGTGCTTAGGTTTTGGCAGACTGATAGCATACATAGATAGTGCTAGTTGAGTAATTGAAGAAATGCATGGGATAGATACTAGGATTCCTAGATTCAATAAGAACTACTTGACATAGTAGTTATTTAGAGGTGTATACACATAGTGCAGAGCTGGATGTAGCAGTGCATTGATAGTGTTTGCATTACTTAATCTTACCTTGATAGTAGTATATTTCAAAAAATGCTTAACCATTTTTACTTGTTTTTTATCATTTAAATTTCTGAAAATGTTGTACTTTACAATTAGAATCTATGAAAGGAAAGAGAAAATACAGTAATAATATATAATATTACACTCTTTATAACACAACATAATTTTAACATTATGAGAATTGTTTTGTTTGCCTTTTTTGCTGTTGTCAGAATATATTGAGTTACACTACAAACAGTGAGTTCAATGTTACTCATCCCATAACAGCGGGCAGCAAAAATAAATCAATCAATAAGATTGTTTACATAAAACCAAATCTGTGTGAAAAATATTTTCAATATACTCAACTATTTCTCAACATTCCATAAAAACAACATCCTCAATAACATACCATGTAATACAAATCACACATATATAAAATGCTTCTTTCTAAGAGAATTGTCTTACTACAATATGAAAGAACTGAAATAATAAATCAATGAACAATTATTTTTAATTTCCATATACTTTAAATGATGTTCTTTAAAAATATATGCTGTGAGAATGTCCATGAAACAGTCATTAATTCAAATTATTACCTTTCCTCTAGGCCAAATGGAATTCCGGAAACCCTTTATACTGAAATTGTCCAATAGTAATCATATTAATACATTTTAACATATTCCTAATAGGCCGAATTATGTTCTTAAATCTTTGGTTTTGAAATATTAGGTAGGAATTTGGTAATTTGTTAGGCAAATGTTGTTTAAAAAACAATTGAGCTTCATTACAAATTGTTTATCCTTTATTGCATTTTAAATAGACAGTGCAATGTCCAGATGTTGTAGAAGGACAATCATGGAAAAAAATTGCTACTGTTACAAAAGTTCTTCCTGATATTGATAGTTGGCTTGCTACAATTTTTTTATTAAAGTTTACAATCTTCCTCAATCAGCTGCACAACATTGTATAATTAAAATTATATATTGTCCAAATCTTTGTATAAATAATGTTGTTAACATTTCTGATTTGCATTGACTACACTCCATGTTTTGATTTGCTGCTTTAACTAGTTTGTTGAAAGACACTGTTTTACAGTCTGGTAATCTCAAATATATAAATCTTTCAGTATCTATATTAGTGCTACATGTAAACACGCAATTTTCACATTAATGTTCCCAATTATAACGAAGGCCAAAAAGATTTTCAATTTCTATTCCTTCATTTTCCAATACTGCAAGCATATACATTAGAAAACCCTGAGCATCTTGTTGAATATTCTCCGTAAATTGTGTACAACCACAAAATATATCTAAAAGATAATGAATATCAGAAACACTTTGTTTTTTCCTATTATCAGTTCTCAATTTTTCATAAATACAATGCAACAAGGAACAAAATTTTTTTCCACGATTCGCTATAATTTGCTGTTGCAATCTTTCTAGAAAAAAACCAACATTGACCACTACTTTAACAGAGCAGTTGATACCTGAACTATTTTTTAACTGATACCCAACGATCTCAATAATAGTGTCTTTTTTCTTTTTTGCTTGCAATCTCAAAATTATCTTGCTTTTTTCCTTCTCTATAACTTCACTACACATATTCTCATATCTTCTTTTTCGACCTACTACACGCTTTTAAAATACAGGATATTCACCTAAATTGGGAGCATAAACTCTTCTTAACTTCTTACACAGTTTGCATCTGCACTAATCTTTCTCTCATCAAAATCAATCAAATACAATCCAGATAAAGTTCTGACTAGGAACAAAGCAACATATGCCATACTCTCTTTAAACACTGGATTTCCAATGTTTACCAAAGCATTATCTAGACTTAAACCTTGAGATTTATGAATAGTCACTGCATATGCCAGAGAAAGAGGAAACTGTTTTCTACAAACATATACATTTTTAACTAGCAAAAAATGAACTGAACAATGACCAATTTGTTTTACATCTTCAATCTGATCAAATTTGATTTTTAAAAATTCAATTCCATCTCTATTTTGATCAATTTTACCCTTTGCTCTATTTACTAAACCTTTTTCTACATCCAAATTACGCCACTTTACACATACATATACATTCTTTTCTAAACCAGCAGTTTCAGATATAGATTTTTCTAAAGAATCCAATTTTGTTTTCAATTTGTCAGTCAAAATAATAGTGATTCCTTCATGCTCTATTTTATCAATAGCTTCCATTTTTATTATTTGTTAATTTTCTAGCTTCAAAAGTTCTTCATTGAATATAGAACTCTCACGCAGTGTTGGCATGAAGCGGATTATAGATTTATTTTCTGTAATTTTATATATTTTTTCAGGAACTATCTTTTCATTTGGAAACAAGTTTGTAAGTAGTCGACTTTGCAGAGCTTGTTTGCCGTGTTCTGTCAGTACTCCAATTCTTATATCTTGAAGAATAGTTCCATAATCAACATAATTTGCCTGTTGCATATTTGTAATGAGTCCTTTGTATTAAAAAAAAAGACCAAATGTTAACGTTTCCAACACTTCCGAAAGACTTTCTGGTGTCTTTATGCACAAGTGTTTTAAATACTGTTTGTCCTTTTACATGAGTAAGTTGCAGTAGATCTCCAAAAACTATCACATGTTTTCCTCCAAATAAGACATCCTATTTTGTTTTAAGAATTAGCAGCTTTCTTAAATGCACAAAAGCAAGTATTAGGGGGTCGATTAGGATGGCGTACGATAACGGGTAACGTCCGCCATGGTCGCGTAAAAATCACTCCTGCACGCACCACGGAGAATCCGCGGTTGCGATTAGGATTTTCATGTCTAGAAATTCCGACCGCGGCAGACGGATCACATCAAACACCGTCCGCGGCGGACGGAACACATCTAACACCGTCCGCGGCGGATGGAACCAAAAGAACCCCCACCGCCGCGGACGCACATGACCGCGGGAACAGGCCCAACCGCCGCCATACCTGCGGAGGGTCCGTCCACGCGATTAGGATAATGCCGCCATTCCAACGGAACTCACCGCCGTACTCCACCGCTGCGGAAACAATACCTCCGAAAACGGACCATGACTGCGGAAGGACCACACAAACACCATCCCATCCGTCAAACCGATTAGAAAATGGCCGACGGAAGTAAATAGACATCACATCAAATATAACACCCAACCACCTGTAACACCCACCCCCAGCAACTACACGCCCCAATAACACCCCCCCAAGCACCGAAAAATGCACCTAAATCACCATAACTACAGAACACCTGATTGGCAACTACCGTTGGGACACCACCACCACACAGAGTATAAAATTAATCCCTCCCACTACCACAGTCTTTTGCATCACAGCATAGCTGCAAGCAAGAGCCACATTAGCACGACCAGCAGACACACACAAACACACATACAACCTGCTCACAAATACACACACCACACAACCCAACACCACACCATCCATACACACCACACACCTGCACATCCCACCACACCCCCCCCACACATCTAGCAGACAACCTTGGCAACCAAAAAACACATGTGGGACAGGATAGTCAGCAGAGCGAATGCGTCAGGGACCGAGCCACGCACCAAGCACTACATCCAGAGGCGGTGGCACGACCTCAAGGCAAGGGTGAAAGGCATCAGGGCAAAGAACCACCTGCGGGCACACCACACTGGCGGCGGCACTCTCCCGGAGCCCCTACCATTTACTGAATGGGAGGAGAAGGTGCTGGGCATACTGCACCCTGAGAGCCAGGAGGGAATCGAGGAGGGAGAAGAGGCTGGTAAGTACAAAGAAATGACCATGAACGCACTGATATGCTCTGCCTTTCACACCTGACAAGACAAATCTCCCTGCCACCAATCCATGCATGTGGACCACACAGTCACCCAAATGTGAAGTCCTGGCCTCAAATGCACACACCATGACCAAACACAAATGTTGCCTCCTACGTTCCCATGCTTGCATGTTGTCAGAGCAACCAACACCACAACTCCCAACAAGCCCCCATGTCTACAGGGAGGGTGGTGGTGGGTGGGGTGTGTGAGAGAGATGGGTGGGGTGTGTGAGAGACCAGCACTACAACTCCCAACAGGCCCCCATGTCCACAGGGAGGGTGGTGGTGGGTGGGGTGTGTGAGAGAGGTGGGCGGGGTGTGTGAGAGACCAGCACTACAACTCCCAACAAGCCCCCATGTCCACAGGGAGGGTGGTGGTGGTGGGGGTGTGTGAGAGAGGTGGGTGGGGTGCGTGAGAGACCAGCACTACAACTCCCAACAGGCCCCCATGTCCACAGGGAGGGTGGTGGTGGGGGGGGGGTGTGAGAGAGGTGGGTGGGGTGTGTCAGAGACCAGCACTACAACTCCCAACAAGCCCCCATGTCCACAGGGAGGGTGGTGGTGGGTGGGGGGGTGTGAGAGACCAGCACTACAACTCCCAACCGGCCCCCATGTCCACAGGGAGGGTGGTGGTGGGTGGGGTGTGTGAGAGAGGTGGGTGGGGTGTGTGAGAGACCAGCACTACAACTCCCAACAAGCCACCATGTCCACAGGGAGGGTGGTGGTGGTGGGGGTGTGTGAGAGAGGTGGGTGGGGTGTGTGAGAGACCAGCACTACAACTCCCAACAGGCCCCCATGTCCACAGGGAGGGTGGTGGTGGGGGGTGAGAGAGGTGGGTGGGGTTTGTGAGAGACCAGCACTACAACTCCCAACAGGCCCCCATGTCCACAGGGAGGGTGGTGGTGGGTGGGGGGGTGTGAGAGACCAGCACTACAACTCCCAACAGGCCCCCATGTCCACAGGGAGGGTGGTGGTGGGTAGGTGTGTGAGAGAGGTAGGTGGGGGTGTGTGAGAGACCAGCACTACAACTCCCAACAAGCCCCCATGTCCACAGGGAGGGTGGTGGTGGTGGGGGGGTGTGAGAGAGGTGGGTGGGGTGTGTGAGAGACCAGCACTACAACTCCCAACAGGCCCCCATGTCCACAGGGAGGGTGGTGGTGGGTGGGGTGTGTGAGAGAGGTGGGTGTGGTGTGTGAGAGACCAGCACTACAACTCCCAACAAGCCCCCATGTCTACAGGGAGGGTGGTGGTGGGTGGGGGGGTGAGAGAGGTGGGTGGGGTGTGTGAGAGACCAGCACTACAACTCCCAACATGCCTCCATGTCCACAGGGAGGGTGGTGGTGGGTGGGGGGTGAGAGAGGTGTGTGGGATGTGCGAGAGACCAGCACTACAACTCCCAACAGGCCCCCATGTCCACAGGGAGGGTGGTGGTGGGTGGGGGGGGGTGAGAGAGGTAGGTGGGGTATGTGAGAGACCAGCACTACAACTCCCAACAGGCCCCCATGTCCACAGGGAGGGTGGTGGTGTGGGGGTGTGTGAGAGACCAGCACTACAACTCCCAACAGGCCCCCATGTCCACAGGGAGGGTGGTGGTGGGTGGGGGGGTGAGAGAGGTAGGTGGGGTATGTGAGAGACCAGCACTACAACTCCCAACAGGCCCCCATGTCCACAGGGAGGGTGGTGGTGGGTGGGGGGTGTGAGAGACCAGCACTACAACTCCCAACAGGCCCCATGTCCACAGGGAGGGTGGTGGTGGGTGGGGTGTGTGAGAGAGGTGGGTGGGGTGTGTGAGAGACCAGCACTACAACTCCCAACAAGCCCCCATGTCCACAGGGAGGGTGGTGGTGTGGGGGTGTGTGAGAGACCAGCACTACAACTCCCAACAGGCCCCCATGTCCACAGGGAGGGTGGTGGTGGGTGGGGGGGGGGAGAGGTAGGTGGGGTATGTGAGAGACCAGCACTACAACTCCCAACAGGCCCCCATGTCCACAGGGAGGGTGGTGGTGGGTAGGGTGGGTGAGAGAGGTGGGTGGGGTGTGTGAGAGACCAGCACTACAACTCCCAACAAGCCCCCATGCCCACAGGGAGGGTGGTGGTGGGGGGGTGTGAGAGACCAGCACTGCAACTCCCAACAGGCCCCCATGTCCACAGGGAGGGTGGCGGTGGGTGGGGTGTGTGAGAGAGTTGGGTGGGGTGTTTGAGAGACCAGCACTACAACTCCCAACAAGCTCCCATATCCACAGGGAGGGTGGTGGTGGGGGGGTGAGAGACCAGCACTACAACTCCCAACAGGCCCCCATGTCCACAGGGAGGGTGGTGGTGGGTGGGGGGTGAGAGAGGTGGGTGGTGTGTGTGAGAGACCAGCACTACAACTCCCAACAAGCCCCCATGTCCACAGGGAGGGTGGCGGGGGGGAGTGCGAGAGAGAGGTAACAGATTAGTAATGTTGTTATCAAAACCATGTCATGTCCACAGCATTGAACTTGATAATTTTGTCCCTCAGGTGATCGCAACTTTACTGCCGCAAGCACCAACCGCCAGCACCAGTCGCCCCCCTCACAGCACGGACTATCTGGGGACAAGCCCATTGCCAGCTCAGATGCAGAGGACGAAGCGGGACCAAGCAGACTTCCAGGGCCATCAGGCTCACAGGACATCACTGCCTCCACCACCACGGCCTGTGTCACCACACCATCACCTGCCATAGTGAGCTGTGCAGCAACCACCACCACCACCTCCACCACCACCACCACCACTCCTGCCAGTGCCATCCTGCCTGACCCATCAGCCGATGATGGGCCATCTACATCCCTGGCAAGCAGGGAGAGTGTACATGAGAGGACACAGGTGAGGGCACAGCACACAAGCAGGAGTGCAGTTGCCCGCTGAGGTGGGGAAAGACACCCACCCTATCCAGCCGCAGAAACCCTGGAAGCCATTGCAAGAGTCAATGCATCCTATCAGCGGGCGCAGGAACAGTCTGAACGGGCCCATCAAGACTCACAGGAGAACAGCAATCTGTTGCGGTCCATAGACACGCACATAGGGCAAATTGTGGAACTCATGGGCCAGCAAACTGCTCTGTGGAGGGACTGGCTATCCCGCGCCACGCCACCAGCCCCTCACCCAAGTGCCCAGCGGGACCGCTCCCCAACACCACCGCCACCCACACCTGAGCCCACGGAAAGGGAGGTGGCCCCTGACCAACCTGCACCCACAGCTGTCTCCGCTCCTGCTACACGACGGAGGGGCCGTCCGAGGCTGGATGCCGGTGAGAGCAGTGGTGTTGCTCCAGCTACCCGCTCTAAGAGGGTTCGCCAATGACTTCACCCTTGTCCTAGCCTGCCATTCACCCTGCCAACTATCCTGCCCCACAATGCCAAGCTTTGCCGCACGTCTGTTGGACTAGGTGGACATCACAGAATGTGGTGTCCCAACGGTGTTTCTACCGGCCATGACCTTCAACTCTCACTCCCCCACCAACACCCCTTTGTAAATATGCACCAACAACAATCCTCAACCTGTAAATAAACATCACGTACACACTCATTGATGTGTTGCCTCCATGTTTTAATCACATGAATGTCTCAGAATGTTAAGTTACCAGGTGCAGGGATCAATGTTGTTGAGATTCATGGCTCTGTGGAAGTGACCTAGGGATAAAGAGAGAACAACAAACACAGGTCATGAAAGAGATTCACATCTATCACAACACACTGTACTGTAACATCCCACAAACCACACTCATCACCAATTAAGTTGATCACAGGACACACATCAGGGAGCATACCATGTACCCCATGTAACACACACATTTGCAAACTGAACATACCAGAACAGGCAGCATAGACACACCACATCCACACTCCACCACCAAACATACATCACGCATTGTCTGGCTGTACAAGCGGTAGTTACTCACATTCAAGGGAAATAGCGATCAATGAGCTGACGCCTCTGGTCCACACCTTCTTCCTCACCACTATCCTCATCAGTCGACATGGGTGGGATGGGAGGTCGAGCAACCTGTTGGTCTACAGGGTCCATGATCAGTTCTATGTTATTGCGCAATGCCAGGTTGTGGAGCATGCAGCAGGCAATCACAATTTTGCATACTTTGCCTGGTGAGTATGGCAGGGCCCCTCCGGTCTTATCCAGGCAGCGAAACCTAGACTTCAGCAGTCCAAAAGTACGTTCTATCACTCGACGTGTCCTCCCATGGGCATCATTATAACGCTATTCACCAGGGGTAGTAGGATTCCTGATGGGGCTCAGCAGCCACGGCCTGTTTGGGTACGCTGAGTCACCTGGATGGTATGATGACAGACACAAATGTCATTACCATGAATTGTGGAAACACTATGCCACACATACAACACATTTGTCCTCACAACACACTGACAACACAATTGTCCTTTCAGCACACTCACCTACAAGCCACGCACGTTCTGGACGCAGATTAGCCATCAGTTGGGGGACAATGCTGCTCCGCATGATGTGGGAGTCATGGGCGGAACCGGGAAATCTGGCACACACATGCGAGATGATGTTGTCAGCCAGGCACACCACTTGCACATTGAGGGAATCGTAGTGCTTCCGATTCCTATATACAGCTTCACGTGCCCGGGGTGGTATGAGACCAATATGTGTCCCATCAATTGAACCCACCACGTGTGTTAACTGGGCCAGGGCATAGAAGTCCCCTCTGACTGCTGCCAATTCGGCCTGACATGGAAAATGGAATTAATCATCCTTGTACAGCATTATGGCATTCAGGACATCCCGCAGAAACATGCTGAACATGGATTGTGACATCCCTCCCGCATGGCCAACGGTGTACTGGAAAGTGCCAGTCGCAAAGAATGTAGTGCCGCCATCACCTTTGCTGTGGGTGTGAAAGCCCCAGGATATGTCCGGCGTGGCTGCAGATGAGGTGTCAATTGTGTGACAAGCTCCTGCAATGGCAGTCGGTCAAGCCGGTATTTGCGGATCACCTCCTCGTCAACCATGTCCTCCAGCACAGTGTATGGTTGATGCACATTCGGAGCCCTCCTGTGTGGGAATAGATGGCAGCAGATGTCAAATGACCAACAACGCATAGCCGTGCAACACCATCACATCAAGAGCACCACAATGCTAATAAGACATGTTGCAGACAGTGATGATATGTGTGGCCGGGACAAAATATCATGAAATAGAGCAGACTACACACAATGTACAGCCACAAAGACCATCCTGTGGCCTCACATGTACAATGTAACGTGCACACATGTTCGAACTTTTTGCAACAACACATGACTGAGGGCCCATATGTGGACAAGCGTCCACACAGACACACATGTACGTGCACAAACAACATGAAATTTGAAGACACCCGACTTGTGTTCATGCACCCATGAACACACAGACAATGCCCCCTCAGCTGACATGCATGGGCACACACCAACAGACACGCATACAGAGAATGCATGTACACACACATCATTGTTACTTGCACACACAAAGAACACACTCACAACAGGTAATGAATGTGTGTACACACCCTTGAGGTACTGTGTTGATGTGTAGAAATGAACACGTGTGTCCACAAGACCAAACCGTCAACACGTCAAAATGCACATCTGACGCTACTTTGGGCAACAACACTAGCCTATGTTGACCACTGGCAAGGTCTACAGTCTGAGCACACATAGAAAAAATTGACATGATTGTTGCACGTGGACATGCTCCATAGACTACACATCAAAATATCTTATAGCATTCCAGACATGTCCTGACACACTCGTTCAACTAAGAAGTTTACATCTGTGCGGAGGCATGCAGTGTGTGTACATACGCCATCTGGGGAGGCCTTCCAGCAACACAGGAGATGACCGTTTACACAGCAATTAAGCATTACATATGCTGTATGGTCACTGACCATCCCAGTTGCACCCCGCTAAATGCATGTGCGCACTACCGCGGCGGTGCATCATTTGAAAATATTCACTCACTGGCGCCAATATGGCGGTGCACGCCTTCCGCGGTGGCGATGCAGGCAAACACGTACATTTGATGATGCAATCTGAAATGGCAGTTGAAACAACCACTTACAGTGTCATTGCCTCGCCCACCGCCAGTCCAGGCCGGTCACCCACCGCCAGTCCAGGACAGTCAACCACCGCCAGTCCAGCCCGGTCACCCACCGCCAGTCCAGGACGGTCACCCACCGCCAGTCCAGGCCGGTCACCCACCGCCAGTCCAGGCCGGTCACCCACCGCCTGTCCAGGCCAGACACCCACCGCCAGTCCAGGCCGGTCACCCACCGCCAGTCCAGGCCGGTCACCCACCGCCAGTCCAGGACGGTCACCCACCGCCAGTCCAGGCACCGCACAGTCCTGGCGGTGGGTGACCATCCTGGACTGTAACTTGTGAGTGAATGCATGTATCCTTGCTCAGACACAGTAGTGACATCCGTGGTGCGTATCTGATGCATATATTGCATGTTGGTGTCATTAGCAGAGTGAGCGATAGCACCCATGTCCGCCAGGTGTGACATGCCAGTTGATTAGTATTTGAGGGTTCCAGGACATGCCGTTGAGGTCTGGTGTCCCATGGCATGACATGTGTGGTGTTCTGCATGCACTTGCCCTGTTTGTATGATGTACAGGTTTCACAGAAACCAACGGATCTATGATGTTTGGATGTGTGGTAGGGGTGGTTCGTGTACCAGATGTGTGCTACATATCAATCGACTGTAAGGAATGGTGTGACTTAGAAACCTTAGGTACGTGAGTGTGTCACTTACTTTAACATCTCTTCTCTCTCTCTATCAGCTTTGGCCGAGGGCACTGAGACACAGACGACGGAGATGAGTGGTGGCAATGCATCCGGATCCGAGATGACACACACGCAGACTGACACTGAAGATGGCAGCCACGGAGAGGGGGACAGAACCGTCCCAGAGGACTCACATGTGGAGACACCATCGCCCTCATCCTCAGAAAGTGTTGGTGAGTCCGCACTGTTGGCACAGACAGGGAGTGGGCAATCGACACCTTCAGTCAGGACACAGCACACAGGGCCCACACTGCCACCCACTGCAACATGTACTGCTCGTGCTCGCCAGAGGAGGGGGAGCAGAGTTTCCTTTGGTGCAGGAACCGCTGCCCCTGCCCCTGTGACACAAAGTGCACTTTGTGCAGAGGCTGTTGATCTGCTGTGACAGCTGTGTGTAGGGCAGACCAACATGATCAATGCATTCCAAGACCACGATAGGAAGTTGGGGCAGGTGGTGGCATTCATGGAGGGGATGCATGGCGATGTTGCTGGTCTCCACAGAACAGTTCAGTCATTGGCAAACACTGTGTCCTCAGCCATTGTACAGTCGCATAGACAGGGTGCTACTTCTGTACAACCACCCACACCACTTGATGTTACAGGGGAGAGTGAGTCATCAGACCAGGCCTCTTATTCAGGTTATTACACTAGGAGCAGCCACAGGCAGCAAGGCAGGGCATGGAGGGCACAGACACCATCCCCTAGGCCTGTGATCTCTTTATCCGAGGACGACGTGTCCAACACTGGAGTTGACACACAGGATCATCTAGGGGTGTGTGTGGAAATGGATTCACATGCTACACAGCCATACCCCCCCCCCCAAGTGACTCCCAAGCCAAGGCCACCTCCCAGGAGCAGGGACACTCCCAAGGACAAGGACAGTACCAAGGAAAGGGCACCTCCCAAGAGCAGGGACACTCCCAAGGACAAGGACAGTACCAAGGAAAGGGCACCTCCCAAGAGAAGGGACACTCCCAAGGACAAAGACAGTACCAAGGAAAGGGCACCTCCCAAGAGCAGGGACGCTCCCAAGGACAAGGACAGTACCAAGGAAAGGGCACCTCCCAAGAGCAGGGACACTCCCAAGGACAAGGACAGTACCAAGGAAAGGGCACCTCCCAAGAGCAGGGACACTCCCAAGGACAAGGACAGTACCAAGGAAAGGGCACCTCCCAAGAGCAAGGTAGCTTCAAAGGAGAGGGACACTACAATGGACAAGTCTGCACCCAGGGACAGGGCACCGGCAAGGGATCAGGGCCATTCCAGGGACAGGACACCTATGGCGTACAAGGCACATCCCATGGCCAAGGGTTCTCCCATGGACACGAGCACCATCAAGGACAGGCATATATCACCCCTGGCTGCACTGAGGCTGATGTTTAAGGAACGTACAACACATGTGTCAGTGGTGGAGTCCCCCCATACCTCTACTCCCATCCACGCCCCGCAGAAGCAGAGGAAGGAGTACACTGTTGTTGCATCCCCCATTACACATGATGCAGAGGGCAGAAGGCAGGCACACAGCAAACGGCAGGCAGGGTCCAGCACGTCCCCAGAGAGCAGACCACCACAAGCACATGATACACCTTTGATGTTTGGTGATGCCACTCTACTTACCAGTCCAGGCATGTGCGGGGTGCCCCTACGTTTCACAAAGAAACGGAGACACACGCACCACTGAGACCTGAACACCCGAATGTCGCTCCAGTACAGCTGTCCCCAGCTCCCAGAGCCACCCTGCCTCCTGGCCTATACAGCCCTGTGGCTCATCATTTCAGTGATCCTGGTTGCTCAGCTGTAGTTCACTCACATGTGTCAGGGGCAGGCATGGTATTTGTTGGTTAGTGTACTGGGACATGTCTGGGCAGTGTGTCTGGGTCTATGGCACATGTGTCAGTCACCACAGCTGTGACTGTGTCTCACACTCCTGTTTCTGGTGCTGGCAGTGAGTCTGGGTCTATGGCTCATGTGTCAGTCAGTAGATCGGTGGCTGTGTCTAACACTCCTGTTGCTGGTGCTGGCGGTGTGTCTGGGTCTAGGGCTCATGTGTCAGTCAGTAGATCAGTGGCTGTGTCTCACACTCCTGTTGCTGGTGCTGGCGGTGTGTCTGGGTCTAGGGCTCATGTGTCAGTCAGTAGATCAGTGGCTGTGTCTCACACTCCTGTTGCTGGTGCTGGCGGTGTGTCTGGATCTATGGATCATGTGTCAGTCAGTAGATCAGTGCCTGTGTCTCACACTCCTGTTGCTGGTGCTGGCGGGGTGTCTGGGTCTAGGGCTCATGTGTCAGTCAGTAGATCAGTGGCTGTGTCTCACACTCCTGTTGCTGGTGCTGGCGGTGTGTCTGGGTCTAGGGCTCATGTGTCAGTCAGTAGATCGGTGGCTGTGTCTCACACTCCTGTTGCTGGTGCTGGCGATGTGTCCGAGGCGAGTAGTTCAAGCTGTCCACCAGATTCTGTGGTGTGAGGTTTAGTTGCCATCAGTCACATGTCATTTAACTGTGTGTGTACATTGACGAATGTAACCACCTAGGTATTATTAATCTCCTTGTGACTGGTCGCTTGACACACGTACTTGGGTAGCCAATGATGTACCTGCTGTGTTGTGCACAATGCCCTGTTGCTGTTCTGATACTGCATTCTGCCCTCTCATTTGCTGCCAATGATGTACCTGATGTGTTGTGCACAATGCCCTGTTGCTGTTCTGATACTGCATTCTGCCCTCTCATTTGCTGCCAATGATGTACCTGCTGTGTTGTGCACAATGCCCTGTTGCTGTTCTGATACTGCATTCTGCCCTCTAATTTGCTGCCAATGATGTACCTGCTGTGTTGTCCACAATGCCCTGTTGCTGTTCTGATACTGCATTCTGCCCTCTCATTTGCTGCCAATGATGTACCTGCTGTGTTGTGCACAATGCCCTGTTGCTGCTCTGATACTGCATTCTGCCCTCTCATTTGCTGCCAATGATGTACCTGCTGTGTTGTGCACAATGCCCTGTTGCTGTTCTGATACTGCATTCTGCCCTCTCATTTGCTGCCAATGATGTACCTGCGGTGTTGTCCACAATGCGCTGTTGCTGTTCTGATGCTGCATTCTGCCCTCTCATTTGCTGCCAATGATGTACCTGCTGTGTTGTGCACAATGCACTGTTGCTGTTCTGATACTGCATTCTGCCCTCTCATTTGCTGCCAATGATGTAGCTGTTCTGTGCAATGGACTGTCGATGCACTTATCCCCTCTCATGTGCTGCCAATGATGTAGCTGTTCTGTGCAATGGACTGTCGATGCACTTACCCCCTCTCATGTGCTGCCTCTGATGTACCTGTGCCTTGCCATGGACTGTCGATGCACTTACCCCCTCTCATGTGCTGCCTCTGATGTAGCTGTTCTGTGCCATGGACTTTCGATGCACTTAACCCCTCTCATATGCTGCCTGTGATGTTGTTGATCTGTGTAATGGACTGTCGATGCACTTACCCCCTCTCATATGCTGCCTGTGATGTTACTGTTCTGTGCAATGGACTGTCGATGCACTTACCCCCTCTCATGTGCTGCCTCTGATGTACCTGTGCCTTGCCATGGACTGTCGATGCACTTACCCCCTCTCATGTGCTGCCTCTGATGTAGCTGTTCTGTGCCATGGACTTTCGATGCACTTATCCCCTCTCATATGCTGCCTGTGATGTTGCTGATCTGTGTAATGGACTGTCGATGCACTTACCCCCTCTCATATGCTGCCTGTGATGTTACTGTTCTGTGCAATGGACTGTCGATGCACTTATCCCCTCTCATGTGCTGCCTCTGTTGTACCTGTGCCTTGCCATGGACTGTCGATGCACTTACCCCCTCTCATGTGCTGCCTCTGATGTAGCTGTTCTGTGCAATGGACTGTCGATGCACTTACCCCTCTTATGTGCTGCCTCTGATGTAGCTGTTCTGTGCAATGGACTGTTGATGCACTTACCCCCTCTGATGTGCTGCCTCTGATGTAGCTGTTTTGTGCCATGGACTTTCGATGCACTTACCCCCTCTCATGTGCTGCCTCTGATGTAGCTGTTCTGTGCAATGGACTGTCGATGCACTTATCCCCTCTCATATGCTGCCTGTGATGTTGCTGTTCTGTGCAATGGACTGTTGATGCACTTATCCCCTCTCATGTGATGCCAATGATGTACATGATCTGTTGTACACAATGCCCATGCCCTTGGATATTCTGATATTATGCACCTGATATGTTGAATAAAGCTAATAAATCATGTTTTGTGGTATGTCGTTGTCATTCCTGGTTGTGTACTTCAATTGTGTATGTTTTTGTGAGATCATCAATGTATTTCCTAGGACAAGCCACTCCCCCGTCCAACGTCACAGCCCTGGCAAGTACTCCCCTTCCGGCAGCAATAGGTGAGTTGGCGGCCCTGCGTCGTCGTCGATGATGGTCCATGACCTGTTGGTGGTGGAGCACGAAGAGTATCGGAAAGGCGTGCAGCGCTGGGTCCATGACTGCGATCTGCTTGTGGTGTGTATCTCCGTTGTGGTGATTCCGCCGTGTTCAAGCAGGTTGTTTTTCCGCTGTAATTTTATGTGTGTTTTCCGCCATTGTGATTTGGGGGACGGTCGGACACGTCATTCTGTACCGCGGTGTGTCTGGATTGGGTGCGTCTGCCGCGTGGTCGGGTGTACTACCGTGGCGGTGCGTGCTCTTCCGCCGCGTACGGTAATTTGACAGGGTTTCCCATCCTAATATGGTGGACGGAGTGTCCGCGGCAGGCGGACAGTAAAAAGCCTTTTTCCGCCTACTCAAGGACGGCGGTCGTCCTTCCGTCCGCCATCCTAATGAGCCCCTAAGTTTGAGACCATGCTTACCTCATCAATATTCAGAAGTTTCATTTTCTTTAGCTCTCTTGAAACTTCATAGCAAGCTTCTCCAGATAGTTTGTATTTTCCAAATTATTTTCATGCCCTACAGGTAGTATAAGTAAACAATGTAATGTAATTCCTTTAATGTTGTGTGCTGCCAAACCAGTTGGAGCAGTTACAACACAAGACAAATGTGAGTCAGTTGTTTTCTGTAGATAATTGGTCAATACTTTAATTAAGAAAGTTTTTCCTGTTCCAGCTTGACCACTGACATAGATCCGGATAGGTTGAAATGATGTGCATGTGCATTCTTTCTTTTCATGAAGAAATCCATGGTCAATCTGTTGTCTCACTTGCTGATACATTTCTTTCTGTTCAACATTTAGTAGTTCTTCCAAGTTTCCTAAGTCTATAATATCTTCTTGAGCTTGATGCATTGCTGTTTCCACGTCGTTCATTGTGATTGACGCTTCATTTTCAAGAATTAGTTGTCCTAGTGGATCTTGACTCAGTGGAGCAGAACTTTGACTGTCTTGAGAACTGTCTCTAGCAATCTCAGCTGCAATAGTAGCTTCTTGATCAATTTGGAAAAACAGTACATTCTATGGTATCTTTACAAGCCTTGAAGGAATCTTCATAGCTCTAAAAAATCTCCAAGTAATTCCAATTCTTTACACCACGGTTTGAAGAGTTGCAAAAGTGCTAAATAATAAAATTCCCCTTTATCAGGAGTATCACAACTCAGTTTTCTGTGATTAATAAAAATTTCCTTTCCTTTGTTTCACCAAACATCCTTCGGAACCAATCACTGCATATTTTCTTTCATTTATGTTTTCTGTAATATTTTGTTTAAAAAGGTAATATTGCAGTACTTCATAAAGACATATGTTCTCAAGATGATGACTTCTATTTCGATAATATGTGCCCAACATGTTTGTTTTGACAACATCTGTACTTTCCGGATCTTTTTCTGCTAAATATTCAATTTCTTGTAAAGATTTAAGAACTCGATTTCGTGTTTCAGTAAGACCTAGACTCACCCAAATGATTCTTCTAGATTTTGAGTATAAACTTGCAGATTATAACCGATCTGAGCGTTCATACGCTCCAATTTCTCAATGCGATAACATCTTCACACTGAAACTGTACAATTTCTTACTAAGACTTTTCTCATGAGAAATTTCTTCCCACATTTCTTTTAACACCGTCTTTTCTGATTTTGTAATATAAGATGTCACATGCCGGGCAACAGCAATGGAATTATCCGCAACATACTGAATATCCATATAAGCATTCCACTTTGAGAGAATAATTGGATTATAATCGTTGATATTCTTTGATACTTCACTTCTTCTCAAATTGTATGTATTTTTGGGAGATTTTCTAGTAATGGTATGTCTCACAGCTGACATAAAACTGTTGACTCTTCCTTTGGATATGACAGGACGTTGAAATCCAAAACAACATTTGGTATAAAACATTTCCTTAGACTTGTACTTTCGTCAACAGTATTTTCCACATCAATGACTTTGGAATTGTAAGACTTGTTGCCTTAAGGTGTTTTCTTCTGTTCTTTTTGGTAGAGCACATGTGGCCTATTCTTCAATAAAAGACAAAACAGTGCCTAGTTTCTATTAAAGTTGTTGTTTAGACATATCACCCTATTTTAGATTCACCACCTTTTCTGTTTTGTTGCACTGTACTTTATCACCTTTTTGAGCCATCACTATCAGACCAACAATTGGTAGTTCCAATTTTGACTGTGGACCATATCCAATACTCACCTTGACTGTGTGGCACGAGGTCTAGATGATCCAAGGACCCGCCTGGTCACAGTGTGAACGACCAAATGATAGGACTGATCACTTGGTTTTTTGATGGTTACTCACAAACAATATGTGTACTGGATCTAGTCTGACCAGTTCTTGATTAAGTCTTTGTCATTCTCATTCTTTGGTTACTTACACATTTGTTTCTCCTTCTCTTTCTTATATTACTATATGGTGACTGCAGCACCATCTGTCATAAAGATAGATTTGACAGTTTAGCCAGCTAGTTGCCTGGCCCATAGACCTCCTAGGTTCTTGCTTGTTATTTATTTCTATATGTGGTTAACTGCATACGAAAGTCCAGACAAGTCACTCTCAAACAAAAGAAGAAATATAAATGCATACAATCTTGTTGTCCGAAATTTAGATGCAGGAATCTGTACTGATCGTTCATCATATCGTCCACCTTTTTCAGTTGGGAACAGCTGTGGAAAACAATGAGCTTCCAAACTTTTTTCCCATACACTCATGGGAGTCCCCTTTGCTTTTTTCATTTGGAATAATTCAATAGTATTCCCCATCACTTCTTTCGAATGAAGTGGAAGTACACTATAATGTTCATAGATTTTTTCACTTTTGGACACGTCCACATTTTCAGTTTGACCACTTGACGTTTCAGTATCATCTCCTAAAAGTATTTCTTCTTCGTCCACATACACATTTTTGTTGTAATCATTGTTTTTTATCAGATATAATGTTGCCATTTGCACTTTCCTAACATCCACTAATTCTTGCCAGATGTTCTTACTCCTAGTAGGAACACCATTAACTAGAATAACTAGTGGTTCACTTTCTACATTCTCTACACCAATAGTTTAAATATTTTTCTTTAAATCTAGAGGTAAATATACAACTCTTCCTTGTAATCCTCTCTGTAAATCTGTAGAAGGCAATTTACCTGTTTTAGGCTACATACGAACAATAGCTTGAAATGGGTGCACACATTGAATCAGAATAGACTCATACCTATTTAAATTTATCAGTTCTGGAGGAATAGTTACCAACTCTAGATTATTATGGACAGCTCTAGTGGGCATTTTATTCTCGTCTAATTTTGTTATAACAATATTTAAAAATAAGCTGATCAGAACCCAAATCAAAACAATTCTCTACAAACAAATAAGTTGCAAATTCCTTCCACTTATCATTATTTTCTCTTTCACTTTTTAAATACAGATCAACAGTCCTAGTTTGATTTTTATAGTGCGTTCACCGGCAACAAATACAAGAATAATTTGGCCTTTCACCTGAAATCACCTTAAACTTTGTAATTTGTTCTTCAAAATTTTTTGTAGTAGTATGTTGCACATTCTCTTAAAAAAAATTCTATTAATGTGTCAGTTTCTGCACTCTCTTGTTCAGGACCAAAGTAACGAAACTCAGTTTCATCACAAAACTTCTTCACTTCTGATACTGACCCGCGCACAAGAGCACTGTATAACTCATTTAACGTTAGTGCTGGACTTTTTGCGTAATACAATCTTCTGACTAACTTCCGCATTTGAGAATGATGTACTGCTAACATTCTAAAATGATGAAAAACACTTCGAAATACTTTCCTAGAAAGACAAGCCAGAGAATGACCTTGCAAACCAGTATTTTTTCTCACTCTGCAAGGATCTATTCCTTGCAACAACTTAATCCATTGTTTAATACTTTTTTTACTATACTGTTGTAAAAAATTGTGTAAAATATCAATAGATTCAAGTAGTATACTACAAATACTACTGCAATCCCAAGTATACACTGGGGCTTTTGGACGTCTCCCTAGAACTTCATCAGCTATTTGTTATTCTACATTTCTAGAAACCATCTTTTCTTTCTCAATAGGACAACCATTTTTAACATTATAAGCTCGACCACTGATATCAACTGCATGCAATAAATTATCGGTCTGAAAATAACTCTTCATTAAAGAAAGGCTCTGAACTTGAAATGTGTTTCCATTCACCCGAAAAAATCACAAAAACTAGTTCTGTTAATTACTCTTTTGTTCTTACTTTTGGCCTTCATAAAAGGGATTGGTTTATCTAGTGTTCGAATTCTGTTTAAACTAAAATGAATAATTTCATTTTTAATTCAAAAGTCTTTTCAACAATAATTTCAATTTCCTTCTTCTTTTTATTAAATAGAGCTCTTTTTTATATTTTTTCATATCTTCCAACAAATTAAAGTAAACTCTATTGTAAAACATACTTTTCCTAATTTCATTATACTCACTCTGCCTTCATTTACCATACATTGTGTCTTTTGAATGTAATTTCTAATTTTGTTTAAATCTTTTTTCTGGTCGAAGCATTCTTTGTACTTTCCACAATCTGCACACTGTTGCTAGGCTTCGAAAGATTTTTTATTAGGTTCTTTTGTTCTCTTACCAGAAGACTTATTCTTTTTCCGCAGATGTTGTTGGTCATCCAATACTTGTTGCTGAATTTTCTTCAAATAATAGTCCTTTTTCTGTTCTTTTCTCTTTTCTGTTTTTTTAGTCATGATAAGTTTATTTTAATGATGATGAACAATATCTGTAAAAAATAAATATATATAAAATTATTTTAATAAATCTATAAAATATACTTTTCTATTACTAAACAAACACATTGTATATATAACAATTTAAACACTTCCTTTTGTAAGCACAATTTCCAGAAGTTTACAGGTAATAATTGAATAATTATGACAGTGAATATGTTTTTTACAAATGTATACACAGTAAATGAGTAACTACTTGAGTAACTACTTGTAGTTCACAGCAACGTGTACCATTGCTTTTGTGAATGCCTGACTAAGGCTGCTACTAGTTAAGAGCCCAATAAGTTTATAAGTGCTTACATTTCAGCAGAAAAATTAGATTGAAGGAGTACACACATTATTCCCTGGAATTTATTAGGAGAGAATCAATAGTCTTGAATGGGTTAGGGGACCGCATATATTGTGCTCATTTGACTGTTCCACTGCTTCTTTGAATGCCTGACTCATTCTCCAAGTGCATACACAGTGACTTGCTTCTCATAGTGCTAATAGTTATCATCACAATACGTTAATGAGCACTTATATGTCTGCAGAGAGATCAAATAAGCACATGGTTCTGTCTGGATGATTCTAAGACTGGAAAGAGACTCACAGTGTGATTATTGACAGGCAAGGCTATTCCCGGGACTTAAGTAGGAGAGACTCAGTAGTCTGGAAGGGGCTTATGGGACTGCATACATTGAGCTCATTTGACTGTTCCACTGCTTCTCTGAATACCTGACTCATTCTCCAAGTGCATACACAGTGACTGGGTTCTCATAGTGCTAATAGTTATCATCATGATAGGTTTATAAACACTTATATCTCTGCAGAGAGATTAAAAAAGCACATGCTTCTGTCCGGATGATTCTAAGACTGGTCCCAGACTTATAGTGTGATTGCAGACAGGCAAGACTATTCCCTGGACTTTAGTAGGAGAGACTCAGTAGTCTGGAAGGGGTTAGGGAACCGCACACATTGTGCTCATTTGACTTTTCCACTGCTTCTTTCAATGCCTGACTCATTCTCCTAGTGCATGCACAGTGACTGGGTTCTCATAGTGCTAATAGTTATCATCACGATAAGTTTATAAGCACTTATATGTCTGCACAGAGATTAAATAAGCACATGCTTCTGTCAGGATGATTCTAAGACTGGACACAGACTCACAGTGGATTATAGACAAGCAAGACTATTTTCTGGACTATAGTAGGAGAGACTTAGTAGTCTGGAAGGGGTTCATGGGACTGCATACATTGCGCTCATTTGACTTTTCCACTGCTTCTCTGAATGCCTGACTCATTCTCCAAGTGCATACACAGTGACTGGTTTCTCATAGTGCTAATAGTTATCATCACAATAAGCTTATAAGCACTTATATGTATGCAGAGAGATTAAATAAGCACATGCTTCTGTCAGGATGATTCTAAGAATGGACAAAAACTCACAGTGTGATTGCAGACAGGCAAGACTATTGCCTGGACTTTAGTAGGAGAGACTCAGTAGTCTCGAAGGGGTTAGGGGACAGCATACATTGCGCTCCTTTGACTGTTCCACTGCTTTTTTGAATGCCAGACTCATTCTCCAAGTGCATGTACAGTGACTAGGTTCTCTTACTGCTAATATTTATCATCACAATACGTTTATAACCACTTATATGTTTGCAGAGAGATTAAATAAGTGCCTGCTTCTGTCAGGATGATTCTAAGACTCGACACAGACTCACAGTGTGATTGCAGACAGCCAAGAATATTCCCTGGACTTTAGAAGGAGGGACTCAGTAGTCTCGAGGGGGTTAGAGGACCGCATACATTGTGCTCCTTTGACTGTTCCACTGCTTCTTTGAATGCCTGACTCATTCTCCAAGTGCATACGAAGTGACTGTTTCTCCTAGTGCTTATAGTTTTCATCACAATAAGTTTAGAAGTACTTATATGTCTGCAGAGAGATTAAATAAGTACATGCTTCTGTCAGGATGCTTCTAAGACTGGACACAGACTCACAGTGTGATTGCAGACAGGCAAGATTATTCCTGGTACTTTAGTAGGAGACACTCTGTAGTCTGGAAGGGGTTAGGGGACCGCATACATTGTGCTCATTTGACTGTACCATTGCTTTTCTGAATACCTGACTCATTCTCCAAGTGCATAAACAGTGACTGGGTTTTCACAGTGCTAATAGTTATCATCATGATACATTTATAAGCACGTATATGTCTGCAGAGAGATTAAATAAGCACATGCCTCTGTCAGGGTGATTCTAAGACTGGATACAGACTCACAGTGTGATTGCAGACGGCCAAGACTATTCCGTGGACTTTGGTAGGAGAGTCTCAGTAGTCTGGAAGGGGTTAGGGGACCGCATACAGTGTGCTTGTTTGACTGTTCCACTGCTTCTCTGAATGCCTGATTCATTCTCCAAGTGCATACACAGTGACTGGGTTCTCATAGTGCTAACAGTTATCATCACGATAAGTTTATAAGCACTTATATGTCTGCAGAGAGATTAAATAAGCACATGCTTCTGTCAGGATGTTTCTAAGACTGGACACAGACTCTAGTGTGATTGCAGAAAGGCACGGCTATTCCCTAGACTTTAGTAGGAGAGACTCAGTAGACTAGAAGGGGTTAGGGGACCGCATACATTGCGCTTGTTTGACTGTTCCACTGCTTCTCTGAATGCCTGACTCATTCTCCAAGTGCATACATAGGGACTGAGTTCTCATAGTGCTAATAGTAATCATTACAATAGGTTTATAAGCACTTATATGTCTGTAGAGAGATTAAATAAGCACATGCTTCTGTCAGGATGATTCTAAGACTGGACCCAGACTTACAGTGTGATTGCAGACAGGCAAGACTATTCCCTGGACTTTAGTAGGGGAGACTCAGTAGTCTGGAAGGGTTTCGGGACTGCATACATTGCACTCATTTGACTGTTCCACTGCTTCTTTGAATGCCTGACTCATTATCCAAGTGCATACACAGTGACTGGGTTCTCATAGTGCTAATAGTAATCATCACGATAAGTTTATAAGTGCTTAAATGTCTGCAGAGAGGGTAAATAATCACATGCTTCTGTCAGGATTATTCTAAGACTGGACACAGACTCACAGTGTGATTGCAGACAGGCAAGACTATTCCCTTGACATTAGTAGGGGAGACGTAGTAGTCTGGAAGGTCTTAAGGGACCGCTTACATTGTGCTGATTTGACTCTACCATTGATTTCCTGAATACCTGACTAATTCTCCAAGTGCCTACACAGTGACTGAGTTCTCATAGTGCTAATAGTTATCATCACAGATACATTCTAAACATTTGACTACAGCACTGATTGTGCGAATGCCTGAATCATTCTGCAAATGCATAAGCAGTGACTGGGTTCTAATACTACTAATAGTTGACAACAGGATAGGTTTCTAACCATTTATGTGTCAGCAAAGAGATTAAGTAACCACATGCTTCTGTCAAAATGGTTGCACAAGTGGACACAGACTCACAGTGTGATTCTAAACAAGCAAGGCTATTCCCTGGACTTTAGCAGAGGAGACTCACTAGAGTGGAAAGGGTAAGGTGAGCGCATACATTCTACACATTTGACCACAGCACTGCTTGTATGAATGCCTGAATCATTCTGCAAATGCATACACAGTGAGTTGATTCTAATACTAATATTAGTTGAGAACAGGATAGGTTTGTAACCAGTTATGTGTCAGCAAAGATATTAAGTAACCACATGCTTCTGTCAGAATGGTTGCACAAGTGGACACAGACTCACAGTGTGATTCTAGACAAGAAAAACTATTCCCTGGACTTTCGCAGAAGAGACTTACTAGTCTGCAAGGGGTTAGGTGACTGTATACATTCTACTCAGTTGACTACAGCACTGCTTGTGTGAGTGCCTGAATCATTCTGCAAATGCATAAGCAGTGACTGGGTTCTAATACTACTAATAGTTGACAACCTGATAGGTTTTTAAGCAGTTATGTATCAGCAAAGAGATTAAGTAACCACATGTTTCTGTCAAAATGGTTGCACAAGTGGACACAGAGTCAGAGTGTGAGTCTAGACAAGCAAGACTATTCCCTGGACTTTAGCAGAAGAGACTCACTAGTCGGCAAGGGGTTAGGTGACTGCATACATTCTACACATTTGACTACAGCACTGCTGGTGTGAGTGCCTGAATCATTCTGCAAATGCATAAGCAGTGACTGGGTTCTAATACTACTAATAGTTGACAACAGGATAGGTTTTTTAGCAGTTATGTATCAGCAAAGAGATTAAGTAACCACATGCGTCTGTCAAAATGGTTGCACAAGTGGACACAGACTCACAGTGTGATTCTAGACAAGCAAGACTATTCCCTGGACTTTAGCAGAAGAGACTCACTAGTGTGGAAAGGGTTAGGTGACCGCATACATTCTACACATTTGACTACAGCACTGCTTGTGTGAATGCCTGAATCATTCTGCAAATGCATACGCAGTGAGTGGATTCTAATACTAATATTAGTTGAGAACAGGATAGGTTTGTAAACAGTTATGTGTCAGCAAAGAGATTAAGTAACGACATGCTTCTGTCAGAATGGTTGCACAAGTGGACACAGACTCACAGTGTGATTCTAAACAAGCAAGACTATTCCCTGGACTTTAGCAGAAGAGACTTACTAGTTTGCAAGGGGTTAGGTGACTGCATACATTCTACTCATTTGACTACAGCACTGCTTGTGTGAGTGCCTGAATCATTCTGCAAATGCATAAGCAGTGACTGGGTTCTAATACTACTAATAGTTGAAAACAGGATAGGTTTATAACCAGTTAATTTTTAGCAAAGAGATTACGTACCCACATGCTTCTCTCAGAATGGTTGCACAAGTGGACAAAGACTCACAGTGTGATTCTAGACAAGCAAGACTATTCCCTGGACTTTAGCAGAAGTGACTCACTAGTCTGCAAGGGGTTAGGTGACTGCATACACTCTACACATTAGACTACCGCACTGCTTGTGTGAATGCCTGAATCATTCTGCAAATGCATAAGCATTGACTGGGTTCTAATACTACTAATAGTTGGCAACAGGATAGGTTTTTAACCAGTAATGTGTCAGCAAAGAGATTAAGTAACTACATGCTTCTGTCAGAATGGTTGCACAAGTGGATACAGACTCACAGTGTGATTTTATACAAGTAAGACTATTCCATTGACTTTAGCAGAAGAGACGCACTAGTTTGGAAGGGGTTAGGTGACCGCATATATTCTAAACATTTGACTACAGCACTGCTTGTGTGAATGCCTGAATCATTCTACAAATGCATAAGCAGTGACTGGGTTCTAATACTACTAATAGTTGACAACAAGATAGTTTTCGAAGCAGTTATGTATCAGCAAAGAGATTAAGTAACCACATGCTTCTGTCAAAATAGTTGCACAAGAGTACACAGACTCACGGTGTGATTCCAGACAAGCAAGACTATTCTATTCCTTATTAATTACATTTAATGATTAAAAACAAAGGCACCACATAGAACACCTCACAAATTAACAACTCACCTTTCAAATTGAGTTGTAGGTTATAACGTATCTGAATCACACACCATATTTTCTTAAGCACACAATGAATGTAGTGCTCTGCTCTTAGCAAAACCAAAAAATGGCAAACTTTCCCTCTCATTCTGCACACATATACATGTAAATATCATATCACATTGATTCCCACATTAATTCAAAACTAACACACATTTCTATTGGTTACACATTTCAACCCTTGCCAATTGAGATAACTTTCAACCCTACCCCCATTCTGCCTAATGCCTGTTACCATAGTAGCAGTTCATGGAACACTCAACTGAACACACGGGTTACAAGTTCAGCACCCAATGTTGCAAATTCAAACAGCATGCGTGCTTGGCTTTCCAAAGTGCAAGCATATCTTATCTAATATACCTTTCAAAAACGTTTTCCTAACCAATAAGAAACATGCTTTTAAAACACAGAAACATGCACCCTATTTTTCAGTGTATAATGTTCTCAATCAGCCAATCATTTCATTTCTTTTTTTAAAACTGCATCTTGTCCACCATTTTAGAAATATCTTATTTTTCAAACTGCCTACTTCACATACAGACATCCTCTGAGTGCATCCAGATTTCCCTTCAAGATGCTGGTGGGAAACAGCTATATTTTCTAGTGCAAAAGGTATGCTGAAAGCAGAGGTATTGATAAAGATTTCGCTTTGCAAAATGTAGACATTAAATGGATTGGACAGAGAGGATTAAATTGGCACCAATTAATACCATTGGTTAAATCCTTTTTACATCTCCAACACCCTGACCTCATAATTGTGCACTGTGGTGGCAATGACCTAGGCACATTGATTGGGGTAGGTCTGGAAATGCTAATGAAGGACACCTTTGCAGAATTGATGTTACTTTTCCCCCAAACTGCCTTTGTGTATTCTAACATATGCCAAAGACAGAAATGGAACTGGTCCAATCATTTTTGTCCATAGATTGAGAAAACTAGGAAACATATCAATAAAGCTGTTTCTGCTTATCTTAGAGATTATAGGATGGGGTCTGTTTACAACAACAATCTGCGTTTTAATATGGATGGCATCTATAGGAGAGATGGTGTACATTTCACAGATGAAGGTAACAGAGTCTTTCTCAACAACTTTGTACTTACTTGTAAGTACCAAAATCTCCCAATAAACACAAGGGCTTTTTTTTAGAGACACCCAAGATCTAAACATATAAGCTTGATTTATATTTAAAAATATTAGTTTTTTTGTTTGGAGTGGCGCAACCAGCGCGTTTTGGAGTCGCGCACCCAACGCATTCACATCAAGGGGCCACGCTGGGAGTCGCGCACCCAGCATGTTCACACCAGGGGGCCACGCTGGGAGTCGTGCACCCAGCGTGTTCACACAGGGGTCTGCGCTGAGCGCCGTGCTGGATTCGCAACTCCAAATTTTTAATTAAAAAAATTATTAGCTCTGAACACTAATTTTTATTCTCCCCGGGGACCCCATCCCCCGGGGCCTATATACAATGGTGGAGCCCCAATGCCCCCACCGGCCCGCCGGCTCCCCACGACCTTCGGGAGCCAGCATTGCTTTTCCACATGGCTGCTGCTAAAATGCATTAATTAAAAACCCCAGTGGGTCTGGAGAGAGTCTCAAAATCGTGCTGCTAGCATTCACTGCTGCACTGGTCCACTTCCCTCGTGGCAGGACTCTTCAAACGACCGGGACCAGCCGTCTATATTCCAACAAGCTTTATCTAGCAACAAGCTTTACCTACCAACTAGCAGCACGATTTTGAACAGGAAGGTCGTTTTGGAAGGTATAGAGTGCAGTATGCTGTGCTTTGAGACTCTTTCCAGACACACTGGGGTTTTTAATTAATGACATTTTCACTGCGTGAGAAGCCACTCATTTGATGAAAATAACGGCACTACCTAGACCAGGAGGCTCAGCGAGAGCCAACGCCCACTAGGTCAGGTGGTTGAAATAAATGGAATGCCTGGGCTGCACGCAGTGTTTCAGCTTCTGCCTCTGAGGAAATGCGGTTGCACATGTAACGCGTCAGGCAGCTTGGCAGCTTGAATCTTTGAAAAGAATCTCCTCCAGCATATTGCAGCTTCCTTGAATAAACAAAATTGTTACCTACCTGTGTGAGGCTCTTCTAAATGGGAAACCTTTTTTGTTGGAATATATATATATATATTCACTGAAAAAACCATAGGTTATAGACCATATATAGTTAGGAATTAGCATTTAAAAAACCTTATTTTACTCACACAAAACCATTGAAATTCCATATATAGTTAGTTGCACTAACTATATATCGCGCACCCGCAATCCACTGCTGATGATGTCACATATTACATCATTCATGACATGGTCAGTGACATCACTGATGACATCACTGATGACATCTCAAATGACATCACTGATGACATCATCCAGTGACTGTGTGTTTCTGTAAAGTTTAAATATGTTTTACATATTGAAGAATGAGTAGATGTAGAAGTGTCTGGATGAAGGATTTAGTAGGTGCGTGACTGACTGTATGAGTGAGTGATTAAATGTGTCTCACTGAGTGCATGGGTTAGTGACTAAACTGTCTTAATTTGTGCATCATTATGTCTGTTGTTCTGTAAACTGCTGCATGTGTTGATCAGTAGCTATATGAGTAACTATATGGGTTATTGATTGATTGCCCAAGTATTTGTATGGGAGACTGAGTGTGTGTGTGGCTGGCTGGGAGGTGTGTGACTCTGTGCAGATCAATGTGTACTTGTATCAATGATTGTATAAGAGAGTAATTATGTGTTAGTATATGTTTCAAAATGTAAGGTGCTCTATGTTTAACTGTATAGATTAGAAAATGGAAGTGTGATTGATTCTTTACAGGACTGACTAGGTGTGTGAGTAACTCCATGGATGAGTGACAGAGTGTGAGAGTCTGTATAGGTGTATGAGTGCATATGATAGTGTTGTAAAGATGAGTGATTGTATGTATGAATGATTGTATGGGTAAATGAGTGAATGTGTGTGTAAACATAGGAATCACTGAGTGCGTATGTAGTAACTAGTATTGGTGTGTCAATGGTTTCAAAAATTATACTCTGTATTTAACACTGGGTGTAACAGAGGTTATATTAAAGTGTGAGGAGATGCATTGTATTGTCACATGAATGATATCATCAGTGATGTGGTCATTGATGTCAAATGAGATGTCATCAGTGATGTCATCAGTGATGTCATTTGAGATGTCATCAGTGATGTCATCAGTGATGTCACTGACCATGTCATGAATGATGTAATATGTGACATCATCAGCAGTGGATTGCGGGTGCGCGATATATAGTTAGTGCAACTAACTATATATGGAATTTCAATGGTTTTGTGTGAGTAAAATAAGGTTTTTTAAATGCTAATTCCTAACTATATATGGTCTATAACCTATGGTTTTTTCAGTGAATTTTCAAGGTTTTGTAAATGCTAATTCCTAACTATATATGGTCTATAACCTATGGTTTTTTCAGTGAATTTTCAAGGTTTTGTAAATGCTAATTCCTAACTATATATGGTCTATAACCTATGGTTTTTTCAGTGAATTTCAATGGTTTTTTAATAGCAAATATCATAAGCTGTCGAATGTCAAGTACGTGGTAAGTAAAAACATTTTCGTGTTTATGCACACTGATCTGCTTTGATTGCTGCCCCCCACCCCTCATTTCTATTAGGAGTACTCTCTCTTTGCAGATAGTGAAGGGTAGTTAACGCAGCCCTTTGCCCCCTTTGTAATCCGTCGTGCCTGCTTCTCTCTCCATTTGATTGATTGTTCTCTTTGGTTCATTCTCTATTTACAAACAAGCACAGAGTCGCAATACTCTGTTTAGTCTTTGCAGATAGCGAAAAATCGTGTAAAAAAACAAAAGGAATCGAGCAAAATCAGTAGGCCACTAATGGGATCTCTTTTGACCTCGCTAAAATAGAAACATTAGGAACAACCTGTTGAAAATAGCAATGCGTATGTATATAAGCGGCGTTCATTTGTGTTCACAGTACCCCTTGTTGATTGTTTCAATCGAGCATTGAATTGTTCGAAGTTAATTCTCTTAAGGATCTTCTCTACCTGCAAACGAGGAAGAATAGGAATATTCTATCTCCCTTTGCAGATAGTGAAGGGTAGGTAACGCAAGCCTTTAACACGTCGTACCTATTTCATTCCTCATTGATTGATTGATTGTCCGAACATTGACTGTTTGGAATTAGTTCTTTTTGGAGGTATTCCCTGTTTGCAAATAAACGTAGGAAAATCTTTGCAAGTAGTGAAAGGGTACGTAATGCGGACCGTTCTCCCCCGTTGTAATCTGTCATGCCTATCTACTCCCCACTGATTGATGCACCTTTTTCACCCGGACCATTTACTAGAGATACGTCATCTGGCCCGACCAGAGAGCACCCCTAGTGAAAAGGACATATGCAATAATAACGAAGTGATCACTGTATCCTGTTAACAGAAACTTTACCATGAAACAACTTGGAAAGAAAAAAATAGGAAAACGAAAATCAGTAGGCCACTGATGAACATGAACTTTTATTAAACAACGAACAAAGAAACGATAACATAACGTAATGATAAAACCTATTAATGTCCTAGAAACAAGAAAACGTTAAAATATGCCAGTGGTGAGAGACCAGAAAAACAGTAAGAGAAACCAAATCACCCCTCGCTGTCCCACCGCCTGCCACGCCAAAAAAATCGATAGACTAGGGAAAATGCAAGTCAGTAGAACATCCACCCCCACTCTGGAAACTTCCAAGGTGGGGCAGGGTTCCGGCTACGCCCAGCCGGGAGCAGCCCATATAAGGCAGGTCCTGCTGCCACGCCTCGGCCAGGAGATCCTAACGTAGGGTGTAGCCGAAGGAGAGGCCGAGGCCAGCGGGACCCGGCCAGGGGATTGCCTTTACAACGCTGAACAGTTGCAGGGGGGGGGAATGTCTCCTCGACCCTCCCCTCTCTCTCCCAGTCCGGCCGCGGTGGCCCTTGAGAGTTGCAGGTAGTCCCGCCACATGCTCTTCCGGTCCGACCACCAACGGTCGGGGGGCCGAGGCCGACGGGATCCGGCTGCAGCCGATAAACCAAGAAACCCGTTCATGGGGCCAGAGCCAGGGGCGTCCGGCCGACATCCACCGGAAGCCCGGCCCGAAGACGGACGGGACACTTCTTTCTTTTATAATGGCTGCGACAACACTGGGGGGGGATGTCTTGCACATGCCTCCGACCCCCCCCTCGTCCTCATCGCCTGGTCCGGCCATAACAAATCTCAAGCGAGACGCCGTGGGGTGCACTGGGAGGGAGAGACGGTGCGAACAGGCCTCTCCCGCCTCCCCAGGTGGAGACTTCCCAGCTGCACCCTCAGCGCTCCAGGCGCCCGGAAAACGGTTCTTCCACTGTGGCCATGCTGCAACGTCTCGCCCGGCAGGGTGGAGCCCGTCCGCTCATGTGACCCCGCGATCGCCGGTAGCTGCCGAACTCTCAAAATGGCGGTCGGCCTGGCAAGAGCGGGCCCAGCATAAAGAAATGGCCCGGTCACTGGTTGACTCCACCACCGTAGTCCTCCACGACCTTGAAGATTCTAGAGGAGCCGCGGGAGTCTCCGACCCCCGATGGGGAATGACTGCCATGATCGCCCGTGGAGTGACGAAACTGTATCCGCGGGACGTCGGCGCTCCCATGCTGGCGCCAGCCTCACTTTGAATTACTAGAATCCTGCAGACCTCACTTCCGGTGAAAGCACAGTGTGACCCGGTAGGAAAAATTATTGCACCCCCTCCCCTTTTTGACTGATAGTTCAAACCACCAATCCTTTCCTTTGCCCTTTTAACGGAACTTTGGACTGCCTCCCCCTCTTTTACATTTTCTAGAGAAAACAAAACATTAACCACTACATTAGCATAGCAGTTGACACCAGAACTGTTTTCAAATTGAAAACCAACAACATCTTCAACAGAATCCTTTTTGTTTCTGCTGTGACCCTGCTACAGCACAGGCATTGTCCCCAGCAGTAATTCTGCAATGCCGGTAAGAATAGCTGTGGTGCCTACTGGACTCACTCACCCCCGCGGCGCCCCACGCCGTTTTTTGCTGGGCGGCAACTTACTAGACATCACTTTCGTGCCATCTAGATTTCAGCGCGTTCTGCTGCCTTGGAACTATTCGCACAACAGACCGCTACTGACAAGAATATTTCATTATTGGTGCTGTCAATTTCAATAAATCTATTGGATAATTAAAAAGAAATTGCCACGGTCTCTTCGTTGTTTAAATGTTTTTACTGTTTTTGTTTTGTTGTATATATTTATATGTTATTAAAGTTTTATATTCCTACTACTTTGTTGGAGTGCTATATATTTTTAATGTGACACATAATTGTAAAAACTTTGATGTACAAAGAGTCATTCCTGGAATCTTCCGCTTCAGGCTCGGTCCCCTCCCCAATCACAATACAGGATGGTTTTCAGATAGTAGGAACACGTGTGGTGTGACGGATCTCATCGAGTGTGGGCCTTGATCTACTATAACTCCTTTGAAGAGGGGTGATTCTTTACAGCTGGGGCCATAAACTACATCTGCAGGGCTAGCTGATAGCCTGGACAATCGGACACAGAGAAAGAGGAGTGTCAGAGGGTGCGGTAGTGAATAGGGCGAAAGGGAGGTGTCGGGCGGGCACAGAGTGTGATTCTCAGGGAAGAGCAGCGCAGATGGGGGGAGGTTTATTGCCCATGCATAAGACAGAGAGCGGTGGTGACCAGTGCCTAGGGAAGATGCTTGCGTGGGTGAGGAGCCATGCTACGAATCGACAGCGTGCAGAGAGTGGGTCTGGTCAAGACACCTAAAATGGCTGCCGTGCACGACAAAAGTGTGGCATTTCAAAAAAGGCAAGATGGCGCAGACAATGTTTTTCAACACTTCCTCATTTCCTTCGAATCGAACGTTAACAGACGTTGGGGCATATTACCAAAGTTAAGCGATATTTATCGCTAACGATGCTTACCAACCAATTTTTTACCACTAAGCATCGTCAGAAATTATCGAAGATAAACCTTACTATTATCAAGGTTTATCGCAAATGCGATAATAAACGGCCGCAATGCATGAATATCGCTAAAAACTCAGCGATATTCATGCATTACCGAGCTAATGCTCTTAGCCATGTTATCCACCTCCCATTGGATAACATGGCTAAGAACTGCTCAGGGCAGGTGTTACTTTTTGGAGATATTCGCGCTTAGCGCGAATATCTCCAAAAGTTGGTAATAGGAGATAGATATCTTGCATGTTGTAATGCAAGTTATTGTGGTATATGGAACTCATACCATAATCTCTCAGGAAAGCAGAAACGGATCCTTTTGGGACCGCCTAAAAAGGCCTAGGGGGTGAGGAGTACTCTACTTTGCCCCCTTTTCACGTTCCGAACTATTTTATTTTACTCTCTTCTGTAATTACACAAAATACCAGCGATAAGATGCATCGGAGACACACAGTGAGAGAAAGGAGGCCGGAGATGAAGAAGACATGTCAAATACACATTGGAGATAATATAGTGGCAGAAGGGAAGTAAATATGAGTAAACTTACCATGTAACATAAAAATGTTGCACTCTATACTATAAGTCTCATTTTATACTACAATCACTTCGCTACAACCTCATAAATTAAAAATAAAAATGAATAATGTCTCAAACAATTTTTGATTTCTAAATATAAATGTATTCTTCAGAATTTTCTAAATTTGAAAGAACTAGTAACATGTCCTCATCAGCAATGTCCTCATTAAAAGTCTCCAATGATGATTCTTGTAACTCTATGGTCTCCAAACACTCGATAAATTCGCCATCAAGAGATTGATCAAAAAAATCATTCAAGTCATCTCCTCCTTGTGACAATATTTCATTATTGGTGCTGTCAATTTCAATCAATGTAGTGGAATCATTCAAGTCATCTCCTCGTGACAATATTTCATTATTGGTGCTCTCAATTTCAATCAATGTAGTGGAATCATTCAAGTCATCTCCTCCTTGTGACAATATTTCATTATTGGTGCTGTCCATTTCAATCAATCTAATGGAATCATACAAGCCATCTCCTCCTTGTGACAATATTTCATTATTGGTGCTCTCAATTTCAATCAATGTAGTGGAATCATTCAAGTCATCTCCTTGTGACAATATTTCATTCTTGGTGCTGTCCATTTCAATCAATCTAATGGAATCATACAAGTCATGTCCTCCTTGTGACAATATTTCATTATTGGTGCTCTCAATTTCAATCAATGTGTTGGACAATTCAAAAGAAATTGCCACGGTCTCTTCATTGTGAGCCATTTTATTTTGAAATTGCTTGCTGTAAATTGCAGAAAAAAATAATCACTTTCATTTATCGTTTTTAGTAATACATAATATAAAACTAACTTTATCAAGTATTTAGTATAACAGAAGGACTGCAAATAAATAACAGAAAACATTTTTCAAATTATCTTCAAGTGTACAACATAGTTCCCCTTACAAATTAACAACTCACCTTTTTAAAAGTAGCAGAAGTGTTAGTACTGTGTAAATCAAACACCAGAAATTCACCACCAAAAATTCCTCACAAATGTACCTCAGACAGTAGTATCACAAAATGGCTGTGGTTTCCTCTCATTTGACATATATACATAACCAATTAACTTTCATCACACACAAATACAAAACCAAAGTAACATTTTAATTGGTTCTAAATTTCAACACTTTCAAATGTGTTTTCCCCATGCAATTTTCCATAGGACATTTACATACGTCTACAGCCTGAATGGCTGAACGGAATTACACCAAACTTGGCAAAATGGTACATCAAACCTAAGAGGTCAGGAAGGATCTACTATGCCCCCTTATGGTCATTTCCCCCTTCGCTTTGGCCTCCTCTTGTCTCTCAATCCTACCGAGGGACAAGATGGCGGCCGCTACGGACTGTTTGGAATGTTGACAGACGCCGGAGAACCAATCAGCTTCGCAAAGCTCCGTAACGCGAAAAGTACGCGAAGCGGAGCGCTGTTACAGATATGTATCTTTTTTTGAATGTTAATTTCTCAAAATCCACTGGAGCACATATATTGAGACCTAGCAAAGGCACATCGGGCTACCAGTCCCTAATATTTTGCCAAGTTTCGTGCAAATCCATTCAGCCGTTCGATTATTATTATTTTGTTGTTTTTTTGCCCCGCGGGGCCCTTTTAAAACCTCCACATCAAAACTAGGGGGTCAGCGAGGATCTACTATGCCCCCTTATAGTTATTTCCCCCTTTGTTTTGACCTCCTCTTGTCTCTCGATCCTACCGAGAGACAAGATGGCGGCCGCTACGGACTGTTTGGAATGTTGACAGACGCCGGAGAACCAATCAGCTTCGCTTCACAAAGCTCCGTTGCGCGAAAAGTCCGCGAACCAGTGCGCTGCCCGGTCCGCTGTTACAGATATATATCTTTTTTTAAACGTTAATTTCTCAAAATCCACTGGAGCACATATATTGAGACCTACAAAAGGCACATCGGGCTACCAGTCCCTACAATTTTGCCAAGTTTCGTGCAAATCCATTCAGCCGTTCGGGCTAAAAGTGAGGCCAACCGCCCTATGGAAAACTCAATGTTAAAAACACGTTTTGGGACCCCCCTTTTTTCTCGGCCCCCCCTTGACGAACCCCCCCCCAAATTTTCAAGGGCTGCTCAGAAACAAAATGTGCCATTTTCCTGAAAATTTCAGCCAATTCCGTCCACAAACGCCAAAGTTATTAGACATAGAATTTTCAAAAAACCCATAGAGAAAAAATCCTAACTATATATACCTACTGGCGACCGCCAGTAGGTAATATATATATATATATATATATATATATATTACCTACTGGCGGTCGCCAGTAGGTATATATAGTTAGGATTTTTTCTCTATGGGATTTTTGAAAATTCTATGTCTAATAACTTTGGCGTTTGTGGACGGAATTGGCTGAAATTTTCAGAAAAATGGAACATTCTGTTTCTGGGCAGGCCCTGAAAATTTGGGGGGGGTTCGTCAAGGGGGGGCGAGAAAAAAGGGGGGTCCCAAAACGGGTTTTTCCCATGCATTTTTCCATAGGGCGGTTGGCCTCACTTTTAGCCCGAACGGCTGAATGGATTTGCACGAAACTTGGCAAAATTGTAGGGACTGTTAGCCCGATGTGCCTTTGCTAGGTCTCAATATATGTGCTCCAGTGGATTTTGAGAAATTAACATTAAAAAAAAGATATATATCTGTAAGCGCGCTCCGGGCAGCGTCCCGGTTCGCGTACTTGACGCGTAACGGAACTTCGCGAAGCGAAGCTTATTGGCTCTTCGGTGTCTGTCAACATTCTAAACAGTCCGGAGCAGCCGCCATCTTGTCTCTCGGTAGGATCGAGAGACAAGAGGAGGTCAAAACAAAGGCGAAAATGACCATAAGGGGGCATAGTAGATCCTCCCTGACCCCCTAGGTTTGATGTGGAGGCTTTAAAAGGGCCCCGCGGGGCAACAAAAAAAAAATGTTTTTGGTTTTTTTGCGTGGATAGCGCCCGGTTCGCGAACCGGGAAGCGGCCCGGGGAGCGTACTATGAGGAAAAAAGAATGATAGACTTTTCAAATACTGTATGTTAATTGATTGTTGGTTTTGTTGATTATTTATTTTTATTTTTTTTTAAGCAATTATTTATTGTGTTTCAAAATTTAATAAAATGTCTAACATTTCACTGTCTGAAATGTCGTTATTTTCATTGAACATAGCTTGTAATGTTTGAGTGTGTAAAATGTCCTCATTTTCAAGGAGGACATCTACTGCTTGCACACATTGCAGTAGTTCTTGGTCCCAAGTTTCATCCATAAATTCTATATAATTTGGATCAATTATTTCTTGGTTGGTCTCTTGCAGGACAATTTCAAATGAAACTTTGTGTTCGCCTTCCATTTTGTCTGAAATTTGGATAAAAAATATATTAGTAGAGATAGGGCACTGTTGGGATTAATTTTAGATAGGCAGTTTTTAACAGTGAATTTATCTTTGGGCAGTGTATAGTATCAGAGTGGAAGTAGGAATATAAAAAAGTGTATGTGATTTAACGTAAGTAAATTCATAATTATACAAGAGAAACCTAACTCCATCCATAACTATAACAGAGAAGTCTATCTAAATCTATAACTACTACAGAGGGATAGTATATAACTATCAGAAAAAGTTTACCATATTAACTTATAGTGCACAATATACTTCAGTTTTTAAAATAACAACTTACCTTTACAAAGAAGTTGAAGTGATTAGTGAAAATCCTATTGAAATGTACACCAGGAAGTAGTAGTCAAAATGGCTGTGTTTCCTTCTCTTCCTTTATATATATTCAGGTACATAACCAATCAAATGTCAGGTAAAAAAAAAATAGAAAATGAAAGTAACATTTTAATTGGTTGTGAATTCCAACACTTCAGATGTGTTTTGTGAAGTAATTTACCTCAGGGTATTTAGAGAGGTCTACAGGCTAAATGGCTAAATGGAATTTCAACCAAATTTGTGAAAATGGTAGGGATTGGTATGTAGTATGAGCAAATCTATATTTGGTGAAAGTGTCTCAAGGGTTTCTTCTGTAAATTACTTTCCCACCTTTTTTAATGGAGCGCTTCCCGGTGAGCGCCCCGGTACGCGAACTGGCGAGCGCCCCGGTACGCGAACCTTAAGCGTTACGGGAGTCCACCATTTTGTGTTTCGGTCGAATTAAGATACAAGATGGAGGGCACATAATGTTCAGAATGGGCAGAAGGGGACACGGTAGACGTATTTTGACCCCCTAGGTTTTCTGAGGATGGCTGAGGAGGCCCATATGTGCGAAAAAAAAACATTTTTGTAAAAATTTCGCGCGGTTAGCTTCCGGTTCGTGTACCGGGTAGCGCTCCGGGGAGCGTACTTTGTTGAAAATTAGTAAAAAAAGTTAGAGTAAAATAATAATTGTGAGTGATCAGATGTAGGGTAGCTCTGAGAAGAGCTTTTGGGTTTATGGTACATTTAGGTACTTATAAGTAGGTACCAATGCACATTTTTAAATTCAGAATGAAAACTCTGTTCCCTTCATCTGAGAAGTGAACTCCATCTCCTCTGTAGATATCTTGCATGTAGTAACGCAAGTTATTGTTGTACACGGAGCCCATTCCATGGTCTCTCATGTAAGCTGAAACAGATTTGTTTACATGCTTCCTCGACTTCTCAATTTGTGGACAAAATTGGTTCGACCACCTCCATTTCTGTCTTTGGCATATATTTGAATATACCAAGGCAGTTTGAGGAAAAAGTGCCATTAATTGCTGAAAGGTGTCCTTTAAAAGCATTTCCAGACCTACTCCAGTCAAAGTGCCCAAATCATTACCTCCACAGTGCACAATTAACAGGTCAGGTTTTGGCAAATGCATAAAGGTTTTCACCAATGGTATCAATTGGTGACATTTTAATCCTCTGTGGCCAAACCACTTAATTTCCACATCTTGTAAATTGAGGTTAGGTAAATTTCTGTTCTCAGCATACCTCTGAGCCCAATAGATGTAACTATGTCCAACAATCCAGACAGAAAACATGGTGAGAGAAGGTTCTGCTGCAGTCAGATGAAGTGTGGTAATGAAATGGCAGTTGAAAAAATAAGAGTTTAAAATGAAAAAAACTGTGGAGTTTCTCTGTTAATGAAGCAGTAACAGTGATTGGTGGATTTTGATTGCTGAAAACAGAAAGTTAGGGTGCCTGGATGACTTCTTTGAAAGATGTAATTTGAATGGTCAAAAAAAATCATTTAATGAAAGATTGCACTGGATACGCAGGTGCACTGAGAGTTCAGAGTTCAATTGAAACATTGTTGTGTGAACTTGCAAACACCAGAGGTCTTCTAGGAGGTGGTTGCTATGCAAAAAAGGCAGAGAGGGCAGAGGGGGGAAGGGTTTTGATTTGAAAAAAGTGAGGGAAGAGTTTTGATTGGGTGACATGAGAGATATGTGTGAAGAATTACAGCATATCTGTGCTTTCTATAGCTGCAGCCTCTGGAGTGCATACCCTTTGTTCTGCTGAAGACAAATTGGTGTATTTCTGAGACTGTTTTGAAACTCATAAAGTATTTACTAAGGTGAGAAAAGATTCATTTAATTTAGATAGAGAATAGTATGGTTTAGGGAGAAAATTATGAAGAAAGTTGTGCATTTAAAATGTTGCTTTGTTTCAAGTGTTTTACAAATAGATTTTGTTTCTTTGAGTTACATAGCCATGTTAAAAGTGACCCTTAAAAAAACGCTTTCATGTGTCTTAGGGCATTGTAAGTCATGTCCCGATGAATGTAGGTATAAAATTGATTTCTATGATGTGTTTAAAATCGTTTTTTGAAAAATATTAGGTTTCTTGAAATGTACTGTTAGAGCTTCATAGGTTGCTTGGGGCATATTTATAAGGCATTTGAGTCTCTCTGATGTTATTTTTCCCATTTTAACTTAAGACCTTTCCCCGTGGAGCAAGGTCCTTGTAAATATGCCCCCATCTGTGCTTGGCAAATTTAGATTTTAATTCTTTGACTAACATAGCCATGTTAAAAGTGACCCAGAAATGGTGCAAGGGCCTTAAAAAAACGCTTTCATGTGTCTTAGGGCATCGTAAGTCATTTCCCCTTGAATGTAGGTATATCATTGATTTTGTTGCTGTGTTTAAAATCGTTTTTTAAAAAATATTAGGTTTCTTGAAATGTACTGTTAGAGCTTCATAGGTTGCTTGGGGCATATTTATAAGGCATTTGAGTCTCTCTGATGTTATTTTTCCCATTTTAATTTAAGACCTTTCCCCGTGGAGCAAGGTCCTTGTAAATATGCCCCCATCTGTGCTTGGCAAATTTAGATTTTAATTCTTTGACTAACATAGCCATGTTAAAAGTGACCCAGAAATGGTGCAAGGGCCTTAAAAAAACGCTTTCATGTGTCTTAGGGCATTGTAAGTCATTTCCCCTTGAATGTAGGTATATCATTGATTTTGTTGCTGTGTTTAAAATCGTTTTTTTTAAAATATTAGGTTTCTTGAAATGTACTGTTAGAGCTTCATAGGTTGCTTGGGGCATATTTATAAGGCATTTGAGTCTCTCTGATGTTATTTTTCCCATTTTAATTTAAGACCTTTCCCCGTGGAGCAAGGTCCTTGTAAATATGCCCTCATCTGTGCTTGGCAAATTTAGATTTTAATTCTTTGACCAACATAGCCATGTTAAAAGTGACCCAGAAATGGTGCAAGGGCCTTAAAAAAACGCTTTCATGTGTCTTAGGCCATTTTAAGTCATTTCCACTTGAATGTAGGTATATCATTGATTTTGTTGATGTGTTTAAAATCGTTTTTTGAAAAATATTAGGTTTCTTGAAATGTACTGTTAGAGCTTCATAGGTTGCTCGGGGCATATTTATAAGGCATTTGAGTCTCTCTGATTTTATTTTTCCCATTTTAACTTAAGACCTTTCCCCGTGGAGCAAGGTCCTTGTAAATATGCCCCCATCTGTGCTTGGCAAATTTAGATTTTAATTCTTTGACTAACATAGCCATGTTAAAAGTGACCCAGAAATGCGTCATTCAAATGCATATGTTGGCTGTGCGCCTCTTTTGCGCTGCTGTGGGTCACTTTTGGGTAAAAGATGCACCATGTTGCAAGATAGGTTTCAGTTCATCTCCAGTAAGATACCATCAGTTTAAAATGTATATAATTAGCAATGTGTAGGGGGCATGCAGAAGCTGAAGCTTTTGTAAGTGTCAAAGTTGTTGCATGCAGTGCTGCACTTCTGGGTACTCTTTGATATGCTACACTCCATCTGCACTATGAGATACCTAAGCAAAGGAAACACAGGTGATGTGATTGTGAAATGAGGAAAAGAAACTCCACATTTTTCAATTACATCACCTGTGTTTCCTAAGTTTACGAATGACATTGTGCAGATGAAGTTTAGGTCTGTCCACAGATACAAAAGAGGTCTGGCCTTTGTTCAAGAGTGAAGTGGACATGACTTACTTCATTGGTAGGCTTTCACATGTATTATCTCCTTTGTATTCTTCAACAAGCATAAATTTGATCTGCAACCCTGAGTAGGCCTCACCTTAAACAAACCTCTGGATAGGCCACACCTTATCGTCATCCTGAATTAATCATTTAAAATGTTAGGGACAGCTTTATGATAGGTGTATGCCTGTTTTGCGCCACTGTGCGTCACTTTTGAGACGCAGTGGCGGTGCAAAAGATTTGCTATGTGGCGACATATTTAAAAATTGATGCATCTAGGAATATGTGTCATGCTGTAAAGTCCCGTGCCACATGAAACCGATGCAGCAGTGATGGAAAAGATGCACCATGTTGCAAGACAGGCCTCATTTCATCTCCAACAAGATAAGAAGCTGAATCTTCTATAAATATCAAAATTGTTGTATACACTGCTCAACTTCTGTGTACTCTTTCATATGCTAGAGTCCATCTGCACTATGAGATACCTAAGCAAAGGAAACACAGGTGATGTGATTGTGAAATGAGGAAAAGAAACTCCACATTTTTCAATTACATTACCTGTGTTTGCTAAGTTTACGAATGACATTGTGCAGATGAGGTTTAGGTCTGTCCACGGACACAGAAGAGGTCTGGCCTTTGTTCAAGAGTGAAGTGGACATGACTTACTTCATTGGTAGGTCTTCACATGTATTATCTCCTCTATAGTCATCAACAAGCGTAAATTTAATCTGCAACCCTGAGTAGGCCTCACCTTAAACAAACCTCTGGATAGGCCACACCTTATCGTTATCCTGAATCAATCATTTAACATGTTAGGGACAGATTTATGATAGGCGTGTGCCTCTTTTGCGCTGCTGTGGGTCACTTTTGTGACGCAGCGGTGGTGCAAAAGATTTGCTATGTGGCAACATATTTAAAAATTGATGCATCTAGGCAGATGTGTCATGCTGTAAAGTCCTGTGCCACATGAAACCTGCGTCAGTTTTCATATAGGTGTTTTGTTGCAAGGTATGCATTAATTTGAAAGAAAGCCCTGTAAAACTAACATAGTGAAATTTAGAAGATTTCACTGAGTCAGCTTTATAGCATTGCTGAATCAAATCCTTACGCCTGTTTGAAACAGGCATAAGAAGTGATACACCATGCAATGTGAGGGTTCCTCCTGTGCATTGCAGTAGACATGTCGCGCTTATGACGTGATTCCTGCAATGTGCTGCTTTTGCGGCACAGATGTGTGACGCATCTGTGCTGTTTTTGCTCAATGGTGCTCCACATTGTAAATTCGGCACACTATGGCTGGCAGAGCAGCGGTGCACATTAACTGGTGCATCCGTGGGGATGCGCCACTTAGCATAAATCTGCCCCTGTACATTTAAGTATGAGCAGGGTACACAGAGTCGGTGAGGCTTATCCAAGGTTAAGAAGAGATGAGTCCTGTTCACTGAAAACTTGGACATAGGCCTCACCTCCTCAGCATCGCTGGACATGGATAAATAATAGCTGCAAAATGTTACTCTTGTTAAACAATGTTACTATTATAATCTCTGAGATTTGTCTTTTACTCTGCAACATCTCATTGTTGTTATCTTTCTTTAAAGATAACGACAACATCAACATGAGCGACAATCAGCAATCAGTTGATCTCGACCTCATCATTGAACTCATAATTGAAACATTAGTGGAAGTAGATCCCTTGGATGATTTAAATCCTGAGGATGAAGAAGAACATGATGAGGATGCAGATTTGTCAGAATTGTATGACATAGGGTGGGAAGCTGACCTGCTTGAGCCTATGGAACTATAAACATTTATTTTTAAAATTTACAATAAATGAAAAGTAAAAATGTAAACTGTTTAATTTTAAATTAAACACACCTTCAAAAACAGGTTATGTGTAGTGTCTTCAATAAAATATTAAAATATGCTCATAAAATTAGATCAGATTCACATATAAAACAGGACAGGTAAATGAAGAAGAATTTAATTTCTTTTCTGCTATTTGTGTATTCTAAATTTGCCAACGCACTAAAAAATATTCTATGTAAAAATGTCAAGTAGTGTGTTAAGTTTTTGACGACTGTTATTGATTTACTGTTTGGTAATAGTGGTTAATAACATTTTTTATTATATTTTACCACAGATTAAACTGCAGACCATTTCAAGATTTGAAAATGCCAACTAAGGCTCGAATTAGAAAGGCTACAAAACGTCAAAGACAGCAGGTGTATCAAATACTGCAGCAGTCCTCTACAAAAAAAAGTTGTCAAGTCACCAAGAAAGCACCGGGTAAGACCACGAAATCATTCATAAGTAATATTTGTAGTAAAAAAAGTATTACTACAGAAAATGTTTCAGTCCAGAAAAAGAGAAGCAATTTAAACGGAAAGGAAAGGCCAATGAAAAATGTTACTGCTAGAGCAAGAGATAACTCTGTGCATGATAGTAGAAGGAAACAACAGTTTAGGGACATTCGTAAACGAATGTTCCGCAACAGGATAATTGGCAATTTGTTAAAAAATATTAAGAAAGGTCAACAGAAAGTGATTTTTTATAAGAGAAAAAAATAAGTTGAGAAAGTTATTGATCAGGCATTTGAAATTAAACGTAAGTTATTTATTTTGATAATCAATAGAATTAGGAAGCTAAACAAGGCAATTTATGATTTCAAAAGAAATAGTAGATGGAAGAGAATAGTTAATCATAGTAATTTTTGTGACGTTTTTTCCGGAGAATGGATGCATAGGTCAAGTTGTGAGGCATTTTTCAATGAGGAGAGTTATTTCCAGGATAATGATTTGGTGCATGCAGTTGACACCAGCGGTCGAGCTTATGAGGTGAAAGATGGTTGTCCAGTTGAAAAAGAAAAACTTGTGACAACAGAGACAGAAGAGGTGTTAGGTAATGAGGTTTTAGGAAGACGTCCTAAGGGTCCTGTGTACACCTGGAAGTGTAGTAGTATTTGCAGTGTGCGACAGGATTCCATCAATTTGCTTTGTGATTTTGTACGGACATTTAATAAGAAAAGTTTGAAGCAGAAAATGAAGTTGTTGCAAGAATTAGATCCTTGCAGAGTGAGAGAAGTGACAGGTTTGCATGGTCATTCACTGGCTTGTCTTTCCAGGAGAGTATGCCAGAGTGTTTTTCATCATTTCAGGATGCTAGCAGTGCATCATAATAAAGTGAGGAAATTAGTTAGAATGTTGTATTATGCTAAGAGTCCAGCAATTATGCTTAAACAATTATGCGCTGCTCTTTTGCATGGTTCAGAAGTAGATGTGAAGAATATTTGTGTAGAAATTGAGTTTTGTTACTTTGGAAGTAAAGAGGAGAATGTTGAAATTGACCAAGAAGAAGAGGGTAATGTGGAAGATAGTGTACAGGTTTCCAGTACAGATAATTTTCAGAGGGAAATTGCGACGTTTCAGGTGAAATCAAGTGAGAGGCCTAATTTCACTTGCGTGTGTTGTCGACGCACTTATTATAAGAATCAGACTAAGTTAGTGGATTTATATGCAAAAAGTGAAAGGGAAAATAATAGTGAATGGAAGGATTTCACAACATACTTGATGGTAGAAAATTGTTTTGATTTGGGATCGGATCAACGTGTGTGTACTTATTGTTGTAACAAATTAAATCAAAACCAGATGCCTGCTAGAGCAGTTCATAATAATCTGGAATTGGTTGAGATTCCTTCTGAATTGAAGGATTTAAATACTTATGAATCTATTTTGATTCAAAGTATCCATCCCTTTCAGGCTATTGTAAGAATGGAGCCAAAGACAGGGAAATTGCCTCCATCAGATTTACAGAGAGGATTAAAGGGAAGAGTTGTTTATTTGCCTCTAGATTTGAAGAAAAACATTAACACAATTGGAGTAGAAAAAGTGGAAGAGGAACCTCTGGTTATCTTAGTTAATGGGGTTCCGACAAAGAATAAGAAAATATGGCAAGATTTAGTGGATGTTAGGAAAGTCAAAAAGGCAACAATGTATTTGAAAAAAAATAATAAGTACTATAAGAATGTATATGTTGCAGAAGAGGAAGTAAGTGAGGAAGAGGATAGCGATTTGTGTGCTGGTCAAATTGAGAAAGTAGAACCCTCTACTAGTGAAGAAATATATGAACATTATAGTGTTCATCCTTTGCATTCCAAGGAAGTCATGGGGAATGCTATTGAGTTGTTTCAAATGAAACAAGCCAAAGGGAGTCCCATTAGTGTTTGGGAGGAAAGTTTGGAAGCTCGGTGTTTCCCACAGCTTTTTCCAACAGGTCAGGGAGGAAGATATGATGAGCGACCTCATCAAATTCCTGCTTCTGAATACCGGACTTTGCGATTGTATGCAGGAGATGCTAGGTTTCGACAATGTATTCCCTATTTGTTTCATCTCCTGTTTGAAAGCGATCTGTCTGGACTGTCATATGCAGTGAACCACATCTTGAAAAGTGGTATACACATGCAAAACATCTCGGCAAGTGACTTTATGGATAAAGTCAATGTCCAAGACAGTATTTTGGATTGTCACCTGATTAATCTCATGGCGTGTCAGCGTGGTACTAATGAGTACTGGTACCGTCGCCATGGTGATTTAAAATGTATGCTGAGGAACTTAGGAAGTCCCACATGGTTCCTCACTCTGAGCTGTGCCGAGTATGGCTGGGAAGACTTACTTGAATTTCTACGAGAGGCAAATGGAAACATTCAAAACATCGAATTCAAGACACCCGGAGAACTGTGCTCTTTGGATCCAGTCAATGTATGCAGGTACTTCAATCATAGATTTGAAGCTATGATGTCTTTCATCATGAATAAGAAGAATCCACCTCTTGGAGAGGTGTTGGATTTCTTCTGGAGAAAGGAGTACCAAGCAAGAGGTGCTCCTCATATACATATGCTGCTGTGGATCAAGGATGCACCTAAATTTGGAACAGATCCAGAAGACTCAGTGATGAGTTTCATACAACAGTATTCTACGTGTGCTGTTCCAAACGCAAAGGAGAAGAAAAGCCTAAGAGAAAAAGTTCTACGTTTCCAAAGCCATCGTTGTGGAAAGTACTGTCGTCGTAAATTCCGAAACAAGGACAAGTTCTACACCAAATGTCGTTTCGGCTTTCCACGACCGGTGATTTCTAAAGGAAGAGTAAACAGTTTGATGTCTTCGCTGCGACATAATGTGATGAAGAAATCACCTAAAAACACATACAATTTGAAGAGGAACGAAGAGTCCAAGTACATCAACGACTACAACCCAGTGATTTTGTCCATGTGGAATGCTAACATGGATATACAGTTTGTGGCTGATAACTGTATGGCTGTGGCTCGGTATGTGACATCTTACATCACCAAAAAAGAAAAGACAGAATTGAAGGATATGTGGGAGGACATTTCCCATGAAAAGAGCCTCAGTAAGAAGTTGTACAGTTTCAGTCTGAAGATGTTGTCGCATCGAGAAATCGGAGCTTACGAATGTTCTGACTGGTTGTCTTCAGCAAGTCTCTATGCCAAATCTAGGAGTATCGTTTGGGCGAGTCTTGGTCTTGCTGCAACGCGTAATCGAGTTCTGAAACCTGTGCGGGAAATTGAGTATTTGGCGGAAAAGGAGCCAAACAGTACCGACATTTTGAAGACCAACATGTTGGATACATATTATCCAAATCGAAGCAGTCACCTCGAGAATGTTTGTCGGTATGAGGTTCTACAAAATTACATATTCAAGAGGAACATCAAAGAAGATACTGAGAAAGGAGTGTATGCTGTAATTGGAAGTGAGGGATGTCTGGTCAAGCAAAGAAAATGCCACTTGGTAAACCATCGAAAATTGAGTGGCGAATCTCCTGAAAAAAAGGAGTTTTTCTATTTAGCACTTTTGCAACTTTTCAAGCCTTGGCGTGCAGAAGAGGAACTGCTTGGAGATTTCCTCTGTTATGAAGACTCTTTCACTGCCGCCAAGGAGACCATAGAATGTCCTGCTTTTCCCAAATATGTAGAAATGTTGAATGCGGAAATCGAGCAGGAAGCAACGATTGCAGCCAAGATTGCCAGAGACAGTTCTCAGGATCCACTAGGAGGACCTGTTATCGAAAATGAAGCTGCCACTGCTATGAATGAAGTGGAAAGAGCCATGGCACATGCTCAGGAGGATGCGGTTAACTTAGAAGACTTGGAAAGACAACTCAACGTTGAGCAGAGGAAAATATATGACGAAGTTACCAAGCAAATTGATCATGGATTAAGTCATGAGAAGAAAGAGTGCTCATGTACGTCGTTGAAGCCTGTCCGACTGTACGTGAGTGGAGAAGCGGGAACTGGAAAAAGTTTCCTCATTAAAGCAATTTCATGTTATTTGCAGGAAAGGACTGAGTCATCGCTGTCTTGTGTTGTCACCGCTCCAACTGGACTGGCAGAACATAACATTAAAGGGATTACTTTACATCGTTTACTGATGCTGCCAGTGGAGCATGACAACAAATTACAATATCACAAGCTATCTGGAGATGCTTGTTGTGACGTTTCAAGAGTCTTGAGGAAAATGAAACTTCTTATCATTGACGAAGTAAGCATGGTTTCCAATGTCATGCTTGCCTTTGTGCATTTGAGAATGCAAGAAGTTCTCAAAACAGAGTATGATGTGTTATTTGGTGGCAAACACATCATTGTTTTCGGAGATCTTCTGCAGATGACACCAGTGAAAGGACAACCTGTGTTCAAAATGCTCACGCATGAAGATACCAGGAAGTGCCTAGGGAGCATTGGCAACGTCAATATATGGTTAAACTTCAATTATGCTGAACTGCATGAAAATATGCGTCAGGCGAAGGATGAAGTTTACAAGAATATTCTACAAGATGTTAGAATTGGAAAAGTGACCGAGCATGGGAAAGAAGCTTTACATGCACGATTACTGTCAAATTTATATCCAGAACAAGATGTTGTGCCTGAGAATATTTTTCAGAAAATTACTGAGAAGAAATCTGCAATATGTTTGATGCCAACTCTTGCAGAATGTGCCATCTTCAACAACAAAATGTTGCATTTAGAAAACCAAGAGATTGTGAAACTGGAAGCTATTGACAGAGTAGAGCATATGGGATCAACAATTATTTTGTCTGAGAATTTGAAATCAAAATTGGATTCATTAGAGAAGACTATATCTAAAACTGCAGGTTTTGAAAAGACTCTGAATGTGTGCTTAAACTGCCGTATAATTTTAAGAAGGAATTTACATGTTGAAAGAGGTCTGGTAAATGGATCAATGGGTAATGTTGTTGATTTTGTGAAATACAGAAATAGAGATGGAATTGAATTTTTAAAAATTAAATTTGATGGCATTGAGGAAGTACAGCTAATTGGTCGTTGTTCTGCTAGATTTTTGCTTGTAAAAGACTTATATGTTCGCCGTAAGCAGTTTCCTGTTTGCTTGTCATATGCGGTGACAATCCATAAATCGCAAGGTTTAAGTGTAGACAGTGCATTGGTGAATATTGGCAGTTCTGTGTTCAAGGAGGGTATGGCATATGTGGCATTGTCACGAGTTAGAACTTTATCAGGATTGTACTTGATTGAGTGTGATGTCACAAACATTTGTGCGGATCTAGATTGTGTTAAGGAATACAATAGGTTAAGTAGAGAGTATGCGCCACATTTGCCTCAATATCCTTTGTTTGAGAAACGTGTGGTAGGCCGGAAACGAAGAAATGTGACCAATAGTAGAGAGGTTGTAGCAAAAAGACGAAAAGTCGATGAACCTGAAATTATAAGCAGAAAGAAAAAGGATTCTGTTGAAGATGTTGTTGGTTTATAATTTGAAAACAGTTCTGGTGTCAACTGCTATGCTAATGTAGTGGTTAATGTTTTGTTTTCTCTAGAAAATGTAAAAGAAGAGATTGTGGTCAATTCGGATCAAAGATTTTGCAGTTTGTTGAATTCTGTGTTAGAGAAATGTAGCACTGATAGAACAAAAATAGAAAGTGTGTCTGAAATTCGAAATCTGTTAGACAGATGTTCAGGTCAAACACAATTCTCTCAAAATATTCAGCAAGATTGTCAGGAGTTTTTAATGTATATGCTTGATGTATTGCATGCTGAAGGTGTAGATGTAGATCACCTGTTTGGGCTTTCTTATCAATGGCAGCATGACTGCGAGAACTGTAGGGTATCAAGTACTACTAGTGTAGACTCAGAAAGATTTATATATTTAACTTTGCCAGACAGTAAATCAGTGTCGTTTAATAAGCTAGTAAAAGCAGCTGATCACAACATGGAGTGTAGCCAATGTAAGTCTGCAATGCTGTCCACATTATTTATACGAACATATTGCCAGTATGTCATTTTAATGTTCCAACGATGTAGGCCTGATGGAACAAAATTGACAACTTTAATAAAAAAATTTGTGGCTTCACAGTTGTCAATATCAGGAAGGACTTTTGTAACTGCAGCAATTATATATCATGACGGTCCTTCAATAACATCAGGACATTACACAGCTTATTTAAAGTCTAGAAATGGCTGGTCATTCTGCAACGATTCTGTTTTAACTTTCAAAAAAAAATTGCCGTATGACCTTAAAAATTCTTACCTGGTGTTTTTAAAACCAACATTTTAGGGAAAGAATCTCGGGATGTGCTCTGAGGAATTTCAAGAGGTTCTAATGGCTCCTACACGATTTGGCCTTGAGGATAAGTGTAGTACAGAGACATAACTTCTTACCACAACACTTGACGTCATGGAAAAATAACTGCACTTTGAATGAGTTCAGAAAAACTGTTTCTTTTTATAAGCTAATTGAAGCAGCCAATCAAAACATGGAGTAGAGGGAATGTAAGTCTGCAATGCTGTCTACTGTTTTATATTGCTTTGTGATTAAAAGTGATGTACAGAATTAAATAATTGTAGTAGTCATAGAGGTAGTGTAAGTCTGCTTCATAGTAAGAAGTATCAGTGTCATAGGAAATGTAGAACCTGAGTGAGCAAGAAGGGTAAGATATTACTAGTCCAGGATTGTGAAAATGATCTTCAACATTTTAATTCTGAAAGTTGCGGAAATACAAAATGACGGGATTGGCTTACAAGAATTCCAAGAGTTATAAATGGCTCTAACATGATTTGGCCTTGTGGAAACGTGTGGTAGAGAGCGAGAAGTCATTTATTGTATGTAACATATTTTTCAAAACGATGGAGGTTTTCTTTCAGAAAGTGGCGGGCTGAAAGTAATAACAGCACAACAGAGTGTAAGCTGTTCATAGGACATCCTTCGACGTCATGGAAAGTAAGTTAATTTTAAGGAGTTCTGAATTCTGATTTGTTATGTTGTATGGGTTTTTTAAACACAATCATTTTGATTGTGTTTTTTTTTCCCCGCTGTTATATAATGAATACCTTCAAGTCACTGTTTTTAGTGAAATTTGACACATTCTGAGAACAGCAAAAATAAACCATTTAACATGTATAATTAATTCTGTACTGTTTGCATTTATGATGTACATTTAGAACTGTGTATGAGGCATGGAGAAGGAGAGGCTTCTGTAAGTGTCAAAGTTGTTGCATACAGTGCTCACATTCTACGTAGTCTTTCATATGATAGACTACATTTCCACAATGAGATACCTAAGCAAAGGAAACACAGGTGATATGATTGTGGAATGAGCAAAAAAAATTGCACGTTTTTCAATTATATTACCTGTGTTTCCTAACATTACACATCACATTGTGTAGATGAGGTTTAGGCCTGTTGCAGGAGACAGAGGAGGTCTGACATTTGTTCAAGAGTGCAGTGGACATGACTCACTTCGTTGGTAGGCCTGCACATGTATTATCTCCTCTGTATTCTTCAACAAATCTAAATTTCATCTGCAACCCTGAGTAGGACTTACCTGAAACAAATCTGTGGATAGGTTACACCTTATCGGCATCTTGAAACAATCATTTAAAATGTTAGGGTCAGATTTATGATGGCCGTGCGCCTCTTTTGCGCCGCTGTGGGTCACTTTTGTGTAAAAGATGCACCATGTTGCAAGATAGGTTTCAGTTCATCTCCAGCAAGATACCATCAGTTTAAAATGTATATAATTGGCACTGTGTAGGGGGCATGCAGAAGCTGAAGCTTTTGTAAGTGTCAAAGTTGTTGCATGCAGTGCTGCACTTCTGGGTACTGTTTCATATGCTGGACTACATCTGCACAATGAGATACCTAAGCAAAGGAAACACAAGTGATGTGATTGTGAAATGAGCAAAAGAAATTGCACGTTTTTCAATTACATCACCTGTGTTTCCTAAGTTTACGAATGACATTGTGCAGATGAAGTTTAGGTCTGTCCACGGACACAGAAGAGGTCTGGCCTTTGTTCAAGAGTGAAGTGGACATGACTTACTTCATTGGTAGACCTTCACATGTATTATGTCCTCTGTTCTCTTCAACAACTCGAAATTTCATTTGGAACCCTGAGTAGGCCTCACCTTAAACAAACCTCTGGAGAGGCCACACCTTATCGTCATCCTGAATTAATCATTTAAAATGCTAGGGACAGATTTATGATAGGTGTATGCCTCTTTTGCGCCACTGTGCGTCACTTTTGTGACGCAGTGGCGGTGCAAAAGATTTGCTATGTGGCGACAAAATTACAAATTGATGCATCTAGGCAGATGTGTCATGTTGTAAAAAACCTGTGCCACATGAAACCGATGCAGCAGTGATGCGAAAGATGCACCATGTTGCAAGACAGGCCTCACTTCATCTCCAACAAGATAAGAAGCTGAGTCTCCTGTAAATGTCAAAATTGTTGTATACACTGCTCAACTTCTGTGTACTCTTTGATATGCTAGACTCAATCTGCACTATGAGGTACCTGGCAAAGGAAACACAGGTGATGTAATTGTAAAATGAGGAAAAGAAACTCCACATTTTTCAATTACATCACCAGTGTTTACTAAGTTTACGAATGACATTGTGCAGATGAAGTTTAGCTCTGTCCACGGACACAAAAGAGGTCTGGCCTTTGTTCAAGAGTGAAGTGGACATGACTTACTTCATTGGTAGGCTTTCACATGTATTATCTCCTCTGTATTCTAAAACAAGCGTAAATTTGATCTGCAACCCTGAGTAGGCCTCACCTTAAACAAACCTCTGGAGAGGACACACCTTATCGTCATCCTGAATTAATCATTTAAAATGTTAGGGACAGATTTATGATAGGTGTATGCCTCTTTTGCGCCACTGTACGTCACTTTTGTGACGCAGTGGCGGTGGAAAAGATTTGCTATGAGGCGACAAAATTACAAATTGATGCATCTAGGCAGATGTGTCATGCTGTAAAAAACCCGTGCCACATGAAACCGATGCAGCAGTGATGCGAAAGATGCACCATGTTGCAAGACAGGCCTCACTTCATCTCCAACAAGATAAGAAGCTGAGTCTTCTGTAAATGTCAAAATTGTTGTATACACTGCTCAACTTATGTGTACTCTTTGATATGCTAGACTCCATCTGCACTATGAGGTACCTAAGCAAAGGAAACACAGGTGATGTGATTGTGAAATGAGGAAAAGAAACTCCACATTTTTCAATTACATCACCTGTGTTTCCTAAGTTTACGAATGACATTGTGCAGATGAAGTTTAGGTCTGTCCACGGACACAGAAGAGGTCTGGCGTTTGTTCAAGAGTAAAGTGGACATGACTTACTTCATTGGTAGACCTTCACATGTATTATGTCCTCTGTTCTCTTCAACAACTCGAAATTTCATTTGGAACCCTGAGTAGTCAAGTCAAGTCAAGTCAAGTGATTTATATAGCGCGCTACATACCCATAGGGTCTCAAGGCGCTTGAGGAAGGGTGGGGAATTACTTGTCGAATATCCAAGTTTTAAGTTGCTTTCTGAATGCTAGGTGGTTCTGAGTAAGGCGAAGGTGAGTGGGAAGTGAGTTCCAGGTTTTAGCTGCAAGGTAGGAGAAGGATCTACCTCCCATGGTGGTTTTGTTGATGCGAGGTACAGTGGCAAGGGCTTGGTTGGAGGATCGAAGCTGACGGGAGGGGGTGTAGAAGGACAGTCGTGTGTTGAGGCATTCGGGTCCAAGTTCGTAAAGTGCTTTGTGTGCGTGGGTTAGGAGGCGGAAAGTGATCCTCTTATTTACGGGGAGCCAGTGGAGGTTTTTCAGGTGACCAGAGATGTGTTCTTTGCGCGGGATGTCTAGTATGAGCCTGGCTGAAGCGTTCTGGATGCGTTGGAGTTTTTTCTGGAGTTTGGCGGTGGTACCGGCGTATAGGGTGTTTCCGTAGTCCAAGCGGCTCATGACCAGTGCGTGAGTGACCGTTTTTCTAGTTTCGGTGGGGATCCAGCGAAATGTTTTTTTAAGCATGCGAAGAATGTTGAAGCAGGATGATGAAACGGCGTTGACTTGTCTGGTCATCGAGAGTGAGGAGTCCAGGATGATGCCCAGGTTTCGTGCGTGGTCCGTCGGGATGGGTGCTTTTCCAAGGGCCTCTGGCCACCAAGAGTCGTCCCAGGCGGAGGGGGAGGTGCCTAAGATGAGGACTTCTGTTTTGTCTGAGTTCAGTTCAGACGGCTGTGTTTCATCCACTCGGCTACTTCTTTCATTCCTTCGTGTAAGTTGGTTTTGGCGGTGTTAGGGTCTTTGGTGAGTGAGAGGATCAGTTGAGTGTCGTCAGCGTAGGAGATGATGTTGAGATTGTGTTGGCGAGCGATGGCCGCAAGAGGGCTCATGTTAACGTTGAAGAGGGTGGGGCTGAGTGACGATCCTTGTGGCACGCCGCGGATGACTTCAGAAGCCTCTGACTTGAATGGTGGGAGGCGGACTCTCTGGGTTCTTCCGGTGAGGAACGAGGTGATCCATTCCAATGCTTTTCCTTGGATTCCGACGTTGCTGAGGCGCTGTAGAAGGGTGCTATGACAGACTGTGTCGAAGGCAGCGGAGAGGTCGAGGAGGATGAGGGCGACTGTGTCTCCATTGTCCAGTAGAGTTCGAATGTCGTCTGTTGCTGCGATAAGTGCGGTCTCAGTGCTGTGTTTGGCTCGGAAGCCGGCTTGTGAGGAGTCGAGGGATTTGTTGGTTTCGAGGAAGGTGGCGAGCTGGATGTTGACAGCTTTTTCGATGACTTTGGCCGGGAATGGAAGAAGCGAGATGGGGCGGTAGTTTTTGAGTTCGGTGGGGTCAGCTGTGGGTTTTTTCAGAAGGGCGCTGAGTTCAGCGTGTTTCCAGCTTTCCGGGAAGGTGGCGGAGTTGAGGGAGCAGTTGATGACATCTCGGAGGTGTGGTGCTATGATGGAGTCTGCTTTGTTGAAGATGTGGTGAGGGCATGGGTCAGTTGGGGATCCTGAGTGGATGGAGTTCATCAGGCGGATGGTGTCCTCAGTGGAGATTGGGTTCCAGTCGTTAAGGATGTTCAAGGGGGGTGAAGGTCCTGCAGCAGGTTGGGTGGGTTGGTCTCCGGGTTGGTTGTCGAAGCTGTTGTGGATGTCTGCTATTTTGTTGTGGAAGAATGAAGCTAGGGAGTCGCAGAGGGCTTGGGAGGGGGTGATGTCGTTGGAGTTGGCTGATGGGTTGGTAAATTCTTTGACGATGTTGAATAATTCCTTGCTGTTGTGGGCGTTGTTATCTAGTCGGTCTTTGAAAGCGGTTTTCTTGGCAGACCGGATTAGTTGGTGGTGTATGCGGGTGGCGTTTTTGAAGGCGTCCCTGGTGCTGGTGTTTGGGTCTTTTTTCCAGGCCTTCTCGAGGGAGCGACAGAGTTTCTTCGATTTCTTAAGATCATCGTTAAACCAGGAGGCGTTTTTGCAGCCTAGTTTGATTTGACGTTTTTTCAACGGTGCTAGGATGTCGGTGCTGTTGGATAGCCATTGGGTGAGGTTAATGGCTGCTTGGTCGGGGTTTGAGGAGTGGGCGGGGGGGTTAAGAAGAAGCGATGAGGAGATCTGGTCGATGGTGATTTTGTTCCAGTTTCTTCGTAGGGTGGGTTGAGGGTGGTTGTGGATTGTGGTCTTGTTGTAGATAAAGTGAACGCAGCTGTGGTCCGTCCAATGAAGAGCTGTGGTGTGACTGAATGAAACATGTTTGCTGGAGGTGAAGATGGGGTCGAGTGTGTGACCTGCAATGTGGGTGGGGGTAGTGACAAGTTGTTTGAGTCCGAGGTTGGCGAGATTGTCCAGAAGGGTGGTGGCGCTGCTGTCATTGCTCTTTTCCAGGTGAAAATTGAGGTCTCCCAATAGAATGTAGTCCTCGGAGGGGAGGGCGTGTGGGGTGATAAAATTCAGTGATGTCGTCACTGAATTGTGCACGGGGTCCTGGAGGCCGGTAGAGGAGGGTGCCCCTGAGTGTGGTCTTAGGGTCAGTGTGGATCTGGAAGTGGAGGTGTTCGGCGCTGGCAAGGTTGGCGTCTGAGCTGGTTGAGATGCAGATGGAGTTCTTATGGACGATAGCGATGCCTCCTCCTGTTTGCTTGATGCGGTCCTTACGGATGATCTTGTATCCTTCCGGGATGGCAATGGTGATGTCTGGGGCTGAAGAGGCATTCATCCAAGTTTCTGTTAGGAAGGCGACGTCCGGTGAGATGGTGTCTAGTAAATTCCAGAGGTCGATGGTGTGTCTGTGGACCGAGCGGGTGTTGAGCAGGATGCATTTTAGGTGGTTGGTGTCAGGTCTCTGTTTGGTGTTGGTGGAAGAGGAGTTGGTTTTGGTGCCGTCGAACTTGCAGGAGTTGCAAGAGAAGGGTCCATGGGTGTGTCCAGGAGCGGCTTGGACGCAGTTGGGGGTATGGCCGGGGTTAAGGGCTAGGGGGGTGGTGGCATCGTAAGTGATGCGAGTGGGCTGGGCATTACGGGAACCAGGGGGTCTGGCGCTGGGCGCGGTCCAGGCGCGGACGGGCGTAGACGGGCTTACCTTTGGCGCACCTTCGGCGCGGCTGTAGCGCGTGGACGCTGCACGTGTGGACATCCGACATAAATGGAGAGTGGGGGGGGCGGAGCGAGGGAGGGGCGGCTGGGAGGCGGGAGGCGGGCTGGATGTGCTGCTTCAGGCACAACAAACAAAATGGTGGGGCAACACGAAACTGAGCCTGGGCGAGGTTGGGGCACAGGGAGGAGGGACGCTGAGGGCAATGGCACCGGCACAAACACAAAATAATACGTCAATTCCCAAGCAAACACCAATACAATCTGCGCGCTAGCTGCAAATGCAGAACCAGAAGATTACAGATGACACAAAGTGCACGCTAGCAGAATGTTATTTAAATACCCAAAAGTGCACGTTTTCAAGGCGCCAGCAGTGGCAAGCAAAACAAAGCGGCAAAAGCAGGCAGGCGTATAGCGCTACGATACCGATTTTCAGCTCAGCAAAGCGCTATGGCAGTCAGGCAGGGGCAATTGGAGCGACCGCTTCCTGCGGAGTAGGAGAGGTCACAGGGGATCAGCAGGCAAGCGAGCCTTCTCAGTCCGTGGGAGGGAGGGGCGGCTGGGAGGCGGGAGGCGGGCTGGATGTGCTGCTTCAGGCACAACAAACAAAATGGTGGGGCAAAACGAAACTGAGCCTGGGCGAGGTTGGGGCACAGGGAGGAGGGACGCTGAGGGCAATGGCACCGGCACAAACACAAAATAATACTTCAATTCCCAAGCAAACACCAATACAATCTGCGCGCTAGCTGCAAATGCAGAACCAGAAGATTACAGATGACACGAAGTGCACGCTAGCAGAATGTTATTTAAATACCCAAAAGTGCACGTTTTCAAGGCGCCAGCAGTGGCAAGCAAAACAAAGCGGCAAAAGCAGGCAGGCGTATAGCGCTACGATTCCGATTTTCAGCTCAGCAAAGCGCTATGGCAGTCAGGCAGGGGCAATTGGAGCGACCGCTTCCTGCGGAGTAGGAGAGGTCACAGGGGATCAGCAGGCAAGCAAGCCTTCTCAGTCCGTGGGAGGGAGGGGGGGCTGGGAGGCGGGAGGCGGGCTGGATGTGCTGCTTCAGGCACAACAAACAAAATGGTGGGGCAAAACGAAACTGAGCCTGGGCGAGGTTGGGGCACAGGGAGGAGGGACGCTGAGGGCAATGGCACCGGCACAAACACAAAATAATACTTCAATTCCCAAGCAAACACCAATACAATCTGCGCGCTAGCTGCAAATGCAGAACCAGAAGATTACAGATGACACGAAGTGCACGCTAGCAGAATGTTATTTAAATACCCAAAAGTGCACGTTTTCAAGGCGCCAGCAGTGGCAAGCAAAACAAAGCGGCAAAAGCAGGCAGGCGTATAGCGCTACGATACCGATTTTCAGCTCAGCAAAGCGCTATGGCAGTCAGGCAGGGGCAATTGGAGCGACCGCTTCCTGCGGAGGAGTAGGAGTAGGCCTCACCTCAAACAAACCTCTGGATAGGACACATCTTATTGGCATCCTGAAACAATCATTTAAAATGTTAGTGTCTTGCGACACTTTTGTGAGACAACAGCAGTGCAAAAGATGCACCAAGTTTTAAGATAGGCCTCCCTTCATCTGCATCAAGATACTGTTAGTTTAAAATGTATATCTTTAGGACTGTGTAGGGGGCCTGGAGAAGCAGAAGCTTCTGTAAGTGTCAAAGTTGTTGAAAAACTGTTTGTCCTTCAATCTTTTCCATTGTCTTTTCTAATTTTTAAAAACATGTTTTAATATTTTTCAAATGTTTGTTCTCTCTTTCACAGATTGAAAGTATAAAAATAAAAAGTGAGTAAGTTAACGACAATTATAAGGTAAATGTTTTGTACTCTTTTCGTTACATTTCTATCACATTCACCTACTATTAGTTCCCCAGCTTCATTTCTTTAACCCTCAGTTTCCTGCCTTTGCTACTTCCCTCATTCCTTTCTCTATTACCTACTTACTCTACTCCTTCCACTCCTTTTCTCAGTCCCTCTCTTCTCATAGTTCCTCACTCTTGTTCACTCACTCCGTCTCTATTACTCTTAGTGTCTTTGACTGATCACTCTTTCACTACTTGTTCATTATGCTTTCTCTGTGTAGTTGAAGCACACTAAGGGGCATATTATGAACACAGCCAATAAAATTATTGCTGTTTTTATTGGCAGAAAACTGCTGCTAAAGTGGTTTTAGCGGCAGTTTTCTGCCGCAAAAGCGGCTTTAGCGACACATTTCTGCCGATAAAAGCTGCAAAACTTTTATTGCCTATGTTGATGATATGGCCCTATGTTATTTACATTTCTTTGCTGTTTCAATTATTCTTTTTGTGTTACTTCTTCTTTTCTGTTTTCTGTTTTTTCTCTCTGTTATTCCACATGTTTTAATCTTATTTTGAACATTCACTCACATTCTCCAAGAAAATCTTCTTTGTTATTCTTCTACTCTCCTTTTTTTCTTTCACTTCCTTATCTATTTTGTTTTTCACAATTATATCCTCTTCCCTCTTTTCTTCGGTAAATAAATCTATTAAACAGTATCTCTGGTTTAGACCCTATAGCTGTCTTTCTTTTAACATTTCTCTCTGTTTACTTCCCTTATACTTACTCTTCTTTTTTTTTTTTTTTAAATGTTTGGGTTCGCTCCCGGTTCGCGTACCGGCGAGCGAACCAGGAAGCGAACCAAAAGAAATACAGCTTGCCAGAGTGCTAAACATTCTAGCAATTTTTTTTTAAAGGGGAGGTAGTTCTGAAAAGAACTTTTTTTTTAATGTTTTTGTTGTTTTATATATTTTTTTCTTTCAGAACATTTTTTGTTTTTTTTGTATTTTTTGAACAGTTTTATGTTTTTTTGTTTTTTTTGGAGGGGAAACAACAAAAAACAGGCATTGGAAAGGGCTCAACAGGAGCAAAAAAAAATTTTACTTTCTGGGGCGTTTAGAGCACTTGTGGTTTTCAAATGCTCTGTTGATTAAGTTAATGCTCATATTGGCACATGAGAGTAATGCACCGCAATATAAACAGGTAAACTTCATATGGACAAAGTTGTCCTGAATGTTTGGCACGGTTTCCCGTGCCTCTGGCCCTGACAAAGTTATCTGTGTTGATGTCATGGCCACAGGAGTTGGAGGATTGTCCTGCAGGTCACGCATCTCTGCCCGGCTGTAGTTTAGTGGATGCCACCTCACCATGTGACGGTGCATGGTGCAGTTGCCGAAGCTATACTTCTTTAAGGTGCCTCTAGATAAGTCCTCTTTACATATCAGGCACGTCACATATCGAGCATTAACTTTTTTCTGCCCTTCAGGGATTGAACAAAACTGCCAAATGAAACTAGTTTTCCGATGAGAAACCCGGGGCTCCTCTTGTAAAAACTGTGGTGCCTGTATCTCTTCTTCCTCTTGTTCATCCTCTTCCTCCTCTGTGTTGCTAATGAACTGTGGAGGTGGTCCTCTCTTCCCATGAGGAGGTGGTGGTGGTGGTGGGGGTGCACCAGCTGAAGCTACCAATGAAGCCATTGCTCAGTGATCACAAAAGCTCTTACTCTCACAAAGATGAAAGTCAGAGTGAGGAAAGAAGGAGGGGTTTTCATCATTTTGGAAAAAAAATAGGTCTAAACCAATGAAAAGTGTTATTTTTAGATCACATGACCTAGCCTTACATCATTAGGAAACCAAAAGTGAAATGAACCAATGAAAAGTTTTATTAACAAGTCACATGACCTGTTACGCTTATGTTACGCGCTGCGGAACGTGCCCCGGATCGCTTCCGGGGAGCTGCGCTTCGCGCCTCGGTTCGCGCTCCGGAGCACTTCCGGGTGCGCTAACGCGGCGCGTCATAAGACGCATTACGCGACAACGTGATACGTCGCGCTTCCGCGACGCGTCACGATGTTGATTTCTAACGCGGCAGTTGCGCAAACGGAACGTTTACTGGTTCGCGGACCGGGTCGCGGCACCAAATTAAGCTAACGGGAAGCTTCCCGGTTCGCGAACCGGGAGCGAACCAAAGCATAATAATAAAAAAAAATATTAATAAACATATAAAATACATTTTTTGATTTAAAGAAAAATACATTTTACAGCTATAGATATTAGCTTTTAAAAAACCAATGAAATTCACTGAAAAAACCATAGGTTATAGACCATATATAGTTAGGAATTAGCATTTACAAAACCTTGAAAATTCACTGAAAAAACCATAGGTTATAGACCATATATAGTTAGGAATTAGCATTTAAAAAACCTTTTTTACTCACACAAAACCATTGAAATTCCATATATAGTTAGTTGTACTAACTATATATCGCGCACCCGCAATCCACTGCTGATCATGTCACATATTACATCATTCATGACATGGTCAGTGACATCACTGATGACATCACTGATGACATCTCAAATGACATCACTGATGACATCACTGATGACAACATCCAGTGACTGTATGTTTCTGTAAAGTTAAAATATGTCTTACATATTGAAGAATGAGTGGATGTATAAGTGTCTGGATGAAGGATTTATTAGGTGCATGATTGACTGTATGAGTGAGTGAATAAATGTGTGTCACTGAGTGCATGAGTTAGTGAATAAACTGTCTTAATTTGTGCATCATTATGTCTGTTGTTCTGTAAACTGCTGCATGTGTTGATCAGTAGCTATATGAGTAAGTATATGGGTTATTGATTGGTTGCCCAAGTATTTGTATGGGAGACTGAGTGTGTGTGTGTGGGTGGCTGGGAGGTGTATGACTCTGTGCATAGATGTGTTAGCAGTTAATTTCAATAGATGTATGGGTTCAAAAGTGCATGTGGAAACACCTGTATGGGCGGTTGACTGAGTGCATTGGTGAGTGAATGGATATCTCAGTGCTACATGTCAAAGTAAGTACATATGTAAAACACAGTACATTTGACAGTTGACATATATAAATAACTGTGCATAAGAGCCAGTGAATGTGTGAGTGGCTGTATGGATCATTGTGTACTTGTATCAGGCATTGTAAAAGAGAGTAAATATGTGTTAGTATATGTTTGAATAAGTAAGGTGTGTATAACTGTATAGTTGAGGAAATGGAGGTGTGATTGATTCTTTGCATGACTGACTAAGTGTCTGAGTAACTCCATGGATGAGTGACAGTCTGTGAGTGTCTGTTTACACTGAGTGTATCTAAGGTTATATTAGAGTCTGAAGAGGTTCATCGTATTATCACATGAATGATGTCATCAGTGATGTGATCAGTAATGTCAAATGAGATGTCATCAGTGATGTCATCAGTGATGTCATTTGAGATGTCATCAGTGATGTCATCAGTGATGTCATTTGAGATGTCATCAGTGATGTCATCAGTGATGTCATTTGAGATGTCATCAGTGATGTCATCAGTGATGTCACTGACCATGTCATGAATGATGTAATATGTGACATGATCAGCAGTGGATTGCGGGTGCGCGATATATAGTTAGTACAACTAACTATATATGGAATTTCAATGGTTTTGTGTGAGTAAAAAAAGGTTTTTTAAATGCTAATTCCTAACTATATATGGTCTATAACCTATGGTTTTTTCAGTGAATTTTCAAGGTTTTGTAAATGCTAATTCCTAACTATATATGGTCTATAACCTATGGTTTTTTCAGTGAAAATATATATATATATATATATATATATATATATATATATATATATATTACCTACTGGCGGTCGCCAGTAGGTATATATAGTTAGGATTTTTTCTCTATGGTTTTTTTGAAAATTCTATGTCTAATAACTTTGGCGTTTGTGGACGGAATTGGCTGAAATTTTCAGGAAAATGGCACATTTTGTTTCTGAGCAGCCCCTGAAAATTGGGGGGGGGTTCGTCCAGGGGGGGTCGAGAAAAAATGGGGGTCCCAAAACGTGTTTTTAACATTGAGTTTTCCATAGGGCGGTTGGCCTCACTTTTAGCCCGAACGGCTGAATGGATTTGCACGAAACTTGGCAAAATTGTAGGGACTGGTAGCCCGATGTGCCTTTTGTAGGTCTCAATATATGTGCTACAGTGGATTTTGAGAAATTAACGTTTAAAAAAAGATATATATCTGTAACAGCGGACCGGGCAGCGCTCCAGGACGCGTACTTTTCGCGCAACGGAGCTTTGTGAAGCGAAGCTGATTGGTTCTCCGGCGTCTGTCAACATTCCAAACAGTCCGTAGCGGCCGCCATCTTGTCTCTCGGTAGGATCGAGAGACAAGAGGAGGCCAAAGCGAAGGGGCAAATGACCATAAGGGGGAATAGTAGATCCTCGCTGACCCCCTAGGTTTGATGTGGAGGTTTTAAAAGGGCCCCGCGGGGCAAAAAAAAATAATAATAATAATAATCGAACGGCTGAATGGATTTGCACGAAACTTGGCAAAATTGTAGGGACTGGTAGCCCGATGTGCCTTTGCTAGGTCTCAATATATGTGCTTCAGTGGATTTTGAGAAATTAACGTTCAAAAAAAGATATATATCTGTAACAGCGCACCGCTTCGCGTACTTTTCGCGTTACGGAGCTTTGCGAAGCGAAGCTGATTGGCTCTCCGGTGTCTGTAAACATTCCAAACAGTCCGTAGCGGCCGCCATCTTGTCTCTCAGTAGGATCGAGAGACAAGAGGAGGCCAAAGCGAAGGGGCAAATGACCATAAGGGGGCATAGTAGATCCTCGCTGACCCCCTAGGTTTGATGTGGAGGTTTTAAAAGGGCCCCGCGGGGCAAAAAAAAAAAATAATAATAATAATCGAACGGCTGAATGGATTTGCACGAAACTTGGTAAAATATTAGGGACTGGTAGCCCGATGTGCCTTTGCTAGGTCTCAATATATGTGCTTCAGTGCATTTTGAGAAATTAACGTTCAAAAACAAGATATATATCTGTAACAGCGCTCCGCTTAGATAAAATTATATCTGTATTACCTAGCTGTTGCTAACACCAGTTAGCGACGGCTAGTAGGAGATAGCGACCATCTTGGGCCCCACTTTGCATGTGAGTGATATTTATCACTAATGACATGCAAAGTGGGCATGCCAAGATGTTAGCGACTGGAAACAGTCGCTAACATCGCTATCTCCTATTATCAACTTTTGGAAATATTCGAGATAAGCGCGAATATCTCCAAAAAGTAACAGCTGCCCTGAGCAGTTCTTAGCCATGTTATCCAATGGGAGGTGGATAACATGGCTAAGAGCATTAGCTCGGTAATGCATGAATATCGCTGAGTTTTCAGCGATATTAATGCATTGCGGTCGTTTTTTATCGTATTTGCGATAAACCTTGATAATAGCAAGGTTTATCTGCGATAATTTCTGACGGTAAAAAAATCATTGCAATGCATCGTTAGGGATAAATATCGCTTAACTTTGGTAATATGCCCCAACGTCTGTTAACGTTCGATTCGAAGGAAATCAGGAAGTGTTGAAAAACATTGTGTGCGCCATCTTGTCTTTTTTCAAATGCCACACTTTTGTCGTGCACGGCAGCCATTTTAGATGCCTTGACCAGACCCACTCTGTGCACGCTGTCGATCCTTAGCATGGCTCCCCACCCTCGCAAGCATCTCACCCAGGCAGTGGTCACCCCCGCTCTCTGTCTTATGCATGGGTAATAAACCTCCCCCCATCTGCGCTGCTCTTCCCTGAGAATCACACCCTGTGCCCGCCCGACACCTCCCTTTCGCCCTATTCACTACCGCACCCTCTGACACTCCTTTTCCTCTGTGTCCGATTGTCCAGGCCGGTCCTAGGCTATCAGCTAGCCCTGCAGATGTAGTTTATGGCCACAGCTGTAAAGAATCACCCCTCTTCAAAGGAGTTATAGTAGATCAAGGCCCACACTCGATGAGATCCGTCACAGCAGAAGCGTTGCTATTATCTGAAAACCATCCTGTATTGTGATTGGGGAGGGGACCGAGCGTGAAGCGGAAGATTCCAGGGATGACTCTTTGTACATCAAAGTTTTTACAATTATGTGTCACATTAAAAATATATAGCACTCCGACAAAGTAGTAAGATTATAAAACTTTAATAATTTATAAATATATACAAGAAAAAAAAAATAGTAATAACATATAAACATTTTTAGGGAAAAACAACGAAGTAGCGGTCGGCTGTGCGAATAGTCCCAACGCAGCACAACGTCCAGATTTCCGGCGTGGGGCGTCGCGGGGGGTGGGTCATCAGTAGCAAACTGTTGTGCGAATAGTTCCAAGGCAGCAGAACGCGCCGAAATCCAGATGACACGAAAGTGATGTCTAGTAAGTTGCCACCCAGCAAATAACGGCGTGGGGCGTCGAGGGGGGTGGGTCATCAGTAGCAAACTGTTGTGCGAATAGTTCCAAGGCAGCAGAACGATGGCACCAAGGTGATGTCCAGTAAGTTGCCGCACTGGTTTTGGTATCCTACAATGCTGCTCCGAATAACGGCGTGGGGCGCCCCGGGGGAGGCGGCGTGAACGGGCCTCTCCAGGTGGAGTGTCATCTGTTGTAGTGGGGCGCCCCTTTACCGTTTCAGTTGCCATTCCGTCCGTTTTTGGTCCACTGTGTCAAAAGCCGCCATTCAGCTGAGTTGCGCCCACTCTTGCGGTGCAGCGATAGGCGGCTGTCACAGGACTCTCAAAATGGCGGCAGGCTCTTTCCTTTTTGGGCCTGGTCCACTGAAATGGCCCTGGGACACCTTGGAAATCGGACGCTTGTCTGCTAGGTCTTGGACCCCATTCTCGAAAGCGTCCCCTCCGCCTTGAGAATTCATCAAAAGTTTTGGGGGCCCCGACTCCTGCAGGCTTCTGGTGGGGAGCGGCTGCCATGATTGCTCGCGGAATGACCACGACGGAGCTACGAGATGGTGGTGCTCTCATGCTGACGCCAGTTTAGTCTGAAACATCCAGAAACAAGGTGGGGCTTTCATCGTTTGGGAAAAAAAAAAAGTTTTCATCCAATGAAAAGTGTTGTTTTTAGGTCATATGATCAAGCCTTCCATCATTAGGAAACCAAAAGTAAAATGAACCAATGAAAAGTTTTATAAACAAGTCACATGACCTGTTATGCGGCATAGGGTATAAAATGCGGAGAAAATACGTTGGCACGTGAGGCGGCGTCAGTAGCGGACCGATGTGCGAATAGGCCGAAGGCAATACAACGCGCCAAGATCCGGATGGCACCGAGGTGGTGTCCAGCAAGTTGCAGCACTGGTGTGGCCATCCTACAATGCTGAAAGTCGGCGTGGGGCGCCCCGTTGGCCTGTGAGTTTGCGTCAGTAGCGGACCGATGTGCGAATAGGCCGAAGGCAGCACAACGCGCCAAGATCCGGATGGCACCGAGGTGGTGTCTAGTAAGTTGCCGCACTGGTGTGACCATCCAACAATGCTGAAAGTCGGCGTGGGGCGCCCCGTTGGCCTGTGTGTTTGCGTCAGTAGCGGACCGATGTGCGAATAGGCCGAAGGCAGCACAACGCGCCAAGATCCGGATGGCACCGAGGTGGTGTCATAGTTGAGAGTTCTGAGCAGCGGTTGTAACACTGTCTGAAGCTTATTTGCAGCTGCTGCAGCTTCACTACGCGTCAAGATCCGGATGGCACCGAGGTGGTGTCTAGTAAGGTGCACTGGTGTGGCCATCCTACAATGCTGAAAGTCGGCGTGGGGCGCCCCGTTGGCCTGTGAGTTTGCGTCAGTAGCGGACCGATGAGCGAATAGGCCGAAGGCAGCACAACGCGCCAAGATCCGGATGGCACCGAGGTGGTGTCTAGTAAGTTGTCGCACTTCTATGGCCATCCTACAATGTTGAAAGTCGGCATGGGGCGCCCCGTTGGCCTGTGAGATGGCGTCAGTAGCGGACCGATGTGCGAATGGGGCCAAAGGCAGCGCAACAATATTTTCTGATTTGAAGACACCACAAGGCGCTGAGATGCCAAGATCCGGATGGCACCGAGGTGGTGTCTAGCAAGTTGTGGCACTGGTGTGGCCATCGTACAATGGTAAAAGTCGGCGTGGGGCGCCCTGTTGGCCTGTGAGATGGTGTCAGTAGCGGACTGATGTGCGAATGGGGCCAAAGGCAGCGCAACAATATTTTCTGACTGACACCACAAGGCGCTGAGATGCCAAGATCCGGATGGCACCGAGGTGATGTCTAAGTTGCGGACTGATGTGCGAATGGGGCCAAAGGCAGCGTAACAATATTTTTTGTATGGAAGATACCACTAGGCGTTGAGATGCCAAGATTCGGATGGCACCGAGGTGATGTCTAGCAAGTTGCTGTACTGGTGTGGTCATCCTACAATGCTGAAACTCAGCGTGGGTCGCCCCATTAGCCTGTGAGATGGCGTCAGTAGCGGACCGATGTGCGAATAGGCCGAAGGCAGCACAACGCGCCAAGATCCGGATGTCACCGTGGTGGTTTCATAGTTGAAAGGCACTTCATCTGCAGTGGGGCGCCGAGATCCGGATGGCACCGAGGTGATGTCTAGCAAGTTGCTGTACTGGTGTGGTCATTCTACAATGCTGAAAGTCAGCGTGGGGCGCCCCATTAGCCTGTGAGATGGCGTCAGTAGCGGACTGATGTGCGAATGGGGCCAAAGGCAGCGCAACAATATTTTCTGAAGAGAAGACACCAAAAGGTGCTGACATTCCGAGATCTGGATGGCACCGAGGTGGTGTCTAGCAAGCTATGCAGTTGAGTTGTGTGCGCACTTGCGGCGAATAGGTCGAAGGCAGCATAACAATGTTTTCTGAATAGAAGACACCACAAGGCGTTGAGATTCGGTTACCACCGAGGTGATGTCTAGCAAGTTGCCGCACTGGTGTGGCCATCCTACAATACTGCTCCGAATAACGGCGTGGGGTGCCCGAAGGGGGGGGGAGCCGGCGTGAATGGGCCTTCCTAGGTGGAGGCTCGTCTGCTGTAATGGGGCGCCCCTTTACCGTTTCAGTTGCCATTCAGCTGAGTTTCGGCTGCTCTTGATGCTACAGCGACAGGCGGCTGCAAGAGGACTCTCAAAATGGCGGCCTGTTCTTTGGATTTGGGCCTGGTCCACTAAAATGGCCCTGGGACACCTTAGAACTCGGACGCTCGATTTTTTTTTCATTTCCTGTACATGCAAAAAAAGGTAAATGCCCGGTACGTTACACGCTTCATCTGCCACGATGAACTCTCCAGAGGAACCGAAAAAATATATAGTTGTGGTAACTATACCATGCATCGTCATATGGAGAGGTGGCACCAATTAATTATAGTGCTGCATAAAAGAAAGATTTGGAGGAGAACCCCTGACCTGCTAGTACATTCATCAAAGAAGTGGCACTGAGAGCTTCAGAGGCAAGGGAAACGGTCCCAAATATTTAGAAGAACTTTGGAAAGATTAAAATGACATGTTTAGATTGTGGCAAATTAATTTCATGTGGACAGATGAGTGTTACTCTAATAAATACAGCATATGAACATCATCATAGTCGATGGTTGGTAGAGACATTTTGACTATATCCTGGACCTGCCCGTCCTCGCCCAAAATGGCGCCGGAATAAATGGGACTCGTAACTCCTTGTTGTGTACTGGTTGCAGAACCTTGAAATCACGAGATACGTATGCAGTTTTGAAGCACATGGCGGGCGGGGACGAGAATTGATTGAATATTTCGACATCCCTATTGATATTAAGTTCTGATGTGTTATTGATTACTGTACTGTTGAAAGTTCGAATTAACGTCACCCATGGTACTTGCCCGCAAATGTATATCTAGATAATTTTATTGTAACTGGCCCTGTCGTATTTTAATTATAAAATGTACGTCCACCGATTCCGTAACTGTTAGACACCTTAGTTCTTGCAACCTAATGGCCCGCCCGTTACGTTCCTCTACAGTGTAAATGTCTATTCATCATATACGATTACAGTTTGCTCCGTGGCAGGCCCACGTGGTTATAGGCTCGTATTTGTATAATGAAATTTTCACAATAAAGGTTTTTAAAAGAAAACATGGTAGTAGTATATACATTGGTAAAGTTTTTAATAATAGTGACTGTTTTAGAATCATTAAAAGGCAAGTGAAATAAAGCAGACCAATTACATGAAGGGTAAAAGATATAATACGAAGGAACGCAGTAAAGATAAATGGTCAAGGGCTGTTGTGTTTTCTATTCCTGCAACATAAAGTGATCGATAAGAATCTCATATTCAGGCGTATCGGCGACTAAGACAGCAGGTCGACCCTCTTTTGCTCAACGGCTCCGTCATGGGACGAAGAAACGCTCTTTTTCTCGAAAAAAGAATATATTTTACTTGCAGGACAGTTGTAAAATTTCCGGGAAAGTACATTAGCCTGGAACATTATAACATATATTTAAGAAAAAATAATGTTCGGAAGTAATGAAAAGCGTAATTTTTAGGTCATATGACCAAGCCTTTCATCATTACAATAAGAAAAGTAAAATGAACCAATGAAAAGTTTTATTAACAAGTCACATGACTTGTTATGCTTACGTTACGCGCTGCGCGCCCCGGGTGACTTCCGGATGCGCTAACGCGGCGCGTCATATGACGCATTACGCGACAACGCAGGTCCAGAATATAGTCAAAATGTCTCCACCAACCAGCGGTCGGAACACAACCCCTTTCAGCAGGCTAAATAGTTCTGTTAAATGACAACAGAAGGGACAGGCAACAAGAACCATCAGTCAAAGAGGGGAGGGCTAGTTCTTCTCTACCGGGTTACATTGGGGCGCTACCGGAACTGATCGAATTGGTAGTCTACAGTGTTTCTGGATGTTTCAGACTGAAGCTGGGGTTAGCATGAGAGCAGCACCATTTCGTAGCTCCGTCGTGGCCATTCCGCAACCAATCATGGCAGCCGCTCTTTATCGTTATTTTGGGTGGGGTGGGTGGCGGAGCCGAGCTGTTTTGCAGCCATCATTGTGTGGAGTTCAGTTCATCTCACTAGTTTTGTATTTGTCATGAGGGGTTGTTCCTAATGTTTCTATTTTAGCGAGGTCAAAAAGAGATCCCATTAGTGGCCTACTGATTTTGCTCGATTCCTTTTCTTTTTTTTTACACGATTTTTCGTTATCTGCAAAGACTAAACAGAGTATTGCGACTCTGTGTTTGTTTACAAATAGAGAATGAACCAAAGAGAACTAATTCTAAAGCAGTAAATACTTGGATAACAATCAATCAAATGGAGAGAGAAGCAGGCACGACGGATTACAACGGGGGCAAAGGCCTGCGTTAACTACCTTTCACTATCTGCAAAGAGAGAGTACTCCTAATAGAAATGAGGGGGGGGGGCACAATTCAAAGCAGATCAGTGTGCATAAACACGAAAATGTTTTCACTTACCACGTACTTGACATTCGACAGCTTATGATATTTGCTATTAAAAAACCATTGAAATTCACTGAAAAAACCATAGGTTATAGACCATATATAGTTAGGAATTAGCATTTACAAAACCTTGAAAAGTCACTGAAAAAACCATAGGTTATAGACCATATATAGTTAGGAATTAGCATTTAAAAAACCTTATTTTACTCACACAAAACCATTGAAATTCCATATATAGTTAGTTGCACTAACTATATATTGCGCACCCGCAATCCACTGCTGATGATGTCACATATTACATCATTCATGACATGGTCAGTGACATCACTGATGACATCACTGATGACATCTCAAATGACATCACTGATGACATCACTGATGACATCTCAAATGACATCACTGATAACATCTCAAATGACATCCCTGATGACATCACTGATGACATCTCAAATGACATCACTGATGACATCTCATTTGACATCAATGGTCACATCACTGATGATATCATTCATGTGACAATACAATGCATCTCCTCACACTTTAATATAACCTCTGTTACACCCAGTGTTAAATACAGAATATAATTTTTTAAACCATTGACACACCAATACTAGTTACTACATACGCACTCACTGATTCCTTCGTCTACACACACATTCACTCATTCACCCATACAATCATTCATACATACAATCACTCATCTTTACAACACTATCATATGCACTCATACACCTATACAGACACTCACACTCTGCCACTGATCCATGGAGTTACTCACACACCTAGTCAGTCCTGTAAAGAATCATCACACTTCGATTTCCTCATCTATACAGTTAAACACAGAACACCATACTTCAGTGACATCACTGATGACATCACTGATGACATCTCAAATGACATCACTGATGACATCACTGATGACATCTCAAATGACATCACTGATGACATCATGACACACCAATACCAGTTACTACATATGCACTCACTGATTCCTATGTCTACACACACATTCACTCATTCACCCATACAATCACTCATACATACAGTCACTCATTATTACAACACTATCATATGCACTCATACACCTATGCAGACACTCACACACTGCCACTCATCCATGGAGTTACTCACACACCTAGTCAGTCCTGTAAAGAATCAATCACACTTCGATTTCCTCATCTATACAGTTAAACAGAGAACACCATACTTTTTCACACATATACTAACACATACTTACTCTCTTATACAATCACTGATACAAGTACACATTGATATGCACAGAGTCACACACCTCGCAGCCAGCCACACACACACTCAGTCTTCCATACATCCACTCATTCTTCAATATGTAAAACATATTTAAACTTTACAAAAACACACAGACACTAGATGATGTCATCAGTGATGTCATCAGTGATGTCATTTGAGATGTCATCAGTGATGTCATCAGTGATGTCACTGACCATGTCATGAATGATGTAATATGTGACATCATCAGCAGTGGATTGCGGGTGCGCGATATATAGTTAGTGCAACTAACTATATATGGAATTTCATTGGTTTTATGTCAATAAAATGTCCAGCTAACTATATATGGTCTCTAACCTATGTTTTTTTCAGTGAATTTTCAAGATTTTGTAAATGCAACTTCCTAACTATATATGGTCTATAACCTATGGTTTTTTCAGTGAATATATATATATATATTCACTGAAAAAACCATAGGTTTCAGGAGTTATATAGTTAGGAATTAGTTTTAAAAAAACCTTTGAAATTCACTCAAAAACTATAAGTTTTAGTGGTGTTATAGTTAGCTGGACATTTTACTCATACAAAACCAATGAAATTGCTCCTATATAGTTAGTTGTACTAACTATATTTCGCGCACCCGCAATCCACTGCTGATGATGTCACATATTAGATCATTCATGACATGGTCAGTGACATCACTGATGACATCTCAAATGACATCACTGATGACATCACTGATGACATCATCCAGTGAATGTGGTTTGCTTCGTTATTTAAATATGCATTATATATAAAGCAATTTACATTGAAGAATGAGTGGATATATATAAATAAATATTTGGATGGAGGATTTAGTAGCAGTGTAATTGACTGTTTACTTGACCAATTTATAATGTCTCACTAAATATAGTGGATAGTGACTAAACTGTGTGATAAATCTGTATCACTTTGTCAGTTGTTGTGTAAACTGATTCTACAGTTGGTTACTAGCTATGTGAAAGTCTATATTAGTTATTGATTAGTTAACTGAGTATTTGTATGGGAGTGTGAAAGTGTGTGTGGTTCGGTGGGGGTGTGTGACTGTCCAAAGATGTGTGAATAGTTGATTCAGTAGATATATGAAGTTAAAACTACATGTTCTAACAGTTTGGGTGAGGGAATCTCTTTATGGGTGTGGTGATGAGCAAATATATTTCTCAAAGGTACAGGTCCAACAAACTAGAAAAATAAAAGGCAGTGTATGTGTCAGTTGTTGTATATAAATAAGTATACATAAGACACAATGATTGTGTGAGTGACTGTATGGATAACTGTATACTTGTAATAATGATTTTATAATTCACTAAGTATGACTTACTATCTAAATGAATAGAAGAAGTGGTGTTTGTATAAGTGTTTTGCTAAGTAAATATGTAAGTATGATCCATTGTTTGCATAAGTGAGTAGGATGACTTCATATGTGAATAGGATGCGTGCTGTTGTTTAATGTCGATATAGATGTATAAGTATTTTTGATAGTGTTCTATTGTTCATTGACAGCATGTATGAGTGAACCCATAGGTAAGTGATTAGATGTGTGTATACATCTATGAATCACTGAGTGGATTTTTAGATACTTGTATTGCTGTGACAATGGATTTAAATATGATACTCTGTATTTTACAAACAGTGATGAAAAATTGTAATAGTGTATGAAAAGGTGTATGTGATTGTCACGTGGATGATGTCATCAGTGATGTCATCAGTGATGTCATTTGAGATGTCATCAGTGATGTCACTGACCATGTCATGAATGATCTAATATGTGACATCATCAGCAGTGGATTGCGGGTGCGCGAAATATAGTTAGTACAACTAACTATATAGGAGCAATTTCATTGGTTTTGTATGAGTAAAATGTCCAGCTAACTATAACACCACTAAAACTTATAGTTTTTTGAGTGAATTTCAAAGGTTTTTTAAAAACTAATTCCTAACTATATAACTCCTGAAACCTATGGTTTTTTCAGTGAATTTCAAAGGTTTTTTTAAATGCTAATTCCTAACTATATAAGGCCTGAAACCTATGGTTTTTTCAGTGAATTTCAAAGGTTTTTTAAATGCTGATTCCTAACTATATAAGGCCTGAAACCTATGGTTTTTCAGTGAATTTCAAAGGTTTTTTAAATGCTAATTCCTAACTATATAAGGCCTGAAACCTATGGTTTTTTCAGTGAATTTCAAAGGTTTTTTAAATGCTAATTCCTAACTATATAAGGCCTGAAACCTATGGTTTTTACAGGGTTTTAAAAAAAAAAATGTATTGGTTAACTGGCTTATTAAGTGTATCTTAGTGAATACATATATTAACGAGTAATGTTTAAATATTTAAATATATGCATGAGTGATGTAATATGTGACGTCGTCAGCAGTGCATTGCAGACGTGCAAGTTATAGTGAGTCCAACTAACTATAACGTGGGAATTTCAATGGTTTTATGCGAGTAAAATTTCCAGCTAACTATAACTGGTGTGAAACCTATGGTTTTTTCAGTGAATTTCAAAGGTTTTTTAAATGCTAATTCCTAACTATAACTGGTGTGTAACCTATGGTTTTTTACAGTGAATATATATATATATAAAATTTCTATGGCAAAATGAAACCCCTCATTTTGTTCCTTTGCAAATTAAATGTTTTAAGTGCTAACACTTTATTCCAATCAAGATGACTTCATGTGTGCCATACTTTTGTCATAAGTAAGACTGTTAGCGCTCTAGTTGTTCTTTAGAACACTCTGGGACATTCTGTCATTGGGCTATAGTTGGGCTACATCTGGCTGATATTTGGGCTACATTTGTTTTTTTTTGTCTCTGGTGGCCTTCTTTGGGCTACATTGGGCTACATTGGGCTACATTTGGGCTCTAACATATATATAGCCCAATGTAGCCCAATATATATTTTTTCAAAGTTAATTTTCGTAAAAACCACTGGAGCACATATCTTGAGACATAGCAAAGGCACATCGGGCTACCAGTACCTTCAATTTTGCCAGGTTTGGTGGAAAACCATTCAGCCGTTCGGGTTAAAAGTGAGTCCAACCGCCCTATGGAAATTAACATGGGGAAAACACGTTTTGGGACCCCCTTTTATCTTGGCCCCCGCTTGACGAATCCCCCCAAACTTTCAGGGATGGAGCGGAGCGCCGCGAGGCAAAGTTAGGTAAAATTTCAGGAAGATTCCTCAACCGGCGCCAAAGTTATTCCCAATAGAATGTTGCGATTTCCCTATGGAAAACAATCCTAACTATATATACCTACTGGCTATCGCCAGTAGGTAATATATATATATATATATATATAGAGAGAGAGAGAGATAGATAGATAGATAGATAGATAAATAGATAGATAGATAGATAGATAGATAGATAGATAGATAGATAGATAGATAGATAGATAGATAGATAGATAGATAGATAGAGAGATAGATAGATGTGATGATTGTTTATTTTTACATGTCTGTTTAAAAGATAATATTTACTAAATTAATTAATATATGTAAATGATTTTAAAATGTCTCACAAATTAAATTTCAGGGGGTAATTACTCAAATTGTATATTATTCATTTAAATAATTAGATCTATTTTTTTTTTATTATATTGTAATAATTTGCCTGAGTTTTCCTCTACGGAGGTGGCAGAGATCTCCACACACAGATTCCCAGAGTAACTTTACTTTCATAAAGTGAAAGGCCCCACCTCCTCAATTGATGGCTTGGAGACTATTAACCCTACATATAAACCTCCACTGACAAATTTTGCATAGCAAAAAAGTGAGGATTTATACTTAAAAGTAGAAATAGATCTAAACATGAGTAGATCTAATCATATAAATTTAACTTTGTGATCAGCCCTGAGAGTGTGACTCTGCCTTCTTTAGACAATTTACATTTGTTTCTTTCTGCATGTGTCTACCTGTAAAACTCAGATGTACTAACATTCCATGCAATACAGTGAAGCATTCAAATTGTCTGTGCTGCCTAGTGTAAAATAGAAAGTAGAGTGCAGTGCATGTCTAAAAGGTATGACCTGCAGCTGGTGTCATCCCTGATGCTGGAGCACAAACAGGATGTCATGCACAGACAGGCGAGTGCACATGGTCTGGCACATGCTTTGCAATGAAGCATACTGTGAGAAAGTGGATTATTAGGTGAAGGGGATGTGAGTTTTCACCAAGTGATAATGTCAGAATTTTGTAAGATCCAGTTAGGTCTCAATAACCTAAACCTGAGCGCAACCCGTTTTAGCACAGAGCAGGAAGGCTTAACTTATGAGAAGTGTGTAAAGCATTTATCAGAACCCAAACAGTTAAAAAATAGAAAACACAATACAAATATAATCCCACTTTAAGTTATAAAAATAGACATATTTGAAGGGACAAATTTGCATAAAAATGTCAAAAATTCAATAAGGGGAACAGGAGATGTCACTTACTAAAGTTCATCTTAAGTTGAAAAGCCAAAAAGCACCAACGGCCAATCGTGGGCAACAGGTTGGAGGACAGGCCGGACACAGAGAACAGATTCGATACAAACTCAAGTTTTACCTTCTCTGAAATGCAAGTCAAATGTCCTCAGTGGGGCAAGGCAGAAATCAATGGCAGAGATAGATTTCATGTGGCCCGACAACCATCAGATAAAGTCCGGTGAAGCCATTGACTTTTGGTGGGAACGTTCAAAGTGGGAGGAATAAAACATTGAAGTCCATGGAAAGACCCTCATCCCTCCGATACTTTAGGTGCCTTCACGCAATGAAGATTTTTATTTTCTGACTTAGTTAAGTTTTTGGAGCTCATATTACTCCAGTGGGGAAAGGCTGCAAGTTGTAGCTGAACAGGCCAGATACATTTTCCATGACATCCTGCTGAAACAGATTTACTATTGTGCAAAAGCTCAGAGCTGAAGCAACTTCCATTTTTGGCCCAGCAGACATCACACTTTACCCGTATTGACTTGTCAGATTGGTTCCAGTGTTCTCTTGGTTATTAAAGCAAAAACCCTCAACTTTTAGGCTTTGACATAAAGACTATACTCTGGCCCTTATCCAAGAACCAAAGACCTTAAGGACACCACTTGGGGGTCAAGACTCACTTAATGAAAAGCCATCAGTAGGGTTCTGTATAGGTCTAGTTGGAACTGGTCAGCTGGGACCTTCTGGTAGGTGACCTTCTTGAAGTTTTTGCATCCCTGTAGCTTAACAGGAGGTTAGGCAACTGACCCTGGGAATCCAAACCTCAGTCCTGGGAACACGTGAGAGCAATTACAGCCCTTGGGATCTCTCTCCACATGTTCAACAGCAGGTGCAGTCCTTTTTCTTTCTTACACATGTCCAAACGTATTCTGAAGAGAGTACTGGGGGTGCTACATTCACACCCAGTGGCCGACTGCGGGTGGGTTGGACTCTCGGCAACGCCCAAATCAATGGATTAAAAGTTCGCAGGAGTGACGGTACTCCCTTTAGCATCATTTCCTGTATATTTTACCGTAAACTATCCCACAGTGCCACTCTCTACCTAAAACCGACATGGCACAACATGTCTTCCCTTGTGCAGAGCTCCCTCTGCACACCTAAATGTGCGCAAACCCCTCCTTACGGTCACCCAAACCCAGTTCTGGGGCCAGCCCCTCTCCCACTGGGATTGGGTGCTTGGATAGCAAGCAGGGCAATGAAGGTAACAAGCCTAGGTGTGAGATACATCTGCATGTGACAGGCTAGGTACCTTTTGAAGTTTATTTAAGTTGCTAGGCACAGCTCAGATGACCATCCTGTCAATGGTAAAATCATCTCCACACACTCAAGGCCTTTGGCCACATTTCTGGGAGCAATGCACATCTCACCACAAGAGAACGTTTAGCAGTGAGGAGACCCTGAACACTGGCAGGAAGGTACATTTGGCTTAGGCAGCAGAATCACAGCTTTCTAAAAGTGGCATTTTCAAAATAATAATTTGAGAACCGACTTGACGATGATTGAATTTTAAATTACCAATAAAATGAGCCCTCACATCTTTTTTCTAGCTACTGCCAAATCGAAGTTATACATTATAATGTGTTATAATTTAACCCAGTGCTTTTCTATGGGAGAGCCAGCATTACCTCAGTGAAGGAGGGTGTTGGAGCATGTTGTACTGCCAGGACATGTAAAAGTAAATACATAACTTCTACTTTTAATCACTTTGCACCCTGCCCGTTTGACATGTAGACCCTACTTTAGAAATGAATTATAAGTATTTAAAATGAAGGTTTAGGCCTGGCAAAATGGGTATTTTGACAGGCCTAATTGGCAGTTTTGAGTCTGCACACCTAGGACGCTATGGTAGTTGTAGGATTGGTTATCAGACATTTCAACAAGAACATTTACATAGCAGTAATTTACAATGCATCAATTACAACATTTATGTCCCATTGCAATGTTCCTCTATGAAAGTTACATTTACATTGGAAACATGTACATAGACTTACATTTACAATGCATTTTTTACAATGCATTGTAATTTCATGTTTATTTTTTATTTCATGATTTTACAGTCAATACTTGTTCGAAATTTCACTTTAAGGATGGTGCAATGGATACTGATGTCCTCTAGTGACATTTAACTTACTGGCCCTGGGTACCAGGAGTACCATATATTAGGGACCTCATTTATGAACTCTTGCGTCACTTATACGCCGCCGGTGCGTCACTTTTTGTGAAGCACCAGTGGCGTAAACAATGCGCCTTGTTGCGCCATATTTACAAAGTGACGCATCTAGGTAGATGCGTCACTTTGTAAACCCCTGCGTCACATTATACCTGCGCCAGGTATAATGTATGCAAAGGGGGCGTATTGACGCAAGAAAGGGTCGTAGAAGTGACGCAGTGAAATCTATGAGATTTCACTGCGTCACTTCTAGGACACCGTTGTGTCAAAATCTTGCGCCTGCCTCACAGCAGACGCAAGCCCTTTCACATGGGGCTTGTCCCATGTGAAAGGAAGCATGGCTGGAGGTGCGTCACTTTTGTGACACACTCCAGCAATGCGTCACGTTTGCGTTTACAGATACGTCAGAAATACTGACGTATCTGTAAGTCCTTGCACAATGATGCGTCATATTGTAAATATGATGCATCATTGGGGTCGCAAGGAGGGCGCAATGAAAAGTGACGCATCGCTGTTTTCTCGCAGCGATGTGTCACTTTTCATAAATGAGGCCCTAGGGACTTACAGGTAAATTATTTGTGCCAATCTGGGTTTAAGTTTTTAGGGGTTACAGCACAAGCACTGGGGGTTGGTAGCAGGATCCCAGTGTACAGAGTCTAAAATCCAACAGCATCAGTTTACAGAAATGGGGGTGATCATGAAATAAAAAAGAATTGTCTTACACATACCTTTCCAGAACAAATTCCTATGCTTATACGAACACCGAATGCTAAGGTGCATTGAACACATACGGCAGAATACATGCAATGTGTTACTTTCTGGGAAAAATCATCACATTCTCCCTTGTGTGTGTCTGCTTCCCATAGGAGTTAGTTTTTTTGTATGCCAAGCCCTGTCTGACAAGCTTAGTAGATCAGGCTTTGTGTCAAAAACTGTGAACGTTTGCATGGTCCACTCCATGTAACCCCTTGCACAAAGTGGATTTGGTTCTCTGTGAAAAGGGCACCTTTTAGGAGCTAAACATGGTTTGAGGTGGAAAGTAAATCACTGTTGCCATTGGGCCACCATCCATCACTTTGTGTCACTCTTCTTCAGAGCAAATTCTTAGTAAATCTGGACCTAAATAATTTGTAAAACTTTCGGCCTAGAGGACACTCTTTTCGGTGTGTGAGAAAGACTCTCCCTGTTTTAGACTTTGGATGCTAGAGACACGGGGCACGATTCACTGAGTGTTTATTTTGCTGCCTATAAGAAGCTCACAGTGTGTGAGACTCTCCCTGTGCAAGACTGTATCTCTCAGAATAAGCAGAATGTAGTGTGCTAATGCTGCAGTAGCTAATCTCACACCAAGTACCAATAATTGTGGTTAACTCTGAATACCATACACTACACCCCGTGGATGCCCTCATTTGCACATAGTGATATAGGGTTTCTAGTTAAAAGCCAGAACTGAAAATAATGAGCCAAACTGCTAGAATGTCCTGCCATTTTGGTCCCAGTCTCTTTGAGGAGATGAGAGCAGAAATAAGCAATGGATTATTGTGCCTCCTAAGGTCACGATCAGGGTAGGTGGTCGTCGGTTTTAAAAGGAGACTCAGGGCAATGTAGAATCGACTGAATCTTTCTATTTCAGCGCTGAGACGGGTTTCTGCTGAGTCTCATTTACAAAATCGAAATAAATACCCCTGCCCACGTTTCATACACACTTTCAAAAGTCGAATTGAGGCGTGAGAGGAGCGAAACAAACTTGACATTAGGGAAGATGTGCATTTAATAAATAACTGTAACTCACTGACAGAATATTCAAATAGTCTAGATGAGGGTATGTAGCTACAATATGACAATCTATGTACATGACAATAAAACATGAAATGCGTGTAAACTTGGAGAGAAGATGGAAAGTTGCGCGTCTGACTGCTGGTTGGCATTTACTGAACAGCTGATGCGATATGTGAAATTAGATTAACTTTTTTTAATGTACGCATGGCAATGCTCAGATGTTAATTTCATTCAATAAAATGAAATGTTGATTTGGACGACAAATACAATGTAGAAGATTACAACTTGCAGACAGCTCGTTGTCAGAAGCAAACGACATTGCGTCTTCGACAGTCTTCAGGGCGCCACTGGACACAGGTGTGCCGTCAATGATGTGAGATATTCTCACATTCAGAGAGCAATTGGGCAAAACCAGGCTGACCACATGTGAATTCGAGGAAATTGATGAGAATTAAAAAAAAAACAAAAAAAAAACGACGAGCAAGGTGTGCGATCTACAAAGGGGCAGATGTACGAGCCCCGTGCGCCACATTTGCTGGCGTAAACATGCGCCATGTAGCACCCTATTTACAACGTGACGCATCTAGGGAGATGCGTCACATTGTAAAGGTCTTGCGCCACATGAATGAAACCTGCGTCATGTTTCATGTGAGCATTCTGGCGCGGGGGGGGGTTCTGTCGCAGGAATGCCTCGAAAAAGTGCCTGAGTGAAATTTACAAGATTTCACTCAGTCACTTTTCCGACGCTGCAGCATCAAAGCCTTGCGCCTGCGACACAACTCCAGCACTGCACCAACCTTGCGCCTGCAGATGCGACACGCATTTGTTTATCCTTGCGCCATGATGTGTGCAGCATTGTAAATGCGGCGCATCTGTGGTGGCGCAAGGGTAAACTTGCGTCACGCATCTTTCCTGGCGCATCCCTGCTGATTTGCAGGATGCGCCAGTAAACGTAAATCTGCCCCAACGTGGCTTATTTACAAGCTCCATTTGCCGCCATTATGACACTTTTTCCCCCTATTAAAAGTGACTCATATTGGGAAAAAGGGACATTATTTACAAGTCCCCTGCGCAGCCGGTACCTCATTTTTTCCCATATTAAAAGTGACGCAATATAGGAAAAAGTGACGGTCCGGCGGCGCAAGGTGCTTGTAAATGAGACGGAAGAAGTTTCCTATTTTCGGACGAGTGTTCGTTTACATTATTAGAAGCGTTTGCAGCTTTACAAATCCAGCACGTTGCACAAAAGCTTCAATCGTGCCTGAGAAATTAATCCATATTCAACCGGTTGATTTTCCACTTAAAAAACACAACTGCGTTTTAGTTTTGTAGGTCAAGTCTTGTCAGCATTTCTTTTTACAATTACTAGCCTAGCAGAACACTTCCCGAGGATGTCCTTGTTGAAAATGGAAGTGCATTGTCTCAGACGAGATTTAATAATTTACTACCGAAAGCAAGTTACTCAGATTTCTGTCCACGCGTCTCCTCAAAACTAGCTTCACATTATGGGCAATGAGGTTTTGAAGGGCTGCGCCGGATAATTGTTACTTGTCTGTATCCTTGTAATTGTCAGTCAGTTTAAGTGAATTTCTAATTAGGCGGCGCACAATTAATTCCCTGGAGACTACATGAGAAAGTTGTCCAGGCAGAAGTGGCACGCCTAATGCACAGTCTCACTGCAAGCAAAATTCACCCAGCGTAATAATAAACTAAGTACTACTAATTAGCAGTGCAACTTATATTTCAGCATGTTATGACCCACAAATGTGGCAAAACTATTTTTCTTCCTACATCCTGTACGGGATGTAGACTAAAAGTCAATAGCAGTTTCCTAAGTAAAATCTCACACTGCCAGCACCTCACTGTTGGCTATGCAGCAATACTAATGGTCATGTAACGGTCCTCAGACAATACAGGCATGTCAATATAATTTAGTTCCACTGTTCTTGTTTGCCAGCTTCCATCTGCAGCCTATTCATAACTTTGGTTACTCATACCTTGGCACAAATGGGCCTTCTCTCCACCTTTCTACTTAGCTGTCCCTTTTGTTCACTTCAGTGCTTCTTTGATCGCAATGACAGCCTTTAAAGAATGTCCCTCTAAATCTGCTTCACCTTTAATATTTCACTAAAATGCCAACGAAAACTCCTCTCTGCCTATGGGAGCTCAAAATCCCCTCTCTTCCCCTAGCACAATAGAGACGGCTCTATTCCCATCAGACTAAACAAATAAGCAATAAAGTCAGAATCAGAGACACATATTGAGGCCCTGCCAACTGTGCCCTAAGAATATAGAGAGATAATTAACTCCAAAGAGAAAAATATTCTACGATGTAAAATATTGATTCTCAGCAAATGTACTAGCCAAAAGTAAAGCAAAACTACTGAAGGCAAACTTTAATAAAAGATTGTGCAAATAGTATTAAAGAAACATTTGAAGGGATTTATACATTCTTAGCATAAATATACTGGAGTGTACTGTGCAGGCATTAATTTTAAGCATTACTTGAGATCTCAGCAATTCATATAATTGTAATTGGATGTTATGCCAAGGTAAAAATTAAATTCTCTTTTCAGTTAACACACTATATAAGTTTAATATGGAGTCTGAGGCACCCTTTTAAAAAGTCTGTATGTTCTCTGTGTTTTGTGTAGGCATGCACTTATTTATTATGCTTGTGTTTAAGAATGGATGTGTGCAAATGCATGTGCTCTCCTGCAGTACATACTGGAGGGGAAAAATTGCAATTCCTTCCTTAATTATATAAAAACACTTAGTTTCGAAATATTTTCTTCAATAATGCAACACACCAAAAGTGTCTCGCGAACTTTGAAATGAGAGGGTGTAAAATACTGAGAATTTGTAATGAGTAGGTAAACAAATTTGTTTCTGATGAAGTCATTGAGAACAATTTGAAAACAAAATAGGACAAGTAATGCATCAAACAGCGCAAGTTTCACATATATTTTTTTATAAAACGGTATATGATTTGAAGGTCACTCAATGAGCAACTTCACTAAGTGCCAAGCAAGCCTGAGAGTCCTGTGTGGTGTTGGGAGTTGAATCTTTCTAAGACTGATTTAGAGAAGTTGTGCGAGACTGTATTTTCACCACAATTTGAACAACACTTGTTATACACATGTTATTTTGTAATCACATACAGAGCATCGTTCATTACTTTAACTTTCCATTTTCTTTCTTCTCATTCCTGCCATCTGTTTATGTGTGGTATCTTCCACATGATTCCATAGAGGGCCACCATGCCAGAACGATGATCAATAATCATGAGTATGGCGACAGTGCAAATCGCTGCATCACCTTACTCTGTGCCCAAGAGCCATTCCATGGGTGTTGCAGTGGGTTTTCCCACACAACACCCATGGAATTTGACACTGCCCAGATTTACAAAAACAGGTAAACCTGGAGAAGCCCCAAATCTGTATTCCTCTTGAGGGGAGGCATAAAAAGGAGAAACCATTTAATTTCTCCTCGTTTTTTCCTCTTTCCATGTGAGCTGCATTCTTCAGCACACATAGAAAGAGGAAAACGCCTCCCGGACTGCACAAAAATAATCCTGCCTGCAAAGGAGGCACCCTTGCACCACAGTACTATGTTAGCGCTAGGCTGCCAAAACAGCACCAGCTCAGACAAAAAGAACAGGAATGCACCGTATTGAATAAATACAGGGCATTCTTGCCCTTTCACATTGGCATAAGGCAACTTGGCAAGGTGCCTTGCTGCACTGCCCTACACCCAAATGTCATAAATTAGGCATTTAGTTTAGAGGCCCACACTATGCCGAATGTGCACAGTTATGTCATCTCCATTATTATATCAGGGCTGGCAATAATGATGTTATTTCTGTCGGATTATGAGGATGTACATCACTATGGAATAAAGATCAAAAACACTAGGAGTACTCAAGTAGTTTTCTTTATCTTTTGCATTAAGAGTCCGTCAAAAGCCAGAGTTGGGTGTGAGGACATCACTATGAAATAATTATCAAAAACAATAGGAGTATCCTATTAGTTCCGTTTATCTTTTTCATTAAGAGTCCGTCAAAAGCCAGAGTTGGGTTTGAGGACATAGGTCCAATGCCCTGAAACCCAGCACTAAATTATGTGCTGAAGACAAGGACTGCAAATTTCAAATTCAGTATCCTTTTTGTACTGTCATGAGATATGGCTCTGATATCCAGTCAATAGAAGCCTCTAAATATCGAAATGATGAAAGGCATCAAAATATAGTTATTGACTAGTTTGTTGATATATAATATGTGGGCGCCTACTGGGTTGAAAAATACCGATCCCTATCATCATTATGAATTGGCCATTGCAAATATGGCATTGATGATCATCTTCATTTTGGCTGGGACGCAAATTGTACCAGAGATATGATAGCCACAATATTGTGAAGGCAAATGTCACTTTACGAGGATGCAAGCGTTTGAGCTAACAGGACTCACACAACACACACATGAGCACACACACATGAACATACATACACACAAACACACAGGGGTCGATTACGATGTTGGTCGGATCACAACCGACAGCCTGTCGGTTACGATCTGACAGACATCTTTACATGCAGTCTGCTTGCTGCATTATGATGCTTCCCGGCGGATTCATCGGGTGGAGGGATTGTCCGCCGCACTTTCGATGGGCTCTTTACCCATCGGTGCATCAGGACACACTATAATCCCCTAATGATGGTGGAGCCAGGCTCAGCTCCACTTTAGGGATTATGATGGAAGTTTCCGGCAGACATTTCATGTCCGCCTTTCTGACATGAAAATGCTGTTGGAAAGCGTCTTTGGGGGCACCTAGCAGGGCCTTTTTCTCCCTTGGCCCTGAGAAATAGGTACCACACAGTGCAGGGATGTTTGCAAACCTCAATTCTACAATGGAAGCTTGTGCCAAGGCGACCATTCTGCCAACTGCACAAGCTTCTGTTTTAGAATGAATGGTTCTGTCCGCCCTATGGGCAGTTGCATCCGAAATAGGCACTTGAAACAGCAGACCTAAGGTCAGGAGGTTCCAATCTGCAATGGCGTCCGTTCCTCCAACATCATAATAAGCACCACAGTCTCAAATTCACACAAACACACACACATAAATACACATGTACACGCCTATTTTACATTGGTAAGTCTTCTTGCTGAATCAATGCCAGTGGTTTCAAAACTCGAATTTCACAGAAAAAGAAGTATACATTGTGAGTTTTTTCAGCACTTCACATTGCTGAATATCATTTGTCTTTTTAACTTCCCATAACAAATACAAACAGTAAAAGAATTGTTAATAGAGTATATATTCTTTCGTTCATTGCTGGTAAAAAAAAGCTGCTCAGGGCATTAATCAGGGACCCTGACAAGCTCACCCTTGCAGGTCTATCCTTGATGCAATCATATTCTCATGCCTCCTCCACAGTGTGCAAAGAATAACCTTTTTAGTTTTTAAACGTAGACCACCCTGTCTGCAAAAAGGTACATTGTCCCACATTGCAGTTTATTTTCCTTCTTTATATTTTTCTTTGTAAAACTACTCTAGTATAGTGTCTCTCTACGAAAAATAAGCATGGTTAAATACGTACATCTAATTTGTTTATAGTGCAATTTGCATTTCAAATTGGACTTTTAAACATTTATATTGTTGTTTGAAAAACATTCCAAGCATCAGCACATTATCCATATTAAAAACACTGATTTCTCAAAATGTGGATGGACATGTCTGCAGTCTCAAGCAAACAATGCATAATAAATGGACGACTCTCAAATGATCTATATTGTTCTAAAGTGTACCTAAATACATTAATAAATCATGCTATTTAAAAATATATTGGATGTTTATATGGTCCTTTTTGTCGTCTTGAGGTTCGGATGAAATTTAAAAAGCTAACACCCTCATGATTTACAACTGTCACCATAAAACCTCAATTGCAATGTAGGTCCATATTACATTGTTTTCCTTATTTATTTATTTATTTAATCTTTGTTTCGGCACATTTTAGCCATAAAAGATACATACAAACAAAAAAGAACACATATTACAATGGTGAAAAACAGATAAAATACAAGGTAGCCAGTGGGGTTTACAGGAGATGCAATAACATTCATAAGTTATTTAAAAAGGCACATAAAGATATAGTATAAAAGACTGTTGTATACTAATCCAGAAGATAATAATCTACTGAGGCAATTCATCAATGTACAATCAACTCATCAATGTACAATCAATAGCGATCAGAACAATCCTAGCAAATACATAATGGATACTCAAGGCCAAGTTATTTATAAGTCCAGACCCAATCTCTTACGTGAAAAACTGACTGACAATAAGAACCTGCTGACACAGAACACAACAGGCTGTCTAGTATCTGTTTTGATAATCCTATGTGCATCAACATATGATCGTATACCCAAAGCATTACACAAAGGCTTTATCCATCGTTTCCTTGCCGACTCATACGCAGTACAAAAAAACAAGATGTGGTTAGCATCCTCTGTAGAATTGGATTGGCAGCACACACATTTTGGGCTTTTCAGTGTCCCCGTTGACACATTTTGGGCTTTTCAGTGTCTCCGTTGACATTGACCATCTAGCTAGCAATACATTTGATTTAAGTATTCCATACCTGAATTTCAGGTACAGACTTTTTGCCAGCGACGGTTGGACCTCGTCTAAAAAGTCTTCAAATTGTGGGCAGTCCTTAAATGCGAGAAAACTACTTGTAATGGATCCACGTCAGATGGTTTGAGAAATTGCATGTTATATAAGCCCAAAATTTTATCTTTACATGTTGTTTGCAGCTTCGTGTCAAGCACGGTGGGTCTAACCAAAAGTGAGACAACCCTATTCTGCACAGCCAGGTTTTGACATGTTTCAACCAGGGATTGGAATTATAAGCGTCCAGGCTCTTCAGTTCTGAAAGACCATCTCTATAAACTGCGAGCTCAGGTGTACACCAGAGTCGTACCCAATAAGAAAGAGGGCGTAATATTGCGAGATGGTCAGTGCGTTTTATGCAGAGATCTAAGGATAGTGGTAAAAGAGGTGTACGTTTGGGTAGTCTTAAAATACTTCTATAAAAATAATTTTCATTTTTCATAAAAGGATTCCCAGCATTCGGGCCCCAGATTTCTGCGCCATAAAGTGCTGCAGACTGGGCCTTAAATTTGAACACTTCAAGTACTGGTGATATAGATTTACTAAGACTCGCCCCATGTCTCTTTAAAATAGGTAGAGTGTTCTGAGTAAGAATGGTTTTGCTTTTTTCAATCAATCAAGTAATCTTTATTTCGATCGTAAAAAGATCATAAAAGATATACAAACGATTTTCATCATTAAAAACATTATAAAAAATATTATTAAAAGAATACCCCCACTTATAATTACAATCAGATTACTAGAAAATGTATTTTAAGTAATAAAAAAGAAGGGGAAGATATTCATAAAGCTTTAGAGTTCCTAAGAGTTATTGCACGTAAGCGCCACATTGCCGTCAGGAATTTCGCCATTGCGAACACTGTTGGTGCCGATAGGTCAGTCTTTAGGACTCTGTAGGCCGGGGCATAGGTGCGAAAGCCCAAATTCCTCAGATAAGGGACCAGCCAATATCTTCTGATTCTGCTATAAGCTCTGCAGAACAAGACCACATGGAGATCGCTTTCCAGTTTGTAGTTGCACGCTGGGCACTCCCCTGTTTCCAAATTACCAGCCCAGGATTTAGTAATGGACCTCAGGGGGAGAGAACCGTATCTCCATTGCATGAAAATCTTCCGAGCAGACACAGGCATCATGGTGTCTAGTACATATTCGGGACTGTAGGAGTCTTTTATTTTAATAAATTTGTCCGTTAAGGATCCATCCCGTATAGAGTTGATGGTTTTCTGAAGCATGGCGCTATAAAACAGGTTTGAAAGTTCCTTTCTGGAAAGCCCCAGAGCCGCTACTTCCGGGTTGGACCATAGCTCTGGGACTCCGAGAGACGTACACATGTCCCTAATGTACTTTATCCACGGGATTTTGGTGGCGTAGGATGATCTCAATAATTCCTGGAGTTCATTTCTGTAGTGTACTAGTTCTTGACTACTCCACAGACGCCTCCAGTAGGTCAGTGGTTTTAGTCCCAGTTCCTCTGAAATTGGTCGCAATGCCAGGTCCATTCTTAGGGGGAGTAATGGAGTGCTCGGGGGGAGTGCAGCCAATTGTCTTATGAAGTTGTTTTCTGCAACCTGCACAGTGTGCAGTGGTATATGTCCCCATAGCTCGCCTCCGTATATAATGCCCCCCCGGGCTTGGGCTTTGTAAATGTGAATGGCGGGTGCCAGTGGACGAAGGGGTGATTTTTTGGCGATTCTTGTAATGGCACCTGCCCTCTGGGATAGTTTTGTGGTTGCTTTTATTTTGTATGGCAACCAAGTCAGGTTATGATTGAGGGTTATGCCTAGATATTCTATTATGTGTACTCTTTCTAGAGTTATGGATCCTAGATAGGGATTTGAACAGCTTTTGGGTCTGGGGTTAAGGACCATAAACTTTGTTTTCGAAGGGTTTATTTCTAGGCCCCTCTCATTACAAAACCCCAGAAACCCGTTCAGAATCCTCTGCAGCCCCATTGGTGTTTTTGACAGCAGCAGGGTGTCATCCGCGAACATGATCGCAGGCACCCTGCTGCTGTTCAATTGCGGCGCATCGATGTTAGGGATCCTATTCAGATACTCTATCACCCCGTTCACAAATAAGCAAAACAGGGTCGGCGCCAGGACGCAGCCCTGCCTTACCCCTCTGCGAACGGGGAATTTTGTCTGTCAATCTGCCGCCCTTTCCGTATCTCACACGGGCATAATTTATTGTGTGCAGCCTGACTAACACATGGAGAATATCTCCTGGAATACCCAGTTCGGCCAGCACCGCGCACAGTTTAGCCCTAGGGACTAAATCGAAGGCGGCGCGAAGGTCCACAAAAACCGCATACAAAGTCCCACCTTCTGAAAACACCGTCTTCCAATATATGATGTTCAGTCTTAATATTTGGTCGACTGTTGAGACTCCTTTTCTAAAACCCGCCTGGAGAGGGCTCAAAATGTCCATCTCCTCCATCCAGCCTAACAACCTATCAAGAACCAATCTACCAAACAGTTTTTGGGACACATCAATGAGGCTGATAGGGCGATAGTTGGCTGGAAGCAGAGGCGACCCCTTTTTAAATATCGGGACCACCTCTGCTCCCAGCCAAGTTCCTGGTATTCTCATTCCCCCCAGCACTCCATTGAATAGGACCATATGGTAGGGTGCCCATATTCCAGGTTCATGTTTATATAAGTCGCCCGGCACCCCGTCCAAACCAGGTGCCTTTCCAGCAGTAAGTCCTGCAATCGCCTTCCTGATATCAATTATGGTAAAAGGATCAGAGGACTGTTTGAGAGGAGGGATTGGCGTTTCTACTTCTGTGTCCTCGTTCTCTATGGAGTATAGCTGCTGGAAGTGCTTTTGCCAGACGTTTGCAGCAATATTGGGTTCGATTGCGGTAGGTAAATCCCCCCAACCGTGATTAATTATTCTCCAGAATCTACGGGAGTCTCTTGATGCTAAAGACTCCGATAGATTCTCCCAGTGCTGTACATCCCACTCCATCTTTCCGTTAGCTATGAGTGTTTTGTAGGCCTTCCTTCTGGCAGTGATCTCTTCCCTCGGGCTTCCTGCTTTTATACTAGATAGTAGATAGCGTTTTGCATCTCGGCATGCTCTATTAAACCAAGTGCGTATGGTCGGGCCCTGGGGTCTAGGTGCTCTAGTACTAAAGAGGTCGGCTTCCAGCTTTCTAATTAGATGTTCGTGAACCTGTGCTAGGTCCTCTCTAGTCTCCCTTGTAGAACCTGTGTTCCATAACTCAAAGGCCTCTTCCAGGATTGGAATGATTCCAGCATATAGGGTGGCTATCTTGTCTTCACTAGAGGCAAGGTTTTCCCATTTAATCCTCTTCCTGTTATTGTCCAGGAGGTATCCCTCACCATGGTTTTGCTCACGTGAGGGACTCTCTTCCAGACAGGAGGTGACAAACTCTAGTTCTAAAGCATTATGGTCGCTATCCTGTCTGGGCAATACTCTGAAGTCCCGGACCCATTTCCATGCACGCAACTGAACTAGGAAGTAATCCAATCTGGATTCTCTACCCGCCCTGTTGAACGTGCATTTACTCGGGATGTCAGACCTAGTGCGGCCGTTACAGGCTCTTAAGCCGTGGGTTAGATTGAGCGTGTTTATTTGAACAGCCAATGGTGTCCATGCTCTGGGAGGGGGGGCTTCTGTTGGAGGGACCTGCCAACTTGAATCCTCCTCGAGGGAGGGTCCGTCAAGTAACCCAGGAAGCGGTTCAAAATGGGAATTAAAATCCCCCCCTACCAGATATGGTACACCCTCCGGAATAGTTTCCAGGAGCCGGGACAGTGCCTCGATGGTTTTGGAGGTGGCGGCTATTGAAACTGGCCTAGAGTAGATGTTTATTACAAGTAGTTTATGAAGTTCCGGCCATTCAAGTAGAACTGCCAGTATATGCTCCGAGTCCATGGTATATCGTGAGGCTGAGCAACCTAAGTCAGTTGCCACCCATGTCGTCAGACCTCCAGACGGTTGGCCTCTCCCGCCCCAGCTGGCTTGTATCGAGAAGGTTATGAAACCCCTATACGAGGTCTCTTCCCTTGCCCAAGTCTCTTGGAAGAGACAAATGCTTTTTGTATTTATTAGCTCACCCCACGAGTCCGAGTCTATTTTGTCGAGAGTCCTGGAGCCCAGCCCGCCGCAATGTTCGGTTGGTCATTTGTGTTCTATATACTGGTTGAGGCGGCCTCTGTGTCTGCTCATGGCCCATAAATGGGCCCTCCAGGTTAGTTCCCCTTTCTTCTCCCTGTAAGGCTGACCCCGAAGTACTAACGGTAAAGATCTCCTCCCCATTGGTGGAATTGGGGGTTTTGTGGGATAATCGTCTGGGTCCCCTTTCAGGGGTCGATTGTCAATCTACCATCTCGAGACAATCGTAACGATTATAAAGTGGAAGGGGCGGTGGCTGTAATTGTCTGGGGGGCCAGGGTGCTTCTCTTCCGAATCCTCCGTTTCCCACTCCTCTAGCGTTTACAGTCTCCCACCCTTGAAGGTCATCATAGGTTGGCGGGTATTCAGGCGATATTCGCATTTGATTGTAGGGGATTCTGTTCCCTCCCTGATTACCCCCCCAGGAGCCCTGTCGGTTCTCTAAATACCCACGTCTCTGATTGTTATTTGTGTGGGTATTTACTGGATAGAAGAAAGATAGGGGGAGTGGATGGATGTTATTTCCCTCATCCTCCAGAAAGGAACCACAAATGTAGGAGACTGTTCGGGAGACTGTTCCTGGTTCTTTGAAGCTCACCAGTATACAGTCGCCACTAAATGTTTTTGGACTCTTTCCTACCCACGAGACTCGTCCGACCATGCGGATTTCGCTTAACATGCCTCTAGGAAGTGGTCTGTGTGTGGATAACCAATTTATCACTTTGTTTTTTAAAGAGACCCCTGTCTCGTATGTATCGGGCACCCCAGCTAAAATAGCAGTGTATGGAGCTACCTCAGGTGGAAGATTGACAGTAACTGTCTTTTGTTTTGATTTGTTAAGGTCCTGAGAGTTTTGTTTATTAGTTAGTGTCGTTTTAGATGAACTTTTATGGTGTAAATGAGAATTTGCAGTATCAGTAACTGTATGTGTTTGTTGTGCACTGGATGAGTGATTGTCGTGAGTTACTGCAGGGGTTACTGGGGTAGCTGGATTGGTTTTCTGGTTTAATCGATTGTTGTTAAGTGGTTTAGGATTTTTGGTGCCGATTGCTGTTGTTAGGGCATCAATGCCATTGGCCAGTCTCAAAGGGTTGGAGTTGTCTTTGGATTTCAGGTCGGTGTTGGGGGCTGTGGGACAAGGAACCCCGGGTTTGCAAGAGTCCATAAACTGTAATGCAGTTTTCTCTATTTTAATTAATCTCGCTTCCATTTTTATCAAGCTGGCTTCCAGGGGATTTAGAATTGATTTAAGAAGGATTCCTATATCTGCTAATGTTATATCCCCTTCATCTGACTCAGTTCTTTGTTCTGGTAAGGTGACTGGCGGATCAATAGAGATTTTTCTGGCTGGTTCTAGGGGAAGACCATCTAATGTCGCCGATGGAGATCTATCCTGTATGGGTTTGGCTGTACTAGGAGCAATATGTGTTAGCCCTATCATTGGTTTCTTGGCCGTCCTTTCCTTGGAGCTCTGTTTCCCTTTTTTTCTTTTCTGAATAGCACCCTCCCTTAGACCCCGGTCTGTATTTAGTGGCCTTTAGGGGTTGAGGTGTTTGTTGTAAGAGGAAGTTCTTCCCTTAGTAGGATAGGTGTTAGAGTAACTGGTTCAGTAACTTCTCCCCTAATTGGTGTGTTTGGTGATTGCGTAATTTGAGTCAATGGCAGCGATAAGAGACTCATATCTTCAGGATCGCTTATGGTTCCATCTGAGAGATCTATGCTAGTGTGCGGGTGAGCCCCCCCACAGGCTCCGAGTTGAGAATTGTCAATATTCCGCCTGACCTCTGGGGTTTTTGCCGTCTCTATAGTTCCCATCGAGGACCTTCGAACCCAGTCTATTTCTTGCGAAATACGTCTTTCTAAGAGGGTAATATCTTCAATTAACAGAGATCCCGCTTTAAGAAAATAGTTGTCTATTTTACCTTGGATAGGAGCAGTTGTTATAGGTCCCGCAGCCGCCGATGTAGCTTTGCTCCTTGTCTCCATTTTGCTATATGCGAACAGGGTAGTTTGAGGGTTAGGGAGGAAGACTATGTAAGCAAATGACAGGGAAGATTATATTATCAAGGGGGTGGGCCGTTCCGTTCTCTAACGTTCTCGAACGGCCTCAAATGGCCCGCTCTTTGCCCGGTCTTCGCCCGTGCTGCGTCCCGCGCTGCGGGAGATTAGTGCTAAGATATAGGGGTCGTAATGGCCTGTGGGCGGGCCAGCAGGGAGAGCGGACCGGAAGCTGGCTGTCGGTCACGCAGGGACTCCTGGTTGATGGAGTCCCTGCTACGTTCGCAGCCCCGCTGGATGCCTCTTGCCCGAGTCCGCCTTTCCTCTTCACCCTTCCGGTATGCAGCCCCTGGTGCAGCAAGGCGCTGCGGCACCCGCGGAGCGGGTGCGGCGCGGTGCAGGTCCGGTGGCAGAAACGTCACGGAAGTTCTCCCCTGGCTGGCGTTCCTTGCAGGTAGAGTCTGTAAATCAATAGTGTCCCACGATGACAGGGTGGGCGTGGTTTTTAATAATCCTCAGGTAGGCGGTGGGCGGGCCAGCAGGGAGAGCAGACCGGAAGCTGGCCGTCGGTCACGCAGGGACTCCTGGTTGATGGAGTCCCTGCTACGCTCGCAGCCCCGCTGGATGCCTCTTGCCCGAGTCCGCCTTTCCTCTTCACCCTTCCGGTATGCAGCCCCTGGTGCAGCAAGGAGCGGGTGCGGCGAGGTGCAGGCCCGGTGGCAGAAGTTCTCCCCTGGCTGGCGTTCCTTGCAGGTAGAGTCTGTAAATCAATAGTGTCCCCCTTTTTTCAATTTGGGGTTTCCATGAATTTTTGGAATCTAAAGAAACTCCCAAATAAGAAAAATCAGACACAAGTTTCAGTTTTTGGCTATTTAGGAAAAAATTACCCTTAAAGGATTTGTGGGGATTAAGGGCCATACATTTAGTCTTCTTTGAGTTTATTTCTAAACCTTTCTTATTGCAATAATGTTGGAAAGAATTTAAAAGGGTTTGTAGACCAATGGGCATTTGCGAAATCAAGATTGTATCATCCGCAAATAAGAGTGAGGTACCCTCTCTCCATTCAGTTTAGGTGAGTCGTTATTACACTCTTCTAGGTGAGCTGGGATGTCATTAACAAATAAAGAAAAAAGCGTGGGAGCCAGCACACACCCTTGGCGGACTCCCGGCTTCATTGGAACTGGTTTAGTTAACTCCCTGTTTAGACCCCAACGCACTCTGGCATAGTTGTTATCATGCAGTCTTTTGATCTGTTGAGGTATACAAGTCGGTAACCCCAACATGTGCAAACAATTCCATAAACGATCACGTACAACTAAATCAAAAGCTGCCCTAAGGTCAACAAAAGCTACATAAATGTGGCCCTTCCATAAAAAAACATATTTCCAACAAAAGCAACAAAATCTGAAAACTTGGTCAATTGTACTGATTTCACTCCTAAAACCTGCCTGGAGCTTTGTGAGAATAGCGTTCTCGTCTATCCAGGAATTTATGCGTGATAAAAGGTGCCTAGAAAATATTTTTTGTAAAATATCGATTAAACAGATAGGACGATTGTTAGACGGGTCGTTTCTATCGCCCTTTTTGAAAATTAAAATAATCTCCGCTCCCCTCCAGCTATCAGGTAAGTTTGCACCAGAAACTAAAATGTTAAAAAGCTGATTAACGTATGGAGCCCAGACTCTAGTCTCGTGTTTGTACAAGTCACCGGGTATCTTATCGAGGCCCGGTGCATTGCCATTTTTAACTGAGCTAATAGCAAGCTCAGGTTCTTCTAGGCTAAAGACTATGGTGTCAGTACAAGCTACAAGCCATGGGCAATCCTCTGTAATTACCTCTGTGTTCTCTGGGGCATCGTATAAGTGGGTAAAGTGGTTAATCCATGTCTGTTCATCAATGAACACGTCGTCAGGTGTTTTACCTACAAGTTTCCCATTTGCGACTTATTTCCAGAATCCCACATTATCCTTGCACTTAGCCGCCAATAGCATGTTCTCCCAGCAGTCCTCATCCCAACTTGTTCTAGCGATGTCTTGAATCCTCCTATATTCCTTCCTAGATGCCCTAATCGCATCTGGTGTCTTGTTTTTAATTGCCTCTAGGAGTAGGGCCTTACTCAAACAACACTCTTTATTATACCAGGGTTGAGCACCCACGGAGCTTATTTTTTTTTGCCGCTTTTTTTGGGCATTTTTTGACACATAGGGTACTAAAGATGAAAAAAAAACGGTATGCAAGTCAATGAAATCGTTACCTCCTACCGGTTGACTCAGATAGCTAACAAATGTGTCAGCGAAGAGCAAATAAATACTTGCTAAAGCTTCTCCGTTACCCAATACACTAGGCCATTTAAGTGAGCGCCTATTGTTGCTCATTACTGGTGCATCATTAATACTATTGCCCACAGGATAGTACTCCTTCAATACACCAGTGCTAGGGAATATCGGATGGTGCATTGTTAAGTGTAATGGGCGATGATCAATTTCAAATCTAGGCAAGATTTCGAGGTTAGTCAAGTAAGGCCAGACATCAAAGGAAACTAGAAAATAATCAATACAGCTTTGGGAATTATTTTTGACAAAGGTCGCAGCCTTTGGGGAATCGGAGGGGAGGCGGCCATTGCAGGCCCTCAGACCGTGTGCTGTTGATAGTCCCATAATTTGGACTGCTAGAGTCGTACAACGCACACCCTCCGTGTAAGATAGGGGTGGAATATTGTTAGCCATATCCTCATCTCCGAAAACATCACCAAACCCTAAGATTGGCTCGAAGTTGCAATTCAGATCTCGGCCAATTATTATGCTTGAAGTATCTACACAGTTGGTTAAAAAGTTATCTAGTTTCTCCAAGATAGGGGACTCCTTGGATAACCCACATGGTCGATTATATACATTGAATAGAAGGACACACCTACCATCCTTCATTTTGACTTTCAGCCCCAGTATATCCACTGAGTCAATATTTAATGGTGTGATACTAGCTTCCAAGGGCACTTTTACCCATATTGTAAGCCCCCCGGACGGCCTTCCTCTGGCAGATGGTACTGCTTCTATGTTGAAGGTCCTATATCCCGCTGTATGCGGTATTTCCAGGGCTCATGTTTCCTGAAGGAGACAGATATCACTAGAATCTATGTAATTAGACCAATCTGGGTCACAAAGGTTTTTCATCAGACCAGCAATATTCCAAGATATCAATATTAGATTATGAGGAATAGTTGCTGGTCTTGCTACTTGAGTCCCCTCAGGTGGTACAACTTGACGACCTGTGCTTAAGGCTGTGGATAATGCTAATACACGTTCATTAACACCCCCCAAATTTGGGAGACGAACGTGTCCAGCAAGAGTATCAAGACTCTCTAGTCTAGACCCAACTAAGGTCAGCTCTTGAGTACTTGTCATCAAAACAGGCGATAGGATTGTTAAATCATCTAAAACCCCAGTAGTAATAGCTGGTCCTGGGCTTGGCTCTGTACCCACTCTAGATACCCCCAAAATCGATTCGTGTGTGGTAGCTTTAAGTTTGTGGTTGCTAACAAAATTGTAATCACAAGCAGTATACACCCTACTTATGTCGACTATTTTCATAGTGGCGGAGGCCGGGGGCATAGGTTTGATTAGTCAATCAACCGACTCAAGGGATAATAGATCCCCATATCTATTCGAGGTAATGAGGGGCAATGAGAAATCCGCCCTGGAGCCTATCCCTTGAGTGGATTGAGAGGAATGGCGTTAGAAATAACCCAGAGAGAGACCATGAATATTAGTATTTGTCCTCTGAGTTTCGTCACATACACTCAAGAAGTGACGAACAGTATTTGGGCGTTTAAAATTTACAACAATGCAATCCCCCTCAATGACTTTCCTCTGCTCGCCAACTCAACCCACTCTACGAACCATGATAATCTCATTTGTTCTTGAGGGGCTGAAACCTTTAAACTTTTGTAACCAGTCTACAACCTTATTTCTAAGTGTGTACCAAGTTTCATTTTGGCCACTCCTAAGCGCAGGCACTCCTGTTAATATTAGAACGTATGGACACGCTGCTGATGGTCATCTCAGGTTATCATTGTTTGGCGTAATGTTAGATACGTGCGACTTTGGGATGGGTGTGGGCAACTTACTATTAGTAGGATCTGGCAATCTTTCTAATACTTTATCCCGCTTGCCACTTCTTAAACCCGTTTTGTTGCAACCCATATCAGACTCAACTAAGGGGTGACGAGTTACGCTTGGAGCAGCTGTTTGAATGGGAGCGCCTACCGCTGGGGGTATTGTAGCATTTAGCTTGGAGGAACCTTCATTAGATCTTTCAACACACCCAGTCATCTCCACAAAAGCTTTAGAACATTCCGTAAAAAGATCATTCCCCTTTTTTATCATTGCTTCCATTTCTAATAGACCCTGGTTTAATCCATTTTTTCTATCATCCAAGTCCTTGGACCTAGAAACCATAAGGTCATTCACTTGTTCCTGCATAGAATGCAGCGTGGATTTGAAAATGTCAGCAACTACCAGTTCCAATGAGTCTATCATGCTATCAGATCCAACTTTGGAGAGAAAGCAGTCACTTCTGTTTGAGTGCCAAACGATCTCCTTTTAGGGCTTATGTTCCCCGTTTGCACCAACTGGGTATCAACATGTTTCACATTAGCTCCCACCGCACCCTTGGTTTTTTGTGTCCTTTTTGTTTGCTGTATTTGTTTCGTAGTGGTTTTTCCCTGGGCCCCTTTACGTGCCTCTCTTTGCCTAGTCATCATTGGTGGTGACAACGATACCTCAGAGTCTGACCGGGCTCTCTCAATGATCTGAGCAAGCGTTACCTCTGTCATCACAGGAGTAGGTACTGCTACCGGTAACGATTTGCAAGTAGGCTGAGATGAATTCAAAGAGACGGGAGAGGTATGTGTCAGATGAGACATCAGTGTAGACGGGTCCAAGGACAACCGTTTCTCTACCGGAGTGATCTCATGGCTAATAAGGGATTCCGCACGAAGAAAGAAACCGTCCAAAGTGCCATTCAGACATTTCTTAGTGCCCTGAGGTCCAGGGGTAAGACAGTCCTTAGTTGGTTGACAAGCCATCAGCAGTGCTATGTGTAACCAAGTTAGCTATATACCCGCTATGTAGTTAGATTATAACACAAAGGTGTCTGTAGTAACAACAACCCTACCAGGTGCAGACCAACAAGGTTACTTCGTAAGTATGAAAGAGTACCTGGATAACAAGCCAAGGAATGTGGCCCAGCCTGGCCTCGTCTGCCCTCGGACGGCAACAGACAGCCCCGCCCTTTTCCTGGGCATCTCCCGGCTCGTAACCGCGACGCGGGAGGCAAGCATGATTTAAAGCGCCTCCGGGCGCGGTGATTGGCGTGTGCGGCTTGAGCCGCTGAGGAGTCTGGGAGGCGTAGTCCTTCCCACTGCGGCTGCGATGGTGTGTGCGGCGGCGGAAGAACAAGGGCACAGCAGGACACCAGCGTCAATAGGGAGCCTCCAGGAGCCGAAGGTGAGTCAGCAAAGTGCCCCCAAAAGCATGTAGCACCACCCGCTCCACCGGAGGCAAGCGCGATTTAAAACGCCTCCCGGCGCGGTGATTGGCGTGTGCGGCTTCAGACTCTGAGGAGTCTGGGAGGCGTAGTCCTTCCCACTGCGGCCACAATGGTGTGTGCGGCCGCGGAAGGACAAGGGCACAGAAGGACACCAGCGTCGATAGGGAGCCTCCAGGAGCCAAAGGTGAATTAGCAAAATGTCCCCAAAAGCGTGTAGCACCACCCGCTCCACCGGAGGCAAGCGCGATTTAAATCGCCTCCGGGCGCAGTGATTGGCGTGTGGGGCTTGAGCAGCTGAGGAGTCTGGGAGGCGTAGTCCTTCCCACTGCGGCTGCGATGGTGTGTGCGGCGGCGGAAGGACAAGGGCACAGCAGGACACCAGCGTCGATAGGGAGCCTCCAGGAGCCAAAGGTGAGTCAGCAAAATGCCCCCAAAAGCGTGTAGCACCACCCGCTCCACCGGAGGCAAGCGCGATTTAAAGTGCCTCCGGGCGCGGTGATTGGCGTGTGCGGCTTGAGCCACTGAGGAGTCTGGGAGGCGTAGTCCTTCCCACTGCGGCCGCGATGGTGTGTGCGGCGGCGGAAGGACAAGGGCACAGCAGGACACCAGTGTCGATAGGGAGCCTCCAGGAGCCAAAGGTGAGTCAGCAAAATGCCCCCAAAAGCGTGTAGCACCACCCGCAATGGAGGCAAGCGCGATTTAAAGCGCCTCCGGACGCGGTGATTGGCATGTGCGGCTTGAGCCGCTGAGGAGTCTGGGAGGCATAGTCCTTCTCACTGCGGCCGCGATGGTGTGTGCGGCGGTGGAAGGACAAGGGCACAGCAGGACACCAGCGTCGATAGGGAGCCTCCAGGAGCCAAAGGTGAGTCAGCAAAATGCCCCCAAAAGCGTGTAGCACCCATTGTTTTCCTTATGTATTCTGGATGTGTTACATGTGTGGTGCTTTTATTGTACAACCTTCCATGGTATTAAAATCCATATATGGGAGATATTTTTCAAAGTTGCCAGTGAAATGCATATTTCATCATTAGAATGATTGCCCATAGGCCACTCTGCAGAGCTTTAACATTGTGAGGGATACTGGATCACGCAGCACGATGGACCTAATTATTAGGCAATGCTATATAAATGATATGGCATCAACATCAAATTATGTGACACACTTTGTCACAACATTATTTTTTATCAATTTGTGATAGCAATAATACAATTGCCTGCTGTTTTATTAAGAAGCTGCTCAAAATGGATAATAAGCTAAACACTTGCAATTCAACCAGCTGGCATTGGTATTACTCTTTAAAGAAAGCAGATTTTTCAAGCTTGTTGCCTCAAAATAAACATGTAATGCAAATGAATTCATAATGGGTACCTTGTATAATATCGCCCTATGTATTTTCCTGCCCAAATGTCTACCTGGCTCCAACGGCCACTCTCGATGGAGGCACAGGAGGGGAATGTGCACAATATCAGACCAACTTCTCATCAATTTGAAAGGCATTAACATGCACTCTTTGGTTCTGCAGCAACGCAAAACTTTAATTTAAAAGTAACTGCAACCCCGATACGTTTCGGCAAAAACATTGTTCACCTGTCGAGTGTATGCTTTGTGAAAGTGCATTCAAACAGTACCATGAAAAATGTAAATATAAAAAAAATAAGGTGCGTTTTGGCAAAAACCTTGTTTATGGATCAGGTGTATGCTTAGTGAAAGTGCATTCAAACAGTACCATCAAATGTGTAAAACATAAAAAAAGACAAACATACAGGAGTCAGTGTAAAGGTAACAAGGCTGCCATATTGAAACAAGCAGCGTTGTATACTAGACATGGCTGTAAACAATAATTATTTCATGTACCTTTGAATGAGTTAATAAACTGATGAATCAATAATGTTGGATATTAAACCAAGTGTTATAAACTAACATCCCTAATTTCAAAGAACTAAATGATCTTATTTGAATACATTCAATCAGTGTTTCAGTACAGTGACTAACATTTATTTCCTGGGAACGTGTAATCCATAAAATACAAGAGATTAAGAAGTGTTGTTCAATAGTATTAGCGTGTACACTGTTCTCCAAGCCCGCATAAACAATTTTATTAGATAAGTCATATATGTATTGCATATTGGGACCAGGGCTGAATTGTAACTTGCCATTGTAGCAGTGCCTATAAACCATGCCCTATCCCCTGTTTCCACGCAGTGCATAACTCTTCTCTTGATACTGTTGTAACAGCACCAATATATGACCTCCATATGTGTAAAACCCATATGGGTTGTACCAAATTATTGGAAATTATCTTTTCACACTACTATTGAAAAAAGATATACAAAAATATTGTTTTTCAATATATTACCTACTGGCGGGACCTAGTTTCCATAGGAAATCCGCAACATTCTATTTGGAATAACTTAGGCGGCGGTCGGCGAATCTTTGCGAAATTTTCAAAGAAGATGGCCTGCTACGCTCCGCTCCTTCCCTGAAAGTTTTGGGGTGATTTGTCAAGTGGGGGCCGAGAAAAAAGGGGGTCCCAAACGTGTTTTCCCCATGCAATTTTCCATAAGGACCTCTAGACACGGCTACAGCCCGAACTGCTAAACGGAATTAACACCAAATTTGGCAAAAATGTAGAGTTTGGTAAAATCATAGATATATTTGGGAAGTTGTATCGTACGCGTACCCTCCCAAGCACGAGCTGCATGCTAATTGGCTGTCAACACTCCAAACCAGGAAGTGTTGGCAGCCATCTTGTGCCTCGGTAGAACCAAGGCACAAGAAAGCAGTGAAAGAAACGTGAAAAACACACAAAGGGGGCAGGGTAGAAACACCCTGACTCCCTAGGCCTACTCAGGGACCCCCAAGACCCAAATCGCGGGATACGCGTAGGTACACGTATCCCACGAAAAAACAAAGCCGCTTTTTTGTTAATTAGCCCCTGGGGGACAAATCCTGGGGGCATTTTTGTTTAATTTAATGGGGGGCCCAGAGGGCCCCCCTAGCCCCGGAGACTGCAGCATCTGGGGCTTTCATGTTATATATGCGGGGGGGCTCATGGCCTCCCCGCAGCCCCGGGGACCGCCACCCCCCTGGGCTTCTTTTTTTTTATAATAGGGTGGGCCCAGAGGGGTCCCCCAGCCCTGTGGACCGCCACCCCTCAGGCTTTAATATTATGTAATGGGGGCTCATGCCCCCCCTGCAGACCCGGGGACCGCCACCCCGGGGCTTCTTTTTTAAAATTAAAATTAAAAAAACCTGTGTGGGGGGGCTCAAGCCCCCCTAACACACCCCGGGGACTGCCACCTCCCCGGGGCACTAATATTTAAAATAGGGGGGTCCGTGACGGACCTCCTAGCCCTGGGGACCACCACACCACGGGGCTTTTAACAGTTGGGAGGGGGGCGGTGTGGCCCCCCACCTGGAGCCCTTGATGGCCCTGGGGACCGCCACCCCCCAGGGCCAGCTCCGGCAGTGTCCCGGGGTGCCTACCCCTGGGACATTGCTGTTTTTCTATGGTTTTCAAAAACCAAAGCCGATTGCTTTTCTGCATGGGGAGCAGCATGTTAGCTGCTCCCCATGCAGAAAAGCAATGCCGGCTCCCGCAGGATGCGGGGAGATGGCAGGGACCGTGGGGGGCTTTGGGACCCCCCCACAGTCCCCAATGGAGTGGGTCAGCCCCAGGGAATGGGGTCCCCGGGGCTACAAGTGGTCCGGGAGGGGGGCCACGCGGCCCCCTCCCAAAAAAAAGAAATTTTTAAAATGACCGGCCCCGGGGATGGGGTCCCGGGGTCCAAAAGTGGTTACAGGAGGGAGGCAAAGCAGCCCCACTCCTAATTACATTTTTTTTTTAAAAAGGCCCATGCCCTGGGGTAGAGTATGATCTTGGGAGGGGGGCCACACGGCCCCCTTCCCGATTTTTTATTTTTTTTTATTAAAAATTGGGGGCTGGCCCTGGGGGTTGGTGTCCCTAAGGGCCAAAAATAAGACAGTAAATAAACAAAAAATGGGATCAGGAGGATTCCATGCCCCTTCCCTGCACATCTCTGCAAACGCGCCCCCTGGTGCATTTGCAGAGGGGGAACTAATTCCCCTTGCATACTGGGGGTCCCTGGGAGCTAACTAGCCCAACAGGAGCCTCCAGTATGGGCCAGGGGGCTGCATTGCAGAGAGGTTTAAAAAGGGGCGTGACCTCAGAACAACTCTCTGCAACGCTGCCCCCTGGCGCATACTGGAGGTTCCTGGTGGGCAAGTTGGCCCCCAGGGACCCCCAGTATTCAAGGGGATATAGTTCTCCCTCTGGAAATGTGCATGGGGCTGCGTTGCAGAGAGGTGTAATGAGGCCACGCCCCTTTTTACACCTCTCTGCAACGCAGTCCCCTGGCGCATACTGGAGGTTCCTGGTGAGCTAGTTGACCCCCAGGGACCCCCAGTATGCAAGGGGAATTAGTTCCCCCTCTGCAAACGTGTCAGGGGGCTGCGTTGCAGAGAGGTGTAAAAAGGGGCGTGTTATCATTACACCTCTCTGCAACGCAGCCCCCTGGCACATACTGGAGGTTCCTGGTGGGCTAGTTGGCCCCCAGGGTCCGCCATTTTGCAAGTGGAATTAGTTTCTCCTCTGCAAATGCGCAAGGGGGCTGCGTTGCAGAGAGATGTAAAAAGGGGCGTGGCCTCATTAGACCTCTCTGCAACGCAGCCCCCTGGCGCATACTGGAGGTTCCTGGTGGGCTAGTTGCCCCCCAGGGACCCCCAGTATGCAAGGAGAATTAGTTCCCCCGCTGCAAACACGCCAGGGGGCTTCATTGCAGAGAGGTGTGAAGAGGCCACGCCCCTTTTTACACCTCTTTGCAAGGCAGCACCCTGGTGCGTACTGGAGGTTCCTGGTGGGATAGTTGGCCCCCAGGGAACCCCAGTATGCAAGGGGAATTAGTTTCCACTCTGCAAACGCGCCAGGGGGTTGCGTTGCAGAGAGGTGTAATCAGGCCATGCCCCTTTTTACACCTCTCTGCAATGCAGCCCCCTGGTGCATAATGGAGGTTCCTGGTGGGCTAGTTGGCCCCCAGGGATGACCAGTATGCAAGGGGACTTAATACCCCAGCTTAGAACACGCTACGGGGCGCGTTTGCACAGTGGTGTAGGTAGGGGCGGCGCTTGAGGTGATATGTGTGCAAACATGCCCTGTGGCATGATTTAAGTTGGGGAATTAATTCCTCTTCAATCCAGAGGTCCCCTAGGGGACAACTAGTCCAACAGGTACCTCCAGTAAGCGCGACGGAGCTGCATTGCAGAGTGTTGTAAAAAGGGGGCGGGCCCTCTGAACACCTCTCTGCAACGCAGCTCCCTGGCGCATACTGGAGGTACCTGGTGGGCTAGTTGGCTCATAGGGGACCTCAGGATGGATTGAAGAGGAATTAATTCCCCAACCTAAAACGCGCCACAGGACGTGTTGGCACTCATGTCACCTCAGGCCCCGCCCCCTTCCTTCACTATTGAGCAAAATATTCCTCTAAAATCAGCCGAACTAAGAATTCCGATTTACTCACCTGTTATCACGAGAGACATCAGTGCTGCATCTTTGAGCCCAGTACAGACCATGAAAAGTAAATGTAAGCGTACTTACCAGGAACTTTTATTACCTTCCATAGGAATCTATTGTGGTTTTCACTAAGTATGGGCGAAAAATCTGCCCGCTTGTGAAATGTGCGAATTTTTGGCAATTTTGCGATCCGCGAATCTCGCAAAATTGCTGAAAAATTCACGAGCGGGCGTATTTTTTTTGGCCCACAGGAAGCACAGTTAAGACAGGTGCTCAGGTTGAAGCTAACTTTGTAACCATTTTAGAATGGCTCCGGCAAGCTGCCAGAGTGCTTGCTGGCGCCATTCTAAAATGGTTACAAAGTTAGCTTCGACTCGGGCACCTGCCTTAACTCTGTAAGTGCTTCCTGTGGGCCAAAAATTAAACCTCAACAGGAAGCACTTACAGATATAAATAAAGCAGGTGCACGAGGTGAAGCTAAAATTCAGTAAAGTTTTAATCAGCCCAAAACATTAGTGAGCACGGTCGAGGCTGGGCAAGTGTGCTTTAACCCATATCTGCTGTCGAAAATTATCTGTAATACCCGAGGGAGGTCTTTGCATCCCTGAGTTTCTCGAGCGCAATCCCCGTTCCTGTGACCAGGAGGCTGCTTTCACCTGCTGCCCTGCTCGCTCTCTGACCCTTTATACACAAGAGGCATGTGAACACGCATAGAAGCCCCGCACCACACACTAGCCGTATCAAACGTCTTCCCGCCATTTCCCAACTATGATGGACATCTTACTCAAGGGACCTCGGCGTCTTTTGGCGCTGTGGCAAAGTTACAGGTACACATGGTCAGTGGAGACAAATCTTCAGGCCCTACGCAGCTGCAATGTAGGAAAAGTACTATCATCTACCCAACAAGGTAGCACTCACTGGATTAGCCAGTAGAAAGTACTCCAGTTGAGTAGAGGTATTGCACAAAACGGTGGCATCTTAGTGGATAACTATGCAGGGCAGGATTCATTCTGGCACGAGGCTCCTGTCACAGAAATTAAACCTCAACAGGAAGCACTTACAGATATAAATAAAGCAGGTGCCCAAGTTGAAGCTCAAATTTAGTAACGTTTTATTCAGCCCAAAGCATTAGTGAGCACGGTCGTGGCTGGGCAAGTGTGCTTTAACACCATATCTGCCATCGAAAATTAGCTGTAATACTCGAGGGAGGTCTTTGAATCCATGAGTTTCTTGAGCGCAATCCCAGTGTAGTTCCTGTGACCAGGATGCTGCTTTCTCCTCACCTGCTGCCCTGCTCGCTCTCTGACCCTTTATATACAAGAGGCATGTTGACACGCATAGAAGCCCCGCACCACACACTAGCGGTATCAAACGTCTTCCGGCTCTTTCCCAACTATGATGGACAGCTCACTCAAGGGACCTCGGCGCCTTTTGGCGCGGTGGCAAAGTTACAGGCACACATGGTCAGTGGAGACAAATCTTCTGGCCCTTTACGCAGCTGCAGTGTAGGAAAAGCACTATACATTTACCCAACGAGGTAGCACTTACTGATTAGCGAGTAGAAAGGACTCCAGTTTAGTAGATGGAAATCACAAAAAAATCCGTGATTTCGTTGGAAAATCTGCGAGTTTGCTGTCTTTTTTGCAATTTCGTGCGAATTTGCGGACTGCAGATCCACAAAATTAGCTCATACTTAGTTTTCACCAGAAAAATTTCTGTGTCTATTTTTGAAACGTACAAATATTCCTTTAAAAACAGCTGAACTACGAATTCCGATTTACTCACCTTTTATCAGGAGAGTCCTCTGTGCTGCATCTTTCAGCCCACTACTGATCCTGAAAAGAAATTCTAAGCATACTTACTTACTTCCTTCCATAGGCTAACATTGACTGGTTTCACTTGGAAATTCTTCTAAGTGTGAAGTTTTGGAACTTTAAAAAAGTGCTCTAAAATCAGCTGAACTACGAATTCCGATTTACTCATCTGTTATCAGGAGAGACCTCAGTGGTGCATCTTTCAGCTCACTACTGTTCCTGAAAAGTAATTTTAACCATACTTACCAGTAACTTGAATTTCCTTCCATCGGATATCATTGCCTGCTATATAAAATATATATAAATTAAAAAAATATAAAATAAAAAAATATATATTACAATTTCAATATTTTTAAAAACATTTTTTTCAGTTTATATTAAAAATATGTAATATAATTTAAAAAATAAAATATCTAAAAATAAATACTTTAAAACAATGTACTAAATCAGTATAAAAAAAAATAACAATTAATACATTTATAAATGATCATTTACAAAACCTTTGAAATTCACTGGAAAAAACCATAGGTTTCAGCCACATTATAGTTAGGAATTAGCATTTAAATAACCTTGGAAATTCACTGAAAAAACCATAGGTTTCATACATGTTATAATTAGCTGTGCATTTCACTCATACAAAACCATTGCAATACCTTTGTTATAGTTAGTTCAGCTAACTATAACTCGCGCCCCCGCAAGGCACTGCTGATGACGTCACATATTACATCACTCATGACATGCTCAGTGACATCACTCATGACATCACTGATGACATCCCAAATGACATCACTCATGACATCACTGATGACATCATATTTGTGAAAGAGTGGCAGACCTCCTCTCACCCTAATATATCCGTTTATACACACATTCAAAAATAGAAACTAACATTTTCAAAAAAATGGAGATACCAATACCAGTTACAACCTATTCAGTAAATCCAACATCTACTTACACATCCACTCATTCACCAACAGTTCCATATAGTCACTCATACATTTACTCACTCATCATATGTACTCGTACACCTATACATCCTGTTACACACCGATACTCATCCATAGAGTTACTCACACACATACTCACACATGCAAATGAACTATCATACATCCATTTACTTGCATTTACAGCTATACACACACCACAAAACTTACTTCTACAGAAACGTACACATACTTACTCTCTTAAACAATCACTTTTAGAAACACATACTTATTTATACAGGAACTCTTCCAATCTCTCACTCTCACATATACTCACTTATATACATCAATACTCACATATACTAGTTTAAAACATATGTAGTTACTCATAAAGATACTATTGAGACAGTCATTCACTCATTAGCACACCCATACACACACTAATTCACCCATATAGTCCTGCACACATGCTATCTTCAAAACACATTCAAACAGTGAATCACTCATTCATGCATCTATATGCTAAGTAATATCCCCCACCGAACCATACAGACACTCATACTGATATTCAAAAACAAACTAATAACCCATATACACACTCAGGTAGCTACTTACCAACCCATGCAGCCACTTATACACAAAGTGAGACACTGATACAGATATTTAAATATTTAAACATTACTCGCTAATAAATGCACTCACTAAGATACACTTAATAAGTCAGTTATACAATCATTTTTACAAACAAAACAACCATTTAGACACTTATTTACACATTTATACTTCCATCGACCTTTAGATATACATATATAAAATATATTTATTGTTCAGAAAGACACACATTCACTGGATGATGTCATCAGTGATGTCATCAGTGATGTCATTTGAGATGTCATCAGTGATGTCATGAGTGATATCACTGACCATGTCATGAGTGATGTAATATGTGACGTCACCAGCAGTGCTTTGCAGGCGCGTGAGTTATAGTTAGCTGAACTAAGCATAACGAGGGAATTTCAATGGTTTTGTATGAGTGAAATGTCCAGCTAACTATAACATGTGTGAAACCTATGTTTTTTTTCAGTGAATTTCTAAGGTTTTTTAAATGCTAATTCCTAACTATAACGTGGCTGAAACCTATGTTTTTTTTAGTGAATTTGCAAGTTTTTTTAAACGCTAATTCCTAACTATAACGTGGCTGAAACCTATGTTTTTTTCAGTGAATATATATATAGTTAAAACTAGTAAACATTAAATATTTTAACTCTTAACATTAATATATTTAAATGACCAAGGGAAGGCTTTCCCGAAACGCGTCGAGTTGCTACTTTGTTGCCAATGGATTTTGTCAAATAAAACCACTTGGATGCAAGTTGGTATTCGTGCATTCATACTATCCTTGAGGATCAAGGAATCTTTGGTGTGATTTGTTTCTGATATATATATTACCTACTGGCGGTCGCCAGTAGGTATATATAGTTAGGATTTTTTCCCTATGGGATTTTTGAAAATTCTATGTCTAATAACTTTGGCGTTTGTGGACGGAATTGGCTGAAATTTTCTGGAAAATGGAACATTTTGTTTCTGAGCAGCCCCTGGAAATTTGGGGGGGGTTCGTCCAGGGGGGGTCGAGAAAAAAGGGGGGTCCCAAAACATGTTTTTAACATTGAGTTTTCCATAGGGCGGTTGGCCACACTTTTAGCCCGAACGGCTGAATGGATTTGCACGAAACTTGGCAAAATTGTAGGGACTGGTAGCCCGATGTGCCTTTTCTATGTCTCAATATATGTGCTCCAGTGGATTTTGAGAAATTAACGTTTAAAAAAAGATATATATCTGTAAGCGCGCTCCGGGCAGCGCTCCGGTCCGCGGACCTTAAGCGTACCGGAACTTCGCGTAGCTAAGCTGATTGGCTCTCCGGTGTCTGTCAACATTCTAAACAGTCCGGAGCCGCCGCCATCTTGTCTCTCGGTAGGATTGAGAGACAAGAGGAGGCCAAAACAAAAGCGAAAATGACCATAAGGGGGCATACTAGATCCTCCCTGACCCCCTAGGTTTAATGTGGAGGTTTTAAAAGGGCCCCGCGGGGCAAAAAAAACTAAAACTTTTTTTGTTTTTTTTTGCGTGGGGAGCGCCCGGTCCGCGAACCGGGAAGCGTTCTGGGCAGCGTACTGCAATAAAAAATGAATGATAGACTTTTCAAATGCTATATGTTAATTGATTGTTGTTTTTGTTGATTATTTTTTATTTTTTTTATTTTTTAAGCATTTTTTTATTGTGATTGTGTTTCATAATTTATTAAACTTTCTAACATTTCATTGTCAGAAATTTCATAATTATCATGGAATATACATTGTAGTCTCTGAGGGTGTAAAATGTCCTCATTTGCAAGGAGGTTATCTACTGCTTGTACACATTGCAGTAGTTCATTGTCCCAAGTTTCATCGAAAAATTCAATGTCAATTTGATCAATTGTATCAATCAATTCTTGGCTGCTCTCTTGCAGGTCCATTTCAAAAGAAACTTGGTTTTCGCCTTCCATTTTGCCTGAAATTTGGATTAAAAAATATATATTAGTAGAGATAGGGCAATGTTGGGAATAATTTTAAATAGGCATTTTTTATCAGTGAATTTATCTTTGGGCAGTGTATAGTATCAGAGTGGAAGTAGGAATATAAAAAAGTGTATGTGATTTAACGTAAGTAAATTCATAATTATACAAGAGAAGCCTAACTCCATCCATAACTATAACAGAGAAGTCTCTCTAAATCTATAAGTACTACAGAGGGATAGTATATATCTATCAGAAAAAGTTTACCATATTAACTTATAGTGCACAATATACTTCAGTTTTAAAAATAAAAACTTACCTTTAGAAAGAAGTTGAAGGAATTAGTGAAAATACTATTGAAATGTACAGCAAGAAGTAGTAGTCAAAATGGCTGTGTTTTCTTCTCTTCCTTTATATATATTCAGGTATATAACCAATGAAATGTCAGGTAAAAAAAGTAGAAAATGAAAGTAACATTTTCATTGGTTTTCAATTCCAACACTTCAGATGTGTTTTGTGAAGTAATTTACCTCAGGGTATTAAGAGAGGTCTACAGGCTAAATGACTAAATGGAATTCCAATCAAATTTGTGAAAATGGTAGGGATTGGTATGTAGTATGAGCTAATCTATATTTGGTGAAATTGTCTCCAGTGGCTTTTCTGTGAACTACTTTCCCACCTTTTTTGATGGTGCGCTTCCCAGGGAGCGACCCGGTACGCGTACCGTTGAGCGCCCCGGTTCGCGAACCTTAAGCGTTCCGGGAGTCCACCATTTTGTGTTTCGGTCGAATTAAGATACAAGATGGAGGGCAAATAATGTTCAGAATGGGTAGAAGGGGGCACGGTAGAGTTATCTTGACCCCCTAGGTTTTCTGAGGGTGGCTGAGGAGGCTTATATGTGCGAAAAAAAACATTTTTAAAAAAAATTTCGCGAGGTTAGCTCCCGGTTCGCGTACCGGGTAGCGCCCCAGGGAGCGTACTTTGTTGGAAATTAGTGAAAAATGTTAGAGTAAAATAATAATTGTGAGTGATCAGATGTAGGGTAGCTCTGAGAAGAGCTTTTGGGTTTATGGTACATTTAGGTACTTATAAGTAGGTACCAATGCACATTCTTAAATTCAGAGTGAAAACTCTGTTGCCCTCATCTGAGAAGTGAACTCCATCTCCTCTGTAGATATCTTGCATGTAGTAACGCAAGTTATTGTTGTACAGGGAGCCCATTCCATGGTCTCTCATGTAAGCTGAAACAGATTTGTTTACATGCTTCCTCGACTTCTCAATTTGTGGACAAAATTGGTTTGACCACCTCCATTTCTGTCTTTGGCATATATTTGAATATACCAAGGCAGTCTGAGGAAAAAGTGCCATTAATTGCTCAAAGGTGTCCTTTAAAAGCATTTCCAGACCTACACCAGTCAAAGTGCCCAAGTCATTACCTCCACAGTGCACAATTAACAGGTCAGGTTTGGGCAAATGCATAAAGGTTTTCACCAATGGTATCAATTGGTGACATTTTAATCCTCTGTGGCCAAACCACTTAATTTCCACATCTTGTAAATTGAGGTTAGGTAATTTCCTGTTTTCAACGTACCTTTGAGCCCAGTGAATATAACTATGTCCAACAATCCAGACAGAAAACATGGTGAGAGAAGGTTCTCCTGCAGTCAGATGAAGTGTGGCAATGAAATGGCAGTTGAAAAAATGAGAGTTTAAAATGAAAAAAACTGTGGAGTTTCTGTGTTCATGAAGCAGTAACAGTGATTGGTGGATTTTGATTGCTGAAAACAGAAAGTTAGGGTGCACGGATGTGTTCTTTGAAAGATGTATTTTGAATGGTCAATAAAAAATCATTAAATGAAAGAATGCACTGGATATGCAGGTGCACTGAGAGTTCAGAGTTCAATTGCAACAAAGTTGTGTGAACTTGCAAACACCAGAAGTCTTCCAAGAGGTGGTTGCCATGCAGAAAAGGCAGAAAGGGCAGAGGGGGGAAGGGTTTTCATTTGAAAAAAAGTGAGGGAAGAGTTTTGATTGGGTGACATGAGAGATATGTGTGAAGAATTACAGCATTTCTGTGCTTTTGATAGCTGCAGACTCTGGAGTGCATACCTTTTGCTCTGCTGAAGACAAATTGGTGTGTTTCTGAGACTGTTTTCAAACTCAAAGTATTTGCTAAGGTGAGAAAATATTTCTTTAATTTAGATAGAGAATAGTGTGCTTTTAGGAGAAAATTATGAATTATGTGGCGCAAATTGCTTGTAAATATGCTCCCACATGTGCATGGAAAATTTAGATTTTGAATGTTTGTGTTACATAGCCATGTTAAAAGTGATACAAACATGCTGCAAAGGCAATCAAAAAACGCTTTTATGTGTCTTAAGGACATTTTAAGTAATTTTCCCATGTGCAGTGTTTTGAAATTATGATTTGAAAATCGTTTTTGGGGAAAAGGAATTGTTTTTAAATTTATGACAAGGACATAATGGTGTATGCTTCTTTATACGGCAATTGACTGTCCCTGATGTTATTTTTCCCATTTTAATGTAAGACCTTTCTCTGTGGCGCAAGTTGCTTGTAAATATGCTCCGACCTGTGCATGGGAAATTTAGATTTTAAATGTTCGTGTTACATAGCCATGTTAAAAGTGACCCAACCATGCAGGCAATAAAAAAACACTTTCATGTGTCTTAAGGACATTTTAAGTAATTTCCCTGTGGGCAGTGTTTTCAAATTATGAATTGAAAATCGTTTTTGAGGTAAAGGAATGTTGTTAAAATGTATGTGTGCCATATGTCCACAAATTTCGATTTCAGGGGTGCAGCAGGGTGTTCTTGAGACACCCCTGCACCTTTGGAAAAATTCCTAATTTGCGATGAGCTAATTGCTAATCGCAAATTGCACCTTCATTCTTATGGGCCTCCTGCTCCATGGAAATGAATGGGTAATTTGCAATTAGCAATTTGCTCATCGCAAATTAGGAATGGTAAAGAATTGCTATTTATTCCTTAAAATTCGCTATTTTGGAAATGCAAAATAGTTATATGATACATATGGCGGTTGATGTCTAACAAGATAAGAAGCTTAGGGATACATTTATGATGACTGGCGCAATGAAGTGGACATCACTTACTTCATTGGTAGAGCTTTACATGTATTATGTCCTCTGTATTCTTCATCAAGCGTAACTTTAATCTGCAATCCTGAGTAGGCCTCACCTTAAACAAACCTCTGGATAGGCCACACCTTATCGTCATCCTGAATTAATCATTTAAAATGCTAGGGACAGATTTATGATAGGTGTATGCCTCTTTTGCGCCACTTAGAAAACACTGTCCATGGGGAAATGACTTAAAATGTCCTTAAGACACATGAATGTGTTTTTTTAAAACGTTTGCAATTTTTTTGGGTCACTTTTAACATGGCTATGTGACTCAAACAGTCAAAATCTAAATTCGCCATGCACAGGTGGGAGCATATTTACAAGGAATGTGCTCCATGGGGAAAGGTCTTATAATGTAATATGGGAAAAATGACATCAGAGACACTGAAATGCCTTATAGAGAAGCATACACCATTATGTCCTTGTCATAAATTTGCAAACCATTACTTTTCCCTAAAAACGATTTTCAAATCATAATTTGAAAACACTGCACATGTGGAAATGACTTAAAATGTCCTTAATTCAAAATTTGCTATTCCTTATTTTGCGATTGCACTGAAGGATTTGCAAATTTTGCGATTCCTTAAATGCAATGTATCAAACAAAAAATATGTAAAAAATGATATTAAGGATTTGGAAACTACCACCAACTTCTAGTTTGTGGTAATTTGCGAATTCTTTTCAAAAAGCATTTTTTTCTAAAAAACAAAAGGTCCCATATGACGCCATACATGCCCTTAGGGCATGTATGTGTGCCATATGCCCCCAAATTTCTTTTTCAGGGGTGCAGCAGGGTGTTCTTGAGATACCCCTGCACGCTTGAAAAAATTCCTATTTTGTGATGAGCTAATTGCTAATCGCAAATTGCAACCTTCATTCCTATGAGCCTCCTAGCCCATGGAAATGAATGGGTAATTTGCAATTAGAAATTTGCTCATTGCAAATTAGGAATGGTAAAGAATTGCTATTTATTCCTTAACATTTGCTATTTAGGAAATGCAAAATAGTTTGATGGTACATATGGTGGTTCATCTGTAACAAGATAAGAAGCTTAGGGATACATTTATGATGACTGGCGCAATAAAGTGGACATTACTTACTTCATTGGTAGGCCTTTACATGTATTATCTCCTCTGTATTCTTCATCAAGCGTAACTTTAATCTGCAATCCTGAGTAGGCCTCAACTTAAACAAACCTTTGGATAGGCCACACCTTATTGTCATCCTGGATTAATCATTTAAAATGCTAGGGACAGATTTATGATAGGTGTATGCCTCTTTTGTGCCACTGTGCGTCACTTTTATGATGCAGCGGCGGTGCTAATTTGCAATTAGCAATTTGCTCATTGCAAATTAGGAATGGTAAAGAATTGCTATTTATTCCTTAAAATTTGCTATTTAGGAAATGCAAAATAGTTTGATGGTACATATGGTGGTTCATCTGTAACAAGATAAGAAGCTTAGGGATACATTTATGATGACTGGCGCAATAAAGTGCACATTACTTACTTCATTGGTAGGCCTTTACATGTATTATCTCCTCTGTATTCTTCATCAAGCGTAACTTTCATCTGCAATCCTGAGTAGGCCTCACCTTAAACAAACCTCTGGATAGGCCACACTTTATCGTCATCCTGGATTAATCATTTAAAATGCTAGGGACAGATTTATGATAGGTATATGCCTCTTTTGTGCCACTGTGCGTCACTTTTATGATGCAGCGGCGGTGCAAAAGATTTGCTATGAGGCGACAACATTACAAATTGATGCATTTAGGCAGATATGTCATGGTGTAAAAAAAACGTACCACATGAAACCGATGCAGCAGTGATGCAAAAGATGCACCATGGCTCAAGACAGGCCTCACTTGGGGCCATATGTATCAAGCTAATTAGCATTCGCAAAGATCAAAATTCTACGAATTTCGGCCTTTGCGAATGTTAATTAGACAAATGGTATGTATCAAACAAGTTTGATGCAAAATAAGGAGTAGCAAAATTTGCTATTCCTTATTTTGCAATTGCACTGAAGGATTTGCAAATTTTGTGACTACTTAAATGCAATGTATCAAACAAAAAATATGTAAAAAATGACATTAAGGATTTGGAAACTATTGTGGTAAATTGGTGGTAATTTGTGAATTCTTTTCAAAAAGCTTTTTTTAAAAAAAACAAAAGGTCCCATATGACGCCAACACATGCCCTTAGGGCATGTATGTGTGCCATATGCCCCCAAATTTCTTTTTCAGGGGTGCAGCAGGGTGTTCTTGAGACACCCCTGCACCCTTGGAAAAATTCCTAATTTGTGATGAGCAAATTGCTAATCGCAAAATAAACCTTCATTCCTATGAGCCTCCTAGCCCATGGAAATGAATGGGTAACTTGCAATTAGCAATTTGCTCATCGCAAATTAGGAATGGTAAAGAATCGCTATTTATTCCTTAAAATTCGCTATTTAGGAAATGCAAAATATTTTGATGATACATATGGCAGTTCATCTCTAACAAGATAAGAAGCTTAGGGATAGATTTATGATGACTGGCGCATCACCAGGGATGTGCCAGTCATCCTGCGCCGCTGTTCCGCCACCCATGGTGTGCTGCATTTACAATGCGGCGCAGCATGGGGCAAAAATGGCACAGATGCGTGACGCATCTGTGCCGTTAAGGTGGCGCATTGCTGGAGTTGTATCGCAAGTGCGATGCAGCTCCAGCAACGCTCAGGGGTGCACCATCTCCACAATGTTGCGTCAAGACCTATGCCTGCTTCAAGCAGGCGCAGGGTTTTGACGCAGGTTTCTCCTATCTGATTGTAAATGCGGCACACCATGGGTGGCAGAGCAGTGGTGCACGTTAACTGGTGCATGCCTGGGGATGTGCCATTTAACATAAATCTGCCCCTTTACATTTAAGTATGTGCAGGGGACACAGAGTCGGTGAGGCTTATCCAAGGTTAAGAAGAGATGAGTCCTGTTCAGTGAAAAATTAGACATAGGCTTCACCTGCCCAGCATCGCTGGACATGGCTAAATGATAGCTGCAAAATGTTACTCTTGTTAAACAATTTTACTATTATAATCTCTGAGATTTGTCTCTTACTCTGCAACATCTCATTGTTGTTATCTTTCTTTAAAGATAAAGACAACCTCAACATGAGCGACAATCTGCAATCAGTTGATTTTGACCTCATCATTGAACTTGTAATTGAAACATCAGTGGATGTTGATCCCTTGGATGATTTAAATCCTGAGGATGAAGAAGAGCGTGACGAGGATGCAGATTTGTCCGAATTATATGACATAGGATGGGAAGCTGACCTGCTTGAGCCTATGGAAATATAAACATTTATTTTTAAAATTTATAATTAATAAAAAGTAAAAAGGTAAACCGTTTAATTTAAAAATAAAGACACCTTCAAAAGCAGGTTATGTGTAGTGTCTTCAATAAAATATTAAAATATGCTCATAAAATTAGATCAGATTCACATATAAAATAGCATAGGTAACATAAATATAAATGTCATTTCTTTTCTTGTATTTCTGTATTGTAAATTTGCAAGGACTAAAAAATCTTCTATTTAAAATGTCAAGTAGTGTGTTAAGTTTTTGATCACTGTTATTGTTTTACTGTTTGGTAATAATGGTTAATAACATTTTTTATTATATTTTACCACAGATTCAACTGCAGATCATTTCAAGATTTCACCATGCCAACAATAGAAAGACAGAGAAAGGCTGCAAAACGTCAAAGACAGCAGGTGAAAGAAAATAAGCAGCAGTCCTCTAACAAAAAGATTTGTCAAGTCACGAAGAAAGCACCGGGTAAGAGCACAAAATATTTCATAAGAAATATGTGTAGTAAAAAAAATATTACTACAGAAAATGTTTCAGTCCATAAAACGAGAAGGAATTCAAATGGAAAGGAAAGGCCAATGAAAAATGTTACTGCTAGAGCAAGAGATAACTCTGTGCATGATAGTAGAAGGAAACAACAGTTTAGGGAGATTCGTAAACGAATGTTCCGCAACAGAATAATTGGCAATTTGTTAAAAAATATTAAGAAAGGTCAACAGAAACTGGTTTTTTATAAGAGAAAAAAAAAAAGTTGAGAAAGTTATTGATCAGGCATTTGAAATTAAACGTAAGTTATTTATTTTGATAATCAATAGAATTAGGAAGCTAAACAAGGCAATTTATGATTTCAAAAGAAATAGTAGATGGAAGAGAATAGTTAATCGTAGTAATTTTTGTGAAGTTTTTTCTGGAGAATGGATGCATAGTTCAAGCTGTGAGGCATTTTTTAATGAGGAGAGTTATTTCCAGGATAATGATTTGGTGCATGCAGTTGACACCAGTGGTCGTGCTTATGAAGTGAAAGATGGTTGTCCAGTTGAAAAAGAAAAACTTGTGACAACAGAGGCAGAAGAGGTGTTAGGTAATGAGGTTTTAGGAAGACGTGCTAAGGGTCCTGTGTATACCTGGAAGTGTAGTAGTATTTGCAGTGTGCGACAGGATTCCATCAATTTGCTTTGTGATTTTGTACGGTCATTTAATAAGAAAAGTTTGAAGCAGAAAATAAGGTTGTTGCAAGAATTAGATCCTTGCAGAGTAAGAGAAGTGACAGGTTTGCATGGTCATTCACTGGCTTGTCTTTCCAGGAGAGTATGCCAGAGTGTTTTTCATCATTTCAGGATGCTAGCAGTGCATCATAATAAAGTGAGGAAATTAGTTAGAATGTTGTATTATGCTAAGAGTCCAGCAATTATGCTCTAACAATTATGCGCTGCTCTTTTGCATGGTTCTGAAATAGATGTGAAGAATATATGTGAAGAAATTGAGTTTTGTTACTTTGGAAGTAAAGAGGAGAATGTTGAAATTGAGCAAGAAGAAGAGGGTCATGTGGAAGATAGTGTACAGGTTTCCAGTACAGATAATTTCCAGAGGGAAATTGCGACGTTTGAGGTGAAATCAAGTGAGAGGCCTAATTTCACTTGTGTGTGTTGTCGACGCACTTATTATAAGAATCAGACTAAGTTAGTGGATTTATATGCAAAAAGTGAAAGGGAAAATAATAGTGAATGGAAGGATTTCGCAACATACTTGATGGTAGAAAATTGTTTTGATTTGGGATTGGATCAACGTGTGTGTAGTTATTGTTGTTGCAAATTAAATCAAAACCAGATGCCTGCTAGAGCAGTTCATAATAATCTGGAATTGGTTGAGATTCCTTCTGAATTGAAGGATTTAAATACTTATGAATCTATTTTGATTCAAAGTATCCATCCCTTTCAGGCTATTGTAAGAATGGAGCCAAAGACAGGGAAATTGCCTCCATCAGATTTACAGAGAGGATTAAAGGGAAGAGTTGTTTATTTGCCTCTAGATTTGAAGAAAAACATTAACACAATTGGAGTAGAAAAAGTGGAAGAGGAACCTCTGGTTATCTTAGTTAATGGGGTTCCGACAAAGAATAAGAAAATCAGGCAAGATTTAGTAGATGTTAGGAAAGTTAAAAAGGCAACATTGTATTTGAAAAAAAATAATAAATACTATAAGAATGTATATGTTGCAGAAGAGGAAGTAAGTGAGGAAGAGGATAGCGATTTGTGTGCTGGTCAAATTGAGAGAGTAGAACCCTCTACTAGTGAAGAAATATATGAACATTATAGTGTTCATCCTTTGCATTCCAAGGAAGTCATGGGGAATGCTATTGAGTTGTTTCAAATGAAACAAGCCAAAGGGAGTCCCATTAGTGTTTGGGAGGAAAGTTTGGAAGCTCGGTGTTTCCCACAGCTTTTTCCAACAGGTCAGGGAGGAAGATATGATGAGCGACCTCATCAAATTCCTGCTTCTGAATACCGGACTTTGCGATTGTATGCAGGAGATGCTAGGTTTCGACAATGCATTCCTTATTTGTTTCATCTCCTGTTTGAAAGCGATCTGTCTGGACTGTCATATGCAGTGAACCACATCTTGAAAAGTGGTATACACATGCAAAACATCTCGGCAAGTGACTTTATGGATAAAGTCAATGTCCAAGACAGTATTTTGGATTCTCACCTGATTAATCTCATGGCGTGTCAGCGTGGTACTAATGAGTACTGGTACCGTCGTCATGGTGATTTAAAATGTATGTTGAGGAACTTAGGTACTCCCACATGGTTCCTCACTCTGAGCTGTGCCGAGTATGGCTGGGAAGACTTACTTGAATTTCTACGAGAGGCAAATGCTAACGTAGATAACATCGAATTCAAGACACCCGGAGAACTGTGCTCTTTGGATCCAGTCAATGTATGTAGGTACTTCAATCATAGATTTGAAGCTATGATGTCTTTCATCATGAATAAGAAGAATCCACCTCTTGGAGAGGTGTTGGATTTCTTCTGGAGAAAGGAGTACCAAGCAAGAGGTGCTCCTCATATACATATGTTGCTGTGGATCAAGGATGCACCTAAATTTGGAACGGATCCAGAAGACTCAGTGATGAGTTTCATCCAACAGTATTCTACGTGTGCTGTTCCAAACGCAAAGGAGAAGAAAAGCCTAAGAGAAAAAGTTCTGCGTTTCCAAAGCCATCGATGTGGAAAGTACTGCTGTCGTAAATTCCGAAACAAGGACAAGTTCTACACTAAATGTCGTTTCGGCTTTCCACGACCGGTGATTTCTAAAGGAAGAGTAAACAGTTTGATGTCTTCGCTGCGACACAATGTCATGAAGAAATCACCTAAAAACACTTACAATTTGAAGAGGAACGAAGAGTCCAAGTACATCAACGACTACAACCCGGTGATTTTGTCCATGTGGAATGCTAACATGGATATACAGTTTGTGGCTGATAACTGTATGGCTGTGGCTCGGTATGTGACGTCTTACATCACCAAAAAAGAGAAGACAGAATTGAAGGATATGTGGGAGGACATTTCCCATGAAAAGAGCCTCAGCAAGAAGTTGTACAGTTTCAGTCTGAAGATGTTGTCGCATCGAGAAATCGGAGCGTACGAATGTTCTGACCGGTTGTCTTCAGCAAGTCTCTATGCCAAGTCCAGGAGTATCGTTTGGGCGAGTCTTGGTCTTGCAGCAACGCGTAATCGAGTTCTCAAACCTGTGCGGGAAATTGAGTATTTGGCGGAAAAGGAGCCAAACAGTACCGACATTTTGAAGACAAACATGTTGGATACATATTATCCAAATCGAAGCAGTCACCTCGAGAATGTTTGTCTGTATGAGGTTCTGCAAAATTACATATTCAAGAGGAACATCAAAGAAGATACTGAGAAAGGAGTGTATGCTGTAATAGGAAGTGAGGGATGTCTGGTCAAGCAAAGAAAATGCCACTTGGTAAACCATCGAAAATTGAGTGGCGAATCTCCTGAAAAAAAGGAGTTTTTCTATTTAGCACTTTTGCAACTTTTCAAGCCTTGGCGTGCAGAAGAGGAACTGCTTGGAGATTTCCTCTGTTACGAAGACTCTTTCAATGCCGCCAAGGAGACCATAGAATGTCCTGCTTTTCCCAAATATGTAGAAATGTTGAATGCGGAAATTGAGCAGGAACCAACGATTGCAGCCGAGATTGCCAGAGACAGTTCTCAGGACAGTCAGAGTTCTGCTTCATTGAGTCAGGATCCACTAGGAGGACCTGTTATTGAAAATGAAGCTGCCACTGCTATGAATGAAGTGGAAAGAGCCATGGCACATGCTCAAGAGGATGCGGTTAACTTAGAAGAGTTGGAAAGACAACTCAACGTTGAGCAGAGGAAAATATATGACGAAGTTACCATGCAAATTGATCATGGATTAAGTCATGATAAGAAAGAGTGCTCATGTACGTCGTTGAAGCCTGTCCGACTGTACGTGAGTGGAGAAGCGGGAACTGGAAAAAGTTTCCTCATTAAAGCAATTTCATGCTATTTGCAGGAAAGGACAGAGTCATCGCTGTCTTGTGTTGTCACTGCTCCAACTGGACTGGCAGCACATAATATTAAAGGGATTACTTTACATCGTTTACTGATGCTGCCAGTGGAGCATGACAACAAATTACAATATCACAAGCTATCTGGAGATGCTTGTTTTGAAGTTTCAAGAATCTTGAGGAAAATGAAACTTCTTATCATTGACGAAGTAAGCATGGTTTCCAATGTCATGCTTGCCTTTGTGCATTTGAGGATGCAAGAAGTTCTCAAAACAGAGTATGATGTGTTATTTGGTGGCAAACACATCATTGTTTTCGGAGATCTTCTGCAGCTGACACCAGTGAAAGGGCAACCTGTGTTCAAAATGCTCACGCATGAAGATACCAGGAAGTGCCTAGGCAGCATTGGCAACGTCAATATATGGTTAAACTTCAATTATGCTGAACTGCATGAAAATATGCGTCAGGCGAAGGATGAAGTTTACAAGACTATTCTACAAGATGTTAGAATTGGAAAAGTGACCGAGCATGGGAAAGAAGCTTTACATGCACGATTACTGTCAAATTTATATCCAGAACAAGATGTTGTGCCTGAGAATATTTTTCAGAAAATTACTGAGAAGAAATCTGGAATATGTTTGATGCCAACTCTTGCAGAATGTGCCAAATTTAACAACAAAATGTTGCATTTAGGAAAGCAAGAGATTGTGAAACTGGAAGCTATTGATAAAGTAGAGCATATGGGATGAACAATTATTTTGTCTGAGAATCTGAAAACAAAATTGGATTCATTAGAGAAGAGTATATCTAAAACTGCAGGTTTTGAAAAGACTCTGAATGTGTGCTTGAACTGCCGTATAATTTTAAGAAGGAATTTACATGTTGAAAGAGGTCTGGTAAATGGATCAATGGGTAATGTTGTTGATTTTGTGAAATACAGAAATAGAGATGGAATTGAATTTTTAAAAATTAAATTTGATGGCATTGAGGAAGTACAGCTAATTGCTCGTTGTTCTGCTAGATTTTTGCTTGTAAAAGACTTATATGTTCGCCGTAAGCAGTTTCCTGTTTGCTTGGCATATGCGGTGACAATCCATAAATCGCAAGGTTTAAGTGTAGACAGTGCATTGGTGAATATTGGCAGTTCTGTGTTCAAGGAGGGTATGGCATATGTGGCATTGTCACGAGTTAGAACTTTATCGGGATTGTACTTGATTGAGTGTGATGTCACAAACATTTGTGCGGATCTAGATTGTGTTAAGGAATACAATAGGTTAAGAAGAGAGTATGCGCCACATTTGCCTCAGTATCCTTTGTTTGAGAAACGTGTGGTAGGCCGGAAACGAAGAAATGAGAACAATACTGGGGAGGTTGTAGCAAAAAGACAAAAAGTCAATGAACCTAAAATTACAAGCAGAAACAAAAAGGATTCTGTTGAAGATGTTGTTGGTTTTCAGTTTGAAAATAGTTCTGGTGTCAACTGCTATGCTAATGTAGTGGTTAATGTTTTGTTTTCTCTAAAAAATGTAAAAGAAGAGATTGTGGTCAATTCTGATCAAAGATTTTGCAGTTTGTTAAATTCTGTGTTAGAGAAATGTAGCACTGATAGAAGAAACATAGAAAGTGTGTCTGAAATTCGAAATCTGTTAGACAGATGTTCAGGCCAAACACAATTCTCTCAAAATATTCAGCAAGATTGTCAGGAGTTTTTAATGTATATGCTTGATGTATTACATGCTGAAGGTGTAGATGTAGATCAGCTGTTTGGGCTTTCTTATCAATGGCAGCATGACTGCGAGAACTGTATGGTATCAAGTACTACTAGTGTAGACTCAGAAAGATTTATATATTTAACTTTGCCAGACAGTAAATCAGTCTCCTTTAATAAGCTAGTAAAAGCAGCTGATCACAACATGGAGTGTAGCCAATGTAAATCTGAAATGATGTCCACATTATTTATACGAACATATGGCCAGTATGTCATTTTAATGTTCCAACGATGTAGGCCTGATGGAACAAAATTGACAACTTTAATTAAAAATTTTGTAGCTTCGCAGTTGTCAATATCAGGAAGGACTTTTGTAACTGCAGCAATTATATATCATGACGGCCCTTCAATAACATCAGGACATTACACAGCTTATTTAAAGTCTAGAAATGGCTGGTCATTCTGCAATGATTCTGTTTTAATTTTCAAAAAAAAATTGCTGTATGACCTTAAAAACTCTTACCTGGTGTTTTTAAAACCAAAATTTTAGGGAAATAATCTCGGGATGTGCTCTATGGAATTTCAAGAAGTTCTAATGGCTCCTACACAATTTGGCCTTGAGGATAAGTGTAGTTCAGAGACATAACTTCTAACCATAGGACTGGACGTCATGGAGAAATACGTGCACTTTCAATGAGTTCAGAAAAACTGTTTCTTTTTATAAGCTAATTGAAGCAGCCAATCAAAACATGGAGTAGAGGGAATGTAAGTCTGCAATGCTGTCTACTGTTTTACATTGCTTTGTGATTAAAAGTGATGTAGAGAATTAAATAATTGTAGTAGTCATAGAGGTAGTGTAAGTCTGCTTCATAGTAAGCAGTATCAGTGTCATAGGAAATGTAGAACATGACTGAGCAAGAAGGGGAAGATATTGCTATTCCAGGATTGTGAAAATGATCTTCAACATTTTAATTCTGAAAGTTGCGGAAATGCCAAATGACGGGATTGGCTTACAAGAAATCCAAGAGTTATAAATGGCTCTGACCAGATTTGGCCTTGTGGAAAATTGTGGTAGAGAGCAAGAAGTCATTTATTGCATGTAACGTGTTTTTAAAAACAATGGAGATTTTCTTTCAGAAAGTGGCGGGCTGAAAGTAATAACAGCACAAAAGAGTGTAAGCTGTTCATAGGACATCCTTGGACGTCATGGAAAGTAAGTTAACTTTAAGGAGTTCTGAATTTTGATTTCTGATGTTGTATGGGTTTTTTAAACACAATCATTTTGATTGTGTTTTTTTTTCCCCGCTGTTACATGATGAATACCTTCAAGTCACTGTTTTTAGTGAAATTTGATACATTCTGAGAACAGCAAAAATAAACCATTTAACATGTATAATTAATGTTCTACTTTTTGTACTTATGATATACATTTAGAAATGTGAGGTAGATATGGAGAAACTGAGGCTTCTGTAAGTGTCAAAGTTAATGCTTACAGTGCTGCACTTCTGGGTACTGTTTTTTTTTGAAAACTGAATAGGCCTCACCTTAAAGAAACCTCTTGAAAGGACACATCTTATTTGTATCCTGAAAGAATCATTTAAAATGTTAGACACAATTTTATGATGGCTTTACATCTTTTTTGCGCTGCTATTGCATCACTATTGTGAGACATCAGCAGTGCAAAAGATGCACCATGTTCCAAAATAGGCCTCACTTCATCAGCATCAAGATACTGTTTGTTTAAAATATATATCTTTAGGATTGTGTAGGGGACGTATAGCAGCAGAGGCTTCTGTAAATCTCAAAGTTTTTGAAAAACTGTTTCTTCTTGAACCTTTTCCCTTGTCTTTTCAAATTTTTAAATACATGTTTTAATATTTTTGAAATGTTTCTTCTCTCTTTTACAGATTGAAAGTATGAAAAAATATTTGAAAAAGTTAACAAGAATTATAAGGTAAATGTTTTCTACTCTTTTAACCCGCAATCCACTGCTGATGATGTCATTGACTATGTCATGAATGATGTAATAAGTGGACATGACTTACTTCATTGGTAGGCCTTCACATGTATTAATGCATACACTGCTGCACTTCTGCGTACTGTTTCATATGCTGAACTACATCTGCACTATGAGATACCTAAGCAAAGGCAACACAGGTGATGTGATTTTGAAATGAGCAAAAGAAACTCCACGTTTTTCAATTACATTACTTGTGTTTTCTAAGTTTATGGATGACATTGTGCAGATGAACTTTAGGTCAGTCTATGGACACAGAAGAGGTCTGGCCGTTGTTCAAGAGTGAAGTGGACATGTTTTACTTCAATGGTAGGCCTTCACATGTATTATCTCCTCTGTATTCTTCAACAAGCATAAATTTGATATGCAACCCTAAATAGGCCTCATCTTAAACAACATTTTGGAGAGGACACACCTTATCGTCATCCTGAATCAATCATTTAATCTATCACATTTAACATCTATTAGTTCTACTGCTTCATTTCTTTAATCCTTACTTTCCTGCGTTTGCTACTTCTCTCATTCCTTTCTCTATTACTTAATTATTCTACTCCTTCCAGTATTTTTCTCAGTCCCTCTCTTCTCATACTTCTTCATTATTATTCACTCATTCTGTCTCTATTAATGTTACTGTTTCTGAATGATCTCAAAAAAAATTTAAAACAAGAACAGTAAGTATAAGGATAGGAAACAGACATTTATGTTACAAGAAAGACAGCTATAGGAAGTAAACAAAAGATACTGTTACTCGCAATCCACTGCTGATGATGTCACTGACCATGTCAAGAATGATATAATATGTGACATGATCAGAAGTGGATTGCGGGTAACAGTATGTTTTCTTTACTCCCTGTAGCTGTCTTTCTTTTAACATAACTGTCTGTTTCCTTCCCTTATACTTACTGTTCTTTTTTAAAAAAATGTTTTTGGGTTCGCTCCTGGTTCGCGTACCGGAGTGCGAACTGGAAGCGAACTAAAAGAAATAGAGATTGGCAGAGTTTCAAAAATTCTACCAATTTTTTTTATAATGGGGAGGTAGTTCTGAAAAGAACTTTTTTTTTGGTTTTTGTTGTTTTAAATTTTTTTTATTATTTTTCTGATTTTTTTTTATATTTTTTTGTTTTTTCTGAACATTTTGTAATTTTTTGGGTTTTTTGGGGGGGAGGGGGGAAACAAAAATGATTCATTGAGAAGGGCTCAACAGGAGCAACGAAAAAAAGAAGAATTTATTTTTTGGGGCGTTTCGGGCAAACATGATTTTTGATAGCTCTCATTATAAGAGTAATGCTACTTTCTCGGTAGCAAAGTGTTTGGCTGCACCACACGCACACTTGCTTTACTTCCCCCATGTCCATTTGAATGTTCGGGATCACCTCCCTCGCCTCTGGTCCCGATACTTCTTTGACAGCAGATGTTCTCACCATTGCCAGGGGATTTTGCTGTTCATCACGAATCTGGGCAGCACTATAATTATTTGGGTGCCACCTACTCATATGCCTGTGCATCGTATAATTGCCGAAGCTGTATTTCTTGTCAGTGCCCCTTGACAGTCGATCGTTGCAAATACGGCAAAACACATATCTGGCATTGACTTTTTTTTGCCCTGCTGGAAATTTAAAAAATTGCCAGATGTAGTTTTCTTTTCTATTGTACCTCCTGGGCTCCTCTGGCAAAAACTCAGGCTCTTCCTCCTCTTCCTCCTCTTCTTGATCTTCCTCTTCTTCAAACATTGGTTGAGCAGGTGGTCCTTTCTTCCCTTGAGGAGGTGGGGGTGGTGGTGGGGGAACACTAGCTGAAGCAACAATGGAAGCCATTTCTCTATAAAGTAAAAGGGTCTTTCTCTCACCAAGATGAAAGTCAGAGTGAGGAAAGAAGGAGGGGTTTTCATCATTTGGGAAAAGCAAAAGTTCTCAACCAATGAAAAGTGTTATTTTTAGGTCACCTGACCTAGCCTTCCATTATTATGAAACCAAAAGTGAAATGAACCAATGAAAAGTTTTATTACCAAGTCACATGACCTCTCACGCTCATGTTACGCGCTGCGGAACGCGCCCCGGTTAGCTTCCGGGTCGCTGAGCTTCGCGCCCCGGTCCGCGCCCCGGGACACTTCCGGGTGCGCTAACGCAGTACGTCATAAGACGCATTACGCGGCAACGCGATACCGTCACTATGTTGATTTCTTATCGGTTCGCGGACCGGGTCGCGGCATCTATTTGAGCTAACGGAAAGCTTCCCGGTTCGCGGACCGGGAGCGAAACAAAAAAAATATTTAAAAAAAATTATTAATAAACATATAAAATATATTTTTGTATTTAAAGAAGAATACATTTTACAGCTATAGATATTAGCTTTTAAAAAACCAATGAAATTCACTGAAAAAACCATAGGTTATAGACCATATATAGTTAGGAATTAGCATTTACAAAACCTTGAAAATTCACTGAAAAAACCATAGGTTATACACCATATATAGTTAGGAATTAGCATTTAAAAAACCTTATTTTACTCACACAAAACCAATGAAATTCCATATATAGTTAGTGGTACTAACTATATATCACGCACCCGCAATCCACTGCTGATCATGTCACATATGACATCATTCATGACATGGTCAGTGACATCACTGATGACATCACTGATGACATCTCAAATGACATCACTGATGACATCACTGATGACATATCAAATGACATCACTGATGACATCACTGATAAAATCTCATTTGACATTAATGATCACATCACTGATGACATCATTCATGTGATAATACGATGAACCTCTTCAGACTCTAATATAACCTTAGATACACTCGGTGTAAACAGACACTCACAGACTGTCACTCATCCATGGAGTTACTTACACACCTAGTCAGTCATGCAAAGAATCAATCACAGCTCCATTTTCACAACTATACAGTTATACACACCTTACTTATTCAAACATATACTAAAACATATTTACTCACTTATACAATCCTGCATACAAGAGCACAATGATCCATACAGCCACTCACACATTCACTGGCTCTTATGCACAGTTATTTATATATGTCAACTCTCACATGTACTGTATTTTACATATGTACTTACTTTGACATGTAGCACTGAGATATGTATTCACTCACCAATACAGTCATGCACACAGTCAACCGCCCATACAGCTGTTTCCACATGCACTTTTGAACCCATACATCTATGCACAGAGTCATACACCTCCCAGCCACCCACACACACACTCAGTCTCCCATACAAATGCTTGGGCAACCAATCAATAACCCATATAGTTACTCATATAGCTAATGATCAACACATGCAGCAGTTTACAGAACAACAGACATAATGATGCACAAATTAAGACAGTTTAGTCACTAACCCATGCACTCAGTGAGACACATTTAACCACTCACTCATACAGTCAGTCATGCACCTACTAAATCCTTCGTCCAGACACTTATACATCCACTCATTCTTCAATATGTAAGACATATTTTAACTTTACAGAAAAATACAGTCACTGGATGTTGTCATCAGTGATGTCATCAGTGATGTCATTTGAGATGTCATCAGTGATGTCATCAGTGATGTCATTTGAGATGTCATCAGTGATGTCATCAGTGATGTCACTGACCATGTCATGAATGATGTCATATGTGACATGATCAGCAGTGGATTGCGGGTGCGTGATATATAGTTAGTACCACTAACTATATATGGAATTTCATTGGTTTTGTGTGAGTAAAATAAGGTTTTTTAAATGCTAATTCCTAACTATATATGGTGTATAACCTATGGTTTTTCAGTGAATATATATATATATATATATTACCTACTGGCGGTCGCCAGTAGGTATATATAGTTAGGATTTTTTCCCTATGGGATTTTTGAAAATTCTATGTCTAATAACTTTGGCGTTTGTGGACGGAATTGGCTGAAATTTTCTGGAAAATGGAACATTTTGTTTCTGAGCAGCCCCTGGAAATTTGGGGGGGGTTCGTCCAGGGGGGGTCGAGAAAAAAGGGGGGTCCCAAAACGTGTTTTTAACATTGAGTTTTCCATAGGGCGGTTGGCCTCACTTTTAGCCCGAACGGCTGAATGGATTTGCACGAAACTTGGCAAAATTGTAGGGACTGGTAGCCCGATGTGCCTTTTCTATGTCTCAATATATGTGCTCCAGTGGATTTTGAGAAATTAACGTTTAAAAAAAGATATATATCTGTAAGCGCGCTCCGGTCCGCGGACCTTAAGCGTACCGGAACTTCGCGTAGCTAAGCTGATTGGCTCTCCGGTGTCTGTCAACATTCTAAACAGTCCGGAGCGGCCGCCATCTTGTCTCTCGGTAGGATTGAGAGACAAGAGGAGGCCAAAACAAAAGCGAAAATGACCATAAGGGGGCATACTAGATCCTCCCTGACCCCCTAGGTTTAATGTGGAGGTTTTAAAAGGGCCCCGCGGGGCAAAAAAAACAAAAAAATGTTTTTGTTTTTTTTTGCGTGGGGAGCGCCCGGTCCGCGAACCGGGAAGCGTTCTGGGCAGCGTACTGCAATGAAAAATGAATGATAGACTTTTCAAATGCTGTATGTTAATTGATTGTTGTTTTTGTTGATTATTTTTTATTTTTTTTATTTTTTAAGCATTTTTTTTATTGTGATTGTGTTTCATAATTTATTAAACTTTCTAACATTTCATTGTCAGAAATTTCATAATTATCATGGAATATACATTGTAGTCTCTGAGGGTGTAAAATGTCCTCATTTGCAAGGAGGTTATCTACTGCTTGTACACATTGCAGTAGTTCATTGTCCCAAGTTTCATCGAAAAATTCAATGTCAATTTGATCAATTGTATCAATGAATTCTTGGCTGCTCTCTTGCAGGTCCATTTCAAAAGAAACGTGGTTTTCGCCTTCCATTTTGCCTGAAATTTGGATTAAAAAAATATATATTAGTAGAGATAGGGCAATGTTGGGAATAATTTTAAATAGGCATTTTTTATCAGTGAATTTATCTTTGGGCAGTGTATAGTATCAGAGTGGAAGTAGGAATATAAAAAAGTGTATGTGATTTAACGTAAGTAAATTCATAATTATACAAGAGAAGCCTAACTCCATCCATAACTATAACAGAGAAGTCTCTCTAAATCTATAACTACTACAGAGGGATAGTATATATCTATCAGAAAAAGTTTACCATATTAACTTATAGTGCACAATATACTTCAGTTTTAAAAATAAAAACTTACCTTTAGAAAGAAGTTGAAGGAATTAGTGAATATACTATTGAAATGTACAGCAAGAAGTAGTAGTCAAAATGGCTGTGTTTTCTTCTCTTCCTTTATATATATTCAGGTATATAACCAATGAAATGTCAGGTAAAAAAAGTAGAAAATGAAAGTAACATTTTCATTGGTTTTCAATTCCAACACTTCAGATGTGTTTTGTGAAGTAATTTACCTCAGGGTATTTAGAGAGGTCTACAGGCTAAATGACTAAATGGAATTCCAATCAAATTTGTGAAAATGGTAGGGATTGGTATGTAGTATGAGCTAATCTATATTTGGTGAAATTGTCTCCAGTGGCTTTTCTGTGAACTACTTTCCCACCTTTTTTGATGGTGCGCTTCCCAGGGAGCGACCCGGTACGCGTACCGTTGAGCGCCCCGGTTCGCGAACCTTAAGCGTTCCGGGAGTCCACCATTTTGTGTTTCGGTCGAATTAAGATACAAGATGGAGGGCAAATAATGTTCAGAATGGGTAGAAGGGGGCACGGTAGAATTATCTTGACCCCCTAGGTTTTCTGAGGGTGGCTGAGGAGGCTTATATGTGCGAAAAAAAAACATTTTTAAAAAAAAATTCGCGAGGTTAGCTCCCGGTTCGCGTACCGGGTAGCGCCCCAGGGAGCGTACTTTGTTGGAAATTAGTGAAAAATGTTAGAGTAAAATAATAATTGTGAGTGATCAGATGTAGGGTAGCTCTGAGAAGAGCTTTTGGGTTTATGGTACATTTAGGTACTTATAAGTAGGTACCAATGCACATTCTTAAATTCAGAGTGAAAACTCTGTTGCCCTCATCTGAGAAGTGAACTCCATCTCCTCTGTAGATATCTTGCATGTAGTAACGCAAGTTATTGTTGTACAGGGAGCCCATTCCATGGTCTCTCATGTAAGCTGAAACAGATTTGTTTACATGCTTCCTCGACTTCTCAATTTGTGGACAAAATTGGTTTGACCACCTCCATTTCTGTCTTTGGCATATATTTGAATATACCAAGGCAGTCTGAGGAAAAAGTGCCATTAATTGCTCAAAGGTGTCCTTTAAAAGCATTTCCAGACCTACACCAGTCAAAGTGCCCAAGTCATTACCTCCACAGTGCACAATTAACAGGTCAGGTTTGGGCAAATGCATAAAGGTTTTCACCAATGGTATCAATTGGTGACATTTTAATCCTCTGTGGCCAAACCACTTAATTTCCACATCTTGTAAATTGAGGTTAGGTAATTTCCTGTTTTCAACGTACCTTTGAGCCCAGTGAATATAACTATGTCCAACAATCCAGACAGAAAACATGGTGAGAGAAGGTTCTCCTACAGTCAGATGAAGTGTGGCAATGAAATGGCAGTTGAAAAAATGAGAGTTTAAAATGAAAAAAACTGTGGAGTTTCTGTGTTCATGAAGCAGTAACAGTGATTGGTGGATTTTGATTGCTGAAAACAGAAAGTTAGGGTGCACGGATGTGTTCTTTGAAAGATGTATTTCGAATGGTCAATAAAAAATCATTAAATGAAAGAATGCACTGGATATGCAGGTGCACTGAGAGTTCAGAGTTCAATTGCAACAAAGTTGTGTGAACTTGCAAACACCAGAAGTCTTCCAAGAGGTGGTTGCCATGCAGAAAAGGCAGAAAGGGCAGAGGGGGGAAGGGTTTTCATTTGAAAAAAAGTGAGGGAAGAGTTTTGATTGGGTGACATGAGAGATATGTGTGAAGAATTACAGCATTTCTGTGCTTTTGATAGCTGCAGACTCTGGAGTGCATACCTTTTGCTCTGCTGAAGACAAATTGGTGTGTTTCTGAGACTGTTTTCAAACTCAAAGTATTTGCTAAGGTGAGAAAATATTTCTTTAATTTAGATAGAGAATAGTGTGCTTTTAGGAGAAAATTATGAATTATGTGGCGCAAATTGCTTGTAAATATGCTCCCACATGTGCATGGAAAATTTAGATTTTGAATGTTTGTGTTACATAGCCATGTTAAAAGTGATACAAACATGCTGCAAAGGCAATCAAAAAACGCTTTTATGTGTCTTAAGGACATTTTAAGTAATTTTCCCATGTGCAGTGTTTTGAAATTATGATTTGAAAATCGTTTTTGGGGAAAAGGAATTGTTTTTAAATTTATGACAAGGACATAATGGTGTATGCTTCTTTATACGGCAATTGACTGTCCCTGATGTTATTTTTCCCATTTTAATGTAAGACCTTTCTCTGTGGCGCAAGTTGCTTGTAAATATGCTCCGACCTGTGCATGGGAAATTTAGATTTTAAATGTTTGTGTTACATAGCCATGTTAAAAGTGACCCAACCATGCTGGAAAGGCAATAAAAAAACACTTTCATGTGTCTTAAGGACATTTTAAGTAATTTCCCTGTGGGCAGTGTTTTCAAATTATGAATTGAAAATCGTTTTTGAGGTAAAGGAATGTTGTTAAAATTTATGTGTGCCATATGTCCACAAATTTCGTTTTCAGGGGTGCAGCAGGGTGTTCTTGAGACACCCCTGCACCTTTGCAACCTTCATTCCTATGAGCCTCCTAGCCCATGGAAATGAATGGGTAATTTGCAATTAGCAATTTGCTCATTGCAAATTAGGAATGGTAAAGAATTGCTATTTATTCCTTAAAATTTGCTATTTAGGAAATGCAAAATAGTTTGATGGTACATATGGTGGTTCATCTGTAACAAGATAAGAAGCTTAGGGATACATTTATGATGACTGGCGCAATAAAGTGGACATTACTTACTTCATTGGTAGGCCTTTACATGTATTATCTCCTCTGTATTCTTCATCAAGCGTAACTTTAATCTGCAATCCTGAGTAGGCCTCAACTTAAACAAACCTTTGGATAGGCCACACCTTATTGTCATCCTGGATTAATCATTTAAAATGCTAGGGACAGATTTATGATAGGTGTATGCCTCTTTTGTGCCACTGTGCGTCACTTTTATGATGCAGCGGCGGTGCTAATTTGCAATTAGCAATTTGCTCATTGCAAATTAGGAATGGTAAAGAATTGCTATTTATTCCTTAAAATTTGCTATTTAGGAAATGCAAAATAGTTTGATGGTACATATGGTGGTTCATCTGTAACAAGATAAGAAGCTTAGGGATACATTTATGATGACTGGCGCAATAAAGTGCACATTACTTACTTCATTGGTAGGCCTTTACATGTATTATCTCCTCTGTATTCTTCATCAAGCGTAACTTTAATCTGCAATCCTGAGTAGGCCTCACCTTAAACAAACCTCTGGATAGGCCACACTTTATCGTCATCCTGGATTAATCATTTAAAATGCTAGGGACAGATTTATGATAGGTATATGCCTCTTTTGTGCCACTGTACGTCACTTTTATGATGCAGCGGCGGTGCAAAAGATTTGCTATGAGGCGACAACATTACAAATTGATGCATTTAGGCAGATATGTCATGGTGTAAAAAAAACGTACCACATGAAACCGATGCAGCAGTGATGCAAAAGATGCACCATGTCGCAAGACAGGCCTCACTTGGGGCCATATGTATCAAGCTAATTAGCATTCGCAAAGATCAAAATTCTACGAATTTCGGCCTTTGCGAATGTTAATTAGACAAATGGTATGTATCAAACAAGTTTGATGCAAAATAAGGAGTAGCAAAATTTGCTATTCCTTATTTTGCAATTGCACTGAAGGATTTGCAAATTTTGTGACTACTTAAATGCAATGTATCAAACAAAAAATATGTAAAAAATGACATTAAGGATTTGGAAACTATTGTGGTAAATTGGTGGTAATTTGTGAATTCTTTTCAAAAAGCTTTTTTTTAAAAAAACAAAAGGTCCCATATGACGCCAACACATGCCCTTAGGGCATGTATGTGTGCCATATGCCCCCAAATTTCTTTTTCAGGGGTGCAGCAGGGTGTTCTTGAGACACCCCTGCACCCTTGGAAAAATTCCTAATTTGTGATGAGCAAATTGCTAATCGCAAATTAAACCTTCATTCCTATGAGCCTCCTAGCCCATGGAAATGAATGGGTAACTTGCAATTAGCAATTTGCTCATCGCAAATTAGGAATGGTAAAGAATCGCTATTTATTCCTTAAAATTCGCTATTTAGGAAATGCAAAATATTTTGATGATACATATGGCAGTTCATCTCTAACAAGATAAGAAGCTTAGGGATAGATTTATGATGACTGGCGCATCACCAGGGATGTGCCAGTCATCCTGCGCCGCTGTTCCGCCACCCATGGTGTGCTGCATTTACAATGCGGCGCAGCATGGGGCAAAAATGGCACAGATGCGTGACGCATCTGTGCCGTTAAGGTGGCGCATTGCTGGAGTTGTATCGCAAGTGCGATGCAGCTCCAGCAACGCTCAGGGGTGCACCATCTCCACAATGTTGCGTCAAGACCTATGCCTGCTTCAAGCAGGCGCAGGGTTTTGACGCAGGTTTCTCCTATCTGATTGTAAATGCGGCACACCATGGGTGGCAGAGCAGTGGTGCACGTTAACTGGTGCATGCCTGGGGATGTGCCATTTAACATAAATCTGCCCCTTTACATTTAAGTATGTGCAGGGGACACAGAGTCGGTGAGGCTTATCCAAGGTTAAGAAGAGATGAGTCCTGTTCAGTGAAAAATTAGACATAGGCTTCACCTGCTCAGCATCGCTGGACATGGCTAAATAATAGCTGCAAAATGTTACTCTTGTTAAACAATTTTACTATTATAATCTCTGAGATTTGTCTCTTACTCTGCAACATCTCATTGTTGTTATCTTTCTTTAAAGATAAAGACAACCTCAACATGAGCGACAATCTGCAATCAGTTGATTTTGACCTCATCATTGAACTTGTAATTGAAACATCAGTGGATGTTGATCCCTTGGATGATTTAAATCCTGAGGATGAAGAAGAGCGTGATGAGGATGCAGATTTGTCCGAATTATATGACATAGGATGGGAAGCTGACCTGCTTGAGCCTATGGAAATATAAACATTTATTTTTAAAATTTATAATTAATAAAAAGTAAAAAGGTAAACTGTTTAATTTAAAAATAAAGACACCTTCAAAAGCAGGTTATGTGTAGTGTCTTCAATAAAATATTAAAATATGCTCATAAAATTAGATCAGATTCACATATAAAATAGCATAGGTAACATAAATATAAATGTCATTTCTTTTCTTGTATTTCTGTATTGTAAATTTGCAAGGACTAAAAAATCTTCTATTTAAAATGTCAAGTAGTGTGTTAAGTTTTTGATCACTGTTATTGTTTTACTGTTTGGTAATAATGGTTAATAACATTTTTTATTATATTTTACCACAGATTCAACTGCAGATCATTTCAAGATTTCACCATGCCAACAATAGAAAGACAGAGAAAGGCTGCAAAACGTCAAAGACAGCAGGTGAAAGAAAATAAGCAGCAGTCCTCTAACAAAAAGATTTGTCAAGTCACGAAGAAAGCACCGGGTAAGAGCACAAAATGTTTCATAAGAAATATGTGTAGTAAAAAAAATATTACTACAGAAAATGTTTCAGTCCATAAAACGAGAAGGAATTCAAATGGAAAGGAAAGGCCAATGAAAAATGTTACTGCTAGAGCAAGAGATAACTCTGTGCATGATAGTAGAAGGAAACAACAGTTTAGGGAGATTCGTAAACGAATGTTCCGCAACAGGATAATTGGCAATTTGTTAAAAAATATTAAGAAAGGTCAACAGAAACTGGTTTTTTATAAGAGAAAAAAAAAAGTTGAGAAAGTTATTGATCAGGCATTTGAAATTAAACGTAAGTTATTTATTTTGATAATCAATAGAATTAGGAAGCTAAACAAGGCAATTTATGATTTCAAAAGAAATAGTAGATGGAAGAGAATAGTTAATCGTAGTAATTTTTGTGAAGTTTTTTCTGGAGAATGGATGCATAGTTCAAGCTGTGAGGCATTTTTTAATGAGGAGAGTTATTTCCAGGATAATGATTTGGTGCATGCAGTTGACACCAGTGGTCGTGCTTATGAAGTGAAAGATGGTTGTCCAGTTGAAAAAGAAAAACTTGTGACAACAGAGGCAGAAGAGGTGTTAGGTAATGAGGTTTTAGGAAGACGTGCTAAGGGTCCTGTGTACACCTGGAAGTGTAGTAGTATTTGCAGTGTGCGACAGGATTCCATCAATTTGCTTTGTGATTTTGTACGGTCATTTAATAAGAAAAGTTTGAAGCAGAAAATAAGGTTGTTGCAAGAATTAGATCCTTGCAGAGTAAGAGAAGTGACAGGTTTGCATGGTCATTCACTGGCTTGTCTTTCCAGGAGAGTATGCCAGAGTGTTTTTCATCATTTCAGGATGCTAGCAGTGCATCATAATAAAGTGAGGAAATTAGTTAGAATGTTGTATTATGCTAAGAGTCCAGCAATTATGCTTAAACAATTATGCGCTGCTCTTTTGCATGGTTCTGAAATAGATGTGAAGAATATATGTGAAGAAATTGAGTTTTGTTACTTTGGAAGTAAAGAGGAGAATGTTGAAATTGAGCAAGAAGAAGAGGGTCATGTGGAAGATAGTGTACAGGTTTCCAGTACAGATAATTTCCAGAGGGAAATTGCGACGTTTGAGGTGAAATCAGGTGAGAGGCCTAATTTCACTTGTGTGTGTTGTCGACGCACTTATTATAAGAATCAGACTAAGTTAGTGGATTTATATGCAAAAAGTGAAAGGGAAAATAATAGTGAATGGAAGGATTTCGCAACATACTTGATGGTAGAAAATTGTTTTGATTTGGGATTGGATCAACGTGTGTGTAGTTATTGTTGTTGCAAATTAAATCAAAACCAGATGCCTGCTAGAGCAGTTCATAATAATCTGGAATTGGTTGAGATTCCTTCTGAATTGAAGGATTTAAATACTTATGAATCTATTTTGATTCAAAGTATCCATCCCTTTCAGGCTATTGTAAGAATGGAGCCAAAGACAGGGAAATTGCCTCCATCAGATTTACAGAGAGGATTAAAGGGAAGAGTTGTTTATTTGCCTCTAGATTTGAAGAAAAACATTAACACAATTGGAGTAGAAAAAGTGGAAGAGGAACCTCTGGTTATCTTAGTTAATGGGGTTCCGACAAAGAATAAGAAAATATGGCAAGATTTAGTAGATGTTAGGAAAGTTAAAAAGGCAACATTGTATTTGAAAAAAAATAATAAATACTATAAGAATGTATATGTTGCAGAAGAGGAAGTAAGTGAGGAAGAGGATAGCGATTTGTGTGCTGGTCAAATTGAGAAAGTAGAACCCTCTACTAGTGAAGAAATATATGAACATTATAGTGTTCATCCTTTGCATTCCAAGGAAGTCATGGGGAATGCTATTGAGTTGTTTCAAATGAAACAAGCCAAAGGGAGTCCCATTAGTGTTTGGGAGGAAAGTTTGGAAGCTCGGTGTTTCCCACAGCTTTTTCCAACAGGTCAGGGAGGAAGATATGATGAGCGACCTCATCAAATTCCTGCTTCTGAATACCGGACTTTGCGATTGTATGCAGGAGATGCTAGGTTTCGACAATGCATTCCTTATTTGTTTCATCTCCTGTTTGAAAGCGATCTGTCTGGACTGTCATATGCAGTGAACCACATCTTGAAAAGTGGTATACACATGCAAAACATCTCGGCAAGTGACTTTATGGATAAAGTCAATGTCCAAGACAGTATTTTGGATTCTCACCTGATTAATCTCATGGCGTGTCAGCGTGGTACTAATGAGTACTGGTACCGTCGTCATGGTGATTTAAAATGTATGTTGAGGAACTTAGGTACTCCCACATGGTTCCTCACTCTGAGCTGTGCCGAGTATGGCTGGGAAGACTTACTTGAATTTCTACGAGAGGCAAATGCTAACGTAGATAACATCGAATTCAAGACACCCGGAGAACTGTGCTCTTTGGATCCAGTCAATGTATGTAGGTACTTCAATCATAGATTTGAAGCTATGATGTCTTTCATCATGAATAAGAAGAATCCACCTCTTGGAGAGGTGTTGGATTTCTTCTGGAGAAAGGAGTACCAAGCAAGAGGTGCTCCTCATATACATATGTTGCTGTGGATCAAGGATGCACCTAAATTTGGAACGGATCCAGAAGACTCAGTGATGAGTTTCATCCAACAGTATTCTACGTGTGCTGTTCCAAACGCAAAGGAGAAGAAAAGCCTAAGAGAAAAAGTTCTGCGTTTCCAAAGCCATCGATGTGGAAAGTACTGCCGTCGTAAATTCCGAAACAAGGACAAGTTCTACACTAAATGTCGTTTCGGCTTTCCACGACCGGTGATTTCTAAAGGAAGAGTAAACAGTTTGATGTCTTCGCTGCGACACAATGTCATGAAGAAATCACCTAAAAACACTTACAATTTGAAGAGGAACGAAGAGTCCAAGTACATCAACGACTACAACCCGGTGATTTTGTCCATGTGGAATGCTAACATGGATATACAGTTTGTGGCTGATAACTGTATGGCTGTGGCTCGGTATGTGACGTCTTACATCACCAAAAAAGAGAAGACAGAATTGAAGGATATGTGGGAGGACATTTCCCATGAAAAGAGCCTCAGCAAGAAGTTGTACAGTTTCAGTCTGAAGATGTTGTCGCATCGAGAAATCGGAGCGTACAAATTTTCTGACCGGTTGTCTTCAGCAAGTCTCTATGCCAAGTCCAGGAGTATCGTTTGGGCAAGTCTTGGTCTTGCAGCAACGCGTAATCGAGTTCTCAAACCTGTGCGGGAAATTGAGTATTTGGCGGAAAAGGAGCCAAACAGTACCGACATTTTGAAGACAAACATGTTGGATACATATTATCCAAATCGAAGCAGTCACCTCGAGAATGTTTGTCTGTATGAGGTTCTGCAAAATTACATATTCAAGAGGAACATCAAAGAAGATACTGAGAAAGGAGTGTATGCTGTAATAGGAAGTGAGGGATGTCTGGTCAAGCAAAGAAAATGCCACTTGGTAAACCATCGAAAATTGAGTGGCGAATCTCCTGAAAAAAAGGAGTTTTTCTATTTAGCACTTTTGCAACTTTTCAAGCCTTGGCGTGCAGAAGAGGAACTGCTTGGAGATTTCCTCTGTTACGAAGACTCTTTCAATGCCGCCAAGGAGACCATAGAATGTCCTGCTTTTCCCAAATATGTAGAAATGTTGAATGCGGAAATTGAGCAGGAACCAACGATTGCAGCCGAGATTGCCAGAGACAGTTCTCAGGACAGTCAGAGTTCTGCTTCATTGAGTCAGGATCCACTAGGAGGACCTGTTATTGAAAATGAAGCTGCCACTGCTATGAATGAAGTGGAAAGAGCCATGGCACATGCTCAAGAGGATGCGGTTAACTTAGAAGAGTTGGAAAGACAACTCAACGTTGAGCAGAGGAAAATATATGACGAAGTTACCATGCAAATTGATCATGGATTAAGTCATGATAAGAAAGAGTGCTCATGTACGTCGTTGAAGCCTGTCCGACTGTACGTGAGTGGAGAAGCGGGAACTGGAAAAAGTTTCCTCATTAAAGCAATTTCATGCTATTTGCAGGAAAGGACAGAGTCATCGCTGTCTTGTGTTGTCACTGCTCCAACTGGACTGGCAGCACATAATATTAAAGGGATTACTTTACATCGTTTACTGATGCTGCCAGTGGAGCATGACAACAAATTACAATATCACAAGCTATCTGGAGATGCTTGTTTTGAAGTTTCAAGAATCTTGAGGAAAATGAAACTTCTTATCATTGACGAAGTAAGCATGGTTTCCAATGTCATGCTTGCCTTTGTGCATTTGAGGATGCAAGAAGTTCTCAAAACAGAGTATGATGTGTTATTTGGTGGCAAACACATCATTGTTTTCGGAGATCTTCTGCAGCTGACACCAGTGAAAGGGCAACCTGTGTTCAAAATGCTCACGCATGAAGATACCAGGAAGTGCCTAGGCAGCATTGGCAACGTCAATATATGGTTAAACTTCAATTATGCTGAACTGCATGAAAATATGCGTCAGGCGAAGGATGAAGTTTACAAGACTATTCTACAAGATGTTAGAATTGGAAAAGTGACCGAGCATGGGAAAGAAGCTTTACATGCACGATTACTGTCAAATTTATATCCAGAAGAAGATGTTGTGCCTGAGAATATTTTTCAGAAAATTACTGAGAAGAAATCTGGAATATGTTTGATGCCAACTCTTGCAGAATGTGCCAAATTTAACAACAAAATGTTGCATTTAGAAAAGCAAGAGATTGTGAAACTGGAAGCTATTGATAGAGTAGAGCATATGGGATCAACAATTATTTTGTCTGAGAATCTGAAAACAAAATTGGATTCATTAGAGAAGAGTATATCTAAAACTGCAGGTTTTGAAAAGACTCTGAATGTGTGCTTGAACTGCCGTATAATTTTAAGAAGGAATTTACATGTTGAAAGAGGTCTGGTAAATGGATCAATGGGTAATGTTGTTGATTTTGTGAAATACAGAAATAGAGATGGAATTGAATTTTTAAAAATTAAATTTGATGGCATTGAGGAAGTACAGCTAATTGCTCGTTGTTCTGCTCGATTTTTGCTTGTAAAAGACTTATATGTTCGCCGTAAGCAGTTTCCTGTTTGCTTGGCATATGCGGTGACAATCCATAAATCGCAAGGTTTAAGTGTAGACAGTGCATTGGTGAATATTGGCAGTTCTGTGTTCAAGGAGGGTATGGCATATGTGGCATTGTCACGAGTTAGAACTTTATCGGGATTGTACTTGATTGAGTGTGATGTCACAAACATTTGTGCAGATCTAGATTGTGTTAAGGAATACAATAGGTTAAGAAGAGAGTATGCGCCACATTTGCCTCAGTATCCTTTGTTTGAGAAACGTGTGGTAGGCCGGAAACGAAGAAATGAGAACAATACTGGGGAGGTTGTAGCAAAAAGACAAAAAGTCAATGAACCTAAAATTACAAGCAGAAACAAAAAGGATTCTGTTGAAGATGTTGTTGGTTTTCAGTTTGAAAATAGTTCTGGTGTCAACTGCTATGCTAATGTAGTGGTTAATGTTTTGTTTTCTCTAAAAAATGTAAAAGAAGAGATTGTGGTCAATTCTGATCAAAGATTTTGCAGTTTGTTAAATTCTGTGTTAGAGAAATGTAGCACTGATAGAAGAAACATAGAAAGTGTGTCTGAAATTCGAAATCTGTTAGACAGATGTTCAGGCCAAACACAATTCTCTCAAAATATTCAGCAAGATTGTCAGGAGTTTTTAATGTATATGCTTGATGTATTACATGCTGAAGATGTAGATGTAGATCAGCTGTTTGGGCTTTCTTATCAATGGCAGCATGTCTGCGAGAACTGTATGGTATCAAGTACTACTAGTGTAGACTCAGAAAGATTTATATATTTAACTTTGCCAGACAGTAAATCAGTCTCCTTTAATAAGCTAGTAAAAGCAGCTGATCACAACATGGAGTGTAGCCAATGTAAATCTGAAATGATGTCCACATTATTTATACGAACATATGGCCAGTATGTCATTTTAATGTTCCAACGATGTAGGCCTGATGGAACAAAATTGCCAACTTTAATTAAAAATTTTGTAGATTCGCAGTTGTCAATATCAGGAAGGACTTTTGTAACTGCAGCAATTATATATCATGACGGCCCTTCAATAACATCAGGACATTACACAGCTTATTTAAAGTCTAGAAATGGCTGGTCATTCTGCAATGATTCTGTTTTAATTTTCAAAAAAAAATTGCCGTATGACCTTAAAAACTCTTACCTGGTGTTTTTAAAACCAAAATTTTAGGGAAATAATCTCGGGATGTGCTCTGTGGAATTTCAAGAAGTTCTAATGGCTCCTACACAATTTGGCCTTGAGGATAAGTGTAGTTCAGAGACATAACTTCTAACCATAGGACTGGACGTCATGGAGAAATACGTGCACTTTCAATGAGTTCAGAAAAACTGTTTCTTTTTATAAGCTAATTGAAGCAGCCAATCAAAACATGGAGTAGAGGGAATGTAAGTCTGCAATGCTGTCTACTGTTTTACATTGCTTTGTGATTAAAAGTGATGTAGAGAATTAAATAATTGTAGTAGTCATAGAGGTAGTGTAAGTCTGCTTCATAGTAAGCAGTATCAGTGTCATAGGAAATGGAGAACATGACTGAGCAAGAAGGGGAAGATATTACTATTCCAGGATTGTGAAAATGATCTTCAACATTTTAATTCTGAAAGTTGCGGAAATGCCAAATGACGGGATTGGCTTACAAGAAATCCAAGAGTTATAAATGGCTCTGACCAGATTTGGCCTTGTGGAAAATTGTGGTAGAGAGCAAGAAGTCATTTATTGCATGTAACGTGTTTTTAAAAACGATGGAGATTTTCTTTCAGAAAGTGGCGGGCTGAAAGTAATAACAGCACAAAAGAGTGTAAGCTGTTCATAGGACATCCTTGGACGTCATGGAAAGTAAGTTAACTTTAAGGAGTTCTGAATTTTGATTTCTGATGTTGTATGGGTTTTTTAAACACAATCATTTTGATTGTGGTTTTTTTTCCCCGCTGTTACATGATGAATACCTTCAAGTCACTGTTTTTAGTGAAATTTGATACATTCTGAGAACAGCAAAAATAAACCATTTAACATGTATAATTAATGTTCTACTTTTTGTACTTATGATATACATTTAGAAATGTGAGGTAGATATGGAGAAACTGAGGCTTCTGTAAGTGTCAAAGTTAATGCTTACAGTGCTGCACTTCTGGGTACTGTTTTTTTTTTTAAACTGAATAGGCCTCACCTTAAAGAAACCTCTTGAAAGGACACATCTTATTTGTATCCTGAAAGAATCATTTAAAATGTTAGACACAATTTTATGATGGCTTTACATCTTTTTTGCGCTGCTATTGCATCACTATTGTGAGACATCAGCAGTGCAAAAGATGCACCATGTTCCAAAATAGGCCTCACTTCATCAGCATCAAGATACTGTTTGTTTAAAATATATATCTTTAGGATTGTGTAGGGGACGTATAGCAGCAGAGGCTTCTGTAAATCTCAAAGTTTTTGAAAAACTGTTTCTTCTTGAACCTTTTCCCTTGTCTTTTCAAATTTTTAAATACATGTTTTAATATTTTTGAAATGTTTCTTCTCTCTTTTACAGATTGAAAGTATGAAAAAATATTTGAAAAAGTTAACAAGAATTATAAGGTAAATGTTTTCTACTCTTTTAACCCGCAATCCACTGCTGATGATGTCATTGACTATGTCATGAATGATGTAATAAGTGGACATGACTTACTTCATTGGTAGGCCTTCACATGTATTAATGCATACACTGCTGCACTTCTGCGTACTGTTTCATATGCTGAACTACATCTGCACTATGAGATACCTAAGCAAAGGCAACACAGGTGATGTGATTTTGAAATGAGCAAAAGAAACTCCACATTTTTCAATTACATTACTTGTGTTTTCTAAGTTTACGGATGACATTGTGCAGATGAACTTTAGGTCTGTCTATGGACACAGAAGAGGTCTGGCCGTTGTTCAAGAGTGAAGTGGACATGTTTTACTTCAATGGTAGGCCTTCACATGTATTATCTCCTCTGTATTCTTCAACAAGCATAAATTTGATATGCAACCCTAAATAGGCCTCATCTTAAACAAAATTTTGGAGAGGACACACCTTATCGTCATCCTGAATCAATCATTTAATCTATCACATTTAACATCTATTAGTTCTACTGCTTCATTTCTTTAATCCTTACTTTCCTGCGTTTGCTACTTCTCTCATTCCTTTCTCTATTACTTAATTATTCTACTCCTTCCAGTATTTTTCTCAGTCCCTCTCTTCTCATACTTCTTCATTATTATTCACTCATTCTGTCTCTATTAATGTTACTGTTTCTGAATGATCTCAAAAAAATTTTAAAACAAGAACAGTAAGTATAAGGATAGGAAACAGACATTTATGTTACAAGAAAGACAGCTATAGGAAGTAAACAAAAGATACTGTTACTCGCAATCCACTGCTGATGATGTCACTGACCATGTCAAGAATGATATAATATGTGACATGATCAGAAGTGGATTGCGGGTAACAGTATGTTTTCTTTACTCCCTGTAGCTGTCTTTCTTTTAACATAACTGTCTGTTTCCTTCCCTTATACTTACTGTTCTTTTTTTTAAAAAAAATTTTTGGTTCGCTCCTGGTTCGCGTACCGGAGTGCGAACTGGAAGCGAACTAAAAGAAATAGAGATTGGCAGAGTTTCAAAAATTCTACCAATTTTTTTTATAATGGGGAGATAGTTCTGAAAAGAACTTTTTTTTTGGTTTTTGTTGTTTTAAATTTTTTTTATTATTTTTCTGAACAATTTTTATATTTTTTTTGTTTTTTCTGAACAGTTTGTAATTTTTTTGTTTTTTTGGGGGGGAGGGGGGAAACAAAAATGATTCATTGAGAAGGGCTCAACAGGAGCAACGAAAAAAAGAAGAATTTATTTTTTGGGGCGTTTTGGGCAAACATGATTTTTGATAGCTCTCATTATAAGAGTAATGCTACTTTCTCTGTAGCAAAGTGTTTGGCTGCACCACACGCACACTTGCTTTACTTCCCCCATGTCCATTTGAATGTTCGGGATCACCTCCCTCGCCTCTGGTCCCGATACTTCTTTGACAGCAGATGTTCTCACCATTGCCAGGGGATTTTGCTGTTCATCACAAATCTGGGCAGCACTATAATTATTTGGGTGCCACCTACTCATATGCCTGTGCATCGTATAATTGCCGAAGCTGTATTTCTTGTCAGTGCCCCTTGACAGTCGATCGTTGCAAATACGGCAAAACACATATCTGGCATTGACTTTTTTTTGCCCTGCTGGAAATTTAAAAAATTGCCAGATGTAGTTTTCTTTTCTATTGTACCTCCTGGGCTCCTCTGGCAAAAACTCAGGCTCTTCCTCCTCTTCCTCCTCTTCTTGATCTTCCTCTTCTTCAAACATTGGTTGAGCAGGTGGTCCTTTCTTCCCTTGAGGAGGTGGGGGTGGTGGTGGGGGAACACTAGCTGAAGCAACAATGGAAGCCATTTCTCTATAAAGTAAAAGGGTCTTTCTCTCACCAAGATGAAAGTCAGAGTGAGGAAAGAAGGAGGGGTTTTCATCATTTGGGAAAAGCAAAAGTTCTCAACCAATGAAAAGTGTTATTTTTAGGTCACCTGACCTAGCCTTCCATTATTATGAAACCAAAAGTGAAATGAACCAATGAAAAGTTTTATTACCAAGTCACATGACCTCTCACGCTCATGTTACGCGCTGCGGAACGCGCCCCGGTTAGCTTCCGGGTCGCTGAGCTTCGCGCCCCGGTCCGCGCCCCGGGACACTTCCGGGTGCGCTAACGCAGTACGTCATAAGACGCATTACGCGGCAACGCGATACCGTCACTATGTTGATTTCTTATCGGTTCGCGGACCGGGTCGCGGCATCTATTTGAGCTAACGGAAAGCTTCCCGGTTCGCGGACCGGGAGCGAAACAAAAAAAATATTTAAAAAAAATTATTAATAAACATATAAAATATATTTTTGTATTTAAAGAAGAATACATTTTACAGCTATAGATATTAGCTTTTAAAAAACCAATGAAATTCACTGAAAAAACCATAGGTTATAGACCATATATAGTTAGGAATTAGCATTTACAAAACCTTGAAAATTCACTGAAAAAACCATAGGTTATACACCATATATACTTAGGAATTAGCATTTAAAAAACCTTATTTTACTCACACAAAACCAATGAAATTCCATATATAGTTAGTGGTACTAACTATATATCACGCACCCGCAATCCACTGCTGATCATGTCACATATGACATCATTCATGACATGGTCAGTGACATCACTGATGACATCACTGATGACATCTCAAATGACATCACTGATGACATCACTGATGACATATCAAATGACATCACTGATGACATCACTGATAAAATCTCATTTGACATTAATGATCACATCACTGATGACATCATTTATGTGATAATACGATGAACCTCTTCAGACTCTAATATAACCTTAGATACACTCAGTGTAAACAGACACTCACAGACTGTCACTCATCCATGGAGTTACTTACACACCTAGTCAGTCATGCAAAGAATCAATCACAGCTCCATTTTCACAACTATACAGTTATACACACCTTACTTATTCAAACATATACTAAAACATATTTACTCACTTATACAATCCTGGATACAAGAGCACAATGATCCATACAGCCACTCACACATTCACTGGCTCTTATGCACAGTTATTTATATATGTCAACTCTCACATGTACTGTATTTTACATATGTACTTACTTTGACATGTAGCACTGAGATATGTATTCACTCACCAATACAGTCATGCACACAGTCAACCGCCCATACAGCTGTTTCCACATGCACTTTTGAACCCATACATCTATGCACAGAGTCATACACCTCCCAGCCACCCACATACACTCTCAGTCTCCCATACAAATGCTTGGGCAACCAATCAATAACCCATATAGTTACTCATATAGCTAATGATCAACACATGCAGCAGTTTACAGAACAACAGACATAATGATGCACAAATTAAGACAGTTTAGTCACTAACCCATGCACTCAGTGAGACACATTTAACCACTCACTCATACAGTCAGTCATGCACCTACTAAATCCTTCATCCAGACACTTATACATCCACTCATTCTTAAATATGTAAGACATATTTTAACTTTACAGAAAAATACAGTCACTGGATGTTGTCATCAGTGATGTCATCAGTGATGTCATTTGAGATGTCATCAGTGATGTCATCAGTGATGTCATTTGAGATGTCATCAGTGATGTCATCAGTGATGTCACTGACCATGTCATGAATGATGTCATATGTGACATGATCAGCAGTGGATTGCGGGTGCGTGATATATAGTTAGTACCACTAACTATATATGGAATTTCATTGGTTTTGTGTGAGTAAAATAAGGTTTTTTAAATGCTAATTCCTAACTATATATGGTGTATAACCTATGGTTTTTTCAGTGAATATATATACATATATATATATATATATATATATATATATATATATATATATGAAGCAACTGCTGCGGTTTTGCCAGAAGTGGTCGGTCTGACTGCCAGATTACGATATATGCATCCTGTTCTCCAACCGACCACTAGGACACCACCAAATCTGTCAGCCTTTCTCCGACCACCGCGGTACAAAAGGGGGTGGTGATGGACGGAGCATCTGAACCAATCAAACACTCACACCCAGTCAAAAGATCTGGGTTTGATCCATCACCGTTCTTTAGCCCACTCTGCCACCCCAGTTCAGACATGTCTATATGCAAATCAGTCTGACCCTGTGCCTCGTGGGAACAGTCCAGCACGAACTGCCAAGCCATGCCTTCCCTGGACCGGAAACAAGCTTACGAGGACCGGTTTCTGGCATTCCAGCGGTCTTCAGCCCGGCTTGCTTGAATCCAGTGGCAAAGTGAGCAAGAGACTCACGTCTGAGCATACCCTGCCACACTTATGGCGGCCAAAGAGGTACAAAAGGGGGTGGTGATGGATGGAGAATCTGAACCAATCAAACACTCACACCCAGTCAAAAGATCTGGGTTCGATCCATCACCGTTCTTTAGCCCACTCTGCCACCCCAGTTCAGTCATGGCTATATGCAAATCAGTCTGACCCTGTGTCTCATGGGAACAGTCCAGCCCGAACTGCCAAGCCATGTCTTCCCTGGACCGGAAACAAGCTTCCGAGGACCAGTTTCTGGCATTCCAGCCGTCTTCAGCCCGGCTTGCTTGAATCCAGTGGCAAAGTGAGCAAGGGACTCACGTCTGAGCATACCCTGCCACACTTATGGCGGCCAAAGCGGTACAAAAGGGGGTGTGATGGACGGGGCATCTGAACCAACCAAACACTCACACCCAGTCAAAAGATCTGGGTTTGATCCATCACCGTTCTTTAGCCCACTCTGCCACCCAAGTTCAGACATGGCTATATGCAAATCAGTCTGACCCTGTGCCTCATGGGAACAGTCCAGCCCGAACTGCCAAGCCATGCCTTCCCTGGACCGGAAACAAGCTTCCGAGGACCGGTTTCTGGCATTCCAGACGTCTTCAGCCCGGATTGCTTGAATCCAGTGGCAAAGTGAGCAAGGGACTCTCGTCTGAGCATACCCTGCCACACTTATGGCGGCCAAAGCGGTACAAAAGGGGGTGGTGATGGACGGAGCATCTGAACCAATCAAACACTCACACCCAGTCAAAAGATCTGGGTTTGATCCATCACCGTTCTTTAGCCCACTCTGCCACCCCAGTTCAGACATGGCTATATGCAAATCAGTCTGACCCTGTGCCTCATGGGAACAGTCCAGCCCGAACTGCCAAACCATGCCTTCCCTGGACCGGAAACAAGCTTCCGAGGACCGGTTTCTGGCATTCCAGCCGTCTTCAGCCCGGCTTGCTTGAATCCAGTGGCAAAGTGAGCAAGGGACGCACGTCTGAGCATACCCTGCCACACTTATAGCGGCCAAAGCGGTACAAAAGGGGGTGGTAATGGACGGAGCATCTGAACCAATCACACACTCACACCCAGTCAAAAGATCTGGGTTCGATCCATCACCGTTCTTTAGCCCACTCTGCCACCCCAGTTCAGACATGGCTATATGCAAATCAGTCTGACCCTGTGCCTCATGGGAACAGTCCAGCCCGAACTGCCAAGCCATGCCTTCCCTGGACCTGAAACAAGCTTCCGAGGACCGGTTTCTGGCATTCCAGCCGTCTTCAGCCCGGATTGCTTGAATCCAGTGGCAAAGTGAGCAAGGGACTCACGTCTGAGCATACCCTGCCACACTTATGGCGGCCAAAGCGGTACAAAAGGGGGTGGTGATGGACGGAGCATCTGAACCAATCAAACACTCACACCCAGTCAAAAGATCTGGGTTTGATCCATCACCGTTCTTTAGCCCACTCTGCCACCCCAGTTCAGACATGGCTATATGCAAATCAGTCTGACCCTGTGCCTCATCGGAACAGTCCAGCCCGAACTGCCAAACCATGCCTTCCCTGGACCGGAAACAAGCTTCCGAGGACCGGTTTCTGGCATTCCAGCCGTCTTCAGCCCGGCTTGCTTGAATCCAGTGGCATAGTGAGCAAGGGACGCACGTCTGAGCATATACTGCCACACTTATAACGACCAAAGCGGTACAAAAGGGGGTGGTGATGGACGGAGCATCTGAACCAATCAAACACTCACACCAAGTCAAAAGATCTGGGTTTGATCCATCACCGTTTTTTAGCCCACTCTGCCACCCAAGTTCAGACATGGCTATATGCAAATCAGTCTGACCCTGTGCCTCATGGGACCAGTCCAGCCCGAACTGCCAAGCCATGCCTTCCCTGGACCGGAAACAAGCTTCCGAGGACCGGTTTCTGGCATTCCAGCGGTCTTCAGCCCGTCTTGCTTGAATCCAGTGGCAAAGTGAGCAAGGGACTCACGTATGAGCATACCCTGCCACACTTATGGCGGCCAAAGAGGTACAAAAGGGGGTGGTGATGGATGGAGCATCTGAACCAATCAAACACTCACATCCAGTCAAAAGATCTGGGTTTGATCCATCACCGTTCTTTAGCCCACTCTGCCACCCCAGTTCAGACATGGCTATATGCAAATCAGTCTGACCCTATGTCTCATGGGAACAGTCCAGCCCGAACTGCCAAGCCATGCCTTCCCTGGACCGGAAGCAAGCTTCCGAGGACCGGTTTCTGGTATTCCAGCCATCTTCAGCCCGGCTTGCTTGAATCCAGTGGCAAAGTGAGCAAGGGACTCACGTCTGAGCATACCCTGCCACACTTATGGTGGCCAAAGTGGTACAAAAGGGGGTGGTGATGGACGGAGCATCTGAACCAATCAAACACTCACACCCAGTCAAAAGATCTGGGTTTGATCCATCACCGTTCTTTAGCCCACTCTGCCACCCCAGTTCAGACATGGCTATATGCAAATCAGTCTGACCCTGTGCCTCATGGGAACAGTCCAGCCCGAACTGCCAAGCCATGCCTTCCCTGGACCGGAAATAAGCTTCCGAGGACCGGTTTCTGGCATTCCAGCCGTCTTCAGCCCGGCTTGCTTGAATCCAGTGGCAAAGTGAGCAAGGGACTCACGTCTGAGCATACCCTGCCACACTTATGGCGGCCAAAGCGGTACAAAAGGGGGTGGTGATGGACGGAGCATCTGAACCAATCAAACACTCACACCCAGTCAAAAGATCTGGGTTTGATCCATCACTGTTCTTTAGCCCACTCTGCCACCCCAGTTAAGACATGGCTATATGCAAATCAGTCTGACCCTGTGCCTCATGGGAACAGTCCAGTCCCAACTGCCAAGCCATGCCTTCCCTGGACCGGAAACAAGCTTCCGAGGACCGGTTTCTGGCATTCCAGCCGTCTTTAGCCGGGCTGGACTGTTCCCATGAGGCACAGGGTCAGACTGATTTGCATATAGCCATGTCTGAACTGGGGTGGCAGAGTGGGCTAAAGAATGGTGATGGATCAAACCCAGATCTTTTGACTGGGTGTGAGTGTTTGATTGGTTCAGATGCTCCGTCCATCACCACCCCCTTTTGTACCGCTTTGGCCACCATAAGTGTGGCAGGGTATGCTCAGTCGTGAGTCCTTTGCTCACTTTGCCACTGGATTCAAGCAAGCCGGGCTGAAGACTGCTGTAATGCCAGAAACCGGTCCTCGGGAGCTTGTTACTGGTCCAGGGAAGGCATGGCTTGGCAGTTCGGGCTGGACTGTTCCCATGAGGCACAGGGTCAGACTGATTTGCATATAGCCATGTCTGAACTGGGGTGGCAGAGTGGGCTAAAGAATGGTGATGGATTAAACCCAGATCTTTTGACTGGGTGTGAGTGTTTGATTGGTTCAGATGCTCCGTCCATCACCACCCCCTTTTTCTCTGACCACCGACATGATTAAAAAAACATTGACTCATTGCGAGGCAGTGGGCGGATGCCACATGCTCTGCTGCTAGGGTGATGTGCGATCCCTCCCCCTTCCCACAATGCTTTGAACCACTTCTGTCAATGCAGACTCGAGGATATGCTGGCCATGCATGGCACAATACAATGGCATTCCCTGAGTCATTTTTGAGTAGCACGGCTGCAGGAGGCAATTTAGTCTGTAGCGGTCTGCTTGCTGCAGCGGTGTATTCTCCTAATTGGCTGTGGGAATTGTGTGTTGACTGCGGAGAGAGGCTTTTGGCTTTGGTGAGGGGAGGCCGATGCTGTTGCTGCAGGAAGCCTTCATGAAAAATCAATGGCATCAAAAGGGAAGAAGGCCACTGCAGGAAAAATGCAAAGGGGGAACCACCAGGTTTAACACCAGGGCTAAGTGCTTAGCTGAATATAGCCATCCGCCTAAGTTTACCTGGTAGTGGATCACTGCTATGGTTTCTCCCCTAATTGAACAATTGAATCTTAATTTTGATATTATTGTAGGGAAGCATATGAAAGTGGGCAGTTGGGAAACATGGAAGATGCAACAGCCTGAAAGGCAAAAACACGGACAACCCAAGCAAAATCAACATCAGCAGCAGCAAGATCTAAGCAGTTTGCAGCTACATCAAGGGTTAGTGCTAGCATCAAGTCCTTTGAGTTCAGAGAAGGAATTATTGGTAACCAAAAAAGAAGCTGAGCCAGCGATGGTTAGTGTGCCTCAAGAGTTTGTATAGTAGATGGGCCCCTCACGCCTTCTGGGTTGGCCTCGCTTACACAAGTGGAAACACTGAATCAATGTATATAGGCCTGAAGGGCATCACAATATAAGGTAACTGAGGATTCGAAAAGGGGAAAAAAGTGAAGAACAATCCTCTGCAGGTTGATATTGATGAATCAAGAGTGGCTTTGACACTGCAAAGTGAAAGAGTATCCACTTTTCTCAATAGGGAAAGGAATGCCAGTGGGGCTACAGCGGACTCTCCCACCGATAGAGGTAGGACTCCCAGCAACTGCACCAACTTCCACCACTCATTTTCAGGACAGGGATACTCAGCAAATGAATTCTCAAATTCCACCGCAAATACAGTCCTGTTGTCTAGCTACAGTCGAAGATACGCTCCTGCAAGATCAGCCTCAGTTTCAGGTCATGGAGACAGAATGGTCATTAAAAGAGCAGCAAAGTGAGAGGGTTTGTTGCACAGTGGGACAAAAAGACACAGCTTAAGCAATTGAAATAACATCCCTACACCAACGACTATCAAAAATCAAAGAAGCAATGGGAAACTTTCCTGTACGAATGCAGGAGGCAGAATCAGGAATCTTGCAGCTCGAAGTTTAAGTCAACGTAATGCAGGAACAAGTCAATCTAGTGAGAAGCAAAACTCTTCATTAGAAGATAAAATTGACAAGTTGGAAATTCACTCTTGTTGCTCTACGTTTGGTAGAAGTTCCAAAGGGAGGTGAAGGTGCACAGGGAGCACAAATAGAACAAAAAAGCTAAATCATAGTGGTGAATTTTTCTTCAGGAATTTCTTATGAAGGGTCAGAAAAATGAAAGGATACCCAGCTAGCTGACGCCAAACATGAACTAAGGTTTTTTTTATCTTAGAGGGGATTACTAGTTTGAGGTCATCCCAACAATGGTATTACGAAGAAAGCCAGATGGTGGGTGAATTCTTGGCTTTGTTAACTGGGTTAAGAAGGAGGCTATATTGGTTACTGAGCTCCAGAAACCAGAGACAGGGTTTCTGGTTTCTTATAGGGAAGCTGTGTCTAAGGTTTTTCTAAACTACTACAATAATTTGTATTCAAGCAAATATGTAGTCTCTAATGGAAAGTATACACCACTACTTTCAGTCTATCAGGTTGCCACAACTAACAAATACACAGGTAGAGGAGATGAAAGAAGAAAGATCAGTCCTAGAGAATCAGCAGGCTCTGGCTTAAATGCCTTGTGGGAAGGCATATGGTAAGGTCACCCTTTTTCCAAAAGAGTTTTCTAAAGCTTTTTTGACTGAGCTTGCACCATTTTAGATGGAGCTTTTCAATTTTATAAGAAAAGGAGGTGAAGTCCCACCATCCTTAAAAGAATAAACATTCATTTATTTTGTAAAAAAAGGCAGAAAACCCAAGAGATGTCTACTCATACTGACTGATTAGTTTATTAAACACAGATTCTAAACTTTTAATGAAAATCTGGGCAAACCGTGTTAGCCCAGTAGCCCAAGCAGTATAACCCAATGATCAGACTGGGTTTATTGCTGGGAGAATAATGTCATCTAATACTGTCCTTTTAGTTCTTGCTTTAGATTATTTTGACGTGAATCGGATTCTTTACTCATTATGATGGTTGATGCTGAGAAATCCTTTGACCTGGTAAACTGGGATGCACTTTTTATGGTCAGATGAGGTTTGGTTTTCCTTCTCAATGTAATGTAATGCTATAGAATCATTATCAAGGGGCTCAGACAAAGATGTTTGTGAACTCTAATTTGGCAGGGATGGTGGATATGAATTGGGGAACAGGCCAGGGATGTCATTTGTCTCCTGTTTTATTGATCTTTTTTATAGAAACCTTAGCAGTCAGGATTAAGGAGAATCTAGGAATAGAGGCACCTATAGTCAGGATGTCAAAGCTAAAATTGTTTGCAGGGGATATAATTCTTTACCTCAGACCAGTAGAACAGAATATTAAAAAGGCATTGGGGGAGTTTGAGCAGGTTAAATCAATTGGAGGATATAAAATCAAAGAAAATAGAACAGAAATTATATTATTTTATACTCCTTTCAGCATTCTCCCTCTGAATATTCAGCGGTAGACCGGTTCTCCTAATCCCCTCCGTTATCTGGGGATATGTACATAAGTAATAATTATTCTGAGGTATACCATTTAAATTATGTAGTGATGATAAAGAAGGTTAAGGATATATTGAAAAAATAGACACTTCTTCCCCTTACATTCATAGGTAGGGTGGCTCATATAAAATGTCCATTCTACACTTGCTGATATTTCTCTCTTTGAATGTTCCAATAAAAATCAATATGACTTATTTTATGGAAATGTTCCAACATTTTGTTCAGAATAAGAAGGCCTTGAGAGTCAAACTCTTAGTGCTTCTATTACACTTAAGCCAGGGCAGGTTGCCATTGCCTCAGAGCCATATTATGAACCCTCTCTTATGGACATATTAGAACGATATATAGATACCAAGAGATCCCTGGACTGCTTTTTCTTCAAAAAGATGGTACAGGAGAGGGATCCCAGCTCCCAGTATTCATTAAGATGGCTAAACTTCCCACAAAATTGAGATACAAATTCATCAAGGAAATCAGTGTTAGACTTCAATAATTTGTATTCATCGTTACGTTTGTCAGCAGGTTCTGAGTTTTTGCAGCTAAATGAACGTTTTTATCTTGATCTAAGAACATCATTCAGACATTTAGGATTTTGGAATACAAATGGTTTTAACGAATTAGGGCACTTTTTGGTGAGGAGGAAATGTATTACTTGGCAAGATCTTCATGCTAGGTGCGGTAATCCATGTAAGCTTTTTTTCCATGGGTTTCAGCAGATTATGCTGCTGTTGAACAAATGTTGTCCTAAATCCAGTGCAATTTCATCCCTAACAATATCTACTTTGTTTAGAACCAAACTCAGGGGGATTGGTAGCTTGTATAGGTTTTAACGGAATGAAGGAGAGTCTTACCAGATTAAAGGTTTTCCAAATAAAATTGCACTGTGTACATAATGCACTTTGTCAGAGGTTGAGTGGTAGTTGATCTCGCTACTCAGTCAGAAGGCTTTAAGAGCAGGACATTTTAAGAGGATGTCCTTCATAGAATGTATCCAGCCATGGAATATTACTGCTTTTGCTGACAGCAACAGGGGATGGGAGGCTGGCTACAAACCTTTTTTACCTCCCAAATGGTAGCAAAGTTTTGGGAAAAGGTGTTCGCTTCCCCAAGCCATGGCTTGCAGATCAGGATTGAACCGGTAGCTGATATTGCTCTCTTTTGCTTTTTATGACAGAGGCCGAACGTGTCATTAGGTAAAGGGGTCCGGTAGCAGGAGTCGCTAGGTGGCGAGCGGGTGTTTGGCATTGCGGGCGGTGTGCCATTGTCGCCACCACCCCCCTGCCGAGGCCCATGGGGTGTGGATCTTTTAAGTAACAAACCACAAGTTCCTCTAATCCGAAGGAACATTCACTTTTTCTGGTTTGTTCTTTTTGCACCCATTTTTACACCGAATTTTAACTTTCACGTCCTCTGGCAAGCGTGGGCCTTAGCGCACCCACACCACCGAGGTACATTGTTATACTGTCCTGATGAAAGCACAGTAAAATGTACACATAGACGGGCTGAAACATGTCGACCCCACTTTAAGTGGAAATACCCAACACATTAGTTGGTAAATCTCCCGACACATATATTTTAATTAATGTCTGGCTGACCACAAAATAAAGTTTTTACTTTTTTTGCTTGGTACAGCTTGTTGACATTTTTTAAACCACACTATCTTTTCACACTATTGTCACAAAAAACCAGCTCTGCAGTAATCTGGCGTTGTAGCACACCAGGGAGGCATTCGGCTTCTCCTGGTGGGCCCGATGATGAAGCATGTCACCACCCAGGGTGGTGAGTGAGGGCTTCAAAAGAAATCCCTAAATGCCTTCCATTGCGAACTAATAGGCTGATTTTGTCCTTCTCTAGTACTGTGCTTAATAAAACTTTACTCTCACGACACTCTTTTGTTGTTTGACATACAATTAGGTAAAGGGGGTCAGGCATTTATTGTAATTGCCTCATTTATAGCTCGCTCTCTGATTCTACAGAATTGGAAGACGGATAGAGTCACCGCGTACCAAGAGTGGCATAAAAAATTATTTGAACGAAAAAAACTCGAAAAAGCATTTGCAAGAAGGGCGGTGTCTTAGGTTTGCTGGTGATGAACTGAAGTTTTTTTTGATTTATTGTATTTTAGAAAATAAGGATTTCTATGTTATGTGTGTTTTAGGCCGGGAAGAAAAAGTGGAATTAGGGAAATGCATTCTTGTTCATGTTCAGAGTAATTCTGTGTTTTTTTTTTATGTCTGGTTTTAACTGAAACAACAGCTAGTACTAATTAATTCTGTAATTTTTAATGTGTACACTCGATGAAATGAGTATCTGTATTGAATGTCTTTTAAGATCCCTTGGTTGTCGATTGCTCTATGAATCTGCCAATAAAAAAATCAATAAAAAACGATAAAAAAAAACTCAGAATTTCACTGAAAACACCAAAAGTTGAAGTGATGTTATTGTTAAGTATACCAGTTAGATGTTACTGAACGTAAAAACCAAAAAACTAGAAACTAAAGGATAAAATGGCGTTATAGTTAAGGAGTGTAAAAATGTAAACAATATTGTTCACTAAACAAAAAACACTGACATTCATCAGTTTTAGTTTGCTAAGCTAACTATGTTAAATCCCATTCATGCCGTGCTTATTACCTACATATGTTATCACTAATGAAATGCTAAAGGGCAACTTTTATAGCATCAATGATCACATCTCAAATAACATCATGGATGACATAATTGAAGAGAAAACAGATCATGGGGCATATTATCAAGAACAGGAGATACAATTATCGCCGCTTTATTGGCAGAAAACTGCAGATAAAGCGGCGGTAATGGACTTGATAATATGCTCTATGGAATTCCAATCGAAGCCCATGTTAGATGTGAAGACATCTAACATGAGCTTCGATTGGAATTCCATAGATCATATTATCAAGCTCATTATCGCCGCTTTATCTGCAGTTTTCGGCCGATAAAGCGGCGATAATTGTATCTCCAGTTCTTCACAGCTCCAACTTTCTACAGGTCTACAAAGTATTATTTGGAGTGTTCTGAGGATGGTTCCTTAGGGTGCCATGTTTATGGATTACACTAGCAGGTGGGTGGGGTAGATTTTGACCCCTCCCTAAACAATGGAAAAGTTTATAGAGGCAACCCTACCCACTTTTTCAGTATCTCTTGTCTGTCCTATTGTAAACAATCCCACAGTACACCTTACTCCCAAAATCCAAAATAAGGACCCTACTTCCTTGTGTAAATCATGTCTGGGTGGGTGGGTGTTGAACCCAGAGGTTTGAAAAGGGAAATGAGCAGTGCCCTCCTCTATAGCCATCTAAAATTGGTTCCGTAAATGGCTCCCTTCTCACAGATTTTGGAACAAGCCTGGTAAGTTAATGATGTTCCGGAGTCAACCTTAACTTGTTTTTCTGGAAAGGGTAGAAACTGGACCTCATTTGAAAATGGGGAGCTGCATAGTGCAGTGTGCCAGGCATGACAGTCATATGAATGTTTTTTTTCATGTCAACGTTTGTGAGAAGCCGGCTATCAATTCAAATATTTTTAACCTTTTAAAGATGCATAAATGTAGGCAAAATTTTGTATGAAATCAATGTGGGTATTATTTGGACCCTTGATCGCTGTAACATCCTTTTCTTTTTCCTGATAGCAATGCTACTTTATCCAAGCTACAATATGTGTGGTTTCCTAAAAGGGATGCAATCGTTTTTCAGACTGGTGAAAGCTTTGACACAGAGGCACGTGCTATACACTTTTTGCATGGATAGAGAGCTGGTTATTGACATACACTGGCTGTATTTAAAGACATGTAGGTTTGCCAGAGCCTTTTCCTGGGATGACAGATTGCAGGTCTGGTGCTAATTGGGATAAGTGCAGCTATATGGCAGGTTTTGTCAGCATGGATTGTGAGCATAGCTCTACAAATGACTGTATGTATGTGTGGTGATGTCCATCTGGAGGTACTTTTAGCCTCATGGTTCTAGAGTATTCCAGTTGCAAGTCTGTCAAAAGGCTGCTCTGTTTTTTCTGCATTCACTGATGGTCATGATCCTGTGTGCCTCAAGAGCTGGGGTCGAATTCCAATATAGATATTTTCCAGGACTTTTCAGTGTCTTTTCACGTCTTTATATGTGAGTATATTGTGGTGCATCAATGCATTCAGAGCCTTCAATGCTCAGATTGTGTGTTTTGATGTAAATTAGAAATGTCTTTGGCCAATGTGAAAGGTGACCACTAGAGTAATGCCACATGTCTTCATCAAAGTTCTACCTTTCTTTGCTGTCTTGATCTAAAACAGTGCAGGAGGCATCAAGAAGTATTCAACCACTCTTCCATATTACAAGGGTAACCGAGACCCTGGCCGCAGTCCAGAGTAACATATGTGCCAAATTTAGAGTTCCCTTCCAGGTTGATAGAACATTATCATAGAGCATGCTCTACCCAACATGATAGGAGAGCCTTTAACAAAATGGATTGCTTCAGTCAACCTAATATCTATTGATTAATGACATTACATACATAATTTACCCTTCTGCTTATACTCCAGTTGCAGTCTTAGATGAAAATCTAAACTATTCTTCAACCTTAATCTGCTCTTTTATTTTCCTCTCATTTTTCCAATCCCTCACAATTTTCAATACTCTTCATTGTATTTCATATTAAACTCACACTCTTATTTACTCAAACTGCACACAAATTCCCAGTTAGTACAGTTACATTTCTGCTTAATTTGTAATTCTGTATTTAGAAATGTACTATATTTTAACCCATGTTGTGCATCTTCAGAGATAGGCAGATCTTGCAAAGAGGTGTTGAAATCTGACTAGTAAGGAGACAGAAAATCATGTTTGTTAAAAATATTATTAAACACATTACAAGAAATACCATACAACATTGTACGTGTAAGCGGTAGCTTCTTCACCTGCAGAAGAGTGGGGAACAGCACACGCAAAACAATCATTGCCGACCTATAATATCCACATATTCACTCAACATTTTAGGATAAATATTATCAAGAAATCCACTAATTAGGATTTCCCTATGGGCCAATCTATTAAATTTAACCTGATGATGCACTGTAGTAAACAACTTCTGTGGAGTCATATCCCACCATAGAAAGGAAGCATAACAGTAAGATCACCCAAGGATAGTGTCGATATCAAAACCATTAGGCCGATAATTCTGTATCATTTGCTATACGCTAATTTCTATTGATATCAAAACAAACAGAATGTGGAAATCCAAAAGATAATACATTTTTCTTTAAAACAATAATAGAGCTTTTCTTCTTATCTATGAAAGTAATAATCAAAAATCAACATAGACTGGAAGTTTAAAAAAAAATTCTTCTTGTGCAGTTCACAGTCTCATAGTCTCAACTTCTTTTCTTCTGAGTCCTTACCTGAAATTCTTTTCACAATTTAAACTAATCTATTATTATGGTTCACTTAGAAAGATGTATTGACAACAACATAGTGGACTCCAGATCTCTGGTTCCAACTCTCTTCTTCTTCAGGTACAGATGCCAGATACGCCTATTTAGGTTAAACATACTTTCTGTTTGGATTACTTTTCTTGCTGGTCGTTTAGCAGCCAGTGATTCACTTAACTCTTCTCTGAGTTGATTTCAAACATCTCAGGATCTTCATTGATTGGGCTGAGGCTTTAATTCTGCCAATACTTTCTTTTTACAGGTTCTCTTTAATATTTTTGTGTTTTCAACTCTTGCATCTTCACTTCTGACTACTGCTGACGCATCTCCACTCACTGATGAATCTGACCTTTGGTAAGCATCAGCATCACAATTTACTGCAAGCTGTTTTCTTCCTTTGGGGGGTTTTGCAGCTTGAATCTTTAACTAGAGGTTTCACTTGTCATATCAGAGACTATTTCATCTTATTGCCAGCAATTACTTTGAATTCCTACAGATTGTCTTACCTACCTTCACCAGGGTCTTCAGTTTCCTCAGCAGGAACTTCTGTAACTTTCTCATCTTCACCAGTTTTATTCTCAAACTTTCCATCACCCCTGGATCCATGCTGTGAATGTTGAGCTTGACTCTGTGAGTCAATGGGGATTGTTACTGCTTCCTAACCCACCAGCGCTACTCTCTATCTGTGAGTGGCATGGACCCACAAAAGTGTTTTGAGTATGACTTCAAATGGGTCATGCCATCATTCTTTTGGACATGATTCTTGAAGACCACCCAGTTACCAGGATTTAGCAGGTGACATTGGACTTCCTTAGTTGGTTTTGTTACTAAATTCACCTGATGAGAAACAGATTTCACCATATCAGGCAGAGCTTTGCAGTAACCCAGAGGTATGTCTTCAGTTATTGAAACATGTGTAAGCCAAACCCTTTACTCTGCCTATTCACACTTCACTGGGCGACAGGCTGGTCTTTTTGTCTAGGATACTTATGATACTCATTAGGACAAGATGAAGGGCATGACGTCGATACAGTGTGAACTATGCACACACTTTGTCCAGCTTTTTTTGATGGTCCTGTTCATTTCCTCAACTACTTCTGAAGATCAGGGATGATTACTACAAGGAAACCTTTGGTCAATGTGAATAGCTTTACAAGGTAAGTTCAAAATCTTATTTTTAAATGGGAGCCACGATCTGTCTCAATAGAGGTCAGCAGGCTAAATTTGGGTGTTATTTATCTCAACATGAGTTTGACAACTGTCAGGCTGTCGAATCTCCATGTGGGTTCGGCCTTAACCCATTTTGAGAACAAGCAGGCAATCATGAGAATATATTTGAGGCCAGTGTAACTTGGCAAGTCAATGAAATCTGGCTGACGTCTCGTAAATGGGTTATCTGGTTTGCCAAAAGGATTCATAAGGACAGTAGTCCTCTTGCCTTGATTATTTTTCTGATAAACCGAAAAACTGTGACATACATCTTCTGCAACACTTCTGAACTCATCCTGATAATTTTACATGCAAGCCAACATTTCCGAATTCCTTCTACCATCTATTGGGGCTTCCTGTTAGAGGTTGCTCAGTTCACTCAAAGAAGTTTGAATTGGGTTTCAAAGGTATCAACTCACATTTCTGTATTAATCACAAAATTCTCATTTAATTTTGTTCAGTTCCTTGAATCACAATCTGTTCATTTGATATTACTGTTTCATGTTCAAGTGCACAATATCTGGCCACCTGATCTGCACATCTCTTTTCAAGCATGCCCATATCTTTTCCAGCCTTAGGGGCAGCACACTTGACTATAGCAATTTATCCTAGCTGCTGTATTACTTGCAGTCATTCAAGTATGTATGAACTATTCCTGATAGGAATTCCAGAGGATGTCATAAACTCCTTTGTTACCACAATTGTCCAAAGAAATGGACTACTCAAAAACATACTGGCTGTCTGTATTAATATGCACATTGACGTATTCTGCATTACAACAGATGCTTTTCAATGCAACAAACTCTGACACTTGTTCTGATGTTACATTCGGTGGGTACCATGCTTCAAACATTTCAGAAATGAAACATACTGCATAGGCATTCTTCATTGTTAAGCAATTGTCACTTAAACAAGAACCATCAACAAGCAAAGTCAGTTCAGCCATTTCAAAGGGAATTTCTTTAATAGCTGGTCTTGGTTTGGTACATAACTCTGTGACACCGATGCAGTTGTGTTTTGGCTCATCATCATCATTATCACTCCTGTTTGTGTCTTCATTTTTGTTTAGCACAGGAAGCAGTGTTGTAAGATAGAAGAAAATAATTATTTTGATTGAAATATTCTCACCTGTGAGTATGACTTGCTCCATTCTGGTCAGATAACTGTTTGTTATGAAATCAGTCCAGGTATAGATCAGAAAAATTGCGCCAGAATGGGGAATAAATACACTCAATATAGGTCTCATCACAATGGCCTCACATTGCTCGATTGCAATGCAAATATCTGCAACCACTTTTAAACAACCAGAAAGACTGACAACTACTGGATCCAATATTGCTGACTGGCCTCAATACTCCACCATGTTTCTGCATGAGTACAGAAAGAGTACATCTGACTCTTTCATCCCCATAAAGAAAAAACTCCATGTTTATCCTCAACACCTGAAGGCCTCTAAACATTTGTCATGAAATGGTACCAGATCTTTGGTACTACTGGGGGTCAGCCTTACAAAATACTTTGTAAATAAGGACATGTTTAGGATCAACTAATGATAATAGCCAACAATTGCCAGGAACACTCTTGCCTCCCTCTGTATGGAGGATGGGCTCATTTGTTTTTCAAAATTACAGAAATCAATTTTTTTGAGAGTTTCTAGCTTCTTTTTCAATGTAATGAACATTATAAATTCTTTCTTTTTTACAATACTGCATTTTTTTGGGTGAAACTGTTAGACTTGACATCCTTTGTGTGGTATTGCCCAAAACCTTTTGCCTTCACCCGTCCTGTTTTGCTGGATTTGTTTATATTGGCTTTAGTACTCTGTGCACTGTACCACTGCTAACCAGTGTAAAAATACTTGTTCCTTCCCGCTAAATCATGATAGGATTAGCTTATACCTGATTAGCACCTTTAACTTACTTGTAAGTCCCTAGTATATTGTACTACATGTACCTAGGGCCTTTAAATTAAATGCTACACGTGGGTCTACAGCACTCATTGTGCCATCCACTGAAGTAGCCCACTACTGTAGCCTGTGGTGCAGTTTTAAGCTGCCATTAGGGCCTGGTAAAATAAACCTGTTTACCATTCCTAATTGTTCCTTTAGCTTACTTATAATGCCCATAATGGAGACCATAAAAGCCCATAGAGCAAGGTGCATGGTATTTAAAATGTAGGACATGTAGGTTCAAGTTTTAGATGTTCTGATAGGGAAAAACTTTAAAGTCGTTTTTCACTGCTGTAACGCCTATCTTTCCCAGTGGGTTACCTTATCACATTTAATAAGTGCTAACTTTGGATTGGCAACAGGTACAAATATAGGGCCTGATTCACAAACGCAATCTGAGACAGCAGTCTAACTTTACGACATTTGGTATTCACAGAGCTTATTTAACAGTCATATCTTTACATCTGCAGTCTGGCCAGAAACTCCGGCGTTAGCCATACTCTCCACACCTAGGCTGTGCTCTCTAGCTGGAGCTGTACTCTCTGGCTCAGGTTTAATCTCCGGTTCGGGCCAGGTGAACTGTAATCAATGGGCTGGAATGCTATTTTTACAAAAAGGAACATTAGGAATGTGTGATAAATGGTAGAGGAGGTCATGAAAATCAGTTTGGGCAGGGAAATGGGTGCTGTGAAGTGGAGAATTCTACATTGACAATCATATAGAAATTTGCGGAGTAAAATATTGGATTGATTGATGCTGGTGTTATGGGGTTAAATTAAATGTTTCACCTGGTCGGAAAGTATATTTTGTAATTGATCCCCACTAAATACCATGTTGCAGTCTTGATTGTTCAGAGTTATTTGGGCCTTCCCTTACATGCTTGGACAGATACCCACAGTTGGATCTTTGATCTATTAGGCACTAGATTTCACTAAAAAAAACTTTGGTTTTCCTGATTGTATTTCATTTGTTTGGGTGAAATTGTATTTATTAAAATGTTCTCTATGTTTCCTAATTGGTGCAATATTTTTCTTTCTGACTGTTTTGTGCTAAGCTACCAAAGGATAAGCACAAGTTTATTTGTACCTTCTGTGGCTCACCTTAAAAATGATTGCGGTTGTTGTCTAAGTGGGCCTTCCACACCCCTGACCACTACCCAATTTCTCTAAAAAACTGTATGACCATTGTCAGCTAAATAACGCATTGTAATGTGTCAAGTTTATATTCTTCTTTTGCACTAAATGCCACCAATAGGTCATCTTCTCCAACAAAATCTGAAGCAGGAACCATGCCCGAAAAGGAAGGAAGCCCCCAAATCACCAGCCCAAGGGAAAACCTCTCCCTACTTCAATCAGAACAGACAACAAAAGGTTTTTTGAGGCAGTAAAAATAATAAGTGTGAAACAATCAACTCAACTCAAACAATCTTTATTTCGATCGTTAAGATCATAAAAGATATACAAGCAAACAACATTACACCATTGACAATAAATTGTGTTTAAAAATTGATTCATCAGTTTTAGAGTCCATAAAATAATTTTCTAAGTTCCAAAAGTGCATCTTTAAGCTAAAATCATTTTCTAGGTTTCGGAGTTGCATTTTTAAAATATATTAGGGACAAATTGATCGTGGGACAGTGGAATCACTTATAATTCTAGCGCGAGCTCTCCACATTGCCGTCAGGAACTTCGCCATTACAAACACTGTAGGAGATGCAGGGTCAGTTTTAAGGACTCTATAGGCTGGGGCATAAGTTCGAAAGCCCAAGTTCCTTAGGTACGGTATGAGCCAGTAGCTCCTAATTTTGCGGTAGGCTTTGCAGAATAAAACCACGTGTACATCATGTTCTAACTTATAGTTACGCGCAGGACAGTTGGGTGAGGCCTGGTTACCATCCCAGTTTTTCGTAAGCGACCTCAAGGGAAGAGAACCATATCTCCATTGTAGGAAGATTTTCCTAACGTACACAGGGGACATTGCATCGAGGACATATTCAAAGCTATAAATGTCTTTTATCTTGATGAATATATCAATTAAGCAGCCCTCCCGGATTGAGCTAATAGAACTTTGCAGCATAAAATCATAAAAAAGTTTAGAAAGTGCTTTCCTGGGAAGCCTTAAAGATGTTAGTTCAGGATTATTCCATAACTCTGGGACTCCAAGGGTCATACACATGTCTCTTATATACTTGAGCCATTGAATTTTAGACACTTGTATTGTTCTGAGAAGCTCCTGTAATTCACTTCTATACTGGCCCAAATCTTGGCTACTCCACAGGCGCCTCCAATAAGTCAACGGTTTGAGGCTCACTTCTTCGCTGATTGGGCACAACGCCAAGTCCATTCTTAACGGAAGTAGTGGAGTGCTCGAGGGAAGAGCCGTCAAGTGTCTGATGAAGTTGTTCTCGGCCACTTGTATGGAGTGAAGCGGTGTGTGTGTCCCCATAGTTCAGCCCCATAGGTAATGCCTCCTCGTGCTTGGGCCTTGTAGATTTGTATTGCCGGTGCCAATGGACGAAAGGGGGATTTCTTTGCGATTCTTGTGATTGCACCCGCCCTCTGGATTAGTTTAGTGGTTGCTTTTGTTTTGTGTGGCAGCCAGGTTAAATTTTGATTGAGTGTTATGCCCAAATACTCAATCACTTTAACTCTCTCCAGAGGTGTTGACCCCAGACGAGGGTTAGGGCAACTTTTATGCTTGTGGCTCAGAATCATAAATTTGGTCTTCATTGGGTTTATTTCTAATCCCCTTTTATTACAGAAGTCCAAGAATCCATCCAGGATCCTTTGCAGCCCCATTGGTGTCTTTGACAGCAGCAGGGTGTCATCCGCGAACATAATCGCCGGCACCCTACTGCTGTTCAATTGCGGTGCGTCAATGTTGGGGATTCTACGCAGGTGCTCTATCACCCCGTTTGTGAATAGGCAAAACAGGGTCGGGGCCAACACACATCCCTGTCTTACCCCGCGTTGGACAGGGAACCTATCTGTAAGCCTACCTCCTTTTCCGTATCTTACCCGGGCGTAATTATCTGTAGGATGTCTCCAGGGACACCCATGTCCTCGAGTACCGCCCACAACCTGGCCCGGGGGACCAGGTCGAAGGCGGCACGGAGGTCCACAAAAACTGCATACAGTGACCCCCGTTCTACATATGCAATTTTCCAGAATAGAATATTTAATCTCAGTATTTGGTCCACTGTTGAGACACCCTTCCTGAAGCCCGCTTGAAGGGGACTCAAGATCTCTGTCTCTTCCATCCAACATTGCAACCTATCCAGGATCAGTTGTCCAAACAGCTTTTGACTAACATCAATGAGGCTAATCGGGCGATAGTTGGAGGGGAACAGAGGCGAGCCCTTTTTGTATATCGGTACCACCTCTGCTCCCAGCCAATTATCTGGTAGCCTCATTCCCCCCAGGACTGCATTGAATAAAATCATCAGATATGGAGCCCAGATCATAGGTTCCTGCCTAAAAAGGTCGCCTGGGATCCCATCTAATCCCGGGGCTTTTCCAGATGGCAGGCCCGATATGGCCACCTCAACATCTTTCAGGCTAAAAGGGGCTGATTTATATGTGGTGATAATACTAGGTACAGATAACTCTAACTCCTCTGTCTCGGGGGCGTATAGCCCCTGGAAGTGATCTTGCCAAACATTGGCTGCAATGTTTGGTTCAATTGCGGATGGAAGGTCTGCGCACCCATGGTTGATGATTCTCCAGAATCTACGGGAGTCCCTATCAGCTAGGGACTCTGCTAGATTCTCCCAACGTTGTATATCCCACTCCATTTTAGCGTTATTTAAAAGTGACTTATAGGCACACCTTTTAGATCGAATCTCCACCATACTGCCTCCCTCTTTTATGGTGGAAATAAGGTCTTGTTTAGCCAAACGGCAAGAATGATTATACCAGGAATTGGTAAATTGCCCCTGTGCTTTCGAGCGGCCCTTAACAAAAAAATCTACTTCAAGCTTCTGGATTAAGTGAGTATGAATTTGAGCTAAGTCCTCATTTCTGCCTGTTGTGGAATGTGGATCCCATAAGTCAAAAGCCTCCTCAAGAATGGGAATAATCCCAGCATAGAGAGAGGTAAGCCTTTCTCCGCTGGAGGCGAGCCTATCCCATTTTATCCGCCTCCTGTTGTTCTCTAGAAGGATTCCTCCTATCTGTTTCTCTTCGCCAATCACTTTCTCCCAGGGGATCGTGTATTCTAGCTCCAGGGTATTATGGTCACTGTCATGTCTTGATGTTATTTTAAAATCAACCACCCTTTTCCATGCCTTTAACTGTACGAGGATGTAATCAGTTCTAGATTCCCTCCCTTGTTTATTGAAGGTACATTGGGAAGGAATATCGGACCGAGTGCGGCCGTTGCAGGCTCTCAACCCATGAATGAGATTTAGGGTGTTGATCTGCACAGCCAGAGTTGTCCATGCTCTGGGAGGAGGTGCTTCCGTCCGAGGAACCTGCCAACTCGAATCCTCCTCTAGGGAGGGTCCATCGAGTAGACCAGGTAGAGGCTCAAAATGTGAGTTGAGGTCACCTCCTATTAGATAAGACATGTTCTTGGGGATAGTTTCCAGTAGGCAAGAAAGAAGCTCTATAGTTTTGGAGGGAGACCCATTTTTAACTGGCCTTGAATAGATGTTAATAACCAACAGCTTCGAAAGCCCTGGCCATTCAAGGACAACAGCCAATATGTCTACAGAGTCTACTGGATATCTTGAGGCTCGGCATCCTATATCCGAGGCCACCCAAGTCGCTAAGCCTCCAGATGGTCTACCTTTCCCACCCCAAACCGCAGGGATTGAGAATATATCAAAGCCCCGAAAGGGGGTCTCGTCCCTTGACCAAGTCTCTTGAAAGAGACAGACACTATTTAATTGCGTTAGTTCAGCCCATGCATCTGTGTCTATTTTATTTGACAGGCCAGCTATGTTCCACGAAAGAATATTTAAGGTTTGTGGGGCTTTCTGGATGTCTGGTTGCTTTGGCATAGGGATTGTATTTTCTGGCGGATAAGGGCTTTCTATTTCCCCCTCGGCTATCAGCGCGACATCTCTAATGATATCCGCTTTTATAGAGCGTCAGGTAGTTCAGTAATCCCAGAAGTATCCTTCTCCTGGGTACAGATTGGGGGGGAACAATTCGGACATTTGTTTCCTGCCAGTCGTACCTGCAGCCCAGATGTGGAGGCCAGCTGTCAATCAACCATTTCAAGACAATCATAGTGGTTGTACAAAGGTAGGGGTGGTGGCTGATAAACTCTCAGAGGCCATGGTTCCTCTCTAACAAATCCGCCCCCTCCCATCCTTCTTCTCTGGACAGTTTCCCATCCGTGGGAATCACTATATGTATTTGAGCGGAATGGGGGTATTTGTGGTTGAATGAAGGGTATCCTCCTCCTTCCTTGATTGCCCTGCCAGTTTCCCTTAAAATTCTGGTAGTGTCCTCTACTCTGGGCCTTGGTCGCATATTCGTTAGGTGGGTAAAAAAACGAGAGGGGGACTGGGTGAATGTTGCTACCTTCGTCTTCTAATGATGGATTGCAGACAAAAGTGACTGTTCTTGGGTCTCTAAAGCTCACCAATAGGCAATCACCGCTGATTGTTTTTGGACTCTTGCCTACCCAGGAGACCCTTCTGACCATGCAAATATCGCTGGTCATGCCTCCAGGGAGTGGTCTGTGCGTTGAAAGCCAGTTGATGGCCTTGTTTTTCAAAGATTCTTCAGTTTCATATGAATTTGATTTTAATTCTGGTACCCCAACTAAGATGACAGTATATGGAGCAACCTCGGTTGGTAAATTGACAGTAACCGTTCTCGGTGCCTTTGCCTTTATGTGTTTGAGATCATCCATATCATGGTTAGTGTTTAGGGAAGGTGTAGAGGAATTCATTAATTGCGGGGTAGGGAGCACTTTGCCCTTATCTAAGGTTGATTGGTGTTTTGTTGCATATGGTTGTTTAGCTGAACCGGTAGTCAATGTTGTTACAGGTTTAGGGTTTGCTGTTGTATGTTGGTTAGTACATGCATTTGAATTATTTTTGCCTGTCGTGGATGCTATTACTGCCTCAATACTTGTTACAAGTTTTTGAGTGACCGGACTGCTATTATGTTGTATGTCTCTGTTGGAAGGCGTGGACCCTACAGCCCCAGGTTTCCAGCTGTCCATGATCTGCATGGCTGTTTTCTCTATTTTAATTATTCTCGCCTCCATTTTTATTAGGCGTGCTTCTAAAGGACCTATAATTGACTTCAAGAGGTGGCCTATATCAGCTAAGGTTATATCCTCTTCTGGTAACTCTAGGTTTTGGTCAACGGTAGATGGTGTATAGTCGGTGGGGATATTACTATGCAGCTGCTGCGAATGGTCAATTACTATCACTGTCAAAGCTTTTTCCTGGGTATTATGGTTTAGGGTGGCTAGGGTAGGGGTGTTCCCTATTTGTTCTTTAGGAATTTTGGTCTTTTTTTCCCTAGTTGTATTTTTCCCCTGTATCCTTTTTTGGATAGCTCCTTCCCTTGTCCCTCGATTAGTACTTGGCGTCCCTAACGAAATTGGGTTAGTGCTTGTTACACTCAATTCCTCCCTGGTTAAAGTGGGGCATAGATTTGGTGTGGCAGTAACCTCTCCCAGGTTTTTGTCAGTAGGCAATTGGACAGTTTGTATTGTGGGCAATGGGAGAAGACTCATATCCTCTAGATCATTTATTGTGTCCTCGGAAAGATCTATACCATCGGATTGCTGAGCCCCACCCTGAGCACCATCTTGTGATGTATTTCTAATCCGCCTATCTTCGGGGGTTTTCGCCATAGCTATAGCACCCATTGATGACCGCTTAACCCACTCTATCTCCTGGGAAATGCGTCTTTCCAGGAGATGGATGTCATCTATCAAAAGGGAGCCTGCTTTCAGGAAATAGTTATCAATTGTGCCTTGGGTTGGGGCCGTTGATGTATGGCCGGTGGCTGCCTGATTAGCTTTGCTCCTGGTCTCCATTTGGCTCATGATTGGAATTAGGCCTCAATAGGAAATGCAATGGGAAATAATACTTTAAACTGGAGGACGGATATAATGTCAATACCTGATGTAAATGGGGTGGGCCAGTCCAGTCACTCACAGTCTCGAACGGCCTCAAACGGCCCGCTCTTTGCCCGGTCTTCGCCCCGTGCTGCGTCCCGCGCTGCGGGAGTATGGGACTCTAATATAGGCGGGGGCGGGGGCGGGCCAGCAGGGAGAGCGGAGCGGAAGCTGGCACTCGGTCTCGCAGGGACTCCTGGTTGTTGGAGTCCCCGCTACGCTCGCAGCCCTGCTGAGCCTCCTGCACAGACCCGCCTTTCCTTTTCTTGCCTTTGCTGGTGCTGCCCCACTCACTGCAGGATGATGCGGCACCCGCATAGCGGGTGCGGCGAGGCTTGGGCTGCCTGAATATGAAGGACGCTGCTGGGCTTAACTCCTTCCCGATTCTGCCTCCGTGAATAGCAAACAAACTGCTGGTGTCCCAGCGAGGGAAGGCGAGGGACGTTGTTTTAATCCTCAGGTGGGCGGGGGCGGGGGCGGGCCAGCAGGGAGAGCGGACCGGAAGCTGGCACTCGGTCTCGCAGGGACTCCTGGTTGTTGGAGTCCCCGCTACGCTCGCAGCCCTGCTGAGCCTCCTGCACAGACCCGCCTTTCCTTTTCTCGCCTTTGCTGGTGCTGCCACACTCACTGCAGGACGATGCGGCACCTGCGTAGCGGGTGCCGCGAGGCTTGGGCTGCCTGACTATGAAGGACGCTGCTGGGCTTAACTCCTTCCCGATTCTGCCTCCGTGAATAGCAAACAAACTGCTGGTGTCCCAGCGAGGGAAGGCGAGGGACGTTGTTTTAATCCTCAGGTGGGCGGGGGGCGGGGGCGGGCCAGCAGGGAGAGCGGACCGGAAGCTGGCACTCGGTCTCGCAGGGACTCCTGGTTGTTGGAGTCCCCGCTACGCTCGCAGCCCTGCTGAGCCTCCTGCACAGACCCGCCTTTCCTTTTCTCGCCTTTGCTGGTGCTGCCCCACTCACTGCAGGACGATGCGGCACCCGCGTAGCGGGTGCGGCGAGGCTTGGGCTGCCTGAATATGAAGGACGCTGCTGGGCTTAACTCCTTCCTGATTCTGCCTCCGTGAATAGCAAACAAACTGCTGGTGTCCCAGCGAGGGAAGGCGAGGGACGTTGTTTTAATCCTCAGGTGGGCGGGGGGGCGGGCCAGCAGGGAGAGCGGACCGGAAGCTGGCACTCGGTCTCGCAGGGACTCCTGGTTGTTGGAGTCCCCGCTACGCTCGCAGCCCTGCTGAGCCTCCTGCACAGACCCGCCTTTCCTTTTCTCGCCTTTGCTGGTGCTGCCCCACTCACTGCAGGACGATGCGGCACCCGCGTAGCGGGTGCGGCGAGGCTTGGGCTGCCTGAATATGAAGGACGCTGCTCGGCTTAACTCCTTCCCGATTCTGCCTCCGTGAATAGCAAACAAACTGCTGGTGTCCCCCAATCAGAGAGAGGCCTTATTAGAGGACAGTAAGAGAAATGAGAAGAAATCCTTATCAGTACATACAGTAATTCTTTGAATCAAGTTAAGAAAATCAAAAGCAAACACTGGTGCATTCTGACCTCTAATCAGCTGTCTTTCGAAAAACCTAATTTATCGTTTAATAAGAATAAAATCATCAGGGAAATAATAGTCCACAACAGACCTCCAAGAGGGGAAACAACCATTACAACGCAACTTTTACAACGAACTACCATTACAACGAAACTTTTACAACGCAAAAACTTTTACAACGCATACCATTACAACGCAGGATTTTACAACGCAAGTACCTTTACAACGCATACCATTACAACGTAAGTATTGGTAAGTATATAATTATTTTAAAAATATTATATGTTTGGGTTTTTGGGTAAAGGGTATTTTTAGGGTTCAGGGTCAGTTTTCAGTTTTTGGGTAAAGGGGTGTTTTTAGGGTTCAGGGTCAGTTTTCAGTTTTTGGGTAAAGGGGTGTTTTTAGGGTTCAGGGTCAGTTTTCAGTTTTTGGGTAAAGGGGTATTTTTAGGGTTCAGGGTCAGTTTTCAGTTTTTGGGTAAAGGGGTATTTTTAGGGTTCAGGGTCAGTTTTCAGTTTTTGGGTAAAGGGGTATTTTTAGGGTTCAGGGTCAGTTTTCAGTTTTTGGGTAAAGGGGTATTTTTAGGGTTCAGGGTCAGTTTTCAGTTTTTGGGTAAAGGGGTATTTTTAGGATTCAGGGTCAGTTTTCAGTTTTTGGGTAAAGGGGTATTTTTAGGGTTCAGGGTCAGTTTTCAGTTTTTGGGTAAAGGGGTATTTTTAGGGTTCAGGGTCAGTTTTCAGTTTTTGGATAAAGGGGTATTTTTAGGGTTCAGGGTCAGTTTTTAGTTTTTGGGTAAGGGGTATTTTTAGGGTTCAGGGTCAGTTTTGGGTTTTTGGGTAAAGGGGTATTTTTAGGGTTCAGGGACAATTTTGGGTTTTTGGGGTACAGGGTTAATTTTAAATTATATTTAAATTAAATTAATTAAATGTAATTAAATAAAAATTATTTATATTTTAATAATTTAAATTAATTTAAATTAAAAAAATATTTTTAGGGTTCAGGGTCAGTTTTGGGTTTTTGGGGTACAGGGTTAATTTGTAAAAATAAATTAAAATTATATTTAAATTAAATTAATTAAATAAAATTAAATAAAATTTAATTATATTATAATAATTTAAAATAATGTATATTAAAAAAATATTATATACTTACCAATATTTATGTTGTAATGGTATGCATTGTAAAAGTTTTTGCTTTGTAAAAAATTCGTTGTAATGGTAGTTGTTGTAAAAGTATGCGTTGTAACGTCATACATCCTCCAAGAGGGACCCTTCCTAGACAAAACACTCTCTGGAATCTCCTGAGTGCTAAAGACCACTATCCCAGTGATCAGTGCACAGCCATCCCCTCACTAGTCATTCTTTAAAACATTTGGATTTAGGCTTATCAACACGCTGAGATCTTCGCACACACACACACACACGGTAACTCGTAAAATGTTTTCAATCTAATTGAGTGCACTTGTAAACTATGGTTTGTGGAAATTTTAATGAGAAAAATCAAGATCAGAATTGGGAAACATTAAAGCACCATTTCTTTTAAGAAAACATCAACTACATCGATAGCATATAACATCAAAAAAGAAAATCATGAGAGGGGTATCTGGGTACTGTGTATCCTTCGAAGAGCCTGGTCTTAAATCTGAAGTCTGCCAGTGAGGGTGCTTTACAGAGCTTGAGGGTGAGGTTGTCCCAGGTCTTAGCTGCAATGTAGGAAAAGGAGCGGATACAGATGTGGGTTCCGGTGGATGCAGGGGATGTGTGCAAGGGTGATAGAAGAGTAGTGTAGATTTTGGTGGATTAGTGGAAGTTCAGTCGATGGTTGATGTAAGCAGATCCTAGGTCATGGAGGGTTTTGTAGGCATGCTTAAGGATCTAGAACTGGAATATTTTCTGGATGGGGAGTCAGTGGAAGTCTCTTACCTGGGTGGTGATGTGGGTTCAATCAATTAATCAGGGTTGGTAAAGCACAAGTACTCACCCCTGAGGGTCTCAAGGTGCTGGGGGGCAATGGGGCGGCTCTACTGAGTGCTGGGTTCATTCCAAGACCCAAGTCTTGAGGTCCTTCCAGAACTGGGGCAATGTGGGAATTTGCCAGAGGTGGAGGAAAGGTCCAAGATGAGAATAGCTGTAGAGATCTCTATGGTCCGGATGCTTCTGAGGAGGTGGACTGAGATGTTAGGGTAGAGGGCATTGCCATAGTTGTGATGGCTGGTGACGAGAGCCAGAGTGACGGTCTTTTGGATGTTGGTTTGGATCCATCTGTTGAGCATGCCAAGTGAGTGGAATCAGGAGGAGACGTTAACTTGTCATTTCATGGTCAGCTGACTGTTGAAGATGATGCCTAGGTTGCGCGTGTGGTCAGTCGGTGTGGGTATGGGTTTGAGTTCTGAAGGCCACTCGCAGTTGTCCCATTCAGAAGTGTTCTTAACTGAAGGACAGTCCTTCAATTTTGACAGCGTTGAATTGAAGGCAGTTGTCTCTCATCTATTTGACTACATTGTTATGGCATTACCAAAGTTGGTTTTGGTGTTGGCGGGGTCCTCAGTGAGCTTAAAGGATCAGGCAAGTGTCATCTGCATAGGAAATTATATTGAGTCCCTGGGATATGATGACGTCTTCGAGGGGAACAACTAAATAGAAGGGGGCTCCCAGTAGGGATTTAGCGATAATGAGCAGGCTCAACGGGGTAAAGCAGCAAAAAAAAAACCCTACCCAATGGATATATACAGGTCCTACAGAGGGATCCTACAAATTCAACAAAGGCTGACAAATTAGAATTGGAGCCAAACACACAAAAGTACCTTTTTGTTATTTTTTATTTATTTGTTATTTGGTCAAATTCATATAAAACTATTATTTCATTAGGATGAGGCATATTATATATCCATATCTGATAAGCACAATCAGCAAAGATTACAGTCCCACACACACCGTACCAGTCCACATTCAAACCACATTCATATCTTTCACACTAAATCACTCTCAGATAGTTCCGGCATGCATTCAGTCTAGAGGTACATCAAGGCCAGTTGGTACAACTATGATGGATAAAGTTGTTATGAGAAAAGCACATAGGGGGCAAAATAAGATGGATCAAAACATCTAATTCAGATGGAAGTCAGCCACCCTCTAGAGTCACGCCGACACGCGTTTCTTGTTAGGCCCTACTAGGACCGCATCTTCGCCAGGGCGAGGAGGTACCACTGTGTGGGGGACACACAACACTGTAAATACAAAAAAACAGATATATATATATATATATATATACAATCAACATTTACAAACATTATCTCAGTTTGTTATATACATATATACAGTGATCTTAATGCATAAATTTTCTCTTTATCTCATTATATTGATTTATTTGTGTGAAACGGCTCCAATTGCTATGGTCACTCCAAAAACATTTGATCTCCTCTAGAACTCCCAGAGGAAATTTCATATGACACGGAAAACTCCAGATAACTCAAGTGCCCATATATATCTACGTGTAAACACATCATTTTATCACAATTCATTCAGAAGGTTCAACACATTTCACATCATTTAGTGGAGAGTCCCAGAATTAACCCCTGAATACCCGGATTCTTTATAAGGCCCGGTCAGAATTAATTAAGGTACAATTTGCACACTCCCACCTACCATCCACTGGAGGTTTTTTTTTGTAAAGGTCCTACTCAATCGGTGTCAGGAACACTTCAGTATGGAACAAAGTGAGCGTCAATAGACAGAGGCATATGTGTATGCATGAGTTTTCTCTGAACCTCTAGGGTTCTGGCTAAAGGTCGAGTCTCTTTAAAAGTAGATTATATTACGCATAGCATGCTGTTGGTCAAAGATCTTTAGCCACAACGACACTCATCGGAGTATTAATTGATCATCACGTCCCAGTATTCTTTAAAAAACAAGTTCGCTATAAAGGACTCGTAGCTTATCGTTCAAAGTGAGACTTGAGACTTAAATTTAAAGACACTTCACAGATTTCGTCAGAGGGAGCCAGCTGTAGTGATAAGAGTTAGGTGAGCGTCTCAAGGGCCGGAGGTCTTAATCTATAATTTCGAGAAACCTAACATTAAAAACCATATGATTCCCTTATTTCAGTTCCCAACAAAGGTCTGGCTAGAGTCACTCGGTGGTCTCAGGTTCGGAAACTCCGTCAGGGAAGACACCCATGTTGTGGGGCAGCCTCCGCACTGATTTCAAAGGCTATATAAAAATGCAAAGTGGGCGGAAGTATATTAAACATATGTTTCATAGAGTTCCACATTTTGCGGCATAATACATAGAGCTAGATATATTATATTTCAAGGCTGGCGCTGGAGATTCGGTTTGGGAACAGCTCATGGGTTCAGTCAGGGGGACATGACTGAAGTAATACAGTGTCTCAAGGGCTGGTTGTCTCAATCGTAATTACGAGGTGCCTCACGTTATGAAGCAAACATTTACCTTATTTCAGTTTCCAAAGGGTCAAGCTTAGATCATTCATCGGTTTCAGGCCAAAAGTTCCATCAGGGAATACTCCCCTCTTGTGTGGCTGCCTCCGCACTAGTTTCAAAATGGCTAGATTTAAAGGCAAAACATATGTTTCATGAGGTTCCACACTTTAACACATGATTCATGGTGTTAGTCATATGGCTTAAGTTAGGCTAACCCCTTTAATCTAGAGACACCTCACCGGATAATAACGACAAAGCCACTCTACCTCGTAAGGCGAGAGTTTTCGCAAATAATGGCAATGCGCTTGCGATGATTGTATGGGTGGCTCTCTCCTGTTTCAAAATCCCAGAATCTAACAGGGAGAATTTAAAGAGTAATTAGCAAAGCTAAGGGTCTGGGATGGGCAGATCGAAAAAAGCAAAAAGTCCCTCACTGGGAAGGTCTTCCGAGGCGCAAAGACACTTACTTGCTAAGTTTGATATGTTGCCGTGAAAGGCGGGGATTCCGCAGGGAGTTTTGGGCGGCGTATCCGCAAGACGCCTTGCGCCAGGTACCGGCCATCTTTCAAGCGCGCGTTTAAATATTCACTGGAGCTGCCACACGCCCCCTAATTAGTTTCATATCCATCGCGTTTAGACACCAAAAACGGACTGCATCCGTCTTCGAGGAGGTCATGTGGATGTTGAACAGGGTGAGGCGGAGGGAGGTTCCTTGTGGTATGCCACTTATGATATCTTTGGGTGTGGAGGGGAAGGGAGGCAGTTGGATGCTCTGTCTGCGTCCTTTGAGGAAGGACGTGATCCACTTTCCTATGTGGTCCATGTGGTTATTGTCATTTTCCCCATGTTAGCATGAGCCAGTGTCTTCTGCTTTACACATGTTACTACACACATGTATTTTGCTTTGTGCCACACTGCAGCTTTCACACAGAACATCCTGTTGTTTTTGCATTCTGTTTTTTCCTGGGATTTAGTCTGAAAATTGCAGACAAGGTCAGGCCCTAGCACCTAGACAAAACTAGTAGATCCAGCTTATACACAGGTGGGTTACACACACTTGGAGAAGGATCTTTCCAGAGAAGGGAGGGTGACACCACCTGTGATGTAGATCTTCCATCCATAGACTGAGGTACGGGGTCTGCTACAAACACCCAGAGATCTTCTAATATATAATCATTTTGCTTCTGTAGAAGTGGAAGGAGGTTAGGCTACACTGTCGTATAAGACAGCCCCTTTTATGATTTATGGACTACTTGCTCTACTAACCGTATTTGTATTAGGTATGTTGCTACTTGTTGTGGCACATATACTGCATACTAGAGCACACTGGTCAAAATAACCATTTTAAACTTTTCTTGTGTCTCTGTCAAATCTTACTGTAGACTGGTATGAGAGTGAGAGGGAAAGGGTGTGTCCTATAACCGCGATTCCTGACAGCGTGGGAGTGTTGTGTTCTGGGGTATCTAATCACTTGTTCCTCCATGAGTGTGTAGGAGAGCATGTGCGACATTATAGCTAAGCGGTCCCTGTGCTCATGGGTACTCAGGTGGTAGGATGGCTCAGTCCCTGTCTACTAAGGTTCCATGATCCCATGCATAGTTCTGTGATTCCACAGAATCCTGCAACAACTTCAGGGCATCTTGGTGTATGGCTATGTTGTGGAGTCTGTTGATGAAGGTGTTGTGGGAGACTGATGAACGCCACAGAGAGGTCGAGGAGGATCATGGCCACGGTTTCTCCACAGTCGAAGAGTGTTCTGATGTTGTCTACAGCGGCAATCAGCGCTGTCTCAGTGCTGTGGTTGGCATAAAACCCTGATTAAGAGGCGTCCTATTGGTGGTTTTGTTCCAGGATTCCGTGAGCTGTGGGTTGATGGCTTTCTCGAGAATTTCGGCCAGGTAGGGAAGCAGGGAGATCAGATGATCATTTTTGAGACCGCTGGGGTCAGCGGAGGCTTTCTTCAGGAGGGGTCTGACATCTGCTTGTTTCCATCTGTCCGGGCAGGTTGCTGTGGGGATGAGGTGTTGAGGATGTTGGTAAGTTGTGTGCCGATTGGGTTCTTTGCAAGGTTGCAGAGGTAATGGGGCCAGGGGTCAGTGGGAGCCACGGAGAGTATGGAAGGGATGAAGGCTGAGGTGGTCAGGGCGGTGAGTGGTGACCAGGTGGTGATGCTGGTTTGTGGAGCTTGTCGAGATTGATGGTGGTGGGTTGAATATTGAAATTGTTGTAGGTGTTGGTGATCTTGCTATGAAAGTAGTCGGAGAGGGTGTAGCATAGGTCTTGGGAGGGGTGGATGGTGTTCTCTATGGCTGTCGGGTTGGAGAATTCTTTGACTATTTTGAAGAGTTTCTTTGTGTGGCTGGCAGCAGAGTTGATGCAGTTGATGCGGACTGCTTACTTAGCTTCTTTGATGTGCCAATGATAGTTGCAGAACACTGTTTTCTGAGTGGCTCAGTGAGCGGGGTTTATGGTGGTGCACCATTGTTTCTCCAGTTGGTGGCAGTTGTGCTTGGTGGCAGCCATGGCCCAATGCATGAAAGAGCAGTGGGATGGTGGGGCCAGGTGCGGGGAGATTGTGACAGATGACGATGCGGGGAAACTAATTATTTATTTAATTTCCCCTTGTGGTTGTCTGTTGAATCCCCCAACCCAGCCCTGTAGGAAGGTGGATATCTGACTATATGGTTACCCCAACTCTTCGCCTAGTGTTTTGCTGGTTTTCGATTTAGTTGGCCTGGGACCCTGCTATTCAGGGCCCCAGACTAACTGCTTTCTCTACAAAATGGACAATTGGACTCCATGTACTTTAGGTACATACCAGATTGGGTATTGGGTCACCTTTGTGAGCCCCTGTAAAGAGTACCATAGGTACCCAGGGTATAAGTGCATCCAAACCCTACCAGGGGCTGCAGCATGTATTATGCAACCCCTGGCTGACCCTCCAAACGGACACCACAGGTCTGTTCACACAGCCTGGGTAAGGTGGTGTAATCACCCCTTACTTAGATATAGTATACCTATATCTACCTATATATATATATATAGACACATATACACCTATAAGTCACTCCTATGGTAGGCCTCGACACTCCTGGAGGCAGAGTGCTTGGTTTTATGTTAGCTGAGACCCTCTGAAGCTTTCAGAACCATCTCCTTATAGCTGTTATATGATACAGCAATACCATATACTCTTAAGTGCATTATAATCCTCGCGGTTCATGTAACTTTGGATTGGCTTTATCAAAACATGTTGAGTAAGGGGTCAAACACTTTGGAATACTACCCCCCCCACCAGTCCTGGTGGCAGGGGTAGCAATCCACCCTTCTAGAGGGAGAAGATCTGTAGTTACTGCTTTACCCGGTTAAAGTTAAACAGAGCCCCAGCATCACAAAATGGATGCTGCTGCCACAGACACAAGTCTGACCTCCAGCTGCTGGACGAAACTCCGGCAGGGGAGGCCTGGACAATAGGTTTCCTGTCCAGGGGGGTGCCAGCACCTCTCCAGACAGGCTGATGTGTATTGGAGGCAGGGAGGGCTCCATCAGCAGATGCTTTTTGAGACATTGCCTGGGGCACACAAGGTTGCTGGGGCACTCCAGCCCCACTGTGGCGTGAACCTGGACAAAGGGAAAAGGGTATAACCACCCTCTTCCCAGGTCCACCCATAGGAGGGACCTAGCAGGTAATCCAGCCCCTTAGCTTAGTATAAGTATATGAGCTGTGTCACCAGGACTTTAGATTATCCTGGAATGAAACTTTGATACAAAACTCTTGGACCTTTGACTTTCTATTCTGACTAGAAGATGGAAGACATCTCCTTTGTGGTCAAGGAGTGACCACCTTGTGCAAACAGGCTCCACCAATAACTTGCCAGTCTGCTTTGTTGATGCTCCTGCTGGAACCCGAAGACTCAGCGACACGGGAACTGGACTCTCAGACTTCTCTAACTCCGACCCACATTCACAGCAAAGCTGAGACCCGTGGCAGACACGAGAGACGTGGGACCGGACACCCTGGACATCCTGCATTTTGCTAACTTCATCGACTCCTGAGGTAACTTGCAGTTGTGCATTTGGGTACAAGAAGCCCCTGACATGAGCACTATTTGGACTGAAGCTCAGCCCTCCACTCTCCACAAGTGCTGTGTGGGGCCTGCTCTTGCATTTCAGCTTGATGCGTCTTCCCGGTTCCTTGCCCGTTGGATAGTGAGCCCCCTGAAGACTTTTCTTTCAAACGTATCTGCTTTCCTCATTGCTCCAGGCTTGCTCCAGCTTCCCTCTAAAGGAGAAGTGCCACAGACCTTGCTGGTCTGCAACAGAGCCAATCTCAACATCCTGCGTGGGTTGCGTATGCCAAGACTTGTTGGGTCCAATCTGGATACCGACACCGCAGTCAACTATATCCTTTGTGGGACAGCTTGAATCCAGTGCCTGGTAATTGTCTATGCCTACTGGACCTCGTGGCTGAAGAGAAAACCTCACCTTCTTCACCTGAGATCATCGCAACATCGCATGGTTCCTTCCGGGTACCTTACTGGTCACTGGCTAGTGACCCATACTCTGTCCCCTCTGCTTTCAGGTTCTTCAGATCTTCGTTCCACCCTTGGATCCACACGGACACTTTTACTCTGGTCGCCTGCAGCACTTCTTTGCAGATCTCCATAGAAAATGACGACGAAACCCGACACCAAAAGGCACCTATGCACCTGGCTTCCCTGGGTGAGGTAACACGAGTACTCTGGTGCTTCCGTGGGTCTTGACTCTTGAAGTGTCCTAGTCTAAAGGGGTTTTGTCGTAGTCCATCCGGAAGTGCCTTAAACAGTAACTTTGTAACTTCTTCGTTTCCCATTATAAGTCAATGGTAACTCGTGACTGTGTTTAGACACTGCATGCGTCTCCCGTGGGCCTCCTACTTCCTAACCTTTGGTTGTTTAGTGTAGCCCCCGCGATTCCCCAGGCCCTAGGCCTACTCTCTACTTCAGACGTGGTTCTTATACCACTTTCTTAGTATATGGTTTGTGAGGCCCCTAGGGCATAACTGTATTTGTGCAACTTGTCGTGTGCTAACTGAGTAAGTTGTGATGTACTTTGACCTCTGACCTCATAAAGAGTGCAGAGGGCTTGTGTTAGAAATAAATACATATATATTTGATATATACCTTGTGTGGTGTCCTTTCATTTGGTATTCAAGGGATTATAATTGGTAAAACAGCTGGCTTTACATGCTCTCTGAAGTCTTAGCCTATTGACTGCTGGTCCATGCTACCACAAGTATAGCTTTCTATAAGGTTGACTTTACAAACACCATCAATAAGGGTTGATTAGACTGGTGCAAGGTGCACACTGAAACTAGTGGACATCATATGCCAGGCTAACTTCTCACAAGCCCCACCGCTCTTACCTGCATAGGCCGTGGCTGCTTGGTGGTCCTGAGTTCTGGGGTGTACCAGCAGGCATGCTTGTTGGTTTTTGTGGGTTTCAGCACGGCGACTCTGTTGGCGCAGTAAGTGATCAGGCGGCAAAGTTCTGGGAAGCCTGGTCGAAGTCTGTTGATGCCTGGGATTGGGAGGTAATGAGGCTCTATGACCATTGATTTTCGGTGACCTGGTTCCAGTTGTGGTCAGAGGATATCTGCTGCCTGGTGATGGTGTGCTGGTCATCAGTGATGGTGAAGTGTACAATGGTGTGGTTAGTGCAGGTGAGTTCTGTAGTGTGGCTGAAAATGATTCTGTCGCTGGAGGTGTAGATGGGTTTGACTGTGTGTCTGGCTTTGTGCATGGATTCAATGATGAATTGACGAGGTTGATGTTGTTCAGGTTCTACAGGAGGGCGATGGAGTTGGCATTGTTGGGGTCGTCAATGTAGGATTTGAGGTCGCTGAGTAGTAGTGTGAGTCAATTGCTAGGGGGCAATGAGGTTCAGATGGCACCACAGAATGTTGTTTGGGGTTCTGGGGGTCTGTAGGTGAGGGTGCATCTTATAATGGTCTTCACATCAGTTTGTAATAAGAAGTTGAGGTCTTTCGTGAAAGGTGTGGGGTCGTCATTGGTGATGGTGCATCTGATGGTTTTCTTGAAGATGATGCTGATGCCTCTGCCTTGTTGGTGGGGGTCACTGTGTATTATCTTTTAGCCTTCCGGAATTGATATGGTGATGTAGGGGTTAAAGGAGAGGTCGAGCCATTGTTTCATTGATGAAGGCAACATCCGTGGAGAGGGTGGTGCTGGTGTCCCATATGTTTGTGACATGTTTTCAAAGGGAGCGGGCATTTGGCAGGATACAGTGGAACGGTCGTAGGGTGATCTTGGCCTTGTGAAGCGTAGTGGTGCTGAATCTTTTGTTAGTTGTATTGCTGGAGAGTTGCAGTGATGGCAGAATAATGGTCCTTTGGTGGATCATGGAGGAGAATCCACAGCTATTGCGATGTCCACGGTCCAGGCCCAGGAGTTCCTTGGTGGTGTACCATTGGGCAGCAGGAGGGCCAATGTTCCTGGTGCAGGACGTTGCACCACCAGTGGTTCATAGGTGGATCCCAGAAGTCCAGACATTTGTGAATACTGGACAAATATTCTGAATTTGGCATATGGTCATTATATGTAGCTCCTTCAAAGGTTTCCGAAAGAAACAAAGAGGGATATGTACAAGTGAAGTGGTGTTGTGAGGTGTTAGCCGTCTTGACTTAATGCCTCACTCTGCCACTTCTGAAACGCAAGGATGCACCATATTTACAAGGATATGGTGGAGCCTTACGTTTTCCCCTGTGTTGGCGCTACACTTAGCAGTGTAGCGCCAACGTAGGCACCCTTGCTCTATAGTGCAAGGGTGTCCGCGTGCAGGGGGGAATTGTTTATGTCTGAGAAGGTGTCACTTCCTGCACATAAACAATCCTAAAATGCCATATTGTTACTTTTATGTGTACTGCTTCATGCAGCACACATGCAAGTCACAAAATGGCATGTTTTTTACAGATTGATTATTTACAGGAAGGGGGACTGTCCTGTACATAAACACTCCATGGTATTTTGCTTTTTTCTTGTGTGCTGCACAAGGCAGCACACATGGAAAAAGCACAAACGAGAAGAAATAATGCATTTCTCCTTGTTTTGCCAAGTTAAGACAAGGTTTTCCCTGGTCTTAATTTTGGCACTGCCTCCTATGTACGCTGCCCTTGTACATAGGGGGCAGCGTCAAAATCAATGAGTGTTGTGGTGAAACGCCCCCCGCAACACCCACTGCCCACCCCTTTCACACTAAGCATAGCACAAAAGGAGGCCTTGTTGACAAGACAGTGTTAAACTATGTTAAGTGGCTTAATGCTGTCTTGTAAATAAGCCGAAACCCCTATCGCCACCACAACGTCCTTGAAAAATTACGTTGCGGTGGCAATAGGGGCTTGTCGATATGCCCCTAAGTCTTGAAATATAGAAGTATTGAAAGGTAGTAAGAAAAAACATGAATTTGTAACTGCTCATCACAATGACTGATTTACAAAAGCAACATGGGGAGAGGGGTTGGCCTGACGGCTAAGGCGCTCGACCTCGGACCTGGGGATCTGGGTTCGAGTCTCGGTAACGACGCCAAAAACCCCCTGTGATTCTGGGCAAATGACTTAATCTCCCCGTGCCTAAAAAATGAAAGTGTGTCCTCATGTAACGTAACTGGTGCTATGTAAAGCGCTCTGATAACTGATTCGGTTCGGTTCTAGTTCGCGCTATATAAAAACTCCGGAAAAAAATCAATATATATATACTATTAAATATGCTTAGTCCTTCTGATTGCAGGAATATATAGAGTTTCTGGGTTTTCCAAGAACTCGATGTACTTGGGGCAAACTCTGACCTGGGTCTTTCAAAGGATTTTCATTCATTGTATAGATAAATTCATATGGTAAAATATACAGAGAGAAAAATAGGTATCAAGGAAGCCTATGTATTTCCAAAATGGGCACAAGATATGGAGTTTAGAAGCAGTGATTATTTGCACATCTCGAAATTTGTGGGGGGGGCTTACGACTTGGGTCGCATCTCATCTGGGCTGTGTGGCAACTCGGCTGCCGACCAACTCCGAAGATATTCTTGCGGTCTCATTATCCTGGCCTAATCAAGTGAAACTTGTTTGCATTAACATCTATTCTAGGCCAGTGGGAGTTGCAAAGGAATCGCAGACCATAGATGAACTCTCAAATTATTTATCTGAATTACCGAGTGGTTCATTCTATGTGGTGGGAGGGGATTTTAATTCCCATTTTGAGCCACTACCCGGTCTTTTGGAGGGGTTTTCACTGGAAGAAGAGGCCAGATGGGCAGTGCCCCCAGTGGAAGCTCCCCCCCCGAAGGCTTGGACCCCATTAGCATTACAGATCACAGCCCTTACCCTTAAGTTTGGAATTAGAGCTTGCAATGGGCGATTGAACTCGGATATACCCAGTAAAACCACCTACAATAAACTTGGAAGGGAATCTCGTCTGGATTATGTCTTGGTTCAAATAGTGAAGTGGCCGGCAATACAGGACTTTAGGGTGATGGAGAGGTCGGATAGTGACCACAACTCCCATCTTGGAAATTGTGGGGGGCCTGGATTCCGATCCACATAATAAAGATTCCCAGGCCAAACTGTACAAGGCTCATGAGGACCTTATAAATGCTGCGGCCCCTCATCTCTCCTCTAGTTTGCGAAAGCCTAGAGAGGTGCGACAAGGCAAAAATTCATGGTATAACCCAGCATGTAGAAGGGCAAAAGCAGAACTCCTCAGACTAATTAAGGAGGGGCTAGGGGGGGACAGCTTAAAACAAAGTAGGAGAGCCTACAAGAAGCTTGTTGCCCATGCTAAGGCTGAATGGGAGGAAAATCAGTGGGAAGAACTCACTAAGGCCCTAGCGATCCAAAACCATCGTTTGTTTTGGAGGATAGTGTGCGGGGGGTCAGGGAACCTACATTCGGCACTGGAGCCCAACATCGCTCCAGAGGTGTGGCAGGCCCACTTTCAGTCCTTATATAGCTCCGAGCTGGGAGAATCTTCTGCAGTTACTGAGGTGGGCTGGCCGGGATATGAGGGTGAGCCTATAACGCTGGGTGAAGTCACTGCTGCCATTTCAGCCCTGGCTTCTGGAAAGGCGCCGGGACTGGATGGCTTACCTGGAGATATGTTTAAACAAGAGCCCATTGTCTGGGCGCCTTACCTTGCTGCCCTCTTCAATGGAGTCATTGGTGGCATGGAAATTCCCAGTACTTGGCTGGGGGCAGAGGTGGTCCCTATCTTTAAAAAGGGCTCGCCTCTGCTCCCAGCCAACTATAGACCCATCAGTTTAATAGACGTGGCACAGAAACTGTTTGGCAGGGTCTTGCTGAATCGGCTCCAGGACTGGATGGAGGAGGTGGGGGCCCTTAGTCCTTACCAGGCGGGATTTAGGAGAGGGGTATCCACAGTGGATCAGGTCTTTAGATTGAATCTCATCTATTGGAGGGCAGCAAAATTCGAGGGCGGCAGTTTGTACACAATTTTTGTGGACTTACGAGCCGCCTTCGATTTGGTGCCGAGGGGGAAACTTTGGAGCGTCCTGGCAGAGATGGGCGTTCCCCCGGACATCCTACTAATCCTACGGAGGCTCCATCAAAATAATTATGCCCAAATGAGGTGTGGGCGCTCGGGGGAACTGACGGATAGATTCCCCGTTGGCCGCGGGGTAAGACAGGGTTGTGTGTTGGCAGCGACCCTGTTCTGCCTCTTCGTCAACGGGGTAATCGCCCACCTAAATGCCACTGACTATACTGACGCTCCCAAATTGAATGGCAGCAGGGTGCCCGCAATTATGTTTGCGGACGACACCCTGCTGCTATCCAAAACCCCAATGGGGATACAGAGGATCCTCGATTCATTTCTGGCCTTCTGCACCGACAGAGGGCTAGAAATCAACGCAGCAAAAACTAAATTCATGGTTTTGAATCCGAGTCAAAAATTGCGGCCGAATCCGCAACTGGGAGCTGTGCGACTCGAGAGAGTATCCACCTTTGAATATCTTGGTGTGACTCTTAACGAAACCATGTCTTGGGGAGCCCATCAGACTAGGGCAAACCTCAAACTTACACAAACTACTGGAGGTATTGCCCAGATGATGACCGGTTCATCATACCGCCCACTGGGGGCACTAATCCAGATATACAAGGCCCAGGCTAGGGGTGCGATCATGTATGGGGCGGAATTGTGGGGTCATACACCCTGCCGGAGTATGACACTTACGGAAAACAAGTTTATAAGACGGATAGCCGCACTTCCGCCCAGTACTCCGCTGCTCCCCCTGAGGCTGGATTTGGGCCTACGACCGTTAGCGGACGAAATAAGCTTGAGACCTATAGCTTTTTGGCGTAGGTTGTGGAGCAGTAACGATCTCGCAGAATATAGGGCGGAATTGGCCGAATTATTGAACCATCCAAAAGCGCTCCATATCCCCTGGGTCAAAAACATTCAAACTACCTGTATGGAACTAGGGCTCCCTGATTTATGGACGGACCCGGCGAATGCTGCATTAAGCATTTCTAAAAAGTCCCTGGCCAACATATACTACGAATACAAACTAACCAGGGCCCGATCAATGCAGCCAGAAGGGTCCTTATCCTCTGAGTTTTTGCAAAGCAAGGACCTTTATAGGTTCGAGAAGGTACTGGATCCTATCTCTCCTGTTTTAGCTAGGAAGTTGTTTCTCCAATGGAGATACGGCACGCTGCCCTTTCGGTCCTTCACAAGCACTTGGTCACCTTGCTCCATCACAAAGCAGTGTCCGGCCTGTGATGCCACAGAGGAAACCGATCTACATGTGGTTTTCTTCTGCCCTGCTTACAAGGCAGCTAGAAAATATTGGCTCCTCCCATTGATAAGGAACATGGGCTGCAGGGAATATGCACCAATGTACAGGATTTTAAAATCTGATGTCTCTGCCCCAATAGTTTTTGCATTAACAAAATTTCTTATTAAGGTTTGGTATACACGTAACCGCATTTTAAAAACGTTGGGTCTCTCTTAAAAAATTTTAAGATGTACAGTTCAAGTATTTTGTATACATATTCCAATGGTACTATCTTTTATGAATCGATGTATTGTGATGTATTTGTGTATTGTTACCTTTTATGGCCAATGGCCGAAATAAAGATTGGATATGGTTAACCATAGTAGAATGTGAATTAGAGGGCATTTCTCAAATTGTCTTCTTTCTTACACACTGGCTTACATTTGGAAGGCACAAATGCAGAGAAATACAATTGGTAAAAACACTTGTTCTACTATTCTGAATTTTCATAAGTCACCCAATAAAAATGGTACCACACTTGTGTGGGTAGGGCTAGTACCCGAGACAAGAAACGTCCCAAAACGCAACATGGGCACATCAAATGTTTCCTTTTTTGGAATGTGCCTAGCTGCTGATTTTGGGCCCTAGCTGTGCTGGCACCTAGGGAAAACTAGCTATCTGTACATTTTTTTAAACTATATAACTAGGGGAATCCAGGATGTGGTGATTTACATGACTCTTACCAGGTTGTTTAACCCAGAATCCTCTGCAAACTTCAAATTGTGACATAAAAAATACATTTTCCTCACATTTCATTTCTGTAATGGAAAGCTCTGGAATCTTTGGGGAGATGCAAACTTCCTTCCACCCAGCATTCCCCTAAATCTCCTGATAAAAATGGCACCTAACTTGTGTTAGTAGGCTTAGTGCCTGCAACATAAAATGGCCCAAAACACAACCTGGATACATCATATATTTCCATTCAAAACTGACCCTTTTTTGTAATTTGTCTAGCTGTGGATTTTGGGCCCTAGCTCAGCCAGAACCTAAGGAAACCTAGCAAATCTGTAAATTTGTTAAAACTAGACACCTAAGGGAATCAAGGATGTGGGGATTTCTATTGACCTCAGTTGGATCCGTTACTTTTGCAGGTGGGGGGTAAACTTCCCAATATGCCCCTTGCGGTGGTCAGAAACACTGTTTCCACAGTTTTGTGGGAGTGGGGGTATGATCATGTTGTTGCAATTTAAATAGGTCATCTCTGGTGTCTAGGGGCGATCTGACCTCCCCAGGTGGGGGGCTGAAAGACTGCATAAAAAGCTGCAAGGGGAGGACCAGCCCTTGCCAAAGGGGCTGCTCCCTTCTCCCAGGCATTTAGGGGGGTGAATGTCTGCCTGGGGATCATCTTCCTGCCGTCGAAGTTTACTTTTGTTAATTGGGGCCGCTACCTTTTTGTAGACAAGTTAAACAACAGTAACTCGAAATCTTGGATTTCAAGGAATCCCATAACCAAATCAAATAACAATAACAACCAAATATCTTTTGATGCAAATCACACAAACAAAATATGTTAGATCCAATATATTTGGGGTTGTATCTCCCCAAACATTTTGCCTCCATTCCCTGATTTTTGCTCAAATCATTTTTGTTGACATTAGGACTCTGTGCACTTTACCCCTGCTAGCTAGTGCTACGGTGCTTGTGTCTTCTCCTTCAAACATGGCAACATTTGACTCCACCTACTTGGCACATTTGACTCCTACGTTCCTAGTAAATGGTATTACATGTACCCAGGGCCTGCAAATTAAATGCTACTAGTGAGCATCATGCAATTCAAATGTCAATACTTCAATAAGACTACAAAAGCACTCTCCATTCCCAAACACATTCCGCCCAACTCATACTTACAATCCACATAATGCAGGAGCAACACTGAAAGTAGGGTTCCTTGCAAAATCCACCAGGAAGATCCATACTGTAAAATCCACTAGCACTAAGGACTGAACGGAAAAAATAAATATTTAAAATGGAAAGGAGGTGCTCTTTAATATGATGTGCTACCTGCTATCATATTGTTGTGGGTAAGGGAGACAACGAAAACGTGACTATTCAAAAATGTTGCTCAATCAAATTGCTCACAATTTGAAGGATCAGATAACATGTTAACCCTCAGTTTCATGAGATAATTTGTCTCAAGTTCAGACACCTTACAACATAGCAAAATATCAGAAAATACAATCAATTAAGTAAAAGGGCCCACTTATTAACTGAGCTCTAGATCAGCAAAATAGTTAAAGGGTTTTATTGCAAAATTCAAAAATAAGGTGATACAAAGTCATTGCCATAGTGGCTTTTAAGAAATAGGAAAATGCAGACGAATGTAAAATTTAAAATTAGTCCAAGTCCCAAGTGGGCAGGAAATCTAGAAAGAAATGAACAGCATCCCAAGCAGAAAAAGAAAGTCTTAGGGAAAGTCTTCTCTCACACCTCCAAAAAGTAAAAATGTGTATGGTTTAAATCTTTTATTAATTTTCAAATAGAAGAAGTAACCAGACCCCCAGCTCCCTGAGAACAGTGCAGTGAAGACAACAAGTGTCGCAAATAATAGCATTACCAAAGTAATATGAGCGGAGCGGGTCTGGGGGAGGAAACAATAAGAAGGGGTGGGAAAAAACAGAACAAACAAGTAAGACCCAACATTACCACCCTCCACCCCCCTCCCCACCCCCTGGATCCACAAAAAGAAAAAGAAGAAAAAAGGAAGGAATGCTCTGGAAGTCAGCGTGGTCGCTTAGTGTTACACGAGGAGCCATCTTGCGGGATTTGTGTATCAAGTGTGAAAAGTTACAATTTTTAAACCTTATTTTCCCATATAAAATTAACCGAACTTCAGAATCACCATGGCGCGAGCAAATTTATAATTTCACCAGCAAATCAGAGCACTTTGATATCAGAAGTCATATTGCCTTAACACTTAAACATCATCCCACCACATAAATATTAATTTTGCCCCATCTCTTCTAATGTCATCCCTAGATGTGAGAACAAAGTAGATACATAAACAACAGGGTGTAATATGTATGAAAAGGGCACAGTGATCTAGTGAAAGACCTTGAAGAAATAGTTGCAGTTGTTTGACTGAGCCAGACAAAGTTCATCTAAGACAGCATGAACAACAACAATGGAAATCAAGAAATAATATTTTTACTTGTCTATGCACTGCAGAAATGACAGGTAGTGGGAGGTGCAGGAGAAAGACAAGAGTAACATTCATGTTGAACAAGATGGCGATGACACCCAAATGGAGGCATAGTTAACAATGGTCTGGAAAACACACTTCTACACATCATAGAACATTTGTTTGAAAAACAACAGCGCTATATCAGTGTGTGTAATCAAGTGTCAAAATACATTTAAGGGCCGGTTTGCGGCCATGGATGCACAGAGACCTCTCTTATCAATCCCCTGTTGAGAAAAGGCTAGGGATTCTCGACATACTGAGCTGCTTTCGGGCGGCGCAACTCAGATACTTAGTAGAATGGAGCCTGCCCGAGTCCGAGAAGAGGTGGCTCTTTCAGGATAGAGCGATGGCGCAGTCATCCCTCTGGAAGATACCTTTCTTGAGGTGAACCGATAGACCAGCGTACCTCAACAAATCTCCAATTACCCACACAATGATGCATGTATGGGATATGGTAGCGACACCACTCACATCATTGTTTGACAACCCCGAATTTGTGCCAGGGATGGAAAGGCGAGCGTTCCCGCAGTGGCGGGCCTCCGAGTGCAAATCTGCGGGTCACCTATTTGACCTTGAAAGATTCCTTAAGTTCTCGGATTTACCACAACTATATGATATCGTCGACCCGAGACGGTTCCAATATTTCCAAATCAGGCACTGGTTGATGCAGCCGGAGGTACGCCCAATGGTAGGTAGAAAGCTAACAACCTACGAGAAATGGCTTCTTACCAAGCAATCAGATCGAAAGCTGTTAGATCTGGGGGTCTCTAGTTGGCAGAGATAGGTACCAATGTCCAAATAGGGACCCTTTCTTCTAGTCAGGGTAAGGAGGATTAACTCTTTAAATAACCCCTGCTCACCCCTTTGGTAGCTTGGCACGAGCAGTCAGGCTTATCAAAGGCAATATGTAAATTATTTGTACCAACACTCACAGAAACACAGTGAAACATAGGAGTATTTAATCTAAACTAAACAAGACCAAAATGACAAAAATCCAACATACACAGTTCAAGAATATGATTTTAAAAGAGTTCTCGCAGCGATGGTAATCTTCCCGCACCGGAGCGATGCGTTCCGCAAGCAAAGGATGCGTCTGTTCTTGCAGCGGCACCAGGCGCTGCGACGATATCGATCTTCCCGGCTGTCGGGGATGGGCTCCGCAAACAAGCGATGCATGACAATTTGCAGATTGTCTTAGTTTCTCCTTGTCCAGCTTCCCAAAACACAGGTACAACTTCCAGAGGCACTACAACTGTCAGTAGAGTGTCCCTCTCACCAGTAGGAATATGGTCCCCTGTGTCAGTCCCCCTATCTACTTCAGGGACCCTGCATATCACTGGAACTACATCATGAATCTAAACCCCCTGGTGTATGTCAACCCCCTCCCTCAAGTCAGGTGCCACATCCCTGGGTGTTTGTACCTTTCTCTCAGCACTAGATACCATAATCTTGCTGCAACCATCTAAGCTGGACTTCACCTCCAACACAGTGAAAACACCACAAATGGACTCCACAACAGTTTAGAAAAATAGGAGTATTTAATCTAAACTAAACAAGACCAAAATGACAAAAATCCAACATACACAGTTCAAGAATATGATTTTAAAAGAGTTCTCGCAGCAATGGTAATCATCCTGCACCGGAGTGATGCGTTCCGCAAGGGAAGGATGCGTCGGTTCTTGCAGCAGCAACAGGCGCTGCAACGATATCGATCTTCTCGGCTATCGGGGATGCGCTCCGCAAGCGAGCAATGCGTGGACATATGCAGATTGTCTTAGTTTCTCCTTGTTCAGCTTCCCAAAAAACAGGTACAACTTCCAGAGGCACTACAACTGTGTCAAGTACTCTAAGGAGGACAGAACTCTCTCATTAGAGTTCAGGGGGGAAGCTGGGGGTGAAGTCCTTTTATTCCTGGGACTTCTTAAGAGAGAGCCAGCTCTACTCAGGCCTTTGGATATCTCTTCCAGCAGGGGGACACAGCACAAAGCAAAATCATTCCCCTCTCCTTGGCAGCAAAGCAACTGCAGGTCAGCCCACTAGTACACAGCCGGACAGTCTTTCCTCTTCAGTCTTCCAGCTTTCTCCTTGGCAGAGGTCTTTCTTGATTCCAGGATGATCTAATTTTCTGTAGTCTGGGTAGCCCTTTTTCTACCAGTCTTTCCTTGTTCTCTGGAGGCAGAGAGGCCTTTGTCTAGTCCAAACCAGTTGTGGAGCACTCTGTTTACATGACTCCTTCTTTCCTTTCACAGTGCAGGGCAGAAACATCAGACACCCCACAGGGGGTGGAGCCAGCACTGTGGGGGGCAGGCACAGCCCTGGAGCACTTTGTTTACTTGACTTCTTCTTTCCTTCGAGAGAGAGGGGCAGGGTCGTCAGCCGCCCAGCATGAGGTGGAGCCAGCATTGTGGAAGGCAGGCACAGCTCTATTCAGGCCCAGGTGCTATCCCCTTCACCACTCAAGATGCAGATGGGTCTATTAGGTCTAGGGATGACTCACTCAGCCTCTGGGAGCCACCCCAGCCCCTGTCACTGACAAACCAGACAGTCAATTCACAAAAAGGCCAAGGCACACAGAAAGATCAGACAAGAAAACAGCCACTTTCTAAAAGTGTTGTTTTCAAACACATGATTTAAAAAACATCCTTCCTAAAAGATGTGTTATTAAATTCTGAGTTCAGGGATACCAGACTTTAATTTTCTATCTTGCTCCTATGGGAAGATATGCAGGTAAACATTATACACAGCATTCCACAGTATAGCCTATGGGAAAGATAGCCCTCTCAATAGTGAAAAACTGTAATTCACTACCAGAGCATGTCACACACTAGTACATGCTCTACCTTTCATATACACTGCATCCTACCCACGGGGGTACCTACTGCCTTCCATAGGGGTGACCAATGTGTATGGAAAGGGAAGGGTTAGGCCTGGTCAGTGTGGGCACTGGCCAGGTCAGCATGGCAGTTAGCAACTACACACAGGCACTGCGTTGGCCGGCCTGAGACATCATTTTAGGGCTACCCATGTGGGTGGCACAATCAGTGCTGTAGGTCCACTAGTAGCATTTAAATCACCAGCCCTGGCACACTTAGTGCACTTTACTAGGGACTTCCTGGTAACACAAATATGCCAATCCTGGATAACCAATCACAATAGCAATTTATACAGGGAGCATTTATTTATTTATTTATTTATTCATTTAATGATTTATTTAGGAAGTTTTCTATAGCGCTGGCTAGACCCCAGGGTATCGGAGCGCTTTACAGTAGGGATAGCACAGATAATCATCAGATACAAAATAGAGGGGGGACATATCAACAGAGGAGCGCAAAAATAAAAGAGCAACACATTGTAGTGTAGGACATTTTTGCCTTCGAGAATCTTTGGAGTCTTAGAGCTGGAATGGAGCTCGATGTTTGTTAATTGCCCCACAATATCCACTTCCTAGGGAGCAGTTGAGGAACAGGGTTTTGAGTTGGCTTTTGAATTCTACCAAAGAGGGAATGGTTCTGATGTGAGGGGGAATGGAATTCCAAATTTTGGGAGCGCTTCCGTTGAAAGATTGATCTGTAGTTTTTTCCTTCTAGTTTTAGGTGGAATGAGTAGGAGAGTTTGAACTTCTCAGGTTCCTGGGATGTTTTTTTTTGCCTGGTACTCAGGTTTGCCAGTGTGAAGGGCTTTGTGGGTGAGGCAGGCTGTTCTGAAGCTAATCCGCATTTCCACTGGAAGCCAATTAACTTCCTTGAGTGCGGGGAGAGATGATCATATTTCTTGATACCACTGATCATTCTGGCAGCCGCATGTAGCGTTTTTTTGATGGGAGCCAGATGTGATTTTGGAATTCCTGAGAGGACTGCATTCCCATAGTCCAGTCTTGACAGTATCAGAAATTGGGTGTTCTGTTTGAGATCATTGGGCGGAATGTAGGGTTTTATTTTGTTCAGTAGTGTGAGGTTAAGGAACGCACTTTTGTCCGAATTCTTAATGTGTCTCGTCATATTCAGTTTTTGGTCTAGAGTGATGTCTAGAGATTTGACAGAGTCCTCTAGAGTAAGATTCCTGTTGAGTGCATCGATGGCCTTTAACCGCTCGGCAATTTAGGGATTGTCTTCCTTATTTGAGATGGGGAGTGTCTCAGTCTTATCAGGGTTTAGTTTAGGTGGTTGCTTGTCAGCCAAAGTTGGACATCTTTCAAGACATCATTAAGTCTTTGTATGTCTCGCGTTCCCGCTTACAAATTCCTGGGGTTGCCCAACGCACTTACATTTCCACTGAAATCAGTTAGGGGAGACAGATGGATCTGGCAATGGGAGCAGCTGTTCAACACATCCTATCGCTATGGGGTACACAGACCCGCCCTACGCATACTGGTTGGCTGCACAAGTTATGGTACATTATCAGTATGGAGCACATACAAGCCAACCTCACCCACTCCACTGCCTCTTTTAACACTATATGGCACCCTTTACTAGCTCTACTAGCACTAGAATTCAATGAAATCACGTGCCTGAAATATCTTCACCTTCTGCAACTCACCGACACCTCACAACCAAGGGAAACCTCCGAAGTGTAGATACACTTCAATCCTCTCGTACGCTTACCAAACACGATATGACCAAGGCACACCGGTTCCATGAGGGGGAGACAAGGGGGTTTGGTTACTTTGAGTTTGCACATTGCTTATCTAGCAGGGACCTTTGCCCTGCTTGGCAGTTCTGGACACTTGCTTCACTGACAAACTTTCGTTGCCGACCGCAAAGATGCGAGGTGGCTGGTTTGGATCCGGGGATGGGGAGGGTTCCAATCGATCGAAAAAGGGACTGCAAGGGGTCTTTACTGTGTCTATTTAGTGGCCTGAAACTCAATAAGACAAAGTTAAACAAAAAAATATACATTTCATATGTTGTTAATGATGCACCAAAATATAAACAGAAACAAATACTTTACATTATTCCTGTCCTTTCCAGCTGTTTTAGAAGGGTAAAGTAGTGTTTCCAAACTAAGGGCCAGATGTATAAACATTCAGAATACTGATTTCCTAATTGAGATTCTCTCCATATCACAATTAGAAAATCAGTTAGCCTAATGTATGTAACTCATCGAGTTTCATTTAGGGATTCCTTGTGGGTCTCAAATGAACGTACCTCATAATTATTAAGAGGTATGTTGCAGTGTGTGTCCCATTAGGAATCACAGCCATCACACGGATAGTGGCCCACTGAGGTTAGCAGACGACCATGTCTGTAATAGCTTTTAATAAAGGAATCTGTTTTTAAAAATCCAGCCCATTTCCTTTAAAGGAAAACGGGGTACGTTTAAAAAGAAAAAAAACAAATCTTGAAGTTTCTTTTTTTAAGGGTAGGCAGTTTTTTTGGGACCACTGCCTGCCCTTCCAAATATGAATATTTAAATTCTCAAAGGGGAAGGTGTCGTTTGGGGACCCCTACCTTTTGAGAATGGGTTTTCACCAATTTTAAACTGGCTTTAAATTATTACGGATTTGCATCTTGATTTCGGTTCCAAAACAGTAATATTTAACCATAACAAATAGGTATTTGGAAGGGACGCCCTAAAAATGCTCTTCGAAATACCTAATCGCAAAAGCAATTCAGTAATGAGTTACTGAATTACATTTTGCATTTTGTACATTTGTAAAAGCATTCTTCCAGTTTTAAACAGTCTGATTCTCGGAGACGTTTTAAGGCATCGGCAAAGTGGGCTTTTGCCTGTTCTGTTCTGCAGAGTCTTTCCCCAATGACCCTCAACAGTTCTTAAACAGATTGTTTTAAATACTATCTTTCTTTAATGTGTTTTTAATATGGATCATGTGTGAGAGTCTATTACAGACATTTTGCAAAGAAATATGTTTATCCTTTAAAATTTGGACCAGTGCACTCTCAGTGACCTGGCCAAAGAGGGATATAAGAGCTGAAATGAAATCATAAATTCGAAACTGTTCTGAACAGGGGCCCCAAATATACATTTGGCCCAGGGCCTCCAAAATCCTTAAAATATCCCTGCCGATTCTGCGAATCCACCCTTTGGACACCTGAAAACTGCTTTGCACATGTGACCCTAGGTTCACTGCTTTGCTGCTATGGTCTTATCAAACTTCAATCACCTCACGCTGCACATTTCCCTGGTTAAACTTCATCTTACATTCTGAACATTTAGTTTGAGCATTTTTGTTCTAACTCATTTTCATATTTTTAAAAAATGGCCCTTTGGATGAATGTGTTTAAGGATGCTTTGGTAGCATCTGCCTAAGAAAATTCCATGTACATTTATTTGAGTACGCTAGATAATTACAAGGAAGAATACATATAAAATTAACTTTCATACAACAGAAATGTTGAGAAAATTAATCTCTTGAAATGTCGGATTAGATTTAGCTATTAGGAAAAGTATTTGCAAACAGGAAATGTGTCAGGAACTAATTTTCTCTATTAGCTTTTTTCCTTGGCAGAAAATTGTTATGTGTGTTCCTTTTTAATTATGTACCAGCATAGCTCAAGTGTGTAATGACATTTCTCTATTAAAAGCATTGAAATAATTCAGGAAATTGCTGTAGTTCGGTGTTTCCTGACTTAAAACCCATTAGGGGTATGTTCATTTTATTATCTGAGCCGTCTGAACTGAAAGGAAACTCGTATTCTAAAATCAAGACAATGCTCAGTTTACACTCTGCCTCAAAACACATTGTTTGTCTATGTTTTTTTTAATATTTTTCAGCTGTAGGACGATATCTATTGTTATCATGAATAGTGATTTGTTTTGTGAAGACTGAATGTAATTAACGTAACTAACAAAAGCAACATCTAATTAACAGTTGGATTAGTTTAGAGAACGAATATTTGAAGCCTGAATAAGTCAATCCCTGTCGAAGGATATTTCTCAATAAATAATACAGGTTTCTGAACTTAAATAGGGGCTGCAATTATATTATGTTTGCGTGTATGGCATAGCTCATATTTTTTCTTTTGTTATGCAACATATTAATATCCCCTGTCTAGCCTCTGCTTTGAAGTTTATGAAAGTGGACCAATGTTGAATCAGGTGATGGATTATTCAGTCTCATTTTGATTCAAATGCAGTTTAAGTAGAGAGGATTAAACCAAAAGTAATATGAACAACACAGGTGGGTAGGATATTTAATCATCTGTCTCTAAAGTAAAGCATTAAGGGCAGCGTTTGCAGGGTGCCTCATCTAAAAAACACGAAACGTTTTTTTTTGCATTTTTCAGGAAACACAGCTATGGGAAAACATTAAATTAAAATGCGGCTTTTTATATGTGGAACTGCATTCTGATTAATGCCGCTTCTATACGGTAAATTGCATAGAGAAGTAGAGTTAGTGAAAAATAAACACAGCCTGGTCGGGTTTGGAATTACATTAATGGCAGGATAAAGCTAGCAGATCACATTGCAAAGACCATTTCAAGTGGTGCTAAAAACTACTTAAGAAATGGAAATCACATTGAAGTGGGACGTGTGAATGTCTTGCTCTTTCATGTGTATAGTATCTCGGCCATTGATGGACACGTTCATCATGTGATGCTTAAATGTTACCTGCAACAACCACAATAACAGGAGGAAAGTGTCCCTCAATAACGACTTGCAAAATAGTATGAAGGCTGATTAACTCTTCTAACTTGCCTTCTTGCTGTAGGTGACAAGCAAAGTATTCTCCATCTGTTAAAGATGCAAGGGTTCTACAACATTATCTTATTTTGACAAATGGCAGAGGTGTGTAAATTGTTATAGCACGATGATGTTCTTTAGTGCAAAACTCACTTTATCTTCAAGCATCTAAAATTCTCTAGATTGTGACTGATATTAGAGTGTAGTGAAATCAATTTGGTGCCTCCAATGTGGAGCATGAATTGGATTCCCCTACAAATTAATCTCCAATCGTCAGTGTATTGCACTTGCAAACAGTGCTTAATTTGTAAAAAAATTAATAAGTAAAGAAATACGTGCAGGTGTTCAAAATTTATATTCGACCCATGTTATGCTCATTCCCTGTAGCTTGCATGAATATCGCCCAAAGCTGAAGTAACTAACCCTCGTTGAGTCATCCACCATTGCGGTACGGAAGTGGACCCGGGGCCTCATTTATGAGGCCTTGCGTCAGTTTTGCGCTTCTCATAGATTTCACTGCGTCACTTCTACGAAGCTTTTTGCGGTGAAACGCCCCCCCTGCATACATTATACCTGATGCAGGTATAATGTAGCGCAGGGGTTTACAAAGTGACGCATCTGCTTAGATGCGTCACTTTGTAAATAGAGCACAACAGGAGGCATGTTTTACGCCACCGATGCGTCACAAAAAGTGACGCATCGGCAGCGTAAAACATACCTCCTGTTGCGCTCTATTTACAAAGTGACGGATCTAAGCTGTGGCCCAGCACCAACGGCCTGAACCACCCTGTTCTGTCTGTATAATCTCAGCATATAAATTATTATTTAGAAAGAGTGCAACCCCCCGCTGGGACTCAGAGAACGAGGAGAAGCCTCGATATGAAGACCATGAATTGAACATAGAAAATTCCTCAATTTTTATAACTGGAATATGAGTCTCTTGTAACAAGATTACGGAGGGATTTTCAGTCTTGACCCACATTTCTATGGCGCACATTTTTTTCTTATTATTTAAACCATTAACATTAAAAGAAATACTTTTCAGACCCATTCTAATAAAGCATCAAAATCGAAAACCTGAAAGAAAAACATCTCAAAAACATTACACAATCTCTGTCTGACTACCTCTTTTTTTCCTTTATCGATTACACTCATCTTGAGAAGCTCATAGCATAAAATTAGAAAGTTGATAAACAGTATCACAAAGGACTTCGTTTTTTTTTTTTTCACCCCCCCACCCGTGCTCCAAACCCCCAGCAACCGCCCCCCATCCTGTGGCCCTCCTCCTACTCCTGATCCCTTACCCCTCACTGGCCACAGAGCCTTAACCCCTACCATGAGGTGACGTGTTATTACACCCCTTAAACCCCTGGACTCCTCGACCCTCACCCCTTCTACCCCCCAAGCCTCTAAGAGCACATCTTAAGTAATTCTAGTAGTAAAGAAGAAATTTGAGATGACATAAGAATATCTAGCCCTTCTCACCATGCGCAATTTCACTAAGCAGCTCCTGCGCTTCATCTATATCTGACAAAATATAGAATTTGCCCTTGACCAAAACTTTTAGTTTCGACTGCTGAGCGATAGTGGCTTGAGCCCCCTTGGCTTTGAACAGATGTAAAATTTTCACAAACTCTTTCCTTCTGCGGGCTGCGGCTGCAGACATGTCGGAAAAGATTTGACATTTAATAGTTTCGTTAAGTGCAAACTGTCTCTGTTGTATGGCCTTGGACAGAATTGTCTCTTTGATTAAGACATCAGAAAAGTTCCGAAGGATTGTGTGGGGGAGTGTGGAATTTAGAAACGGCTGAGCTGGGACCCTGTGGGCACGAGTAATCATTAAGTCACCCTTAAACTCTGGGACCACTTTCTGCTGTAAAAAAGTGGTGAGCCAATGGACCATATTGTATCCCTCCATTCCTTCTGGAACCCCCACTATTCTGAGATTAGATCTTCGGTTGTAGTTTTCTAAATCATCCAGTTTCGTTTCCGGTGTCTTTGACCTCTGTCATATGGTCCTCCAAATTAGAAATTCTACCCTCAGCCTCTTGAAGATGAGCAGGGAAAGAGGATACTAAATCTTCAATCTTATCCAACCGCTGATGTATTGCAGCCAACTCCACTTTTTGGAACCTTTTTATTTCCCGGATCTCGTCTAAAATCAGATTAAGCATGTCTTTGACTGACATCTGCAACTCCCCCACAGTCTCAGTGTCCATATCAAGAATGGGGCTGAAAGAACCTGCAGAGCCTGCTGATCTAAGATCGCCGGAAGAGACTGCGGTATTTACCAATTCATCTCCTCTTTGACCTACCAAGGGCATGCGGAGAAATAGAGCCAGAAATAGAACCAGATATTGTATTAACTGCCATATTTGAAAGTGGATCCAAAATTATAGCAGCTGATGTTTCCGGAGAATGGCTTAATACCAAAAGTCCCGGGAAACCAATGGACTGAACCACAGGCGGAACCACAGGCTGAGCCGGACTGCCAACCGAGGTCAAAGTAGGCTTTCTCTCGAACAGAGGAAATTGCTTCCGAATTTTGAGGGCCCCCGATGCCTTAACTTTTTTAGAATCTTTCATATCCTCTTGTATAGGTTGCCCAGTTTGGACCACTTCCAAGCCTGTGTACCTTTCCCCTGTATCCGCTGTCTCGACTAGTGCCAAATTGCCTCCTGGGCTAGTTTGAGTGGGTATATCTGTAAGGGACCCCTCCGGCTCATCCGAACTCTCAGAGGAGGACTCCCCTTTACCATCCTCTTTATCGGTTAACTTAGCGGCGGCCTCTTTAGCCTGCTGTCGGCGTGCTTTCGCCTTAATTCTTTTTAACTTTCCCACAGTTAGCTGGGATTAAATGCGTGGAGGAAGCAGAGGATTCTGGTTACTGAAGTCCAGGGCAGAAAGCCTACAGTCACCAGCAGAAAAAGAAAGAGTTACTTCAGTGATGCCAGTGATGCCTAAGCTTAAGCCTGCCACTGCTGCTGCCAAGCACAGACTGTATGTCACTCACCCAGCTCCAATTCCATCACAGGAAAACAAAAGTCTGTTCAAAAGCAGGGAGCAGCCCTGCTAGTCACAGTCCGTGTCTCTGTCTGCAGGTGAGTCACTGCTTCGTTGCCTTCGCTGCTTTCGTTACGCTCGACACAACGTTCAAGATGAAGGACTGCCAGCCGCTTTCAAGTATCCGCATTAGGGAGCTCGAAATCTATCAGAGGGAGCAACGAGAAAGCCGCTGCCTGCTACCGCCATCAACCTCGTGGGGGGAGGAGCAAGGAGCAAGGTGCACAGATGCTACGTGGAGGCGTGGAACTCCACCGTAGCCGTAACGGTCCTTCCGTCCGCATATAAGCATCAATGTTGTATGTTAAATTGTTATGCTCGTAGATTGCTATGGCATTTTCAACATGTTCATTATAGAGTTATGCATGGGTCATTACTATATTAAAACAAAGTGTCCTTAAGTTTTAGTGACGACATCAATACAACTTGGCTTCATCCAGATGTCCTTTAATGTCTGTGTTATATGCTCACTCTCTTCCCTCATCTTGGTTTAATTTCTCAGTGTATTTAGTGTACCTCGTTGCCCACCTAGCTATTTGTTGCCAGTAATTATAGATTAGTTACTTACCTGTAATCCTAGTTCTCTTCCAGGGGTATCCTCATCAAAAACAAAAAATAGAGGGAGAAGGAGGTTAAACCCAACCAGGTCGGCCTCCAGTCAGTATTTGCAATACAGGAACCCTATGTGAAGGGTTCGGAGACCTGGTAGGTATTGTATGGTTACTGCTTACTAAGTCAGTGTGTACCAAATCATGTAAGAAAGAAAAAATTCTTTCTAGAGTCCCCTCACTCACCGGGGTTGCCCCACGGTGACATGCTTCATCATTGGGGCCATCCCAGTTCTCTACGAAAAGGGGCGTGCTGCGACAAGGCGACTACGCTGGAGCACTGGTTTTGTGAGATGACTATGTGTGGTGCAAGTGTGGTGATGGTGGAGTGGGTGTGAAAATAAAAATACCGTGCTAGTGGGCCTCAACAATTTATTTTGCTCCTAGTGTGGTATAAAAAATTAAAAAGGGGTAACACTGTGTTCTAACTTTTACTGAGCTAGATCAGTGTTATGGTCAACATGTTTCAAGCTCCCCCAAGCTTTTCCTCAGGACCATACAGGGTCCAGCCCTGTATTGCCACTCCTGTTTTCAAATGAAAAAGTGTTTATAATAATGAATACTAGTTATTTATATTAAACGCTGTTGATAAAAAACATGCGTGTAGTTGTACATACGGTTTGTATTTTACTCGCAATGATAAAAGAGTGTTTGTTAACACCCCATGGTCTTAGGCAAGGGCAGGAACGCCTCGTGGAAACATTGTTCCTATCGGCAAACCCGCTCGGTACTACCTGGTGCTTCCTCACCCAACCGCATACTGTATCATTGCGAGTAAAATACAAACCGTATGTACAACTACACGCATGTTTTTTATCAACAGCGTTTAATATAAATAACTAGTATTCATTATTATAAACACTTTTTCATTTGAAAACAGGAGTGGCAATACAGGGCTGGACCCTGTATGGTCCTGAGGAAAAGCTTGGGGGAGCTTGAAACATGTTGACCATAACACTGATCTAGCTCAGTAAAAGTTAGAACACAGTGTTACCCCTTTTTAATTTTTTATACCACACTAGGAGCAAAATAAATTGTTGAGGCCCACTAGCACGGTATTTTTATTTTCACACCCACTCCACCATCACCACACTTGCACCACACATAGTCATCTCACAAAACCAGTGCTCCAGCGTAGTCGCCTTGTCGCAGCATGCCCCTTTTCGTAGAGAACTGGGATGGCCCCAATGATGAAGCATGTCACCGTGGGGCAACCCCGGTGAGTGAGGGGACTCTAGAAAGAAATTTTTCTTTCTTACATGATTTGGTACACACTGACTTAGTAAGCAGTAACCATACAATACCTACCAGGTCTCCGAACCCTTCACATAGGGTTCCTGTATTGCGTATCCTCATCAAAGTCATAAGCACTAGAATATTCCCACCCATGCGCGGGACCCCAGAAACACAATCATATATGTGAAAATATATATGTATCTCCCTATATATATATACACATATATACACATATTACCTACTGGCGGTCGCCAGTAGGTATATATAGTTAGGATTTTTTCCCTATGGGATTTTTGAAAATTCTATGTCTAATAACTTTGGCGTTTGTGGACGGAATTGGCTGAAATTTTCAGGAAAATTGAACATTTTGTTTCTGAGTAGCCCCTGGAAATTTGGGGGGGGTTCGTCAAGGGGGGGCCGAGAAAAAAGGGGGGTCCCAAAACGTGATTTTAACATTGAGTTTTCCATAGGGCGGTTGGCCTCACTTTTAGCCCGAACGGCTGAATGGATTTCCACGAAACTTGGCAAAATTGTAGGGACTGGTAGCCCGATGTGCCTTTGCTAGGTCTCAATATATGTGCTTCAGTGGATTTTGAGAAATTAACGTTCAAAAAAAGATATATATCTGTGACAGCGGACCGGGCAGCGCTCCGGTTCGCGGACTTTACGCGTAACGGAACTTCGCGTAGCGAAGCTGATTGGCTCTCCGGTGTCTGTCAACATTCTAAACAGTCCGGAGCGGCCGCCATCTTGTCTCTCGGTAGGATTGAGAGACAAGAGGAGGCCAAAACAAAGGGGGAAATGACCATAAGGGGGCATAGTAGATCCTCCCTGACCCCCTAGGTTTAATGTGGAGGCTTTAAAAGGGCCCCGCGGGGCAAAAAAAGAAAAAACATTTTTTTTGTTTTTTTGTGTGGGTAGCGCCCGGTTCGCGAACCGGGAAGCGTTCTGGGCAGCGTACTATAAGGAAAAAAGAATGATAGACTTTTCAAATACTGTATGTTAATTGATTGTTGGTTTTGTTGATTATTTTTTAATTTTTTTATTTTGTAAGCAATTATTTATTATTGTAATTGTGTTTCAAAATGTAATAACATTTCTAACATTTCACTAGTTTATGAATTACATATAAAAATGATTAAAGACTCAAATAATTTTTTAATATTACATATAATTTTATTTTTCGGATTGTTTTTCAAAATTTAATAGAATGTCTAACATTTGACTGTCAGATATGTCCTCTTGTTGAGTGAACATAACTTCCCACATTTGACCGTCATCATAATGAAGTAAATGATCCACAGATTCTACACATTGAACTAATTCATGGTCCCGTGATTCATCCATTAAATCTGAGTCATCATTATCCTCAATATCTTTTTCTGTGTTGTTCTCCAGAACAATTTCGAAGGAAATATTCTGCTCACCTTCCATTTTATTGCTGTAATTTGCATAAAAAATAATTATATCAGTAGAGATAGGGCACTGTTGGGTTTAAGTTCAGACAGGTACTTGTGAGTTTATAACAGAGAAGTAATCTATGGGCACTGTATGGTTTCAGGCGTGAAGTATTACTATTAAAAAGTGCCTGTGAAGAAGCCTAAGTAAATTCATAATTATACCACAGAAACCTAAATCAATCCATAATTATAATAAAGAAGCCTTTCTCAATGTCTAACTCTTACAGAGGGATAGTATATAACTATCTGAAAATGTTTTCAAATTTATAAAATAATATCTCACCTTCTAAAAACAAGTTTAAGTTGTGAGTGAAAATGATCTTGCAATGTAGTTCAGGAAGTAGTAGTCAAAATGGCTGTGTTTCTCTCTCTTCCTTTATATATATTCAGGTACATAACCAATCAAATGTCAGGTAAAAAAAGTAGAAAATGAAAGTAACATTTTAATTGGTTGTCAATTCCAACACTTCAGATGTGTTTTGTGAAGTAATTTACCTCAGGGTATTTAGAGAGGTGTACAGGCTAAATGGTTAAATGGAATTTCAATCAAATTTGTGAAAATGGTAGGGATTGGTATGTAGTATGAGCTAATCTATATTTGGTGAAAGTGTCTCCAGTCGCTTTTCTGTAAACTACTTTCCCACCTTTTTTGATGGTGCGCTTCCCAGGAAGCGACCCGGTACGCGAACTGGCGAGCGCCCCGGTACGCGAACCTTAAGCGTTACGGGAGTCCACCATTTTGTGTTTTGGTCGAATTAAGATACAAGATGGAGGGCAAATAATGTTCAGAATGGGTAGAAGGGGGCACAGTAGACTTATCTTGACCCCCTAGGTTTTTTCTGAGGGTGGCTGAGGAGGCCCATATGTGCGAAAAAAAAACAATTTTTTAAAAATTTAGCAAGGTTAGCTCCCGGTTCGCGTACCGGGTAGCGTCCCAGGGAGCGTACTTTGTTGAAAATTAGTGAAAAAAGTTAGAGTAAAATAATAATTGTGAGTGATCAGATGTAGGGTAGCTCTGAGAAGAGCTTTTGGGTTTATGGTACATTTAGGTACTTATAAGTAGGTACCAATGCACAGTCTTAAATTCAGAATGAAAATTCTGTTGCCCTCATCTGAGAAGTGAACTCCATCTCCTCTGTAGATATCTTGCATGTAGTAACGCAAGTTATTGTTGTACAGGGAGCCCATTCCAAGGTCTCTCATGTAAGCTGAAACAGATTTGTTTACATGCTTCCTCGACTTCTCAATTTGTGGACAAAATTGGTTTGACCACCTCCATTTCTGTCTTTGGCATATATTTGAATATACCAAGGCAGTCTGAGGAAAAAGTGCCATTAATTGCTCAAAGGTGTGCTTTAAAAGCATTTCCAGACCTACCCCAGTCAAAGTGCCCAAATCATTACCTCCACAGTGCACAATTAACAGGTCAGGTTTTGGCAAATGCATAAAGGTTTTCACCAATGGTATCAATTGGTGACATTTTAATCCTCTGTGGCCAAACCACTTAATTTCCACATCTTGTAAATTGAGGTTAGGTAAATTCCTGTTCTCAGCATACATCTGAGCCTAATAGATGTAACTATGTCCAACAATCCAGACAGAAAACATGGTGAGAGAAGGTTCTCCTGCAGTCAGATGAAGTGTGGCAATGAAATGGCAGTTGAAAAAATAAGAGTTTAAAATGAAAAAAACTGTGGAGTTTCTGTGTTAATGAAGCAGTAACAGTGATTGGTGGATTTTGATTGCTGAAAACAGAAAGTTAGGGTGCATGGATGAGTTCTTTGAAAGATGTATTTTGAGTGGTCAAGAAAAAATCATTAAATGAAAGAATGCACTGGATATGAGGTGCACTGAGAGTTCAGAGTTCAATTGCAACATTGTTGTGTGAACTTGCAAACACCAGAGGCCTTCAAGGAGGTGGTTGCTATGCAAAAAAGGCAGAAAGGGCAGAGGGGGGAAGGGTTTTGATTTGAAAAAAAATGAGGGAAGAGTTTTGATTGGGTGACATGAGAGATATGTGTGAAGAATTACAGCATTTCTGTGCTTTTGATAGCTGCAGACTCTGGAGTGCATACCTTTTGCTCTGCTGAAGACAAATTGGTGTGTTTCTGAGACTGTTTTGAAACACAAAGTATTTGCTAAGGTGAGAAAAGATTTCTTTAATTTAGATAGAGAATAGTGTGCTTTAAGGAGAAAATTATGAAGAAAGTTGTGTTTTTCAAATGTTGCTTTGTCTCAAGTGTTTTACAAATAGATTTTGTTTCTTTGAGAAATTGTAATTGGAGAAAATGTGAAGTATTAGTACTGACAGGGTTTTTTTGTGCATAGGAGCTGTGGAGTGTTTTCAAATTATGACTTGAAAATCGTTTTTGAGGAAAAGGAATGGTTATAATATTTATGACAAGGACATAATGGTGTATGCTTCTTTATAAGGCAATTGAGTGTCTCTGATGTTATTTTTCCCATTTTAATGTAAGACCTTTCCCTGTGGAGCAAATTGCTTGTAAATATGCTCCCACCTGTGCATGGCAAATTTAGATTTTGAATGTTTGCGTTACATAGCCATGTTAAAAGTGACACAAACATGCTGCAAAGGCAATCAAAAACGCTTTTATGTGTCTTAAGGACATTTTAAGTCATTTCCCCATGTGCAGTGTTTTCAAATTATGATTTGAAAATCGTTTTTGGGGAAAAGGAATGGTTTTTAAATTTATGACAAGGACATAATGGTGTATGCTTCTTTATAAGGCATTTCAGTGTCTCTGATGTCATTTTTCCCATATTACATTAAAAGACCTTTCCCCGTGGAGCACATTCCTTGTAAATATGGTCCCACCTGTGCATGGTAAATTTAGATTTTGACTGTTTGAGTTACATAGCCATGTTAAAAGTGACCCAAAAAAGTTGCAAAGGCTTTAAAAAAACACTTTCATTTGTCTTAAGGACATTTTAAGTCATTTCCCCGTGGGCAGTGTTTTCAAATTATGACTTGAAAATCGTTTTTGAGGTAAAGGAATGTTGTTAAAATGTATGTGCGCCGTATGCCCCCAAATTTCTTTTTCAGGGGTGCAGCAGGGTGTTCTTGAGACACCCCTGCACCTTTGGAAAAATTCCTAATTTGCGATGAGCTAATTGCTAATCGCAAATTGCACCTTCATTCCTATGGGCCTCCTGGCCCATGGAAATGAATGGGTAATTTGCAATTAGCAATTTGCTCATCGCAAATTCGGAATGGTAAAGAATCGCTATTTATTCCTTAAAATTCGCTATTTAGGAAATGCAAAATAGTATGATGATACATATGGCGGTTCATCTCTAACAAGATAAGAAGCTTAGGGATACATTTATGATGACTGGCGCAATGAAGTGGACATCACTTACTTCAATGTAGGCCTTTACATGTATTATCTCCTCTGTATTCTTCATCAAGCGTAACTTTGATCCGCAATCCTGAGTAGGCCTCACCTTAAACAAACCTCTGGATAGGCCACACCTTATCGTCATCCTGAATTAATCATTTAAAATGCTAGGGACAGATTTATGATAGGTGTATGCCTCTTTTGCGCCACTGTGCGTCACTTTTCTGATGCAGCGGCGGTGCAAAAGATTTGCTATGAGGCGACAAAATTACAAATTGATGCATTTAGGCAGATGTGTCATGGTGTAAAAAAAACGTGCCACATGAAACTGATGCAGCAGTGATGCAAAAGATGCACCATGTTGCAAGACAGGCCTCACTTGGGGCCATATGTATCAAGCTAATAGGCATTCGCAAAGGCCGAAATTCTGCGAATTTTGGCCTTTGCGAATGCTAATTAGACAAATGGTATGTATCAAACAAGTTTGATGCAAAATAAGGAATAGCAAAATTTGCTATTCCTTATTTTGCGATTGCACTGAAGGATTTGCAAATTTTGCGATTCCTTAAATGCAATGTATCAAACAAAAAATATGCAAAAAATGCCATTAAGGATTTGCAAATTACCACCAACTTCTAGTTGGTGGTAATTTGCGAATTCTTTTCAAAAAGCTTTTTTTCCAAAAAACAAAAGGTGCCATATGACGCCCATACATGCCCTTAGGGCATGTATGTGCGCCATATGCCCCCAAATTTCTTTTTCAGGGTGTGCAGCAGGGTGTTCTTGAGACACCCCTGCACCCTTGGAAAAATTCCTAATTTGCGATGAGCTAATTGCTAATGGCAAATTGCACCTTCATTCCTATGGGCCTCCTGGCCCATGGAAATGAATGAGTAATTTGCAATTAGCAATTTGCTCATTGCAAATTAGGAATGGTAAAGAATCGCTATTTATTCCTTAAAATTCGCTATTTAGGAAATGCAAAATAGTTTGATGATACATATGGCGGTTCATCTCTAACAAGATAAGAAGCTTAGGGATACATTTATGATGACTGGCGCAATGAAGTGGACATCACTTACTTCATTGGTAGACCTTTACATGTATTATCTCCTCTGTATTCTTCATCAAGTGTAACTTTCATCTGCAATCCTGAGTAGGCCTCACCTTAAACAAACCTCTGGATAGGCCACACCTTATCGTCATCCTGAATTAATCATTTAAAATGCTAGGGACAGATTTATGATAGGTGTATGCCTCTTTTGCGCCACTGTGGTCACTTTTCTGATGCAGCGGCGGTGCAAAAGATTTGCTATGAGGCGACAAAATTACAAATTGATGCATTTAGGCAGATGTGTCATGGTGTAAAAAAACCGTGCCACATGAAACCGATGCAGCAGTGATGCAAAAGATGCACCATGTTGCAAGACAGGCCTCACTTGGGGCCATATGTATCAAGCTAATTAGCATTCGCAAAGGCCGAAATTCTGCGAATTTTGGCCTTTGCGAATGCTAATTAGACAAATGGTATGTATCAAACAAGTTTGATGCAAAATAAGGAATAGCAAAATTTGCTATTCCTTATTTTGCGATTGCACTTAAGGATTTGCAAATTTTGCGATTCCTTAAATGCAATGTATCAAACAAAAAATATGCAAAAAATGCCATTAAGGATTTGCAAATTACCACCAACTTCTAGTTGGTGGTAATTTGCGAATTCTTTTCAAAAAGCTTTTTTTCAAAAAAACAAAAGGTGCCATATGATGCCCATACATGCCCTTAGGGCATGTATGTGCGCCATATGCCCCCAAATTTCTTTTTCAGGGGTGCAGCAGGGTGTTCTTGAGACACCCCTGCACCTTTGGAAAAATTCCTAATTTGCGATGAGCTAATTGCTAATCGCAAATTGCACCTTCATTCCTATGGGCCTCCTGGCCCATGGAAATGAATGAGTAATTTGCAATTAGCAATTTGCTCATCGCAAATTAGGAATGGTAAAGAATAGCTATTTATTCCTTAAAATTCGCTATTTAGGAAATGCAAAATATTTTGATGATACATATGGCAGTTTATCTCTAACAAGATAAGAAGCTTAGGGATAGATTTATGATGACTGGCGCATCACCAGTGATGTGCCAGTCATCCTGTGCCGCTGTTCCGCCACCCATGGTGTGCTGCATTTACAATGCGGCGCAGCATGGGGCAAAAATGGCACAGATGCGTGACGCATCTGTGCCGTTAAGGTGGCGCATTGCTGGAGTTGTATCGCAAGTGCGATGCAGCTCCAGCAACGCTCAGGGGTGCCCCATCTCCACAATGTTGCGTCAAGACCTATGCCTGCTTCAAGCAGGCGCAGGGTTTTGACGCAGCTTTCTCCTATCTGATTGTAAATGCGGCACACCATGGGTGGCAGAGAAGCGGTGCACGTTAACTGGTGCATGCCTGGGGATGTGCCAGTTAACATAAATCTGCCCCTTTACATTTAAGTATGTGCAGGGGACACAGAGTCGGTGAGGCTTATCCAAGGTTAAGAAGAGATGAGTCCTGTTCAGTGAAAAATTAGACATAGGCTTCACCTGCTCAGCATCACTGGACATGGCTAAATAATAGCTGCAAAATGTTACTCTTGTTAAACAATTTTACTATTATAATCTCTGAGATTTGTCTCTTACTCTGCAACATCTCATTGTTGTTATCTTTCTTTAAAGATAAAGACAACATCAACATGAGCGACAATCAGCAATCAGTTGATTTCGACCTCATCATTGAACTCGTAATTGAAACATCAGTGGATGTTGATCCCTTGGATGATTTAAATCCTGAGGATGAAGAAGAACGTGATGAGGATGCAGATTTGTCAGAATTATATGACATAGGATGGGAAGCTGACGTGCTTGAGCCTATGGAACTATAAACATTTATTTTAAAAATGTATAATAAATAAAAAGTAAAAATGTAAACCGTTTAATTTAAAAATAAAGACACCTTCAAAAACAGGTTATGTGTAGTGTATTCAATAAAATATTAAAATATGCTCATAAAATTAGATCAGATTCACATATAAAATAGCACAGGTAAAATGAATATAAATTCCATTTCTTTTCTGCTATTTCTGCATTCTAAATTTGCCAAGGACTAAAAAATCTTCTATGTAAAAATGTCAAGTAGTGTTTTAAGTTTTTGATTACTGTTATTGATTTACTGTTGGGTAATAGTGGTTAATAACATTTTTTAATATATTTTACCACAGATTCAACTGCAGATCATTTCAAGATTTCACCATGCCAACCAAAGAAAGACTGAGAAAGGCTGCAAAACGTCAAAGACAGCAGGTCAATGAAAAAAAGCAGCAGTCCTCTAACAAAAAGATTTGTCAAGTCACCAAGAAAGCACCGGGTAAGAGTACTGAAACATTCATAAGAAATATCTGTAGTAAAAAAAATATTACTACAGAAAATGTTTCAGTCCAGAAAAAGAGAAGCAATTCAAACGGAAAGGAAAGGCCAATGAAAAATGTTACTGCTAGAGCAAGAGATAACTCTGTGCTTGATAGTAGAAGGAAACAACAGTTTAGGGACATTCATAAACGAATGTTCCGCAACAGGATAATTGGCAATTTGTTAAAAAATATTAAGAAAGGTCAACAGAAAGTGGTTTTTTATAAGAGAAAAAAAAAAGTTGAGAAAGTTATTGATCAGGCATTTGAAATTAAACGTAAGTTATTTATTTTGATAATCAATAGAATTAGGAAGCTAAACAAGGCAATTTATGATTTCAAAAGAAATAGTAGATGGAAGAGAATAGTTAATCGTAGTAATTTTTGTGAAGTTTTTTCTGGAGAATGGATGCATAGTTCAAGCTGTGAGGCATTTTTTAATGAGGAGAGTTATTTCCAGGATAATGATTTGGTGCATGCAGTTGACACCAGTGGTCGAGCTTATGAAGTGAAAGATGGTTGTCCAGTTGAAAAAGAAAAACTTGTGACAACAGAGGCAGAAGAGGTGTTAGGTAATGAGGTTTTAGGAAGACATCCTAAGGGTCCTGTGTACACCTGGAAGTGTAGTAGTATTTGCAGTGTGCGACAGGATTCCATCAATTTGCTTTGTGATTTTGTACGGTCATTTAATAGGAAAAGTTTGAAGCAGAAAATGAAGTTGTTGCAAGAATTAGATCCTTGCAGAGTGAGAGAAGTGACAGGTTTGCATGGTCATTCACTGGCTTGTCTTTCCAGGAGAGTATGCCAGAGTGTTTTTCATCATTTCAGGATGCTAGCAGTGCATCATAATAAAGTGAGGAAATTAGTTAGAATGTTGTATTATGCTAAGAGTCCAGCAATTATGCTTAAACAATTATGTGCTGCTCTTTTGCATGGTTCTGAAATAGATGTGAAGAATATATGTGAAGAAATTGAGTTTTGTTACTTTGGAAGTAAAGAGGAGAATGTTGAAATTGACCAAGAAGAAGCGGGTAATGTGGAAGATAGTGTACAGGTTTCCAGTACAGATAATTTCCAGAGGGAAATTGCGACGTTTCAGGTCAAATCAAGTGAGAGGCCAAATTTCACTTGTGTGTGTTGTCGACGCACTTATTATAAGAATCAGACTAAGTTAGTGGATTTATATGCAAAAAGTGAAAGGGAAAATAATAGTGAATGGAAGGATTTTGCAACATACTTGATGGTAGAAAATTGTTTTGATTTGGGATTGGATCAACGTGTGTGTACTTATTGTTGTAATAAATTAAATCAAAACCAGATGCCTGCTAGAGCAGTTCATAATAATCTGGAATTGGTTGAGATTCCTTCTGAATTGAAGGATTTAAATACTTAGGAATCTATTTTGATTCAAAGTATCCATCCCTTTCAGGCTATTGTAAGAATGGAGCCAAAGACAGGGAAATTGCCTCCATCAGATTTACAGAGAGGATTAAAGGGAAGAGTTGTTTATTTGCCTCTAGATTTGAAGAAAAACATTAACACAATTGGAGTAGAAAAAGTGGAAGAGGAACCTCTGGTTATCTTAGTTAATGGGGTTCCGACAAAGAATAAGAAAATATGGCAAGATTTAGTGGATGTTAGGAAAGTTAAAAAGGCAACATTGTATTTGAAAAAAAATAATAAATACTATAAGAATGTATATGTTGCAGAAGAGGAAGTAAGTGAGGAAGAGGATAGTGATTTGTGTGCTGGTCAAATTGAGAAAGTAGAACCCTCTACTAGTGAAGAAATATATGAACATTATAGTGTTCATCCTTTGCATTCCAAGGAAGTCATGGGGAATGCTATTGAGTTGTTTCAAATGAAACAAGCCAAAGGGAGTCCCATTAGTGTTTGGGAGGAAAGTTTGGAAGCTCGGTGTTTCCCACAGCTTTTTCCAACAGGTCAGGGAGGAAGATATGATGAGCGACCTCATCAAATTCCTGCTTCTGAATACTGGACTTTGCGATTGTATGCAGGAGATGCTAGGTTTCGACAATGCATTCCTTATTTGTTTCATCTCCTGTTTGAAAGCGATCTGTCTGGACTGTCATATGCAGTGAACCACATCTTGAAAAGTGGTATACACATGCAAAACATCTCGGCAAGTGACTTTATGGATAAAGTCAATGTCCAAGACAGTATTTTGGATTCTCACCTGATTAATCTCATGGCGTGTCAGCGTGGTACTAATGAGTACTGGTACCGTCGTCATGGTGATTTAAAATGTATGCTGAGGAACTTAGGAACTCCCACATGGTTCCTCACTCTGAGCTGTGCCGAGTATGGCTGGGAAGACTTACTTGAATTTCTACGAGAGGGAAATGCTAACGTAGAAAACATCGAATTCAAGACACCCGGAGAACTGTGCTCTTTGGATCCAGTCAATGTATGTAGGTACTTCAATCATAGATTTGATGCTATGATGTCTTTCATCATGAATAAGAAGAATCCACCTCTTGGAGAGGTGTTGGATTTCTTCTGGAGAAAGGAGTACCAAGCAAGAGGTGCTCCTCATATACATATGTTGCTGTGGATCAAGGATGCACCTAAATTTGGAATGGATCCAGAAGACTCAGTGATGAGTTTCATTCAACAGTATTCTACGTGTGCTGTTCCAAACGCAAAGGAGAAGAAAAGCCTAAGAGAAAAAGTTCTACGTTTCCAAAGCCATCGATGTGGAAAGTACTGTCGTCGTAAATTCCGAAACAAGGACAAGTTCTACACCAAATGCCGTTTCGGCTTTCCACGACCGGTGATTTCTAAAGGAAGAGTGAACAGTTTGATGTCTTCGCTGCAACATAATGTGATGAAGAAATCACCTAAAAACACATACAATTTGAAGAGGAACGAAGAGTCTAAATACATCAACGACTACAACCCGGTGATTTTGTCCATGTGGAATGCTAACATAGATATACAGTTTGTGGCTGATAACTGTATGGCTGTGGCTCGGTATGTGACATCTTACATCACCAAAAAAGAGAAGACAGAATTGAAGGATATGTGGGAGGACATTTCCCATGAAAAGAGCCTCAGCAAGAAGTTGTACAGTTTCAGTCTGAAGATGTTGTCGCATCGAGAAATCGGAGCTTACGAATGTTCTGACCGGTTGTCTTCAGCAAGTCTCTAGGCCAAGTCCAGGAGTATCGTTTGGGCGAGTCTTGGTCTTGCTGCAACGCGTAATCGAGTTCTCAAACCTGTGCAGGAAATTGAGTATTTGGCGGAAAAGGAGCCAAACAGTACCGACATTTTGAAGACAAACATGTTGGATACATATTATTCAAATCGAAGCAGTCACCTCGAGAATGTTTGTCTGTATGAGGTTCTTCAAAATTACATATTCAAGAGGAACATCAAAGAAGATACTGAGAAAGGAGTGTATGCTGTAATAGGAAGTGAGGGATGTCTGGTCAAGCAAAGAAAATGCCACTTGATAAACCATCGAAAATTGAGTGGCAAATCTCCTGAAAAAAAGGAGTTTTTCTATTTAGCACTTTTGCAAATTTTCAAGCCTTGGCGTGCAGAAGAGGAACTGCTTGGAGATTTCCTCTGTTACGAAGACTCTTTCAATGCCGCCAAGGAGACCATAGAATGTCCTGCTTTTCCCAAATATGCAGAAATGTTGAATGTGGAAATCGAGCAGGAAGCAACGATTGCAGCCGAGATTGCCAGAGACAGTTCTCAGGACAGTCAGAGTTCTGCTTCATTGAGTCAGGATCCACTAGGAGGACCTGTTATCGAAAATGAAGCTGCCACTGCTATGAATGAAGTGGAAAGAGCCATGGCACATGCTCAGGAGGATGCGGTTAACTTAGAAGAGTTGGAAAGACAACTCAACGTTGAGCAGAGGAAAATATATGACGAAGTTACCATGCAAATTGATCATGGATTAAGTCATGACAAGAAAGAGTGCTCATGTACGTCGTTGAAGCCTGTCCGACTGTACGTGAGTGGAGAAGCGGGAACTGGAAAAAGTTTCCTTATTAAAGCAATTTCATGTTATTTGCAGGAAAGGACAGAGTCATCGCTGTCTTGTGTTGTCACCGCTCCAACTGGACTGGCAGCACATAACATTAAAGGGATTACTTTACATCGTTTACTGATGCTGCCAGTGGAGCATGACAACAAATTACAATATCACAAGCTATCTGGAGATGCTTGTTGTGAAGTTTCAAGAGTCTTGAGGAAAATGAAACTTCTTATCATTGACGAAGTAAGCATGGTTTCCAATGTCATGCTTGCTTTTGTGCATTTGAGAATGCAAGAAGTTCTCAAAACAGAGTATGATGTGTTATTTGGTGGCAAACACATCATTGTTTTCGGAGATCTTCTGCAGCTGACACCAGTGAAAGGGCAACCTGTGTTCAAAATGCTCACGCATGAAGATACCAGGAAGTGCCTAGGGAGCATTGGCAACGTCAATATTTGGTTAAACTTCAATTATGCTGAACTGCATGAAAATATGCGTCAGGCGAAGGATGAAGTTTACAAGACTATTCTACAAGATGTTAGAATTGGAAAAGTGACCGAGCATGGGAAAGAAGCTTTACATGCACGATTACTGTCAAATTTATATCCAGAACAAGATGTTGTGCCTGAGAATATTTTTCAGAAAATTACTGAGAACAAATCTGGAATATGTTTGATGCCAACTCTTGCAGAATGTGCCAAATTCAACAACAAAATGTTGCATTTAGAAAAGCAAGAGATTGTGAAACTGGAAGCTATTGACAGAGTAGAGCATATGGGATCAACAATTATTTTGTCTGAGAATTTGAAAACAAAATTGGATTCATTAGAGAAGAGTATATCTAAAACTGCAGGTTTTGAAAAGACTCTGAATGTGTGCTTGAACTGCCGTATAATTTTAAGAAGGAATTTACATGTTGAAAGAGGTCTGGTAAATGGATCAATGGGTAATGTTGTTGATTTTGTAAAATACAGAAAAAGAGATGGAATTGAATTTTTAAAAATTAAATTTGATGGCATTGAGGAAGTACAGCTAATTGGTCGTTGTTCTGCTAGATTTTTGCTTGTAAAAGACTTATATGTTCGCCGTAAGCAGTTTCCTGTTTGCTTGGCATATGCGGTGACAATCCATAAATCGCAAGGTTTAAGTGTAGACAGTGCATTGGTGAATATTGGCAGTTCTGTGTTCAAGGAGGGTATGGCATATGTGGCATTGTCACGAGTTAGAACTTTATCGGGATTGTACTTGATTGAGTGTGATGTCACAAACATTTGTGCGGATCTAGATTGTGTTAAGGAATACAATAGGTTAAGAAGAGAGTATGCGCCACATTTGCCTCAATATCCTTTGTTTGAGAAACGTGTGGTAGGCCGGAAACGAAGAAATGTGACCAATACTGGGGAGGTTGTAGCAAAAAGACGAAAAGTCGATGAACCTGAAATTATAAGCAGAAACAAAAAGGATTCTGTTGAAGATGTTGTTGGTTTTCAATTTGAAAACAGTTCTGGTGTCAACTGCTATGCTAATGTAGTGGTTAATGTTTTGTTTTCTCTAGAAAATGTAAAAGAAGAGATTGTGGTCAATTCTGATCAAAGATTTTGCAGTTTGTTAAATTCTGTCTTAGAAAAATGTAGCACTGATAGAACAAACATAGAAAGTGTGTCTGAAATTCGAAATCTGTTAGACAGATGTTCAGGCCAAACACAATTCTCTCAAAATATTCAGCAAGATTGTCAGGAGTTTTTAATGTATATGCTTGATGTATTGCATGCTGAAGGTGTAGATGTAGATCAGCTGTTTGGGCTTTCTTATCAATGGCAGCATGACTGCGAGAACTGTAGGGTATCAAGTACTACTAGTGTAGACTCAGAAAGATTTATATATTTAACTTTGCCAGACAGTAAATCAGTCTCCTTTAATAAGCTAGTAAAAGCAGCTGATCACAGCATGGAGTGTAGCCAATGTAAATCTGAAATGATGTCCACATTATTTATACGAACATATGGCCAGTATGTCATTTTAATGTTCCAACGATGTAGGCCTGATGGAACAAAATTGACAACTTTAATAAAAAAATTTGTGGCTTCACAGTTGTCAATATCAGGAAGGACTTTTGTAACTGCAGCAATTATATATCATGATGGTCCTTCAATAACATCAGGACATTACACAGCTTATTTAAAGTCTAGAAATGGCTGGTCATTCTGCAATGATTCTGTTTTAATTTAAAAAAAAAAATTGCCGTATGACCTTAAAAACTCTTACCTGGTGTTTTTAAAACCAAAATTTTAGGGAAAGAATCTCGGGATGTGCTCTGAGGAATTTCAAGAAGTTCTAATGGCTCCTACACGATTTGGCCTTGAGGATAAGTGTAGTTCAGAGACATAACTTCTAACTATAAGACTGGACGTCATGGAGAAATAAGTGCACTTTGAATGAGTACAGAAAAACTGTTTCTTTTTATAAGCTAATTGAAGCAGCCAATCAAAACATAGAGTAGAGGGAATGTAAGTCTGCAATGCTGTCTACTGTTTTACATTGCTTTGTGATTAAAAGTGATGTAGAGAATTAAATAATTGTAGTAGTCATAGAGGTAGTGTAAGTCTGCTTCATAGTAAGCAGTATCAGTGTCATAGGAAATGTAGAACATGACTGAGCAAGAAGGGGAAGATATTACTAGTCCAGGATTGTGAAAATGATCTTCAACATTTTAATTGTGAAAGTTGCGGAAATACAACATGACGGGATTGGCTTACAAGAATTCCAAGAGTTATAAATGGCTCTGACACGATTTGGCCTTGTGGAAACGTGTAGTAGAGAGCGAGAAGTCATTTATTGTATGTAACATGTTTTTCAAAACGATGGAGGTTTTCTTTCAGAAAGTGGCGGTCTGAAAGTAATAACAGCACAACAGAGTGTAAGCTGTTCATAGGACATCCTTCAACGTCATGGAAAGTAAGTTAACTTTAAGGAGTTCTGAATTCTGATTTGTTATGTTGTATGGGTTTTTTAAACACAATCATTTTGATTGTGTTTTTTTTTCCCCGCTGTTATATGATGAATACCTTCAAGTCACTGTTTTTAGTGAAATTTGATACATTCTGAGAACAGCAAAAATAAACCATTTAACATGTATAATTAATTCTGTACTGTTTGCATTTATGATGTACATGTAGAACTGTGTAGGAGGCATGGAGAAGGTGAGGATTCTGTAAGTGTCAAAGTTGTTGCATACAGTGCTCATATTCTACGTAGTCTTTCATATGATAGACTACATTTCCACAATGAGATACCTAAGCAAAGGAAACACAGGTGATATGATTGTGGAATGAGCAAAATAAATTGCACGTTTTTCAATTATATTACCTGTGTTTCCTAACATTACACATCACATTGTGTAGGTGAGGTTTAGGCCTGTTCCAGGAGACAGAGGAGGTCTGACATTTGTTCAAGAGTGCAGTGGACATGACTCACTTCGTTGGTAGGCATCCACATGTATTATCTCCTCTGTATTCTTCAACAAACCTAAATTCCATCTGCAACCCTGAGTAGGACTTACCTGAAACAAATCTGTGCATAGGTTACACCTTATTGGCATCTTGAAACAATCATTTAAAATGTTAGGGTCAGATTTATGGTGGCCGTGCGCCTCTTTTGCTGCATTGTGGGTCACTTTTGTGTAAAAGATGCACCATGTTGCAAGATAGATTTCAGTTCATCTCCAGCAAGATACCATCAGTTTAAAATGTATATAATTAGCACTGTGTAGGGGGCATGCAGAAGCTGAAGCTTTTGTAAGTGTCAAAGTTGTTGCATGCAGTGGTGCACTTCTGGGTACTGTTTAATATGCTGCACTACATCTGCACTATGAGAGACCTTAATTTACAACAAGGGGTGGTGATGGACAGAGTCTCTGAATTAAGCAGAGTACTCTCACCCAGTCAAGAGATCAGGGCTAGATCCAACACCGTTTTTTAGCTCATTGCACCATCCCAGTTTCAGAACCTGGCTGTATGCAAATTAGTCTGTCCCTGGCCCAGTGCATCATGGGAACAGGGCAGACCAGACTACAAAAGCCAATTCTTACACTGGGAAGGAAACAAGCTTCCGGGGACCGGTTTCTGCCATTTCAGGCGTCTTCGGCCCGGCTTGCTTGAATCCTGATGGTGCAATGAGCAAGGGACTCACATCTGAGTATACCCTTCCACGCTTAGAGTGGACAAAATAATTTACAACAAGGGGTGGTGATGGACAGAGTCTCTGAATTAAGCAGAGTACTCTCACCCAGTCAAGAGATCAGGGCTAGATCCAACACCGTTTTTTAGCTCATTGCACCATCCCAGTTTCAGAACCTGGCTGTATGCAAATTAGTCTGTCCCTGGCCCAGTGCATCATGGGAACAGGGCAGACCAGACTACAAAAGCCAATTCTTACACTGGGAAGGAAACAAGCTTCCGGGGACCGGTTTCTGCCATTTCAGGCGTCTTCGGCCCGGCTTGCTTGAATCCTGATGGTGCAATGAGCAAGGGACTCACATCTGAGTATACCCTTCCACGCTTAGGGTGGACAAAATAATTTACAACAAGGGGTGGTGATGGACAGAGTCTCTGAATTAAGCAGAGTACTCTCACCCAGTCAAGAGATCAGGGCTAGATCCAACACAGTTTTTTAGCTCATTGCACCATCCCAGTTTCAGAACCTGGCTGTATTCAAATTAGTCTGTCCCTGGCCCAGTGCATCATGGGAACAGGGCAGACCAGACTACAAAAGCCAATTCTTACACTGGGAAGGAAACAAGCTTCCGGGGACCGGTTTCTGCCATTTCAGGCGTCTTCGGCCCGGCTTGCTTGAATCCTGATGGTGCAATGAGCAAGGGACTCACATCTGAGTATACCCTTCCACGCTTAGGGTGGACAAAATAATGTACAACAAGGGGTGGTGATGGACAGAGTCTCTGAATTAAGCAGAGTACTCTCACCCAGTCAAGAGATCAGGGCTAGATCCAACACCGTTTTTTAGCTCATTGCACCATCCCAGTTTCAGAACCTGGCTGTATGCAAATTAGTCTGTCCCTGGCCCAGTGCATCATGGGAACAGGGCAGACCAGACTACAAAAGCCAATTCTTACACTGGGAAGGAAACAAGCTTCCGGGGACCGGTTTCTGCCATTTCAGGCGTCTTCGGCCCGGCTTGCTTGAATCCTGATGGTGCAATGAGCAAGGGACTCACATCTGAGTATACCCTTCCACGCTTAGGGTGGACAAAATAATTTACAACAAGGGGTGGTGATGGACAGAGTCTCTGAATTAAGCAGAGTACTCTCACCCAGTCAAGAGATCAGGGCTAGATCCAACACCGTTTTTTAGCTCATTGCACCATCCCAGTTTCAGAACCTGGCTGTATGCAAATTAGTCTGTCCCTGGCCCAGTGCATCATGGGAACAGGGCAGACCAGACTACAAAAGCCAATTCTTACACTGGGAAGGAAACAAGCTTCCGGGGACCGGTTTCTGCCATTTCAGGCGTCTTCGGCCCGGCTTGCTTGAATCCTGATGGTGCAATGAGCAAGGGACTCACATCTGAGTATACCCTTCCACGCTTTGGGTGGACAAAATAATGTACAACAAGGGGTGGTGATGGACAGAGTCTCTGAATTAAGCAGAGTACTCTCACCCAGTCAAGAGATCAGGGCTAGATCCAACACCGTTTTTTAGCTCATTGCACCATCCCAGTTTCAGAACCTGGCTGTATGCAAATTAGTCTGTCCCTGGCCCAGTGCATCATGGGAACAGGGCAGACCAGACTACAAAAGCCAATTCTTACACTGGGAAGGAAACAAGCTTCCGGGGACCGGTTTCTGCCATTTCAGGCGTCTTCGGCCCGGCTTGCTTGAATCCTGATGGTGCAATGAGCAAGGGACTCACATCTGAGTATACCCTTCCACGCTTAGGGTGGACAAAATAATTTACAACAAGGGGTGGTGATGGACAGAGTCTCTGAATTAAGCAGAGTACTCTCACCCAGTCAAGAGATCAGGGCTAGATCCAACACCGTTTTTTAGCTCATTGCACCATCCCAGTTTCAGAACCTGGCTGTATGCAAATTAGTCTGTCCCTGGCCCAGTGCATCATGGGAACAGGGCAGACCAGACTACAAAAGCCAATTCTTACACTGGGAAGGAAACAAGCTTCCGGGGACCGGTTTCTGCCATTTCAGGCGTCTTCGGCCCGGCTTGCTTGAATCCTGATGGTGCAATGAGCAAGGGACTCACATCTGAGTATACCCTTCCACGCTTAGGGTGGACAAAATAATTTACAACAAGGGGTGGTGATGGACAGAGTCTCTGAATTAAGCAGAGTACTCTCACCCAGTCAAGAGATCAGGGCTAGATCCAACACCGTTTTTTAGCTCATTGCACCATCCCAGTTTCAGAACCTGGCTGTATGCAAATTAGTCTGTCCCTGGCCCAGTGCATCATGGGAACAGGGCAGATCAGACTACAAAAGCCAATTCTTACACTGGGAAGGAAACAAGCTTCCGGGGACCGGTTTCTGCCATTTCAGGCGTCTTCGGCCCGGCTTGCTTGAATCCTGATGGTGCAATGAGCAAGGGACTCACATCTGAGTATACCCTTCCACGCTTAGGGTGGACAAAATAATTTACAACAAGGGGTGGTGATGGACAGAGTCTCTGAATTAAGCAGAGTACTCTCACCCAGTCAAGAGATCAGGGCTAGATCCAACACCGTTTTTTAGCTCATTGCACCATCCCAGTTTCAGAACCTGGCTGTATGCAAATTAGTCTGTCCCTGGCCCAGTGCATCATGGGAACAGGGCAGACCAGACTACAAAAGCCAATTCTTACACTGGGAAGGAAACAAGCTTCCGGGGACCGGTTTCTGCCATTTCAGGCGTCTTCGGCCCGGCTTGCTTGAATCCTGATGGTGCAATGAGCAAGGGACTCACATCTGAGTATACACTTCCACGCTTAGGGTGGACAAAATAATTTACAACAAGGGGTGGTGATGGACAGAGTCTCTGAATTAAGCAGAGTACTCTCACCCAGTCAAGAGATCAGGGCTAGATCCAACACCGTTTTTTAGCTCATTGCACCATCCCAGTTTCAGAACCTGGCTGTATGCAAATTAGTCTGTCCCTGGCCCAGTGCATCATGGGAACAGGGCAGACCAGACTACAAAAGCCTATTCTTACACTGGGAAGGAAACAAGCTTCCGGGGAAAAAAACGGTGTTGGATCTAGCCCTGATCTCTTGACTGGGTGAGAGTATTCTGCTTAATTCAGAGACTCTGTCCCTCACCACCCCTTGTTGTAAATATTTTTGTTCACCCTAAGCGTGGAAGGGTATACTCAGACATGAGTCCCTTGCTCATTGCACCATCAGGATTCAAGCAAGCCGGGCCGAAGACGGCTGTAATGCCAGAAACCGGTCCCCGGAAGCTTGTTTCCTTCCTAGTGTAAGAATTGGCTTTTGTAGTTTGGTTTGCCCTGTTCCCATCATGCACTGGGACAGGAACAGACTAATTTGCATACAGCCAGGTTCTGAAACTGGGATGGTGCATTGAGCTAAAAAACGGTGTTGGATCTAGCCCTGATCTCTTGACTGGGTGAGAGTATTCTGCTTAATTCAGAGACTCTGTCCCTCACCACCCCTTGTTGTAAATATTTTTGTCCACCCTAAGCGTGGAAGGGTATACTCAGACATGAGTCCCTTGCTCATTGCACCATCAGGATTCAAGCAAGCCGGGCCGAAGACGGCTGTAATGCCAGAAACCGGTCCCCGGAAGCTTGTTTCCTTCCCAGTGTAAGAATTGGCTTTTGTAGTTTGGTTTGCCTGTTCCCATCATGCACTGGGACAGGAACAGACTAATTTGCATACAGCCAGGTTCTGAAACTGGGATGGTGCATTGAGCTAAAAAACTGTGTTGGATCTAGCCCTGATCTCTTGACTGGGTGAGAGTATTCTGCTTAATTCAGAGACTCTGTCCCTCACCACCCCTTGTTGTAAATATTTTTGTCCACCCTAAGCGTGGAAGGGTATACTCAGACATGAGTCCCTTGCTCATTGCACCATCAGGATTCAAGCAAGCCGGGCCGAAGACGGCTGTAATGCCAGAAACCGGTCCCCGGAAGCTTGTTTCCTTCCCAGTGTAAGAATTGGCTTTTGTAGTTTGGTTTGCCCTGTTCCCATCATGCACTGGGACAGGAACAGACTAATTTGCATACAGCCAGGTTCTGAAACTGGGATGGTGCATTGAGCTAAAAAACGGTGTTGGATCTAGCCCTGATCTCTTGACTGGGTGAGAGTATTCTGCTTAATTCAGAGACTCTGTCCCTCACCACCCCTTGTTGTAAATATAATACTATGAGAGACCTTAGCCTAGGCAACACAGGTGATGTGATTGTGAAATGAGGAAAGGAAACTCCACATTTTTCAATTACATCACCTGTGTTTCCTAAGTTTACGAATGACATTGTGCAGATGAAGTTTAGGTCTGTCCACGGACACAGAAGAGGTCTGGCCTTTGTTCAAGAGTGAAGTGGACATGACTTACTTCATTGGTAGGCCTTCACATGTATTATCTCTTCTGTATTCTTCAACAACTCGAAATTTCATTTGGAACCCTGAGTAGGCCTCACCTCAAACAAACCTCTGGATAGGACACATCTTATTGGCATCCTGAAACAAACATTTAAAATGTTAGTGTCTTGCGACACTTTTGTGAAACAACAGCAGTGCAAAAGATGCACCATTTTTTAAGATAGGCCTCACTTCATCTGCATCAAGATACTGTTAGTTTAAAATGTATATCTTTAGGACTGTGTACGGGGCCTGGAGAAGCAGAAGCTTCTGTAAGTGTCAAAGTTGTTGAAAAACTGTTTGTCCTTCAATCTTTTCCCTTGTCTTTTCTAATTTTTAAATACATGTTTTAATATTTTTCAAATGTTTGTTCTCTCTTTCACAGATTGAAAGTATAAAAACAAAAAGTGAGTAAGTTAATGACAATTATTAGGTAAATGTTTTGTACTCTTTTCGTTACATTTCTATCACATTCACCTACTAGTAGTTTGACAGCTTCATTTCTTTAACCCTCAGTTTCCTGCCTTTGCTACTTCCCTCATTCCTTTCTCTATTACCTACTTACTCTACTCCTTCCACTCCTTTTCTCAGTCCCTCTCTTCTCATAGTTCCTCACTCTTGTTCACTCACTCCGTCTCTATTACTCTTAGTGTCTTTGACTGATCACTCTTTCACTACTTGTTCATTATGCTTCTTCTGTGTAGTTGAAGCACACTAAGGGGCATATTATCAACACAGCCAATAAAATTATTGCTGTTTTTATTGGCAGAAAAGTGTTGCAAAAGTTGTTTTAGCGGCAGTTTTCCGCCGCAAAAGCGGCTTTAGCGACACATTTCTGCCGATAAAAGCTGCAAAACTTTTATTGCCTATGTTGATGATATGGCTCTATGTTATTTACATTTCTTTGCTGTTTCAATTAATCTTTTTCTGTTATTTTTTCTTTTTTGTTTTCTGTTTTTTCTCTCTGTTATTCCACATGTTTTACTCTGAGTTTGAACATTCACTCACATTGTCCAAGAAACTCTTCTTTGTTATTGTTCTACTCACTTTTTTTTCTTTCACTTCCTTATCTATTTTGTTTTTCACAATTATACCCTCTTAAATCTTTTCTTCGGTAAATAGATCTATTAAACAGTATCTCTGGTTTACTCCCTATAGCTGTCTTTCTTTTAACATCACTCTCTGTTTACTTTCCTTATACTTACTCTTCTTTTTTTTTTTTTTTTTTTTTTTTTTGGTTCGCTCCCGGTTCGCGAACCGGGAAGCGAACTGGGAAGCGAACTAAAAGAAATAGAGCTTGCCAGAGTGCTAAACATTCTAGCAATTTTTTTTGAAAGGGGAGGTAGTTCTGAAAAGAACTTTTTTTTAAATGTTTTTGTTGTTTTATATATTTTTTTTTTTGGAAGATTTTTTGTTTTTTTTGTATTTTTTGAACAATTTTATATTTTTTTTGGTTTTTTTGGGGGGGAAACAACAAAAAACAGGCATTGAAAAGGGCTCAACAGGAGCAAAAAAAAAATTATTTTTTGGGGCGTTTAGGGCAATTATGATTTTTATAAGCTACATTTATTAATGTTATGCTCATGTTTCCACAGGAAATCAATGCTCCACAATACAAACAGGTGAACTTGAAGTGTGCAAAGTTCTCTTGAATGTTTGGCACGGTTTCCCGTGCCTCTGCTCCTGACAACGATATTTGAGAAGTTGACCTGGCCACAGGAGTTGTTGTTGGGTTCTCCTGCTGGTCACGTATCTCTGCCCGGCTGTAATTCAATGGATGCCACCTGTTCATGTGCCGATGCATGGTATAGTTCCCATAGCTATACTTTTTATCAGTCCCTCTTGATAACTTTTCTTTGCAAATGAGGCAGGTGACATACCTCGCATTTACTTTCTTCTGCCCTGGAGGGAATGAAAAAAACTGCCAAATGAAACTGGCTTTCCTATGGGAAACCCGGGTCACCTCTTCCAAGAACTGTGGTCCTTCTCTCTCCTCTTCCTCTAGTTCTTCCTCTTCCTCCTCTGTGTTGGTGATGACCTGGGGAGGTGGTCCTCTCTTCCCATGAGGAGGTGGAGGTGGTGGTGGGGGTGCACCAGCTGAAGCAACTACTGAAGCCATTGCTCAAGTATGAAATAAGGTCTTCCTCTCACAAAGATGAAAGTCAGAGTGAGGAAAGAAGGAGGGGTTTTCATCATTTGGGAAAAACAATATTTCTAAACCAATGAAAAGTGTTATTTTTAGGTCACCTGACCTAGCCTTACATCATTATGAAACCAAAAGTGAAATGAACCAATGAAAAGTTTTATTAACAAGTCACATGACCTGTTACGCTTATGTTACGCGCTGCGGAACGCGCCCCGGATCGCTTCCGGGTCACTGCGCTTCGCGCCTCGGTTCGCGCTCCGGAGCACTTCCGGGTGCGCTAACGCGGCGCGTCATAAGACGCATTACGCGACAACGTGATATGTCGCGCTTCCGCGACGCGTCACGATGTTCATTTCTAACACGGCAGTTCCGCAAACGGAAAGTTTACCGGTTCGCGGACTGGGTCGCGGCATCAAGGTGAGCTAACGGGAAGCTTCCCGGTTCGCGAACCGGGAGTGAAGAAAAAAAAATATTTTTAAAAAAAATTATTAATAAACATATAAAATATATTTTTGGATTTAAAGAAGAATACATTTTACAGCTACAGATATTAGCTTTTAAAAAACCAATGAAATTCACTGAAAAAACCATAGGTTATAGACCATATATAGTTAGGAATTTACATTTACAAAACCTTGAAAATTCAATGAAAAAACCATAGGTTATAGACCATATATAGTTAGGAATTAGCATTTAAAAAACCTTATTTTACTCACACAAAACCATTGAAATTCCATATATAGTTAGTTGTACTAACTATATATCGCGCACCCGCAATCCACTGCTGATCATGTCACATATTACATCATTCATGACATGGTCAGTGACATCACTGATGACATCACTGATGACATCTCAAATGACATCACTGATGACATCACTGATGACATCTCAAATGACATCACTGATGACATCACTGATGACATCTCAAATGACATCACTGATAACATCTCAAATGACATCACTGATGACATCTCATTTGACATTACTGATCACATCACTGATGACATTATTCATGTGATAATACAATTAACCTCTTCAGACTCTAATATAACTTTAGATACACTCAGTGTAAACAGACACTCACAGACTGTCACTCATCCATGGAGTTACTCACACACCTAGTCAGTCATGCAAAAATCAATCATACCTCCATTTTCTCAACTATACAGTTATACACACCTTACTTATTCAAACATATACTAAAACATATTTACTCTCTTATACAATCCCTGATACAAGTTCACAATGATCCATACAGGCACTCACACATTCACTGGCTCTTATGCACAGTTATTTATATATGTCAACTCTCACATGTACTGTGTTTCACATATGTACTTACTTTGACATGTAGCACTGAGATATCCATTCATTCACCAATACACTCATGCACACAGTCAACCGCCCATACAGCTGTTTCCACATGCACTTTTGAACCCATACATCTAGTGAATCAACTGCTCACACATCTATGCACAGAGTCATACACCTCCCAGCCACCCACACACACACTCAGTCGCCCATACAAATACTTGGGCAACCAATCAATAACCCATATAGTTACTCATATAGCTACTGCTCAACACATGCAGCAGTTTACAGAACAACAGACATAATGATGCACAAATTAAGACAGTTTAGTCACTAACCCATGCACTCAGTGAGACACATTTAATCACTCACTCATACAGTCAGTCATGCACCTACTAAATCCTTCATCCAGACACTTATACATCCACTCAAGACATATTTTAACTTTACAGAAAAATAGAGTCACTGGATGTTGTCATCAGTGATGTCATCAGTGATGTCATTTGAGATGTCATCAGTGATGTCATCAGTGATGTCATTTGAGATGTCATCAGTGATGTCATCAGTGATGTCACTGACCATGTCATGAATGATGTAATATGTGACATGAACAGCAGTGGATTGCGGGTGCGCGATATATAGTTAGTACAACTAACTATATATGGAATTTCAATGGTTTTGTGTGAGTAAAATAAGGTTTTTTAAATGCTAATTCCTAACTATATATGGTCTATAACCTATGGTTTTTTCATTGAATATACATATATATATACATATATATATATATATTCACTGAAAAAACCATAGGTTATAGACCATATATAGTTAGGAATTAGCATTTACAAAACCTTGAAAATTCACTGAAAAAACCATAGGTTATAGACCATATATAGTTAGGAATTAGCATTTAGAAAACCTTATTTTACTCACACAAAACCATTGAAATTCCATATATAGTTAGTTGCACTAACTATATATCGCGCACCCGCAATCCACTGCTGATGATGTCACATATTACATCATTCATGACATGGTCAGTGACATCACTGATGACATCACTGATGACATCTCAAATGACATCACTGATGACATCACTGATAACAACATCCAGTGATTTTTTGTTTCTATAAAGTTTAAATATGTCTTACATATTGAAGAATGAGTGGATGTGTAAGTGTCTGGACGAAGGATTTAGTAGGTGCATGACTGACTGTATGAGTGAGTGATTAAATGTGTCTCACTGACTGCATGGGTTAGTGACTAAACTGTCTTAATTTGTGCATCATTATGTCTGTTGTTCTGTAAACTGCTGCATGTGTTGATCAGTAGCTATATGAGTAACTATATGGGTTATTGATTGATTGCCCAAGTATTTATATGGGAGACTGAGTGTGTGTGTGGCTAGCTGGGAGGTGTGTGACTCTGTGCAGATCAATCTGTACTTGTATCAATGATTGTATAAGAAGGTAAGTATGTGTTAGTATATGTTTGAAAATGTAAGGTGCTCTATGTTTAACTGTATAGACAAGAAAATGGAAGTGTCATTGATTCTTTACAGGACTGACTAGGTGTGTGAGTAACTCCATGGATGAGTGGCAGACTGTGAGTGTCTGTATAGGTGTATGAGTGCATATGATAGTGTTGTAAAGATGAGTGATTGTATGTATGAATGATTGTATGGGTGAATGAGTGAAGGTGTGTGTAGACGTAGCAATCAGTGAGTGCGTATGTAGTAACTAGTATTGGTGTGTCAATGGTTTCAAAAATTATACTCTCTTTTTAACACTGGGTGAAACAGAGGTTATATTAAAATGTGAGGAGATGCATTGTATTGTCACATGAATGATATCATCAGTGATGTGGTCATTGATGTCAAATGAGATGTCATCAGTGATGTCATCAGTGATGTCATTTGAGATGTCATCAGTGATGTCATCAGTGATGTCACTGACCATGTCATGAATGATGTAATATGTGACATCATCAGCAGTGGATTGCGGGTGCGCGATATATAGTTAGTGCAACTAACTATATATGGAATTTCAATGGTTTTGTGTGAGTAAAATAAGGTTTTCTAAATGCTAATTCCTAACTATATATGGTCTATAACCTATGGTTTTTTCAGTGAATTTTCAAGGTTTTGTAAATGCTAATTCCTAACTATATATGGTCTATAACCTATGGTTTTTTCAGTGAATTTCATTGGTTTTTTAAAAGCTAATATCTATAGCTGTAAAATGTATTCTTCTTTAAATCCAAAAATATATTTTATATGTTTATTAATAATTTTTTTTTAATATTTTTTTTGTTTCGCTCCCGGTCCGCGAACCGGGAAGCTTCCCGTTAGCTCAATTCGATTCCGCGATCCGGTCCGCGAACCGGTAACAAATCAACATAGTTACGGTATCGCGTTGCCGCGTAATGCGTCTTATGACGTACGGCGTTAGCGCACCCGGAAGTGCCCCGGGGCGCGGACCGAGGCGCGAAACGCAACTCCCCGGAAGCGATCCGCGGCGCGAAAGCGCGACGTATCGCGTTGCCGCGAAATGCGTCTTGTGACGTACTGCGTTAGCGCACCCGGAAGTGTCCCCGGGCGCGGACCGAGGCGCGAAGCGCAGCGAACCGGAAGCTAACCGGGGAGCGTTCCGCAGCGCGTAACATGAAAGTTAGAGTCATGTGACTTGTTAATAAAGCTTTTCATTGGTTCATTTCACTTTTAGTTTCATAATTATGGAAGGCTAGGTCAGGTGACCTAAAAATAACACTTTTCATTGGTTGAGAAGTATTGTTTTTTCCAAATGATGAAAACCCCTCCTTCTTTCCTCACTCTGACTTTCATCATTGTGAGAGGAAGACCTTTATTAATACTTGAGAAATGACTTCAGTACTTGCTTCAGCTGGTGCACCCCCACCACCACCTCCACCTCCTCATGGGAAGAGAGGACCACCTCCCCAGGTGATCACCAACACAGAGGAGGAAGAGGAAGACCTAGAGGAAGAGGAGAGAGAAGAACCACAGTTCTTGGAAGAGGTGCCCCGGGTTTCCCATAGGAAAGCCAGTTTCATCTGGCAGTTTTATTCAATCCCTCCAGGGCAAAAGAAAGTGAATGCGAGGTATGTGACCTGCCTCATCTGCAAAGAGAAATTATCAAGAGGGACTGATAAAAAGTATAGCTATGGGAACTATACCATGCATCGGCACATGACCAGGAAGCATCCACTTAATTACAGCCGGGCGGAAATACGGGATATGGAACAAAACCCAACAGCAACTCCTGTGGCCAGGTCAACATCGTCAATATCATTGACACCAGCAGAGGCACGGGAAACTGTGCCAAACATCCAAGAGAATTTTGGGCACATGAAACATACTTGTATGCACTGTGGTGCGTTGATATCATGTGGTAACATGAGTATTAATGCCATCAACCTGGCTTATGACAATCATAATTGCCCTAACCGCCCCCAGTAATTTTTTTTTGCTCCTGTTGAGCCCTTTTCAACGCCTGTTTTTTGTTGTTCCCCCCCCCCAAAAAAACCCAAAAAAAATATAAAATCGTTCAAAAAATACAAAAAAAAACAAAAAATGTTCAAAAAATACAAAAAAAATATAAAACAACAAAAATATAAAAAAAAAAGTTCTTTTCAGAACTACCTTCCCTTTCCAAAAAAATTGCTAGAATGTTTAGCACTCTGGCAAGCTCTATTTCTTTTGGTTCGCTTCCGGTTTAGCTTCCCGGTACGCGTACCGGGAGCTAACCAAAAAAAAAACTTTTTAAAAAAAAAGAGTAAGTATAAGGAAAGTAAACAGAGAGTGATGTTTCAAGAAAGACAGCTATAGGGAGTAAAGAAGAGATACTATTTAATAGATCTATTTACCAAAGAACAGACAGAAGATGGTATAATTGTGAAAAACAAAATAGATAACGAATTGAAAGAAAAACAAGCATTGGCATAGCCAATAGGTATCGACTTTTGGACCTTCTAAGTCTTTAGTTATGCAGCATAATATCCTTGGTGCAGCAACATCAACTGTTGCATGGCTAAACACGTATAAGGTCCCAAAGGCAAGACCTATTGTCTATGCCAATGCTTGTTTCTTAAGTAGAATTGCAATACGTATGGCTCTTCCATGTAAAAAAATCTTATCTTGTGCTCTAAAGATTGCTAAAGTCTCGACAGAGAACAGGCTAGATTGTAAGTAGGGTAAATTGCGCTTGGTGATCTGTTTGAGGGAGCGTCTGCTTTGCCTGGTGTCTTTGGAGAGCAATTTTGATTGTTATACTGGACAATATAGCCCTAATGTAAATAACATAGGGGCATATTATCAACATAGGCAATAAAAGTTTTGCAGCTTTTATAGGCAGAAATGTGTCGCTAAAGCTGCTTTTGCGGCAGAAAACTGCCGCTAAAGCCGCTTTTGCACCAGTTTTCTGCCAATAAAAAGAGCAATAATTTTATTGGCTGCATTCATAATATGACCCTTAGTGTGCTTCAACTACACAGAGAAAGCATTATGAACAAATAGTGATACAGTGATCAGTCTAAGACACTAAGAGTAATAGAGACGGAGTGAGTGAACAAGAGTGAGGAACTATGAGAAGAGAGGGACTGAGAAAAAAAGTGGAAGGAGTTGAGTAAGTAGGTAATAGAGAAAGGAATGAGGGAAGTAGCAAAGGCAGGAAACTGAGGATTAAAGAAATGAAGCAGTGGAACTAATAGTAGTTCAATGTGATAGAAATGTAACGAAAAGAGTACAAAATACTTACCTTATAATTGTCGTTAAATTCCTCACTTTTTATTTTTATACTTTCAATCTGTGAAAGAGAGAACAAACATTTGAAAAATATAAAAACATGTATTGAAAAATTACAAAAGACAAGGGCAAAGATTGAAGGACAAACAGTTTTTCAATAACTTTGACACTTACAGAAGCTACACAGTCCTAAAGATATACATTTTAAAGTAACACTATCTTGATGGAGATGAAGTGAGACCTATCTTAAAACATGGTGCATCTTTTGCATTGCTGTTGTCTCAGAAAAGTGTCGCAAGACACTAAAATTTAAAATAATTGCTTCAGGATGCCAATAAGATGTCTACTATCCAGAGTTTTGTTTCAGGTGAGGCCTACTCAGGGTTGCAGATGAAATTTCGAGTTGTTGAAGAGAATAGAAGACATAATACATGTGAAGGTCTACCAATGAAGTGAGTCATGTCCACTGCAATGTTCAACAAAGTCCAAACCTCCTATGTTTCCCTGGACAGACCTAAACTTGATCTGCACAATGTGATTCGTAATGATAGGAAACACAGGTGATGTAATTGAAATACATGCAATTTATTTTGCTCATTTCACAATCACATCACTTCTGTTTCCTTTGCTTAGGTATCTCATTGTGCAGATGTAGTCTAGCATATCAAAGAATACGCAGAAGTGCAGCACTGCATGCAACAACTTTGACACTTACAGAAGCCTCACCTTCTCCATGCCTTCTACACAGTTCTACATATACATCATAAATGGAAACATTACAGAATTAATTATACATGTTAAATGGTTTATTTTTGCTGTTCTCAGAATGTATCAAAATTCACTAAAAACAGTGACTTGAAGGTATTCATCATGTAACAGCGGGGAAAAAAAAACACAATCAAAATGATTGTGTTTAAAAAACCCATACAAGATCAGAAATCAAAAATCAGAACTCCTTAAAGTTAACTTACTTTCCATGACGTCCAAGGATGTCCTATGAATAGCTTATACTCTTTTGTGCTGTTATTACTTTCAGCCCACCAGTTTCTGAAAGAAAATCTCCATCGTTTTTAAAAACATGTTACATACAATAAATGACTTCTTGCTCTCTACCACAAGATTCCACAAGGCCAAATTTTGTCAGAGCCATGTATAACTCTTGGATTTCTTGTTAGCCAATCCCATCATTTGGTATTCCCGCAACTTTCAGAATTAAAATGTTGAAGATCATTTTCACAATCCTGGAATAGTAATATCTTCCCCTTCTTGCTCAGTCATGTTCTACATTTCGTATGACACTGATACTGCTTAATATGAAGCAGACTTACACTACCTCTATGAGTACTACAATTATTTAATTCTCTACATCACTTTTAATCACAAAGTAATGTAAAACAGTATACAGCATTGCAGACTTACATTCCCTCTACTCCATGTTTTGATTGGCTGCTTTAATTAGCTTATGAAAAGAAACAGTTTTTCTGAACTCATTTAAACTGCACATACATGTCCATGATGTCCAATCCTATGATTAGAAGTTATGTCTCTGAACTACACTTATCCTCAAGGCCAAATTGTGTAGGAGCCATTAGAACTTCTTGAAATTCCACAGATCATATCCCGAGAATATTTTCCTAAAATTTTGGTTTTAAAAACACCAGGTAAGAGTTTTTAAGGTCATACGGCAATTTTTTTTTGAAAATTACAACAGAATCATTACAGAATGACCAGCCATTTCTAGACTTTAAATAAGCTGTGTAATGTCCTGATGATATTGAAGGGCCGTCATGATATATAATTGCTGTAGTTACAAAAGTCCTTCCTGATATTGACAACTGCGAAGCTACAAAATTTTTTATTAAAGTTGTCAATTTTGTTCCATCAGGCCTACATCGTTGGAACATTAAAATGATGTACTGGCCATATGTTCGTATAAATAATGTGGACATCATTTCAGATTTACATTGGCTACACTCCATGTTGTGATTAGCTCCTTTTACTAGCTTATTAAAGGAGACTGATTTACTGTCTGGCAAAGTTAAATATACAAATCTTTCTGAGTCTACACTAGTAGTACTTGATACCATACAGTTCTCGCAGTCATGCTGCCATTGATAAGAAAGCCCAAACAGCTGATCTACATCTACACCTTCAGCATGTAATACATGAAGCATATACATTAAAAACTCCTGACAATCTTGCTGAATATTTTGAGAGAATTGTGTTTGGCCTGAACATCTATCTAACAGATTTCTAATTTCAGACACACTTTCTATGTTTCTTCTATCAGTGGTACATTTCTCTAACACAGAATTTAACAAACTGCAAAATCTTTGATCAGAATTGACCACAATCTCTTCTTTTACATTTTTTAGAGAAAACAAAACATTAATTACTACATTAGCATAGCAGTTGACACCAGAACTGTTTTCAAACTGAAAACCAACAACATCTTCAACAGAATCCTCTTTGTTTCTGCTTGTAATTTTAGGTTCATTCACTTTTTGTCTTTTTGCTACAACCTCTCCAGTATTGTTCTCATTTCTTCGTTTCCGGCCTACCAGACGTTTCTCAAACAAAGGAAACTGAGGCAAATGTGGCGCATACTCTCTTCTTAACCTATTGTATTCCTTAACACAATCTAGATCTGCACAAATGTTTCTGACATCACAGTCAATCAAGTACAATCCCGATAAAGTTCTAACTCGTGACAATGCCACATATGCCATACCCTCCTTGAACACAGAACTGCCAATATTCACCAATGCAGTGTCTACACTTAAACCTTGCGATTTATGAATTGTCACCGCATATGCCAAGCAAACAGGGAACTGCTTACGGCGAACATATAAGTCTTTTACAAGCAAAAATCTAGCAGAACAACGAGCAATTAGCTGTACTTCCTCAATGCCATCAAATTTAATTTTTAAAAATTCAATTCCATCTCTATTTCTGTATTTCACAAAATCAACAACATTACCCATTGATCCATTTACCAGACCTCTTTCAACATGTAAATTCCTTCTTAAAATTATACGGCAGTTCAAGCACACATTCAGAGTCTTTTCAAAACCTGCAGTTTTAGATATACTCTTCTCTAATGAATCCAATTTTGTTTTCAGATTCTCAGACAAAATAATTGTTGATCCCATATGCTCTACTCTATCAATAGCTTCCACTTTCACAATCTCTTGCTTTTCTAAATGCAACATTTTGTTGTTAAATTTTGCACATTCTGCAAGAGTTGGCATCAAACATATTCCAGATTTCTTATCAGTAATTTTCTGAAAAATATTCTCAGGCACAACATCTTGTTCTGGATATAAATTTGTCAGTAATCGTGCATGTAAAGCTTCTTTCCCATGCTCGGTCACTTTTCCAATTCTAACATCTTGTAGAATAGTCTTGTAAACTTCATCCTTTGCCTGACGCATATTTTCATGCAGTTCAGCATAATTGAAGTTTAACCATATATTGACGTTGCCAATGCTGCCTAGGCACTTCCTGGTATCTTCATGCGTGAGCATTTTGAACACAGGTTGCCCTTTCACTGGTGTCAGCTGCAGAAGATCTCCAAAAACAATGATGTGTTTGCCACCGAATAACACATCATACTCTGTTTTGAGAACTTCTTGCATCCTCAAATGCACAAAGGCAAGCATGACATTGGAAACCATGCTTACTTCGTCAATGATAAGAAGTTTCATTTTCCTCAAGATTCTTGAAACTTCAAAACAAGCATCTCCAGATAGCTTGTGATATTCTAATTTGTTGTCATGCTCCACTGGCAGCATCAGTAAACGATGTAAAGTAATCCCTTTAATATTATGTGCTGCCAGTCCAGTTGGAGCAGTGACAACACAAGACAGTGATGACTCTGTCCTTTCCTGCAAATAGCATGAAATTGCTTTAATGAGGAAACTTTTTCCAGTTCCCGCTTCTCCACTAACGTACAGTCGGACAGGCTTCAACGACGTACATGAGCACTCTTTCTTATCATGACTTAATCCATGATCAATTTGCATGGTAACTTCGTCATATATTTTCCTCTGCTCAACGTTGAGTTGCCTTTCCAACTCTTCTAAGTTAACCGCATCCTCTTGAGCATGTGCCATGGCTCTTTCCACCTCATTCATAGCAGTGGCAGCTTCATTTTCAATAAGAGGTCCTCCTAGTGGATCCTGACTCAATGAAGCAGAACTCTGACTGTCCTGAGAACTGTCTCTGGCAATCTCGGCTGCAATCGTTGCTTCCTGCTCAATTTCCGCATTCAACATTTCTACATATTTGGGAAAAGCAGGACATTCTATGGTCTCCTTGGCGGCATTGAAAGAGTCTTCGTAACAGAGGAAATCTCCAAGCAGTTCCTCTTCTGCACGCCAAGGCTTGAAAAGTTGCAAAAGTGCTAAATAGAAAAACTCCTTTTTTTCAGGAGATTCGCCACTCAATTTTCGATGGTTTATCAAGTGGCATTTTCTTTGCTTGACCAGACATCCCTCACTTCCTATTACAGCATACACTCCTTTCTCAGTATCTTCTTTGATGTTCCTCTTGAACATGTAATTTTGCAGAACCTCATACAGACAAACATTCTCTAGGTGACTGCTTCGATTTGGATAATATGTATCCAACATGTTTGTCTTCAAAATGTCGGTACTGTTTGGCTCCTTTTCCGCCAAATACTCAATTTCCCGCACAGGTTTGAGAACTCGATTACGCGTTGCAGCAAGACCAAGACTCGCCCAAACGATACTCCTGGACTTGGCATAGAGACTTGCTGAAGACAACCGGTCAGAACATTCGTACGCTCCGATTTCTCGATGCGACAACATCTTCAGACTGAAACTGTACAACTTCTTGCTGAGGCTCTTTTCATGGGAAATGTCCTCCCACATATCCTTCAATTCTGTCTTCTCTTTTTTGGTGATATACGACGTCACATACCGAGCCACAGCCATACAGTTATCAGCCACAAACTGTATATCCATGTTAGCATTCCACATGGACAAAATCACCGGGTTGTAGTCGTTGATATACTTGGACTCTTCGTTCCTCTTCAAATTGTAAGTGTTTTTAGGTGATTTCTTCATCACATTATGTCGCAGCGAAGACATCAAACTGTTTACTCTTCCTTTAGAAATCACCGGTCGTGGGAAGCCGAAACGACATTTGGTGTAGAACTTGTCTTTGTTTCGGAATTTACGACGGCAGTACTTTCCACATCGATGGCTTTGGAAACGCAGAACTTTTTCTCTTAGGCTTTTCTTCTCCTTTGCGTTTGGAACAGCACACGTAGAATACTGTTGGATGAAACTCATCACTGAGTCTTCTGGATCCGTTCCAAATTTAGGTGCATCCTTGATCCACAGCAACATATGTATATGAGGAGCTCCTCTTGCTTGGTACTCCTTTCTCCAGAAGAAATCCAACACCTCTCCAAGAGGTGGATTCTTCTTATTCATGATGAAAGACATCATAGCTTCAAATCTATGATTGAAGTACCTACATACATTGACTGGATCCAAAGAGCACAGTTCTCCGGGTGTCTTGAATTCGATGTTTTCTACGTTAGCATTTGCCTCTCGTAGAAATTGAAGTAAGTCTTCCCAGCCATACTCGGCACAACTCAGAGTGAGGAACCATGTGGGAGTACCTAAGTTCCTCAGCATACATTTTAAATCACCATGACGACGGTACCAGTACTCATTAGTACCACGCTGACACGCCATGAGATTAATCAGGTGAGATTCCAAAATACTATCTTGGACATTCACTTTATCCATAAAATCACTTGCTGAGATGTTTTGCATGTGTATACCACTTTTCAAGATGTGGTTCACTGCATATGACAGTCCAGACAGATCACTTTCAAACAGGAGATGAAACAAATAAGGAATGCATTGTCGAAACCTAGCATCTCCTGCATACAATCGCAAAGTCCGGTATTCAGAAGCAGGAATTTGATGAGGTCGCTCATCATATCTTCCTCCCTGACCTGTTGGAAAAAGCTGTGGGAAACACCGAGCTTCCAAACTTTCCTCCCAAACACTAATGGGACTCCCTTTGGCTTGTTTCATTTGAAACAACTCAATAGCATTCCCCATGACTTCCTTTGAATGCAAAGGATGAACACTATAATGTTCATATATTTCCTCACTAGTAGAGGGTTCTACTTTCTCAATTTGACCAGCACACAAATCGCTATCCTCTTCCTCACTTACTTCCTCTTCTGCAACATATACATTCTTATAGTATTTATTATTTTTTTTCAAATACAATGTTGCCTTTTTAACTTTCCTAACATCTACTAAATCTTGCCATATTTTCTTATTCTTTGTCGGAACCCCATTAACTAAGATAACCAGAGGTTCCTCTTCCACTTTTTCTACTCCAATTGTGTTAATGTTTTTCTTCAAATCTAGAGGCAAATAAACAACTCTTCCCTTTAATCCTCTCTGTAAATCTGATGGAGGCAATTTCCCTGTCTTTGGCTCCATTCTTACAATAGCCTGAAAGGGATGGATACTTTGAATCAAAATAGATTCATAAGTATTTAAATCCTTCAATTCAGAAGGAATCTCAACCAATTCCAGATTATTATGAACTGCTCTAGCAGGCATCTGGTTTTGTTTTAATTTGTTACAACAATAAGTACACACACGTTGATCCAATCCCAAATCAAAACAATTTTCTACCATCAAGTATGTTGCAAAATCCTTCCATTCACTATTATTTTCCCTTTCACTTTTTGCATATAAATCCACTAACTTAGTCTGATTCTTATAATAAGTGCGTCTACAACACACACAAGTGAAATTAGGCCTCTCACTTGATTTCATGTCAAACGTCGCAATTTCCCTCTGGAAATTATCTGTACTGGAAACCTGTACACTATCTTCCAAATGACCCTCTACTTCTTGCTCAATTTCAACATTCTCCTCTTTACTTCCAAAGTAACAAAACTCAATTTCTTCACATATATTCTTCACATCTATTTCAGAACCATGCAAAAGAGCAGCGCATAATTGTTTCAGCATAATTGCTGGACTCTTAGCATAATACAACAGTCTAACTAACTTCCTCACTTTGTTATGATGCACTGCTAGCATCCTGAAATGATGAAAAACACTCTGGCATACTCTCCTGGAAAGACAAGCCAGTGAATGACCATGCAAACCTGTCACTTCTCTCACTCTGCAAGGATCTAATTCTTGCAACAACCTTATTTTCTGCTTCAAACTTTTCTTGTTAAATGTCCGTACAAAATCACAAAGCAAATTGATGGAATCCTGTCGCACACTGCAAATACTACTACACTTCCAGGTGTACACAGGACCCTTAGCACGTCTTCCTAAAACCTCATTACCTAACAACTCTTCTGCCTCTGTTGTCACAAGTTTTTCTTTTTCAACTGGACAACCATCTTTCACTTCATAAGCACGACCACTGATGTCAACTGCATGCACCAAATCATTATCCTGGAAATAACTCTCTTCATTAAAAAATGCCTCACAGCTTGAACTATGTATCCATTCTCCAGAAAAAACTTCACAAAAATTACTACGATTAACTATTCTCTTCCATCTACTATTTCTTTTGAAATCAAAAATTGCCTTGTTTAGCTTCCTAATTCTATTGATTATCAAAATAAATAACTTACGTTTAATTTCAAAAGCCTGATCAATAACTTTCTCAACTTTTTTTTTTCTCCTATAAAAAACTAATTTCTGTTGACCTTTCTTAATATTTTTTAACAAATTGCCAATTATCCTGTTACGGAACATTCGTTTACGAATCTCCGTAAACTGTTGTTTCCTTCTACTATCATGCACAGATTTATCTCTTGCTCTAGCAGTAACATTTTCATTTGTCCTTTTCTTTCCATTTGATTTACTTGTCATTTTATGGATTGAAACATTTTCTGTACTAATATTTTTTTTATTACAAATATTTCTTATGAAATATTTAGAGCTCTTACCCGGTGCTTTCTTCATGGCTTGAGAAATCTTTTTGTTAGAGGACTGCTGCATTTTTTTTTTCTCCTGCTGTCTTTGACGTTTTGCAGCCTTCATCTCTCTTATTTTTGTAGGCATCTTGAAATGATCTGCAGTTGAATCTGAGGAAAAAGATACTAAAAAATGTTATTAAACATTATTATCAAACAGTAAATCATTAATAGTGATCAAAAATATAACACACTACTTGACATTTTATTTTGAAGATTTTTTAGTCATTGCCATTTTTACAATACAGAAATACCAGAAAAGAAATGACATTTATATTTATGTTACCTATGCTATTTTATATGTGAATCTGATCTAATTTTATGAGCATATTTTAATATTTTATTGAAAACACTACACATAACCTGTTTTTGAAGGTGTTTTTATTTTTAAATTAAACGGTTTACCTTTTTACTTTTTATTGATTATAAATTTTAAAAATAAATGTTTATAATTCCAAAGGCTGAAGCAAGTCAGCTTCCCATCCGATATCATATAATTCAGACAAATCTGCATCCTCATCACGCTCTTCTTCATCCTCAGGATTTAAATCATCCAATGGATCAACATCCACTGATGTTTCAATTACAAGTTCAATGATGAGGTCAAAATCAACTGATTGCAGATTGTCGCTCATGTTGAGGTTGTCTTTATCTTTAAAGAAAGATAACAACAATGAGATGTTGCAGAGTAAGAGACAAATCTCACAGATTATAATAGTAAAATTATTTAACAAGAGTAACATTTTGCAGCTATTATTTAACCATGTCCAGCGATGCTGAGCAGGTGAAGCCTATGTCTAATTTTTCACTGAACAGGACTCATCTATTCTTAACCTTGGATAAGCCTCAACGACTCTGTGTTCCCTGCACATACTCAAATGTTAAAGTGCAGATTTATATTAAATGGCAGATCCCCAGGCATGCACCAGTTAATGTGCACCACTGTTTTACCACCCATGGTGTGCCGCATTTACAATCAGATAGGAGAAAGCTGCTTCAAAACCCTGCGCCTGCTTGAAGCTTGCATAGGTCTTGACGCAGCATTGTATAGATGGGGCACCCCTGAGCCTTGCTGGAGCTGCATCGCACTTACGATACAACTCCAGCAATGCGCCACCTTTACAGCACAGATACGTCACGCATCTGTGCCATTTTTGCCCCATGCTGCGCCGCATTGTAAATACAGCACACCATGGGTGGCGGAACAGCGGCGCAAAATGACTGGCACATCCACTGCTGCATCGGTTTCATGTGGCACGTTTTTTTTACACCATGACACATCTGCCTAAATGCATCAATTTGTAATTTTCTCGCCTCATAGCAAATCTTTTGCACCGCCACTGCGTCACAAAAGTGACGCACAGTGGCGCAAAAGATGCATACACCTATCATAAATCTGTCCCTAGCATTTTAAATGATTAATTCAGGATGACGATAAGGTGTGGCCTATGCAGAGCTTTGTTTAAGGTGAGGCCTACTCAGGGTTGCAGATCAAAGTTACGCTTGATGAAGAATACAGAGGAGATAATACATGTAAAGGCCTACCAATGAAGTAAGTAATGTCCACTTTATTGCACCAGTCATCATAAATGTATCCCTAAGCTTCTTATCTTGTTACAGATGAACCACCATATGTACATGACATTTTAAGTAATTTCCACATGTGCAGTGTTTTCAAAATATAATTTGAAAATCGTTTTTGGGGAAAAGTAATGGTTTTCAAAATTATGACAATTACATAATGGTGTATGCTTCTCTATAAAGCATTTCAGTATCTCTAATGTCATTTTTCCCATATTACATTATAAGACCTTTCCCCATGAAGCACATTCCTTGTAAATATGCTCCCACCTGTGCATTGCAAATTTAGATTTTCACTGTTTCAGACACATAGCCATGTTGAAAGTGACCCAAAAAAATTGCAAACGTTTCCCCATGAAGCACATTCCTTGTAAATATGCTCCCACCTGTACATTGCAAATTTAGATTTTGACTGTTGCAGACACATAGCCATGTTGAAAGTGACCCAAAAAATTTGCAAACGTTTAAAAAAAAAAAACATTCATGTGTCTTAATGACATTTTAAGTCATTTCCCCATGGAGAATGTTTTCTAAGTGGCACAAAAGAGGTATACACCTATCATAAATCTATCCCTAGCATTATAAATGATTAAATCAGGATGACAATAATATGTGGCCTATCCAGAGGTTTGTTTAAGGTGAGGCCTACTCAGGATTGCAGATTAAAGTTACGCTTGATGAACAAAACAGAGGAGAACATTTTATTGTAAATGCCTACCAATGAAGTAAGTGATTTCTACTTCATTGCACCAGTCATCATAAATGTATCCATAACCTTACTTAAATTGTCCTTAAGACACATAAAAGCGTTTTTTGATTGGCTTTCCTGCATGGTAGGGTCACTTTTAACATGGCTATGTAACATAAACATTCAAAATCAAAATTTTCCATGTACAGGTGGGAGCATATTTACAAGCAATTTGCGCCACAAAGAAAGGTCTGACATTAAAATGGCAAAAATAACATCAGGGACAGTCAATTGCCTTATAAAAAACCATACACCATTATGTCCTTCTCATGCATTTAAAAACAATTCCTTTTTCCCAAAAACGATTTTCAAATCATAATTTCAAAAAACTGCACATGAGAAAATGACTTAAAATGTCATTGAAACACATTAAAGCATTTTTTGATTGGTTTTCCTGCATTGTTGATTCATTTTTATCATGGCTATGTAACACAAACATTGATAATTAAAATTTTCATGCACATGTAAGAGCATATTTACAAGCAATTTGCGCCACAGAGAAAGGTCTTACACTAAAATGAGAAAAATAACATCAGGAACAGTCAATTGCCTTATAAAGAACCATACACCATTATGTCCTTGTCATGATTTTATAAACAATTCCTTTTCCCCAAAAACGATTTTAAAATCATAATTTCTAAACACTGCACATCAGAAAATGACTTAAAATGTCATTAAAACACATGAAAGCGTTTTTTGATTGCCTTCCCAGCATGGTTTGGTCACTTTTAACATAGCTATTTAACACAAACATTCAAAATCTAAATTTTCCATGCACATGTGAGAGCATATTTACAAGCAATTTGCGCCACATAAATCATAATTTTCTCCTTAAAGCACACTATTCTCTATCTAAAGTAAAGAAATATTTTCTCACCTTAGCAAATACTTTGAGTTTGAAAACAGTCTCAGAAACACACCAATTTGTCTTCAGCAGAGCAAAAGGTATGCACTCCAGAGTCTGCAGCTATGAAAAGCACAGAAATGGTGTAATTCTTCACACATATTTCTCATGTCACCCAATCAAAACTCTTCCCTCACTTTTTTTCAAATGAAAACCCTTCCCCCTCTGCCCTTTCTGCCTATTTTCCATAGCAACCACCTCTTGGAGAAACTCTGGTGTTTGCAAATTCACACAACAATGTTGCAATTGAACTCTGAACTCTCAGTGCACCTGCATATCCAGTGCTTTCTTTCATTTAATGATTTTTTATTGACCACTCAAAATACATCTTTCAAAGAACACATCTCTACACCCTAACTTTCTGTTTTCATCAATCAAAATCCACCAATCACTGTTACTACTTCATGAACACAGAAACTCCACAGTTTTTTTCATTTCAAACTCACATTTTTTCAACTGCCATTTCATTGCCACACTTCATCTGACTGCAGGAGAACCTTCTCTCACCATGTTTTCTGTCTGGATTGTTGGTCATAGTTATATTCACTGGGCTCAAAGGTACGTTGAAAGCAGGAATTTACCTAACCTCAATTTACAAGATGTGGAAATTAAGTGGTTTGGCCACAGAGGATTAAAATGTCACCAATTGATACCATTGGTGAAAACCTTTATGCATTTGCCCAAACCTGACCTGTTAATTGTGCACTGTGGAGGTAATGACTTGGGCACTTTGACTGGTGTAGGTCTGGAAATGCTTTTAAAGGACACCTTTGAGCAATTAATGGCACTTTTTCCTCAGACTGCCTTGGTATATTCAAATATATGCCAAAGACAGAAATGGAGGTGGTCAAACCAATTTTGTCCACAAATTGAGAAGTCGAGGAAGCATGTAAACAAATCTGTTTCAGCTTACATGAGAGACCATGGAATGGGCTCCCTGTACAACAATAACTTGCGTTACTACATGCAAGATATCTACAGAGGAGATGGAGTTCACTTCTCAGATGAGGGCAACAGAGTTTTCACTCTGAATTTAAAAATGTGCATTGGTACCTACTTATAAGTACCAAAATGTACCATAAACCCAAAAGCTCTTCTCAGAGCTACCCTACATCTAATCACTCACAATTATTATTTTACTCTAACTTTTTTTACTAATTTTCAACAAAGTACGCTCCCTGGGGCGCTACCCGGTACGCGTACCGGGAGCTAACCTCGCGAAATTTTAAAAAAAAATGTTTTTTTTTCGCACATATGGGCCTCCTCAGCCACCCTCACAAAACCTAGGGGGTCAAGATAAGTCTACCATGCCCCCTTCGACCTATTCTGAACATTATTTGCCCTCCATCTTGTATCATAATTCGACCGAAACACAAAATGGTGGACTCCCGTTACGCTTAAGGTTCGCGTACCAGGGCGCTCACCGGTTCGCGTACCGGGTCGCTTCCTGGGAAGCGCACCATCAAAAAAGGTGGGAAAGTAGTTCACACAAAAGCCACTTGAGACAATTTCACCAAATATAGATTAGCTCATACTACATACCAATCCCTACCATTTTCACAAATTTGATTGGAATTCCATTTAGCCATTTAGCCTATAGAACTCACTAAATACCGTGAGGTAAATTACTTCACAAAACACATCTGAAGTGTTGGAATTGACAACCAATTAAAATGTTACTTTCATTTTCTACTTTTTTTACCTGACATTTAATTGGTTATGTACCCGAATATATATAAAGGAAGAGAAGGAAACACAGCCATTTTGACTACTACTTCCTGGTGTACATTTCTATTAGAATTTTCATTAATAACTTCAACTTCTTTTTAAAGGTAAGTTGTTATTTTTAAAACTGAAGTATATTGAGCACTTTAAGTTAATATGGCAAACTTTTTCTGTTAGTTATATACTATCCCTCTGTAGTACTTATAAATTTAGATACACTTTTTTATATTCCTACTTCCACTCTGATACTATACACTGCCCAAAGATAAATTCTCTGTTAAAAACTGCCTATCTAAAATTAATCCCAACTGTGCCCTACCTCTACTAATATATATTTTTTTATGCAAATTTCAGGAAAAATGGAAAGTGAACAAAACATTTCATTTGAAATTGTCCTTCCAGAGTCCAACACAGAAATCATTGATCCAAATGAGATTGAATTTATGGATGAATCTTGGGACCAAGAACTACTGCAATGTGTACAAGCAGTAGATAACCTCCTTGCAAATGAGGACATTTTACAACCTCAGAGACTACAATCTATATTCCATGATTATGAAATTTCTGACAATGAAATGTTAGAAAGTTTAATAAATTATGAAACACAATAAAAAAAACTTAAAAAAAAAAAAAAAAATAATCAACAAAACCAACAATCAATTAACATACAGCATTTGAAAAGTCTATCATTCATTTTTCATTGTGATACGCTCCCCAGAACGCTTCCCGGTTCGCGTACCGGGCGCTAACCACGAAAAAAAATAAAAAAAAAATTTTTTTTTTTTGCTTAGCGGGGCCCCTTTAAAGCCTCCACATCAAACCTAGGGGGTCAGGGAGGAGCTAGTATGCCCCCTTATGGTTATTTCCCCCTTTGTTTTGGCCTCCTCTTGTCTCTCAATCCTACCGAGAGACAAGATGGCGGCCGCTCCGGACTGTTTAGAATGTTGACAGACACCGGAGAGCCAATCAGCTTAGCTACGCGAAGTTCCGGTACGCTTAAGGTCCGCGGACCGGAGCGCTGCCCAGAGCGCGCTTACAGATATATATCTTTTTTTAAACGTTAATTTCTCAAAATCCACTGGAGCACATATATTGAGACCTACAAAAGGCACATCGGGCTACCAGTCCCTACAATTTTGCCAAGTTTCGTGCAAATCCATTCAGCCGTTCGGGCTAAAAGTGAGGCTAACCGCCCTATGGAAAACTCAATGTTAAAAACACGTTTTGGGACCCCCCTTTTTTCTCGGCCCCCCCTGGACGAACCCCCCCAAAATTTTCAGGGGCTGCTCAGAAACAAAATGTTCCATTTTCCTGAAAATTTCAGCCAATTCCGTCCACAAACGCCAAAGTTATTAGACATAGAATTTTCAAAAATCCCATAGGGAAAAAATCCTAACTATATATACCTACTGGCGACCGCCAGTAGGTAATATATATATATATATATATATATATATATATATATATATATATGTATATATATATATATATATATATATATATATATATATATATTACCTACTGGCGATCGCCAGTAGGTATATATAGTTAGGATTTTTTCTCTATGGGATTTTTGAAAATTCTATGTCAAATAACTTTGGCGTTTAAGGACGGAATTGGCTGAAATTTTCAGGAAAATGGAACATTTTGTTTCTGAGCAGCCCCTGGAAATTTGGGGGGGTTTCGTCAAGGGGGGGCAGAGAAAAAAGGGGGGTCCCAAAACGCGTTTTTCCCATGCAATTTTCCATAGGGTGGTTGGCCTCACTTTTAGCTCGAACGGCTGAATGGATTTCGACGAAACTTGGCAAAATTGTAGGGACTGGTAGCCCGATGTGTCTTTGCTAGGTCTCAATATATGTGTTCCAGTGGATTTTGAGAAATTAACGTTCAAAAAAATATATATATCTGTAAGCGCGCTCCGGGCAGCGCCCCGGTTCGCGTACCTGACGCGTAACGGAACTTTGCGAAGCGAAGCTGATTGGCTCTCCGGTGTCTGTCAACATTCTAAACAGTCCGGAGCGGCCGCCATCTTGTCTCTCGGTAGGATCGAGAGACAAGAGGAGGCCAAAACAAAGGGGTAAATGACCATAAGGGTGGGGAGCGCCCGGTACGCGCACCGGGAAGCGGTCCGGGGAGCGTATTATAAGAAAAAAGAATGATAGACTTTTTAAATATTGTATGTTTATTGATTGTTCGTTTTGTTGGTTTTTTTTTGTTTTTTTTTATTTAAGTAGCAATATGTAGGTACCAATGCAGAGTCAAACAATTAATATACACCGTCTCCTTTGTAGATATCTTGCATGTTGTTTCAGAAGTTATTGTGGAATATGGAATTCATACCATAGTGGGTCAGGAAAGCAGAAACAATATGGAGGCAGGAGATGATAAAGAGATGTTAAATACACATTGGAGATAATATAAAATGCACAGTATACTATAAGTTTGACTGTACATTATAATCAATTTGGTACTAGTTTATGAATTACATATAAAAATGATTAAAGACTCGAACAATTTTTGATTATTAAATATAAATTTATTTTATTTTTTCTGATTCTTTTTCAAAATTTAATAGAACGTCTAACATTTGACTGTCCGAAATGTCTTCTTTTTGACTGAACATAACTTCCAACATTTGACCGTCCTCATATTGAAGTAACAAATCCACAGATTCTACACATTGTAGAAGTTCATGGTCCCGTGATTCATCCATGAATTCCAAGTCAATGAGTTCAATGATTTCCTCATTGTTCATCTCTAGGACAATTTCAAAGGAAACGTTGTGTTCTCCTTCCATTTTTGTGCTGAAATTTGCATAAAAAATAAATATATCAGTAGAGATAGGGCACTGTTGGGTTTAAGTTCAGACAGGTACTTGTGAGTTTATAACAGAGAAGTTATCTATGGGCACTGTATGGTTTCAGGTGTGAAGTAGTACTATTTAAAAGTGCCTGTGAAAAAGCCTAAGTAAATTCATAATTATATCACAGAACCCTAAATCAATCCATAATTATAATAAACAAGCCTTTCTCAATGTCTAACTCTTACAGAGGGATAGTATATAACTATCTGAAAATGTTTTCAAATTTATAAAATAACATCTTACCTTTTAAAAACAAGTTTAAGTTGTCAGTGAAAATGCTCTTGCAATGTAGTTCAGGAAGTAGTAGTCAAAATGGCTGTGTTTCTCTCTCTTTCTTTATGTATATTCAGGTACATAACCAATCAAATGTCAGGTAAAAAAAGTAGAAAATGAGAGTAACATTTTAATTGGTTGTCAATTCCAACACTTCAGATGTTTTTTGTGAAGTAATTTACCTCAGGGTATTTAGAGAGGTCTACAGGCTAAATGGCTAAATGGAATTCCAACCAAATTTGTGAAAATGGTAGGGATTGGTATGTAGTATGAGCTAATCTATATTTGGTGAAAGTGTCTCCAGTGGTTTTTCTGTATATTACTTTCCCACCTTTTTTGAGCGAGCGCTTCCCGGTGCGCGCCCCGGTACGCGAACCGGCAGCGTTACGGGAGTCTTTCATTTTGTGTTTCGGTAGATTTGAGATACAAGATGGAGGGTAAATAATGTTGAGAATGGGTAGAAGGGGGCATGGTAGATGTATCCTGACCCCCTAGGTTTTCTGAGGGTGGCTGAGGAGGCCCATATGTGCGAAAAAAAAACATTTTTTTTCAAATTTTTGCACGGTTAGCGTCCCGTGCGCATCCCGGGAAGCGCTCCGGTGAGCGTACTTTGGTGAAAATTAGTGAAAAAAGTTAGAGTAAAATAATAATTGTCAGTGATCAGATGTAGGGTAGCTCTGAAAAGAGCTTTTGGGTCCTGTGGCTGATTTAGGTACCTACAAGTAGGTACCAATGCACAGTCTTAAATTCAGGATGAAAATTCTGTTCCCCTCATCTGAGAAGTGAACTCCACCTCTTCTGTAGATATCTTGCATGTAGTAACGCAAGTTATTGTTGTAGATGGAGCCCATTCCATGGTCTCTCATGTAAGCTGAAACAGACTTATTTACATGCTTCCTCGATTTCTCAATTTGTGGACAAAATTGGTTGGACCACCTCCATTTCTGTCTTTGGCATATATTTGAATATACCAAGGCAGTTTGAGGAAAAAGTGCCATCAATTGGTCAAAGGTGTCTTTTAAAAGCATTTCCAGACCTACCCCAGTCAAAGTGCCCAAGTCATTTCCTCCACAGTGCACAATTAACAGGTCAGGTTTTGGCAAATGCAAAAAGGTTTTCACCAATGGTATCAATTGGTGACATCTTAATCCTCTGTGGCCAATCCAGTTGATTTCCACATTTTGTAAATTGAGGTTGTGTAAATTTCTGTTATCAGCATACCTTTGAGCCCAGTGGATATAACTATGTCCCACAATCCAGACAGAAAACATGGTGAGAGGAGGTTCTGCTGCAGTCAGATGAAGTGTGGGAATGAAATGGCAGTTGGAACAGTAGGAGTATGTAATGAAAAAAACTGTGGAGTTTCTGTGGTAATTAATCAGTAGCAGTGATTGGTGGATTTTGATTGCTGAAAACAGAAAGTTAGTGTGCATGGATGAGTTCTTTGAAAGATGTAATTTGAATGGTCAAGAAAAAATCATTTTATGAAAGATTGCACTGGATTCGCAGGTGTACTGAGAGTTCAGAGTTCAATTGAAACATTGTTGTGTGAACTTGCAAACATGAGAGGTCTTTCAGGAGGTGGTTGCTCTGGAAAAAAGACAGAAAGGGCAGAAGGGGGAAGGGTGTTGATTGAAAAAAGTGAGGGAAGAGTTTTGATTGGGTGACATGAGAGATATGTGTGATGAATTACAGCATTTCTGTGCCATTGTTGGTTGCAGCCTCTGGTGTGCATACCTTTTGCTCTGCTGAAGACAAATTGGTGTGTGTCTGAGACTGTTTTGAAACTCAAAAAGTATTTGCTAAGGTGAGAAAAGATTCATTTAATTTAGATAGAGAATAGTATGCTTTAGGGAGAAAATTATGAAGAAAGTTGTGTATTTAAAATGTTGCTTTGTTTCATAGGTTGCTTGGGGCATATTTAAAAGGCCTTTGAGTCCCTTTGATGTTATTTTCCCCATTTTAATTTAAGTTATTTCCCTGTGGTGTAAGGTCCTTGTAAATACGCCCCCATGTGTGCTCGGCTAATTTAAGTACTGATAGGATGTGCTTCTACATAGGACCTGTGTTGTGTTTTCAAATTATGACCAGAAAATCGTTTTTTTTTAAAAAAAAACGCTTTTCACATTTATGAGAAGGTCATATTGGTGTCTGCTTCTTTAAATAAATATTGAACTGAGAAATATTAAACTGAGGCTTCTGTAAGTGTCAAAGGAGGTGAGTAATGTACATTGCTCTGTTGGATACAGTCCTCATCCTCTGCGTACTCTTGGATATGCTAGACTAAATCTGCTCAATGAGATAACTAAGCTGAGGAAACACAGGTTATGTGATTCTGAAATGAGGAAAATAAATTCCACATTTTTCAATTACATCACCTGTGTTTCCCAACATTATGAATCACATTGTGCAGTTGAGGTTTAGGCCTGTCCAGGGACACAGAAGAGGTCTGGCCTTTGTTCAAGAGTGAAGTGGACATGACTCACTTCATTGGTAGGCCTGCACATTGATTATCTCCTCTGTACTCTTCAACAAGCCTAAATTTCATCTGCAACCCTGAGTAGGCCTCACCTCAAACAAACCTATGGATACGCCACACCTTATCATCATCCTGAATCAATCATTTAAAATGTTAGGGGCAGATTTATGATGGCCGTGCGCCTCTTTTGTGCCGCTGTTGCGTCACTTTTGTGACGCAGCGGCGGTGCAAAAGATTTGCTATGTTGCGACATATTTACAACTTGATGCATCTAGGCAGATGTGTCATGCTGTAAAGTCCTGTGCCACATGAAACTGATGCAGCAGTGATGCAAAAGATGCACCATGTTGCAAGACAGGCCTCATTTCATCTCCAACAAGATACCGTCAGTTTAAACTGTAAACATTTAGAACTGTGTAGGGGGCATGGAGAAGCTGAATCTTCTGAAAAATGTCAAAATTGTTGAATACAGTGCTCAACTTCTGCGTACTCTTTCATATGCTAGACTCCATCTGCACAATGAGATACCTAAGCAAAGGAAACACAGGTGATGTGATTGTGAAATGAGGAAAAGAAATTCCACATTTTTCAATTACATCACCTGTGTTTCCTAACATTACGAATCACATTGTGCAGATGAGGTTTAGGCCTGTTCACGGACACAGAAGAGGTCTGACCTTTGTTGAAGAGTGCAGTGGACATGATTCACTTCATTGGTAGGCCTGCACATGTATTATCTCCTCTGTACTCTTCAACAAGCCTAAATTTCATCTGCAACCCTGAGGCGGCATCACCTCAAACAAACCTCTGGATAGGCCACACCTTATCGTCATCCTGAATCAATCATTTAAAATGTTAGGGACAGATTTATGATAGCCGTGTGCCTCTTTTGCGACACTGTGCGTCACTTTTGTGACGCAGCGGCGGTGCAAAAGATTTGCTATGTTGCGACATATTTACAACTTGATGCATCTAGGCAGATGTGTCATGCTGTAAAGTCCTGTGCCACATGAAACCGATGCAGCAGTGATGCAAAAGATGCACCATGTTGCAAGACAGGCCTCATTTCATCTCTAACAAGATACCGTCAGTTTAAACTGTAAACATTTAGGGCTGTGTAGGGGGCATGGAGAAGCTGAATCTTCTGTAAATGTCAAAATTGTTGTATACAGTGCTCAACTTCTGTGTACTCTTTGATATGCTAGACTCCATCTGCACAATGAGATACCTAAGCAAAGGAAACACAGGTGATGTGATTGTGAAATGAGGAAAATAAATTCCACATTTTTCAATTACATCGCCTGTGTTTACTAACTTTACGAATCACATTGTGCAGATGAGGTTTAGGCCTGTCCACGGACACAGAAGAGGTCTGGCCTTTGTTCAAGAGTGAAGTGGACATGACTCACTTCATTGGTAGGCCTGCACATGTATTATCTCCTCTGTACTCTTCAACAAGCCTAAATTTCATCTGCAACCCTGTGTAGGCCTCACCTCAAACAAAGCTCTGGATAGGCCACACCTTATCGTCATCCTGAATCAATCATTTGAAATGTTAGGGGCAGATTTATGATGGCCGTGTGCCTCTTTTGCGCCGCTGTTGCGTCACTTTTTTGATGCAGCAGTGAGGCAAAAGATGCACCATGTTGCAAGATAGACCTCACTTCATCTCCAACAAGATACCGTCAGTTTAAACTGTAAACATTTAGAACTGTGTAGGGGGCATGGAGAAGCTGTATCTTCTGTAAATGTCAATATTGTTGAATACAGTGCTCAACTTCTGCGTACTCTTTCATATGCTAGACTCCATCTGCACAATGAGATACCTAAGCAAAGGAAACACAGGTGATGTGATTGTGAAATGAGGAAAAGAAATTCCACATTTTTCAATTACATCACCTGTGTTTCCTAACATTACGAATCACATTGTGCAGATGAGGTTTAGGCCTGTTCACGGACACAGAAGAGGTCTGACCTTTGTTCGAGTGCAGTGGACATGATTCACTTCATTGGTAGGCCTGCACATGTATTATCTCCTCTGTACTCTTCAACAAGCCTAAATTTCATCTGCAACCCTGAGTAGGCCTCACCTCAAACAAACCTCTGGATAGGCCACACCTTATCGTCATCCTGGATCAATCATTTAAAATGTTAGGGACAGATTTATGATAGCCGTGTGCCTCTTTTGCGCCGCTGTGCGTCACTTTTGTGACGCAGCGGCGGTGCAAAAGATTTGCTATGTTGCGACATATTTACAACTTGATGCATCTAGGCAGATGTGTCATGCTGTAAAGTCCTGTGGCACATGAAACCGATGCAGCAGTGATGCAAAAACTGCACCATGTTGCAAGACAGGCCTCACTTCATCTCCAACAAGATACCGTCAGTTTAAACTGTAAACATTTAGAACTGTGTAGGGGGCATGGAGAAGCTGAATCTTCTGTAAATGTCAAAATTGTTGAATACAGTGCTCAACTTCTGCGTAGTCTTTGATATGTTAGTTTCCATCTGCACAATGAGATACCTAAGCAAAGGAAACACAGGTTATGTGATTCTGAAATGAGGAAAATAAATTCAACATTTTTCAATTACATCACCTGTGTTTCCTAACATTATGAATCACATTGTGCAGTTGAGGTTTAGATCTGTCCAGGGACACAGAAGAGGTCTGGCCTTTGTTCAAGAGTGAAGTGGACATGACTCACTTCATTGGTAGGCCTGCACATGTATTATCTCCTCTGTACTCTTCAACAAGCCTAAATTTCATCTGCAACCCTGAGTAGGCCTCACCTCAAACAAACCTCTGGATAGGCCACACCTTATCGTCATCCTGAATCAATCATTTAAAATGTTAGGGGCAGATTTATGATGGCCGTGTGCCTCTTTTGCGCCGCTGTTGCGTCACTTTTGTGATGCAGCAGTGATGCAAAAGATGCACCATGTTGCAAGATAGGCCTCACTTCATCTCCAATAAGATACCGTCAGTTTAAACTGTAAACATTTAGAACTGTGTAGGGGGCATGGAGAAGCTGAATCTTCTGTAAATGTCAAAATTGTTGAATACACTGCTCAACTTCTGCGTACTCTTTCATATGCTAGACTCCATCTGCACAATGAGATACCTAAGCAAAGGAAACACAGGTGATGTGATTGTGAAATGAGGAAAAGAAATTCCACATTTTTAAATTACATCACCTGTGTTTCCTAACATTACGAATCACATTGTGCAGATGAGGTTTAGGCCTGTTCACGGACACAGAAGAGGTCTGACCTTTGTTCAAGAGTGCAGTGGACATGATTCACTTCATTGGTAGGCATGCACATGTATTATCTCCTCTGTACTCTTCAACAAGCCTAAATTTCATCTGCAACCCTGAGGCGGCCTCACCTCAAACAAACCTCTGGATAGGCCACACCTTATCGTCATCCTGAATCAATCATTTAAAATGTTAGGGACAGATTTATGATAGCCGTGTGCCTCTTTTGCACAACTGTGCGTCACTTTTGTGACGCAGCGGCGGTGCAAAAGATTTGCTATGTTGCGACATATTTACAACTTGATGCATCTAGGCAGATGTGTCATGCTGTAAAGTCCTGTGCCACATGAAAACGATGCAGCAGTGATGCAAAAGATGCACCATGTTGCAAGACAGGCCTCACTTCATCTCCAACAAGATACCGTCAGTTTAAACTGTAAACATTTAGGACTGTGTAGGGGGCATGGAGAAGCTGAATCTTCTGTAAATGTCAAAATTGTTGTATACAGTGCTCAACTTCTGTGTATTCTTTGATATGCTAGACTCCATCTGCACAATGAGATACCTAAGCAAAGGAAACACAGGTGATGTGATTGTGAAATGAGGAAAAGAAATTCCACATTTTTCAATTACATCACCTGTGTTTCCTAACTTTACGAATCACATTGTGCAGATGAGGTTTAGGCCTGTCCACGGACACAGAAGAGGTCTGGCCTTTGTTCAAGAGTGAAGTGGACATGACTCACTTCATTGGTAGGCCTGCACATGTATTATCTCCTCTGTACTCTTCAACAAGCCTAAATTGTATCTGCAACCCTGAGTAGGCCTCACCTCAAACAAACCTCTGGATAGGCCACACCTTATCGTCATCCTGAATCAATCATTTAAAATGTTAGGGACAGATTTATGATAGCTGTGTGCCTCTTTTGCGCCGCTGTGCGTCACTTTTGTGACGCAGCGGCGGTGCAAAAGATTTGCTATGTTGCGACATATTTACAACTTGATGCAACTAGGCAGATGTGTCATGCTGTAAAGTCCTGTGCCACATGAAACCTGCGTCAGATTTCATGTGAGCGTTTTGTTGTAGGGTGGCCAGTCATTTGCATGAAAGCCCTGTAAAACTAACACAGTAAAATTAAGAAGATTTCACTGTGTCACATTTATGGCATTGCTGAATCAAATCCTTACGCCTGTTTGAAACAGGCATAAGGAGTGATGCACCATGCAATGTGTGGCTTGCCCCTGTGCATTGCAGTAGACATGTCACGCTTACGACGTGATTCGTGCAATGCGCCGTTTTTGTGGAACAGATGCGTGACGCATCTGTGTTGTTTTTGCTCAATGGTGCTCTTCATTGTAAATGCGGCACATCATGGGTGGCAGAGCAGTGGCGCACGTTAACTGGTGCATCCCTGGGGATGCGCCAGTTAACATAAATCTGCTCCTTTAAATTTAAGTATTAGCAGGGGACACAGTGTTGGTGAGGCTTATCCAAGGTTAAGAAGAGATGAGTCCTGTTCACTGAAAAATTGGACATAGGCCTCACCTCCTCAGAATCGCTGGACATGGTTAAATAATATCTGCAAAATGTTACTCTTGTTAAACAATTTTACAATTATAGTCTCTGAGATTTGTCTCTTACTCTGCAACATCTCATTGTTGTTCTCTTTCTTTAAAGATAACGACAACATCAAGCATGGGTGATAATGAGCAATCTGTTGATCTCGATATTATCATTGAAATTGTGATTGAAACATCAGTGGAAGTAGATCCCTTGGATGATTTAAATCCTGAGGATGATGAAGAACATGATGAGGATGCCGATTTGTCAGAATTGTATAACATAGGGTGGGAAGCTGACCTGCTCGAGCCTATGGAACTATAAACATTTATTTTTAAAAGTTACTGGAAATAAATATTAAACATGTTAACTGTTTCATTTAAAATTAAACACATCTTCAAAAACAGCTTGTGTGAAGTATAAAATAGGGAAATATGCTGATAAAAATTAGTTCAGATTCACATATAAAAGAGCAAAAGTCAAATGTAGAAGCATTCTATTTCTTTGCTACTATTTGTGAGTACTAAATTTGCCAATGCACTAAAAATTATTGTATGTAAAATTGACAAGTAGTGTGTTAATTTTTTGACGACTGTTATTGATTTACTGTTTGGTAATAGTGGTTAATAACATTTTTTATTATATTTTACCACAGATTCAACTGCAGATCATTTCAAAACTACAATATGCCATCTAAAGAAAGAACCCGAAAGGCTACAAAACGTCAAAGACAGCAGATTACTAAATGCTTGCAGCAGTCCTCTACAATAAAAACTCGTCAAGTCACCAAGAAAGCTCCGGGTAAGACAACAAAATCATTCCTAAGAAACATTTGTAGAAAAAAAAGTAGTACTACAGAACATGTTTTAGTCCAGAAAAGAGAGCCAATTTAAACGGAAAGGAAAGGCCAATCAAAAATGTTACTGGTAGAGCAGGAGATAACTCTGTGCATGGTAGTAGAAGGAAAAATCAGTTTAGGGACATTCGTAGACGAATGTTCCGCAACAGGATAATTGGCAATTAGTTAAAAAATATTAAGAAAGGTCAACAGAAAGTGGTTTTTTATAAGAGAAAAAAAAAGTTGAGAAAATTATTGATTAGGCATTTGAAATTAAGCGAAAGTTATTTATTTTGATAATCAATAGAATTAGGAAGCTAAACAAGGCAATTTATGATTTCAAAAGAAATAGTAGATGGAAGAGAACAGTTAATCGTAGTAATTTTTGTGAAGTTTTTTCAGGAGAATGGATGCATAGTTCAAGTTGTGAGGCATTTTTTAATGAGGAGAGTTATTTCCAGGATAATGATTTGGTGCATGCAGTTGACACCAGTGGTCGAGCTTATGAGGTGAAAGATGGTTGTCCAGTTGAAAAAGAAAAACTTGTGACAACAGAGGCAGAAGAGGTGTTAGGTAATGAGGTTTTAGGAAGACGTCCTAAGGGACCAGTGTATACCTGGAAGTGTAGTAGTATTTGCAGTGTGCGACAGGATTCCATCAATTTGCTTTGTGATTTTGTACGGACATTTAATAAGAAAACTTTAAAACAGAAAATGAATTTGTTGCAATAATTAGATCCTTGCAGAGTGAGAGAAGTGACAGGTTTGCATGGTCATTCACTGGCTTGTCTTTCCAGGAGAGTATGCCAGAGTGTTTTTCATCATTTCAGGATTCTAGCAGTGCATCATAATAAAGTGAGGAAATTAGTTAGAATGTTGTATTATGCTAAGAGTCCAGCAATTATGCTTAAACAATTATGCACTGCTCTTTTGCATGGTTCTGAAGTAGATGTGAAGAATCTTTGTGAAGAAATTGAGTTTTGTTACTTTGCAAGTAAAGAGGAGAATGTTGAAATTGACCCAGAAGAAGAAGGTAATGTGGAAGATAGTGTACAGGTTTCCAGTACAGATCATTTTCAGAAAGAAATTGCCACGTTTCAGGTGAAATCAAGTGAGAGGCCTAATTTCACTTGTGTGTGTTGTCGACGCCCTTATTATAAGAATCAGACTAAGTTAGTGGATTTATATGCGAAAAGTGAAAGTGAAAATAATAGTGAATGGAAGGATTTTGCAACATACTTGATGGTAGAAAATTGTTTTGATTTGGGATCGGATCAACGTGTGTGTACTTATTGTTGTAACAAATTAAATCAAAACCGGATGCCTGCTAGAGCGGTTCATAATAATCTGGAATTGGTTGAGATTCCTTCTGAATTGAAGGATTTAAATACTGATGAATCTATTTTGATTCAGAGTATCCATCCCTTTCAGGCTATTGTACGAATGGAGCCAAAGACAGGGAAATTGCCTCCATCAGATTTACAGAGAGGATTAAAGGGAAGAGTTATTTATTTGCCTCTAGATTTGAAGAAAAACATTAATACAATTGGAGTAAAGAAAGTGGAAGAGGAACCTCTGGTTATCTTAGTTAATGGGGTTCCGACAAAGAGTAAGAAAATCTGGCAAGATTTAGTGGATGTTAGGAAAGTCAAAAAGGCAACATTGTATTTGAAGAAAAACAATAAGTACTACAAGAATGTATATGTTGCAGAAGAGGAAGTAAGTGAAGAAGAGGATAGCGATTTGTGTGCTGGTCAAATTGAGAAAGTAGAAGCCTCTAAAAATGAAGAAATATATGAACATTATAGTGTTCATCCTTTGCATTCCAAGGAAGTCATGGGGAATGCTATTGAGTTGTTTCAAATGAAACAAGCCAAAGTAAGTCCCATTAGTGTTTGGGAGGAAAGTTTGGAAGCTCGGTGTTTCCCACAGCTATTTCCAGCAGGTCAAGGAGGAAGATATGATGAGCGACCTGATCAAATTCCTGCTTCTGAATACCGGACTTTACGATTGTATGCAGAAGATCCTAGGTTTCGTCAATGCATTCCCTATTTGTTTCATCTACTGTTTGAAAGCGATCTGTCTGGACTGTCATATGCAGTGAACCACATCTTGAAAAGTGGTGTACAGATGCAAAATATCTCGGCAAGTGACTTTATGGATAAAGTCAATGTGCAAGACAGTATTTTGGATTCTCACCTGATTAATCTCATGGCGTGTCAGCGTGGTACTAATGAGTACTGGTACCGTCGTCATGGTGATTTAAAATGTATGCTGAGGAACTTAGGAACTCCCACATGGTTCCTCACTCTCAGCTGTGCCGAGTATGGCTGGGAAGACTTACTTGAATTTCTACGAGAGGGAAATGGAAACATTGAAAATATCGAATTCAAGACACCCGGAGAACTGTGCTCCTTGGATCCAGTGAATGTATGCAGGTACTTCAATCATAGATTTGAAGCTATGATGTCTTTGATCATGAACAAGAAAAATCCACCTCTTGGAGAGGTGTTGGATTTCTTCTGGAGAAAGGAGTACCAAGCAAGAGGTGCTCCTCATATACATATGCTGCTGTGGATCAAAGATGCACCCAATTTTGGAACAGATCCGGATGACTTAGTGATGAGTTTCATAGAACAGTATTCTACATGTGCTGTTCCAAAGGCAAAGGAAGACAAAAGCCTAAGAGAACAAGTTTTACGCTTCCAAAGGCATCGTTGTGGAAAGTACTGTCGTCGTAAATTCAGAAACAAGGACAAGTTCTACACAAAATGTCGTTTCGCCTTTCCACGACCGGTGATTTCTAAAGGAAGAGTGAACAGTTTGATGTCTTCGCTGCGACATAATGTGATGAAGAAATCACCCAAAAATACGTGCAATTTGAAAAGGAACGAAGAGTCCAAGTACATCAACGACTACAACCCAGTGATTTTGTCCATGTGGAATGCTAACATGGATATACAGTCTGTGGCTGATAACTGTATGGCTGTGGCTCGGTATGTGACATCTTACATCACCAAAAAAGAAAAGACAGAATTGAAGGATATGTGGGAGGACATTTCCCATGAAAAGAGCCTCAGTAAGAAGTTGTACAGTTTCAGTCTGAAGATGTTGTCGCATCAAGAAATCAGAGCTTACGAATGTTCTGACCGGTTGTCTTCAGCAAGTCTCTATGCCAAATCCAGGAGTATCATTTGGGCGAGTCTTGGTCTTGCTGCAACGCGTAATCGAGTTCTGAAACCTGTATGGGAAATTGAGTATTTGGCGGAAAAGGAGCCAAACAGTACAGATATTTTGAAGACCAACATGTTGGATACATATTATCCAAATAGAAGCAGTCACCTCGAGAATGCTTGTCTGTATGAGGTTCTACAAAATTACATATTCAAGAGGAACATCAAAGAAGATATTGATAAAGGAGTGTATGCTGTAATTGGAAGTGAGGGATGTCTGGTCCAGCAAAGAAAATGCCACTTGGTAAACCATCGAAAATTGAGTGGCGAATCTCCTGAAAGAAAAGAGTTTTTCTATTTAGCACTTTTGCAACTTTTCAAGCCTTGGCGTGCAGAAGAGGAACTGCTTGGAGATTTCCTCTGTTACGAAGACTCTTTCAATGCCGCCAAGGAGACCATAGAATGTCCTGTTTTTCCCAAATATCTAGAAATGTTGAATGCGGAAATCGAGCAGGAAGCAACGATTGCAGCCGAGATTGCTAGAGACAGTTCTCAGGACAGTCAGAGTTCTGTTTCATTGAGTCAGGATCCACTAGGAGGACCAGTTATCAAAAATGAAGCTGCCACTGCCATGATTGAAGTGGAAAGAGCCATGGCACATGCTCAGGAGGATGCGGTTAACTTAGAAGACTTGGAAAGACAACTCAACGTTGAGCAGAGGAAAATATATGACGAAGTTACCAACCAAATAGATCATGGATTAAGTCACGAGAAGAAAGAGTGCTCATGTACGTCGTTGAAGCCTGTCCGACTGTACGTGAGTGGAGAAGCGGGAACTGGAAAAAGTTTCCTCATTAAAGCAATTTCATGTTATTTGCAGAAAAGGACTGAGTCCTCACTGTCTTGTGCTGTCACCGCTCCAACTGGACTGGCAGCACATAACATTAAAGGTATTACTTCGCATCGTCTACTGATGCTGCCAGTGGAGCATGATAACAAATTACAATACCACAAGTTATCTGGAGATGCTTGTTGTGAAGTTTCAAGAGTCTTGAGGAAAATGAAACTTCTTATCATTGACGAAGTAAGCATGGTTTCCAATGTCATGCTTGCCTTTGTACATTTGAGAATGCAAGAAGTTCTCAAAACAGAGTATGATGTGTTATTTGGTGGCAAACACATCATTGTTTTCGGTGATCTTCTGCAGCTGACACCAGTGAAAGGACAACCTGTGTTCAAAATGCTCACGCATGAAGATACCAGGAAGTGCCTAGGGAGCATTGGCAACGTCAATATATGGTTAAACTTCAATTATGCTGAACTGCGTGAAAATATGCGTCAAGCGAAGGATGAAGATTATAAGAATATTCTACAAGATGTTAGAATCAGAAAAGTGACCGAGCATGGGAAAGAAGCTTTACATGCACGATTACTGTCAAATTTGTATCCAGAAGAAGACGTTGTGCCTGAGAATATTTTTCGGAAAATTACTGAGAAGAAATCTGGAATATGTTTGATGGCAACTCTTGCAGAATGTGCCATCTTCAACAACAAAATGTTGCATTTAGAAAACCAAGAGATTGTGAAACTGGAAGCTATTGACAGAGTAGAGCATATGGGATCAACAATTATTTTGTCTGAGAATTTGAAATCAAAATTGGATTCATTAGAGAAGACTATATCTAAAACTGCAGGTTTTGAAAAGACTCTGAATGTGTGCTTAAATTGCCGTATCATTTTAAGACGGAATTTACATGTTGAAAGAGGTCTGGTAAATGGATCAATGGGTAATGTTGTTGATTTTAAGAAATACAGAAATAGAGATGGAATTGAATTTTTAAAAATTAAATTTGATGGCATTGAGGAAGTACAGCTAATTGGTCGTTGCTCTGCTAGGTTTTTGCTTGTAAAAGACTTATATGTTCGCCGTATGCAGTTTCCTGTTTGCTTGGCATATGCGGTGACAAACCATAAATCGCAAGGTTTAAGTGTAGACAGTGCATTGGTGAATGTTGGCAGTTCTGTGTTCAAGGAGGGTATGGCATATGTGGCATTGTCACGAGTTAGAACTTTATCGGGATTGTACTTGATTGAGTGTGATGTCACAAACATTTGTGCGGATCTAGATTGTGTTAAGGAATACAATAGGTTAAGAAGAGAGTATGCGCCACATTTGCCTCAATATCCTTTGCTTGAGAAACGTGTGGTAGGCCGGAAACGAAGAAATGTGACCAATAGTAGAGAGGTTGTAGCAAAAAGACGAAAAGTCGATGAACCCGAAATTATAAATTATAAGCAGAAAGAAAAAGGATTTTGTTGAAGATGTTGTTGGTTTTCAATTTGAAAACAGTTCTGGTGTCAACTGCTATGCTAATGTAGTGGTTAATGTTTTGTTTTCTCTAGAAAATTTAAAAGAAGAGATTGTGGTCAATTCGGATCAAAGATTTTGCAGTTTGTTGAATTCTGTGTTAGAGAAATTTAGCACTGATAGAACAAAAATAGAAAGTGTGTCTGAAATTCGAAATCTGTTAGACAAATGTTCAGGTAAAACGCAATTCTCTCAAAATATTCAGCAAGATTGTCAGGAGTTTTTAATGTATATGCTTCATGTATTGCAAGATGAAGTAGTAGATGTAGATCACCTGTTTGGCCTTTCTTATCAATGGCAGCATGACTGCGAGAACTGTAGGGTATCAAGTACTACTAATGTAGACTCAGAAAAATTTATATATTTAACTTTGCCAGACAGTAAATCAGTGTCCTTTAATAAGCTAGTAAAAGCAGCCGATCACAACATGGAGTGTAGCCAATGTAAGTCTGAAATGTTGTCCACATTATTTATACGAACATATGGCCAGTATGTCATTTTAATGTTCCAACGATGTAGGCCTGATGGAACAAAATTGACAACTTTAATTAAAAATTTTGTGGCTTCGCAGTTGTCAATATCAGGAAGGACTTTTGTAACTGCAGCAATTATATATCATGATGGTCCTTCAACAACATCAGGACATTACACGGCTTATTTGAAGTCTAGAAACGGCTGGTCATTCTGCAATGATTCTGTTTTAACTTTAAAAAAAAAATTTGCCTTTTGACCTTAAAAATTCTTACCTGGTGTTTTTACAACCAAAATTTTAGGGAAAGAATCTCGGGATTTGCTCTGAGGAATTTCAAGAGGTTCTAATGGCTCCTACACTATTTGGCCTTGACGATAAGTGTAGTACAGAGTCAAAAGTAATTTTTCAGTTTTAAGTAGTTCCTGAAAAAAAAGAAGGTTTTCTTACAGAAAGTGGTGGGCACGGATTAGTTAAAGGACAACAGAGTATTTCCCAAAGCAAACGGTGTTCTTACCATAACACTTGACGTCATGGAAAAATAACTGCACTTTGAATGAGTTCAGAAAAACTGTTTCTTTTAATAAGCTAATTCAAGCAGCCAATCAAAACATGGAGTAGAGGTAATGTAAGTCTGCAATGCTGTCGACATATTTTGAACAAACTTTTGGTTATAATGTCATTTAAAAATTCCAACTATATAAACCTGATGAAAATAAGTTTTCAACTTTAATTTCAAATGTTGTGGCTACACAGTCGTTGATTTTAGAAAAAATTTCTAACTGCAGCTATTATATGACATGATGGTGCTTTGACAACATCCCCTTATTACACATCTTATTAAAAATATTCTTACTTTCTGTTTTCAGAAGAAAGAATTTAGGGTAGGTAACTGGCCTATAATGATTCTAGGAGTTGATATAATTGTATGTACTGTTTTAAATTGCTTTGTGATTAAAAGTGATGTAGAGAATTAAATAATTGTAGTAGTCATAGAGGTAGTGTAAGTCTGCTTCATAGTAAGCAGTATCAGTGTCATAGGAAATGTGGAACATGAGTGAGCAAGAAGGGTGAGATATTACTAGTACAGGATTGTGAAAGTGATCTTGAACGTTTTCTTTCTGAAAGTTGAGGAAAAAGAAAATGACAGGATTTGCTTAGAAGAATTCCAGGAGTTATAAATGGCTCTTACACGATTTGGCCTTGTGGAAAAGTGCGGTAGAGAGCGAGAAGTAATTTATTGTATGTAACATATTTGTCAAAACGATGGAGCTTTTCTTTCAGAAAGTGGCGGGCTGAAAATAATAACAGCACAACAGAGTGTAAGCTGTTCATAGGACATCCTTCGACGTCATGGAAAGTAAGTTAATTTTAAGGAGTTCTGATTTTTGATTGGTTATGTTATATGGGTTTTTTAAACACAATCATTTTGATTGTGTTTTTTTTCCCCGCTGTTATATGATGAATACCTTCAAGTCACTGTTTTTAGTGAAATTTGATATATTCTGAGAACAGCAAAAATAAACCATTTAACATGTATAATAATTCTGTACTTTTTGTATTTATGATATACATTTAGAACTGTGTAGGAGGCATGGCGAAGCTGAGGCTTCTGTAAGTGTCAAAGTTGTTGCATACAGTGCTCACCTTCTGCGTAGTCTTTCATATGATAGACTACATCTGCACAATGAGATACCTAAGCAAAGGAAACACAGGTGATGTGATTGTGGAATTAGCCCAAAAAATTGCACGTTTTTCAATTACATTACATGTGTTTCCTAACATTACGCATCACATTGTGTAGATGAGGTTTAGGCCTGTTCCAGGAGACAGAGGAGGTCTGACGTTTGTTCAAGAGTGCAGTGGACATGACTCACTTCGTTGGTAGGCCTGCACATGTATTATCTCCTCTGTACTCTTCAACAAGCCTACATTTCATCTGCAACCCTGAGTAGGACTCACCTGAAACAAATCTGTGGATAGGCCACACCTTATCAGCATCTAGAAACATTCATTTAAAATGTTACGGGCAGATTTATGACGGCCGTGCGCCTCTTTTGCGCTGCTGTTCCGTCACTTTTGTGACGCAGCAGCAGTGCAAAAGATGCACCATGTTGCAAGATAGGCCTCACTTCATCTCCAACAAGATACAGTCAGTTTAAAATGTATATATTTAGGACTGTGTAAGGGGCATGGAGAAGCAGAGGCTTCTGTAAGTGTCAAAGTTGTTGAAAAACTGTTTGTCCTTCAATCTTTTCCCTTGTCTTTTCTAATTTTTAAATACATGTTTTAATATTTTTCAAATTTTTGTTCTTTCTTTCACAGATTGAAAGTATAAAAATAACAAGTGACTAAGTTAACGACAATTATAAGGTAAATGTTTTGTACTCTTTTTGTTACATTTCTATCACATTTAACTTCTATTAGTTCCACTGCTTCATTTCTTTAACCCTCAGTTTCCTGCCTTTGCTACTTCCCTCATTCCTTTCTCTATTACTTACTTACTCTACTCCTTCCACTCCTTTTCTCAGTCCCTCTGTTCTCATAGTTCCTCACTCTTGTTCACTCACTCCGTCTCTATTACTCTCACTGTCTCTGACTGATCACTCTTTCACTACTTGTTCATTATGGTTTCTCCCTGTAGTTCAAGCACACTAAGGGGCATATTATCAACACAGGCAATAAAATTATCGCTGCTTTTATCGGCAGAAAACTGCCGCAAAAGCGGCTTTAGCGGCAGTTTTCTGCCGCAAAAGCGGCTTTAGCGGCAGATTTCTGCCGATAAAAGCAGCGATAATTTTATCACCTATGTTGATAATATGCCCCTATGTTATTTACATTTCTTTGCTGTTTCAATTATTCCTTTTCTGTTACTTCTTCTTTTCTGCTTTCTGTTTTTTCTCTCTGTTATTCCACATGTTTTAATCTTATTTTGAACATTCACTCACATTCTCTAAGAAACTCTTGTTTATTATTCTTCTACTCTCCTTTTTTTCTTTCACTTCCTTATCTATTTTGTTTTTCACAATTATACCCTCTTCCATCTTTTCTTCGGTAAATAGATCTATTAAACAGTATCTCTGTGTTACTCCCTATAGCTGTCTTTCTTTTAACATTACTCTTTGTTTCCTTCCCTTATACTTACTCTTCTTTTTTTTATACATTTTTTTTTTGGTTCGCTTCCGGTTCGCGTACCGGCGAGCGAACCGGGAAGCGAACCAAAAGAAATAGAGGTTGCCAGAGTGCTAAACATTCTAGCAATTTTTTTATAAAGGGGAGGTAGTTCTGAAAAGAACTTTTTTTTAATTATTTTTGTTGTTTTATATTTTTTTATTATTTTTTTGAACATTTTTTTACTTTTTTTGTATTTTTTGAACGGTTTTATATTTTTTTGTTTTTTATGGGGGGGGAACGAAAACGATTCATTGTAAAGGGCTCAACAGGAGCAACAAAAAAAAAGATAATTTATTCTCTGGGGCGTTTTGGACAATCATGATTGTCAATTGCTAAGTTGATTAAATTGATGCTACTTTCTCTGTAGCAAATCAACTGACCGCAACGCACGCACACTTGTTTGATTGTCCCGAACCTCATCTGTATATTTGGGACTGTGTCCCTCGCCTCTGGTCCCGTCACTTCCTCTACATTTGATCTTCGGGCCACAGGAGGGGGGTTATCCTGCAGGTCATGTACCTGCGCAGCACTGTAGTTGATAGGGTGCCACCTCTCCATATGGCGATGCATCGTATAATTGCCATAACTATATTTTTTATTTGTCCCTCTGGACAGATCTTTCTTGCAGATAAGGCAAGTTACATACCGGGCATTCACTTTTTTTGGCCCCGGGGATATTTAAAAAATTGCCAAATGAAACTCTCTTTGACACGGGACCTCCTAGGCTCTTCTGGCAAAAACTGCCTCCTCTCTTGCTCCTCTTCCTCTTCTTCCTCTTCTTCCTCCTCTTGATTGAGGATTACCTGAGGAGGTGGTCCTCTCTTCCTAGGAGGTGGTGGTGGTGGTGGGGGTGCACCAGCTGAAGCTACAACACTTGCCATTGCTAAGTGATGAAAAAAGGTCTTCCTCTCACAAAGATGAAAGTCAGAGTGAGGAAACAAGGAGGGGTTTTCATCATTTGGAAAAAAATAGTTCTGAACCAATGAAAAGTGTTATTTTTAGGTCACATGACCTAGCCTTACATCATTAGGAAACCAAAAGTGAAATGAACCAATGAAAAGTGTTATTAACAAGTCACATGACCTGTTATGCTTACGTTACGCGCTCCGCGCCGCGTCCCGGATCGCTTCCGGGAAGCTGCGCTTCGCGCCTCGCTTCGCGTACCGGAGCACTTCCGGGTGCGCTAACGCGACGCGTCATATGACGAATTATGCGACAACGCGATACGTCGCGGTTACGCGACACGTCACCATGTTGTTTTCTAACGCGGCAGTTGCGCAAACGGAACGTTTACCGGTTCTCGGACCGGGTCGCGGCAGCAAATTGAGCTAATGGGAAGCTACCCGGTTCGCGGACCGGGAGCGAAACAAAAAAAAATATTTTAAAAAAAAATACATACTTTTTTTTATTAAAAACATATAAAATATATTTTTCGATTTAAAGAAGTATACATTTTAAAGCTTTTGATATTTACTATTAAAAAACCATTGAAATTCACTGAAAAAACCATAGGTTATAGACCATATATAGTTAGGAATTACCATTTACAAAACCTTGAAAATTCACTGAAAAAACCATAGGTTATAGACCATATATAGTTAGGAATTAGCATTTACAAAACCTTATTTTACTCACACAAAACCATTGAAATTCCATATATAGTTAGTTGCACTAACTATATATCGCGCACCCGCAATCCACTGCTGATGATGTCACATATTACATCATTCATGACATGGTCAGTGGCATCACTGATGACATCACTGATGACATCTCAAATGACATCACTGATGACATCTCATTTGACATCAATGATCACATCACTGATGATATCATTCATGTGACAATACAATGCATCTCCTCACACTTTAATATAACTTCTGTTACACCCAGTGTTAAATACAGAGTATAATTTTTGAAACCATTGACACACCAATACTAGTTACTACATACGCACTCACTGATTCCTACTTCTACACACACATTCACTCATTCACCCATACAATCATTCATACATACAATGACTCATCTTTACAACACTATCATATGCACTCATACACCTATACAGACACTCACACTCTGCCACTCATCCATGGAGTTACTCACACACCTAGTCAGTCCTGTAAAGAATCAATCACACTTCCATTTTCTAATCTATACAGTTAAACATAGAGTACATAACATTTTCAAACATATACTAACACATACTTACTCTCTTATACAATCATTGATACAAGTACACATTGATCTGCACAGAGTCACACACCTCCCAGCCAGCCACACACACACTCAGTCTCCCATACAAATAATTGGGCAACCAATCAATAACCCATATAGTTACTCATATAGCTACTGATCAACACATGCAGCAGTTTACAGAACAACAGAAATAATGATGCACAAATTAAGACAGTTTAGTCACTAACCCATGCACTCAGTGAGACACATTTAATCACTCACTCATACAGTCAGTCATGCACCTACAAAATTCTTCGTCCAGACACTTATACATCCACTCATTCTTCAATATGTAAGACATATTTTAACTTTACAGAAACATACAGTCACTGGATGTAGTCATCAGTGATGTCATCAGTGATGTCATTTGAGATGTCATCAGTGATGTCATCAGTGATGTCACTGACTATGTCATGAATGATGTAATATGTGACATCATCAGCAGTGGATTGCGGGTGCGCGATATATAGTTAGTGCAACTAACTATATATGGAATTTCAATGGTTTTGTGTGAGTAAAATAAGGTTTTGTAAATGCTAATTCCTAACTATATATGGTCTATAACCTATGGTTTTTTCAGTGAATATATATATATATATATATATATATATATATATATATATATATATATATATATATAGATATATACTAGCAGCCCGTCCAGACGTTGTCCGGGTATGAATTGCTGCCGGCCAGTAGTATATTGTTTTGTTTTGATAGCATTTCTTATCTGTGACAGGCCTGTTGAGCTGATGCCGAGATTCAAACGTAGCTCCCCAGCTCTAAAGTTCACAATTCTAGAACTTGTGGCGGTAGGTGTGTTTAAAAGTGTATGTCGGTGCTGGCCATCAATGAGAGAGACCTGTGCATTTTTCAAATCAGTGGTGAAAAAATATGAGTATGTTGCTGGAGATGTGGGCCACCGTGCCACCAATGTACTTACCGGGGGAGGGTAAACACCCATTATTCCGCAACTTTCTTTCCGCATACCATCACTCCGCATACTTTCATTACGAAAGTACCATGACTACGCAATGCCATTATAACGCATGGCATTACATTTTAAATGCTTTTACCATGCATACATTTACAACGAAATTTGTTGTAAATGCATGAATGGTAAAAGCATGTTTTTTTTAATGTTTGGATTAGGTAAGTATGCGTATATGTTTTAGGGTACTGAGGTATATGTTTTGGGGTGTTTGGGTATTTTAAGGGTTCAGATATAGTTTTGGATTATGGGGTACAGGGGTAGTTTTAGGGTTTAGGGATAGGTATGGGTTGTGGGGTAGAGGGGTATTTTTGGGGTTCAGGGCTAGGTTTGGGTTTTAGGGTATGGGGTATTTTTAGGGTTCAGAGGTAGGTTTGGGTTTTGAGGTACAGGGGTATTTTAAGGGTTCAGGACTAGGTTTGGGTTTTGGGTTACAGGGGCATTTTTAGGGTTCAGGGCTAGGTTTGGGGTTTGGGGTACAGGGGTATTTTAGGGTTCAGGGGTAGGTTTGGTTTTGGGGTACAGGGTTATTTTATGGTTATGGGGTAGGTTTGGGTTTTGGGGTACAGGGGTATTTTTAGGGTTCAGGGGTAGGTTTGGGTTTTGGGGTACAGGGGTATTTTAAGGGTTCAGGGCTAGGTTTGGGTTTTGGGGTACAGGGGTATTTTAGGGTTCAGGGGTAGGTTTGGGTTTTGGGGTACAGGGGTATTTTTAGGGTTCAGGGGTAGGTTTGGGTTTTGGGGTACAGGGGTATTTTAAGGGTTCAGGGCTAGGTTTGGGTTTTGGGGTTCAGGGGTATTTTTAGGGTTCACGGGTAGGTGTGGTTTGTAGGGTACAGGGGTATTTTTTAGGGTTCAGGGGTAGGTATGGGTTTTGGGGTACAGAGGTATTTTAAGGGTTCAGGGCTAGGTTTGGGTTTTGGGGTATAGGGGTATTTTAGGGTTCAGGGGTAGGTTTAGGTTTTGGGGTACAGGGGTATTTTTAGGGTTCACGGCTAGGTTTGGATTTTGGGGTACAGGGGTATTTTTAGGGTTCAGGGGTAGGTTTGGGGTTTGAGGTACAGGGGTATTTATAGGGTTCTGGGCTAGGTTTGGATTTTGGGGTACAGGGGTATTTTTAGGGTTTAGGGATAGGTTTGGGTTTTGGGGTACAGGGGATATTTATAGGGTTAAGATGGGTTAGTGTTTAAGGATGTTGGGGTATTTTAACCCCTTCAGTGCTAATGACAAGGGTAACTCGTCATGGAGTTTCCATTGATTTCAATGGAAAGTCAATGGAAGTGCATCATGTGCCTTAGCAGCCAAGTGGTTAAGGAGTAAGGGTGGGTTATGATTATGGGGTGCAGGGGTATTTAAAGGGAGCAGGTTAGACACCCGGAGCAGGAATGTACAGATACTGGGAAGAAAAAACAATGAAATATTGGGCGCAACGCTCGTTTTTTTCCCCCCCGTAATCCCGCACCCCGCACGCGCCCACGCCCCCAGCACACGCCCACAGCACACGATATGAGACATGGCATGAAGGGCGGAACGTACCACACGCCCCCAGCATTTGTCACGCCCACAGCACAACGCAGACACGCCCACAAGGGACTACTTTGCTGGCACGGTTCTTTTACCTTTTAAATGTATATGGTGGGCGTCTGCATAGCCTATGTCCTTCTGCTGCAACTGCCCTTTCCTACGCTGTATTGGGTGTTGTGATTGGTGCTGTGGTTCCTGAGATTACCCGCCTCAAAGATTTGGGCTCTCTCTTTATTATATTAGTATAGATATATATATATATATATAATAAATGCAAATTTCCATACATTAGAGCTGAATAATGCTGTAAGGACTCCCCTGTATATTATAAACAATACATTAAAAACAGGGAAAAACAGCAGTGCATGTTTGAAAACTGTTTTAATGCTTAGCACTTAGCACGATCCCTCAGATAGGACTGAAAGCATTGACAGCTCACAGGCTGCATTGTAGAAAACATAGCATAGATAAGTTGAAAAGCTAACCCTTAGCAACATAGAAATAAAGTGGCACCGTGCCTTTAAGGCAACCTTGACCCCCAGCTTCCCATCATGCCTTAGGGGTGACAGTTAGGCCAGTTGTTCTTTGTGGTGACCCAAAGGCCAGGGCACAAAGAGTTGACATTTCTTTAAACAAAGTTCCTTTGCCCGGGGGTGGGGGCAGGAGGGTTGCTCATGACTTTGATGAGGATACCCCTGGAAGAGAACTAGTATTACAGGTAAGTAACTAATCTTTCTCTTCCAGGGGATCCTCATCAATAGTCATAAGCAATAGAATAGAATAGCAAGCCTCACCTCTTCAACCTGCGGGCACAGAAAAAAAAGGAATTATCAATCAGGCTCAGATAACCAAACTTGAAAACACAGATGTCTTATTATCTGAACAGATTCCTCAAGGAGGCTTAGCCTACTTGGGTATTCGCCCTGGAGTTGGATTCGAGACAGTAATGCCTTGTGAAAGTATGTACCGATCTCCAGGTTGCTGTCTTGCAAATCTCTGCCATTGGCATGTCATGCAAGAAAGCTACTGTAGCCGCTTCCCTCTATTGGAATGTACTTTAGGAGACAACAATAGGGATTTGTTTGCCAACTGGTAGGCCAATACAATACAGGACACTATCCATCTTGAAATGGACCGTTTGAAAGCTGGAAAGGCTGTCCTCATGGCACCATAATTTAAACAATTGGTCTGATTTACTTATGGCCTTCGTTCCCTCCAAATAGAACTTGAGCACTCTCTTAAGGTCTAAGGAGTGGAGTGACCTCTCCGCAGTCGTACTGGGGAAGAAGGAAGGTAGAGAGAACGTTTGGTTAACATGAAAATCAGACACAACCTTTGGCAAAAAAGAAGGATGAGTCCTTAAAACCACCCTGTTGTGGTGAAACACAGTATATGGTTCTTTGGCACGTAGCGCTTGGCTCTCACTTACTCTGCGTGCTGATGTTATTGCCACTAGGAAATCGGTCTTCCATGTCAAGTGCTGCAGCGTGGCATTATGAATGGGCTCAAAGGGAGGACCCATCAATCTGGAAAGGATTAGATTCAACTCCTAAGGAGGAGAAGGAGGCCGAACAGGGGGATAGACCTTCTTCAAACCATGTAGGAAATCCTTGACCACCTGCAGTTGAAAAAAGGAAGACTGGTTGGGTGAGCCTCTGTAGGCTGTAATGGCCGCCAAATTCACCCTGATCGATGAATACTTCAAACTTGCCTTGGCTAAGTAAAGGAGGAAAGGAAGAATTACCTCATCCTGCCACGTTGTAGGATTAAAATGATTATGTGCACACCACAAGTAGAATCTCTTTCGCTTAAAAGCGTACAACGCCCTTGTGGATGGTCTTTTTGCCTCCTTCAAGATGTGCATACAGTCCTGCGGTAGATTCAAATGTCCATATTGCAGGACTTCAGGAGCCATGCTGCCAAGTTCAGTGAGGGAAGGCTGGGATGGAGAATCTTCCCGCCCATCTTGGTCAAAAGGTCCGATCTGTAAGGCAGCCTCTTGTGTGGGAGTACCGACATCTGTAATAGGTCCGGGTACCACCACTGACGAGGCCAGTCTGGAGCTATCAAGATCATCGTCATGTTGGACCAGATGAGCTTGGACACCACCTTTGGGATTAGAGGTAGTGGAGGAAAGGCGTATGCAAATGTTCCGGACCAATCCATCAAGACCAAAGCATACCCCTCGTCCCTGGACGGTAGAACCTGGACGCAAAGGCGTGGCATTTTTTGTTTTTGTCCTCTGCAAACAAATCTATTGAAGGTCGACCCCACTGATGGAAAATGTCCGCCACCACCTCATCGTTTAGCACCCAGCCTGACTGATCTTCGAAGTGCCGATTGAGTGCGTCTGCTCGCAGGTTTTGCTCCCCTGGAAGGTGCACCGCCATGATGGAGAGTCCTCGGGCTAGAAGCCAGTGCCAAATCGCTGAGTTTCCAGGGTGAGTAGGCAAGAGCGTGACCCACCCTGTTTGTTGAGATAATACATGGTGGTTGTGTTGTCTGTTTGAATCAGAATCGAGTTGGATTTGATCGAAGGCTGGAAAGCTTTTAGAGTTAGATGGACTGCTCGCAGCACTAACATGTTTATGTGATAGGACTGCTCCATGGTGGACCACCGTTCCTGCGTCTGCAGGCAATCCATGTGTGCCCCCATCCTTGTAGAGATGCATCTGTGATCAAGGACTGTGCCGGAATTGATTGATGGAAGGGGACTCCCACCAAGAGGTTCTTCGGTCGAGTCCACCATAGAATGGACGGCTTTGCAGCTTGAGAGAGCACAATCCGGTCCTCCCAGTGACCATATGCTTGATCACACTTGTCCTCCAGATCCTGTTGCAAAGGTCTCATCCTCAGCCTGGCGTTGGGAATGAGAAAGATGCAAGAAGCCATCGGCCCGAGCAGAGATGCCACTTGCCGGACCATTGGCTGAACTGCCTGGAGAAGAGCATCACATTTCTGCTGCATTGAAAAAAGTCTCTCCTCCGAAGGAAACCCTCTTCCTATGTTTGAATCCAGAGTGGAGCCCAAATAATGGATCATCTGAGTAGGCCGGTGAACCAATTTTTCCATGTTCACATGAAGGCCCAACCGGTGGCGCAGATTTAGACAAATTTGAGAGTCGTTCCTTACTTTTAAAGGGGATGGTTCTTTCAACAGCCAATCGTCTAAGTAAGGGTAACAAACAGACCCTTTCAGTGCAGAGCTGCTGCCACCACTGCCATGCACTTGGTAGAGACTCATGGGGCAGATTTCAGTCCGAAGGGCAAGACCTTGACTGGTAATGCTTGCAGTCGACCACGAATCGTAGGTACTTGCGCTGACGTGGAATGATTGGTATGTGGAAGTACGCATCTTGAAGATCCATCGAACACATCCAATCTCCTTCTTGTAGAAGTGGACATAATTGATGAAGCGCCAACATGCGAAAAATCTCCTTCAAGAGGACTTTCTTCAGCGATCGAAGGTCGAGGATGGGTCTGAATTTCTGCTCTTAATCTCTTTTTGGCACAAGGAAGTACCTGGAATATACTCCCCTCCCTCGCTGAGCATGGCCTTTTTTTGCAGAAGGGTTACCACTTCCTGACGAAGCAACTTTAGCTGTTGAGGACGAGATCTTTTTGGAGGAATGTCCTTTGGAGGCACACGAAAACGTAGTGTGTATCCATTGCGCAGTATACCGAGCACCCACCGATCTTTTGTTATGTTGCACCACTCTCTCAGATGATGTAAGACATTTTCTTCCACTGGAGTGGCCAATCTTGCCAGAGGAAGCTTGTGCTCATTACTTCCCTGCTGATCTGGCCGTGTTGGAGGATTGTTGTTGATGACCTCCTCTACCTCTGTTTGACTTTCGGCCTTGGAACTGTGACTTGCCTTGGTTCTTGCTCTTGGACCTCTGAGGGGTTTGAACCCTCTGTTAATAGCCTTTGCGCTGGTTGGGTCTGTATCTTCACTTGAACTCTTTTTTCTTCTCTAATCAGACCCTCCAGCATTTCGCGATTCACAAAAAAATCACAAAATCAGATGGCAGTGATATTCACCAAACCGGTTGCAAAAAAAGGTCTCCCGGCAGGTTTAAAAAAATTATGCAATTTTATTGGATGTAAGCACCTACATCACCCCATGAACTGCGCTGAACAGCCGTAAGAGCTGCCTGCTTCCTCCATTTCAATATTTATGTTAGGCGAGCGAGAAAAGGAAAGTGTCACTTCTCTGCGCTCCAGCTTGCAGGCTCGACTGCTGTCCTGTAATTGCAGGAAAGAATGTAAAAAAATTGAGGATCCCAGCGCGGGGATGGGTGGGTGGACAGGGAAGGAAAAGGACCCTGGGGCAGATTTATGATAACCGGCGCATCCCCAGGGATGCGCCAGTTATCTTGCGCCGCTGCTACGCCACCCATGGTGCGCCGCATTTACAATGCGGTGCACCGTGGGGCAAAAACGGCACAGATGCATCTGTGCCGTAAAGGTGGCGCATTGCTGGAGTTGCGTCGCAAGTGCGACGCAGCTTCAGCAAGGCTCGGAGGTGCTCCATCTTCACAATGCTGCGTCAAGACCTACGCCTGCTTCAAGCAGGCAAAGGGATTTTAAGCAGCATTGACCTGAAAGTGACTGAGTGAAATCCTATAGATTTCACTCTGCCACTTTTAGGAGGCGTTCCTGCGCAGGAACGCCCCCCCTGCGCAGGAATGCCTCCTTATGACGCAGGGCTTTACAACGTGACGCATCTCCTAGATGTGTCACGTTGTAAATAGGGCGAATTGTTTGCGCCGCCGTTGCGTCAAATAAAGTGACGCAATTGCGCCGCAAAGAGGCGCAAGGGCCTCATAAATCTGCCCCCTTGTCTTTTCCTTCTTGCCCGGAGCATACAACGACTGTGCCCACTTCTGCTCTGCCACTTCAGCTGCCCTCCCCCGCTTTCTTTCTTCGTCCCTCTTATTCCCTCTGTTTGTCTAGCGGCTCGTCTTTTACTGAAAACCGTCAATCTAAGAAAGGGTTCTCACCCTCTCTTTCCTTATTTAGTTAAATATTTCGCTGTGAAATGGAACCAAAAAAGAAAAACACAGGGAATGTCTTTTTATGACATATTTCTATTCCAAACTCAGGCAGGATAAATACCAAGAAACCAAGTGCTGCAAGCGGCAAAGCTCTGACCAAGGGTCCATACTGCACTTGTGCATAGAAGTTGCTGCAGGAGGTCTCCTTCAGCTTGTCCTGTCACAGCAAATAAACCGTCATTCAAACTGAACATCTATACTATAGCACAGCTAGACGGTCGGTCCCCTCCCCCCAACTCCCAAGTGACAGTAACAGGTTACAGAAGCTCATGTTAACCCCTAAGAAGCCACCTGCCTTGCAAGACCTACCTGCTAGTCTGGGTGCATGGGAGGGTCGGGACAGTGGTGCAGTTGATATGTGCACACCAGACTCATTTACTTAGCGGTGAATATCAGGTCACCTCTGTGAACTAACATTTACTATTCAAATAAAAGAAACACTTTCACAGGGAGTTTAGACACTGCAGAGTCAAATTTTATTTTTTTCTAGTAAGGACATGTTTTTCATTGTAGAACATAGATAATTGTGTTAGAGTGCTCTTATGTGGACCTCCCAAATTATTTGCTGTTCCTGTATTTTCACTTCAGCCCATCAGTGCTTCTGTTAAACGGACCACTCTTTAACCCACGTGCAAACAACTCTGCTAATATGTGGGATGTACTTAACACAAGTCATGCCTCATGTGCATGGGGGTATCACTTTTATTGAGATTGTGCACTGAAATTATGAGTAAAATACCATGCAGCACTTGTTGCCAATTTTAAAGAAGGCTTGGAAGGAAGTGTACAGTTTTCTCTGTCTTCTTTTTTGTTCTGACTTTGTCACTGACGTTTCAGCACAGCCATTTTAATTTTACCAGCCAGACCAAACGCACAGATTCTTGGCACAAACTGACTGAATTGGACTATCCAAAGGAAGATGAGCTGACGGTTTACCTGATGCATTTTTCTCACCATTGATGTAAAACATATGAGAAAACGTTATAATTGAACCACGTGGGTGGAGACTGCTCTATCATTGTGCCTGCGTTTTCCACCCTCTACATTGACCTTCCGTTCCCTGCCTGTCACTCTGCTGTACTTATCCTGCCCTGGGCCAAATCAGCCAATGCCACAGTAGCAGCATAAGAAGCCAAGCTTACAATGGCCATGCCCACCATCGTGACATCAGAAAGCCGAACTGTACCTCAAAGGCAAATCACTCCACACACCTGCACGGTACGTACGTAGCTGCCCCGTCCCCCCAAAAATGTGAACTATTTTCTGTGGTGAGCACCTTTCCGGTATTTTACTTTTGCTGCTGACTCCCACATAATTTTTAGAGGAACAGCCCTTATTACCAGTCTCCCATGCCGTGCACAGTGCTTGAGGGGACCGCCTGGAGCACCGGCCCCCCTGCACCATGGGTTCTGTGGGGTCTATTGTTACGCCCCTGCAAAGGGGGTCTGTGTGACTGCACCCAGAGAGCAAAGGGAGCTGCGTGACTGAAACCAGAGAGTGAAGAGTGCTGCGTAACTGAAACCAGAGAGTGAAGAGAGCTGCGTGACTGAAACCAGAGAGTGAAATGGGCGGTGTGACTTAAACCAGAGAGTGAAGGGAGCTGTGTGACTGAAACCAGAGAGTGGTGAAAGTGGTGTCCCACCAGGAGTGCATACATGGGTGCTAGAACATCCCAGGGAGAAGTACGGCCCACTCCCACGAGTTTAGTAGATTGGAGGTGTGCTTCTGTAGAGCTGCTGAAACAGAATATGCCTATTTTAAAGTGGAATACTATGCTAAAACAGGTTCCATTGATTTAGGGCTGAAAAAGAATGATTACGAGTAAAATAAAGTGCCGCAATAATGCTGCTAAATTTTCATTTTTGTGCCGCTAAATTTCCATTTTTGTGCCGCTAAATTTGTAAATCTATGACGCAATATCCTGGGGGGTCTGTATAATCCCACAGCCTTGAGAGTGTATAACTCGGCTTTCACCATCACCATCTCCTCATCAGTGTGGGAGCCAAACAGGGAGGAGCCAGAGAAGGGAAGATTAAGGATCCTCTGTTGTGCATCTGGTTTAAGAGCCGTTAGTCTCAACCAAGCAGACCTCCTAGCGTAAATCCCATGCGCATACGAATGTGCCGACAGCGTAGCACCATCCGCTGCTGTGCTAATCACTTGGATGGCTACGAGGGATCCCTCTTTGATAACCTCCTCGAAGTCTCTTTGGTCTGCTTTTGGAAGCTTTTCCTTGAAACGGTCCAAGGAGCCCCATAAGGCCGGGTCATAGTGGCCTAATAAGGCTGCTGCACTAGACACCTGCAGAGACGATGCTCCAGACCCGCAAACCTTCCGTCCCCAAGAGTCTTGGGACCTGCTTTCCTTGTCCGGTAGGAGTGACGAAGCTGCAGTTACTGCATGCGTTTTTCTTTCTGCCGCAATGATCACAGAGTCCGCAGGCGGATCTGATTTCAAGTAAACAGGGTCTTTCTCTGCCAACTTATATTTCTTCTGGATTCTAGCCGGTGCAGCCTAATTGAAGATGGAATTAAAAAAAATTTCATCACCGGTTCCAGAAGACCAGGAACCAGAGGAAGCAATGGTCGAGACGCTGATCTCTGATGTAGTGTCTCAAAAATAACTGTTGTAGCACCCTGAAGTTTCTGTGCTCCTCTCTGAAGCACATCATGGTAAGTATTTATGACGTTGATCAGAGATACTCTTGATTGAGGGCTATCCGATAGAGTGAGTAGGTAGTCCCTTAGAGGAATGAGTGGAGGAGGAAGACCATGTGGGGGACCTTCTCCTCTTGTGACGAGAACCAGAAGGTCTGCGCTCCCGCGACCTGCCTGCACGGTCCCTACATCTGGTTGATGGAGATCTATCTACCTCTTGAACCAATCTTTGTACAGGCGACCTGTGGAGCGGACTGGTGTATTCTTCCTCTCGCCTTGTTGCTCCTGTAGGGTTTTTACTCCAGTTATGGAGTGGAAGCATCCATCTCGGAGACAAATGAACAGAAGGGAAAGCACCCCTATGTTGTGAAGGAGACCTTCATTGTGACCTATCCGAATGTCGCTCTGGAGATGTAGATGGTGAATGTGGAATCTTGCCTCTTGAAGTGGATCTGGCCCTCTTGGAGCCTTTTCTCAGCGGTGACCTGCCTCTGGAAGATGTTCTATCCTTTTCAGCCAGTCCATAAAGACGGATTCTTTCTCTGTATTTCAAGATTTTCTTCTGACGCTGAGCCCGCAGTCAATGGTCTTCCCTTGGACGTATGTCCTACCGGTGGAAGTTTATTCAGCGCCGAGCCCGACGCTGAAGAAGAAGAGTGTGGAATTTCCGCAAGAAGGGCAGGGGTCAAAAAGAGATGGCGTTTGGAGTGAAAAAATGGCAAAATCTGTCAAATAAAGTCAGTACCTTACTTCTCAGGTTGTTAGACGTAGAAGTAAGAAGAAGTTTTCCCCAAAAACTGGAGATTATTTCTGACAAAAATTCTGAAAAAGGTAGAGCTGTGTCACCAGGGTCCTGACTGAAGGAGCCGGAAAGAACAACTGACCTAACTGTCACCCCTGAGGCATGATGGGAAGCTGGGGGTCATGGCTGCCTTAAAGGAACTGTGCCAGTTTATTTCTATGTTGCTAAGGGTTAGCTTTTCAGCTTTTCTATGCTATGTTTTCTACAATGCAGCCTGTAAGCGGTCAATGCTTTTAGTCCTATCTGAGGGAGTGTGCTAAGTGCTAGGCATTAAAACAGTTTTCAAACATGCGCTGCTGTTGTTTTTCCGTTTTTAATGTATTGTTTATAATATACAGGGAAGTATATATTATTTTTATATATATATATATATATATATATATATATATATATATATATATATATATTACCTACTGGCGGTCGCCAGTAGGTATATATAGTTAGGATTTTTTCCCTATGGGATTTTTGAAAATTCTATGTCTAATAACTTTGGCGTTTGTGGACGGAATTGGCTGAAATTTTCAGGAAAATGGCACATTTTGTTTCTGAGCAGCCCCTGAAAATTTTGGGGGGGGTTCGTCAAGGGGGGGCCGAGAAAAAAGGGGGGTCCCAAAACGCGTTTTTCCCATGTTAATTTCCATAGGGCGGTTGGCCTCACTTTTAGCGCGAACGGCTGAATGGATTTGCACGAAACTTGGCAAAATTGTAGGGACTGGTAGCCCGATGTGCCTTTTGTAGGTCTCAATATATGTGCTCCAGTGGATTTTGAGAAATTAACGTTTAAAAAAAGATATATATCTGTAACAGCGGACCGGGCAGCGCCCCAGGACGCGTACTTTTCGCGCAACGGAGCTTTGTGAAGCGAAGCTGATTGGTTCTCCGGCGTCTGTCAACATTCCAAACAGTCCGTAGCGGCCGCCATCTTGTCTCTCGGTAGGATCGAGAGACAAGAGGAGGCCAAAGCGAAGGGGCAAATGACCATAAGGGGGCATAGTACATTGTCGCTGACCCCCTAGGTTTGATGTGGAGGTTTTAAAAGGGCCCCGCGGGGCAAAAAAAAATAAAAATAATAATAATCGAACAGCTGAATGGATTTGCACGAAACTTGGCAAAATTGTAGGGACTGGTAGCCCGATGTGCCTTTGCTAGATCTCAATATATGTGCTCCAGTGGATTTTGAGAAATTAACGTTCAAAAAAAGATATATATCTGTAACACCGCACCGCTTCGCGTACTTTTCGCGTTACGGAGCTTTGCGAAGCGAAGCTGATTGGCTCTCCGGTGTCTGTAAACATTCCAAACAGTCCGTAGCGGCCGCCATCTTGTCTCTCGGTAGGATCGAACAGCTGAATGGATTTGCACGAAACTTGGCAAAATTGTAGGGACTGGTAGCCCGATGTGCCTTTGCTAGGTCTCAATATATGTGCTTCAGTGCATTTTGAGAAATTAACGTTCAAAAACAAGATATATATCTGTAATAGCGCTCCGCTTCGCGGAGATAAAATTATATGTGTATTACCTAGCTGTTGCTAACACCAGTTAGCGACGGCTAGTAGAAGATAGCGACCATCTTGGGCCCCACTTTGCATGTGAGTGATATTTATCACTAATGACATGCAAAGTGGGCATGCCAAGATGTTAGCGACTGGAAACAGTCGCTAACATCGCTATCTCCTATTATCAACTTTTGGAAATATTCGAGATAAGCGCGAATATCTCCAAAAGCTACCACCTGCCCTGAGCAGTTCTTAGCCATGTTATCCAATGGGAGGTGGATAACATGGCTAAGAGCATTAGCTCGGTAATGCATGAATATCGCTGAGTTTTCAGCGATATTAATGCATTGCGGTCGTTTTTTATCGTATTTCCGATAAACCTTGATAATAGCAAGGTTTATCTGCGATAATTTCTGACGGTAAAAAAATCGTTGCTAAGCATCGTTAGGGATAAATATCGCTTAACTTTGGTAATATGCCCCAACGTCTGTTAACGTTCGATTCGAAGGAAATCAGGAAGTGTTGAAAAACATTGTCTGCGCCATCTTGTCTTTTTTCAAATGCCACACTTTTGTCGTGCACGGCAGCCATTTTAGATGCCTTGACCAGACCCACTCTGTGCACGCTGTCGATCCTTAGCATGGCTCCCCACCCTCGCAAGCATCTCCCCCAGGCAGTGGTCACCCCCGCTCTCTGTCTTATGCATGGGTAATAAACCTCCCCCCATCTGCGCTGCTCTTCCCTGAGAATCACACCCTGTGCCCGCCCGACACCTCCCTTTCGCCCTATTCACTACCGCACCCTCTGACACTCCTTTTCCTCTGTGTCCGATTGTCCAGGCTGGTCCTAGGGTATCAGCTAGCCCTGCAGATGTAGTTTATGGCCACAGCTGTAAAGAATCACCCCTCTTCAAAGGAGTTATAGTAGATCAAGGCCCACACTCGATGAGATCCGTCACAGCAGAAGCGTTGCTATTATCTGAAAACCATCCTGTATTGTGATTGGGGAGGGGACCGAGCCTGAAGCGGAAGATTCCAGGGATGACTCTTTGTACATCAAAGTTTTTACAATTATGTGTCACATTAAAAATATATAGCACTCCGACAAAGTAGTAAGATTATAAAACTTTAATAATTTATAAATATATACAAGAAAACAAAAATAGTAATAACATATAAACATTTTTAGGGAAAAACAACGAAGTAGCGGTCGGCTGTGCGAATAGTCCCAACGCAGCACAACGTCCAGATTTCCGGCGTGGGGCGTCGCGGGGGGTGGGTCATCAGTAGCAAACTGTTGTGCGAATAGTTCCAAGGCAGCAGAACGCGCCGAAATCTAGATGACACGAAAGTGATGTCTAGTAAGTTGCCACCCAGCAAATAACGGCATGGGGCGTCGCGGGGGGTGGGTCATCAGTAGCAAACTGTTGCGCGAATAGTTCCAAGGCAGCAGAACGATGGCACCAAGGTGATGTCCAGTAAGTTGCCGCACTGGTTTTGGTATCCTACAATGCTGCTCCGAATAACGGCGTGGGGCGCCCCGGGGGAGGCGGCGTGAACGGGCCTCTCCAGGTGGAGTGTCATCTGTTGTAGTGGGGCGCCCCTTTACCGTTTCAGTTGCCATTCCGTCCGTTTTTGGTCCACTGTGTCAAATGCCGCAATTCAGCTGAGTTGCGCCCACTATTGCGGTGCAGCGATAGGCGGCTGTCACAGGAGTCTCAAAATGGCGGCAGGCTGTTTCCTTTTTGGGCCTGGTCCACTGAAATGGCCCTGGGACACCTTGGAAATCGGACGCTTGTCTGCTAGGTCTTGGACCCCATTCTCGAAAGCGTCCCCTCCGCCTTGAGAATTCATCAAAAGTTTTGGGGGCTCTGACTCCTGCAGGCTTCTGGTGGGGAGCGGCTGCCATGATTGCTCGCGGAATGACCACGACTGAGCTACGAGATGGTGGTGCTCTCATGCTGACGCCAGCTTCAGTCTGAAACATCCAGAAACAAGGTGCGGCTTTCATCGTTTGGGGAAAAAAAAAGTTTTCATCCAATGAAAAGTGTTGTTTTTAGGTCACATGATCAAGCCTTCCATCATTAGGAAACCAAAAGTAAAATGAACCAATGAAAAGTTTTATAAACAAGTCACATGACCTGTTATGCGGCATAGGGTGTAAAATGCGGAGAAAATACGTTGGCACGTGAGGCGGTGTCAGTAGCGGACCGATGTGCGAATAGGCCGAAGGCAATACAACGCGCCAAGATCCGGATGGCACCGAGGTGGTGTCCAGCAAGTTGCAGCACTGGTGTGGCCATCCTACAATGCTGAAAGTCGGCGTGGGGCGCCCCGTTGGCCTGTGAGTTTGCGTCAGTAGCGGACCGATGTGCGAATAGGCCGAAGGCAGCACAACGCGCCAAGATCCGGATGGCACCGAGGTGGTGTCTAGTAAGTTGCCGCACTGGTGTGGCCATCCAACAATGCTGAAAGTTGGCGTGGGGCGCCCCGTTGGCCTGTGAGTTTGCGTCAGTAGCGGACCGATGTGCGAATAGGCCGAAGGCAGCACAACGCGCCAAGATCCGGATGGCACCGAGGTGGTGTCTAGTAAGTTGCCGCACTGGTGTGGCCATCCTACAATGCTGAAAGTCGGCGTGGGGCGCCCCGTTGGCCTGTGAGATGGCGTCAGTAGCGGACCGATGTGTGAATGGGGCCGAAGGCAGCGCAACAATATTTTCGGAATAGAAGACACCACTAGGCGCTGAGATGCGAAGATCCGGATGGCACCGAGGTGGTGTGTAGCAAGTTGCCGCACTGGTGTGGCCATCCTACAATGCTGAAAGTCGGCGTGGGGCGCCCCGTTGGCCTGTGAGTTTGCGTCAGTAGCGGACCGATGTGCGAATAGGCCGAAGGCAGCACAACGCGCCAAGATCCGGATGGCACCGAGGTGGTGTCTAGTAAGTTGTCGCACTTCTGTGGCCATCCTACAATGTTGAAAGTCGGCGTGGGGCGCCCCGTTGGCCTGTGAGATGGCGTCAGTAGCGGACCGATGTGCGAATGGGGCCAAAGGCAGCGCAACAATATTTTCTGATTTGAAGACACCACAAGGCGCTGAGATGCCAAGATCCGGATGGCACCGAGGTGGTGTCTAGCAAGTTGTGGCACTGGTGTGGCCATCGTACAATGGTAAAAGTCGGCGTGGGGCGCCCTGTTGGCCTGTGAGATGGTGTCAGTAGCGGACTGATGTGTGAATGGGGCCAAAGGCAGCGCAACAATATTTTCTACAATATTTTCGGAGTAGAAGACACCACAAGGCGCTGAGATGCCAAGATCCGGATGGCACCGAGGTGATGTCTAAGTTGCGGACCGATGTGCGAATGGGGCCAAAGGTAGCGTAACAAGATTTTCTGTATGGAAGATACCACTAGGCGTTGAGATGCCAGGATTCGGATGGCACCGAGGTGATGTCTAGCAAGTTGTGCCACTGGTGTGGCCATCGTACAATGGTAAAAGTCGGCGTGGGGCGCCCTATTGGCCTGTGAGATGGTGTCAGTAGCGGACTGATGTGCGAATGGGGCCAAAGGCAGCGCAACAATATTTTCTGACTGACACCACAAGGCGCTGAGATGCCAAGATCCGGATGGCACCGAGGTGATGTCTAAGTTGCGGACTGATGTGCGAATGGGGCCAAAGGCAGCGTAACAATATTTTCTGTATGGAAGATACCACTAGGCATTGAGATGCCAAGATTCGGATGGCACCGAGGTGATGTCTAGCAAGTTGGTGTGGTCATCCTACAATGCTGAAACTCGGCGTGGGTCACCCCATTAGCCTGTGAGATGGCGTCAGTAGCGGACCGATGTGCGAATAGGCCGAAGGCAGCACAACGCGCCAAGATCCGGATGTCACCGTGGTGGTTTCATAGTTGAGAGGCACTTCATCTGCAGTGGGGCGCCGAGATCCGGATGGCACCGAGGTGATGTCTAGCAAGTTGCTGTACTGGTGTGGTCATCCTACAATGCTGAAATGTAGTGGGGCGCCCATTTACCGTTTCAGTTGCCATTCAGCTGAGTTTCGGCTGCTCTTGATGCTACAGCGACAGGCGGCTGCAAGAGGACTCTCAAAATGGCGGCCTGTTCTTTGGATTTGGGCCTGGTCCACTAAAATGGCCCTGGGACACCTTAGAACTCGGACGCTCGATTTTTTTTTCCTTTCCTGTACATGCAAAAAAAGGTAAATGCCCGGTACGTTACACGCTTCATCTGCCACGATGAACTCTCCAGAGGAACCGAAAAAAAATATAGTTGTGGTAACTATACCATGCATCGTCATATGGAGAGGTGGCACCAATTAATTATAGTGCTGCATAAAAGAGAGATTTGGAGGAGAACCCCTGACCTGCTAGTACATTCATCAAAGAAGTGGCACTGAGAGCTTCAGAGGCAAGGGAAACGGTCCCAAATATTTAGAAGAACTTTGGAAAGATTAAAATGACATGTTTAGATTGTGGTAAATTAATTTCATGTGGACAGATGAGTGTTACTCTAATAAATACAGCATATGAACATCATCATAGTCGATGGTTGGTAGAGACATTTTGACTATATCCTGGACCTGCCCGTCCTCGCCCAAAATGGCGCCGGAATAAATGGGACTCGTAACTCCTTGTTGTGTACTGGTTGCAGAACCTTGAAATCACGAGATACGTATGCAGTTTTGAAGCACATGGCGGGCGGGGACGAGAATTGATTGAATATTTCGACATCCCTATTGATATTAAGTTCTGATGTGTTATTGATTACTGTACTGTTGAAAATTCGAATTAACGTCACCCATGGTACTTGCCCGCAAATGTATATCTAGATAATTTTATTGTAACTGGCCCTGTCGTATTTTAATTATAAAATGTACGTCCACCGATTCCGTAACTGTTAGACACCTTAGTTCTTGCAACCTAATGGCCCGCCCGTTACGTTCCTCTACAGTGTAAATGTCTATTCATCATATACGATTACAGTTTGCTCCGTGGCAGGCCCACGTGGTTATAGGCTCGTATTTGTATAATGAAATTTTCACAATAAAGGTTTTTAAAAGAAAACATGGTAGTAGTATATACATTGGTAAAGTTTTTAATAATAGTCACTGTTTTAGAATCATTAAAAGGCAAGTGAAATAAAGCAGACCAATTACATGAAGGGTAAAAGGTATAATACGAAGGAACGCAGTAAAGATAAATGGTCAAGGGCTGTTGTGTTTTCTATTCCTGCAACATAAAGTGATCGATAAGAATCTCATATTCAGGCGTATCGGCGACTAAGACAGCAGGTCGACCCTCTTTTGCTCAACGGCTCCGTCATGGGACGAAGAAACGCTCTTTTTCTCGAAAAAAGAATATATTTTACTTGCAGGACAGTTGTAAAATTTCCGGGAAAGTACATTAGCCTGGAACATTATAACATATATTTAAGAAAAAATAATGTTCGGAAGTAATTAAAAGCGTAATTTTTAGGTGATATGACCAAGGCTTTTATCATTAGAATAAGAAAAGTAAAATGAACCAATGAAAAGTTTTATTAACAAGTCACATGACTTGTTATGCTTACGTTACGCGCTGCGCGCCCCGGATGACTTCCGGATGCGCTAGCGCGGCGCGTCATATGACGCATTACGCGACAACGCAGGTCCAGAATATAGTCAAAATGTCTCCACCAACCAGCGGTCGAAACACAACCCCTTTCAGCAGGCTAAATAGTTCTGTTAAATGACAACAGAAGGGACAGGCAACAAGAACCATCAGTCAAAGAGGGGAGGGCTAGTTCTTCTCTACCGGGTTACATTGGGGCGCTACCGGAACTGATCGAATTGGTAGTCTACAGTGTTTCTGGATGTTTCAGACTGAAGCTGGGGTTAGCATGAGAGCACCACCATTTCGTAGCTCCGTTGTGGCCATTCCGCAACCAATCATGGCAGCCGCTCTTTATCGTTATTTTGGGCGGGGTGGGTGGCGGAGCCGAGCTGTTTTGCAGCCATCATTGTGTGGAGTTCAGTTCATCTCACTAGTTTTGTATTTGTCATGAGGGGTTGTTCCTAATGTTTCTATTTTAGCGAGGTCAAAAAGAGATCCCATTAGTGGCCTACTGATTTTACTCGATTCCTTTTCTTTTTTTTTACACGATTTTTCGTTATCTGCAAAGACTAAACAGAGTATTGCGACTCTGTGTTTGTTTGTAAATAGAGAATGAACCAAAGAGAACTAATTCTAAAACAGTAAATACTTGGATAACAATCAATCAAATGGAGAGAGAAGCAGGCACGACGGATTACAACGGGGGCAAAGGCCTGCGTTAACTACCTTTCACTATCTGCAAAGAGAGAGTACTCCTAATAGAAATGAGGGGGGGGGCACCATTCAAAGCAGATCAGTGTGCATAAACACGAAAATGTTTTCACTTACCATGTACTTGACATTCGACAGGTTATGATATTTGCTATTAAAAAACCATTGAAATTCACTGAAAAAACCATAGGTTATAGACCATATATAGTTAGGAATTAGCATTTACAAAACCTTGAAAATTCACTGAAAAAACCATAGGTTATAGACCATATATAGTTAGGAATTAGCATTTAAAAAACCTTATTTTACTCACACAAAACCATTGAAATTCCATATATAGTTAGTTGCACTAACTATATATCGCACACCCGCAATCCACTGCTGATGATGTCACATATTACATCATTCATGACATGGTCAGTGACATCACTGATGACATCACTGATGACATCTCAAATGACATCACTGATGACATCACTGATGACATCATCCAGTGACTGTGTGTTTCTGTAAAGTTTAAATATGTTTTACATATTGAAGAATGAGTAGATGTATAAGTGTCTGGACGAAGGATTTAGTAGGTGCATGACTGAATGTATGAGTGAGTGATTAAATGTGTCTCACTGAGTGCATGGGTTAGTGACTAAACTGTCTTAATTTGTGCATCATTATGTCTGTTGTTCTGTAAACTGCTGCATGTGTTGATCAGTAGCTATATGATTAACTATATGGGTTATTGATTGATTGTCCAAGTATTTGTATGGGAGACTGAGTGTGTGTGTGGCTGGCTGGGAGGTGTGTGACTCTGTGCAGATCAATGTGTACTTGTATTAATGATTGTATAAGAAAGTAAGTATGTGTTAGTATATGTTTGAAAATGTAAGGTGCTCTATGTTTAACTGTATAGACAAGAAAATGGAAGTGTGATTGATTCTTTACAGGACTGACTAGGTGTGTGAGTAACTCCATGGATGAGTGGCAGAGTGTGAGTGTCTGTATAGGTGTATGAGTGCATATGATAGTGTTGTAAAGATGAGTGATTGTATGTATGAATGATTGTATGGGTGAATGAGTGAATGTGTATGTAGACGTAGGAATCAGTGAGTGCGTATGTAGTAACTAGTACTGGTGTGTCAATGGTTTCAAAAATTATACTCTGTATTTAACACTGGGTGAAACAGAGGTTATATTAAAATGTGAGGAGATGCATTGTATTGTCACATGAATGATATCATCAGTGATGTGGTCATTGATGTCAAATGAGATGTCATCAGTGATGTCATCAGTGATGTCATTTGAGATGTCATCAGTGATGTCATCAGTGATGTCACTGACCATGTCATGAATGATGTAATATGTGACATCATCAGCAGTGGATTGCGGGTGCGCGATATATAGTTAGTGCAACTAACTATATATGGAATTTCAATGGTTTTGTGTGAGTAAAATAAGGTTTTTTAAATGCTAATTCCTAACTATATATGGTCTATAACCTATGGTTTTTTCAGTGAATATATATATATATATATATATATATATATGCATATATATATTTATGGAGATACATATATGTTTTCACATATATGATTGTGTTTCCAGGGTCCCGCCCATGGGCTTGAATAATCTAGTGCTTATGACTATTGATGAAGATCCCTTGGAAGAGAACCAACTGTATCATTCCCGGCGGGGATATAGATCTACTGATGTCTTCCTACCGCCCATTGAGGGTGTCTAATGGCTGAGTACAGTTGCCTGCCTGTGGGTGTCTGCGGAGCCCCCTTATTATTAAAATTAATTGTTTGGCACATTTCTTGACTTCTCTTGATGGACATGGTTAGCTTTAGAATTGAGAGCAGCGGTGTTGTGAACTTCCAGCTTCATCAGCTGGAATGGGGGATGGAGCTGGTATTTAGTCTCCCACAGCTTCGTTTTACATGCAGGACACACTTACTGTGACCTGACATTCCTGAGTACCAGCACTGACAATATTTTGAAAGCATGGCCCAGCCTTCAGGAATTCTCCGCCGGAACACTCCTTTGAATCTGTTTTTACAGACTGAGGTGTGTCCCGCTCTTGAAAAAAGAGAGAGGAAGATAGCCGGCAACCTATATGTTCTTTTTCCTCTTTAATCAAGTCATTTTTGTAAGCCTGATGCTGAAATCGGCAGCACCGACACACTTCAAGACATCTTCCCCCTAGGTAATGTGAAACCACCTGCCATTGGCCTGCATGTGTGCTCCGGAAGTGTTCGGTACATGCGTCACCAGTGCATATGTTGTGTGTTTTTACCAAAGGAGGTCAAGCATGCAATAGAATACCTGTAGAGAAGAGGCCGCCACAGTTTCAAAGGCAGTTGGATGTAGGTCTTGCTGGTGCAGGTAATATGAAAAGCAGTTGAACTGAGGGCATGCTTGTGCAGGTGGTCTCAAAGGCAGTTGGATGGAGGTCATGCTTGTGCTGGGTGGTTTAGAAGGTAGTTGGACTCAGGACTTCTGGTGCAGGTGGTCTCGAAGGCCGTTGGACTAAGGGCTTGCTGGTTCAGGTGAAGCTGTAGTTGGAGTCACTAGCATCCGTGTTTAACATTACCAAGTGCATTGTGTCAAAAGTGTTGCCATGACATTATGCTGTGGCACATGCAGTAATTCATCATAGATTAAACTTCTTGCAGTGTTGCTGGGAAATACAGCACTCCTTTGTGTTACTATACTGGGGTACAAGCTCTGCCAGTTCCTGTCCACTGTGAATTGAGTGCATGCTCTTTCAGTACATAACCTATTATAACCCTGCATACACAACTGTGACATTTAAGATACTTGTATGTATTGAAACCTGTTATGTGTGGGTAACCATGGAAGTAGAATGATGCGATGTAATGTAGAATGTAGAGGGACAGTGAAGAGGGAGACATCCTGACAGCAGTTGATGAGGATGGATGGATGGGATCCTTTATGAGAAATAAACCTACGTTTGAAACTGCCTCCTGACTTCTGGATGTTGTGTATTAAGGCCTGCTTGTCACAGTGCCGACGAGGATGGAATTTAAACACACATCAGAAGGAGGTGTAAGGTCACAACATCTCATGTGCCCAAAATCAACCATTGGCAACTCTGACCTGTTATGCATTAACCATCCCTTCTCTTGATTTATTTGTGGTTGCAGAAGTGTGTTAGGATTTACAACAATACTATTTGGATGTAAGTTGTAAATTCGAGCTCCCTGGAGTTTTGAGAATCCTATGTGCTTTGGGTACATTTCGGGTGCAACTGCTTTCTGGGTGCCTTGTTAGCATTGCCTCGACTGAGCGCTTTTCGTCATATTTTGGGCCAAAATATAAGCAAACTATTCACGAGCGCCTGACACATGCCTGATCTTGAGCACACTGTCATGTCTTATGCTCAATAGCGACAGACAAATATGTAAATCTCACAGGAGCTTTATTGTGTGCTTCCTCTTGCGTCCCTGTCCCTACTCTAACCGCCCACTAGCCGGTACCGGCTCCTCCTGTTCCTCTTTCTCGCTCCACCCCCCCAAGCACTAGACTGCATTGAACAATGTTACACACACGACCAAGCTTCCTGTTTGGCAGATGTTTACGTTTAGGTTTGTCAACGAGCACTGGTAGTTTCTCATCACGAGCGGTCGCGAGCATACACGACCACTCGCAATGAGAAACCTGACCTCCCCGAGTTGAGAATCTTGCAGGGAAGTTTATTTTCCATGCTCGTCATCGGCAACTTGATGTTGCTGATCGCGAACGAGGAAAAAGTCTTGCCTGGGTGTTGATTTTGCTCGCTCACGGTCGTCAACTTGACGTTGAGGACCGTGAGCAAAGGAAAAATGCCCGCTACGCTACCCGCTTTTGCACTGTGCTACGTGCAAATCGCATAGTGCGTAGTAGCGCAAACTATGCACGGTCCGCGAGCATAGCGTAGTGCTACGCCCAGGGTTACTTCTACGCCCAGGTTTACTTAACACCAGGAAAACCAGCTGTGCAAGGTGAGTGGTGCTTAACTCCAGTATGGTAATATTATAATGTGGTAACGCTTTCTGATTTGCAAGTTTACTCTTACTGTTGGGTGCAGACATTTAGTGGTTCATTTGTTTGGATAGCATTAACCTTTTTCATTGCAGATTTTCTGGGCACTAAGAGCCGATTACGATGTTGTACAGACCGTCACCGACAGGCTGTTGATGGCAGTCTGTACAACATCCAGGGCCACGTCCAAATGATGGATTACAATGCCGGCGGTTGGAGCGCTGAGTGTTGGGGTAAAGATTGCAACCTCCGGCAGGATCGGAGATCCCATTGGGGCGGTGGTCGGACATGCACTCCCTTAATTGCAGCGGTGCCTCCAATGCACCACCATTGGGATTACGATGTCTCATTCCCTCTGCCTTTTCATCGCAGTCTGACCACCATGAAAAGGCAGACAAAAACCGAGTTTGGGGGCCCCTAGCATGGCCCCTGCTCCCCATGGGCCTCTGTTATGGGGTCTGGGGTGCAGATGTGGTGCCCCCAAACACCTATTCACTGTGTGCCAGGCACCATATCGTGCATAGATGTTTGAAAAAATACCCTTTACTATTGCTGCTTGTGCTGCAGCCTTTTTCTGACCGGCAGCACAAGCCGCAACAGCAAAGGATATGTTTTCCACCGCCGTTCTGACAGTCGCATTGTAATTCGATAGGTGAGACCTCCGATTCCCAGTTGGGTGGTCCTATTCTCGCTACAATGTCGGTTGGATGCTCGTCCAACCGGCATTGTAATGAGGGCCTAAGTTTTGTATCTGACCTGGGTTTTGATGTGCTGTTAATAAGTCAAAGAATGCAGAACGTAACAGTGCTGCCATTTTTTTGGGCAACACATGGGAACCACCTATCAAATGGCAGAAATGGTGCAAAGTTTTTGAGAAGTATGCAAATGTTTGCAGGGCATCTTTAAGTCCCGAAAAGAAAACCATGTTACTTTTGCAGTCCTTAGGCCCTGAAGAGAAGAAAGTTTTTCATCACCTTCTGGACATTGTTGGAGAGGATATGAATGAATGAATATGAAGTTTGTATTGCTAAGTTAGAGAGGCACTATTTAACAAAGCTCAGCAACATCCAGGAGTGTTACAATTATGGTTGCAGGGACCAAAAAGAAGAGGAGATGATGGTGAACTATATTACAGTTTTAAGAAAGTTAGTCTCATCTTGTAAATTTGATTCATTATTGGAAGAAAGATTAAGGGAAGAGTTTATGTTGGGCTGCAACATTGAAGGGGTGAGGGAGGAACTGTGGTAGAAGGATGAACCATCCTTGGATGATGCTCTTCTAATTGCTAAGAAGATGGAACATTCCATGGAGTATGTTGAAGTCATAAAAAAGGAAGGGGAAAAGGAGATGTGGTTCATGTGATTAAGCACACACAAAAAACTCAGGAGAAAAAGAAGGATACTGACAATAGGTTGGAGAGGAAGTGTAGATTTCAGGGCATGTGCTTTTGCTGTGGAAAGTCGGGTCAGTTGGCTAACAATGAAGGGTGTCCGGCTAGCAAAGCAACTTCCAACAACTGTAAAAAGAAAGGGCATTTTGCCCGTGTTTGCAAAGGAAGAGTGTTTAAGGGGAAGGTGTGTGAAATCAAGGATAGGTATGATTGCACCAATGATGATGACATGGACATCGCCATTGCCATCCCGGACGGCCACAAGATCACCTGGAGGGACCGCATCAACCAAACCGGAGGAGGCATCACCATCGTCTACAGGAACACCATCCGCATCACGACTAACTCTGATGACGCCCTCACCGCCGCCGAACACCTTCACTTCCAGATACACACCGACCCCAAGACCACCCTCAGAGGGACTCTCATCTACAGACCCCCTGGACCGCGCACACAATTCAGCGAAGTCATCGCCGACTTCATCAGCCCGCACGCCCTCGCCTACGCGGACTACATCCTCCTTGGGGACCTGAACTTCAGCCTGGAGAACAACAATGACAACAACACCACCACCCTTCTTGACAACCTAGCCAACCTCGGACTCAAGCAACTGGTGAACACCCCCACCCACTATGCCGGCCACACGCTTGACCCAGTCTTCTCCTCCAGCACCCTCATCTCCTTCAGCTACTCCACCGGACTTCACTGGACTGATCACAGCTGCGTCCACTTCAACTTCAGGAAAACCACGAATCACCACCACCCGCAACAGGTTCCCCGAAGACGCTGGAGCAAGATCACCACCGACCAGCTCACCACGTCCCTGAGCCAAAACCCACCTACCAACACAACGGACACCAACAACGCCGCCCGCAACCTCACACAGTGGATCACCGACTGCGCCAATACACTTGCTCCACTGAAGACCCCGCCAAGCAATCCCGGCAACAAGAAAGCCTCATGGTTCACCGACGACCTCAAACACGATAAGAAAGCCTGCCGTACCCTAGAGAAAGCCTGGCGCCGTGAACAGTCGACAGAAAACATGGCAGCCCTCAAGAACGCCACCCGCAAACACCACCAGCTCATCCGCACCACCAAAAGAACATCCTTCAGAGAACGACTGGACAACCACACCCACAACAGCAAAGAACTCTTCAGCATCGTCAAAGAGCTCTCCAACCCCAGTGCCAGCAACAACGACATCACGCCTTTGCAAGACCTCTGCGACTCACTCGCCACCGACTTCCACCGCAAGATCGTCGACATACATGACAGCTTCGGCGCCCAGACCACGCACCCAAACATCGAACCAACACCCCCCACCACCATCCTCCCTACCTGGACCCCCATCAGCACCGAAGACACCACCCATGTGATGAACACCATCCTCTCCAGCTCCCCAGCCCACCCCTGCCCACACCACATCTTCAACAAGGCCGACTCCATCATCGCACCCCACCCCCGGAACATCATTAACAACTCCCTCACGTCCGCCACCTTTCCTGAGAGCTGGAAGCACGCAGAGATCAGCGCCCTCCTGAAGAAACCCACCGCCGACCCCTCGGACCTCAAGAACTTCTGCCCCCTCTCGCTCCTCCCCTTCCCCGCAAAAGTCATTGAGAAGACGTCAACATACAGCTGACCACTTTCCTCGAAACGAACGGCTCCCTCGACTCATCGCAGTCTGGCTTCCGAGCGAACCACAGCACCGAAACCGCCCTCATCGCAGCAACCGATGACATCAGGTCCATGCTTGACAACGGGGAAACTGCTGCCCTCATCCTCCTCGACCTATGGGTTGCATTCGATACAGTCTGCCACCGCACCCTAACGACCCGCCTCCACCACGCCGGGATCCAAGAAAAGGATCTGGACTGGATCACCTCCTTCCTCTTCGACAGAACTCAGAGAGTCCTCCTCCCGCCCTTCCGCGCCGCGGCCACCAAGATCATCTGCGGCGTTCCCCAAGGCTCCTCGCTCAGCCCTACCCTCTTCAATGTCTACACAAGTCCCCTTGCGGCCATCGCACGCAAACACGGCCTCAACATCATCTCCTACGCAGACGACACCCAGCTTATCCTCTCCCTCACCAACGACCCCGCCACCGCCAAAGCCAGACTCCAGGAAGGAATGAAGGACGTCGCGGAATGGATGAAGCTCAGCCGTCTGAAACTGAACTCAGACAAGATGGAGGTCCTCATCCTCGGACCATCCCCCTCCGCCTGGGACGACTCCTGGTGGCCCCCGGCTCTGGGCACCGCCCCCAAGCCCACAGACCACGCACGCAACCTGGGATTCATCCTTGACTCCTCCCTCACGATGACCAAGCAAGTCAACGCCGTTACTTCTTCATGCTTCAACAACCTTCGCATGCTCCGCAAGATCTTCCACTGGATCCCAACCAGAACCAGGAAAGCAGTCACCCAGGCCCTCATCACCAGCCGTCTGGACTACGGGAACGCCCTCTACACTGGTACCACAGCCAAACTACAGAAAAGACTTCAGCGCATACAGAATGCATCGGCACGACTCATCCTGGACATCCCCCGTCATAGCCACATCCCCACCCACCTGAAAGACCTACACTGGCTCCCCGTCAACAAGAGGATCAAGTTCAGGCTTGTGACCCACGCACACAAAGCTCTCCACGACATGGGCCCGAATACCTCAACAACCGCCTCAAGTTCTACACACCCACCCGCCAGCTCCGCTCTGCCAGCCTTGCTCTCTCCACCGTCCCGCGGATCCGCACAACCACCACCGGAAGAAGATCCTTCTCCTACCTGGCTGCCAAGACGTGGAACTCCCTCCCCACCCACCTACATCTGACCCAGGACCATCTCTCCTTCAGGAAACAACTGAAGACCTGGCTATTCAAGCAGTAGCAGCACCCCTCCCCCCCCCAGGGCCTTGAGACCCTCCCGGGTGAGTAGAGCGCTCTATAAATGTTCTTGATCGATTGATTGATTGACTTTGAGTGTGGGAAAATTATCTTGCAAGTGAATGGCTATAAATATAGCAACCTTCTGGATGAATTGATTATCAAAGGTGAAGGTATGAAGGTTTTGATTGTTTCTGGGGCCAACATCACAATGAAAAATCAAAGTATTTTGGCCTGATATAAGACTGTGTGCTCATGGGGGAGGGCACATTAAGCTATTTGGGTATTTTGGAGGTCTGATTAAGTATAAGGGGAGGTATATCAATGGTAATATTTAAATTTCACAAAAGAGCTCTTGGGGTAATACTGGACCCCAATAGTTATCCCCGCATCAAGCTAAAGGAATACTTTGATGTGAGGAAGGCGATGCACAGGATGAGTCTGGTGAAGCATTTGTGTGCAATTTGGAGGTGAGTTTTCTTGAGTTTTTGGAGGGACACTTGGTGCACTACATACACGTGGTGGATGGGGTTAAGCCTGACTGGGAGTTCAGAATGTATCAGTGGCTGTATGTGAAGAGAGGAAGGTGGAGATAAAAAAACTTAAAAGAAATGGTATTATTGAGGAGGTGGCAGGGACGCAGTGGCTTGTTCCAGTTGTAGTATCCGGAAAGGCCACTGGGAGTTACAGGTGTGCATGGACCTAAGAGGCATGTTATAGTGGGCAGTTACCCCAGCAGAAAATGTCAAACATGCTAACTTTGTTGCAGGGGGCTAAGACATGTTCAACCACATACCATAAGTCTATGTATCACCAGTTTAGGTTAGTTGAAACGTCTAGAGATCTCCCTGCATTTGTCGGGCCCTTTGGATCATTCCGCTTTGCCCGGCTGCCTTTTGGTCTGGAATAAGCAGCATTGGTGTTCAAGAGGGCCCTGGTGAAGGTTTTAAAAGGACTGGTAGCTGTGAGGATCTATCAGGATGAAATTTTGGTCCTTAGTAGGGATGATATTGAACATGTTGAAAGGTTTCTGCATGTGTTGAGTAGATTGAACAAGTTTAATTTAAACATTAGGATAGAAAAGTGCAAGTTCAGAAAGAAGTCCATAGATTATTTGGCCCACACTATATCAGAGAAAGGTATAATGCCTGAAAAGGATCTGGTTGGTGCCATACAAAAGTTAATATCCCCTTAAAATAAGGAGGAGTTGACGAAATTCCTTGGGATGGCAGAGTACTACAATAAGTTTGTTAAGGGATTTGCAGAAACTGGTGTTCACATGAGGGACCTGTTTCAAAAAGGGGCAGAGTTTGAGTGGAACAATTCTTGTGAAGAGGAGTTCAGGAGGTGAAAGAGAGGTTGAGTCAGGCACTGAATATAAGAAAATTTGATCCTAGGAGCAAACCTATGTTGACCACTGACGCTAGTATGAAGGTTTTGGGACCCATACTACAGCAAGGAGTTTAGGACTTTGACCATGTCATCTTTTTCTCTCCTGAGGTCTTAAAAGGGCAGAGTTACACTACTCAGTCATAGAAAGGGAGACTTTGGCAGTTGATTTGGCCATAAAGAAATTAACAAAATCTCTTATGATGCAGTTTTTTTGAACTGCAAATATATCACAAGGCCTTATTTGAAAGAATTGATGCAGTGTCCAGCAGGATCACTAAGTGGGTTGTTTCCTTACAAGAGTATGACTTTTAGGTCAAGTGTTTTCCAGGAGTCGACAGCAGGGTTGCTGAAACCTTATCTAGACTGGTGTAGGTAGAGGAGGAGAATCAAACTAACCCCTGTGTGGAGGATGATGGAGTGGTATGTGAAATAAAGGACGGTGGTATCACAGGGAAAACATGGCGTGATGCATTTGTCTCTGATCACGGAATGTTGGAGGTGATGAACTTCATAAGGAAGGGATGGAGTGCCAGGTGGTTATGAATCTGAGAATTTCTGGTACTTTAAGGATGAGTTATCAGAAAAACATAGTTTATCGTTCAGGGATATGAGGTTGGTCCTGCCCACTTCCCAAAAGGAAGAAATGACACGTTTGGTACATCTTGGTCATCAGGAAATGTTCAAGACCAAGGAAAGACTCTGGTTGATATTCCGGTGGCCAGGGCTGGAAAGTTGTATGGAGAGAGTCATTAGGGATGTGTTCAGTGTGCTATGGGTGAAAAAGCAGTGAAATCCACAGTTCAACGGATGGTAATCAGGGACCCTCCCACTGATCCGTTGAAGGTGGTTGCCCTGGAAAGTTAGGACCAATACATGCTGCTGGTTGTGAGTTATATGTGATGGCACTGATTGATTTGTATTGCAGGTGTCCGGAAATTCCTTTCTCCAGAGGAATAGAGGCCAAACATGTTATATGATTTTTTAAGGAGCTATTGTGGAGAGAAGGCATACCCAGCATGATTCTCATGGACAAAGGATGTAGTTAGTATCTAAATAAATGGAGAAGAGTCTTAATGACCACTGATGTGAAACACAAAAATGTTCTTTGTATCAGCCAGAAACCAATGGCATGATGGAATGCTTCAATAATGTGTTGAAGGAGATGATAGCCATGGCCAAGGATGGTGGGATGGATTGTAGAGAAAAAGTTCTCAAAAAGGTGGAAGCGTATAGAGGGCCCGATTCACAGAACTAACTTAAGACAAAATCCTAAACTTACTACCATTTTGGTATTCACAGAAGGCACTTACTCATTTTGGTATTCACAGAAGGAACTTACTCATTGATGAGTAAGTGCCTTCTGTGAAAACCAAAATGAGTAAGTGCACTTACTTATTTTGGAATTCACAGAAGGCACTTACTCATTAATGAGTAAGTGCCTTCTATGAATACCAAAATTAGTAAGTGCCTTCTGTGAATACCAAAATGAGTAAATGGTAGTAAGTTTAGGAATTTGTCTAAGTTAGTTCTGTGAATCGGGCCCAGAGTGTCTCCACATGCTTTCACAGGCAAGACTCCATTCGAGCATACATCAACAGGGTATTGTGCTGAGTATACAGCACAATACCCTGGTGGCTCCGACATGAGTTAATGATATGTACTCTAGATCAGGATGTGTGGTACATGGGAGCTGAGAGAGGCAGGACAAATTGAGGCTTGTTAAAGGAACTTCGATGTTAGGAAGTCGGTCAAGAAAACAGAGGTCAAGGTGAAAGAATGGGTCAAGATTAAGAAACCATGCATGAAAGAAGGTATTTAAGGTCTTTAACAAGGCAATTAAGACTTATAACTAATACATATGGAACTTGCATAGGGTTGTGGTGGTCAAGGGTGATGTATTTTCAATAAGTGCTTAGTCAGAAAGACTAGTAGAAGAGTTAATCTGCCTGCTTATTTAAAAGAGTGTGTGAAATTAGATGTATTCATCATTTGGATTATTTTGCTTGTGGTGTATTGTATGTATGTATATATTTTATATTATAAGTTGTGTTTGTTTGCTGTTAATTCTTGAAACCTGTCATGTGTGGGTAACCATGATAGTACAAAATATTTGATGTCATGTAGAATGTAGAGGATTGTGTATACTAAGGTCTGCTTGCCACAACATCTCAGTTATGAACTGTCTATCACTATAACAGTATATATGACATGTCTCCATAAATGCACCTCATGACTGAACTGTTGCATGCCAATCATGGCATTGCTATGAATTCCCTAGAATTTATTGAGTGCACTTCAGTCCTGACCTTTTTTAACTTTGTTTATTACAACAATGCCCCCCCACACACAGCTCCACTAATGCACCTCAGCCTTCTAAAGAGCATAAACAAGCACTTCAGTAATACATCTACTGTAATATGCTGTCAGCTGTTCTAAAACTGAATCCTTGCCTGTCAGGATTTTCCCATTCTGATCTGGAGTCCTGTGTCCAATTCAAGTCCTGTCAGTGATCTCTGAATACCTTCACAACCAGGTTGTGTGAGTGACACAAGAAGCCTCCTTAACCATAGCATTTGTATGGGTGGTAATAGTAGCATGCATTTGAAAATCAGTACTTACATTCACCCCAAAAAAGTCCCAAACAAGTATGGAAAATGTATAACCTGTTGGCCAATGTCTAAAAACGGTGCTGTAACATGAATAAGCTCCAACAGGGCAGCAGAATGTCAATACTACAGACATTACGCTTATATTCGTTGCCTACCACTCCTTTCCTGGTCCTTAGGCAGAGACAGTCAAGGTAAACCTTTATTTATAAAGACTTTTTTGGTAGCAGGTCAACTTGGGTTACTTGTGTATCGCAATGTGACATTGTTGGAGGTAATAGGTTTCGAAATCAGTGAGCTGGAAATTGGCTTAACCTTTACATTAGTGAGTGTGTATTGCTGCATGTTTTTAGATACCAAGTTTGACTAGTGTCTCTGTCATCTGTGCTGAATGGCAGAGCTAATAGTAATTTGTGTATGATTTCCAAATCTCTGCTTTATTTAATCACTGCCTGTTAGACCTGACATATTTGCCATGGTTTTCTCCAAAAACATTTTGCCTTCACTCCTCCTGTTTTGCTGATTTGTTTGTTGGCTTTAGGATTCGCTACACTTTACTGCTGCTAGCCAATGTTAAAAGTGCTTGTGCTATCTGGTTTAATAATAGTAAAATAGGCTTACACCTAATTGGCATATTTGCTTTACGTGTAAGTCCCCAGTAAATGAGACTACATGTGGCCACGGCCAGTAGAATAAATGTTATTAGTTGGTCTGCAGCTCTCATATCATCCACTAAAGTAGCATTTTAAAACATGTCTCAGGCCTGCCACTGTAGACAGTAGATCAATTTTAATTTCCCATTACAATGCTGTAAAATAAACCTTTTGCCAGGACTAAACCTTCTTTTTTATACAAATGTCACCTCTTAAGTCGTTAAAGACCCAGAGGGCAGGTTGCATTGTAGGCTCGGTGGGTGTACATTTTATGTGTTCTAGCAGTGAAAACGCCTAAACTCCCTTTTCACTGTTGTAAGGCCTATCTCTGACATTGACTTTCACTTGGTTACCTTATTACATTTAATAAGTGAGCACCGTGGATTGGGAGCAAATAGAGATATGCTGTTTGCACTCAAATGAATTGTAATTAAAAACTGCTTTTAAAAGTAAAGTATGTATTTAAGTCACAATTCTGAAAATGGTACTTTTAAAAAGTTAACATTTTCCTGACCATTAGAGACTTTTGACAGTGTCCTGGGGCACACGTCAGTGAATGGCTCTCCTGTTGGTTTTGTGTATTCCACCCAGATAGTGACACAAAAGTGGTCTAGATGTGGAAAGAATGGGCCCTCCTACCAGGATGGCTGGGGGTGGAGATGTGCCTTGACACACTTACACGTCAAAGGGCTTGCCTCCAGTAGGCACACAAAGAAACCTTTTACAAGTCTATTGTTCTCCACCTCTCCCTGACGCTCATCCAGCTCCCCCACCGATAGGCCTCAACCAATCGGCCAGTAGGAGGAGGAGCTTGGAGGTGGGGCCGGGCCTTAAATGTTTTTCCTCAAGCGGAAATGCAGCGGACGGGCGCAGGGGGTGCGCAGAGGGCGCGGCGCGCCAAAGGCAAGCCCGTCTGCGCCCATACGTGCCCGAACGGGCCCAGGGGCCACAACCCCATGTCAAATCATCAACTACTCGCCTTGGGCCCTAAGATCATTAGTGCAACATCACATCCAGTTGCCTCATGCAGTAGTTAATCACATTCGGACTAATGGAATTTCACAAGATCAAGCGGATCTTCCCACCCCACCCTTTCCGGATCACCATTCTTCCCCCACCAGCTGTCCTGTCTCAGTTAACTCCATTAGTCTTTGTTTGCTTTATCTCAATACCCGGTCCCTGGTTAAGCACCAATTAGACATCTTTTTGCTGCTCTCCGCAGAAAAACCGGATGTACTGCTGATTACTGAAACCTGGCTGACCCTGGACTCTACACCAGATATTTTAGCAGCCCTCCCTTCAGATTACTATATTCTGAATGTTAACCGGCGCCCAGGAAAATCGGGTGGGGGTGTTGCTGCTATTATACATAAAAAATGTAAATTTACCGTCATGCCTTCACTTGAACTGTCTGACGTAGAGAACATCGTCATCTCACTGGACTCTAATGTGGGATCTTTTGCACTGGTGCTTATCTACCACCCCCCTCAGACCATACCCTCTTTTCCGCTCTCTTTAAGTGAACAAATGGCCAACCTTGTCATGAACTATACTAGGGTTCTACTTATAGGGGATTTGAAATATTGGTTCAATGACGATCGCGGTGGACCACAGGCAATAGAACTCTCTGAATTGCTTTCCAATTTTAACTTGGTTCAGCTGCTATCTTCCCCTAGCCTTATAAAAGGGCACACACTGGACCAAATCTGGTCCCACAACCTCACATTGTCAGCTCCCCTGATATCTCCCTGCTTTTGGTCGGACCACCATTTGATTGATTTCACATTCAGTCTTAGTGGCAGGTTGAAGACCTCTAAGGCGGTGGAGGACTAAAAAGAAAGTGGAGAGCTCTTGACAGACAAGAATGTATTCGCACTTTAGCTGGTTCTCTTCCCACCTTTAATCCCAACGTCGATGCCATGAAAACTAACATTGCGGATTGGTTAAGGTCGCCCAGTGACAGACACGCCCCCCATGACTAAATTCTCTCGTACTAGATACGATGATGCTCATAAATGGTTCACCACCGAATTAAAAGTCCAAAAACCCAAGCTCCGACAACTAGAGAGGAAATGGAGGCACTGTTATGACATGGAAGACAGACATCAGTTTCTGCTGGCTCATACGAAGTATAAAAAGGCTATTCTGACTGCTAAAGCTGCTCATTTTACAGCAAGAATACTCAATGCTCATAATAAAACCAAGGAAATTTTCAAAATTGTCAACGATATTAGCAGTGATGAGAGAATATTACCTAGCCAGGCCCCCACTCAAGAGATGTGTAATTCTCTAAACAACTATTTTCTGGAAAAAATTGCCATCATTAAGTCCAGTATTCCCCTCTCCACTAATATGGAATCCCAGGATGACATTTTTAGAAACTCAGTCACCATGAACCACTTCTCAGTTTTATGCCCTAAAATCCTGTCCGACTTTCTGACCCACGTTAAGTCGGGCTCCCCTAATGACTGCTGCCCACCCTCCACTCTCAAGGACATATTATCAGCACTACCACATAGTATCCTCCCCTTCTTGAACGTATCTCTCATCAAGGGGGTGGTACCCAGTGCCTTTAAGGATGCTACGATAGTCCCTCTCTTGAAAAAGCCCAGGGCAGATCCTCTAACCCCCTCTAACTATCGCCCCATATCCCTTCTCCCATGTCTGACCAAGATCTTGGAGGCCCATGTGGCCAGATGCTTATCGAATTTTATCGAACAAACAGAATACCTGGAGCCAAACCAATCGGGCTTTCGGCCAGCCCACTCAACGGAGGCTGTAGTCCCCGCAGTCCTGGACACACTAAGAGCTAACTCGGATAGGAGAACTCCACAGGCCTTGGTGCTTTTGGATTTGTCGGCGGCGTTCGACATGGTCGACCATAACATTTTGTTGAACCGTGTCGAACAAGCAGGGATCCAAGGGCCTGCTTATAAATGAATCAAGTTGTTTCTCACAGCCAGAACGCAAGCAGTACGTCTTGGTACCCTAACTCGACCCAAAGTGACAACCTCTTGTGGTGTCCCGCAGGGCTCATCCCTGTCGCCATTGCTATTCAATCTCTACTTGAGGCTTCTGCTCCAATTACTAAAAAATCGGATAGTAACCATCTTTGATTATGCAGATGACCTCCAGTTGATTTTCCCTCTTGACTCCCCTAACGCTGCTGCGGAATTCCAAACCACCTTGCTCCACATTCAGTGTTGGTTGGATAGCAACCATTTGAAATTCAACCCAGGCAAGACGGAACTTGTGTTGCCTGGGAAGAGCAAGGACTGCTGGGGACCGCATTTCTTGCCTAGTGAATTGGGCCCCCCCCCCACCGTGTCCCCTTCCGTAAAAAGTTTAGGGGTAGTAATCATCACGGACCTCTCACTTAGAGGACAAGTGGGTGCTGTGATCTCCACCAGTCTATACCAACTCCGTAAAATCAGGAAGATCGCTCATTTGCTGACTCACTCAGCCCTAATTCAAGTGGTGATAGCATTGGTCCTCTCGCTCCTGGATTTCTCAAACTCCCTCTACATCGGGCTGCCCCAGTATCTGCTCAAACGTTTGCAAATAGTTCAGAACCAGGCGGCAAGATTAATTTATAAGCAGCCAAAATGACACTCTGCCAGCTCCTTGCTGATCAAGCTCCACTGGTTACCCATGGAGCAACGTGCTGCATTCAAGACTGGCTGTCTAGCCTTTAAAGTAATGCATTGCAATAGAATAAAATGTATCAATATCATGATCAATAAGCACGTTCCCCGGCACAATCTACGCTCATCTCATCTTCATCTTTTATCTGTACCGACTATCAAACTCAAATGTTATGGAGGCTGCAGATTTTCCTAACTGGCACCCACTCTCTGGAACTCCCTTCCTGTACCAATGAGAAGCTGTGATAACCTACTTGGCTTCAGAAAGGCACTTAAAACATGGCTGTTTGGGCTAGCCTTCTAAATGGGTCCTTACGCAACAACTTGAAGCATGATTAGCACCATGAAACCTCTGGTGACAGTGCGCTCTACAAGTAACTGATAACATAAACATATTGTCCCCCCAAAATTCCAAGAGCCTTGATAGGCAAACGGAAGATCTTTCCAGAACCAGATATGGAGGTAGCATAGTGAATCCCCCCAATTCAGATACTGGCAACAGGAATAAATAGTGGACACCCAGAGCCACTCTTCAGTACACTCCTGGATCTGTGGACATTATAGAATCAGGACTGCCTTGTCCTCGACTTGCCTGTCCTGCTAATACCATAAGGACTGCCCTGCTGCTTAAGGATTGCCTTGCTTTCTACATCTCAGACTAACCAGAGTGACTCCATGGGTCACTTGGCTGACCTGCCTTGATCTATAGTGGTACAACACACTCCAGATGCCTCCCTCCAGCTGACCTAATGTGCTAAACCTGCCTGGGCCTGCATCTGGACATGCCCGTACCATGCTGGTGTGAGTTCCTGATCCCCAAGAGGTGCCTCCCCAGGGGCAGTCCTGGATGGCTAAACTCAGCTGATCTCCTCCTATGAAGAAAGGTGAAATCCTGAAGTTTTGTACTCTTTGCGACCGTGTACAGGGCTAAGACAGTGCTGCTCATGACGATCGCCAATGACTGGCAGCACAAGCTCTGCATTTCAGTCAACAGCAAAGACAACCGCAGGTGCCCACCAGCTCGAAGTTCCAGTAACAACATTCTGCAACACACAACAGGCTTTACACACTGCAGCAATGACAGCCCATGCAGACCGGCCTGCTCTTTGGGATACAGTTATACCCATCCACAATGCTCTTCCTGCTCCTCGAATCTCCTCCCCTACCTGGAACAGAACTCTCCTAGACAAATTTTGAAAAGTTAACTTTTTCAGTGGGACTAATCTGGTCCCTGCATCTGTCTTCTGAGTTATCGTAGTCAGTCTCAACTTGTGACTTTCCCACAGCCTAGCATGCCAAGATGACAGCTAGAGCCTCTTTGTCCTTTTCGGCGCTATATCTCCATTACAACTATAAAATTGTATATCTCAGTTTTTTCTGATTAGATTTTTGTCATACTGGTATCATTTTATTTATTGAAATATAACCTGCTTTGATATATTGGTTTGGGATTTTCATTGTGTTGTCACTATATTGCTGTTTCTGTGCTGCATTAATACTTTACACTTTGCCTCTAAGTTAAGCCTGACTGCTGTGGAAGGTGTATATAAAATCGGATGAATGTGTATCCTGGCAAAACACAGCAATCTCTTTCCGTTGAAGTTTATGCAGGTATTTTCGTTTTTTTGGGGGGTTCATATAGAGCAAAACTTGACTGAAGGTACACTTTACATGAGCATCAGTTTCATTACAGACGGACACATTCAATTTGTTAGGCATGGGGAGATTGAGTGATTTGCCCAGAATCACAGGATGCTGAGAGTCCTTACCAAGATTCGAACCCGGTTCCCCCGCTTTTAGGTCAACAGCTTTAGCCTCTGGGCCACAAAAGACTTGCATTACTTTTCATTTAGCATCACCATACATTTCACTGCATCACCATATAGTAACAGTACACTTCTGCTGCCTGAGCTCAGCTATCTATCCTATCAATCATGATGGTATGCTTGCCGTTACCCTGTACACCACTCCATTCCCTTATGGCTGGGTTCCTAACATTCTAATACCAAATGGATACATTTTAGGCTCTTAACTGTAAAATGGTGGTTTCACTTTCATGCAGCCAGTTTCATAACTTTTAGAAGAGCAGTAATATAGATACGTATTATTGAACTGAATCAAGGTGTAGGCAAGCTTCCATCCAACAGTGTTAATACTGGATTCAGGTTAGCTCCCCTAAGCAACACACACTGTTATACTCTTGGACCTGCCAGCCTTAGGGTGGTCTTCCCCCAAACATTGTGCCTTCACCTCTTATTTTTGCTCATCTTACTTTTGCTAACCATAGGTCACCATGTGCCACTGCTAACGAGTGATAAAGTGCTTGTGCTCTCTCCCTAAAACGTGGTAGAATGGGCTTATACCCAACTGGCTTATTTGATTTACCTGTAAGATCCCAAGTAAACTGGTACTGCATTTACACAGGGCCTGTAATTAAATTCTACTAGTGGGCCTGCAGCACTTATTGTGCCATCCACTTATGCAGCCCTTTAAACATGCCTCAGGTTTGCCATTGGAACGTGTGTGTGTAGTTTTAAACTGCCATTTCGACCTGGCAAATAAACCATGGACATGTACTTCTAAGTTTTACATGCCCTGACAGTAAAAAGCTCTTAAATTTGGAGGCACCTTATTACATGTTCTAAGCCACAATTTCCAAATGGAAATAGGTGATGAGTTCATGTTTGGCGACTTTGGCATTGTTATAAAAAGTCCTCTCTTACAGGGATGTTGGATTTTAAATTATAATTTTGAAAATGCTACTTTTAGAAAGTTGTCATTTTTCAGCCTTAGCCCTTTAGTGCCTACAGCCTGTCTGTGGGACACATGCATAGATGTAGCTGACAGTTAGGCTTTCTGTAGACCTCATAGGCATCTACACATAATCAAGAGCTTTGGGGTGACTGGATGAGTATTCCCTAGCAGGAAGGGAGAGTGGAGCTGGGCACAGCCCTACTTAGACTTGAATAGTCTGTGTCCTGCCGATGCGCAAAAAGCTGCATACACCCTGTAGTTAGTCTGGAGCCATAATAGGAAAGGCAGGATCCACAGCACTTCAAAAGGTAACTTCTAGAAGCTTCTCCAACTTCAAAGGAGGCGCCTCCTCTTCAGTACACTTCTGGACCTTTGGATCCAGCCAGGAAGAAAGACTGGGGCGTGCTGCTGAAAGAATTGCCAGTCCACTGGACTGTGGCTTTGAAGTACTTCTGCACTGCTGTGTTTACCTGTTGGCTGCTGCCCTCCTGCCTGGTTGAGAAGGACTGGACCTGTATCTGTTAAACCCAGGACCCAAGAATGAATCCAAAGGCTAGTTGGCTGATCTCCTGACTAGAGTCTCAGGGACAGAAGGCTCCAGTAACCTTGATCCTAGCACCTGGAATCTGCTATGTGTGACTCCTACCCTGCCAAGTAGTGCCACCCCAGCCCTGGTCCCTTGGAAGGGGGCCTGAAGGTACTTTGCCCGCCCATCTGTGGATCCAGCAGAACCAAACCACCTCCTCTGCTGTGTGGCGCAACCAAGAGCAGAAAAGACACAACACCTCTGTTGCAAGGATTCTCCCAGTGCAAGTACTCTGCATCAAACATGCGGCCCACATCAGAACCGCTGCTGCACAATGCCTTCCTGACACCAGTACTCACATTGCAAATCTCTTATTGATAGCAGCCTTGACAATGATGCAGGTTATTGCATCTCAATCTCGAAGTTCCTCGGAATCAAGATTCAAGCCAGCCACCTTGAACCGCGACCCGGCCTGGGTTTCAGGTTCATCCTGCCGACAGCTCTTGGGCTCCAGTATTCCATGATTTGACCGGGCCTCTCTGAAACTTAATCCGACGATGTTGCATCAAAATCGATTTGTTGGAGGGTACCACCCTATATTGAGAGAAAATCCTTCAGGAAAAGTTTCTATGTGTGAAGGTAAAACTTTGCCCAGGCCTCCAGCTTAGTGTATCCGACCAGGGCTCCAATGCGTCATCTCAAACTTTGTGTTTATCCCAGTCAAGCACAACCAGATGTCCTAGGTTGGCGCTATATGATTTTAAGTACTATAAAGTGGTTAATTTTTAATAATTCATATTTCTGGTTCTTACATTGGATTTTTGTCCTTTTGGTGTCTCTTAAAGAGAAAAATAATATTTCCTATTTTTATAAATTGGTGTGGGATGTTTATTGTGTGTTGTGTCTTACTTATTTGATGTATTGGTATTTTTAAATGCTTTGCATACCTGTCTCATCAGTTAAGCCAACCCGCTGTCAGCCATCTACTGAGGGCTGAGCCAGGGGCTAATAATTTGAGACCTTGTCTTACACTTATGTGGAGAGTGTGGCTTTGTTGTTAGTGGTAGGTGCATACATACCCCTACTAGCAATCCATCCTCCAACATTGAAGTACTTGCCTACAACCCCTCTTGCTATGTGGATCGGTTATAGGGGGACGGCCTCAGAAGGCTTTTGTCATTACCCATTGGTACTATGGTCCAGGGCGTAAGGAGGGAACTGAATCTGATCTCCTGGAAACTGTTGGCGCACTCCCGGGTCCTTAAATTTCTCCATAAGCTTACAATGGATACTGAAGCTTTAAAGGTGTCTAAACTGTGTTGGGATGAGATCCAAGACAGTGTAGGGAGGTGGGCAAATGAAGCAAGGAAAAGACTAAGGTACTTTGAAAATATGCATTCTGAGTGGGGTATAAATGTAGTTGATTCCCTTTTCCTACTAAACAAGCATTGAAAGAATCTGTGGGTCAGGTTGCTGTGTCGCTCGACTTGACCTGTCTGAGGAAGAAGGCTTCCATTACCATCTCATGAAACACACTTGGCCTTGACACGGTCTTCCTCTATCTGCCCAGGATACATGATACTCGTTTGGGTAGTAACATTTTAAAGGAGGGAGTGGTATTTAACCCAATTATTCGTTCCCGCAATTAGTGTAATGTGACCTGGGACCGTAATGGTTTCTGCACATTGTCCTCTGAAGGCAAAAATGCTCTTTGTCACATGTACTCATAAACTGTGTTTTTAGGGCTCGAGCCTGCGTTGAAGTGCAGCAGTGCTCGCACAGTGCGAGAGTCCTTTTGTGGGGGTTTAAAACTGTACCTAGAAATTGCACAGGCTCTTGCGTGTGCTTTTTCTTTTTTGCTATGGGATTGGCTTGTGCGTGCTTGTATTTCAGAAACAGAGAACGCAATAGGCCAAAGGCATGCGTGTTGCTCCACCCATGGCCTATTGGTGTCTGTTAACCGCACAGGGTAACACGTGGTTTGCATTATCGTGCGCAGATGCGTGCACGATAATGCAAAACACATGGCTTGTTTATATTTCTATTCATATTATATTTTTAACCAGTGACATAGCAAGGGGGGGATGATTTTTGGGGGCAGCCTCCTCCATCCCTACATTACCTGCAGCCATTGCAGAGCAGCAAATGCAGGGACCGCCACAGGCAGCTAAAGGTATAGCTACACCACTGTTTTAAGATCCTTGTTTTAAAATCCAGAACATTGTAAAGGTTGGAGGTGACTGAGATGTGGTCTGAAATGCATTACCTTGATGTGGCAGTAGGAATCACACAATGAATACTTAATGACATACATCGTTTCAAGGATGGTTTGAGTAGGGTGCTGTTCATAGGGGGGCTTGTGGGTTTTAAGCCAATGTTATTTTGTATAGGTGTTTTTATTGTATTAGAATGTTTGATGGATAATTGTCCCTATTAACATTGTTTTACTACTAATACTCACATATTGGTTGATACGTAATTTTAACTCCACTAGTCTTTGTTATTTTTAACTGAAAGGCCCTCGTTATGAATGGCCTGCTAATTCTATTAGGGCCTGTAACAGCAGATACTGACACCATCTTAATGATGAAATCCACAGGAACACATGGCATCTCAGGAGAGCTCTAAACTTTCACCCAGATATTTTGGTTGTTCTAGCAGTGGAAATCTGCCCAAAAATGAGGAATTGCAGAGGAAACTAAACCTAGAATTACCAACTGCCCCAGTAATTTTTAATTTCCTAGTGGGCCCTCATGGTCCAACTCATATTTCGCCCGATTTTCTCCATGCCTGGAGTTGCTAGAAGTCCTGGTGTCAGTATCTCTGTTGTGAAGAAAACCATCTCATTTACTGAGCAATTTATAATGGGGGGCAATATGTTAATGGACCTAGTACAGCTGCTATGCTTGTAATCCCACACAGATGGATGGACATTTCTTTGCATGCAGTGTCATGTACAGAATGTCATTTTTTATTAACGCCCCTTCAGCTATTTCAAGGGGGCTATATCGCTCAAATCTCCACAGCTCTGAACCATCTCTGAGTGCATCCACACGTTTGAACTGATGTGCTCGATATTAGGGAAAACCCTTTACCTATATCTCACCTGAGAAAGTAATGTAAAATAAGACTGATTTACAGACGTTGCCTAACTGAGTACATCTGGCAAGTGCCCAAGACAGCTTTTTTCTGACTTTTAAGTAAGCTTTTTCCCAAGGTCCGAAGGGGATATTTATGACAATATCAAGCAGTGCAGCAAGGCACCTTGCTGTGCTGCATGATAGGGAAAGGGCAGGAATGCTCCGTACTTAACAATATGCAGTGCTTTCCTGTCATCACCCAGCACTGGCGCACAATGTGCTGCCTAATGCCCATTCAGGCAGCCTTGCACCATAGTGCAAGGCTGCCTGTTTTGTAAGCAGTATTGTTTTTGCACAGGAAGGGACACCTTTATGCACAAAAACAATCCTGGGAGGAATTTACCTCTTTCCATGTGTGCTGCAGAATCCAACACACATAGAAAGAGGAAGTAACAAGGAGAAATAATGATATTTCTCCTTGTTACGCCTTACCTAGGGGGGGCGTAGCATTTTGATGCAGTTCCAGGTTTACCAGTGTTGGGAAATCAGGGAATAATCCATAATCCATGGGTGGACGAGTAGGAACACGCATGCTCCACTCATGTAATGCATTTTCGGTAAATGCAATTTGTGCTGGGCTGCCTTACTCTGGATTTGTCAAGCCATGCAGGGACACATAAGGTGGCCATGCTGGGCTTGATAAATGTAACTCAGGTTTTGCAGCTCCCTTGCCCCACCTTGAATGGCGCAAGGATGACACACAGCCTTCATAAATATGCCCCTCAGTTTATAAAGATGTAAGGCCTCATTTATAGTTTTTCAACGTAGAACAGCACAGCAAGTCACCTTGCTGCACTGCCCTACATCAAAGTGAAATGGCAGGTATACACCTTATTTATCCAATATGGTGCATTCTCCTCCTTTCTTCCAGCACAGAGACTGTTTCAGCAGCCTAGTGCCAACACAGGCATCCTTGTACCACAGTGCAATGGTGGCTGTTTGGTTTTCCTCTCTCTATGTGTCCTGCATCATGGAAAGATGAATAAACATTATGCCTCACCTCAGGAGGCATAACATTTTGGTGCATCCCCAGGTTTACATGAATTTGTAAATCTAGGGGAGCATCAAAATTCATGGGTGTTGCGTGGGAACACTCAACCCAACGCCCATGGAATGTCTCCCAAGCGCATAGTAAGGCAACGCAGCGATTTATGCTGCCTTGCCTTAAACCATATCTATGAGGCCATTCAAAGGCATAGAAAGTGGCTTTGTGGAGCCTCATAGATATGATTTCAAGGTTTGTGCTGCCGTGGAGAGAGAAAAAGTGATGCTCCGGTGGTGCAAGGGGCTCATAAATATGGCCCCTGATGTACTGTCCATAGGGGAAATGATTGCTTCAAAAATGACATACAATTTGTTAACTGCCCCGACAGTTACCCAAACCTACCAACAATTTATACAGTAAAATACCAAATATCTTAGAATAGAAACTCATGGGGAGAGCAGGCAAACTGCTGCTGGATTACTGTCCTCTTTCTTCTTTACTATAGACACTTTTATTGTGTCAACCAGCAAGTGAAGACTCTTGTAAGATCTGCTGTCGAGCAAGTATTTAAACAGGAGTCTAACGTGAGAGACATTCCTCTCCAGATATTTATTTGAGGTAGCTTTTTTCTCACTGTGTGGGCAGCACTTTTTAGGTGCTTCGCATGTTTGGCCCGCATGCCCCCATGACGTGATTACTTGATATGGTACCAGCCCACCGATTCAAGCCACTACCATCTGCGCTCTCACCCACACAAATATGTCTGCACATCAGATTTATGCTCGTTACACGTGTAACAAAACTCTTAAACAACCTTTAATTGGAGACCAGAATAACCCTACTCATCTTTAAGAAAAAAACTGTAGCAAAAAAAGTTCTCTTTTAAAAAGCCAAAAGTACTGATACGTGACATCTCATTTCCAAGGCAAAACTCTGGCCCAGTAGCGCATTCTGTGATTTGCAGCAACCACGTACCCATGCAACCTCAAAGATCAGCTCACCTGTTAACTGTAATGTTTGATAGGAAACATCAAATTATGTGGATATGGTTGACATTGAAATAAGCAGCAAAATAATAAATAGCGTTTAAATATTAGCCACAATACATCTTTATAATGATAACAAATCTCCTTTACATTACAGGACATTAAGTTAATTTGTCGTATGTGATTACATAATTAGGATAACAATAATTGCATTTTAAGAGACACACCATCCAGGTGATGTTGCTTATTCTTCTGCTTCTTTGATAGATAATCAGAGGGGGTTCTTAAAAGCTTATTCTGTTTTCAGGTTGGTATCCACTTCTGTGTTATGATGTTTCTTTTTCTGGTGAAACAAACATAAAAATAGGGAAGTAGAGGTGTCACAGCTTCCTGCAGCCTCGTTTTATCGTGTTTTTGTAACTGTAAACGTCATAACTTCCCTGTCATTGTTTATTACTCTTCGACTGAAACCAATAGCCATTTTAATGGCTTCTGTTGTAAAGTAATCCTTGTGCCCTGGGCACCCGCCATCTCTTTTGCTGGCAGGTACTGCTGGTAACTGACTCTGACTGATCTAGGGTCTGCCTAACCATGGCTAGGGCCAGTGCTATGATGAAAAGATACTTAGAATACAGTCAAAACTCCTACGCAAACCAGGGTACACTAATGGTTAAGGTACCCCTATGATTGGCATGACCTCCCCAATAAGGCCCTAGTACATAATCGGTACAAAAGGGGGTGGTGATGGACAGAGCATCAGAACAAATCAAACACTCACGCCCAGTCAAAAGATCTGGGTTTGATCCATCACCGTTCTTTAGCCCACTCTGCCACCCCAGTTCAGACATGGTTATATGCAAATCAGTCTGACCCTGTGCCTCTTGGGAACAGTCCAGCCCGAACTGCCAAGCCATGCCTTCCCTGGACCGGAAACAAGCCTCCGAGGGCCGGTTTCTGGCATTCCAGCCGTCTTTAGCCCGGCTTGCTTGAATCTAGTGGCAAAGTGAGCAAGGGACTCACGTCTGAGCATACCCTGACACACTTATGGCGGCCAAAAGCGGTACAAAAGGGGGTGGTGATGGACGGAGCATCAGAACCAATCAAACACTCACACCCAGTCAAAAGATCTGGGTTTGATCCATCACCCTTCTTTAGCCCACTCTGCCACCCCAGTTCAGACATGGCTATATGCAAATCAGTCTGACCCTGTGCCTCTTGGGAACAGTCCCGATACAGAAAAGGGGGTGGTGATGAACAGTGTCTGAATTAAGCAGACCACTCTTACCCAGTCCAAAGATCAGGGCTTGATCCATCACCGTTATTTATCTCACTGCCCCATCCCAGCTCAGAACCTGGCTATATGCAAATTAGTCTGTCCCTGGCCCAGTGCATCATGGGAACAGGGCAGACCAAACTACCAAGCCAATTCTTCACCAGAAAGGAGACAAGCTACCGGGGACCGGTTTCTGGCATTTCAGCCTCTTCGGCCCGGCTTGCTTGAATCCTGATGGAGCAGTGAGAAAGGGACTCATGTCTGAGTATACCCTGCCACACCTATAGTGGCCAAAAACGATACAGAAAAGGGGGTGGTGATGAACAGAGTGTCTGAATTAAGCAGACCACTCTTACCCAGTCCAAAGATCAGGGCTTGATCCATCACCGTTATTTATCTCACTGCCCCATCCCAGCTCAGAACCTGGCTATATGCAAATTAGTCTGTCCCTGGCCCAGTGCATCATGGGAACAGGGCAGACCAAACTACCAAGCCAATTCTTCACCAGAAAGGAGACAAGCTACCGGGGACCGGTTTCTGGCATTTCAGCCTCTTCGGCCCGGCTTGCTTGAATCCTGATGGAGCAGTGAGAAAGGGACTCATGTCTGAGTATACCCTGCCACACCTATAGTGGCCAAAAACGATACAGAAAAGGGGGTGGTGATGAACAGAGTGTCTGAATTAAGCAGACCACTCTTACCCAGTCCAAAGATCAGGGCTTGATCCATCACCGTTATTTATCTCACTGCCCCATCCCAGCTCAGAACCTGGCTATATGCAAATTAGTCTGTCCCTGGCCCAGTGCATCATGGGAACAGGGCAGACCAAACTACCAAGCCAATTCTTCACCAGAAAGGAGACAAGCTACCAGGGACCGGTTTCTGGCATTTCAGCCTCTTCGGCCCGGCTTGCTTGAATCCTGATGGAGCAGTGAGAAAGGGACTCATGTCTGAGTATACCCTGCCACACCTATAGTGGCCAAAAACGATACAGAAAAGGGGGTGGTGATGAACAGAGTGTCTGAATTAAGCAGACCACTCTTACCCAGTCCAAAGATCAGGGCTTGATCCATCACCGTTATTTATCTCACTGCCCCATTCCAGCTCAGAACCTGGCTATATGCAAATTAGTCTGTCCCTGGCCCAGTGCATCATGGGAACAGGGCAGACCAAACTACCAAGCCAATTCTTCACCAGAAAGGAGACAAGCTACCGGGGACCGGTTTCTGGCATTTCAGCCTCTTCGGCCCGGCTTGCTTGAATCCTGATGGAGCAGTGAGAAAGGGACTCATGTCTGAGTATACCCTGCCACACCTATAGTGGCCAAAAACGATACAGAAAAGGGGGTGGTGATGAACAGAGTGTCTGAATTAAGCAGACCACTCTTACCCAGTCCAAAGATCAGGGCTTGATCCATCACCGTTATTTATCTCACTGCCCCATCCCAGCTCAGAACCTGGCTATATGCAAATTAGTCTGTCCCTGGCCCAGTGCATCATGGGAACAGGGCAGACCAAACTACCAAGCCAATTCTTCACCAGAAAGGAGACAAGCTACCGGGGACCGGTTTCTGGCATTTCAGCCTCTTCGGCCCGGCTTCCTTGAATCCTGATGGAGCAGTGAGAAAGGGACTCATGTCTGAGTATACCCTGCCACACCTATAGTGGCCAAAAACGATACAGAAAAGGGGGTGGTGATGAACAGAGTGTCTGAATTAAGCAGACCACTCTTACCCAGTCCAAAGATCAGGGCTTGATCCATCACCGTTATTTATCTCACTGCCCCATCCCAGCTCAGAACCTGCCTATATGCAAATTAGTCTGTCCCTGGCCCAGTGCATCATGGGAACAGGGCAGACCAAACTACCAAGCCAATTCTTCACCAGAAAGGAGACAAGCTACCGGGGACCGGTTTCTGGCATTTCAGCCTCTTCGGCCCGGCTTGCTTGAATCCTGATGGAGCAGTGAGAAAGGGACTCATGTCTGAGTATACCCTGCCACACCTATAGTGGCCAAAAACGATACAGAAAAGGGGGTGGTGATGAACAGAGTGTCTGAATTAAGCAGACCACTCTTACCCAGTCCAAAGATCAGGGCTTGATCCATCACCGTTATTTATCTCACTGCCCCATCCCAGCTCAGAACCTGGCTATATGCAAATTAGTCTGTCCCTGGCCCAGTGCATCATGGGAACAGGGCAGACCAAACTACCAAGCCAATTCTTCACCAGAAAGGAGACAAGCTACCGGGGACCGGTTTCTGGCATTTCAGCCTCTTCGGCCCGGCTTGCTTGAATCCTGATGGAGCAGTGAGAAAGGGACTCATGTCTGAGTATACCCTGCCACACCTATAGTGGCCAAAAACGATACAGAAAAGGGGGTGGTGATGAACAGAGTGTCTGAATTAAGCAGACCACTCTTACCCAGTCCAAAGATCAGGGCTTGATCCATCACCGTTATTTATCTCACTGCCCTATCCCAGCTCAGAACCTGGCTATATGCAAATTAGTCTGTCCCTGGCCCAGTGCATCATGGGAACAGGGCAGACCAAACTACCAAGCCAATTCTTCACCAGAAAGGAGACAAGCTACCGGGGACCGGTTTCTGGCATTTCAGCCTCTTCGGCCCGGCTTGCTTGAATCCTGATGGAGCAGTGAGAAAGGGACTCATGTCTGAGTATACCCTGCCACACCTATAGTGGCCAAAAACAATACAGAAAAGGGGGTGGTGATGAACAGAGTGTCTGAATTAAGCAGACCACTCTTACCCAGTCCAAAGATCAGGGCTTGATCCATCACCGTTATTTATCTCACTGCCCCATCCCAGCTCAGAACCTGGCTATATGCAAATTAGTCTGTCCCTGGCCCAGTGCATCATGGGAACAGGGCAGACCAAACTACCAAGCCAATTCTTCACCAGAAAGGAGACAAGCTACCGGGGACCGGTTTCTGGCATTTCAGCCTCTTCGGCCCGGCTTGCTTGAATCCTGATGGAGCAGTGAGAAAGGGACTCATGTCTGAGTATACCCTGCCACACCTATAGTGGCCAAAAACGATACAGAAAAGGGGGTGGTGATGAACAGAGTGTCTGAATTAAGCAGACCACTCTTACCCAGTCCAAAGATCAGGGCTTGATCCATCACCGTTATTTATCTCACTGCCCCATCCCAGCTCAGAACCTGGCTATATGCAAATTAGTCTGTCCCTGGCCCAGTGCATCATGGGAACAGGGCAGACCAAACTACCAAGCCAATTCTTCACCAGAAAGGAGACAAGCTACCGGGGACCGGTTTCTGGCATTTCAGCCTCTTCGGCCCGGCTTGCTTGAATCCTGATGGAGCAGTGAGAAAGGGACTCATGTCTGAGTATACCCTGCCACACCTATAGTGGCCAAAAACGATACAGAAAAGGGGGTGGTGATGAACAGAGTGTCTGAATTAAGCAGACCACTCTTACCCAGTCCAAAGATCAGGGCTTGATCCATCACCGTTATTTATCTCACTGCCCCATCCCAGCTCAGAACCTGGCTATATGCAAATTAGTCTGTCCCTGGCCCAGTGCATCATGGGAACAGGGCAGACCAAACTACCAAGCCAATTCTTCACCAGAAAGGAGACAAGCTACCGGGGACCGGTTTCTGGCATTTCAGCCTCTTCGGCCCGGCTTGCTTGAATCCTGATGGAGCAGTGAGAAAGGGACTCATGTCTGAGTATACCCTGCCACACCTATAGTGGCCAAAAACGATACAGAAAAGGGGGTGGTGATGAACAGAGTGTCTGAATTAAGCAGACCACTCTTACCCAGTCCAAAGATCAGGGCTTGATCCATCACCGTTATTTATCTCACTGCCCCATCCCAGCTCAGAACCTGGCTATATGCAAATTAGTCTGTCCCTGGCCCAGTGCATCATGGGAACAGGGCAGACCAAACTACCAAGCCAATTCTTCACCAGAAAGGAGACAAGCTACCAGGGACCGGTTTCTGGCATTTCAGCCTCTTCGGCCCGGCTTGCTTGAATCCTGATGGAGCAGTGAGAAAGGGACTCATGTCTGAGTATACCCTGCCACACCTATAGTGGCCAAAAACGATACAGAAAAGGGGGTGGTGATGAACAGAGTGTCTGAATTAAGCAGACCACTCTTACCCAGTCCAAAGATCAGGGCTTGATCCATCACCGTTATTTATCTCACTGCCCCATTCCAGCTCAGAACCTGGCTATATGCAAATTAGTCTGTCCCTGGCCCAGTGCATCATGGGAACAGGGCAGACCAAACTACCAAGCCAATTCTTCACCAGAAAGGAGACAAGCTACCGGGGACCGGTTTCTGGCATTTCAGCCTCTTCGGCCCGGCTTGCTTGAATCCTGATGGAGCAGTGAGAAAGGGACTCATGTCTGAGTATACCCTGCCACACCTATAGTGGCCAAAAACGATACAGAAAAGGGGGTGGTGATGAACAGAGTGTCTGAATTAAGCAGACCACTCTTACCCAGTCCAAAGATCAGGGCTTGATCCATCACCGTTATTTATCTCACTGCCCCATCCCAGCTCAGAACCTGCCTATATGCAAATTAGTCTGTCCCTGGCCCAGTGCATCATGGGAACAGGGCAGACCAAACTACCAAGCCAATTCTTCACCAGAAAGGAGACAAGCTACCGGGGACCGGTTTCTGGCATTTCAGCCTCTTCGGCCCGGCTTCCTTGAATCCTGATGGAGCAGTGAGAAAGGGACTCATGTCTGAGTATACCCTGCCACACCTATAGTGGCCAAAAACGATACAGAAAAGGGGGTGGTGATGAACAGAGTGTCTGAATTAAGCAGACCACTCTTACCCAGTCCAAAGATCAGGGCTTGATCCATCACCGTTATTTATCTCACTGCCCCATCCCAGCTCAGAACCTGCCTATATGCAAATTAGTCTGTCCCTGGCCCAGTGCATCATGGGAACAGGGCAGACCAAACTACCAAGCCAATTCTTCACCAGAAAGGAGACAAGCTACCGGGGACCGGTTTCTGGCATTTCAGCCTCTTCGGCCCGGCTTGCTTGAATCCTGATGGAGCAGTGAGAAAGGGACTCATGTCTGAGTATACCCTGCCACACCTATAGTGGCCAAAAACGATACAGAAAAGGGGGTGGTGATGAACAGAGTGTCTGAATTAAGCAGACCACTCTTACCCAGTCCAAAGATCAGGGCTTGATCCATCACCGTTATTTATCTCACTGCCCCATCCCAGCTCAGAACCTGGCTATATGCAAATTAGTCTGTCCCTGGCCCAGTGCATCATGGGAACAGGGCAGACCAAACTACCAAGCCAATTCTTCACCAGAAAGGAGACAAGCTACCGGGGACCGGTTTCTGGCATTTCAGCCTCTTCGGCCCGGCTTGCTTGAATCCTGATGGAGCAGTGAGAAAGGGACTCATGTCTGAGTATACCCTGCCACACCTATAGTGGCCAAAAACGATACAGAAAAGGGGGTGGTGATGAACAGAGTGTCTGAATTAAGCAGACCACTCTTACCCAGTCCAAAGATCAGGGCTTGATCCATCACCGTTATTTATCTCACTGCCCTATCCCAGCTCAGAACCTGGCTATATGCAAATTAGTCTGTCCCTGGCCCAGTGCATCATGGGAACAGGGCAGACCAAACTACCAAGCCAATTCTTCACCAGAAAGGAGACAAGCTACCGGGGACCGGTTTCTGGCATTTCAGCCTCTTCGGCCCGGCTTGCTTGAATCCTGATGGAGCAGTGAGAAAGGGACTCATGTCTGAGTATACCCTGCCACACCTATAGTGGCCAAAAACAATACAGAAAAGGGGGTGGTGATGAACAGAGTGTCTGAATTAAGCAGACCACTCTTACCCAGTCCAAAGATCAGGGCTTGATCCATCACCGTTATTTATCTCACTGCCCCATCCCAGCTCAGAACCTGGCTATATGCAAATTAGTCTGTCCCTGGCCCAGTGCATCATGGGAACAGGGCAGACCAAACTACCAAGCCAATTCTTCACCAGAAAGGAGACAAGCTACCGGGGACCGGTTTCTGGCATTTCAGCCTCTTCGGCCCGGCTTGCTTGAATCCTGATGGAGCAGTGAGAAAGGGACTCATGTCTGAGTATACCCTGCCACACCTATAGTGGCCAAAAACGATACAGAAAAGGGGGTGGTGATGAACAGAGTGTCTGAATTAAGCAGACCACTCTTACCCAGTCCAAAGATCAGGGCTTGATCCATCACCGTTATTTATCTCACTGCCCCATCCCAGCTCAGAACCTGGCTATATGCAAATTAGTCTGTCCCTGGCCCAGTGCATCATGGGAACAGGGCAGACCAAACTACCAAGCCAATTCTTCACCAGAAAGGAGACAAGCTACCGGGGACCGGTTTCTGACATTTCAGCCTCTTCGGCCCGGCTTGCTTGAATCCTGATGGAGCAGTGAGAAAGGGACTCATGTCTGAGTATACCCTGCCACACCTATAGTGGCCAAAAACGATACAGAAAAGGGGGTGGTGATGAACAGAGTGTCTGAATTAAGCTGACCACTCTTACCCAGTCCAAAGATCAGGGCTTGATCCATCACCGTTATTTATCTCACTGCCCCATCCCAGCTCAGAACCTGGCTATATGCAAATTAGTCTGTCCCTGGCCCAGTGCATCATGGGAACAGGGCAGACCAAACTACCAAGCCAATTCTTCACCAGAAAGGAGACAAGCTACCGGGGACCGGTTTCTGGCATTTCAGCCTCTTCGGCCCGGCTTGCTTGAATCCTGATGGAGCAGTGAGAAAGGGACTCATGTCTGAGTATACCCTGCCACACCTATAGTGGCCAAAAACGATACAGAAAAGGGGGTGGTGATGAACAGAGTGTCTGAATTAAGCAGACCACTCTTACCCAGTCCAAAGATCAGGGCTTGATCCATCACCGTTATTTATCTCACTGCCCCATCCCAGCTCAGAACCTGGCTATATGCAAATTAGTCTGTCCCTGGCCCAGTGCATCATGGGAACAGGGCAGACCAAACTACCAAGCCAATTCTTCACCAGAAAGGAGACAAGCTACCGGGGACCGGTTTCTGGCATTTCAGCCTCTTCGGCCCGGCTTGCTTGAATCCTGATGGAGCAGTGAGAAAGGGACTCATGTCTGAGTATACCCTGCCACACCTATAGTGGCCAAAAACGATACAGAAAAGGGGGTGGTGATGAACAGAGTGTCTGAATTAAGCAGACCACTCTTACCCAGTCCAAAGATCAGGGCTTGATCCATCACCGTTATTTATCTCACTGCCCCATCCCAGCTCAGAACCTGGCTATATGCAAATTAGTCTGTCCCTGGCCCAGTGCATCATGGGAACAGGGCAGACCAAACTACCAAGCCAATTCTTCACCAGAAAGGAGACAAGCTACCGGGGACCGGTTTCTGGCATTTCAGCCTCTTCGGCCCGGCTTGCTTGAATCCTGATGGAGCAGTGAGAAAGGGACTCATGTCTGAGTATACCCTGCCACACCTATAGTGGCCAAAAACGATACAGAAAAGGGGGTGGTGATGAACAGAGTGTCTGAATTAAGCAGACCACTCTTACCCAGTCCAAAGATCAGGGCTTGATCCATCACCGTTATTTATCTCACTGCCCCATCCCAGCTCAGAACCTGGCTATATGCAAATTAGTCTGTCCCTGGCCCAGTGCATCATGGGAAAAGGGCAGACCAAACTACCAAGCCAATTCTTCACCAGAAAGGAGACATGCTACCGGGGACCGGTTTCTGGCATTTCAGCCTCTTCGGCCCGGCTTGCTTGAATCCTGATGGAGCAGTGAGAAAGGGACTCATGTCTGAGTATACCCTGCCACACCTATAGTGGCCAAAAACGATACAGAAAAGGGGGTGGTGATGAACAGAGTGTCTGAATTAAGCAGACCACTCTTACCCAGTCCAAAGATCAGGGCTTGATCCATCACCGTTATTTATCTCACTGCCCCATCCCAGCTCAGAACCTGGCTATATGCAAATTAGTCTGTCCCTGGCCCAGTGCATCATGGGAACAGGGCAGACCAAACTACCAAGCCAATTCTTCACCAGAAAGGAGACAAGCTACCGGGGACCGGTTTCTGGCATTTCAGCCTCTTCGGCCCGGCTTGCTTGAATCCTGATGGAGCAGTGAGAAAGGGACTCATGTCTGAGTATACCCTGCCACACCTATAGTGGCCAAAAACGATACAGAAAAGGGGGTGGTGATGAACAGAGTGTCTGAATTAAGCAGACCACTCTTACCCAGTCCAAAGATCAGGGCTTGATCCATCACCGTTATTTATCTCACTGCCCCATCCCAGCTCAGAACCTGGCTATATGCAAATTAGTCTGTCCCTGGCCCAGTGCATCATGGGAACAGGGCAGACCAAACTACCAAGCCAATTCTTCACCAGAAAGGAGACAAGCTACCGGGGACCGGTTTCTGGCATTTCAGCCTCTTCGGCCCGGCTTGCTTGAATCCTGATGGAGCAGTGAGAAAGGGACTCATGTCTGAGTATACCCTGCCACACCTATAGTGGCCAAAAACGATACAGAAAAGGGGGTGGTGATGAACAGAGTGTCTGAATTAAGCAGACCACTCTTACCCAGTCCAAAGATCAGGGCTTGATCCATCACCGTTATTTATCTCACTGCCCCATCCCAGCTCAGAACCTGGCTATATGCAAATTAGTCTGTCCCTGGCCCAGTGCATCATGGGAACAGGGCAGACCAAACTACCAAGCCAATTCTTCACCAGAAAGGAGACAAGCTACCGGGGACCGGTTTCTGGCATTTCAGCCTCTTCGGCCCGGCTTGCTTGAATCCTGATGGAGCAGTGAGAAAGGGACTCATGTCTGAGTATACCCTGCCACACCTATAGTGGCCAAAAACGATACAGAAAAGGGGGTGGTGATGAACAGAGTGTCTGAATTAAGCAGACCACTCTTACCCAGTCCAAAGATCAGGGCTTGATCCATCACCGTTATTTATCTCACTGCCCCATCCCAGCTCAGAACCTGGCTATATGCAAATTAGTCTGTCCCTGGCCCAGTGCATCATGGGAACAGGGCAGACCAAACTACCAAGCCAATTCTTCACCAGAAAGGAGACAAGCTACCGGGGACCGGTTTCTGGCATTTCAGCCTCTTCGGCCCGGCTTGCTTGAATCCTGATGGAGCAGTGAGAAAGGGACTCATGTCTGAGTATACCCTGCCACACCTATAGTGGCCAAAAACGATACACTTTGCTCACTTTGCCACTGGATTCAAGCAAGCCGGGGTGAAGACGGCTGGAATGCCAGAAACCGGTCCTCGGAAGCTTGTTTCCGGTCCAGGGAAGACATGGCTTGGCAGTTCGGGCTGGACTGTTCCCATGAGGCACAGGGTCAGACTGATTTGCATATAGCCATGTCAGAACTGGGGTGGCAGAGTGGGCTAAAGAACGGTGATGGATTAAACCCAGATCTTTTGACTGGGTGTGAGTTTTTGATTGATTCAGATGCTCTGTCCATCACCACCCCCTTTTGTACCGCTTTTGGCCGCCATAAGTGTGGCAGAGTATGCTCAGACGTGGGTCCCTTGCTCATTTTGCCACTGGATTCAAGCAAGCCGGGCTGAAGACGGCTGGAATGCCAGAAACCGGTCCTTGGAAGCTTGTTTCAGATCCAGGGAAGACATGGCTTGGCAGTTCGGGCTGGACTGTTCCCATGAGGCACAGGGTCAGACTGATTTGCATATAGCCATGTCAGAACTGGGGTGGCAGAGTGGGCTAAAGAACGGTGATGGATGAAACCCAGATCTTTTGACTGGGTGTGAGTTTTTGATTGATTCAGATGCTCCGTCCATCACCACCCCCTTTTGTACCGCTTTTGGCCGCCATAAGTGTGGCAGGGTATGCTCAAACGTGAGTCCCTTGCTCACTTTACCACTGGATTCAAGCAAGCCGGGCTGAAGACGGCTGGAATGCCTGAAACCGGTCCTCGGAAGCTTGTTTCCGGTCCAGGGAAGACATGGCTTAGCAGTTCGGGCTGGACTGTTCCCATGAGGCACAGGGTCAGACTGATTTTGCATATAGCCATGTCAGAACTGGGGTGGCAGAGTGGGCTAAAGAACGGTGATGGATTAAACCCAGATCTTTTGACTGGGTGTGAGTTTTTGATTGATTCAGATGCTCCGTCCATCACCACCCCCTTTAGTACATAATAGGGCAGGGGGATCATACTATCTTTAAGTCACTAATATACAATATGGCATGGCAATTTAAAGGCCAGCAGCCCTTTCTGCACTTGCATGTGTGCACTGCTGAGGCCTGAGGGCTGAGGTCAGTTTAAGAGTAGCCCTGTGTTGGAGGGCTGCTTTTAAAATGCAAATTATGCCCAAACTCGACTTTGGTGTTTGAGGCACCTAAAAATTAATACACTGCAATGTTTTAGCATATTAGGTACCCCCAGGTCTCCCATAGCTGCCCCAGCGGTGGGGGACAGGTATTTATGAAGAGGGTCCTCATAAAATGGTTTTTATATGCCCTGGGGTTAGTGAAATTGCACATTTCACTCCCCACATTGAAGTGAAGTGCTTCCCATAATCGACGTTTGTGCTAGGAGCACTGTGGAGTGAGGATCTGCAATATTTGTACATATTCAGAACCCCTGAAGTATCCCCTAGCTATCTCAGGGGTATGGGGTCCTTTAGATATAGGTAGGAACCTTGTAAAAGATGTTTAAATGCACTGGTGGAGATATTGCCATGTTAATTTTCCTCATTGCTGATCCCAAGCCACATAGGTTAACATGGTAACAAGTTATTAAATAATAACTAACATCAAGAATGTCATAACTATATAATTCAAGGACGTTCTAGAATGGTATTGATAAATCCAACAATATGCTATTGTTAAATTGATCCTAAAATATACAGCCAACAAGTTATAAGACTTTCTTGTCTTTGAGCCAAAATTCGACCTTCCAGTGGTCTGCCCCGATTGGTTAAAGTTAGTAGATTACCCAGGCTGCTTTGATGAGCTGAGAAATAGCCAATGGGATTAGAGAGCCATTCTGGGAGGGCAGGGCTCTGGTACACAGGAATGCTAGAGCAGGGGGATCGGTCAAAAACAATAATCTTCAATAGAAGGAGGCAACAGGCAGGAAAAGCCAATTTTATTTACACCCCATCTCTTTCAACCCAGACAGGTGGCAGGATTAAGGAAGGAATGGGCAGATGCAAGGAGGAGGGACAATATGTAGATGAACCATCCTGAAGGGGGCTTAGTCAGCTCTTGCCTGTCTGCTGAAATCAGCAATGTTGATTTTTGGAGAAATGGTGCTCTCTGGGAGACTATAGTGCCACACTTTGGGGGATATGGTCATAATCTTGTGTGTTGCCCTGCTCCTCATTGGACCAGAGTGCCCTATTGCTTGACCCAGAGAACTTGGAATAACTATCTGAGAGGGGCAGAGCCTCTCAGATCTGCTGCTTGAAATTTAAGGAAGAAGAAGGGTCCATTCTGGAAGTTTGGTTCACACCAATAAGGCCCTGCGATCTGACTGACTGTCCTGCTGCACAATCTGGAACTACAGCCCTGTAGATCAAAACTGTTTCAAAAGGACTAAAGAGTGTACTCTTTGAAAGCTACAAGTTAACAGAGCTCACCAAGAATCCCCAGCCTGGTGTACTACCAGTGAATGTCTAAAGATTTTCTCCAAGTGGATTGTAGGAATTGAAGTACCAAACGTTCAAGGATCATCTTGGAGCTTCCAGAACCTAAGAGACACTTTGGAACCCTTAAAGGAACTTCAGGAGGAAGTTGGAGAAGTCTGTAAAAAGCTCTATAAGTGGACTGACTCAACCTGGCCAGCCAAGCTGATGACCCTCAACCACAAGCCAGCCTGCCTTCTAGGTTCGCTCCTCTGAAAAGTTCCGGAGGTCCGCCTTCCAGAGTTTGAGTGAGAATTGATGGAACCCCAAGTTGGCGAACCCTCACTGAATCCCACCTGATGATGAGCCTGGAGGGACCCTGCAAGAAAAAGCTCTGTAGAAAAGGTGACAGCGACCAAACGCAAGAGTCATTCAACCATGAGCCGACCTGGATCTCTCGTTCATCCTGCTGGAAATTGTCGGAGGCAGGACTTCCACAAGTTTGACCAGGAGCTCGCCGCAGGGCAAGCCGGCAAACCCTCATTGAATGCAGACTGACTGAGATCTTCGTGGGCCCCTGCGAAGAAATGCTCCGGTAGCGTATCATAGTCTGGGGGAAACCATGTGACCGTGACCTATCACAATGGGTATCTGTGCAGGGATTCTATCACAGTAAGCCTGAAACTTTTCCTTTGTGCCAGTCTAGTGCAACCAGATGTCCCAATAGAGGCTATGGGGTTTCCATGTGCTTCTATGTGCCACATTGTGCTAAATCTTTAAAAAATCATATCTCCAGTTCTCTACATAGATTTCTTTCTGTTTTGGTGTCATTTTAAAGATTAAAATATTTCCTATTCCTATATATTTGTGTTGGATTCATATAATGTGCTTTGTCTTAAATACTTACTGAATTGGTGTTCATAAATGCTTTACATACCTGGCTTTGAAGTTAAACCTGCCTACTCACAGCCAAGCTACCAGGAGTTGACCATGGGAATACTTTTCTAAGATCTATTCTGAGCCCTTTATTGTCTTAGTGGTATTATTGCCAGTGGAAGATGTATATTTATCACTACTAATGACCCACTTTCCAACAGCTTCAATTTATGAATGTGTCTGGTTCTCAGCAGAAAATTCTCTTCCAATGAGTAAGAAAGGTTAAGGTTTGCCAGCTGTAACTTAACTCTTGCTATTGCTTTTCTATTATGTCTACTGTTGTTTGGTTTAGTAATTCATGCACAGAAATGAGCACCTCCAGTGTGCTCTGGCAACGTATCATAGGAGTAGACAGGTAGCATGTAATTCATTTAATGCTTGTATTTTCACTTTTTTTATATATCCTCATATGACCTCCATAGATACAATGACCTCTCAAACTGTACCACCCTTGTCGTTTTTATCTAAGGGGTGTTGACTCAGCTGATGGTGTTTAAGTGGCACCCGGCCACACCACTCCTTGAGCTGACCAAGAGGTCTAATCATAGGATAGCACAGATACATTAAACACTGACAGCACCATCTAACAGGTTCCAAAAAAAAACCACATCTGCCCAACCCCTATTCTGATTGACCTTTTGATCCAAGTGTCTGAAATATCGTACAGCATTCCAGAGTCTCCAGGTTGGTGGGAGGCCCTGGCGCCAGAGCTTACAGATCTCCCTTCTTGCCATAAAGGACGAGGTAGAATACCAATTTATTCTCGAGCCCCGAGAACCCCAACACACCATCACGCTTCAATATAATACCAAAAATAATAAGAGAGGGACTTACCTCAACCACCATGCCCAATAGCTCAGACAAGGTCTTACCCACACTGCCCCAAAACTCTTGAATCGGGGACAAGCAGGCAAAGATGTGAACATCATCCGCGTTCGGGGCTCCACATCTTGTGCAATTATCCTCTCCACCTCCACTTATTTTGGCAAGCTTCAAGGGCGACCAGTATATTCTGTGCAGTGTGAAAACCTTATAAACGCAATTTAGTAGTGAAACAGGGTGATAAGATTGACACTCAGTTGGAGTTGGGTCCTTGCCCGGTTTCAGGGTCAGCATAATGACCGCCTCATTCCAGGAATCTGGCAGAGGAGAATTCCCTCTAAGGATCTTGTTATACAGCCTCAACCAGATCGGGATTATTTAATTGAATATTAACGTATAGACTTCTATTGGGATTGCATCGGGTCTAGCTGCTTTCCCTTTCTTGGTTTTGTTTAAAATTACATTTATTTCACTCTTCTCTATATCTCGGGTCAAAATTGCTTGGCTCGCTAGTTCCAATTTCGGTAGCTGTTTTTCAGACAGCCACTGATCTATATCCTCAACCAATAGCTCCTCCCTATACAAGCCTTAAAAAAACTCCACAAATGCTTTCTCAATATCACTTTTTTCTTCCGCCACTTTGGCTCCTACCTTGATTTCATTAATGAAGTTGCGGGACCTATCAGATCTACTTTTGATAGCAAGTAGTTTGCCACATTTCTCTCCCTAATCAAAATTGCTCATATTGCTTGCCTCCCACTTTGAAGCATTATTGCTTCAGTTTTGAGCCTAAATTGCATCTGTAGATCCTCTACCCTAGCTTCGAGGGATTTTTTCTCCGCTGCGGGTGTCTGCTCCCTTTTTAGGGCTGTCTCGGCCGATGCTAGCTGTTTTCTAGATCTTCAATATAATTTTTTTCTACTCTAGCCCAGCCGGCAACCACCCCTTTAAGGTCCCTCTAAGCCAAGGCTTAAAGGCATCCCACACTATATGCAAAGGGGCCGAATCTAGATTGTGTTGAAAAAAGGTAGCTGTCGCTTTCTTTAAAAATTCAGGAGTCGAAGGTTGCAAAAGAAATCTTCTGTGCAAGGTCCACTTCCTCAGAGACCTTGAAGGAAGAGCCAGATTTAAGATCAGGGCACCATGATCCAAGATATGGATTGGTTGATATCTAATTAATCTTACTGACTCTACCTCCGAGAGGTCAATAAATATGTAATCAATTCTCAAGTAGTGATGGTTCTATTCACTATAAAAAAGAGTATTCTCTCGTCTCTCCCATTATTTTTCTCCAAATGTCACAGAGGTTAAAGTCTTTTAGCATCAACGCTAAGTACGCTTTTACGATGGGGTTCCGCGATTTGTGTTCTGGGGGAAGATCTATCTAAGTCATTATTAAGCAGAACATTAAAATCACCTCCTAAAATTAAGGGGGCTTCAAAATCCACCCAGGCCGAGCACAAGTTACTCAAAGGATCAATATCATTCTTATTAGGGCCATAATAATTGGCTAAAGTGTATTTACTACAATGGCACCTAACTTCTGCTATTGCCCACCTTCCTCTAATGTCTATTTGTGACTTACTAAGCTCTACCTCTGCGTTTAATTTAATAATTATAACTAGTCCCTTTGAACAACATTGTTGATCAGAAGCAATTACCTTCCCCACCCATCTTAGATTTCCAAACAACACCCTGCATTCTGACTGTAGAAGGTGAGTCTCTTGCAGCATAAGAATCTTAGCCGGATTATCTTTAAGATGTTGCAAAACCAGTCGCTGTCTCCTCCTAACTCTCAAACCATTCGCATTTCAGCTTAAAATCTCAATGGACTCTACCCCAGGTCCATCCCCTTTCATAATCCTCGCTCTCCCCCAGACTGAGTCCACAGATAGAAATTAAGTCATATGAAGTCATATTTAGGGGGGCAAGATGGCGGTCTGTCCGTAGACCGTGAAAGCAGCACCGTGTCTAAGCTCCGCATGAAACTGACCGATTGAATGATTACGATAACTTTTTGCTGACTGCTAACTGGGTAGCTTACCGCCATTGAATTGCTCGAGCCGGGAGGAATTTCTATGCTTCTCTTCGAAGTTTACGACCCATGCGAGCGGCTCCAGCCCTCCAGTGTCCCGGGAGCCCTGCTCTGCTTCGCCGCGGTGCCGCGATCATTCTTTCCGACACTCCCGGTCTCGGCTGCGGCTTGCTTCTCGCGCTTTGTCCTCCTGGGCGGGGCTCACCTGCGGTCTCCGATCTTGCTGCAGAATCAGCCTCGCTTCGACTTCGCTGATTGTGGAAACATTGTTGCAGCGGACTCCTTTACTGAATGCAACTCTGAACTAGCTATAGCGGGATTTGGTGGAGCGGCTCCCGTGACTCCCGTGCTACAAACAATAAAACCGCGGAGAGTGAATAAAATATCCTACATTGACTCGGGTTTGGCTAAAAATATGCCGCCAAAGACTTCTGCATCTGCCGCAGCAACTAGAGCACGGGTTGCTAAGGCAGCCAGGATTCTTCGCAAGGAAGCCGAACGCCAGCAGCATGAACAACTCGAGGAGCTGCTAGATGAAGAGGAAGGAACACGTTTACCAACTAGCTCCGGGAAATCCAAGACGCGAAGCCAGCAAGCTATATCAGACCTTACAGCAAAGACAAGATCTCCATGCTGCTCGTAGGAAACTAAATTCAACTGGTGGCACGGTTTTGGATCTATTTCTTAAGAAAGGTCTTCTGAGTGGCTCCAAGAAGAAAAATATGACAAAAGAAACTCCTACCTTATCTTCTACCATCACCACCGTGGAAATGGGACAGTCCTCTGAAACCTCACTCCCAGAAACTTGTGCAACTCTTGAACTACAACCTCCCTCAGTGGACATCAAAATTGTAAGTAACACTGAAGAGACAGCTCAGATTCTCTTTCTGATATATTGGGGATCCCGATTAGTCCAAATCAGGTCTTAGAGCCAGTGCGACATTGTATGTCTTTTTCAGGGGCTGAGGAAAATGTTTTGGGGGTTCAAATAGATTCAACCCCACCAGGGACTGCCCAACCCAGCCAACTCTCTCCTATTAGGCTCCATACAACACTTTCTGAACTTTCGATCGCATCCCCTGTACAACAGACTGCCAACTGTGAGGACGCAGATTTACTGGATGGGAGCCAGCCATTAGGTCAAATAGCAACAGGGGAAATTTCTTCTTTAAAGATTCATTTACTTGAAGAGAAGGAGAAGGAGCCTAGTGAATTTTACTCTTTCTCTGATGAGAATGGATTAAATGTTCAGGAGGAGTGGTCGGATGAAACTGACTCTCTGGAGGGCTCAGTAGACGTAGAATCTGAGTCTGAACCACCGCTCAGTTCCTATGGTGAAAGCACAGATGAGCAAGACTCAAATATCAATACAATCAGAGCCAGACCTAAACCCACCACTAGGATATTGGAAAAGGGCTCTAATGACATTCAGATGGGTCCTAACTTACCTTCACAATCAGCCACAACATTAAATCCCTCAGCAAATCCGGAGGTATCTCAATCAGCTGTAGAGACTATTTTGCAGGCCATAGCGGCTCATAGAGAAGAGACTGCTCAAGATAGTAAGAGATCCCGAGCCGCACTCCGTAAAATGCAAGGAGTGGTTAGAAAACTCTCTAAATCATGTACTCTGATAGGTGAAAGAGTCCCTGAAATGGAGGCCAGGGTTGTGACAAAGGAGAAGGAAACTATTTTGAATGCTGAGCGTGCCAAACTCCAAGATGCCGAGCTTGTTGATATTAAGTGGAAGCTGGAGGAGTTTGAAAACCGGCAACTTCGGAACAACCTCCGTATTTTAGGCGTCCCGGAGAAACTTGAGGGGGGCGATACCCGAGCATTCGTGGTTAAACTTCTAGAAGAGTCCCTTCCAGCCCTCAAAGATTGGAACTTGAATGCAGAGATTCAACAAGCCCACCGGATGCCATTTAATATCCCTACGAAACCGGGGGTATAATCTCAGAGCTATTTTGGTTTATTTTGGGAATTTTTTGGTACGACAGATTGTTGCCGATAAAGCTAGGCCTGACCACAAAGTACGGTATAATGACTTTTCATATTTTTCTAGACTAGACTTCTGCCACGTTACTGTGGAAAGACGCTGGTGGCTTCGAACTCTGATCAAACCGTTTCAAGATAAAGGCGCACAAGCGTATCTCAATAACCCTGCAAAGTTAAAAATTGTACATGGCGGCCTTACAAAATTTTTTCAGTCAGAAATTAAAGCTAAGGCTTATCTAGATCAGATTTTTTAAAATCTTCAGAATAGGAATGAAATAGAAACAGTACTTGTTCTCTGTAATATGTAGTAATTGTATGAAAGAAGCCGCTTGTCTGTTATAAATTAACTAATGGCTTAATACATCCTTAGGTGAAGCTATATATGTATTAATCTTTGCTTTACCACCGGTGCCTATCACTGTTAGCGTATCATTTATATTATGCTCCTATTCCTTTCTCTATGCTTTTCTTTTCGTAATTCTATGATTCAAATACCTTATAAAGCGGCAGCTTAGATACTATGCTGTGACTACATCACCCAGACTCTGTGTGAGTCTGATTGCCTACTTAATGTGGGGGGGGGGCTCAAGGGAAGGGTGGGGGGGTTTGTTAAGGGGGGACACGGGAGGGTCACCTAGGGGGGTGAAAACACAAAAGGAACAAAAAGAACCAGGTTTTTCAGCTATAGAAACACTTAAAAGGGTACCAAATAGAACAGTAACAGATTTAGATAATTGTTGTATAATAAAGTTCTATATACTTGAGGCGATGCTACAACCATTTCCTATAAATAATGGGTAGATTAAGTATCCAAACTTGGAATGTTGGAGGGCTATTAACAGGGGATAAGCGAAGACGCTTGGCTGAGCTGCTTAAATTAAACCCAGTAGATGTACTTTGTCTCCAAGAAACCCATGTGCCATGGATTAAAAAATCGTGGTTAAATATGAATGGGTACAAACTATTGGCTGTTTCTACACAATCCTCGAATATAAGGGGGGTTGCAATACTAGCAAAAAACAAATCTTGGATCAGGGATACGACACCTTTCAGATCCTCATGGTAGATGGGCTATTGCTAAACTCGCTTGTGGTATAACCATTTGTACTGTATATGGTTCAAACCAAGATGACCCCACAATCGTTGAAGAGTTAGAGATCGAATTAGCCACTTGGCAAGGCCCGTTAGTTTTGTGTGGGGATTGTAATATCTCATTAATACCACCATTAGTTAATAACTCCTCCAAAACAAAATATCGAGGACGTAAACCCAGAGTATATAAAGCTGTTAGGAGGCTTATAGTTAATCTTGGTTTAACTGATATGTGGTTACACAACAATTCATATGATCAAGGATTTACCTACTTCTCTCATCCGCATCAAAAACAGGTTCGAATGGATTACATGTTTGCTACTGGAGCGCTTATTCCACATTCAAATATAAAAAAAAATCCAAGAATAATTTCAGACCACAATGCACTAATCCTTGCAGTTACAATCACTCCTCTTCTTACTCAACAACGATCTTGGTCATTTGACAGGAAATTACTGTCCAATACTGAATTTATTTCACACATTAAAACATGGACTGAGGAGTTTTTTAATATAAATCGGTTTAGTGCGTCTAGAAATGTAGTTTGGGACTCATACAAATCTGCCTTAAGAGGTAAGATCTCCAGTTTTCAATATGCCGCACGAACCAAAACAAGAAACTATCACGAAGCAAAGCTGTCTGAACTGGCTAAAGCTGAACTTGAACACACCTCTTTGATTGAACAGGTCAAAGAAGCCAATAATCAATGGCTTCAGGTTGCGGTTTTAAAAGCTGAACTCAATACTGATCTAAGTCAAAAAGCCGCTCAATTCTATAGAGCCTATAGAAAGAAAGCTTACGAAAGTGGGGAAAAAATAGGTAAACAATTGGCATTACGAACCCGTCAAAAAAATGTTTCTAATAATATTACCACTATAGTAGACGGCGGACGGACTTATGTCCAGCCGACAGATATTATTTTACAATTCCAACGATATTATCAAAACTTATACTCTGAAGAACTGACTAATTCGGAAGAAGATATTGATACCTTCCTGGCTGGCTTTCTTAATAATTCGGCAGCCACAAGTTTATTAGACGACGCGGCTAGAGAAGAACTTGAAGCCGAGATCTCATTTGATGAAGTTGAGGTAGCTTTATCACTTTTATCTTCTGGTAAAGCAGCGGGCCCAGACAAATTGCCAATTGAAATCTATAAAACCCTTAGTTTCCAATTAAGCCCCCTACTATTGAATTTATTTTTGGGTGTTCAGTACAATGGTATTCCCCCATGTTCTTGGGATGAGGTTAGTATTATAGTATTTCCTAAGAAAGGAAAATCGCCCGAGCAGTTGACTTCGTATCGCCCAATCTCATTGATAAATTCGGACTCCAAATTATATGCCAAGGTGATGGCTCTCAGACTAAGCAGGATCATTGGGCACCTGGTCTCTCCTTGGCAGCATGGCTTCGTTCCGGGAAAAGGGACCACCGATCATACTCGCCGGGCTATTGCCCTATTTGATGCCATGTCTGTCACGGGGGGCCAGATGTCTATGATCCTGCTTGACGCTGAGAAAGCCTTTGATCGTGTTTCATTGACCTTTTTGTGGGTTGCCATGCCATGGCACCTCTTAATTTCGGCCCTAAATTTCTTAAATCTATAAAATCCATGTATCATCAACCTAAAGCAAGAATATCATTGTCAGGGTTAGAATCCGGCTTTATTAACATTACAAGAGGTACAAGACAAGGGTGTCCCTGCTCACCTCTACTCTTCGCCCTTTATATTAACCCCCTTATCCTAAAATTGTTAGAAAATAATAACATCAAGCCAATTCTATGTAATCAATACGAAACTAAAGTTTTGGCATACGCTGATGACATCGCGGTATTAACATCTCACCCGATAGAAGCGCTGCATGAAATTGAACAGCTCTCCCTGCAATATGGTAACTACTCGGGTTATTCTTTGAATAGGGGAAAAACCATTGTATTGTGCACCGATAATACTGTATGCTTAGATACAAGAAGAGCCAAAACTGCTACATATCTTGGAGTGATCATGTCTACTAATACCAAGATTCTAGTTAAAAATAATTTTGATCCACTCATAGATAAGATTAAGATAGATTTGGACAGGGTAAATGGCTTATATCTTTCCATTATTGGTAGGGTGAACTATTTGAAAATGAATATCTTACTTTTCGATCAATCCCTCTAAGTGTAGATCCTAAGATAATTATGTCAATTAACAAGCTCACATCTAAATTTGTTTGGCAACATGGGAAAATCATACGGTCACTTTCCTATCTATCTATTCCTTTCAATAGAGGTGGGCTTACTGCACCGAATATTATCCTGTATCATTCGGCAGCTTTTTTAAAACATCTAAAACCAATGATTCATGAATCACCGTTTGTTTTTGGAACAACTAACACCACAATCCCTACAATTTATGAACTTGTACTTGGCCAAGAAGCCAATGGCCTTTTATTAAGAAAGACTGAAAATACCTATTATAAACGATTTAAGGGTGACATTATTAAAAGCGCCTGGATAATTTGGAATCAGATACTCAAACATATGCAGATAGGCAAAATAAACCGATACACACCTCTATTCCAATCCACTATTACCTCAGGACTTGATTTTGATTATACGGCTAAGAAATGGCAAAGATTGGGCATTAAAACTGTTACAGATGTTTGTGTAAATGGCCTACATACTACATTTCAAGATCTAAAAATAAAATGTGGTCTTTCTGAAGGGGACTTTCTCAAATTTGCTCAGCTTCATGCGAAATTAAAAGCAAAAAGGGACTTAATCAGTCTCCAGAAGAATGACCTAATTGAAGCATGTACTACCTCAAAAACTAGGATAGGAACATTTTATGATATTCTTTTAACAAATATTAACGATGATATCGAGAAAACAGAAACTAAATGGGCGGTGAAATTAAATAACCCCGATATTGATATAGATAAAGTACTTGATATGAGCAATAATTTGTTTACGGCTAGCAATTTAAGGGCACAATTGTATAAAACAATATATCATCTATATTTTACCCCGGCCAAATTATTTGCGTGGGGTAAAAGGGAGACTGATTTATGCCCACGCTGCTCACAGGGCCCAGCGACATTAGCTCATATGTTTAGTAGCAGCCCCGAACTTCTTCTCATAAAAAGTATGATTGCTTCATTTTGGGAGAACATTTTCCACCATAAACTTCCTGAATCTGACACCCTATATGTTTTGGGATACGATAGCACGTTAAACTTAACTAAAACTGAACAAAGATTATTATTTATAGGCACAGCTGTACTGAGATTAATTTTATCTGCTCGCTGGAAGGATGATCTTCTCCCTAGCTTTCAAATGAGGTTAGCTCGCTTTCTTGCTGTCTTTAATTACGAATCAGCAATATTTGCCACTAGGGGATTCAAAACAAAACTTTGTGGTGAAGAACTTTGGCGTCCAATTTCTATTTGGAAAGAAGGTTTATTTCCTAGTGGAATTGGCTGAGATGAATGAGACTTTGTCGAGCTATGTTATTCGCTTTTGTTAATCCCCTTCAACACATTTGTTCTTCTGTTTTTCGGTTTTCCAACTCTTGTACATAATATCTGTTATTGGTATTATCATTATTATTTTACTGATCCTTAATGTATATACTTTATTCAATATTTGTATATTAAATTTTTGGTCTTATGCTGATACTGGTTCTTTAATAAAAAAAAATAAAAAAAATAAAAAAGAAGTCATATTTAGGATATTGTTTGTGTTTTTTCCCCAATGCTCCCCACCCACACACATGTGACACCCCATCACCCACCACTCCACCCTAGGGAACCCTCCCTGACTATTCCTTGGCAAATCCATTTTGCCAATTTGGGTCCGTGCCCACTAACCTCAAAGAAAAAAGATTGTGAAAAAAAAAAATTCTGCTGAGCTCCCTTCATTGAACTCCGTGCTTCACTTTCATTTAGCTGCTGATTTTTTATGTAACAAAAATGTGTCCACCTCTTTTGGGGATCTAAAATTGTACATCTTATTATCAAGCATGACTATCAGGAAAGCCGGGAATCTTAATTGGACTTGCGCTCCTAATTCTTTCAGTGAGTCTATCTGCTTACCCAGCTCCCATCTTCTGTCCTCTGTGATGCGACAAATATCTGATCTTATTCTACAGGTTGAACCTTGTAGCTGAATAGATTTAAACTTCAACACAGCCCCAAGTAGTTGTTCCTTAAGGGAATATGATTGGATATACATCAAGATTTTCCTTGGTTTCTTCCGTCCTGGATTAAGCTTAAATGGGTATCTGTGGACCCGTTGAATCTCGACGTCCCAGACGTCCGTAGAGGCGACCTGGGGGAATGATTTAGTAAAAATCCCAATGACAAAAGCCTTAATGTTATTCCCCTCCAGACCTTCTACTAAATCCAGAATCCTGATGTTGTTCCTTCTGGAGTTATTTTCAAGTCTCTCCAGTATTTCTGAGAGGTCTCTCTCTCTTTCCTTTAGCCTACTTAGTTCTAGAGTATTCCCTTTTACATCTAGAGTAAGTTCTCCCAACTTATTCTCCAGCAACTCCATTCGATATGCTAATGCAGCAATGCTTTCCTCTAGATTAGAACATGTGTCTTGAATCTTTTACTGATTTACTTCAGAAGTAGAAAAACGCTCTTTTATCTCTAGGGACAGCTGTGTCAGCATCTCCTGAATTTTCTCCAATTAGGTTGAGAATTCGCACGAACTGATGAGCTTCCATAGGTCCTGAAGAATTGCCTTTACGGCATGAAACATGTTGACCACACCATAGGCGAGGGTTGAACGAGGCCAATTTACCTTACCCGTTGTGCTTCGCAACCCCTCCCTTTACCAATTTTAATTAAGCAGTGAGCCATATTATTAAAGTTGTCCTAATGGACTCTACTGACTTATTTTAATCTGTCACTCACGCTCACTATAGCACTTCCTAGGTCCCTCACACGCATGCACCCATTGGCTAGGAATAAAAGAACTCCGCTAAAAGAGTAGCACTACGTGCTACCCGGCAGGCATTGCACCGCCAGCCTGTCGCTGGAGCAGGAGGCCAATGATGACACGATACAGTCATTAGGTCGGATGGCTACAGTTGTCCAGCCTTTTAATTGTGTGAGGCATCCTTTATTCCGTTAAGGGTTCACTTGATTCCCTGCTGCATTTTGCTATCCTTCCTAGAGAGAGCGATTGTCTTTTTCCCCTCCCTTAGTTAACTTACCCCTTTGGGGAACTCTGTACACTCTCTTGTTATTTCCTTGTAGGACACGTACATTGGACCCCGGTAAATATTGTCCCTCATTGTCCCCCTTGATTGCTAACACATGGAGCTGACTAAACCCTTGAGAGATTTATTGATTCAGATTCTTGGCAAAAACCAACTTAACTTAAACTGCAACGTACTTACTCCTTGCCACATATTAGGCTTAGGTCAGGTACACCGGGGTAGGCGTATATTAGAAGCACCAGTTGAGTACGTTAGTCAATGTTTTTATGTATGTATATATTTTATCCGTTTTAAAGTATCATATGGCTAAGAAACCATATCAATGCTTTTACAGTATTATTTCATAATACTCCTTTTACTGTACGCACTTTACTTCATGATAAGTATTGCAATTGTGGCAATTCATTTCTCTTGCATGAGAAAGAAGACTGCTCAATAAATAACACCTTTTATTGAAAACGCCCGTCTCTCTATTTCTCTGCACTCTGGTGAAACTAAGTACGCACGATTGACTGAGTGAAATAGATGTCTATTGTTTTCACACGACTCTAGAGATACACTCTTTATTCTGAGGGAGCAAAGTTGTCATGTTATATGGTTGTCAGAAGCTAATCCCTTCTTGTCTAAATCAGGAGCGTTAACTCTTTCCTGAACATTCGAGAAAGTTTCTAGTGACCTCTGAGCTAGCTGGCAAAACTAATTAAGTCTAATATAGTCAGTAGAGACCTAGATGACCTCAGTCCTACGTCTACACTGCTGTTTATATTATTCCAATGCGCAGAGCCTATAGGGAAAATAGGAACTACACTACATGGCGCCCAACGTTTGGTAAGGCGATAATCTAACGCTAGATACTAGAGTAACTCAGTCGTGCTTTTTCACACAGACCCTTTTTCCCGTAAATACTCCAAAAGACGTCTGGAGTGGGTAAAAGGGTAATATCCGCCGGAACTTAGTAGGAAGAGATTCCTATGTATTAGTTTTTGGTTTAGTCAACGTTGAAGGATACAGTGTTCCAAAATATTGTGCACCTAATCTTTGTTTCCCTTGAAACTTGATCTGCAAACAAAAACTTTCAGTCAGCAAATGGCAGAAAGTGACGATGAAACGGAGAGAGCTAGAATAGCAGCTCAACTCCTAGCGGATGACACAAGTCTCCAAAATAATGACCCGAATGTTATAATCATTCCGGTAAACGTAAGAAGAACTATAACTATTAAACTTATAGAAAATGGACTATCACCGAGAGGAGGTACAGTCATATTCGTGGTAGAGGCCCATGAATATCGGCAGACAGAGGTATACATTTTCCAGCAGCACACGCTGTGACACAAGACTTCCACTATTACAAAATAGAGGAACCTCCGGATGAATACGCTCCTTTCGAGGACGTTGAAATCCCACTAACTTACCAAGAGCACCTGCTCTGGTTTAATGGCGCCCTAAAACATCAAAATCACATCACCAGGCTCGGTCCACTAGGTAGACCAGGAGCCACGTGGCCGGTTCTAGCCAGCTATACACCACATCCCGACATTGAAAAAATGTCAGACCGAGAACTCTTAGCTCAGCTAAAACTGTTAATTAAAATGCACAGACAATTGGTCCAATATGTAATGCGGACTTCAACAGTCCAACCAGCAATAAAAATTTAACAGACCACCCCTCACCAGGGGAACATAAATACAATCACACCACAGAATATACAATCAGCAACTTGGCAAAATTCTCGCAAAACGGGAACAAATTCCATTCTGGTTAGCCCAGAAAATCACTCAAATAGAGGCTGTATTTCCGGATACTACACCTCATGAGAAACACAGAATTCTGACTATCTGTCTTCCAATGGGGATCGCACCACATGTGGAGGACTGTGACACTTGGGGCACAGTCTTTGCTTCGATTTACACAAAAACACATGGTGTTCCGTCCATGGCGGTTATACCAGACGTACTAAGACAGATTCAAAATGAATACGGTCCAGAACCTGCTTTAACTCTGGGTATGAAATTACTGAAAGACTTCAAGCAGGTCTCGGCTATATTATTAGCCAACATAAAAGGAGAAGCAGCATCTGTGGCAATCCGCCAGAAATTGAAAGTAACAGATATAGCAGAACAACCTTTTGAACTTGCCAGAATCATAGAAAAATCCTATGAAGAACTAGGTAGAGATAGTTTGGGTGGGAAACTAGTAAAACCCCAACTACTTGAAAATCCTGAAAAAACATTTATTAAAAATAATCTAAACACTCCAAAAAAGAGTTGGGATGGAAATGAACAATCCACTCCCAAAGAAAAACGATTCCAGTCCAGAGGAAGGGCTTCTCAACGGAGAAATAGATCTCCGGAACGAGGTGACAAGTCTCCCCAGAGGGAGCCCTCTGAGAAAAGATACAACCTTAGAGATAGGGATAAATTGAGAAAACCTGACAGATATCAATATATTGATACACGTCCCTCTCGATCTTTTCAGACTTCCTCACAGAAATCGGAAAGAAGAGGACGGTCAGAACACAAAGAAGAGCACGTCAAGTGCAAAGACAAGGAACCTGCTCATCAAAGTAAAAAATTACAATTTCCAAAGAAGAAGGTAGCTAGTATTAAAATAAAACATGCCGAGGATTCTGAGGATACAACTGAAAAACGGAGAGTGGGTCCAGACAATGCTAGGCAGCGCAGCAGAAGTAACAATAGCTCGCAAGATCTTGATGAATCTTCTGGAGACAGTGGACACGAATGAATACATTCAAGTGGAAACTGCAGACACCAGAGTTAGCAAACCCCATAAATGATATGAAATAACATTACGTATAGAGGGGGACAAGACTAGGAAAGTAAGGGGTCTCTTTTGGGATAACTTTTCGAAAGGCTATGACATTCTGTTAGCTGAGAAAGACTGTCCACCAGAGTTTGTCAGAGAGTGCCCTCATGGCGAAGAAATGATTATGCCTGCCTTCTCAAATCACATTGCAATTCATAAAAAATATACATTTGCAAGAAAATGGGCAGTGGCCCAAGCTCCTGCATTATATAAAAATCATGTAGGATGGGATGAGGATTCTCCTCCTCACAAAATCCAGTTAAAAAATCAACCCACTGCACAAAGGCAGTTAAACAAGAAGCTAAACAGCAAGTCAGGGAGATCTTAGATCAACTTGAATATCAGGGGGTGATTGAAACATGCACCTCACAGATGAACAATCCTTTTTTACTGTCTCCAAGTCAGATGATTCATATCGTCTAGTTTTGGACTACAGACACCTCAACTCCTGCTGCAAAACATTTGCAGTACAAAACTCACACAGTGCAGCACTAATGAATAACATCGTGCGCAAAAAAATTTAAAACAACATTAGATATCTCAAATGGATTCTTTTGTCAAAACATTGCACCTGAAAGCAGGTATTTGACCGCTTTCTCAATAATGGGGTCGCAAAAAGAATTCTGTTGACTCCCACAGGGGTTCAAGAATAGCCCTGGATTATTCTCAGCAAGTGTAACAGAGTTACTACAAATATATGATGTTGAGGTATTATCTTATGTCGATGACATCTATCTCACAGATGATGACCTGGAGACACACTTGAAAAGAGTGAACACCATAATACTTGGGTTCGCCGCTGAAGGGTATAAATTCAACTTTAAAAAGTCACAAATTTCCCATCTAACTGTCCTGTTTTTAGGATATGAATTATCAAGTGAAGGCAAAAGCCTAGCAGACAATTTCTTAGAGAAATGTGCTCTACTCCAAGCTCCAAAAACGCTGAAGAACTTACAATCAATACTGGGATTCCTGAATTTCGGAAGAACATACATTCAAAATTATGCAGAGAGGGTTAAACCTCTCTATGAATTAATAAAACCTTATTTCAAACCAATGAATTGGACTCAGAAACATATAGAAATTTTAGGATCATTACAAACAGACATGTTAACTAAAACAAAACTGCAAACACGCGAAAACATATGCAACCTTGTAATCCGAGTCATTCCAGGAAGATGCGGATTCACGTACCTGACCTCTAATGAGGGAGAAACAGTACCAATAGCTTACAATTCGAATTTGTACACACAAGCTGAAATAAAATTCAGTTCAACTGAGAAAAATTCTAACTGCGGTTCAAACTGCTGTAGCAAAAGAAAGAGCCCTAGTTCAAGGGAGAAACATATCTGTTTTGACAGCAGAATCATCCCTTGAGGCATTAACAAGCCCACGCAATATAAATGCTGTGACATTAGATCCAAAATGGATACAATGGGAAACTTCTCTTGCTGCAGAAGACGTGAAACACTATTTTGATCCGAAAATGAAAAAACTAGAAAATCTAGAATATGAACATGAATATCCTCTGCCAATCGAAATTTTGCCTCTTGAAACAATACAGCTACGTAATCTATACGGACAGATTTGCACAACACTACGTTGTGGGTAAACAAACTTACAATGCAGCGTGCGCGATTGTTAGAGGTCGTTGGCACGAAGGAAAATTTAGAACACTGGTCTCTATAACTCAATCTCTAGGAGATTGTACAGCTCAGCGAGCTGAACTAATGGCTTTAAAGATGGCGCTTGAAAATACCGATCGCGAATTCCCCACACTAATAATGTGCGATTCATATTACTGCGTTCAGTCTTACAATGAATACTTGCAGATCTGGGTTCAAAACGGCTTCAAAGATGCAAAGGGTGCAACAATAAAGCATAAAAAGCTTTGGGAACAAGTAGTTATTTTGCAGAAAGAACTACAAAAGACTCACGTGATACATACACTGAGTCATCAACGTGATGGCGTTCACGTTGCAGGGAATTCATTGGCTCACAAAGCCACAATGGAAGCGGTTCAACCGGCTTGCGTAGACACAAAAAAGCGTTCTAAAAAACACATAGACGGAGAAACCATGCTAGCGGTAAAAACCTCATTAAAAGGCGACTATGCAGCATTACCTCTCGGCTATCCACTCAATAATACATACATAATTGATGCAAACTCCGTTCCTTTTGCTCAAATCCCTGGAGTGGGGGATAGAGTAATTCCAAACACGAACCGGAGAGTCTTCTTGATTGAAGCAGCACACATGGGATTAGGTCTAAGGCACCAAGAGATCGTGAAATCTCTCAAGGAATTACAATCAGAATACTGGTGGCCGGGGATGAGCCTGCAAAATTACAAATTTGCAAAGGATTGTCCAATCTGCAACCGAGATCGCAGTCGTGAACGGGACCAGACTACGGCCAGGACACCTTTATTAGAAAGCATCAGGCTATCTATACGCAGAAATCCAGCCAGAGAAATGCGTTCCCATAAATATTAAGACTAGATTCACTTAAAAATGTAGACACCAGCGCTCGGCTGATGCCAGAACTGTTATAAAAGATTTGTGAGTCTTTATCGGCACATACGCAATTGGCATGCTACATTCTGACCAGGGTCCTGCGTTTAGCTCTAGGGCTTACAAAGAGGCCATGACCAGCATGGGCATTGCATTGCGGTACTCTTCTCCCTTCCATCCTGAGGGAAATGCGGTAGTGGAAAGAAAAAACCGTGACATAAAGCAATCTATAACGGCGAGGGAATTAGGTTCGGGTGATGGGTGGGTCAAACATTTAACAAGTGTCCAACGTAGTCTTAACAATCTCCCAAGAAATTCTCTAAAAGGTCTCACTCCCTACGAACTATTGTTCGGCACTAGAATGCACATCCAGGATCTAGATTGTCAGACTTCAGTGGTAGAAGAAAAACCCTTTGATATCAAAGATCGTTTGGCTGTTTTACAGGACTTAAATGAAACAAGAAGAAGTCTGAGTAATATAAAGTTAAAGCCAACAGCCACTGAAGAGAAACCACCTGTCCCAGCAAGACCTGTCTGGATTCCAAAGATTGGGGATCTAGTCAGAGAGAAAATCGTGGTGAAGAAGGAATATGGGCCTTCTTACAGAAAATCAGTACCTGTCTTAGCTGTCAGCGGAACAAGATCAGTTGTACTACCGCCCCTTGCTGGTAAAAAGGAGAACCGAGTTGTATCCATCAACCTGGTAAAACCACAATCATGTGGCCAATAATAAGTAGTAGGCCCAGTGGAATCCCAAGAAATATTAGAAGACCAAATCTTGCTACAATCCAAGAGATTCAAACTGAGAGACTAATCACTTTTGATAAATCTGCAGTGAATAAAAAAGGACTATGCAACAAAGCCATGGAACTGATGCCTCTTGAAACCCAAATTGCAACAGTTCGTCAAGAAACACCTGTCTACAACGATGTAGCCTCAGACTATGCTAATGAAAGAAAGAAAGATGCAAATAAAAATGAAAATCCGGAAACAATTCCAACAATTGACAGAACTGCATCTGGCTACTTCATCAATCTCGATGACTTTTCTGAAGCGCCAAGCGAGCATGAAGAAACACCAGCAACAAAAACTTTCAAAGACAAAGTGGCTGAACTTTTTCATCAACTAAAAGAAACATATCTGGTTTCACCATGGATTGAATTTTGGATTGTGTTAGGTGTACTTTTCCTCCTGCTTTGTCTCATCATGGTTTTATGTTTGGTAGATTCATTGATGGAAAATATAGTACAATGGACACAGCAAGTCAGAACATCAACTTGGTCCTAAAACCTCACACATCCTCTCATCTCAAGAAAAGAGAACTGTCATCAGTGAACATCACAGCCAATCCAATACCCGGTGGGGTAGCATGGGACAAAACGGATTATGAAATCTATGGCCCGATTGAGCTCTTGAAATATCCACATCAATTTAAGGTCTTCTTAAGTGACTTTGTGACACCAAGTACTTTCTCTGATGATTGGGACTTTGAAAATATTAATAATATGATGTCAGATTTAGTAATGTCAGCCAAATTCACAGAACATGATTACTTGCAGGGTTCATCAAATTATGAAGAAATGTATTGTTATAATCATTATGGTCATCACTATTTGCATAAATCTGCTCAACCTAGAAATGCTTTTAATTATAACCAATGGGAATATTGTGCAACACCGCCTAAAGGCAGCTCGAAAACATTTTATGAGAAATTCCCATACTTTTCAGGGTTTAACACAAGTGATGCAGAAACGTTTTATTTTAAAATGTTAAATAAGACAGGAATGAAAACAATGTTGACAAATACTAAATTGATTTATTATGAACAATTTTATGAAAAAATGTCTACATTTGGTTTTGAATTTTGGAAAAACAACATTGAAACAAAAACCATCTGGCGTTCAAAAGACTGGCAGGTACAAGGTCTAGAAGCATTATTTAGAGCCTGCATCATCCCAGAACAGATAATATTCTTGAATGACACCATTCAACAGACAACCGGTCTTGGTTTAGCCAAGATAAAGGACTTAAACAAACCGTCTATTCCAAAGGCCATACCTGATAGCAATAGCACTACAGATGTGGAGATAGACGTATCTCATATTTTACACCAAAACAGAACAAATCCTGATTGAAAAAAAACTGGTTGATCTGGCCCACAGACACAAATAACTGTCAAGATAGATTCCTGAACAAAACACAGGGGTTTAAACAAACCATGCCAGACCCTAGATACTCCCAGAGACAACATCCAGGGATAGTTACAACATACAGTGTAGGGAAACTCTGCCTCGAATGGCTACAGAAATCCACACTGGCTGAAATTAGGCAACACTTGACTTTACTTAAAAACGGTGCTGACTTGCGTGATTTCATACTGGGACCATGCAAACAGCGTCAAAAACGTTTCATATATGCCGGTATATACGCTGCTTACAACGAAGCTTGGAAAGTAACACAAATTGAAACAGCAGAAAAAATACGAGAAATTTATCGTATAAATTTGGAAAAATCACTTTCTGTTGTGGACAATGGGTTAACGACTCTGTCCTCCAGAATATATTCACTGGACAGCATTGTATCATCTGCTATTGATATAATAGAGCAGGACTTACTAATGTTACAACATGGTCAGTCCCAATTACGTTCTATTGTACAGCTAGGCTGGACGTTACAAAACTTGCGTTCAGGCTATGTGCTATGGCGTCTAATCAACATAACGTCATTATTTTCTATCTTTAACCTTACTGATAAACAAATCAGTTTGGCACAAAAAGGAGCAGACAATACGATTCTGAGCAATGAAAATCTTGAGAGATTACCATTGACAATGTCAGAGGGACCTGTCATTGAATGGATAATACACGGAACAATTACAATTCCGATAACAGCTTTCAAGTTTAAGTATTGCCAAAAATATATACCAGCAGGCCTGTATGAAAGGTTGGGTAAAGGATACATCAAGTCAACATTGAATTTACCTTATACACACAAATGTTATAGTGAAGGGAAAAAAGAGGTATTTCTTAGTGGTAACAATTGTAAAAAATCACTAAGCAGTACACTCCTGTGTCAAGGTATTAACTTGCATGGAGCCTGCGAAGGGTCTTCAAATAACCTTTCATGTCACCTGCACGGCACCCCTGCAACACGAATAGAGCCATTTTTCAGACAACTTTCCAACAGCAGTTATGTTCTAATAAGTGACCACAGCTGTTGTGGCATGGTGCCAGGAAAAGCCTATCTCGTGAGCGTTAGTTCCATGGTCACTTGCTGTATGCAAGTATTGTATCCAAACAGCAATCCAGACATGGAGGCGGCAATATGGCCTACTTTGAATATCTCTTCTATTCTAATAGCAGAATGAAATCTATTCTTTTACAGACAACTGTGCCTTTAACCTCGTCCAAAGAGACGTATGATCTGCAAGTTGCAAGGACAGCAGCAGAGATACATTCCCTATTATCAACAAATTGGCCCGTACATTTCGTAGAAATGTTAGGTAAAATTTTAAACATGTCTGATACCAGTGGCATCGCACATGTATTTAAGACAATTTTTTCGGGACTGTTAACACCCTTTGAAACAGTTCTGGGCATATTCCCTAATTTTGTCCATTCCTTTTTCGGCGGTCTGCCTCTTCTTTTGGGACTCGTAGCAGGAATTTTATTTTTGATCCTTCTGCTCCGATATGGCAAGCCAAGCCACAGACACAACTCCAGCTACAATAGAAGAAACAATCCTAGCAATACTTTACCGAGACCGCATCACTAAAGGGCTCGGATTGGCCCGGCTAAGAGATCTAAGTGCAACCTGGTTTCTTTCATTCAGACCTATCTGGCAAGATTGCATCTTGCCTGTGCTTCGATGTATGCTATGCCGAAAAGAATGCGTGTTAGACATCTGTCTTACACTACCATCAGCAGTACCAATGGATATCGATGCTTTGCTAGGTCCGGTAACGACTCATGCAACGTGTTGTCCCCAGCGACTACCTATTCTGATGACGGCATTCATTGAGACTTCACCATTACGAATAGGTGGCGGTGAAGTACGAGAGGAAAGCTGCACCAAACAGGTACAACCTTCTATGAGCATTGCTGATCCCGACATCGATGATAGCAATCATTCTCACATATGCACAATTTCAGCATTTTCGAACTTGGTCGAACTTTCACCTGATGTTGTAGACCAACTTTTTGCAAGCATGTCTGATATGATGTTCTCCCCTGAACAAAAAGAATAACGTTTTAAACAATGAGTACCCAGCGTTCCCTGAACTCTGAATTCGGCCTTCAGTTTTGATAAACAGACCTACTGAAAAACATTTGGAACTATTTTTCCCCTGAAAGCGAAATTATTTTTCCACTTGCAAAATATTTACCTTTTTTAGGCACACAGTAATCTGCTTAAAGTAGAACTATTCTTAGAGAACAGAGCTTCTATTTTTAAGAGATACTAGAGACAATATTTGACCTCAGCCTCTAGCACATGTACAGTATTATAGAAAAATGTGATGAAATGGTTTCAACCTTCTTTTCTGTATTCAGAGCCATTTCATGTGTAATATTCGCAATTCATTCAGCTGAGATATATATGAATTTACCTGAATGATACCACTGCTTAAAAAACGTACAGTACCAATACTCATTTTCGTGTATTTACCATATACCATTTCAAATGCGAATTTTGTATTTTGTGGTGGGTTGTTAAACACACATGCATCGTTATATGTTTAATATTGCTTAGTTTTTAGTAATGATGGACATTAACTCGTGGAGTGGGTGTTGTGTTTCTATCTAGGACCCTAATTCGATATTCCCGATTTATGCCCTTATGTGGTTATAATAAATAGTATCCTTATAAAGGCATAAGAATCATATCCATATTTAGTAATAGCACATGCAGTCCAAATACGGCAAGGCTACTCCCCTAGACTCCTAGAAAGTACAACGCGTTCTTTAAACAAACCAAGCCTCCAGCAGCCCGGGAATTCCCCCTGCTTTTGTTTTGATTTGCACAAGAACTCCTGGAGTTGAGAAAGAACTGTTAGTTCTTAGTGACGTCTTATGTCCAACACACGGTGGTTTGGAGCAGAGCGGCTATCTACTTGCCCGACGCCCAGCTGATGCGAGAGCCGAAGGAAGCCGACCCTCCCTTGACGCACTGAGAGAGACGCTGTCTTTTCTCTTGCTGAGAAATCCAGCTCCGGTGTTTCCAGTCACCCTTGCGGGTTGCTGGGAGATCGAGTCCTGAGAGAAAGATACAATACCTCCTACATTCTAGAACCAAGGTACGGAGCTGACTAAACCCTTAAGAGATTTCTTGATTCAGATTCTTGGCAAAAACCAACTTAACTTACACTGCAACTTACTTACTCCTTGCCACGTATTAGGCTTAGGTCAGGTACACCGGGGTAGGCGTATATTAAAAGCACCAGTTGAGTACGTTAGTCAATGTTTTTATGTATGTATATATTTTATCCGTTTTAAAGCATCATATGGCTAAGAAACCATATCAATGCTTTTACAGTATTATTTCATAATACTCCTTTTACTGTACGCACTTTACTTCATGATAAATATTGCAATTGTGGCAATTCATTTCTCTTGCATGAGAAAGAAGACTACTCAATAAATAACACCTTTTATTGAAAACGCCCGTCTCTCTATTTCTCTGCACTCTGGTGAAACTAAGTACGCACGATTGACTGAGTGAAATAGATGTCTATTGTTTTCACACGACTCTAGAGATATACTCTTTATTCTGAGGGAGCAAAGTTGTCATGTTATATGGTTGTCAGAAGCTAATCCCTTCTTGTCTAAATCAGGAGCGTTAACTCTTTCCTGAACATTCGAGAAGGTTTCTAGTGACCTCTGAGCTAGCTGGCAAAACTAATTAAGTCTATTATAGTCAGTAGAGACCTAGATGACCTCAGTCCTACGTCTACACTGCTGTTTATATTATTCCAATGCGCAGAGCCTATAGGGAAAATAGGAACTACACTACAGAACCAGGGGTGCTCCCTGCTTCTCACCCTGCCTCTCTACTTCCTTATTGCCCGGCATGTTCAGTTTAAAATAAGACCTTAAATACTGAGTCAACCTAGCTGGTGGTTGAGTAGCTTTCTTCTTCCTCACCTTAATAGGAGTCAGTTTACCGTCCTTACTAGCCTTATCAGGCTGACTCCTAAGTTTTGGCTTGTTAGGGACTTGACTAGAGGGTAGAGATTGAAACTGCAAAGCCTCTTTCCCTAAAAAGGTGCATGATTTTAATTTGTATCTTTTCCCCTGAAGAGTTTCGACAGTAGGGGCTGATCTGGTCAAAGGACTGGAACTACAATTCTGTTGTCCAAAACTGCCCTCCTTATATAGCTGGATCCTCCCCCCACACTGCTGAGGAGCTAATTCCATGGACCTAACTCCTCTCCTAAGAGTTGGGTCATACCTAAGCTCATCCTCCTTAACCTCTATAGGGTGGCTACATATATCTAAGCAGCGAGGTTTCCAGATAACTAGAGGATCAGCACAACACTCTGTGTAAGGCCACATTTTTCTCCCCGTACTTACTGATATACAGCACACATAATGTGTATGGGCCTTTCTTGGGGATATCTGATAACAAGGAATCGGCTTGGTCGGCTCAGAGCAGTGGAAACCAGCTCGACAAGACTCACCAAGCACTATGTCATCCCTAAGACACGCAAAAACTGGCCCACCACACATCAGGTTAGTGAGAGAAGGTGGAAAGAAAAACTAAAGAAGTAAAGAGAGGAGAAAGGTAAGGGGAACTGCAAATGCCAAAGCTAGATAAAATGCCTCCAACCCAGAGTAAAATATCTTATAAAAAAGTTAAGGCTTGAAGAACACTCCCCTTCTATTGTAATAAACTAGAGCTTTAACCTTTTAAGCTCGGCCTTATCTCCCTCCACTGAATATATGTGGCAGCACCACCCAGCATCCAGCATCCAATTCTAGCCCCCATTTTCTGGTGCAAAACAGTAACGGTAACAGCTAAAAAGTCATGGCCGCAGCAGGTTACTCCGGTATGTGCCCCATACCCCCATACGTAAACTAACCAAGCATGTCGGCAGACCTGCTCAATTTCCACCTCCAAGCACCACCGAGTCTAACAGAGACATCCACAGCGCAACCTCTTCACCTCCTGTATCCAGGCTCCAGACCTCAATCCTACGAAGGCGCCACTCCCAAGTCAAAGCAAAACAAAACAGCAGGAGAAAGAAAGAACAAAGGGGCTCCGGGTGGCAGGCACGGAAGGCACGCAATTCAGGGACCGCCTGAGGTAACTGCAAAGCAGCCGACCTGCAGCTTCGACTCGCGGCTCCGATCCATCACCACAATCCTCTTACAGAGGAAACCGTCGAGGCACCAAGGCAGCCACACGGAGCAGGACTGCGCTCAGAGCGGCTAAAAGGGGGTCAGTGGCAAAAGGACAAGAAGTGGGCAGAAAACGCCGTCTAGCCGCTGCCAGCACACAGTGTCGCAGCACTGGGAGATAAGCATTTAGAAGAGGTTAGTGAGCTTGACCCGTGACCGGCTCCTAGCTGGCCGCCATGTTCCCTGTAATGGAAGTGTAACTTTATACCTGTTTGAGAGACAACCTCAGAGGGATACAAAATAAAGAATGCTCAGGCTAGCCATGGGGGCTTCTGCAGTAGGTCTACTCTGGAGTATGTGGAGCTTCTCACTATAGGAACACAAAGCAGGAGCATTAACTAGAGCAGTTCCCTAGGAGCCAATCCCCTCCTGCTCCTATCATTTCCTTTGTTACTCCAAATGATTTACAGTAAGTGATTAGGGTGCTAAAGCAATTTGCACCTATCACTCACACCAGTTATAAGTCACAACATTGTACGGTTTGGTGTGGATACGTTGCAGAGATTTACCACCACAATCCCTCAATCAAGGCTCACTCTCAGGGGTGTAGACCTACAAAGTCTATACTCCATACTTGTAGTTAGAGAATCTAACCTGGGCGGGAGGTGGTTAAACTAATCACTTGTATATAAATTTGTCCCATCTAAATAGTAGAACCTAGAGTTAATAAATAGGAAACTGGACAATACGGGTATCAAACATGTATCGTAGGCACTACGGGGACTGAGCAGGAGATACTGGTAATACCAGGAGCAGGCATTGAAATTAAAAATAGAAAGGTGCTAGTCACATTACAAACTCTTCAACAGAGTTAAGAGCATAATATCGTATAGTACAGAATAGATATATGATGGTGTTATACTTGTCTTTACTCAACAGAACACATCCAGTTCAGGAGTAGACCAACGACTGTATATGCCCGTTCTAAGTACGTTTTAAAAACATTTGAGGTAAGACACTACCATTATAAAACTATGTGATTGGAGTAATAGTACCTATGAAATAGTAGAGTGAAAAAGTGCTATATACTTTACCACCACAGATATACGACAAGTGGGCAATCGCCTGATAAACAAAAGACCAAGGAACCCCATCAAAAGGAGCTCCCTTTACAGGAGAGAGGTAAATATAAGAATGAAAAATCACCCCCCAGTGAGTAGACGATGGGAGATTCTATCTTACACCTAAAAAAAGTTTTTTTTTTAATTAACAGAAGGCTCCAAGAACTACATCTGTAGTACCAATAAGTGATACTTCAAATAGACCCCATCTAGGAACGTTTCCTACACGGTCCCGAGGGTGAGAATCTATACTTATTTATTTTCCCGGGCCCCTGGGTTCATTAGTCCCTCTCATACCAGTTGGTCTTCCACAATGAAAAAGACTTGGAGGGCCCATATATCATATGTGAATCACATGTTTGCTATTCGGCGTAAGAAAAAGTAGAGGACAAATCACATGCAATGGAACCAATGCAAACATCATTGTGTAATTAATTGTATTTTATAACTAAGCGGATTTGTGTCAGGAGTTATATATTGTCAAGAGAACAATGGCAGCTATAATTAATAGTGTAAAGTCAGAGTGGGTATGTGTTAATCTTAACAATCTAGCCCCTAGAGTAAATGAGACAAAAGGTTTCAATGCAGGATATCTGACTGCGCACATTTTTCCTAATATATTTACAGATACGGTGTATCCATCCGTTCCCCGAAACCCCAGAAATAAGAAGTCCTGAGGAAGGTGCCACGATATCAAGTGTTAAGCACCGAAACGCGTCGACGCACTGTTTGGTCTAAAAGAATCCAGTTAGGGCCAGATAAAACTTTAGATGGGTATCAAATCTTTCCACTAAAGCTTTAGAATAACCAAATTGTTCATGGCCATTGGATCTAGTGAAATACAGTGGCAGAGATATCAAGTGGGCCACTTATACATAAGGGGTTTGTTGTGATTATGTTTAGTCTGTTGTTTATTGTGAACATATTTTGATTGTTTTTCCATTTATTGTGTACCGTAATATTGTGTTTGTGTAACACTGTTGAATAATTATTTTTATCCCTCCAAGATACTTAATCGTGGATTTTAATTGTTTCGGAAGAATTGTATGATTTTATCTTGTTTTCATTGTTTATTCATATGTAATTTTAATAAATCTAGATTGTAAACAAGACTATTTCTTTGTGGAAACCTATTTTTATGTTTGTCCGAATACCCATGGCATACTGTGACCTTTCTTTCTACAACAAGAAAGGCCTATTGTGATTAGTAGACTAGTTGACTCCAGGGATTTCCCCTTTGACTCACTCTCAGGAGAGCCTCATTTAACAGTCCTAAGTCTGTGTAACTCAGCACTCCCTACAATCATATGACATTCTAATCACATTAGTTCATGGATTTAGTCCATACGAAAATCTGTTGTCAAACATCTCTTTATTGGAAATACAGATGAGCTTGATTGCAGCAGATAAATGAACAGTAGCCAACATGTTTTGTTCCATCAGAACATCTTCAGGGCTAAAATGAATTTGAAAGATAAAAATATTCTAATAAATATGTACTACATGCACTAAAAAAACAACATTAAAAACAATTTGTTGAAAAATACACCCATTAAAATCAATTTATTACAATAACAACCACACAACTGATTGTAGTTTCACAGCCTCATTGAGCAAATTGTTATGATGAAATTTTGCAATTAATTAATCTGAAGGATATAACACATCTTTGTACACAACAGTGCAAACAAACTCATGGGGAAAAAGGCAATTGAAATCATACAAAATGAAAAGAGCAATTTCATTAACGACTTAGACCAATACCATACATTAATCAGTGCATTAGTCCAATCAAATCGAACAAACCATTGGTGGGATCACATCACTGTTTTTTAGGAAGAGTAATCAAAAGATATATCCTTACCCTATACATTACTTCAATGTATTTGATATGCTGCACTGGATAATGCCTGACAATGATTGTATTGTGTAATTGTAAAGTTGTGTCTTGCCACAACTTGCTTCAACTTGCCTGGGGGTGCTGAGCTGCCAGAACTTACCTCGGACTCCGTTGGTTTCCCTCCCGCCGCCGCTCGAGTCCACCTCGCGGCCGCCGAGCGGAGGGAAACTACATTGCCCAGACACCCGGAAAAACATCTCTGGGGTCACCGCGCCCGGAGGCGCTTGAAATTGCCGCCGTCCTTGGTGGAGCGGGTGTCTTGCCACAACTTGCTTCAACTTGCCTGGGGGTGCTGAGCTGCCAGAACTTACCTCGGACTCTGTTGGTTTCCCTCCCGCCGCCGCTCGAGTCCACCTCGCGGCCGCCGAGCGGAGGGAAACTACATTGTCCAGACTGCCCAGCGACCCGGAAAAACATCTCTGGGGTCACCGCGCCCAGAGGCGCTTGAAATTGCCGCCGTCCTCCGCGTCGCGGGACGCGAGCGGGACGCCCGGACGAAGCCCGGACAAAGGGCGGGCCGTCTGAGGCCGTCCGAGGTTGGCCAAGGTTGGGTTGGGCCCGGTCTCTTGTTTGATGCGATATATACTTTGTTGCTGTTTTTAGTACACTTTGGATATTATTATTTTGTGCATCCAATTGTATCTGTTGTGCCTAGAGAAATATGCCTCCGAAAAAGCAAGCTACTCCTAATAACACTATTGACAACTATCTTGTACATGTTGTAGAAAGAATCAACAGTGATAGGAGATCTTCCTTGGGAATAGATTCACCTACCCAATCTCCCCTCATTGATATTGAGTCAGATGATCCTTTTGCATTTCAGACAAATAGTAGTTCAAATGGTGAAATGCTTGATTCTCTTCCTGATACTATCATCATCCAGCCTAGTGGTATTGTCGCTGGTATTGAAGACATTAGTGTTAATGAAGCTTTAATAGAGATATCCACTAGTAATGAGTCCCCTATCTCCCCTGCAGCACCTATTTTAGTTCCAAGGATTAACGGGGAAAACCAAAAGGCCACGACAAAACGGGAGGGCTTAAGGTCAGCCAAGAATAAAGTAGCAAACCTGCCGAGGAAATTTTCTGAGGAAGAGGAGGCTGATCTGACTAGTGAGGCTTATGTTACACTTTCAAATGCTCAATTTAACAAGCTATTGTCACTGATGGAAACAAAAATCAAAGGTGTAGTTAAACCTCTGGTCAGTAAAATAGATAAGTTAACCTCTGAGGTTAACCGATTAGAAGGTTTATTAGAAAAAACCCTGGCCGAAGTAGGCAAACTCCCGGAAATTGTTTTTTCTAGGATTGAGTCTACTCTGAGCAAACCAGCCACTGTAAGTAATAGTGGATTTATCCCTACCCCTGTATCAAATCCTTCAACGGCACCCAAGATTAACTTCCCTGGTGATGCTCCTAATGTTCCGATTCCAGTTCCCGCTGTTGTTGACCCAATCACTGAGAAAGGGACGTTTGAGCTTGTAGTTGAAGCTTCCCCATTGGTTCTTGTCCTTGCTAATGTCCCTCCCTTGGCCCAAGGCGAACACGAAATAACATCTTCTTTAATAAATAAATCTTTATCATGGCTGACCAACAACATGGTAATTTCTCCATGGGGAAAGCAGCAACTCTCGGAAGAGCTCGTAAACGCGAGAAGGGTTCAGTGGATTGGGGACAGGGTCAAAAAATTCAAGGGGGAATGTGTTGTCCTTCACTTTTCTGACCCTGGGGTTTTGCCTAATATTTTGCCCAACATTTTACCACCACAGCGGAGATCAACTTCAATAGTTCCACTAACTCTGGATTTCTTCTACCCAAGGAAGGGAAGTGGTCCGAATTCAAGTATTTTGAGAACCAAATGGAACATTGTGACCAAGAGGGGGAGGAAGGATGTTGCCTCGGTGGACTGGGGCTTGGGGTTGGAAAATCGTTTCTCTGCATTATCAAACTTGAATGCTTGTGACTGACAACCACCTATTTGTAACTCTATGCCACTGATTGTCTGTGATGAAAGTATTATTGGTGTGGCCAGCTACTTAATTAAAGATCGAACTAAGGGGTCCCCCTTTGAGGATCCAGTAGGCCTACCCAATGAAAATATTAATTGTAACAATATTGGTGGAAAGAGGATGCATGAGACTATTACAAGCCCTAGTTCTGTCACGATAACTAACACGGGGAGTCTTTTGTCTTGGAATGTGGCTGGACTATGTTCCAAGTTGGATTGTGCTGACTGGTTTGGATTTATTAACAAGTACGATCTTTGCATCTTCCAAGAGACTTGGGCGTGTGACCCTGTTTTTGCTTTGGGGTACATACATTTTTATGTTCCTGCTTCTAAGGGCCCTGAAGAGCGTCCGATGGGGGGTCTTACTATATGGATCAGGCAGTCTTTAAGAACTGTTGTAAAATGTGTGGAGCTTGACCAAAAAGATATCCAGCTCATCAGACTCACTAGCGATCTATCCATCTCTATAGATATTTATAACATCTACGCTAGAGGTGGAAATAAAGGTAAATCTGAGGTTCTTTTGAGTCTCTTTAATCTTTTAGAGATACACTCTGCAGGGAAAAACATCCTAATTGCAGGCGATTTAAATCGTACTTTTGAACCTCTCATCACTGGTGACTCCCCTCTCGGGGTAGAGGAAGATAAGCTATGGGATATCCCCACATTAGACACTCCTCCGATAACTCGCTGGACGGCTGACATACTAGGCTTAAATGCAATGTGCCTGGAGTACGGGCTACGAGCCTTGAATGGTCGAACCAAGTCAGATCGCGTCCCTGCTATGACTTTTAACAATGGGCGAAATAAGAGTCGCATTGATTATGTCATCTGCAGCATATCTATATGGTCATCTGTTAGTGACATGGTGGTAACAGCAAGGCCAGAAAGCGACCATGACCCTTTATGTGTCTCTCATAACTGGTGGTCGTTTAAAGTAATAGCACCAACCCCTTGTGACCAACTTTTGCTCCCGACGATCGTTCCAACTAACGATATGCGCAGGTTAAGGTGGTCAGGTGTTAGGACAGACCAGTAGGTCCTCGAAAAAATAGGAGCTGCGACAGACAAGGCCATTGCGGCCCTGGAGAGCGTAGCTGGGACCTCACAGGGATATGAAGACATAACTAAAGCACACACGACTCTCTTTAATGAAGTTAAAAGTTACTTCATAAAACCTGTATATAATAAGAGGGTCTGTACATATAAAGCTGCAAAGTGGTATAATCATGACTGTAGGGCGGCAAGATCCAACCTAGGAGTTGCTATTAAGAGCAACAACCTGGGTGAGATCCGATCTGCTAGGAAGCACTATAAAAATTGTATTGCTAGGGCAAAAAGAGAATGGGACGAATCCCATTGGCAGAAGTTGAAATGTGCAAGTGATCGTAAACACTCTAGACAATTTTGGCACATTGTCAAATGGGGTCACGAAAGGACTCCAGAAGCTCCCAATAACAATGTCTCCCATGATGCATGGGTCAAATGTTTTAGTGAACAGTACTCTTCCGGGGTCCAATTCGGTAACAGTTCCTGTCCTACTTATCTTTTCGCTGTTGGTGACACCTTTGCTCAGAGTGAAGTGCTGCTTGCCTTGAAATCCGTTCACAGTGGCCGAGCACCGGGCATTGACGGAGTCCCCGCGGATGTTTTCTTAAATGACACCGATAGGTGGAGCAAATACATCCGCTTATTACCAAATCACATTGCCAGGGGTGCTGAAATTCCGGTATCCTGGCGGGGTGCTGTCATTATTCCGGTATACAAAAAGGGAGATCGTGCCCAACCTTGTAATTACCGCCCTATCAGCTTAATTGACACTGTTCAAAAGGTTGTAGGGCGTGTAATTATTAACAATTTGCTTGACTGGGCAGAGGAGCAGAATGTCCTATCTCCTTTTCAGGCTGGGTTTCGTAGAGCAACCAGCACTGTGGACCAGGTCTTCCGTTTCCAATTGATCCAGTGGAGGACTGTGGTACTGGGTGGAGGTAGTCTTTACGCAGCATTCGTTGACCTGCGGGCTGCATTCGACCTGGTGCCTAGGGCAAAATTGTGGGAGGTGCTGGTAGCTTTGGGGGTCCCAATGACCCTGCTGACCTTGATCATAAGACTCCATGAGGGTACTTACGCTAAAATCCAATGGGGTGGCTATGGAAACGACACTGTCGATTTTCCTGTTGAGCGCGGGGTTCGACAGGGTTGTTCAATGGCACCAACATTGTTTACCCTTTTTATTAATGGCATTGTTTCCCGTATGCAATCTCAGGTTGTGGATGCTCCTTCTCTCGCAGGTGTAAAAATTCCTATTTTAATGTTCGCCGACGACACCTTAATTTTATCGAAATCCCCAAGTGGCCTGCAAAAGGCACTGGTAATATTTGACAAGTTTTGTAGTGACCATGGCTTGGAGGTAAACGCAGCTAAAACAAAACTCATGGTTTTTAACCCTTATAGAAATTTTAAATCTAAAATATCCATGAGTGGGCGTTACCTTGAAGTAGTAAATTCTTTTACTTACCTGGGGATTCTTATTTCTAATGATAATAGATGGAACCAACATTTAAATATTGCAGTATTAAGACATAAGCAATTGGCTGGTACCATCATTAAGGAGCACAGTAAATCATTGACCAAACCGATTAAACCTCCCTTGATCATATATGAGGCTAAGGCAATAGGGTCAGCATTGTACGGGGCTGAATTGTGGGGGCAAGAAAGTCTCCAGGAGTTACAGATATCGGAAAATAACTTCCTTCGGAGACTTACAGGCACCCCACAGAGCAGTCCCCTCTTGCCTCTTAGATATGACCTTGGCAGGAAAGAAATCTCGGCAATGTGTAAACTTCGTCCTATACTATATTGGCGTAGAATCTGGACCACCCCTGAGTTGTCACATTATGCAGAAGGGTTTGCTGATGTTATCAAAGCGGACCGATTTAACAAAATTAGATGGTTTAAATCATTAAAATTAGCATTATGTGAACTAGGACCAAATGAACTGTGGTCCGATCCAGCCGGGTCATCTTTCCAATCTAAGCTATGTATAAAAAATCTTTTCTGGGAACGGGTTGAAAACAGGAGTTTGCTTAGTACTAACAATGGGTCTATGACTACTGCTTTCCTTGAAGCCAAGCTGTTTCCTACGTATGAAATGTACTGGGATTTTATAATGAAACCCATGGATAGGAAACTGTTTTTCCAAATGAGGGCTGGTTATCTACCTCTACGCAACTTAACATCAAAGTGGAGAGATGGAGGTCCAGCTACTTGCCCAGTATGTGGGGAAGGAAAGGAAACGCTAGGTCATTTCTTGTTCTCCTGTCATGTATATTCCATTCCCAGACGTGTTTGGTTGGCTCCCATGTGTAGAAATCTGGGTACTAAAAGTAGTATGGTAGCCTTGCGTATTGTAAAATCTACCTCCCTAACCTGGATTATAATAGCGACTGCAAAGTACTTGGGGTGGGCGTGGGTAATTAGGCAGAGATTGCTAGTAGGGTAACTACTCTCTGCTTACTTGAACAGAGACTGCTAGATTATCTATTCTCTGTTCTGTTCCCACGCGAGGTGTCTTTTCGGATGAATAATTTTATGAATTTTAGACTTTTTAATAGTGATATTGGATTGTTTTTAAACCTGATTTTACTAAATGAACTTTGCACCTGTGATTGTATGAAGTATGTTGAAATGTATTGTATTTTTCTTTTATTTTCAATGTGCTTATGTCATATTCGACCTTTGTAATTTAATTGCATTTTATTATGTGTTTGTATGTCTGCTTTTATGAGTAATACTCGAATAAAGCACTTTTGAATTTGAATTTGAATTTGTAATTTCATGGTAAGATCTGCATATAAAGAGAGTCAGATTCAACTTCAACAAAGGTCCAGATGATAGCCTGAAGGCCATCACCCCTCGTAAACCACTTCCAAAGAACTTTTATATTATCCATATAAAAATCAGGAACCTTAAACATCAGTAAGTACTCCCATATTTCACAAGTAGCAAGTACTTGGCAATCTCTACCCCTCTCCAATTTCCTAACATAACATTTATTTTATATTATCCCTTATAGCATATCATACTACAGACAATTGGGTTCCAACAATCTCCTAAACAACGAATTAGAGAAAATGCATCTGATATCTATGCATAAGCATGTTAAAGGTAACAGTTATCAAATCAGTTGATGATTTTGTCAAACAAAGTTACACAACTCTTGCATTAGGTGACAAAAAGAGTACAACCTGTAATCATAAAGAAGGAAAGAGCCAACTTATCTTTAAACCAGAATACCAGTCGAGAGCTAAGAACGACATTTGAATCAGGGAACTATTATATGACTTTTTAAAGCAATTCCAAGCTGGTAATAATCAAATGCAAAAATATAGAATCTATTGAAAAGATGATAATCAAGAACAGTGGTGATGGGGAATTCTATCGACCTAGCAGAACAAATCCTCCAGAAAAACAACATTTTCCTAAACTGGGGAATAAAAATTAGTAGGCCACCTCAGTCTTTTTATCTAAGCGCATTTACCTCACCAGAAACAACTTGACAATCAACGGAACAAATTGAAAAATAGTCAAGTATTCTCAATATTGAAAAATTATATTGGCAAAACAATTAGTCAACTACTAACACTTAATACTAAACACCAAGAAGAGAAGGTTATGATAATTAATCAGGGTTGGTTTACAGCAGCCCCACATGGGGTATCTCAGGCTTGACAGGATAAACCCCAGTGTGTACGGCAATAACGATTTGACTAAAGGGAAATGATAAAATGGTAAAAATATGTTCTTGGAACCTAAATGGTGTGCAATCCAAGATTCAAAATGCGTACTTGACTGCTATGGCTGGTAATTTTCAAATCATATTGCGTCAAGAAACTTGGGCAACTCAATCTTTTCTGTTACAAGTTTTCACTGGGTACTTTGCCCAGGCCATTAAACTAAGTTAATATAGGTGACCCAGTGGGAGCCTAGCAACATTCATACTAATAGACCTAAAATTGGAAGGCAAACTAGTAGTCTCAAATGGTCACAATGTTTTATCAAACTATGTTACAAAGATAAAAACAATACAAAATTCCTGCTAATAATCCAAATCTATATACATCTGATGCCAGTACTAGGAAAGCTATGGTCACTAACCTTATAAACATCCTTTTACACCAATTGAGTCAGGAAACACACCCAAAAATTATTATTTCCGGTGACTTTAACAGAAATCTATTATGTACATACACCAGAGAAGAAACCATATTACAACATGACCACCTATGGGCTATAACTTAACAGTCACTAATTCCGGAACCTAAGGGGTCAGGAGATGTAGTTGCCAAGAACCTAGTAAAAGACCTGGAATCCCTTCGTCTAAGGGTCTTAAATGGGCGGTTCCCACAAAATACACCTCCAGCGTGGACCTACCAAGCACTCACAAAAAATTACTGATTAATTACTCAATAGTATCCCTGAGCTTATTCAAGATGATATCCTCCTATAGGATGGCAGAGACAAATGGAAGAGATCATGGCCAAGAAATAATGGAGCTAAAGCTCCAGTTTGTAAGACATCAGAAGTTAAAGACACTTCCTGGGGAGATAACAACGAAAACCTATAGGAGGCTATATTAGTCAGAAGGTTCCATGACCTCAGTCATGAATACTGCACGAACACTGGTCGAACACTGCTTTGAAGGGTATTCTCTCACTGCAACAGTAAAATTGGCACTTTTTATAAAGAAAATAATGGGCACTCATGCTATTAAAAATCATAATAAACAACAACCAATCAGTCAAAAATCTAATCAGTACAACCGGAGATATGTAGGTTTAAAGATATTCAGTAAATATAGCGCCAAAAAGCACAAAGTACCAACTGTGGATACCTGGTCATGCCGGACTGGGACAAAATCATAAGTGCGGCCGACTGCAATGGAGCGCAGGCCAGCTACAGTGATCCAGTTTGGCTCACTGAACTCCATAGTAGTGGAGCTTTGCAAGATTCCTTGTTGAGGATGCATCGTGCAGCTGAGCGTCAGTTCCTAGGAAGTGTACAGCTGCAATGTGAGGTCATCATCAAGGATCACACTGACCAGGGCTTGCGATGTAAAGTCCAGCATTGAGGATGCATCAGTCATATCAGTCGAGGCAATGCATATGTTTCAAAGAGCTGCGACACTGCTATGCAAGAACCTGACTCGTCGTCCAGGCTGCCATCAACAAGAGAGTTGCAGTTTGAAGCCTGCATCACTTAAGCTTCACACAGCGACACTTCTTATGCAGGCTGCGAGGTCAATGCAGAGTCCCTGTGCTGAGAAAATCCTTGCAGCATAGGTGATATGTCAGTTCTGCTTGGGGTTGTACTGCACAGCAGGGGAGATGTGTTGGTTCTGCAGGATCCACAGATGGGCTGGCAGAGCACATTCCAGAACAGTTCCAAGGGTTTATGACCAAATTGATACTACTTGGCATAGTAGGACACACAGATGGCAGGTGCTGGGTTTATGGTTGCAGGAGCATTCTGTCCATGAAGCTCTGGTCACAAGGCAATTCAACTGCATCTCGGAGTCACTTTGATGCAGATGCAGGTCCAGTCCTTCTGACCCAGGCAAGAAATCAGGAGGCAGGATTGCAGGATAGTAGGGCAGCCGTTCATCAGAGCAGCAGTCCAGCAGAATGGCAGTACTTTCAGCTGCTCAGCAGTCCTTCTTCCTGGCAGAGTATCCACATATCTAGAGATGAACTGAGAATTGGTGTCTGGGGTCCAATATTTATACCTCGCCCTCATTGGAAGAAGAGTCTAAGGGCCATATGTAGGTAGCCCAATACCGGTCAGTAACGGCCGAAATTACCGAATTTTGGCCGTTACCGACCGGTATTTAGGGTTTGAGATGTAGGAGGCAGGTTTAAGGATTCGGTAATTACTGATTCCTTAAGGAATCGGTAAAATACCGATTCCTTATTTTAAGGAATCGGTAATTACCAAATCCAAAAAGCTATGTAGGGGGCACTCAATTGAGTGCCTTCTTGCATTCAGGATTCCTTATTTACCAAGTTGGTGGTAAATATAGAAAGCTCTCTATTGTGCGTTGCTGTATAATAGGAATACCCAAAGCCCATATGTCACCTAAGCTCAGTGATATGACCCAGAGACAGCTAAGGCAGGAAAATGCCAACTTTCTAAAAAGTTGTAGAACAACAGAACAGGGCACACTTCTCATGCACCTCACTGTCGCACTGCTAAAGAATGGGATTCGTCCCCCAAAGTAAACAATTCATCCCAGTGTTCCTCAGAAAACCCCTGATACCATTACTTAATCCAATTACTTTTACTTGACTTGTCCTTATATATTTCATCACTACGGAGACGATAAGATAATGCCTGCTCTTTTTTTTTATTCAACTTTTTCACCAATTGTATGCCTATTCCGGGCTTTGTACAATGGCACGTCTTTATACAGGTACAATCAAGCTGAAGTGAACATGATGTATGCGGACCCAATGCATTTCGAGCCGTAATGGCTCTTCGTCAGGGGTTTCTAGAACAAAGTAAAAAACAGCTCAACTGACCAATCCGTGTAAACACATGAACATAAATAAAAAATGTAAATTTATGAAACAAGCAATTGTGTAACTCTCAATGTCTTTACCCATTGATCCCAATTCCCTTCCCATGTCACTAACCAAACTAGTCTGATCAATCACATGTACCAATCCTAGCCCATCTGTACTCAGATTACCAAAACATACTTATAATCTCACCTCCCCATTCACACAATAGTGCCCATGCCAATGAAAATAATCACATTTAAACCCATTCATTGCAAGAATTCCCATGTTTTCTACCCACTCTATTTAACTGCGTGTGTTTTCGCTTCCTCTCACACCCTTTGTTAGCCCATTCATTAGAAATCTATACCTTGCAAACGCCGCCGGCGGTGGCCCTTCAGACTGTTCTCTACCAACGTTGTCCTTTCCTGAAACTCAACCCGTGTCTCCAATGAAATACTCCCGCCCGTGCTCAAATGCCTACATTACGTGTATACCCCGTGACTTATGCCCGCCATAACTGTCGAAATCCCCACTTCTCCCACCTGAGAACATCAACTCCCAGACTCAGACTCTTTCGCAAGATGACTGTTAGTGTTAGACATGGCACAAAGGGGAAGGCAACTACTTATTTTCAGATTGTTAGGAGAGTCAGACAGGGCTGCCTCCTGGCCCCCTTTTTTTAGGTCTCGCCTGTCGATGCGCATGCGCATCGAGCAAGGCGAGAGTATTGGCACTTATCCGCTCTTTATCCACACTGCAAGGAATCGTGGCGATTCCTTGCAGTGCACGAGAAATTTAAGCTCAATGCGCATGCGCATTGAGCTTAAATGCGCGTGCACATGCCCCCAGCCGCCTGCCTTGCCTACTCTCTTCCACAGCCTCCCCCAGCTCCGCCCCCTCACTACTTGATTGCACGGCCGCTAGGCCGTGCCTCCCCTACTCTCCTCCCCCCTCCTCCTCTCCTCCCCTGCCTGCCTGCCGCTAGCCTTGCCTCCCCTACTCTCCTCCCCCTCCTCCTCCTACTCTCCTCCCCTCGCACCTCTCCCCTCTCCGCCCCCTCCCCTGCCCGCCGTGTTACGGTGAAAGCACATGGTTATTGGTGTGTCTAGGCTCTAAAACAAACGTGGTCACAAAGGCATTCACTTTTCCTTTTAATTTTCAATGGGGAGAGCTGATACCGAGAACCCGTCCACACTCTGTTAATACTGAACAGGAAGGTATTAGAGACTAGATGCAGCTTTCCATTGTCACCGCTAGCTTCAGCCTCCCCTTTTGCGCTCCTCCTCCCTCAGATTCATTTGCTCCAGAGCCAAAACACCGGCCAGGAAAGCAGACCACCACTTCCTGGAGAAGTCCTGGCTCCAGCATTCAGAATCCCCTCCCACCGAAGCTAGTTCTCCCTCCCATTGTTTGACTGGCTTTGGGCTTCTCCAGAGCGCCCTTCCTGCAGCTCCAATGAAGGTAGGCATGGTATAAGCAGCTGCCTTAAAGTCACAACAATGCACTGCAAAAAAGGGCGCACATAGAGCCAGGAACACATATACTCCAGCCTGACCGGAGGAACCATGTGCTGCACGCAAACACACTGTGTAGAGCGCCTCGCCAGCCGCCCAATAATCATTACCAGCAGTGCAGCGCGTGAGTCAGAGTTGAGGGGTTGGTGTGTTGTATTTTATTTGTTATCGTTGATTTGGAGTGAGTTGTTCGGCACTCTTCTTAAGGGCAGCTTCTAAGTCACAGGTATGCTTAGCTGACTAGAGAGTCTGCTTTTTGTGGCAGGTGATATCTGTATGTTTAAACTATTCTGTGTTTTTAGTCGGTTTTCACATGATGTTTACTTCTTTTTCTATGTTTTCTATGTACCTGAGCTCGAGTGGAAGCTATTGAAGGATTTTACAAAAGCAACACTTATATAATAGAAGGGCACGTTCATTTTGCTTTAGGCACGGGGAAATTAAGTGACTTGCCCAGAATCTCAGGTTTTGAACAGACGCAAGGACTAAAGCCTGGTTCCACAGTTCCAAAAAACGGCAGCTGTAGCCCTTCCTACAACTGCTCAATACGTCAGTTGCAGCATCTCACCCTCACATTATCCAGTACATGATCTCACCCTCACGTTACTCTTTCTACGTGTTCTTCACCCATCACCTATGTTCCTTCCCCCTCCCGTGCCCTCATATGGTTTTACAAAATGCCGTCTCTGATTCCTTACAACCCCCACATTGTTATTGCTCTCTCCTCCCGCTCCACAGTTTTGTTTTTCTATACCAGTCAAACTCAAACCAGCAAGCAAAATCTTTTTTATTTAAAACTGCCTGTGTGTAGGTGCATGCATGCTTGGTGCTTGCGCCTACAAATTACAAAGCCGACTGCTTGTACCCTTTTTCCTGTTATAAAAAAAAAAGCAGCGCTGTACAAAATCGGGATGCTGTACGACAGGGCTTACAATCTTAGCAACGTCAATTGGGGCAAGGGCGAGATATATTGACTTTGCCAAGAGCGGTTTTTGTACTAATATCCCCTTCTCTGACATCTCAGACATGCCCAATAATCCCTATAAAATCTCTCACTTATCAGCAAATCTCATGTTGAGGCGATTACTATTAGGTCTTCTCTCTGGGACTTTGCTTATCACACATGTTGGTGTTACAGAGAGAGCCTTCAGTGTCTCTGTTTCACTTTACAGTTGTTTTCACTTCACCCTGTGATGTTTTTTCACATGTTCATACTGGGGACCCAAATGTTTGGGTTATGCTTTACAAGGGTTTCACTACGCTCTGATTAGTTGTTTTTTTAAAATAATTAACAGACGTTTTTACTATCTCATGTGTTTTATTTAACATGTTCACATTGGGGATTTTGGGAATTCCACTTTAAAAAGGTTTACTACACCTTAAGGTCTTAATACTCCTTATGATGTGTTTAACCTACTTGTTTTTGTGCAACTGCGGATTCCAGTCCTTACATTTTACATTTTAGAGGTTTTGTTTCGCACCCACCACTGTCAACAAAATGCGTCTGTCTTCTATTTCTGCAAATCGCAATGCCGAGAGCATTTCCCAGCCGGCCGACTTACTGCTTCCTTCCTTTCCATTTCTTTTCACGGTTTCTTTCATTCGCCCATCTCTCACTTTTTAATTAGTGCTCTGTTTTCTTCATTATTTTTCTTTATTTTAATATTTCCCTTTAAATTACCTTTCTTCTCTCTGATCCTCATTGTAACCTCTATTCGCTCTGTGTGTCGTCCCTTTCGCAGGCATCCCACCCCCTCCCTCTCCAGCGCCTGCCTTCTCTCTGCCCACGCATCACTCTCTCACGTTCCATTATTCTCCAGCTGCCTCAGTCTGCCTCGTCTTCCTCATCCTCCCTATGACAGTCCTTCTCTCACTTCAGGGCTTACTTCTTCTTTCCCTGTACTCCACAGTTTCCTTCTCTCAATGCGTAATTCTTTTTCTTCCTTCTTTTTTCCCTTTAAATTACCTTTCTTACGACTCTGAAACAACGCACAAGGAACAGTCGCACGGGCAATTGTTTAACTCACAATCACCACAAGAAGCCTTCCATCCGTTTCTAAAAAACACGAAAGACCCAAAACTGTAGCAAATGCAGACATACCGAATTTGTGTACTAAACTCACCAACAAACATTGACATGCGTATAAAACAATACAAGACAACACTGAAGGATTAAAGAAGAAAGTTAATCCACCCGAAAACTAACTGACAATCAGAAACATTATAACTAAACGTGCGACACTGGTTATAGCAGTGTATATTGAACTAAATGCAGAAAAACAGCCTACACTTTAACTGTAATAATACTAAGAAAATAGAGACTAATTTATTTTATATGTGCACATAAACCCAGCTGCTCATTTTATCGACCGCAGAAACATGAGAGGCTGCGTCGGCCCTAAGGGTCTCCAGCGTGTTAACTGCATATCACAGGTAGATCGGTCGTCAGCGCTTTAACCCTCTGAGCTAGCTTTATTAATCCAGCTATCAGCAAACAACAAATTGCACATTCATGAACTGTACATATATTGTGGGAGTAACCCAACATCATTTCTTGGCCTTTCATCATGTATAATTTACGTGTAATCTGGGGTCATTTGAGCACGAACACTAGTACAGATGAGTGGAAATAAATAAAAAAGCCCTCTGCTTGCATGCTACTTTCGCGGCTCCTTTGATGTGCGTCCATTTGCCACCAGCCACTTAGCCACTTAGCCAATTTGTGTGCAGGCGCCGCCTCTGCTGGCGCGCGCCGCCTCTGCTGCCAGGCTTCAGCACACCAGGCTGCACACCCCTCACCCCCCAGTCACTTCATCCGCGCCCATTTCACACGCGCTCTGCAGGTCATAAACAGGACCATCTGCTCCACTCCCAGCACTGCATGACCATCTTCAAAGCAAGCTTGTAACACGAGCTGCCCTCAGACGTTCCAAGACACACACTTTTAATGCTTCTGAGGTCGATAACATGAGCCCCGTTGCATTGACACACACTGCCCTCACACACACAAGTTACTGTCACACACACACCCTCAACCCCTCACCCTCAATCCCTCACCCTCACCCTCACTCACCCTCACTCACCCTCAACCCCTCACCCTCAACCCCTCACCCTCAACCCCTCACTCATCCTCACTCACCCTCAACCCCTCACCCTCACTCACCCTCAACCCCTCACCCTCACCCTCACCCCCTCACCCTCACCCCCTCACCCTCCACCCTCACTCACCCTCAACCCCTCACCCTCACTCTCCTTCACCCTCACTCACCCTCAACACCTCACTCACCCTCAACACCTCACCCTCAACCTCAACCCCTCACCCTCACTCACCCTCACTCACCCTCACCCTCCCTCACCCTCACTCACCCTCACCCTCACTCACCCTCACCCTCCCTCACCCTCACTCACCCTCAACCCCTCACCCTCACTCACCCTCAACCCCTCACCCTCACTCACCCTCACTCACCCTCAACCCCTCACCCTCACTCACCCTCAACCCCTCACCCTCACTCACCCTCACTCACCCTCACTCACCCTCAACCCCTCACCCTCACTCACCCTCACTCACCCTCAACCCCTCACCCTCCCTCACCCTCACTCACCCTCAACCACTCACCCTCAACCACTCACCCTCAACCACTCACCCTCAACCACTCACCCTCAACCACTCACCCTCAACCACTCACCCTCAACCACTCACCCTCAACCACTCACCCTCAACCACTCACCCTCAGCCACTCACCCTCAACCACTCACCCTCAGCCACTCACCCTCAACCACTCACCCTCAACCACTCACCCTCAACCACTCACCCTCAACCACTCACCCTCAACCACTCACCCTCACTCACCCTCACCCACCCTTACCCACCCTCACCCTCCCTCACCCTCACCCTCACCCTCACTCACCCTCACTCACCCTCACCCTCACTCACCCTCACCCTCACTCACCCTCAACCCCTCACCCTCACTCACACTCAACCCCTCACCCTCACTCACCCTCACTCACCCTCAACCCCTCACCCTCACTCACCCTCAACCCCTCACCCTCACACAGTGCAATAGGTCTCAGACCATTTCAGTTACAGCTTTAAGAAATGTTTATGGCTTTTTTTATTTGTAATTCTTTAACATTGGCTACAGGAAACAAAAATGCTAAACATTTACAAAAAAAACCCATAAACAATTCTAAAAGCACTAACTCTAATGGTGCGAGACCTATTGCATTTCCAATGCTTGTTTATCATTTACTTCGTGTTGGATTTTTTTTTTATTCCCCCATCGATGTACCCTATGTCGGCACCCGCCCTATTCCAGCATTATTATATAGAGATGATGGCATCCTCATGACTTGAACCCCACGTTATAGAGGTTGCTGGATAGATTTTCAAATTTTATGATGAATCTTGATCTCAACATAAATCAGGCAAAGACAACTATAATAGCCTTTGGGCCCAATAGATTTAATTATAAGTCATTTATAGTTAAACATATCAAGGGCAGCACTGTCCCTATCTTTTCATACTTGAGAGTACCCCTCCATTACTTTTGCAGCTGGCCTACTCTAGGCCGCAGTCAGGCGGCATGTTTAGAAGAAGCATAGAGACACTTTTTTAATTTGCTTCAAAGTTGGGTAAATAATTGATTAGAGAACTTGTCACTGTGTGTAAGTATAAGCGCCTTTCTATTGCCACATGTAGTGCATGGCTATAGGGTTTGCAGAAAAGAGTGGGATATCATTCAGAAGGTGGCACATAGATTTTGAAATGCTTATTTTCAGTCACCTAGACTACTTCTACTTTTTGTGTCATACTGAATTGGGGTTGGATTATATTAGAGAAATCATTAGACTCAGCCCGGCCCTATAGGGTTGTTAATTTGGTCAAATACACAAACTACCCTCATGGGACAGCTATTGGAAGACTGTTCACGTTTAAATATGGCAAAAGACATTCATTGAGGAAATAAGCCTTAGTCTGGGTACCACTAGACTGTTTGGCAACCTGGGCGGTTTGCATGTTTCTTTAAATATTATTTTAAGAAGAAATGTTTAGATTTGCACCAATCTCTGAGAAAGCAGGAAGAAATTAGGAAAATCTCTGTGAGCAATTACACTTCACACACTCCCAGACCCCTGACAGATTCATATCATGTTTGGATTCCTTCTAGATATCATAGGTATTTATTAACACGTCTAAGATTCAACACTCTAATTTATGGTGGCTTTTCCTATTCATGTTTAGTATCATGTTATCCGTGTGATCATTGATCTACTCAATCGACATTGCATTGCCTGCTGCCTGTTTTGAGACACACTAATCTTAGGCAGCGCAAGGAATCTCTGGATTTTATGCAAACCTTAACATCAATACACATCTGTTGGCCTGTGGCAAACTTATTTTCATGTGCTATTAATCTAGGGAAAACATTGAATCAACTATCCGCTAATTCACTGTGAGTGGAGTGCATGTACATATATTTATGATGAACCACCTAGTCTTTGCAATTCTATTTACTTGCATTTTGTCTTCCTTAGATGCACATTATGATTGTGGTGCAGTTGATTGATGAACTAGGTTATCACACTGAATTGCTGTGAATGAATCTTTTGATAGAATGATCAAGGAGTTATTAATTGGTGTATGCAATTTACTATTTACTTATGTATTCTTAGTACAAGTATTTTGTTTTGCAATTGATGAACTTGCTTTTAATGTACTCTTTGGTTGCTATACACAACCAAATAAAGTAAATCTTGACTTGATAACATACTATTATTCACTATTAGTGTAGCACAAATGTGGCCATAAACAAGGAAGGCAAGCGCCAAAGTCCATAAGGCGGTGCCACTGCTGGCATTAATTTCGCAATAATGAATGTGCCTGTCTGATATTAGGAGGTGGGGGATTATTACTTACTTACTGAATAAATTAGGGGACAGAGTCTAGATTTGAGGACTGACAAATGACTTATATATCCATTTCTTTCCTCTAACCTAATTTCCAGGTAATTAAGTAACCTGCAGGCCTTTGAACAGAGATCTCCATCCTCCGTTTACCAGTACAACACTTTCTCTATGTAAACATCATCATTGCTTCGTTTGGCTTTTCTCTCAAGCATGTTCAAAATATCATTGTTCTGGGGAATAGGGAAAACTCTCTGAAGACCCACTGCTGCTTGGTGGATAAGCATTGTATCGTCCGCATAGTTCAGCAGACAAATCTATTGAGAACCTAGCTTTGCATGAATGCATGGGTTTAGGTTATGATTCAACCATATTGATCTGTGCAAAATTTTGAGAGGGCAGTAGAAGGATAGATGGATTGAAGAGTCTGTGGACATTTTCGCCTAACCTCTTTTAAAACCATTTCTTTCTTACCATGAATTCTATTAATTCTATTATACCCCATGTCCAGTTTGCAAGCTATAATTTACCTCTATTACAACAGTCGTATTGTTTGAGCACTGAATACTACGCACCGTTGCGTTTGAAAACAGGCACGTCGCTAGATTTACTAAAAGTTCGTGCAACGCAGGCAAGCAAGTCAGGAAGCTGCGCTGCATTGTGTGAATGGGACAGAGGAGAATTACGCTATATTTACATTGAAATTCTTCATACTCCTAGCGATGGTGCACTTGTTGCACTTTGCGCTACCAAAACAGTACATGTGTCATTCTTTTTCGGTATACAGGATAATTTTTTAAGTTGCAGCTTTGTTTAAAAAGACTGTGTCAATTGCCACAGAAATATTGTTGAATTAGATTGTGTTCAAACTAAATAGTTGAAATCGTTACAATAACATCAGTAATAGTGCGAAACGTTGTCAGACCAAAGCCCACCCGGTATTTTTTATAGTTCAGTACCACACAGTTATAAGGAGCATCCCGAACACAATGATATCAGAAATGTGTACACACAGACAATTACAACACTTTTGAGCAGTACCAAGGGTCAAGGCCATACAGGAAAAAAACAATGTCAAAGGTAATTCTCTCTTGGTAAGGAATCAACAAGTAAAACAACACCACCACGCGGTGTAAGTAATAACAGCCAATCACTCCCACACACTCACTCAGCATCGATTTGCAGTGCCACGGATATCGGGCAGGCCAGTATTGAATGCACTTGCACACACACACGTGCATACAGCACCCTAATGTGGTGCATTGATATCCGGCAGGTCAGTTGATAATACTCATGCAGACCCCGTGGCCCAGGCCCTCCTGCACCAGTCAGCTAACTCAGACAACTCCACACCCATGGGCAGGAGATAAAGACAACTTTCCCCTAGATCCAAGGCCAATCACGACTGCAGTCACACTTAATCAGGGTCCCAAGGAATGTGGGGGTAGGCAACAGGGCTAATTAGGCAGCAGTCGACAATTGGTAGTTTGGCCACTACTCGTGAAGCTCACCCATGGAAAAGGGAGCAGAAGCGGGCTGAGGGCAATAGTTGTTCATTCAAACGAGAGCGATCGTCCAGTCAGTCACTCTCACCATGCAGCCTAGTCAGGGCAGTACTCCCTGGTAACACAAACTCATTGGACCGGCTAAAGAGAGGGCCATTGGTCAGCCACAATTTTGGCACAATATGAACAATTGATGAATGGGGGATGAAGCTGAGGAGCTTCTCGGAAGAAAGAGGCACCCCATTGAACAAACATCAATCAAAGTAGCACCCGGTCAATCCATGCACCATGGAATATGAATCTGCTTCTCTGCATCTCCCTAGAAATGAGGCACAATGTCTGGTGCGCGTTGGTACGAGTCGCCCAAAGTGTTACAAATTTCGTACGTTTCTGGAAATGATGAACAATGCCTGGTGTGTGTTGTTCTGAGTCACACCAGACAATTCCAGTTACACACAAAAAGGAGTTGCAAATTCCATACCTCCCTGGAAATGGGGCACAAAATCTGGTGCGCGCTGTTCTGAATCGCACCAGACACTTCCAGTTACACACAAAGAAGAGTTGCAAATGCCATACCTCCTTGGATACGAAGCACAAAGTCCGGTGCACATTGTTCTGAGTTGCACCAGATAATTTCAGTCACACACACAGGCACAAGTTCAGAAGTGCTGCATGAGGTAGAATGAGGCACTACTATGGGTACACCCCAGCCCCTGAGGATTGCAGCCTGTGATTCGGCTGAAACACACTGAGTATGCAGTCGGCACATCGCACAAGAGAGATGGGGCACAAACAACACAGCGGACCACGCAGGGTCTCACAACTGGTGAATGCACGTACCTCCAACAAGATGCTTATGCATGTTGAGGCCCCACAATGCAGGGCCCACTCCTTAGATGTGGGCAGTACTTTTTGGGGCTCCGCACAAGACAATCCGATCTCCATGCAAAATGTTTAGTTCCACGCTCACACCACACTACCAGTTGAGATCCATCAGACAATGCGGCACTTAAGTGGGCACCGCTCTCCAGGTAGATGGTATGGGTCCATTGCAAGAGGTATTTGATGTCCCTGAGACCTCGAGCAGAGAATAGGGGACAAGCCAACAAGCCCATGGAGAGCAAACTTCAGGGTGCCACAGAGCAGCAGGTAGTCATCTCATGCCAGCCACAATTCAGGAACGGTGCACAGTCCCTTTCAATGACAATAATCCTACTTGTGCACAACAGATTTCTCTGGCAGTGTGCACCACACAGTTCTAGAATCTCCAGTCCCACATCCCCACAAGTGCATCTCTACCCTGCTGTAGTATGGCACAAGTAGTTATACTGTAGTATGCCTTTGAAGTTGAGGATGGTTCAGAGGGTTTCCCTTCAAACCACAGATGCCCTCCCTAAATTTCAATCATCTGCCATGGGTTCATGGAATGCAGATCTTAATCTTTAGTGGGGCCATGATCTGACTCCTAGAGGCCATGTGTCAAAACCTCTACCTCCAATCTATTCAGCCAGGCACTCAATTGGCAGAGGGCTGTAGTTCCAATTGCATGCCCAATGTTTATAGCTATCCGTAGGAAATGTACAGATGTGCTACCCCATCCTCCAGTGTTGGCTGGAGTCAAATTAAAAAGGCACATAGTTGTAGAGCAAAGAAATGCTCGCTGAAACACAAGAGCGCAGGTAAACGGGCTGGGGAGCTCTGATGTCTTGCACGTTTTAGTGTACTCTTCAGCCGTTCCCTATATGCAGGAACAAGCTGGGCAATGAGGAGCAATAGATTAAAGTCCCGTACTCTGTCCTTTCTAGAACGGTGTGTGTTTACACAGTAGGAGGTAATGCTGCAGACCAAGATCGCGGCGTGAGCAAGGTTACACGCTATGCCCCGCGGCTGAAGGCAAATCTAAACATTGGCAAGTGAGGATTACACAGACCCGTCCAAGGTACGAACATTCCTGTTTCTTGAAAGCACACGAGATGGACGTGTTTATAACTTCATATACTTAGTGCATTGTTATCTTGCAGATAACACTGGTTGTAAATACTGATGACAACATATGATCACCGCGCCAATTGCTACTGATTCAAAAACAGGTACAGGAGGGCAACCACAGAGGGAGAGGGGGTTGGTCAACCAGTTCTGAACTAAGGTTGGTGACACAGTGCTCTCTTTTGTCTTTTTTAATATATTTCACAGAACCCCATTGATTGAGCCCTGATGAGATTCCGTGCACTTTGCTCACGGTTTCGAAACGCGTCGGCAGAATATAAGGAATACATGAACTATACAGGATTAATTTCTGATATTGACTAAATGTGCTCAATTTATATGTGTTCTTTGATTTCTTCTTGGGAATGTGTCTCTATCATTGATTTGGAGTATTGTGAAATACTGTTCGTTTTTGAATACATGAAAAATTTGCTTTGTTGTGTAACAAGGCATATTGTGTTTTGTGTTTGTTTTCTAATTGTGTTTTTTCTAATTGAGTTGTGATTTGTTTAGTATGTCATTTTTGTAGAATGGTAAATGCAGGGCGTCTTTCTCAGACATATGTCCATTCTTAAATATTTAACATTTCTAAAAACAAAAGGTATAAATAAAATATACCAAACAAATCTTGAATCCAGTCTGATTTGTTTGCTCAGAGTGATGAGCATTTGAATAGTGGTGGGGTCGGCATCTTGTTGTTTTTCTATAACACTTTCTAGAAGTGGCATTTCTAAACTGTTAGTGACAAATTCTAATTTACCACAGAAGAGGATCTGTCATTCTGAAAACAATGATAGGAAACATTATGAGGCTGCTCCACTGTAAGCCACTATTGCAGCTTGAAGTAATTTCAACCATTCCTCAAAGTTCACCTATGGGAAGAGCAAACCTCATAGGTAGTGAACATACACATGGGTTTTCTTCACTCCCTGAGTAAGGAACACACATGTGTACCTGTCCTGCCTTTTACCTACTCCTTGCTTCACCCCTTAAGACTTACTCCAGGGGTGCGCAGGTGGTAGTGAAATGTCCCCTCAGGATTGGCCAGTGGTTTAAAAAGTCCACCCTGAGCATAAATGCAAATGCACACACACACAGGCCTGCAATTGCAGGCTTTGACAAATGTTTAAACACACCATAAGTACAAGTGCGCACACACACAGAACTGCAATTGCATGCTAGAGACATGTTTTTAAAACATTAGACATGCAAGTGTGCACCCTCAGGATGGCAATGGCAGGCTTGAGACATCTAAAAATATCACATAAGCCCCTCTTCCACTGCAATACCAGTGGGAAAGTTTCCAGTGCCCCAAGGCCACTAAAAGAGAATCAGAAAAACCCATGCATTGTCCAATGGGAAGAGCTAGGGAAAACCCTCACGGGCGTTCTTCATATATGGGACAGGGAACACTCATGTGTACCTGCTCTGCCTTTTTAGCCTACCACTTGCTCCCCTCCTCAGGGCTGAGCTTAGGGGTGCTCCAGTGGTAGTGGAAGGCCCACTCAGGGTAGGCTAATAAGTTAGAAATGCCAACCTGAGCTTAAGCGTGACTGAGAACCGACAGGTCTGCAATAGCAGACCTGATACGTGTTTGAAAGGCTATTCTGGTGGGTGGCACAATTAGTCCTGCGACCTACCATCAGCCAGTGCAGTTCCTGCCCTGGGTATGTGGTGTGCATTTTTACAGGGGACTCACAGGTACAACATCTAAACCAATAAAGTAAAACACCACTTCAGTTCATGTGTAGGAAGGGTGAGCACTCTTTCACATTGCATTACAGAGGAAATGTGCCCAGAGTCCTAAGGCCAGGGAAAGACAATCAGCGAAAACCAGAAAAAGAAAAAGAAAAACGTTTTAGGATAATCCCCTAAGAAGAGCCATGTGCACAAAGGACTTTATGACCCTGGATGCCCAGCTCATTAACAACACTCCCACTCTTGAAGCTGGACATCAGCTTGACCCCGTATTCTCCAACCTGGAGAATCTGCAGGCCGAGCAGTCAATTCCTTTATCTTAGTTGGATCACTTTGCTGTACCATTTACCTCTATATTCCTTTGGTGCCCCATATGTGGGAGGACCAACCAGTCTCATTTGGTAGGAGCTGGTCGAAACTCAATGTTTCTGTTTTAAATTCCACTTTAGAGTCAAATTGTCCAACAATGAGCAACTCAGTGGAATGCAACTCACCCATCATTGATAATTGGCTTGGATCCTTGCTCGACTCTAATTCCTACTTTCCGCAGGAATTATCACAGAATGCTTCCCCCTGCACCATGGTTTAATGATGCCTTGCACAAAAAAATCTAAAAAATGTTGGAAAGAGTCAGCTGATTCAGCGATACCCGTCTTACCAATGGCATTAAAGCAATTGCATAAACTGTGGAGCCCAAAGGTCCGGAGTTGATTTGCACAAATCCATAGGTACCTCATCCAGTCCTGGGGTCATATTTAAAGTGCTTTTGGTGATTGCTTCCCTAACCTCATCTAAGGAAAACACTGGGGCTAGAGGGAGGGCCCCCTCCTTCTCACTAGGCTGGGCTAAAGTCTCAGACCCGTATACAACTTGAAAGTAGTTTACTTAGGCTTTTTGACTACTAGTGGTAATAACAGTATTAGATGTTGCACCCACTGTTTTAACGTTTGCCGCCACAGTCCAAAAGATCCTGGTGTCTTCCCCAGGACTCATTCAATCAATCACTCAATCAATCATTTTTAAAGCGCACTACATACCCGTGAGGGTCTCAAGTCGCTGGGGGAGGGGTGCTACTGATCGAACAGCCAGGTCTTGAGTATCCTCCTGAAGGTCAGCAGGTCTTGGCTCTGTCGTAGGCTCAGTGGGAGGGTGTTCCATGTCTTGGTGGCAAGGTGGGAGAAGGATCTCCCAACGGCGGTTGTACTTCGGATGCGCAGGGCGGTGGCGAGTGAGATGTCGGCGGAGCGTAGCTGGCGGTTGGGGAGAGGCCGTCTATTGAGGTAGGCTGTTGAGAGCCGTCTATTGAGGTAGGCTTGGCCGGTATTGTGGAGTGCCTTGTGTGCATGGGTGAGAAGCTTGAAGGATATCCTCTTGTTGACGGAGAGCCAGTGCAGGTTTCTCAGGTGGGGGGTGATTTGGCCGTGGCGTGGGATGTAGAGGATCAGTAGTGCCGAGGCTTTATGGATGCGTTGTAATCATTTGATGAGCTTGGTCAGGGCTCCCACGTAAAGGGCGTTTCCGTGATCGAGTCTGCGTCTGCTGCTGACGAGGGCCTGGGTGACTGTCTTTCTTGTATCTGTCGGGATCCATCTGTGGATCTTGCGGAGCATACAGAGGGTGTTGAAGCAGGAGGAGGAGACGACATTGACTTGTTTGGTCATTGAGAGCGTTGAGTCGAGGAAGATTCCAAGGTTGCATGCGTGGTCGGTGGGTGTCAGGGCTGCCCCCAGTGCCGTCGGCCACCAGGAGACGTCCCAGTCTGAAGGGTTGGACCCCTAATGAAAATTGTAGAGTAGTGCTTTTTCATAATATAAGGAAATAGATGTTTTTTGCATGATCACTCTCCTGCCCCAACCTTTGGATTGATGTTACTGGCTTTTCGGTACTGAAGTGTAATGGGCAGTGCTGACCAGGACACAGTATAGGTTTGCTCTGACGCCTCAAAGTACTTGCGCCACTGGCTAATCCCTGGCATACATCACTTATCTATATGTCCCTAATAGATGGTATAAAATGTACAGAGTTCTTGTAAGTTAAATATCACGAGTAGACTCATTCTGGAGCTCTGTGGGCCTGGACCACTGGATAGCCTTATAGTTTAATCTTCACTGTTGGATATTGTTTATGTCCCTGGGAATGTCCTTCAGGGCCTCATGTAAGCATGTTGAGACCTTTCTATAGGCTTTGTCAAACCATTTGGCCTCAAGAGCCCCTGAGCTGTTGGGTTTCAAAAGCAAGACATGAACCAATGATCATCAGTGGAGGTGAGTGCATTGGAGCACAAAAGAAAGATGATTCAAACATTAAAAAGTATGCCCAAGTCGACATGTCTACAAACCAGGCACAGGCCCAGGGTCTTGGTTATTAGAGGTTGAGATGCCACACTCTTGTGGCCACCCCACCTCCTAGGAATATATGAACCAAGACTATGGGGATTGTGGTCGCTATAGTTATTTTCCTCAATAGCGGCACTAGAGACCCTGCCTAACAGGTCACAGGTAACAAAAGTACAATTAATATTGGAGGAGCAGTCCCCTCTTGCAAAAGTGACTTTTGTTGGATAATTTGGGTCACAAAATTCATTAACATACCAAAAGAGCCACTGGATCTAGTATGCAGAAGACTGCTGGGATATCCCTCTTACAGAAAGATTTCCCTCATCCACCCGAAGGTGGCATGTTTCCTCATAGGGCAAACTCCTTGCATTACAAACCTGGTCATCATTTGAGCTACAACCCCCTCTCTGAGAGGGAGGAACTCAGGGATGTTTTTAGTGTCAACAGAGAGTTATCCTAAAACCAATGATGGAGCAGGGTGTGGTGAAGGGAATACAAGAGAAATATATGTGAACTAAAACTGACGCTGCATGACGCTGAAGAAGACTTTAATGGGTGTCCAGAGGTCAGGATTAAAAACAAGAACTATGATTGGGGGTTATTCAACCAGTCATAGGACAGTGAGAGTCAACATGTTTCAGCCTTTTACCCTCCAAAGAGGTGCAGCGGCTTTCTTCAGGACCGACAATAAAGAGAATACGGTAGAGTAATTCTCCTGACATTAAGAGTAAATATTGATTTATACAGCACTAATGAATGGAGTAATTTGACACTTCAAAATGTTGGATCCACTGGTCAAAGTGTTACCTGGAAAGAGACAATGTGTTTGATTAACAAACACTTATCACATATATACAGTTTATACTCAAGATAATAGATTGATAGAGCGTCATGTTATTTTGAAAATTGTAGGGGTGCATTATAATCCCCAGTAGTCAGCACCCGCATATTTAGAGGACCATGTTAATGTGTGATTATTAGAAATGTAGTAATAGGCCTAGAATGTTGCCACATGTAGTAACGCGCTCATATTATGTGGAGACTAACATAGTGCTTTAACTGAGAATATGCCTTAAGTGATAAAGAATGTATTGTTTCGTGTTTAAATTTAGGAATAAACGTGCCTTATTGGAAGCTGCTTGTGTCAGTTGCTTATTAATGAACAAGAGTGTTGCTCTAACATGAGAAAGAATAATGTTTTAGAAATATAATGACATGTAATGCTTCGGAATGATTAATGTAATGCTTATGTTGTAGTATTAGAAATGCATTTAAACGTGTAAAGGCCTGAGAGATGAAAACGCCAGCAGAGGCCTAACCGTATTTTCTTAGCTTAGTTAAAGGTTATAGGCTGAAATGTGTATTTTACCTTGGGGAAGACTCCTTTTCACAGTTGAATTTCAGATTGTAACTTAGAGCGTGTGCAAGGTTGGTTCTCATACGTTTCTGTTGCAGTTGCAAGGACACGAAGCTTGTTGGGTAGAATAATCCATTGTTTAGGACTTAGGTTGATAGAAGTGAGAACAAAGGGAGTGGATCAGAATGCAGAGAAGCTACATTTGGTGGAGAAGGTGCCTGGGACCCAAGGACACAGCAATGGTTTTTGGATGAAGATGGAGTCTTGCTGTAAAAATCCAGGAAGAAGCACCTGCCCAGAGAGGTGTGTTCAGGGTGTGTTTACTGTTTTTTGTATTTTGTATTAGGGACAGCACCTCAAGGGTGGAAAGCAGACTTTAGAGCAGATCTCGAGGGCAGAATATAGACTTGGAGCAGATTTTGGGAAAACCAGGCAGGAGAGGGGTGTAAGAAGGAGCATCTTAAAACAAGCTATGTAGCTTAGGCCACCTACATATGGAAAGTGAGTGTACCTCTTAGGAAGTCATCAATGCTGACACCATTTCCTCTTGCTTGGGAGGGAATGCTAAGTAGGGATGTCACCTTAGAGTTAGTGTAGGGACAGACTAACCTTTTCTTTCCTTGAGCAAATGCAGTCGAGGCTTCAAGCTGGGACTGTGATTGTATGTCTGATGCTTTTGGAATTAACGCTGATCTTCATCTTGAGTCGCCTGAGACTCTTGCGTAGAATTATGTTTGTATTAGTGCCGGTTTATTTTCTAAACCTCTTACTGAGGTATTTGTATGTTCAGTTATTTTTGGCTTTGTAATACATTTTTGAACTTTATTTCGTAGTTAGTGTTCATTCTAAAATTGTTTTGATTGATTATTTACAAAGTTGTCAAAAGTTATGATTTGGAAATCTTCAGTCGACCAGGGATTCTAAGGATTGGTAAGGTAAAAATATATATGAGAATCCCAGCGGTAACAGATCAATCGATATCCATATCAAAGTATGTGAGAGATCAGAAATAACAACATGTTGGTGAACCCAACAGTAAAAGAGGCTTAGCCGTGATTGTGAGTAACCATATGGCAACTTCACCTGAGCGCAAACCTTGAGGTGGCAACCTAATCCTATTTGGGAAAACAAAGTGCCACTTTAGTAACTTGATGGTCAGATTCCATCATAGTCCACCACACACACATATATTGTAAAGAGATGCCCTTCATAGAAAGAAATAGATGTGGGCGTAGAAATGTAGAAGTGACATTTTGCATAAATTGAAGTATTTCATCTAAAAAATGTTTCATCTAAAAAGAGCGTTTTGGGGGAAAAGGATAGTGCAATCTTATACCCTGTAGTTAGAGAGGTACTTATCTGACCCTCATGTGCAAACACTAGAAATGTCAACTGAACAGCATTCTATGGAAAAAAACATAGGGTAGGCTAACTCGTATGCATTCTGATTTATCACTGCATTCTGCTATGAAGCATTTTCTAGTGTGGAGAAAACATGTGAGACAAAACCATGCTCGTTCCCAGGAATCGAGCTGTATGTATAAAGAGTTACAAAGCACGTTTTTAGAGCAATGGAGACCCAAGTGTTGGATATACTTAGAGACATCCATAACTACAAGCAGAAAACAAGGAAGACCCAACCTGCCCTGATAACGGGACTAATAGAACACAAATGCAAAGTTCTCATTTAACAGGAAGGAAATGGTGAACGCGTAAAAGCATGCCTGTTGAGTTCGTTGCACCAGGGCGCTCATTCACGCCGCGGAAGGGTGAACTGCCATGACTCTGCGGCAGCTTTGTACTTCCTGATTCCTGTTCGGAACTCTGCCCGCCAGCTAGGTAACTGACTGGATACGGGCAGGAAATATGGGCAGGAAAACTGGGACATGTAATGTAGAATTCTTGAAGAAAAAATGCTTGAATCCAAGATATGATAAAATCCAGATTTAATGAAGAGAGCACAGTACTATTCTACCGCTGCTGCTGTAGAACTCCAAAGTCAGAAAGACCGGATAAATAATTCTAAGGGATGTAATAGTAACAGCAAAGCATGTGCCACAATTGAAAATACACTGTACATTTAAATGGGAAATAACTAGTTAAAAGGGCAATGTAAATAAGACATAGATAAATGTAACACATTTACCCCTTTAGAAACATTTAGAAGGAACCATATAACATTTAAAAACACGTCTCACATTCCAAACTTGTCCATCTTGGGTAACCACACTATTACGATTGACTTTAACAATTTTAACTGGCCTGCTAAACTTTGTCTCATTTGTCAGCAGAATTCCTGGTTTACGTATTCTAACAAACTCTCCAACTACAAATATAGGCATCTTAACATTCATACGCAGATCATTGGAATGTTTACTCTTTTGCTGTTTCTGTTCAACACTTTGAGCTATGTCTTCCTTATTTGCATCAAAGGTCTGAATTCTGACACATTTCTTAAACCGCCAGGGGCACAATTTAGACATTCGATCTCTACCTTTAAGCAAACGGAAAGGTGAAACCTCAGTTGTTGAATGAGAAGTTATACGGTGCAACCACAACTTTTCTCTTAATTTATCTTTCCATTGTGCACCAAAGTTCCGTGCCCAAAGAATATTCTGCTTGAAAACCCTATTGAACCGCTCCACTTGACCATTTCCTTGAGGTTCATGAAGGGAAGTGGTCATGTGACGGATGTTATGCAATTTTAAAAATTCTAACATCTTGAAACTGTACTCCAGTATCAGAAACTATGACTTCAGGACAACCCTCCCTGGCAAAATAGAACAACACTACTAGTGGTAACACTAGGTACCAACTTCACCTCAGGCCACTTACTATGATAGTCCACCATGACTATGGCAAACCTGCAATCTTGTGGTAAAAAATTGCAGGGTTCAGCTATGTCCAATCCAGTCTTCTGCCAGGGATTATCTGGCCACTTAACAGGAATAAATGGAGCTGGATTACACTTGAGAGATTTTTCGCTGCACATACATTCCGGACATTCCGGACATTCTCTTACCAATTTATCCACATACCTGTCTAATCCTGGCCACCAAAAAGTTGACCTACTGAGTCTTTTCCTTGAAGACATTCCCAAATGACTTTCATGACTCAAAGCTAAAATTATACCACGTAAAAAAACAAGAGGAATGCACTTTCCTTGTCTATACATAAAGTCCACTTCTACAACAATCTCATTAGAAACCTTCCAATACGGAAATAACTCATCAGAAATATCTTTCTTGGCAGGCCACCCCACATTGGCATAATTTATAACCTGCTGCAAAAGAACATCTTCACACATTTCTTTTTTCCACAACTCTTCTGAAATGGAACAAAATTCCTTTGAATACAATTCAGAAAGACTACAAACTATTTCCTCACCACATGAAACATTGCTAACCTCACATGGAAGCCGAGATAAACAGTCTGCAGTGACGTTAACCTTCCATGGAACATATTCAAGGGAAAACGTATACTCTTGTAAACGGGACATTAACCTGGCTATCCTTGCTGCAGTATACAGCCCACCACCAGGAGACAATATGTGAATCAAAGGCTTATGATCAGTTTTTAAAATGAATCTTGCACCCCAAATGTAATTCCTGAAATGTTCTACACCCCATACACACGCCAACAATTCTCTTTCAATGACAGCATAGCGCCTCTCTGTCAGATTTAATGTACGTGAAGTGAAAGCCACATTCCAATCATCCTTCCCCGCACAATGGGAAAACACACTCCCTAAACTATATAGACCGGCATCCACAGTCAGCACACAAGTTTTCCCAACAAAAAAGGGTTTAAGAGAAGGAGCTGCTACCATTTCTGCTTTGATATTCTCAAACGCCATTTGCTGTCCTACACCCCACACAAATTCCACATTTTTCGAGGCAAAGTCTCTTATAAATTTACTATAATATTCATAAAGTCCTGAAAAGGAAAGAAGTTTCTCTTTAGTATCAGGAGAAGGTGCTTTAATTATAGCATCAACTTGTGACTTCTCGGGTACAACTCCCTCCTTGGAAAGTGTGGGTCCTAAGTATTCAACCGATTCTTGGAAAAACTTGCATTTCGTCTTCTTCAGAGTGAGACCAAAGTCCTTGAGGATTCCACAGACTTTATTAAGATGCTCAGCATGCGTTGCTTTGTCTGGTGAATAAATTAAAATGTCATCCTGGAAACATTTTACACAAAATTCCATTTCCTTTAACAGATGACACATTGACCTCTGAAATACATATGCTGCCGATGCTAGCCCGAAAGACATTCTCTTGAATTGAAATAATCCATGTGGTGTGAAAAAAGCAGTCAAGGAACGGGAATCTTTAGCTAATTCAAATTGATGATAGGCAGACCTAAGGTTCAAAGTGGAGAAAACTGTTGCCCCTCCTAACATACTCACCACCTCATTAATGTTAGGTAATGGATGGCAATCAATGAGGATGTTGGTATTAAGAGCACGAAGATCAACACACAACCTAAAAGAATTATCCAATTTACGTGCCAAAACAATCGGAGAAACCCACTCTGATGACTCCACTTCTTCAATCACTCCCTCATCCAACATACTTCTCAAAAGTTTCCCTAAATCATCAGGAACATTTATTGGTACATTTCTGAGTTTTTGTTTAACAGGTGAGGCTCCTTTTTTTAATTTAATCTCATGTGAGAAGCCTTTGAGTTTTCCTAAAGTATCAGAAAACACCCCTGGGAACATTTTTTCAACATCAACAGCACTATCACTTCCAGATAAAACACCAACGTTGTCACTTTCCTCAATCACCATAACAGGTTCTTTGTTGCGTGGATTGAGCATTATTCCCAACCTCCACTGGTCACGCCATCCTAAAACATTGACCCCCTTCCTAGCAACATACACTTTAATAAATGCCGTCCTTCCTTTGAACTCGACATCTGAAGCAACATATCCTGAAAAATCTATGGTAGAACCATCAAAACAGTGAGACACAATATCAGGAGGAACAAGGTCCTTAACTGACATGACCTTGCCATACTTTTCCTCAAAATAATCTTCAGCTATAATAGTCCATGGCGAACCCGGATCTACCATTAGGGCTAAACTTTCATTAAAACATTTTGCACAACACTTAGGCTTACTTAAATTCTCTTCTAAAGAACACACATCAATAATGGAAACAACTATCCCTTTTTCAGTTACCAGATCTTCATCAGATAAATTAACACCTCTCACACAAGACACATCATTATTCCTAGGATTTACATTTCTATGAGTATCAATGGTCCTCCTACGATCATCTATACACGCCTTAGCAAAATGTCCAATCTTACCACATTTGACACACTCTTTACCAATAGTAGGACAAAATTTGAATAAAGCCACATGGTTGGTACTGCCACACCTAAAACAAACAATATTTCTGGACTCACTATTGTTCAAGTGAGTAGTCTTAGTGAACGTTTTCTTTACAGCACAAATTTCATCAATGCATTTACTACTGTCACCTTTAGCATTCACATCATCAATGGTTTTGCTCAAAAGCTTTTGCTGTAGCAATTGTGTCATTTAAATTAGGATTACCTAAAATCCATAACTGTTCTTGCGTTTTCTTATTTTTTACATTTTTACATTAACAATAATCATTTCATCGGCTACATTCCCAAAATAGCAAGAGATTACAAGGCTTCTAAGGGCAGTCAAAAAATCATCAAATGTTTCACCATCCCTCTGAGCCCTAGTATAAAATGTATATCTGTTAAGTGCAATACTCATTGTAGGTTTAAAACGAGTCTCCATTCTCATGAGAGCCTCTTCAAATGTACTAAAGTCACCAGACGTAACAGGTAAGGTTCTAAAAACAGCTTGGCCTTCCAACCCTAAACAATGTAACAAAATACTTTTTTTCCTCTCATTGTCCATCCTCTCCCCATCAATAGATTTCAAATAGGTCATAAATTCTTCTTTCCATCGTGCCCAAAGGATGGGAGGTTCACCTTTAGATTGTACAAATGTTGTAGGTGGGTCGAATTGCATTGTACTGAATAAATGTAACAATTATACAATTATACAATTATACTTTATAGGTTTGTTGTCTTAAACCTCTAACATTAACACCTCAAAAAGTCAATTGTACAAAGAAAAGGTATAATAAAAGTAATAGTTCCAAATGAAGGTGCTCTGTTAATTTCAGAGAATGTAGTTAAATAAAAACACTGCTATGCTTAACAGTGACGACAAAGAATAAAATTGATGGAAGATGTAACTCGATTACCAACTAGATGTGCCACGAAGTCCAATGTTGTGTGGATCGACGAAGTAATGTTGATACACACAGAAACAAGTTAGATGATGGCAGTGCGTATCAACGTTCAAGCATAAATGTGCACCGACATCTCACAATCTTGCCGTGCACATCGGTGAAGACAAAACCAAAACGAAAATACTTTCCGTGATACTGATGTCGAGAATATCTATGGAAACCAAATCCAAAATGGTCTCCAACGTAGTGTTGTAATCGGCGTCGACATGAAGACGTGAATACAGCGTTAGCCCGTCTTCAATATCGAACATCTTCAGCTGAAGAATTCCTCTGTTTATTCTCGAACTCTTTGTCTTCGTTCCAGTGTTGAGATCAGAGCGGACTTAGAGGTAGGTAATTAGAAGTTTGAAGGTTTCCAGGAATATTAAAAGGTTGAAATGATGCAAAAATTGATTCTGAAGTCCAGGAACCACTTAGAAAATAGCGGAAAACACGATGATGGGGGAAAAAAGTAAGAGATACCCCAAATGCCGAATAATGTTCCTAATATTCAGGAATAGAAGTTAAGTCCTCAATATCGATCCCAAAATACATAGTATCGCTCCTGTGCTCAGTAAGTAGCTGATACTGGGTCCCTCGTCGCCAAAATGTAGAATTCTTGAAGAAAAAATGCTTGAATTCAAGATATGATAAAATCCAGATTTAATGAAGAGAGCACTGCTGCTGCTGTAGAAATCCAAGGTCAGAATGACCAGATGAATAATTCTAAGTGATGTAACAGTAACAGCAAAGCATGTGCCACAATTAAAAATACACTGTACATTTGAATAGGAAATAACTAGTTAAAAGGGCAATGTGAATAAGACATAAATAAATGTAACACATAGTCCATAAACGGAGATTATAATCCTACCTCATTATGTTTGTCAAAAAACCTGGATAAAGAGCAAATTATGCCCTCTTTCCATATCAGAATGAGAAATATATGTAAAGAGTCAAGACTATGTGGTATCTTGTATTTACCATGGGCACACAAGTTGTCATCCCCCTATTTGTTGAGAAATAAAAATACCAATATAAAAAGTCTCCTTCGTTCTCGTGACTGTCGACTTTCTAGGACGATGTGTCCAAGTCGTAGTATAGAAAATATCCCAGTGGTTGTATGGTTTGCATGTTTTTCTAAGCTAAGAAGTGTGTTTTTAGATGCTTGTGGTGCATGCCTCAAACCCTTAGAGTGTGATCATTATATGTCTCAAAACCTAAACTCAACCAATGTTTATAAATGTTAAGACTTTAACACGCACTGGTGGTATGTTCCTAGAATAGGCTAGTCATGTACTTGAGCCAATCTACAGGGTTAGGAATGGATAAATCTTATGAAGTCCAAACAATGAAAGCTAGCCTCATGGAGTATGTTATATATGTGACCCATATCATGGTCTGAAAAGGCTAAACCACGGAATATCATCATTCAAGCCTTGGCTAGCACTTTGAAGTCTAAATACCCAGCGCTGTTCCTTTCTGAATATGTACTGTGACATTGTTGTGGCTTGTAAGGAGTCCGCTGGTTTATCAAGTACAGTTCATTTCAGATTGTTAGCATCATGTCATTTTTCAAAGAAGTGTGCAGTCAATTTGGTTATCTAATTCTTACAGCGGATAGAACTCTTATGTTCCTGGATGTGGGTTTTGACTTTCCTTGTAGTCACACCCAGGTATCTCAGACCACATGGGCATATGATTAAGTAGATAACACTCTCTGAATTGCAATTAGTATGATTTTTTTGCTCCCATGGTCTGTCTATGCCAATGTCAATATTCGTTGAATGAGACGTTGGCGCACAAACACTACAAGCACCAGACGTGAAATGTCCCCTAACAGGTGGAAGGCACCGCAAAGTGGATTATTGATGTAGAGAAGCCCATTTCAATTAGTTTAGAGCCTCAGGACAGCGAACAACAGCACTCAGAGGTCATTCTAACATGTCTCAGCAATAGATGCTTAACACTTATACTTGAAAATGGGTATGTCCCTATACCTCCAATCGTGATGCCCAGCTGACACATATCTGAGGGCAGCAACCACCAAAAAGCTAACAGGTCTATGGTCAACCCATCATCTAAACAAAATGGCAAACCTGTGCCTCTAACTGCAACAGCCATTAACTCTACATCCACTACTCCCTCAGCACCAGTTTCCCAGATAACCTAGAGTATATCTCTGAACTCCACCAATGGCACTATGGCCACCCCCCGGATAGAGTCGTTCCTTCGGTCAAACCTGTGAATAGAATAACAACTATGGGGATGTTTAAAGCTAGCCCTACTCACAAGGGCAACGATCTCTCTATCACAAAGAGCACAGGACCCACGGGGTCCAAGTTGGCGGAGTGAGGACTCTGCTGGCGGAGGACCGAGAGCTCTCTCCCTCCACTCGGATTGCAGCAGCGGATTACTGGCGCCCTACGAGGACTGTAAAGAATGGGGGATAAGTAGTGATTCTGTCGACTGTTGATACGGCGAACTGGTGAAGAAGGAAGACGACTGGAGCCAACAGAACGAACTGGGCAGCTTGAAGCACAGAAATAGCGTACTTTTCCGGGTTTGCTCACCTGGACCAGCTATACAACGCTTTTTCTTCATCACCCGCAACGCAACACGCTACACGCTGCTCCTGGCAGATACCACTGCCGATGTTGTGGCTTTCCTCGAGTATCTGGCGAGCATTGCGGGATTGGCTGGAGAACAGGCTCGCTCGATCTGGGAGCGATTTGCTGAGTCGGGCTAAGACGAGGTTAGCAACTATCCCGTCAGATAACATGTCGCCTAAACATCCTCCGCGTACTACGCGGAATACTAAAACTTCTGCAACTGTGGCTGCGGCAGCGGCTGCTGTACATATTCATACTTCGGAAGCTGTATGCCCAGCCCCAATCCCCGTTCCAGCCTTCGCTATACCATCTACCACGGCGGTAGTAACCACAGAAGCCACAGTGACGGGCGGGGCTGAAAAAACGGTAGCGAGCGCCGAGACAGCAACTTTGGCAGCACCGGCCCCGGCAGCTACTTTAAAGGGGAATGACAGGAAGGCGACAGGTAAGACAATTCTGCGCCCTCCTCAATTTGAAAAAATAACACAAAAAGGTGCAGATATTAGTAAAAATGCTAAAATCGAGGCTCCTTTGGTCGAGGATGGAACAGTATTAAGCTCTCAGAGTACAACAACCTCGGAGGATGACTCAGCTTTATCAGCCTTATCTATCCATTTGGCTACATCCCTTACTCCCACTGTAGACTGCGAGATTCGGGAGGCATTAATATGTCGTGAAACAACAGCAGGAATGAAGGAGGTAAATGGGTCGGCAAATGAGGGTCCCCAATTATTAAACATTTCTAAGTCAGCTTCAGCTTCAGATGCTACCTCCATTTATATTCCCAAGACTGCGACTATACTTTCAAGGTTGGAAGACCCAATTGGCAAAAACAAGAGTACTCTAGGAGAATGTGATAGTCATGCTACATGTCCAGCGAGTAATTATGGTTCGGGCCAAACTTTGGAACTGGCTGTTGAACATTTTTCCTCTGAAGACTGCGATTATGATACAGACGAGGAACTGGATAAATCTGCAGATAAGACTCTGAGTAGGCTACCCCCACAGAGACGCAGAGGCAAAGCTAAGACAATTTAGAAGAAGAGAGGTAAAGCTTTGTCTAGCCTGGCTACAGGAACAGCCCCTTTGATCTAAAAAAAAATGGTAATTGAAAAAAGTCCGTTAAGGAAGTGGATCGAGGCTAAAGGGCTAGTCAAGACTATGACTTTAAGGCTGTCTGGGGGAAGCCCTACAGAGAACGAGGTATCACAAACTCCCATTCATGTTCTTATCGAGCAGACTACAGAAGAAGAAAAAGATCTTCTATTAGTGGCAGAGGCATCTGATATACCGATATCTGAGGCTATGGGCACTGATCTAAACAAACTATCTGCTGAAAGTATGAATGCAAATTCAATGGAAGAAATAAGGTCGGGAAACACTGATCACCCCCAATTAGACACTATACTAAAGCTTCTGATAAATCAAAGGGCAGAAGGGGAGTCACATTATCAACAGCTGAAAAGTGATAATATAAGACTGCAAACTTCTATAACGGATATAGCTTCCATACTAAAGGGTATTACACAGGAGATAATAGAGCTCCAACAACGTACAGTCTTGGTAGAAGAAGGAACACAACGGCTAGATGCCACTGTGGGGCGCCACGATGCAGAATTGACTCAACTTCAGGGGAAAGTTGGGGACCTGGAAAATCGTTAAAGAAGATCCAACCTCAAACTTTATGGAATCCCGGAAGGGCTGGAGGGATCCGACCCGAGAGCCTTCCTGGTGAAACTGCTGCCTCGAGCATTTCCGGATCTCTCAGACTGGGACTGGGACTCCCAAGTACAAAGAGCACATAGACTACCACTTGTCCAAAAACGTCAGAACAGTAAATTCCCACGCCCAATCTTGATACACTTCGGCAACTTTCTACTCCGACAAGCTCTGTGGCAAAAAGCTAAACCTAATACCCCAATAATCATTGACAATCTTACCATCTTTGCTCGGTCAGATCTTAGCAAAACCACGATGGACAAAAGATGGGAAATGCGCAAACTGATCGATCCAATTAATAAATTGGGAGGCTTAGCATACTTACAAGAACCTGCCCGACTTAAAGTAATCATGAAAGGGCGTACAAACTTCTTTAGCGAAGTCTGGGAGGCACAGGAATTCTTAGCCAATCTCAATAAGAGTCAACAAAAGTAAAGATTGAAAAGAAAGCGAAGAGCTCCTCAACTGTCTTTGCATAAGAGGTTTAGAAACTTTAGATGGATAGAAACTGAATTTAAATTCTAGGCTGAGGCATGGACACTTCTAACACATAAACACCTAATTTTGGATCCTTCTTTCATGTTAACATATTTAGTCATCAGTCCTGATGAAGTAACAATATTAGCTGATAGTCAGGGGGAGGGGGGAGGGACCCTTGGTTCCTACCGCAGGCGCTGCCTTGTTAGCGGCAGCAATAGGTAAGGGGGGAGGGGGGGTTTGGTCTTCGCAGTTTGGGGCGGGTGTGGGAGCTGGGGGAAGGTGGAGGGAGGGTTGGGGAAGAAAGGAAAAAATATATTTTCAACCTGGTAGAAAAGCTTGATGAGAGTTTTATGTTGGTAAAATGTATTCTTTATTTGGAACTACATACAATTATGCTGAATATTGACATCACTTTTTACATCAGAGATGCATAATATTAGATGTTTGGCATGGAATGTTTCAGGGCTGAACAATAAGCGTAAGAGGCATTTAGTTGCTGAAGAACTAAGATTATATAATCCTCATTTAGTATTTCTGTCAGAAACCCACATTATAGACAAAGATAAGAAGCTGTTAAGTCAACTGGGTTTTGAGATGATAATTAGTTCTGCAGCTACGTCCCCTATAAGAGGGGTCGCTATACTAAAAGACAAAAGGTTTAAGGCAGAAATAATTAAAACACAGGGTGATAAATGGGGGAGGTGGGCAATTGCCCAACTTTGTTTTAATAATGTGAAGCTTGTAGCATGTGTTGTGTATGGACCTAACAAAGAAGATCCTAGAATATTTGAACAACTAAACATAGCGTTATTAGATTGGGAGGGAGAAGTAATAACTCTTCCTCCGCGTAAGCGGACGCGTACTGCGGATGCGCCTGACCTGCGCCTGAGTCGCGCCAGAGTCCTGCCCGTCTGCGCCCGTCAGCATCCCGGAGGCGTACGGCGTGGCAGGCTCATCTAGTCCCTACTCGTCCCCTTCGCATATCATTATGTTATCTTACACATCTCAGGAGCTCCACTCTTTTAACAAGGCGATGGAGTCCTGTCACTCAGTTTTTCCCGGACGCTATAGGGGTAAGCATAAATGCTCAAGGTGTAACTGGCACCTCACCAGCATACCTCTGCCTACATCTCATATGAAGGAGCGTAATACTAAACATCTCTGCCTCCTTCTCAATACTAGGTCTATGCACAGACATGCGCAGGAGATCTTCGATCTCCTGACCATTGACAAACCTGCCTGTCTGATGCTTACTGAGACATGGCTCAATGAGTCCTCCCTTCCTGACATTGCTGCAGCTATCCCCCCTGAGTACAACATCCTCAGACAAGAGAGAGATAAGGGTAGAGGGGGAGGAGTGGCCCTCGTTGTGAAAAAATCTATCGCGTGTTCGGCCATTCATACGGAATCCATCACGGGCACCGAATCACTTGCCTTCTCCCTATCCTTGTCACCTCAACAATCCGTTAAGGGGCTCCTAGTATATAGACCTCCGGGGCCTGCGGGGTCTTTTTTTGAGGCACTCCAACAAGTCATGTCTATTTTGGTGTTGAGAACGGAGAGGTGCGTATTAGCCGGGGATTTTAACTTCCATTTGGAAGATAGCCATGATCCGGATACTATTAGAATGCTAGATGTCACATCCTCCTTGGGCCTGCTTCCCTATCTTTCTGGCCTGACCCATGACAAGGGTCATACCTTAGACCAGGTCTTTTCTACCTTTTCAGTTGAGGTGACCGCAGTGCTGCCGGTTTCTATGGTCCGACCATCGTTTGGCCCATTTCCAAATACTTGGCACTGAGAAACCAGTAGTCACTACTCTGAGACAACAGGGATTTGCCTTTAGAGCATACCATCGGGTGACTCCTGACCTGCTTGCCCAGGCCCTTGTGAACCATCCTGTGTCTTATACGGGTGACCTGGATAATGATCTCGAAACCCTGCAGACCTGGCTTTTAGCCAGACTGGATGAGCTCGCTCCTGCACAGCCCCCACGAACCGCCATCAAACGGGTTTCGGCACCATGGTTTACTGCGGAACTGGCTCATTCCCGTAGACAATGTAAAGTTGCCGAACGGACATGGAGAGCTCAGTATGATACCGAGGCAAAACTGACCTATAGATCCATGATTAAAACCTACCATAGATTAGTCCTCCAGGAAAAGAAAGGCTACTTCGCGAAAAGAATCGAGGAAGCAGCTAACTCCTGTAAGGAGATTTTCGCGGTTGTCAGAGAATTTACTACCCAGCGATCTAACTCAGCACAGGAAGCCCCTGCTGACACCTGGGCCGATACCATAGCCTATTTCTTCATCACCAAAATTAGGCAGATACAGGACTCCTTTCCCCCGAGGCCTATCACTGTCATCCCGCCCGCATTGGAGGAGTCAGTCTCTTTGCTTACTCCTGGCCCCGTGCTAGCGGCTTTTCCGCCTCTTACGGAATCTTTATCACTTGCGCTTATGACGAGTTTGAAATCTGGATCACCACGTGACCCCTGCCCCGCCAAATTTTTTGCCAGAATGGCAGAAGTTGTTAACCCTCTTGCTAACCCTGTTTTAAACCTTTCCTTAAGTCAGGGGGCCCTTCCACATCTGTGGAAACAGGCCATGGTCATTCCGCTTCTTAAAAAGCCCAGCCTTGCCCCAGATACCCCTGCCAATTATAGGCCTATCTCGCTCCTTCCGGCTCTTACGAAGATCTTGGAGAAACATGTCCATGGCGTGCTCTCCAATTTCTTGGAATCCAACGAGCTTCTGCATGCATCTCAATCAGGTTTTCGACCTAACCTGAGTACAGAAACCGCGCTCCTGGAGGTTTCAGAGATTGTTAAGGAGGAGCTGGATGCCGGAGGCAGGGTGATGTTGGTTATGTTAGATCTGTCGGCGGCTTTCGACACCGTCCCCCATGAGGATCTCCTCATAAGGCTACATAACATCGGTCTGAGGGGGTCGGTGTTCAGTTGGTTTTGCTCCTTTCTGGCCAACCGCCGACAAACGGTCTGGGCCTCCCCTGGATCTGCTGAAATGTCGCCTTTGGGAGTCGGAGTCCCGCAGGGCTCAGTATTGAGTCCAACTCTTTTTAACATCTTTATGACCCCTTTGGCGGCATTGGTAGAGTCCTATGGGGCCCAGATCGTTTCCTATGCTGACGACACCCAGCTTCTCTTTACCTGCCGGAAGGGCAAAGAATTCGAGGGTGAAAGTATCCGTGAGTGCCTTGGGGCTGTTTTTAACTGGTTCCAACTAAACAGCCTCAAGTGCAACTCGGATAAATCCGAGATACTTTTCTTCGGATGCCCCTCGGAACCGGACTGGCAAGGCTGGTGGCCGGCTGACATGTTCCCTCCAGCTAATTCTTCTGAGTCAGCCAAGAACTTGGGAATTAAAATAGATAATGGGCTTACTCTTAAATCCCAGGTGCTGACCCTTACAGGAACATGTTTCGGTATCCTCAGGACGTTGCGGAAGTTTTTTCCGCTGCTTTCTGAAGACCACAGGAGAATAATTGTTCAGGCCCTCATCGGGTCTAGACTCGACTATGCCAATATCTTGTATTTGGGCCTGCCGGAATACCTCTTACAGCGTATGCAGGTGGCCCAGAATGCTGCCGCACGTGCCATCTTCGGCTTGCATCGACGAGTGAGGGCGTCAAACTTACTGCGAACTTTACATTGGCTCCCCATCCGGAAGCGGTTAATGTTCAAGGCTATGACATTGGCTCATAAAGCCTTGCATGGCGCGGGGGCCCAATACTTACAGAAGAGGATGGCTTTCTATCTGCCAGCACGATCCTTAAGATCAGAATCACTGGCATTGGCAGTAGTCCCCCGTATAAAGAAAGCCCGTATCGGAGGGCGATCCTTTAGGCTGCTGGCCCCTCAGCTTTGGAACTCCCTACCTTTGTCCTTGCGTTCCATGTCCAACCTATCTGCTTTCAGGAAGAGCTTAAAGACCTGGCTCTTTACTGGCTAGAGTCTCACAACTTCCTTTCTGGCCATGCTGTTCTGTCCTTTTACTGTTATGTGGTATATGTCTCTTTTTTTCCGGTCTGGAGCATAAAGCGCCGGGACACTCCTTTGGAGTAGCCGTGCGCTATAGAAGACCTATAATAACATAACATAACATAACATTATGGGGGATTTTAACTGTATTCTGAACTGCCAGACGGATACAACACGTCCGGGTAATTATAAACGAATGCCCAAAACTAGAACATCTATTTTAGATCTATGTAAACTACACAATGTTAAAGATGTATGGAACTCGCTATACCCAAACTCTCCAGGCTATACATTCTACTCAGCTCCCCACAGGCTATGTTCACGTCTAGATATGGCTTTTATATCAGACACTCTGATGAGATCCACAAATATGGTAATATACCCACGTATTACATCTGATCACAATCCTATTATGATTGAGTTTACTACGTCCTTGAAACGTAAACCTCCAAGAGCTTTCACTTTCCCCAGGAATCTAATATCGGATACGACTTTCATCTCACAACTAAAACAACATATAACAGAATTCCTGACTTTCAACAGAAACACTGCCTCATGCTTAACAGTGTGGGATACTTGTAAAGCCAGTATTCGAGGGTTTACACAAACCTTTGTTTTGAAACAGAATCATGAAAGACGTAAACATAACTTAACCTTGACTTCTGACATTGTAGCTGAGGAGATAAAGCTTATAAAAGCTCTAAGAGATAATCTTTCAACTTTGGATATCAGTGCAAACCTTAGTCAGTTAAAATGTAAAACCAAAGAAAATCTTCTAAAGAAAAGGAGTGCACAGATTCATAAATATAAATTTTCACAATACGAGGGCGGGGACAAAATTGGGAAAATTTTTGCATTTAAAGTAGCAGAGGACAGAGCGGAGTCTACGATTTCCCAAATTACGGGGGTAAAAAACAAGAGATACAATCAGCCAGATGATATAATTCAACAATTTGCCAAATATTATGAAATCTTGTATACACCAGAGAATAAGCCTAACGACTATACAATTGAGAACTATTTAAAAGAAAATGTAACGAATAAGATAACAAGAAACGAAACAGAGGAATTGACCTTAGAGATAACTAGTGAAGAACTAAATGAGGCTATAAAATCACTGCCATTAGGGAAATCTGCGGGCGAGGATACCATCCCTCTGGAAATTTACAAATTATGCTTCGACGAGCTATTAGCCTTTCTTTTAGAAGTAATCACTTATATTGGCAGAACCGGGTCAGCTCCCCGCTCTTGGAATAAAGCCAAAATCATTTTTTTCCATAAAAAGGGTAAACCTAAGGAGGAGATGGGCTCATACAGACCAATCTCCCTGATAAACGCTGACGGAAAGATTTTCGCAAAGTGTTTGGCTAGAAGATTAGCACCACTAATGCCTAAAATTGTAAATACGCAGATATAGCAGAAGTAGAGGCTACCCCCCTTGCTATGATAATGCTTGACGCTGAAAAGGCGTTTGATCGGGTGGGGTGGGACTATTTATGGCACGTAATGGGATCAATGGGGTTTGGTGGAAAATTTCTAAACGGGATTCGGGCACTCTATGACAATCCAATAGCATATACTACCTATTGCGGTCTCACGTCACACTGTTTTCCAATTAAGAGGGGCACACGTCAAGGGTGTCCCCTATCACCTTTAGTATTTGCCCTCTCACTAGAACCGTTTTTAAAAGCTTTGGATACTCAGGCAGGAATAATACCCCTTAAGACTAGCAGTCAAAGCTTAAAAATCACCGTGTATGCAGATGATATCGCTATATATTCGATCGAAACATCTGATTCCTTAAGAGCTATCAACTTCGAAGCATCCAAATTTGGCAATGTATCAGGTTATAAATTAAACACTCACAAAACCCAAATAGTAGCTAATTTTGCTCCCCCTCAACCAGTGTCTGAAATATGTAAGATCGCGACATATCTCGGAATTAAAATTACCTCAAATATCAAAGAACTCAATACCATTAATTATAAAAATTTAATGAAAACTACCACTACGAAACTAAAAAAATGGCACCGACTTCCATTAAATCTAATCGGTAGAATAAATCTGATAAAAATGAAAATCATACCTAAATATTTATATTTATTTAGATCAATTCCTTTGGCACAGAATAGGCTTTTTTTCAAACAATTAGATAGTATCTTCGGCAACTTTATTTGGGGGTATAAGAAGGCTAGGAGGTCGCTAAAGATGTTGAAAAACCAAATAGGAACTGGTGGTCTTAACTTTCCAGATATGAAATTATACTTTTGGGCTTCTTTTATAAGACGTATTTGATCACTGCTAAATGTAGAAGACCTACTCTTCTATCATCATTTATCACTAAAGGGAGATGCTAAACAATTTTTTCTTCGTGTGACAGACCCTAACTTCTACAAAAGGGTTACATTTAAGACCTTGCGAGCCATAGTAAGAATATGGAAGGATATACTTAGCTACTGTAAAACCTCTATATTCCACTCACAATTAACTCTGTGTGACAATCCCGGGCTGCCCAATATATTTAGCGACGGGGAATTTCGTAGGTGGCAACTGAAAGGAATTATGGTTCTGGGCGACTTATATAATTTTCAAGGCATACTGGATTTTCTTACTTTAAAGCAATTATATGGACTGTCCGATATACACAGATTTAAATATATGCAAATATATGACTTTTTAGTGCGGAAGAATAGAATTAACATCTTGTCGAGCGGGGGTATTTGGGACCTCTTAAACTCTAAAAAAGAGAAATCAATAATCAGCTCGACATATAAATTCTTTATAGGTTTAAGATCTGACGATAACGACACACTAGCTAATAAATGGAATCTAAAACTTGGCACTAATTTAACAGGAAAACAAATAAGTAAATCCTATACTAATATTCATGATCATGTAAGATCATCTAGTTTACGATTACAACAATATAGAACCATATACATGTTATACTATACCCCAGAAAATTTTTCTAAATGGCCTTCAAGCAACATTATGAGAGAAAAAACTAAATGTCCGAAATGTGACGAGTATGCGGCAGATCTAGTCCATATGCTATTCTGATGTCCGAAATTAGGGAAATTCTGGGAAGAAGTGGGAAAAATCTTAACCACAAAAAATATTCTTAGCTCATCAATAACAGCATCTATGGTAATATTAGGCCCACACTTGTCAAGCCAACCACATTATATACTGCTATCAATCTTATTATCCTGTGCCAAATTAACCTTAGCCAGGGCCTGGATTAACCCCAACCCACCCAACGCTTTGGAATGATGGTACTTGGTTAACAAAATCAAAATTATGGAGTGTACACTGGCAGAATTTAGGGGTGTCCGCTCGCTAAAGAAATTTGAGAAAATTTGGGGGAACCTAGAAATGAACTGATATACTCAAGACTATTATATGTCTTTCTGTGTTTTTATGATTTTATGTCTAGCTACTTTAACTGACAAATTGAAATAACTGATTAATTCATGCTTTTTTTTTTTTTTTTTTTTTTGTATTTGCTTGATGAATTGAAACTATGCTGAATGTTTTGCTGTCTTATACCAGGTGAAAATAAAATAAAAATTATAAAGAAAAAAAAAAAAGAGCTCAGGACCCAAGGTTGCCATTCATATATAACAAGTGGAAGGAACCACAAAGTGGATTGTTCATTTAGAGATGCATCTGTGGTCTTGTGTGCACTAATTTATCTCTCAAGTTAGTACTTCTTTTAAATGCAAACATAGGTTTAGGTAGACATTGCGAACCTTTGTTAAGCATTCTCCAATTTTTGGAAATTGATTTCTGTATCAAAGCTGATGCACTACCGAAGGTGCTCACACAGATCAGCAAAGTTCTTTTTGAGGACTGATTTTAAGTAAAGCCTTCCGTTTATTATTCATGGCTCTTTTCACACACTTCCTTACCAAAGCTCATGGGTATTGACAATCCTGGAGTTGACGTTGTAGATTTGCTGAAGACATTTATATTTGTCAACTTCTGTGCAATTCCGTCTAAGCCTTAAAAATTGGCCAAAATGCAAATTATTCCTCAGTGACAGAATTCATTGACATTAAGAAGATCAAACATCTTTTTGTTTGAGAAAGGATATGATCCCCCTAATCCCTGGGCTGCCTATCACTCCTTATGGTGAGACAATCAAACATATGGGATTCATTTTCCTACAGGGTTAGCCCTAATTTTACATTGGAATTTTACAATGAAATCCCCACCTAGAATAATTTGATACCCTTTATGCGCCATGGCAAAATGGTCTTCAAGACCTAATAGAATCAATGAATGTATTGATGTTCCAACTATGATTAAAGTCAAAATACCCATTTTAAGAATGCAATAAAATAATGCTCAAGCCAGATGGCCACATAGATAGGAAAGTTTGAAATAAGTTACTACTGGAGTGAATTTGAGTTGTACCGCGTTTGAAGGCAACTTTAAACTAGGTTATTAGACCAGCCCAAGTCCTGCCCGATAAGGTGGAATATATGGGTATAGTAACCATCCACACTAATATCCATTATTACCCATGTCTCCTTAAGGAAAACAATATTATTATTATTATGAATTAACTGGCCCCATTCATCACAACTCACTTTGCTAGCAAGGCCAGCAATGTTCCAAAACAGGATGGTAACCTCATGAGCGAGGTCCACAGTGATTATTAAATTTGCCTCATTGGGTGGCAGGGATAGCTCTTTATAATCAGTATAAGTCAGAGTCCCATAATTTGCCATAGTATGTGGTATACTAGGTTTGGAAACCCAGGGTCCCAGGCCACAACAGGCCTCCTGTATAGAAATCAGCTTGATCATATTATAAGTACTAAGTCAATCATTTTCGGTCAGATGGCCCAGGGGGAAAAACAGTGAGAAATTAAAGGGAGCAGATTGGGATGCCATGAGGCTAGGAGAACACATCCTTGTTTAAGAAAACATTGCCAAGTCTCTATAAAACAAGCAAAGGGGCAAAATCTTAAAAGTGCTACTTTTAATTTAGCCGAGTTCTTAGACCCTAATTAAACCAGCGACAACCCTACGGCTTCTAAAGGTGACAATTACACACCCGCCTTTAAATTCTTGGGCATCACCCCAATCCACCCCACCCTTCTTGCCATCAAAACCCAGGGGAATAAACTCTCCTAAGGCTAGAATGTCCATTAATCCAGTGTATAGCATTATCAATAAGCTCTATAGTGGACTTACTTGCTTCAGTGCGCAACCTTGGAACATTTGCCATAATTATAACATAGGAACATGCAGCAGGTAGAAGATCACATCTTGTGGCACACCCCGAGGTCAACCCTGTGTCTTTGGGGGGTAACATGGGATGTCCATCAACTACACCCGGCCTTAAGGAAGACTATTGCCCGCTCCCCTTGACCAGGGGCCAAGGCTTCTGACTATGACAAGTGGGCCTCTGTCCAATAGTAATATCACCCCTTCCTGTTGTACCTTGTGGCAGCCTTGCATCTAATTCACACAGTTTGCCCTCAATACACCTAGGCGTTCACACCGGTGTGCTAATTTTGTGTCAAGGAGGTCATTAATCTCCTTGCTGAACTGCACAAATTGTCCCCAAAAAACCTCTTTACAGTTAAAAAATCATTGTTGTTGATGCAAGACTGACTGGTGTGGCTGTAAATTGGTGGATAGGCCCTCTTTTCCATTTAGTGTGAGGTGGTAGGATTTGATTCACAGTATATGTATAAGGTGAAGAAGCGTAATTATCAGGATTGTCATATTTTCCGCCATAAATATGTAAAGATGGGGAGGGTAGGGGGGTTTGGGGTGGGGTCACGGGGTATAGGGGTGGGTAGTTTATGGGTTAAGGGTATAAAAAGAAAAATGTCAGTTCATAGCAAATGCTACAAGGACGCTCGAGCGAGCTTATATTATATGCCAGTCTTCATGATCAATGTCGACCTATGTCTTAATTTTTGGCTAAATGGCGAGTAATATGTTGCGGATATGTTCATTCAATGTATGTGGTCTGAATAATGTTCTTAAGCGTAGACGGGTGCGTCAGGAAGTGCGGTTAATTAACCCGGACATCATATGTCTTCAGGAAACTCATGTGCCATGGGGTAATCGGAAGATTTTGAACGAACTGGGGTATACGGTATTTGTTACCTCTCAGCGGGCCACTATGAATCGGGGGGTGGCAATTTTAGGACGTCAAACAATAGCTACCAGGGGTAAAATTAAAGCTGATAGCTTAGGTCGCTGGGCAATTGCTGAGTGTATCGTCGGGGGGTCACAACTACAGTATGTACTGTATATGGGTCGAATCAGGATGAAAACGAGGTTCTTGATTTTCTCAATGTAGAGCTGGCGATGTGGGGTACTCCTTTATTTTTGTTAGGGGATTTTAATATTCATGGTGAGGCCTCTACCTGGGATACACAATTTAATTGATATACTGGCCGCAAACCACATGTTTTTAGAGCATTGCGGCAGGTATTGATTCAACATGGTCTGGTTGATGGGTGGCCATTTGTTAACCCGGCTGACCCTGGATATGCTTTTTTTTCCTCCCACGTAGGAAGTTCGTTCGACTAGATTACATTTTTTTGCCTAGACCATTTGCCATGGGTGCTCGTATGCGGGTAATGCCACGGATTACATCAGACCATGGTCCTGTGGTTATTGATCTGACGCTTTTTAACATCCAGCGAACGCAGCGGGCATTTTCATTCAATAAGAAGCTCATATTTGATGAAGAATTTGCATGTCATATCCAAGATTGGGCCAAGCAGTATTTAGAATTCAATAGAGGTACAGTGTCTCAGGCGATGGTATGGGATAGCTTTAAGGCTGGCTTGCGGGGTGAAAAATATAGCTTTGGGTGGGCTCAACAGCGTAAGAAAATAGCTGAAATAGACAAATTGCTGGTTGACTTGAAAAACGCTGAATATGAACTTGTATTGGCCATAAGCGCACATCAAGATACTGACATGGCACAGAATAAGGTTGTGTGCGCTAAGGCTAAGATCAATGGGGTTTGGAGTCATGATATTGCAATCCAGTATAAAATTCATCGCGCTGAGCGATCTGAATATGGTGAATCGGTCGGTACAAGTCTTGCGCAAAGGCTTCGGGACGTCAGACAATGCAGCGTATCGAGACTTTAGACAACGATCAGGGCCACTTGGTTGGGACAATGGATGGTATATTGCAGGTTTTTCAACAATACTATACTTCATTGTATACTCAAGAATATCTATCCCTCGAACAGATCGACCAGTTTGTGGCCAGATTTGATTTATCGGTGATTGAACCTGGTGCTAGAAAAGAGCTAGAAGCTCCTATAACTATGCCAGAACTTGAAAGTGCAATTAAGGACCTGGCGCGTGGAAAAGCTGCTGGTACGGATAAAATGCCGTTAGAAATGTACCGCTTGCTATTTGCCATTATTAAAGACGACATGTTGGCCACTTTCCTTGCTGCTCAAGCTGGAGCTCCTCCTCCATCGTGGGACGACGCAAACATAGCGGTATTTAAAAAAAAGGATAAGCCCTCACATCTTCTGGGGTCATATAGACCCATTTCCTTAATAAATGTAGACGTCAAAATATATTCTAAAATCCTCGCTAGCCACTTAGTTCAAGTTGTACCACTATTAGTGTCCAATCAACAACATGGCTTTCTTCCAGAACGTAGTACTGTTAATCATCTACATCGGGTGATTGCTGTTCTAGACTATGCTGCTGTACTCCATACAAATGTTGGATTGGTGTTTTTAGATGCTGAAAAAGCATTTGATCGGGTTGGTGTGGGCATTTTTATGGGCTATAATGGTTAAAATGGGGTTTGGACCCCGGTTTTTGCTAGCCCTGCAAATTATGTATAAACGACCAAGGGCTAAGATCTGTGTGATGGGCCAGGAGTCCGCATTTGTTTATATCACTAGGGGTACACGGCAGGGATGCCCATGCTGGCCGCTATTATTTGCTGTCTACATTGAACCATTGCTGCAGATGCTAGAAAGTTCCCAGGGTATACAATCTATGGCTATCGGGAATAATTTTGTGCGTGTCTTAGCTTACGCGGATGACATCGCGGTTGTGACATCTGACCCGGAACAAGCATTGGGAGAAATTGAAACTTTAATACGTGAATTTGGTAAAGTTTCTGGGTACAAACTGAACATTGCTAAAACCCAGGTCGTGTGTACTAATGGGCTATGTCCTAATGATATGCGTGTTACTACTGAAGCAAAGTATCTTGGAATCAAAATTAGGATGTTGCTCCTAGAATTAGTCACTGTGAATTGGACTGATATTTTACAGTCTGTTAAGCGCCAGTTGGAGAGGTTTGAATGTTTACATTTGACACTAGTAGGGCGGCGAAATGTTTTAAAAATGTGTATTTTACCCAGGGTACTGTATTATTTCCGTACCGTACCGCTTGAGCTGCCACGTTCACAATTAATGAAGCTTCAATCCATAACCGATAGATTTTTATGGAGCTGGAAATCCCCTCGCCGAGCGTCTAAATTCATGACATTGCCGCTCTCAAAAGGTGGTTGGGGAGTCCCGAATTTTGTTCTTTATTATCTAGCCTGCCTTTTGCAAAACATGAAATGTTTGATTTGTGGGGGTGGGACACAGGTATTTGATAGCCCTAACATTTACTCAATGCTATTAGGTTGTCAATCTCGACAATTGCTGCTACGCTTTCTTGAGCCAAGTTATTATAAAAGAACAAGATTTAAGATTATATTAACAGCATTTAAAGGATGGAGGGCGGTTCGCAAAAGAATTTCCCTTAATCGCATCAATCCTTACACACCTTGTGATTCAACAGAATTACTACCTTCTATATCTTGGGATTGTAAGATGAAGGCGTGGGCGGATAAAGGTATTAGATGTTTAGGAAATATGATATATGCTGGTACTATGGTTACATTCGATGATCTGAAGGTAAAATATGGGATACCTCAGAGTGATTTCTTTAAATATTTACAAGTGCGAGATTTTATTTTAAAACATCGGCTTATGCTATCCAATGGGACTAATGCCCTGCTAGAAGTTTTGAATAAACCGGTTAAGATAGGGATTTTATATAACTGCTTGCTGAGTCAACAAAGTGATGATATTGCTATGCAAGAGGGGAAATGGAATATCAGATTGGGTATTCCTGACCAGCTGATTCAAGTATCTATTGACACGGCTGCAAAGATTACGTTGACAGCTAATTTACGTTCTCAACACTATAAAATGTTATTTAATTTATATCATACACCGGCCAAGATGATGAAGTGGGGCAATATATATAATGGGAAATGTTATCGGTGCCAAGCTGATAAAGCAGACATTTTACATATATTTTTTGATTGCAGAGTTTTGAACTCTTTTTTCACTTCCATTGCCCAATTTTTGTCAACTATTTTAAATTCTGATGTGCTGATATCTAGAGAAATGATGATGTTTGGACTCTGCAAAGACATGGTCAGTATGCCACTTTATTATCAAAATCAGTATTTCTTGTTCATGGCTATGTCAGTTGCTCGATTATGTATCTCTTCCATGTGACTGAAAACTGAGGCACCGTCATATGAGATGTGGCGGGCAAAGTTTTATAACATATTTAATTTAGAATTTAATTTATATTGTATTAGATCAGTGAAGAAAAAACAACTGGGGTATAGGATCTGGCAGCCTATGGTTGATCATCTAGCCAATGATAGCCCAAGTTAGGCTGTAATATTTGCTCACTCCCTTGGTTATGATATATATGTACTTTTGAACAGGATTAATGTATATACTTTTGCTATGAACTGCATAATATAATTTAAAAAAAAAAACAATATGTAAAGATGCTAATGGCAGCCGTTTTTCAGTGAGGAGAATTTCCTTGTCTTTTACTACCCACTGCCACTGCCTTTCCGATGTACTTATCAAGGGTGCTCGGTTTCTTTGCAACTGAGCCCTCCATATGTAGGCCTAGCTTGCATTTGCTCATCCTGCATGGAAGTAGGAGCATCAGCAACCAACAACCAAATAAGTCAAAAGTGCAAAAAGATGTCCAGAGCAGATATTATATGAAATCAAGGAAACACTAGGGAAATAGTTGCTGAAAGGATGTGCAATTACTTGTTGGGGGCCATTTATTTATTTATTTATTTTTTTTATTTGGGAGATTTATTGAGCGCGCAAATACCCATGGGTGTCTCAGCGCTATGGAAGCAAGCTAGGAGGGGAAAATTCATTATTGGTTGAAGAGCCAAGTTTTTATTTGTCTCCTGAATGTGAGTAAGGACGTGATTGTCTTAATTTGGGGTGGAAGACTATTCCAAAGTTTGATGGTGGACACAAGAAAGGATCTGTCACCCCAGCAGGCTTTTTTGTTCTTGGTACCTCCAGTAATTTAGCTGAGGATGAATGTAGGCATCTTGAGGGAGTGTAGGGACAGAGTCATTTTTTTAAAAACTCAGGTCCAGATGAATATAGGGGCATAATATCAAGGGATTTATCTCCGATTTTTGGGCTTTAAAAGCCAAGAAAGCGGAGAAGGTACTCGTGCGCTGCATCACGCTTTGCGCCTCCTGTGCCACGCTATTACTTTTAATTAACCTGGTATCTACTTGAGTTATTTTATGTTGCATTTTCCCCTGGTTTTAACGGGACTCATTCTACCCCCCCCTTACCTGCACTGTAATCGGCTCCTTACCGCTGTTCAGGCGGGTCCGGTTCCTGGGGTGGGCCTCTTTTTGGGCGCCATCTTGGAGTGGTGTTCACTCTCCGGGGTTGCCACTTATGAGCGTTCTAGCGCTCCAGCTGAGTGGTGGAACGCCTATTTAAGGCGACCTGCCCTGTGGACTTCCCTGAGAAGGTACTCGCGCGCTGCATCACGCTTTGCTCCTCACTGTGCCGCGCTATTACTTTTAATTAACCTGGTATCTATTTGAGTTATTTTATGTTGCATTTTCCCCTGGTTTTAACGGGACTCATTCTGCCACCCCTTACCTGCACTGTAATCGGCTCCTCACCGTTGTTCAGGCGGGTCCGTTTCTTGGGGTGGGACTCTTTTTGGGCGCCATCTTGGAGTGGTGTTCACTCTCCGGGGTTGCCACTGACGAGCGTTCTAGCGCTCCAGCTGAGTGGAGGGACGCCTATTTAAGGCGACCTGCCCTGTGGACTTCCCTGAGAAGGTACTCGCGCGCTGCATCGCGCTTTGCTCCTCACTGTGCCGCGCTATTACTTTTAATTAACCTGGTATCTATTTGAGTTATTTTATGTTGCATTTTCCCCTGGTTTTAATGGGACTCATTCTACCCCCCCTTACCTGCACTGTAATCGGCTCCTCACCGCTGTTCAGGCGGGTCCGGTTCCTGGGGTGGGACTCTTTTTGGGCGCCATCTTGGAGTGGTGTTCACTCTCCGGGGTTGCCACTGACGAGCATTCTAGCGCTCCAGCTGAGTGGAGGGACGCCTATTTAAAGCTCCCTTCAACGCGCAGCGGTATCGCGCAGCGGGCGCGCCTTCGCTGCGCCTGAGTCGCGCCAGAGTCCTGCCCGTCTGCGCCCGTCAGCGCTAAGGCAGCGCGGGCCGTGGCTGGACTATATACTCCTTCCTACCATCATGCCATCACCTATAATTAGGTATCAAAGGGAAGAGTTGATGGCCATTCGGGGAGTGTGCACTGTTTGTGATCTTCCCCCAGTGGCCCCAAAATGTGGCCCTTATCGCTGCATTTGTGGTGATTGGGCATTGGACACCCCGTCGCGCATTCGTTCCTTGAGGTTACCATCTGGGCAGAAACACATGCCACGGAAGCGGGATCTTGACATTTGGAACTTGAATGTCAGGTCACTGGTAAAACATTATCAGGAGATTTATGATCTTCTTAAAACAGAGGCCCCTGATGCGCTTTTTATGACCGAAACGTGGCTGCAGGACTCGGATTCTTCCATACTGAACCTCGCCTTTCCCCCTGACTATGCTATTTTTATGCTTAATCGGGGTACGAGAGGAGGGGGAATTGCGATGGCTGTTAAGTTGTGTTACCCATGTGAATGGAAAGCCCTCAAACTTCCTGGATGTGAATGTATTTTGTTTAAAATTTCGTTTAATCATCACTTCACCCTTTCGGGCCTTTTAATATACTGCCCTCCGGGCTGCGATGCTGCCTTTAGGGCTGCTCTCCCGGATTTAATCAGTACAGAGGCACTAGGGTGTGCAAATTTTAATGTCCTTGGGGACCTCAATCTCCATTTGGACTGTTTATCTTTGCCCGCTATCCGGAGTTTTTCTGCCGATTTAGAGGCCTTGCAGTTTTCCCAGCTGGTGACCTCTCCTACTCATCGAGATGGCCACATACTTGACCCGTTCTTTACCAACTTAGAGGGTGTTAGAGCACTTTGTCCCATTCAGATGATTTGGACCGATCATATGCTGGTGAAGATGGTTGTCCCTATGTCCGATCTTCCTTTTATATCTAAGGACAGAACAATCCTTAAACGCCATTGGAATAAATTAAAACTGGAAGACTTCTATCGTTTCTTGGAGAAAGAGCCCCTGGGCCCGGTCATTAATGTTGATGATGGGTATGACGCTTTCTGCGTGTGGATTTCTTGCGCTCTTGACTTTTTGATCCCTTTGGTGTGGTCTAAGCAGGGCTCTAAAGAGCATAGCCCTTGGTATGACGATACCTTGGCGTCCCTTAAAAGAGCCTGTAGGCAGGCTGAAAGGCTTTGGAGAAAATCGTTTAATCCTGAGCTTAAGGCCTGCTACTTTGCTAAAACTAAGATCTACCACAGAGCGGTTTGCAGAGCTCGTGCAGCTTATTACGCTCAAGAGTTTCTGAACAGCCCTAACCCCTCGAAACTTATATTCAAGGTTTTAAAGGACCCGGTGGCTAAGAGGACAACGGCTGTAGAAATATGTTCAGACTCCCAATATTGAGGGTCTGGCCTCTTTCTTTCTCGAGAAGGTGCAAGCCATATATCGAACTTTCCCTATGGCCTCGTCTAATTTAGTGCGAGACAGCTGTGTCTTGGGAGATAGTGAGTGTCTTGACACCCTGCCCTCCATGACAAGGGAGGCTTTTGACCACTTGAGTTTAAAGATTAAGTCGGGTTCTCCTGCAGATCCGCTTAAACCGGCTCAGCTTAGGACTATGCTGCCGTTATGCAGCAATCCGGTGCTGTCTCTAATCAACCTGTCATTATCCTCAGGTGTAGTGCCTACTAGGTGGAAGCAGGCCATAGTCACACCCATATTGAAGAAGGCTACCCTCGATCCTCTCAAACCTGAGAACTACCGCCCGATCTCCTTGCTTCCCTGGGCCACAAAAGTTGCTGAGGCCCATGTGAACGGTATCCTGGCAGAACATCTTACCAGAGCTAACATCTTAGACCCAACTCAGAATGGGTTCCGTGCGGGCCACAGCACGGAGACGGCCCTACTTTCCATGGTCGAACACCTGCGATCTGTGCTTGATGCAGGTCGGACAGCGGCACTACTACTATTAGATCTGAGTGCCGCGTTCGACACTGTATTGCATAGGATCTTACTTCAGCGACTTGAGGAAGTAGGAGTCAAGGGCTCTGCCCTATGCTGGTTTCGATCTTTTCTTACGGATAGGTCGTTCCAGGTTGCGATTCCACCTGGCAAGTCTAAACCGTACCCGCTGTCTCTGGGGGTCCCACAGGGTTCTTCGCTGAGTCCCACTCTTTTTAATCTTTACGTGAGACCGCTGGCTGCGGTCGTCAGGCAATGGGGCCTGACGATGGTCTCATATGCTGATGACACGCAGCTGGCGGTCACGTTGAGTGGGGACTCTGATGTGGAGGCCCTCAGGTTCCGGGACGGGTTACGGGCAGTGGCCAAGTGGATGACCTCCAACTGTCTTCAGTTGAACATCAAGAAGACAGAGGTCATGGTGGTAGGCAAGCAAGTGGGGCTGTGGGGCGACGACTGGTGGCCTTCTGAACTGGGGGTGACCCCCTCTCCGGTATCGGAGATAAAAAATCTTGGGGTCTGGCTTGATCCAACACTTAGTTTTATTTGCCACACCAAGAGGGTGGCAGCCTCTTGCTATGGCGTTATTAGAGGACTTAGGCCTATATTGAGATTTTTTGATGCCCCCACCAGACAGCTGGTGGTCCAGGCATCAGTACTGTCTCGTCTGGACTACGCCAGCTCGCTCTTGGCCGGGATAAATCAGTCTGAACTCATCCGGCTGCAGCGAGTTCAAAACGCTGCAGCCAGAATAGTGGTAGGTTTGCCTAGACGGTGCTTGGTCTCCAAGACGATGCACTCGCTTCATTGGCTCCCTGTAACTCAGAGGATTAAATTCAAGGTTCTCTGCCTGGCATTTAAAATCCTCAAAGGTATGTCTCCCCAAATTCTGGCGAACCTTTTAATCCCCTATGTCCCTTTGAGAACTTTGAGATCTCTGGGCCAGAACTTGGCAGTGGTTCCACGCTTTAGGCTAAGTAGAAATGGCGGCCGCTCCTTTCGAGTATTAGCAGCGAAGTGGTGGAACCTTCTTCCTTCTGAGATTCGGGCAATTGATGACCTTCTCCAGTTTAGACGCGCCATTAAAACCTTTTTGTTTGTCTAAATGTAGGTTGTTCTCTGCGCCCCACCGATGTTGTGTTGTGTCTGCCTTCTCATAGCGCCAAGACGCCCCTTTGCTGGGGCAGCTGTTGCGCTGTATAAATAAAAATAACATAACATAACATAACATAAAATTATCTCCCTATCAGCAACAGGGTGCTAACACGCAAATTCGCATGTTAGCACCCTTTTTCTCTACGCTTCCCCTTGCATCTCTAATGAGATGCAAAGGGGGCGTTCCAGAGAAAAATAATAGGAGAAATGTTGTTAAGCGACATTTCTCCTATTATCAAGGATTTCGCTAACCCTGTTAGTGATACAAAAAAGCAGCGCTAACCGCAGTTTTCCTGACTTAGCCATGATATCCTATGGAAGGTGGATACCATGGCTAAGTTTGTGAGCCCCTATCATCAAGCTAACTCCAAACTTCGAGAGATTATCGTTGGTTTTCCAGCGATATTCCCTCATTTGGCAGTTAGCGTGAGGATTTTTATCACTTCTGAGATAAACCTTGCTAATAGCAAGTTATCTCTGCGATAATTTCCGGCGATGCTTAGCGTTAAAAAATTTGTTGCTAAGCCTTGTTAGCGATAAATATCGCTAATCGTTGGTAATATGCCCCGTAGTGCTTTAAAAGCAATGCACAATGCTTTGAACTTGGCTCTCTTTCTGGCAAGGAGCCAGTGTAGTTGTCGAATTGTGTTGGAAATAGGTTTAAATTTGGGAGTGCCTGTGAGCAGTCTAGCTGCTGCATTTTTTACCAGTTGAAATTTGTATAATACTCTTTCTTGAGCGTTAACGAAAAGCCTGTTGCAGTAGTCAATGCGGGATATGACTAATGTGCTAATTAGGGTCTTAGCTGTAAAGATAGGAAGATAAGGTAGGAGTTTCTTTATCATTCTAATAATGAAGAATGCTGCAGAGACAACCTTATTGGCATGGTCCATAAATGACTATTTATTGTCAACAATAACCCCCACATTTCTTACCTTTGCAACTGGTGATGGAGGTTACCCCAGTTGAATTGGCCACCAAGTGGGGGACCATGTAGGGGAAAGATTGCCAAAAATCATAACCTCCGTCTTCTCAGAGTTTAATTTAAGGCAGTTGTCTGCCATCCACGTACTGATTGCCAGCATTCCCTGTTGGAAATTGTGCGCCATCTTTTGTCCATTATTGTTCACTGCCAGCACCAGTTGGGTGTGGTCTGCGTATGATGTAATGCCCATGTGATGGGACTTAATGACCCTCGCCAGGTCCGACACATAGATGTTAAATAAGGTCGGACTCATCGAGCATCCCTGGGGAACACCACATGGCAAGGCAAACGACGGGGAACTGAAGTTACCAAGGGTGACTGATTGAACTCGGTTGTAAAGAAAAGAGGACCGAAGGGCTTTTGCACAGCCTGAGATTCCAGCGTCTGCGACACGGCCGACCATGATCCAGCAGTATCAAGACTTCAGCCCCTCCCCCATCTAATATCCTCCTGATTTCATCCGAAGCCTTGATAAGAGCAGTTTCGGTAACATGTCCCCTTCTAAATCCAAATTGAGATTCATCCAGGCAGTTGTTTTGGTCAATGAAATCTGATAGTTGGCTATTCATAACCTTCTCAATGATCTTGGCTGGTAGTGGAAGACAGGCTGTAGGTCTGTAGCTGGTGGTGAAGTGGTTTGATAACAGTTTTCTTCCAGATGGAAGGATATACGCCTGTCTTGAATATCACATTACAGATCTCAGATAGGTTGGTGCCTATGATGTTAGGAAACAGCTTCAAGGTGGAAGGCGGATAAGGATCGTCGGGAGATCCAGAGTTGATGGAAGTAAGTAGGTAAGATATCTTTTCTTGGGAGACCTGATTAAATTCCTGAAATGAAGGAGCACAGATTTTATCTGTGGGTGTGACTGAGAGTTCACCCGAGGAATTTGTGTGGAATTGACACAAAAAGGAGGAGGATTCTTTGGCGGTATGAGTGGTGAACTTAGAATATATATCACAGACTTTTTCTTGGAAGTAAGTTGCCAGTGAATTACAGAGATCTTGGGATGCAACGATCAAAGGGGGGTGGCGCAGACCTACCCAACCTCCTTCTGCGCAAGGTGCTAAATTGTAGTGCACTTGTAGGCATATGGCATGGGAGAAACAACTGCAGCCCATCTTCAAGAAGATGGCCGACGAACAGGAGCACCTCACGGAGGCTCCCAGGTTTGGGAATACCGATAGGTAGATATCCCTGGTTCTACTCACATGCAATCCCCGGCTCTACTCACAGGAAGAGTGCTGTTTTTCTCACTCATCAGAGCGTCACAGTTGTGTCCGGGAACCGTCTGCCCCTGACTGAGCATCTGCGGAAGGAGCATCTGCGGAGGGATCCCCCGCAAGGTTGGCGGCGCCGGAGGAGGAAGATCCATGGAGACTTGCAATGGCAGGCTCCATGTCCGGTGAGTGTACCGCCTGGGGAGGTGTCCTTGTTCCTGCTTTGCCACCCACGGAGACTCGCGACGGCAGGCTCCATGTCCGGTGAGCGTGACACCTAGGGAGGTGTCATGGTTACTGTTTTGCCACCCAGGGAGAGAACCGTCTAGGGAGCCCTCCTACTTTGCCACCCCTCTTACCTATGGGCTGCAGGCAGGGCTCTCCTGGAGAGCTTTTTTGGGGTCTGGAGACCCACTGACTGCAGGGTTTCTCTGACTCCAACAGTCCTGGCAGGAGGAGCTCTGGCATGTCGGTGGAGGGCGGTCACTGATGGGAGTGGAGAGGGAGGATCTGAGCTGGTTGCAGAGGCTGCCTCCCCGTCCATACAGAGCTTAGAGAGCGACCGTTCAACAGTTTCTGGGCTTCTCCTATACATGGATAGTGCACAGTGCATGGCAGAACTCTCCTTGTCCGTTCTTATTTCCATTTGTATTGTTTTTTCCTTATATTTATCTTTATTCTGCTTTTATTTGTCCGATCATGCCTAGGACAAAAATTTTCAAAACTCTGCTTTACTGTTGGAAAATAATGAAAAGTGAAAGAGGACTGACAATCTAGATTGGAAAGGGCAAGAGGAATGCCTGCCTTGAGTGCTCTGCTGCGTGCGAAGAGGTGGCCATCTTGAAACATCTGTCAATACAAATTCCTGTTCAGAAACTTTGGGGGAAAAAAACCTCAAAGCATTTTTAGTCCACTTTATCAGTCTGGAATTGGAAGGGGAAAGTAACTCTCTTATCACTGGCGAAAGCGCATTCCCACAACTTTGCAGGATCTTGCCTAAAAACAGCAGGCAGAAACTGCTTCACTATCTTATATCCCCCAACCTCTCCAGGGGTGCAGCTAAAATCTTTAAACACAATCTTTTGAGGAAACACCCAGAGACTCTGATTTCTGATCCTTTATCAACATAAAAAAAGATATCATTGTAAATTACCTGGTTTTTTTCATTGGAAAAATAGCAATTTGGCTGGCAACCTTAATAGAATTATTAAACACACAAGAAACCAGAAATATTCAGCAGGGCACCAATCTAAGGATATCCCCCTCACACGACCTAAGAGCAGATCTAAAAAAGACAATCTATAAAAATGGCACAGTACTTATTCAAGTGGGATAACAACGATCTAAAGAAATTCGATAAAAACTTCACCAACTTGAAAGAGCAGGTACCTAGTAACATTCCCTCAAGACTTACTCAGCACCAGGGCACCCAAATCTAACTCACTGCCAAGCAATCTTCCCACCAGAATAGACACAAAGACGTCACAAGAAACCCAGCTAGCTAAGCTCATTTCAATGAGTTTAGAGCCTCAAGACAGCGAACAACTGCACTCAGAGGTCAATCAAACATGTCTCAGCAATAGATGTTAACACTTATACTTGAAGATGGGTATGTCCATATACCTCCAATCGTGATGCCCAGCTGACACTTAACTCAGGGCAGCAACCACCAAAAAGCTAACAGGTCTATGGTCAACCCATCATCTAAACAACATAGCAAACCTGTGCCTCTAACTGCAACAACCATTAACTCTACACCCACTACCCCCTCAGCACCAGTTTCCCAGATAACCTAGAGTATATCTCTAAACTCCACCAATGGCACTATGGCCACCCCCGTATAGAGTTGTTCCTTCGGTCAATCCTGTGAATAGAGTAACAACTATGGGGATGTTTAAAGCTAGCCCGACTTACGAGGGCAGCGATCTCTCTATCACAAAGAGCTCAGGACCCAAGGTTGCCATTCATATATAATCTGCAACTCTAATGGAGCTTGAAGCACTGAGACTCCAAACCGACAACTTATCTCAGAGCATCCAAATCCCTATTCTTGAAATGAAGAGCTTCTTACACTGCACTGAAGAATCTGTATCAAAAATGGAGCTCATTTAGAATTCCGTATGCAATCTACAAAGCCACCCTAACCATACAGCTGTGCCGCTGTCAAAGAGGAATTATCACCAGCGTCAACAACTTAAGTATATATCTATCAGAAGAAACTTTAGCCTTACTACTATCCTACAAATCAACACCTGACGTCCCTAGTCTCTCGGGTTTGGGAGGCAGAAACTAAATTTAAACGGTCAAAATCAACCTGAATAGAAGTTCCATTCTATCAAACAGAAAGTTAAACATCGATAACCGGAAGAGAGTTCCGCTATCCTCCTCCAATCATGACGCAAATCCTGAGAACTCCTTAAAACCGCTCCTAGGTCTTCTGCGTAACTGCTGATCAGCAGTGAAGCATGCCTCTGACATCGCTGATCGCATTTTAAACCAAGAAATTGATGTAGGGCTTGTAATGGAATCTTGGCTCACCGAAACTTCAGCAGCTTACATTGATCTACTTGTTCCCCCAAACAACAGCATCATGATACTAGACAGACAAATAAAAAGGGGAGGAATCGCCTGCATTCACCGGTCCAATCTCGCCATCACACAATTAAACTCTGATATATCTGACACCTGTGAATATCTCACTCTTTCCATAAGACACAACGCAAATTTTCCATGCATTTGATACACCTTTTACTGCCCTCCAGGTAAGAACAATGCCTTCATAGACAACCTATTGGAATTAATCACTGCAAACGCTTCCCCCACTCCAATGATTTATCCCTGGGGGACTTCAATCTGCATTGGAGGGTATTACTGCTAGCCAGGTCAATGTAAGTATGGGCGAAATTTGCGAATTCGCGGTCCGCGAATTTGTGAGAAATTGCAAAAAAAGTAATTGAGTTCGTGAATTTTCCTGCGAACTCGTGGATTTTTGTGCCACTTGCACAAATATGTGACCACGTGCTCCTGTAACTTTGCCAGCTCGCCAAAAGGCACCGAGGTCCCTTGAGTGAGCTGGCCATTATAGTCGGGACGGGCGGTAGGACATTTCATACCGCTAGTGTGTGGTGGATGGGGCCAAACGGTCGGGGCTTCTATGCAAGTTCACATGCATCTTGTTTATAAAGGGTCAGAGACCGAGCAGAGCAGCAGATGAGGAAAAAGCAGCCGCCTGGTCACAGGAGCTACACAGGGATGGCGCTCGGGAAACTCATGGATGCAAAAATACGTTTGGCACAGAACCCCAGAATCCTTCAGATGTCCAAGATAGCTCTGCTGCTTGTGTTGGTACAAAGCCATTCTGATCCTGCTCAGTGGGTTGAGGCGCATGCAGCTGCTGCTGCTGGATAATGTCCTTTCTCCTAAACTGCCCCGTACAGGCATATGCTGGCGCTGGGCAGTAGGGTGCAGTGGCATGCGGGTGTTCCATGCCTGGTACATGCGCATACCGGTGCCAGGGGGGACACGTGTTTATTGGTGCTGTGTAGCAAGTTATGACTTTAAATTTTGACTGCACCAGACGGTGATACCACCTACACAGATCAGGAGCATCCAGGCACCAGACTTCATGGTGCAAGAGCATAATGGTGCTGTGTGGTACGGGTATATATGTACTGGGGGCAGGGAGACACTTAGCACAATGTGTGCTCACACCCAGAGGGCTCCCAGGCAATTAAGCACAAGTGATTTTCACACTGAGAGGGCGCCGGGGCAGTTCAGCAGGACGGGGGCTCACACCCACTGGGCCCCGGGGCAGTTCAGTAGCGCGTGGGCTCACAACCCCTGGGCAGTTCAGTAGCGCAGGGGCTCACACCCACACAGCTCCCGGGCAGTTTAGCAGCTCCACCCTCTGGTTCATCACTTCCACCCTCTGGTTCATTACTGCCACCCTCTGGTTCACCACTGCCACCCTCTGGTTCATCACTGCCACCCTCTCGTTCACCACTGCCACCCTCTCGTTCACCACTGTGACCCTCTGGTTCATCACTGTCACCCTCTGGTAGATCACTGCCACCCTCTAGTTCATCACAGCACCCTTTGGTTCACCACTGCCACCATCTGGTTCATCACTGTCACCCTCTGGTTCATCACTGCCACCCTCTGGTTCATCACAGCACCCTCTGGTTCACCACTGCCACCCGCTGGTTCATCACAGCACCCTCTGGTTCACCACTGCCACCTGCTGGTTCATCACTGCCACCCTCTGGTTAACCACTGCCACCCTCTGGTTCATCACTGCCACCCTCTGGTTCACCACTGCCACCCTCTGGTTCATCACTGTCACCTACTAGTTCATCACTGCCACTCTCTGGTTCACCACTGCCACCCTCTGGTTCATCACTGTCACCCTCTGGTTCATCACTGCCACCCTCCGGTTCATCACAGCACCCTCTAGTTCACCACTGCCACCCTCTGGTTCATCACTGCCACCCTCTGGATTACCACTGCCACCCTCTGGTTCATCACTGTCACCCTCTGGTTCATCACTGCCACCCTCTGGTTCATCACTGCCACCCTCTGGTTCATCACAGCACACTCTGGTTCACCACTGCCACCCTCTGGTTCACCATTGCCACCCTCTGGTTCATCACAGCACCCTCTGGTTCACAACTGCACCTTCTGGTTCATCACTGCCACCCTCTGGTTCATCACTGCCACCCTCTGGTTCATCACTGCCACCCTCTGGTTCATTACTGCCACCCTCTGGTTTGCCACTGCCACCCTCTGGTTCATCACAGCACCATCTGGTTCACCACTGCCACCCTCTGGTTCATCACTGCCACCCTCTAGTTCATCACTGCCACCCTCTGGTTCACCACTGCCACCCTCTGGATCATCAATGTCACCCTCTGGTTCATCAATGCCACCCTATGGTTCACCACTGCCACCCTCTGGTTCATCACTGCCACCCTCTGGTTCATCACAGCACCCTCTGGTTCACCCCTGCCACCCTCTGGTTCATCACTGCCACCCTCTGGCTCATCACTGCCACCGTCTGGGTTATCACTGCCACCCTCTGGTTCACCACTGACACCCTCTGGTTCACCACTGCCACCCTCTGGTTCATCACAGCAACCTCTGGTTCACCACTGCCACCCTCTGGTTCACCACTGCCACCCTCTGGTTAACCCCTGCCACCATCTGGTTCATCACAGCACCCTCTGGTTCACCACTGTCACCCTCTTGTTCACCACTGTCACCTTCCGGTTCATCACTGCCACCCTCTGGTTCACCATTGCCACCCTCTGGTTCATCACTGCCACCCTCCGGTTCACCACTGCCACCCTCTGGTTCATCACTATCACCCTCTAGTTCATCACTGCCACTCTCTGGTTCACCACTGCCACCCTCTGGTTCATCACTGTCACCCTCTGGTTCATCACTGCCACCCTCTGGTTCATCACAGCACCCTCTGGTTCACCACTGTCACCCTCTGGTTCACCACTGTCACCTTCCGGTTCACCACTGTCACCTTCCGGTTCACCACTGCCACCCTTTGGTTCATCACTGTCACTCTCTGGTTCATCACTGCCACCCTCTGGTTCATCACAGCACCCTCTGGTTCACCACTGCCACCCTCTGGTTCACCACTGCCACCCTCTGGTTCACCACTGCCACCCTCTGGTTCATCACTGCCACCCTCTGGATTACCACTGCCACCCTCTGGTTCATCACTGTCACCCTCTGGTTCATCACTGCCACCCTCTGGTTCATCACTGCCACCCTCTGGTTCATCACAGCACACTCTGGTTCACCACTGCCACCCTCTGGTTCACTATTGCCACCCCCTGGTTCATCACAGCACCCTCTGGTTCACAACTGCACCTTCTGGTTCATCACTGCCACTCTCTGGTTCACCACTGCCACCCTCTGGTTCATCACTGTCACCCTCCGATTCATCACTGCCACCCTCTGGTTTATCACAGCACCCTCTGGTTCACCACTGCCACCCTCTGGTTCATCACTGTCACCCTCTGGTTCATCACTGCCACCCTCTGGTTCATTACTGCCACCCTCTGGTTCATCACTGCCACCCTCTGGTTCATCACTGCCACCCTCTAGTTCATCACTGCCACCCTCTGGTTCACCACTGCCACCCTCTGGATCATCACTGTCACCCTCTGGTTCATCACTGCCACCCTATGGTTCACCACTGCCACCCTCTGGTTCATCACTGCCAACCTCTGGTTCATCACAGCACCCTCTGGTTCACCCCTGCCACCCTCTGGTTGATCACTGCCACCCTCTGGTTCATCACTGCCACCCTCTGGTTCACCACTTCCACCCTCTGGTTCACCACTGCCACCCTCTGGTTCATCACAGCACCCTCTGGTTCACCACTGCCACCCTCTGCTTCACCACTGCCACCCTCTGGTTCACCCCTGCCACCATATGGCTCATCACAGCACCCTCTGGTTCACCACTGTCACCCTCTGGTTCACCACTGTCACCCTCTGGTTCATCACTGCCACCCTCTGGTTCACCTCTGCCACCCTCTGGTTCATCACTGCCAATCTCTGGTTCACCACTGCCACCCTTTGGTTCATCACTGTCACTCTCTTGTTCATCACTGCCACCCTCTGGTTTATCACAGCACCCTCTGGTTCACCACTGCCACCCTCTGGTTCACCACTGCCACCCTCTGGTTCACCACTGCCACCCTCTGGATTACCACTGCCACCCTCTGGTTCATTACGGTCACCCTCTGGTTCATCACTGCCACCCTCGGGTTCATCACAGCACCCTCTGGTTCACCACTGCCACCCTCTGGTTCACCATTGCCACCCTCTGGTTCATCACAGCACCCTCTGGTTCACAACTGCACCTTCTGGTTCATCACAGCACCCTCTGGTTCACCACTGTAGATTATGGGGAGAAAGCACACCTGCCCAGCCTCAACCGGAGGCTGGTTAATGTCTTACTGAATTTCAGCTTCAAGTCCGGCACCTGCTTCCTTATCTGTAAGTGCTTCGTGTTGTGGTTTAATTTTTGTGACAGCCTGGAGCATTGTGCCATACTTGTTACTATTCTCTGACCCTGCTTCGAGGGTCAGAGCAGGGTCAGAAAATAGTTGTAAGTAGGCAACAACTCTGGAGGCGCCGCTCAGAAAGTACTTACAGGGTTACAGCAAGTGCCCAAGTTGAAGTTAATTTCTTTGTAACCATTTTGTAAATGGTTACAAAGAAATTGGCTTCAACTTGGGCACCTGCTGTAACCCTGTAAGTGCTTCATGTACTTCAGTTTTTGAAAATCCGCCCCGAACGCGATTTCGCGGATTTTTCTGCAATTTCGCGAGATTCACGGACCGCGAAATTGCAGAAAATCCGCAAATTTCGTGAACGGAACGGATTTTACGCCCATGCTTAGGTCAATGTCTTTAAAGAGTTCCTAGCTAAACAAAATCTCACCCAAGCTTGCACTTTCCCAACTCACTGCAAAGGATCTACTCTAGACTGGATCATCTTAGAGGGAAAAGGCAGTCAATATAATCTGGATCTCTCCATGAGAGATTGGTCAGACCACCGTTCTATCACCTTCTAAGTTCCAGGAGTTGTAAAGGAAAGAACTACATAATTTGTCAAACCAAAAAGATGGATTAGAGATACAAAAGACCTAGACTATGAGAAACTGGCTGCGCGTTGCGAGAAGGATCTTCCCCCACCCTCTTACATTACAAATGTCAGTGTACTTACGGACCACTACAACGCAACGATGTCAGACATAATTGATTCAGTTGCTCCTCAAATAACTGAGAAGAATCACGGATAGAACTAAAAATCCTTGGTTTAGTAGTGCCATGAACGAGGAACGAAGAGATCTGAGACTAACTGAACGGAAATGGAGACAACACCCATCTCCCCCCAACTAAGACTACTAAGAAAGACCAGAAAATCATACAACAATAGCATTCTCAAATTTCTTTAGATTGGAACTGGAGAAGGCTTATAATACACAACGTAAACTCTCTGAGATGGTAAAGCTGCAGTAGAATAAATTGGCCAAATCCTCTAAAGAAGCGACAAAACCCCTTTTAAACTGTGAGGAATTCTCGTCCTTATTCACAGAGCAGTCCCTGTCGGCTTCACAAAACGATGAACCTTCACACTCCCTCCAAAAAGTGCCCAAAAAGGAAGCTCAAGGGTCTTATTTCAAGTTATAGAATGACATCTCCAAAATCCTCTTGTCTCCAAAGTCAAATAACCACTTCAACGATCCTCTCCCTTTGAAATTTTCAAAGACAACCAGCCAATTTGTTCTCCTAACCTAGATCACAATAATCAACGCCTCTATGTCTCAAGGCTCCATACCAGACTGCCTAAATACTGGGCAAGTCATCCCCATCCTAAAAAAACGACGTTGAACGCTGCTAACCCAAATAATTTCAGGCCAGTATCCAATATTCCTTTACTAGCGAAAGTGCAAGAAAAATGTGTGCCTCAACAACTGTGCCAACATATCTCTAAATGTAATCTTCTGGATGGCTGCCAATCATTTTTCAGACCAGACCATAGTACAAAAACTACAATACTTCATATAGTGGATGAAGCTTTGCAAGCTCTAGACCGAGACAAAGCTTGTCTTTTAATTCTTCTGGACCTTTCATCTGCGTTCAGCACTGTAAACCATGATAAACTGCTAGATCGACTCGGAAGCAGGATGGGACTGTCAGGTACTGTTCTTGAATGGTTTAAATCATACTTGGAGAATAGATCACAAAGATTTTTAGTTAATCAAAAGCTATCATTGCCATCCCCTATTTCTTTTTCATATGTATACTGACGACACACAGATTTACATTAAAGTCTTGTCACTGGAGAAGATCAAGTCAATGAATGAAGAACTAAAGATGACCATTCAATGGCTAACAAGTAATCAGATTAAACTACACTAGCAAAAAACTCAGGGGCATATTACCAAGGGTAAGTATCGCCGCTTTTTCGGCAAATTGTGCCGAGAAAGCGGCGATACTGCTAGAGCCCTATTAACAAGGGCATTTTAATGCCTGGCGCAAGCCCACTTTGCATGTCGGCGATAAACATCGCTAATGACATGCAAAGTCGGCGTTCCCACGTCCAACCAAATGTAAAATGTGGTTGGAGGTGGGAACACCCTATTACCTAGGCAGGCATTTGGAGAGGGAGACCTGCGATAAACTCGTTTATCGCAGGTCTCCCATTGCCTGCGCTGACCAGGTGGTAGGGCATTAATAACACGGGGGAATGGATCATAAAGCTGAATCCACCCCCCCATATTATCAAGGAACACATTAGCGCGTGAAAACAATGTTTGTTTTCATGCGCTAATGTGCCATATCGCCCACTATTGCCGGATTTCAATTCGCCTACGTGATGCGCATTGATAATTGCGCGATACAAAGGCGATGAAATCCAGCGATAGCCGGCGATATGGGGATGTGCGTTGTGCATCTACTAACGCACTTCTTGGTAATATGCCCCTGAATTCTTTTTAATTACCCCCCAAAATCTCTTCTGAAATAAAGGAATGGACCACACTGATCACCGCGCTTAACTGCACCCTGATCTTAGTGAACTCATCCAAATCACTAGGAATCACGTAGGACAAGAACCTGAACATGCAAAGCCACATCAACTTGTTGGCTAAAAACTCCTGGTACCACCTGAGTTGTCTTTAAGAAAAATGGGATGAATTTAAAAAAAATACATTAAATGTTTTAGTTTCATTTTTTAAGGGCAGGCAGTGGTCCTAGAACCACTGCCTGCCCTTAAAAAATATTTTTGCATGCATTTGCAAAGGGGAAGGGGCCCCCTGGGGACCCCTTCCCATTTGTGAATGCAATACTACCAACTTGAAGTAGGTGGTAATTACGAATATTTTGCAACGTCACTTGGGGTTGCAAAACATTAGTACATGGTTTTGAGACTATTTAGCGAGTCGCTAATAAATTGTGACTTGCTAAATAGGCTTTGTACATGGCCCATCATGTTTTTGCGTGCACAAACTGGTTCGCCAACCTGTTTGCGCATGCAAAAACGGGTCACACATCTGTCTCCGAAACCATTCCTAGAAACGTCAGACCTCAAAATGGTGGTTCAGGCATTGGTCATTGCGAGGATTGAATACGGATGTTCAACTTTATCTGGCCTGCCCAAGATCTCAACAGCTCTGCTAAAAGCCTGTCTCAACACAGCCACAAAACTCATAACTGGATCTAGAAATTTTATCACATCTCTCTGCACTTAAAAACTCTGAACTGGCTACCATACAAAGCCAGAGTACAACTCAAACTGGCCTGTATCACACATCAGGTGCTACACTCAAAAACACCGGCATACCTTGCCCAGAAAGTGATGATGTCCAGAGGAGGCAGTTACTCCTGAGGCACAAAAGATCTGGTGTTGAAACCTCCGCGCTTCCAGAAGAAGAAAACATACAACAGAGCTTTCTCAGGCGCCGCACCCAGAATCTGGAACTAGCTCCCGCCAAACATTAGAAGAATACCATTCCATTCAAAATTCAAGAAGGAGGCTAAGATCTTACTAATGGGGAAATTCCTATCATAACTCTTTACAAAGAATCAAACAATTCGTCTGTCAACCGAATCACCTTTCTGTTCACCACAGATTTATAATCAGAGTGCCTCCTCAATGACTCCCTGAACCGAGTTGCATTGGGATCTACACAGTCTTTTTCCTGGGTCACCTATCTCATTAAGCTACTGAGACAAGCACTCAGTTAAACTTTGAACTCTGAGTCTTTTGATGGTAAATGATAATTTGTAATTTGATATATTCGGTCAATTTCAGAGAAATTATTGTAAGTACTGAGAAATTTTACTGTCCACTGTTTTATACTGTTTTATATTATCTTCATGAGTAAGTTTATGTTGCTTGCTATTGGTCGCATTCAGGACCGCTATTTTCCAGTTAAGTGCTCCGACACCCTAAAGGGTCACGTTTGCGCTATATGAAACACTAAATAAATGAATAACCCCTCTTCTCCTGCAGATAACGTATTGTGGAATTTAGGGTCTCAGGGGCAGCAACATCACCGGTTTTGATAGACTGATCAATATGCAAGAGTAGAAGAAATTGGAGCTGGGAGATGAGGCCCCACCCCAGCAAAATATACAAGCACAGAAAGGTTAATGCCGAAGGGCAAGCCTCCACCCTCTCTAATGTGCAAATGCACAAGAAATCAATGCATACAAGAAGCAGGATGTTGGGATGTCCCCCACAAGCAGATATAGTTACAGTACCTGAGTAGTATCAAACAGTCTTGTCAGGAAGTCCAAACAATGCCCAGGTGCAAACCCAAGGGATGTGATCCTGCCCTGGCTCTTTATGGAGCTGCCAGTTGCAGGATGGGCCATCCCTTGGCCTGGGCTCTGCTTGGGCACATCCCACACTGCATGAGTAATCAAGGTGCTAAATAGTGCAGCAGCTGAGGGAAACTGCTGGCAGTCCTTCCTACTCATGCAGATCTTTTTGTGGGACAACTAACTCTAGCAACATCCCGTGCCGTGGGAGTAATTAAGGCGCTAAATAGCATGGCAGTGTGGGGAGACAGCAGGCGGCCCCTCCTCCTCATACAGAAAGTCTTGTGCGACTTTGAGTTCCCATGGAACCACAAACTTCACGGTAAGGGATATAGAACACATGTTAAATTTTCTGTTTCATGTATTATTTATTATTATTACAACCTGTAGAGCACACGGCTACCTCCAGTGTCCCGAGACTAACAGCGCGTGCAGGGTGGTAGTAACTGGTGCTGATAGCTCTAAGGTAGGCCAAAAAGCCAGGTTTTCAGGGTCTTCCCAAAAAAAGATTCTGATTTAGCCTTTTGTAGGTGCTCAGGCATGGAGTTCCAAAAAGAGGCGGTTTTAAGAGCGAACGATCGGCCACCAAGCCTGGCTTTTGTGAAGCAGTGGATGACTTAGAGTTCCTGGTGATTCGACCTCCGAGTCCTAGTCTGGTTGTATTTAGGAAGTCTGCGCTTCCAGTATTGGGGGCCAGTATCTCTGGTAGCCCCGTAGGCAAGTGTCAAAGCCTTGAACTCTATCCTCCTTTTAACAGGCAGCCAATGTAGGCTCTGCAGATGGGGGGAAACGTGGTGATGGAGTGGCGCATTTCTGATGAGCCTGGCGGCTGCATTCTGAATGACCTGTAATTTCCTGATCAAATAGGCTAGGAGACCCAAATACAGACTGTTGCCATAGTCTAGTTGTGAGGTGATCAATGCGTGGACCAATGTTTTCTGCAGTCCATTAGTAGGAGATGAAGGAATCTCCGCAGGGTTTTCAGTTTCCAGAAGCATGACAATGAGACTTGGCATATCTGGGCTTTCCACGAGAGGGTAGAATCAAATTTAAACCCCAGATTTCTAGCAGATGGGACTGGGAGGGGAGGGGAGCTGAGTTCCGATGGCCACCAGAGATCAGCTCGTGGAGGGGACAGCAGATTAAAAAACAGAACTTCAGTTTTATCTGTATTTAGCTTCAAACAGTCATCAGTCATCCAGGATGAGATGTTAATTAGACACTGTTTGAAGTTGGTGAAAGCTGCCTCAGAGTGATCCCTAAAAGAGAACACAAGCTGGGTATCGTCAGCACATGAGACAACCTTTACACCATATTGCTCCACAAGTGAGGCAAGGGGAGCGAGGTAAACATTAAAAAGGGTCTGGCTGAGGGCCGAGCCCTGAGGAACTCTGCAGACTGGAGGGCGAGCGGAAGAGACATGGGAACGAAGAGGAATTTTCTGGGAACGGCCCTCAAGAAAGTACCGGAACCAGGCTAAGGTGGTACCCAACACTTCCATCCGCTCAAGCCTCTCTAGGAGGATCCGGTGTGAAACTGTGTCAAAAGCTGGGGACAAGTCCAACAGCACCAACATTGCACAGCTTCTCGGATCCAGAGTTCCATGTATTGTTTCCACCACCTCAAGCAGAGCTGTCTCTGTGATGTAGCCAAACCTAAATCCCGACTGTGAGTCATGGAGTACTTCTCAAGAATCTTAGCCAGTGCAGGCAGGAGGGAGTTGGGACTAACATTTTTACGTTCTGCCGGGTCTGCATCTTCTTTCTTGAGGATTGGCTGAACCAGTGCTGTTTTCCAAATGGATGGATAAATGCCTGAATTCAGAGATGCATTCCAAATCTCAATTAGTATAGGATTGAGTAGCGGGCCAGTAGTTTAAAAAATGTGGCCCGACAAGGGTCAATAGGAGATCCAGATTTGACTTTATTCAGTTCTGTTAGGGATGCTTCAGAGCCAAACGGGTAGAATTCTGACCAGGTGCCTGGATGGTGGCGGCTTGGTGGAGGCAAGGCTGAAGACCCTGTCAGAGTGAATGCAGAGTATATTGCCTGAACTTTCTCATGGAAGAATCTAGATAGAACTTCACACATGGTGGCTGATGGCGCTATGGTGCTTTTCAAGGCCCCTGGTTCGATGAAGCCCTAAACAGTCTTACATACCTCTTTAACAGAGTTGTCTGAGGATTTAATTTGGTCAGCAATGAAGACCCTGATAGTGTTGCAATTTAGCTGATGTAATTTTTTAGTGCTGCTCTGTAAGCACTCTTAGTTTCTACATCGTACTTTTTTCTGCCACCCCGCTCCAGCTTCTTTTTTTGTGTCCTCATTTGCCTTTACCCTCTTTAAGGAAGCACCGACCACCTTACGTGTCTTAAATAGAGAAACCCAAGAATATAAGTTGTTCCTCATACTGGGACAGGAGTGACAGATTGGCGGAGGAAGCATCCAAAAAGAAAGGAAGATGGGAAGACGGGGGGCTAACGAGATTACTCCATCAAGGTATCTTACAACCTGTTGGACCATAACAGTGGCCTGGGGAACCAATTGCAAAGGTCCATGGAGTGAAGAAGGCAAAATCATAGGAACCGGAAAAAAAAATGAACCTGGGAATCCTATCTCCACTGTACCAATAAGTCCTAAAATGCTATTTTGTTTGCTGCCAGATCTGGCCAAGTCTACCTTAAATAGTTCATATAGGGACGTCAGCCAGCCTGAGTATGTTGGTGCAGCAGTGTCTGCCCAAAACTTGCAGATTTGTCTTGTTGCCAAAAGGATTGCGTAAAAAAGAAAGGATCTTGCATGACCGAAAATATTTTCATCAATGCCAAAAATAATGAATGGGAGGGTAATATTCAGTGAAGTGTTAAGAATAGAGTCCAGCGACGCCTTCACTTCCTCCCAAAATAGACAAATGGGCAGACAGTCTTCAAACATATGCACGTCAGATGCTTCTGGCAGATTACATTTGTTACATGTTTTCCCTGGCTGGAATTTTGATAGTTTTAAGGGAGAGAGATAAGCGCGGTGTGCCGTGAAGAGGTGATTGCTCCTCAGCCATGCTGGTTTAACTATTTTATGCAAAAGGGTGAATGAATCCATCCACAACTGATCGCATTGAAAGCTCAACTCACCACCCCACAACTCGTCGGGGAGATTGAAGTCCCCATCTATCTCCCCCAAAATATTCGAATACCAAAATGCAACCTCTTTACCGCCCCCTGGCCTAACCACCAGCTGGTTTTCCAAGTTACTGACTTTCCCCAGGGGGACACCTTTTCTACAGAGAGCCCTAGCCCAACTTTCAAGCTGCATATGTTTAAACCTTGATAGGCCAGGACCTACCCTATCCCGTAACTCTTCCCAAGACAACATTAAACCCCCTGCCAGCAAGTCTCCCCACCTCACAATCCCGGCGTCCTTCACGGGAATCGCCAGACTGTCCTGACGACAAGATGGTATACCTGGAGAGTCGTCCCACAAAGGTGCAAAATTTGAAAAGTAGCAAAGCCCTATTTTCTTTCTGATTAATGACCAGACTCTAGCCAAGGATTGAAGAATTTTATATTTTACTTTTTTTTTTAATTTGGGTACCTTCAGTTGGTAGATCGGCACCTTCTAGCATGGCCTGAAACATTCTTCCTCTCGATGTACTAGAGGGTGTTTTCAAAAGCATTCTGGAATGCGAGAACTGAAAGGCCCATGCATAATATTGCAGGTCAGTTAGTGCCAGGCCTCCCTTTACCCTCCTCCGCCTTAACTTCTTCCAAGCCAATCTGGTGGATCTATATTTCCAATAAAAGGAATTTATCTCCCGTTGACATTTATTTAGTTGTTTAGTATCAAAGGCCATGGGGATGGTATTAAAAAGGAATGTATATTTCGGAAGAATAGACATCTTCACTAAGTTTATCCTCCCCTAGGTGGATAATGGGAGGTAGGCTCAACATTTTAACTTTTCCTGACATTCTTTAGAGACCCGATCTAAATTGTGTTGTGCGATTTTGCTAACCTCTTGAATAATTCTAATTCCGAGATATTGCATGGAGGAGGCCACATCAAGTTGTGTAATAATGATGTTCCAGGCCATTATTTCAGTTCTATTTGCGTTTGTCACGAACCGCGCTTGCATCGCGCCGGTTGTCACGCTAGCTGCGTGAGACTTAGCCGAGAAACATGGGAAAGACTACATTTCCCATGTTCCTCGGGTTCAGTACGTAGGGCGTAGTGGCGTGTCACGTGATGACGCACACGGAAATCACAAAAGACGGCAAACCAGCCGACTACGCTGCCGATAATTAGGTGTGTAGGACGCGGTTACGAAGTCTCCTGAGTCGGACCACCGGAATTCGCCCAACGCTTCCTAGAGGATTAGTTTGCTGTATCTGCTGAGCGGGGAAGCTCGGACCCTCTTTGCTTCCGGACACCAGGGAATTCAGGTAGCGGGGCGGCTTAACTCTCCTCTGTTGGCTGAGACGCTAATTTCCGGCGTACTCGTGCAGAGGAGGAGTGCGCACATAGAGGCGCTTGGGTAGTGCGACCTCTCTGTTGGCTGAGACCGGCTGGTCTCTTGCAGGGCGGTATATACCCGCGAAAGCTGCCCCCTCGTTTACTACAGCTTCTTCTTGACTGTTATCGTTTAGTTACAAGTAGTTCTAAGAATTCATTAGGCTTACGTACTTGCTTTTGGATTGGTTACTGCTGGGGAACAAAACATTCGTTTTCACATGTGTTCAAAACTAACTGTGCTTAAGCATCCAGGTATAATGGTTCTGTCATAAGAGAGTGACTAAACTGTCTGAGATTGGCAGCAACCGCCATAGACTGAAACAGACACTGTTATCCGTAGAAATATAGACTTGGGAGTACAGAGAAGTAAGAGGCCCGAGATACATCAAACTTTGCCTTCTCTCTTCTACTTCGTTCTACGCAGTGTTCCTTTTTCTTTACCAGGTATGAGATTAGTCCAGAGAGGCGAAGGGTGGGAACGGTCAGAATAGGAGAGTGCAGGTTCTGATCTTTGTTGTTGTTTTCGTCGCCCTTGCAGGTCTCCATCCCCCGCAGTCCCTTCCCTTCTTTTTTCCCCCGCTCAATCGCGCTCAAAAGTCTGTGCTTATTGCAAACCGGACTTGGGTCGATTCAGAGGTGGGCCCCCATAGAGCATCACACAACCCTGAGGATCCGGATTCAGACGGCCTTGACAGAGTTTATCTCATACCCCGAGACACTGCCTAACTCCTCCGCCCTCTCAATAACTGTAGGAAACGCTAGGTCAGGGTGAGATGTAAAAATAAGAATGTCATCTGCGTAGAGGGCTACCAGCCTTTCCCACCCTCCGAATTTGAAAGAAGGAATATTAGACTCCTCACTAAGAACCTGAGCAAATGGCTCGATGTAAAGGTTGAAGAGGAGGGGGAAAGCGGGCAGCCCTGCCTTGTGCCCATTGTGATTTTAAAGGCCTCCGTCAGAACATTATTAACAAGCAGTCTAGCTGCTGGGGCCTTATACATGAGAGCTATAACTCGGCAGAAGCTGTCTCCTAGATTAAATGTTTTCATAACCGCAGCCAGATAGGGCCAGTTCACCCTATCAAAGGCCTTGGTTGCGTCTAAAGTGAGGGTGGCCAAAGGAGAGGTAGAGGCGATATCTATGGCCCGACTAAATCATGCGTAAGGTCAGCTAATTGACGCCCTTTTATATTTGGTCTTGATGTATAATTGAATCTATTACACCCCCCAACCTGTTAGACGTAATGGCGGCAAATATTTTATAGTCAGTGTTGAGGAGTTAAATCGGGCGATAATACCCGCACTCAGTCGGATCTTTCCCTGGTTTAGGAATCAAGTCTATCGTCGCATCACTCCATGAATTTGGAGGATCCTCCGCCTTCAAGAGAATACTATTAAAGAGAGTCACCAGAGTTGGAATAACAGCTTCGCTAAGAACGCGATAAAGTTCTCCTGGTAGACTGTCGGGGCCAGCCGCCTTCCCTCGCTTAACTTGACCGATGGCCTTACTCACTTCTTCTTCCGAAATCTCCAGCTTCTTATAGAGGCTTTTCTCCAAGCAGAGTTCAGTTGTGAACCTAGGGGTGGAAGGTTTATTTCTAGCCAATCTCGTGGTTTTATTAGGGGCTATTCTGTCAAGGGCTGCGGTAACCCAACGGTTGAAGGTGCAGGCATCACAACTGAGTTCCCCTGTGAGCAGCATGGGAGTATTTAATAGTGCTGGACCCATAGACTCAGGAAAGACTTTCCTCCAGTTTCTTCTATCTTCATATTTCAATCTTCCGGGATCATTGCAACTGGAACGAATGAGAATAAACAGTATTAGGCTGTGATCTGACCATGTAAGAGGAATAGGGTCTTCCACTTTTAGGGTTGGGACGTTGGTAAAGAAAACATCTAGCATATGGCCAGTTTTATGAGTGGGAGAGGCTTAATCCCTTCAGGGAATCGGCCAGCTGGAAGGCCAAAAGGCAGCTATCATTGTCCATATGGACTTTGAAGTTGCCCAGGATTATGAAATTAGTGTGTCTCAGTGAGAGATACACGATCAGGTCACAGAGCTCCAGCAGATCAGTGGACACAGAGTAGGGGTCTGTGACCAGCAATCCTGCCACAGTGAAGGTGGAAGAGATTTTAATACTGAAGGACATTGCTTCAATTATTACCGTCCGTTCAATCCTTTTATGTGACATCTCCCAGTCACAGCAGTCCACAGGATCACAGCAAGCCCTCCCCCCACTCTATTGCCTGTCTGGTTAACTGTAGTTATTCTATTACCTTCTGGAATGGCCAACATGATGTCAGGGTTAGAGCTTTCTCTTAACCATGTTTCAGTAATAAACACGAGGTCCCAGGTATTTGATTCAAGTGTAAGCCAGATATTATCCGTATGTTTGGGGAGGGATCTACAATTGATTAGACATGCCTTAATATTGAGCCTAGCGGCTGCAGTGTGTGCTTTAGAGGACATTGCCGTGCCTTTGCCCTTACATCCACTTCCCAAAATCTGCCCTCTATCAAGTGTGAAGGAACGTGACTTACAACACAGCTCCTGGCCATGTCCTTCCAGTTCCAGAGTACATGGATCAAAACAGGCCGGCCGGGGGCAGCCTCCCGAAAACGACCCCAGCAGTGCTTCCTGGACCAGACAGTCCGTGTTGATGAATCAGGATGGGCAGCATGGCCGGCGCTGGATGCGGGCCGGATGCAGACTGGCGCAGATGGGTGCAGACAGGCTTTCCTTAGGCGTGCCTTCGGCGCGCCAGCGGCGCGCCTGCTGTCCCATCAAATTAAATAGTAAGCGCCCGATAAACTAGCTCTGCTCACTCCAGCGCCAGAAGTGCAGTTGATTGAAAGTTGCAGCCAACCCCACCCTCCACACAATCGGCAGCCTGCCGCGGTGGACCGGGACGAGGAGGCAGGTAAGGAGCCTCACAAATGTGCAAAAGTGCAAAGTAGCGATCAGCGTTAAAATGCTTAAAATGCTAAAAACAAGTAAGAATCAGGTAAAAATGCTTTCCAGTATCCCTCAGATTATCTCACTGTCGGTAGTTGCATGAGCAGTCCAATCGAGATCCGCTGCGCATCCGCTGTCCCATCAGATTAAATAGGAAGCACGCGTTAAACTAGCTCCACACACTCCAGCGTCAGAAGTGCAATTTATTGAAAGTTGCTGCAAACCCACCCTCCTCACAATCGGCAGCTTGCCGTGGTGGACCGGGACAAGGAGGCAGGTCAGAAGCCTCACATATGTGCAAAAGTGCAAAGTAGCAATCAGCGTTAAAATGCTTAAAATGCTAAAAACAAGTAAGAAACAGGTAAAAATGTTTGCCAGTATCCCTCAGAGTATCCCACTGTCGGTAGCCACATGAGCAGTCCTACCGAGATCCACCATTGGATTCTTTGTATAAGCATTCTACAGAAGCAGGAGCAACAACCGTGAGTCCTCCTTACTGAGTACCCAGGAGGACACAAGGGAATGTTTATAATCAATTTGTAAAGCAAGCAAGGCCATGAATGCACTCCAACTGAGGACGAATGTAATGATACTACTGATAGCCATCTTTCAGTGGATATGGTGTCCTAGGTCCCTGATGAACCAACCACTGGGCTGCCGATAGTAGTAATGGTGGCCTTGATTCTGCTTTGAATAAACATATGGGATAGCAAAAGGACAAGACACTGTTACTCATGTTTGTTTTTTGCCTTCAGATGTACAAGCGCTCTTGATGTGAGTGCAGAATTGCGTGCTTGGTGTCACCAACTGTGCTGTCAACACAAGTATAGCAGTAGCCACTACGTAAGCTGGTATGACACTAATAATAGACAAAGTGTTGATATGGCATCCACTACTATCATGCCACATTGCACAATAAATACCATAACTGCCCCACATGGCTGAGTGCTAAAGGTATTTTTATGTGGGATTTATATAGACAGAGGTCATATGACATCTTCAGACCACAGATACTTTTACCGCATGTAATGTAGATGGCCAACTGTTGGAAGGTGTATAATTAGTACGAGTAAGTATTCACCTACCACCACCAATGTAATATAGGTTCCTGACAAGGTCTCAATAAATGATTCCCTTTCTCAACCCTTTGTAACTGCCAAACAAGCCAGCAGGCTTAACTTAGGAGACAGGTGTACAAAACATTTAAAAACAACAATACATTAAATGAGTAAGACACAACACAAAATAAACATCTACAGCCAATTCATAAAAATAGGAAATATTTTTATGATTAAAATAATACAAAAATGCAATGTTGGAAAGCGGAGCTAATACATTCTAAAAAATAAACACTTTCTAGTGCTTAAAAAGCACTAGATGGGATATCTGGTCACGATTGACCGGGACAAAGTCAAACTTTGAATCCGACCACGATGAAGCTTGTGTGGGATACAATAAGCGGGAAGACTCGGTCAAAATTTTACCTTTGAACTTAAAAACGTTTCTGGAGGATTTTCTCTTGATGTCCAACGGGCCTCTCCAGAAGGGTGGTTTTGTAGGGTCTTCATCGGCTTCAGCAGGAGCCCCCGGTAAACTTCTGGAAGTCTTGATCCTTGGAGTTTCCAGCAGGACGAAGCTAAAATCCAGGCTGTGTCACGGTGTGAGGTAGTGGGCTTGGCTCTAGATGTTGGGTTAGTCACCTTATGGGGCATTCTCCAAAAGTTGCTCCAAATTTCTTAAAACCTATGGAACTTCTTCCAGTAGCTCATGTTCAGGGTTCAAAGTGTCCCCAATATAAATCCAAGGTTTCAGAGTCTCTGAGTTGTACCACTGAAGTTGGGAATACAGTTCCCAAAATGCACCAGGCCATATCTTTCAAGTCCACCGGTCACTCTCCAGGCTGGGGATTTCTTGAGGGTGATAGTGCAGGTGAGCTCTGTTAACCTGTTGCTATCATGCAGTCTACTCCTTAATCCTTTTTGACGCAAGGCAAAGCCGTCAGAGTTGTAGTTCCCACTGTGTAACAAGAGCAGTCCTTCCGAGTGCTATTCTTTTGGATGCAGATCAGGGTTCCAGCAGAGCAGTCCTTCTTCTCCTTGTAGTTTCGGGTAGCAGATCTGTCTTGCTATGCAGCTCTCACATATGTATCCAATGTTTTGAGGTGACAAGTAGGGGGGCACCCCTGACCAGTGCGGTACAGGGTGCCACCCATAAGCATGACAGCTTCCTCCAAAGTGTGACATTTTCTTGTCCCACAAAACACTGCACTTTAAAATTCAAAATGGAGAATTTCTGTCCTTGGGAGTAATAGAGTAATAGTTGGCTAAGCCAACCCACTGGTGTGGCTCATTTCCCCTAACACTCCCTTTCTAGTCCTCCTGCAAATTCCATTCCTGATGCTGCTATCTGGCTGGGGGGTAAAGGAAGAGGGGGTAGGACAGGCTGGCATTCCTTACTGCCCTTCTCTCTTTGAAGCCCGGTTTGATTTACCCAACCCCCATCCCGGCCTGTTTTCTGCAGCTGCAGAGCTCCCCCATCAGGTAACCCCTGTCTCTGTGCAGGCCACTTATCACCTCATCAAAGCAGTTTGGCTAAGTCTATTAAGGGCTGATCAATCAGGAGAGGCTCCTAGAAGGCAACATTTTGGCTCACAAAATAGAACGTTCTATAATGTGTGTGCTATATTAGTTATGATAGTTCAGCAGTGGCACATTGTTGTATTTATCATTACTAATCTTTTAAGTCCTTGAAATATTTTTTTAGTTCACTGAAGTTGATAGTTACACTGTATTACAGTATTCCCATGTTAGCCTATAGAGCTAAAAGGGCTGCAATGGGGAAAAAAGCAATTGGTTGTTCTTCTCGCACCAGGGCACATAAAACATTTCTTAAAAAGTCCTTCCTTATTTTTACATGGCACCCTATGCTGGAGGATCCTAGAGTAGGCCTTAGGGGTGACGTACATGTAAAAAATAAGGTTTAATGCTTTGGAAGTGTTGTTAAATCCACAGTTGAATGTGCATGCACTTTCAATTTAAAAGCAGCTTCAAGGCAGGGCTGTCTTTTAAAATGACAGCAGTTCACCCTTAAGTGTCTCAAAACTGCTGGGTCTCTAAACCTACATGACTTACCATATACAAAGGACTTACAGGTAAGATGTCAGTGCCATTTGTATGTACACCAAAGTACCATGGGCCTCATTTATGAGGCCTTGCGTCAGTTTTGCACTTCCGATGCGTCACTTTTTGTGACGCATCTGCGGCGTAAAACATGGCTCCTGTTGCGCACTATTTCCAAAGTGACGCATCTAAGCAGATGCATCACTTTGTAAACCCCTGCGCTACATTATACCTGCGTCAGGTATAATGTATGCAGAGGGGGCGTTCCCCCGCAAAAAGGCTCGTAATAGTGACGCAGTGAAATCAATGAGATTTCACTGCGTCACTTTTAGGACGCTGTTGCGTCAAAATCTTGCGCCTGCCTCACAGCAGGCGTAAGACTGACGCAAGCCCTTTCACATGGGGCTTGCCCTATGTGAAAGGACGCATTGCTGGGGTTGCATCACTTTTGTGACACACTCCAGCAATTCGTCACTTTTGCGCTTACAGATACGTCAGAAATACTGACATATCTGTAAGTCCTTGCGCAATGATGCGTCATATTGTAAATATGACGCATCATTGGGGTCGCAAGGAGGGCGCAATGAAAAGTGACGCATCGCTGTTTTCTCGCAGCGATGCGTCACTTTTGATAAATGAGGCCCCATATACCTTTTTAATCAAAGCACTGGCCCTAGGCCTGGCTAGTGGAGCCCAGGGCGCAGCCAGGGCCAGTTATCACCTGTATCAGTCAATAAAGATGGGGGTGATCAGGGCAAAAACGATGACTTTCTCACACCAACAAAATACCTGCCTGAGAGTTTATTTGTCACAATTTGTAGGTGCTTTCATACTCCTTTCAGTGTTCTATATATTTGTAGGTGTAAAAGGTCAAGTTACTTTCAGACTTGTCTAACCTGTTTATGTATATTGCCTTTACGTTACTAAGAAGTGTACTTCGTCAATAAATAAATTAGAAAACACGCACAATAATAGACTGGGGTAATTGTAGCAATTCTGCTCAGTTCTGTAAAATGCTAAATATTGCGCATTATCCTTACTAGACCACATTAATTAAACGCTGCACTGGTGTAAAATGTGCTTTTGTACTGGTTGTATTTTGAGTCATTAGGAAAAGAGCAGTCGGGAAATCCATTCTATATTGCATGAGTTATCTGCACTAGAGCAAACAGTGGATCATATTGAAGCTATTCTATTTTTGCTTTATTTCTAGAAATGTTTGCCCTGTTCTTTTAATAGGAAATGGAATAAATACACATTTTCTACTTTACGAATGTAAATGCATTATCCAGGTTTAAGCCAAAATCTATATGCTTTGTTTTGTAATGTGAAAGCAGCATTAATCAACATTGGGTTGTTTTTTCTGTACTGCTTATTATTGTATCAGCCTGTTTTTGAGTACCAGTCGTTAGTGCATCAATATTTGTCTTAAAAACTACACTATAGCATAAATTGTTTATAAGCAAAAAAGTCGTAATTTTTTTCTTCAGTTTTGACATTTTTTGAACTGGTGCGAAAAAATGATGTATAATTGAGTGAGCAGAAATCTATTTGCTTCATTCCCAACAACATATTACAGAATAAGCAAACTCAGTACAAACCATAATTTCCTGCATTTATGCTCCTGTGCATAGTCTATTTTCTGAAATGCGTATGCATATACATTCGTTTATAATGGCAATGAGCACGCACAGCTGCGCTACTAAGGAGTGGTGTACAGGTAAGGCAGAAATTAGATCTGTGCTGTTTGAAAGCTCGAATTGTGTAGACCTGTAATGTAGGCAAATCATTTTATATTATTTCGTTTTGCATTTTATATAACAAACAAGATGCTCCAGTTTTCATTAAACAAACACACAGCAACAACCATTTACGTTGAGTGATTAATAAAGGCTTTAAATAAATCCATAAAGGGGAATTGAAGTCAAATCCAAATCCATATACAAGACCTGTTTGCAAATTAGATCCCAAATCCTAATCCTTCTGAGGTTTCTGGTATCTGTTTGATGCTGGATAGATTTTTTCGAATACGGTCGCAGCAATTGCAGGTTGGAAATCAACCGAACCTGCAGAGGTGTTTTTTTTCCAATAGTGAAATGTTTTTGAAGATAGACATGTATTAAATACAAGGACTAAAAACAAAGGTGTTAGTTTTAATGTGGAGCTAGAAAGCTATTGCTTGTCTGACCTGCACACTCAGGTTTGAAATACTTACTAGACTTCCTCTCATAGTTCTTACTAATTGAGCGTTCCACTCTCCAAGGAAAACAATCATACCTTTCCATGCACACAAGCTCCACACAAAATGATAAAGTATATACAGCTAGATTCATGAAGCCAAATTGCGCTCGCAATAGCTGCGAATTCGCAATTGCGAGCGCAATTTGACGGAAAGGAATTCAAGAAACAGAAAATACCAAAGTTGCGTATTCGCAAAATAAAAATTGCGAGTTCGCAATTAAATTCGCAGATTCCTGGAGGACGGGCATTTGCGAATCTGAAATAGCGAAAATCCATGGATTCTGCGAATTCAATTGCGAACTCGTAAATCAGTCGCAATCGCCATTCATGAAAAATCGCTAAAAGCGAAAAACGATAAAATCGCTAATAGCGACGCGCAAATTAAGAAGAACTCAAATCAGGTGGTAACCAGTAGCGAAAAAAAAAATATTTTGAAAAACTGTTAGGTTAGTCCCAGCAGGTGCAGGGTTGACCAAACACATTTAAGGACATGCAGCTGGAGCCTGGGTATTCCCACAATGCCTGGACTCTACATGCTGGTGAGGCGGCGTAGGCTGCAGCGAGCTGCACGCAACAGAGGGAGGATACAGGACCGGATTTCCGCCAGCGGGTCACCCTTCCGGGCCCAACCAGGGAGCAAATCTATGCCAAGTACCGCCTGAGTGGGGCTATGATTATCAAGCTCATCCGGGACCTAGACCCCCTGATGCAGCACCCTACAAGGAGGACCAATGCCGTGCCCACACATGTGCAGGTATTGTGCTGCCTGCACCTCCTGGCCTCCGGAAGCTTCATGGGGATGGTCGCTGTTGCAGGGGGGATATCCCAGCCCACCATGTCCCGCTGCCTAAGTAGTTTCCTGGAGGCAATGCTGACCTGGCTACACCACTATATATCATTCCCCACCAGCCAACAGGACCTCAATGAGACCAAGCTGCAATTTTACAATGTAGCGCAATTCCCACACGTCATTGTATGTATTGACTGTACACACATCCACATTTGCCCACCTGCTGAAACTGAGTACATGTACCGCAACCGGAAAAGCTACCACTCCCTCAACATCCAGATGGTGTGCAATGCAAAAACAATCATCACGGACATTGTGGCACAGTGCCCGGGGAGCACACATGACTCCTTCATCTTCAGGCACAGCGGCATCCACACACGACTGGCCAGGGGAGACTTTGGGGAAGGACACCTACTAGGTAAGTACACATGCCCTGAATTGTACACTGTGATCATGTAGCTGCGCAGAACAGGCACTCACCCTCTGCTCCTTTCATTCAGGTGACAGCTGCTATGCTCTCCGTGAGTGCCTCCTCACCCCATACCTCAACCCTGCAACATCACAGCAACGGCGATTTAATGCATCACACATATGCACAAGGAATTGTATTGAGAGGACATTTGGCCTGTTGAAAAGCAGGTTACGCATACGGCACAAGACAGGTGGAGCCATGAAATGCGATCCTGAGGTATGCTGCCGCATCGTGGCCGTGTGTGCCATCCTTCACAACATTGCTACAAAGCGCAGGATCCCTGTTGACATATCTGGCAGTGAGTCGGAAGGGGACAACCAACCACCTGCTCATATGCGTCACGCACGTGGGGAGATTCCTGCTGAGGAACACAGGCGCCGTAACGCAATCTGCATGAACCATTTCTAATGCACCCACTCCCCACACCCATTACTTGACTCATGCATGAGGACATTAATATTGACATGAGTCAGATTAAGGTAGTCAGAACATTTTTATTTGTTAAAGCACAATAAACTTGGCATTCTGCTAACTTGTACATAAATGACATATTGCGCCATATGTCTGTCCTCCAGGAGGGCATGCTTGTAACAGCAGCATGGCCCCTCATGTCAATGTCAATGCTCAATGCCGCCTCCGGGCAGATGCTCCCAGCCTCCTTTCCACATCTTCCTCCTGAGTAGGCCGTGAGGCAGCAGAGGGCCTGCTGCTGCGGCGGGGTGCTACTACCGGAGGGATGGACTGGCTGCTATGGCTGGATGTAGCCTCACTTGTGTCATCGCCCCACCCCTGGCCATGGTTGGCAGCCTGCATGGCTACATGCTCCAGTGCTGTCGCAACGTCCTGGCAGCACTGGACCATTTGGACCTGCATTGCCAAGGAGCGTCGCAAGAGCTGGGAGGTAGCGTTGCCTATTATATAGTTCGACCGCGTGTACGCCGACAGGCGGGTCAGTAGTTGGCGGTGTCTGCGGCGATTGAGTGCCCGCTGCCTGTTAATGGCCTGTGTGTTGGCCTCCATTGCAGCTGTCATCCGCTCAGACATTACTGCAACATTTCGGGCGGTCTTGTCCAGTTGCAGGTGGATGGCCCCGAGATGACGTGCCTGTGTCTGATGCACATGGAGCATCCTGCGCTCGATGGATAGCCCACCTGCTTGCACATTTTGCCCCCTACCAGCACGGGAAATGTTTGTGCGCTGACCCCTCACCAGTCCGCTGGACTGGCTCCTCACAGCCGCAGGGCGGCGGGTTGGTTGGCGAACTGGAGCTGGTGTAGCATGTCCCACTGGGGACTGTGTGACGGGCAGTGCTACAGCAGCGCGTGCTGGCACAGGGGTGACACTGGCCACAGGGGCAGGTGGTGTGGTGAGCGCTGGTGCGGCAGCTTGCACAGACGGTCCGGGCTGTGGGGAGAGATTTGTGTCTCCCTCTGTGTCCTCCGTGATGTCCATGACCAGGCCATCGCTGTCTGTGCTTGGGAGTTCTGCGCCACCTGTGATGTAAAGTGGACGTTGATTAGTGACATGTTTCTTACACAGTTAGGCTTCCTACATGCATGCAGACTACCATTCCCTGAGTCGCTACAGGATTGACTCTCACTAAACATGTCTGGCTTAATGGGTCAAGATGGTAATTGTGGTCAGACTACATGTCCCACAATGCAATAGCACTTTAGTGGTGTGCTTTGGCTGCATGACTGGGGTTTTATATAGGGGGCTCAGGAGTCATGGACATTGTTAGGGGACAGGGGCCCGCAGTTGCATGGCACTTACCTGATGTGTCTTGTGTGGGTCGGGAGGAGTCAAGCTGTGTCACACCCACGCATGCCTGTGGATTTATTGTGTCCTCCACTCGGTCCTCTAGTGGTGTATTCGGTGGGACAGTGGGCTCCCCTCCACCTGTCCCCACACGCTCCCCCAGCCTCTCATCTATCTTCTCCTTTGACCTCCCTCTGAGGTCATACCAGCGTTTTTTAAGTTCGTCCACGGAGCGCTGGGTCACCCCCACAGAGTTAACCTTTGCGCGGATGCGCAACCATAGCCGCCTCCTATCGGCCTCGGGCACCCTCCTCGAATCTTTGCCAAACAGGCGATTGTAGTCCTTGCAGACTCCTTCTATCAGGAACTCTAGCTCCTGCTCCGAAAATTAGATTTTTCTTTTGCGCCCACTAGCAGATCCAGCTGCAGCTTCCTCAGTCATGCTTGCCACTGGGGTGTATACTGCACAACTCCTGTAGGCACACTGGAGGGGACCTCTGAATGTGATGCTTCCTGTACAGGCTCTCACTGCTGAATGAGGGTGGAACCTGCCTACTTCCTGGTTGTGATGTCATCACTGTGCTCAAAATGCGACTTCCCGTTTTTGCGATCTCGCACTTAGCTATTTGCGATCTGGCTATTTGCGAGTTCGCAAATTCTACCCGGGTATCGGCCGATTATGCGAATATTTACCGATTTTCTGACACTCGCAATCGGCGATTGCGGCCGACTGCGATTCGCTTTTTTTCGCGCAAATATTCATGAATGCCAATCTGCGATTCCTTAATTGCGATTCGCTTTTTTTTCGCAATTTAGGATTCGCAGATTGGGACATTGATGAATCTAGCTGATAATCTTTTACATTTTTATGTTAAACTACTAATTGTCCTTATGACTCCTCCCCAACCTGTTAAGAAATAACATAAAAGGCTTCACTAGCCGTACCCACATTCTGTATCATTACTAGCAAATGACGAATTGAGAAAGTCACACGCCGTCTAAATCCCCATAATAGTAGCAGAACACCTGTTCAGATATACACTGTTTTATTCATGCAGTAAATATTAATTGCACTGCTGACATAACTAATTTTCCAAATGAAGTGGAAATACAATCACCAATCCTGACTGATTATGCCTAATACAAGTATCAATGGTAGACCAGATAGTGGCCAGGCCAACACTCTTTAGAAAAAAACCTTGGGCTTGTGCCAATGAAACAGCCATGAAATATTTTCTGGTAAGGACCTTCTCTAGCACCATAAGATTCTGAAGCTGTCAAACACAACCATCTACTCAATGGAGCGAATTAGAATTCTCATCCTAAAAAAACATAGCAAAAAGTGAGTCAGTTAAACAAAACGAAGATGTTCTTTCTTAGTGTCCTATGAACATCCAATGTATGTTACAGAGTTCATAATTCAATTTTGAGATTTGAAAAAAAATGCTAACACAATCTCCGGAATTAGATGAAACTTAGATAACATCTTTGCACAAAAAGATGAATTGGGTTTCAAAATGACACGGTCTGGACGAAAACAAATACAGGGTTCCTGATGATCTTTTAAGTCGAAATAATTGCAACCAAAAACAATATTGGGCCTTATTTATGAAGGCCTTGCTCCGCCGGTGCGTCACTTTTTCCCATGTTAAAAATGACGCACCGGCGGCGCAAGGCCTTCATAAACCTGCCCCATTGTATTTACTAAAAAGAGACAAAGGAATATATTCCCATGGTTCACAGGGAACATCATGCAGGGCAGATGTTACTAAAAGAAGGTCCAAAGAAACTAGATAGGGATTGCAAATCAGCTTTCAATTCACAAAATTCTTACAAGGCCTTCTAGCTGAGTAACTTATCTCCGAAGAATCAGTGCTGTATTGCTAAACATTCTAATGGCTTGCCTCCAGCTTCTCATTGAAGATGCTGACCATCCCAAAAGAAAATCAGCCCTTAAAACATCTAATATTTTAAAAACATTACCTGACAATTGTCCAAAGCTGAACACAGAGAAGACTGAAATAGTGATCTTTGGGAGGAACACTTCATCAAGGGACACCACCTGGTGGCCAAACAGAGTTAGGACTAACACCCACCATCCACACCGAGAACCTCGGGATCATTGTCAAAAGAAAATTTGAAGTGACTGCCCAAGGTAAGATTTTCAAATAGCTCCCAATCAGCACCTGGAAAACTGTCACATACGCACTCGTCACAAGGAATCTGGACTATGGGAACACCCTTTATACTGGGATCAACACTAAACTCACCCAAAGGTTGCAGAGCTCAGATGTTGCCAGCCAGAATCACTCTCAAACGTCCATGCCACATTCACATCACACCAAACCCGAAGGTCCTCCACTGACTCTTCATACACAAACAAGCACAGTTTAAACTATTCAGCCACATTTGCAAGGCAAGATAGAATACTGGGCCAGCATATCTCAACAATCACATCTGCTTTTATAAACCTCCAGACATCTTTGCTCATCCAGACTCCTATTTGCACACATCCCACATACACAGGCAATGGGATCCAGTGGTAAAACCATCTCCTACATGGCTCCTAAAGCATGGAATGACCCGCAACTATGCATAAGAGTCTCCTCCTCATCTCTTGAATCCACAAGAAGTTGAAGACCTGGCTGTTTGAGTTGTCACACTAGGCCCTAGGTCTCATAGGTTCACATGTGCTCAGTTCCAGATTAACCTCTCAGGTGATAGTGTGCTCTATAAATCTGCATACCATAATGTATGTAGCAGAGCTCAACATGCGCACCGTTTAGAAAAATGTTCCTAATGACTTTTTGGGAAAATTTCAAGAGTTGCAAGACATCTAGAAAAGGGTTTTTATCTAGCACAACTCCATGGTAACATTCCTTTTTCTGAAATCATAATTGCTCAATCACCAAGCCAGTAAAAGTGTCTTTCGAAAACTATACCCAGTGTGTGCTTCTGTTTCATTTCTGACATTCACTTTCTATGCAAATATATGTCATTGGGCATTTTATTTATCAAGCATCTAAGACATAGGCCACATGAACCACTGTTCCCTGTTATATGATTGATACCCAGGTTCCATGTGAGAAGGGTAACCCTAGTTCAGGATACATTGATATGCAATAAGGCACTGTTCCCTGCTTCTGGGTCACCATACTGGGTGGAAGGGCTTGTTCCTTTCTTGCCCCTTCGGCCTGGAACCAACTTCCCTCCATCTGCTCCGTTGCTTGGACTTTAACAAGTGTAAAAAATCTTTGAAGACCTGGCTGTTCTAGCTTTTGTAGTGTTTCTTTGATGTTTCAGGACCGAGATATATATCCAGGTTTGGTATGCTGTGCCATACCAAGTAGAAAATAGTATAATATAATATTGCAGTTAATTGAGTCATTATAACCAGTTCAGTAGGTGTGGTTTTCAGGTCCAAGATCCTCTTTGGCTTATATCCGCTGAGAGTGGGAAGTACTGTAAATGTTTTTAATGTTGTCAAGTAGACTCTGGCGGATGAAGTTGGTACACCCGCAGAGTGGCCTATTCCACCCTCATAACCATGCCAAACTAATGGTTGTTGGCAACTGAGAAGTTTTCATAGGACACTACCTTATTACTTCCATCCAAGCATATTAGCTTTCCTTGCGTAAGCCCATGTACTATGTCATTACTGGCCATCAATTCCTCTGTTCCCCTTTTTGCATGTAATGTGCACAAGAGTGGATGTGTACATGAGAGGTGAGGTACCCTGATTAGGTCCTCCTATACGTATGTAGCCATGAAGGCTCTAGGATGCTTCATAGGGTTTAGCGGTAGCAGATTTGCTTGACAGTCTGCCTGAACAGCTCTCCCTTTCCCCCTCCCTGTAGAAACCATTGTAAAACCAAGTGCACGTGTCTGGTTTTGAATTCACTTCCACTTGAATGGAGTAAAAAATCCTTTGTGCTTGGCGTGTGGCCGGAGATAGACAAAACATGAACAGCGACTGAATCCAAATGTGGGGCCAAAAACTGCACACCGACAACAAAGACACTAGTCCTTTGCATAAATGTGTATAACAATTATGTTTATAAATATATATAGATATCCGTTAGGTCTGCTTAAAAAATGTACATATTACTTACGGTTATACTATTCTATGTTTAGCATGTATAGATCACTGCATAAAGAAGTAATTGTTATCATAACAATTTATCTACAATTGCTTCACTGTTGAATTAATAAAACGAAAACAATGACATTAAAAACAAATTAGCTTAAAGTACAGTAATATAAAAGAATCTGAGTTCATTAAATACAACTTAAATCTAGATATATTACCTTTCTTATACATATATAAATACCTGTCATGTACTTATGTATCTTTATATGTATTACTTTACTCATAATGCAGCATCTCCAATGCACTCTTCTACATCTCAACCTATTCCTCTCTAAATATATCCTCTACCTCAACTCTCTGACTCATCCCAAATCACATGGGCCCTCCTCCTATTTCACTGGGAGTTATTTCAAAACAAAATGCAGAAAAATACCCGGACCCACCTATAGTTGGCCCTGGGGTCCCAGAGGGACCCCTCAAGGCCAAAAAAGCATTTGAAAATAAAATTGCTGCGATACTCGCAAATTTGTGTGAAAAATAAAATAAGTGCATGCTCCATGCTTGTTTTGAAATTAAGCCCTCTGGGTGGGCCACGTCCCAGGTGTATAACTTAAAAATAGGAGGGGCGCATGAGGCCCCCACCTAGGGCTTATCAAAGCCCTGGTGACCGCTACCTCTGTGGGGTACTGCTTATATTGTATGTGGGTGGGCCCATTCAGTCTGCCTGTGCTCTGGGGACCACCACCTCCCCAGAGCAAAGGTAAATAAGTGAACGCCGTGGGCCTGTGTGGCCCCACGCACATAGGGGGCCACATTCTCCCTGGGGCACTGCTTATAATGTATGGGGGAATGCCCACTCAGCCCACCTAATACACAGGGACTGCGACCTTCCTGGGAAACAAGCAATTAAATGAATGTGGTGGGGGATGCATGGCACCCCTTCAGCCCTGGTGACTGCCAAATTCCTGGTGCAGTGTTTCTAATATATGTGGACAGGCCTCCTCCTGGGGCTAAAATAAAAGAAAATGTTAGGGCATGCTCGCTGCCCGGGGCCAGCCATCTCCCTAGTCCAAAAGTAATTAAATGAATGTGGGGGCTTGTACAGCCCACCCTCAGCCCCAGGGACCACCACCTCATTGTGGCACTGCTTATAATGTATGTGGGCAGGCTCATATCAGCCTGCCCACCCCCAGGACCGCCAATTCCCTATGAGCAAAAGTAATTAAATAAATGTGGGGCCTACACAGCCCGACAGCCCCAAGGACCGTCCCTTTCCCTTGCCCCCCACAGCCCAGGGGACCACCACCTCCACGGAACTGAGTTCTATCGAGGGGGCCGTGCAGTCCCCCTTGTGAAGCTATTTATGGCCCGGGGATTACACACCCCAAAGCAGGCTCCTGCTACCTCCCAAGGTACCCATCCCCATGAGGTAGCTGTTTGCTTGTGCTTGGTGGGAACTGACAGCTCTGGCTTGCAGAAAGTGGAGTTTTCATTTTCTTAAAAGGCAGAATAAAGGTCAGAAATGAGTAGAAAGTGGCAGAATGAAGGTTAGAGGTGAGCAGAAAGAGGCAAAATGAAGGTCAGTAATGAACAGATAGAGACACAATAAAGAAAAGCATTGAACAGAAAGCGGCAGAATAAAGTTCAGTATTGAGCAGATACAGGCAGAATAAAGCTCAGATATGAGCAGATAGATGCAGAATAAAAGTCAGAAATGAGCAGACATTTTTCACTGCAAAAACTACTGATTTTGAGAAGTCATCAGTGATGACATCTGTGATATATTTCAGATGTCATCAGTGATGTCATGATTCATGAATAATGTCACCGACCATGTCATGATGTAATTTTTGATATCATAAGCAGTGTGTTGCGAGGGCGTAAGTTATATTAGATTTGTTAACTATAACTGCTGAATTTCTCTGGTTTTCTTTAAGTGAAATGTAAGCCTAAGAATAACGTACCTGTAACCTTTGTTTTTTTCAGTACATTTCTAAGGTTTTATTTCTTTTATTTCCTAACTATAATGTCCTTGTAACCTTTCGATTTTTCAGTGGATTTCTAAGTTTTTTAAAATTCTATTTCCTAACCAGCGGAGAAATGGGCGGCCTACACGAACTCTTAGCAATCCCACAGGGTGGACTAACTGGAGGTAACAGGAGGGGTTCTTTGCCCCCAGGACCCTCAGCATCCAAAGGGACTTTATCCCCCAACAAGTAGTGCACGCTGGGGCATGATTGCAGAGTAGTGGAGTAAAGGGTTGGAACCTACCTACAACAAACTCTCAGCAATTCTGTTTTCGGGGACTTACTTAAGTAACAGTATGGGTTCTTGGCCTCCAGGGACCCTCAGCATTCAAGGGAACTTCAAGCCCTAATAAGTAGTGCATGAAGAGGCGTGTTTGCAGAGCAGCGGAGAAAGAGGGCAGGGCCTTAAATGAGCACTCAGCCATACCACTATGTTGTACTTACTGGTGGCTTGTTGCAGGCCTTTAGCATTGTACTAGAAGACTGACTTTCTATTTAAACATATTGTCCTGCGGTTGTTTGTTATACATAGAAACCTTTTATACTACTGAATGACACTCTGCCTTTTTTTCTAAGGTTCTATTTCACTTGGGACACCACACACTTGTTTCTTCGCATTTTTTGTTTTAAAAAATATCACCAACCCAGTGTGTGATTCTGTTTCTCTTTATGACATTCATTTTCCTAACAAATGTATGCAATTGGGCATTTTATTTATCAAGCATCTAATACATAGGCCACAGGTACCACTGTTCCTTGTTATAATATTGCTTGATCTAAGCATTCTTGCAGGATAGTAGTAACTCAGTTTGACACTGAGATAGGAGGGGCCATCCCGTATCAGATCCTTATGAGCAAGGCAGCAGATGATGAAAACAAGTAATGTGCTTCTGACAGGAAAGCTCTGTATCAATCACAGTCCACTGTATCATCCTATCAGTATATCCCTTCTCTAAGTAATGACTTGTCATTCAATGGATATTCATTGGAACCCTATAGTTCTCCCATGCTCTATAATCTGGGTTTTAATTTTGTAGATTGTTATTCCCATGTAGAATATGCCACAGGGCCATGCAATCATGGAGATCACCCTCTTACTACTTCTGTTCGTATGTTAGCCTTATTCCCATGGGTTCTTCAGTCCCAAATCTACTTAGTCATTAGATGACATAGTTCACAAGTACCAGATGGGAAGTGGCCAGTACCAGATGGGAAGTGACCAATCACCCTTGGTAGTGACCATAATGTTACTTGGTGTCAGACGCCATTGTTGTGAGTCTAGTGTGTATTAAGCTGTTCCCTAGATTCTAATTGAAAGAAACACAAAGATAGGCTTCTGTAATGCCAATTTTCAGTGCTTGAAATATAACAGTTGTTACAATCCAACTCCTTATTGGTTGAAGACTGATTGCAATACACATAATTAATTTCCCTGTGATAAAACATTGGTATTTCTCAAGAGGGACGGCACAATGGTTATTCTTGGCTGTTTTGACTGCCTTGTTGACCAACTTAACCCGTTCGGTGCTGATGACAAAGCCAGCTCGTCATCAGCGTTACCTGCGCTGCGCGGATGACGAGCTGGCTTTGTCATAAACAAGCCATTTTTTTTTTTTTAGCGCACAGCGGGAATACGTGGTAGCGCTCATGATGTTAAAAGGATAGTGTCTTCATAACAGTTGTTTCCTCATTTCTTCTACTTATGTTTTAAAATCTGTAAACTCAGAACAATTTCTCCTTAAACTCACAAATTGACCCAATGGTGATTATCCCGCAGGGATTTTGGGTGAAAATCTCTCATAAGACAGTAGGGATCTCCCATCCATGGTTTTATGTTTGTTTGGTTGCTATTCTACCATTTAGGGGGTATAATAGTGATTGTTAAAATATTAATTCAATTTTGCTAGATACACATGCAGATTTGGATTTCTAGACATGAGTCATGTGGAGAACTCTATGATGGTATCATGATCCCCTTCCCAGATCACAAGTATGTCATCAATATAGTGTTTCCATAATTTGAGATAATGAAGAAAGGATTGGATGCATTATAAATGCATCATTTCAAAATGATGCATGTAAAGGTCAGCCATGCTGGTTGCTCATGTATTTTTCATTGATATTTCAGATATTTGTAAATGCAGATGCTCTTCAAAATTGAAAATAGATTTCTTTCATGTTTGATCTGGCACAATCTATAACAATCCATCACAAAGGAGAAAGTTTTAATGAAATCATAAAGTAGGTATAATTTGCCATGTCTCATCTTGTGGTAGGCAAGTGTACAATGACTCAACGTCTAAGGTCATCATAAAGTTTTTTTTAATATCAAAAGGTAGAGTCTAAACGGGCTTAATGTTTCTTTAGTATCCTTCAGATATGATGGTATTGTGCATACCAAAGGTTTTAGACAGCAGGAGGTAAATTGGGAGAGAGGTTTCAATAATGAAGCTTGACCTGACACAATAGGTCTGCCCAGGGGAAGACTCTGTGTATGTATTATGGACAGTACATAAAAGTAATGTGTCTGAGGTCCATTTGCACAGAGAACGTCCACCACACTCTGTGTAATCCATTCAAATTCCGTTAACTGTGTAATCATTTTCTGTACATTTTTCTGTAATCTACATATTGGATCTGATTGAAGAGGATGGTAATATTTTTGATAATACAACAGCCTAAGGCATTTTGCTCAATAGTAAGCATGGGCGGATATTGCGGATTTGCAATCCGCGAATTTGCGGATTTGCGAATTTGCGGATTGCGAAAATCCACAAAATCCGCGAATTCTCGCGGATTTTGCGGATTTTTTTGGGGATGTGTGTTCGCACGGGTTTCTGCAAGTTCGCGAGGGTTTTGTACAATTTCGCAAATTGCGAACTTACTTGTCGGGTCGCCAGTTTTGCGAACTTGTTGTTTCTACGTGCCCAGCCTGTTTGCAAGGTTTTCTTCATCACTGCCACCCTCTGTCACCACTGGCACTCTCTTTGTTCACCCATGCCACCTTCTGGCTCACCCATGTCACCCTCTGTGTCATCACAGCACCCTCTGGTTCACCAGTGTACATTATTGGGGCAAAGCAAAGCACTGCCATCCTCTTTCAACACTGGCACTCTGGTTCACCCATGCCACCCTCTGGCTGGCACACCCATGCCACCCTCGGTGTCATCACAGCACCATCTGGTTGACCAGTGAGTGTACATTATTGTGGCAAAGCAAAGCACACCTGGTAAGTGCTTTAAGTTTTGCAAACACCAACACCTGCCCTGCCCCAACTGACATTAAAGGAGGCTGGCACCTGCTTGTCTGCTCCCTTTCCTTTTTGTTGCAATGTAAAAAAAATTTAACAGGATGCAATGGCATACTTCGAACTATTCTGTGACTGTCAAAGCAGGGTGACACAATAGTTGCAAGAGGGCCCCTTCAGGAAGCACTTCAGGGAAATGGTTACAAATGATGAGCTCGAACTTTTGCACCTGCTCGTTGGTTTTGCTTTTGCAAAACTCGTTTTTCGGTAATTTCGCGCTATTCGCGAGGCGAGGCGCGGCGTCGTGCGAAATCGACCGTGGAAGCCGCAAACTCGTGCGAGTTACCCCAAGGTTGAGTATGGGCGCCGCCATTTTGTTTACGTGATGTATTTCCGTTTCCGCCCGCTATGTGTAATCTCGCGGAATGAGCGCATTGCAAATGCAAGTTCGCACGAGTTCGCGAGAGAAATCGCGTGCGAACTTACTTACACGCACGTGATCGGGCCGCCATCTTGTTTTTCATTCATTCCTATGTGTCTGGGCATGGTGTTTCTATCCTCTCTATATCTCTGCCATACTTTGCTTGTTTTAATATTTTTTTGATCTATTTAACTTTTTTTCTATCCCTCTAGTTTTCTAGGTCTATATTTTTGTGTTTCAGGCTACTTTTGTTTACTTTTCAACTACTTTTTTAAACTTTTATTTTCTTCTTCCCTAGTCTTATTCTTTTTCATTTTGTCTCCTTGTTGCTTGCTAACACCTGCCCAGACCATGGTGAAGCCAGCTGTGAAGCTGCCCAAGACGGGCCCCGCAGCCCGTGCCCGGCTCCCGTGTGGCCGTTTGAGGGCGGAAATGGTGGTGCCCAGGGAGATCTTCAGCCCTGAGGAGGTGGGCGCACTCGTTTTCTATGTACAGCGCCACCTCCCCAAGACCATCGCGGCAGGCGGCATGATCGCTGGTGGCTACACCAACCGCCAGGAGCGACGGAAGCGGTGGGAGCAGGTGTGCCGGGCCCTGTTTCACATCTCGGGGGTCCAGCGCACCTACAACCAGGTGACCCACCGCTGGACAGATATCCTGGACCGGGAGCGCGACCTGCTCGACCTGCTGGGAGTGGAGGTCCCCGGGCTTGGTGAGTAGTAGTAGCAATTTTTTCATCACTCACTACTCTGTTTTTTCTCCTGCTCTGTGTGTTATATTGCAAATGTTTGTTTTAATTTTTTTACAAAGAGCAATAATGCTGCCGATTACATTGATAGGAGAGGTAAATTAATATTTCAAAATCTTCTGTGCATTTCAGGTGCACTGCTCTCCTTCTCTGTGGCGGTGCCACTGCTTATTTGTTTTCTATTTTGTGTTCATTTAATTGGGCTGAGTAATGTATGAGTGTACTTTACAGAACTGCGTAATGCTAGACACAAAGGGGCAGATTTACAAGCCCCTTGCGCCACGTTTACGCTGCCTTACCTGACGCACAGCGACGTAAACGGGGCGCATCCCTGCGAGTCATGTACAACGTGATGCATCTAGGGAGATGCGCCACGTTAAGGCCTGGGCCTGCGCCACAATGGGTGCGTTCCCACGCAGGGGGGGGGGGGGGGAGGTGGCGGTCAGGCAGCCGTGCGCCTCGCAAAAGTGCCTGCGTGAAATCTACAAGATTTAACGCAGGCACTTCCGCGACGCTGCTACGTCAATTCTTTATGCCTGCTTGCTTGAAGCAGGCAGAAGGACTGATGGGGTATGTTGAGTATTGGGCAGCCCTGAGCATTGCTAGAGTTGCATCGCGCCTGCGACGCAACTCTAGAGATGCGCCCCTCTTTCGTCACGAGATGCGTCACGCATCTGCCTACCCTTGCGCCAGGGTTTGCCGCATTGTAATTGCGGCGCATCTGCCGTGACGCAAGGTTAGTTTTGCATTACGCATTTGTTCTGGTGCACCTCTGGAGGTGTGCAGCCCAGAACTCGTAAGTATGCCCCTAAGTGTCAGATTAGCAATTACCTGCGCATCCTTGCAAAGTGTGCGGCATGCCAGCACCACCCATGGTGCGCCGTATTTACAATGCGGCACACCATGGTCCCAAAACGTCACCGAAGCGTTACGCATCGGTGCCGTAAAGGCGTCTCATTGATGGAGTTGCGTTGCAACGATGGCGCAGCTCCAGCAATGCTGCGTCAAGCCGTACGTCTGCTTCATGCAGGCGCAGGGTTTCAGTGACGCATCATTGTCCTAAATGACTGATTGAAATTTTATATATTCCCCATAGCCACTTTTAGCATGCATTCCTGCGCAAGAACGCCCTCCCTTGCGCTGGAACGCTCCCTTATGGCGGAGGGCTTTAGAATGGGATGCATCTCCCATATGCGTCACGTTGTTAATATACGCCACACCATGGCGCCTCTCTTGTTGTGGCGCTGCGTCACAAAAGTGACGCAAGAACGGAGCAAAAGAGCTGCAAGGGGCTTGTAAATCTGCCCCTAGAGTAGAGGCTCAGGTGCAGTCCTTCCTTTGTAGCCCTCTTTTTGGCTGAAATAGTTGGTTCTTGTTCTTTCTAAATGTTTGATTTGGTTGACAAGGACATCGACAAGCAGCAATTATCAATGTTTTCTGTTCTTTCTTTTATGTTGTATTTCTTTCTTGTATGTATGTCCTCCTTTGGAGCTGTGGCTCCAAAGGAGGAGGATGCAGGCCACGGCGGCGAGTGCTCCTTTGCTGGCCCCAGTAAGTTTTCATTTAAATATAGAGGACCTATTGTTGTCCAAGCGTTCCTAATTTAATTTTTTCGAAATAGTGTTTAGATAGGAGCAAAATCCATAATACTACTGTTGCAGGGACAATTCTCCACAAACCGAACTATGGAAACAAAAGACCAGAGTAATAATATTTCAGAGTGGCGTGTTTGGCAGACTGTATAAACCTGGTAGTGTCAGCGGCACGGACTCATCCTTGCAAAAATTGCAAAACTTTTCGCTCAGTCACTCTAGTCTGGAGGACCAAAAACCACAGAGTCTATTCAAGTTTAAAAGCTTTATTAAAAGTAAAAGTAAACACATATATTAAAATAAAGTTAGCTGGAAATGGAAAAGTGCTTGGTGCTGAGTTGATGAGTAATGGAAGACATTTCTTGTGGTCGAGCCGAGCTTTCACCTGGTTTGAAGTTGATGTTGCTCTTGTCCTTAGAAGTCCAGCTTCTGTCTGTTCAGAGAAAAATGGTGTGTGTTAAAATTAAGCAAGCATTCATCAATTGTGACAAAAAAGTGCAGCAAGACAACAGCCTTCCCTGGAAGGAGGGACATTTTTACTTTAGACTAGAATAGACAGTCAATTACTTTTTCTGTTGTTTTCACATTTCTTCATTCCTAGACCAAATACTAGTGAGTGGTGTAATCTAAAATTCTTAAATCTACTTTGTAGGTGGAACATCTGGTGGCGGGGCCAGCTCGGATGTGGTGGTGGTGATCGACTCCGAGTCCGAGGATGATTCTGGGGAGGATGCGGCGCAAATGGCCCAAGAACAGACTGTGAGGAAGCAGACAGTGGTGAGTCAGACGTGAGTCCCTTGCTCATTGCACCATCAGGATTCAAGCAAGCCGGGCCGAAGAAGGCTGTGATGCCAGAAACCGGTCCCCGGAAGCTTGTTTCCTTCCCAGTATAAGAATTGGCTTGGTAGTGTGGTTTGCCCTGTTCCCATCATGCACTGGGACAGGAACAGACTAATTTGCATATAGGTTCTGAGCTGGGATGGTGCAGTGAGCTAAAAAACGGTGATGGATTAAAACCATGATCTATTGACTTGGTAAGAGTATTCTGCATCATTCAGAAGCTCTGTCCATCACCACCCCCCTTTTCCAAAATCGGTTTTATCCACACTATGTGTGGGAGGGTATACTCAGACGTGAGTCCCTTGCTCATTGCACCATCAGGATTCAAGCAAGCCGGGCCGAAGAAGGCTGTGATGCCAGAAACCGGTCCCCGGAAGCTTGTTTCCTTCCCAGTATAAGAATTGGCTTGGTAGTTTGGTTTGCCCTGTTCCCATCATGCACTGGGACAGGAACAGACTAATTTGCATATAGCCAGGTTCTGAGCTGGGATGGTGCAGTGAGCTAAAAAACGGTGATGGATTAAAACCATGCTCTATTGACTTGGTAAGAGTATTCTGCATCATTCAGAAGCTCTGTCCATCACCACCCCCCTTTTCCAAAATCGGTTTTATCCACACTATGTGTGGGAGGGTATACTCAGACGTGAGTCCCTTGCTCATTGCACCATCAGGATTCAAGCAAGCCGGGCCGAAGAAGGCTGTGATGCCAGAAACCGGTCCCCGGAAGCTTGTTTCCTTCCCAGTATAAGAATTGGCTTGGTAGTTTGGTTTGCCCTGTTCCCATCATGCACTGGGACAGGAACAGACTAATTTGCATATAGCCAGGTTCTGAGCTGGGATGGTGCAGTGAGCTAAAAAACGGTGATGGATTAAAACCATGATCTATTGACTTGGTAAGAGTATTCTGCATCATTCAGAAGCTCTGTCAATCACCACCCCCCTTTTCCAAAAGTGGTGGTGGCGGGTACAGGTAAGCTGGATCATGGTACTATCTGACTCTTAGATAGCATATGATGTGTATTTACAGAGAGTAGACGGTCACTGGATGAACTACGAAAATACTATGAAATGTTTCCAGGGGGGGGTGCAACATCATCACCATCTCCTGAGTCCTACTCCTGACATGATTGAGCACAAGTATTAAATATATTTTTTTTTTAAATAATACGACATAGAGCTTAAATAAACAAAGAACCCCATAGGGGAGGGGGGTGGATCTAGAGCAACAAAAAAAACTATGACCATGAAGTTGAACTCATGCCCCTGCAGCAGATGCCTTCGTCCACTGAGCCACCAGACCTGGCATACACATTACACACATCTTTCTTTCTCTCTCTCTCTCTGTCTCTCTCTCTGTCTCTCTCTCTGTCTCCCTCCCTCTCTCTCTATCTCCCTCCCTCTCTCTGTTTCCTTCTCTCTCTTTCTCTCTGTCTCCCTCTTTCTGTCTCCCTCTACCTCTCTGTCTCCCTCCCTCACCCTCCCTCTGTCACCCTCTGGCTCCATCCCTCTCTCTCTCTCCTTCTGTCTTCCTCTCTCTCTGTCCCTGTCTCTGCCTCCATCTGTCTGTCGGTCCCAGCCTGCTGTAATTACCATATTGTAATTTGTCACTGGGCCAGCACTGGATGGACCTGCGATCCAGGGGGGGGCAAGCGCCCCCCCTTGCCCCTCCCTGCGGACGCCCATGATACTGGCCTGAATAGTTTTGTACTGCGCTGGCTAGTTGCTAGTTGTACTGTGACACAACTTCCTGCTGAATCATTTTGTGTTAATCATATTCTTAAAGAGCATTGGTTACAGATTATGTCTTTCTTTCTTCATATAGTTGGTCATACTAAAACATCAAAACCAACAAGGAGTATGCTAGCTGTACTGGCCCGGCAACGGAGGCTGGATGCTACTGTTGCCCAATATCGGCGGCTGGTGGAACTGGAGGACACGCAGTCCAGTACATCGAATGGGACTTCTGCATCCTCCTCCGTGACCCCACGTTCTGCCGGTCAGCGCAGTGCTCCGGCGAAACGGAGCCGCGCTGGCAGACGCCACCACCGAGCAGCAAAGGCTGCCCCTCACAGCACTCTAAAGGCTCGCTTGCGCCGTGCAATCCTCAGAGTGTCAGACCTGGAGGCGGAGGTCCGGAAATTGAAAGAATACCAAAATTTGTTGGAGGGCATCCGTTTAGATCACGCCACCCTCCGGGAGCAGTACAATGCCCTGGCCCTAAGGCATGATGCCCTGGAGGCCAAAGTCAACACCATGCATCCCTAGAGTGTCCCTTGCCCCTTTTTTAGAGACTTTTGGGGGGTGGGAATTGGGAGTTGGGGTTTTTGGGGACTTTTGAAGGACTATTTATTTGTTGGGGTTAGGGAGGGTCTTGCGGGAGTTTATTTTGTTAGGGATATAAAAATGCACTTTTTTAAACTTTATCTGAGCATACTTGTTTTATACTACTTTTGAGCCTGGTGGGTGGTGGTTTAGCAGTAATTTCGTTTTACTGAACACTGTCATCGTGTTGGTTCACGTGTAATTGGCCAAATGTTTTCCAAAGTAAATGCCTTTCACAGAGTTTGTTAATTCAAGAGTCCTAGGACTTTACTACTAGTACCACTGTCACTCTCTCGCCTCTCCTAATACTCCATTATACTACCTCCCATCCAAACGCTTATCTTACCTGTAATTTGTGTTTGAGGGCTGGCTCCACCTGGAATTCACATTGTCCTAAAGCGTCTGTAGCAGGGCCCCAACTGAAGTTTCCCGGCGTGGATTTTCTGCAAAACAAAAGCAATTAACATTATAAATATAGCGGCGGTGCTCACAGACCCCAAAAACCTAGAAGCCCCACAGACAGCACCCCTAAGACAGGCAAGCGAGCAATAATAACGCCTAAACGTTCACGTGTAAATGACCAAATGTTTTCCAAAGTAAATGCCTAACCAATTTCATCCCTTAATAGACCTTGCCAGCAATGGCCCAGCCAAGACCCGTAAACCCAAGCCCAAACAAGTTTGACACCCCCCAAACAGCCAAAAAGCAAATCGGGGAAAAAAAGTCACACTTAGCAAAATGTATTTAAATGAGGACTCACTACTTCCAGTCCCTCTTTAGGGGACTCGCCAACGTAAGTTTCTTCATTGTGCAGAATCCAGGCAACGGGAAATGGATAGGGTGAGTCTGGAGGAGGAGGATAGACGACCAGGACTGAGTTCTTGTCAACTAACTGTTGTGAACCTGAGGAATGCTGAGGCATCAACATCAAGACAGTTCTGCTGATGGGCTTGTTGTTTGATTGGGTGATTACAGTTTTGTTGTGAATGTGATGAAGCACTTGCTAAAGAAAGAAAGACAGACACACAGGAATAAAAGTGAATAAGGACGAACAATAAAGTTAATGAATCATTGACTCATTTTCAGAACTCGCTGTCAGGGAAGCAGAGCTCGTCCTCAAACTCTGCAAATTGAGTCGGTAGTACTTCTGGTAACTGAGGAAAACTTCCCTCAGGTAGGTCGGTGTCCTCTTCTTCCTGCGTGCATTCTCGTACTTTGTAATCTGGTGGTATGAAGTGCTGGTTCATCTTTATCATGGTGAGCCGCTCCACATTTGCGGGCAAGAGGCGGTACCTTTTGCAAGTCACAATGCCACCAGCAGAACTAAAAACACGTTCTGAAGACACGCTTGCGAGTGGGCAAGACAAGTAATTGATAGCCAGGTTGGTGAGCTCTCGCCATATGTTTCTTTTCCCATGCCAATACGCCAATGGGTCCTCAGTAATATTGACCGCTGTTGAGTCATCCAGATAGGCCTGCACCATTGAAACAATGTTCTCCCTGATTCCTGTACTTTGCACTTCTGTGTCCTTTCTGGGACAAGGAAACCCTAGCTCACTTAGCCAATCCGCTTCAGACATATCGCCTGGGCCTGGTGCAGATGCTGGTGTGGTTAACGGCTCAGAGGAAAAGTCACTCACTTCTGCCACAGGCACAGATGCAGAAGTGTTTTTTTGGGACGCCTGATGGCCTGCTGATTCACTAGTAGTACTGTCTTCTCCTACAGTTTCCTTCCGCTCTCTTTCAAAATGAATGGCTGACTGAGCTAGCCAACCTTTGTACTCTGTAACATCTGATGTTTCAAAAGGAATTATTACTTTGCCAAACAATGGCTTTTTGTAACGTGGATCCAGAATAGTAGCACAAATGTAGTGCTGTTGTTTCTTGATATTTACAAGCCGTTTATTGCTAACTAGGCGTTGTAATAATCTCTGCGCCAACTCATATGCTTCATTCTTTCCAGCATCTTTTAATTCTGAAGACACCACCTTGACTTGGTGCTCGAGCTTCAGCAACAATGGGATAGCTTTGCTCAAAGAACAGTCCTCCCTGCTGACTTCACGCGTGAAGACCTCAAAAGGACGAAGCATGTCTGTCAGGCTTTTAACTAGCTGCCATTGCTCCACCGCTAGCATCATTTCTGTCGTATCACCACCCAGGTTGTAGAAATACTCATTGACTACTGGAAACAGCTCATGCAGACGCTCAAGCATGTAGAAGGTTGAGTTCCAACGTGTTGCCACCTCCTGGATAAGTGCTTTCACTGGCATTCTACGTACATTTTGCTGGCGCCTCAGCTCCTTCCGGGCCTTAAAAGAATGGTTGAAATGTGTGCATATTCTTCTGCAGATGATCAGTATTTTGTCGACTGCAAGTTCTTTTTTCAAGAACTTTTGCACGACAAGGTTCATACAGTGCGCCAAACACGGCACTCTGAAATAGTAACCGTTCTCCATGGCCTTAACTACATTGCTGCCATTATCAGTAGAAACATAACCAACCTTGCAATTTCTTGGGGGCAGCCATTGCGAGACCTTTTTGTTAAAGTCATCCAAAATGTTGGCTGCAGTATGAGTTTTCTCCATGCCAAACATGGCTAATGTTGCATGTTTACGAGCACCCTTACAAATCTCGACCAAGTCACCACCTGCATTTATCTGTTTTGCAACCCCTGAAAAAGAGACCCAGTGTGCAGTGATGCACATGTAATCAAGGGCTTGGCAACTGGTCCACATGTCTGTTGTCAGGTGTATAGTGTGAACAGCACTCTTCTGCAAAGCTGCCCCAACCAACTCAAGCACCTCTTTATGTAGTGCTGGAACAGTAACCCTGGCAAAATAGAACCGGCTAGGAACCTTCCATTTAGGGGCCAGTGTTGCCACGAGTTCAAGAAAACCCACATTTTCGACAAACGAAAAAGGGAGAAGGTCCACCGCTAGCATTTTAGCCAGCTTAGTGTTATACAGGCGTACAATTGGGTGGTTGCGTTGAAATTGCGCATCTGAGGAGAACATGTTTGTAATGGTGCGCTGGACAAATTTACTGGATGATGCTGATGCCTTCTTCGACCCACTTCTGCTCAGTGTTGACATTTTCCGCATTGGTGTGTCTCCCAGACTCTCAGTGAGCCTCCTATGTGTTCCGGAGGGTGTGGTGCTGCCAGGGGTACTGGGTGCAACCGGACAAATGTCTGACGCTTCTTCTACCTCCCCGTCATCTTCAGATGAAACACCTAGTATGGGTATATTTTGGCCACTTGCCCTTTGGGATTGCTTTCCCTTGATGTTTGCTAGGTGCGCAAACCATTCGACAGCGTGCCTTCTTTGAAGATGACCTATCTGGCCTCCGGTTCCATAGTTGGTACCAGTCTTACCACGGCTAACTCTAGTCTTACAAATGCAACAAACGGCTATGTTATCATACTTTGCATGGACACTAAAAAAGTTCCAAACTGGGGACTGGAAACTTCTGGTTTTGCCGCACGAGATGATACTGCCAATGCCAGATGAAGCAGTGGTGGATGAGCCTTGCAGACATCTACTGGGTTGTGCAATTACTGCAGCAACCCTACTTGAGGGAGTCGAGCTGGATGGAGTCCCCCTCTGGGGAGAAAATATGGGAGCTGTAGGTTTTGTTGAACTTGTTGTACTACTTGACTGCGTTGGTGGTGCTACCAGTGCCACGTCGCCAGGGTCACGCTCTGCATGACGTCGGGATAGGGTATAAATGTCTGTCTGCTGCATGGCCGGTGTGGCTGGAATGACGTGTGTGATGACTAGGTCATTGCTGTCATCCTGTTCAACAACATCAGAATGCACCACTTCATCAAGTCCGACGTTCGGATCCATAAGTATGAGCTTTCCGGGGCCCTTCCTTTTAACATTTGATACCTTTCGCAGCTCATGGTGTGCCTCCCTCTCAGACGTCGGAGATGGTTGCCAATCTAGATCCAGATCATCTGATGGAGCGGGGCTTGAAGAGGAACTTCTACACACACTCCTTGATCTTTTCCTTGCTGGGGAGCTGGGAGAAAATGAATCATCAGGAGGAGTGCCTTCGTCTTCCTGACATGATACCCCGGCTCCAAAGTCAATTTCCTCCTGTGCCCCTACTTCTGGAAGAACAACCATTGTGGGCACTTGCACCGCTCCATGCGCCGCTACATGGGCCTCTTCACTGACCTCTACTTGCAACTCTCCATGGACCTCTCCTTCTCGGCCCTCTCCTTCTCGGCCTTCTCCTTCTCGGCCAGCTCCTTCTCGGCCAGCTCCTTCTCGGACAGCTCCTTCTCGGACAGCTCCTTCTCGGACAGCTCCTTCTCGGACAACTCCTTCTCGGACAGCTCCTTCTCGGACAGCTCCTTCTCGGACAGCTCCTTCTCGGCCAGCTCCTTGCGCATGTACTTGTGCTTGTACTAGTAGCCCATGCAGTTGTTGTTGCGGCTTTGGTTGTTGAATAGTACTTGTGAGATGAGTTACAACTTGTGTTGATGGTGTGCTGCTACTTTCTTGCGATGAGCCAACATCACTGGTCGTTGGTGATTGAACCACTAAACAGGCTACCTGTGCAGCACTCATGATGGGCCTTTGTTTTTTCCACAAAAATTTAGTGGTCGAGCCACCAGTCTCCTTGGTAAGTGGTGCCACTTGCTTCTTCTTCTTCTTAGTAGAGACATTTTTCTTGCAAGAGGAGCTACGGGCACCTCTTTTTGGAGCCATCTTCTTCAGATGTCGGAACAGCAGGCCGCAGCAGGACTTCTTCCTAGCACTGATGCTCAACGATGATGCGGAGTTATTGACTTTGTGCACCTAAAAGCAAACGAAGACAGAGGAACATCAGTAAATATATGTTGCATATGTAGCGCTTCAATAAATAGTTTGCAAGTAGGCATTTATGAATACACACGTGCACACCACACAATATGGAAATTTCAAAATTAAAAATTGCTAAATTTTTGGGAAACAGGAATTTAACATTGATCCAAGAGAGCACACACAGAGAGGGTTATAGTTTCATGTACCACTGACTCCCCCTGGGCACGATGGGTGAAAGCAAGGCAAAATGGGTGCAGGCCTATGGCACAAAGCTCACTGCCTGCCTTCAAAATGGCCGCTTGACCCCCATCCACATGGCCAGGACCATGCCTCAAAATGGCCCCCACCAACATAGCCAGCCCCCAACCCCTACCCAACCCCTACTCCAAAAAGTCAAAAAACACAACACCAATCAAATCACCACAATCCAATGCCATCCATCAAGTTTCAGAAGGTTTATGCTGCCTGCTCGTGGTTTTCTGGTGCAGAATTGACATTTTTGCAATTTCGCGAGTGCGAGATTGTTGCTTCACGACGCGAACGTGGCGAAAAACCAGCAAAATCCGCGAACAGACCGATTCTGGGCCCCCTGGGCATGATAAATCACAGCACACTGGGTGCAGGCCTATGGCACAAAGCACACAAACTGGCTTAAAAATGGCCCCTAGACCCCCACCCACACGGGACCAGGCAATAAAATGGCCCCCACCCACATAGCAAGCCCCCAACACCACCCCAAAAAGTCATAAAACATACAAAAATCACCACAATCCAATGCCATCCATGCCCTGGCCAGAATCATGTTAAAATTCAACAAAACAGTTGTATCATGCATGCACCCATAACTAAGCCTGGTATTTTTCAACTCATGTGCAGAATTGTAATTTTTACAATTTCGCGAGTGCGAGATTGTTGCTGCGCGAGACGCGAGCAGTGCGAACACAGGCAAAAAATGTTTTAAAAATCCGATTTTCGGGTAATCCGCGGGAGTTCTAGGCCCCCTGGGCAATGAAAGAAATCAGAGCAGACTGGGTGGGCCTAGGGCACAAAGCATCCACATGGCCAGGACCTGCAGGACCATGCCTCAAAATGGCCTCCCACCAACATAGCCAGCCCCCAACCCCACCCCAAAAAGTCGAAAAACACACACAAAAATCACCACAAACAAACAACATCAACTTATCAACTTACTTGTGAAATCAAATTTCGAATCCAAAAGTAATCCAAAAGGCCTCAAAGCCAAATCTCCAGCAGCATCCACAAAAGGTAATCCTTCCCAGTCAAGATCGAATTCAAAGTGGCCAGGAAATGGACTAAGCAATGGGAGGAGCTTGCTGGACAGGAACAGGAAGTTGGAGACTGGGTCACTTCCTTCACCCCTCCCCAATTGTAATTTTTGTAATTTCGCGAGTGCGAGATTGTTGCTGCCCGCGCCGCGGACCGCGAGCAGTGCGAACACAAGCAAAAAATCCGCAGCGCGCGGATCAGCGTATTTTCGCTACATCCGCGAGAGTTCGCGGATTGCGGATTTACCGAAAATCCGAAAAATCCGCGAGCGGAACGGATTTTACGCCCATGCTTACTCAATAGGTAATCATATCCATGATAGAAATCACACCATAGTTGTCCGCTGACCTTATGGTAATCAAAGGGTCAAATCCCAGTTTATTTCAGATTTATATTTCCCTTTGTGGAAGGTGGAAAAAGAGATCACTGATGGTCGTCTTCTGTATTTTCGAAATCAATTAGGACCATCATTTCAAAAGTTACAACCCTAGAGGTATGGTTCACATCCTTATAAATAATGATGTGTATGCAATTATTAATCAACAAGTAGAGGAGAGATTTGTCAATTGCCTACTTAACATGTTTATTCCCTAAGTAGTGTTAACTCATTTTATCAAATGATGAGTATTCCACAACACACACATGTAAAGCAATATTATTTTGTATTGATTTCTTTGCAAGAAAAGACATTGCAGTGATATTAAAAATGATTGAGAAAAGTGGGTGGAAACCAATTTGATTTAATGGCATCAAGTGCTGTTCATTTTCCCACATTGTGAGAACGTTTAATAGATATTTTGCAAAGTGTTTTCCTTCAATGGCCTAAAGAGCAATACACCAGTAATTTTTTGGGTCTTGTTTTGGGCCATTTTCATGAATGGGGTTACTGAGTGAACCCTTTTCATAATGGAGGGATGACCCTAGGTGATGTTATTGTTGCAAATAGGCCTTTTTAGAAGAAAACTTCAGAAGTCTATGTCAAGTTTGACCAAATCAATTGGTATGTAGTTTGGACCTGCTGCTCCTTTGGAGCATGCAATTTTAATTAGATGAACTATTTCACCCTGAATGATTTTAAAAGTCGAATTAAAGGCAGGCTTACATTGATTTGGGCTTGTAATTGCATGTGTAGATGGCTTTTATGTGATTGGCCAGTCTATGATTTGTAATGGAGGGATAATTTGGATTGCAATCTGCCTATGTTCTGTTTCCTATTGAGGTCCAAAATGCTTTATTGTTATGTGTTTTGATAACCTTTTTTAGTTGTGCCCAAGCATTAGCTTAATGATTCTATGTTATGCCAACTATTTTATTCCTCACAGGTTCTTTAAGTAGGTGTTTCAGTAAAGGTCTTCAGAAGGGTATATCAAGTTAGGCCACATGAATTGGTTTTTCGTTTGGACCTGTTGCTTTGGAGGAGACTGTCTTGTAAATTAGATTAACTATTTCATCCGGGTTTATTTAAAAAGTCTATTTAAGGTCAGGCTTACATTAATTTGGGTTCATAATATTGCTTGTGTAGATGGCTTTTATATGATCATCCCTTCTATCATATAGAATGGAAACATCATTTGGACTGCAATACGCCTCTGTTCAGTATCTTATTAAGGTCGAAAATGCTTTATCATTACATGTTTTGATGGCCTCTGTTATTTTTTCCCAGGCATTATCTTGACAATTCTGTTTTATGTCAACTATTTCATTTATTGCAGGGTTCTCAAATATTTAATTTGCAGGTTACTTTCAAATTAATAGGGTTACATCAAGATGGATCAAAGATCTTTATGATAAATTATGTTTTGCTTTTGATATATTTTTATTCCAGGTGTATAGCTCATTGTGACCAAGGTCAGTTCCCTGAGGTGATTCACTTGATCTGTGCTTGCCAATCTAGGAGCCAGTCATCATGGTTTTTTATCATTAGTTGGATAAATTCTTCAAATTGGTGACAATGAAGCAAAGTTCTTACTCTTCAATTTTGCAAGATTTTCATTGAGTTCCCCTTTCCATCTGATCCTTTTAGATCTCAATACATTCATATGATAATTGGTTAAGGTTTTATTAGTGATCAACTGATCAAAGTTAAGGTAAAATTACATCTTCTAGGTCAATCTCCTTCTTTTTGATGATTTAGCAACTCAACATTTGTGAAAATTGGTATAATATATGAAGGTGAAATCATTCTTTGTTTGTGTGGTGATTCCTAAATCATGTTTTTTCTGGTTTTTCATTTGTCAGTCTGCCATTTAGTGCCTATAACCAGAGTCAAATGAATAATTGTAGGTACATTTACACTGGTTAGTGAACCAATAGTTTTTATCCTGTAACAAGGTGTGTAGTGGTGGTATATTGTAATCTATGTCAGGAAAATTATCAAAATTTAGAATTTGAGATGAAATGGGCAAAAGAGTCTAATTAAAATTCACAGTTACAGTGATAAATAATTGACTATATTTCCAACAATTCATGTTTAATTCTGTTAGAATTTAGTAATATTTGTGTTTATCCTTTAACAGTTCCAGCAAAAAATCAATATATATATCAGGATTTAGGTTATCAAGTTGACCTGTTAAGACTATAAACATATATCAGAGTTTGACCTAATCGTGACACTCGAGGTATTAAACTTATCATTGGTAAGGGTCAACAATCCTCCACTTGGACATTCCACAGCATGCCTGCTTGCTAATATATCATGAGTTGTAAAGTTTGGTAAGGAGAAATTAGAAGATTTCCATGTTTCCTGAACACAAAATACATTATAATAATTAAAAAATGAACCTGTTTTTACTACTGAGGTTAATCTGTTCATCTATGCCTACAATTCTCCAAGAGGATTGTAGGCATGAAGAATTTTGAGATATAAGTAGAGATGACTGTGTAGCTCCTTCAGCTTCAAAAATGATACAGCAAAAATTGGCTAGGATGGGGTGTGTTTTATAAGGTGAAATTCAGGTGTCATTAATGTGGACATCAAGCTCAGGTGTGCTTGATGGAACCCTTTCTCATAAAGACCGAAGGATACATCATTGGTAAACACACCCAATAGGAAATTACTCCTTCGCAAGCCCTTTGCAGCACTGCCAAGAAAATGGACACATTTAAATCTGGTGGATGGCAAACGTCTACTTCAAAGCCACAGAGTAAAGTCCAACAGCAGACAAGTGTACACTGCCTAAGAAAGACAACCGCTTGTTTGACGGATAAACCTCTGTCAAGGCTGACAGAGGTGCTTCCTCCAAAAATTAAAATTGGTTGGGAGGAACTCTGCCAGAATGGCAGATGGACTGAAACTACAGTCACAGGATGGATGGATAAACCACCAATAGATACATAAGACCTAAAGACCCTCAACGACACACTGAGGACAAAGACATGCTCTCTGCCTCCACACACTGTCTTGCCTCAAACACTGTAATTTCAACACTTAGGGGCAGATTAGGATACCGGTCGGTTTTCCGATACGGAAAAACCTCAGCGGACCCACCAAAGACCCACCGCCACATTAGGATGGCTGGTGGGTCCAGGTTTACGTCCGCAGCTTTTCCACCACGGTTGCTTACAACCGCGGTGGAAAAGCCCTAATATGGTGGCGGTGTCTCTCAGACACCACCAGCCATATTAGGATGCCCAAAAAGAAATGCTTTTCCACGGCGGGCCGTGGAAAAGCATACGGAGCTTCACTGCTGGGGCCCGTTGCGGGCCCCCTGGGTGAAGGGGGGTGGGGGGTGCACATGGGGGGTACCTATGGTACCCCCCTGCATTTGTATGCAGTAATCGGCAGGCACCGCGTGGTGCCTGCCTCTTTCTGCATACAAATGCAATGTATGCATTTTTAACATTGCGGCGGGTGCAGCTTGAAACTGCACCCGCCGCAATGTTAAAAATAGAGGATGTGACCGCCAGGGTGGCGGTCACATCCTAATTGGAGAGAAGGGAACTCCGCAGGCCATGTGGAGGTTCCCTCCTCCTCGATGGTCGCGGACGGACTCAAGTCCGTCCGCGATCATAATGAGCCCCTAAGTATGGGCGAAATTTGCGGTCCGCGAAATCTGCAAATTTGTGCAAATTTGTTTATTTTGGCGTGTTCGCAGGGTTTTTTTTTCAGCGCGGCTACCGCGAACTTACCCATGCGGTCGTTTTTGGCCGCGACCATCTTTTTTTTTTTTCCTCATTTGCTGTCTCGCCACCCAGATCCTCTAACTTAGTCCACCACTGGGCTTTTTATATCTCATAAGCTGATTAGAGTATTGGGGCATAAACTCCACCTATTTTGAATCCGGCCCCCAATCAATCGTCCCTTCTGGGCCGTTTGACTCACCAGGTGTGTCCACCCCTTACTCCATTTCGACCTGGAGTCCCGTATAACAAATACCAGCGAGATAGGCGCGGGCTTAATCATCGGAAATTGTGTCAAGTAATATTATTTAACTATAACATAACAAAAAAGGCACCCAAAAACTCATATTTCTCTTGGTGTGGTCTAAAGTATCAAGCTTAGCTGTATGCCTCATAGCCAATATCCAGTCCATTAAACTGGGACTGAGTGGTGAGATCCATAACTTACATATTTCTCTACGGGCTAATAAACAACCATAGAAAGTAAGTCTTACATTATCATTCATGCATTTACTTTCTAAATCAAATCTTCCTGTTATTATTAATTCGGGGCTTACCTCTATTTGCAGACTCAAAACTTCAGATAGGCAATTACTTACGTCCAACCAGAATTGTCTTATATTTGGGCAAGAGACGAACATGTGAAGATCATCCACATTTGGAGTTTTGCATTTCGGACACCCCACAACTCCGCCATTTTTTAATTTGGATAATCTGCGAGGGGACCAATATGCCCTATGAATAGTAAACAGAAGGTTTCGCCTTAAATTTGCGGGTTTAACAATACTGTACAGCATAGACATTGTTACTTGCCATTGGTTCTCTGTCGCGATCATCGGCAAGCACTCTTTCCACAGCACCTCCGGAAGTAGAAAAGGTCCATCTTCCATTTCCAACATCGACCAGTACCATGCAGCCACTTCCTTCTTAAAGGTCCCAGAGCCCAACTTCATCTCCAAGTCATTCTGGGTCCCAATTACATTTTTAGGATCATTTGCCCAACTCTGAATCTGTACATACTTATATCTAGAGAATACCTGGCCCCACAATTGTTGACAAAGGCCTCATGGGACTAATTCACCTTCTTGGAACAAGTCTTTCCATCTCTGCATATCATCCTCTTTTTTTAACTGAACAGCCAAAGCATCTTTTGTCAAAAGTGGCGCTCCAGGAGAATCCCATATTGGGGCCATATAACTGAAATAAGGCAATTTCAATTTTCTTCTTATCTTATACCAAATCTCCGCTAAATCTCGTAAGACCTTTAATCTCACCTTTTTGAAAAAATTAGGGCCTGCAAACTTATATAAAAAACCGAAATCATTATATCCACAACTTTTCAACATCACACCAAATATTTCTCCAATCGTTGAGTTAATTAGGGTGCCGAGCAACATCCTGCAATTCTTTAAACAGAAAGCCCAAGCGTAGATTTGTAAATCTGGAGCCGCCAGACCACCTTTGTTAATTCTCCTCCTTAACTTTTTCCACGATAATCGTGATCCTTTTGAGGCCCAAATAAATGATGCTATCTCGCTCTGTAATTTAGCGCTCCACTCTTTTCTAAATCCAAGGGGGATAGTCTCAAATAAAAACGTAACTTTTGGCACAATCACCATCTTCACAAGATTAGTCCGGCCATATAGTGACAAAGGAAGATTCATCCACCCTTTTAAAATGGCCGCAACCTCTTTTTTAATCTTAAAAAAATTCACTTTAGCCAGATCTCCAACATTTTGAGTTATCCTAACCCCCAAATACCTCATTTCTGATTTACTGATTATCCTTATTTATTTATTTAACGATTTGTAGAGCGCCTGGTGACCCGGAGGCATCCCCCCGCTGTAAGAGCTTTCTATGTCCAAGAATGGAAAGAAGATCCTATTTGGGGAAAAGGAGGGTTTTTAGCTGTTTACGAAAACGTAGGTAGCAGGGTTCCAGCCTCAGGTAGCGTGGGAGCAAGTTCCAGCCTGAGGACGCTTTTACTGAGAAGCGTCGACCACCAGTGCGAGCCCTCCTAAATCTTGGGACATTGGCCAGTCGCTCATAGTCCGAGCGCAGGGATCTAGAAGCTTTATACGGGGTGACCATGTCTCTCAAGATCAAGGGGCCTAGACCGTTGAAAAGTTTATGGACGGTACACATAGCCTTAAACTGTATCCTCTCTCGCACTGGGAGCCAGTGAAGGGCCTTGAGTGCTGGTCTGGCCGAGGCTCTAGAGGGAAGATTCATCAGCATTCGGGCGGCCGCATTCTGGGTGCGTTGAAGCTTTGCCAGAGTGGTCTCAGGGGCTCCTGGGTAGACGGTGTTACTGTAGTCCAATCGTGCAAGGATCAGGCCTTGGACCAAGAGTTTCCTAGATGGGGGGGAGCAGCGGAAGGATCTTGCGAATTGAGTGCATGAGTCCAAAGCAGGTTCCTGCTGTCTTGGATGCCTGAGTTTTCATGGACAAGTCTGGTTCGAGCCAAACCCCTAGAGTTTTAATTTCTTTCTTCGGGGCGGGCACCTCGCCGAAAGTTTCGGGCCAGACAGCTGGTGGAATAGCTGACCATTTCTTGCCCATCAGCATGACTTCGGTTTTGGAACCGTTGAGCTTAAGTGATGACTCGCACATCCAGAGGTGGATTTCCTGGAGGCAGTTCAACAGGTTATCTGGGCAGTGGTCAAGATGTGAGAGCGAGACGACCAGCTGCGTGTCGTCCGCATAACTCACAATCTTGATACCGAATGGAACAACTACGTCCTCCAGAGGAGCCATATAGGCGTTAAACAGGGTGGGACTTAGCGAGGACCCCTGGGGGACCCCGCTAGACAGATCCTTTTAGTGTTTAGATTCCAAGCCATTATCTCAGTCTTGTCTTGATTTATCCAATAGCCTGAAACGATTCCAAATTCTTCCGTTATTTTCACCAACTGTTCTAAAGAATTATGTAAATTAGATGAATAAATAATAATATCATCCGCATATAAGCCCAGTTTTTTAGACCAGTCACCGACTATAAAGGGGGGTATCTCCTCTGAGGCTCTAATTCTGCAGGCTAGAGGCTCAATATATAAATTAAACAACAAGGGTGATAAAGGACACCCTTGTCTAGTTCCACGCATTACTTTAATAGACTGAGTAAGTATCCCATTAACTAAGACACGTGATGTCGGAGAACAATAAAGAGAAAAATGGGATTCAGTAAAACTCTTTCCTAGGTTAAGGTATTGCAAGAGTGTTTTTAAATAAGCAAAGTTAACTCGATCAAAAGCCTTGGCGGCGTCTAGGGCAATCACCGCCAAGGGAAGCTCGTACGCTGAAGCCATGTCTATTATGCCAATCAGAGTAAAAGTTAGATCTTTCAGGTATCTCCTTCTAATAAAGCCTTTTTGGTCCTCGTGTATCAGTTTATGAATGATCTCACTGAGTCTATCTGCTAGGATTTTTGAAAAAAATGTATAATCACAATTCAGAAGTGATATAGGTCTATATGCGTCTAGACTGCTAAGTGGTTTTCCTAATTTTGGTATTAGAGAGATTGTTGCCTCATTCCAAGAGCTAGGTGTCGATACCATCCCCTCTGAAGATTTGATTAAACAATTGGCACATTGTGGGAGCTATCAAATCCACTAAAGTTTTATATAGTTCAGCCGGAAGACCATCCGGGCCAGGTGCTTTCCCTCTTTTACTGTCTTTAATCACCTTGACCACTTCAGCTTGCGAAATTTCTTTATTTAGTTCTCCCATCAGCTCCCCAGAGAGAGGTTTCAAAAATTGTAACCAAGTGTCCATTTCGGTCTGTCTTGGACAGAAATCTTCGGTGTAGACTTTTACAAAGTAATCATGAAAGGCATCTGCAATTCCTTTGCTGTCTGTTATAACTTCTCCTGAACCCATCTTTTTAATTTCTTTAATTTGATTCCGTATTAAGTCTTTTTTGGATTTCCACGCTAACAGTTTACCACATCCTTCTCCATATGAAAAGTGAGCCAGCTGACTATTTTCCCATCTTTGTTTGACTCTTTGTGATAGAATTGCAGAAAGTTCTATTTTTAGATCCAGGAGCTTATTTTTAACTTCCTCATCCATTACATTCCCCCCAGTCTAATTCCTCTAGCCTCCCAGGATCGTATTTCCTTCTCCAAATCAGAGACCTTATTATAATAAAGTCTCCTCTTTTTATCACCTTGGGCTCCCAGTCTCCCTCTCAGGAATGCCTTACATGTGTCCCAAACTATATTTTGTTTAGCTGATCCTACATTATTATCTAGGAAGGCTTGTACCTCATCTCTTAAGAGTCCTAAATAGTCTTCATCTAGAAGGATTGTACGATCCAGCCTCCAGATTGAATTCAGGCCTTCTGTTCCTAGTTCCAGGTCTAATCCTACAGCTGAATGATCAGACATATGAGCTCCTGAATGTATCACTTTAGTTACCCGATCTTTCAGCCTAATATCGATTAAATAGAAATCTATTCGTGAGCTATGATTATATTTTTTATTGTGGAAAGTAAATCCTAGCTGCTGGCCTGCTTTCAGTCTCCAAATATCACATAACCCTTGCTGTGCCATAATTAACCTTAGCCTAGAAGACATCTTGCCATTTACCACAGCTCTACTATTTCCTGTCCTATCTAATTTAGAATCTAAGACTGTATTGAAATCTCCAGCCATAATTATTTTTCCTGAAAAGTTCAGAAGTTCGGCCGCTAAGTTATCTAAAATTGAGGGATCGTCCGCATTCGGACCATAATAGCCAGCTACTACCAATGCTTCCCCTGTCAATCTTATTTTAACAATCGCCCATCTTCCTCTCTTATCTGCTATCTTGTTTTCCATGACAATATCCGCCCCTTTCCTAGTCAAAATTGCTACCCCTTTCGTGACTATCTCCTGGGGTGTAAAGACCACACTAGCTATCCATTTCTGAGCAGAGAAAATCTCCCTGCTTTCCCTTTCAGTCAGATGCGTTTCTTGTAAGATTATCACATGGGTGAGAGAATCTTCTAGATATTTCAATATTAATTGCCTCCTAGACTTTACCCGTAAACCATTAACATTCCATGTGAGGAACCTTAGTTCCCTAGTCTTAGCCCCACTCATAAAAACTAGCCCACATTTCCCTTTTTATGATGGCCATAATGCTCCTGAGGATTTATTTTGTTATTCCCACTCCCCTCACCCCTCCCACCCTACCCCAAGAACCCCATGCTCCCCCACCTCCACCCCCCCTTTTCCCTCCCTGGAAAACCCAACCAAAACTCCCACGGCCTAAATCTAGGCCATTGGATGCCGCAGCAGCGGTGCCTCTCCTTTCCTATACACACTATTCAATAATTCATTTTTTTCCCCGCTCTCTACCTAAGCTGAGTACTATTCTCCTTGGCATTGGTCCAAAAAGGCATCTACCTCTTCCACTACACGGAACGTATACATTTTATTTTGCCACATTACTTTTAAAAAAGCAGGGAATTTCAGTTGGACTGTCGCCCCCAATGCTCTAAGTGGAGCCATTTGTTTTCCTAATTCCCACTGTCTACTTGCTGTAGCAGGTGATAAATCTGATCTGATATCTACAGTGGTTCCGTCCACAATTATGTTCTTTCTCTTGAGGGCTGCTGTCAGAATCTTCTCTTTTAAATTATACGTTAAGAAATTAATTAGTGGAGGAGGAGCTTCGCGCGATTCCAAGATGGACGCGTGAGCTAAGGGCTCCCGATACCCCTTCCGCCTCCCGCGACTATCCTGTGCAAGATCCTGATTTTGACGATGGGTGCTCTTTATTGAAGCCCTGCTGATGCCAGCGTTCTTTTCAGAAATCGATTTGGCCGTCGGATACTGGACCTGCTGCGCTTTGAACTTTGAGGCCTATATCGTATGCCAGCCGGGGGCTTGAGTCCCCGAGGTACCCAGGTGGCAATCGAACAACAACGGCGGATAAGCCACGCCCGCTGCCCCTGGTGTACTTTCGGTTTCGTTTCTTCTCTTTGTTGTGAACGCTCACTTCCAGACCCGAGTTCCGATTCTGCTATCGCTGCCCGCCTGCTGCTTATGCTGCGCCCTTATCCACTCGCAGTTCAGAGCCTGCCACGACGAAGTTCGCTTTGCCTTGATTCTACAATTCCCGTTGGAGCTCCTTCCACGACATGACGGGCAGAACAGTCGTTGAGAGGCGCGGCAATAGAGGCTCGTCCCGAGGGGGGGTCACCCAATCTCAGACCATTGATCGCTTTACTCGACCACGGGGCTCCCCGGGCGGATTGAGTGGTGCCCTGGACGAAGCTGGGGATGGTGCTCCTGATGACGAGGAGCCAACGTTGAAGGACGTTATGGGCGCTATTGCGAGTGTCCAATCCGCCATGGGTCAGCAATATGAAACACTAGCGGCTAAGATTGATACGGTGGCGATTGATGTCACCCTCATCAGAGCGGACCTTGGGAAAACGAATGAGCGTGTCAAATATCTCGATCTCAAGACTGCTAGTTTGACCACGGATGTCTCGGACCTTCAGACCACAGTCCGCCATCTTAGGACTACTTGTGACCTGTTTGCCAATCGGTTGGAAGATTTCGAGGGCCGGGCCAGGCGCAATAACGTCCGCATTGTAGGTGTCCCGGAGACTTCTGCCGACATGCCTGTTGATATCCTGGTGGAGGACCTCGTGTTGAAGCACCTGGTGCCGAAAGGCCTCAGTAAATTCTTTGCTGTGGAGCGCGCCCACCATGTTCCGGGTGGCAAGCCAAAGTCGGGAGCCGCTCCGCGGCCCATAATTGCTAGACTTTTCAACTTTCGTGATAGGGACGCTATCCTGCAAGCTTCGCGCACCAATGGGCCCACTAAATTTGAGAACGTTCAATTAGTTTTTACCCTGACTTTACTCAGGCAGTTCAGAAACAGAGGATGGGCTTTACGGGTGTGAAAAGACGACTCAGGGACCTGGGACTGAAATATGCTATGCTCTTCCCGGCCCGCCTGAGAATCGAACATGCTGATCGTGCATTCTTCTTTGACCGCCCTGAGGCGGTTAGTGACTGGTTGGACACTTTGCCGACGCATCATGAGGGCCCGGAGGACTCGAGAGGCGCTGAGGGAGGCGTGGAGGGCCAGGAGCAGTGAGTCTACATCGGCGAGCCATCATCCGCTGCAGTGGCTTAGAGACTTTGTTTCAAGCATTGTGTGAATGCCCGGGGGTGGGGGGGGTTTGGGGATCTTCCTCCTCTGGGGACTTTTTCTCTCTTTCTGTAGGTTAGTTCAATAGGGCGACAGGCACACTGCAAGTTGGGGTGGCTATCAGGTCTACCGCAGGGGTGCAGGGAGGGGGGTTTGAATTTGATGGGTTCCTTGGGGGTGGTGGTGGGGTTCTTTTCTCTTTGTTGGTTTCGAGGCTGTGCTTTGTTTTACAATTGCTTTCATGTGTCTGTTTCGGGATGGGAGGGGCGGTCGGTCTTCTTCCGGGATGGGGGGTAGGGGACTCAGGGTGTTGAGCTGGAATGTTAATGGTCTTGGGGACAGGATAAAACGTGGGATTGTGCTACAATATTTGAAGAGACACACCCCAGATGTGGTCTTGCTTCAGGAGACCCATTTGGTGGGCAATACATGTCATGCATTGGACAGAAGAGGCTATCGTTTGGTGGCACATTCCGGCTTTACTTCGGGATCAAGAGGGGTTGGTATCCTGGTCAGGAATTCCCTTCCCCTGGAGATAGATGGCACGGTGCTGGATGACAGGGGCCGCTATGCTGGCATTACGGGGAGATGGGAGGGGAAATTGATTTCCAAACTGTCCATTTATGTCCCGCCTGGGCTGCAATCTGCCACATTCACCGACTTGGGTGAGGTTGTCCTTGGTTTGCCCGATGGCTTACTGGTGTTGGGTGGGGACTTTAACTCTGTGGCGAATGGAGATAGTGATCGTAGCCCCCCCAGGCTCCTCCCTGCCTCGCAGTTATGGTTGGGGAAATTCTTGGATGCCTTTGGTTTGGCCGACTGCTGGAGGCAGCTGCACCCTGGCCGGTTTCAGTACACTTTCCACTCGGGGGCTCATGGCAGTCTCTCGAGAATTGACTATTTCCTCGTGCCGGTGGTGCAGTTGCTCTCTGTGCGTGAAATTAAACACTTGGCTAGAGGGATCTCAGACCACTCCCCGATATGGCTCCACTTGGATATCGGTTTGGGGAATGGGGGCCGAATTGCCCCAATAAATCCATGGCATTTCGGGGCCCTAAGATCAGAGCAGAGGTGGTCAAATGCATGAATTTTTATTTTGCTGAAAATGAGGGATCGGTGTCTTCCCCAGTCTCCTTATGGGAGGCCTATAAAACTGTTATCCGTGGTCAGACTTTATCCCTAATTGCTGACAAGAAGCGGCGCACACAAGAAGAGGTGGTGAGATTGGAGTCTGAGATTACTGTGTTGGAGGAGCGGTTGGAAGCTGAGGTTACGCCTGAGACGCTGCATGTTTTGGCTCTTAAGCAATCTGATTACAGAGCCTTGGTTACTACCTCGGCTGAGGCACTGCATCGTATGCAACAGGGGCGTCTGTACGACGTGGGTGACAAAGCGGGGAAGTTGATCGCATGGCTGGATAAGCGAGACAGACTGAATCGTGTGGTGCCTGTGGTTGAGAGAGTTGATGGAGTGCGAGTCGTGGACCCGGTTGAGATAGTTGAGGTGTTTGCCCAGCACTTTCGGGTTGTGTATGCGCCGGTTTCGGGCTTGCCGGAGGAGGACTCGCGCTTGCTACTTCGTGACCTTGAGCTGCCCAGTCTCGCGGAATCAGACGGGGTTTTTATGGAGGCTGATTTCTCCATCGATGAGGTCGCGCTCGCTATTCGCTCTCTTCGTTCGGGAAAGGCTTCGGGCCCTAACGGCATACCGGTCGAGCTGTATAAGCTATGCCCGGATAAATTGGCGCCGTATCTGCTGCGTATGTTTGCGGCGTCGCGTGACCTCGGCTGTCTTCCTAGAGACCAGAGGCTGGCCTCTATTGTGGTCATTCATAAAGACGGCAAACCCCGTGAGTGCTGTTCCTCGTATCGCCCGATTTCGCTTTTGAACGCGGAACCCAAGATATTGGCGAAACTACTGGCAAACCGACTAGCCACGGTGATTAGCGGACTGGTTCACCCTGATCAGTCCGGTTTTATCCCCCAGCGTAATACTGCACTCAATCTTCGTCGACTGCATGGCGTCATAGCGAGGGCAGTATCTCTTGGTGAGCCGGCCATCTTGGTTTCTCTTGATGCTTCGATGGCTTTTGATACGGTTGAGTAACCGTATTTGTGGGCTACTCTCGCCAAGTTTGGTTTTGGCCCGAAATTTATTGCATGGGTTAAACTCCTGTATGAGCAACCGTTGGCGCAGGTGGTGGTAAATGGTAGAGCTTCAAGGCCCTTCACTCTTGGGCGAGGCACGAGGCAGGGATGTCCTTTGTCACCGCTGTTGTTCGCCCTCGCGCTCGAGCCGCTGGCCGCCTGGCTCGGGTGGGAACCCTCCTTGAAGGGTATTCAGTGGTCCCCTGATTTTGAAGACCGTGTTTCATTATATGCCGACGACATTTTGTTGTATTTGACGTCCCCCCGTAAGTCATTGGGAGTCCTCTTTGATGTCCTGCGTTCCTTTGGACGTAACTCTGGGTTGGTTATCAATTGGTCCAAATCCTGTATTTTCCCGCTTACCGGTGACCCTCTCTCTTTGCCCCAAGTGTGCCCGATCCCGGTCCGCACCGAGGGTTTTAAGTATTTGGGTATTTATATTTCACTTGACCCTGTGTTGCGCTATGATCGGAATCTGTTGCCTCCACTCGCCCGACTTCGGTCGGACGTCGCGGCTTGGTGTAATCTGCCCTTAACCCCCCTCTGGGACGGGCGGCCCTGTTTAAAATGATGTCTCTTCCCCGGTTCTTATATGCTGTGCAAAACACACTTGATCTAGTGCCGGCTAGCTATTTCCGCGAAATTGAGGGCCTCCAAAGGAAGCTGGTATGGGCTGGCCGGCCTCGTATTGCGTTGGCTAAGCTCACGTTACCCTGGTATGATGGGGGCATTGCGTTACCTGATATACGACGGTATTATTGGGCATCTCAACTGAGTGCTGTGAATCATGCTATGTATGGTCCAGTTCCGAATCCTGCTTATGAAATGGACCGGTGGCTCTTGCCCGGGGGAAATTATTACAGGGCGTTCTATTCTCGGGGTGCTAGGAAGAACTTGACGGGACCCACTGAAGTGGCGGTGCGGGTATGGGGCAGCGCGACCGCGGCTACCGGATGGACAGATAGGCTGACCAGAGCGACCCCTCTATTTGACGCGGAGAGGCTGGGTGAGTTGTGGACCTCAAAAGGGTTTGATATATGGGACCTCATCGGGATCAGTAAGTTGGATGACCTCTGGGTTAAGGACAGGGTTAAGTCCTTCGCTGAATTGCAACAGGAATATGGTTTGACTGATTCGGAGTTTTTCCGGTACCTTCAGGTTCGTCATGCCATTGGGTCGGTTTTTCCGGCTGGGTCTGCCATCCCGGAGAGCTCCCCCCTGGAAGACAGGGTGCTGGACGGACATGTGCCGGACAGCACTATCTCTCTTATATATAAGAAACTTATTAATACCCGGTCGGATTTGCTTCTTCATCTGCGTACTTCCTGGACTGATGACGGACTGGAGCTGGATGATGAGGATTGGCAGGCCGCGATATCCTCTCCTAAGGAGGTTGCGATTCCGGCGCGTCTGCGACTCGTTCAGCTGAAAATTCTACACCGGGTCTATGTCACGGGTCCCAGACTGATGCATATGGGTTTTTCAGAGGATGGATTGTGTCGGCGGGGCTGTGGTATGCTTGCTACCTTCCTCCATATTATATGGGAGTGTCCGGAGGTTGTATCTTTTTGGAATGGAGTGTATGCGGTGATGAGTGAAGTTACGCTTGTTCAGTTGCTGCCTGCAGCCCGGCGTTGTCTTTTGAATGTATGGGAGCCGACTGATTGTAATGTTGCTCAGACTCAATGAGTGACGTTGGGGAACATGGTTGCAAAGAGGGACATTGCACAATTGTGGGGATCTCAGAGGGCTCCATCGGTCTCCGGGTGGGAAGATAGTATGGACTGGTGCATGTTCAAGGAAAAGATTGTGTATGTCTCCCGTGGCAGGCCCAAAAAATGGGGTAGGATATGGGGCCAATGGAACTCGTTCCATGGGGATGTCTGCGACCCCCCTTTCACTGATCCCCCTGATACTCCTTGTTCCCCTTAGCTGTGTGTTTCGGCTCTTTCCCGTGCTGTATTATTGTTAGACCACTGGCGCTGGGTCCCCCCTCTCCCCCCCTCCCTTTTTCTTTTATCCTCTGTAGATTCTCCCGTCTTTCCCTATTGTTCTAGGTCTGACTCGCCCCGCATCTCATGAAACGGACGTAACAACTTGGGCATAGCCTTGTCTTTTTCCTTCTTCGTTTGTTTAGTTGTTTTAAAAAAAATGAAACCTCTTTATATCCTGTCGTTTTGTGATTGATCGATGTCATGCACCATGGCTGCCGGACCCCCGGTTGTCGGCTGATGAGCTGTGTACCTTACCGTTGTTTTGAGATGCTGCACCGGCCGGCCCAGAGGGTTGTAGGCACATCTTTGTTTTTATTTGTCTCTTGCAAATAAAGGTTTTTCAAAAAAAAAAAAAGAAAAAGGAATTAATTAGTATCTTTCTAGGTTTAGAGCGACTTGGATTCAGTCGGAAGGGATCGCGATGGATCCTCTGAATGTCTCGTAATAACATTTCTTCTGTCTCTTCTAGCTGTAACTCCTTTTTAGTAGTTGTACTACATAGCTTTTTATATCTGACCCATCCTTCCCTTCTGGTAATTTTAAGATCTTCAAGTTATTGCGTCTTTGCATGTTTTCTAATCTCTCAACTCTCTCATCATTCTCTCGCTCTTTACATTTTATAATTTCTATTTCTTACGATTATCCAAAAATCTCCCCAGCATCACTTTCATCTCTGACTCCAGCACAACTGTACGAGTACTCAGTTTATCCAGTTTATCTTCTAACAGGCTACATGTGGCACTTATACGCTCCTGATTTTTCTTTGAGGCTTCGAAGCCCAGATGGATATCCCTCTCCAAGGAATAAGGCTTTGCGAGGGAGTGGGGAAAACATGGCGGCCGGCTAGCTAGCAGGTCGCGGATGTCAGGAGCGGCGGCGGTGCCCGTTTAGAGGTGATTTCGGTAGCGGATGATATTGCGCGCAGATTAAAAGAGAGCGCTTACTTCTGTGACGATATGGGCTGTGGCTGGAAGTGTTTGTCGTAAGGACGCTGGGACTTCAAGGCTTTCTTGTTTACCGGCAGTTCTTAGCGTATGGCGGCGGCTGGGCTGGAGACCTCAGTGCAGCTGTGGGCGGAGAACGAGGAGGAGTCGCGTCCACCGGCAGGTCCGCGGAGCGGGTGCTGGGGGAGGGCGGCTGTGGAAATCGGCAGAGGACGCCGAATGATTGCCAGAACTGGGATGCGAACAAGTGGAGGTCGGGGGAGAGGAGAGGAGCCCTTGGCTAAGTCTGTGGAGGTAAAAGGCGGTGAGGAGTTGGTGGGAGACACTCAGACATTATCTCCAGCTGACATTAGCCTGGAACAGGCGTGGAGTGAGGGAGGAACTAAAAAAGTGTCGGCAGGGCGCCCAAGGTATTTACTAAGAAGCACTAAAGCAGATGTTAATGAACCTGCGCTGGGTAAAAAGCTACAAAAGAATCACAAGAAGTGCTTTACTAAGGAGACCAAAAATATCAAGATAGGAGAGCACTCTATAAAAAAAGATATAAAGAAAGGGAATCAAAAGGGACTTGAAAACAAGGTAGTTACTACCCCATCACTTAATACATATTTCAAGCCCGTCCCTAAAGTTCTTGTTTTGAAACCTCACCACACAATGTCAGTTCAGGATACCGTCCCTGATAAAGCTTCAGAATCAGCACAGTGTATATCTAACGTCCCTGAGGTACAAGATTGGTCCGTGCATGAAACTCAAAATCCCTTCCAGGTTTTGGCAACTGATACAGAAGAAGAAGAGGGAGTAGTTAAGCAAAGGACTGCAGAAATGACTGATGCAGAGTCTCTACAACAGTCGAATATAAAATCAGTACTTGATGATGGAGTAGGGGCAGTAGGAGGAGTAAGTGAGGAGGAGCTGGAAAGAGGGAAAGTGCTGACATCCCCAGTTAGCTTGGAAAAGATGCAGATAGCCCTCCAGCAGAACATTTCAGATAACTCAGACCCCTCAGATATGTCTGTGCTGGCATTGTTAATGGCCGCGACCATCTTCTTCATGGGAGGAAAACAACTCGGCAAACTCAGAATCAAGGTAAGTCAATGCAGCGCGCAAGATTGTATTTTTGAAGCGCGAACAAGCAAAAAAAAATTGCAAACTTGCGAATTGCGGATTGTTTGGCAATTTTGCGCGATTCGCAGAACGCGAAATTGCCAAAAATCCGCAAATTTCGCGAGCGGAACGAATTTTCAACCCATGCTTATTCAACACCAAACATTGTTATTACACCATACAATAAACTAGCCTCCACACTTGTTTTTGCACCCATCATCCATTCATGCACCCACTGATTGATCCAGCCATCCTTATATCCATCCATGCACTGACTTTTTCATCCATCCAAGAACTTACTCTGCCATGCATCCAAGTAATCACTCCTCCATCTATTTTCATAACCATTGACTCATTATCATCCACCCAAAACTATTCAATTAATTTAAAATCTCTTTAAAAAAGAACCCAATTGATAAAAAAAAAATCAATTAACTAATGGCTAAATGAGAACAAAAATATTTAAAATCTACATAATTAGGAAATCATTAATTTAGTTTACCAGCTGTTGAACTTCGGTCTTCTGATGTACATCCCTGCATAGGTTTTTTTTTAGTGTGTTGGACAGAACTTGGATACTCTTTATGCAGTAGCGACTGAGTGGGAATGAGGGTGGAGAGTTGGGGATCTCAGAGGGGACAGTAAAAATTCCACTTATCTTTTCCACGTCTTTCCTCCGCTTCTCTGTCCCGAAACCAGGAAGCACCCAGCCACACAATAGCCAATTACAACACTGAAATGCTGCATTCTGATTGGTCTGAGCTCAGTGGATCGGTGCCCAGATGGGGACTGGGGGCCTCTGCATGTTCCCCATCAGGCTGTGTAATACAGCCTAGTGGGGAACATGCAAAGTGCAGATGACTGTTTGACCAGGCCAAGACAGCTGGCGAAGCAATCATGCACACTTGTAGCATGAAAACCACTCCTCCCCCTGTGCCACCAGCCCCACCCTAACACAGCCCTGAACCTGCAAAAAAAAAGGTAATAAGTACGTTATTATCATTACATTTTTCCTGCTCAAAGTGCAGTGGGGCGATGCTCCTCCACCTTAACAGAAGAGGCGCCCCTGTCTTTATGGTAAATTTTTTGATGGTTATTCATAAGATTAAGGACATCATTTAGAGGTTGACTGCTAGGAGCAACTGCAAATATTGTCTGGCTACCTCCTGGTTCCTTTGCTTCATTAGGAGATGAAATAGTTCAGAGAGTTTAACATAAGAACTGCCACTGAGTCTGTTGTTGACAAGAGCCTCACAATGGGTCAGAACCATCATTTTGCAGTAGACGTGGTGTTTGAACACCACTCAATACTGGGCACAGTTTCTGATGCATTGTCCACCTGTGATTTGTATGCTCCGGACTGACATCGACCCTCGTAGTATATATTCAAGGACATAAGAGAAAATAGAAGAAATCTTTGCTCAATAGATGCCCAAAAGTGCTCTACAATGTTGTCTACTGGAAGAACTGTAAATTATTTTCACACCTATGAGGGCTAATGCTTTGATACCTTTGTATAAAAATTGTGGTGTATTTTCTAGTGTCTGGGAAAAAACACCACTTCAGTAATTGTATGTTTTCACTCTGTTATTTGTAAATAAATATTTAGAAAAACAAATACAAAGTGGATCTATGCTAAAAAACAACATGTGACTAGAAGAGAACAATTGCTATTCCATTTCCAAATAGCTTTATTCGAGGTATACTCATAAAAGCACTTGCTATTCAAAAATATATCCTTTTATTAATTTTTTATGTAAAAAGATGTTTTGATATATTTTTATGATGCTTTCAAAATAAGAGACTAATCAAAAATTGGTGAGACATAACATTCCATAATTGACAAAATACATTCAAAATGCAATATAAAGACTTGACCAGATTTGATACAAATGAGATAGACCAATACAGGATTTATAACAAAGTTCCAAGCAAAATAATTCTGGCTAACATAATTAGAATCAAATGAGATAAATCAAATACAAAATTTAGCAAGCCGGGCCGAAGACGGCTGTAATGCCAGAAACCGGTCCCCGGAAGCTTGTTTCCTTTCCAGTGAAAGAATTGGCTTGGTAGCTTGGTCTGCCCTGTTCCCATGATGCACTGGGCCAGGGACAGACTAATTTGCATATAGCCAGGTTCTGAACTGGGATGGTGCAGTGAGCTAAAAAACGGTGATGGATCAAGCCCTGATCTGTTGACTGGGTAGGAGTGTTCTGCATTAATTCGGAAAACTGTGTCCATCACCACCCCCTTTACTGTAACATAATTAGAATCAAATGAGATAAATCAAATACAAAATGTATAACAAAGTTCCAAGTAAAATAATTATGGCTAACATAATTAGAATCTATGCTTGTTTCGGCGGGACACCTTCATCAGGTAGCCATATGAGTCTAAAAGGAAAAAAATATAAATTGAAAAAACATGTATACAAATCTGGACACATATTGAAGATCCTCTCTGTCTAGTGATAGATCAGACATGTTAAAATGATTATATGTGTTTAAAAACATGCCACAGTGAGAAGTTAAGAATAAGCCCCATGTCACAATGGGACTGTCGGTTACTTCGGAAAAAAAGGGAAGAAAAGAAATTGGTTTAATGTGAAGAAGAAAAGGAATGGATCCAATAACCAATGTGAAAAGTCACCAAGACTGAATATCAAAAAATAAGATCCAAGGAGTTCCATCATATATTTAAGATAGCCAGGTAAGTGTGATGAAGCCTTACACACATAAAAAGGCGATATTTTCTGTCCCAAGTAAACTGTGTAGATCGGGTTACTTCAATGAAATGACATTACCTCATGCAATATGTAAAAACAGAGTAGAAAAAGAAAAGCTTCTTAACATGGAAGAATGGAGTATCGGCAGGTAATGCCAGTAGGTATATCTTGGACATCTCGAAATAAAGATGAGAGCATCATTGATATCATTTTTGCCCTGGAACCAGATGATATCCAACGGAAAGAGAGTTAGATGCTGGAAATCAATTAAACATATCTACTGAAGGGATACTTATCATCAATATGGATATATTAATTGAATGGTTAATTCTAGAATACTAACGATTCCATGCATGCGGACTAGGTGTAGGTTACATTTTTTTTTTCAAACTATCTAAATTGATAAAATGCAGTGACAATCACGCTTGCAAGTTGTTTGGGTTAATCACGTTCAAGGATTATTTTTGTGAGATATTGTTTTATGTACACTGGAAGGCTTTTGTGAGCTTTGTTAAGATGAAGGCTGGAACATGCGGGAATGTAGAGGCGACATGGGAATTCCTTCTTGCCATGGAATGCTTGCTTGGAAGCTCGTCACTCCTAGTAACAACCCTTTGACACATGGAGGAAGAGTGTCAAACCTTCTAGTGTGTGTTTTGAGACTATAAAGTTGAGGTTTGTTGACAGCTGAGTTGATACCTCACTTACAGAGTAGACATACTGCTGTAAGACAAATGGAACCTGAGTCCAAGTTGAGAGTCCAACCCAGCTGTGAACAGACCCCCCAGTGCGAATTGGCAAGGATGTCACGTGGATGATCAGGGGAGGTGATTTGTTTCTGACTAGTGCCATTGTGCTGTGTGGGTCTAGGGGCTGTGGTCAGTTGAGGTGTTTGAGTTTTGATTATTGCAATTGTGATGTGTGGCCAGTGGCTTTGATCCTTTGAGGTGTTTTCTTTGTGATTCAGTGTATATACCTTTCTGATCTCTTGCAGAATGTCCAGTATATTCACTTGAGTCTTATCTCATATTATTTGCTGCTTGTTTATTCATAAGTAATATTCATGCATTTAACTGTTGCATTCATCAAGTGTGTTATTATTGCATGCATATAAATATGTATATATATATTTATGTGTATTTGAATGTTGTGCATTTGGCATCTGGGAAAGCCTTTTTGTCAGAGAGCATTGAATAAATAAACCCCAAGCCTTTTTGTAAAAAGAGAGTCTTTGCATTTGGTAAAATAAAACCCTTTTCTAGGTGTTTGGGTTTTATGTCTCCTGCTTCGCCATGTGTTTGAGCCACCATGTGGGAGAATCTGTATTATCTGATAGGCGAAGCAAGACAGTGATATATATTTTTTCAAATATTCTCAGCTCATTTAAATAAGTTCACTGAAGGTCAATCGGAGTAAGGTGAAACATGACAATATCAGTGGCATACAGAAAGGCATGCACATTTGGAAAAGTTATTTTAGGAGGAAAATTCCTAGTGTTAATAAAACAAGCAGGTAGATTCCTAAGATAAATAAAAAAACAAAAGAGGAGCTAAAATACAACCCTGTTTCAATTAATTTTTGTAAAAATCATAGGAGTCAATTCCTTATTCCCACCCATTGAAACTTTACACCAAGTAGAAATGTGTATCAGTCTTAATAAATGTGTAGGAGTCCACAAGCAGACTAATTTCTTCCAAAGGGAAGGTCTGTTCCCTGTCCATGAATTTGGAATTTCTCCTGATCGATAACAAAAGGGAAAAGGTTTCTCCAAACTTCTCAGCCCTTCCTCAATCCTTTTACTGGAATCCTATCCAAACTCACTGCTGCAGAATGTTTTGTTTCCTTATGTATATTTCAAACAATTTTTTATCCAGAGGTTTTATTTGAGGCTCCACATGTTTATTTGAAACTGCATTATGTGCATAAAGTTCAGGGAAATAGTAAATCCTTTCTGATAAGGGAATGGGTATCACTGTAGGACTTTTCTTACTGCCTTTAAAATGTACTGTGAGCTGCCAAAATATTTTCTGATTATTCGGTTTGGCTGTTTCTTTAAGATCCAACCAACTTTTTTCAACATATTTTCTGTTTTGTGCTGAACGTGTGTTTCTTCTTGTATAGCACAGAACTTGAATTTCTTTACCTATAGAGTCCGAAAATTCAAATGCTGCAGAATAAGCTTATTCAGCTTACACATAAGTTATGCATCTTTGGGATCTTAAGAGGGAGATACATTTTCCATACAGGGTTTGGACACTCACTGAAACTCTTCTACAGCATCTGCAAAATAGTTTTCAGTAATTGGAGGCAATTTCTTCTTCTGGTGTGCGTTGTTCCCAAAAAGAGGTAGCTTATTTTATTTATCATGGTAATGTTGTTGAATTCCAAATAAACTGACCTTGGTTCAAGGCTATGACGGTAAAGTAATTTCCTTCAGCTAGTGAGCAAGAAGGCAATGCTTTAGATGCAATTCAAGCTTCAAATTTAATATTGCAGAGTTGCTACCTTACACAAACTCAGTTTGAAGTAACAAGAAGTTCTTAAACAAGTCAGAACTGACCATAATACAATAAATTATCGAAAATTCAAAAATTCCCTTTCTTGTACAGGAAGCCGGGTATCCCTATCTATTTTCCCATCTAGAATCACATTTAATAGCTTTCTCCCTCATTTGTCTGCCATTGCTTTGGGAGGAGATACTGTATCAGGAATGGTCCAGGTTTCATAGAGTTCCATATTTTACGGGCTATTAGTGCAACATTTTAATTTTTCACATTACCCTTTTTTTCCATCTGAGAACTTTCTTTTGACTCAAAGATAGATGATATTAATTAAAAGGTCTCAATTAAAAGGGGGCTGTATTCTAATTCAGAAGGAACATAGATATTAAATAAAAATAAAATATCTACATTATAAAAACTTGATTTGGGTCATTTAATCTTGATACACCAGATATTGCTGCAGGGGAGAGGTAATATTTAAAATTTCCAATGATAGTGAGACTATACCTAATATAGCCCTTCCGAAACTCTGCACTGGAACAGCAGATGTATCAAGATTGGGTTTTGCGAATCTCTAATCGCGATATTTTGCGATTCGCAAAATGGGATGTATGATGAAATTTGCGATTTAAAAATTCTCAGAAACCCTTGCGATTTAAATTGCGAAATTCGCAAATTAAGAAATCACAAAAATTGGGAATCTGCAAAGCAGGAGCAGGTTGATGACATCACAACCAGGAAGAGGGAGTGATTATCTGCACCTGCTTGCCTGAGCCACACCCAGTGGCAGTTGGAAGAGTGTTTTGAGGCTGAACAGACTTGCTTGCTGTGAAATGGAGTCCCAGAGCCCACAGGAGGGAATGGCTGGTGAAAAAAGAAAAAGAAAACATACGTTTTCAGAAAAGGAGCAGGAAATCTTAATTGAGGAGATGGTGTGCAGCCATGAACTGCTTTTTGGGAAAAAAAACATTAAAAGTACCTGAATCCAGAAAAAGGAAGATCTGGCTGGATATACAGCAAAAAGTGAATGCAGTGGGAGTCACCAACCGTAAAAGATGATATGACATGCGCCGGAGATCAAAAGAAAGGGTGGCTGAAAGGATAAAGGAGGCACACAAGACTGGAGGTGGACCTTCCACAGCAGAGCAACCTACACCACACGAAGAACTTGTGGAGGCTACTCTCCTGTCTGAGAGTGTGAGTGGAGTGGCCGATATTGACAGCTCTGACCCTACACAAAGTGTTCAAAGTAAGATGCATGTGACAAAGTCCCAAATTAGTGGTTAATGCATGGACACAGTTCTGATATATGTACTTAGTGCAAGGAATTTCTAAGTCCTGGTACACTTCTTAACATAAATATAGAAATGCATCATGGGAGTTGTAGTTTTAGAAGGAGTTTTTTAATCTTACATCAATAAAACACAGGCCCACATTGTGGTGTTGTTGGTAGTTAGAATTAAAGTGTGAATAATGTCAGAATTTAAAATCAAAAACCTTTATTTGTTTCAAGTTGCACAGCAAAACACAAACTCATATGTCTCACTCTACATTCACAACACAATCAAGGGCATCAAGGGATCACACAGAGGGCGATGAATCACCACTCCATGTTGGTACTGGGGCAGAAGGAGAAAGTAGTGATGAGAATTTACCTACTCCAATTGTGCGTAGGAAGCGCAGACATGTAGCCCCTCTACCTCCTTTGGAAGATGACCTTGACCATCTAGGGGATACAAGAGACAGTGGCCTTGATACAGTGGTCCCTGTTGATAGAAAAGTCTAACAACAAACGCAAAGAAGACCACGTACATATAGTTTTGAAAGATCCAGGAGCAGCAGTGTTCATCCAGAAACACCCACAGTCTTTGCTAGTTTAGAGCAGGATATGCTTGATGTGCAGCGCCTGCAACATAAGGCACTACGATCAATTAATAGACAGCGCTCAAAACTCAACAATAACCAGCAAAGCATGGGTGAGGGCATGAAGTGTATGGCAGCTGCAATTGACAAACTGTGCATGACACTTGAACGCACAGAGACATCTAGGAACAGGGCTGCTCACCGTGCACATGGAAGAATGCATGGTTATACAAAGGCCATTAACCGCCGTTACATCTAACTTTACTAGGCGCAGCATCAACATGCAGGGGGAGGTGAGTAAATGCACTCAAAATATTGCCAAAGGCCTGGATAAGGTTACATGTGCTGTTGAAATTTTACAAACTGCCAACTCGGGTGCCAGCGCACTTATGGCTTCTACAGGCAGTGAGGACACCTCTAGCAGGAGTAGCACAGCCCCACTCCAACTTCACAACTAATGCAGCGCAGAAGTGGAAGACATGCTGGTACTACACCTGTGATGGAGAGCATGGAATCTGAACACCTCCCTGCACCTAGCCACCACCGCAAAAACTGACCATGTGCATTGCACTACTTTCCCATTTGTGCATTATCACATATGGCTGTACTTTTAGTTAATGAGACAGTAGCATGACTGTGCAGTAACATGTCATAGGTTTTCTCAAAAGTAAAGTTTCTGATTTGTGATTAAACACATCACCTGAAAAAAACGAGATATGTTGTGAGAGTACTTGTCTTACCTAAAAGTAATTTTGTGTTATCTCAGACCATCCCTGCCGGCCAGCCGCTGCTCCTACTCCTGTTGTTGCCCTTCTAGGTGGAGGTATGGCATCATCATCAGATGTGTCAGAGTCACTCTTTTCAATGTCTGTGCCTTTTCTCATTGCCATGTTATGTAGCATTGCGCAGCTAGTTACAATCTTACAACATGTTTCTGGACTGTACTGCAATGCACCTCTCCTCTTAGCAACTACTCGTGCGCCTGACCTGACAGCAACAGCGCGCTACAGGTGCAGACCAGCTACTAACGCGACAGCGTTTTTTAACAATTCCCGTTTTGTATTTTATTTAATTTATTTTTGTATTTACCTTGCTTTTAGGTCCCGCGTCGTCCTCTCACTTGCACTATAATTGTTGAGCACCGCGTTTTGGCGGGTCCCCGGATTCACCTCTGACTTTGGCCGCCATCTTGGGGGATGTTTTGGAAGCCTGGTGGCGCCATTTGGGCTAGCAGACCAGCTGTCACAAGGACACGCTGACCTGCATATAAGGGGGGCATTCTAGGTGGGCTCTCCTCTTAGCAAATACTTGTGCGCCTGACCTAACAGCAACAGCGCGCTACAGGTGCATACCAGCTACTAACGCGACAGCGTTTTTTAACTATTCCCGTTTTGTATTTTATTTAATTAATTTTTTTATTTACCTTGCTTTTAGGTCCCGCGTCGTCCTCTCACTTGCACTACAATTGTTGAGCACCGCGTTTTGGCGGGTCCCCGGATTCACCTCTGACTTTGGCCGCCATCTTGGGGGAAGTTTTGGACGCCTGGCAGCGCCATTTGGGCTAGCAGACCAGCTGTCACAAGGACACGCTGACCTGCATATAAAGCGACCATTCTACGCGCAGCGTTTTCGCCGTAGTGACGCCGGAGTCACGCCAGAGTCCAGCCCGTCTGCGCCGGTCCGCGCTAAGGACGGGCTTATTCTGGACGTGGCTCGTATTTGGTTATGTTCCCCAGGGCAGAACCTCTATACTCCCATCAGGATCTTATTTGTCTGAGACCCGCTTGGTTTCCATGCCACTTTTCCTGCTCCCCGGACACTCTTCGAGAAGCCTTCTATTGCAACTGTTTCAGCACTCATGACAAGCCTCCGACAGCCTGTTCTTCTAGACCTCTCTTTTCTACTGCCTCCTCCCCTATGGTGCTTCCCAGGAAGGAACTGGGCTTCTTGATCAATACTAAATCTTTGGTGAAGAACAACATCGCCTTTTGGGATTTTGTTACAGCAAGGAAACCCACATGGGTGTTTCTTACCGAAACTTGGGATACGGAGTCCTCGGGATCGAACCTGGTTGAAGCTGTTCCAGAAGGGTACTCTTTAGCTAGAATGGATAGAGTGGGGCGTAGAGGAGGTGGCCTTGGTATTCTTTTTAAAACTTCTTATTTTTGCCATACTATCCATCTTTCCAGGCCCTCTGATTCTTTCCAAGCCCTTCAGTATCTTATTAAATCCCCAGAGGCCGTTCCTTTTGCTGGCATCTTGGTGTATACACCCCCTGGGCCCAGGACAGATTTCTGCAAGTCTCTTCTTGAAATCTTAGAGCCCTATTTTGGATCTGCTAATCTGACCGTCCTGGGAGATTTAAACTTTCACCTAGATGATCGGGACTCCAAAGATTCTTTGGCCCTTTTGGAGTCACTATCTGCATGTGACCTTGTGCAATTGGTCAAACATCCTACCCATCAGGCGGGGCACATATTGGATGCGATATTTTCCAATGATGACAGGCTAAAAATAGAGGTGCCTGTGCCACTGTCCTGGTCTGACCACTTTGCGGTCCCCCTGGAGTTGCACATTGCCCCGCCACCGGCAAAGACTGGGGTTTCCAGTAAATTCACATCTAGGAGAAATCTCAGAAAAATCATGAGTGTCTCACTGGCCCCATTGATGCACAACTATAAGGCTGATCTCTTTGAGGATGTTAATCATGCCGTTTCGGAACTGGCCAATACCATCAGAGCTGCAGTTGATGTGCTGGCTCCCCTGTCCTCTTGCTACTCTGCGAGAAAAAAACCTTCGGCACCCTGGTTCTCGGAGCCTCTTAGGCTCATGAGACAGGGTTGCAGGAAGCAAGAAAGGGTGTGGCGGAAGAGCTGGAGTATGAAGGAGAGGGATAAACACAAGAATCTCCTTAGGGAGTATAAGAGGGAGACTGTCAGGGTGAAGCAAGAGTACTTTGCTAACCTGACAGTCGCTCTTTCTTCTTCTAGGGATCTTTTCAAAATAGTGGACACGCCCTGTACTTTACAGATGCCGGATCCTGTTGTAAGTTCCCAGGAATTCTGCGATGAAATCGCTGGTTTCTTTCACTCAAAGATCGTGGACATTTACTCGGATCTTGAGATACAAAGATCCTCTACTCCTCTCCCGCCCGCCTCTCCGGTTCTGCTCGCGAAGGAGGCTCTATCCATCGTTTCGCAGACTTTGCCGGAGTTTCCGCCTATATTGTATTTGGAGCTTGATTTGCTTTTGAATAAGATAAAGTCGGGGTCTCCACTTGACCCTTGCCCCCTTAAAGTTCTGAAGGAGCGCAGAGACTGTTTATTGCCCCCTTTGTTGAACACCATGAATAGGGCTAGGAGAGAGGGCATTTTTCCATCCCAATGGAAGAGTGCGGTGGTCAAGCCCCTCTTAAAAAAGCCTTCACTCGACCCCGAGGTGCTTAAGAATTACCGCCCCATCTCTTTGCTCCCAGCACCAGCAAAGATGATGGAGACCTATCTCAATCAACATCTGGCGGCTTTTCTGGACTCCTCGGGTCTCCTGGATCATTCCCAGCATGGGTTCAGGAGGTACCATAGTACCGAGTCGGCCCTTACGGTTGTTTTGAATAACATCCGCATGGAGGTAGACCAGGGACATACCACCATTCTGGTCCTTTTGGACATGACAGCCGCCTTCGATACCCTGTCCCCCGCGGTTTCAACATCTCGCCTGAGGGAGATAGGGGTGGAAGGGACAGCTCTGAGTCTGCTGGCCTCCTTCCTGGACCAGAGAGTGCAGAGGGTCTAGTTGGGAGAGTTCTTATCTCCATCCCTACCGGTGCAATGCGGGGTCCCACAGGGGTTGGCATTAAGTCCGACCCTATTCAACATCTACGTGACCCCGCTTGCTAGGCTTGTAAGATCTTTTGGGACGGAGGTAGTCTCTTATGCCAACGACACACAGATCTTGGTGTCCCTTTCCCATCTGGGGAACTTGTCGCCGTTCAGTTTTAGGAGCTGCATGGAAGCAGTTTCCTTGTGGATGATTCACAACTCACTTAAACTGAACGGCGAGAAGACTGAGATCTTGGTGTTTGGCCCTAACCAGAACATCTGGTCGCCTGATTGGTGGCCGCCCTCTCTGGGAGCCTGTCCTACGCCTACGGAGTCGGCGCGGAACCTGGGAGTGTTGATTGACCCCGCTCTCTCCATGTCCTTGCAGGTAAACAGAACGGTTGCGACCTGTTGGGGCATTATTAAAATACTCAGAAAAATAAAACACTATCTGTCCCCTCAGGCGCGGAAGCAAGTGGTGGTAGCTCTTGTCGCTTCGCGACTTGACTACTGTAATGCACTATATATGGGTATGAATAAGAACTTGCTACAGCGTCTTCAGACCGCTCAAAACGCGGCAGCCAAATTTGTTCTGGACGCCACCAGATCAGCGTCAGCAACAGCAGCCAGGAAGGCCCTACACTGGCTTCCAATTGAATCAAGGATTACTTTTAAAATCCTCTGCCTCACCTACAACGCTCTCTCTGGTAAAGGTGCGGGGGGCGTTAAGAAGCTGCTTCTACCATACTTACCGGGGAGAGATCTCTGTTCCTCCTCAAAGAATCTGCTTGTGGTACCTCGCTTCCGCAGGAACAAGTGGGGTGGTAGGGCCTTTTCCACAATTGCTCCCAAGCTATGGAACACTCTCCCTGGTTAAATTAAATCGAGGCCCTCTGCTCTGCTGTTTTGAAAGGCCTTGAAAACTTGGCTTTTCGCTAGGGCGTACCCGTAGTTGCTTTATACATATTTGATGGTTTTGTTGTTAGGCGCCTTGATGCCTTCGGGCTTAGTTGCGCACTATAAGATTTCTTTCATGTCATTTCATTTCATTTCATTCATTTCACCTCCACTTTTGTGTATGCACCGAAACGGCTTTTTAAAATTCCAAATGTACGTTCAATGAAGCCGTGCGTTGACCAGTGTGCCCTGTTGTATCTTCTCTCACTTGCATTTGATGGATTTAAATGTGGCGTTAGGATGAAGTCACGCACTGCGTAGGCACTGTCACCTGCATGGAAGAAACGTAAGAGTGAGTGTATGTTCCTTTGATAATTTACTAATGGATGGATGGATGGATGTATGAGATTCATTTACCAAGCAGGTATCCCTCTCCAAACTGTGCAGCACTCAGACGTCTATGAATCCCACTATGTCGGAAAATGAAGGAGTCATGTGTGCTGCCTGGGTATTTTGCCACAATATCATTGATTATGTATTTGGCATGGCACACAATCTGGATGTTGAGGGAATGGTAGCTTTTCCTATTTCTAAACACATATTCTGTAGCTGCTGGTGATGTGATGGCAATATGGGTGCCATCAATGCAACCAATCACATGTGGAAAACGTGCAATTTGGTAAAAATCCAGTTTTATTTCTTGCAAGGCTTGTTGGGTGTTTGAAAAGTAGATGTGATGTTGAAGCCTGTTCATCATTGCATCCAGAAAGGCATGTAAAAAGCACGAAAGAGCACTATGGGACACCCCACCAACCTCTGCTATTACACTTTGAAAAGACCATCAAACCAGAAGGTGCAGTGAGCACAATACCTGCACATGGGTAGGAATTGATTGTGTCCTGCCTGTTGGATGCTCCAAAAAAGGTTTCAATTCATTAATGAGATCCAAGATGGTGTGTGGGTAAAGTCTGTATTTGTCATAGATGTCCTCTTCTGTCTACTGGAACAGCGTGATGTGCAGTCTGAATAGTTGCTCCTGTCTCTTTCTCCTCTGTGCAAGGGCATGGATACGCAGCCTCCTGGCTATCATGTATAGTCCAGCCATTTTGGAACTTTCCATTGCATTGTGGGTTCCTTTTTATACTTTCAAACTGATTACCGCCTGCATGTAGTTGGTGTTAATTGCGATTTTCTCAAATTCGTAATTTGCAAATTTTTCATACATCTTTGCGATCTCTTAATTCGCGATTTCTGGTTTGCGAATATCGCAAACAAAAGAACTCGCTAAATTAGAAATTGCAAAAAAAATCGCAGAAAAGGTGGTCTCGCAACTTAAAGAATCGCAAATTTAGCGATTCCTTACATTGCGATGCGAATTCTTACATACATACCATTTTTCTCTTTTTTTGTCGCAAATGTAGCTTTTTTGCGATTCGCAGCGTTTGCGACTAAAAAATGTGTTGATATATCTGCCCCCAGGTCTCTTGAAGGCAAATGATTGATGGATTCAATTTTAACAATGTATTTAGCTTGTCTATTTCCAAACCAGCTAAATTCCAGGAAAATATCTTCAGATAGTCGCTAAAAAGGAAGTTTAGAAACATTATTCAATGAACTTTCATTTAAATTCTTCAAAAGCAAGGATCAAGAAATCTCACTATGTTTTCTATCTGTTATGGGCCGGTTTTTTATTTGTCTTCCTCCTTGGTCAATATGTATTGTAAGTGCATCAATAGAACCCCTATTGTACACATTGCCATTTGAATGAGGAAAAGAGAACAACAAAATAACTTCTCTGTCATGTCCCTGACCAAAACGCTGGTGTGCAGGATAGTCATGGTTTATTCTTCCAACATCAAACAAACATTGTATAACCTTTCACAAGGCCTTTAACAAAATTTAGGAAATCAAGTTAGAAGAAACTTCTACCTGTGCTATGGATAGATCATACTTCTTTGGAAAAAAACTAACTTTTTTAATGAATTAAATGAGTGCAATTGTGGATAGTTGCGTAGTAATGCTATGCAATCTTTTGTCTATTTAGCAGCCCATTATAAAGATCAGTTATCTCAAAAATTCTGAAGGTATAAAAAATAACTTCAACCTTTGTTCGACCACTGTTTGAGTTTACTGATGTGGAGTAGATATCTTACCTTCAGTCAAAGGTTTTGGGAACCGTAATTTCAGGAGTGTGCTAATTTAGCACAGCTTGTATTTCTTCTGCGGGTAAGGGAGGTTGATAAATGCTCATATTACCTGAGTAACTGTCTTTAAAGGTATTTGTCTGCTTACTCTACTAGTTACATTAATAGAGTGATCACCTATCTCAATCTTTGAATGAATGTTTGTTCTTCATAACCTTCTTTTAGAAATTCTACGGTTTCCTTACTTCAAAGTGCGACTTCGTTTATTGTTGAAGCTTTATCACTAAAGATATAATGCATATTAAAAATTTGAAAACACGGAAGAGGGGCTAAATCAGAATTAAACTCTTGGTTTGTTGAATTTTCTAAGAATAGCTTACGAATGGAGTTACTTTCTCATACCCCTTCCTTCCTTTTGATTTTATTTTGCTTGTTTGAGTTGCACATTACTTTTTTGGGGAATTTCGAACTGATTACTGCTCTAGCAGTCTCTGTAATTATTTGATCTCCTGCTTCATTATTAGTATTTGCTATGAATGTAAATGCATTTTGATTAGTGAAATATTTTAATATTGCAGTTGGAATTTCTAAAGTGTAATCACAATTGAAAGTTGTCTTTTCTAGAAGCGTTAGAGTAGATTCAAGAATCCTTTGCAGCACCTGCATGGTGTTAGAGATTTGAACATAGGGGCTTATTTACTAGCCCCAAGTGCTGCTGGTTTGTCACTTTTAATGTGGGAGAAAGTAACGTACCGGTGGTGCAAGGGGCTTGTATACAAGCCCCATAATCTTTTCTGGGATGGAAAGAAGATGAAAGGGGAAAGTCTGATGAGTGGGATAAATCCTCCACAATCTCAGAGTCATTATTCGGTGTGCTGTTCTTTTTTCGTTTTAAAAAAAAATGTATTTATTGTTCTGTTCATAGCTTATAACAGTTATAAATCATACATCGAACACAGTAATGTAGGAATGTTACATGATTACATGATTACAGATAAACCCCAACACATGATTATCATAAAACACAGCAAAGAGGAAAAAAAAGAAATAGATCAATGACAATCATGAACAGCAAAACTTCAAATAGACATCTCCATATGTTGTAGCATGGGCTGCCAAATTTTAATGCCTAATTGTTTCTTCTGCAAAGACTTGATGCGAAACAGGCTAAATTCAAGGTGAAACACATTGTAAAACTTAGCTCGCCACATTTCATATGATGGTGCCTCTGGTTGCAACCACATAGAGGCAACACATAATCGAGCAACAGCCATAGCCATAAATATGAAATATCGAAAAGGGTAGCAGATCTGTGTGGGTTCAATGACTTCTTCCATGCCTACTAACATAATCTCTCTAGAAATAGGAACATCAACCCTTCTTGTTTGCGATGTAAATTGTGCAATGTCAGAAAAAAATTGATTTAAAGCTATACAATCAAAAAATATATGAACATTATTGGCTTTCTCCACCTGACACCTAAAGCATTTCCAGTCATAATGCCCACCCCACTTCATCATTTTGACAGGTGTGTGATATAAGTTAAATAATGTTTTGTAGTGTAGGGTGCGCAAGTTTGCCGACAGTATAACTTTACTGGCCATATCCAGTGATTGTTGCACATATGAGCCAGAACTGCCAAATCTATCCCTCCACTTCGCCTCATGCATCTCAATATCATCCCGCGGAGTTACCAACAATATATCATACAGTGCCCCAATCTTGGCCCTTTTATTCAAGACTTCTAATAAATCATTAGTTATAATAGAGAGATATCTGCAACGTTTATTAATATAATCTTGAATTTGTAAATATTTAAAAAAAAAAACATTCTTGGCAATTTTGTATTGTCCGACTAAATCTGAAAAGGAAACAATTACCCCAGCACTATAGATATTCCCTAGGCATCGTATCACCTTGCCCCTCCAAATAGCCATCTGTGCGTCCCAAAATATCAAAGGAAATATTTCCCTGGAGTCCAAAGGCGTATAATAGCAAACCCGATTTATAGATATAAATTTGCACATCCACCTCCACTCCTTATATGCAGCAGATACAGTTTTGAATCGCGTTCTTTTGAAATAGCTTGGTCCGTAAAACTTAAGCAAAACCTCACTCGCCTGGGTCCCAAATAACATCTGGTATATATTAGGAGCTTCAAACAGCCTTATTTCACCCCCGGTCACCAAGAACTGCATATACTGCAGAAAACAAGCAAGATAATAAAAAATTCGGCACTCCCCATCCCCTATGTGCCAATAGTTACGTCATATATTTTGAGGCACGCTGAGTTTTCTGACACCAACATAAGTCAACAGTGAGTCTGCACAAACAAACAAAGTACCCAAATATACAGAATACTAAGGAAAAGTTTACCAAAAACGAGTTCCCATCAGTCCACCATCGAGACCGCCCTTCATCATCTGGGATCTCTTTTGACACATATGACTATTGCTGTTAAAGGTGAAAAAACCTGCACTGGCTGATAACAAACCATGTACCAGGAAAAACCACAGCAAATATGTAGATGTGAGAAATGGCGTGTCTGGTGGAGTACTGAATAGCAGTGCAAAGAGAAAGTGTGTTGTGAAAAGAATAAGAAAAGGGGTTCTAAAATTAGGTCGTGATCAGGGACAACAATTTTAATAAACACCGTCACACTCCTAAATCAATAAAAACAGTGCAAATGAGTGGCATAACAAATAACCACTTAGTAGATATGTAAGGTCGACATGTTTCTGCAGTGAGTCTCGAGATCTCCTGCTGCTTCCTCAGGACCATTAGTGCTACTGCTAAATAAGATCAAAAGGATCAAAAAATAAATAAACCATATCACCTGGATAGTGTAGGTTACTGTACAATCATCTTCCCATCCTAAATATAAGAAGAAAAGTGTATATATAAGTCACTAAAAGATAATAAGAGGATAAAAGGGTACAATGTAAAACATTACAAATAGCATGCAGTGTTATGCATACAAAGTAATGTAATGCCAGTCAAGTAAAGTTATTGGCCGGCAAATGGACCGTCTAAGTCAGTCAACACTCACCAAATTGTGAGTATACACATTTGAATTCACTCACCCACTCGATGAGAAGGAGAAGCCCCACCTCACCTGGCGCGAGCTCAGGTAGTGGATGCACCGCACTATGAAGAAAATAACACGAACATCGATGTAAATTACACCTGCTAGTATTCCTAAGCAAACCAGTCTTAGCATGCGCCACCGCTAGCGCCAACCAACACATGCCAAAAAACCAACAACCTGGCCGCATGCATCTCTTATTACAGAGAGTATGTTTTATGGAGCTATCAGCTTCCACATCCACTCGTTCATGACCCCAGCATATTTAGCGTGCTGTCAGCTTAGCCAGGCACTCATCTGTTGTCCCAGCTGCTGCACACCCATTCATATCATGAAGTAACATAAATCTCAAGGCAGCTCACCTATCCGTCGGAGCTATGGAGCTATCAGCTTCCACATCCACTCGTTCATGACCCCAGCTTATTTAGCGTGCTATCATCTTTACCAGGCACTCATTTGTTGTCCCAGCTGCTGCACACCCATTCATGTTCTGAAGTAACATAAAGCTCAAGGCAGCTCACCTATCCGTCGGTACACCGGTCGTCCCTCTAAGCTCAATCTTGGGGAGGAGCCGACTCGGTGTACCGGGGGGTGAGTATGTCCACAGCCTGCTTCCGCGTCAGGCAAGGGGCGTGTGCGAACGTGCACAACGCGCGGTGACGTCACACGCAGCGCGAAGGACGCGCTGTTGCAATAGGGAAATGTAGTTTACAGGGTCATTTACAGGCTGGAAAGTAGGTTTGAATCCCGGACGGGCATTCGAATCTGCAGCCATGATAAATTGAGCTGAGTTTTCTTCCAGCCCCATATAAACCTATCTGCGACAGACTGAAGCTGTGTTAGTTGTGCTAGTGTCAGCTCAAGAGGTACCGTCCGTAAATAATACATTGCCTTAGGGAGTATACACATCTTTAAAACATTACAATGTCCTACCATTGATAAATAAAGACACTCAACCTTTTCCAATTGTCTTCTTGCTGCGCCTAATATATCTGCCCAATTCACATCCACTATCTCTTGAAGTGACAGCCTAATCTGTATCCCCAAATACCTTACTTCTGGTGTAATAAGTACTTCACCAGGGCAAAGTCCCTCAGTACAAACAACTTGGGTTTTGGAGATATTTAACTAATATCCAGGAACTGCCCCAAACTGCTGTGTCTGCTTCTCAATCTCCCTCAATGCTTTCTGGGTCAGATGTTACTACCGCTATATCGTCAGCATAAGCAAGAACGCGCGCTTGGTGCTGGCCCACTTCCATAGACTGTATACCATTGGTAGTCTCCAATATTTGCAGGAGTGAGTTAATATAGATGGCAAAAAGTAGAGACAACAGGGGCATCCCTGCCGGGAGCCCCGAGTTATATATACAAAAGATGACTCCTTCCCCATTGTACACATTTTGGCCTGCGGGCGCTTATACATGGTCTGTAGTGCTAACAAGAATTGTGGACCAAACCCCATCTTTTGCATTGTAGCCCACAAAATGACCATGATACACGGTCAAATGCTTTTTCAGCATCTAAAAAAATTATACCTAAATGCTTTTGTAATGTAGTAGCATAATCTAGTAGAGCAATAACCCTATGTAAATGATTAACCGTACTTCTGCCAGGCAAAAAACCATGCTGATGCCGAGATACCAACGATGTTATAGCTTGTGCTACTCGAATTGGTACTCGCCTTTCCCGCAACCTTAAATATGTACGGCAGGGAGCGCCAATAAACAAATAACAGAAAATAACCAAATCAAAACATATCATTGCATGCACAACCCATCCCTATATAATAATCCTCAACCCAAAGAGTGAAAGTATTCTTTGGTTGCTACATCAGAAGTAAAGAAACGTATCTGTCGCTTATTGACAGTATTTAAAGTAGCTGTTTGGAGTAAAAACACGTGTAGGCCTTTTGCTTGAAAAGGGGTGATCAACTGCCACAGCTGCCATCTCTTTTCCACCATGGAATGGCGGTAATCGGGTCTCACAAAGAATTGCGTACCTTTACCAGATGTCTTCTTATCTGGTCTGGGCAGATCATACAGTGCCCGCCTTGTCAAGAACTTATTAAGGGAAATCAGGATTGCCGCGGGTATTGCACCACTTGCCCACTCCTTGCTGGCCTTTGTCGAAATGGAAATCTATGAACCCGCTGAATTTCCTGCGCCCACTTCCATTATTTCAACTCAGGGAGTGCGTCCTCAAACAACTCAACTACAAATGTTCGAGTGTCTTGCCCCTGAAGTCCTTCTGGGAGACCTAAAATGCGCAAATTATTATGTCGCAGGCGATTTTCTAAATCAGCTAACTTGTCATTCACATCATCTTTGTTGGCTTTTATGTCTGCAACTGCGCATCTGGTCTTCTAGCAAAGAGATACGAGTCTCAGCTTACACCATCCTGTCAGTGAAATCGTTGCATGTTTTTGCCAACCGTCTGACTGTATTCTGTAATGTCCTGTGTAGTAAAGGAAGATGCAGAGTCCACTGTAGATGTAAGTTCCTTTATTGTAAGTTCCTTCTAAGATATGAGATACAGAAGTAAGACCCCACCAGGAGCTAGCTGTTAGGAGCTCAGCCTGAGTTAACCAACTGCCACAGCCAGGTAGAGAGAGACACTGTGAGCCAGAGAGTCACCCAGGCATTCTATGATGTCACAGATGACATAGTACAGTCTATCTAGTGAAGAACATAAGAGAGGACATTTACTACACATCCTCTTCCCTTATGGAATAGGAACAGAACAGAGAACACAATAGGCAAACTACCTCAAATGCAACATCAGCAGAAAAGTACAAGAATGAACCAAAAGAGATGTTCAAAGATGACACTAGCATGAGGTATCATAAGCAGAAATGTGAACAAAGAAAAGTAATTTAAACACTATATGCCACATCCCCCTCCCTTAACGAACCGAAACAGCTAAGCTAAGTGGTCACACTCAAAACTTCCCCACACCACAGGGTAAATACCCTAGGACGAAAGAGAGTGTAGACGGAGACACAGAGAGAGACACATAGGGGCAAAATTCACTCAAGACAACCCTAAAAGAGCAAACTCCTTTCACTAAAATTCACCAAAAAAAAAACAATCTTAGCAAAGAACTAGAGCTTTCCCTGATAAAGACGTGCTGACAATAAAGATATGAAAAATTCACAGCACAAAGTCTTTCCAACATGAAACCCTGGCCACGAGTAACAAGAAGGTAGACTTAGACTAGAACATAGTGCACAAACAGTCTCCACCAAAAGCAGGGGGCAGCGCAAAGTAGAAACTCAGAGATTAAAAAGAAATGCAACCTCCCCTAATTAGGGTACACCACAGGATAGTAAGCCTGGGAACAAAGATAGGGCAAGGACTACCCGCAAACACCACTACATGGGGCATGGACTACCCGGAAACACCACTACATGGGGCATGCACTACCCGTAACACACAAAACACACAACTTCCCCTATGTAGGGTACGCCACAGGATAATACCTGGGAACTAAAATTGGGGCATGGACTACCCGCAAACACCACTACCTCAGAAAACTAATAGAAATGGGCATTGACTACCCACACACATACACAACCTCCCCTATGTACGGTACACCGCAGGACAATACCTGGGAACCAAAATGGGGCATGGACTACCCGCTAACACCATTACCTCGGAAAACTAATAGAAATGGGCATTGACTACCCACACACACACATAATCTCCCCTATGTAGGGTACACTGCAGGGAACAAACCCTGAGAACATGAATGGGGCATTGACTACCCACAAACACTAAACTACATGGGGCATGGATTACCCGCAAACACCACCACACGGGGCATGGACTACCCAGACAGACACCACTTTCCCTAGACAGGGTACAGTTCAGGATACCAAACCCTGACATATGGATGGGCATTGACTACCCCACATGACCAAACTACGACACACTCTCTAAAGAAGCACCAGGAATTTCCCAAGCTAAAAACACACACTCTTATAGAGAACAAAACTGTGTTAAATAATATGCAGTAAAAATTGCTACTCAAATACATTAATAATGTTAGCTCCGGTGAGCGATCTCTTGCCCGGGTTCTCTGCACATAGCTCCCCGCAGTCGCTGCTGAATTCCGCCGCTGAATTCCGCTAGAAGAGTAAAATGTCATTCAGTGTATGAGGAAAGTTCCTTTCATTCCGTTGTTTTGCAAACTCTCCAACCGATACATGTTCACACCAGTATTTAACTTGCTCTCATCAGTGTCTCCGCTCCCTGCAGTCCCCGCTGAAAATTGCCAGAACAATATAGCGCCATTCAGTTTTCCCACAAAATCCCTTCTATTCCAAAAACAGGTGCAGGCCGTGACTGCCAAGTTGAAGGGACATGTTCGAAGTCATGATGTATTGAAATAGTGTGAACCAGGGGAAAAAAATACTAAATGGTGATACGCATATCTTACGCTGAACAGGAAGGCTCGCAGGAAGAGCGTGCGCCAAAACGTGGAGAACAGCAAAGTACTCACGTAGGAAGTAAACGTCACAAGAGGAGATCTGCAGGTTTTGCAAAACGGGTAAGTCTGTGTGTGTCGAGTGCCTGCACGCGATGTGACAGCAAGGGCTATTTTAAATTCAATTCCCAAACTGCCACGGAGAGATATCATGTCGAATTTCAAAATCTTTGAAATTAAGTAACTCACACGGTGATTCGGACCCAGCTTCTCCACACAAGCGTGTTAGCGCACAGTACACAGTCGCTGAACAGTAGTTGCCAGCGCTGCTTGTGTGAACATTATTGAGTCCTTTTAAAGGTTGTGAAAAACACACAGGATGCGTCGCTTTTAAATTCTTTACCAGACTTTTTTCGCTTCTCTCAGGAAATAAATACACGCAGCAGGGCTCAATAAAAAGTGTAGCTGGAGAAACGTTGCAGATGCAGGAGCAGGGTGACAGTAGGCATCAAAGCAATACGCAGCAAATAGTGAGTTCTGGCGTTGTAAAACGACAGAGTTTAAGTGTAAGGACTCACCAGAGGGACTGTTCTTCAGTGGTTCTTCAATGATTCAGTTAAAAAAAACGTTCACAGCATTTGTCACTGATGCTGCCTATAAACCACTTCACCTATAAATTGTCAGTTTCTGTCAACGCTTGACGCTTCCCCCACTGAATGAAGGCCAGATGTAATAAAAAACACTGCAGACCTCAGGGAAGAGTAAACTTTTTTCAGACAGGAGCAAGGTGACAGCAGGCAAAATAGTATCAAACCGCTCAGGTTGCAGACTGTCCATCTACAAGTAGACATCAAAGTAGAGACACACACTCAGGGTGCAGGCTGTCCAGGTGGAACAGGACACTGGTGGGGTCAGCTGGGCATTATTTATAAATGTCAATTCGAAGTTTTAAAGTTTTTGATGTCTAGGTGACTTGTAGGACACCCCCGCGCCGCACGGCCACCAGCTGCTGCGTGTGCCCCCGCCTGCCGCTACTCTCAGCCTCGCTGAGCCTTCCCGCCCTCGTGTTCGCCCTCAGGCCACGCCCCCGCCTGTTGTTTTGCCGCGTTGTGTGCCACTGTGTAGCTGTGCTCGTTTTATACTGTATTTTCATTTGTTATCTGTACCTTCTGTAACTTTGTTATTGTCCCCGTGCTGCTCTCTGTACCTGTATCCCCCCCTGTGCTGCTGTCCCCTGCACCCGCTCCCCGCTGCCGATTCCCGCCACCGGGGAGTGTAGACACGCCCCCTTCCTCCCCGCTCCCGCCTCCCAGCTGCCCCTCCCTCCCTGAACTTGGCCATAAAAGGCGACCGTGCGGCACAGGTGAGTGTGACCTACTTGTAGGACATCCCCGCGCCTCACGGCCACCAGCTGCTGCGTGTGCCCCCGCCTGCCGCTACTCTCAGCCTCGCTGAGCCTTCCCGCCCTCGGGTCCGCCCTCAGGCCACGCCCCCCGCCTGTTGTTTTGCCGCGTTGTGTGCCACTGTGTAGCTGTGCTCGTTTTATACTGTATTTTCATTTGTATTATGTACCTTCTGTAACTTTGTTATTGTCCCCGTGCTGCTCTCTGTACCTGTATCCCCCCCTGTGCTGCTGTCCCCTGCACCCGCTCCCCGCTGCCGATTCCCGCCGCAGGGGAGTGTAGACACGCCCCCTTCCTCCCCGCTCCCGCCTCCCAGCTGCCCCTCCCTCCCTGCACTTCGCCATAAATGGCGACCGTGCGCACGCGCAGCATTGACGCGCAGCGTTGACGCGCAGCGGGAGCGCCGATTGTGCGCCGAAGGCGCGCCAAAGGTAAGCCCGTCTGCGCCCGTCCGCGACCGGACCGCGCCCAGCGCCAGGACCCCTGGCTCCCGGCGACACCAGCCCACCCGCCGGACCTACAACACCACCGAACTCAACGCACTCAACGCCGGCCGACTCCCGGGTTGCTACCGAGCCACCCCGAGACGCACCCACGGACCCTTCTGCTGCAACTCATGCAAGTTCACCTGCATCCGGACCTGCACCACTCCAGCAGTGCCCAAGACCTCGACGAGCAACAACAGCAGCCACCTGAAGTGCATCCTGCTCAACACCCGCTCCGTCCACAGACACGCCGTCGAGCTCTGGAACCTGATCGACACCAGAGCCCCAGACGTCGCCTTCCTCACGGAAACCTGGATGAACGCCTCCTCAGCATCCGACATCGCCATCGCCATCCCGGACGGCTTCAAGATCATCCGGAGGGACCGCGTCAACCAGACAGGAGGAGGCATCGCCATCATCCACAGGAACTCCATCCGCATCACGACCAACACCGACGACACCCTCGCCGCCGCTGAGCACCTGCACTTCCAGATCCACATCGACCCCAAGACCACCCTCAGAGGCTCCCTCATCTACAGACCCCCGGGACCACGCACACAATTCAGCGAGGACATCGCCGACTTCATCACCCCGCACGCCCTCCCCTTCGCTGACTACATCCTCCTCGGGGACCTCAACTTCCACCTGGAGAACAACAACGACCGCAACACCACCACCCTGCTGGACAACCTCGCCAACCTCGGTCTCAAGCAGCTGGTGACCACCCCCACCCACTACGCCGGACACACACTCGACCCCGTCTTCTCATCCAGCAAGGACATTGCCTTCAGCCACGCCACCGGACTCCACTGGACGGACCACAGCTGCGTCCACTTCAGCTTCAGAAGGACCACGACCCACCACCACCAGCAACAGGTTGCACGCAGAAGCTGGAACAAGATCACAGCCGACCAGCTCATGACTTCCCTGAACGAGAGCCCACCCACCAGCGCAACGAACCCCAGCCCAGCGGCCACCAACCTCACGAAGTGGATCAGCGACTGCGCAGACGACCTCGCCCCTCTGAGGACCCCGCCTAGCAGACCCGGCAGCAAGAAAGCCCCATGGTTCACCGACGAACTCAAGTGCTCCAAGAAGAACTGCAGAGCCCTTGAGAACTCCTGGCGCAGAGACCCCACACCGGACAACATGACTGCCCTCAAGCTCGCCACCCGAAAACACCACCAACTGATCCACACCACCAAGAAAACTGCATTCAAGGAACGACTGGACAACAACGCACACAACAGCAAGGAACTCTTCAACATCGTTAAAGAGCTCTCCAACCCCAACGCCGGAAACAACGACATCACCCCTTCGCAAGACCTCTGCAACTCCCTCGCCTCCTACTTCGACAACAAGATCGCGGACATACACAACAGCTTCAGCACCCAACCGACGCACGCCACAACCGAACCACCGCCCCCCACCACCACCCTCCGCGCCTGGACCACGATCAGCACTGAAGACACCATCCGCACGATGAACTCCATCCACTCCGGATCTCCGACCGACCCTTGCCCCCACCACGTCTTCAACAAGGCTGACGCTATCATCGCACCCCACCTACGGGACATCATCAACACCTCCTTCAACACCGCTACCTTCCCGGAGAGCTGGAAGCACGCCGAACTCAGCGCCCTACTGAAGAAGCCATCAGCCGACCCCACCGACCTCAAGAACTACCGACCCATCTCGCTGCTCCCTTTTCCCGCAAAAGTCATCGAGAAGACCGTCAACAAGCAGCTGGCCGCCTTCCTCGAGACGAACGGATCCCTCGACCTCTCGCAGTCTGGCTTCCGGGCCAATCACAGCACCGAGACCGCCCTGATCGCAGCAACCGATGACATCCGAGCCCTGCTCGACAACGAAGAAACAGCGGCCCTCATCCTCCTAGACCTCTCCGCGGCCTTCGACACAGTCTGCCACCGCACCCTAGCACAGCGCCTCAGCAACGTCGGAATCCAGGAGAAGGCACTGGAGTGAATCATCTCCTTCCTCGCCGGAAGGACACAGAGAGTCCGCCTCCCCCCGTTCAGATCAGAAGCCACCGAAGTCATCTGCGGCGTTCCTCAAGGCTCCTCGCTCAGCCCAACCCTCTTCAACGTCTACATGAGTCCCCTCGCAGCCATCGCACGCCAGCACAACCTCAACATCATCTCCTACGCCGATGACACCCAGCTGATCCTCTCCCTCACCACCGACCCTGCCACCGCCAGAGCCAACCTACACGAAGGGATGAAAGAGGTAGCCGAATGGATGAAGAACAGCCGCCTGAAACTGAACTCTGACAAGACGGAAGTCCTCATCTTGGGAACCTCACCCTCCGCCTGGGACGACTCCTGGTGGCCCCCCGCCCTAGGCAGCGCACCCAAACCAACAGACCACGCACGCAACCTGGGCTTCATCCTGGACTCCTCCCTCTCCATGACCAGACAAGTCAATGCTGTCTCCTCATCGTGCTTCAATATCCTACGCATGCTACGCAAGATCTTCCGGTGGATCCCCACCGAGACCAGGAAGACGGTCACCCAGGCCCTCATCACCAGCCGACTGGACTACGGCAACTCCCTCTACGCCGGAACCACCGCCAAACTCCAGAAGAGACTCCAGCGGATCCAGAACGCCTCAGCACGACTCATCCTGGACATCCCCCGCCGCAGCCACATCTCCGGACACCTGAGAGACCTGCACTGGCTCCCGGTCAACAAGCAAATCACCTTCCGTCTCCTCACCCACGCACACAAAGCCCTGCACAACCAAGGCCCAGGATACCTCAACAGCCGCCTCAACTTCTACGCTCCCAAACGCCAGCTTCGATCGACCAGCCACGCCTTCGCCGCCGTCCCCCGCATCCGAAGAGCCACCACAGTGGGAAGGTCCTTCTCCTACCTCGCCGCCAAGACTTGGAACTCCCTCCCGACCCACATCCGCCTGACCCAGGACCACCTCGCCTTCAGGAAGCAGCTCAAGACCTGGCTGTTCGAGCAGTAGCGGACCCCCTCTCCCCTAGCGCCTTGAGACCCTCCGGGTGAGTAGTGCGCTATACAAATGCTTTGATTGATTGATTGATTAGGTTCCTTTTCTTAAAGTTGATTAATACCTTAGCTTGTCTTTAACCACAGTTCACGCGTAGGTTTATCTTTTTCAAAAACGTCGCCAAATTGTAGTAAAGGAATGATGCAGAGTTCACTGTAGAGTTAAGTTCCTTTATTGTAAGTGGATAACAAACACCCAGGTGCAGGCTGTCCAAGATGAAACAGGACACTGGTGGGGTCAGCTGGGCATCACTTTTAAGCTTATGTATATTGTCTTAAGTCCTTTTCCTTGTAGTAGTTTCTTCAATTCACACGTAGGTTCATCCTCTTCAAAACGTCGCCAAATTGTAGTAAAGGAAGATGCAGAGTCCACTGTAGATGTAAGTTCCTTTATTGTAAGTTCCTTCTAAGATATGAGATACAGAAGTAAGACCCCACCAGGAGCTAGCTGTTAGGAGCTCAGCCTGAGTTAACCAACTGCCACAGCCAGGTAGAGAGAGACACTGTGAGCCAGAGAGTCACCCAGGCATTCTATGATGTCACAGATGACATAGTACAGTCTATCTAGTGAAGAACATAAGAGAGGACATTTACTACATCCTGCATGCAGTATGTGTTTTTAAATGCTCTTCCCGTGTTTCCAACCTGTGCTCTGAGATTGATCTATATATTTCTTCCAACAATACTTGACCTTGTACCTTCACTGTCAGACCCCCACTTGCTTGATCATATAAGTCCAATCTTTCTAGCAGCTGCTCTCCACTAGAGAGCTCCCAGTCAGGCATTTCTGTCATAGCTAGTCTGGCTACTCCTTCCTTAGCCTTCTTCTGTACAGTGGGTGCTTCTGCAGATACACCCCCAAAGAAGAATTTTTAGTATGGTTTCCATCCTGGGTAGTAGGGGTGATGTCTCCAGACCCCTCTTCCTGCAATTGGAAATCTCCTTTCAGATCTCACCCTTCTGAGTGTTCTGAAAGTGAATAAAACTCACTATCCTTACTACTAATGGGTTCATTCCTATCATCACCAATAATACCATTCTCGTCCGTTAATAGAGGTACTTTAACAGTATCAAAGTCGGGCTGGGGTGGTTCAGCTTGTTCCAAAGATACTTGACTCTCCTCAAGAGATAAACCAATCGGTTCACCCCCCCCCGCTGAACGTCAGGATTACATGGTTTGGAAGAAGAAATCACAGCTTTTTACCAGCAGCCGCTTGGAATATCTGCAATATCTTAGGAGTTCCTTGTACTAAGTCCTTACCCTGCACAGTATTTTCCTGGTCCTCAGTGCCAAACATTTCTTTGGAGACTTTTGCTGCAAGTGCTGCATGTGTTCCTACCGTAGCCTCCCCAGTAGCTCTTGTTTTCCCACCACGAGCAACTTTGGGTGCCATATCAATATCCCAGAGCATCCCAACACGATTTCAAAGACTCAGCTGGAATTTTGAGTTTAATTGAATCCCAGCAAAAGTTGCAGCGTTATGTTTATGGCTTTTAACACACACACTCACCAAAGCCTTGAAGTCCCGGCTGTTTTTTCTTAATCTGCAGGCTCGCGGCCAACAACAGCAACTATGTAGCAGGGAGTTGGCGGAGCAGCACTCTGTAGAATAAAGTTTCACAAAAGTTTCAGCAGCTCCCTGACCGGCAAAGGTTGAAATATTTGAGTAGTCCATTACTTTCCCTGCATGCGATGGTTTAGGCCTTTCCTAGCCCGACTGCAAACCTAGCTGCGAGCTCCACAGCGAATCCACCTCGCAGCCATTAGCAGACCGGCTCAGGTGCGGTTACAGTCCAAACGCCGCCCCCGCTGCCCGTGATGTACTTCGTTTGCTGTGGTCAAACACGCGGTGGTTTCCTTCATTCCATTAAGTTATTAAACTTCGATGCGGGCAGCAGAGATGGAACACATGATAACACCGGACCAAAATCTCAGCCGCCAGCGTTGCCGCCGCGCTGCCACCTCCGTAAAACAAACGGGAGGGACGAGCTGGCCAGGAGCTCCTCACACACACGTCCATCGTGCGGACTTCATCTTGCCTCTGTTTTACCTCGGTGTGCCGTTCTGATGTCTCTTTCAATAGTTTACTCCTGGCAGTGTGTGGTAACTGGCTCATTTCAACATTTAGTAAAGTAAAATCCTTAGGAGGAGCTGGTAATAAAGTGACCTCTGGGTGCTCTGCTGTTCAACTTTATTGGCAGATAAACAAATACAGTGTATTCCGGCATCTACAGACTCCTTTGGCTTTGGAGCAGTGTTGTTTGTTACAAGAGCTTCTTCTTGTTCAATAGCAAGCCTACCATTTCCTTCTTTTGTATAATTTTTCACTTATTAAGAGACTGCCCAAGGTATTTAGGGAAAAGTGCAGGAATGGCTGTTCAATCTTCTAATGAAATGCTGTGCAATTATTTTTTATTCCTCTATTTGTTTACGCTCCTCCTTGCTGCTTCATCAGTACCGTTTGATTTCTTAGTTTTATTATTGTCAGAGCTGGGAACAATCCTTCTAATTGTGGAGGGGGAATCAAGTTACAGTCACACTGCTGAAAACTTCCTGAAGAAATCTGAAGAGATCCTGCCAAGCTAAACCTCTCCCCAGCAAGTATGCGATCTCTGCCTTCACAAACAAACAGACAGTATAAGAAGCCTTTAGAATTGACACACACTTTTTATATGGAGTGTTTGAACAGTTAAGCTGATGTATTGACAGGGTGAACCATGAGAAACACCTGGGGGCCTGCAGATGCAGTGAAATGCTGTGGGGGCCCTTGGCTCCCCAATTGAGAAGTACTGAGAGTCACAGCAAACCCCCACTACTCTCCTTGCCCTTACTTCCAGTATTGGTGTAGAGGAGCCTCCACAGCACCAGCACAACGTTAGAGCAGAAACATGACAAGGGTATCTCTGCCACAGGGTACACATCAAGTCTGAGGGGCAGAGTAAATACACTCTACTGTGCCTTCAACCTCCTCTTCATGAAATCGATAAGCAGAAGCTGCTCACGTCTAAGCCTAAAGAACTATTGATGGACAGAATGCAGAACAATATCATTCATTCACCACAGTACAGAGATCTGGGCCTAAGTCTACAATTTTTTTGCTCACCATGCTATTCTAGTTTGAACCCAGCCATATGCAAATCAGTCTTGACCCTGTGCCCAATGTGAGCAGTCCAGCCTGAACTGCCAGGCCAGGTCCTTACTGGACTGGAAGCAAGCATCCTGGGACTGGTTTTGAGGTTTCACCCCTCATCAGCCAGGATAGCTTGACTCCAGTGGCATAGAGAGCACAGCTGATGAGGGGTGATGCCCTGAAACTGGTTACAGGATGCTTGTTTCAGGTCCAGTGAGGACCTGGCTTGGCAGTTTGTGCTGGACTGTTCCCATGAGGCACAGAGTCAAGACTAATTTGCATATGGCTGGGTCTGATCTAGGGTGGCATGGTGAGCAAAAGAATGATGGATTTAACCCAGATCTCTTGACTGGGGGTAAATGTTTGATTTGCTCAGCATTCCATTCATCATCTGTGTGCCTTTTGCTATCTTGCCCTCAGTGCGCTGGGTATGCCCAGACGTGGGTCAAGGGCTCACAGTGCCACTGGATTCAAGCTAGCCTGGCTGATGAAAGGTGATGCCTTGAAACTGGTCCCAGGAGGCTTGTTTATGGTCCAGGGAAGACCTAGCTTGCAGTTCGTGCAGGACTGTTCCCATGAGGCACAGGGTCAAGACTGATTTGTATATGGCTGGGTCTGAACTGGGCTGGCATGGTGAGCAAAAGAACAATGGATTTAACTCAGATCTCTTAAATGGGGTGAATGTTTGATTTGCTCAGCATTCCATCCATCATCTGTGTGTCTTTTTCTTTCTTGCACTTAGTGTGCCGGGTATGCCCAGACATGGGTACTGGGCTCACTGTGCCTCTGGATTCAAGTTAGCCTGTATGATGAGAGGTGATGCCCTGAAACTGGTCCCCTGATGCTTGTTGCCGGTCCAGCGAGGAACTGGCTTGGCAGATCAGGCTGGACTGTTCCCATGCGGCACAGGGTCAAGACTCATTTGAATATGGCTGGGTCTGAACTGGGGTTAAATGTTGAGCAAAAGAATGGTGGATTTAACCTAGATCTCTCGACTGGGAATGAATGTTTGATTTTCTCAGCATTCCGTCCATCATCTGTGTGTCTTTCACTTATAAGCTCGGGCGGAGTTCATAGAGCTCTGCAAGTGGTGGAGTGCGTTAAAAAAATGCAGTTCGCAGTAATTTTCAGAGCCGGGTGTTTTGTCCATGCTGTGAAATTATCACAAACGTCACCATGACAGAGCAAGCGGGTATGGATTCCTTTCTGCCACTTGAGTAGATTTTCTACGAACGGCTTCTCAACATGAGTGGTCGCGGGCATATGCAGCCACTTGCATTGGGAAATCCAACCACCCGCATTGAGAAACCTCGCCGGGAAGTTGATTTCCTTCACTTGTGCTCGCCAACTTGGTGAGTAACGCGAAGTGCTGAAAACTCTGCAAACTCCGCAAGCAGAGCGGAGTTCACCACCCAGGCTTACTTACTTCCTTGTTCCTGTTCTTAGTTCCACCTCCGGCAAACCTGGAGTCCGGCGACAATTTTTGGGGGCGGGCACGATTGCAGTTCTGAAAGGTCCTCACCTTCACCTATATTTAGAAATAACTTACTAAAGTCCAAGAGATTTTCCGGTTAAATTTGGAACAATGCATGAAGTCCCTGTGTATATGATAACCATGCAGTTTCTTTTCTCTTTCAATCAATCAGAAAAATTGTGGAATTGTTTTCAACTGTAACTGATAGGTCATTGCTTCTCTGTACATGAGAGTTTAAATTGAGGCGGTATGTACAAATTACAAAAGCATCATTTTCCATGGAGTGTTACAAATGACATTTTTGTGTCAGATATACTTAGTTCGGACAGTAGTCTTGTTTCAGTGTCAACACATTCAATTCACATGTTCTATTTTTAAACCATTTCTCTACATGCAGCTTGTATTTGCATTTGGGCCACCAATAGCTTGAGGCATTTTGGGGTAAATATGTATCCTTCTCTCAGGGTCTGTGCTATAGTTTTCTTTCTCTGTGTCTTCTGCAAGCAGCAATAGGCGAGTCAAGAAATGGTAAGAAATAAACATGCGAGGAAGAATTATTAGCCCAACGAATATTAGCAGTATGTTTACAAAATTCAAGCTAGATTTTCCATTCTATATCAGCATCTAAAAGCTGGGAAATGCTAACCTGTCCCTCAACTAACCAATGATGTAGGTTCTGTTAAAAATATAGTTCATTATATGCGTTAAGAATGGACATTTTAGAAATGTTCTAGCACTGTGGAATTTTTCAATAGAACAGATTATACTTTTTGTAGTCAAATAATAGCAGTGTAAAATTTCCAGTATATTCTTTAAGTATAAATATAGTCTGCATGTTTAAAAATACATAAAGGTATTTAAATAATGGGTGAATTGATTTTATGATCTTTGGGGTTCAAATTTAATTGACACTGAAAAAATAATAAATATTCGTTATAACAGATTTGCATTTCAAATTCTTCATAGAGGGCACTGTTTATATTTCCTGCTCTACTAAGATGTTCTTGGACATAAGTGTCAAACTGTTAAAAAAACTTCCTATCTTATAGTGAGACACGAGTGTTTGTGTGTGTTTGTGTGTAACCATGCAGTCTACTATTTTCCAACATCTCAGGCTTAACATTACAAGGGCAATTGATAACTGTGGGGGAAGGAAATAACCCTGGGGAATAATATGGGCGAATGTCTTTCTTCGCACTGTTTTCTTTGTTTTTACTAGGTATTTCACCAAAGACTTCATGTGATTTTAGCAGCCGGAGTCTCCAGAAAAATGACTCCTCATTTGCGGTGTTCCTGCTGATTTTATTATCCGTTTGAGGCCAGCAACCCCCAGTATAAACACACAGCAACACTCAGAGTGGGGCCCATAGAGGACAAATGATGATGCAGGGTTATAGAATTTGCTTAATAAATCTTTAATTTCTATTCTTATTGTGAACAGATCTCTACTGACGAGGATGGACTACAGCAAAGGCAGCCCAATTTTACTGATATGAATCTTTGACAGATATATATATATAAAAGACATGTGTCTTTGACATTTGGGCATTTTCTGTATAGTTAAAGCCACATCTCTCAAATACTACCCTATACTAACTATACTATACTAACCTATCACTACACGTTCCATGACCTTCATCATTGACTCCAAAATGATATTACTGTACAGCATCGAAATTAAAATATGTAATCGCAAAATCAAGTGTGCGAATTTATTGGGCACTGATAAATTAGTTTGTGTAAAACAGCTCAAATTAGCAAACAAATATATGAGCGCTACAGTTTTCATTTTAAACCTATAAACACCAGGAAAATTGCACCCCTCCTCATTTTTTCCTCTTTTTATGAGTTCTGTATTCTGCAGCAGGGACAGAAAGAGGAAAATGCACAAAAATGATCATCCTGCAATGCAAGCGCCCTTGCCCAAGCGCCCTTGCAACATGATGCGGTAGAAAGTGCACCCATTCGTATATATGTATGCTGAATGATACCACTTAAAGCAACGGGTCAGGTGCAGCATTTATGGTCCGCTGCCTTTGCTTTATTTGGTACTATGATATCTGGTATCAATAGGTATCCTGCCCAAAAGGAACTAAGGGGCATATTATCAAGGGGGTTTATCTCTGCTTTTTTTGCTTTAAAAGCCAAGAAAGTGGAGATAAAATTATCTCCCTATTACCTAGCTGTCGCTAACACCAGTTAGCGACAGCTAGTAGGAGATAGCGACCATCTAGGGCCCCGCTTTGCATGTCAGTGAAATTTATCACTAATGACATGCAAAGTGGGCGTGCCAAGATGTTAGCGACTGGAAACAGTCGCTAGCATCTCTATCTCCTATTACCAACTTTTGGAGATATTCGCGCTAAGCGCGAATATCTCCAAAAGCTAACACCTGCCCCTGAGCAGTTCTTAGCCATGTTATCCAATGGTAGGTGGATAACATGGCTATGAGCATTAGCTCGGTAATGCATAAATATCGCTGACTTTTCAGCGATATTCATGCATTTCGGACGATTTTTATCGCTTAGGAGATAAACCTTGATAATAGCAAAGCTCCTAAGCGATAAAAATCGCCGCAGCTCGGCGATAAAAATATTGCCGCTAAGCCAACATAGCGATAATTATCGCTAGTTGTTGGTAATATGCCCCTAAAATATTTGATATAGGCACAATTCTCTATCAGAAGGGCGATAATATGCTTCTACCCATACTGGGAGCAATACCTTTTTGTATAGTAACCCTCACACACTCTTATAGTGTCATGCTACATCATCGAGTTCACCCTGGCTCACAAAGCCAGGGTGGGCTCAACCGTATTTCAGGGAGCGCTTTTGAGAAAAGGCAAGTGGGGTTAAAGATAAAAAATCCGCCACACACTCCAGGTATCCCTTTAATATGGAGAGATGGTGGACATTAAATACACAAACGTAGGGTGTTCCCAAGATTCAATGGTCTTATGACCCTAAATCATTGCCAACATGTTTCAGCCAGTAAATGGCCCTATGGGTCCAGGGCAAAACACAATAATAAATCCCTCCCTGGAAATATCAACACAGTACGAAATTTTATTTCAAAAACTGTTTTCAGCCACAAAAACGTCATATGGATATACTTATCCTTGATGTGGCGTTTGCTCTTAGGTTCATTCAGCTCAGCACGCTGGGAGTTGCAGAACCTAATAGGTGGCACCTCGGGTCCAGGATCCTTGATGACTGTCTGACTACAGGACTGCGCCGCTTGCTCTGCACTCCTGGGACGTACTCTGTCCGCCGAAATTGGACTAGACGAACCTAAGAGCAAATGCCACAGTATATTCATACAGCGTTTTCGTTGTTGAAACAGTTTTTAAATTGCAATGTTGGTACTGTCTTGAAGATTAGCTGGGAGGAGGTTTCTAATACCTGACCTGTTTAAGTGTGACTGTCAAATTCTCACTAGCAGTGAAGAGATGCAGGTGGCCATTCTCTAGTGAGTCACACATTTAGACATCCTTTTTTATCTGTTCTTGGATTAAGATAGATGCCGGCTATATATTTTTCTGGAGGGTCCACACAGTTTGTTCCATTGTTTCATTTAGTGATGGTGTCAAAAGCAGAAACGCAACCATATTTAATTAGAATGTCCCAACATCACCCAGAATACTAAGAATTAAAGGATTACAAAGACTGTGCAACAATCTGGCTGGTGTTTTCACTAGTATCTATTCAGCAAGTTACCAATGATAATTTAGATTATTCATCTGAATCTTCCATCATATTATATTAAAAGACGTTCAGAAACTCAGCTCTGTGTACATCATTAGAAGCAAATCAACAAACTGCATGTAACTTGAGGCCACCTTTTTATTTATTTATTCTTAAATTACTTGCCTTTCAATTACATTTTAGAGCCAAAAGGTTAAATGCTGATGGAAACGTGAAAGGAATGAGGGGCGCGATTGTACTAAGCTTTTTTTAGTTCACAAACTGGCTGATTCGCAAAATTGGCACATTTGTTTTGTTATGTTATGTTAAAGGGGGTGCTTCTATAGCGCACGGCTACTCCGAGGAGTGTCCCGGCGCTGTCGGAGCCTCACAGGTCCAGAGTGGAGAAAAAGAAAAAGGGCGAGTGAACAGAGCGTGGCTAAGAGGGGGCGGTCTTATTGCGTGAAAAGCAGGGTCTTCAGATCTTTCCTGAAGGCCAGCAGATTAGGGCTAGATCTGAGAGAGAGACGAAGGTCGTTCCACAGCCGGGGGGCAAGATGTTTGAAAGAGCGCCCCCCACAGCGTGCCCGACGGACCAAAGGCATAACTGCCCTGGCCTGGGTTGAAGAGCGCAGGGATCTAGAGGGAAGATAGAAACTGATCCATTTCTGGAGATAGCGGGCACCTATGCCATGAAGGGCCTTGAAGGCGATGGTCAGGGCCTTAAAAGTGATCCGCTTCTTTATGGGCAGCAACAAAGTATTTTGGTATGTAGGAAACTCAAACTGTGATTCTGTAGCACGTTATCAAATCAAAATGTGGGTTCGGGACTGAATACTGATTCCGTACTTGAAAGGGCTGTGTTTAGGGTGCCCCTTCCAAATGCTGAATCATACTGGTATAGTATGTGTTAATGTTTTAGGACTGCTCCTTACGCCACCACTCTGGCTCTCATCAAGAGCAATCCAACTGCATGAACCTAACCGCAGGCAAGCTGGTGCACAGAAAAACTCAGACTGGCAAAATACCACTGCAAGCAACTGGAGTGCAAATGGAGAACACATCAAGATACCCTGAATAAAGACAATTTAAAATGCACACTGAGATTAGGGGTGGGAGGAAATTGCGTAGTCCTGCGACGCAAGGCTCTGCAAATGATAAAAAATCTGCCCAAGCACGCAGAGTTCCGCCGGTTCGGGATGCTTGTTTCCTGTTCGCAAACTCTGTTTGGGTGCTCGGGGGTAAATATCTCATGAACACGCATTTTGAAAGCACAAACAAGCAAAATATTCCGCGAAGCCGCAGATAGCTGAATTTTTGGCAATTCCGCATTCTCCGCGGAATGCGAAATCACCCAAATTCCGCAAGCGAAAGCAGAATTTACCGACCAGGCCTAACTGAGATTGTACCCCAAGCAGCTATGGAACACCAAATTCACAGCTCTTAGAGACCACATTGATGACTGCACAAACAGCAGCAAGGAATTCTTCATCATCATTAAAAATCCCACATTGCTTCCTTCCACCTCTAGTAACATCACCCCCTCACAAGATTTGAGCAACAAGAAAAAGCACTCATCACCACCAAAAACCGCCTTCGCATGATTTTTGATAGAGTAGACATAGGAGCCCTCAATTACCTGGACCTCTTTGCAGTATGTGACACTCGCACAAGATTGGATTCCACGTGCCTACTAAACGCTGGAACTGTTCCTTCTTAACGGATGGGACACATCCTGCAAGCTTGGGACCTTACTTGTGGGAAGCCCATAAACTCATGAACAGAGGGCCTCAGGGTTAATCGTTCAACCCCACTCCCTTCAACACATACATGATCCCTCTTTCCAACGTTATCAGTGCATACATTACATCAGCATCTTGTCCCACGTAGACAACATGCAATTCATACTGTCTCTCCCCCAGACAAGACCCCCAAAAAAAAGCCAGTTTACCTCTTGCATGACAGAATGTGCTAACTAGACGAAAGCCAGGTGTTTCAAGACTAATTCTAGACAAATAACAATAGATAATGATAAATGTGTTCTTTTACAGATATCAACAAAAATCAATAGATCAAAATTTAGACAGTTTAACAACACAGTAAATGAAACAGAGAGACAAGTATCCCAAATGTTTACCTCTATACAGAAAGTTCTAAGTGACAATAAATAATGCAGCGAGTACACAAATGAAATGAGCAAAGGAACCCAAGGTGTAGATCATCAATGTTGTTTAATGTCCATTCTATGATCAGTCCATAAATGGATATCATCATATAGGTTCTATTCGCCCCATATTTTGATGATGTTTTGACACTAGTCTTGTTATAGGTTATCAGGACAGTTAAGAATCCTATGGAACAACAAGCCTTTTTCGAATCTGGTACAACAAACTGAATCTTAAAGGGATGTTTCCGCCAATAAATAGTAAAAACAGGAAAAAGAATCAGTTACTCAGGGTGTTTCAATCCACAAGGAGAGGCATCAAGAATTAGCTTGCTGCTCCTGAAAATGTTGATAATTTTGCTGGAGATCAATATGCCCTATAAACAGTAAAAAGATGATTACGTTTGAGTAAGGCGGGTTTTACTATCTCCCGAAGCATTGCAAATTAACCAAACCAAGCCTCACTCAGGTTTGCGTTTGCTTGGTCTTCTCCCCAAAGCTTTTGAAAGTCTCTGTCCAATTCATTGTTGGCCTCTACTAGCGTGCAATACCACAGAGAGACCTCCTTTTTGATAGTTCACATTTTTATTGCCTGATCCAACCAGGAATCTTCTTTTTCCTCATCCCAAACAAGTTGTGCCCACCATGCGGAAACGTGATAGTGCTTGAATCTAGTTAATTGACCCCTTGTGCATAGACTCAAGGTTTCCCAGCTAAATAACGCGGACTCCAACTTAAGATCCACCTATCGGGAAATCTCTGCCGTTTTCAGTGGAAGACTAAGCAAATCCTTTAAACACCCAGGGGTTCCTGGTGAATCCCATATCAGGGCCCTAGCGGAATAGTACAGTATACATGCCCAAGATGTATGTACCCTGTGGCAGATGACATGCATATGTTTTTAACATGCCCTAAGATCACAAATTACTGGATTGAGCTGTGTAAATTTCTGACGAAAGTAACGGGCATACAGTCCTTCACTAGTAATTTTTGGGGTGCGTCAGGACAATGTCACTCTTATTAATAATCTCATTTCAAGATTTATTTTCTATGTAACTTTATTAGGGAGACGGGAGATCTGCAGGTCTTGAAAATCAGGAGCCCTACCTCTTTTCTCAGAGTATAAGAAGAATATCATAACTATAAGCTAATCTGATATAGGATGTGATCCTAGAAGCCAGGGGAAAGTATGGGCTATGTTGGTTGGTTGGGGTAAAAAACCTAGTGTCCAATGATTAAGCCAAAGAATTGCTGTCGGTCCTGACCCCTTCCTTGCTACTGGCACACCAGTGAAAAGTTGGAAGTGGAAGCAGCTATTTTTTCTTGGATGGAATTACTCTATTCCTGCCTGGGTATCCTTGCAATGGGAATGGAGTATTGCCAACAAGAGAATTGGCAGAATGAGGACAAAAAAAAACAAAAAAAAGAAGAATTAGCCCGCTATGTGGCTGATAAGCATTCAGCCAGACTGCAGCACAGGGAAACAGCAGTGTCCTGATGAACAGAAAGTCTTATTAAGTCACTCAAGGTATTGATGCACCATGAGTAACTGCTTGATGATAGCAGTTCCCCACCCAAGATCTTCGATCCAAGCCAAAGAGACCCAAAAAGCGTCAAAGGTTGGGCCCTGAGAGGTGTATGTTTTCTGGTCAATGTCAACTGAATAATTTCAGCTGAGTCACAAACTTTTTTTTAACAAAAATATACCCACATTTAGGAGACGTGTTCCCCACTTAAATGTGTTGGTGGCTCAGGGTCAAATATTTGGAAACCCATTTATCAAATAGATCCATTGGCTTCTGTACAAGTCTTTGGAAGGGTCAGTTTTACTATAACAAAGTCTTCTGATTAAAGGTTTTCAATAATTGCCAGTTAAAGCTGAGGCCACTCCAACTAGCCACAAGGAGGATGTTTTCGACAATATTAACCAGCTAGATTAAACCCATTCCCATTCTTCCCATATAGTTGCTGGGGTTGATAGAGCAAGGTTTGAAGAGGGAGACAAAATTACGTCCAGACACATATTCAGGTGGGATCCAAGTCTCAGACTTTTCACTGTTCACAAACATATTTCAAAACTGGTAAGCATTTCACAATATGCTCTACCTCTTCAACTATACAGTGATTCTGTCTACAATTCATTGCATCCTCCTTTCAAAGCTTAAACTGACCACTCCCCTTGTCACAGGATTATTGTTGAAGGACATAAGATTAGGAAGTTGGTGGAGAAGCGTGCGATAGTGCTGGCAGACCTGTCAATCAAAGGTGTTTGGACCAATAAACTCTTAATGGGCATTAGAGATTACCTACAATTGCAACCAATTATAAATAGAAGATAATTTAACCAATGGTATTTGACATTGCAAAAAAGGGGCGGGGAGATTCACCTCTTTTGAGACATGCTTCACCAAGGGGATTGGATGACATAATTAGACTTGAAAGACACGTACCTAGCAGTGTTCATTTCATTAGACACCAACCTAAGATTTGAATAGGTGGATCAGACTTGGAAATGTTCCTGTAAAGATTCATCTGCCCCATTTATCATCTGACTCATGATGCTTTAAGCTGCCACTAAAGCCATTAGCAGCATATTTGAGGGCCAGGCATATCAAGATTATACTCTACCTCAACAACATGATTTTCATTACTCTGAAAGCAGTCTTGGTACCTCAACAAATGGAGATAGCAATATTGCTCTTTCTGAACTTAGGTATTGTGATAAATTGTGAGAAGTTGGGTTTGAACCTGCTAAAAAGATAGAATTCTTGAGTTCTCATTTGATTCAATGCAGGCTTTGCTACGATCGACTAAAATGAAGCTGAAGACAATGCAAAAGTATATCAAGCAGGTTCTAAAGAAAGAAGAGATTTCCCTGATGAACTTAGCCAGAATAGTGGGTCACCTGTCATCATCAATACAGGCCTATTTTTCTGGAGCTCTACTTACCATGGCCCTATAAAGGATGAAAATCTTTCACCTCTGACTCGAACTATCTTATGCAGATCTAGTACACTATTCACATGAGGCAAGAGAGGAATTTGAAAGCTGGTTGATGCACGTAGAGGTCTACAACAGTCAATTTATTCAACTATACAACTGGCTGATGTGAAATCAAAGGGACACTTTCTCTCTTGTTCCCCTCACATCATCTGTAACTGGGACATATTCCTTTTCAGAATGTACCTTTTTAAACCTTTTTAAAAGACTATTAATCTCACTAGCCTAACCCATGGTCGTGATTTATGTCATGTTCACTCGGGCTTACTATTATTGTTTTATTTCTGGATACATTTTTTTTACTTTTGTGGATACGACTACCACACTGATGACTCCCCCATTTACATATACTAAATATATAGGAGGTTGCACACAACCATCATTAAACATAAAAATTAATTAAAATACTTCATCAGTATAGCGAATGATGAAACTTAGAGTATAATCCCCACTACATGACAGGGGTATGAGCAGCGGTTTCCACACTTTTAGTCTGGGTCCTTCCTGTCTCAAACTTATTTGTGGCTACACTGTGAAGTCATCTCATAATCATCATGACCCATACACTATAATAAGAATTACAACCTGGAGCCTAATCTCCTTCTTAGGTAGACACAGGTAAAAGATGATGTATCAATGATATGAGAATAACGTCTATATGACCCATAAACAGTAGCAGTTGCAAGTATCTGCAATGAACTATATTAATCCAAGATGGCGCGGACCTTTCCTCACTTACACCCTCCTGAATGCCGTAGATACTGATACTATTTTTAAAACATGGCACCTATTATGAACGCAAACAGACTGATAGCAGAGTACCAGCATAGTACCCCAGAGACTACGTTAGCTTCCGTCGATATCAGGTAGGATAAAATTATTTGATTTTATCTGTAAAATACCGGCAAATATGACCCTTACTGTGTACAAATGGTTTTTAACACAAGGTGTACCTGGCCTAAATTGCACTGTCTTAATGCTGTATCTTACAGTCAGTAATGTATGGACACATGGTGTTGGCTTAACCACACTGTAGCCATCATCTTGCATAACCTCCTTTACCACATACTTTGTTCGGCTTAAACTTCACAGTTACATTGCAGCCTTCTCTATGGTAAACTGCATTGTAGTCCTTACTATGTGCAACATCCACTTACTGTGAGCAGTGTTTGGTTTTAATCATGCCGTGCTCATGCTGTTCCATGCTCCCAAATATCAGCAGTAATGATTCACTACATAGATCTAAACGGTTGACTGCATTACAATAAGATATTAATAACACAAAGCCTATGTATGCCCTCAGTTGGGTATTGGCAATCATAATATAAGCTGCAGCACAGTGCTAAAGAACTGCTGTAACCACCTAAGAAGGAATACAAGATTAGTGGCTCCCCCTAGACCGCCTACAGTATTATGTATTCCTGCAATGATGACTCCCTGTGATCAATACAGCAGTGATCTTAACACATCTTTGGTCCTGATGTAGACCTGAAAACATAGACTATCTTTTATCAGTGATTTGGTCTTAAAACCAGAAATATCATATTGTTCCTTATACCTCTCTTGGTCACAGATAATTAATTGAAAGACATTTTATAGGACTTGTTTCTTGCATCAACAACCTTGCGAGAAGGTAACTAATCGTGAATATGAAACTTTGCCTGTTCTACCTTTATATGTAACCCATCTGTGATTACTTTATGGAAAGTTTTAAATTAAGGTGTGGACCTTACCTACTGCTAGTAAAAAAACCTTGACTTGATGTTTTTTCCCTACTACACATATGTATTTTTCTAACCTTAATTTTTCGAATTAAACACAGATTTAAAACGCATCTTTCTACCTTGCTATAAGGACTTCTCCGCTTCTGCAGGTCTCAACCACAAAAAGAATGCTCTCTCTTTCTTTCTTTTTACTTTCTTGTTTTAGGACATTTTGCAAATTAAGGAAAAACCTCTAGGAGCATGACTCTCCTTTGCCTGTAAAAGAGCATGAGTATTTTTCACAAAGTCAGAAATTGAAACTGTTTATTGGTAATGCAATTATGCAATACAATATATACTGATTTTGCTAGCCTTCAAAAAGCCCAGGCTTCACAGGCTTTGTATGGGGTGATTCACGTGTTAGCTAATGATTGTCAAGGTTTCAAGATCCATCCCTTGGGAACCAGATTTTCTACAAAGATTATATGTACTTCAAAATATTTGACTTCACAATAAATCAAGCACCTATACGCATACAAAATGTGACTATTGAATGTATTCAATTTGATATTGGGAAAATGGATGTTCAACACTTTTTCTACTAATACATATGAGGAGGAGTTGGCCCAAACCCTAAGGAACATCACAGCCTTTCCAAACAAAATAATACGAACAGAAACAACAAATGTAGGGAAGGACATATAGAGTGTCAGCCTGAAGTTATTTCTAACACAGTATATCTTTAGAACCATTCTGGACATGGTAGTAGACTCCACTGCCAGTTGCATGGGCTGAGGTGCACACTCTGGGATGTTTATAGGAGGTTGCTAGTGGAACTAGGAATTGCAGCTTTAGATCAGTTACTTGGAAATTAACATGGTAGTTCTCTTAAAATAATTTTGCCAAGGAGTAAGGGCAATGCTGAATTCTGGTACGGTTGGGCAACATTCCAACAGTACTTTACATCAACTGTCTGGGATATACAAAGTCAAAGACTTTAGAGGAATTAGCAAAAGGCTTTTGGCAGTTTTGCCTGAACCAGCACATATTGATCACAGTGGAATACCGACAGATATGTCAAACAAGGTTTTGGATTGGAAGTTGGATCTAGGAATAGTACAAGAGCTGCATTTAGACAGATCCGTCAAATGTATTGTTATTTCATCTTTAAACCAGATCCAGAAGGGGGCGTGGCTTGGGCACCAATGGCGGAGGTCGCCTAGAAGCTCGGCTCCGCGGTCGGGCCTTTATTAATCCTGTTACCGGGGACTTGTTGGGGGCCCCGACCCCACACAGACATCCCCCACACCTTGTGGACCTCCCTGGCCTGGCCGCGGGTCTGCAGCGACTTCTGGGACGCAGAGGAGACGAGATACGGGAGCCGAGCGGCGTGAGCCAAGATGGCGCCTGCTCCGCTCTGACTGCAGTGGAGGCGGCCGGAGATCGCGGTGCCCCGACGAACAGGGCGATCCTTCCCTAGAGCGAGAACATCGCAGGATCTCCCCCTGACGACCCCGGAGGCGATCGTAAACGCCCGGCGACCACTAAGGTGAGCCCTGGGGCTCTGCCGCGTGAAGCTGCGGAGAAGTGCCGGAGGGGGAGGGGCGGACCGGCCTGCCCGCGGTCGGGAGCGGAACGGAGGTGAGGAGTTGCGAGGCGGGTCCTGGCGCCCGAACTGGCCTGACAGGCGGACCGCACCGCAGCACTGAGGGAGAGCCGGAGGCCGCCTGTATCACTCCCTGCTGTGCAAACACTGAGTGGAGCGACGTGGCGCCGATCAGTGGCACTTCAGCTGGGGAGGTCGAGGGGTTGGCGAACACCTGATGCCAGACCGAGTGGGAGGGCGCCCCGGATCCAGGCTCTGGGGGTGCTGCGGAGGGACCGAGAGCAGAGGCAGAGGAAGGGACCTCTCCACGACAGCGGAAGCTAGGATAGCCCTTGGCTTTCACTGTTGCCCCGAACCACAAGGTTGGACACCGGAGTGAGACTGCTGATGCGACTAGCGGGGGGGACTCCTCAGCCACACTTGACGAGCCCGAGCTGTGCCTTCTGAATGAGTGCCCGGGTCATGCGCTGGTGACCTGAAACGGATGTAGAGTGCGCAGCTTCTCGAGCACTATCGGCGCCTCGACAGGACACCCCCTGCCCCCCCGCATTGGCATTGCACCCACAGGTAGACAACCATTGTCCTCGTTAAGAACGGTCCTTCTGCCCCAAACGAGCCAGCCAGCGAGCGCCCGCCTTGAACACCTTGACCGCCGACTGGAGGCCCCACTCGACTAGAAGCCGGCTGTTGACCGCGAGGGGGGCGCTTCGAGAACTTTCGAGGTCACGCTGTGCGGACTGCACTACCCCCCGTTTCTGAGGATACCCTTCGGTGGCCTCTACACGACATGGGAAAAACAAGGGGCCCCAAAGGGGGCGCCCAGACCGCCTCTGACATAGAGCCACCTGACACGGAAGAGCGCGTGCACCAGGAAGGACCGAGTAATCCGCCGCTTCAGGAGCAACTGGACCAAATCCTACGAGCAATCACTGAGACTAGATCGGCCCTCCGAGAGGATATAGCCCAAGTAGCGACGGGCTAGGGTCTACTTAGAGCTGACCACGGTAAGCTCTCAGACAGAGTGAAGGAAGTAGAGGGTTCGGTGCGCCACCTAGAACCGGCGCAGAAAGCACTGGATGCCACGATGAAAGACGCCCTGTCCAGAATAGAAGCCCTAGAGAAACGTGCGGAGGATGCGGAAGGACGCAACAGGAGAAATAACATTCGGATAGTGGGCCTTCCGGAGAAAATTGAGGGAGAGGACATGGTGGCGTTCCTGGAGAATTGGCTGCGGACGACGGTGGCGCCGGAAGGGCTGTCACCCTTCTATACGTTGGAACGGGCACACAGGGTGCCGACTAAGCCGCCGTTGCAGGGTCGCCCCCCCAGGCCGGTAGTAGCGCGGTTGCTTCATTTCCGCGACAGGGACCTGCTGCTGCAGGCGGCCAGGAGGGGAGGACCGTATCAGGTGGACAATAGCCGTGTGAACATTTTCCCAGACTACACCTACGAGACGCAGAGACGCCGGTCCTCCTTCCTAGCGGTGAAGCGAGAATTGCGTGCTGAGGGCATCCAATACTCCTTGCTATTTCCGGCACGACTCCGCATCATAATAGACGACTCCACCAAGTTCTTTGACACCCCGGACGAAACGTGCAGCTGGCTTGAATTGTACAGAGCTGGCAAGGATGGTTTTGGGGCCTCTTCTCAAGCAACAATGGGAGACAGTCTGCTGCGGAGACCTAAGAGATTCAGACACCGCAGGGGCAAGACCACTCGCCCATCTACGGTGGAGGCAGCGGCGGAGAGACGTGGAGTGTTAGAGATGGTCTCTTCCATATCTGGCCCTCAGGGTGACCTGGAGCCGGCACAATCAGACCCTGGTGAAAGCGGGGGCCGCTCGGACACGGAGGGCTCGGAAGTTGATAGCCTGAAACTCCCGGCTGTCACCCCGGAAACAGGCAGAGGGCCTGCTGGATGAACAATGAAACTGCTGGGTGAGCCGGTTCTAATTGTGGGGACAGGAGACAGGAGATGGGGGGGCAACTGCATGAGTGGGGGGGGATGAGACTCGACTGGGGAACTGTGAATTTACTGATTGAGTGGGGGGTTGCGGGGTTCCCCTATATGGTCCCGGATGTCATGGGGCTCGACCGCGCGATAGCTTGCAGTGGGGTGACCCCGCATTGTTGCTCGGCCCCCCACATCGCCCTTAAGGCATACCTGCGGTGGCTACCGCTAGGTTAGTTGCGGAGGGATTTACTGAGGGTACAGTTTGGATGGGGACTAGATGGTACTATTTGGAACCTGTTCTGGGGGGGAGGGGGAGGGATTCTTGTTTGACAGTTAATTCATTGTTGTTGAAGGGGGAACTTGTCATTGGTAGGGGAGTGGCTGGGTACTTCCCTGTGCCTGTTCTGCACTTAGAGAGACTGGAACGCGAAATATGGGATAATGGCTGATCTCTCCACTCTGAAATTCATCACCTGGAATGTGAGGGGTCTACACACTATGACCAGGCGACATAAGGTTCATGCTTATCTAGTGCGCAGGGGAATACAGATTGCGCTCCTGCAGGAGACACATCTCACCAAGTCAGAGGGGCTAGCGCTGCAGCGCAGATGGCGAGGTCAGGTATATAACACCACATACTCAGCTTACGCGAGGGGTGCGCTGATATGGATAAAGGCGGGAGTGCCCTTCCAGGTACATAGTCACACTATAGATCCAGAAGGGAGATTTGTGGCAGTTGCAGGGAGACTAGGGGGTCGGGATGTGAACATTTGCTGCATTTATGCACCTAATACAGACCAACTCGCCTTTCTGACTGACCTGTCGGGCTCATTGGCCCGCTACTTATCGGGGCCCATCCTACTGGGGGGCGATTTTAACTCGGTGACCGACGTTACTCTGGATAGGTCCCATCCTCCACTCCAGGACTCCCCGAGTTATCGGGTGGCCAGAGGCAGGATGGACTGGCAGGGCAAATGGGGTCTGGTGGATATCTGGCGGGCGCAACACCCGCACGCCCGGGACTACTCCCATTTCTCCGGCATGCACGAGTTACATGTGAGACTAGATGGTCTGCTGGGATCGAGAGAGGTGGTCTCTTCGGTCTTACGGTCTGAGTACTTGACGAGAACCATCTCAGACCACAATCCACTACTGATCGATCTCCGTTGGCTCTAGGGCACCCCTTGTGTATCAACCTGGAAGTTACGACCAGAACTCCTGGAAGACCAGGTGTTCCGTAGTGACTTAGAAAACAAGATTGCGGGATACTTTGAGCTGAACGAGGGCACGACCGCAGAGAGGGCCACGGAATGGGACGCCTTTAAGGTGGTTGTTAGGGGCCATTGCATAACACAGAAAGTTGGAGTGCGTCGTATACTCCTAGAGGACCTAGCGAAAGCTGATCGAGCCCTCCGCGACCTGGAAGTCACCCGCCCTGGCCGCCCGGAACTCCAACAACAGGTCCTAGCGGCAAAAGAAGCTGTAGCTGTGGAGGTTGAGCGATTACGAAGCTATGACTATAAAACGTACCTGACTAGGTCGCTAGCTGAGGGCGACAAATCAAGTACGCTATTGGCTTGGCTCGCCAATCCGGCTAGACGTACCTCGCCGATTATGGCCATGCAGACTGCGGAAGGCAATGCGGTATATACTCAACCCGAAATACTTAACTGCTTCTGGAATTACTATAAACAGCTCTATAGTAGCCGCTTGGCCCAAGATGTCACTCCGACGGATACCTTCCTGAGAGATCTACCGATCCCCACTCTGGAACCGGAGCAGGCGAAAGCCCTGGGGCGGGACGTGGAGATTGGGGAGATCAGACACGCCATAAAAAACATGGCGCGAAATAAAACTCCGGGCCTGGATGGCCTCCCCATCGAGTTTTATGCTGCATACGTAGAGCTCCTGGCCCCCAAACTCCTACAGGTTTACAAGGAAGCGAAGACTCTGGGGAGATTACCGGGCACGATGCGAGAGGCCCTGGTGATACCTTTACTTAAACCTGGCCGCGGGGGCGAGGAGCCGGCGTCTTATAGACCGCTCTCGATGCTCACGGTCGATTATAAGATCTTGAGCAGCGTGTTGGCCTCATGATTGTTAGACCACATGAGCTCCTTGGTGCATACGGACCAAGCGGGCTTCATCCCCAGACGTAATACCACGATGCACATCCGGCGCTTGTTTCGACTGCTAGACGGAGATCACACCTATGCCTCAGACCCTATGATTCTGTCGATAGATCTAGAAAAAGCCTTCGACAGCTTAGAATGGGTTTATCTACACAGGGTCCTGGAGCGGTTTGGCTTGGGCGAGGGATTCCTGAGATGGACCAAGGTATTGTATTCCTCGGCGGTGGCTAGGGTGAAATCGGGTCCCCTGATTTCTCAACGTTACCCTGTGGAGAGAGGCACGAGGCAGGGCTGCTCCCTATCTCCATTGCTATTCGCCCTGGCAGTGGAACCACTGGCGATATCTATCCGCACTGGGGCCCACTACAGGGGGTTGCAGTCTCCGATGGGCCGCCAGTATATTTCCCTGTACGCGGATGATCTGTTGCTGTTCCTAGAGGACGCTGGGCCGGCCCTGGCTGGAGCGGACTTAGTGCTCACGGCCTTTGGTGCGGTGTCGGGACTCCGAGTCAACTGGGCAAAGACCTGCCTGTTCCCGATCCGAAGCGATAATCCCGCACCGGACATTCACAGGGAGATCCGATGGGAGCCGGTTTGCTTTAAGTACTTGGGGATGCACGTTTACCATCGCCCTGCTGACACACTTGAAGGTAACGTCTCCAGGGGTATCAGAGCGCTTAAAAGTGGCATGGCCTTTTGGTCCACCCTGCCCCTCTCAGTGGCGGGAAGGATTGCACTTTTGAAGATGGTCGCACTGCCCCGCCTATTGTACTACTTCAGGACGCTGCCGATCTGGATCCCTAGGTCTTCTTTTCAGGGCCTGGAGTCCTTGATAGTGACGTTCCTGTGGGGCGTGGGTCGCCGCAGAGTGGCGCTCAGAACCTTGCAGAGACCTAAGGTGGAAGGGGGGTTGGCGGCGCCTGACTTTGAGAAGTACTATTTGGCTGCACAGCTGCAGACCTATACCCAGGAGATGGCGCGTGAGTTTCGGGGTCCGGAGGAGACGCGGGGTACTGGCATACCCAGACACGTCTTGGCATATATTGCGTTACAACAGAAACTCGATCTGAGGGACCTCACTTTGGAGGAACGCACCATACGCTTGTGTTGGAACAGAACGCATCGTAAAATAGGGAGCCCGAGACCTTATGCCCCGGAGATCCCGCTGGGAGTGCTCACTGCTCTACCCCATGGTGGTGACTGGTCACGACTAAGAGACTGAGAAGAGATGGGCATACAGACCGTGGGTGATCTTTACGAGGACGGGACGTTGATGCCCTTCCAGGCGCTTCTGGACCGCTATGATGTCCCTAGAGGCGATTTTTTACTCCATGCGGCGGTCACAAGGGCACTCCAAGCGCATTGGAAGATGGGCCAGGAGGAACCGCTGGTATCGAAGGCGTGCCAATACGTCATGATGTCTGCGGGAACGGTAAAAGCAGTCTCATGTTTATACTTCAGAATGGTGGAGGATAGGCTGACCCCGTTGACGGACCTCAAAACCAGATGGGAAGTGGACATAGGAAAGGAAATCCCAGAGGCCACGTGGGCCCAGCTGGTACAGCGAGCCTGGAAGGGCACACGTCATGCCCGATTCCAACTAGTCCACTTCTACATTCTACATCGCGCCTATTTGACACCGGAGAAACTACAGAAATACTTCGATCTAGAGACGGCGGCCTGCCCTAGATGCAGGACGGACGGAGCGGACTTGCTACATATGCTGTGGTCCTGCTCTATACTGACTTCCTACTGGTTGTTTGTGGGAGAAACACTAGCCGAAGTGACGGGCAGATCGTTGCAGATAGATGCAGCTGTAGGGATCCTACATTGGTTCCCGCATACCCCCAAACATAAGATTACTAATAATTTTATAGATTTAGGGCTACTTCTGGCCAAACGAGAAATCACTAGACACTGGAAGGCGCGAGTTGGTCCTACAGGAGATAAATGGCGCAATGAACTTCTCAAATGGGCGGGGAGTGAAAGCACATTGCGATACCAACAGGCGAGGAGGCGACGAGATGAGAAAGCCCTAGAGACGGCGCAGGCATGGGAGACGCTGGTGCAGGCCCTGCGCGACCACAACACACATACTGACTCTGCAAGTATGGACGGAGAGCGGCCTGGATCCCAATAACGGATAACTAGTGGGGGGGGGCCCCCGAAGAAGAACTAAGTCTCTTACAATACTCTGATAAACCACACGATTCTCTGCCAATGACGAGAGGGGAGGGGGGAGGGGGGACGGAGGACAAATGCACTATCGACTTTCGGGTACACTAGAATGAGGTACTGATGAGACTGACAAATTGCTCCTCTGAGGGGAAAGGGATGTTTGGGGAAGGGAAGAGGGATGTTTTCGTTGGGTTGTTTAGAAAAGCAGAAGTGTTTCATTCTTTCTACCTACTGAACACTGCCGGAACGGAGAATTATTACCTGTGAACCGATGGCACACGCCGCCCGACCCCTGGGTTGTGGGCTGAATGGCCGTGTATAGAGTTGATAATTTTAACGCCCTAGTGGCTCTTCTTCTGTGTCAGGTGCCAATAATATGCCCACACTTATTTCCTGCAATAAACACATATTTGACAAAAAAAAAAACAGATCCAGAAGCAAGCAAACTAGAACTACTAATTCAGATGTCGAATACTCAGCTGAATTACACTTTTCCCCATTCCATACAATTTCCAGAAATAGTGATGCAGGGCAGAAGGGAAGCAGCAGAACAGATAATCATTCTGAACATCTCAGGTCTTGTGTTCTGATGTCAGTAGAAAGGCTGGTACGTTTATCCTGTTTGAATGAGTAACCCTCAAATAAACTAAAGTAGGTAGACGTCTTACCAGAAATTCTCCAATGGTTGTGACAATACCTTCTTCTGGAACAGGAGGAAACAAAATAGTTGAAGCACAAGGAGCACTTAGGAAACTGAAAGCAAAGCAATGAGCAATAGAAACCAGAGAAGGACCTTTTGCAGGAGCTCATGAAAAACTAGAAAGAGAATAAGGGCAGGGATAACTACAAAATGAGGAGTAGACAGAGGGGGCATTGATGAAGCATGAGTTTTTTCGAAAGAATCCTGCTTGATCAAGTCTGCTCATATTTGTGTTATTAACGAAACAAATGTCTAATGGTTTGAAAAAAACTATTAACGTGTGACTTTTCAAAGGTTTCCACAAAAACGTGCAAGAGAAATACAACACGTTTAGTAGTAAATGAATGTAGCATTAGACATGCAGAAAGCATGGATAATATAAAGTATTTTTTACATGAACTAAAACATTATGAGATAGACTTGAATAAAATGTTGCATTTATAAGGCATTCACGTAGAAATATGAAATAATAATAACAAGAATTCTCAGGGAAAATGCTTTGTGAAATGCTTATCCTTTCTTCATAATCTGAGAGATACAAAATGATTAATAATAAGCCTAATTAGATTATGTTTATGAGTTTAATCAGAATAATGGTTTTTTTCCCATAACACATTCCTTATGCATTTTCTTTAAGTTCCTTTATGATGGAGTGTGTTTTATTCCTTAGGAAAACTGTCCATTTGCAGTTGATGGTTTTCCTATGAAGGCCTCAAAATTTAGTTGGAGTGATTTCTGTTTCGTCGAATGTAGGCTTCAAAATAATGTATTTTGTCCTTCACTACTTCTGAAATGCTGATTTATTTGTTTAGTTGTGCACAAAGTTAGGAGTTAGGAGGAATTTCCTTTCTGTGCTAAATATTTATTCTTCTATGAAAGATTTAGTTCACAAATGTTGCAAGCTGATGTGGAGTGTGCACGAGAACGTGGATAACGTTGTAAGATTATTTTCCTGCTTCCGAGAAAGGATGACATCTTTCGTATTAACAATGGATTGTTTAAAGGAACTTGGATGAGCAGGATGGGATGGTGATCACCTCATCCTGAAAACCAATGAGATTGTGCAGAATTTAGGAATGTAACGTTAAGGGGTTGGTATAATTATTACTGTAAGAAAGAATTTTGTTGTAGCTGTTTCTATGAGAAGAGAGGCCCTTGCTGTTGTACTCTCTGAGCTACTCTGGCTAGCTATCCTTGCAAATTCCTGAACAAGACTATCCTGAGAACTTTGCACTTCATCGGCTGGTGATGTTGCACTAGCTATCACTGTTAGGCCAAAGGGTTAGCTATTTTCTTACTTTGCACACTGTTCATTAGTAATTCTTCATCTGGGTCCGTATGAAATCTGAATTTCATAGTTACATTGCAATGATTTTCCTCATCTCTCTCTCTCTCTCTCTCTCTCTCTCTCTCTCTCTCTCTCTCTCTCTCTCTTTCTCTCTTTCTCTCTCTCTCTCTCTCTCTCTCTCTCTCTCTCTCTCTCTCTCTCTCTCTCTCTCTCAAATACCTAAAGTAAATGTGTAATTGACCATTCAGACATTTTGGTGTATTAGATAAAGGTATCCTGATAAGTAATTCTGAGTCTGTCATTACTAATGTATGTTAGACATAATGTATGATGACAAAACTGATTAGTTAGGCTTTTCTTCTTCGTAGGTCCTCATGAGGAAAATAGCATCTGTCTCATCTGCCTAGTTCCTATCATCTCAACTAAAAGATCTATTGGAGGACCTAATGACAATGTGGGCCAAACACTGTTATTTAGGGAAGTAATAAACTGATCATTGGTAATAAAAATTACACCACTTCAGCTGGATGAGGGGCGGTTGTTGAGAGAGAGGAAGAGAGGCACACACAGTGTAGAAAGAGGAGGAACATAATAATCAAGGAGCGAGAGGCAACAAGTGGATAACCTGAGCAACATCCCATCCGAGCAGAAGAATGCATATCCAGAACTAAGTCAGCTGATTCCCGGTTCCCAGTGACCACTGATGCCTATGCAGTAGATGAGAAGCCTACAGCAGAAGAGTGGGGCGGACCCCGCTGGAGAGGCACTTTATCCCATCACGCCCCAGAAGGAGCAAGGCTGAGCCAGGTGTGTGATTGGGTGTGTGGCTGGAGAAGTGAGCGGGCGGCACTGAGTGACAACTGGTCAGGAGCTGGTGGGCCTCTTACAAGTGTAGTTGGGTGCAAAAACAAGCAGAAGTACAAACTGAGGTGGAGACCATAAGAAGTGGAAATATATATATATTTTCTTTTTACTTCATTATATTTATGTTTTCCTTTCGCTTTCATGAGTATCTAAGTCAAAAAATGAAACCACAAGTTGGTGTATTCGTTCTGTCTTTTGAATAGTAGCAAACCATATTCTTAAATAGCTACATAAAAAAGTGTTTCTTGAACATGAAATACCTTTAAAAAAACAAGAGACAAGAAGCTTTTGGCAAAACAGAAACTGTTTGTTTAATTAAACTATGCGGCCGGGAGACCATGTACAGGCATATGGTCTGATGACTGTCTCAACTTACAATCAATCTGAAATGGGTTTATATACAATTCATTGAAAGTTCCAGCAATTCTTTTTTGGTAAGGATTGTGAATAGCTGTCTTTAGAGTTGTAAAATAATTTATTTGATGCTGAACCCAGGTGGGCCTCGACCTCGCATGGACTGAACCGCCAGTAGGTAACATGTCCAAATGTACGGGAAGGGGAGCGAGTGATCACTGCGTGTACTGTGTGTGCTGTGTCCTCTTCCTACCTTTATGTGGCATTTGACATTATGATGTTTTGGGAGCACATGTACACCTCCAGCCATGTTTGCTTTATTGGGGCCAATCTACCTGGACTATTGTGATGTCACAGCGCCTATCTGTGGAATTGATCTGTGATTTCCTGTTTGTGCATTTATCTGCAGGCTATGTGCAGCCCCACCTGTTTCCTGTCAATCAGTGACCTCAAGCCTAAGTCTCAGAGCCTTCTTGACTAGGTATTTCTGAGTCGCGGTTGACATGGAGTTCATAACGGTTAAATTCACTAATAAATGTACAATTTAGTTTTTATACATTAATGTATCGTTATTCATACTGACGTTGAATTTCAATATTAACAAGAGAAAAAGGTCCAAGTATAAAGAGTTGGAAAAGACAAGGAACAGTCTTTAAACCTAGACGAGAAATACATATACAGCATAATATGAAATAAGAAGGGTCAAACAAGAAGAGAAAGGAAAAGGAACTATGGATAGGGTAAAGCCGATCAAAATCTTACGTGTGACATTCTTTCTGAATGCACCGGCTGGGGAGGATGCCAAACAGCCTGGAAAAATGAAAAGAAAGAAAAAATCATAAGAAGACTTCCCCTGAAACAAATATATACTAAACTTCATATAAATTAGCGCACCAATCTCAGTAAAAGATTTCAAGCATACGCAATTTGTAATTGCCTTCATAATTCGAAGGTGGTAGAAACCTAAATGGCAGATACATCCTCTGATCCAACATGGTTATCTAACCCTAGTGGCGATAAGGATTTCAGGAGGAAAGGGATGAGACATCAGGAGACACTTATCGGAGAGTCCTGAGCTCCAGACAGTAGCAAGATTTACGGACTGCCTGGAACAGATGTTCAGAATGATGTGGGTAACAAGGTTTGCATCCCTTCCCTCACCAATTGTCTATATTTGTGAGTTTTTATTGAAGTTGAATAAATGGCACAAGGCCTATAGAACAACAAACTCATTCACATTAGCCATTTCAGCAAGTCACACCTATCTGTAGGGACTGTCAGTAGGCAAAAGCCATTTGGTATGACAATTGTCAGGATCAAATACGAATGCACAACCCTCTCTGGTCTGCCCAAGATCTCAACAACTCCAGCCTCAATGAAGCCGCAAGACTCTTAACAGGCTCGAATAAATTCCACCACATCTCACTGAACGTGAAGGCCCTGAATTGGCTTTCAAACGAAGCCAGATTCCAACTCAAAGTGGCCTGTATCACACAGAAAGTACTACACTCTAGTTCGCCTTCCTATGTTGTTCATAAAATTTAGGTATTCAGAGGAGGCAGGCACTCCTGGAGTGCCAGGGATCTTGCGCTGAACTCTCCCTTCTTCCGGAAGAATAAAACAGATCTTTCTCTGGGGCTGCACCTAGAATCTGGAACTTGCTGCTGCCAATCATTAGAAGAATAACATCTCAGCCAAGATTCAAGAAGGAAGCCAAGACTTTTCTCATGGGCAAAAGCTCTCTCAGAGCATTTACGGAATCAGCAGCTCAGTGACACTTTACTGCTATTTTATGAACACTACCCATTTTAAGCCTCACTAGACTTTGCAGATGTAAGCTACGCGATTCTGGTATCATGGACAATGTTTAGCTTATGTCATATTATGTTTCTTCCTGTAACTTTATTGGGCAGAGGTCGTTCTTGTGCAGTCCTCCCTCGCTCTGTATTTTCTCCCTTAAGTGTATTCATGATCATTTGCTCCTAATCTTTGAATTTAGCTTGTCATCTCTGTAAAGCACTCTGATACCCTAACAGGTTACATTTGCACTCTATAAAACATTAAGTAAATAAATACATTGTTAAAAAGTGTTAGATTGCAGGCTCTTCCTGAACCATGGTATAAGTCCTTCTGGGATGTTAACAAGATGTTGTAATTATTTCTATATTGGCCCAACTATGCTTATCTATATAAGAGCTATCAGGTAAGTTGCTGATATGCTGCAAACATGAGCCAGATGTTCAGGTGCTAGACATGGACGATTTGTTCAAAAGACAAAAAAGAAGAATAAATGGTGAACGCAATGGCCTAAAATTGTGAATATCTTGGGTTGTGAACAATCCGTTTGCTATTGAAAAAAAGAATCTCATGGATCTTTAACACAGTCTGTTAAAGAATATTAAAAAAGTTAGTTTTCATGTAGAAGAAGAAACAAGGTTAATTGCTATTGGGTGTATTCTGTGAGGAGAAATGTGCTAGCTTTGGCAGTTTATATCTTTTTTTAAAGAATTACCATGTGCTCTTTTTTCTCTGTTCCAATGTAGATTTGCAAACGTTGTTGTAAATTATTTTGATTTTCAGCTGTGTTGTAGTGCGTATTGTTTGGTTTTCTATTATAATTTAGAAGAAAATACTTTTTTGTTTTGTTACAGTTTTCTTGAATTTTGGGTTTTTAAATGATACTAACCTGTATTCTGTTCCAAAGTTGGACTTTTATTTTGCACTGTTTCTACTGTCATTTTTTTTTTAAATATACAATACAATAGTGATATTTGTAGAGCGCAAACAGTTACCTCAAACAGTTGAGTCCCGGTGCTTTGAGGAAGTCAGGTATGTAGACAGGGAACTAGGAGCTAGCCTTGACAAAAGAGCCAAGTCTTCAAGATCTTTTTTAATTCGGGGTCAGTGTCAACCATCCGCAAGTGCGGTGGTAGGGAATTCCATAACATGGCAGTCCTAACTAACTTTTGCAAAGCGAGGGACGCAAAGTTGGTGCTGGGAATTAGATCTCAGTAAAACCAAAGGGGATGATGGGCGTAGTGTTGAACATTGCAAGGACTCAGCGCCAGTCAACCGATCTGGGTTTAATCCATCATCATTCTTTAGCTCACTCCGCCACTCCAGTTCAGACATGGCTATATGCAAATCAGTATGAGCCTGTGCCTCATGGGAACAGTCCAACCTGAACTGCCAAGCCATGTCTTCCCTGGTCGGGAAACACGCATCCTGGGACCGGTTTCTGGCTAATCAACCACCATCAGCCAGGCTAGCTTGAATCCAGTGGCAAAGTTAGGGCAACCAAAATAAAATGAACATTGCAAGCACTCACCTCAGTCAACTGATCTGGGTTTAATCCATCATCATTCTTTAGCTCACTCCGCCACCCCAGTTCAGACACCCCAGTGCAAATCAGTCTGACCCTGTGAATTATATCTCAGCGTTCGAATAGGTTGGTATGGGCAAAGCCTATGTCTGAGGTATCTCGGTCCTTTGTTGCGCATGGCCTGAAAAGTTAAGGTCAGGGGCTTGAATTCTATTCATTTTCTTTCACGTTCTTTTTATGTGTTTCTTCGGTTTTAAGAAAATGATTGTAACTACTCAGCAGAGATAGCGTAGTAATTTTGTTCCTCAGTCATTATCCAGCACCTTCTCTGAGGTAATTACTTGGCACAGTTAGAATAGTAATTTTTCTCTCCAGCCAAAGTCCAGCACCTTCCCTGAGGTAAGTAATTGGTGGAGTCATAATAGTAATTCTACCCCAGTCACTGCCCAGCACCTCTCCTGAAGTAAGTATCTGACTGACTTAGAATAGTAATTTTGCCCCCGTCACTGTCCTTCACATTCACTTAGGTAGGTAATGGGCAAAGTTAGAATAATAATGTTGACCCTCAGCCACTGCCCAGCACCTTCTCTGTGGTAAGTTCCTTGTAAAGTTAGAATAGTATTTTGCCCTCCAGTCACTCTGCAGGAACACATCTGAGAAGGTGACACAAATTATTATTATAAATAAAATTTTCATAAAATAAGGTTACTTTCTTCACCTTCAGTTGGTGTAAAAAATGTAATTCAACTGAAAATGTTGGCTGAAGAGTACGTACGCAAAGACTGTAAAATATTAAAAATGTCTTAAAAAATATTTGTTTCTGGAATATAGTTAGTTTTGTTGGTGAATGTTATTGGTCAAGTTATACTTACTTCTCCAGCCAGATGCTACTGTTCAAAACTGGCCAGTGCTTAATTTGTAAAATATTAAGTGCAGGTGCTCAAATTTTTTAGGATGCCACACCCACCTCCCTGGCTCCACCTACTTCCTCCACTTGCTCCACCCACCTCATTTAATGGCTCCACCCACATCCACAAGCCTCAACACATCAGAGCCACCTCCTCACTTCTTGAGTTCTTCAAGACACTGAAGACCTGGCTCTTCATAAAAGCGCCTCTGTGACTCACGCCTACACACCTGCCCAAGCACCTGGATACCCTCTCGGGTCATTAATGCACTATATAAATCAATATAACATAACATAATATAACATATGGAGAACAACTCAACAGTGAACTCAAGTTAGAGAATGTGTGTGAGTCTCAAAATGCAGCTTTTAGAAAGGTCATTTGAGGAAAACATGCTTGTACCGTGCTGTTTAAAAGAAAGGAAGTGTTGAAGGAAGGAAGGAATACATTAAAGAAGGCAGAAACAAATGAAGGCAGGAAGGGGAGTACTGGAGTGAAGAAATTGTTATGGACTAAAAAAGGAGAAACTAAGAAAAGAATGTGTAAGGAAGAAATGAAGGGATAGAGGGATAGAGGGAGAAAGGAAGTGGACGATGTGTGATGGATGAATTGAAAGAAGAAAGGAGGAAGAAAATCAGGAGGAAGGGTTGAGGATATTTAATAAAGAAATTAAAGAAGGGATTAAGGAAGGAGCAGGAAAAAAGAAAGTAAGAAACGCATGAGGGAAGAAGGAAATAACGCACTAAGGGAGGAAGAATGGGAAATTAATGAGGATGTAAGAAAGCAAGAATGGAAAGAAGAATGGAGGCATGGCTGGAGGTGCTGAGGAAGAGAAAAAGGCCAGGAAAAAAATGGTACGAAGGAAAGAAAGGAGGTCAATGGAATGGATACGGGTATGAAAGTTACTGGGTCAAAGAGGGGCAGAGGGAATAATATTACAAAGACTTTGTTAAACAAAATATTAAAATACATTTCTGTGTCCTTACTACACTATGTATGTTGTAAAGCACATATTCACCAGAGAGGGTCTTGACACAAAATGTTGTTATCCAACTCAATGACACTAATCTTAGCGACCTCAGAAAGATGAAAGACTGGGTGACCACACCGAGATTTAGATTCATGGCCCTGAGCTCAAAGTAGAGTTACAAAGGCCTATCTTGAGCAAACATGGTAAGCACTCTAGCACCAGTCTTTTAAACGTACTGCTCTCCAACCCTCCTTTATCCTGCATTGCTCTTTGACCCCATACCCGACTTAGAACTCTTCAGTGGTCTCGCCCCTCCCCTGTCTTTGGCCAAGCACTGTCCGCTATGTCCCTTTAGACCGGTGCTGCTCTCCCACCCTTCTGAACAATACAGTATTCTCTCCCCTCCACCACCCTAGACCTGGAAGTGTTCTCTATTCCCTTTAGACCCTATGCTTATCTTGGCAGCATGCGAGTGTCTGCCCTCTGAGCTCTATGGCACCCTGTGGCTCTCTGCCTCTCTCTACTCCTCACTGCCTTCTTTGCTTCTCTCTGCCGTTCTCTGCTCCTGTTTACTTCTCTCTGCCCCTCTGCGCTGCTCTCTAGTCCTCTCTGTCACTCTCTGCTCTGCTCTGCTCCTCACTTCTCTTTGCCCTTTGTGCCACCCTCTCTGCTCTTCTCTACCACACTCTGCCCTCTCTACGCCTCTCTTGTGCTGCATGTTTGAGCCTGAGCTGCTTCACCTTTCATCTCCTTTGGACCCTGCACAGGTCCATCCTCCCCACACCTTGAATTGCTTCCGAGTCGATCCCACTTCAGACCCCAGTCCACACACTGAATGTGGCAGTGAATTACCCTTTGTATAGTGATGAGATATTTCCTAGGCTTCACTAACTGGTAATTCGGTCATTCAATGGGCAGCATCAGTGGTGCTGCATTATATGAAGAACAAAAGCATCTATTACTAAGACCCATGTGCAGCTATCTGTTATACGCTGTCAATATGAAAAAGCCTACACTATTGTCAACACAATGTGAATTAATATAGTACTTCTGAGGCTAGCCAGTTTTTAACACTATAACCTTTGTTAGATATTAGATTAGAGGTACAGTGACACAGCTTCCCAGGTCCGGAAAACAGAATTTAATAAAGTTGGATTAAGAGCCAGCATTAGGTTCTAGGTTCGTAAATTTTAAAGCTGTGAATGGGCTAAAATAAACCAATCATAATACAAATATTCATAGGTGAGTCACACACTGGCACTACTTTTTCTTTTACGTAGCAATCAGTATCACAGTTGAGTGGCAGTGTAATTGATAGTTTTTTTATTACTATCCAACTTCCAAAATCACATTTATCGATCCTAGAAGCATGCAAGGCTGTGCTACCACAACGAGATTCAAACGTGCAAACTTTTGGCTGTCCTCTTCAAGCAGTACAATGTGGTACATGAATAAATCTGTAGATGACTAGCTTCAAAGGGTTAAAGTGCCCATTGCAGCAACTGGTTTGTATGAAGCAGGTCGTTGCTCTTCTGGTAAAATAGCTAGGGTGGCTAATGCCCTTGCTGCAGATAAGCAGTGACTAAGAAAATACCAATCGCAATCGTCCAAGTATCTTAGTTTAACAAGTTCATGTTCTTGCTGCTGTGATTCATGCATAGCTTTCATAACACAAGACATACAGTTTAATCTTTGAGGTGCTATGTCAGGCTTTCATTGATTTCAATGTGAGTACTAGTTAGCTGGAAACCAAATACCACCAAAAGTGTAAACAATAGTGCGGACTGAACATCTATTTCTCAAGATGCAGAAATGTGTTCTACTGACCCGACAAGTAATTAACATAAACAAAGACAGAAAGCCCATATTAGAATTAGTAGAGACCTTTTTATAGGAAGTTTTTCGTAATAATCCTGTCCAGGTCTTTTCAGAATGTTAAAACATGTAGAGATGATCAGTACTTTTCTCTGATAAGTTTGGCAACGCAGAGTCAAGAAACATGAAATTAAAAAAATGAGGCCGGCAGGACGGAGTTGTTGCTACTTTGATTTACCTGATTTAAAAGCAGGAAGGCGGAACACAGGCTCTTGCAGCACCTCTGAGTACACTACAGATGGAAAGAGCGCCTGAAGGTCAGGCCATATGCTTTACAAGCACAGCACAGCTCGTCAGTTTGGAGGAGAGACAGGTACACAGAGCTGTAAGTGAAACTAAGTTGTAGCTTCAGTTCATCCACACACTAGGGAGGCCAGACCACATCCACTCCTGGAAAGAAAAGCCTGGCAGCAGCGAATGCAAATAGTATCATTTTGCCATGCACAATACAGGAGCTGGGTGACCTGCCCACAACCCCCCCAGCACTGTGGGGCCTTATGTTGCAATGCTCTCCTCTTCTCTCCCTCGTCAAAGAGCTCAGCCCAAATATGCACAGTGCTGTGACCCAAGCAGCAGAACTTCTCTTTCCCTCTCAATCTCACTGAAAGTAACCACCCATGTTCCGCTTCCCTCCTGAGGCAGAGACAATACTGAGGAATGCCAGAGATTGAAAATGGACCATGAAACATACAGTGTACCTAAGCAGCCATCAAGCATTGGCAGTCACAACGTGTAATTAGATTCAATAGACGCGCCCCTGTGAAATAAGTGCCGGTGCTGAGCACTGGAAAGCACATGCACAAATTAAGCACGGGCTGTGGCTCTATCTCTCTCCTGCTCTTAATGGTGCATGTGGCCATGATAGAAGTCAGTGCGCCACTGAACACATAATGGTGGCCAGCTTATTTCACAGTAAATATGTTTTGGGATGCATTTTTTATTGTGGTTTACACTCTGACTAAATGTATAATTAATGTGTTTGTTGTAAACAATGCGTTTCTTACCTTATTCACATTTTACATCATTCTTGGTTGGGGATGAGCGACATATATGAGGTTGAAAAGGAGGAAGGACTATTGTGTAAATGTCAACAAGGTTTCTTCAGCTGTTTGCTCTATTTTAACATGTGTTTTTTTAAATATTTATTTATTTCAGAAATTATGTACCAGTTTCAAATGTTGTTTATTTTATTTATGTTACAGAACTCCTCAGAGATCCTCATAAAGGCACTTATAAAATAAACATATACTCTAAGGGGCTTATTACAATGTCGGGCGGATGACACTGTGGTAGATACGGGTCCGACCAACCTCTAATTGGCGGTCCTGACCACTTAATTATGATGTGACCGAACAAGGTCCGGTAGCAAGCTCAGTCAGAATCCAGCTGCAGCACAAGCTCCCATACAGAAAAGGGAGTTTTCTGTTCATTGCTGATACACAGTGCAACGATCAACAGGGGGACACCATAGGTGCTTCATTGACCACCATCCGCAGACCAATGGTTAAAGGGGCCCCTGCTAAATTGTAATTAGGCGGTCGGAATTGAAACTGAAATTCCTGTGATTGGGATATTAGTGTGTAAACATACATATAATATGTGTAGGAAACAATTCATATGTATACTACCATACTTTGAAAACAATAGGATCAGTACAAATTTAAAAACACATAAAAAAGTTGAAAATACTATAACCAGACATTTCACTGGTCGCATAAAATAACTGTACAAGACTGGTCGCTTAGTTAACCTAAAGCATATAATTAGCATGAATTTTAGAAACTCTTAAAACAGTAACAAATTCTATATAAAACTTTTAAATTGGAGGTGCATAAAGTTACTGAAGACCGATCGTAAAGATACAGGCTTCAACCATTTTTGATGGTGTCATAAAATTGCTGGACAGACAAAAATAACATTGTTCAGGTCTTGGATTCAGTTATGAAATAAATTACAGTCAGAGGCAGTTCCATACCATTTGACCATGAGGAGATTAAGCACGAGCAAACCCAACCTCAGCAATATCCAAAAGCGACTTAACACGTGAGCCAAACTCCAATGAATGTATGGTTGCACTCTATTTACTGTGATAGTGTCAGTTATATAATGAAAAGCCCTTTTTTTAAGGCACACCTCCCTGTCCAAATGAAAGCTTAGAGCCTATGTAGCCTGTTTAGACTAGGTTTTATTTGAGTCACTGTTAAAGTAGGGACCAGGTTGGGATCTAATTGTAACTGATCAACAGAAAAGAGGAAATTTCTATATACTAATGATTTGTCGTTTTTTTTCCTTTTAAAATTTTTTCCGCATAAGAAACCTTAATGAGTCTTCTTCGTTCATTGCTAGGCAAGCAACACAATGTACCACTCTCGGTAGACCCTGCACATAAGCACTTCCTAAGCCCATTTACATCCTTAAAGCAGCCACTGAAATCGCGGGATTAACAGTAGAGATATTTCTTAGTATTCGCCGTTTCATCACATTTAAGAGGCTCAAATTGGCTTTGCCAATCAACTACAGACCACAAAATAGTGAAGCTGAAATGTTCGCATGATAAACTTCAAGAAAGCAAGAGAAATGTCTTCTACCCGTTGCCCAGTAAAGAACAAACAATCCTTTGGCCTGAGCTTTACTCTTATTATTCTGTGGTTACAAAAAAGCTACAGTGCTGCCTCATGTGTTGCGTCATTTTCTAGTAATATTTGTTTTTACTATGCAACTAACATTTTCTATATTACAAAAATGCGTTTTACCTGTTAGTGATGTATTTGTATGTTTAGTAATGATATGCTTGGTAATTTTACTTATAATGTACCTCTATGTTCGTACTAGAGACATACCTGGGAAAGACGTGTGTGGTACTGGCAGATGAATTGTAAAAACGTTGTTGTAAAGACATGTGTAGTAATGGCATGCATTGTTCCATCCATCCATAATATACCAACATGTCTATGAAAAAGAAACATAGACATTTTTTTGATTTGGAAGGGGGACCTGATTTAACATTTACATCTCAGTCTATTGATTCTTTATGTCTTGCCATACCTGTTTGTGAACCAGCCTATACCACAAACCAACTGCCCACAATACACTTTTGCAATGCTAAAGTATCACCCTAAAACACCAACTGATGGCCTTCCTTTTGGCCAATTTTTCCACCTATGCAAGAATTGTAAATTCAGAAAGGATTGTTTTCATGAGGCAGATGTTTTGGGCAAATAATTGGTGGCTAGACGCTAACTACACAGACTTGTAAAGCATTTGCTGAAATGGTCATGGTAGTGGCCTTCTGAATATTTATTGACCCCTAAAGAAAACGAGGATGGACAAAGTTGCTTGCACCACCACCTTCTGTACAGCGTGTAATGCGATCACCAAAATCATTGAAAAACATTGGTCATTGAGTAAATTGATTACAATTTTTAAATGAAGCATCACTCTATTCACTTAAGAAAGGTAAAAACGTGATAGACCATTTGACTTATACAGACATTCCAAGAACACCTACTGATTTAGCATCCCTGTGAGGACTAGATTTTTGGACATTTCAAAAGTATTTGCGTAGTGCATGAATCAGCATTTAACACCAAACAATTCAATCTAGTAGAGATCAGTTTCACTTTTAAAGACCATGCTAATTGTATTTTGCAAAACATTGCTTATCCTATCTGGTGTCCATGTGGTTATATATACATATATATGCATTTCAGGCATAGAGTGATGCATAAATTATACAAAAAGTGAAGCAAAGAACTCTGGGTAGTTCTCAAGTTAAGGTGGAAAGCAGCTCCAGTATAGAGCACTCACAACACCAGCAACACTCTAAGTTTGCTCACCTCAAATGTCTGCTTTTCTATCAAACTCTTTAAGTGTAGGATTAGGACAGTGCCATCCAAGCCGAGATAGAAAGGGACAGTCTTTTACCATTTCTACAGCAAAGTTTTTAAGCATAGGATTAGCACTGCGCTATCCTTGCCAAGCTGTAAAATGGCCAAAGCCTTTTACCACTCTTGGCACAGTATTACAGCTTTGGATTGGTAAATACCATCCAAGCCAACCTGAAATGAATAAAAGCAACCCTTGACAGGTGTTTCGCTCTCGTTAGAGCTTTTCAGAGAGGTACAGCTTTGTCCAGACAGAAGGGAGCATTCAGTATACATCAAAACAATTCCCTTTCAGGCATAGAGTGACCATAAATTACGCAAAAAAAGAAGCAGAAAACTCTGGGTAGTTCTCAAGTTTAAGTGGAAAGCAGCTCCAGTACAGAGCACTCTCAACACCAGCGACACTCTAAGTGTGTTCACCTCAAATGTCTGCTTTTCTATTAAACTCTTTAAACATAGGATTAGGATAGTGCCATCCACGCTGACATAGAAAGGGACAAAGTCTTTTGCCATAGAGCACCCAGTATAAGTCAAAACAATTCCCTTTCAGGCATAGAGTGGCACATAAATTATGCAAAAAAGGAAACAGATCTCTGGGTAAAGGGAATTGTTTTGACTTAAACTGGTTGACCTAATTTGTTTCTGCCATTTTCTTTTGGGTAAGTGCAACATGTTGATATTACACTGGTGGTCCTATGGACTGCCCTAGCACAGTGCCAGGGCGGACACGACCGCACTGGCGGTCTGACTGCCCTATTCCGAGTTTGATGGTTTGACCACCTAAGAACTGCTGCAACCGCTGGGGATCCCAGTGATGCAGTGGGCTGAGCCCCGCAATAGGCATCTGTGGCACCGCCAAGCATCTATAGTTTCCTCACTGCTACAATTTTCATGGTGGGGTGCCTGCGATGAACAGCGTGGCACTGAGGAAATTAAGGGGCCCTAACAGGTGCGTCTGTACATGGTGGTGCATGCAGGGGGGCACATGGTGTGCCCCATCTTTCTGCACCCCCTGTTCCTGCACGGCACGAAATTCCCAGTTTATGCCATTCAGGAATGTGCATTGGCGTCCCCATTAACCCGTTGCATGCATCGGACGGCCCCCGGCCACCTGATGCCGTGGTGGGCATGTGCATCGGGATACGTCCGATCTGCGCGAGCGTGGAATTTCACCGCACCACAGTGAAATTCCGGCCGCGCGCAATGGATTAAGGTGCCTTGCTAAGGCTCACCTATGACACCGCTGTGGGCAAGCCACCGCAGGACATCCTGCTGGATTTTAATTCATAATCTGGCAGGCAGTACGCAGACGACTTGGCAGTCTTGAAGCTGGGCACTGGCAGCCGGCTCCATGACCGCAAATGTCAAAATCAGGCCCATATTCTCTTTTCAATCACTGCTTTGTTATTTGTCTCCCGTCCTTTTTTCCTAATACATTAAATGTATTGTTCCTTTCTTTTTTTTATGGATTATGTTTTCCCAACTTAATGTACCATGAGTAGTCATATTTTTCCCTCTTTGATCTTTCCGTTTTTTACAAGATTATATGCCCAATTTTTTCCCACTGTTTTACCTGTTCTCTGATTTCATAATTGATGGTCTTGCTCATCTCATTTAATTTTTGTCATAATGACCCACGCAATTCTTTGGGTCAAAACGCGATCAATGATTCCGACTATTTGAAAAGAATCTTAACTTTCATATTGACAGACTATTGAGATTTGTATCCAATATATGAAACATTGTGCTGTTCCCTCATCATTCCTACTCCAATGTTTACACACCCTGTATAGCTTTTCTCTTTATTCACTGTTTGAGCGCTTGAGAACTAAGCACAGAATACTGATTTCTTTGATATAGGACCAATTTTGAACCAAGAATGGGCATATTATTATTATTATTTTGTTTGATGACTCATATTGAGTTTTCTATTGTTTACTAGGATATTTATAAGCATTATGTGTTCTGTTTGAAACCACTATTTATTTCACATTTATACGACTCTGACAAAGGGCATTGCCACATCATAACACAATTGTAATAGGTTTGTGATTATATTATTTTTTTATTACAGGCAACATAGAGAGTCATAAAGAAATTAGAGACAGACTTTTATAAGGGTTCGGAGGCTCCCATGTATTAAATTGTTCTTAGGCAGATGTACAGTTTCACAGTGATGTCTCTGTAGATTGCCTCTCAATTCATCGTGTCCATATTATGACACTTGCATATTAGGAGTGTGTAATATAGAATGTTTGACTGTGAATATCGTTTTTAAACATTGCAACTATACAAAGTGGAACGCTTGCAAGGTTTTAGAAATGGTGTTATCTTACTGGCCCTTCATAACTACTAGAATCAGTTTCACCATCTGTTGTCTTGAACCTAATTGCAAACTCTGCCTCTAAAATTATCATTTCTCTGGGAAGATTCCCCTTCCAGGGTGCACCCCAACCCCTGCACCACCCCTTTACCAATCTACCGTGCCCCACCCCCATCCGCTTTCTAGAGTGAGAACATCCACTAGGTCTCTAACATGATAACTGGCAATTTCTCAAAACCGAAGAGACATGAAAATGACCCGTGCTCTCTAAATGGTAATCTTGGAAAGGATTCTGTGATCAGGCACTATTTTCTCCTGCAGATTGTTCCTCACACAAAATATCCTACAGCAGAGAATCATCACTGTTTGTAGGGTCAACCATGTTAAACATTATCTCAAAGAAATTGATTGAAGGACCAGAAATTTCCCATTTTCGACACAGTGAACATTTTTGAGTTTTCACAACTTCTTAGATGCATAATATACCTTGTCATCTCCTGTTGCAAATCCCTTCACTTGGTCTACCTTCCATTTATGCTATTGCAATTAAACAGCATAGAGAAGGAGGGCTGTGCCTACCAACTCACCTAACTAACCTGATTAAATGTTATAGATTTCAATAGTTTAAGGAAATGAATGGAGACAGGCTGTCAAAACATTAGGGATGTGCTTGCTTTGTTAACTTAACTGAAGATCTGCCTTCAACTACTACCATAGGCTATTCCTCTCATGTCCCATGTCCTTATATAGATCTGTGGCAAATACTAATTGATTAATGTATAATTTTGTAGGTTAAAAAATCCTTTCAACTTACCTTTTCTTAGAATATATCAGGAAAAACTGTTTCTAACTTCAAATGCTCCTTGCCAATAAAATTGATCATATCATTAAATGTTATCCTTAATGAATGGGCATTAATCATTATACATATAACCCCATCTTCAATCAGTTTTGTACATGGTTCCCACCATATAAATGGCTTAAATAGGAGTCCTTATTATTTAAGCCTATATTCTTCACTTCCCCACCTCTCCATTTCCACAACTGGGTCCCTTAAAGTCATGCTTGTGGCCCTTGCTCTTTTCTAACCATGTATGTTTCTGCCTGCTACCATTTCTTTCTTTCAGTTCTAATCAACTTACATGCAATTTATTTTAGCTCAATCACACTGTATTGCTTTTTGACATATCTTTTTTCTTTGAACTGGTTAGAATCATTGCACCTCTTGCAATTCAACTCTGCCAAAACAAATGATTTGCCCTTTACAGTTGCTTAAATCCCAATCTGTAATCCTTTCTCCAGTTATTTTCTCTTCTGTTGGAAATTCTGTCAGTGATGATAAAGTTCCCAGGTTTTCTTCTTATTTGACTTCTAACTTATAAAATCTGCGGTCCGAGACTTGCTAAATAAGCCTCATCCAATATTGTAATTCTATTTATATAGCTCTTACGTCTCCTGAAGAGGAATTAATTCGCTTCTCAAAGAGTAGCTCTCTACTCAAGAACCCAAGGTATATTAGTGGTGGATTTATAGAGGGAAAATATTAATTGTTATTGGATGTGGTGGACATGTGTGCCTGTTAGTTGGATCAATAGAATAAAGGAGGAATAAAGAAAGGAAGAGTTTAGAAAGGGTTATTTTGGAGTCCATATAGTAGGAGAAGTTTGGGATGAGTCAGGGAGTGGTGATAGGTTGATAGGGTGATAGAGGTTTAGGATGAAACAAAGAGTAGTGGTTTGGGAGAGCTGTAAAGGTGTTTTTTTTCTCCACAATAGGTGGGAAAATATATAAATACATTGATACATACCCACACACAAAAGGTATACAAACTTAGAGATGTTATTATATAACACATATGCAAAATGCTTAAAGAATTGTTTTGGGAAACGTTTGGCTGGCTCATCCAAAACCAGCACCAACATCTGAACATTCAAAGCCATACAAACAACATATCAAGGAAATATAATTTCATTTAAAAGACGGAGATTGGATGCATTAAAATATGTTCTATTAAAAATGGTATAGATGAAGAAAAAGGTACAAATATGAATAATAAAATCACGGAGGTTTGCGAACTTCAACTGTATCAGGATCAGGAGAGGGATGGGCTGGAGCAGGAGAAGAGAGGTATGTTGTTAAAGGGAGCCAAATCAGATCACGTTTGATAGCTAGGGAGATGGGGGAAACATAATTGGTGTCTAAACGATGATTAAAACAGATTGCATTCCACCAAGACTGAAATGAAATATTAGTGGCCTGTTTCCAGTTTGAGGTAATAATATGGAAGGCAACAGCAATGAAAAGGTCTAGTAAAGGATAACGTATGGGGAAAGGGGGAGCTCTGATGAGAGGGAGCCAAGAAATACTAGAGGTGGTGAGAAAGGGACCTGGAAATGAAAAATCTTTTGTATTTGCCGCCAGACTGATTGCCAAAACTGAGAAGTAGGGGGACATTCAAACAACATATGTTTAAGATCAGCAGAAGGGCAGGGACAGGACCAACATGTAGAGGGAGTGTCTGGTGAGAAGCGGGACATGGCAAGTGGTGTAAATAAAGTTCTGTGATAAATGAAAAACAGAGTTTGGGTGGTGTTAGCAGCTCTAGAGGTCTTATGAAGTTTAGTCCAAAGTTTATCCCAAAGAAGTACAGGCCAATCCTGAGAAAAATCCAACTCCCACGCAAGTTCAACACGAGACTTCAATCTATTAGTAATGAGACGGAAAGAATTATATAGAGCGGATGCAGAAGGAGAGGACTCCAACAAAAGGGATGTGGACCTACGGTCTATGGGAATCTCATCGGTGGGTGGAAGAGAGTGAAGATAAGAGATCAAAGCAGGAGAAAGGGAATTGTATTGCGAACGAGCAGAAGCAGGAAGAGAGAAAAGAGATTGAAGATCCTTGAAAGGGAGAAGTGTACCTTGATTAAGAAGTTGAGAAATCGAACGAATTCCACGAGAATGCCAGGTTTTCCAAAAGATGGTACGGTTACGGATTTTTAAAAGGTTGTTATTCCAAATTGGCTGCTCGTGTATGGAGAGGAGTGATGGATAAGAAGAAGTTAAGTAAGGAGATAGAAGAGTACGAGAATGCGAAAGAATAGGTGAACGAAAACGAGTTAGAGAAGAAGTAAAGGATAAGAATTCGTGAAAGGTGAAAGGAGAGATGAAAAAAGATTCCATGTTTAGCCATACAGGGGGATAATGAGGCTGAGAAGACGAAAACCAACAGATCGATTGCTTAAAAGAAAAAGCATGGTGATACTGTTTGAAATCTGGAAAACGTACTCCAGAATGATTTTTGTCTTTACTTAAAGAAGCAAGAGCTATTCGGGGACGCCTACCTATTATGATTAAATATCTCATTATCTTGTATATTATCTACTGCAATGATTACTCTTATGTTGTGCTCATATTTCTTCATGCTTGTAATGCTTACTTTTTATGCTATGTATATTTCTCATTATATTGTTTATTACATTCCCTCATTGTAACTCTTCCCCCCTCCCCCTTCCATATTTTATCCTTTTCCTTAATAAATCAAACTTTAAAAAAAATTGTATAGATGGGGGCGTGGCTTGCGCGCTGAAGGAGGATGGCGGACCCTGCTTGAGCTCCGCAACATCGCGGGACTCTCCGCTATTTTACGAACCTCTACTGCCGTTTTTGAGTCCGTGTGACAACAGCGACGACCTCATATTGGCGTGAGGCATCTGATGGCTGCAACCTGGATCTGTTTCGGTTTCTCCTGACATCATTTTGAGGTATTGCTATTTTTTGCATATCGGAGACGCGAGCGGCCGCCATTTTAGGTCGCCGTGCTCGCGCTTTCTCCGCAACGTCTTATCAAGATGCCTGCTTCGTTTCCTCAGTATTTAATAATGCCTCGCTTCCTCCTCAGTCAATGCTTTTTCTGTGGCGACTTTGTTTTCCTCACATTAATTGGGGTGGTCTGCCCTCTTTCATTGCACTAGTGCGAGCGGCCGCCATTTTAGGTCGCTTAGCTCGGGCTTTGCACACCTTACATTTTTTTATCACCGCTGATTTATAATACCTTACAATTTTCAGTGCCACATGATATCTCTCGTTTTGGTATTTACGCTGGAGATCATTGCAGGCTGGATAGTCATTCTGCATGGTCTGGTTATGGTTTTTGACCACAGATCTGTTGTTACCTGCAATTACTTTGAACAAATGACTCTCTCGTGTTTCTTTCCACTAATATCACTTGAACTGATGTATAACCATACTGCCTTCAACTTCTATTGCATTTTGGCTCACTATATAGCAGTGCTTTTTTCCTGGGTAATTGAGCCTGTACTATTGCTTCCCTTATTTTTTTGCGCCCTCACCTTTACTATAGACTAGTGTCAACATTTAGTTTGTGAGGAACTTTCTTCTGATTTGACTGTTTTCCTTCTTTGGGTCACCCTTTGACGCACAACGACCTATAATAGTAACCAAGTCTGCTTTGATATACTTTTTTTTTACGTTTACTACGATATAGTGACTTTTTGTGCATTTAAATATGGCCAATGATATTCATAATGCAAGATCATCTATGTCTGGGACAAAACCGAAGAGACATAAAAATGACCCGCCTTCTCCTATTCATTCCTCTCAAAATCCTGTTTTAGACTCTATTTTGGATGAAGTTCGTGGGATCCAACCTTTTATGACTGGGACCAACGAAAAACTGAAACAGATTCAGGAAAGATGGGTTATTATGGAAGGCAAAGTTCTGGACCTGGAACAACGTGTTAGTAATTTACAGGATGTTTCTTCAAAAATTCCTCTACTAGAACAGGAAATACATAACCTAAAGCTCCATACAGAGGACCTTGAAAATCAAAATCGTAGAAACAACCTATGCCTTTATGGTCTTCCTGGAAAATGTTGATGGTTCAGATATGGTATCATTCTTGAAGAAATTCCTTCCAGAGCTTTTAGAGCTTCAACCAACGACAAATCTCCTCAACATACAAAGAGCTCACCGATTGGGTCGACTAAACCCCAATGCTTCTAAACCGCAGGGCATCATAATGCTCTTTCTAGAGTTTACTGAGTTGATGTTCTGAAGGCTGTCAAGCTTAAACGACGTCTCATCTGATCTGGCCATAACATTTACATTTCTCAGGATATCTCAAATGCAACTAACGCTCCTCACAAAGAATTCCTTGCTCTATGTCCTCAAATGAGACACCTTAATATTCAATATGGACTCCTCCATCCATGTCTTTGCAAGATTACCCACAATGGTCGCTCACGCTCCTTTGATGACCCAGGGAAACTTAGACTCTATTTGCAGAATGTTTCTTCTACTGTAACGGACACTGCTAGTTGACTTTTCTTTTTCTAGGAACATTCCTCTAATATCTAATCTCACATGTCTGCTTCATGATCTCATATTTTTTTGTTGTTTTTCCATCACTTCATGAGGTTCTTCTTCTTTCCTCCTTTATACCTATCATCGAGGTCCGTGTCCTTTTGGCGTCACTATGCTCCCACTGCTCTGACTTCTCTTCTCTTTACAGACCTGGCTGCTATGCCTTGATCTGTTCACTTGCTTTTTCTTCTTTCTTTCTCTTTTCCATCTCTTCCTCTTTTTCCCTTCGTCTACTGTATCTTATCTCCTGTTTAGCATTCACTAATTATTGTCTCCCTTACATTATTTTTATCTGTTTTGTACTGTTGATTGTATTTGCATTATTCCAGGTGTGTGTTGGTAAAACGTGCTTTTGTGTATTATTTTTCATATATAAATTTCTTATGTGGTGTGCTTTTTTCGTAGATATACTCCTGATGTGTATTACCTCCGTTCATGTATTACCCTCCTCTCCCTCCATCATGTGTAAGTTTGTTACGTGGAAATGTCCGTGGTCTTGGAAATCCAGTGAAATGGAAAAAGGTACTATCTCATCTATCTAAACTTGGTTCTCAGATATCTTTTCTTCAAGAAACGCATTGTACTGAGGCGGAGTCTCTTACGTTAAAAAGACAATGGGTGGATCAGGTTGTTTATTCTCCTGCTTCTAGTAAGAAGGGGGGTGTAGCTATACTGTTTCATAAATTGTTGTCAGTACAAATGTTATCTACACAAAGTGATGATGCTGGACTTTGGATAATGGCTAAGATTGTCATACAAAATAAAACTCTAGTTTTACTGAATATTTATGGCCATGTAAAACCAGACCCTAAGTTTTGGCACAACATTAAAATTTTACTTTTCTCTGTAGATTGTCCAAATATTATTGTTGCTGGTGATTTTACCCAATGGTTGGATCCCTTTTCTGATAGATTATCCAAATGCAAATTTAACACTGATAAATCTCATAAAGCATTCCAATCGGCCATTGCCTCTCGTTCCTTGTACGATGTTTGGAAAACTTGTAACCCTGATTTGCTTGAATATACTTTCTTTTCCAATGTACACCACACTCGTTCCAGAATTGATGATATTCTGGTCAGTAAATCTCTACTCCCTTCTATTCGATCTTCGGACATTGGTTCCATTTTTATATCCGATCACGCACCTGTTCATGCTGTATTAGACCTATCACTTACCTCATCCCAATTTAGTCATTGGAAACTTTATAATTTTTTATTGTCTGACCCTGTTTTTATTAAAGAATCTTCCTCCTTTATTAATGAATTTTTTGGTTTGAATAATCCAGCAGACACTTCTGTCCCTAACAATTGGGATGCTTTTAAGGCCTTTTTTCGTGCCTTTACCATTTCATATGTTTCCAAAAAAAAGAAAACTACAAGGAAAAAGTATGAAGATCAATTACACCACCTTAAACAATTAGAACATATATATTTCACCTCTAGATCACCTTCTGCTCTTCATGACTTGATTAAGGCAAAAACCGACCTTAACAAATTAGCTACACTTGAAGCCTGCAATGTTTTGTTTAAAATAAAATCTAAATATCATGGAGGTCAAAATAAATCGGGTAGGATGCTAGCCAACTACTTAAAAATTAAATCTGCACTTAAAAATATTGTCCCTATCCTCAATGAATCTACTAACAAATTAGTGTCATCGGATGAACATATTACCGAGGTTTTTCATAAATACTATCAGTCTCTATATTCTGATGACACTTTTCCCACTAATCACAATTTAGATTCTTTTTTCTCTGGTCTCCCATCCCCCCCCCTCTACCTGATGAATTTAATCCATTAGAGAGAGACTTCTCACCTCAAGAGATAACTAACGCTATCAAATCCTTAAAAAAATCTAACGCTCCGGGACCTGATGGTCTGTCTGTTGAATTTTACAATACCTTTATCTCCATTTTTGTTCCCAAACTTTTGATACTTTTCAATTCCTTTATTACTGATGCCAAAGCCTCCGGCTCCTTCATGGATGCCTTAATCATTATAATTCCTAAACCAGATAAAGATCACTCCCACTGTAAAAATTATCATCCTATATCTTTAATAAATTATGATTGCAAGATTTTTGCCAAGATTCTTGCGTCCAGACTTGAAACAATAATCCCCTTTATCAGATTATGGTTACTACTCTCCAATGGTTTGGATGTGGTCTCTCCTCTATCTCTTTTATTAAATTATTATATTCAGGACCTAGGGCTAGTATTTTTGTCAATAATCACTTTTCAATTTTTTTTCCCTTTCCAGAGGTACAAGACAGGGATGTCCGCTTTCCCCTTTATTATTTATCCTATGCTTGGAACCATTCCTGGAGCGTATCCGTGTTAATTCACAGATACTAGCTTTAACTATAATTCTATAGAAACTAAAATATCTGCTTACGCAGATGATATATTGATTTATATGTCTAACCCTGTTGAATCACTCCCTCATTTTCTAAATGAAGTCCGCTTATATTCAAGTATTTCTGGCTATAAGCTAAACCTCTCTAAGACTAAAGTTTTACCCTTGAACTCTATATGCTACCAATACATGTTTAATGATACCAATTATGCCTGGTGCCCCTCGAAAATCAAGTATCTTGGTATTTGGTTTTCTTCATCGCTTAACTCTGCACTTAAGCATACATTTCTTGCATCGCTCACTAAAATTCAATCACTCCTCCTTACATGGTCCCCCTTATTCCCCTCCTGGTGGGGCAGATTGGAAACTATTAAAATGATGATAGTCCCTCATGTTCTTTACACACTGTCTATGTTACCTATTCGGATTCCCCTTTCATATTTTTCTCAAATTACCTATATACAATTTTTGTGAAACAAGAAACACCCACAAGTTGCTCTCAATAAACTTATTCGCCCCAAGGGTGAGGGTGGTGTTCGCATTCCAAATTTTAAAGCATATCACTCAGCTTTCTTGATTAAGCAATTTTTTGCTTTATCTTATGATTTTGTTGACATTCCTATTCCTAGATGGATTACTTTTGAACGTTCCTTACTAAAAGATTTTTCATTTCAAAATGTCATGTTTATGTCTAATAGTACTTTTTTGTCACATAACCCTATTATAAAATACTCTCAAAATCTCTTATAAACCACATTTTCTAATGGTTTTACACCGCTTCAATGTTTTTTATCCTCTACTATATGGTATAATAAATTTCTTAAATATAAAGGTAAATCTTTCTATTACAAATACTGGAAGGAAAAGGGAAATCATTTTGTGCATCAACTAATGTATCATAATAGTATTATTCCTTTTCCTGACCTACAAATACAATACCACTTGTATGACTCTTGCTTCAATGAATATACCTTAATCTCCAATGCCCTACAATCACATTTAGCTACTTTTGATCTCCAGAAGACTCACCCTCTCTTACTCCCACCTCTCCTCTATATCCATTGTTTCCAACACTCAGACATAAAGTCGCTCTTTTATATAAGTTGTTACTATCAAGTGTTACTGAAAGATCCAAATCCCCTGTTGAGACTGCTTGGGAAGCTGACTTGTCGGCTTCTTTCTCTATTTCAACCTGGGACAGGGTCTGGTCTAAGCTATTTAAAGTTTCTGCTGCTGCTCGTATTACTCAATCTTTGTATTTTATTTATAATAGAGCTATTGTTACACCTGTTTGTATCTCCATATTTTCCTCCTCCTCGTCTTCATTGTGCTGGTCCTGTTCTAATGCTACGGGCACATTGAAACATCAACTTTATGAGTGTTCTAATGTTTTATCATTTTGGAAATCTGTTTGGACTATTTGCATGTCAATTATCAAATGCAACATTACCTTATCATTACAAAATGTATTTCTAGGTTCTTCCTCACCGGAAGTTGCTGCCTCATCACCTGTTTCTTTGTTATTTGACCTTTTTCTTGCATTAGCTTTTAACGTAATATTATCATCTTGGAAAGATAATTCTAAAATATCTTTATTAATTTGGTGGAATTTCATATATGATGAACACAGGATTGCTACTGTTTCTTCTGTGCCCCTTTCTCAAAAAATCAAATCTGTTCTTTTATGGCTACCTTTTACGACATATCTCTCTACTGATGATCCTATACACTAGTTCCTTTCTCCTTTTCTCTATATATTACTTTCTCCTACAATTTTGGACATTCTTTCCCCTTCTTTTCTTCCCTTTTTCTCTCTCTCTTCTTACTTTTTGTTTTCCTCTCTTCTTTTTCCAGTGTTTCATTCTCATTATTCACATTACATTTTTTATATTATTTGCTTACAGATTTTTTATATATTATAATGTGTTTATTTCTTGAGTACTTCCACCTTTGTATTTTTCTGTTCTGGAAAATTCAACAAAAATGTCTTAAACAAAAAACATGGTATAGATAACACTAATTAACTTAATAATAAACACAATATTACTGTATTATTAATTTGATATATTCATGTGTATTAATAATATTGATACATTTAAGGAAAAACAAAAGTAGAATATGGTTAGAGCAAAAAATAATGCACTAGATGCTCTCATCTTTTTTCATTACAGTCACGGCTGTTACACCACTATTTTAATTGGAAATCAAAGCAGAAAGCTGAGTTCGGAAGGTGTTCAGTATTTAATACCGGTTCTCCTATAAGGAAATTGCAGATGTTCACACTGCCTCCATAGTTAGGCAGATCACAGATTAGTGAAATACCATTTTTTTATATTAAGATGCTAACAATGTTTTTGTGATCTAAAAATTAGCAATAAAAGATGATTAATTAGGTTCTGTAACTCATGCCTTTTTAATGATGCATGTGAAAAGATGCCCATTTTTGTGAGACCATCCAACTGTTTTGCTGAATTTATTGCTGGTATTTAGAACCTATAAACTTTGCTGGGACCTTGAGTCTCACCTGGTGTATGTGTTCTAACCCCTAAAACATGTAGGAATTCGCTAATCCCAGATTGATATAATTCATATAAGGCCATAGTATGAGCTGTGCACCCAAGATATGGAATGGTCAATGTTAGCTGTGGACTGCAGTACTTATTGGACCACCCACTACTGTGACAAGGAGACCATGGCTTCAGACCTATGATTATAGCCTAACTGCTGCAGTGTAAAACCTGTAGTAGGGCTTGTAAGTTAGCCAATTTTGAAAGGTAAAAATGTTCCTTTTTAATAGTATTAGGCCACCCCCTATGTAAGCCGTGTAGCCCACAAGATAGTGTGCATGGTATTTCAAATATTAATGTGTAAAACAAATATTTTAACCATGTTCCTGTAGGGACGAGGCCCTAAAATCTATTTCCACTGTGTTAGGAATAGCTGGCCTACATAGTAAATCAAAGTACTGATTAAAATACTAATACTGTATCTCTGGAATTCAACCACAATTCTTAATAGTTATTAAAAGCCAAATCAATGGTGAAGAAGGATTTTTAATACATATTAATGAATAGTAAATATTAGAAAGTTATCCTTTACCTGCTGGACTGTCAGACACTCAGACACGTTTTTAGCATCAGCCTATATAAACTTGCCAGTCTGCACTCGGCCTTGGAAGAGGTGTGAGAGGGCGTGAGATTCCTTCCAGGAGGATACTACAGACTGACCTGTATTGGCAGAGATCTCTCCTCTGAGCTCAATAGAGGGAGGGTGGGCAATTTGTTGACACCACAGTACCAAATACTGCCTGTTAAAGATGCCAGAGACAAAGCCATACCCTGGTGCCTCTCAGCACACCACAGCGTGAAGGCAACTAGAGGCGAGGTGAATAAATGCAAAAATGGTAATAACAAGATAACCACCTTTAACCATATATGCACCTACGAACTGGAATAACATACCCATCAGGGCAGCCCCAAATCTGCTCCCACTTAGGACAGCGTGAAAATGCACCTTTTTATAGAACACTGCATCATGGCATATTAACAGTCCACTTTCCCTTTCAGAAACCAGCTAAGCCGCTAATGATATGTTGACTCTATACTTGTCTTTGACTCTGTACAGTGATTTACTGCCTGTCTCCTAGATAGGTGCTTAACAAATACCTCATGCATACATGTGTACAAATACAGATCTGTCTCCTGGATTGCCGTTAACTTCAGTTAGATCAATCAATCAATCAATCAATCAATCAATCAATCAGTCATTTGTAAAGCGCACTATATACCCAGGAGGGTCTCAAGGCGCTGGGGGTGGGTTGGGGGCCGCTACTGATCAAACAGTCAGGTCTTGAGCATCCTCCTGAAGGTCAGCAGGTCTTGGGTCTGTCGTAGGCTCAGTGGGAGGGTGTTCCATGTCTTGGTGGCGAGACGGGAGAAGGATATCCTGCCAGAAGGAGAGCCGTCTGTTGAGGTGGGCAGGGCCGGTCTTGTGGAGTGCCTTCTGTGCCTGGATGAGGAGCTTGAAGGATATCCTCTTGCTGACGGGAAGCCAGTGCAGGTCCCTCAGGTGGGTGGTGATGTGGCCGTGGCGTGGTACGTCCGAGGATCAGTCATGCCGAGGTGTTCTGGATGCGTTGTAGTCGTTTGATGAGCTTGGTCGGGGCTCCCGCGTAGAGAGCGTTTCCGTAGTCAAGTCTGCTGCTGACGAGGGCCTTGATGACTGTCTTTCTTGTGTCTGTCAGGATCCATCTGTAGATCTTGCGGAGCATGCGAAGGGTGTTGAAGCAGGAAGAAAAGAGACGACGTTGACCTGCTTGGTCATTGAGAGCGTTGAGTCGAGGATGATTCCCAGGTTGCGTGCATGGTCGGTGGGTGTCAGGGGTGTTCCCAGTGCCGTCGGCCACCAGGAGTCCCAGGCTGAAGGGTTGGTGCAAAGGATGAGAACCTCTGTCTTGTCCGAGTTCAGCTTCAGACGGCTGGTCTTCATCCAGTCAAGAATGACCTTCATTCCTTCGTGGAGGTTGGCTTTGGCGGTGATGGGGTCCTTGGTGAGGGAGAGTATCAGTTGAGTGTTGTCGGCATAGGAGATTATGTTAAGGTCGTGCTGTTGGGCAACGCGTGTGTGCGGGGCCATGTAAATGTTGAACAGTGTCGGGCTGATGGAGGATCCTTGGGGTACGCCACAGATGATCTCGGAGGCTTTGGACTGGAATGGGGGGATGCGGATGCTCTGGGTTCTGCCGGAGAGGAAGGAGGTGGTCCATTCCAGAGCCTTGTCTCTGATCCCTGCGGCGTGGAGGCGTCCATGTAGAGTGCGGTGGCAGACGGTGTCGAAGGCGGCGGTGAGGTCTAGAAGGATGACTGCTGCGGTCTCGTCTTTGTCCAGCAGGGTCCTGATGTCATCGGTGGCGGCGATGAGGGAAGTCTTGGTGCTGTGGTTCCAGTGGAACCCTGACTGGGAAGGGTCCAGGATTCTGTTCTTCTTCGAGGCATCGGGTTAGCTGTCTGTGGGCGATTTTCTCGATGACCTTGGCCGATAAGGGGAGTAGAGAGATGGGCAGGAAGTTCTTGAGGTCTCTTGGGTCTGCCTTGGGTTTTTTCAGTAGGGCGTTGATCTCGGCTCTCTGGGAAGGTCGCGGTCTCAAGGAAGAGATTGATGATGTTGCGCAGGTGGGGTGCGATGGAGCTGCATGCTTTGTTGAAGACGTGGTGCGGGAAGGGATCTGACAGGGAGCCGGAGTGGATTGTGCTCATGGTCTTGATGGTGTCATCGATGCTCACGCTGGCCCAGGCTAGCAGGGGGTCATGGTGGATGATGTGCGGAGGGTCTGTTGTGTTGCTGTCTGTTGGGGCTGTCTGGGTGTTGAAGCTGTCGTGGATGTCTGCTATCTTGCGGTGCAAGAAAGTGGCGAGTGTATCGCACAGGGCTTGCGACGATGGGATGTCCTAGGTGTTGGAGCTGGGGTTGGAGAGTTCCTACGCGATGTTGAAGAGCTCCTTGCTATTGTGTGTGTTGTTGTCAAGGCGGTCTTTGAACGAGGTTCTCTTGGCAGCCCTGATGAGGTGGTGGTGGTTACGGATGGCGTCCTTTTGTGCTGCGCAGTGGTCCGGAGTTTGTTTGCTGTGCCATTTCTTCTCTATTTTCCGGCAGGCTTGCTTGGAGGCAGGAGTTCTGGGGTGAACCAGTGGGCCTTCTTGCTGGTGTCTCTGTGTGGGGTTTCTTCAGTGGGGTGAGGGTGCTGGCGCAGTCCTTGATCCAGCGTTTGAGGCTGTGGGCAGCATCGTCGGTGTTGAAGGGTTTGGTGGGTGGGCTGAGGGTGAGGTTTGCATGTAGTTGGTCTTCAGTGATTTTGCTCCAGCAGCAGCGGGGGATTTGTTGGATGGTGTGGTGTGTGGTGGGTTTCTGGAAGGTGAAATGGATGCGGCGGTGGTCAGTCCAGAGGAGTTCGGTGGTGGCTGACGGAGGCATGCGGGCTTGAGGAGAAGACGGGGTTGAGCATGTGGCCGGCGGAGTGGGTGGGCATTGTGACGAGTTGCTTCAGTCCTAGGTTGGCAAGGTTATCGATTAAGGTTGTAGTGTTGTTGTTCTCAAGGTGGAAGTTCAGGTCTCCGAGGAGGATATAGTCGGTGGAGGTCAGGGCGTGGTTGCTGATGAGGTCGGAGATGGAGTTGCTGAACTGGGGGCAGGGTCCGGGGGGTTGGTAGACAAGGGTGTCTCAGAGGGTGGAGTTGGGGTCTGTGTGGATCTGGAAGTGCATTTGTTTGGTGGTGCTGAGCGTGCCGTTGGTGCTAGTCACAGCCCTGATTATGTTCTTGTGGATGATGGCGATTCCTCCTCCGACTCCATTGGTGCGGTCTCTCCGGGTGATCTTGTAGCTGTTTGGGATGGCTATGACGATGTCGGGTGCGGAGGAGTCGTTCAACCAGGTCTCTGTCAAGAAGACGGCATCCGGGGATGTTGTTTCGAGCAAGTCCCAGAGCTCGACGGCGTGTTTCCTTGTGGAGCGGTTGCTCAGTAGTATGCATCGCAGGTGGGTGCGATCTTTCTTAGCGGTTGGTTCATCGGCTCTGAGGCTGGTGTAGCTGCAGTTCCGGCAGGTGAAGGGACCGTGTGTGCGTTTTGGGGTGGCCTTGAAGCAGGTGAGGGTCCGTCCGGGTTTGAGAGCGTGGAGTGTGCTGGCATTGTAGCGGAGGCGGTCGTCGTGTTGGGGCGGGGACCAGGGGCTCTCGCGCTGGGTGCGGTCCAGGCGCAGACGGCACGGACGGGCTTGCCTTAGGCGTGCCTTCGGCGCACCAGTGACGCAGCCGCGCAAAAAAACAAGTGTTACAGAAGGCAAAAGGGCTAAAAAAACTAGGGGGACACAAGTGGAACAGAAGGCAAGAGGGCACAGAAATACTGGGGCTGCTAGGAGACAGAAGGCAAAAACGGCCAGAGAGGCATGGGTCAGCGAGGAGAACAGAGGGAATAAAATAGCACAGATCAACTACAGGCAGCGGGGAAAGACGGGGAACAGCAGTCACAGCACAGTAATGAAGACAACGGCAATACAGGAAGCACAGTGAAAACAATAAATACAATACACTACAATACAATTACTAGCGGGAAAAAGCAGAGATGAACAAACCTACAGCCTACCACTGGCCACCAGAGATGAGGCGCAGGTGGTAGACTGTGGGTGGTGGAGGGCCTCGAACATCCTCAGCAGCGGCAGCTGGGGCAGGGACACACAGAGGTGCTGTGTGGAGGGGAAGCGACCTAGCAGGTAGGGTCAAAGGTTAGATAATGTTAACATTTTACTGGGACCTTGGGTCTCACCTCATATGCTGCCTTTACGCAGAGAGCCCTTGTCCTAGCTCATTTGCCCATTCCAGAGCTGGAAGGAAATAAACACAACCATTTTCAATTTGTTTCTAACATGTTCATTGGACTCAACATTAATCCTTGACCCTGTTATGCCTGCTTGGCAGAATACAGTCCTGTTAAACAGTATTTTATATATTGTATTTTCTATGCATTTTATGCGGCTGCCTGCTCTTCATCTGGTGTTACTTTTATAATATAATGAAACATTATTTAAATTCCGGTATGTGAAATGTCTTCACTATATGAAAGACTAACTTTCAAGTTTCCATGTAGTCATTCGGTGGCAAGAATGTTAAGTGAATTTTAGAGGATTGTTTGTTAGCATTTCATGTTACCTGAGATATTTCAGGCTGTGAGTAATTAAGTTACCTTCTGAGCCAAGTGCCCCCATAAAAGGGTTTCACCTGGCATCATTGGTAGCTGGAAGACTCTGGTAGCGAAATTTTTGGGTTCTTCTGCTCTCAAATGTGTTTTCATCCGTGCAAGACTCAACTATTAGATTGTGGTTGTTAGGTTGTGCTCGGAAATGGAGTGCCTTATTTTTGTCATTGTACCTGTTCTTTAATGGGTAGTGGGGTCATCTGCATGCGTAGCCGCCATAACAGATTTGCCTTGGTTTCACTATTCCATTGTTTCATGTTTATTTGCATAGTTAAGTAAAACCGTTGCAACATAAACATAACTTCATTTAAAATCAAACTATACATATAAAACTCCATACTTCATATATCTTGTGTTTAAAATTCTTTCAAAAAACTGTGCTATAATTAAACAAGTGAGGAGACAAATTTCCTAGCCACATTATTTTCGACTTTGCACATATCTTAAATAGATTACAGTTCTTCATTCCAGTCCGGATTTTCTTCATTGACTGTAACAGAGTTCTATACGTGCAAATAAAGTGCTTTCAGCTTTAGTAAAGTACATTAGTGCCAAACAGGGAGCATTCTCTTCAGGACTACATATTTAGGGTTGCCACTGTTTATAACCAACTGAAATCATTGTCAGCTGTTGCACTATCAGTTCCTTTTGGCATAACCGCACCGACTATACTGGCCAACAGCTCGATTGTAGTTCATTAGAAACAAACAAAACTTAATTCCAGTCCTTACTTCCTTTCCCTAGTTATGCCCATGTTCAGTTAGAAGTACTGTAAAGTTCGTAAAAGTGCTTTAGTGCCAGCAATAGAAGGTGAATGAAAAGGACCTTTTCTAGCATCCTTGCGATCTTGCATTTATTCCATACGACTAGGTTGTTTAGTAACTACGTTGCTGGCATTTTCTTTTCACAAAGCCTCAGGAACTTTACTAAGCAGCTATTCAATTGTGGGTAGTTAGATGCAAAACATGTCAGCACTGCTTGCCTCCTGGTGCGCACCCCTCACTGATTAAATTGACATTTTAACAATTGTTTCCGTTCTTGTAAAAGTTCTTAACAAGAACATAGTAAATGCAGCAGATCTTTTGGCGCCGAACCGCATAAGCGGCACAAGAAAGCCAGCGTTCTCCTTTTGCCAGGTTGGAAGATGCTGTATGCAGGGTGAAAGAAACTGATTTTTATATTTTAGCATAGCCCAGGTTAAAGTAAATTTGAGCCGCTGGCTCCGTGTAGGTATTCAGAGTCATCCATCCGTCAGCCCTTTCCAAGAGAGATGCCTTGTCCTCCAACCATGAGAGATGTTCAACTGTCTTCCAAACCAGTTTTTAAACGTGGGGGTAGTTATAGGTGTTTCCCAAAGCTGATTCATCCCCATATTATGTAAGCTGCTTTTAAGATAATTCGCAGCAGGATAAGCAGTATGTTGTTGTAGTTCCTTCCACAGCTGTTCATTTAGAGTTCCCTGAGGGGTTTACCGCACTTTGTCCCAGGTGATGATGTATTCACCTTGTCTTGCAAGAGATTGTTTCTGTATACCAAACTTGAGTCTGATTTTTGCAGGCAAGGTATATGTGGGCAGCCTGAAGATGCCCCTTTATGTAGTTGCTACTGTAGTGTCAAGTATTTTAGCATCTCTTACTTTCTGCGACTAACTGCCATAGGTAATTGTTGGTAGTAGCTTTGCACAAACCACTTGTACCAAGGGCAGAAACGATGACCTATTTAGTTCGGTGTTTAATGTTTTTAGAGAAGTTGCCCGGGCAAGGCCTTCATGCCTGACGCTTTTTTTTCTGTGCCACAAATCGGCCACCTTTGTCTAGCTTCACTCCTAGATATTTGTATTCCAACGCGTCCTCAATTCGGGTGTATCACCAGAATCAAGCTGCTGACTTTTTCCTTTTTTTGCTGACCGTCATGGTTATTGTTTTGTCCAGATTTATCGTTAATTCCATTTGCTTTAGAAAAGTCCTGTGTAGCATTTAAAAGGTGTTGTAAGCCTACTTTTGTCTGGCTGATCAGGACTATGTCGTCCGCATATAGGAGACATGGCAATAAAATGTCTCCTAAATTTGGGGCGTGTGAATTACAAGTATGTAGTAGTGGGGCGAGGTCAGCTGTAAACAAGTTATAAAGTGTAGGTGCTAAAACACATCCTTATTTAGACCCTTTTCCCCAGCTTTTTCTGAACCCATGTATCAGTGTGCAGATTTATCAGCAAGTTTAATAGGGGCTGTGTCAGCCCCCAACTGTGCAATTTGGACCATTGTCTGTTGCAATTGAAATGGTCGAAGGCTGCCTTATAATCAGTAAAACATAGGTAAAGTGGCATCCTTGCAGATTCAGCCTTATCCATAAGCATTGCCATAGTTTTTGTGATTGTCCCAACTGATTTTGAAAATTCAGTCTGGTTTAATGGAATTGCGGATTTCTCTTTAGCCCATGCCTGAAGCCCCTCTAGTAACATTCCAGCAAAGAATGTTGTCTCATTGTCCATTAAGGCCACTAGCCAATAGTTTTGTGGTGTTGACTCGTCCTGACTTGTAAATTGGTGCGATAATTTATCCTCTCCAGCAGCCCGGCACAGTGTTCGACATCCTTATTTCACCAAAGAGTGGTTCCAGTGCTTCTGCCCAAAAAGTTGTCTCTTGTTTATAAAGTACTGATGGTATTCCATTTGGGCCGGGAGACCCTTCTCTCTGTCGCTTACCAATTTGCCGTTTGATGGTACTAATTTGGCTTTGGATTCTGTTGCAGTTTTGTTTTATGCCAAATAAACATGAGAACAAACTGATACTATAACGAGTGTGAAGAAGTACAACACAGGATCACAGGTGGTTCGATCTTGTAAATTAAGCGGTTTTCCTGCGAGGGGTTGTCTGATCTTACTGCCTTTTATCACAGCAGTACACAACACCCCTGTTATCACAGCATCACAGCATTACAATTGATGCGATTAAGACATAGAAATGTTCCTTTTGTTTGGATTTTTTATTTTTATTTTTACTGTCTCTCCCTGTTAAGCTCTTTAATAACCCCTCCCCCTTTCATAGGCGAAAATAGAATTATTGACAAAGTTGCCCTTTCATTCCTTTTCTACCCTGAAGATGTTCAAATGCCTAGTAATGTATTTATTGTTTGATGAGCCAAAGCAAAAACACCCTGTGTGAGAGGGTTGGATGTCTAACTTGCCTACTGTTTTCATTTTCTGTGTGAAAAAACTATTCATAGTTTGTAACTGATATCTACTGTTTGTACTGTTGGATATATTGTTCAGAGAACCATTTTAATTTGAATAATTCGTCCATCTTGAATTTGTGCTGTTTGTGTTCATTGGGCCCAGATGTTAGACATTTGATCCTCATGAGTTGTGAAAATTACAGATGGTTCTCGAGAAAGGATTGGTGAACTGATTTTTTATGTACACTGTAGTGGTGATTTTGATATATGTTATTGTTCGATGTACATCCAAATAATGGATTCTGTCTTTGCTTATGGTGTCAGCCAACTGTATGAATGCATGCATGTGCATGTATGTTTGTTTGTGCGAGATGTTTCTATATTGAGTACTTAATTAGAAGCTTTTTCTGTAAAGATGTGTTTCTCTACCAGACCAAATAATAAAGATGGCGATATATCTCACCTGAAGAACCATATATTTCATCCAATAGGGCTCTTCAAATGCAAGGTGTTCCACAAACTTGGATATAAAATCATTACAGTAACTTAGTGTTGCGTACAAGCCAATATGTGTTTCAACTGAAGAAAAAAGATGACCCCCAAGAAAAAAACTAGTAGGAAGACACTGTCATTTTATTCACTTTCTGTATGCAAGAGCACACTTCTTGGTGGGCTATGGTAGTGTATAACAAACCAACATCTAGAGTGCACAATTCACATTTTTCCAAATTTGTGATAATCTGTGTACTGATCTTCGATTAAAAAATCTGTAGAGACTCTGATATAGGTCCAGGTATCTTGTAAGATAGGTATTTGTTCATGGGGTTTCTGTAGTTCTTCTGGTCTTCAGTGGTTTTCCTGTTCCAACAGAGTATCTTGAGGTGTCTGCTGGAGAGCCTGGATCTTGGAGGTCGGTGGTGAACCAGCCGGCCTTCAGGGGGCATTGTTTGATGGGGTGGTGGAGGGGGGCGTGCTAGTCAGCGCATCGGGCAATCTACCTGTGTAGTTTTTGGCTGCAGAGTTGGTGTCAGTTGAGGTAGAGGGGTTCGTGGAGGAGGGTGGTTTTGAGGTGTTGATCTTGCTCCAGTTTCCCCATGGCGGCGCAGGGCGGGTTTGGGTGTGGTGGTGAAGGTGAAGTGTATGCAGTGGTGGTCTGTCCGGATGGGCTGCATGGTGAGGCAGAAGTGGATGTTTGTCCCTCCTACGAAGATGGGGTCCAGGGTGAGTTCGGCTCTGTGGGTGGGGGTGGTGACGAGCTGCTTCACTCCGAGGTTGGTGAGGTTGTCAAGGAGGGTGGTGGTGTCAGGATCACTGCGGTTGTTCCGTGGAGATGATGGCGAAGGGTGCGGCGAGGTGGGCAATGGTAGTGGCGGAAGAGGCACAGGGTCCGTGGGGTCTGTAGATGGGGGTCCCGCGCAGCATGGTTCTGGGGCATGTTTGGATCTGGAAGTGGAGGTGCTCTGTGTTAGAGAGGGGGTCGCTCGTGCTGAAGGTGGGGAGTCAAAGGGGGCTCTTGTGTGCGATGAAGAGTCCTCCTCCTGGGCGGAGGGGGTGATCCTTTCTTTGGATCTTGTATCCATCAGGGATGGTTGTGGCGATGTCAGGGGCGGAGGTTGTGTTGGTCCATGTTTTCGTGAAGAAGGCGACATCTGGCGAGATGGTGTCGAGCAGGTCCCAGATCTTCATGGCATGTCTGTGGAGGAAGCGTATGTATGCCACTTCCATACAAGTATGCGTATGTATGCCACTTCCATACAAGTACTAACGTAAAAATGTTCACCGCAACTTTACCTATTCAAACATTTTTCTTAAAAAATACTTCTAAACCCAAAAGTAAGCAAAGACCAGGCTTAATCTACTGTGTGTATTGCGGTCAGCCATAATTTTCACCCCGGACTTGTGCGATTAGTTCTCTGCAGTTGGTGCTTTGATCTTTTATGTGTTATTTCTTTCAGTTAAAGTGTAAGAAATGTATAACTTCAGTTCTACTGATTAGATGTTTGTTGGTTTGGTGTTGATTATTTTGATAAAATGTTCTCTGTTTTTCCAAATTCCTGTGAGCTTTTTCTTGTGTTATGTTCTTATTTGTTACTCTTGACTGACTGTTTTTATACCAAGCTACCAGAAGGTTAAGCACAGGTTAATGTAGTGAATTTCTAGTGGTTCAACTTGGCAAGCTTTATGGCTGTTGTTTGAGAATAGCTCACATTCTCACAGCCCTTTCAACCAACAATGCAGTTTCTCATACGTGCCTTCTAGATGGCCAGCAAAAGCAACCATTAAAAAGCAGTCTATCATCACACAATCCCCACAAGGCATGCATAGAATACTTACTATGCGTCTTCCTCTTTGCAATGTTGTCACCCGTAGAGAAGTAAAACATCTGGAGAAGTATATATTGCTTGTATCTGCACTATAGTGCATGGCACACCCTGATTAACGGTACTACCTGATGAACTAAGACAAGTACAATATAACACAGCATTGCACCAACTCTAGATCTAGGAATGAAACTAACGAGAAATTGTGATACAGTTTTCCTCAATCATGGATAAACAGAGTCTTTGGCCATATGCCAGAGACTCACAGCAATCCCTATGTTTTTTTTTTGTCCTCATACGCCAGAAGATATTCTCAGAGTATCAAGTATATGCCACCCACTACGCAGCAGAGAGGCCCCACCTTAAACTCTGAAGATCTTAATGGATGGGCTTTCTGCAGATACCCACCAGGTACCGAAAGGTACCGAAAAAGAGGTAGTCAATTCAGTTCATCTATCTTTCCAGGCCCTAGAACTGATCTTGGGGTAATTCCCTCTACAAAAAGGCATAATCATTGGACAAGAATTTTTACATCCTTTCCAGCCAATTGATACAAAGAATCCAAAAATGCTTCCTTCTTTTCCATACTGCCTTATCTAAGTTCAATGTGTGTTTAATTGCATTTATCCAATCTAGGTATGAAGGTGCAATATCTTTAACCCAAAGTTTGCATATTTCTCTGAGTGCCAAAATAATTAAGTATAAAGACAATTTATTTATATCTTGAGGAAGTTCCTCATAGTTGCGAAAAATACCAAAAAATACAAGTGATATACTAACCTGCATATCTAAGTTAAACATATTTTTCATACCTTCTTCTACAGTGGCCCAAAAATTACTTAGAACAGGACAAGTTAAAAACATGTGAAGGTTGTACGCTTTTTCCTGCTTACACTTTGGACAACAGGGAGTCGTGCCTTTAGAAAATTTTGCCAGCCTAGCAGGAGACCAATATACTCTGTGAAGAGAAAAAAGATGGTTGTGCTTTAAATTGGCAGCAGAGACTGTGGTATATAGTAGGTCAAAGGATACTTGCCATAACTCCTGCAACTCGACATCCGGAACCTGTTCTCCCCATAGTTGAACTGGCAAGGTAAAATCGGCGTCCTCTGCTTCCAGGATGGACCAATACAGAATTGATGTATTTATCTTCCTGCTCTTCCTCAGATGAAGTTCCTCCAACACTGTCTTAACTCCGATTTCGAATCTATTATCCTGACTCCAACTCTTGATTTGTAAATATTTAAACTTAGATAAGTTATTCTCGGTCAGAATGCAGACCTCATCCCAACTTAACAACACCCCTTCGGGCATCAGCTGACCCCAGCATTTTAAATTGACATCTAGCAGGGGTATAACCAAAGAATCTTAAGTCAACTCTGGAGAGCCCGGGGATTCCCAGATAGGAGCCAAAGCTGAATAATATGGAATACTCAACGATCTCCTTACTCTGGCCCAAACATAGACCATATCTCTCAGCATCTTTAGACAAACCTTCTTAAAAAAACGCGGATCTCCAAACTTCAGCAAAAAACCATGAGCACCTCCTTGGATTCCTGATATCATCGTCTCAATCATTATACCTGTTTCTGTACTATCTGGAGTGTCAAATAACATTATCCCTGCCTTCAATAGCAAAGTCCAGGCATACAATTTCAGATCTGGAGCACACAGGCCTCCTTTGCTTTTCTTTCTTCGCAACTTCTTCCATGCGATCCTTATTCCCTTTGAGGCCCATACAAAAGAGTTCCATTTGGCTTGAATTTTCCTTAGCTTAGCTTCCCTAAAGGCTAACGGGATGTTCTGAAATAAGAATATTAATTTGGGCAGCAGCATCATCTTAATGATATTAACTCTCCCAATTAGAGTAAGGGGAAGAAGTGACCAACTCTTCAAAGATTCAGCAGATTCTCTCTCAATTTTAGCCAGGTTTCTGTCAGTTAATTGTTCTATATCCTGCGTGATTTGAACCCCCAGGTATCTTATCTCGTGTTTCAAAATTGAAATTGAAGTCGTTAGGTTCCAGGCCATACATTCAGACTTAGATTGATTAATCTGGTATCCTGATATTTGCCCAAACTTAGCTGCAGTGCTATAAATAAGGGGGATTGCTTTAATTGGATCTGAGGTGTATACCATCATATCATCAGCATAAAGAGACACTTTTTTCTCCCAGTTTTTATATTTGAAAGAGGGAATATTCTGATCTTGTCTAATTTTTTCGCCCAATGGTTCTATGTATAAATAAAAAAGCAGGGGTTTAGAGGACACCCCTGTCTTGTGCCTCTATTGATTTTTATAGGTGGTAAGAGACTGCCATTTATCAAGACTCCTGCTATCGGACCATAATAAAAAGAGGATATGGATCTAAAGAAATTCCTGCCCAAATTACATCTTTCAAAGACTCTTGCCAAGTATACCCAGTTTACTCGATCAAATGCCTTGGTAGCGTCTAGTGTTATAATCGCCATAGGGAGTTTATATAAAGAAGCAACATCAATTGCCCCCACTACTGCTTGCGTCAGATCTTGTATAGACCGACCCCTCACAAACCCTTTTGATCCGGATGTAATAATCTGCCAGCTACACCATTTAACCTCTCTGCTAATATTTTGGCAAGAAAATTATAAAACCAAATTGAGCAGAGAGATAGGTCTGTAGGAATCACACTGGGACGCCGGTTTAAAGGGTTTAAGAACAAGAACAACTGTGGCCTCTTCCCAGGAAGATGGAATATTACCTCTTTCCTCAAAAATGGATGCAAAAAGCATCTGGAGAACGGGGGAGATTACTGGAGCTAATGCTTTGTAAAGCTCGGCCAGTAGCCCGTCCAGGTCCGTGCCCGGGGCCTTACTTCTCTTTGCTGAGTCTATTGCGCCAACTATTTCTTTCAAGCTAATTTCTCTATTTAAATTATTAGATGCCTCATCATCAATTTGCTGTACTGCATATTGTGCGAGCCATGCGTGGATTGAATTGTCCTGTGGAGCTAAGTCTTCCTTATATACTAGATCAAAATAATTAAAAAAGGCTTCCTCAATATCAGCAATATTTTCAGAGATCACTCCCGTATTGCCCAGCTGAACTCCTTTAATTGTATTCCTATTTTGCTCTTTTTTTGCTTTCCACGCTAAAAGCTTTCCACTAGCTTCCCCATATTCGAAATGGGCCTGCCATCTCTTTCTAAGTCTGGCATCAAGAATCTCTTCCAGTTGTAGTTTACATACTGACAATTCTTTCTGAATATTAGCTTCCACCGCTAAATTTGGATCTAAGAGATCGCGCTCTAGTTTGGTAATTTTTGTCTTGATCTCAGAAATCTTTGCCCTATATGTTTTGTGCCTGGAAGACTGAATGGCCAAGACTATCCCTCTCAAAAAGGCTTCATAGGGTTCTCCAGGGGTGCACGGGGGCAAGGATAGGGAGGGACAGAGGGACAGAGTAGGGGGGAAGGGCACTGGGTGGGAAGCATGTGGGAAAAAAAGGAAAAAAAATGTCCAAATCGCCAAATAGGATACTTAATAGTTTACGCCTACCATGGAAAATATGTCACAGGCTAAGTTAGCCCCACATGTATATATGAAGGTTCTGACATGGAATTTAAATGGCTTGAGGGTAAAACAAAGAACAGAGAGGGTATTTAAATATTTGAAAGATGCGCCTGAGCATATTTGTATCGTGCAAGAGACGCATTCTACGGAACATGAGCTAAGGTAAATTTGTAGCAGTAAAAAATGGATTCAGCACGTTATAAGCACATCACAGCAAAGTACTATTAAAGGCGTTGCAATTTTGATTTAATCAAACCCTGCTATTATAGTGGTAGAATCAAGAGTCGATAAAAAAGGGAGATGGGTTATAGCAAAGATAAAATACCACTCTTATAAGTTTACATTAGCAGGATATTATGGGCCAAATTCAGATGATCCTCTCCCCCTTAGGGAACTGTTGGTCGAACTTTTAGACTTTGATGATCCCTTAATCATAGCAGGGGATTTTAATCTAGTTTTGGATCCTCAAATAGATAAATCATATAAACTTAAGTCTACACATAACCCCAAAACAAGATCTCTTTTAATAAATGCAATACATCAGTTTGGCTGGAAGGATATTTGGAGGAAAAAATGGGGACAAAAAAAGGAATTCACTTTCCATAATAAAAACCTGGGGCATAAGTCTAGATTAGATTTTTTTCTAATTAAAGAAGAGCTATGCGGTGTAGCCCACGAAGTGAACCATGTAGGAGCACACATCTTAGACCACTCGGCAGTTTCTTTGGTCTTGAAACTTTCGGGCTCGCAAAGCAATAAAAGATGGACTATGGATAGAAGTATCTTGCTTGAGGAGGAGATACTAGAGGAACTGACGATAGAGTCAAAACGTTTTTTTGAGATTAATTTAGGGACCGCCGCACTTCCAATTGTTTGGGAATCCTATAAATCCCTATGTTTTAATATATACATTTCAGAACTGCTACACTTTGGGTCATGAGTGTTTAAACTATTTCTCAAAATAAAAAATTAGGGAAATGACTCTGTTAAGGAAAACTCTACACCAGAGATTAAAAGAAACACAAATTAAAACAGAAGAAATGGACTGGATCTCTGTCAACTCAGAAGTCTAGCCAGCATGATTACAATTCGAGGTAAGATATAAAAAGCCCATTGGTATCAGTATTCTTCCTGTTCTTTTGAGTATTCTGACAGTAAAATGGCAGAAAGGACTGGACATAGATAAGACAGGTATACCAAGTAGAAAGTGAACGGATGTCATGCTATAGTTAGTTTAAAAGAGGAAGAGACATTTTCAATGTAAAGCCTTGCTTTAAAAAGAAACAAGGTAATCAGGTTAACTAAAAAGCCTGCCCTGTAAACTACAGATACTTCAGAAGAACAGAACAAAGATGACAGAGCTACTGGGCATGACAGCAGAAGTGCCAAGACTCTTTCAGAGAAATGAACTTTTTAGAGTAGCAAATTTAAACCACTATACACTTACACTAAATACATAGGTGATTGTACTGTACAGTTTGCAAAATTCATGCCTTGCTGCTTTTACTACAAATGACTGACACATCAGTTCCCACACTAGATGTGTCAAGTTCAACTTTATGTGAGCAGGGTACAGTGTGGATACAGCACCTTACAATTGAACTGATACAGAAATTCAAAAGGAAACCCAGTTATAAATAAACAACTATAGAGAAAGGTGGCTGTCTTCAAAGACCGCAAAGAAAATGGGGCATACCTTTAAAATACTGGTAACCAGATCTCAAACCAAGATTGACACAGATGTTTTGGCAGTATTGCAAGAAACAGCTAATGGTGTACAAGTCTCCAGATGGCTTTCGCTTCAAATACACCTAAACTCTAAATCAAGATAACGCTTCAATGGTTTCATTACCTGGACAAGGAGATAGACTAATTCCTACTGAGTAACATTAGAATAAATCAGCTCATGGTGTTATGTATGCCCATGCTGGCATGCTCCAACAATGATACTGGTTCCTTATTTACCAAAACAAAATGAAAACTCTGTACGTCTATGTCTGCCAACAAATAAAACCCTCAACTGTTCCATGACTAGCATAGACTCCCTTTACTATTTCCAATTCTCCGTTTAGCTTGACCAAATTGAGCCCATCGATCCAGTCAACTGATAAAGGAATAGAAATGTATTAGTTGCTGTTGATTCATGCTTCAGATTTCTATGGGTTTGGCTGAATGGATTGCTTATGTTCGTGGTCATAAAAGACCTGCAGTGTCTATTTGCAATGGGCACATTTCATGTCTTTCATTCAGACAACTGTCCTGCATTAATTGCAAACGAAGTCAAGGATGCGATTTCTGCTCTGGGAGTATGTCTGCAAAACTTGCACCTGTTTTATGTAAAGAGGAACAGGTTAATAGAGCGCACCAATGCTTAAGCAAGCCTTGATCATCAGGTTATTAAGTACAAGACTGATTTTGCTACCTACTTTGTATGGAGTTCTGGAGCATTACATATTTCCCCCAGAGGAGTATAAGGTGCTTGTCTTCAATATGAAATGTTATTCTTGAGTATCTAAGTAGGTGCATATTCTTGATAGTTCACTGGCAAAGGGCAGGTTTCTGAGGCTGCTGAAGGGTGGTTCCCCCAGTTTGGCAAGCTAGTGCAAGTTATCTCTGATAAACAAGTGGTTGAGCCATTTTACAGACAACCCACTTTAGTTCTTGGGGTACAAAGCACACACATTGTGATCCTGCCTCATTTGTCTGTTTTAAAATAACGTAGGAAGGTGTCCATTGATAACATTAAAATACATTCTATTCAGCAGACCCCTCTTGACGCTAATAAGTCTTCATAGTAGAGCCTTACAACCTCTTCCTGCTGTGCATAACTACTCTAAGAATAACATGAAGAAAGCAGCCATGCAGAACTGTTCAGCCCCACGCTGGGGACTGTTGAGCTTGCTCTGTCTCCAGCTTTCCATCAAGTGCCAGATTCCAAGGAAGAGCCTAATATCGTGATTATTAACAATCCCCACAATTTCCACTGCTGCAACTGCTCGCTATGAACCACTAAATCAGCCAATATCAATCCAAATGATGCCTTTGCAAGTAACAACATTTTATAAAAATTGATTCTGACTTTGCTTTAGATGAAAAAACAACAGACTTCACAGCTTCTCATCATCATTGTCGACTTACTATTTGCTATTAGTTTCATAACAAATATCTAACACCACAATGGTCCTATTTTTAAATCACTACCAAAGTGTTCTTCCTTTTCATGTCGATCATCACATTGATCACAGTGTTGCTGTCACTACATGGACATTATATTCCTTACAAAATTGTGCCATCACCTATAGTTCAAGAGCTACACTGGCATTCATCCTCCTACAGAGCACTTCAAGATCATTATGCTGTGAACATCACACAATATCCTGTGATGCATAGTATACTTTGCGTAAAGGTTCCTTAATAGATTATGGGGATAACATATTCCAGATTTCCTATATTTTACAAATGACTCTTGACGATGTTATAATTCCTGGTTCCGTTTCAAATCAATCAAACTGAAATACTGTTAAAAGAATGTTGAAGGACCGGCAGAACTATACCACTTTGTGCAATGAGAATCCTTATTTAAATGCTGACAATCATAATTAAATGTTTTGTTTCCACTACTTTGGTCATTATTACATACACAGAACCAGTACTCCCAACGAAATGTATAATTATACAGTGGTAGCATTGAGGTTTTCCAACCATAAGTAATCACCCAAATTTTCCTTAAATAAAAACCTTGATTACCAATCCCAAGATAAAATATTCACATAAATGTGTTGACAATCTTGCAATACACAGCTATGAGAATTGGAAAAAAATCATGAAGAAAAAGTATTTGGGGAACAATCATTTGGAAGATTCTGGGCAAAGAAGCCTTATTGAGTGCATACATAATCCTAAGAGAAATTATTTTTCTGAACAAATCTGCCCAGCAGACCACAACTATGATTTCCGTTCAAAGCCCTCAGTTCCAAATGTCAATTGGACCCAGTTCCAAAATGGAAAATAATGGAAAATGCTACTGATTTTAAATTCATGGATTTAGAATGGTACCTACAATTTGACCATGTTAAACCCCAAAGGGGTAGCCCGGTAGTCAATTGATATTGATGTATGCATGGACCATTTTCTTTCTAAACCTCCTAGTCGTCTGGCTGATTGTCCTGACCCCCGGTGTGCTAAATATAAACTTGTAACTGTCAGGACATACAGTTTTTGTAAACTGTACCAACGATTGCTAGCACATTTTAGACTCACAGCTGTGAAGGAGAATTTGTGCACAATTAGTAAAACAATCAATTTCAATAATTACCTCCTGGGCCTACATTCAGCTAAAGTTAAGTGTTTATATATGCAGCCAGGTATGCAAATTATAATGAAATGGAAAGATACTCAGAAAAAGAAGCTGCAGAAAGAATTGAGAAATTGAAAGGGAAATTATGCAAACCCCATTTAAAGTTCTTGACAATGACATGCAAATGCACTCCAAACAAGTGTATTCTATAAACACTATAATGTAATGGGCCATTGATCAAATAAAATACTGAAATGTGAGACAGCATGGACAGGCACAATTGTGAGCTATTAGATAACTAAATTGGGTGCTCCAAATGCTGAAATCTGGTAAAGGGCATTGACAGCTTACCAATGAAAGTGCAATTTACACCAAAGGAATGGAAGATGCCCCGTTTTCTATTGAAGAAGACTTACATATCACTTGGCTCCTACATGCAGTAATTTCACTGTCCATGACTGCATTTAATTTTTATGAAAACCAGAAAGATAAGTCTTTGGGCTGGTATGAACAAATGCAGTTTCCTCCACAACATGTAGAGTTTCACTAGGTCTCTAAACTCATATGGAGGAACTAAATGTGACCAGGAAACGCCATCAGTCAATTACAACTTGGTAGGTTGTGTATGGGTCCCAGCCCAACTGGTTTTCTAGTTCCTGTTGCTACATTGAACTGGGTCCTTGCATTGGTTGGGTTAGAAATCTGACCACTAAGGCTCTGAGAGAACTCACAGAGCGTGACACTCTCACACCCATCAGAGATTAGCAGACTCCGTCCACTGACAGCACTGTTACACCCCTCAAAGACTAGTAATCACACACAACTCACACACTAGCAGGAACGCACTATCAACAGCACAAACACGTCCCTTACAAACTAGCAGCTATGCCAATAGGTCTGGGTTATAACTGAAATTGGCTCGTCATTCATTGGCTATGTGTGGTATTGTGGGTAAGCAAGTTGTTGAATGCACGAATGAGTGAATAGATGAATAAAAAGTTGCATTATTGCAAGGATGAGTGACTAGGTGCATAGATAATGAGTGATTAGGTGTGTGGATACATTGATGAAGTACTGCATGGACAGGAGCTTCAAGATACTTTCCCTTATAAATCAGACCTATGGGCTTTGCACATTCTTTTTTGACTATTGTGAAGTGGCCATTAGAAAGTGTATTAACTAAGCTGTACAAATCATAATATTTCTCCATAGAGTGCATTGCCATTTTTGTTAATGCCTGCTAAATAAATACCATTGAATGCATGTTTTGCTTCAATTAACTCAAACAACCATTTAACTTTGGTTCAACCGTTTAGAGTTTACCACTGCTAATGCTAAATTCATGCAGTGCGATTTGTTTAATGTTTAGTTTTTACAAGCTGTGTTTAGTATATAATAGTCTGACGCAAGCTACTGCTTGCGTCAGATCTTGTATGGACCGACCCCTCACAAACCCTTTTGATCCGGATGTAATAATCTGCCAGCTACACCATTTAACCTCTCTGCTAATATTTTGGCAAGAAAATTTTAAAACCAAATTGAGCAGAGAGATAGGTCTGTAGGAATCACACTGGGACGCAGGTTTAAAGGGTTTAAGAACAAGAACAACTGTGGCCTCTTCCCAGGAAGATGGAATATTACCTCTTTAATCAAAAATGGATGCAAAAAGCATCTGGAGAACGGGGGAGATTACTGGAGCTAATGCTTTGTAAAGCTCGGCCAGTAGCCCATCCAGGTCCGTGCCCGGGGCCTTACTTCTCTTTGCTGAGTCTATTGCGCCAACTATTTCTTTCAAGCTAATTTCTCTATTTAAATTATTAGATGCCTCATCATCAATTTGCTGTACTGCATATTGTGCGAGCCATGCGTGGATTGAATTGTCCTGTGGAGCTAAGTCTTCCTTATATACTAGATCAAAATAATTAAAAAAGGCTTCCTCAATATCAGCAATATTTTCAGAGATCACTCCCGTATTGCCCAGCTGAACTCCTTTATTTGTATTCCTATTTTGCTCTTTTTTTGCTTTCCACGCTAAAAGCTTTCCACTAGCTTTCCCATATTCGAAATGGGCCTGCCATCTCTTTCTAAGTCTGGCATCAAGAATCTCTTCCAGTTGTAGTTTACATACTGACAATTCTTTCTGAATATTAGCTTCCACCGTTAAATTTGGATCTAAGAGATCGCGCTCTAGTTTGGTAATTTTTGTCTTGATCTCAGAAATCTTTGCCCTATATGTTTTGTGCCTGGAAGACTGAATGGCCAAGACTATCCCTCTCAAAAAGGCTTCATAGGGTTCTCCAGGGGTGCACGGGGGGCAAGGATAGGGAGGGACAGAGGGACAGAGTAGGGGGGAAGGGCACTGGGTGGGAAGCATGTGGGAAAAAAAGGAAAAAAAATGTCCAAATCGCCAAATAGGATACTTAATAGTTTACGCCTACCATGGAAAATATGTCACAGGCTAAGTTAGCCCCACATGTATATATGAAGGTTCTGACATGGAATTTAAATGGCTTGAGGGTAAAACAAAGAACAGAGAGGGTATTTAAATATTTGAAAGATGCGCCTGAGCATATTTGTATCGTGCAAGAGACGCATTCTACGGAACATGAGCTAAGGTAAATTTGTAGCAGTAAAAAATGGATTCAGCACGTTATAAGCACATCACAGCAAAGTACTATTAAAGGCGTTGCAATTTTGATTTAATCAAACCCTGCTATTATAGTGGTAGAATCAAGAGTCGATAAAAAAGGGAGATGGGTTATAGCAAAGATAAAATACCACTCTTATAAGTTTACATTAGCAGGATATTATGGGCCAAATTCAGATGATCCTCTCCCCCTTAGGGAACTGTTGGTCGAACTTTTAGACTTTGATGATCCCTTAATCATAGCAGGGGATTTTAATCTAGTTTTGGATCCTCAAATAGATAAATCATATAAACTTAAGTCTACACATAACCCCAAAACAAGACCTCGTTTAATAAATGCAATACATCAGTTTGGCTGGAAGGATATTTGGAGGAAAAAATGGGGACAAAAAAAGGAATTCACTTTCCATAATAAAAACCTGGGGCATAAGTCTAGATTAGATTTTTTTCTAATTAAAGAAGAGCTATGCGGTGTAGCCCACGAAGTGAATCATGTAGGAGCACACATCTTAGACCACTCGGCAGTTTCTTTGGTCTTGAAACTTTCGGGCTCGCAAAGCAATAAAAGATGGACTATGGATAGAAGTATCTTGCTTGAGGAGGAGATACTAGAGAAACTGACGATAGAGTCAAAACGTTTTTTTGAGATTAATTTAGGGACCGCCGCACTTCCAATTGTTTGGGAATCCTATAAATCCCTATGTTTTAATATATACATTTCAGAACTGCTACACTTTGGGTCATGAGTGTTTAAACTATTTCTCAAAATAAAAAATTAGGGAAATGACTCTGTTAAGGAAAACTCTACACCAGAGATTAAAAGAAACACAAATTAAAACAGAAGAAATGGACTGGATCTCTGTCAACTCAGAAGTCTAGCCAGCATGATTACAATTCGAGGTAAGATATAAAAAGCCCATTGGTATCAGTATTCTTCCTGTTCTTTTGAGTATTCTGACAGTAAAATGGCAGAAAGGACTGGACATAGATAAGACAGGTATACCAAGTAGAAAGTGAACGGATGTCATGCTATAGTTAGTTTAAAAAAGGAAGAGACATTTTCAATGTAAAGCCTTGCTTTAAAAAGAAAGAAGGTAATCAGGTTAACTAAAAAGCCTGCCCTGTAAACTACAGATACTTCAGAAGAACAGAACAAAGATGACAGAGCTACTGGGCATGACAGCAGAAGTGCCAAGACTCTTTCAGAGAAATGAACTTTTTAGAGTAGCAAATTTAAACCACTATACACTTACACTAAATACATAGGTGATTGTACTGTACAGTTTGCAAAATTCATGCCTTGCTGCTTTTACTACAAATGACTGACACATCAGTTCCCACACTAGATGTGTCAAGTTCAACTTTATGTGAGCAGGGTACAGTGTGGATACAGCACCTTACAATTGAACTGATACAGAAATTCAAAAGGAAACCCAGTTATAAATAAACAACTATAGAGAAAGGTGGCTGTCTTCAAAGACCGCAAAGAAAATGGGGCATACCTTTAAATTACTGGTAACCAGATCTCAAACCAAGATTGACACAGATGTTTTGGCAGTATTGCAAGAAACAGCTAATGGTGTACAAGTCTCCAGATGGCTTTCGCTTCAAATACACCTAAACTCTAAATCAAGATAACGCTTCAATGGTTTCATTACCTGGACAAGGAGATAGACTAATTCCTACTGAGTAACATTAGAATAAATCAGCTCATGGTGTTATGTATGCCCATGCTGGCATGCTCCAACAATGATACTGGTTCCTTATTTACCAAAACAAAATGAAAACTCTGTACGTCTATGTCTGCCAACAAATAAAACCCTCAACTGTTCCATGACTAGCATAGACTCCCTTTACTATTTCCAATTCTCCGTTTAGCTTGACCAAATCGAGCCCATCGATCCAGTCATCTGATAAAGGAATAGAAATATATTAGTTGCTGTTGATTCATGCTTCAGATTTCTATGGGTTTGGCTGAATGGATTGCTTATGTTCGTGGTCATAAAAGACCTGCAGTGTCTATTTGCAATGGGCACATTTCATGTCTTTCATTCAGACAACTGTCCTGCATTAATTGCAAACGAAGTCAAGGATGCGATTTCTGCTCTGGGAGTATGTCTGCAAAACTTGCACCTGTTTTATGTAAAGAGGAACAGGTTAATAGAGCGCACCAATGCTTAAGCAAGCCTTGATCATCAGGTTATTAAGTACAAGACTGATTTTGCTACCTACTTTGTATGGAGTTCTGGAGCATTACATATTTCCCCCAGAGGAGTATAAGGTGCTTGTCTTCAATATGAAATGTTATTCTTGAGTATCTAAGTAGGTGCATATTCTTGATAGTTCACTGGCAAAGGGCAGGTTTCTGAGGCTGCTGAAGGGTGGTTCCCCCAGTTTGGCAAGCTAGTGCAAGTTATCTCTGATAAACAAGTGGTTGAGCCATTTTACAGACAACCCACTTTAGTTCTTGGGGTACAAAGCACACACATTGTGATCCTGCCTCATTTGTCTGTTTTAAAATAACGTAGGAAGGTGTCCATTGATAACATTAAAATACATTCTATTCAGCAGACCCCTCTTGACGCTAATAAGTCTTCATAGTAGAGCCTTACAACCTCTTCCTGCTGTGCATAACTACTCTAAGAATAACATGAAGAAAGCAGCCATGCAGAACTGTTCAGCCCCACGCTGGGGACTGTTGAGCTTGCTCTGTCTCCAGCTTTCCATCAAGTGCCAGATTCCAAGGAAGAGCCTAATATCGTGATTATTAACAATCCCCACAATTTCCACTGCTGCAACTGCTCGCTATGAACCACTAAATCAGCCAATATCAATCCAAATGATGCCTTTGCAAGTAACAACATTTTATAAAAATGGATTCTGACTTTGCTTTAGATGAAAAAACAACAGACTTCACAGCTTCTCATCATCATTGTCGACTTACTATTTGCTATTAGTTTCATAACAAATATCTAACACCACAATGGTCCTATTTTTAAATCACTACCAAAGTGTTCTTCCTTTTCATGTCGATCATCACATTGATCACAGTGTTGCTGTCACTACATGGACATTATATTCCTTACAAAATTGTGCCATCGCCTATAGTTCAAGAGCTACACTGGCATTCATCCTCCTACAGAGCACTTCAAGATCATTATGCTGTGAACATCACACAATATCCTGTGATGCATAGTATACTTTGCGTAAAGGTTCCTTAATAGATTATGGGGATAACATATTCCAGATTTCCTATATTTTACAAATGACTCTTGACGATGTTATAATTCCTGGTTCCGTTTCAAATCAATCAAACTGAAATACTGTTAAAAGAATGTTGAAGGACCGGCAGAACTATACCACTTTGTGCAATGAGAATCCTTATTTAAATGCTGACAATCATAATTAAATGTTTTGTTTCCACTACTTTGGTCATTATTACGTACACAGAACCAGTACTCCCAACGAAATGTATAATTATACAGTGGTAGCATTGAGGTTTTCCAACCATAAGTAATCACCCAAATTTTCCTTAAATAAAAACCTTGATTACCAATCCCAAGATAAAATATTCACATAAATGTGTTGACAATCTTGCAATACACAGCTATGAGAATTGGAAAATAATTATGAAGAAAAAGTATTTGGGGAACAATCATTTGGAAGATTCTGGGCAAAGAAGCCTTATTGAGTGCATACATAATCCTAAGAGAAATTATTTTTCTGAACAAATCTGCCCAGCAGACCACAACTATGATTTCCGTTCAAAGCCCTCAGTTCCAAATGTCAATTGGACCCAGTTCCAAAATGGAAAATAATGGAAAATGCTACTGATTTTAAATTCATGGATTTAGAATGGTATCTACAATTTGACCATGTTAAACCCCAAAGGGGTAGCCCGGTAGTCAATTGATATTGATGTATGCATGGACCATTTTCTTTCTAAACCTCCTAGTCGTCTGGCTGATTGTCCTGACCCCCGGTGTGCTAAATATAAACTTGTAACTGTCAGGACATACAGTTTTTGTAAACTGTACCAACGATTGCTAGCACATTTTAGACTCACAGCTGTGAAGGAGAATTTGTGCACAATTAGTAAAACAATCAATTTCAATAATTACCTCCTGGGCCTACATTCAGCTAAAGTTAAGTGTTTATATATGCAGCCAGGTATGCAAATTATAATGAGATGGAAAGATACTCAGAAAAAGAAGCTGCAGAAAGAATTGAGAAATTGAAAGGGAAATTATGCAAACCCCATTTAAAGTTCTTGACAATGACATGCAAATGCACTCCAAACAAGTGTATTCTATAAACACTATAATGTAATGGGCCATTGATCAAATAAAATACTGAAATGTGAGACAGCATGGACAGGCACAATTGTGAGCTATTAGATAACTAAATTGGGTGCTCCAAATGCTGAAATCTGGTAAAGGGCATTGACAGCTTACCAATGAAAGTGCAATTTACACCAAAGGAATGGAAGATGCCCCGTTTTCTATTGAAGAAGACTCACATATCACTTGGCTCCTACATGCAGTAATTTCACTGTCCATGACTGCATTTAATTTTTATGAAAACCAGAAAGATAAGTCTTTGGGCTGGTATGAACAAATGCAGTTTCCTCCACAACATGTAGAGTTTCACTAGGTCTCTAAACTCATATGGAGGAACTAAATGTGACCAGGAAACGCCATCAGTCAATTACAACTTGGTAGGTTGTGTATGGGTCCCAGCCCAACTGGTTTTCTAGTTCCTGTTGCTACATTGAACTGGGTCCTTGCATTGGTTGGGTTAGAAATCTGACCACTAAGGCTCTGAGAGAACTCACAGAGCGTGACACTCTCACACCCATCAGAGATTAGCAGACTCCGTCCACTGACAGCACTGTTACACCCCTCAAAGACTAGTAATCACACACAACTCACACACTAGCAGGAACGCACTATCAACAGCACGAACACGTCCCTTACAAACTAGCAGCTATGCCAATAGGTCTGGGTTATAACTGAAATTGGCTCGTCATTCATTGGCTATGTGTGGTATTGTGGGTAAGCAAGTTGTTGAATGCACGAATGAGTGAATAGATGAATAAAAAGTTGCATTATTGCAAGGATGAGTGACTAGGTGCATAGATAATGAGTGATTAGGTGTGTGGATACATTGATGAAGTACTGCATGGACAGGAGCTTCAAGATACTTTCCCTTATAAATCAGACCTATGGGCTTTGCACATTCTTTTTTGACTATTGTGAAGTGGCCATTAGAAAGTGTATTAACTAAGCTGTACAAATCATAATATTTCTCCATAGAGTGCATTGCCATTTTTGTTAATGCCTGCTAAATAAATACCATCGAATGCATGTTTTGCTTCAATTAACTCAAACAACCATTTAACTTTGGTTCAACCGTTTAGAGTTTACCACTGCTAATGCTAAATTCATGCAGTGCGATTTGTTTAATGTTTAGTTTTTACAAGCTGTGTTTAGTATATAATAGCGCATGTCATGAAAGCCACACGATTGCTCTTCGTCATTGGACTAATTCATTATACAATATTTCACAATACCATAAGTTTAAATTAAATATTTTGTTAAAACATTTTCTGGCAGTGGCAACATAATTATACTCAAATCAATTCTTAAAGGAAATAATTGTATTTAAAATGACTTCCCCTTTAGTAACTGTAATATCATTTCTATTTAAATCAGCAAGCAAGAGACAAGAAAATTGTTTAGCGGCTAATTAACGCCCGATGATGAACTGAGAATGATATGTTAATACATTCACTCAGCATAGAATTTCCATTTCCTACTATGCTATTTATGATAAACATGTTATCAGACTAAAATATTATTGCAATGTTATTTTTTATAAGTGAAATCGAATTGTGGACTCAATGCTAACCATACCTGCAGACAAATCAGGAATAGAAAAAACTAAATAATCCATCTAGCTTTTCGGTACCTTTGGGTACTTTTGTATTTCACAAAAAACAGTTATGTTGGAACAGCAGAAAACATCTCTAGGGGCACTCACATTTTCCTTGACCTACATACACATTTCCCAAAGGACCGACATGTTAATGCTATCGGATTTAACCAACTGCTAGTTATCGGAGGAGAAGAGTAGTTTGCTGTGGTATACTCTTGAAGTGCTCTTCCTAATTTGCTGACTCACACCCAGTGCTGGAGCCTGGTATCATGTGGCCGATGATACAAGGCTCCTGTTTCCTTTTAAAACCTTTACCGACGAAGTGAAAACTTCCTTCTGCAATGGCATGAAGGCGGTAGCAAATTGGATGACTTCTAATTGCCTACAGTGCAATGTAGGTAAAACGGAGGTTGTACTTTTTGGGGAAGCGAAGATTTTGTGGACCCCGGACTGGTGGCCGCAAGATCTTGGCCCGGTCCCATACCCTAAATTGGTTGTGAAGAATCTAGGAATGCGCTTGGATCGTGAACTCTCTTTTAAGCAGCACTGTAACATCATTGTGGGTTCCTGCTTCCATGTTATTGGACTGTTGCGAAAGGTCTTTCCCCTGCTACCGGACTTCACCAGGAAAACCTTGGTGCAAGCTCTGATACTTAGTCGTTTTGACTATTGTAACGGCCTTTTGCTGTCAGCCAATGAGGGAGTACTAGCCAAATTCCAGATGATTCAAAATACTGCTGCCAGGCTGGTACTAAACGCCCCCCCCAGAACACCGTCTAAACCTCTCTTGGATAAATTGCATTGGCTCTCAGTCCGTAACAGGGTAAAATTTAAGACCTGTTGTTTAATACATAAGAGCCTAAACGGACTAGGGCTATTGCACTGGAGAGATAAATTCATTCCATACAACCCGGTTCGGTCCCTTAGGTCCAGCAACCAGCTTCTCCTGAGAGTGCCTGCTATGAGAAAGGCCAGACAGGGTGGCAAGGCCTTATCTGTAGTTGGTCCTGTTCTATGGAATAAACTTCCCCTGGAATTGAGGCAATGTTCTGAACATCTGAGCTTCAGAAAGAAGCTCAAAACTTTCCTTTTTCAGAAGTAATTTGCTATCCATTGACCGCTGATCATGCTTCTGGTGTTATGGGCGCAGAGATACTCCGGTAGGAGTGATTCAAGCGCGTTATAAACCCGCAAATAAATAAATAACAGCAGAGCTACCACCATGCTGATGGAGCAATGCCTCTAAATGCCCATATATTGTCACCCAGTAGTACATTGTCGTTTACTGTGTTTTATATGTTAACTGTGTTACCAAGCTACCAGTGTATGTTATATGACGAGTATATTTCACCCCAAGGAAGTTTGGGGTATTACACATTGAAAGAAACTGGACTAAGCGACGAGGGAGTACACCACAAGTATTTGATCAGTTGTACAAAGTCTTAGTTTAAAAAACAAAACAACCGGTTTAACTTAAACCAACCCTCTTTTCAAAACCATGAAGGATCTTGGAGAAAAGAAAGAGACTGAGGCCCAAAAGTTCAACTTAGACCTTTAACAAAAAGAAATAAAAACAAATATAAAATGTACTGTGCTAGCTAAAGAGGCCAGAGATTTCAAACTGAAATATTCTTGCTCGCATCCCGCAGGGGTGGGACATTTGGGCCATGTGGCCGTGTGAGCTTGTGAGCCATAAATGTCAGTTACTGATCTGGGCATGTACATCAGCTCCACCTCTAACGGAGGATGCAAAGGAACAAGGCCTTCTACTATTACACCGCTTTCATAAACAATAGAGGACTGTTCCCGTGTCCAATATATGCCACTTGGTATAGCAAATCAAGAAGGCACTAGAAGTTGGAATCTGCAGTGGCCTTGTGTATGCTTGGTCCAGCCTATAAGTAAAATAATATGACAGGTTTAAAACTAAAGTCAGACTTCGACGAAATGACAAGAGTGTTAGGCACTAGTAGAAGGATGCATTTTGGGAATCCGAGAAATATCAACGTTTTCACGGCAGTGAGGAAACGAAAAGCAACTAAGTCAATCGTTAAGAAATGAATTAGTGCAATAGATTATGGCTCTATTCGTAAAGGAAATAGAGTGGCAGGGTATAAACAGTCTGCTTAATAGGTAACCTAGTAAGCAAGTGCAATAATAGGGAGTAGCATGAGCAAACCGTATTGTGTGCCGATTCAATTAGCTGAATGCTGGTGATTTAGTGCGAGGGTAAACCACGAGAAAGCACCCTTTATTCTCAAGCCTCAACAGATGCTGTTGGGAAAAACAGTGCAAGTACCATCTGCTCCATTTTATAAACCAACCGCATGGTTCTAAATGATGCCATTATCAAAATTGGTTTGCTTCAGTACACGTGAGAATGAACAGGTGTTGGCATGTGGTAAAGATTTTTGAGCATTCATATTTTGTGCATCATTGACAACAGAATCCATTTCCACACTTGATTACACATGTAAACACTGATATGTTACTATTGCCTTTAAAACTAATTCGCTTTTATGTGTAAAAGTGTATTTTTGTAATCCATGTTATCTAGGCCTCAAAATTGGTATAAACACCTTGGGACAGATTTATGATAACTGGCGCATCCCCAGGGATGCGCCAGTTATTTTGCGCCGCTGCTCCGCCACCCATGGTGCGCCGCATTTACAATGCGGCGCACCATGGGGCAAAAGCGGCACAGATGCGTGACGCATCTGTGCCGTAAAGGTGGCGCATTGCTGGAGTTGCATCGCAAGCGCTACGCAGCTCCAGCAAGGCTCAGGGGCGCCCCATCTATACAATGCTGCGTCAAGACCTACGCCTGCTTCAAGCAGGCGCAGGGTTTTGACGCAGCATTGGCCTGAAAGTGACTGAGTGAATTCTTATAGATTTCACTCAGCCACTTGTGCGAGGCGCACCTGCCCCGGAACGCCCACCTTGCGCCGGAACGCCCACAAGTGGCGCAGGGCTTTACAACGTGACGCATCTGCCTAGATGCGTCACGTTGTAAATGGGTCGTAGGGATGCGCCACGTTTACGCCGCAGTTGTGTGACGCAAACGTGGCGCATTCCCATCATAAATCTGCCCCCATGTTGGTCAAGATGGAAGTCACTATTGTCACTCATCTTTTTCCTCCCTTTCCACGTCACTCCATACAGTTTCTGCAGCTCAAAGTCAAGCTGATAGGTAATTGCTTATTTCCACTGTCATTTAGTTTGCTGCTCATAAGGAACTTCCGTGATTAAGATTTGAAACTGCAATGAATTGCCTCAGGGTTCTTCCGCTATTTCACGGTGCACTATTCATTCATATAATATTATGTTGTTAATGTATCTAGTTTGTTCTAGCACCTCCGGATGACATTAGCTGTGAGGGGAAATAATAAACAGTGTTTTAGTGTCAAGGCAATAGGACGTTTATTTTTCTTGTGCTCTCATTTGCTGATGAAATGAAACATTTGTTCACACGACAATGTTTTTGTAGTTCCGTTAATTTAATATGGTAACGTAATGTATAACAACCCTTGTGTTTGAGAGTTGAACCAGAAGATATTCCAGTTCTCCTAGGGATGCTGTCCATTACTCTTCCGATCTTGCTACCCACTTGGCCCTTAAAATTATTACTATTTTAGCATTTCTCTGTTTGTCCTTTTCATTGAGAGCATTCACTGCATTGGTTGTTTCCTTTTTTCCTTTTTAATGTTATCATAAAATGCTTCAAATGTCCATTGATCCAGAACTCAGTTATTAAGTGGGCCCATTTAAATAACTTATTGCATTGTGATATTTTGATAATGCATATGGGGAGTGCCTAACAGGGGATACATTGCCTCATTATATTGATGAATAACACTTCTTCAATGCAGCAAATGTGGGCATTTTTATTACAGAGAATTTTGGGGTGTCTAAAATATTGGAGTACACCAGGCCCACACATTTTGCCAAAAGATGATTGTTGCATATTGCAAGGCACTTCCTTTCTGCTGTGGAATTTCCTTTTTGCTAAGTCTTTTTTGCCGGTGGGGATTTTCCTGATGGAATTTGCTGAGAACCTGACTTGCAGTACTGTTTCTTAATGATTTAGAATGAAGGCAGGAATAGAGAAGAATGATTCTGAAGATTGAGAGTGCTATTGGTATGTTGTATTATTGAGTTGTTGAATCTTGTGTCGGGTGATGGCATGCTGTATGTGAAGTTCTTGGTTATGCGATGTTGATTTTGAGCTCAATTGGTGGTTTCATCACTATTGTTTTGATGTTTTATACTTGTTTGTGATTTATGAGAAAAGAACGTATGTTTTCCTATTGGTTGGTTGATTATTGGATTCGTCAACATCCATGATCTTGAGATATTGTGGTTTGAGTTGTCTCTACAAAGATGGCGTGTTTTTGAGAGACACCGCATGCACACAGATAGGGTTTTCTGAATCACTGTTTTTTTTTTCTAAGAATTTGTGTGTCTAATCTAGGTTGGTGTCTCTTAGTACTAGGTGCAGAGGGATAAATACATTAAAGCAAGGTGAACTGCGGCTAGACTGGGCACTGCATAGTGTGAATTGGGTTTCACAAGTATGGTGAAATTACTAGTTGGGTTATTGTTGTTTTTGGGAATTATTCATATTCTAGCTTGCTGAATGTCCTCCTATTTAGGTTGCACAGATGGGATTGATTTTGGTTTATTTGATGTGAGTTCATTGTGAAAGACTTGCAGTTGTTCCCTCATTCAAGAAGTCATGCTATGATTGGCGAGTCAGTCAAAAAGCCATACTGGAGTGGTGCTGTCATTGGTTGGCTGAATCATGCTATGAATGAGTGACAATTGGCATAGCCTCACTGGGATTGGTTGCTGTTTGTTACCTTATTTTTTTGTTCTATTTAATTGTTTAGAGTGAAAATAATGGGTTCTGTGTTGAAAAAGCCTAAGGCTTCCAGCGTACGTGTTACGTAGAGTAATACATTACTTGCCAAGGGAACTTCCACACATGAGATAGTGATGGACATTGGGTACAAACGAGTATCTGGATTTCTGAATGGCATGAATATGCCTTTTCTGCAAAGGACTTGCAATGTCTTTTAAAGGGTACCTTTAATATTCGAAAGCTACATTTTCTGAGACAAACTATGAATGATAGAAAGCTGCTACTCAGACCTACACAGTTTGAAGAAGAGAGGAAGAAAATGAAGAAGCAGGTGGAGATTTAATTTTGACAATGGCTGGAAGGAAAATGGGATCAACAGGAGAGATGTAGGAGGGAAGATATGACGGAGAAACAAAGAAAAAGAAAACAATAGGGAGGCAGAGAGAAACAAATTCAAGACTCAATGTAAAGGATGATGTTTTGAATGATCTTTTGAATTCCAGTCCTCTTTCATATACAGATACAGCTCAAAGACCCTGTCCTGTAGTACCCAATACAGACACAGTGGGAGATAGCATGGGTGAACAAGTACAGGGATCAAATCCATCTATAATTGTGAACACATCAGCAAGTACCCCAACTGAGATTGCAATGACGGCTTTGATGAGTACTAGTAGAGACACTACAGTTGTCTCTCCATTCTCAAATGCCATGTCTGGTATTACTGCTGTTATTCAATAATCTCCAAAAGAGAGAGTTATTCGTGTTGGGCTTTTAAAAATTGAAGCTGGTCAAAGTATACAGGGAACAATTGACAGACACAGACAAGTGTCTTACAATGTTAATGAAATGAGGTAGTTGATCAAAGAAGCATCAAGGTGTGCAAATGAGGCACATGATAAACTCCAGGAATTGGCTGATGACCATGAGATTGGCATCAGTAAAAGAAAAAAATATAAGAAATTATAAGATGGATCTGATTAATGATGAATTAAAATAATTAGGTCTAATATCTGTAAGAGCTCACTTCAAGAATATAATTGAAAAGACAAATGAGTGGAAGGACCACAGAGAAACATGGGAGAAAGGGGATTGTTAGAAATGGGATTCCTAGTTGGCTAGGTATGATCCCAGTCCAAGTAGGAACCACCACTCTAGTCAGATTAAGCTAAGTACCACGCTAAAAGATAACCTGTGCTTACCCTCCGGTAGCATGGCACAAACCAGTCAGGCTTATCTAAACAGGCAATGTGTAAAGTATTTGTGCAACACAAAAGCACAGTAACACAATGAAACAATGAATACACTAAAAAGACTCCAACAGGTTTATTAAAATAGAGTATTATATTCTGAACAAAACAAGTCCAAAACAACCGAAATCCAATGTATAGAAGTTGAGATATTGAATTGTAAAGAAATTAATGCAGTAAAAAGCTCTTAGAAGATATATTTTGCTCAACAAGTGTCCTTTGTCCTGATGATGACCTGGTGAATCTATTTTGTTTTTATACTTTGTTTCCGTCATTTGACCATACATTTGCATGTACGGTACAGCTCTTACACACAATCCTAAACTGTGAGACAAATGGCCGTTAATAAGAAAAAGCCTCTAAATATAAAATGCAGTTCATCTGATACCTAAAAAGCCTCCAACTACATTATGAGAATACCCTCATTCATATAAGTGATAAAATATCATATAACAACTTTTTCAAAACACACATCATCACTTTAGCCATTTAAAACTAAAACCAGGAGCACAATGAACAAGCGAAGCAGCCTTCTGGCTATGCTACCCAGGACAGTGACAACAGTAAATTTCCAGGTAATTCTCCTCAAACCCATCAACATTGATCTGCTTGTTGGAGCTTTCTCCTACTTTCTCCTACTGCCACACATAAGGCCCAAGAATTTTGCCACAGTCAAGTCAAGTCAATAGCACTTTATTTCGATTAATAAAAATCATAAAAGCAGTCACAAAATTACATTATACAGAGATATTTAAAAACATTAAAATATTATCAAAATTAATACACAGTATTGTACATAAAACGTATGTAAATACACAAAGGCAAATGTTGTTAATGGGCATATCACAAAGTTAAAAACGTCAAAATTCATTGGCAGAGGGATATAATCAATTCTCCAAGGCTCTAAAAGCCACTCTCTTATTCTTATTGCGTACAGCAGCCACCAGGAAGCTCGCAACCCCAAACATCACTTTCGGTGTGCTTAGCAATTGTAAAAACATCAGTGCTGGTTTAGCTTGAGTGAATACTGCTTCTCTTAATAGAGGCACTAAATGTTGCTTCCTAATATCAGAGAAGTGCTGACAAAACAGAATGAAATGCAAAAGGGTTTGGGGAGAGGCATTATCACAGCTACAGGGAGGTGTAAGGTCTGGTTTCCCCCACACATATGAAATGCCCAAAGTATACTGAACAATATTTAATCTAAATCTGATTAAGAGATGTCGGTGATATGGTATTGATACCGTTCTGAGGTACGGTTCTAAATGTGGAGTAGTCTTTAAAACATAATTAGATCTAACAATAGGTTTATTCATTTCCACATATTCCCGCTCTTGCTCAACCATCCTCATAAAATTCATCTTTATCCAGTTCAGATCACTTTTTTGTAACAGATGTGGGAAGTAATAAAGCTCTGGACGCCCCAATTTAGCAAAGACATCTCTAATATAAGATAGCCAGGGTATTTTGTGTGCTTTTTCAAGTGCCAATACATCTTTTAAAATAGCATGGTTCAATGAAATCTCCTTATTAATCCAAGTTTTAACCCAACACGTTATTGGGGCTAGGTGTATGAGATCGGAGATATAGCTCAGTCCCAACTCAGTATGTATTGTAAACACAGGCGTGGATTGAGGGACAGCTAACAGGATCATTAAGAATTTGTTCTCAATTTTTTGTAGTTTATCCTGTTGCAAATAGCCCCATAATGAGGCCCCATACAACGCTATAGATAGGCATTTGGATTTATAAATAGATAAAAGTGCCTCCATAGGCCTGGATCCCAACCGCCTTGCAAAGTCCATTAGGGCAGAAGATGATCTGGCAACCGCTAAGCACTTCGCATTAATTTGAGGGGCCCAGCTTCCCTTTAGATCAAAAATGACACCAAGATACGTAAATACTGGAACGGTTGATAGAACTACACCATTGCAAGAAAAGGGCAGTATTTTATATGATTTGGGGCGTTTTCCAACCACCATAACATGAGATTTCTTACTATTCACCCTAAGGTCTAAAGAATCCATAAAGCCACCAAAGGAATCTAAAAGTCTCTGCAGCCCCAGTCCTGTGCGGGCCAACAGTACCGCATCGTCAGCATAAAGAAGGACCGGAACTGCAGAGTTACCCACATGGGGGGTATCCGGGGTGGCCATTTCCAAATGTTTATCTAGGGAATTTATATAGAGGGTAAAAAGCAGAGGGGCCAGGATACACCCCTGCCTTACCCCCCGCTTAGAGTCAAAGTAACGAGTACACCCCCCTTCCCTATTAACACGGATGTTCGCCTTCAATACTCGGTGAAGCGTATCTAAAAAATTCACCAGGGATATATCAATTCCCAGATTCTTCAGAATTTCCCACAGTTTTCCCCTATTTACCAGGTCAAAGGCCGATGACAGGTCCATGAACCCCATATAGAGCATGCCATCATTTGCCTGAGTATACTTACTGATGCATCTGCAAATTGAGGCATTGGTCTAATGTGCCTCTTTTCGCTCGAAACCCATACTGAAGGTTGGAAAGGACCCCTCCATCTTTCAGACAATCGTCCAGTTTTGAAAGAATCACTCTGCCCAGAATCTTAACGGCAGAGTCGATTAACGAGATTGGTCTGTAACAGGAGGGGTCACTTCTCAGGCCTTTTTTAAACACCGGTATTATTGTTGATGTTGACCAGGATGGTGGAAAACTGTTAATGCTAACTGAATTGAAGACATTAGTAAGGACCTTAGCCCATAGAGTGGGTTGAGTCCTGTATAAGTCTGCTGGGACCCCATCAGGGCCCGGGGCTTTATTTTTCGATGTATCCACAATTGCCCTTTCAACATCAGCCAATTCAAATAGTAACGGTCGGGAACTATGTGTGGATAAAGGATCGGATGGTGTAATTGTGGTATCATCCTCGTTATCATAAATCTTACTAAAATGAGCTACCCATAGATCTTCTGCAATCACACAGTCCAGGGCAGTATTCTCTGTACTAGAGAAATATGGATGATTAATTATACCCCAATATTTACCACTGTCCTTCTGGATATCTATTGAACTAAGATCATTCCATGCTTCAGTTTTAATGGCCTTCTTCCTTGCTACTATAGCTTGCTTATAGGCGCCCCTTAGGCTGATTACAACCTCCCTGTTCCTTGGTTACTGTTTCAGGGCATGTAATAATACTTTATGTGCTTTGGAGCAATTATTATCAAACCAACGTGGGTGGTTAGATAATGGAGCTTTGGATTTGATCTTTAAATCCTGATTAACCTTTTTACAGATGGAAATAAAAGCTTCAATAATGTTGGTTCCACCAGCCGTAGTATCAGAACAGACCATAAAATCTGCATCTGCCTTAATAAGTAAGTCTGACATAAACAAGTCAGGGACTATCTTTGCCCAGTTAAGCCTCCTAAACTGATCTTTCAATTTCAGGGTGTTTTTAGTCATACCAGTGATGTCTCGTCTGATTAATACATCCCCTAAGTCTAACTCCAGTGTAAGGGGGTTATGATCACTATAGACCGAGTCCTCAACTTTATATGAGGTAACTACAGGGATCAAGCCTACTGAAACAAATATATAGTCGATGATGGTACCAGACTCTCTCCCTTTAAATGTTGCTGTCCTCTCTTCGCCCCCAAAACCCATCTACCTCAAATAGGCTAAAACTGGCTAGCAGAGCCTCCAGGGCTTCCCCCTGTTGAGTATGTTCAAAATGTACGGCGGAAGATCCAACAGGCCCATCTACTGTTCCGCCAAACAATCCCATCACATGGGTGAATATTAAAATCTCCCATTAACAACATTTCGATTGAAGTGCTATGCAGACTTTTATATTCATCTAAAAAACGCTCTACAGCGCTAAGATGGGAGTTACGTAATTCTCTCTCTATAGCATTATAAAAATTGATTAACAAAATAGTGGTATGGTTTGAGCCACCCCATTCCACAATCAAAAGGTTGTCAGAGGCAAAGTCAAGCTTTTTAAATGATCCTACCAGGTCCAATGAGGTCAGTAGAAGCAATCCTCCCTTGGCTCGGCCTCCCAATCCTGGGACAGCCTTCACAAAAAAGGAGGAAAAGCCATCTAAGCAGAAGCTATTGTCTAAGTCCCAGGTTTCTTGAAGGGCTATTACGTCATGGCCTTGAATGAAATTAATCCATGGTGCATCATTACATTTATTTTTTATACCTGCAATGTTCCAACTTAAAAACTTCTTGAGCATCCACTGCCTGCCCTCGATCTACTGTCCTCACTAGTTAAATCATAATTATTTAGTCAATCATTTGTTTCCATATTTGTTAACGGCGTGAATCTGTTTTCTAGGCGTATGGGTGTACTGCCATCATTGTTAGTGGATGATTTTTTACTATGAGGAACTATATTCCAACCCCCCTTTCTTAGGTCAGTCTGTCTAGCCTGATAGGAAAAGTTGGTTATGTGGGACTTCCCTGTAATACAACCACTAGTGGGACGGTGGGCCGGCCTATTGTGCTGAATTTCAGTCTGGTGTGGATAGAAATAACCCAGTGGTAAAGGTCTAATACAAGTACCCGTGAGTTCAGACCCATCCCAAAACAATCTGTTTGCAACATTGGGGTAATTAAAATTAATGACCACACAGTCCCCTGGTAAGCATTTTCGCCGCCTGTCAACCCACTCTGCCCGTTTTGCTGAGATGATATTCTTAGAAATATCATCTCCTCCGCTGCAGAATTGAGAACACCATGTTTGCGCCCTAGTCAACAAATCATGATCGGTTTCTTTCGCGCCAGGTTTCAGGGGAGGAATTCCCGTTAGGACAGCTACTAGAAGTGCTGCATCTGGTGGGAGGTGCAGAACACGGCTGCTATTCTGGGCAGGTTTGCTAGAAGTAGTCGGTGGGAAGCTATTCTTCTGGTCCCCTATTCGAGGCTGTACAATAACAGGTGGACCAGACTGCCCGTCTATGATTACATGTGGCTCTCTGGGCCCAATGTTATCATCGCTAATTTGCCCCCCTGGTATTTCATTTACTACACATGGCCTAGAAAATGTTTTAAGTTTTGCCCCCCGTCCTTCAAAATCGGTGTCCTACAGGGATCCGCTTTAAACTCCTTTATAAAGTTGTCAATATGTTTACATTTGTCCAATAGTTTATGTACACAGGAGTTTAGAGTGTCCACAATATCCTTGGCAATGGCTACGAGAGCTGGCTCCAGACGAGACTCAAACATCCCCTCCACTATATCGGCCAGATAATTCATGGACCTTGTGTCATTAATGTTCAGTTCAGCTCTATCTGGCAAATCCGAATCCAGAGTAGATTTATTATTCCTACTGCCCTTTTTTACCCCCTTGCAATCTTTATGCTCTTGAGCTAGTGCTTGTCCAGGGTTATCTTGATCCGTATATGATGTTTCTTGAGAGGGTATAGGAGCCTGAGGTGGGTGTATGATGGCAACAACAGGCTCAAGGGGAATAGGGAGGGCACGAGCTGTTAGTAAACTATGATCTAACAAGGTGGAAAATGGGTCTGTAGCACCCAAGCCTAATTCCTTTTCAGCAATGGCAATTTCCTCATTTAGGGCCCCCACGGCAGAGGTTAGGTAGGAAATTATCGACTCTTGTTTTTTAGCCACCTTCGCTTTCTTACCTTCACAATCATTGTCCTGTCTGAGTAGCTTACGTTTCCCCATAGTGACGACCAAAGGGTATAGCCTGTCCTGTCCTCTGTCGTCCCCTGACGGTCACAGACGGCCCGCCCTCTGCCCGGGCGTCGCCCGCGCGCGTCCCGCGACGCGGGAGGTGCAGCTGATGTTTAAGCACCTCCGGCCGGAAGCAGCAGGCGTCAGGAGGCGGCGTCCCAGTTACCCATGGAACGCTGGGAGGTGTAGTCCTCAGGGCAAGGCTCGTCCCCTCTCGGCGGCCGGTACAAGCTCCGGCGGCGGGGGAAAGCGATGGTTTGCGTGAGCCCCCTTAAGCGGCGTTAATGGTGGCAAGCAGGTCCCTCAGCCCGCCAATCAAGCAGAGGTCAGCAGCGGCTCCCCAACTTTTTCAAAACACCCATCATCACTTCAGCCATTTAAAACTAAAACCAGGAGCACAATGAACAAGCGAAGCAGCCTTCTGGCTATGCTACCCAGGACAGTGACAACAGTAAATTTCCAGGTAATTCTCCTCAAACCCATCAACATTGATCTGCTTGTTGGAGCTTTCTCCTACTTTCTCCTACTGCCACACGTAAGGCCCAAGAATTTTGCCACAGTGCATGCTATCACTGGACTGGGATCTGATCTTAATATTCGCAGCGCTGCACCATGGTTACATGTTCTCAACTTCCTACATATGGGTGCAAGCCACCAGGCTCTTGTGCTTCGGTAGGCTGGGCAGGAAAACAGGGCATGTGCTACAGATTCAACACTGGTGGTGCAAAGTGGGCAGAACCGCAATGGCACTCAAGTGGAACTCCAAGAGCTGGTGATGGCTTTGAGGGGGAGTGTACCACATCAGAACTGCATATGAATCAATAAAGTTTAAACACCATTGATGCCTTCCTTCTGATTCTTTTTCCCTCTTCCATTGTTTTTCATTTACACTGTGAATTGTATCTGTAATTGTTTCTTTTGTGAAACTTTGCGAGCACCAACTATATGTTGTATGTTGTATTTTTGTAATATTTATGTGTTTATGAACATTTTGCAAAAACAAACGATTTTCCAATAACTGTTTAATCATTCTATATTCTGTCTCAATTAATTGTTCGTCTTATTTGTATGTAGTGACAGTGTCTTTGTTCTTTTGCACAAATGACTTCCCAGAATCCCTATAGGTATAATATTTGTGTACTGGGCCCATTTCTGGGGAATAGGGCTGTACCTGCTGGATTTAATCCTTTTAGAAAGATGGCATGTTCCTGCCATTGGCCATTTGTGCTTACAGCCTGTATTGGGTCACATGACAGGATGTATCTGACAGTTATACTTCGTAACTTCCTCCCAGTCAGTCACACAGTAGATTGATTAGGAGAGCCTCAATGAGCCATCTGCTGACAGGATGGGGACATAGCTGAGCACAGCCCAATTCCACCTGAATAGCCTGTGCTCTGCTTTCACACAAAGAGCCTATCAACCCACTATTGTCAATGATTCCAGCTTGGGGCCAGGGGAGACAGGAAACGCTATGCACCTGAAAGAACCTTTCAAGAAGCTTCTCCCACCTTCCAGAAGGAGGTCAACAGGGCATGAAAATAGGACCTTCAGACCCACTCTTCTATGCACTTCTGGATGTGTGGATACTCTGCAAGGAAGAAGGACTGCTGTGCTGCTACAAGGATTGGTACTCTGCTGGACTGATGCTCTGAAGGAACTGCTGCCCTGCTGTGCTGACCTGCTGCCCTTTTGCCTTGGTGAGAAGAACTGTACCTTCATCTCTTGAACCCAGACCCCACAGTGATTCCAGGGCTAGTTGACTGACTTCTTGACCGGATCGGATCAGAACAGGCTTCCAACAATGTTGTACCTGCACCTGGACTCCGCCATCTGTAAGTCCACCCTGCAGAGTTAAGGCACCCCAGTTCCGGACCCTTGTAAGTGGGACTATGGTACGCTGCCAACCTCTGTGGATCCAGCAGAATCAAGACACCTCTTCTGCTGTGTGGCTCAACCCTGAGCAGAACCAACGCTTGCCTGCTGCTGTGTGGATCGGAACAGTTGCAAAGACCTGCATCACAATCCGTCACCACATCGGAACCACTACTGCAAGATCAGCGTTGACCCTCACATCCCGCATTGAGGGCAGCATTGACAACTGACTCAGCATTGCAGCCTCAGAGCTCTTCAGATCCAACCCATCACCCTGACTGCACAACACATCCTCTACACATCACAAGCTCTAGTTGATGATGAAGTAACTCGCATTGGAGAGATGTCGCAACTCAGAACCAACACATGCCTTTGGCTGCGAGATGCATCTTGACAATGCTGCACAAAACATGATTTAAAGTACTTTGTTCAGTGGGCCTAACTGGATCCTTGTAGCCAGCCCACGCTCCATCACATTCGGCCTGAACTTGTGACTTCGTCCTGGTCCTGCATGCCCAGATATCGGCAGTTGGAGCTTTATGCCTTTTGCCACTGGTTGTGCTAAAATCTTTTAAATTAAATATCTCCAGTTCTACTGATTGAATATATGTTGTTATAGTCTTGCTTTTTTTTATTAAAAAATTGCTGTCATTTTTTAAATCTGTTGTTGGCTCCTTTTGTTGTGTATTTTCAATGTTATTGTTTGAGGTGCTGCATAAATACTTTACACATTGCCTCTGAGTTAAGCCTGACTGCTCTGTGCCATGCTACCCAAGGGATGAGCACAGTTTAATTTAGGATTAGCTTTAACTTCATCCTGAAAAAAATTGTGATTGCTTCTTGGAAAGGGTTTCACACCCCTTATCAGTAAGACAATATCTTACAGTTACACTTGGAAATATGTGTGCAAAACAAATGGCTAGAGACTGTGCACCTAAGAATCAAACGCTGATTCAAGGAGCAGAAAAAGATGAAGCAAAATAAATGTAGAAGATTTGAGTTTTTTTCAATTAAGTCCAATTCAGACCTTCTTCAGTGTATTGAGAAAAATCTAGGAGGATGCCCCAGAGGATGAGAAACTGAAATGGAAAACAATGTGTTAGAAAAAGAATTACCAGAGCATACAGTCACTCCTGAGTATGAACATGCATTGCTATGCACAATGTTAAATTGCATGGCTAGATATTTGCATAATCAGTCACAGGCAGGGAGCGATTTTATGGTACAAAGATTTAACAAACATTAGGTAAACAATAAATGTAAAAATGTTTCAAAAGATTTGTCTCTTTGTTTGAACTGTCAAAGATGCAAATAGGACTAGTATTCTTAAGAAACATAATGGAAAGTTATAGGACCCATTTACGAGACTTCAAGCAGATTGCAGATTGCAGTTTACAATAGCCTTAATACATTCTTGTACGTATCTGCATGTTCTCTAAATGGGTTGAGGTCTATCCCACCCGGAGATCAGAAAGTTTGTCAGTTGCCAAATTCTTGTTAAGGAAATTGATACCGAGATTTGGCCTGTCGACCTCTCTTGCGACATATCGTGACAATCTCACTTTAAAACTGAGATTTTGCAATTGATGTGTACAGCTCTCCAAACTGACCAAAGTTCCACTGTAGTTATTGTCATCTGTCTTCAGGAATAGTATGAGGATGAATGGAACTATTTAAAACAAACTAGCCATAGTATGTGCATCCATCAAATTAAAGTGGTGGTCTAAAGTCTATTCTCTTGGTTTGATCAGTATCAGACATATCCCTAACTAATTGTCTTTCTTTCACACCATAAATACTTTATGGACAGTGCAAGAGATTGGTTAATACTTCTTCAGCTACAGCTGTTAAGTGCTGATATTGTGAAATATGTTACTTTTTAGGTTAATTTGACAAGAGCACCAACCAAAGAAATCCAATGCCCTCCATTGAATCCTGGCAACTTAGTAGTCATCAAAAGAATTCAGATAAAAAATTACTTAGACGAGATATGGTGTGGCACAAACCAAGTTATACTTGGGGCTGATACTGCTGTGATGTGTGGTAGGTCCCACAGTGGATCCTACCACTCACATGAAAAAAGTGAAGGGTGTGGATGAAGATGTGCAGAAAACAACCACTGAGTCAGATAGCCAAATTTAATTTGCAGCGTAGAACCAGAGGGGATGAAAGTGATGAAACTGTTGAAGGCAATGAGGTTGTAGAAGTTGCTGCTGATGAAGCTGTGGGTCCTTGTGAAGGTACCAGCAGCAGTGACCAGATTCAGAAGAGGAGTCAAATTGAACAGCTGGTACAATATCAAAGTCAAAGACATCAATGGTAGCAGTAAGAAGTAGTCACTGATCTGACCTGTGTAAAGCTCCAGTTGAAAATTGGAGTCAAAATAACCACCACAGGAAGAAAACAGTTGTCTAGGAGTCTTACTTGAAGTATCCAGAAAACTCCACAGGAACAGAATGATGAACTTTCCCCAATACCTCCTCGAGTCTCCCTCTATGCACCACATGTAAAACTCTAGTTACGTGAAAGAACCCCCGCGAGGGAAAGGGGGTGGGACAGAGAATAGACTGCTGGTCTTCAATCTGGTGTCTTCACAGCTACCTTCAAATAGTCTTCTTGGGCGCTGTTCACACTGAAATACACAAACAGAATTAACAACCTCTACCCTATAAACTTACTTCTCTATCATCACTCTCTCGCTCTATCTTAGGAAACTATTACCTACCCTTGCAAGACCAGGCTTTAGCCTCTCCTCTATAGGATATAGTTGCCTTGTGTAGAATTTCTTTTTGTGGTACTCTATCCTGTCATTTAATGCCACAATTACTATGGGTAGTTAACTGGATAAATGTTACAATAGTAACCTTTTGTTTCTTTCTTTGCTTCTTTCAACAGGAAAAGAATTACGCTGACTTATACAAGGAGGTAAATACAGGTCTTGAGTTCTAATATCTTTTCACCAACTAAGTGTTTTTTCAGAATCGGAATTAATTAGTCATGTTTTTTTTTCTTTTAACCGGAAAGAACTGATACAGGCTTTTACAGGAAGGTAAGTATGGTTCCTAATCACTCGCATCCATTTACATTTACATTTTCTTAGAGCTAATAAATACAAGTTTAACTAAACATTTTAATGATTTCAATTTTGCCTCAAGGTACTTGTGTGACAGGATATTGCAGAGAGACTGGAGCGGAGAAAACTGTGGAGTTCGGGACGTCGACTTATGAGTGACCGCTCACTAGAGTTTTCCTTCAGCGAACCGACGCGTAGGTGACTCAACTACCGTCGGTAAGGATTCAGCGAATATCGTCTAACTACTCCCAAAACTACACGAACGCAGGTAGAAATCTTCCGATTCCCACAACGGTCTGGGTGAAGTGCGTGGTACTCAGAGCCAGTGCGAGCCTCAGCTGTGCTCTTGAGTCTCGCCCAAATCACCAGAAAGGTTGCAGAGCTAACCTAGCAATGCACCACCATCTTAAATAGGTATTTTCTGACCAAGGCAGACCAGCCCCCATGCCCTGGAAACAGGGGGGAAACTGTGGCCCCAACAGATTGTCCTCTGGGAGAATTGGTTTTCCTGACAGTACCCCTCCGCAAGGGGGTTTCCCCAAGTATTGCTTTGTGAGGATTTTGATCATGAAAGGTTTTAACCAGTCTGGGCGCATGGACATTAGAAGAGGCTTCCCACAATCTCTCTTCAGGACCATACCCCTTCCAATCGACTTAATAGTATAGTGTCTTGTTTTCCATTTAGAATCTAGGATTCTTTTAACTTTGAATTCTTCCCCATCTACGGTTTGGATTGGTTTTGGAATGATCCGTGGTCTAAGATGAGGAGAAGAACCCTTCGACAAGGAAACGTGAAAGACAGGATGGACTTGCATGTGTGCGGGGAGTTTGAACCTATAGGTCACTCTGTTTATTTTATTTTCTACTTCATATGGACTTATAAAGCGAGGCTGAAACTTCCGTTTCCCTTTTAGTCTCAAATTTCTAGTGTTGAGACAAACCTTGCTACCAATTGAATAATTTTCTTCTTTCCTTCTTTTTTTATCTGTATAACTCTTGAAAAAAGTTATTCTGACTTCTCTATTTTCTCTTTAGCTATCTCTTGGGTTTCTTTTAAAGATTGTACAAATTCTTTGGCTGCTGAAACGGAAACCTCACTAGCATGTATCATTAGATTTGGATGTGGACCATAATTGAAATAAAATGGTGAATGACCTGTAGAACTGTTTTAGGAATTATTATGTGCGAACTCTGCTGCCCAAAGAAGGTCTGACCAATCTCCCTCTTGATCTAGTAAATACAACTGAAGGTATTGTTCTAGCTCTTGATTTGCCCTTTCGGTCTGTCCATCAGTCTCAGGGTGATAACTAGTGGAGATTCTGGTCTCAATGTGCAACCCCGTGGTGAAAGCCTTCCAAAAATGGGATAAAAATTGAGTATCGCGATCTGAGACTAGGATTTTAGGAATTCCATGTAACCTTACCACATGCAGCCAAACTGTGTAGCCAATTCCCTAGCACTGGGAGTGTCTTTTAAAGAGACAAAATGAGCCATCTTGGTCAATGCATCTACAAATACCAGAACAACGCTATAGCTCTTAGTAACAGGTAGGTCTACAATCAGATCCATGGTCACTGTATGCCACGGGTAGGGAGGTGTAGGCATGGGTTGTAACAACCAGTGAGGTGATTGTTGTGTTGGTTTTCCCTGAGCACAGATTCCACACCCTAACACATATTCTTTGATGTCTTTAGTCATCTTGGGCCACCAAAAATGTATTTTGATTAGTTCCTCAGTCTTATGTATTCCTTTATGACCTGCTAAGGGGTGATCATGGCAATCATGTAAAACTTGTTCTTCTTTTTCTAAAGTGGGTATGAACAAGGCTTCATCTTGATAGGGCAACCCTTTTCGATTTTCTCGAGATGGATCCATCAACATCCACTGCTGAAGCTCCTCTTGTGTGAAGCACTCTCGTACCTTTTCATCTAGAGTTTCACTCAACACTGCACCCACTATTTACGATTCTGGAATAATCTTCTGGTTGTCTATCATGAACCTTTGATCTTCTGTATCCAATCTGGACAAAGCGTCTGCCTTGCCATTCTTGCTTCCTGGACGATAGGTGATCACAAAGTTGTAATCCGCAAAGCATAGAGACCCTCTGAGTTGACGCAAACTTAAGGTTCTGGCAGACTTCAAGAATTGCAGATTCTTATGATCTGTAAATACTGTAACAGTACTTTGCGCTCTCATCAGAGAGTGTCTCCATTCTTTGAAAGCAGCTTTTATAGCCAGGAGTTCCTTTTCAGTGATCGTGTAATTAATTACTGCAAGAAGGAGTTTGCGAGAGTGATAGGCAACTGGATGTAGTTGCCCCGTTTCCTTGTGCCTCTGGGAAAGAACTCCACCACTCGCTTGGTCCGAAGCATCAGTTTCCACATGGAACGGCTCTTTGGGATTCGCATGAAGGAGGATAGGTGCTGGAGTGAAACTCTCCTTTAAGGATTAGAAGGCCGCTTCTGCTTCTTTTGACCAGGAAAAGGGAGTACCTTTCCTTAACAGTTGAGTTATTGGAATCACCCTCTGGGAAAAACCTTAAATAAACCTTCTGTAGAAATTTGTGAATGCAAGGAATCATTGGATCTCTTTCACTGTGGTAGGAGATGGCAAATCCAGTACTGCCCTAATGTTCTTGGCATCCATGGTAATTCCCTCAGGAGATAGAAGGAAGCCTAGGAAATCCACAGAGTGGACATGGAATGCACATTTTTCAAGTTTGACATAGAGACTGTTTTCTTGTAACCTTTCCAAGATTCCCTTGACATGCTCTTGGTGTTCTCCCTCCGATGCTGAGTAAATCAAAATATCGTCTATATATATATATATATATATATATATATATATATATATATATATGTGCACAAGAAACGAAAAAATGCATCCACTCGGATTTAACTATGAACACTACAACACCCAGAAGGCCGTGTAAGGCCACGCCCATTGACGGGCAGGTGTTTTAAGAATTGACTACAAGCAATTTCGTTTCATTTCACTCAGCCACTGAAGAAGAGAGCCTGTGTCTCTCGAAACGCGTCTGGCGAACTTTACTTTGAAGTGTTTCCCTGATGTCCGTTCACTGGCATGCTGCAATAAAGAAACGTCTTTTTACAAAGCTTCTGAGTGGCCATTCCAAGTTGGGTTCCTGGATTTGGGTTGGATATATATATATATATATATATATATATATATATATATATATATATATATATATGTATATATATATACAAAGACACATTTGTCTATATAGGAACTAAACACGCCATTTATAAAATACTGGAAGGCTGCCAGTGCATTACATAAGCCATAAGGCATAACCTGATATTGATACAGGCCAAACTTAGTCCGGAATGCAGTCTTCCAATCATCGCCTTCTCTGATTCGGATTAGATGGTAAGCTCCCAGGAGATAGAGTTTGGTGTCAATCTGAGCCCCTTTAACATGATCCAGGAGCACCAAAATCAAAGGTAGTGGATACCTGTTCTTGACTGTGATCTTGTTCAGTGCGCGATAGTCTATGCAAGTTCGAAGATCGCCTTCTCAGGGACAAAAAATAACGGCGAAGAGACCTGAGAATGGGATGGTATGATGAAACCATTTCTCAAATAGGTCTGAATATATTCCTTTAAATGAGCATCCTCCTTTTCAGTCAAGGCGTAGATTCCACTGCATGGAAGATTTGCACCTGGTTCCAGCTCAATCTTACAATCATATGGTCTATGAAGTGGTAAATTCTCTGCATTTGCTTCACTGAATACATCTTCATAGTTCCGATACATTTCTAGAATTTCTTCAGTACGAATTACGCGCATCATTGCTCCATTTTCACATAAACTTGCAGCTAAGTTGGACTCCTTCACTTGCCCTTTATCGTGAAAACAGGACCCTAAACAGTATTCAGAATTCATCTCAATCGAACTCTTCTCCCGGTCAATTCGTGGATTGTGTTCTGTTAGCCATGGGAGTCAAAGAATAAATTGAAATTGAGACGCATCAATCAGGTTAAACTGTATATGTTCTCGATGACCATCTGTTAGCACCAACTCCACCTCTTCGGTGTGACTAACAATTGGACCAGAAGAGAGGTTAGTTCCATCAACCACCCTTACTGCTTCACTCTTAGTCTTTCGTATCGCTTGCAAGCCTATACTAGAAGTGAACTTAATGTCACAGAAGTTTCTGGTAGCTCCGGAGTCAACCATTACTGAAATGCCAGTTTGAATTTAAGTTCTATATTTCAAAGTCACCAATAAGGTTAAATGCGGAGTAGAAGACTGAAGTGTGATAGCCAACAAATGGAATACTGGAGTTGAGTTTTCTTTAGCATCCACCAGCCCATCTCCTTCTACTGGTGGTGCCGCGAGTTTTCCTTCGGTGAAGTCTTTGGTTTCTTCAGACACCCCTGAACAAAATGGCCGCTAACCCAGCAATACATGCAAAGGCTATTGGCTCTCCTCTTTTCCTTTTCTTCTTTTGAAATGGGTCCTCCTACAGCTCCAATTTGCATTGGCTGTACCATCGGGGTACTCTCTGTAGATGCAGTTCCTTCAGATCTGGCTAAATCAAACTGAGGCACATTTGAACAAAAATCTCTTCTTTTTTCACCTTTGTGTTCAGACTGCCTTTTCTCCAATTATAGGACCAAATCAACGAGGGCAGAAACCTCTGTGGGTCGATTAGGAATCTGGGACAGAGCTTCCTTCAATTCATCTTTTAAGCCCCGGTAAAAAAGAGCTGCCCTTTTCTTCTCTGGCCAATCCATCTCTGCAATTAGTTTATTAAAATGAGCCAGGTAGGCTACCGGTTCTTTGTTCCCTTGTCTTAACTCCAACAACTTGTTGTCCATAGCTTGGGACACTCTTCTTCTATCAAAGATCCACAAGAATTCCTTTTTAAATTCATCAAAATCGTATAAGATGCCAGAATCTTTTGTGACCAGTGGTAAGGACCATGCAGCTGCGTCACCACTTAAGTACAAAAGAACAAATGCTACTCAGGACTGTGCGTCAGGGAAAATGGCGGGCCGACACATGAAGTGTAGTGAGCACTGCGTGAGGAAAACCTGTGACTTTTGAGGGTCACCACTAAATCACTCTGGAGGAGCAAGCGGTATAACAGAGGACAAGGAGTGAATGACTTGTGTAGTACTTTTGGGGTGTAGGGAAGGAGTGACATTACTAGCTTGAGTGTCCTGAGATAGAACTGAAAAACATGTGCCTGTGAAATACCCATCCATTATACTCGCTAAGTCTATGATTTCTCGCCTGGAGGCCAGTAAATCTCGCCTTAGGGCCGTGTTCCCTTCTTGGACTGCTAATAATTATTTTTGTATAACCTCTAGAACCCCTCCTAAACTCTTCAAGTCAATTTGTTCGTCCATTCTGCTCGGGGGAGTAAAATTTTCATGGGCACTTCACTCTGTCAAGGAGTCTTACTTGAAGTATCCAGAAAATCCACAGGAACTGAATGATGAACTTTCCTCAATACCTCCTCGAGTCTCCCTCCACGCACCAAATGTAAAACTCTAGTTATGTGAAAGAACCCCCGCGGGGGTAAGGGGATGGGACAGAGAAGAAACTGCTGGTCTTCAATCTGGTGTCTTCACAGCTACCTTCAACTACTCTTCTTGGGTGCTGTCCACACTGAAATACACAAGCAGAATTAACAACCTCTGCCCTATAAACTTACTTCTCTAGCACCACCCTCTCTATCTTTTAGGAAACTATTACCTACCCTTGCGAGACCAGGCTTTAGCCTCTCCTCTATAGGATATAGTTACCTTGTGTAGAATTTCTTTTTGTTGAATTGTTAAGTGGTACTATATCCTGTAATTTAACGCCACAATTACTATGGGTAGTTAACAGTTCTAATTTTCTTTAATAACTGCCTCTTTTCATAATACTGGAGAAATGTTACAATATTAACCTTTTGTTTTTTTCTTTGCTTTTTTCAACGAGAAAAGAATTAAGCTGACTTATACAAGGAGGTAAGTATAGGTCCTGATTTCTAATATCTTTTCACCAACTAAATGTTTTTTCAGAATCGGAATTAACTACTCATATCTTAACAGGAAAGAGCCGATACAGGCTTTTACCGGAAGGTAAGTATGGTTCCTAATCACTCGCATCCGTTTACATTTACATTTACTTAGAGCTATTAAATACAAATTTAACTAAACATTTTAATGATTTCTATTTTGCCCTCAAGGTACTTGCGTGACAGGAAATTGCAGCGAGACTGGAGCGGAGAAAACTGTGGTGTTCCGGACGTCGACTTATGAATGACCTCTCACTGGAGTTTTCCTTCAGAGAACCGACGCGTAGGTGACTCAACAACCGTTGGTATGGATTCCGCGAATATCGCTACACTACTCTCAAAACTACACGAACGCAGGTAGAAATCTTCCGATTCCCACAAAAGCCTCAGCTGTGCTCTCGAGTCTCACGCAAATCACCAGAAAGGCTGCAGCGCTAACCTAGCGCTGCGCCACCATTTTGAATAGGTATTTTCTGACCAAGGCAGACCAACCTCATGCCCTGGACACAGGGGGGAAACTGTGGCCCCAACAGATTGTCCTCTGGGAGAATTGGTTTTCCTGACAACAGTTCACATTGAATTGTCCTACTAAGGCTGATCAAGGTAAAAGTCTATTAGTGAGTGGAGAAGATTCAGCAGTATTTACAAGTAATGATGCAAAGACCAAAACAAACAAGTCACTGAAAAAACTTGTAAAGGAAAACACTGGCAGAATAAAGACTAAAGTGAATTAATGAAGAACCTGAAGTAATTAAGATTGACTCAGAAAATAATGAAAGTGAATCACCAGCTGCTAAAAGACCGGCAAAAAAGGAATCCCAAACAGGATGTATGCTTGACCTGAATGGAAATATTTAGCATCTGTATCTGAGTGTGAACAGGAGTCAGAACCAGAGACTGTGGGCATATTTATAAGGGCATTGCACCACACAAACAACACTTTTAACAATGTTTCTGTGGCACAATGCCCTTCACAATATTTACAAAGTGACGGTAAGCTAAGTTTTGTGGCTTAACAATGCTTTGAAAATATGGCACCCTTTCACTCAGGAATTCCACCACAACACCCATTGCTTCTCAACACTGTCCCAGATTTACAAAAGGTGTAAATCTGAGGCAGCGTGCCTTGCAAAATTTGGAGTTAGAATGACGAAACAAGGTTGGATGTTTTTATTTCTCCTTGTTTTTGCTTTTTCTATGAGTGCTTCAATCTGTAGCACTAATAGACAGAGCAATGCGCCATTAATGATTGTTTATGTGCAGGAAGATGTCTCTTTCTGCACATAAAGAATCATTAAATTATGACAAGTCACTACTTCTATGTGTGCTGCATTCTGCATCACACATAGAAATAACAAATAGTCATTACTGGTTGTTTATGTGGAGGCAGGGAGAACTTTCTGCACATGAACTATCATTCCCTGCAGTGCAGGCACCCTTGCACTATAGTGCAAAGGTACCTGAATCTGTGCTAGTCAGCTAATTTAGCGCCAGGGCTATGGAAAGCACATGGGTGTGCCATATTGTACTAAGGGCCTCTTTACGATGTCATTAGAAAGGCTCCGAACCCATGTTTCCGACTGACTTGGAAACATTTCCGACAGCCCGATTCTGATGAAGGTTAATCGATCAGTTTTTACAACTCCGTTCCAATCAGCATTCGGACAAACTGAGTTGGTCAGAACTGACTTGTACAGCTCTACAGTCTGCGTTTCCAGTGTCAGATTTGGACAGCCTTGACGTCTCGGTTTGATACAGAATGGTTTTCGGAAACCGAATTTGGGGGCCCTTAACAGGGCCCACTTCACCCCGGGACCTCTGGTAGGGGACCTTGGGGTACCCATGGGTCTCCTCTTTCTGACCATGCACAGTATGGCAAGGACCATGGAGTGCCCATCACAGGGTACAAGGTTTACCTGAAAACACCCCATTTTGCAATGAGAGCCTGTGTTGCCTGTGCTGTTAGTCAGAACATAGGCTCCTGTTGAAGTCAATGGGAGTCCGACCAAACAGTGTTCGGAAACATCGTAATCGGTAGAACGGAATCCGTGAGTCGGTCAGAAGCCATTCCGACAAGGAGACGGTAACATTTTTGGCCAACTTTGTAATGAGGACCTAAATACGGTGTATACCTTCATTTTGGAAATATCAGAGAGAGGCGCTGCAAAATTTGGTTTTAAAGAAAATGTTTGCTGATTTGTAGAATTCCATTTTGATTTGATCACAATAGGAAATGGCTTACAGAAAATGCTGGAAAATTATTGGTCCAACCACCTTGCTATGACATGAATAATATTAGTTGGCTTCTTGTTGTGCCTCCTTTCTCTGTTGGGATATGACTCCACAAAATTAGCTACAGTATATCATTAAGTTAAATGTAATATGCTGACACATTGAGAAAGTTTAGCTATTCCATTTCATGATAATATTCATACTTTTTAGCAACTTTGTAGAGATTATGGGGCTTTCTTTGTATGTGCTTTTCTTTCTTCTTCTGCAAGTGAATGTGCTATCTACTTGCTACCGCCAATATCATATGGTTATTCCTGTAATGAGTTTGTTAGTACTTTTCACAAACATTAATTGTTATCTCCTTATTCGTTGTATTTCAAAGTCCCCTTGGAATATCTACCTAGTTCAATAAATTCAAATATAGTAAATATTTAAACAGAATAGCACAATTGAAGCAGTAAATTAAAAAGACTAGTAGCATGTGTGTAAAGAAAGTGTGAGTTTGTTTTGAGAGTACAACAAGATGAAAGTTAAAATTGTGAGGGATTGGAAGGATGAACAGATGATAATAGAAAAGTTAAGGCTGAAGAGGAATACAGATTGTCAAATTTTTACGGAAGATTAAGAATGGAACATGAAAAAGGGGTGAACGTTGTATGGTGTGTCATGAACCTATAGGAGTTAGGTCAATTAAATATGTGTGTAAAAAGTAAATGTGAGAAAACATATGTTATAAATAGTTAATTTTTGTTTGGCGAGGAAACAAGTCTTAGAGGAATGCAGGGTGCTTATTTCAATCTGCCACGTAATTGCGTTGGATCATGCAACCTTGCTTTGGTGTTTCTTAGAGTCTATGACATGAGTAGAGGAAATTATGCAGTTGGTTTGAAGAGAACGAAACAGGGTTTTGGAAAGACACCAACAGATATATTACGAGCTATTAGTCTATCTAAAGGTGTGGCTATGAATGATGTGAAACTTAGAAGTTTGTCTACGCTTGTGGATCGGCATGCTTCAATTACAATTGGTGCTTTAACCCAGATTAGTTTTTAGTTAATTGTAATTTTTTACAGAGACCTGCTCACAGAGATATACGTGAGCACACTTTACATAAAAATGGATTGATTCAAACGGATTACACATCGGAAGTCGGTCCAGTGTTAAGTAAGAGATATATTTCAACACAGCTTTCTTACAGATACACATCATTGGAGGTACGAATATTAATGATTCTTTCATGGTTTCAGAATGCATTCCTTGTCCGAAGAACTAGGACGGGACATAGGTGAGTCCACTAGGATTAGTGACAAGCACATGGTGAAGCACTTAGCTATGGGTGAAGCTAATGATACCTGTTTGTTACATTGATACAGGATATTTAATGTCAAATCATGGGTGGCAGCCACATACTGTGGAAAGTAGGAATGACTGGCGGCTTTCCCTACTAAGGGATGATCCTATACTACACAACACATCAGCATAAGTTCTTGTATGTCAACCATCTTGCATGCAAACATTTTGGACACATGGTGTAAATTGGGTTCCCTTGCCCATGGTGATAGTTTCTCGACTGTCTTAGTACTCCTCATCTAAATAAATATATTATTTATGACTAATATGCTGTACAGGAACCTAAAGTCTTGGAAATAAAAGAATTGAACACAACTACTGACAATACGAATTAATAAGTGCTCGGAGAACGTGTTACTGGACTTTTACAATTGAGCAAGGATTGTTGGCTTATCCTCCTGTAGAGCACCAGATTGAATAATTTTGTTGCATACCATTTTGGATTGACAAGGATTATACAATGGTCGTGTGCACCCTTTTGTCCTAGCCACCATTTCTGTTATACTTTGTAATTGTAATGTAGGCAATAACTATGCAAAGCTGCTTAGTGCTAGATACCCTTCTAGCGAAGCTGGGTGGTGTTTGTTAGGTACTAAAGGTAGAAGAATGTTGTACCTTCATACCTGTTAATAGTAGGGTTATTAATGCATATCTGAACAATACCACTAATATCTTTGGTGTAGTCCTAGCTTCAGAAGAGCTTGGCTTATGAGAAACAGTAGGTTCTTGAGTTAGAGAGATATGAAAGGGATTTTAGCAAGGTTTGTTAATGCCTGTAGGGAAAGTTGTTAAATCATAAGAGAGAACGTTTCGAGGTGGAGGATGACAAAGCTAGTGCTTACAACCAGCTAAAATTGATAGAAGAATCAACTTGAAAAAAGCAGGAAGTGATGCAGACTGTGTTATAATTGCTGATTAGTTTAATTCTATTAATTGTGTTGTTGAGTGATTCTGAAATAACTAATGGGGAATTTAGTAAATATTTTTTGTCTATATTTTATGCAGAATTAACAATGTATTGCATGTATTTCCACAAACGTTTACAAACATATACACTGAAATATTACTGTTGCCATTAAAGTGTATTCTCTATGATGTGTAAAAGTGTTTTTTCTAATCCATGCTAACTAGGCTTCAATTTAAGTATTACCTCTATCTTGTCCAAGATGGCAGTCAGTCTTGTCACTCATTCTTCCCCCACCCACTTCTCTTCTCACAGTTTCTGCAGCACACGGTCAAGCTGAGATGCACTTATTTATTTCTACTGTCACTGTTTATGAACTTCCTTGCCTCAGTTATGAAACTGCAAACGTTACTTCTGTTTCACTGTTCCATAGGCATTTATATAACACTATTGTTCATGTATCTAGTCTGTTCTAGCATCTCCTGATGACATTAGCAAAGAGAGGGCAGAACAATTATTCATGTGGTGGAATAGTGCTTACGTGTTAAAGCAACATGAGGTTTATTGTTCATGTGCTCTCATTTGTGGCTAAATGATACATTTGCACATTGCAAAATGATTTTGCAGTTCTGTTAATTCAATATGTTATATATTAATTGTAATCTGATATTGTGATGCATTGCATTGGTGTACTGAATTGGTGCATTGGTGTCTTAATGTGGGGGCACATTTCCTCATAAAACTGAGGTTTAACACGATCTCCTGGCAATTTTGGGGTGTCTACAATTTCAGACTACCCCACACTCAACTTTGCAGCTCTAAGCATCTTGCGCAGGGAGAGCACTGAAAGTGTTTTGCTAAGCACTTTTATATATATAGATAAACAAATAATTGTTGGTGTTTTTTCAGGAATTTGGATAGGACACCAGAGACAAAATGTATCAAATGTTTGGGAATTTAATTGTTTCCAGATGCCTAGATAGCAAGAACAATGTACTTTAAATAACCAGAATGATTGAAGATAGCAGGCAGGAGTTAGTGAGGTAAATATTGTATCACACAGTAAGGGTTAACAGGCACAGCAAAAACAAATTCCTGTCTCTGAGGTAATCCAATAACGCCTTAAAAAGATTCCAGATTGGCTGATGTATACCAGTTCCTGGAGAGACATCCATTAGTCATATGCACTTTCAGGCCTATTATATGTCTCTTGTAGAGCAACATCAATGTAGAATACTTTGTCAATGGCTGTCACAATATAACACATTCACTTTTACATCTAAGAACATTGAGTACATTAAATTTGCTAATGCATAAATCCAGTTTATTGTCAAAGCAATGGGAAGGAGTGAACATGTGTGGTAGATGAATGGGTGCTATGAAGGGGATTGACACAAACATGTCTGATACGTCTGACACCCCATTGTTCTGAAGTCTTAGAACCTGCTTTATTGGCTATCTGGTCCAGGCATGTGTAGATGTTTGCTACCAAAAGAGTTATTGCATCAAATATAGATTCATAAACGGTCCCTCCCTGGCTCATGATTTGCTGACTTTTTTGTTCATCTCAGAACTCGGCTTCTGATGAGATGTCATTCCTCGCTATCCTTCTATTTGTCCCACTTAAGAAGCATTTCAATCTCATCAGTTTTATTAAATCAACTCAAGTTCATAGCCTCTTCCAGCCAACGAGTTTCGTTCAGTAGGAGCTTGAACTTCGTCAGGGCTATTAAAAATAAATATTGCGTTGGGAATACAATTGAATGACAGGCTTCTTGTAATAGAGGGTGTAGCACCTGTGTACGAGTTGAGTACACCAATCATCATCAATAAAGCTAGTGACTGTTGTAATTTCATGGCCACATATTTGGGCCCTGGGTATATTAGCCCATAGAAAATGCCAGGTCAGACCGGCTGCACGACTTCACAGCGTGTAGGTCAAACAGCAATCGGCACGAGCCCAGGTGCTACACCCTCTATTTCAAGAGGCCTGTGATTCCATGGGGTTCCCTACTCAATATTTCCACCCATTGAGCGCCTTACCAGGGCAGAGTAATGCAAGGCTGTGACTTGCACTGCCTTGCATTACTCCAGATTTACCAAGCAATGCCGGCCCATGCAAGGTGGCCTTGCGTTGCTTGGTTAAACTGACTTTGGGATTTTGTTGGCCTTGCGGCACTCCGCATGTTGCACGGGCAACACAATACCTTGATAAATCTGCCTGTGTATTTGCAGAGCTCTGCTTCATCTTCCCCAGTCCCTACACCCTGCATCTCTTTTGAGACCTCATTAGACAGGAGTGCAACGCAACCGAGTAAGTGAGCAGTTATAGTGACACCTGCTGTCACTGAACTGCATCCTCTGCTGTGCAATCGCCTGCAAGGGCTACTTACTAGTTGAAGAAGCAGGGAGTTGGTGGAAGCCAGGTGAGTTGGTGGTGCAATGAGATTTACACTCCTCTAAAACAGTAGGGCATTATATTTGAGTCCTTGATCCAACTGTTGTGCTATTAAGTTCAAAGCTAGAAAACACAGAAGGAACTAGTGTCCCTTTGGCTCATATTTTCCACTTTGACTGCAGTTTATCCATTACAAGAGCTCCTCCTCATTTGTATCCCACAATGCTTTTCTCAACATAGACATTCTCTCACCTTCTTCAACAGTTGCTAGGGGGCATATTTATTAAATATTCAAGCAAATGAATATTATAGTATCCAATATCAAATCATTCCTCAAGGGGCAGGCTTTCCAGGCTAAGCTGAGAGCTAATACTATAATATTCACTGCACTCTAGTATCTCACCCCATAATGCTTTGCTGAACCTTTGGTTGGCATTGTATTTTTGCCAATAAGTGACCTTTGAAAAATATTAGGCAATGAAAGAGGTGATGATTTTGGGGTCCTCCCTAACCTAGGGAGAGAACCAAGCAGATGCCGTGAACACAAATAGCACATGCTTAAATGATTCGGTGGTGGTCCCATCCTCCTAGGACCAACCCAAGCACAGTTATGGGCAAAAATACAATCCCAACCAAAGGCCCTGCAAAGCATTATGGGATGATATTCTAGAGTGCAATTAATATTATAGTATCCAAAATCAAAACATTCCTCAAGGGGCAGGCTCTCTGCTCAGCTGAGAGCTTATACTATATTATTCACTAAACTCTGTAATCTTGCGCCATAATGCTTTTCTGGGCCTTTGGTTGGCCTTTTATTTTTGCCCATAACTTTGCTTGGGGTGGTCCTAGGAGGATGGGACCACCACCGAATCGCTCAGCCTGATATGCTCTTTGTATTTAAGGCATCTGTTTGCTCTCCCCTAGGTTAGGGGTGACCCCAAAATTATCACCTTTCTCATTGTCTGGTATTTTTCAAAGTTCATATTTCTGAATTGGTTATATGCTTTTTAGCATGTAAAGGTAAAGTTGTTTTATCAAAGGTTGATTGATTGATTATTGTTTATTGTTATTAGTTAATAAAAACAATTACAATACAAATTAGATACATGTTAAAAAAAATCAATTTTCATTAAAGCATTGGTAAATATTAGTGCAACACAAAATAAAATAATGGATTTGTTAAAATAGAGTGTTATAAAAATACATTCAATTTATAATTGCAGGGACTTTTCACCAGATTATTCATGTGGGCTATGCATCTGTAGGAAGAGACAGAAATTTGACAGTTCTAGATATCATCATCCTGCTACTATTATTTCATGCTCATTTAAATGACATATAGTCTTGCGACTGAAAAGGGACCTAATGCTGTTGGATACTACTTCCAATCCTGTTTTACTGCTCTATCATTAGATTGTAAAAACTTTAAAAGTTTACAATTTAGCTGAGGGTCTGTAGAATCCAAGCTTCTAATGATGGCTGTTCTACACGTACGAATCCCTCGCGTGTTAAATAAGTGCTTTAAAAGTACTCAACTCGCATTTTTCAGTTCAGGACATATACAGACCAAGTGCACAAGGTCCTCGTTTGGGGCATCACATAGTCTGCACGTTTTTGATCCTTTATATCACCAAAGTGGTTTATCTGACAGAGATGGTAGATCACTTAGGCGCATGGCCAATAATTTTTTCTGAAGATGCACATGGTAAGTTAGCTGAAGGTGAGTTTCTGGTTGCAATGTGACATACGTTTGAATTGTCATCGATACTTGGGCTCGCCACGAAAATGTACTTTTATCATCAACTAACAAGTGAATTTTTGCCGTCCCACAGTTCACCCGCATTGATTAGTTGTAAAGATGGGAACAGATATTTATTGCAACTTGAATTGTCATCGTTGACCAAGACTTCCCATAGTACGTTGACTAGAGGGCTAGATTGATTATTTCGTATTTTGTGCATTGCTTTGATGAACTGGTACCTTCTTGCTATGTTTTGCTGTGTCAGTCCAAATTCCGAACACACTTGAGCTGAGGAGGCATTACAGGGCAAATGAAATACCTGTTTATATGTTTGATTTGTAATCTATCTAGCATTTTGGAGTCCCTACCATGCATCACCATATTTGCATAGGTTAGAGAAGGAAGCAATTTTGCTTTTATTACAGAGAGCAGTGGTTGGTAGGAGGGACTGTCTAGTTTTTTTGCAAGTTTTGTGTACGCCGCTGTTTCATTGATCAATCTTTGGTGTCCAATTTCTGTATGACTCAGCTGCACTATGTCATCAGCGTATGCTAGATGGGATATTGTCAGTGGGCCTAACCTTGGGGCATGTGCATTAACTAGCTCCAGGTGGGAAGTCAGATTGGCCATAAATAGATTAAACAGATGTGGAGCTAGCACACACCCTTGCTTAAGACCCCTAGTGGTTGGTATTTTCCTAGATAATTTGGTCCCGTCCCCTACCTTGATTTGAATCCACGTTTCAGTATATAGTGATTCAATTGCTCTTAACATTTTTTCGTGTATACCCCAACATCTTAGTTACCAAATATCTGCAATCTCCGCAAGCGGAATGGAGATCATTGCCCACGGTTAATCTCATTGTGGACAGGAGCAAGAGTGTAAGCGAAAAGGTGTGTCTTGTTACCACGATTCCTGAGAGATCTGGGAGTGTTGCGTTCTGGGTTGTCCAATCATTTGCTTCTCCGTTTTTGTGTAGGAGAGTGAGCGAGACACTATAGCTAGTTGGTCCTGGGCTCGTGGGTACTAAGGTGGTAGAAAGGCAGAGCCCCTATACAGCAAGGTCCCATAATCATGTGCATAGTTTTGTGTATGTGCAGAATCCCTGCAACACAGCACATGTAGAAAGAGGATAAAATGAGGGAAAAAAGCCTATTTCTCCCCCTACACCTCTCTTGTTCATGACACATTCCCAGGTATACCAATAATTATAAATCTTGGATTGCACCAACATCCATGGATGGATGCTTGAGATCACCCATGCTCCACCCATTGAATGACTTCCTGGGCAGAGTAATGCCAGACAGTGACTTGCGTTGGTTGCGCTAATCCACAATATGGACCTATGGAAGGACATAGGAGGACTGGTTCTGCTGTTTATCACCTGAGAGAAGTCAAGGACACTGTACCTGCACTTCCTCTTTTACCCAGGAAAAAGAAGTGGACTCCAAATATCATAAGGCTAACATCATGTTCAAGCTGCAGGGAAACAATTAGCTACAAGAGACCTTTCATACAATTTTCCAGTTGACCAGATCTAGCTGGATCTGTCCTGGGCCCTGCTGCTGGCTTTTATGGAATGAGACCTGACACATAGCTTCTGTCCTAAGATGCTGGACCCTTGGCTGAGTACCCCTCCTAACTTTTCCTGAAACCTGGGGCTTAAAATGTTTTTCGCTACAAAGACCTCCGGAGAACCACAAACAACCTGCCAGGCTGATCCTACAAAAGTAGGTTGTTGCTGGTCCAAAGATTCTGGTTGCTCCCGCTCAGAGCTTCTCCACAGTAGCATATCCATTTCAGAGGTACAGTACAGAAACAGTATCTGGGCTTGTGGAGTCCTGTTCAACTGCAGCTTGCAGTTTTGCCGTGCTGGAGGAATTCAATCTCCAAAAATTACCAACTAGCAACAAAGGCATTTTGACCGAGTGAAGGTGGCAAAAAAATCCAGCCAGTGAGGGGCATTCTCTGACTGTTAAATTGAAATGTCTCCCGCTCTCAGATTTCCCACCACAAGTCAACAGCTTCACAGAGAACTCATCCTGAGCCTACCCAGGGACATGGAGCCCTCTTCAGCCACAGCCTGAACCCTTGCCCATCAGAGAATTTTTTACTTCCATTTCAGGAACTAAGGGGCATATTTTTGAAAATAGTGGTGTAGGGCAGCGCAGTAAGTCAACTTGCTACGCTGCCCAGTATCACTGGGAAAGGGCAGGAATACACTGCATTTAAGCAATGTGGTACATTCATGTCCTTTCCCCCATTTTGGCAGCCTAGCGCCAATGCAAGCACCCTTGAACCATGGTACAAGGGTGCCTGTGTTGTATGCAGTATTGTTCTTGTGCAGGAATGGGTACCTTTCTGCACAAAAACAATCCACAGAGGTAAAAACAAGGAGAAATAAAGATATTTCTCCTTGTCACACCTCCCCTCGGGAGGCGTAAGGTTTTGGTGCTTCCCCAGGTTTACATGGTCTTGTAAATCTGGGAAAGCATCAACATCCATCCAGTGATTGGCACTGCATTGCCTTACTCCAGATTTTTGAAGCCGTTCAAAGCCATGATCTACGCACCAATGCAAAAAGGCCCCAACCCTTTTTTTATCAGACCACTAGCTTGCGCAATTGTACAAAACTTGTAGGTACAGTCAGGAAATGAGATTGGTTCCATATCGTCTCTGCAACACCTTGCATCTCACCAGGTCAGAGACCGTGACCAGTATTGACAGTAGACAAAGCCCACAATTAATTCCTTACCAAGACGATATGGACAATCCCATGGTCACTTTGCAGAATATAACTCATATGCTAAATTTTGCAGAATAAAAATCATGCCATATGTCACAATCTCACCTCCCTACAAAGCCATGTGAGTACTCAAGCAAACAATTCCTAGGTGTGAGAAAGAGCTAAAGGCTCCATATATGTAAAACCAGCAATGTTTGTAACTAGAAAAGGAGCAATGCCAGCTGGTCAGGCCACACCCACTCAAATCCACATAGTTACAACGATCCTGGTTCCATTAGCACCATCAGAGCACTTTTATGATAATAGTGCTAAATACTCACTCTTTTTGAACCAATACCATTTATAGCTTTCCCTTGTGACACAGCCTTTGTTGCCTTTATCTTGCCCTAGATAGGGGAAATGCAGCTTTATGGTCAATACCCTTAGTTGACAGTAATGACCCTTTGCTGAATTATTTTGGGTGATTCAAGGAAGCTGTGCGTTGCCTTTTTGCTAAACACGCGTTCGTTCAGGCAGTAGATAGTGAAATCTCGAACCTTAAACAAAGAACTTCAGATACGCTGCATTTTATCTCTTCCTTTAACTGCCTAGTCATAGAAACAGCATGGTCTTTAGAAAAATGGGTCTCCATATTTTACGGTGGCTTACCAAGTTGTAGAACCACCGGAGGATTGTGAAAGGAGAAAAAGGAAAAATTCTTTAGATACTAGAATAATCCTGATTATGAAACAGAATCAAAAACCACTGATGCAGGTAAACCAAGGTAAATTACTGGAGATACATGACCCTTGACTAAAGAGGAAAGGGAGAAGCGCCTGAAGTTGAATCAATGTTTATATTGTGGCAAAACCAGTCACTTTGTAAAGGAGTGCCCCTCTCGTCTGTCTAAACCAAATTCCTCTAAAACAAGTGCAACCTTATGTCCAGTAAAACCTGACAAGGTGATGGGAAGCAAAGGAACTCAGTAGGTAGTGAGGTTGACCTACTGGCTGTATCACTGCAATCAACCTCCAAGGCATCTTCTGACCTAGCAATACAACATCTCACTTTGCCTCTAACCCTAGCCTTCTTCTCAGGGACCACCGGTTAAGTAGAAGCCTTAGTAGATTCCTGTGCCACAGGAAATTTTATGGACATTAAATATGCAAAATCATGGGCATTCAATCAATCTTCAAGGACAACCCTGAGGTAGCTGTAGATGGGAAGGCACTAACTTCTGTAAAGTTACGATTTCAGACCGAACAGCTGCTTATGACATAGCTTGCCCTACATCAGGTGAATATTAACTTTGTTCTAATCGACGCCCCTCAATTCCGCCCTATTTTAGGTTTGCCCTGGCTTTATTGCCATAACCCAACCACAGCTTGGAAAGCTAAAACACGTACCTTGAACTTCATAAGGAAGCTGTTGAAAATCCACATACAATACCCTTAAGGGAATTAGGTGTGGCCTTTACTGAGGGTTTACAGGTACAATAGTCTGACATCTGCAATAAGAAAAGGGCCAACACTCTACCACCACATCACAGTTTTGACTGCAAAATCAACCTGATTCCTTGATCAAAATTGCAGTGTAGTCATATTTACTCTCTCACACAAAAAGGAGAACGAACATCTTAGACAGGACTTGGAAAATGGCTTTATTACACATTACAGATCCCGGTCTCCTCTCCTTTGTTCTTCATCCCAAAATGGGCAGGAGGAAACTTAGGATGTGTATTGACTACCGCTCCCTCAACAATGTCACAGTCATAACCTTTACCCCTTATTCCTGAGTTATTGGATGAAGTAAAAAGGGCAGTTATTTTTACAAAATTAGATCTTAGGGGAGCATACCATTTAGTGAAAGTACGACCTGGGGATGAGTGGCATTTACAACTAAATTCAGGATTTACAAATATCAGGTAATGCTTTTTGACTTATGAAATGCCGCAGCCACATTCTAGTTCTTCATAAACGAAGTTTTAAGGGAATTCACTGACATCTTTTGTGTGGTATATATGGATGACATCCTGATATACTCCGACTCAGGGGAAGAACATACCCAGCAGGTATGTGCCATTCTTTAAAAGCTCTGTGTGAATGACTTATACGTCAAACTGGAAAAATGTTTGTTGCATGCCACCGAAGTAGAATTTTTGGGATATGTTATCACCCCCAAAGCCATTGGCATGGATCAATAGAACGCTGCCTCCATACATGATTGGCCTTCCCCTACTACGGTGAAGGAAATTAATCATTTCCTAGGGTTCATGAATTTTTATTGCCAATTCAGAGAACAATTCTCTAAGACCATTAACCCAGTCACACACTTGTTACCTAAAAAAGTACCTTTGTGTGGGACAAACATGCTGATAAAGCATTTAGGATTTTTAAAAAGAAAGTCACCACAGTCCCTATCATAGCCCTCCCGAATCCAGATGATCCATACATTGGTAAGTTGTCGCTTCCCAGACTGCTTGGAGGTATTCTATTTCAAAGAAATCGAGAAACTGGATGCTTGCATTCCAATGCCTTTTATTCACATAAATTGTTGCTCCCAGAATGTAATTAATATATTGCAGAGAGTTATTGGCTATAAAAGCAGCTTCTTAGGAATGGTGAGAATATTTGTTGGGAGTCAAACACTCAATAACAATTTACACTGATCACAGCAATTTGCAATTTCTTCATTCCATCAGAGCCCTCACTCTTAGACAGTTATGCTGGACCCTTTATAACAGTTATGATTTTATAATAATGTACCCACCAGGTAAAGGCAATACCAATGTGGATGCCCTCTCCCGAATTGGAGAGTCAGAATCACATAAGCCTGAATATACTACTTCACTCATTTTGTCCCCCAAGTGCTATCAAGGGGTCATTATCACAACTGGCTTTCTAATCACTGTGTGACCACATATTAAAGACAAGCAACATGACAACATGTTTCAGAAAGTGGAAAATGTAGTAGTCAAAAATAACCCATCGTGCCCCCTCAAGTAATGGATGAAGACTAAAATGGAGACCAGTAGCTCCCGATCACTTATTCAGGAAAGTTATTGGTTAAAACCTCCCCTTGGTAAAGGCATGTCTCACTGAGACTGTTAACGTTAACCCTGCAGCTGCTGCCTTCATTCACGTTTGCGCTAAAATTAAAAAAGAGCTCATGGTGTCAAGTAACCCAATCACAGTCAAGCTCAGATGGTTTAATCGGGTGTGCTCTGCAACGAGTTTTCAGCTGTGATGTGCCCTTAAGTCATCACATAGGGAAACCCCCTGAGTGTGGATGAATCACATAAGCAATATATACAGGCTATCTTAGCCAGGAAAGTGGAATTATTAATCAAACAGTGGGATTCGCTAGTCACAGTGGCAAACAATAGAATGAAACTCAGTTGTCATTCCCCCCCATGCCTCATGTAGTAGAGCAGATTTCCTTGCACCTTGCCTACAACACTAATTTGCCCACAATTTATGGTAGGATAGAAAGACAACATCCACCAAATGCCTGTTGCTTCATTTTTCGGAAAGTCCCTCTGTTCACATGGCTACACTCACAGGAGATTATGGTCCTGGAAGCCGTGCACATCTTCATGAGAGATTTTATTAAGTGGCAGACATATTGGGCATGGACTTCAGTTCTTGATAGTAGCCGTGGTGAGAATATCACAATTTAGCCACTTACCTGCTGTTGCTTATCAATGCAATTCATTGTGGTCTTCACCCACTGTGGCACAATCCCAAAGTACCTGGAAGAGAAAAGAAAACAAGAATTAAGCATAAAAAAGTCCACATTTAAAACAAATACTGGACTACCAGAAGCATTCATTCAGTGGGGGAAACAAATCATGATTGCTTGAACTGTCAACCTTAGGATGGTGTTCCACAATTATTTTGCCCTTCTGCTCCATTTTTGCTGTTCTTGTTTTTGCTGGCTTTAGGCTCTGCACACTTTACCACTGCTAATAAGTGCTAAAGTGCATGTGCTCCCTCCTTAAAACATGGGAACATTTGCTTATCCCCCATTGACATATTGAATTTACTTATAGGACCCTAGTAAAGTGACACTACATGTAAATTAAATGTGACAAGTGGACTTGCACCACTGATTGTGCCACCCACTGAAGTAGCCCTTTAAACATGTCTCAAGCCTTCCATTGCAGCCTGTGTGTACAGTCTAACCCGTTCACTGTGGCGGAAATTCCGCTGCGGTGCTGGTGTTCCACACAGTGGGCGCGGCTTCGTCGGCCATTGGTCGAGCACCCCAGAGATAGTGCTTGCGTCGGCCAATGGCCGACGAGAACACAAACTCCCATGTTGACTTGGCAAAATACACCTTTTGCCAGGCCTAAACATTCCTTTTTAAAACATATAACTCAACCCTAGGGTAGGCCTTGGACAGCCCAGAGAGCAGGGTGCAGTGTATTTAAAAAGTGGAACATGCAAAAGGTGATGGGAGAAATGCTTGCAATTTTGCCTAATCACTGCCGACCACTCAGAGTGGTTGAGGTCAAAATGTACTACAAGGGACTTATTTAAAGAGATAGTCACTCTAATTTGTGAGTTGTACAAATGTAACACACTCAAATGTATCCACAGGATAACAATCTTAGTACATATTCAAAGTGAATTCATGGAAGGTAAAAAGAGAACACACAGAGAAAGAAAATATATTCAGAAAATGTATATTTACTAACACAAAATTGGGGAGATAAATGCAAACAAATTAATTCAAGCAAAAAGTCATGAACGGAGATAAACAATACTTTTTCCTACAGTTCATAACCAAAGACATCAACTCCAAATGGATACAGAAAACAACCAAAATTAATTAATAACAAAGTGGTTGTGAGTTTGTGCCAATGCAACGTTTCCGGAGATGATGAAAGTGTCGACGTTTCGGTCTAAGGGGCAGTCGTCTTGTAGACCATCATCAGGACAAAATATTCGAATGCTGTAGAAACTCCCTGGAATTTCTGAACAAAGCTGTATCGATGTAGCAAAACACGGCAATGAATGTGGGGTAAAATGTCAGCCAAAGGGTGGAATCTTAAATGTAGATTAATAAGGCCACAGCAATTGGCCAAGTCTTGAATCACAATCAGTTTGATCAGCGTAATTAATTTTCGCAACAGAACCTCGGGCGGCGTCTGACAAACCTGCAAGCCGATTGAGGAGTTTCTACAGCATTCAAATATTTTGTCCTGATGATGGTCTACAAGACGACTGCCCCTTAGACCGAAACGTCGACACTTTCATCATCTCCGGAAACGTTGCATTGGCACAAACTCACAACCACTTTGTTATTAATTAATTTTGGTTGTTTTCTGTATCCATTTGGAGTTGATGTCTTTGGTTATGAACTGTAGGAAAAAGTATTGTTTATCTCCGTTCGTGACTTTTTGCTTGAATTAATTTGTTTGCATTTATCTCCCCAATTTTGTGTTAGTAAATATACATTTTCTGAATATATTTTCTTTATCTGTGTGTTCTCTTTTTACCTTCCATGAATTCACTTTGAATATGTACTAAGATTGTTATCCTGTGGATACATTTGAGTGTGTTACATTTGTACAACTCACAAATTAGAGCGACTATCTCTTTAAATAAGTCCCTTGTAGCACATTTTGACCTCAACCATACTGTGCCCAAGCCTACAAGGGTCGATTGGGTTTCCCCTGCTTATAACACGACCACTCAGAGTAGCATCCCCACCAAATGTTTTTTTACTCACCATGCCAACCTCAGTTTGAACCCAGCCTTATGCAAATCAGTCTTGACATTTCTCCTCTTGGGAACCGTCCAGCCCTTACTGCCAGTCTAGGTCTTCCCTGAACTGGAAACAAGCGACCTAGAGCCGGTGTCAGGGCATCAGCCCTCGTCAGCAGGGTTAGCTTGAATCCAGTGACACAGTGAGCATGGGGCCTATTCAGCATTCTGCCCATCATTTGTTATTTTTGTATTTGCCGAACTAAGTGGGAAGGGTATGCCCAGACATGGGTCCCAGGCTCACTGTACCACTGGATTCAATCTAGCCTGGCTGATGAGGGGTGAAACCCAAAACTGGTCCTAGGATGCTTGTTTACAGTCCAGGGAGGACCTTGCCTGGCATTTCGGGCAGGACTGTTCCCATGGGGAACAGGGACAAGACTGATTTGCATATCAATGAGTCTAAATTGGATGATGGATTCAACTCAGATCTGTGCCAGGGGCAATGTTTGATTTGTTCAGCATTTGTCCATCTTCTCCTCTTTTTGTATTTAAAAAGTGTGGCATATTATTTAAAGCTTCATGTAACCTGGTAGTGAAAAACCTTGTTTTACCCTATTGCAAGTGCAAGGCCTACCTCTCCCCTGGATAACATTGGAGGTCACCTATTGCATTGAATATGCTGTACTTTCCTAATGGAAACAAATGACTAGTAATGTTTGATGTCTTTTGAACTGTAATGAAAGATCCTACCTTATGGTAAAGTTAGATTTTAAACAAAAAATTTGAAAATGCCACTTTTATAAAGCCTGGGTGGAGTTTGCAGAGTTCCGCTATACAGAACTCCGCGATGTGCAAAAAACTCTACCGCGCGGAGCTCTGCGAGCAGTGGAGTGTGTTAGATAAATGCGTTTCACGGTGATTTTCAGTGCTAGGTGCTTGACCTCACTGTGCAATCAACACAAATGGCACCATGCACAGCGCAAGCGGGTGCTGCTTCCTTTCTGCCGCTCAAGTAGATTTTTACTTTCTCAATGCGAACGGACGGTTTCTCAATGCGAATTGTCCCAAGTATCCGCGACCACTCGCAATGAGAAATCTCACCGCCCACGTTGAGAAATTTTGCTGGGAGGTTGATTTTCCACCTTCCCGCTCCCTAACTTGATGCTGACGATCATGAATGGGGCAATAATACTCCTCTCCACTACACGAAGCAGAGTTTTCCGGAACTCCATGAGCTCCGCTTAAAGCAGAGTGCGGAACAGTCCGCAAACTCCGCGAGTGGAGTGGAGTTCACCACCCAGACTTAGCACTTTTCTGTCTGAGCCATTTAGTGCCTGTAGCCTTTCTCTAGGTCGCATGGCTGGGTGTAGCTGACAGTTGCGCTGTGTGAATTCCTCCTAGACAGCCACACTCAATAGAGAGCTTAGCAGTGCCTGGAAGGGCCATCACTGGCAGGATGAGAGGGCACAGCCCCATTTACATTTGAATAGGCTGTGCCATACCTCCACACAAAGGGATGCATACCCCCTGCCAGGCCAGAGAATACAGGACACCACCATTTCAAAAACACAACTGAGTTTAAATACTAGACCTCAGACACCAACCCTTCAGTGCACTTCTGGACCTGTGGATACTCTGTCAAGGACGACTGTTGAGCTGTTGAAAGACTGTCACTCTGCCAGACTGCTGCTCTGAAGGACTGCTGTCCTGCTGTGCTGACCTGCTGCCTGCCACCCTCTTGCGTGGGTAGAAAGTACTGGACCTGTATCAGTTTAACTAAGTTCAAAGTGACTTCAAGGGCCTCCTGACTAGAGCCTCAGGGAAAGAAGCCTCTAAAAACCTTGCATGTCTACCTTGCTAAGTAGTGTCACCCCAGTCCTGGACCCTTGGAAGTGGGCCTAAGGTGCAGAGCTAAGCTCTGTAAACCCAGCAAGATCGATGCATTGCCTCTGCTGAGCAACACAACTCAGAGTAAAAGCAATACATTACCGCTACAGCATTGATCAGAACCTCTGCAAAGACCCTCAAAACAGCCCGTGTCTTCATCGCAATCGCCTCTGCGTGACACATACTCAGCGCAGGTCCTTGAATTCCTCGTTGACAGCAGCCTGTATGACAGACTCCTCATCACAGCATCGCTGCTCCTCTTAATTGACGCATCACCCCAACTGAGAGTCGCATCCTCAGTGCCAGACTTCGCATTGCTAGCCCTAATCAAAGAGATCCTTAACAATGATGCTGGACTTGATACCGCAGCCTAGCTGCATCTGGGAAGAGACATTTCACTACGGCTGCACAACGCATCTTAAAAGCAGGTACTCACAATGCTCTGCAAACCAGGATATAATGCACTTTGTTCTTTTGGCCCACTGGGTTCCTGTAGCTGGCCTGTGCTTGATCGCAGTCAGCCTGAACTTGTGACTATGTTCCAGTCTGGGGCAAACAAATATCCACAGTTGGTGGCTTGTGCTTTTTGGTGCTATTTTTATCAAAAGCTTTAGAATTTAGTGGCTTATTTAATATACCCCTGCAGCAGCAGTTAGTCTCATTTAATATGGAAAACAGTGGCATAACGAAGGTGCAAGGGGCTTGTAAGTAAGCTCTTTAATATCATCAGTTCTAATTATTGGATTTTTGGTTTTCTTTTATTTATCAAACATTGCTCTTTTTCTCTAATCTGCTGAAGGATCCTTTTGTGGTGTGTTTTCACTGTGTTAACATTTGAAGTGGTGCAAAAATTCTTTACACATTGCCTCTGAATTAAGCCTGACTGCTCTGTGCCAAGCAACCCGAGAATGAGCACAGGTTAATTTAGGATTTGCTTGTGACTTTACCCTGAGAAAAATTGTGGTTGCAGTTTGAAAAGGGTTTCACCCCTTCAACAGAAACCCAATTTCTTACCCTGCGGACGCGTGGGGTAAGAGTGGTTATATCTCTACTCCCATCCTTTCTTTATGCTGCCTCCTGCATTTTAAGGTGTTACTTTGCACACTCCTTTTAAACTAATTGCTGCTTTATTTACCTACCGGCACACTTGCTCTTTGCACATTCTCTCTCCCTCTGACGCGCTTTGGTTGGCTCACGCTCCCCGGTCCACCACGGGTTTTACTCGATTGATGTGAAGGGAGCGCCAGGTGGGCTTTATTTCCGGGCTAGAGGGTAGACGCTTCACATAAATACCAGCGATGGCAGCTTCGCGCAGCGGACGCACGTGGTAAGAGTGCTTATATCTCTACTCCCATCCTGTTTTTACACTGCCTCCTGCATTTTAAGGTGTTACTTTGCACACTTCTTTTAAACTAATTGCTGCTTTATGTACCTACTGGCACACTTGCTCTTTGCAGATTCTCCCTCCCTCTGACGCCCTTTGGTTGCTTTGCGCTTCCCGGTCCACCACGGTTTTACCCGATTGATATTGAGGGAGCGCCAGACGGACTTTACTTCTGGGCTAGAGGGTAGATGCTTCACATAAATACCAGTGATGGCAGCTTCGCGCAGCAGGCGCGCGGGGTAAGAGTGCTTATATCTCTACTCCCATCCTGTTTTTACGCTGCCTCCTGCATTTTAAGGTGTTACTTTGCACACTTCTGTTAAACTAATTGCTTCTTTATTTACCTACCGGCACACTTGCTTTTTGCACATTCTCTCTCCCTCTGACGCCCTTTGGTGGCCTTGCGCTCCCGGGTCCACCACGGGTTTTACCCGATTGATATGGAGGGAGCGCCAGGCGGGCTTTACTTCCGGGCTAGAGGGTAGACGCTTCACATAAATACCAGCGATGGCAGCTTCGCACAGCAGACGCACGGGGTAAGAGTGCTTATATCTCTACTCCCATCCTGTTTTTACGCTGCCTCCTGCATTTTAAGGTGTTACTTTGCACACGTATTTTAAACTAATTGCTGCTTTATTTACCTACCGGCACACTTGCTCTTTGCACATTCTCTCTCCCTCTGACGCGCTTTGGTTGGCTCGCGCTCCCCGGTCCACCAGGGGTTTTACTCGATTGATGTGAAGGGAGCGCCTGGCGGGCTTTACTTCCGGGCTAGAGGGTAGACGCTTCACATAAATACCTGCGATGGCAGCTTCGCGCAGCGGACGCGCGGGGTAAGAGTGCTTATATCTCTACTCCCATCCTGTTTTTACACTGCCTCCTGCATTTTAAGGTGTTACTTTGCACACTTCTTTTAAACTAATTGCTTCTTTATTTACCTACCGGCACACTTGCTCTTTGCACATTCTCTCTCCCTCTGACGCCCTTTGGTTGCCTCGCGCTCCCAGGTCCACCACGGGTTTTTCCCGATTGATGTGGAGCTAGCACCAGGCAGGCTTTACTTCCGGGCTAGAGGGTAGACGCTTCACATAAATACCAGCGATGGTATCTTCGCGCAGCAGACGCGCGGGGTCGGAGTGCTTATATCTCTACTCCCATCCTGTTTTTACGTTGCCTCCTGCATTTTAAAGTGTTTCTTTGCACACTTCTTTTAAACTAATTGCTGCTTTATTTACCTACCGGCAAACTTGCTCTTTGCACATTCTCTCTCCCTCTGACGCGCTTTGGTTGCCTCGCGCCCCCCGGTCCACCACGGGTTTTACCCGATTGATGTGGAGGGAGCGCCAAGCGGGATTTACTTCCGGGCTAGAGGGTAGACGCTTCACATAAATACCAGCAATGGCAGCTTCGCGCGGGGTAAGAGTGGTTATATCTCTACTCCCATCCTTTCTTTATGCTGCCTCCTGCATTTTAAGGTGTTACTTTGCACACTCCTTTTAAACTAATTGCTGCTTTATTTACCTACCGGCACACTTGCTCTTTGCACATTCTCTCTCCCTCTGACGCGCTTTGGTTGGCTCACGCTCCCCGGTCCACCACGGGTTTTACTCGATTGATGTGAAGGGAGCGCCAGGTGGGCTTTATTTCCGGGCTAGAGGGTAGACGCTTCACATAAATACCAGCGATGGCAGCTTCGCGCAGCGGACGCACGTGGTAAGAGTGCTTATATCTCTACTCCCATCCTGTTTTTACACTGCCTCCTGCATTTTAAGGTGTTACTTTGCACACTTCTTTTAAACTAATTGCTGCTTTATGTACCTACTGGCACACTTGCTCTTTGCAGATTCTCCCTCCCTCTGACGCCCTTTGGTTGCTTTGCGCTTCCCGGTCCACCACGGTTTTACCCGATTGATATTGAGGGAGCGCCAGACGGACTTTACTTCTGGGCTAGAGGGTAGATGCTTCACATAAATACCAGTGATGGCAGCTTCGCGCAGCAGGCGCGCGGGGTAAGAGTGCTTATATCTCTACTCCCATCCTGTTTTTACGCTGCCTCCTGCATTTTAAGGTGTTACTTTGCACACTTCTGTTAAACTAATTGCTTCTTTATTTACCTACCGGCACACTTGCTTTTTGCACATTCTCTCTCCCTCTGACGCCCTTTGGTGGCCTTGCGCTCCCGGGTCCACCACGGGTTTTACCCGATTGATATGGAGGGAGCGCCAGGCGGGCTTTACTTCCGGGCTAGAGGGTAGACGCTTCACATAAATACCAGCGATGGCAGCTTCGCACAGCAGACGCACGGGGTAAGAGTGCTTATATCTCTACTCCCATCCTGTTTTTACGCTGCCTCCTGCATTTTAAGGTGTTACTTTGCACACGTATTTTAAACTAATTGCTGCTTTATTTACCTACCGGCACACTTGCTCTTTGCACATTCTCTCTCCCTCTGACGCGCTTTGGTTGGCTCGCGCTCCCCGGTCCACCAGGGGTTTTACTCGATTGATGTGAAGGGAGCGCCTGGCGGGCTTTACTTCCGGGCTAGAGGGTAGACGCTTCACATAAATACCTGCGATGGCAGCTTCGCGCAGCGGACGCGCGGGGTAAGAGTGCTTATATCTCTACTCCCATCCTGTTTTTACACTGCCTCCTGCATTTTAAGGTGTTACTTTGCACACTTCTTTTAAACTAATTGCTTCTTTATTTACCTACCGGCACACTTGCTCTTTGCACATTCTCTCTCCCTCTGACGCCCTTTGGTTGCCTCGCGCTCCCAGGTCCACCACGGGTTTTTCCCGATTGATGTGGAGCTAGCACCAGGCAGGCTTTACTTCCGGGCTAGAGGGTAGACGCTTCACATAAATACCAGCGATGGTATCTTCGCGCAGCAGACGCGCGGGGTCGGAGTGCTTATATCTCTACTCCCATCCTGTTTTTACGTTGCCTCCTGCATTTTAAAGTGTTTCTTTGCACACTTCTTTTAAACTAATTGCTGCTTTATTTACCTACCGGCAAACTTGCTCTTTGCACATTCTCTCTCCCTCTGACGCGCTTTGGTTGCCTCGCGCCCCCCGGTCCACCACGGGTTTTACCCGATTGATGTGGAGGGAGCGCCAAGCGGGATTTACTTCCGGGCTAGAGGGTAGACGCTTCACATAAATACCAGCAATGGCAGCTTCGCGCGGGGTAAGAGTGCTTATATCTCTACTCCCATCCTGTTTTTAACGCTGCCTCCTGCATTTTAAGGTGTTACTTTGCACACTTCTTTTAAACTAATTGCTGCTTTATTTACCTACCGGCACACTTGCTCTTCGCAGATTCTCTCTCCCTCTGACGCCCTTGGGTTGCCTCGCGCTCCCGGGTCCACCACGGGTTTTACCCGATTGATATGGAGGGAGCGCCAGGCGGGCTATACTTCCGGGCTAGAGGGTCGACGCTTCACATAAATAGCAGCAATGGCAGCTTCGCGCAGCGGACGCGCGGGGTAAGAGTGCTTACATCTCTACTCCCATCCTGTTTTTACGCTGCCTCCTGCATTTTAAGGTGTTACTTTGCACACTTCTTTTAAACTATTTGCTGCTTTATTTACTTACCGGCACACTTGCTCTTCGCAGATTCTCTCTCCCTCTGACGCGCTTTGGTTGCCTCGCGCCCCCCGGTCCACCACGGGTTTTACCCGATTGATGTGGAGGGAGCGCCAAGCGGGATTTACTTCCAGGCTAGAGGGTAGACGCTTCACATAAATACCAGCAATGGCAGCTTCGCGCAGCGGACGCGCGGGGTAAGAGTGCTTATATCTCTACTCCCATCCTGTTTTTAACGCTGCCTCCTGCATTTTAAGGTGTTACTTTGCACACTTCTTTTAAACTAATTGCTGCTTTATTTACCTACCGGCACACTTGCTCTTCGCAGATTCTCTCTCCCTCTGACGCCCTTTGGTTGCCTCGCGCTCCCGGGTCCACCACGGGTTTTACCCGATTGATATGGAGGGAGCGCCAGGCGGGCTTTACTTCCGGGCTAGAGGGTCGACGCTTCACATAAATAGCAGCAATGGCAGCTTCGCGCAGCGGACGAGCGGGGTAAGAGTGCTTACATCTCTACTCCCATCCTGTTTTTACGCTGCCTCCTGCATTTTAAGGTGTTACTTTGCACACTTCTTTTAAACTATTTGCTGCTTTATTTACCTACCGGCACACTTGCTCTTCGCAGATTCTCTCTCCCTCTGACGCCCTTTGGTTGCCTTGCGCTCCCGGGTCCACCACGGGTTTTACCCGATTGATATGGAGGGAGCGCCAGGCGGGCTTTACTTCCGGGCTAGAGGGTCGACGCTTCACATAAATACCAGCGATGGCAGCTTCACGCAGCGGACGCGCGCAGCGGACGTGCCGGCGGCGCACCAAAGACAAGCCCGTCTGCGCCTGTCTGCGCCTGGACCAGGCCTAGGGCGGGAACCCCTGCCCCTCCTAAAACACGTCTATTTCACTACAATACCACAGACCTTCTTCACCTTAACACAACAGACTTTAACTGTTTTAAGCTATTACCAGGCAATATAAAAACAGCCTGTGCATGCGGTTTTTCCCTTCCGGAAACTCAGAATACCAGGGCTTTCCAGATAGCCCATCACCCCGGAAATAGCAAACCTCCCCCATCTAGCAAGATCACCACCTTGCAGGGAGGACTTGTAAACATCAGATCACTAGCTAAACATAAGTATGAAATCTCCCAACTTATCTTCGACCATGATTTGGACTTACTGTGTCTGACGGAAACCTGGGCAGATATAGCTTATGACCCGGACTTTGTAACCGCTACCCCGGCAGGTTACCAGGCGCTAAGGATAGACAGGCCTCTCAAACGAGGTGGAGGAGTGGCGATTATCTTAAGGGATCACATTCCGGTTAGATTTTACTCGACCTCCACACCCTTCTACGAGGCCTTACTCTTTATAATAGAGTTGAATACTAAACAAACTTTTAAGGGTATTCTCCTATATCGGCCTCCCAGCTTCAGGATCCATTTCATCTCTAACCTAGATAGCCTCCTAGATCCCACTTTACAAAATGACAAATTCACCATCTTAGGAGATTTCAACTTCTATCTCGAAGATAGAAACAATAGATAGACTGAAGCGCTATTGGAGACCCTAGAAGCAGTCGTTTCAAGCAAAAAGTCCAGACCACCACCCACAAAGCGGGCCACAGGCTAGATGGCATCTTTTTTTCAGTTAACAACCTTGCCCCTACTGAAACCCTGGCGTTAACCTGGTCCAATCACTCATTTGTTAAATTCACCCTTCCTTTCACCTCCTGGGGACCCTCTGAGGCATCCAAAACTTCTGCCACAACAAAAAGAAATTGGGAGTTAATGGATAAAAAAAACCTTTGCTCCCTACTAGAGGCGTCCCTTCCACCTGAGGTCTCAGCCCCGAAATATCTTAAATGGCTAAACAACGCCTTTAATACTGTCACCCCTATCAAAAAAAACTCAGGAGACAGGCGAAACACCTCAGCACCCTGGTTTACCGAAGATCTTAGGAAAGAAAAACAGATCTGCCGGCAACTAGAAAGACGCTGGCGGGTAAACAGCGGCCCAAACGATAGAAAATTATCTACAAAATAGCCCTATCCCATTACAAAGCCCATCTTAATAGCCAGCAAAAAAGAGTTTTAAAACAGACAAATTGAGGAAGCAAAAAACTCATCCAAGGAACTTTTCCTAGTGGTGAACAAACTCGCCACGGCAAAGACTCCAGGGATCAAGAGTGACCAAGAGTTATGTGACAACATTGCAGCCGCCTTCAAAACAAAAGTGATGAATATTTTTAATAACTTTCAGGATTCCACACCTTCATCCCTAAAAGAGTCTACCTGCAGAGAGTACAATGCCAACACGCGGCTCGCCTTCTCGCTCATCTCCTCTGATACGTAGCCAGGTATATTCAAGAATCTAAATCAGGATCCCCCACCGACCCCTGCCCACCAATAATTCTTAAAGAAATTGCTGACCTGGTCAGTCCAGGTCTCACAGAATTTTTTAACTCCAGGGTTCAGTTCCAGATCCTTTCCCTCCATCTGGAAAGATACCTCCATCTTATCTTTACTGAAAAAAACCTTTGTTGGAGTCCTCGGACCCCAATAATTATCGGCTCATTGCTCGGCTACGATTACCGGCTAAAATAATTGACAGAATTATGAATTCTCAACTGATGAGAACAACTTGCTGGACTCCTCTCAGTTTGGCTTTCGCCGTGAATATAGTACCGAGACAGCTCTCATGAAAGCTACGGAAGAGATTAGGGTGGTGATGGTTCGGGGTGGCACAGCCTTGCTGATACTCCTCGATATGTCAGCCGCCTTTGATATGGTTGACCATTCTCTCTTGCATGAGCGGCTCGAGAGCAGAGGGATCAGGGGCACAGCACTGGCTTTGCTATCCTCTTTCCTTAAAGATAGGAGGCTCACGGTCGAGATTGATGCCTTCCACTCAGACTGTATACTCTCCCTTGTGGAGTGCCTCAGGGCTCTTCTTTAAGTCCTTCACTCTTTAATGTTATGTTTTAGAGCTGGCCCCATTAATTCAGAGCTTTGGATTCTGCCGCACGTCTTATGCCGACGATACTCAGATTGTTGTAACAGTACATAAAAATGAGACACCTCCCACTGCACATTTCCAAAACTGCATGCGCACCATTAACCATTGGATGAACATCCACTGCCTCAAAATAAACTCTGACAAAACAGAGATCTTGATCTTTGGCAACCTACTACCGAGCTGGGGCAACCTCTGGTGGCCAGTGGAGATGAGTGAACCCCCAAAACCGGTGGCGAAAGCCAAGAACCTGGGGGTCTGGCTGGATCACAAACTCTCTCTTATCCAACACACCAATGCTACGGTGTCGGCCAGTCACTTTCTCATCAAAAAGAATAGAAAGATTCTTCCATTCATTCCGGAAGGATCTAGAAAAACGGTAGTGACAGCCTTAATCCAGTCTAAGCTGGACTATTGCAACGGATTATTGGGAAATCCACAGAAACAATGCTTAAAATAACTCCAAAGTGTTTAGAATTCAGCGACACGACTTCTACTCAACATCCCTAGAAACAACTCAGTCACCGCCGAAAGTCGAAAGCTGCATTGGCTCCCAGTGGAGCAACGGATCAAATTCAAGGCACTATCTTTAGCCTAAAAAGCCCTGAATAACAAAGGACCAATTTTTATTCAGAATCTGTTTTCTTGGTACGAACCCTCCAGACACCTCCATTCCTCTGGCACAAAACTTTTGCAAATACCAAAAATCTGGACTGTGCAGTGGGGAGGGCGCTGTTTCCACTTCTATAACTCCAAGCTCTGGAACTCTCTTCCTTTCGAGCTTAGAAACGCCTGCACTCTCATCACCTTTAGGAAGGGCTTGAAGACCTGGCTATTCCAGAACTAACTGCCAGTGTAGACCCCCCGCTGTCCTATAGCGACAAGACACCTACGGGTATACGCTCGCTCTATAAATTCAAATAACATAACATAACATATGTTGTAAAAGACTAGTTGTTGCAAAGTCAATTCTATTTCCATCTGTAAAAAATAATATGTATATTCATAACATTTGAAAGCCATGACATGTCTTGAATAAAAGACAGCGTAAGCAAGAAGAAAATAAATTTAAAATGAAAAGAGACATGGTTTATGTTCGACCTATCAGCCTTAAAGTGGTCTTTTCCCAAACTGTGTGCCTGGCTCCGCCATTCATGCTGATGTGTTTTTGTTGATCTTGGTACTCTGTGCACTTTACCACGGCTAACCAGTGCTAAAGTCTGTGTACTCTATCCTTTAAATATGGTGAAATTGGTTTCCTCTCAATTGGCACATTTCATTTACCTTTAACTTCCCAGTAAAATGGCACTACATGTACACAGGGTCTGTAAATTAAATGGTACTATTGGGCCTGCAGCATGTTTTGTGCCAGTTCCTTAAGTAGCCTATTGAAACCTGGATCATGCCTGCCATTTTGTCCTGACAAAATAAACGTTTGCCAAACCTAAGCCTTCATTTTTAATACATATATGTCGCCCCTATGGTAGACCCCAAACAGCCCTTAGGGCAGGGTGCACACGTCCTGATAATAAAAAACTCTTAAATTCATTATTCACTCCTACAAGGCCTACCTCTCACATACAATATCATTGGTCTAACTTATTACATTTAATAAGTGATAACTTTCAATTTGTAGCGAGTAGGCAAGTCAGGTTTTATGTGTAAAAAATTATCATTTAAAACCATCTTTAATGTCAAAGTCGGATTTTAATTCATAATTCTGAAAATGCCACCTTCAGAAAGTTCAGCCAAGATTTTTTCCCTCCTCTCTTGCTCACACATTAGTCTCTTATTCTTTCAATTTGTTTCCTTCCTGCAGGACTTTGTACATTGTGCCCCATTGGATATTAATATTTATGTACTTCACAGTTTCTTTTCTCTCTGTGCACAATGTCATGTTCCACAATTTATAATGACTCCATTGTTCTCTTTTGTTGTTGACTTGGATATTGTTTTAATTAGTGGTCTTATAGTGTTCGACATGTTCCAGGTAACCCAAACATTTTGGAACCTTTAGTCAAATTCACAGATTTTTGTTCAACATGTCAATACTACGTTGAGTTCAATCATGTTGCATTTATTTGATAATTTTCATGTGTTATGTGTCAATTGTTCAGAGTCTTGTACATCGGCACATTAATATTTTTGCAATGTCCGGTATCTTTTTAGGTTTTGTGTACGGGCCGTATATTTTATGTTTGTCATGCGATCTATGTCATTCTTGGAGGTATTATTAATGTTTTGAATTTTTATGTATTTACAATTCAATTTTGTATGGGTGATCCAATTGTCATGCTACTGCTGTAATAATTGTTGGTCATGCGATGTACATGTCACTCAAGTTTGACTTTCATTGCAGTGATTTTTGTTGCGGTGTTTCTTAATATTATGGTTTACATGGTGTGGCTTTTCTAAGTCTTTTCTCTATTTTTTTCTAAAACTGGGAGGAGGCGTCTCTTCGTCACTTAATTAATTCTTGGGCTGCACGTTTTCCAGCAAACTAGTTCTATTACGCTTTGGACAGCTGACCGAGTCCTCACACTGGTCTCAGCATAGAGAGGCTTCACCCGCCCTCTTACTTTAAGACCTGGTTTCACGCCTGCACAAGTGCTTGCTTATCGTGTACACACCGTATTGGACTGACTACGTTTTTGTCTGATTTCAGCATTGAGTCTTGGTATGTATTACACGCTTTGTGTTCTTCTTGTTTATTCTACTGATTTATTTTGCCCTTATGGGGTCGTGTTTCTTTTGTTTAATGTAGGGGCACCAGGGCCGTTTCTACAATTAGGCAGGACTAGGCGGCCGCGTAGGGCGGCAGAATGGCTAGGGCGGCCAAAGGGGGAAAAATTGTGTAGGCCTTCTACAATTCGACATCACGTGATGTCACGTTTGGCGCCAGGGGCGGGGACCATGTGCGCCCCGATCTGTGCGGTGCCAGCATGGCTGCGCTGCGCGTGTCATCACAGGTTACAGTACTGACAGAGAGGCAGAGAAACAGTCAGGTACGGAGGTATGCACCAAGGCGGGGGTGAGCCAGGGGATGACAAGTGGGGCGACGCACAGCTGGCAGCTAATAGCACTCCTGAGAGTAAAAAGCGAGTGCGCGATCCATTGCCTCCGTCTCTGGACAAGCCTCGCTCTGCCCCTCTTCTCCCCCTCTCACTGGCGGGTGTTACTGTTCTCAAAACTGTGTACAAAAGGAATGCAGGGACCCCCTCCCCGATAAATATACATTTAGGGTTTCACGATGCCTATCTACTCATGACAGCGCAGAGAAGAGTAAAACATTGAGGCACATGGCCTCGTGTAGACATAGGAACAAAAAGCTGAAACATTCCGTTGAGCGGCCTAACAGGGACATGGAGGGCCTGGCAGTCATGGAGGTACAGGAGGACATATAGAGATAAGAATGAGAGCATATGCACATTGAGGTGGGTGGTGGGGGGAGTGGCAAGGTGCAGATGGCAGCTGAGTGAGAGAGGAGGGTTGAGCGCAGGGTGGGGGGTGAGGAGAGGATGAGAGAGGAGGGATGACATGACAGGCCTGTGGGCTGCACTTACCATCTGAGCTTTAAGAATTTACAGGCGAATTGAGGAGACCTGGCAGCCCCAAGGACACCACCGGAAGGGGGAGCTAAAGAAGGAGGAGGGCATTGGGAGGGAGGGGGCTGGGGTACAGAGACAGCGAAAGATACAGGGGGCTGTGTGAGGAGGGACAAGGGGAGGGGTGAGGAGAGAATTGCCTAAGGGGGATGAGGGAGAAAGAAAAGAGAGGAGGGAGGAGAGAACAGATGGTGGAAAGAACAGATAAAGGAGAGGGGGGCAGGCAGTCAAAGACCAGCGCTTATTTTTCCGTGTCCTTCCAGGCCTTTGTGCATGAGACGGCTCATTTGGAAGTGTGTATGTGAAAGAATTAAGGTTATAAAAGCATAATGGGGAGAATAAGGGTTATTGTTAATTCAAGAAAAAATTGCCCTCCTATTGTTTGAGACAATTTGCCATTCTAGGATATAATTAGGCCTGAGTGAAAGTTTCATTACAGCTGCAAAATTGCAAGTAATGAGAACATCGGCATTGCAGGAATTTTATAAATTAAGTTTTGTTATTTTGCTATTGTAAAATGTTGCTTGCTTGCAGAGGGCACTAGTTCAAGGAGAAAAGTCCTCGCAATAACGTTAGAACTGTGGTTGAGATGCATTTGTTCTCAAACCAGTCTCCTGCTGGTATCTTTTGTGACTTTTCTTATTACCTGGAATAAGCCCATGTGTGTAAATTTCAATTGAGATACTGGCCAAGAGCATTTTGTGAAATATTTGTAAAAGAGATGTTGATTTTGAAAACAAAAATCACAATTTCGTCGACCCCCACCGTGGAGTGAACCTCCTAATTAGTGGTGAGAAAACTCTGCATTCTGGTTAAACTCCCTGTTGTTCTTTGTTGTTAATGGTAATGATAGGGAGTTGTGAAGACTTTCGCTGTCAGTAAGGAGTGTACAACATGCAGCTATCCAGTCTTCATGCTACTAGCTCCAAATACAAGTTCTTTTATATCTAATCCTTTTTTATATCTAATTCTTCTAGCCTGGATGACAGGAGGAGAGTGTGATGGTAGTAAAAGGGAGGGGGCGGCATTTTTCAATTCTCGCCTAGGGCGGCAAAACACCTAGAAACGTCCCTGAGGGGCACGCACATAGTGATCACAGCGATTCCCAGCTGTCCTCTCATTTTCAGACCTCACCGCTTGGAGGTCCCGGCCAGGTTTTTTCTCGCCATGGTTTGCGTTAGTTGCACATCACTTTTTCAGTTTGGCACTATCCTGATATTTACTTGACTTTAAATCCTATGGCGGAGCATGCAGCTGTTGCTTGTCAGTTTAAGTCACCTAACACAACTTCTAGTGGCTCTGTTTCTCACAACTAACTCATGGTTTGCGTCTGGTGACAGTTTCGTATTTGACTCTTGTTTTTCTCTTTTTCTTGAGTTTGCAGGGGAGACTATTAGGCTACTGACTATGAGTTCTGGTGAGAGTCTGATTCTGATTACCTCTCGACGTTCACCTCATGGTATTTACTGGCAGTCTATAAACATTTTGTTTTGTTTTGAATAAGCTTAGAATCATGTTTTTTCTCATTTTGATAATCATTTGTTTGTAGATTCCCCCAATGAAGGCAACTGTTCATGCCCGAACTGCATTGGGAATTGTTCGCTAAACATGGAAATCACTCAATGACCATCTAATAAATGCAGAACCAGCTTTCCCCGTGACGTGTCTTTGTTTGCACAATAACATTTGAATGATCTACAACGATCATTTCAGTAATGACTCCATGATGGACCTTTGTATATTGGAATTTTGCTATTGATTTCTATTTTTGAACACATATCATTTTAGCCTGTTTAATATTTGAATATAAATGGTTCACACTATTTTAGTGAATATTGGTAGTGCACCTTGTGTCTAAGACATTTTGCCATAGTTTTCTTTTCTCCTTGAATTGGGTGGCTGATCTGAGCCTCCCACAGGGTGCACACTTTGGAAATGTATTTTGCTTCTACTGTTCACATTGCATTACCTTTTTGCTTACTAGAGTGCAACTAGCTGTGATCTTGCTTCTTTACCTTCAAAAAGTTGTCATGTTTCATCCCAACGATTTGGTGCCTTCAACCTGTTTCCGTGTCACATGACTATGTGTAGGTGGCAGATGGTCGTTGTAAATTGCTCCCAGACAGTAAGACAAAGAACATAAGTGTTGGCTGGATGGGCCCTCTCTGACTCGATGAGGGGTAGGAGCTGTCACGTACCATACTTGCACACTACAAAATTTCTGTAAACTCACAAAGGGTTTGTTACTAGCCTATTGTGACTCCAGATAACCGGTGGCAAGGGTAGAGAGGCAGGAACTTCCAAACACCTCTGGGGATGTAAACCTCCAGAACCTTGTCCCACTTCAAAGTTGGCACCTGGTAATAATAATGGACCTTCGGACTCAACTCTTCAGTACACCGCTGGACCTGCGGAAGACTGAGAAGGACTCCTGTGTAGCTCTGCAAGAAGGACTGCTAATGTGTTGCCCTGCTGCCCAACTGCTGCTGCCCTGCTGCCTGAGTTAAAGGACTAGACCAGCATCTTGATCCCAGGACCTCCACAGAAACACCAAGAGTGCATTGGCTGGCCTACTGTTCAGAGCCTCAGGGACAGAAAAGTCTCAAACAACCGTGAACCCAGTTTCTTCACTAATCTGTTGTGAATCTTGTCCCCCAAGTGGTGCCACCCAAATCCTAGACCTTTGAAGTAGTAATGATGGTGCGTTGCCAGCCCTGCTGTTTTCCTGTGAGCAGAACCGTTGCAGAGCGATGCATCACCTCACAGATGCTTCAAAATCGGCACTGCATTTCGCATCCCAGATGCAGGGCTTTGCATTGCAGTCAAGCTACCAGAGGGTGAAGCACAGGTTAATTTGGGATTTGCGTATGACTTCACCCTGACAGAGATTCTGGCTGCCATTGAGTAGGGTTTTACCCCCCTCAACAAGTAACCCAATTCCCAACATCAGTTTTCAGCTGTGAGGATTTGGACTAGATAAATAATTTGATTTCTATTTTGAGTTATTTTAAATTCTCCTTGATTGGCTCTTTTGGCTCTTTACATATCTACTCTCACTGATATCTGACTGTCTGTGAGCATTAATGCAATAATGAACTTTGAGCTGGCCAACCTGAAAAGTTACACTGTAGTTGAGCTCAAATAGTTCTGTAAGAAAAGGGAACTGCAAACCAAGAAAGGCACCAAGATGTTGCAGCTCCAGAAAGCTCTGAGGGCCTAGATGGAGGTCGACCAGATGCTGACACCACAGAGGATGGTAATGAGGAAGATGATAAGGATAAGCAGGAGAAGGGCCTGGATACCAGCCCTGCGAAGCAGCACTTTTGTTAGAATGTTTGATCTGATGCTAGGAGAGCACATGTTTAATATTTGTTTCACAGAGCTGTGCCAGTACCTAATTGATTGTAAGCTCACTGGACCTAGGATGCTTGCTAAGGATGCGGACCTCTGTGTCAGCACCAAAGTGTACAAAAAGGTATCTCATGGATCATCAGAAAGGTGGCCAGGTGTCCTACCAGAAGAAAAAAGGTGAGAAAAACTTAAACATAAAAAGTTCTCTAAAGATACCAAAAATAATTCCCACGGGTACAATAGTAACTATCCCTAGTCTGAGCCTAAAATAAAGGGGTACTTTGATAGACAGCAGGGCCGTCCCCCAGAGTGCTATAAATATGGACAACCCAAGGGAGACACCCAATGTCCCAACAGGGCACAGCCCCTCACCGGTGGTCAGATACCTGGCTTGGTGAGAGTAGTGTGTGGGGAGGAGATGGTCCCAATTAGCTTGGGAGAGACAGCAGAGGTTAACTTAGTGGTCATAATGGATGGAGAAATAGTGGTGTAAGACCATATGCCTTCCAATATTTCAAAGTGCAGGCAGTGGGTCACCATCAATGGGCCACTAGTGGAGGCTCTGTGAGACACAAAGGCAAGTATGGCTCCTGTGAAGTGTCATCTGGTATCCTCAGAGCAGGTCATCCCTAATACATCCCAACAGGTCATAGTCACAGACAACCATTAGAGCCACTACCCAGTGGCTCTGGTTCCCTTTGATTGGGGGAGTGTCAAGTTCTCTAATATTAGAACCTGAATTTGAAAAACAAAAAGCAGAATGAGAATGTCCAGCTTAAAAGATGTAAAAAAATGGACATCTGAATCAGACCTAGGCAGACACACATTGACAGAACTCGTAAGTTCTAGTTAATGAACTGTTTGTTGAACTAATATTTAACATAGCTCTAACACTTTTCAATAGGAATCCCAGCTGAAAGATGTTTGGCACCCTAATTCTTCATACACTATTGAATGGATTTACACCAAACCAAGCAAAGGTACACCTCTGAGTAAAATTCAAGGTTCATGCCAGGTTTGTACAATTTCCAATTTGTGCATATTGTACCGCATATACAAATGGAAAATGCTTTTTTTCAAACCAACCTTTTTATTTGCCCATCAAGAAGGATCTGAACGAAACTGGAAATGCTAAATGTTAGCCCCTTTTGCTTTCTTATTGAAATGGTTCATGCTGATTTGTCATAGTACCCAAACCTTTAGGCAAAACAAAATGTGCTTTTTAGTGCACAAAGGAAGTAAGCAGGATATCACAAATGCCAAACATTCAGAGAAAAGCAGTTCCAATTACCTTAGACATTTCATTTAATCCTAATATATTAACTTATGCTCACAATAAATCTTTGATATTCACCTAAAACACAGTTAAGGTAAAATTATGAATACAAATGAAAACTCGCCAAGATTCAGCAAACATGGTTGCCTCTGCTATCCATACTTACACACCAGCAAAGGATTTGGTGAACACAATTGCATATCAAATGATATAAAAGATTGCACATGTATGTGCCATTCATTCATTGATGATTTAAAATCCATGCCAAACAACATGACTCAGTCACTCTATCTGCATGGTCTGCCCTGATTTTTGTTTTGCTTTTTTCAGGGCCCTATTTTGGTGGTATTAGAATTCTGTGCACTGTGACACTTTCCTTCAATGCCATTGTGAATGAGCTGTGCCCTAAAAAAAACAGTATATTCCTTGGTTTCCCAATATATGTATTTAATTTTCCAGTAAGGGTAATGTAATTTGGCACAGAAAGTGCACCAGCAGTGGCACAAGGCAGTAAAAATTAATTTTTGTCATAAAGGAAAATCTATTTTTATACATTATATAAGCCACGCCTAAAATGTGCTTAGTAATTCTATAGTGTTTGTGCTTAATAAACAAAAATGTGGCATACTACATATTGGAAATAATATGCTCTCACTGTGAAACATTTCCCAGAAGCTGTTTTCACTTTAGATCTAAAACTATATTTTCCACAAACAAGCCTAGATGTAAATAAAAGCATTTTCTATCTCTACCCGAAAAATGCTAGAAAGTTATTCCTGGTTATTTTTTACTTTGTTTACAAAATCTAGTTCAGTGACGAATGTAGATTATTAATACCTTAGAGGCCTTATTTAAGATTGGCAGATACAACAATGGCAATCCTTGACTCTATGACGCCAGCCCTAGCAGGAGGGAACACTAGTTTGGACCCTGAAAGAGGGGAATGTACCTCATCTAAATAAGGGAGTGAGTAGAGAAGGAGAAGAGTCCTTATAGATGGAGGAAAAGAATGGTAGTCTTGGATGTAAGGCTTCTGGAAATGTTTGCAGTGAAGCTGTCGTAGGACTTATACTTTCTCAAGTAAAAGTGTGAATTTCTTGAATAACATAAATGTTGGACTGTTGCAGGACTGACTCGTGCCTCCTCAGGATATTGTGCTGCAAAGTCCTGCTAGCTAACAGTCCACCATCAGTACCCCTAACCTTACAGTGTAACAAATGGATGTGCAACCTCAGAACATGACCACACTGACTCCTCAAGGAAGCTGTGTTAACAGATCCAGAACATTTTGGTTAGTTACTTATGCATACCCAAAGAGTTGCACAAGAAGTACACAGCAAAGCGCTTCAATATTTATTGAAGCTTTGTGAGTAAAATAGTTGTGCTGCAATGATTAAGCAGTGCAGCCATGTTTCTATTTGCAGAGGATATATGTATATTTGCATAAAAGTATTGTAATATGGGGCACTCTTACCTAGCAGTGGGCGGTGAACTCGGCTCCGCATTCCACTGGGAACTCGGAGTTCAGGCTCCGCCACGTAACAGAGTTTGCTTCTGAGTCCTAAACAAGTTTACCTTAACATGCCAAAAAGCATATAGCCAATTCACAAAAGTGAACTTAGAAGCCTATCAGGCAGTGAGAGAGGTGATGATTATGGGCCCCCGTAACCTAGGGGGAGGACCAAGCTGATGCCTTGAACACAAAGAGCATATCATGCTGAACGATTGGGTGGTGGTCCCATCCTCCTAGGACCACCCCAAGCAAAGTTATGGGCAAAAATACAATGCCAACCAAAGACCTGGCAAAGCATTATGGGGCAAGATTCTGGAGTGCAGTGAATATTATAGTATCCGCTGTCATTTGAGATGTCATTGATGTCATCAGTGATGTCACTGACCATGTCATGAATGATGTAATATGTGACGTCATCGTCAGTGCATTTCGGGAGCGGGAGTTATAGTTAGCTCAACTAACTATAACGGCGGAATTTCTATGGTTTTGCATCTGTGAAGTGTCCAACTAACTATAACGTCCCTGAAACCTATGCTTTTTTTAAGTGAATTTCAAAGGTTTTTTAAAAGCTAATTTCTAATTATAATCTTCATTAAACCTATGGTTTTTTCAGTGATTTTAAATTATCATTACATTCTCAACCTTGTGAATACAGCCGATATCCCCAGTTTTCTGCCCAAAAAAATCGCCACAAATGAGAGCAACAACTAATGGTAATATTATGCAGAGTAGGCGTTCCCGTGAAAAAATAACACAACAACACCACTTCCCGATATTTTCAACGAGCAGCCAAATCTGGGGTGCGATCCAAAAACAGGCAATAAGCCGCGTTAGCAGTAGGAAACTAACATTTGCCTTTTACTGGTGTAAACCAGGATGACTACCTCCAGTGTGAAAGGGAGCCCAACCAAGAATCACATCTAAAGAACAACACATGCCATAAAGTTACTGATCATGCAGCTCTGACACCAATGAAGGCCAGAACACCCACTGCCACCAGCCTCAGGACGTTCCCCCCCGGACCACCCCCCCTCCCTACTACCACCGGGGCAGTGCAGAACAGAACAGCAGACCTTCCAAAAATGGCATGGTCCCTCAGCCGCACAATACTTGAATGTTGGCAGATGTGGCAACCAAGCATGTCTGACGTACACAAGTCACACATCAATAATAATAATGCACAGAATACCAAGTGTAGCGGTAATGTGATGGACAGACCTCACTATGCAGAGTACAAACCTCTCCATGTGTACATATACTGCTGGTGCTTGCACTGTTGTGGACAATAGACACAACCATGTTACCTCAGGCAGTGGGGAAGATCTCAGTCATTTAGCTGAGATGCCCCTCCTGTAAGTGGAAGCGCAGTGGGCTGGTCCAACGTACGCCACTCCAGCGTAGAAGTGTGAATAAATAGGCTGGGGCTCTGGACGTTGTTCACATGTGTGAAGGTCAATGCGTCTGCCAGAGTGGCAGCCCTCACCCTGCCTCGTGGCTGCTGCCATGACACAGACTTATGTCTGTACAAACTACAGCCTTTGATCTACAATGCGGGCAGCGGACACAATTCAGATGGAGTGGCGATTGCAGATGACACAGTCCAGTATGCAAGACACATCGCTCCCAAAGCCGCCCCCAGACCACGCATCATTGCAGGGTGCACACACGCTGAGTGCCAAAGGTACCACTAACTCAGTGCACCACAATTCAATGCCATGTGGACTTATTAAGGCAGAATTCATTAGACAAAAGACATTGCTCCCAGTGCGGCCCGTCTGGACCACGCATCATCGCAGAGTGCGCACACACTGAGTGCTTCAGATGCCACTAACTCACTGCACCATAAGTCATCTCTACGTGGACTTATTAAGACATTGCTCCTAGTGCATCCCGCCCAGGTCATGCATCATTGCAGGGTGTGCACATACTGGTTGCTTCAGGTGCCACTAACTCAGTGCACCACTTATCATCTCTGGCTGCACACATGCTGAATTACCAATAACTGTGCAGTTCAACTTAACGCCACGTGGCTGTGGGCCCTCGCTGATGGCTGCCTACACCGCGGTTATCAGGGCTCACAATTAAAATTGAGTCTTAATTCATTAATTACAGAGTGCAGTAGGCAACTAAGTATAACGTCCCTCAAATCTACACAATATCCTTTTAGTATTCTTGCTTCAAGAGCTTATTTTATATCAGTTATAGCTTTACTACAATGGCCAAACTCATCGTGCAAGTCCAAACGAACACTGAATGGCAGTCTACACTGCAGACAGGTGGGCTCACAATTCAGATCAAGTCGTGATTGCAGAAGATGCAGTCTAGTAGGCAAGAGACATTGCATGATCGCTGGCTGCGTATACTGTGAGCACCACACGTACCACTAACTCTATGCAGCCACTTCGCTGTGGGCCCTTCCTGACCCCTGCCTCTGGCCTACACTATGCTCAGCAGGGCTCACAATTCAAATTCAGTCTTCATTCATTAATTTCAGAGTCCAGTAGGCAACTAACTATAACATCCCTGAAACCTACATATTTCGACAATGTATTCTACTCATCTTTTGTTCCATACACCTACACTGCAGAGCTCACAATTTAAATTCCGTTTTGATGTTTTTATTGCAGAGAATTGTACTCTATGTCCTCGAATTTTGTCAAGAGGAAGTGACCTAAAGCATTTCACAATGTCTGTGCTGACTACTGCCTTCAATCTACACTGCGGATATTAGGGCTCACAATCCACATCGAGTCGAGATTGCAGATAACTCAGTCCAGTAGGCAACAGACATTGATCCCAATGCAGTTCGCCCGCACCACGCATCATCACTGGCTGCGCAGGTGCTAAATGATTCTAAAGCCCCTATCTCAGTGCAGTACAACTCATGCGCCCTTTATGATACAATATTTTGTGTATAATTTCACATCTGCTGCCCCTACCTCAGTGTACCACAATTCATGGACCCTTTACAAAAGAATCTTTTGTGTATTATTTCACATCTGGTGCCCCTACCTTAGGGCAGCACAAATCATTGACCCTTTATGATTGAATCTCTGTGTCTGAAAACAGTCGATAAGTGAGAAAAAATTTGAGAGAAGACCCCACAGGTTCCAGGGAACAGGGTACTAGTATCACTGTAGGTCAGAAAGGGCAATCCCTGGACACTATTCTCCAAAAGGCAAACTCTTGCCACCAATATTGTAACATCCACTCATCCCACGCATACAAAAGTGTCAGCTAAATCACCGGTCACAAACTAAATCATAATGTTAAACATTATGATTTAGTTTGTGACCGGTGATTTAGCTGACACTTTTGTATGCGTGGGATGAGTGGATGTTACAATATTGGTGGCAAGAGTTTGCCTTTTGGAGAATAGTGTCCAGGGATTGCCCTTTCTGACTTACAGTGAAAACAGTCGATATCCTCAGTTTTCCAGCAATAGATTCTGCCCAAGCAAATCGCCACAAATGAGAGCAACAACTAACGGTAATAATATGCAGAGTAGGGATTCCTGTGAAAAAATAACATAACAATATACTGGGGTCCAAGGAGGCCAACTAGCCCACCAGGAACCTCCAGTATGCGCCAGGGGGCTGCGTTGCAGAGGCGTGTAAAGAGGCCACACCCCTTTTTACACCTCTCTGCAACGCAGCCCCCTGGCGCTTTTTCAGAGGGGGAACTTATTCCCCTTGCATACTGGGAGTCCCTGGGAGCCAACTAGCCCCCCAGGAACCTCCAGTATGAGCCAGGGGGCTGCGTTGCAGAGAGGTGTAATGAGGCCATGCACCTTTTTACACCTCTCTGCAACGCAGCCCCCTGGCGCCTTTTCAGAGGGGGAACTAATTCCCCTTGCATACTGAGGGTCCCCGGGGGCCAACTAGCCCACCAGGAACCCCCAGTATGCGCCAGGGGGCTGCGCTGCAGATAGGTGTTCTGAGGCCACGCCCCTTTTTACACCTCTCTGCAACGCAGCCCCCTGGCGCTTTTTCAGAGGGGGCACTAATTCCCCTTGCATACTAGCCCACCAGCAACGTCCAGTAAGCGCCAGGGGGCTCTGTTGCAGAGAGGTGTTAAAAGGGGCGTGGCCTCTTTACGCGTCTTTGCAAGGGAGCCCCCTGGCACACACTGGTAGGCCCCCAGTGACCCCCAGTATGCGAGGGGAATTACTTCCCCCTCTGCAAACGCACCAGGGGGTGCAGTTGCAGAGAGGTGCAGGGAGGGGGCATGGCCTCCTCTCGATCCCGTTTAAAAAAAAAAAAACTTTTAAGAAGTCGGGGCTGTGTAGCCCCCCTTTTTTTTCTTCTTTTTTTTTTTACCCTGGAGACCCCATCCTCCAGGGCCTGCCCCCAATTTTTTTTTTTCTTGAAATCAGGAAGGGGGGCGTGTGGCCCCCTCCTGTGGCCAATTCCGGCCCCGGGGACCCCATCCCCCGGGGCATGGCCAACTTTACTTATTTATTTTTTGTGGAGGGGGCTGCAGCCCCCCTCCTATGCCCCCCTTAAGGCCCCCTCGGACCTCATCCCCCGGGCTGTCCTTTTTTCTTTTTTTTTCCGGAGGGGGGCCGCGAGGCCCCCCTCCCGGGCCACTTCTGGCCCCGGAGACCCAATCCCCGGGGCCTGGCCTTCCTCATTGGGGGCCTGCATTGCTTTTCTGCATGGGGAGCAGCTAACATGCTGCTCCCCATACAGAAACGCAATCAGCTTTGATTTTTGAAAGAGAGAGCAGGTTTCCTGCTCTCTCTTTCAAAAATCAAAGCAGTTTACTGTGGTAGTGTGGGAGCCGCAAGGCTCCCGCGCTACCATAGCAAACAGCAGTGTCCTGGGGTGGGCACCCCGGGACACTGCAGGAGCCGGCCCTGGGGGGTGGCGGTCCCCAGGGCCATCGAGGGCTCCAGGAGAGGGGCCGTGTGGCCCCCCTCCCCACATCAACAACTGTGTGGAGGGGACTTGAGACCCCCACACAGGTTTTTTTGTTTTTTTTAAAAACGAAGCCCGGGGGTGGCGGTCCGTGGGGCTGCAGGGGGGCCGTGAGCCCCCCTGCATTCTTACTAAACAAAGACCCAGGGGGTGGTGGTCCCTGGGGCTCAGGGGGCCTTAGAGGGCACCCCGCACACTTTTTTTAAAATATGCCCCCGGGATTTGGTCCCCTCGGGGGCTAATTTAAAAAAAAGCAGACCGGGTTTTTATTTTTTTCCGTGGGGTACGCGTACGTACGCGTACCCCGTGATTTACTTATTAATATTTTTTTAATTTGGGCCTTGGGGGTCCTTGTGGGACCCCCTGAGCAGGCCTAGGGGGTCAGGGTGTGTCTACTCTGCCCCCTTTGCATGTTTTGCGCGTTTGTTTTCTGCTTTCTTGTGCCTCGGTTCTACCGATGCACAAGATGGCTGCCAACACTTCCTGGTTTGGAGTGTTGACAGACAGTTGACATCCAATCAGCATGCAGCTCGTGCTCGGGAAGGTACGCTTACGGTATAGAGTGCAGTACAGAGTACGGTAAGCTCCTCTAGATATACTTATGATTTTACTTATGATTTTCTCAGAACCTACTGAACAGATTTACACCATTCAACAAAAAGGGTCATCTGCGAACCGAACTCTACCTTTTAGCCAATTTTGGTGTAATTCCGTTCAGCCGTTCGGGCTGTAGCCCTGGCTAAAGGTCCTATGGAAAATTGCATGGGGAAAACACGTTTTGGGACCCCCCTTTTTTCTCGGCCCCCGCTTGATGGATCAACCCCAAACTTTCAGGGAAGGAGTGGAGCGGAGCAGGCCATTTTCATGGAGAAATTCGCGAATATTACTCCACCGGCGCAAAAGTTATTCCAAATAGAATTTTGCTGATTTCCTATGGAAACTAGGTCCTAACTATAACGACCTACTGGCGACTGCCAGTAGGTAATAACATCAAGCCATACCCCGCATCACAACGTCACTGCTACGCTGCTGAGCCAGAGTTTGCGCAAGTAATTGGGCTCGAAGCGTGAGACCATATATCTAGCAGGGAGTGCAAATTGTGCACATTTCATAAAACCAGACATGGCAGATATGTATTTGAAGGGGCGTGAGGCCTTTGCCAAGGCCATTTTCAGCAAAATTCAAACACATGCTTAACCATCGGGAAATGCAATGTCTAAGACAGTACCAGTAAGCTTAAAATAAAAAGGCATAAGGAAATCAGCAGGTGGTGGGAGGCAACCTCACTACAGAGTTATCTCAATGTCAACTGCATACCGAGAAGCTTACGAATGTTCATCACCCCAACAGTGGCAATACCCAAACCACAAGTTCTAAAGAATTGGGTAGAGAATACCACAGCATGCTCTAGATGAATGCTAGAGATCCTAGTGGCCAATGACTGGGATGAACATAGAGGACTAATGTCACAAATACAGGAACTGATAGATGAGCTCAAGAAGGAAACCGATCAAAAAAAGACAGAGGTAGAGCTGAAATCAGTAAATGATAATATGAAAAACATTGAGAAAGAGGGGTCCGCTAGAAAACAATGCAAATTTCTGCTTGATGAAAGAGACTATGCCACAGGCCACCTCCTGACATTCATGAGGAAGTTTGACAAAGCGAGATCAGAACTACTGAAAGACAAGGCATTGGGACTATTGGAAGGCAGTAAAGATGGGTCAACGACTGGCCTCAGCTCAGACCAATAGTCAATTGTAACAGTAACAAAATACAGATTTACAGACCAGTTTAAGGTAATGGTTTCTAATAATGAAGCACATGGGCATGTGCTTGTTTGGCCTAAACTGGAATCCCAGGTAATTATTAGGTAATATTTCCTATTAGGGCCTCTAGACCAGTCCCATTCATGGTTTGTAACTCTTCGAGCTTTTGCTTACAATCTTGTCTTCAATTGCAGGTTTCCAGTCTGTAAGGTATTTGGATTTGAGTGGTCAGGTGCGAGTACCCACAAAGACAAATTAATTCTGTTTACGTTCCTTGTTGGGTTGGGGGTTGCTGGGTAAATAGATTCATAATCTGCACCCCTTTTTTTTGCCGGTTTTTGCGACCGTACTGCGAATACAATTGCACAGGCAGACTTGAGTACAGGCAGAACAAACCAGTAATTGTTTGGTAGAGTTAAAATGGTGCATCTTGTACATTGTAGTATAACAACATACGTTACCCTTGTTTTCTTCTGTTGAATTTTTCGCAGACAGTACTCCACATATGTAAACAGGCATACTTGAGTACAAGCAGAACAGGTAATTGTTTGGTTGAGTTAAACTGTGGTGCATCTTGTACATTGTAGTATAACATACTTACCCATGTTTTCTTCTGTTGCAGGTTTTGCAGACAGTACCCCACACAGTTAAATGGGTGTACGTGAGTACAAGCCGAACAGGTAATTGTTTTTGTCGAGTTCCTTTATGGTGCACATGGTATATTGCTGTATCACACTGCCCCATCGCAATCTTTACTTCTATTGAAGGCTCTACCGACAGTGCTAAAGATAAGTTTGGAAGGGCAGCGCAGAGAACAGAAAAATCCAGCTAATTACACTCTACATTTTGCCAGCGATGCCTCAAAACTATTTGACAGATTGCATGCATGAGCATAGGTGTCAACTTAAGCTATGGGTTCTAACGTCGGGCACGGAAATGTGCAAGTGCAAAGTTGTAACTTTGGGAGAGTGCGGTGCTTCACCACAAAGGAAGAAATGTTGCCTTCTATTCAAGGAAGAGTAGATGAAAGAAATTGTGGAGGCTGAGAAACAGAATTCATGAAACAACGTTTGAGAGCAACTCAGGGAACTATTTCAATACAGTCCAGACATGGCTTTGATTCGCAAAGCATGTCCTGAAGCCAAGATTGTTGGGGACTTTTAAACAGGGAAGAAATGGAGTGATGGCTGGAAACAGGATTACATAAAACACCATCTAATTAGCAAAGTTCACGAGTCTGCCATGGTGATATTGAGAAACAGTAGTGCTGCTGCCAGGTTTGGTTATGGAGTACGGGCAATGCTGACAGAAACTGCCAATGACAAAGCAAATAGAATGGAAATAGTTGAATGCCAAAGATCTATGCCTGAGGAGATAAATATTCCTATCAACAACATGTTGCTGGCAGTCAAGATGAATACTTATGTTATCTGTACAAGATGCCCATGACCGATTATCTGGAATAACACTGGGGAAGATTGCGGCCGACTGGGACGCTCGGTCGCGAGCTCCGACACACCACCGCATAACGGGACACGCTGATCACTTTCTAGCCGGAATGATGCGTTCTCAAGATTAACCAAGACTAAGCAATGTGAAAGCAATTCAATCCCGAAACAGCCTGAAAAAAGCACTATCTGAAGAGCTACCTCTGATGTTACCCTCAACCCCCTGCCGACCTGTACGCTGAAATCGGACTACGATAACGAGCAACGGTCTACAGACTCGACAAGGCTACTCAAAAGTTAAGAACCTGCATTTGCTTAATAATCAACGGAGTCCTGTGGGAGAGAGGCATAAACACACCTGAAGGTCCGCTGCAGTCACACACTGGAGTCTGGGCAAAAGCGTTGAGTGCTACACGGACTTGCCGCAGGGCGTACCGCAGGATTTCATTCCTGTTCCGGGGCACGAGCGGCAGTGTCGGCGGCTCAACCTCCAAACAGGGAGACGTGCTGGATGAATCAGAGAGGTCGATTTTGCTGACAGGGAAGAAGCAGACACAGTGGTGGCTGATATACGCTGTGCATGCTGAGCCTGGGAAGACGCTAGCACAGAACGCTAGAGAAGAAGGTGGTTTACCGGCTGTGGACCTTTTGGGAGCTCCACATCGGATGAATAACGGGGGCGGATCCCATTACACCCCTGATCCTGATGCTGACCCGGAGGCTGAGCTGAAGGCAGGAGAAGCATCAATACACCCTGGGGAGCAGACCGAGGGGACAAAAGAGCGTGAGCGAGAGCGGTACAGCGCAGAGGAAATACAGGTACGACGCGGGGAGAGTGAAACTGATACAGATCTTGATACTAACATTGTGAAACCAGCCCCAGACTTAATCAAAGGTTGCAACCAACACCCTACGGCAGCACAAAGAGGCAGCGCTAGGAGTGAAGGGGGGGAGTCAACCTGTCAGAGTTAGAAAAACATCTCTGCACCACTAGGTCCAGAAAAATTGAGGGGGGAGAAGCTAATATACTAGAGACAGAAAAAACGCTGGGAAGTGGAGCTAGTGCCGCATATTGTCTTAGAAATCGCCAACTAGCAAAACAGAACTTCATCCCTCCCCAGAAAAAGGGTTTGACCCCGAAAAGCACAAAGAGAAAACAGAGGGTGCTACCCAACCTAGTGGAGTTGTCAGAAAATATAAAAACATGATCTATAAAACAAAAAACACAGGGGTCAAGCGGATCAAAGCAAAAAATCAAGGTAACTCCTTCTCTAAAGTCTTATTTTAAAGTCTAGCAATCAGTACAAGTGAGAGGAGGTCTATCCTCTCCGCAGATCGCAACTCCTTTTACACTCACAAACCCTGACGAACAAAACATAGTCACCACGTCAGAAGAGGAACTGGACCTTACAACATCAAAGGGGCTAGCAAAGAAAAACAAAGGTGAAATGTCGACTGTACCCCCAACCGCCACACTAATAACAACATCACCAACAGACACAAATAAGGGTACACCTACTTTACCTCAAGTAGAAAGCCCCGATCATGCATTGGAACAAGCAAGCAACGATCCTTTGGTAGAGAATCAAATGGAAAAAATTATGGAGATGTTCATGGATAAAATAATGGGAGAAATGAGGGAAAAATTCTCTATTTCTGAGGGGAACCAATGCAAGATACGCGAGGTTTGCGAAAACCTGGACCAAAAATTAAATGACTTGGGCGAGAGAGTCACCGCAGTGGAAATGGCAGTGGAGACCCTTAGCAAAAAGGTTGACATAAATCAAAAAGAAATAAGGCATTTGAAAGACAGTATGAGATCTACCAAAGTGAAACTCGAGTCTTTGGAGAATCAGGGAAGAAAAAATAACCTCAGGGTGTTAAATGTGCCCGAAAACCTGGAAGGAGCAGACATAAAAACCTTTATTGTCTCCCTCTTTGAAGAGTTCTTTCCATGGACGAAAGACTGCAACCTGGCAGAGGACATCCAACGAGCCCACAGGGACCCTTTCAGGAAAAGTAAAGACAGAAAAGCCCCAAGGAAAATTCTAATAAACTTTAAGACGTACACCCTGAAAGAGAAAATTTTAAGTGAGGGTCTAAAAAGTGGAACTCAAAACAAGGACAATTGGTCATTTAGAATTAGGTCAGATATATGTAAAGCCACGCAAGACAGGCAATGGGAATTGGGGCAGCATATGCAAGAATTGAAAAGCTTAGGTGCGACTGTGCAAATGAAGTTCCCGGCAGCATTGAGAATCATGTGGCGCAATAAAGTGCACAACATTAGGGAACCACAGGAGGTAGAGAACCTCATACATCTGATAAAAGACCAGTTCCAAACTGAGAAATCCGACTAAAGAAGGGCTAAAGAAGGACGCTAAAATAAATGGCATTGAAACTATTTGTAAAAAAATTTACAAACGCCATGTCATGCTTTTGTAAGACATTCAGAATAAAGTAGTATTATATGATACAATGGAGCACAAAGAGGCCCTTAAAGGAACTTGTAATATAGAATCCAAGGAAGGAAAGTGATCACATAATCACATAAAACTAAATAAAGTGGTGAAATCGGAGCACGAATTGGGTGGAGATACTACCCAAAAGAAGAAGAAGGGAGGCTTCCTCAGGGTGGGAATATCAAACCTTACATTCACTTAATAACGTAAGCTATGATAAGACATGGGTGGGGAGCAAACTAGGGAAAAAAATTATAAAAAATTTCCTCATAAAACAAAATAAAAAGGGAGCAAAATGGGAGTCAATTAGACTATACAATATCTGCCTTGCCCAGTTCATGAAGATACAGTACCAGACTTAAAAAGATAAGGGAAAAAATAGTTAAAGTCCTCTCATGGAATGTTAATGGGCTCAGAACCCCTAATAGAAGAAGAAGAATTCTGGAGTATTTAAAGGAAGTTGAAAGCGAGATTATTATCCTCCAAGAGACTCATCTTGTAAGCACTGAGTGGGACCAAATAGTAAAAAAGCTAAACTGGGTGGATGTCTGCATACACACTACGCAAGACTGCAATATAAAGGGAGTTGCAATTATAATAACAAAATCCTTAAAAGCTAAGTTAGAAAACAAAGTAGTAGATATCAAAGGGAGATGGGTAGTGGCTAAAATCAGGATAGAAGACAATACTTTAATTATAGCTGGATACTGTGGTCCGAAGCTGGATGATTCTGCCCCCCTTCAAAAACTTTACACGGAACTCCTAACAACCAATGCCCCCATAATAATAGGGGGTGATTATAACATTATACCAGAACCCAGATTAGACAGATCACCTCCAAACAAACAGATGAACTTACCCAAAATGAGAGAGTGGTTAGGAATCTATAAAAAAGATCTAGATTTGGAGGACAAGTGGAAACAAAAAGGAGAGAAAACGCACCCTTATACATTCCACAATAAAAAAATAGGTCATAGGTCAAGAATAGACTTCTTTTTAGTAAACAGGAGTCTCCAAGATAGTGTTAAGATTATTGAAAACCTTCCAGCTCACCTATCGGACCACTCTGCAGTTCAATTAACTCTCTCACTACTGAAGAACAAAACTCTCCCCAGATGGACTGTAGAACGGTCTATATTCAAAGACTCACAATGCGTGAACCAGCTCGAAACTGTTTCTACACACTATTTTAAGGATAATGCAATCGGCACCTCGAAACGGATCACCTGGGATGCTTATAAAGCCGTGGTCAGAGGGAAATTACTTAGCTTAGGCGCTCATAAAACAAAGATCAAAAAACAAGAGATCAGGAAGATGGAAGCAGAGATTAAAGCGGTAGAGATACAACTATAGAGCAGAAATCACTTAGAACCAAAGGGAGACTTAGTTGAGAAGAGCTGTAAACTTAAAGAAACTCTGGCCAGATATTTGGACAACATAGTACAAGAAAAATGGGAAAATAGTAAATTATCAAACTATGAATATGGGGAAGGGTGCGGGAAAATGCTGGCATGGAGAATTAAAACTGACCAGTGAAGGAACATCATATCATGTATCCAGACTCAGGTTCAAGACCAAATATCACAAAGCTCGAACGACGCCACAATTAGACAGGAGTTTACGAATGTTTTCAATAGTATATACAAAGAGGACATAAACCCAACAAAAGAAGAGATCAGGAAATATCTCGACGACGTACCACTTCCAACCTTAACAGAAGAAGAAGCGTCAGAACTAAACAGCGAAATTAAACCCGAGGAAGTCAGAGCGGCTATAAGAGGCCTGAAAAAAGGAAAAGCTGCGGGTCCTGATGCTCTACCAAATGAATTCTACATAGCATTAAAAGAATCTTTAGTTAACCAGTTAGCAGGAATTATGAACAATGTATATCTAGATCATGAAAAGATACCCGACTCTTGGAACGATGCGACGATTAGCATTATCCTGAAACCTGGAAAAAAAAAAAAACTATGTGAGTCTTATAGACCTATATCACTACTTAACTGTGATTATAAGCTATTCATGCAAGTCATAGCCAAAAGACTAGCCAAGATAATGCCAACGTTGATCGACCCTGACCAGAAAGGCTTCATAAAAGGACGACAAATCCATGAGATCACTCATGAGCTATTTGCAGCAGCTGATGTTGCCACTAATGAAAAACTACCTTTAACCATAATTACCTATGACGTGGCCAAGGCGTTTGATCGAGTCAACTGGGCATTTCTAAATGAAATCATTGAGAAAAACAATCCAGGAGAAAGCTTTGGCCATATGGTAAGAGAAGTGTACAGGAACCCAAGAGCAAAAATAATAGTAAAAGGGAATTTGACTAGCAACATCGAGATACAAAGAGGCACAAGACAAGGCTGCCCACTGTCTCCGTTACTTTTCAACCTATGTATTGAGCCGCTGGCCTGCTCGATCAGAAACCATCCTTTAATAACACCTTTCAAACATCAAAACTGGTCAAAAAAAGTAGCACTCTAAGCGGATGACCTGATGGTATTCACAGACAACTATGAAGATGCCAATCAGGCAATAGAAGATACGATGAACAAATTTGGTAAAGTCTCAGGATACCTAACAAATAAAGACAAAACAGGGGCGATGAGCTGGAACACAAGCCCAAATACGCCATTCTCTAGGGATAAAATAAAATATCTGGGAATCACGCTGGTAAAAGAACTCGAAAACATTCCACAATTAAATCTTAATATAGTAGCCAAAGCAATGAGAAGACTTCTTAAAATCTGGTCAGGATTACCACTAAGTTTTTTGGGAAGATCCAATGCAGTAAAAATGACCATTATTCCCAAATTTACTCACCTTTTTAACACTATCCCTTTCGAATTTAAAAAAATTTAAAAAAGAGTCCTTGAAAAAGATCTAAGGAGAAATATCCAGTTTCATCTGGGCATCAAAAAGTACAAGGATAGCCTGGAATAAACTCAGGAGAAGGAAAGAGCAAGGCGGAATAGCAAGCCCCGATATTTACGAGTATTACAGATCATTTCAATTCAAGAACTTTAGATCCCTCTTAAGGGAACATCAATCATACCCAAACTTCCTACAGAATATGACGAATGGAACAGACCACTTCCTGTTCAAGTTTGGCCATCCAACATTTTTAAAATAAGTAAAACTAAAGATTCTACACAACTCTGCAAAACTCTGGAGTTAAATCAGAAACATAGTAAATATGCCGTATTATAGTAACATGGCCCCAATATGGGACTCTCCTGGGACCCCAGATTGCCTGAGAGACTCGTTAGCGACACCACTCAAAAAAGCAGGAATTGAAAGATGGGGACAACTGCTGGTAGAAAACACTCTAATCACGTGGGACCATGTATACACAATTACCGAAGGCAAATTATCAAAATTTAAATTCTACAAACTGAGTAGCTGGTTTAACTCCGTACCAAAAGGAAAAAGAGACAATGAGAATCTTGAAGTTGAAATGACAAAAATAACACCAATAAAGAAAGAAATATCAAAATGGTATTGGTCCTTCATTGAATCAGGATAAGAAAATGTCTTAGTCCCGGAAACAATATGGAGAAGAGATATGCCTGATCAAGATCTAGACTTACAATCTACTTGGAAGAAGTCCATGGAAAAATGCTGGTCGTGTGTAAAACCAGCCTCTTTAAAATGGAATCACATGTTCTCATTACACAGGGCATATTGGACCCCAAAAAGATTGTCTAAATTTAAAGATACAAATATAAAGTCATGCCCCAAATGTGGAGAGGCAAAAGCAGATGACATCCACATGTTCCAGAAATGCCCTGCACTCTCCCCCTATTGGCTCGAAATTGGTAAGACACTGACCATGGTAATGGGAACCCACATAACTGTAAGTACCCCTCTTATCATTTTCGGGATATATAATAACAGTGAAACTGCTATGGGTAAGTTAAGTAAAAAACATGAAAGCCTAATGTTCATGATGATCTTGCTACCACGAAGAGAGATCTGCATTAATTGGGTTAAACCTGCACCGCCTACAGATGATAACTGGCTAAACTCTATAATAAAAAGTAACAAACTTGTTAGGAAAGGGAAAATCTCCAAGAGAACAAGTTGGGAACAACACTTTCGGACAAATCATTAACTCCTTTTTTCTTTATTTTTTGTAATCGGAAAATAAAGTCCAATGATTAAAGCAGAGACAATAATTTCCAGGCAGGAATGATTCCTGCTGAGTAGCCTACTAGGCTAGCTCCTCCTCCAAACTACGGAATTATTGAATACGATAAAGGGTGAGAGGAGTAAACTGATTGGTCATAACAAACATGGGTATACTCCCCAAGGACAAGCCGATAACAACGGGGCAGTGAAGGCTTAGAACAAAGAACCATCAGACTCCCGAAGCCTCCTTATCTATACATCCGCAAGATGAGGATTAAAAAAAAAAAAGATGCCCATGACCACCTAGCTTTGTATGTGAAGATACCAGACAACTGGAGGAGCAAGAACTATGCCTTTGAGTTCCTTGAGGCCATCAATAGCGTGAAACACTGTGAAGCGATGACAGAACACCATAACGCTTTGTATCACACATTGATAATTGATGAGAGCACCGATATTTCTGTTACAAAAGTGCTCATTCTGTACTTCAAGTTCTGACCTGTAACATCAACAGAGCACAAAACACTGTTTGGGGGCATAGTGAAGCTGACTAGTTGTAATGCTGAGGCTATCACTACACGTATCAATGGTATATCTACACAGTGAAAAGTTTTTGATTTCAATAGTGAATTGTGTATAGTATTTCACCGGTAGTCTCAGCTTTGTGTACATTATTGTTGATGTTCGAGTTCTTTCCCTTATACATACTTGGTTACAACATCTCTGTAGATTAAGCTAGTGTGCTGTTGAGGGGATATATTATTTTGGAAAGGTTCATTGTCCTGTTTTGCACTGCCTTTGAGGTAGTAGGAAGGAGAGGTCCGTGGGGGTTGTTGTAGTGGTAGTGGTGCTGAGTATTGTGATTTTGTTGGGTGTCGGAAGTGCATAATTACAATCATATTGCTCTTTAAACATGGGTGTGAGTTGGATGTCTTTCACGTAGTACATGTTCAATGTTCTTACAGTAGTTAAATGTTGATGTTAATTTGTTAGTGGTAAGTGGAACTATTGCCTGATTTTTATCGTAGCATTTCAGATTTGGTTTCTGGTTGAAAATATGGGGAAGTGGTCAACATAATAAGTAGAAATTGTCATTTAAAAAACCTTTGAAATTCACTGAAAAAACCATAGGTTTCAACCAGGTTATAGGTAGGAATTAGCATTTAAAAAACCCCAGAAATTCACTGAAAAAACCATAGGAATGTAATAGTTAGTTGGACATTTCACTCATACAAAACCATTGAAATTCCTCTGTTATAGTTAGTTGTACTAACTGTAACTCTCGTGCCCGCAATCCACTGGTGATGATGTCACATATTACATCATTCATGACATGGTCAGTGACATCACTGATGACATCACTGATGACATCTCAAATTACATCACTGATGACATCACTGATGACATCATCCACGTGACAATCAGATACACCTCATCATACACTACTATAATCTTTCATCACTCACTGTAAAATATAGAGTACCATATTTGAATCCATTCACACACTAATACAAGTATCTAAAACCCCACTCAGTCATACTTAGATCTACACAAACATGTAATCAATTATCTATAGATTCACTCATACATGCTGTTAATGATCAATAGAACACTATGAAATATACTTATACACCTATATTGACATTACACACCAGCACACATCCTATTTACTTATGCAGTCATCCTGCTTACTTTTGAAAACAATGGATCATACTTATATTTACTGAGCTACACACTTATACAAACATTACTTCATTTAATCATATAGATAGTAACTCATACTTAGTGTGTTATAAAATCACTATTACAAGTATACGGTTATCCATACAGTCACTCATGCAATCACTGAGTCCTATGTATACTTATTTATATAGAACAAATGTCACATACACAGCCTTTTATTATTCTAGTTTGTTGGACATGTACCATTGAGAGATATATTTGCTCATCAGCACCTCCATATACATATTCACTCACCCAAACAAGTATTATAACATGTAGTCTTATCATCATGTACCAACTGAATCAACTATTGACACATCTTTGAGCAGTCACAGACCCCCAATGAAACACACACAGATTCACTCTCCCATACAAATAATCAGTTAACTAACCAATAGCTAATATAGACTTTCACGTAGCTAGTAACTAACTGGTGCAGCAGTTTACACAACAACTGAGAAAGTAATACAGATATTCACACAGTTTAGTCCCTATCTAATATATTTAGTGACACATTATAAATCAGTCCAGTAAATAGTCAATCACACTGCTACTAAATTTCTCCACCATGCGAACACAGTGGTCTCCTCCTCCTTTTACATGCTAAAAAAAATCAAGAAACTGCTTCCATATTTACCACCATCAGCTGGAAAAACCCTTATAACTACCCTAATTTTTTCTAAGCTGGATTATTGTAATGCCCTTTTTCTGAATGCGCAAGAAAAGGTCCTACATAAACTCCAATCTATTCAAAATGCGGCAGCCAGAGTTTTACTTGCCATCCCCAAATATAACTCTATCACTGCGGCCATACGTCAACTTCATTGGCTGCGTGTCAGAAGCAGCATAAAATTTAAAGCACTTTGTATAGCTTACAAAGCGATTCACAACTCAGGACCACGGTTCCTCAGGAATGCTTTTTTGATTTGTACCCCTAACAGACCCCTTCGTTCATCATCTACTTGTCTTCTACCAGACCCATGCACCAGAACCTCTTCTTGGGGAGACAGACACTTTTTAGTGGCCACTTCTAGGCTCTGGAACATCCTCCCTTTGTCCATTAAATCCAGCCCCTCCCTTGCCATTTTTCGCAAACAACTGAAGACCTGGCTTTTTAACCAATGACCCCTACAGCTTTATCTTTCACATTAAAAAATCCTATGCGCCGAGACACCTTAGGGTATTTGCGCGCAATACAAATCTATTACTAAACTAAACTAAACTAAACTAAATCGTCCTTCTAGACACTTATACATCCACTCATTCTTCAATGCAGATTGCTGTGTATATAATACATATTTAAATATGGAACCAAACCACATTCACTGGATGATGTCATCAGTGATGTCATCAGTGATGTCACTGACCATGTCATGAATGATGTAATATGTGACATCATCACCAGTGGATTGCGGGCGCGAGAGTTACAGTTCGTACAACTAACTATAACGGAGGAATTTCAATGGTTTTGTATGAGTGAAATGTCCAGCTAACTATAACATTCCTAAAACCTATGTTTTTTTCAGAGAATTTCTAAAGTTTTTTATATGCTAGTTCCTATATATATTAACATCTTCCATGTTATCCTGCCAAAGCCCTAGTCAGGCTGCTATTGTTTATTCTATTGTGATAGCTTTGTTTGAGTGGCAAAAAACTAATTACATCTTGCATGCTGAACTTAAACCCTTGTTCAGAATTCACAAGATGTTCTGCTAGAGTGCCTACAAAGTGGTATTGTAAGCAAAATGGAGTTTGAATAATACGTTTCTGTGTGTGCAGACAAATGAATGTGTGTGAAATGTCACTGTATTTTAGGAAGCGAAGTTTATTTAGGAACGTGAGCATGTAACATGATGTTTCTTAGCAAGACCTAATACTTACACATGACAAAGCAAATAAGAAGTGCAGAAAATAGGATGTGGTGAACAGTGTGAGATTGTAGTCAGGGTTGGGTATAGAGTATTCACCAATCAGTGGTAAGTTCATAGGGTAAGACTGGCATCTCCCCACAACCTCATTAAGATATTCTTGTACCTGACCACTAAACATATTAAGGAAAGAAGACTTTACCTGAAAGCTGAAAGAAAGAACAATTAAGGGTTTATGAATCCTGTGGCACAAAGGGATTGGATCTACTCTCATGGTGTCAAATATTTGTCCTCCTGTAACCTACTACAGGGACATGAAAAGCATAAGGACACCTGAATCCACAAGTCCAGGTGAAATGTGACCTGAACTCTGTAAAATCCCTGAATGGAGAGAGACATGGTGCCTAGAAGCCTGCAAGGAGTGCCTGATGGTGGCAAAAGTAACCAGCAGGAATATTCCCACCTCTGGAAATCTTGGACAAACTGCTGCAGCTTGCCCAAAGAGCTTGCTTTCTCTGCGGGTAAAACTGTCCAAGTCTATACTTTTTGCCATGCAGAAAACTTGTTCTCCGGGACCGCCCTCTAAAGTCATCTGGCTTTCTGGAACCTGCAGTAGCTGTAAACTGGACCATTACCCCTTTGGTGTGTTTTGAGAACCAAAAATGTGAATAGTAAATTCTAGGATTAGGGCAAAATGGAATATATAATCAGTAACCCACTTTCTGACAAGGCCAGTGACAACACTTGCATGCTTCTCTGCACTTTTATGCTTGCTATGTTTGAAAATGACAGGGTTTATGATATATACTTTGGTTAAAAATTGCTTGCAATATTAATACGCTATTTGCGAACATCGATGTGAGTTTTGCAATTTGTAGATCCTGTGTTCAGGAGGCATCCTCATTCTTCTTCTTGTGTTTTACTTTGCCATCTAAGTAATACATTTGGATTCTAAAGCATGTCTATTGCTATTAAACATGAACTTTTGATTACAAGTCCAAGGGATGCTTTAAGCACCCATGTGATCTGATTACTGTAGTTGTCTTGGAAACGCAAAAGGTATTGTTCTAAATATGTATGCACCTGTAAACAATTAGCATTACAGGTTGGGACATACAGTTTTGGGAGTTCCCTTCTGTAATGTCCATTTGCCATGCAGAGACACTCAAAGGGGTAGATTTGCTAACATTTTGTGTGTGGTTAACGTCAGAGAAGTGACGCTAACGACCACAAATTGTTTTCTTCCTAACTTACTTTACAGTGAAAACTTGTTTTACGCTGCAAAGTACCCTAAAAGTAACACAAAGTAGCGTGAATCACCAAGGGGACGTTACATGGGTGGTAGATGGGCGTTCCCCTGCTACCTTCAATGTCTTTTGATGCAAATCCCAATTAACAAACAACAGTAGACAGAGTTTAGCTTTTCCTACTTTGCATGTGTGCTGCACAGTGCAGCACAAATGCAAAGTCGGAAAAAAGAAAGGAGAAATACAAATATTCTTAGCCCTTCCTTTTAAATGGCGTTAATTTTTGTGGAGGAGTGTGGCTCAATGGTTAGAGCGGAAGACCCTGATGCAGAGTTCTGGCCAGGGACCAGGGTTCGATTCCTGCCTCGGCGGGGTCTCGGGCTCAATTTCCTCAGACCTGTTAATTCTCGCCTCGGTGCCTATTCTAATCACGGGCCCCACGCTGCAACTCTGGGCAATAGCTTGCTTACCCTCCACACCGGCCCCAACAGCGCTAAGGATGCCTGGCTTCACCCTGGGGGTGCCCAGGAGTGGACACTTCACAGGGAAAGCCAGGAGGGGTTCCACAGCGGTATGAGTATCAGCGCCAGGAAACCGCATAGGCGACACCGCAAGGTGACTGTCTGGTGACAGTGCGCTCTATAAGTACCATGACATTTACATTTACATTTGCCACGTATCATAAGAGCTGCCAAGGTGTTCTGTCTGTATTTTCATTTCATAACGCAACTCCTTTTTTGAGGCTTTCCAGTCGAGGTAGCACATGCGTTACAGACCTCACATTTAATTTTGCAATGGGACGCGTGGCATGAGTCTGTGTCTAAGCACACCTGGTGAAGTTGTGATGAGCTCGATTAGAGAATAAAAATGTTTTACAAAGCTTCGAAAAATTAAAGCATGGTCTAATGTGCACTTCTTTACCTAGGTTGTTAGACCCATTTCCGTAATCATCATTCATAACTCATTTGTTTAGATCCTGTTGTACTGGTAAATATTGTTGTAGTGCCTCCGATGGATGCAGTTCCAATATTCTAAATGGTAAAAATCCCCCCTACCCCGCAGCGGAGGATATATCATGATCTGCGGCATTATTTACCTCAGAGCAGATGCACTTGTTCGCTCTTGAGCAGCCTTTAGTTACCCTGCTGCACGCTGCTCAGGTCTTTTACCAGGAGAGCTTTCCTTTCACTCCTTGTGTAATACACCAGACAACTGTTTACCTCGGGGGCATGAAAGTAAATCTGGACGTGTGCGATCCACAGTGCCACAGCAGTCCTGTTGCCAATGGTAACAAAGGCTTCTGCTGAGAGAGCTAGCTCAGCAGGGACTTTGACGTGGGATAATCGCATCAATTTCAGCCACCTCTCTCATCTCAGGTACAATATTATACTTCAAAAATCAAACACACGATCATAATAATATATAATGCTTTTCTCAAATGACGACAGGTTTTAATAATTGATTGGTATATTGCCTCAGATTTTTATGCTTAAAATGCACGTACCGCGCTTTTATCTTTAAATAATTGCCTTTGCATTTGCAATATTTTTGGTGTATACTGTACCACTATTTAAAAATGTATTTTAATTGTGATCATATATAGGACTTCATCGATAATGTGGGAGTGGCCTTTCACAGAAAAGTCTCAAGTAATATTTCAATATATCAACAAATGCTACTTTTTAAAAATGTATAGTACATGTGAGAAATACGATTTAATATAATAATTGCCAAGAAAAATAGCTTGAGATGTACAACGCTGTGCCATTTAATCACACGCACCACATCACAAGTATGACTAAGCCATTATTGAGAATGCAAGTGCTTCAAATTCAGTACAAATTAGAGTCCTGACCATAACATTAACACTAAACTCTCAAATGTATCTAACCTCGTCAGAACCCATTTCAGAGGGCCACGGACAAGTAGGAGTCGGTAGGTCCAAAAGTAGGGGTTGAGGTCTTTTACTCCTGATGTCCTGAAGCCCGTACTACTATGGATTCTGAGAAACAGGGCCAATGACCACTTCAGCACTTGACTGTCAGTGATAGATTAGGGCCTATAAGTCCAAGACTTCCTGGATGGGAAATGGCAACATTTAGGGTAAGCCCCACTAGTGAGTGTCTGTGTCTCAAGCGTTCACTCCAACTCTATTGTGAAGTCAAAAGTGTTCCAGGCGCTGAAGCAATATCTAGCAAGCAATTTTCCCCTGAGCTGACTTGGCCTGAATTCAGTCTTACCCTCGCCTGCAGAATTGGAACATCTGGAATTCCTGTGCATGTCCCCTTTGCCGGTGCCGGAGCGGCAAAGGCTGCTTCAAGTGAATTCACTGCACACTGCTACTCGGGCTGCACTCAAGGATCCCCCAGATGTTCACATGTGGTCGGGCACCTGCAGCGACTGGAGGCTTCTTTTGGCTTCTCCTTGCAGGGTAAGTCTTAGGTCCATCTCGCAGTATGGGGGAGGGGTGCTGCAAAGTTCCTGATGCAGATCCCTCGTCCCTGTTTAGGTGCGCAGGGGTTCCCATGACTGCTTCACTCCTCTTGCAATGCCCTGGGTCAGGTCATACTTTTTGATAGTCCAGGGAACGCCCTCTGGTGTATGGGGTTACTGTATTTCCACTGTACATTGGCACCAACCCAATTAGCACAGCAGATGTCTGCATTGCAGGCGCTCTTGGCACACAGAGTTACTGGCTCTTCACTGTGCTAGGGCTGTGGGGCACTCTGCATGGCAATACATCCACAGAGACCCCCCCGGCATACGAGTTCGCCGAGCCGTCATTGTACACTGGCTCTGTCAGAGCATGGTGCATGGGAGTACAGACAGGGGACATGGCTATATTAACAGACCAGATCTGGCCAAGGGTGTGCCCCTTGATGTGAGTGGCCGCGGTAACTTGTTGCACCAGATTGAGTCCAGAAAGTAACTCACTGAGTTCGATTGATTGGGGGCCACCCGAAAGGTCATTGGCCCAATAGTTAAAGTCACCAATCAGAATGACCTTCCCATGAGTGGTGACTAAGTGTGCAACCTGTTCGCCCAAGGAGTGAGGGAACAGGGGCATCCTTTGAGAGGGCCTATAAAGCAGGACACATACTAGAGCCCCGAGCAGGAGATTTTACCCCAAGGTGAGTTAATTCCCAGACACAAATGTTTTAAAATAGTAAATTTTAAAAAGAGCACAACACAGATTTTAGCAAACGATCTTGGCGGTCATAAAAACAAGTGGTTCTATGAATAGCTTTCTACCTGTCTCAGTGTTAGGGTATCTACTTTTCTTTTCACTTGCTCTGTTAGTGATATGTATATAAGAGATTTGTGAGTATGTGAGTGAATATCTAACTCTCTCTTTCTGGTTGAAAGGATGTGTGACTGTCGCTGTGCCTTTAAAAATGTATGTGTGTGTGTGTGTTACTGGGCATATGTATCTGTAAGTTTGCCTTTTATATGTCTAGCACTGTGTCCTATGCCTACCTACAGCCTACCTTAAGATTGACTTAGGTGCAGAACAAGAGTAGTTCAAGGCATAACAAGGGATTTAAATACCACTAAACGGGGTAAAATTGTACACAGAGGCTCTGCACTAGCAGGGCTGAGATGTTTCAAAATGGCTACTTGTCTGGATGAGTGACTTAGTTGTCCCAGTACTTGAATACATTTCTGAACAAGTGTATCATTCACTGTGTGGCTTCCTGAGTGTTTGTGTAAGAAAATCAGATTAAGAGTACCTCTCTTAGAAACTATGGATATGTCAATCTATGTGCAAGTGGCTGTATGGATAGGTTACTTGCTGTATTACGTAGTGTTCCAGTATTTAACAGTGTGTGTAACTACCTCCTTTACCACTGGGTACATAAGAGCAGCATGTCTGTCTGAATGAATCTTTAAATTAGTATTTTACTGTGTGACTATCAGCCTGATTCATGTACGGGCCGTTTTGCGTGGCCCTAATAGCGAATCATAGCGACTCGCTATTGAGGACACGCAAAACGGCATTCATGTAGGAATTGCTAAATCAATAGCGATTCCTACATGTTCTCTATTTGCGAGTAGCAATTTGCTACTCGCAAAAAAAGGAATAACTACCCATTCATTCCTATGGGCCAAAAGGCCCATGGGAATGAATGGGGAGTATCCCTTATTTGCGAGTAGCAATTTGCTACTCGCAAATCAGATAGCGATTTTAAGGGTGCCAGGGGTGTCCAAAGGACACCCTGTAGCACCCCTAAAATGCACATTTGAACAGGTGTTGCGCACACACATGTCCAAAGGACATGTGTGTGTGCAACATGCAACTTAGAAAAATGCTTTTAAAAGCATTTTTCTAAGTTTTTGCTATTTACCGAGAGGTCTGACCTCTCGGTAAATAGCGGCCCAAAATTGCTAATTCGCAATTTTTAAATGTGTCATGAATAGCATTTAAGGAATCTCTAATAGAGATTCCTTAAATGCTAATCCTCGCATGTTTGCTAATTCTTAATTAGCGATTTTTGCATTTGGGATTGTGAATACCAAATGCAAAAATCGCACTCGCAAAGGGCCAGATTCTCAGAATCTGGCCCTTTTGCGAGCGCTTTTAGCTACATGAATCAGGCTGTTAGTGCCTTAATGCAAATATAGGCCTGTAAATGTACATCTAACTCAATCAAACATCAAAGAGCATGTCTTATCTTTTATGCACATAGAGCCCTGCCCTATGGCCTGTCTACACCCTACGTTAGGGGTGACTTGTACGTAGTTGAGCTGGTGTTTAAGGCTTAGTAACGTGTTTTCAATGTGAAATTGGCCTTTCAGTCTAACTGCATTCATAGGCTAACACCTAATTGTCTCCATGAGTGACTGGTAGGTGCAGTTCTTCAGTACATATCTGAAAGAGTATCTCATTGCCAATATGAGTGTGTCATTGGATAGCTAAGTAAGTATGTTGGTGTATATCTGACTCTCTCAGTTACTGTATGAGCATATCAATGTGTATGTAAGGAGCTGCATTGAGTGCTTCCTGTCTGTCTTAGTGAGTATTAGCATATTGAACTATATCTGCAACTTCCTCCATTAGCACAGGATACGCAAGAGCTGTATGTGTGTACGAGTGAATGTTTAAGCACCTCTGAATGTTTAAGTGCCTCTGTCACTGTGTGACTAGGTGTATTAGTGGCTCTATCCCTTTACACATAGATTTACAGGTACCACGACTGGTAAGAGACTACATCTATAACTGGAGATATGTATCTGCAAGTACCATTGTAGCCTAATCACAGTTAAACAACACACATGCTCTACTGTAGCAAGCCTGAGATGTTTAAAGGTTTATTTGCCTGGATGGATGACTTGTTAGTGACAGTTTCTCACTACATACCTGAATGAGTTTCTCAGTGGCTCTATAGGTGTGTCATTGGACATGTAAGTAACGCTGTTTTTGTATGTCTGACTCTCTTACTCACTGTATGAGAGTCTCAATCTGTATGTAAAGAGCTGCATAGATTTCTTGCTGACTGTGTTAGTGAGTTTAGGGGTATCTACTTGTGTGTGCAACAGCCTGCATTACTGCTGGATACATAAGAGCTGTATGTCTGTCTGAGTAAGTCTTTAAGTGAGTCTGTGACCAGGTGTATTAGTGGTTCTATCCATTTACACAAAGGTATTTCAGTTCACTTATGGGGAGGAGACTGGATGTATAACTGGACATATGGGTCTGTAAGTGCGCATGTAACTTAATTAACATTTCTCATCTTTTAAGCACATAGGTCCCTGCTCTATGGACTACCTTCACTCTACATTAGGGGTGACTTATGAGAGAGAGAGAGGTGGACTTTTGGGTCTTGAAGCACTGTGTTATATGCAGTGGTGCTGAAATGTGCAATATGTTGTACAATGGGAAATGAAGTGTGTGATGCAATAGGTAGTGGTGCACAAATGTGCACTGTGTTGTACATTGGGAAATATTATGATGTTCTTAATATTGGCTTTGACATGCCCTAATATCATCTTGAATTCTGACTCTGTCTTGCTTGAGCTTTGTGCGCTCATGGGCAGGCCCCCAGAATACTAAAGTTGTTTAGGTTATCCTCTAGTCTGTCCTCTAGTGACAAATATTCTATTAAGGTTTCCCCTTCCCTAATATGTTGTTGTGGGGTATGGCCCATTTGTAGGTATCTGTATTTTTCTGTATGTGCCAGTTCAAATTCAGTTTGTAGTGTTTCAAACTGTGCATGTCCCCTGCAAATATCACCCAAGCTTTCAATCCCCAGCAATTCCAATTTTAAAATCCTGTCAAGTCCTCTACCTCAAGTCACTGGTCGCTATCCCATAGTGGAGTCAGTCCCCCCTGTCAACTTCCCTTCCCATCCTAGGTGTTTGTAAATTTCACGCCAAGCACACACTACTGTCTGCATGTGTGGTGGGTGCTGTCTTCCCTTACTTCTACGACATAGTGCAGCTGGATAGCCCCTTTGTCCCATAGCTCAGTGATCTCATGGAAAGGCCGAGTCATTGCACTCTGTGAATGCCCAGTCGTTCACTACTGTCAATTGCGAGATCCAGTAGTATTTTCGAATATTTGGAACTGTGAGCCCTCCCTTGTATATTCCGTATTGTAGCTTACAAAGTGCTATTCTTGAGCAACCTTGGTCCCATATAAGTTTTTGCAGTTCACTATTGATACCCTGGAACACTGTCTTTGGTATGTTGTATGGGGTATTTTGTAAGATATAGAGTAATCTGGGTAGGAACATCATTTTGAGGATCACCGCCCTGCCCATTAGTGATATTGGTAGTTTTCTCCAACATTCCACATCACTCTTTAATCGCTGTATCTGAGGATATAGATTTCCTGTTAGGAAGTCTTCCACTTTCCTGAAAATTAGTATACCTAGGTATGTATAATTATGTTTGACTGCTAATGGTGTCGTGCCAATCAGTCCCTGAGGGATGTCGCCATAAAGGAAAAGATCACAGACTTAATCCAGTTGATTGTGTATCCAGAATAGATACAAACAACTGGAATATATGAAGCACCCTTGCACAGACCCATATGAGTTAGCCAGATGCAGGAGCACATCATCCACAAACTAGGAAATGATGTCCTCACAGTGGCCTCCTCCATGTATGCCTGATATTATGGGATCATTGCACACCCAGGCTGCCAGGTGCTCCAGTGCCAGTGCAAAGATCATAGGTGAGAGTGGACAGCTTTGCCTTATTCCCATTCTAAGTGAGAAAAGCGGGATATTTCTCCATTAACCCTTACTCTGGCCTGCGGGTCTTGGTACAGAAGCTTTACGCATGCACAGAACTTCGGTCTGAAGCCAAGTCTGTACAGTGTTGCAAACATGTACTGCCATTCAATACATTTCAATGCCATTTGCGCGTCCAGGGAGAGGAGCACTGCATCTTCAGTGTATTCCATTTTGGTCCAATGTATCACCCCATACCTTCTCCATAGATTGAGTCTCATGCTCCTATGTGGAATGAACCCTGATTGGTCAGGATGGATCAATGCAGAAATGGCCATCTGTAGTCTGGTTGCCAGGGCCTTAGAAAGCACTTTTGCCTCAGTATTTAACAGCGATATTGGTCTCTAGGACCAGCAATCAGGAGGGAGTTTCCCTTTCTTAGGTATCTAACACAATCAAACTCGAAATCACATGTGTTATTGTCAGATGCTTGTATACACTTAGCAATTATTAACCTGCTTAGCCTGGACCAGCAGGAGCAATGGTGAGAAGACAGTCCACCCACTTCTGTTATGTTCTGTGAGGGGAACAGAGGGGACTTTGCACCAAACGCACACCCAAGGTAATGGGGATGTGGACAAAATAATAAAGACAGCCTACTGTGTTCTGCGATCTGAAAACTGGTGGTGAGTCACCTGACACATCTCCGAAGAATCAATCTGCTAGTTACGGATACCTGTGTAAGGAGATAGTGGAAATAGTATAAGTGAACACGCGACACTCAATCCTCTCTTTTCACACTCATACATAGGTTACCTGGTTAGATACTGACAGTTAGATGGCTGTATTTCCAAATTTGCAGCAGATGGGAAGGAGTTTAAATTGCCACTCCTTCAGGCTGGTACGCTTAAGCGTGGAATGTGAACTTCAATGGCTCCACTGGAGGCTGAGTTTGTGCCATGTCAATGCCACACCTTTTAGTCAGTCATGACCATAGGTCTGCAGTCATGCACAAATTCTCCAAAAGGCTTTGAGTCAGTCATGCCTTGTGTCTAAACTTCAGTCAGACATCGCTGCACTTATGACACCATGTGTATAGGTTACACACGCCTTCATAGTCATGCATGATGTCAGGTAACCCCAGTCAGAAAGTGTGAGTGCGGCCCAAATCAAATGTCTTGCAGCTTGTTGGCCAAAAGTGTCACTAAAAGATCAGGTTGAAATACTGGGAGGCGCGAGTAGCGTGTAGGGCTTAACGCCCTGTAAGTCTCGATGTGCACATCTTGGGAAGAATGAGTGCTCACTAGAACACAGTTTTAATACACTTTTACTGAGTCACTAGGGTGTTGCTGTGATGTAGTGCGTAGTACACAGCATACTCACACACTTGCGCAAGTGTTGTGGTGCACTTAGCTTACTCATGTAGGTGATGCGGCGAATGACGGAGCCCCAGCTAGCTTGGGAAGTCCCCATCTGGCATTGCTGCAGGAAAGGATCTTGAGGATGTTTGGAGGGAGCAGCCCAAACAGTAGCTGGAGTAGGAAACAGGGAGACTGTCTTCTCCAAAGGCTGGATTACCAAGCCAAACGTGGTTGTTGGGCGTGGCTATTTAGCCCTACATCCTTCAAGATTGCCATCGATCAAGTGTGCATGTCTCACTTCTTGTGCTGGCAAGGAGGCAGGCTGGGAAATGTAGTCAGGAAAAGAAGTAACGTTGCATTCACAACAAGACATGTATTTATCAAGCTTCATGCCTGTTAGCAACCTAAACTCTACGCACATGGTGTGGGGGAACCTCATATTAGTGCCTGGAATGCCATTGGTGGAACCTCATATTAGTGCCTGTCCAAGTATTGACAAAGTTGGGGGCTACAGTGAGGGTGTTGTGCTAGTAGTTATGGGCACTCATAACAGTTATCTTTCAAGCTCTTAGCTCCGTATCCTATGCCCTACCTAGAGCCGTCTTAGGGGTGAGGTATATGTAGTAGAGAAGGACTTTAAGGCTTAGCAACATGATTGTAAAGTCAGCATGGCAGGGTACTGCATACACAGCCTCTGTAGTAGCAGGCCCGAGACATGTTTAAATGCTTACTTGTCTTCATGATGACTTGTTAGTGTCAGTTGTTCACTGCATATCAGAAAGAGTGTCTCACTGCCTATGTGCCTGTCTCATTGGATATGCAGGTAAGTTTGTAGGTATATGTCTGCCTCCCTTAGTTACTCTATGGGTTTCTCAATGTGTATGTGTACATTTTTAATTTATGACTTATTTTGTTTTGATTATTCTGTTTTTCAGACAAAATCTGTGTGAAACATGTTGCAGTAAATGAATATGGACTGTCAGACAAAAGAAAACACTAACACATAAGAAAACAATTTCATCGGTGACTGTGGTGACATAAAGTGAAATGAGTGACCTTTCAAATTCAAACACAAACAAAACAATAACATAGATACCCTGTCCTTCTCTGGTCTTGCACTCTAGCTTGCACTATTTTCTAAAATCCTAGCTAAAGTGAGCCTGGACATGAGATAGATTCACGTCGACGTTTCTCCCCGGTACATCAGTTTGGGTCTTCCTCAGGACAAAGCAGACTAGCACCAGCCTTTTTAAAAAGGAAATGAGATTCCTAATAGTGTGGTGTGTTATAAAATAATTACAAATGTGTGAGCAGCCATGCTCCTTTGGTAATCACCCTTCTTAGTTCGATTTTTTAGGAAATGAATCTACTCCTACGGGCCCGGATGAAGCTTGTCACCAAAAAACTCTTCATAGATAGAGATCACCAAAAAAAATGGTGATATGGCCCATTACAATAAAAAAGACCTGTTTGTACCTACAATCTAGTTTCAGAGCGGATACTGCATTGGTGACTTATCTCAAGAGCACTTACCAATGTGCCCCCATTGTGAATCTGTATATGTTATCAGCTGTATTCCAACTTTCAGCTGTGTACCTGTTGGGAGAGTAAAAATGCAAGTATACTACTCCCCATCATTATTAACAAAGTTAACCATTTTACTGCCATTTGCAGTATTTCAGCTAATACACTTACCTCACTGGTTGTGCACTGCGGCCTCCAGTGGGTTTCGAGAAAATCCACTGGTGATTGCTGCTCTCCAATCCAGTAATGATTAAGAATGTCCATGTAAATTGACTTCAGCTACCCTTACCTCCTTGAGGTCTTGCGGGAAACAAGACTACGTAGTCTACTAACTTAAAGGCTACTGCTTCCGTGAGCCCTCCAAAGTCCAAATTGCACTCACTTCGGTTGCTAGGCATAAATGGTCTCTCTTCTTCAACAGCGGCTATCATAGAACCTGTTACCAAACTATAGACCATACATGAAGTTGTCTAATTCCAGGTTTACGGTCCACGGATGGTGAAACCGTTTCCATGTTAGTGACTTCTAAAGGTGATAATCAACTACACAGCAGTGTGTGGCTCGTGTGGCTCATTCCTCTAACTCTCATATACAGTTGGGCATCTTGTAATGTGTAAAAAAAACATTACTGATGCGTATCTTAACTTAATCTACATGAAAACCACTTTACCAGCTGGACCAGTAAATGGAGTGGTTATCAGTAGTTCGCCAGGATTGGTCACAAATAGTAATGACCAATATAACCCATCGGCTACCTGTATGTGTTAATACATAGTGGATGAGCGTGTCAAGAACTCATCAGTTACCAATGGTATAGAGTAACGCACACTCCATGTGTCGATAGTGGCCATCCATTTGACAATGATAAATCAATATGATGTGCAGGAACATTGCAGCAGGATGGTGTCGATCACAATCACCATGGGGGAGAAAGAGACTCATGACCTTGTGTGGGGCTTGCACACCCAGAACCACCCTTTTAGCATTGTGTAGCTAATCAAGGAAATCAGTCCTCAAAAATACCCTTGTCTATCTGCATCATCTCTTGTATTTCTTGTTGAACCATTTGGGCTTTTACTTTAGATGGGGATGGCTCTGTCACAGAGGAAGTTATTTTTGATGCACAGCAGGAACAACAAGCAGGTCCACAGTGTATGTAGAGACAACAGGCAACGATGACACCTGCTATGCCAGCTAATATCATCAGAATCTTCCAACCCCAGGTAGACAACAAACCCCAAAACCATCCGGAAAGGGACCCGGTACCGGGGTCTGCATGTATTTCAGAAGCTAAATGGTGCTACTTCTGAATAGCCAAATGGACATAGGGGCGGAGTTAGGGATATACACGCAACAGGAGCTGTCTATCACGCGGCAGGCTCCTCCTTGATCTGCTAAGATAACGTCTAGCACCATACGATTTTGAAGAGAAACTAGTCTCGTAGCCAGAAGCTCTACAGTCAGATTAGTTAATATACCAGCTGTGGTATTTATAACTCTCTCAACTACCCTAGATAGGCGCCTTACTTCTCTACTAGTGATGTTGGGCCCCCAAATAGGAAATACTCCCGTGACAATGTCGATAACGTGCTGTTCAGGAGTATCAGTTTGATCTATTTCAGATGTATCCAATTCTCGTTTATCTCGTATTACAGGCAAACTTTGTCCATCTAACCGATGTGCTTTATGATAATTGGAGGGTGCTATATAAACAGGTGGATACAGAAAAGACAAATAACAACGACCTGTCCATCCCGGGGAAGCCAAGTGTAGGCATTCTCGCCACACACGGAATAAACATTTAAAGGGGTTAACAACGGTGGGCTACTAAAGGTACGTAGTCGATAAGTATAATTACAACGACTATCTCCCACTGAAATGTGTCCAGCTCCTTGTACACAGAATGCAGAGGTACTATTCAATATAGGCACTGGGATAGCTTTGTCATCAGTAACATTTTGATCCTAAAATTGCTGAAAGTACTGAGTAAAATTAAATTCTGCAAAGTCGAGAATCTCGCTTTTCAACCATGTGACGTTTTCATATTCTGTAAATAAATTCATGCAAGCATTCGGGTCGAGTGATCCTTCCCCGTTATTTCCCTGTGGGTCAAAACCCTGATGCACCTCTATATAGGCCAGGATCATTTCATAATCACGTTCAGAGTATCGAGATGTATCTACCGTGTAATGCAGATACATCATAGACAACAATTTAAACCAGGCCTAACAGCTTCTCAAATAAGATAAAGGCAATTAAATAAAAAGATCATGTCTATGCATTACTGACGGTAGCAAACCACAAACCCAACAATTTGTCGTATTGGTAGCACTATGTGTTTGATGCAACATTTCTACGAATACATTTTTAACATAAGTCTGGCGATGCCTTTCTTTATGAGGGGCCAAAGTAAGAAAGTAATGTTCAATTGTTGGAGTGGAAGTTCCTATCACAGTATGCATAGGATGATGAAATTCTCAATATAAAAATACACTCATTATTATGAAAAAAAATACTGCAATGGTGATCACAAAAGCGACTTTCAAACGTGTTGTCCAAGAAGAAAACATAGGTACATAAGTAGACATTTATCGAGGAGCGAGGGGGCGTTCCTCCTCAGGAATAAAACGACCAAAGGAATACATTCTAACTAAAAGTCCAAACTACACTAAGAGACGCAGTCCAACCTGCCAGAGGGTGCTTCTTTCCTGTGTCCGTCTAGAGCCTCACAGGCAGGCGCCTATCGTTCATCAAAAAGAAGACAGATTCTTGCGACGATTCTATATTCAGTTGCAACCTGGGCCCTTTTCCAGCTTCTTAGTCTTTCTTTCTGAACAGAGCAATACAATATTCCCAGCTCTCAACGTGTTCAGTCCAGCGTCTCGCTCAGCACCCCCGAACTAGTCTAGCAATGCCCTAGTACTCAAGTCTCTCCCTAACTCCTGCCATGTTCATCGGGGTACCATGTTGTTTTCTGGGCCGCAGGTTGTAGCGAACATGACCGGGTAACTCCTGGTCAGCAAACAAAACAGATGAAGTGGCATTCATGATGCCTGATTTATCATGAACTCCTTGTGCAACAACAGGGGAAACAGATTCCGGGGCCAATCCCACTGTTGATGATGAGACCCCTTCCATGCCCGATGCTCCTTCCTCTTGCCTTTCGATTCCCTGAGAGTCTGAAAAAGGAACAACACAAGGAGCTCTCTCACTCTCCTGGGTCAAAACTCCTTCTGGGCTCTGTTGATCAAAAGGAAGCGGGAAAGGTATCTTCTTCAGGTGGGAAACGTGGATCCAATGTTTCCGACCGTTCACTTTCACCGATGTCCAAGTAGCCAGTAGGATTTGGACTGGCTCGGTCCACCTAGGCTCCAGGCTAGATTTCGGTTGATAATTCCTCACCAACACCCACTGGCCGGATTCCAAACGATGACCGGGACCCTCCGGGTTGCAGCGTATCTGATACCTGTTGATAAATAGAACAAAGATCTTTAGTCAAGGTATACAAGTAATCTTGCATCATTGGGTAATCAATCTCTCGAAAGTTTCTTGGTCGTGGTATGCCTCAAACATTAGCTTTCCGCCCGAAAATAACCTCATATGGCGACAGTCCTGATTGGGAATGGGGGGTGATATGTAAGGACATTAAAGCTAAAGGCAAAGCGTCAGGCCACTTTAACTTGTGCTTTCCTGAATTTTGGCCATTTTCAACTTCAAACTTCCATTAATATTTTTCAACCAACCCTGCAATTTTTGTTTTATGTGTAACCCATTACAGATATGCTTGATAAGATCTGCATTAAAGTGCCCCCCGTTATCTGACCAGACCACTCTAGGTAATCCGTATCTAGGGAAAAACTCCTTGATTAAGGCTTTGGTTGTCGGTGTAGGGAGGCAATTTGTGGAATTCTCAATCAAAAAAAAAAAAAAATCAATAAAAAAAAACTCTCAATAATGTCCTTATTAATATAATGATAGAGGATCCCCTAGCAGATTTCCTGATTACCGGGGATTTTAACCTAAATCTCATGTCATCCCACATAAGAGACGACACAATACTATCCCAAAACCATCAATGGCTAATTCCCGAGCAGGAACTAGGGATAGATAATAATGCCAACGAGAATAGAATGGGAAAAAAAATTGTAAAGGACATTGAAGCAATGGGAATTCGAATTCTCAATGGTAGAATAGAAACAGACATTCCTCCATCAAACAGTTACTTTGGGTACAACGGACACTCAAGGATCGACTACACCATGACTTCGTTATATATGTTTCACAACATTTCCTCGTACCAATTAAAGAAAGTAAATGAAAGTGATCATGCCCAGCAGATAATCACAATGAACATCGGAGTAAATAGAAATAAGGAGTATCAATCTGTTCAAGGGCACATTGGTACAACTAATTATAAAAAAATGTTTTGGAATGTCGAAAACAAAGAAATAATGAATGAAGAAGTTGAAAGGATCATGGAAGTATGCTTTAAAAACACGTTATCAAAAACAGTGATAGAGCAATGGGAATACCTCACTGGGATGCTGATCATAACGCAAAGTCAAATTAATACCAATAAGAACCTAAAACATAAAGATCCACTCAGTGAGAAGGATCACCACTTAAACCTGCCATATACAATAATGAAACTGAAGAAAGAACAAAACAGGACAATTAGGCTACTAAAAAAAACGGGGATAATAAAGGAAAATCTGGGAAACTTAAAATTACTAAATCAAAATCTGAAGAAGCTAATTTGGGGTGAAAAAAATCAGGCAAAACATGCAACTTGGGTAAAAGTATTTCACGCCAGCAAGCAGAAGAATCTCAGAGACTTCTGGAAGATTATCACTGGCCTGGCTAGACCTCATAAGCAGGTAATCTCATCACCATTATCTGAGCAGGAATGGGAGATTTTCTTGAGAAAACACCTAAATCGGGACACTTTACAGTCAAGTCCACTCAAAATGAGACATGGGTGCAAAAACGATTGTGAATCTTCCATCAACGACAATGATTTGGAAACGCCAATACCCATAGAAAAAGAAGAGATAATCAAACTTATAAAAAAACAGAAAAACGGATCTCCCGGACCAAATGGGATACCGTTCGCTCTCTACAAAGAAAATCCAGAACTATGGGCGACCATCTTAGAGAAACTATATACAGAAGTTATTAGAACAGGAACTGTCCCTAAGTCATGGCGAGGATCCCTAATAACCCCAATATTTAAAAAAGGTGATTGGGCTCTTTCCGAAAACTATAGACTGATTACTTTACAAGACACGGATGCCAAGCTATTTGCAAGAATTTTGCTGTCAAAATTATCCGAATGGGTGAGGGAAACAAAGAAATTACCCTTAAACAAGACAGGCTTTATACAAGGCCTAGGAACAACAACAAATAGAATGGTTCTTGCCCTACTAATGGATAAATCAATCAGACTGAAACAACCATTGTATCTATGTTTAAAAGATTTTAAATCAGCATTTGACTGTGTCAAAAGAAACCTTCTTTGGAATAAACTTGAAAAAATGAATATCCCAGTTCCCCTCTTCAAGCTGATTCGCCTTTTATATACAGATACATGGGTAAGTGTGAGGATGGGGGATGGACGAACGCTGTCAAAGGAGTTTCCGGCAATGGAAGGCCTGAAACAGTTCTGTGTGCTAGCCCCCGTACTTTTTAATTTGTTTCTCGCTGACCTTACTGGAATACTGGACGATGAGAACGTGCACCCCCCGAAATTAGCTAACAAGCGTCTCACAAACTTGTTGTATGCGGATGACGTTATACTTTTGAGCCATACCAAAGTGGGAATACAGCGTCGGATTAAGCGGACTCATACATACTCGAAGGAGAACGAGATGGTCATAAACGAAACAAAAACTAAGATCATGGTAGTGGACAAAAACCATAAGAGAAGATACAAATGTAAATGGTTTATGGATACAAATGAGTTGGAGCAAGTAGAGGTATACAAATACCTGGGTGTATTATTTGACGCGAAGGGCAGTTACCAATCTCAAAAAAGTGACATTCAAAGAAAAGCGAACTCATTAACTGCAGCATTCAGAATTGTGCAAAAGTCACTTTCCAGCCTAACCTATGGTCCTCTTCTGAGTGTAATTGGCACAAAACTCCTACCGACTATCACATATGGTAGTGAAGCGGTAATGGGCAAGGATAGCAAAACTCTGAACAAGATCATAACCAGAGCATATCGGGCCTTATTTCATCTCCCCTCGAACGCGGCCCCGGCCCAAGTAAGGTTGGAGTTTGGAGTGACCAATCAGCAATACGCAAGGCAAGGCCACTTTATAAAAGTATGGAATCAAATAAAAAACGACCATCAAAATGAGATATCGCAACTGTTATGGAGAGAAATAAATAATGACACAAACTCTACTGCAGGGATCTACCTTAGAGAAGCAATAAAGGATTTTGCGTTCATGTCAATATGGGAAAAGAATATAACCAGATTATCGTTCAAGAAAATAATTAATAAAACTGTAAACCATCTATCCATCCTAAATGATAAAGCTATCCTCACCCAAACAAAACATGCATGGATGATAATTAATGGTTATAAAAAGAAGGAAATCCAACAATATCTGGTAACACCCTGGACGGAAAGAAACAAACAGGTGCTCCTTAAAGCCAGATTTGAAATAATGCCAGGCCTGTGTCACCTTCCTCCGTGGGAGCAACTGCAAACTCAAAGGAAATGTAGACTATGTAATAATGGGGAGGAAGACATGCTTCATCTTCTGTGTACTTGCCCGGACTCTTACAGGAGAGAAAATCATTAATTAAGTTTCCCTTCAATGTACGTGGCATAAGGACATGTAGGCAGGCCCTGATTAACTACATGAACTCGAACGACATCATTTTAAATGCTATCTATGTAAGGTTCTTAATAATACTCAAAAGGAAACTAGATGTTATACCTATTTTAAATATTTATTCACCTATCAAACTTAATGCAATGACATTTTAAATGTTTTTTATTCATGAATACAGTTTTAGTTTTTTTTTTTGAGATATGTAATGTTGTAAGATTTTAAATAATCACCACAATAAAGTATTTGTATTGTATTGTATTGGGTGCAAAGTTTCCACTGAGAACAGGTTCCCGCCCTCCTGGATTATGTCATAAGCAAACCATGCAATGCTGAACTAAATGAGTTGCAGTTTTGGGGATATTAGGATTATTCCAAACTGGATCTAACAAAGCACAAATGCCTTTTGCTCCAACATGCGCTGTTCCATGAGCCATAGTCACTTCAGCATTAACAAATGCATTGGGAAGCATCTACCTTTGTTTCTCACTTAAGTCAATCCAACAGCCATTATCATCCAACCTCCTCACCTCATTTTCCCAACGGGACAGTTCAGCAGGGGTAGCTTCTTTCTATATTTCGCGGACACTTTCTATGGTGTTATCAAACATATCAGACTCCTCAACCCATCTGGCCGAATTCACATAAATGGGAGACATTTTAGATCTGGCAGTTTCCTTCACTGTTTGATCAGCAAAAGCATTCCCCTCTCCCACCGTGTCCACTATTGCCTTGTGTGCACTACACTTCACAATTGCTACCCTTTGGGGCAGAGTCAAAGCGGTTAACAACCTTAAGATCAAAGGGCCATGTTGTATTCGTTGGCCGTGTGAGGTGAGGAACCCACTTTCTGCCCACAATTTTCCGAAACTATGAGCCACGCCAAAGGCGTTCTGGCTATCAGTGTAAATGTTTACCCTCAATCCTTCACTTAACTCACAGGCTTGCAACAATGCTATTACCTCAGCTGCTTGTGTGGAATGATAAGGAACTCGAGAAGCCTCAACTACGGTGCGGAGGGTAGTGATTGCATACGCAGCTGTCGTTGTGCCATCTGGTAGCTTGAAACAAGAGCCATCCACACACAACTCCCCTTGGGGGTCAGATAGGGGCGTGTCTGTGAGGTCCACCCGTCCCTTCGTCTTTTCCTTGGTCCGAAATATACAATCATGTATGTCATTGTTTGGCTCGTCCGAAGGGAGGGGTAGTAACGTGGCTGGATTCAGAGCGGCACACCTTTTGATAGTAATATGGGGAGCCAAAAAAGTAAATTCATATTCAGTAAAATGTGCACTCGTAAGGTGCTGAGTCTTGGTTTTGTTCAAGAGTGTATCCACAGCGTGCGGTACCATCACTGTGAGGTCAGAATTTAAAACGAGTCCTTCCAACTGTCGGATGGCCACCGCCACTGCAGCGGTAGCCCTCAAACAGCTAGGAAGTGCTCTAGTGACTAGTAATCCAATACTGCCCAAAAATAAGCACAAGGCCTTTGCTTACCACCAAATCCTTGTGTTAACACAGAAAGCGAACAACCGTCCACCTCGTGTACATAAAGCACAACAGGCTTTTGGTAGTCAGGAGTTCCTAAGACAGGTGCAGAACAAAGAGCAGTTTTTAAAGAATGAAAAGCCTTCTGACATTCATCAGTCCAAGGTAAAGGTTCATGCACATCCTTAGTGGTTAAGTACAAGAGAGGTTTAGTAAGAAGAGAAAAGTTAGGAATCCACTGGCGGCAGTAAGAGGTTATGCCAAGAAATGCACGGGCATCATGTTGAGTACGAGGAACAGGCATATTAAAAATAGTAGACACACGTTCAGGAGTTAGTTATCTCCCCTCCTTCGACAGTAGATGACCGAGATAGGTCACCTCCTGTCGACAATATTGAAATTTAGAAAGAGAGACTTTGTTACTGTTGGCTGCTAAATGCGACAATAATTTAACCGTGGCTTCCTTACAGCCTTCCTCAGTGTCTGAGGCCACTAATAAATCATCCACGTACTGAAGGAGGACGTTCCCTGGGGGCAAAATCAATTCGTCTAAAATTACTTTCAAAACTTGACTATAAATACTAGGACTCTCCATATAGCCCTGTGGAGAGCGAAAAAATCTAAAGCTGCACCCAGATAACGAGAAGCCGAAAATATGACAGCTATCGGGGTGTATCGGAATGCTAAAGAAAGCATTCTTCAGGTCTATAACGGAGAAAGAGTTAGCTGTTGGGGGAATCATAGTAAGAATTGTAGTGATATCTGAAACCACTGGATATTGGGGTACTACTACTGTTGCGCGTTCACTCACGAGATTCCTGTTGTTTCTTTCTTGGCGATGCAAACTCCCAACTCCTTCATGTACCAACCAGCTAGCAAGGTTAGAAACACTTGACTGAGCTGATTCATCCACAAGGGAAAGGGGAAGTGGAGAGAGAAACAAACAAAACACTGGTTCTTGAGGTTCCAGCTGCAGTTTCTCTGAGTAAAGTGTTCAGGGCCTTTTTGTATGGATTCGCCAGCCGACAAACTCTTTCTTTAACAACAACAATGAAATCTGGTAAATTACCTTGAATATGATCTAAACAAGTTTCTTACTAATTCCAAATCAAACTGTACATTCCAAATTACTTTTGGCCCATGCCCACACTTCTACAACCGTCAAGGCGAGTCTTGATAATGACATTTTTTTCTTGAGCGCCTTAAGAAACATTAAGACAAGCACATGTTAACCAGAATTCCTTCATCAGTTACTAAATTAAATGTTAGGTTAGCTGGTTAGTAATTGGTCTCGGTTACTTGATTCTTCTTTAAAACAAGTCCTACCTGACCGTTGTATTGATGATAGCCAAACTGGGGGTTCTGGAAAAGAAATATAAAAAAAAAGAAAAAGACAACAAACCCTACTAACGTCTGGAGGAGGATAACACCTTATCACTGTTGGTGAACTCTTTCCTTTTCTCTGTCTTTTAAATTTAAACAACGATTCTCAGGATTTACAATAACAGTTCTTTTGTTTTAACACAATTGCTTTTGTTAATGCTTGTTGTTGACAATGGTCTTGTATTCAGTTACAATATACAGAGTGAACATAAAAACAAATTGTACTTCAAGGAATTATTACGTCTTCCTTATGTCTTTAACCAAGCTTGATTTGTTGCTTTTAACAAGGCTTGATTAGATTTTCCCAACAATTGGCTTTGCCAAGGTTTATTGTTTTTTCTGGTTGCCTTCACAAATGTTTGTTGAGAAGTTTTCAATTACTCTGTTCGAATGTATTCGCTATCCCCAACTGTTCAATGTTTATAAATAGCTTTTCTTACTTTTGTCTCGTAGGGAGCGGAAGCGGAAATCCAACCAGAACTGTGACGCGGAGATCCATGCTGACCGACGTGACACGGGAAGATGCAGGAAGGAGGAGTCGTCCACGGGTCTCGGGAGGTCGTGAAGAAGGTAAGCGGTGAAGAGGGGAGGTGATCTGGGGGAAGGCAGAAGAAGAAGGAAGGGTGCGGGACTTCTCAGGTGTTCAGGATGCAGGGAGAGTCGGAAAAACTCACGAGACCGGATCAAGGCTAGGAACACTCACGGTGATGCTCTGATTGGTCCTTGGATGCTTGATTCCGGTCTGGGAAAGACATGGCTTGGTAGTTCGGACTGGACTGTTCCCATGAGGCACAGGGTCAGAGCTGATTTGCATATAGCCAGTGTCTAACCCAGGGTGGTGTGGAGTGCAAAAAAATGATGGATTTAGGCCCAGATCCTTGTACTGGGGTGAATGTATGACATTGTTCTACATTCTATCCATCAACTGTGTTTTTTGCAATTTTCACCCCGAGTGGGTTGGATATGCTCAGACGTGAGTCCCAGGCTCTCCACAACACTGGAGTCAAGCTATCCAGGCTGATGAAGGCTGATAGCCAGAAACCCGTCCTTGGATGCTTGATTCCGGTCTGGGAAAGACATGGCTTGGTAGTTCAGACTGGACTGTTCCCATGAGGCACAGGGTCAGAGCTGATTTGCATATAGCCAGTGTCTAACCCAGGGTGGTGTGGAGTGCAAAAAAATGATGGATTTAGGCCCAGATCCTTGTACTGGGGTGAATGAATGACATTGTTCTACATTCTGTCCATCAACTGTATTTTTTGCAATTTTCACCCCGAGTGGGCTGGGTATGCTCAGACGTGAGTCCCAGGCTCTCCACACCACTGGAGTCAAGCTATCCAGGCTGATGAAGGCTGATAGCCAGAAACCGGTCCTTGGATGCTTGATTCCGGTCTGGGAAAGACATGGCTTGGTAGTTCGGACTGGACTGTTCCCATGAGGCACAGGGTCAGAGCTGATTTGCATATAGCCAGTGTCTAACCCAGGGTGGTGTGGAGTGCAAAAAACCGATGGATTTAGGCCCAGATCCTTGTACTGGGGTGAATGTATGACATTGTTCTACATTCTGTCCATCAACTGTGTTTTTTGCAATTTTCACCCCGAGTGGGCAGGGTATGCTCAGACGTGAGTCCCAGGCTCTCCACACCACTGGAGTCAAGCTATCCAGGCTGATGAAGGCTGATAGCCAGAAACCGGTCCTTGGATGCTTGATTTCGGTCTGGGAAAGACATGGCTTGGTAGTTCGGACTGGACTGTTCCTATGAGGCACAGGGTCAGAGCTGATTTGCATTTAGCCAGTGTCTAACCCAGGGTGGTGTGGAGTGCAAAAAAACGATGGATTTAGGCCCAGATCCTTGTACTGGGGTGAATGTATGACATTGTTCTACATTCTGTCCATCAACTGTGTTTTCTGAATTGAAGCAAAGCGTCGCCGGGTGTCAGGACTAGGTTTTTATAGCCTTGGGTGCGCAAGGATATTTGGACACACACTCCTTCACGTGAAGCCCAGAAACCGTTTTAACAATATTTACACGTGAGGAAAGCTGAAAGGTTACACGATGCTGGGCACCACAAGCACAAAAATCAACAAGGACAGCTAGCTGCAAGAAATATCAACATTATAGCAATACAGTACAGTATGGCTAGAATCAACAAGCATAGTTAACCGCAAGGAATATCAGCAACATAGTTTTCACTATCCTAATAACAATCATGATGTTTTTTACAGATAGTTGGTACTATTACAGTGTATTACCAATAATACATAAGTCAAATGACAGCAGCATGTGACCCAGTGACAACTACTTTGTTAATTTCGCACAGGTCAATCACAAAACGATAAGTATCAGCATATTCAGGGAAAATCCCTGTAGGGGCCGTTTTCAAAATTGGTAATATAGGGCTATTACAGGTATTGGAAACCGTTTCTTCTACTACGCCTTTGTCAATTAAATCCTGTATGATTGCCAACAATGCTTTCTCACCATCTGGTGAGATCTTATACTGCGGAATACGGGGCAGACGGGCATTTTGTTTTAAGGTGATAGAGACTGGCGGAATATTTAAAAGGCCAACATCAGTATCACCAGTCGCCCACAATGTAGATGGAATGACAGCAAACTCAGGAGGGAGGGGTTAATTTTTCGCAAAACACTGCAGAGTGTGCTGACCAGGCGATTGAATAGTTAAATACACTTCATCACGGGAACAATAAATCTGTGCATGCAATTTCTTCAGCAGGTCCAACCCCAATAAATTTTCCCCACAATGTGACGTCAACAAAAATGGGGAATCTACCGTAACTGGACCTATGGTAAGCGGGAGAGGTTTAGAAATGGGGCATACTACCGGAATTCCAGAAAACCTGACTAAAACTTTATTTTGCCCGGACAGAGCAGCCCCTGGGACCAGTGAACGAGCAATCAAACTATTCATTGCACTCATGTCTACTAGAAAATCCTCAACAGTCCCCATTATTTGCCCTTTAACATAAGGCCCTCTGTGGTCGACGAGTACTGACACTTGGCCCCTACTCTGTCCGTGGCTGTCCTATGCATAGCAATACCTATCTGGCCCGTCAGTTCCATAATCTTCATTATAGTATTGCCTCCCTTTTGAATTTTCAAAACAATTTCCCCCTGCCTCACCTCGTATCACCTCTTCTCTTCTCATGTCACTCCGATCAACTCCTCCTCGTCCTCTTCCTCTACCTCTCACGGCTCCGTTTTACGCTAAGAGGAAGGGACACTGAGCTTGCCAATGCCCTTTCTGTTTACAGTAAGCACATTGGTTTGCTCCTAAATTAACAGCTGGACCTCCTCCCCGTCCGGCTCCCACCCCTCTTGGAACAAACCCTCTTCCCCCTCCTTCTCTACCCATTCCTCTGGCTACTTGCTGTAATAACACTCAAGTCTTAATATCCTTTCTTTTCTTGTCAGACTTATCTTTGCTCTCGTTGTCCCTATGTTCATAATATTGGGCCATACTCAAAATAACAGAAGGAGTAGAGGTGGTCCAAGTACTTTCTGCTGCTTGGAGCCAGGCAGAAATTTCGGGCAACAAGTTAGTCACAAAACAATTAACGAATATTCTCATCCCACCTTCCACTGACAAATCTTGCCCACTAAAATCAATGAGCACCCACTCGAATCGAGTAAAGAAATCTGATACACTCTCATCCTTCTTTTGATTTGCAAGCGGTTAATTTATCCCAATCCACCTTCCGGGGTGGGATTAAAGAAGGCATATATGTAATGATCCGGCCCGGCAAAGCTAAAATTTCCTGTCTGGGTTTATCTCCGGGTTTCCGATCCTTGTCCCAATCTTTAATTTGATCCCAAGTTCCTCCTAACTTGTTAACGTCATGGTGATCGTGCACCTGCCGCCATACATCAACAGGGACCAGTAACCCGAAAAACAATTCTATATCAGCTAAGGTCATCACAGCCAATGAAGCGGCCTCAGTAAGTTCTTTATAGTAAGCAGTGGAATTTTTCCGAGGGTCAGATAGCTGGGACTTCAGGGAAAGAACCTCACTCCTTTTCCAAGGGGTATAAACCCATTGCTCTTGGAACCGGGCTTCAACGCAAGCTTGAATGATTTGATTACCATTGTACCTGAGCTCAGGGATTTCAGGATGGTAAATGGGATGAACTTCCCGCATGGGATGAACTTCCCGCATGGGATGCTGGGAGTCCCTATTCGGGCATTTAATGAACAGCCTTTCCCGATATTTCATTTTTAGTCACCAGATTCCCATATACATCTTCTAATCCTAATTTGAATTTATGTGCCCGGTCCACAATATCATATAGGACCTGTGGGGCTCTCCCATCTGCGAAACATTGTTCCCATAGAGAAAACAAATGATTTGCCATGGTTTCTAAAGCATAGTGCTGCATAACTGGTTCGTAATCCTTCATGGTCCCTCATATATCTGTAAAAATGTAGATGGCATTCCGCGCACATTGGGATGCTTGATCTATTACAATCTGCTTTTCCCTGGAGCCCACTGTAGTGCGGGTATACAACCGTCGGGCACACAGAGTTCCTGAGACATGGGAGGGGGTTGAATCAATCATTGCGGGCGTTGAAGTGGCCAACAAAGATGGCCATGCCGAGGCCGGAGAAGCTAATGTTACAGAGGACCTAGTGAGAGATGACAGGGTGCCAGTCAATAATGTAGCCGTGGCTGGTACTGGGGAAACAGGCGTGAAAGTTGGCCCAGTAGGGGTAGTGGCTGTGGTAACAACCGGGGCCGTAGCCTGTGGGGCTGACGAGGCGGGGGCCTTTACAAGAGGTATTGCCGCGTATATTCGTTGCGGGGGATAAGGAGGCTGAGGACATCCATCCAATAAGTCCTCAATTTAATCTTCCGGCTCAGTTCGAGCTGTGTAACTCTTATCCACCTGTAACCTAAACTGTCTTTCTATACATTCAATGTTTTTCTCTCTTTGTTCCCAATCATATGCTACAGCCTTCTGATTTATGGTCTGACCATTTTTTACTTTGAGCAACTTTTCTTCCCTTATACGACGGCGTTTCACCTCTTTCTGCCACAGCTTTAGAGAATCGAACATTGCCTGCCTTCTTCTTTTGGCGAACAATCGATCCTGTAAATACTATATCTTTTTCTCATCGAATGATCCAGTTAAGGGCCATTGCAATTCCACCTTATCATTTGTGCCATAAATTATTAAACAAAATAGGCGTAAGGCCATGTTTTAGATACATATCAAAATTGGGGCTGCACTCTGGAGGAGTAGGCTGGCTTTCATCCAATCGTCCGATCTTACGGCGGCAACAACATCCAAAACATATTTTACTAAAACATGACATTTTGTTTATCCACAATACACCCATTCACAAACTCTCAAACATGGCCATGTTCACTCATGCTCAATCTCTCATAAAACAGGTTCTGATGTATAAAAGAGACAAACAAAACATACAGTATTTTAAATTGTCATGTCTTTTTCCAGACCCAAACAACCAAGGAATGGAGCATGTTGACTCCCGTTCGTAGAGAACTTGCAGATTTCCAACCACCAGACCAACAGATACCAGAAGCAGGCAGTCCGGAGACTACCAAGAGGCCATCAGACAGGAATTAACCACAGACCGGCCTACAGACCATCCAGTGGTCTTCCTGGTTCACCTTCAGGACTGTTCTGACTGAGCCCGCTGCCTTAGCCCCGCTTCAGATGTGTCCAAAAGGCGACCCAGGTGCAACCACAGGCCTTTCCGAGAACAGTCCGGCCGGGTAAGCACCACACGTGCCTCACCAAGGCATCCGATCGAAAACCTTTATTATTCACCAAACAAGTCCGTGGAGCATCTTCCCGTGCAGCGTCAATGCCACCCCGTCAGACCTCCAAAGTTCTCCGTGGTACACCGACCACCAAAACCAAATACAGTTAACTGTTTCCAAGATGCCGCTCAACAGAGTAATCCAAAAAGACACCAAACCAATACACTCACCTGGTGAACTCAGGTATGATTGCGTGTTCTCCACTGCCCACTCCTGAAGACCAACACGGTCAGTTCCTGGGTTACGCCCCTAGGACTCCGGCGAGGGGTCACTATCAGATGGGCTCCCTGATCGCGAGAGCGAAGTTCAGCCAGAATCATTAGTCAGTCCACCCCCTCGACCAGAGTACCCCTTCATTTCTCCTTTTTCACCCCGTGTTACGGAGGACGACCCCAAAAGGGGGAGTCCCACCAGAGTCGCCAACTGTCGTATTACAAAAATAATCTATGGAGCTATACCTACCAATAGCCCCCAATTATCTGCTTACCAAATAATCAGTCAGTTTAGCAGTAAAGAAAAGTCAATCGTTTATTAGATATCCAATACTCTATAGAGGAGCCTCTCCGACGTCACCGAACCAGTGCGTGGAAAAGACTGACGATTCACACTCAATACATGGCATATATACTTTCATTGCGTTACATGAGATCACCATACATGGAAAAATACTGGTAGGCACAGTAGCTTAAAGGAAAGACCATATGTGGCACACAAAGCTCATTTAGAAGTCTGCTTCTGCTATTATTAGGGAGGGTTAGGAGGGGTGACTCCCTTTCGTCTCTGTGCCTGGGAGCACGGGCACGGCGCCTCCAGGAATGCGCTTATCACCTCTGAAACCAGATGCGACCTTGGGTCTCAGAACAAGAAAGAATAGTATGAATTCAGCTGTCTTGTGTAACGCAACTAACGGGGCTTACTTGACTGCTGGAGGGTAGCACGTAACCACCGTCCAAGCCTAATACATGTACAACAAAATGGCGTCTGTTTGGTTCTCATTCCGCGTACAGAGAAATACAATGCAAGAGCGGGAAAGGAGTACCTGTATTGATGTGATTAATTAGTCTAAACTATGATATACATATATATATAGATACATCATGCTAACACAAAAGATTACGATAAATCCAGAGAATCAATTTCAAATCTCACCATCCGGGCCCGGAGGAGTAGATTCATTTCTTTGAAAATCTGAATAAGAAGGGTGATTACCCAGGGAGCATGGCTGCTCACACAGTTGTAATTATTTTATAACACACCACACTAATAGGAATCTAATTTCCTTTTTAAATAGGCTGTCGCTAGTATGCGTTGTCCTAAGGAAGACTCTATCTGATGTTTCTACAAACACACATATCCACAGGGTCAAAAATTCGACATGAAACTATCTTATCTCCAGGCTAACTGTAGCTAGCAATTTAGAAAATAGTGCAAGCTAGAGTGAAAGACCGGACAAGGACAGAGAATCCATGTTATTGTTTTGTTTGTGTTTATATTGCAAAGATCATTTAACTTTAGGTCACCACTGTCATCCATAAAATTGTCTTCGTATTTGTTAGTGTTTTCTTTTATCTGACAGCAAATATTTTTTTTCTGTGCAACGTGTTTCAAAAAATGTTTGTCTGAAAAACAGAAAATCTAAACAAAATAGTAATTAATAAAAAAAATGTTTTTTGCCAACTTGTTTTGTTGTAGACGAATCTAGGACTCTAGTAAATAATCCCGATTTATGACCTTATGTGGTTATATCAAATCATATCCTTATATAGGCATAAGAATCATGCCCATATTAAGACATAGCCAATGCAGTCCAAATACGGCAAGGCTACTCCCATAGACTTCTAGAAAGCACAACGCGTTCTTAAACAAACCAAGCCTCCAGCAGCCCGGGAATTCCCCCTGCTTCTGTATTGATTTGTCCTAGAACTCTCGGAGTCCTGAAAGAACTGCGAGTTCTTAGTGACGCCTTATGTCCAACCTTACGTCAAACTCGGCACCTTCCAGGTATAAATATACCAGCATCTGCCCTAGCAAAACACACGGTGGTTTGGAGCAGATCGACTATCTACTTGCCCGACGCCCTGCTGTAGCAAGTGCCGAGAGAGACGCTGTCTTTTCTCCTGCCGAGAAATCCAGCTCCAGTGTTTTCCTGTCACCCTTGCGGGTTGCTAGGAGATCGAGTCCTGAGAGAGAGATACAAGACCTCCTTCATTCTATAACCAAGGTACGGAGCTGATTAGACCCTTAGAGGATTTCTGATTTAGATTCTTGGCAGAAACTATCTTAACTCAAATTACATCTCACTTACTCCTTCCCATGTACTAGGCTTAGGTTAGGTACACCGGCGTAGGCGTATCTTAGAAGCACCAGTTGAGTACGTTTAGTCATGATTTTATCATTGTATGTATTTTATCCATTTTAAACACCGTATGGCTCAGAAACCCTACCATGCTTTTACAGTATTATTTTATAATACTCCTTTTACTGTACGCACTTTACTTTATGACAAGCATTGCGATTCTAGCAATTCACTTCTCTTGCATGAGAAAGAAGACTGTTCAATAAATAACCTCTTTTATTGAAAACGCCCATCTCTCTGTTTCTCTGCACTTCTGGTGAAACTAAGCATGCACAATTGACTGAGTAAAATAGCTATCTATTGTTTCCGCGACTCTGGAGATATACTCCTTGTTCTTGAAGGAGCAAAGTTGTCATGTTTATGCGGTTGTCAGAAACTAATCTCTTCTTGTGAATTCGAGAAAGTTTCTAGTGACCTCTGAGCTAGCTGCATTCATAATTAAGTCTAACATATTCAATAGAGACCTAGTCGACCTAAGTCCTACGTCTAAACTATCGTTTATGTTATTCCAATGCACAGAGCCTATTGGGAATATAGGAACTACACTACAGTTTTAGGTGTGGTATATTCAAGATTGTTTAATATAATTGAAGAGTGATTCTGAATAAATGTTTTGGTTCTAAACAAGCAGCTCTCTGTGCTTACCCAACGGAACCACTTGTAGCTTTTTAATTATAGACCCAGATTTCAAGGGAAACAGGGTGACCCATTGATCTTAATGATAGCTTGATTGGAAGTCATGCTTTTCGAACAGCTATTGGCACATAATATCAATAATTATTCCAGTGTCCTTACTCACTACCATCCCAACCATGCCGAGTACCATTCATAACTCAACCTAGAAATTCCGCCTAATCCACTATTCCTGGGTTAAGGAGCAAATGAGTATTAAGAAAGGTTGACGTTCTAGACAAGGACTTGGGCCAGTTTAGATCTGGCTATAAACTGAGGCTCCTGGTCCTCCATTTCAGTGTCAGCCTCGGCAGAATCTAAGAAAAGAATCTTTTTTTACCAAGTTCATTACCAACAGCAGTATTTGCAAAGTAAAATTGAATCTGAAATTAATGCTTGCAAATGTATCACCTTGAAAGGTTTACTTCTTCATTAAAAAAATGGAATAGTGAAAAGTTCACTGCTATAAAACGTTAATAATGGGGGCAAAAGACTAGAATAAAGACCAGGACAACAATTATTACAGCAAAAATCTTCAAACTTTTTGATTCCGATTACGCCGGTCAACATTTTTTAGGCCTAAGGACCCCCCTCCTGACAAGAAATTCTAGAACATGGTACTCATCATCATTGATAATTATCGACAACCATAAACATCCCCAATTCTCATGTCAAATCATTTTTATGGTGGGGAAATATTATTAAATAGTGTTTGGAAAACCAAAAGTTTGTTGGTGACTGTGGTTCAGTGTCTGAGGCTTACCTAACAGTTTTATATATCAAGGACCATATGTATGTAGCTTAATACCGGTCGGTAACGGCTAAAAATCAGTACATTTGCCATAACCGACCGGTATTAAGCTTTTTCTAATGTAAGTGGCTTGATTTTAGGATTCGGTAATTTAGCGATTCGGTAAATGAAGGATTCGGAAAATTACCGAATCCTTAAAATACAGACTGGCAGACGCATCAAGCAAAATACCTCCCGCTAAAATACCGAATCGGTAAAACAGGCCGATACCGAACGCAAAACCAGAAAATGCAATGCATCAACCCCAAATCGGTAAAAAATAAAGAATCGCTAGAAACATCCCCTCGGTAAATTACCAAATCGCAAATCAGACAATCGGAAATAACGAACACCAAAGCTGACCTCGGAAATACCGAATCGCTAATAAAGAATCGCAATGGAATGCATGAAAATTCGCTAATACCGAAAAATGCCAAAATCGCTATTTAGCATGAGCTAAATAAGGGGAATCTCAAACTGGAGGTAAAGTTATTTGAAGGATAGAAAAAAAAATCCAATTTTTGCAGGTGCTGACAATCAGGAACCCTTCACAAATGCCCTGGGAAACCCCACAAGTCTTCCAAAATGGCTGCCCTCTACATGCTTGCTAGGAGGAGGAGGATCAACGCCCAGGCTCAGCGCAGGAGGATGATCCAGGACAGGGTCTTCAGGGTGCGCATCACATTGCTGGGACAGACCGAGGAACAGGTGTACGATAAGTACAGACTCAACCGTGCCATGATCATGCGCCTAATAGCTGATCTGGAACCATTACTGCAGCACGAGACCCGTAGGACCAACGCCATACCAGCCCATGTCCAGGTCCTATGCTGCCTGCACCTGCTGGCGTCTGGAAGCTTCCAGGGGGTAATAGCTGAGACCGGAGGCGTGTCACAAAGCGCATTATCACACTTCTTCCACCGGTTCCTAGAGGCCATGCTGACATTCATACACCGCCACATCACCTTGCCCACATCCCCCCAGCAGCTGACCCGCACCAAACGGGAGTTCTACCAGGTCGCACAATTCCCCCATGTGATAGGGTGTGTTGACTGCACGCATGTCCCCATCTGTCCTCCATCAGCCACCGAATACATATTCCGCAACCAGAAGTCATATCATTCTCTTAATGTGCAGGTGGTGTGCAATGCTAAGAACATCATTACGGACCTTGTAGCCCAATTCCCCGGGAGCACACATGACACTTACATATTCCGTCACAGTGGCATCCACAGGCGCCTGATCAACGGTGAATTTGGAGAGGGACACCTACTAGGTGCATATTGATGCATCATCATTTACTCCATCCCCACATGTATCATTGCATTCATGCTGATGACCATTCTCTCCCCATCCTGCAGGTGACAGCGCTTACGCATTGCGCAAGTATCTATACACTCCCTACCTCAACCCAGCAACACCTCAAGAGCAGCGCTACAACAGAGCACACATCAGCACAAGGTATGCGGTGGAGCGTACATTCGGCATTCCCAAGAGTCGCTTCCGAATCCTGCACAAGACAGGAGGTGCCTTGCAGTACGACCCAGTGACCTGCTGCCAGATCATAGCTGTCTGTGCCATCTGCACAACATTGCCACCCGCAGGGGGATACCCATAGAGGTGGACGGAGAGAATGAACTACGTGCACAGCAACCCCCCCCAACGCCAACAGGCGCATGTGCCCAACACAGCAGAAGGGCAACGGAGGCGGACATACATCACACAGCATCATTTCTGAGACAGGTAAGAGAGTGCCTTGACAACATGATCTGGTTTGCAAGGGCTTAATGGTCATGAACACCTGACTGGTGCAGAAATATGTAACATAAACATGATGCAGCTGCAGTAACAGTTCAACTAAAATAGTCCCTTGTCAACACGGGTGCTGCTTGTGGCACTATAGTTGGCCCAGGGTTACGTCACCATGGATAGTAGGACATTGCCACATGTCTACTTGCGTTTTCCACGTACCCCCATTCTCCTGTCCCGTGACTCCTCCGCATCCCCACGATGGGTGTCAGTGGCTGTAGCGCTGCACACACTGCGCGTCCTCCCGCTGGTCTCCGGCAGGGAGACGCTGCTCACACTGGAGGCGGCCTCACTCCCCTCATCCACTCCCACACTGCTGACACTGGCTGTTCCAGACTGCAGATGCTCCACTGCAGTGGTCACTCTCTCGAGGGCCCTTGCCACATCCCCACAATAATGCCCTAGGTCCACTTGCAGGGACATGGACCTGCGGGATAGCACAGCTGTGCTGTTGCACAGCTTAGTGATGGCCCTATTGGTGGAATTTACAGTGAGCATGATCTGCCTGTGCCTCCGGCGCTCACTTTGTTGGCCTGTGACTACAGCACGTGTCAGTTCCTGCAGGCAAAGCTTGATGTCATTGTTGCCCGCAGCTACGGCTGTGGTGTGCTCACGCACAGCGTCAGTCATGTTTCCTATTTTGTTACACAGTTTTGTCATGGTGAGTTTAATTGCACCCATGTGTCTCCCCTGCAGGCGCTGGACATGCAGCATCCGGGTCTCAACTACTCCGTACCCTTCAGCCGGATCCACTGGTCTTGCTGCTGCCCTACCCAGGGGCACGGCCCTCTGTCTGACACGCAGACGTGCTGCTGTTTGGGGTGTCGACAGCCTGGCGTGGGACATTTTGGGCTGTTGTACTCTGCTCCGACTCCATCCCGTGCAGGGAGGGAACATCTGCCCTGTGGCTCTGCGGAGTTGTCCGCACTGGTGGTGGTGGTGGAGGTGGTGTCTTTGTCTGCATGGATGGCGGTGGTGGTGGCTTTGTCCCCATGGATGGCGGTGGTGGTGGGGTCTTTGCCCGCATGGATGGCGGTGGTGGAGGTGGTGTCCGCGGTGGTGGTGAAGGGGAGGACATGGCTTCATGTTCCTGTGAGCACTCCGCATCAGTCACCACTGGTGTCTCAGAGATGACGAGGCGGTCACTGTCGTCTGATTCCATGGGGGATGCATCTGTGTGTGAAACAGTGCATAGTTAATATTTAGTTATTGTATGTGGATATTGCATTATTTTCTCTATATAAAGTACATTTTTGGACAGACATGTGGCCCTTTGCTGCTGTATTTATTTCATTCACCTCTGGGGTCAGACATGCACTCATTCATGTATTGACTACAACTCCCATGGTGCAACACTGGGATGAGGGTATGTGTTTTAGGCACGGCTACATGTGCACTGGGTCTGGCATGGGGGAGTGGGCAGGGATTGACTACACGCTGCATTGCTACGCTGCCAGGCATCTAGCTTCAGGTTCTATAGTAGACTCCACTAGTTCCTCCCGGGCTGTGTTCGGTGTCACATTGGATGTGCCCCCACCTGTGCCTGCTGCATCCTTAACCCTCTGAGCGATCCTCTCCTTGGCCCTCTTACGCAGGTCATACCAGCGTTTTTTTAAATCGTCAATGCTGCGGTGGGTGACTCCGCAAGCATTGACCTTGTCCTTGATGCGCAGCCACATCTTTCTTTTTTCCGCCTCTGGCACCTTCAGGGACAGCTTCCCAAAAAATGTATCATTATTGCTGGTCACACACTCAATCAGGATTTCAAGTTCCTTATCTGAGAACTTGCGCTTTCTCTTCCTGTGTGTGTCCTTTCCCTGCTGGGGGGCTTCCTTCTCCATCTTCAACTGCTTGCCTCGTCCTGGTTGCTGCTGGTTCAGTCTGGCTCCTCAGCTCCTGTGCTCTGCCTCCTCCTCTGAGCTCCTCGGGCACTGAATGGAGCATGGGCTGTCCTACTTCCTGGTTGTGATGTCATCAGCCTGCTTCCGATGCGTCGCGTCTTTTTACCGAATTCGCAATTACCGAAATCGCTAATACCGATTCGGTATTTGCTAATTCGGTATTTGCTAATGGTGTCTCGCTATCGTACTTTCACTATATGATACCGATTTTTACCAATTCGGTAATTAATACCGATTTCATTGATGCATCGCGGTGTGCATGTCCTTATTAGCGATTCCTTATTTTTTCGCTAACAAGGACTTGTAATACCGATTTTTGATGCATATGCCCAAGAATCTGTAAATGACCAAATCCTATGTAGGGTGCTCCCAAGTAAGTGCATTTTTGATTTAAGGAATCGTTATTTACCACCAACTACAAGTTGGTGGTAAATATCGAAAACCTTTAAAAAAGCAATTTTGTGCTTTTTTAAAAGTGCCATGTGTCAGACATACATGCACTTAGGGCATGTATGTCTGCCACATGTGCACACATGCACGATTCAGGGGTGCAACATGGTGTCAATGTGACACCCTGCCACCCTTGAATATGTTCCATCTATTACCGATTCGGTATTTACTGAATCGGTAATGGTGAATGGCTGCCCATTCATTCCTATGGGCCTCGAGGCCCATAGGAATGAATGGGAAATACCAAATCGGTAATACCGAATATTACCGATTCGGTAAACTTTACAGAATTTTTACCTACATACTATTTACCGATTCTTAAATACCGAATCGGTAAAATTCGTTATTTCAGAATCGGTAAATAGAGATTACCTACATATGGCCCATAGTCTCCAAGAAGAATTACCAAAAAATGCACAATGGTACTTTCTTTTTCGTAAACAAAACATAACTTGACAAAACATTCGGATGGTAACACCTTTCTTTACTAATGTGATGGGTGTATCTGTTTTTCGCCAAAGAAATGGTCAGTCTGTGGTTTCACCTCATAAGTTTAACACCAAAATATAGCAATAAGCAACAAAAAGGTGACCAGTCCAGCTTTGCAAAGGGCCTTCTACTGTGCAGCAACATGTGTCGCTGCGTTTCCATAACATTTGAACTGTTGAGTAATGAAAACAACTTTTGTTTTTTAATCCACAGATCATGCGGCAGTTGATGGAGTATGTGGCAAACGTGGTAAATCTAAATTCATGCTAAAATCACCACACAATTTCATACTTCCTTTGGCCCTGGGTATAATGACTGTAATGCATGGGCTGCAACTTTAGTGCAATGCATCCGAGGGAACCATATTATATGTCATGGGATGCTGACGGCTTGGCTTTTACAGCTGTATGGAACTGGAGGTTGCTGAACATCATTCATTATGATTAAAACATACCCTTTACAATCATTAATGATGAACTGTAAGGTCCAAGTGGGATGCTTTCTTTAATTCCAGGGAAGGAAGTGGTTCTTTAATATTCTTTTATACTTTTTCTAAAAGCATTTTTATTTTTAAAATTATGAAAACAGATGCTCCCATTTTAGCAGAAACTGACTGGGTTATATTAGTTTGCTTCTGTTGTTAACTTCAGTCATGTTTTGGAGGGCTAGAGGGCCTTGAGGGTCTGAACATGGGGCAGGCTCAAAGATGTGGAAAAAAACAAAATATTCTGTATGTTTTTTAGGTCTTTCACCATCAGGTAGCTACATACATAATAACGGGCAGCTCAAATGAAAACTAATTAAATGTAAAAAGTTGTTACTCAGTGAAAAATATACTATAATACATTATGATCCCTCTATTAGTTAATGCACTACAGAGATCTGTGTGCAACCAGAGAGCCACATAACTAAATCTTGGTTGGTGCAGTGGGAATAGTGACCTGTGTATTTTTAGTGCTGCAAGGTTACTGCCTATGTTAGAAAGCACTGTGAATATGTAAGTCACTATTTAATTTTTGCATTACACACAGTATAAGATAGACAGCTACAACATATGCAAAAAGGTTTAAGATAAAATGGTGCTTCCAAAATATAGATTTTAGTAATATCCAGATCATACATATTTTTTTTTTAAATTCTTTTTACACAACTGCTGTTCACACACCTCCTCTGAGATAGTAAGTGCTATGTAAATACAATGACAATTAAAAGCATGCACTTCACAGCTCAGCTGCTAACTCTTTGCACTACCACTCAACAAGAAGCTTCAAGTGATTTGATAGATCAAATAAAGCCAGTACTTGCTTCCAAGGATCTCTTACATTTGCAGATTTCCTTTCACAATTGCAGATTAAGTCACTGTGCACATTTGCATTTCTTTCAGGCAAGCATCACTCTATTGATTGATATTGATATTGATATGTATTTATTAAGCGCTCGTACGCCCGGGGGCTTCATGGCGCTATAGACAGAAAGTAGCAGAGAGCGGCTCAGCAGAACGCTTGGGAAAAAAGCCATGTTTTGAGGGAGTGTCTGAAACTAAAAATATTATCGCATGTTTTGAGATAAAGGGGAAGAGAGTTCCAAAAGGTGGCTGCAAGGTGGTCAAAGCAGCAACCTCCGAGACGTTTCCTCTTGTAAGAAGGGACAATCAGAAGGGATTTATGCATGGAACGGAGATTGCGGGAAGGATTGTATCTATTGAACAGATCTCTAATAAATAGAGGGCCAGAGTCATGTAGAGACTTGAATAAAATACACCCGGTTTTAAAAGCTACCCGTTGCTCAACAGGCAGCCAGTGTAGCTGTTTTAGCCCCAATCTAACAGACTGCCTTTTAGGAAGATTGAGAATAAGTCTGGCTGCCTGGTTCTGAATCAGCTGGAGGCGCTTTAGCTCTCCAGCCTGGAGCCCGAGGTAGAGGCTGTTGGAAAAATCCAGTCTGGACAGAACCAGGGAAATGACAATCTGTGTGAGGGCCTCCAAGGAGAAAAAGCAGGCAATTTACTTGATTTTCTTCAGCTGAAAAAAGCTAGAGGACACCACTGCGCCAACCTGCCTTTTCAGGGAGAGATCCTCACTAAGAAAAACTCCTAAGCTCTTAACTGAGGATGACTTAGATGGTGGGGCTCCCATGCTGGCTGGCCAGAAGCTAGGATTCCAACTAAGTGCACTCTGCCCAGGCAGGACCAATTCAGTCTTGCCTGGGTTGAGTTTCAGATGACTGCAGCTCATCCAACTCAGGATGTGAGACATGGTGTTTTGAAACTCTGCCACTGAGTCCTTGGTGTTTAAAGGGAAGATGAGCTGCAAGTCATCTGCATAGTTGAAGATGGTTACTCTGGCTTTTCTGAGAGAGTACAAAAGGGGGCGTAAATATAAATTGAAAAGCAGAGGTGATAGGGATGAGCCCTGAGGGACTCCGCAGATGGTAGGAATGGTAGGGGCTGTAAAAGAACCCAGTCTGACAGATTGAGTGCGGCCAGTAATAAATGAGCGAATCCAGCTCAGCGCAAGGCCCCTGAGACCTGCCTGCTCGACACGGTTGACCAAGATGGTATAGTCAACCGTGTCGAACGCAGCCGAAAGGTCCAGTAGCACCAGAGCCTGGTGGATCCCCTCATCGGCATTCCGCCTCAAAGTATTCTGCACCGAAACAGTAACTGCTTCAGTTGAATGACAAGGGCGGAAGCCAGCCTGATTAGGCGCAAGATACTGTGATTCTTCCAAGAATTGGGAGATACTGTCACAGACATGGGCCTCCAATAGTTTGGCGCAATAAGGCAACAGGGATATGGGCCTATAGTTAAGTGGGTCCAATGGGTTAGCCCCAACTTTTTTTAACAGAGGAATAAGGAGGGCTTTTTTAAAGTTGTCAGGGACTTGACCCTGTAAAAGAGATCCATTCATCATGGAGAGCATGCCCTCGGGGATGGTGGTTCCCACTTCTCTCAAAATGTATGGGGGACAGATGTCATCAGGGGAGCCAGATTTGACCTTGACAAGAAGTTTAGATAAGCAGGCAACATCAATAGGGGGGGAAAGATTCCAAAGTTGAAGGATTGTAGTAGGTGTCGACCAGAAGGGAAGGAGACGGAGTGGTAGGGATACTTTGCTTTATGGTGCAAATTTTATTAAAGAAAAAAGTGTTTAATGTATTGCAGAGATCCTGGGTGGGAGCCACAGCTAGAGAGGTTCTGTCACTGCCACTAAGACTCTCCACAATGTTAAACAATTCTCTAGATTTGTTGCGTGAGTGAAGAATGTTTTCTGAAAAGTGGTCAATTTTGTGTTTCTGAATGAGTTTCTGGTACTCCTTTCGCGCCCTGCAATAATTGGCTTTGTCCAGTTCTGAGTACGCTGATCGCCACTTCCGCTCCTTTTGACGAACTTGAAGCTTTAAAGCTTTCAGATGAGGTGTAAACCACCTGTGAGCGTCATGGGTGCGGGAACGGGGAAAGTTAGAGCAGGGGGCGTGTGCATCGGCTGCCTGAAGTAGCCAGCTGGAAAAGGCTTCTTCAGTCCCTTCGATATCCTGATCTAAAAGGGGAAGGGATGAGGTTAAGGTGTCAAGTAAGGCAGGCATGTCAACATTCTTCCAAATTCTGACTTTCCCTCCTTTCTGAAACAGCTGTTTCCTGCTCTTAGTGATAGTAATAGAAAAATCGATCAGAAAGTGATCCGACCAGATGCAGGGGGTGATGGAATTAATAACAAGGGGAACATTCTGTGACCAAATTTGGTCAAGGCTGTGCCCTTTTTCATGGGTAGGGAGGTATATCTGTTGGATGAGATTCATATCTAAAAGAGTTTCTTTCAGTGCAGCTGCCTGCCCAACCAGCTCAGTAGAGTTCAGCCAAAGATTAAAATCGCCCAGCAGCACGATTTTCTTATGACTAATTATTAGAGGGGCAAGATGTTCTGCTAAAGATACAGCGAATGTGGGCATACTATGAGGAGGACGGTAAATAAGGACCATAAGTAGAGATCCGCTATTAGTGTCCATTCTAAATATCATACTATCAGATCCTGTGAGATCGAAAGACGGTAGAAGAGAAAATGTATGAGTTTTAAGAATGATCGCAGCAACTCCCCCGCCCCTTTTATCAGCGGGTCTGTTCACGTGCAGAATATAATAATTGGAAGGAACCGCTGCCAAAATATCGGGCAAGGAGTCTGCGTTAAGCCAGGTCTCTGTAAGGAGTAAAATATCCGGTTGTTCAGCCTGAAGTAAGAGGAATATGTCCATATGATGTTTCACCATGGACCTGGTGTTTAAATAATAACATTTAAAAATTGTCTCAGACCCGGGCGGGGGTACAAGAGCAGTAGAAGGGTTGGGACGCGTGGTTATTTCGGCCAAGAGCTCGGGGTTCAAGATGCCATGGGTAGCGACGCGCTTTAAAACATGCGCGGGTAGGGCGGGCCCCGTGTTGTTTAAGGGTCTAAGTTGTAGCAAATCTGGGGAGGAGTAGGAGAGTATTTGACCAGGGATTCTGGCCCCGGGCCCCGGTCTGCCGCGGACGGGCGCAGACGGGCTTGACTTGTGCGCGATTTCGGCGCGCATTCGTCGCGCCCGCTGCGCTCCGGTTTACACATTGGTTTTGTAGCCTCAGTCCCGGGGGAACTAGACCGCTAAATCCGGTCCAGCCCCACCCAAGATGGCGGCTCGCCTCACCCTCCACGCAAACGGCACCAACCGCGATGGAACAGGGCGGGATGCAGAAAATAATTCAGTGCATTTAGGTAAGTAAATATAAACAATAAATGTCACTTTAAAATCAGTTTTAAAATTTTTCAAAAGCGCTGGCGCCGCAATCGCGCCAGAGCACCACCAATTGCTGCCCTTAACTGCACGTTAATGGAAGATTACACAGGGTTCCAAAGAGAGCCAGGCAGCTGCCACCAGCCTAGCGTTCTCGGCGAGCTCTGTGCCAGGGGTTGTTTTGTAGCCTCAGTCCCGGGGGAACTAGACCGCTAAATCCGGTCCAGCCCCACCCAAGATGGCGGCTCGCCTCACCCTCCACGCAAACGGCACCAGCCGCGATGGAACAGGGCGGGATGCAGAAAATAAATCAGTGCATTTAGGTAAGTAAATATAAACAATAAATGTCACTTTAAAATCAGTTTTAAAATTTTTCAAAAGCGCTGGCGCCGCAATCGCGCCAGAGCACCAACAATTGCTGCCCTTAACTGCACGTTAATGGAAGATTACACAGGGTTCCAAAGAGAGCCAGGCAGCTGCCACCAGCCTAGCGTTCTCTGGATGAAAGGGGTGTTTAGCTGTCTGCCAGGTTTTGCTTGTACATCACAGGAGTCCCTGAATGACAGCTGATGAGGCTTGAGGGATGTGTGTACCCCTTCCCATGACTCCACTGACCCCTTGTGGTCTCACCCCACAGATTGAAGACATGGATTACAGGTAGGAGAAGGGAATGTAGAGGAGAAATGTAAGAGTGGTAAGGGAGAGGTTGCTGCTACAGTAAGAAAAACAGCGACAAACAGGAAAAGCAAAGGCGTCAGAAGTAAGCTAGGGAACCAGAAGGGAATGTAAAAGTGAACACAAGGATGTATGTAGAATTCAAGGACTTTTAAGTGGATAAAAGGGAAGTTGGGGAAAATGTGGAAAAATACAAAAAAGGAGTATGCAGAATACTATACAGAATATTAGGTCAGATGGAATCTATGAAAAGCAAGCAAATATTTATGAATTACCAACACCAGAGGGAATACCAGCAGTCTGTCCAATTGTAGGCCTATAAGACTAATTGACAATTTGCAGAAAGTCTGTGAAAGACAGATTCTTGATAAGCTGCATAACTGGATAGATGTAAGCAAACTCTATACCCCTTTCAGACGGAAAACATAAGTACCTCAGATCAGGTCTCTAGATCTGCTACTTTATAATGGAATTATGCATTGTTCAATAAGCAAAGAGTATATGTAGCTTTCTTCGATATGTGAGCAGCATTCAACCTTGTTCCCCATTTGAATCTTTTCGAGAGTGCTAACAGAAGTAAGGGCACCTGGTAATCTGATCACTCTTATATCTAGATTACACTAAAACAATTATGCTCAGAACCGAAGGGGCAGCAGGGGAGAACTGACCAACAACATCCCTAACCTTTGCAGTGCTCATCAAAGATGCAATCTCACCCCCACCTTGTTTACTCTGTATATTAATGATGTAGTGGAGTAACTTATGGAGTGTAAGAACAATCCATAGTATGCAGATTCTGGGAGGGACTGTATCAGGTCAGACATATAGGAACCAAAGGTAGGGGAATGATTCTTTTTGGAACTAGGGGCCTATCACCCAGGTGGCTGTCATGCTTCTTCATAGGGCTTGTCCCTTGTCAGGTGACTGCTGCAATGCCCGATGGGCACCTTCAAGGGGGCTCTTTATTGGGGATCTTTTGTCCCAATGCAGGATGTGAAGTGCAAGTTTATAGGGCCCTGATTGTATATTGGTAAAAAAAAAGAGTAAATGTAAGTGTAAGGAGGTAGTGAATTAAAATAGACCAAGTAAATCTCAGAAAATAATTTTGATCAGTAAGTATACCTATCCAGTCAAAAAGGTGGTTGCCACCAGTGAAGACAATGATCCCAGGTGGCCAAAAGAAAGGAGTTAAAAGGTCAACATGTTTCCTGCCATCTTGAAGTCAATAATGATCAGGTTCAATTCATCAGGAATAGTTGAATCTAATCTATGCAGCATTGGGAACCAGGTGTGAGATATACAGAATCCAAACAATCAGTGCTCTACATCGGTGTACCTTAATAATAGATTCCTAATTGCTGATCTGAAAAAGTAAAGAGGAAAATAACAAAATGTAATCATTCAATCAAGTAAAATATCTTATTCTTTGTTGTGGCATTTAACATTTGATATACTACCAACCTTGATCAGGTCACACAGGTGATAAAAACAAGCTAAGGAAAAAACATGTGACAAGCAAGTGACAATCTGTTACATCGAGGCACGGCTTCATACACTGCGAATATAGAGTACGAATCACTGTGAATATAGCGTATGACTCTCTAACCCAATATGGGTAGTATAACTGCCACCTTAAAAAGCACTGAGGTCACACTAAATTGTAGCGTAAAATTTAAACAATGAAAAGGTGCCAGGGATTACCCTGGTATCTGAAAAGTGTGACAAGCACTGGTGCAGTACTTACATTGGCCAGGTGACAAAGCATCAGCAACTTACTCCATCTCAAGTGCCTCGAAAGTAAGGGCAAAGGGGAGCTCAGCAGCTTATATGCTGTGTTTTATTTGTTATTTGCTTTCAGGTGGTGGTTAGTGGTCTAAGTGTCCAACACTGTCGGGGATGCGTGGGCGCCATGTTGGACGAGTAGACCCATCAAAAAATGATCCTAAACAGGGTGGCAGGGATGGTTTGCTATACATTGTGTAGGGAAAAGAATCATATACAAGCCCATAGAAGTCAGAACTAGAAGTCGAGACTCGGTCTGCCATAAAATACCACTCTCCATTTCAATGCGGTCAAGTTTAAGAGTGGAGCTGTCTTGCATCATAGACAGGCGAAAGGTGAGAGTGGCCCAGTCAATCATGGGGCTGGCAGAAAGTGTCCAATCACTTGTGTCCAAAGGGGGCGGGGTGTGAGGGCGAGTCTCTTATGGGGGAGGTGTCAATGCTGATAACAGTAGAAGACTAAAAACAGTCCCAGAACCACGTAATATAGGGTGGGACAGAGGGAAGGGTTACTTCCACCCTTACCAGTGGATATCGGCAAAAAGCTCATAGAATGTTAGGTAGGATAAAATAAAGGAAGGAGAGGCAAAAAGAGCAGGCCAGATCCACTCCATTTGGTAGCAAGGTGGCTAAAGAGAGACTAAGGGTGGAAGTACAGGGGCATGTCATTCATGCTAATGCTAGTCTAAATACAATGTGGAGTACTCATGGATCAGTTTTCAGGGAATCCCTGTAGTGTGTGTAATCTATGACATTTTACCAGTAATTCTAGTGTTGCAGTTTGTATGTGCCTTTTGCACCCAAGTAAACGTGCTAGTTTGCTTGACCTCATTTGCACATGAACCACAAGGAAAGTGGCCCCTTCCAGGAGGCAAGGCCCAAAGGGTTCCTCGGTTTGAGGTAACAGGTGTTCGGGGTCTCGTGTTTACCAGAATATCTTTGATATTTGGGTGCTCTTGAAGGCAAACCTAGGTTGTGGTATTGCGAGGTTACCTGTCTGTAGGATGTCCCATTGTTTCCTAATAATCTTGCCTATCCTATTGGAATCAGCAGTGTATGTAGTAACGCAAGTAAGTGTGTCTTCTGGGGTTCTCCTGTTGGGCTCCAGGAGGTCACCACTACTGTTATTACTGGCTCGTTTCTTTGCATGTTCACACAATGTGAGGGGTAATCTAATTTTACTAGGTTCTCATATAGTTCTTGTGCCTGTGTAGTCATCTATAGAACTGCACTTGTGGCGCAACGACAAACATTGCCCATAGGGAAGGTTGTCCCGTAGTGCCCTGGGGTGGTGACTACCATAAAGTAGGAGACTGTTGCAGTCTGTGGACAGGGTATATGCTCATTCAGTCCCTGCGAATGGCTTGATAATCAGAAAATTCACAGACCTCAGATACAAGTTACCTCAGACGAAAGAACCATTTGAGATTTGCCTCTTGTGAGGGGCCACTTCCCTTGTGGTTCATATGCTTTTTGTGGACTCAATACCGCAACAAAAGAAGTCAAGCTAACAAGCACATTTACCCGTGTAGAAAGGCACATACTAATTGCAACACTAAAATTTGCATTTATACCATGTCGTCCTTCTGGAGAAATCTACATGGAGATGACAACTTGACCACTGAAGACATGCATCACTGAGAATCGCAGCAATGACTCAAGTTTGTTAATTGCCCGTTAATTTTTTCAGGTTAGCCTTTAGGCATCTATTTTTAAGGTACACCAATGTATGGTACTGATTGTTTGGATGCCTTATACCTCACCACTGGTTCCAACCACTGTGTGGATTAGATTCAACTAGTCCTGATGAATTTCCCCTTGATCATTATTGACTTCATGATGGCAAGAAGCATTTTGACCTTTAAACTCCTTTCTTTTTGCCACCTGGGATGATTGTCTCCACTGGTGGGCATCACCTTTGCAACAAGACAAGCATACTCGCTGATTAAAATTATTTTCAGAGAATTGCTTAGTCTATTCTAATTCACTACCCACTTATACTTTTTTCTCCAATCTACACTCAGGGCCCTATACTTGGACTTCACATATGCCATTGGGACAAATGATCTCTGATAAAGAGCCCTCTTGAGGGTGCCCGTCGGTCATTGTAGCACCAACCTGACAAGGAGTGTGCCCTATGATGATGCATGACACCCACATGGATGTGTTTGAGGGCCCTGGTTCCAAAGAGACCGTACCCCTACATTTGGTTCCTATATGCTTAAACTGATACCCTCCCTCCCAGCATACCTTTAACTGACTAGATTTACTCCAGAGCATGTATGATTCATGTGTTCATGGTCCCCTCTTGTTTTGATTGACTGTAAGAATTATTTCATTGTCTTGAATGGTAAAATGATACCCAAGCTCTGTTTCCAGATGATTCCCTCCTTACCGCAAATACCACTATGGGTCTAAAAAATGTGATCGATAAAGTTGTGAAATTCAGCAAAGTCAGGGGTTTAGAGCTGAGTACAAACAAAATTAAATATATGGTATTCGGGTAAGGAACATGTCAGAAACTGTGTTGCAAAGGTCGCTAGCTAACCCCTTGAAAGGGTCTTTAGTTTTGATTATTTTGGAGTTATATTAACTGACAAGATCAAATGGGAACCCCAACGTAACAAATGTTTCTGCTAACAGTCCATAGATCTTAAACCATCCTTCGACTACACTAGAGGACCCATTCTCACTCAAAGTCACCTGCTCTTGAGGTATATTGTGCAAAGGCATAAAGTGCAGTACTCTTTGGAGCCAAAGTATGGGGGTATGCTGACACCCAGAAGCTGGCTGCAGCTGAGAATAAATGTATAAGATCACTTATCTTGGTACCGGTCAGCACTCCTCTTATCCCTCTTTATCTCGACTTGGCCATCAAATGAATTACAGATGTAGCACAACTGAAGCCACTAATATATTGGATTCATATTTGGTCAACACCTAAGTATAGAGATTCTCTAGGGGATTTGATAAAGATGAGTAGTACTACAAATTGTCCCTGGTTGAAGTTTATTTTTAGCTAATGTAAGAAGCTATCCACTTACACTCACAATAAACACAATAAACAGGTGAAAACAGACCTGAACATTCAAATCAAATCAAATAAGAATTGGATAGCACAGCTAATCATCCATAAAGATATCCAGGCACTGAGGATTCATGCCACAGAGTCTCAGTTGAGCAGACAATTCTTGAGTTCATTCCTGAATAGCAGCAGAAAGGGTGAGGTCCAGGGGTGGATATGGAGGTTGTTCCAGGTCCTGGTTGCAGGGTAGGAGAAGGAACGACCTCTGCTGTAGCTTAGACGTCTGTGGAGGGTGTGATTGAGGTGCAGGGAGGAGGGCGCGTCTATTTATTGATTGATTGATTGATTAAAAAATGTATAATGCGCAAAACAATAACCCGCAGGTATCAAGGCGCCTAACAAACACATCAAAATTGAAATATACATCCTTACACATAGGCTTGCAGGAAGAGGCGGGTTTTTAAAGCCCTTCGAAATTTCTGAAGGGAAGGTAAAGATCTAAGATCCAACGGAAGATCATTCCACCATTTGGGGGCCAGGGTGGAGAAGGCCCTGCCACCCCACTTGGATCTTCGAATCCGGGGGACTGTGAGGAGCAATTTCCCGGAGGAACGCAAGTTCCTTCCAGGGATATAGTGGGAGATGATGGACCCAACTCCCGTATCAGTTCCTTTTACGATGGCTCTATAGGTCATGCATAAGACCTTAAACCGAACTCAATGTTCCACCGGTAACCAATGCAACGCTTTCCTGGCCAATGTGGCCGAAGAGCGTCTAGGAGCATCCAGAGCAAATCTGGCTGTGGCATTCTGAACTACCTGCAAGCGCTGCAGGAGGCTCCTATTAAGCCCCGCATACAGCGCATTGCAGTAGTCCAGGCGTGAGCCAATGAGTGCGACCGCTATTTGCTTTCTGGACTGCAAGGAGAGGTATTTCCTAATCCTTCGTAGGGTGTGAATTAAACCCCAACAGGTGGAGATGGTTCTACTCACCTGGTTGCCCATATCCAGGGCCGGGTCTATCATCACCCCTAGATTCTTAGCCGATGTTGTGGGAGAAGGACACACTCCTAACGAGTCAGGCCACCAGCTGGCAGACCAGATGTTCTCTTTCCCTCCAAACACCATCACCTCAGTCTTCTCCCCATTCAGCTTAAGTGAATTCATAATCATCCACTGACCGACCGCCTCCATACAAGATCTAAATTTGGAGGCGGTGTGTACATCTGAATGGGAGAGAGAGACGAGGATTTGGGTGTCATCCGCGTAAGAGACTACCTCCATCCCGAAAGATCTTATTAGTCTGGCTAGAGGGGTCACATAAATGTTAAATAGGGTCGGACTAAGGGCCGACCCCTGTGGGACCCCACATCGCACAGGTCGGGATGGAGATAGGAACTTCCCCAGCTTGACTCTTTGTTCCCTGCCATCAAGGAAGGAGGTCAGAAGATCCAGAGCTGCGTCCCTCACCCCCACTTCCCTCAGCCGAGATGTAAGTACTGAGGGAGAGAGGGTATCAAAGGCCGCAGTTAAGTCCAGCAGGACCAAGAGGGTGGTCTGGCCCCCATCCACTGTCGTGCGGATCTTATCAAGCACGGTGGTGAGGGCCGACTCGGTGCTATGTTCCCTCCTGAATCCATGCTGGGAGAAATCCAGACAGCCCGACCCTTCGACAAAGGCAGCAAGATGCTTGTTAAGATGTATCTCAAGCATCTTCGCAGGGGCTGGAAGCAGCGAGATTGGACGGAAGTTTTTTAGGACCTCCGGGTCAAGGGATACCTTCTTTAACAGAGGTTTGACAACTGCGCTCTTCCACTCCAGGGGGAAGATACCGTCTCTCATAGCTAGGTTCATAATTTCTAGCAGAGGAGGTAGAAGGGTCACCCTGCACTGTTTGATGATTTTCAGTGGGCAGATGTCCAGGGGGGAGCCAGATTTGGTCTTATTAAGCAAGATCTCTATGTCTTGCAAAGCCAGCGGGGGAAAACAGTCCAAAATGCTCGATGGAGGGGTGCTAGGGGAGATCGTAGTCATCTCAACCCGAGCGAAAGGTGCACTGATACAAGCTCTTTGTTCCTCAAGAGCCGTGTGGATGTCCTGGATTTTAGTGTGAAAAAAGGAGGCAATCCGATCACATAGATCTTGCGATGGGACAACAGAATCAGGAGTTTGTAGAATAGCTAAAGAATCTACAATTTTAAAGAGCTCCTTCGGTGAGGAGAGCGAAGATGTTAGGGCCACAAAATGATCTTGTTTGGCCTGAGTAATCTCAGCTTTGTATTTCCTGACCAGAGCTTTGTGGGCTTCCTTATTTTTGAAGTCCCAGCTGGAGTGCCAAAGCCTCTCCTTCCTCCTCACTTCTTGCCTGAGGAGTCTGAGGGAGTCTGAGAACCAAGGGGCGGATGGACTCTTTCTTGCTCGGCGGCGAGTCTGTGTAAGGATTGCAGGCTGGTTCCACAGGAGCGTCAGGAATCCGAAGAGTAGTCCGCAGCCTTCCCCTACGGTCTCCCGACTCTATCAAGCACTAGAGTACGAGAGACACGCCAGGGGAAAACAGGGAAACAAAACAAGGAAAGAAGGGGGAAGACAATGATGGCTGATGGAACTCTCTTGTAGTGAATATGGGGTACTTCAATGAAGGTAACAGGAAAACAGGAAGGCTGAAATGACAAGAGGAAACAAAACACTCTAGCTCTACTCCAATTAAACGGGATATTGATTATACATGTACATAAACATATCACGTACCCCAGGTTCTTAATATGACTCTGATTTAGCAGATGAAGGTGGAAGTAAGGTACAGCGTCAGGAGCTATAATAAGGATGACACAGTTATTGAAAGGAGTACTATAGTCTAGATTTTGTATGTTCGATAGCACTCTAATCAACCCCTCTCTTACTTCGACTATTTTGGAACAGCCTTTGAAGACTCCTTCAATAACGTCTGGTACACACAGAGCCTTCCATGTAATTCTTCTGCAGATGTCTTTATGAATTATCACCATCTATGAGAACCAAACAACATCTATACAATCTATGCACCTGTAACAACAATAAGGTAAAAGATTGGTAGCGCATGAACGCTCTTACCGTGATTCCCTGTAGTGAGGAATAGAGGCACCCACCCAGATCCACGCAAGAGTGCCACGAAACACTAAGGACAGGGTTTCCAGTAAAGAATGGAAACAGATGGTGGAAGCTCCTGGTAATAGGGACCTTGCAGGTAAGGTGGGGATAGAACGAGGACAGGAAAATAATAAGGAGAACCTAACTGACTACCTAAGTAAAGAGGAAATGGGGAAAACACCACACCAGACAGCGGAGCACAAACCCGGCTGTCAGGCGTAAAAAGAAATACTGGGAAGCAAAAAGGGAAACAAGTCCCACCGGATGGCGGAGCTAAGCCCGGCCGCCGGGTGGAACTGAGTGACAGCGCAAAAATCAGAAGTTCACAATTAGCCGTGAACGCGTTCTCCACAAAGCAGAGAACGGAGCAGTGCCCGGCCGGATGGCGGAGCAAGGCCCGGCCGCCGGGCGAGGCACAAGGAGTAGGGGAGAGGAGAGCTAGGAGCACGTACGAACAGAGCAGTGCCCGGCCGGATGGCGGAGCAAAGCCCGGCCGCCGGGTGGAGCACCACGCAGAGTACGCCAGAGACAGAAAGGCACTGTAAATCAAGAGCGTATGCGAGCCCGCTATCTGTTGGTACAGGGGAACGCTACACGCGGTCAACAGCAAAACAGATCCAAGAACAACGAATTCAAGGAAACAGGAACGGAACCGGAAACAAGGGAAGCTTGACGCAGGAACGTGAAGCGTCGTTCCCTGTTTCCTGGTTCCTTACATACCAGGTTTCTTAAAGGGGCAGCGTAGGGGTTTCCCAAAGCATGACAGTACACTCCCCCCACAATGCTCCCCACCCTGTTTGGGCTTGTCAGGGTATCTCCGGTGAAACTCCCTCAATAATCGAGGGGCATGAACATTGGCCGCAGGTTCCCATGTGCGTTCTTCTATGCCATACCCTTTCCAATGGACCAGGTATTGCACGGCTTTCCTAACCACCCGGGAATCTATGATGGCCCCAACTTCAAACTCCTCTGAATCATGCAGGATAACAGGAGCTGGTCGTACAGGAACCCTAGTCCCCGGTTCAATCGGTTTGAGTAGCGACACATGGAAAACCGGATGGATCTTAAAGGAGGGAGGCAGGACGATCTTGATGGCTACAGGATTGATCACCTTCTCCACCTTGTAAGGGCCTATGTATTTAGGGCTAAACTTGCGTGGACCTCCCAAAGAAAGATGTTTAGTGGAGAGCCAGACCTCATCTCCTGGTGTATAAATGGGTTCTAGTCTCCTGTGTAAGTTTGCCCCCTCTGTGTATCTCACCTTTGCCATTTCTAGATTCTCTAGTGCTCTCTTCTGTACTACGTGTAGGTGTTCCACCCTGTCTGAGGCAGCCGGGGTTGGACAATCAGTAGGGATTTCTGCGGGCAATAACCTGGGGTGATAACCATAAGAACAAAAGAAAGGTGAGAATTTGGTGGAAGAGTGTGTGCTTTGGTTGTAAGAGATTTCAGCCAACCAGACCAATTCATCCCATTCATCCAAGGTTTGCAATGTCTGATTCCGTATGTACTGCTCGAAACACTGGTTAACCCTCTCCGTTTGTCCGTCTGACTGCGGATGGTGACTGGACGACAAACGGACATCAATGTGGAGAAGGGAACATAGACTTCTCCAGAAACGTGACACAAATTGTGCCCCTCTGTCGGACACTAGGACAGAGGGAAAACCGTGTAGACGGACTATGTGCTGCATGAATATGGATGCCAACTCTACAGCTGTGGGCAGGCCCTTTAAAGGCACAAAATGAGCCGTCTTAGTGAACAGGTCTACTACCACTAACAGTGTATTGTTCTTCAGTTTTGTGAGTGGTAGTTCTACTATGAAATCAAGAGACACGGTATGCCATGGGCCTGCAGGTGAAGGTAAGGGCATAAGAAGGCCCACCGGATTGAGACGTGACACCTTAGTCTGAGCACACACACAACATGTCTTCACATACTGTTCGATGTCTTTCAACATTGTAGGCCACCAAAAACGGTCACGCACTACTGCAATCGTTCTCTTGATACCGGGATGACCTGCTACTGGATGGGAATGATACCACTTCAGGACCTGTTCCTGTAGCTCTCCCGACGGTAACACCACTCCCCCTTGTACCCGTACCAGTCCTTTTCGCAGCGACATTTCTTGAGCTCCCACCATTTGCATCATGTCTGCTGCTACTTGACTTGCTCTAACCTGTGATAGGAACATATCCTCATTTTGTACAAGTCCTATGATGTTAGCTCGGGGTATGATGTTGACTTGCTCTATGGGGTCTGAAGGAATATCAAAACCCAACCTAGACAGGGCATCCGCCTTGCCGTTTTTTCTCCCAGGTCTGTATTGGACGGTGAAGTCAAATTCACTAAAGTATTGGGACCAGCGTAACTGTCTCATGGATAGGGCTTTAGCAGATTTGAGGTACTGGAGGTTTCTGTGGTCTGTATATACTACAGCAGGATACCTAGCCCCCAAGAGATACTGTCTCCACTCCTCAAACGCTTTCTTAATGGCCAACAATTCCTTATCTCCTATGGCATAATTATATTCAGCAGGGGTGAACTTATGTGAGAAGAAAGCGACCGGATGGCATTCGCCAGTCACCGCATCCGCTTGCGACAGTACACCACCCACCGCCACTTGAGAAGCATCCACTTCCACTACAAAGGGCAACGCAGGGTCTGGATAGCGCAAGACAGGAGCGCTTGTAAACGCCTTCTTCAGCAGACGAAAAGAACTGTCTGCTTCATCGGACCACACAAAGGGAACGCCCTTCCTCAACAGTGCAGTGACAGGTGATATTAAGGTGGAGAAGTCACGGATAAACCGTCGATAAAAGTTCGCTAGGCCCAGAAAGCTTTGAATTTCCTTTACTGACCGAGGAGCTGGCCATGCCAACACTGCCTCTACCTTGGAGATATCCATGCTAAGGCCTCTAGGGGATACGACATATCCCAAAAAGGGTACTTCTTTAGTGTGAAAGGTACACTTTTCCAGTTTGCAATATAATCGGTTGTCAAACAATCGTTCCAACACGTTGCGAACATGTCGTTTGTGATCTGTTAGGTTACAGGAAAAGATCAACAAATCATCTATGTAGGCAATTACATAGATCTCAAGCATGTCCTTCAACACCTCGTTGATAAAAAATTGAAACGCCGCAGGGGCATTGCATAGCCCAAAGGGCATCACGAGATATTCATAAAGACCATACTTGGTGCAAAAGGCTGTTTTCCATTCGTCACCCTCCTTGACACGCACAAGATGGTAAGCACCACGTAGATCTAACTTGGTGAAATATTGGGCATTGCGTATCTTGTCAAGGAGGGAGGCGATGAGAGGCAGGGGGTAACGGTTCTTGATTGTGACATCATTCAACTTCCGATAATCTATGCAGCATCGCAGACCCCCTTCACGTTTCGGAATGAAGAATAAAGAAGAAGAGGCCGGAGACCGTGATTGCCGAATGAACCCTTTCTGAAGCATGGAATCCAGATAATCCCGTAGATACACATTCTCCTTTTCCGTAAGGGCGTAAACTCTGCTACAAGGAATCCTAGCTCCTGCCTCTAAATCTATGCGGCAGTCATAGACTCTGTGTGGGGGAAGAACCTCAGCTTCCTTAGCATCAAAGACTGCCTGTAGATCCCGGTAACATAGTGGTAAGGGAGTACTAGGCTCCTGACTGTCGTGGTTCATACTCAAGCCTTCTATAACTGCCCCTGCTACGGGTGAGGATACAACAGAAGGAAAGGTGACTGTGGACGTTTCCCAATTAATTACAGGGTTTTGGGTTCTCAACCATGGGATACCTAGTAATACTGGGAACTGAGGTGAACAAATTAAATCGAACACCACTTCTTCCTGATGATCGGGATCGATAGTCATGTGAATAGGACTGGTACATTGGGTTACGGGGCCGGAATTAAGCGGACTACCGTCTATTGTGGTAACTATACTGGGTGTCTCTCTTGTAGTATAGGCTACCAGATTTTCTTTTGCCCAATCTTGATCCATGTAATTTCCAGACGCCCCCGAATCGATCATCACCAATACATGTAGACCAAGCGCCCCCTGAGTCATATGTACTGCAATATATAGATGGTTCGTGGGAGTGGTGTTAATTTCGGAAGAAGAGACTGTAAGACCAGACCTACCTGGGTTCCTTGTCTCACAAGAACCCAGGCTTGCTAGTTTCCCTGTACCTTGGATTGTGTGGCTTTGGGTTTCACCGGGCATTCCCGCAAAAAATGCCCTGCTTTACCACAATAAAGACATAGTCTAAGAGCTCTTCTCCTCTGTCTCTCTTCTACAGTTAAAGGCCCTCTGACTACACCTATCTGCATAGGTTCGCAGTCTTCTCCAGCCTTCTCAGGGGTACTCTTCTTCTCTTTAGTGCTAGCATATCGGTATTCGTGTTTCCCTCTCTCCTTTCTTCTTTCTTGGCAGCGATGATCAATCTTAACCACCAAATCTATCAAATCTGGACAAGAGGTGGGAAGGTCTACTATTTGAGAGAGAGCGTCCTTTAATTCCTCTCGCAAACCCCTATAAAACATGGTACACTGTTTTGCTTCAGGCCATTCAGATTCGACCACCAAACTACGAAACCTGGTTATGTAAGATACCAAATCCTGAGTACCTTGTTTGAGGTCTAGTAACTCGGTATCAGCAGAATGTGTGTACATGTGTCTGTCGAATAATTTGCGGAACTCTCGCCTAAAAGCCGTGTAACTGCGTAACAAAGGATCATCCCTGTCAACTAACGGAATTGCCCAATCTGCAGCTGACCCGCTAAGATAAGAAATCACAAAGGCTACCTTGGCCTGATCAGAGGGAAAACAAGCTGCTTTGCAAGAAAAGTGTAACTGACACTGGCTAAGGAAGGCAGCGCATCGTTTTGCGTCTCCTGTAAACCTCTCAGGTGGTGCCAGAGGAATGACAGGGGGGGTAGTCACTTGTACTACTGATGTACCCCCTCCAGAGGCTCCCGAGGGCTGCTGTCTCTGGAGGGCGTCCATCCTTGCCATTAGGGTTTGCGTTTCTACTTGTAGATTACCTAACATTCCAGCTAGGTCTGCTAGGGTCACTGCTTTGAGATCCATGACGCTCGGGCAGAACGTACCACTTGGGCTTCACGTTCTGTAAGGATTGCAGGCTGGTTCCACAGGAGCGTCAGGAATCCGAAGAGTAGTCCGCAGCCTTCCCCTACGGTCTCCCGACTCTATCAAGCACTAGAGTACGAGAGACACGCCAGGGGAAAACAGGGAAACAAAACAAGGAAAGAAGGGGGAAGACAATGATGGCTGATGGAACTCTCTTGTAGTGAATATGGGGTACTTCAATGAAGGTAACAGGAAAACAGGAAGGCTGAAATGACAAGAGGAAACAAAACACTCTAGCTCTACTCCAATTAAACGGGATATTGATTATACATGTACATAAACATATCACGTACCCCAGGTTCTTAATATGACTCTGATTTAGCAGATGAAGGTGGAAGTAAGGTACAGCGTCAGGAGCTATAATAAGGATGACACAGTTATTGAAAGGAGTACTATAGTCTAGATTTTGTATGTTCGATAGCACTCTAATCAACCCCTCTCTTACTTCTACTATTTTGGAACAGCCTTTGAAGACTCCTTCAATAACGTCTGGTACACACAGAGCCTTCCATGTAATTCTTCTGCAGATGTCTTTATGAATTATCACCATCTATGAGAACCAAACAACATCTATACAATCTATGCACCTGTAACAACAATAAGGTAAAAGATTGGTAGCGCATGAACGCTCTTACCGTGATTCCCTGTAGTGAGGAATAGAGGCACCCACCCAGATCCACGCAAGAGTGCCACGAAACACTAAGGACAGGGTTTCCAGTAAAGAATGGAAACAGATGGTGGAAGCTCCTGGTAATAGGGACCTTGCAGGTAAGGTGGGGATAGAACGAGGACAGGAAAATAATAAGGAGAACCTAACTGACTACCTAAGTAAAGAGGAAATGGGGAAAACACCACACCAGACAGCGGAGCACAAACCCGGCTGTCAGGCGTAAAAAGAAATACTGGGAAGCAAAAAGGGAAACAAGTCCCACCGGATGGCGGAGCTAAGCCCGGCCGCCGGGTGGAACTGAGTGACAGCGCAAAAATCAGAAGTTCACAATTAGCCGTGAACGCGTTCTCCACAAAGCAGAGAACGGAGCAGTGCCCGGCCGGATGGCGGAGCAAGGCCCGGCCGCCGGGCGAGGCACAAGGAGTAGGGGAGAGGAGAGCTAGGAGCACGTACGAACAGAGCAGTGCCCGGCCGGATGGCGGAGCAAAGCCCGGCCGCCGGGCGGAGCACCACGCAGAGTACGCCAGAGACAGAAAGGCACTGTAAATCAAGAGCGTATGCGAGCCCGCTATCTGTTGGTACAGGGGAACGCTACACGCGGTCAACAGCAAAACAGATCCAAGAACAACGAATTCAAGGAAACAGGAACGGAACCGGAAACAAGGGAAGCTTGACGCAGGAACGTGAAGCGTCGTTCCCTGTTTCCTGGTTCCTTACATACCAGGTTTCTTAAAGGGGCAGCGTAGGGGTTTCCCAAAGCATGACAGTCTGTACTGGAGCCAATTCATTCAGGGCCTCCGTAGTGACCTGTTCAAAATGACCAACCGCAGTCTGTACTGTATCCAGGTCAGTGATAGATAGACTAGCAGCCCAGGGCACGAAGGAGTCACTACTAATGTTCCTGAAATTTCTAGCATTTTAAATTATATGGTTCACTTTTACACTTCCCTCCACCCTATGGTGTTCTAGAAGGAATGGAACTGCAAGATGATCAGACCATGACAGATGTACAGGATCCAAGGTGGTTAGGCGATGGTCGTTGGAGAAAATTCCATCAAGAGTATGACCTGCACGATGTGTAACTCCGCTGACTCGCTGCGTGAGTCCGCAGGACCCCAGAGCCTCAATGAGACTAGAGGTGTCGGATGAGTCATGACGTTCTAAATGATAATTAAAATCACATAGGATGGAGAAATTTTTTCGACCAAAGTATGGTTCCAGGGACTGTAAAAAGTTGTGTATGAAGTCAGTCCTCGGACCAGGAGGTCGATATAATAAAATTCCATTAAAAAAGGGGCATTGTGCTTCCTTTATTGTAAAATAGAAAGCTTGGAAACAATCCGGAAAGTCGGGTATGGGCACAGTATGACATTGCATATAATCTCTATTGAGGATCGCTATCCCCCCTCTATCTGGAGGGTCAGTGCAAGTTCAGGTGGTGGTTGATGTATGCTGGTCCTTGGTTGTGCAGAGCCTTATATGTGGGGATTAGCATTTTGAAGTGGCATCTCTTCTGAATGGAGAGCCAGTTGAGTTTCCTGAGGTGGGGGTGATGTGGGTCAGCTTGGGGAGGTAGAGAATGAGTCTGGCCCCAGAATTCTATATGACCTGTAATCTCTTCATGAGGTGCAAGGTGATTCCTGTGTAGAGGACATTGCCATAGTCCAGCTTGTTCATGACTACGGCTTGGGTGACAGTTCATCTGGTGTTGGCCATGAGCCATTTGAAGAGAAGCATGCTAAGAGAGAGGAAGCAGATGGAGAAGACTGCACTGATCCAGGTTTTCAGGGTGACCTTGCTGTCTAGGATGATGCAGAGGTTATGGGAATGGTCTGTAGGTGTGGGTATGGGTCCTAGTTCCGTAGGCCACCAGGAGATCAGCAATTACTGTTTTGACTGTATTAGTTCCAAGCAGTTGCCTTTTATCCAGTCCACGATGCTCATCATGCACTTGTGGGAGTTGGCCCTCAGGGTGGAGGGGTCTTCTGCCAGCGAGAGTATAGGATGGGTGTCATTGGCGTGGGAAATGATGTTCAGTCAATGGGTTCTGACAAAGTTGGCAGGGGGGTCACGTAGGTGTTGAAAAGTGTGGGGCTGAGAGATGAGCCTTCAGGGATGCCATAGAGGATACTCTTCAGTTCGGAAGGCACATTTTCTGTGTTCTTACGGTGAGAAAGGAGGAGATCCATCTCAGGGTGTGCTGGGATAAGGTGTTAAATGCAGCTGGGAGGTTGAGGAGGATCAGGGCTGCTGTGTCTCCTCAGTCAAGGAGGGCTCTGATGTCATTGTTGATAGCAATGAGGGCAGTTTTGGAGCTGTGGGTGGTAAGGAATCCCGACTGGGAGATGTTCAGAAGATTGCTGTTCTGCAGGTGCTACATGAGTTTGTGGTTGATGGCTTTCTCTAGGTAGTTTGTGGGAAAAAGGAGCAGGGAAATGGGATTCTTGAGTTCGCTGGGGTCAGAGGATGGTTTCTTAAGGGGGTTTTAACATTGCTTTTCCAGTCATCGGGGAAGGTGGTCATTATTATGGATGCATTGAAGATGGTGCTGAGTTTGTTACCGATTGACTTGCTTTCCAGGTTGCAAATGTGGTGACGGTGATGGTGAAGTGGACAATGGCATGGTTTGTCCAGGTGAGTTTGGTAATGTGACTGTATTTGACTCTGTCGTTGGCCATGAAAATGGGGTTGTTTTTGTGTGGGGATGGTGACTAGTTTTGTGAGCCTGAGGGTGTTCATGCTTTAAAGGAGGTTGATGATTTTTGAGTTGTTAGGATCATTGAGGTGGAAGTTGAGGTCTCAGAGGGAGATGTAGCATTTTAAGTGCATGACGAGCATGGCAATGACATCGGCAATGGAATCCCAGAGGCTGGGGCAAATTCCAGAAGTTCTGTAGGTGAGAGTGTCTCTCATGGTGGTTTTGCCATTGTTGGAAGTTGAAATGTTCCAAGATTGGGGTGGCATTGTCTGTTGTGGATGATGGCGATTCCACCTCTGAGTTTGCTGGCTCAGTCTCAGGTGTTATCTTGTAGCCGTCAGGCATTGCTGAAGCAATGTCAGTGGCAGGTGCGGGATTGTGCCAGGTCTTGGTAAGGAAAATGATGTCACAGGTGAGGGAGGCGATGGTGTCCTAGATCTCAGTGGCATGTTTGCAGAAAGAGTGTGTGTTGAGCAGGAGGCAGTGGAGATATTCTGGGATAGTTGTGGTTGGCATGGTTGCAGTAGTATGGTAGGCATGGGCGGATTTTGCGAATTGGCAATCCGCGAACTTGCGTATTTACGGATTCGCAATCCGCAAAATCCGCGAACTCTCGCGAATTTGCGGATTTTTTTTTTGTGTTCGCAAGGATTTCTGCCAGTTCGCGAGGGTTCTGTACCAGTTCGCAATTGCGAACTTACTTGTCGGCTCGCAACGGCCGCGACTATGTTGTTTCTACATCTGGTTCATCATCACAGGTTCACAGCACCCTCTGTTTCACCACTGCCACCCTCTGGTACACCCATGCCACCCTCTGGTACATCACTGCCACCCTCTGGTTGGTTTATTACTGTAGATTATGGGGGTGAAAAAAAGCAAGCACACCTGCCCGGCTTCAACTGACATGAATTAATTTGGGGTTGATTAATGTGTCACTGAATTTAAACTTCCAGTCTGGCTGGCACCTGCTTCCTTATCTGTAATTTGCTGAACTCTGAAGGGGCCCCTCAGGAAGCACTACAGGGAATGGTTACTAATGATAAGATTGAACTTTTGCACCTGCTGAGTGCTTTCATTTTTGTCTGTAATTGCTTTCTGTTGCAGTGTAATTTTTTTAACAGGACCTTTGTTGTATACTTATAGCTATTCTCTGAGCCTGCTGTGAGGGTCAGAGCAGGGTCATAGAATAGTTGCAAGTAGGCAAATTAACTCTGAAGGGGCCCCTCAGGAAGCACTACAGGGAATGGTTACTAATGATAAGATTGAACTTTTGCACCTGCTGAGTGCTTTCAGTTTTGCAAAACTCCAAATATCCAGCAGCATCCACAAAAGTAATCCTTCCAGGTCAAGATCCAAATCAAAGTGACCAGCATATGAAGAAAGCACTGGGAGGAGCCTGGTGGACAGGAACAGGAAGTTGGAGACTGTGGGGCACTTCCTTCCTCCCACCCCCACCCCCTAAAATTGACTCCTTGCAAAGAAAAAGTGCAGGCAAATGTCAACCTGAGGAGTTATTCTGATAAAAATCATAATTTTCAAGGTTTATGCTGCCTGCTGGTGGATTTCTTGTGCGAAATTCCAAATTTTGCAATCTCGCAATTGCGAGATTGTCGCTGCCCGCCGCATCTACGTGTTCGCAAGTATTTACTCCCGCGAAATTGTATAGTATTCTAGTTGGCAAGTGCGACCAAGCAAAAAATCCGCTTCGCACGGATTTTACGAATTTTCGGCAAGTTTGCGAGAGTTCGCGGATTGCGAATTTACCGAAAATCCGCAAAATCCGCGAGCGGAACGGATTTTACGCCCATGCTTAGTATGCAGGTGCTCCAGTGATGCAGATGAAGAAGCAGTGTCGGCAGGTGAAGAAAGTTGATCGTGGCGAGGTGTGGCAGCAACTGATGTTGTGGGTTCCAGTGTCCAGGGCTTGGAGCTCAGTGAAGGTGTAGCTTTGGGTGGTGGGAGAGCCAAGGTTATTGGCAATGAGCATGGTCCAGGTTATGAAACAGATGAACTGGCTTCATGATGCCTCCATAAGTAGGTCTCTGGAAGAGGGAGGCCGTTTTCAGGGCTTACTGGAGGCAGAAATCAAGAGAGAAAGGGTGTCGAGAAAGGCGGCAAAAACGAGGGGCTATGGAACTAGAAACAGTATATTAATACTAACTTAAAGAATAATGATTGTGCAACAAGAAACAATACTGCAATATTGACACACAGTAAAGAAAAACTAAATGGATGTGAGTGAGTGGTAGGCATGGGAGGGGGAGCTGGCATGGGGGCATGAAACCTAGTTCAGAATAACAGTAGGTTCTGTGAAAAATATTGAAAAGGATGTGAAACTCTCAACCATTGATGTGTCATGCTTTAATACTTGAGTGGTCGTTCCTCACCTGTGATGCTTTAATACATGGGGGTCTGTTCCTCACCCCAGACCTGCCTTGTATGGGATTTGCTACCACTTACTGGGATTTCTTAGTGTGTTGTGAAGGATCTAATCCAGAATCAGTTTCTTCATTGATGAAACTTGCTTTGCGATAGACAATTGTCTCTTTTGTTTTGTCTCCCTGGTGCAAAAACAATGGAGTTGGCTATGCTCCTTCATGTCTGTACTTTGACATGTTTCTTGTCTCTATGTTGCCCAGGTGGGTCAGGGGCAATTCTTCAAAATTGTGTCTCTATTATCTACTTTCTCACTGACTACCGCTTCCTTTTGATATCTGAGTATACTTAGAATATTGTGCTACAAACAATTAAGCTATTTTACTTTTCAGCCGTGTTTTACTGTCTTCACATTGTTTGCATTGTTTACCTCTGTTATTCACATCAAAAAGGTAAAGATGGTTTTCCCTTTTCAGAAATGCAAGGCTGCTGCATATATGGCAAAGGCCCTGCGGGCTCCAACTTTACCTTTAAAAAAAATGTAAAGGCAATGACAGAAGCATCATACATGGACAATAGGCAAAATGTGAAAACTACAGATCTGTATCTCTATCTCTTCAGAGAAGCCATTGAAAAAACATTAAGCAGTGTGTATGGTCTGTGGTAATTAGACTAACAACCTTATGTCCATGAGGTTTTCCTGACTCTAAATAGAGTGGGTGCATCATCAGTTTAGTGGCAGAGTACTCCGCCTTGTTGTACTGTTGGTCAAATGCTCTTTTAGTTCATTTTTATTTTCATGTATCCCAATGATGAAGTACATTGGACTTGTGCTCAATAAATATTTAACCATTCAGAATTGTATTGAAAACCTTGACTCAGTAAGGGACCTGTGTTGATTTGTGTTTCTTTAAAATATAATTAATCATAGATTCATCAGCTTGTTTTAATTCAAGTCGATTAATTGGCTCTCCAAGAATCGCTTTCTGTGAGTATTAGGGAGTGAACTAGGCCTTATCTGTCTCACAATCATTAACTGGAAGAATCCTATAAGTGGCTCTAGTTGTACGCCCTTTGACCCAGTTCTGCGGTTCTTAAACGGTATGCCTCGCGTCTGATGATTCATCGCGACCACGCATGCGCGAGTGTGTAGCGCTTCTAGACCGCCACCGTTTCCACTCGGCAGATTCAACCAGCCCCGGTAAGCCCCGCAATTCCGGTCTGCTTGGAATTCGGTACCACTCCCTATTAGTCCCACCGTGGTCTAATACCGCTCTGCTTTTTAATTATAGAGTGGGCACAGGAGTCTTCAGCCTTGCACCTACTCATGAGGGTAAGCGATGTGACTTGATGGTGTAGTAGTGCTCTCTAGTGTCCTTTGATTTTAGACAAAGAATTTTTCACTTAGTGTTTGTTTCTTTTTACTTTTCAGAACGCCTTCAGGCCCTGATGAGAATCCCCCTTTGAGTTATAGGGATTCGAAACGCGTAGGCCTTTTTCCTTCGGTCTGCTCTCTCTTTTGTTCCTGTGCTTACTTGTTTCGCACTCGAATATTTTGTATATTATTTCCACTAAGAGTGTGTTTTGAATAGCCTTGACTGTGATAAAAATATCCCAGTGGTTAATGATTGAAAAACATTTGGGTAATTTCTGTTGTAATTAGAGCAGACCGCTCTTGATTTCCCCCACGGGTATATAGTTCTACCTGTATTGGGCAATAATCTTTTTATTTCCTGTTTGAAAGTTTGAATGTGTATGCTAGTGGGATGACTGTGATATGTGTGACTATTGCGGTGATTGAAATTGTATTGTATTGTGTCTTATTTTTCAATTTTGCGTCTGCAACTTTTCCATTTTGTACTTAGTTTCATGTTTGGTATTCTCTAAATTGATCTAAATAAATAGCTAATAAATAGCCATTTCCTTTTTTGAATTCCTTTTCTTCTTTGGATGTCATTAAGTGTGCTAAATGACCCTATCAGTATTGGCATATTCCTTTGTTTGTTTGTTTTCTAGTTGTACTCAGACATGGGTACCATTCTTGGCCTTCAATTATAACTTTCAATCCATTGATTTTTGATTTATCTATTTTAGTGCTTTGACCATGTCCCAGAGTCTGTGGCACCTTGACCTGTGGTATAGGTTTCCAATTGAAGTGTCATATGAAGAAGTTGTTTCACTGTCAGCTTTTCTATGCTGACAGGCCTCACAAATATCAAGAAAGTGATATTACCTGGCTGCAAAGATGGAGCGAGTACCATTTCTGCAGTCATAAAAAAACAAATTAATGTCTGAGAATACTTTATGCAGATAGTAGGCAATTGCATATGGCTTTATGGGGACGATGGAGTTTAGGTTTATCAGAGCATTAAGCAGAACCATTCAATTAATTAATGATTCATTTTTGACTGTTTCCTTTGTCTATTCCTTCCAGAGGTTTTGTAAAGGCAAAAAAAACAGTATCAATTCCCTGGGGTGGACATCTTTGTTGGTATCTTGGTTGTTATCCTTCTTAACCAAAGTTCATCTTTCCAAAGAAGGTGACACCATCCTTTAGTCCTGTTAGACCTGACAGCCTTAGGGTGGTCTTCCTCCAAAAGTTTTGCATGCTGTCTGCTTTCTTCCAATTTTGGCAAAAAAACAATATCAATTCCCTGGGTTGACATCTTTGTTGTTATCCTTCCTAACCAAAGCTCATCTTTCCAAAGAAGGCGAGCCCATCCTGTGGTCTTGTTAGACCCGACATGCTTAGGGTGGTCTTCTCCAAAATTGTTTGTCTGCTTTCCTCCAATTGTGCTCTGTTTCTATATTTTAAAATGTTGTGTTAATTCTTTACAACTATATGAAGGTAAAACCGCATTCTACCGTGGGGAAACTAGTTACATCGAAATAAAACTATAAATTGATTGTGCATATTTTACATGATTTATTAGATGGATAGTGTCTGACTAAAGGTCTCATGTTTTCAATTTCCACCACCAAATGTATGTATGTCACGTACTAAAATGCATTTTTGTTTTGGAAGTCCAAGGCAGATTTGTCATTAGTAATGCTTAATTCTATAGGAAATGTTCATGATCTTTCAGTCCTCCCTCTGATGATTTTAAATCATCACATCAATTTCATTTAACATGTAAAATTGTTTAAAGACCACTCTTATCATTAGTTGAATCAAATCTATATTTTTCTTTACCTAAAATATTGCTTCTTGTCTGTGATGTGTGTAGACATAGTAATTTCATTAGCAGACCTAATTTCTGTTGGGTGTGTAAAAAAAACATACTAAAACTAGTATGACCAGTATCAGCGTTATTACAAAAATTGAGCACATACAAACACTACATCTATTTTCAAGGCAACACAAGTTTTGTCTGCAATCAGATTGTATATAGCCAAGGTCAAAAGTTCAGTGTAGAGTTCTATAAGTAGTTTTTTAGAACGGTTAGTTTTTAGAAGTTCAGATTTCAAGTTAGACAAACCATAAACCTTCTCTGTGTTAGTCTAATTTTTTTATCCCTAACACTTGTAGATTTTTCTCTGGCCTAGGTTAGTCTTATGTAAGAAAGGTAACTAAAATAATAAAGGTGTAACAGGGCAGTCATTTTTTTATCAATTGTTGTTTTCATTTTTTCTCAAACTTAAAATCAAGGTGGCTCATACAGTGCAAATCCTGCATCACACAGTTCATCCAATGTGAAGTTCAGTGCTTTTTCCATGCAATAAGACCACGCAGGTACTGAATAACTCCGACAGAGCACCATCAATCTTTTGGACTTTCTCAACCCAAGCCTTCCACCTTTGTCTTCACTTTCTTCTGATTCAGACATTTCAGCTATGGGTTCAAGTATTTTTTTATGGGATAGCTGCAGACTTTTCGGATAACCCTTTAGCCAGATTTCTGCCACCTCTACTAGTGGTGCCAGAGGACTAAGCAAGACCTGGCTCATTCACCACTTCAACATCAATTTAATCTGAGCCAGTTTCCTCTTCTTGCTTTGCTAGTCCCACCTCAGTTTGCTCTAGGACTACTTTAGAATCAGTATGTTCCCTTACAGCTTGACTGCCTCTCTCCCGTGGTCTTTTAACTACTGCTGGCATCTGTTCTAGAAGAGGAGCTGTTTCATCAAGGGGACAAGGGACCCTACAGGTATCGGAGGCATGCACCCAGTTCAGAAGGCCACCACACTTCACAGCAGTCATTGTGACCAGGATCATTTGATAGGGCCTTTCTATCTTGGTTTCAACCAAGTCTTAGAATCGGCTTCTCGATTGCAACACCATCTCTCAGATCGCAGTTGTGGCACCATTCACTATGCAGATCTGGTATAGCAAATGCAACTTGGTGAGGAACTGTATGCACCACATCAGCCAATCGTTCGCAGAAATGGCTTATCTTCACATCTGCTGTGATTTTCACAAATGCTTTTCCAGGTACAGCTTCAACCCACTTTAGTGAAGTTGAGACACAGACTTTTGCTAGGCAAGATTCTATTATATCTTTGTGTTGCTCAATTATACTTGAAAATTCAGGCCGATAACTACAGAGCAATCCTTCTCAGATTCACATGTGAAATTCCCCTTAAATGTGGAGGCTAGCAGGACATAATATTGTGCAAATAAATTAGCATCCCTCTTTCCCATGACTATAGTCACTCCCATTTCGGCTGTTAGACTGCATGCTATGATAAGGGCAATCAATTTAGAATCTTGTGCTGAGGTAGATTCTTGAAGCAATGAAGCTTCAACAACATAATTCATGGTGCACACAGCATATGCTGCTCCTAATGTGCCATCGTTACCTCTTAAACATGGGCCATCTACAAAATGGATATGATTGGGCTCAATCAGAGGTTTATTACTTACTAGTGATTACCTTGGCTTCATGCATAGATCTTTGACACCTAGATATTCATGTTTCACTTCACAAACATTCTTCTTTCCTGCCAGTAGAATTAAAACGTTTGATGTTAGTCATGTTTTGATCAAAAGATGTTTCAGTAGCAACTCCACAAAATAAGGGACCATTTAAGTTAGTGAACATTAAGGCTCTCATTGCGGAAGGGCCTCCAGGAGGCAAGGATGTGGCAACGGCAAATAAATTGCTCAATGACCGCATCACAGCCGCTCTGGACTGTACAGCCCCATTGGGACGGCCAACAAAAGGAGCCCACAGACAGATAACTGCTCCCTGGTTTGGCGAGGTGTTGCGCCGCGCCAAAAGGGACTGTAAACGAGCAGAGAGACAATGGAGAGTGGCATATGATGACTTGATGAAAGAAGCTTATCATATTAAGAGACGCATCTACCATAATAAAATCCGTATAGAGAAAGCCATATACTATGCTGACAGAATCCAGGGGGCAGAGAACTCCGCCAAGGAACTGTTCAGCATATATAAGTCTTTAGCCACCCCAAAAACCTCAATTCAAGACAAAGGTCACTCAGTAGCAGCATGCAACCGCATCGCTAACTACTTCGGAGATAAAGTGTCTAAAATTTACGCTGCTTTCCCCGAAATACCTCATGCAGCGGAAGAGCCGGCAGACCTAGTAGCAGAGGAAGATGATCAAAATCAGCTACTTAATTTCACCACCCCCTCACCGGAAGAGCTAGTTAAAATTTGCAGATCTGTTAAATCTGGCTCTCCCCGTGATCCTGCATCCCCAAAAAGGTTGAGTGACAGCTTGGAGACCCTTGAACCCTACATCAGGCATGTGTTAGATGTCTCCTTCCAATCCAGTTCAATACCTGAGGCTTGGAAACAGGCTGTGGTGCTTCCCCTCCGCAAGAAGCCCAGCATCAGCTCTGAGAAACTGGACAACCTACGCCCCATCTCCCTACTGCCTTACTTCTCCAAGGTAGCGGAAAAGGTGGTTAACAAACAGCTAATGACCTATGTGGAGGAAGGCAACCATCTTCACCCTACCCAATTCGGGTTTCGGCCCCGTCATTCTACGGAGTCTGCCCTTCTGAGGGCCACCGAAGCGCTCAGGCAGGGTGCAGACGAGAGACAAACAATGGCGCTAATCCTATTAGACCTTAGCGCCGCGTTCGACACTGTAGCACACCCCATCTTGCTACAGTGTCTGAACAAGGTTGGGGTGAGAGGGGCAGCGCTGAAATGGATTTACTCATTTCTTACTGGCCGGGGTTTCCAAGTGAGGCAGGGTGACCACTACTCTGAGCGAATTCCTTTGGACCAGGGGGTGCCGCAGGGCTCGTCCCTGAGTCCTACATGTTTTAATCTTTATGTTGCTCCGATTGCCACCTTAGTAGAGAGTCACGGCCTCAGTATGGTGTCATATGCCGACGACACGCAGTTGGTTATCTCCCTGTCGCGTGCACCCGGTCCTTCGGCGGACATCTTCAGAGCATGCATGCAAGATCTTGCGGCCTGGATGTCCGCCAATTGCCTCAAGCTCAACGGAGGCAAGACCGAGGTGCTGGTCGTGGGGGGCTGCCAGTCTGCGTGGACGTCGGCATGGTGGCCATCTTGTCTAGGCCCAACACCCATTCCGTGCCAGAAAGCAAGGAATTTGGGCATCTGGTTTGATACTGCCCTCACCTTTGGCCCTCAGATCAACCAGGTGGTCGGACTATGCTTTGGGACCCTTAAAAGTCCCAGGAAGACTCTGAAGTTCTTGCCCGTGAGAGCCCGACAAACCTTGGTTCATGCACTAGTCACATCTAGGATGGACTATGGCAATCTTCTCTATTTAGGTACCTTGGAGAAGAACCTTAGCCGCTTACAGGTCCTTCAGAATGCCGCTGCCCGATTAGTGCTTAGACTACCCAGAAGAGCCGCTTCTGCAGCGGCTCTCCGGTCTCTGCACTGGCTCCCGGTCAGAAGCAGGGTAGAATTTAAAGCACTATGCACGTGCCATCGGATCATTAATGGGAGATCTCCTCTCCCTCTGCAGGGACTCTTGACATCTTACGAACCTCCCCGATCCTTGAGATCCTCCGGCTCTGGACTCCTGGTTGTTCCTAAGGTGTCTAGAGCATGGATGGGCGGAAGATCTTTCAGATACCTTGCAGCCTCTAGATGGAACAAGTTACCCGTGGCACTGCGATTAGAGCCATCAGAATCAATTTTCAGAGCCAAGCTTAAAACTGCCCTATTCGCTCAGTAGGTATGCCGCTTCTGTAAGTTCCAGTAATAACAGTTTCTCCTCAGCGCGGGGACACGCCGTTGTTGCGTCACCAAGCGCTCTATAAAACTCCCTAAATAGAAAAATAGAAATTCCATCATTATATTCTCACTCTTTTTGTGACTGACATCAACTGCAGCTACTTATTTAAGGCAGCGGGGCTTTTCTGTTGTTGGGAAATACGTCACAGACTTTTGAAAATCTTCATGTTTTTGAACTTGAACAGGCACTGAGAGAGTGCAGCCCTCCCTCTCAATGCAAATTAGTGCTTAGAGCTCAGCTCGTCATGCAGTACACTGCTCGTGTGCTCATGACGAGCTGAGCTCGTCATGAACAAAGGGATTTAAGGAAGTTCAGCACCAAGCGGGAATTGCTGTAGCATTGAAGGTGTTAAATTAACTTGCATCCCTAGCGCTGGGGCACAACTCACTTTCTCTTTTGACTCTGGGAATGCTTTTGTGCAATGGTGATCTTATCTGGTGAAATGGTTCCACTCTCTCTGGGGACACCTTTCTAGCTCCTTTTTCAATTATATGTCCCAGATATTGATCTTTCTTTTGGCAGTACTACTGAGTATCCTCATGTAATGGCACTGTGAAACAGACCTGACAAAAATCAATAACAGTAAGCCATTCTTCGATACATGCAATTTGAAAAGGTAAGTTGACTGGATTTGGTTCCATAGCACAACATAGAAACATTTTGCAGAGAATCTCCTGCACTATTCTGTACTTCTCATGGGTTTCTGTACACATGTGATCTGAGAGTTACATGAACTTCCAATCAATCCTCCAAATGACCCTTGCTCTGTTTATCTTCAATTACAGGTGAAATTCCTTCAACTGTCTCTTGTGTTGAATTGTGTTTAGGTGTTGCTGAATACATGTATCTGGTTTTCATTTGACTATGACTGGTTCTGCTCTTTTTATTAATCTGATATCTTTTTCTGTAAAGTCACATACTTCTGAGTTCACTGTTTCTTTCAAATCAGAGGGTAATTTTTCAACTATTATTTCTGAAAGCAATCCTGTAAACTGTACATCCTCATCAGGAGTCTGATATTCAACATCATCCGGTATACAGTAAATTGTGCACTTTAACTTGCATCACAAATGTTTTCCTAGCAGGCTTACAGTGCGTGAGTCACAAAGAACAAATTGGTAAATTTCCTCAAATGAACCAGTTTTTACTGCAATCTTGTCTAAAACTGAATTTGTAATGTGTTTGTTTAAAACTGCTACAACTTGGATCTTTTTTCCTAAGTAAGGAAGGTCTGGAACTTCCACTGTTCTCACAATGCAGGAAATTGCAGGGCTAAAACTGTCACTTTTAAATATAGCAGACTTTTGAAACATGTTCTGATTTTGGTTCTGAAAATAATTTAAATTTGCTTTGGACAACTAATTTAAATTAATTTTAGGATTTACCATACTTGGCGGACCATCTGGGTTTGGGGGAATTCTATAATTGGTACCTGTTTCGGATTTGACATTTGCTAAACTGCCAAATTTTGCATCTCCATGTCTCTGTATCTTTGCGCATTTCCATTTACTACTTCAGGTTCAAGTCTACACTTCCTCTTCCAATGCTCAAATCTGTGACAAAGATGGCAAAAGGTCATTTTCTTCACCATTGTGACATCATACCCAAATTAGGACCAATCAAAAGTCCCCCTACCTTTGTCCTGTGAAACAACAAATCTTCCTTGAGCACCTTGTACTTCTGCTTGTGGACTTTCATTCCCTGTACACGACCTATTCTGAAACCCTCTCTGAATAACCTCCCTCTGAACCATCATGAGTTCCTCTTTCAATTCTTCTGCTTCATTTCTTGTACATCACTACAGTACCCTTCATCCATTTTATTCACATCTATCAACTTTCTCTGCCATCAACCACAATTTGCTATATGTCCATACTGATCTGACCAGAGATCATTAATCTAATAACAGTCTGAGACTCAAAGACTCTCACGTCACTGGTATCATTGCAGTCTCTACCACAGTGTAGTTGAAGGTCCAGACACACTCTTTCACAAAATTCATGAAGCGATTTTCATAGTTCTTGTGAGGTTCTTTCAATCTTTAACTAATCAAGATATTTTGGTGGCAATCAGCCCCATGAGTAGGAACTCCTGACAGCGGCTGAAGCGCTCCAGGATGTTCTCCAATATCACATCTATACTGCAGCACACCGTGGAGGTGCTTGCTTTGTCCCTTCCACTACAAGAAGACTTTGTTTACCACTGGAAGGCTATTAAACATTATGACATTGTAACATCAGATGATAAGGCTCCAGTGACCGACACTAACATCCCCTCCCATCTGGAACAGATGTTAGATATTCTGGTGCAAGAAGAAAATGAGCGGAAGTCAGGGGAGACTGGAACCTGCATGGAGTACTGCTGCATCAATAGATCCTCAAGACGCTCCACAAGCAGATTGTCCACCAGGAATGAAGCAGCAGGTATTGGTTTTCTATACAAAACTCTTTGTGGGGAAGTTCCAGCAACACCAACCAAAAATGAGGAGATTCAGTTTCTCTGTATAGTCTGTTCCAAGCTGAAGCAGGATCCATACTTAGTCAATTTCTTCCTCGAGAACAAGTTAAAACTACCAGCATTAAGAGGACCTTCAGGAGATGACCTAAAAGACCACAACTGCCTGACAGACGTGGGGCAGTCGCTGAAGTCTGAAGCATCAAGCAGTGGAGCTTGGGCAGGGCATGAGGTGAAAGAAAATGACATTGGAGACCAGGTTGATGAACTTTCAACATGTCTTAACAACACTGATGTCTCTGACACTGTGACCAGTCATCCAAACCAAGACTACAATCTTGTAAACTCCTTACTCAATCTCAGAAGGAGTCCGGATGTTCGTATTGCTGTAAATGCTTATGAAGGTCTCATGCTGTTAGTTAGCCTGCCAGAGCCTGCAGCAGCCAGATGCCTTATGCAGAGCACTAGCTTGTGCGAGTTGCTGACCGACAGACTTGCTTCTCTCTACAAAGCCCTGCCTTCATCAGTTGATCCTCTGGACATTGAGACGGTGGAGGTTATCAATTGGGAACTGGACTCCCATAGTCACAAAGAAGACACTTCTGGTGTTCCTGGGAAACAAGCCCTCATCTCCTTTCTCTCTTGGTTTGATTACTGTGATCAGCTGATCAAAGAAGCACAGAAGACGGCTGCTGTGGCTATGGCCAGGTGTGTCCCGGTGCGATTTTTTGTTGGTGTCTTGGAGCCACAGTTGATGCAAACGTCAGAGATTGGCATCCTTACATCAAAAGCTTTGCTTCATTGGCTTGTTCGACATGTCACATCTCCCGTTTTGCTGCAGGTGATAGTTTTCTTTCTTCTTGGAGTGCAAAGAGAGCAGGAGTCTCTGGCAGACATCAACAAATGCAGTCTAACACATCGGCTTATAGAACACTGTTATCATATTTCTGAGGAGATTAGCATTATGACACTGAGGCTCTTTGAACATCTTTTACAAAAGCCCAGTGAGCACATTCTTTATAACCTTGTGCTAAGAAATTTGGAAGACCGAAGCTACAGGGACCACAGCTTACCTTTCCCAGAAGATAAGGATGTGGTGGAGAATGGACAGATAGTAGGAGCTGTCGCTGCAACGCAGGCATGAGAACACCTATATTACCACTGTGCATGCTTCAACTGAGAAGAGATTCAGAGTTTGCTAAATTGTGTCTCCTGCCAACAACTCTGCACTGCTTGTTTCGAAATGAAGCCTGACCTTTAAATTAGCGGCAGAGTACTCAAAACGGGGAGCCATGGTCTGTCCTTATAATGGCAACTCTACAAGCAACACGGAGCTCCTCCTTCCAGCCTGGCGACATGGTGCTTTGTCAGCGTGGCGCTAGCCAAGTGGGAAGTGGCAATGCCATTTGACCCTTTTACAGGGAGTGCCTTTCTCTACCAGCTTGACTCCCTTAAATGGCCCCCATAACTATGCCCGTGTCCAAAGCACTTTCACTCCCCTTGTTTGGGATGGATCCAGCATCTTTGCCCTGGAGACTCAGAGACCCCACTGAGAGAGCCCACAGTGACAAGGGTGTCACACATAGTGAAGGACTTCTGATAGATCCCCCTTCCCACTGGGAACCATCTCCTGCCCTGCCGGACGTCGGACACTGTGTTCCCGCTGGGTTTCCTACCGCCTCCCCCACCTCTTCTCTCCTTCATTCTTCACAGTGTGCCCGTGACCAAAGCACTCCTCTCCCCTTGTTGGGGATGGATCCAGCATCTAAGCCCTGGAGTCTCAGCGACCCCACTGGGAGAATCCGCCGTGACAAGGGAATCGCACATAACTGAGGACTGAGAATTATCCCTGTTCTGCGGGGAGCCGTCTCTCACCCAGCTGGACGTCAAACACAGTTACTTTCCCGTCTCCACACTGTGTCCCCTATCCCCGTCACCTCCGCTTCCCCTCTTCTTTCTTTGGCTACCTCCCTTCTTTCTTTTCCCTCTCCCCTGAATTCCTCTCCACCTGCCTGCATTGTTTACCCTTATGCCTATGCTCAGCTTAATCTCCCTCCCCTCCCCCTTTTTACATTACTCCCTTACCCCTCTACACACCAAGAACGAATGGATGTAACTTGTAACTGTTGTACCTTCTGTAACAAGGTGTAGTTTGTAATCTATGTAACTCTCCTCATGTACAGTGCTCTGATACCTTCGGGTCTAGCCAGCGCTATATAAAACTCAAGTAAATAAAAAAAAAAATTAAAAAAAAAAAAAAATTAGAGCAATAATCTCTAGTTGTCTCCTCACTTGGCCACTGTATAACAACTTTATATTCAGACCACAATTCAACTGGTTTTGGAGTGTCAAAGAAGATTTTGAAATTAATTCACAACACCTCTGAAATTTCAACAAATCCATCAACTTGTGGGTACCACAATATAGGCTCGTCTCTCAATTTTAGAAATTTGTTCACAAATGCTGCAAGTTCACCTTCATTCCATGTTACATGAACATGCACTTCTCCCACTCTCAATGGATAAGCTGAAGCTTCTCCCTCATCCTGTTTATTGTTTTCCTGAACTAGGTCTGGTGATTTCTTTTTCTTTTCATGCTTCCATGATAGGTCTGGTGGTTTCTTTTTTCGTCTCATGTTTCCTCGCTCACTTGTATCCTAATTTCTCAAAACCAATCCATTTACAAATGTATTTCACCAATTCTGTAATGTGTAATCACATTCGCGAAGAACACATTGCCTCAATTGCTTCATCATCCATCTGTACCCGAAAACATCAATTTAACATTTCCAGGCCCAATCAGTCAGTCTATCCTGTGTAGTTACTGCACATTTATTAATTTCCTTACTCAGGAACATTCATTATTTTTCCTGATATTGGTTCAAATTCTCAAGATCTAAACAGTCCTTGATAATTTCTTCAAGTTAAATTTTTTACTTTGAAACATTAATTTGTCTCTCTTTTTTGGGTTCTACATCGATTTGTTCCACCATGCTCCATATCTTTCTAATCCCTGTTGCTTCCTCAAACCATGGTCGAAAAATCCCATCTTCAGATGTTGACATAAACCTTGATGTAATTACTCATTCTACAGTTCTTTGAGCTACTTGAGTTGGGATCATATTTGTGTGGGCAGTCACATTTGATCTAGACACTGTTTGTGGAGCTACCGTTATTAATATTTGTACCAAATCAGTCACAATTGGAGCAGTAACACCTGGAGGTATTTCTGTCGGTATCGAGTCAACAGGTGGTAAAATGTCTGCAAAAATTCTCTCAATCTGTATTTCTCTTGGTTCAACAGCAGCAGTAGCCACTGTGATAGTTGCTGGTACACTATGATTAGTATTTGTAATGGAGACCACATAAGGTGGTGGAGTCTCAGTTAACAATGCATCCAATACACTTTTTTCCTCTCATACCTTGTTTCTTGCTTTTTTTAAATGCTTAAGGCATTAAAATGTGCAGCTGTAGATAACATTTTTCTTAATCTGTCAATAATTTGCTGTTCAAAAGTACCATATTTTGGGAAACTCAAAGGACCCTCGTTCTCAGTAACCTTGCACCATTAACAAATCCACAAACATGAAAATAGTCTCAAATTTGTTAACATAAAATGTGCAGGAATTCCCTCTTGTTACAGTTTATATTCTTGAAGACTTTCAGCCAATCTCAATACGATAATCACACAATTGACCTATCACAGTGAGCACAGTCTAACGTCACTCTCACTCCTCACAGCAGCTCACCCTCCTTTACAATTTTTTCGTACACATTTACTTACAATCATCTGCAATAGTCTGCCTTCTAAAAGATCAATCGAATTCAATCACTCGAAGAATCCACATTCGCTGTGAAACCTCAACAAGCGGAGAATCACCTGATTCAGTATAGTTTACCCCTTGCACATACTGTCTACTACACGATTTTCATTCAGCCCATTCATACAAAGGTTCCTGTCTTAGATAGAGCTGTTGAGAATGTCTCACAACAACTCCTCGGTTCTCCAGTCAGACAATCCCAATCGCGGTGTCTCTTCACCTTTCAATATCCCGGGACCATGGGCCACTTCAGGACCCACAACTCAAATCTCAATCCTTGGGCCACATCCGACCCAAAACCACATTCACTTCACTCTCACTCCTCAAGACATTCCACAAACAAACCATCACAGTAGTCAACCACAACTACCGTAAACACAATTAGCACATACCACAATCTAATCATATACAATTAACGCAAATGCAATTACTGCAATCAAAATTACTGCAACACATTTCTCCTTATACCTTCTTCAGCAACTGCCTTCTTGTATCGCCTTCTAATACCGCTTTGCCAGTCTTCAAGTTCTAGTCATTGGAATCAGGAATCAGGACTTTTTGGGATTTGGGCCTTCATTCTAATGAGGGCAATTTTTGTTACTCCATTCAGGGTGTTAGCCTAAACTCTGCTCTTTTTTGTCAAGGTGTAAAACCATACCTCTACTACCAAGCTAATAGCACGGAAATCTTGTGGTAATCTCTCTTTGGCATTTTTTTTTAAATGGGGCACAATTAACCTTTAATTACAATTGCCATTTTTCCACACTGTTATCTATTCAAAAGGTGATGAATCTTTGACACCCTATTTTGACCAAAAGATTCTCTGACTCCTAATTCATTAGTCAGGGATTAATAAGGTTACATAATTGATAATGGAAAAATAAAGTTAGGTTGTAGAGTATATTATAATTTACTTACAGCACGTTCCATGAAGGAAAGAATCCATATTCTAAAAAAAATTGGTGCAAATTATGTCAGTCAGAACTCATGAGGAATTCAAAATAAAGCAAGAGTAAGATTAGCATGTAGCTAAGTCAATAATTAATAAGTGCAGAATCTCACATAAGGTGAAATAAAGCATAGAGAAAATAAGCCATAGCAAAGCCAGTTAGTCAAAGCATAAATCTTGGGGTTTTTGATGAAAGTTAGAATGCAAAAAAACCTTCATCTAATATGCCTTCGTCTACATCTGTTCTGCTCTCCATCAAAGTCTGCTTTCTCCTTCTCTCCAGGTCTCTAAATCTGTGTTTGGAAAAGTCTGCAAAGGTCACATAACTAAATCTGTCAGAGTCTGCAACTCCTAAACTAAAACACCTTTACTTCAAAAATAAATGTTGCAAAGCATGTAGCATGATCTTCCTTCTTCATCCAATTGGAATACAGCACTCTCCAAAAGTACATCTACTCTTATCTGCTGTCTGCACACTTCATCCAACAGGCAGGCAACATCCTTCCCATAGCACATTCTGAATCTTATTTAATATAGCTTTATCTCCTAGCCTTCTTTTAAAGAAACATTTTTGTTTAACTAAACAAATAACAATAGCTGCAAAAATAACTTAAGGTTTAAGCAAGAATCAATTAAGCATAACATGGTCATTCTTTTAAAATGCATGTGTTTTCTATTATCTCTAAAGCAAAGAAATAAATGAGACTTTGAAACCTTTTTCAGCAACTAAATACAATAACATGCAATAAAATATGTGAGGCGTCCTTTTACAAGAGGGTAAACATTCCTCTCATTATCTCAAACATCCGGCTTGAACTCTCAGAGCAAGCTAAATCGTGAGCTGTTTCGGGTTTTCTACATTTTAAAATGTCTTGTTAATTCAGTAAAACTATATGAAGTTAAAACCACATTCTACAGTGGGGAAACTATCACACTAGTCACAATTAAAATCAAACTATGAATTAATTGTGCATGTTTTACATGATTTTATGAGGTGAATGGCGTCTGATTAAATGCCTGATGTTTTCATTTTCAAGCACCAAAAGTTCTGCACGTCATGTTCTAAAATTTTGTTTTTGGAAGCCCAAGGCAGCTTTGTTATTATAATGAATAATTCTACAGGAAATGTTCACTCTCTTTCAGCTCTATTCTTCTTGTTGACCTTAGGTCACTTTGGCACTGCCAACCAGTGCTAAAGTAGATGTGCTTCTTCCCTAAACATGGTGTGATTGACTTATCCACAATTGGCATATTTAATGTATCTATAACTCACTGGTAGAGTGAACTATGTGTGCTCAGGGCCTGTAAATTAAGTACTACCAGTGGGACTGCAGCACTGATTGTGCCACCCACACCAATAGATCTTTGAAGCATGTTCCAGCCTTCCACTGCAGAGTATGTGTGTGTAGTTTACACTGCCATGGCAGCTTGGCATTTAAAACCCCTTGCCAGGCCTTAAACCACCCTTTTTATTACCTATAAGTCTCCCTAAGGTAGGCGCTAGGTAGGCCATAGGGTGGCACAGTGCTGTGTAATTAAAAGGTAGGACATGTACATTTAAGTTTTCCATGTCCTGGTACTGACAAACACCCACACCAATTTTTCACCACTGTGAGGTCTACGCATTCCGCAGGTTAACATTGAGGATTCCTTATACACTTATAAGCTGTAATTCCTGTTTGTGGAAGAGTAGCTCTTTCATGTTTAATTTCAATGGAATGGTAATGATAAATCCTCTCTGATGGCAAAGTTAAATTTATCGTTACTATTTTAGAATTGACAATTTTTGAACAAAATTAATTTCCCTGCTTTTAGCTCTGGGTGCCTGCAGCCTGCCTCCAAAGCATGTGTGGAGTGGGTGACAGCTGGACTTTGGAAGGTTAGGTATGACTTAGTATAACTTAGTGACCATCAACAAGCAGATGGGTCATCCTGGGCATGATGGGAGGGAAGAGCTGATATTTGCATCTTTTTAGGAAGTGTCCTATTCCCACACAAAAGGCTGCATACCTTCCTTGCAATGAGTCTGGAGTCAATGTGCAGTTCGAATCCCCTCTATAAAAACATCTCCACTTCAAAAGCACAACTGGGTATAAGTAAAGCATCTCCAACCCCACCAAATTGAACTCCATATGATCTCCAAGGGCATGCAGGCTTGCCTCCTGTTTTAAGACTCAGGGATATCAATGTCTAAACCCTGCTCCTGTGCTTGGTCCATTGGAAGTGTATCCAGGTGCTTTCTCCAGTGAAACTCATGCATATTCTGCTGTGGGAGCAGAATCGACAAAGCGCCGCTGTGTGTGGGAACAGAAATTACACATCAGAACCACTGCATCGCCACAACAGCAGAGAGACAATTGAGACATCCCTTAGACTGTGCGGAGAAACCCGGCAGGTCAGCTTCAGAACCAATGCATCTGAGAACCAGCACTTCATCTTCGGAACTAGCGCCTCGTCATTGTTGCAGGGAGGAAATTAGCGCATCACCTTGACTGTTGGATCAACACTGATGCATCACTCGGCTGCACCCCGCATCTCTCTGTTGCGAACAGGATCAAGGCACTTTTGGTTCAGAAGGCCATGCATGACTCCTGTATTCAGCCCGTGCTGTATTCAGCCCACACTCCATTGAAGTCGGCCTGAGCTCTTGATTTTGCCCATGTCCAGCATGACCCGATAACCTCATAGGCGCTTATCGCTTCTAAGTGCTACATTCTACTTTTAGTTTTAAAATATAATATCTTGACTTTTACTGATTGGATTTTTGTTGTTTGTCTTGTTTTATTTATAAAATCATAGTATATTTTCCTAAACTGGTGTGGAGTCTTTTTGTTTTGTTTTCACTGTGTTACAGTTTGAAGAGTAGAATTGCCTCTTAAGTTAAGCTTGACAGTTCTCTGCCAACCTACCAGAGGGTGAGTACAGGTCAATGTTTAACATGCATCTGACTTCCCTTACTTGGTTTGTGGTTCCAGCTTCTGCCAACCAGAAACCCAATTCCTAACAAGTCTCTTAAAAATTGCAGTAATATTTTCTAAAATAGAGGTTTATTTGAATGCATTGAAATGACTTGATCAGAATGTTGACAATGATCGTAATAAACTATTAATAATAATTAGGGAAATGTGGGAATAAAAGAAAGGAAATGACACTCAAGCTTTTGGCGGCATGGATAAGAGAGGACATGGCGGTGTGTGGGATCGACTTCGGGGGGCTGGGAAGAGCGCTTCCTGCTATATGCGGATGATATCCTTCTTTATGCACACCGGCCCAACAGACATTCCATCGGCATATTCATATGATACGATCCTTTGGTTCTAACTCTGGCTATTGTATCAACTGGGACAAGTCTCTGGTGTTCTCCTTAGCTGAAAAATTAAAATACCTGTGCATTTGGATCTCTACGAATGAAGCGGAGTTTACACAACTGAACCTTCAGGGGCAGCTTTCCAGGTTGTGTGAGGATGCTACGCACTGGAGGGGGCTACCTATCTCTCTTATGAGATGGGCAGTCCTCTTCAAGATGATGGTTCTCCCGTGCTTGTTGTAAGTCATTCCAAACACTCCTTATCGCATCCCAGACTCTATATTTCATACGATTGATATTGAGTTACGTTGGTTATTGTGAGGAGGAGGGCAGTCCCAGGATTGCGCTTAAGAAACTGCAGAGGGGAATGTATGAAGGGGGGCTCGTAGTCCCAGACCTCAGAAAATACTACTGGGCTGCCCATCTTATCAACGTCAATAGTTGGGTCTTCTTCCCACTTGAGGAACCGTCCTATAGAGTGGACAGATGGTCTTTGGGATCAAGCACATTTGGGGGAATTATATCATAAGGGTGGAGGCCCAGCACATCTGCCACCACATACTAAAACGGTTGTTGATGTTTGGCACAGAGCTAATAGGATGACGGGATGGGAATGAAATTCACCGAACAGACCCCGCTATGGAAAAGGGACTCCCTGACAGAAGTGCACAGGCTGCAAGGGTTCCGGAGGTGGAGCCCATAGGCATTGACGTGCTTGGGACGTTTGGAGAGGTGGCAAAATGGTAACCTTTGATAGTCTGCAAGAGGGCTTCCAAATGAGTGAAGGTGAATTCCTTTGATTCCATCAGTTGTGCTCGGCACTTCACAGCCACGTGAAAGAAAGGACTGTGATCCCAGAATACTCCCCATTAGAGGATAGGCTTCTCTTGGACCCCATGATTGAGAAGGCGGTATCAATAACGTACAAGAAATTGGTTACCAATACTCCCGATTGTCTAGGTCAGTTGCGGGGGGCCTGGGAAACAGATTTGGGTCTGCTCGAGGATGATTACTGGGCGGAGGCCCTCCAGTGTCCTAGGGAAATAGCCATCAGAGCACGATTTTGACTTGTCCTGCTCCGCATTCTTCACAGATCGTATGCCTCAAGAATAGTGCAGGTCCATATTAGGGGGGTTCAGAAGACTGCATCAGGGGGTGTGGTCAGAGGGTGTCGTTCTTTCATATTTTGTGGTCCTGTCCCAAGATTCAGAAATACTGGAGGGGCGTCACCCATGTGATAGAGGCAGTAACAGATGCACAGGTCCCACTGGAGGCCAGATGGCATGTCCTCGGTGTCACGGGAGAGATCACATGGCCAAAATGGACCAAATTATGGCTAGGCCTATCAGGGGTGGTTGCTACGAGGAACATTGCAAGAGCATGAGGCGCGCCAGAACCTCCAATAATGGCTGCATGGCTCTGTGATATGGACTGGTGTCACAACGCAGAGCAGGTGGTGTACCAAAGCCAGGGCTTCCCGTACAAGTGAGAGAAAATATGGGGGCAATGGACGTAATATAGAGGTCAGTAATAAGACTAGTGTGTAACACTGACTAGTTTACTCGAGTGGGTTGGTAGACATATTCCGAGAGGTATTGATGGGCTCTACGCACAATTTCAATATGGCTACTGTGTTATAATGCCTAAGAATTGTCATGTCTGATATATGTTTTCTATATGTAAACGATAAAAGTCTATACTTGAAGCTTGTTTGGTTCAATAAAAATAACTTTTTTTTTAAAAAGAAAGGAAATAAATCTCCAACCTTTAGAGATTTGCCTATCCTGACTGTTTCTTCAAGTTGAACCATCCTCCTGTCGCCTATATTCCCAGAATAATAAACCTCTGCTGATGTGTGCAGCAAAGGCAAATTATGCAGAGATGATAAACTAAAAAGACTTCTCATCCAATGACATTTTACATGCATAATTAGAACAATATTACTTGCCTTTTATGACATTTGATGTTGAATTTACATAGCTTGTGATTATTGAATGTTTTCTGAATGTTTTCTGACACTGCTTTATTGAGTTAGACTAAACTTTAGAGTGATACATACTCTGGGGCGTATTTACAAGTCACTGGCGCCTTAGTGCGTCACGTTTATTGATGCACCGGGAACGCAATGTGCTTCCCCATATTTACAATGCCATGTAAATTCACCCGGTGTGACTTTTCATGGCCTTGTAAATAGGTTTCCCTTTCTCACATAGCGTTAAATGGGTGTCGCTGTGGGTGGTCCCACGCAACATCCACGGAATGTGACGCATTCCCAGATTTACAACATTTTGTAAACCTGGGAATGCTTTTGAATCCTACGCCTCCCCAGGAGAGGCCTAAGGAGGTAAATGCCTTTAATGAGGAAAATGCCTTTAATGATTGTTTTTGTGCAGGATGGTGTCCCTTCCTGCGCAAAAACAATCATCCCCTCAAACGCAAGCACCCTTGCAAAATGAAGCAAGCACCCTTGCAAAATGACGCAAGGGTGGCTGAACTGGTGCACAGCTGTTGGTAGTGCGCCGGCGCAGGTTAGATGGACAGGAATGCTTCATATCTTGCAGATATGGCACATTCCTGTCCTTTTAGTTTGACACACAGCACCGTGTTAGGAAGATTTATTTCGGAAACATTCTCTTACGTTTTGAGGACACAGGTGCTGAATTTGCATTTCTTCAGCTCTAAAACATTTGAAATAGAATTGGAAACCAATGTATCTATGTTTCTGTGTTTAAGATTACTAGGTAAGATTCTCATAACAGAGTCTCGACAACCATCAAATCCTCAACAGATCGTTGAGGGTGTGATGGTTGTCAAAGTCAAAACTAATCCATACTCAATTTGTTCAAAAATTCCTTGGGACACAAGGAACTTTTGGAGTTTGGAAATAATTACCCATAGCTCTGTGCTAACATAGCCCCTTTTGGAGTCCAACTAAATTAATCTTTCATGGCTTCATTTTGCACAGAGTGAAAAATATTGCTTCCGAATCCCAGGTCCTCAAAAACCCTAGCCTTGTAGTGTGCATAATTATTTTCCAAATAATCATGTTTGCATTTGAAATCATTTTCTGTCTTCCCACATCTTTGCAGATGCTTCCTTCAGTGTGTCACATCCATAGAAGGAGTCAAATGGATACCACTCAAACTAGTATCTTCTCAGCACATATCTTTATACTAATAGTAACATCAATTCTGAATGTCCACATTTTCTGTAATAAGGGGGGGAAATACATTTATAATCATTGAGGAAGCCTTATCGTGATCCAAGTTATCCAATTTCATGAGATAAAACCTGTTGTAGGTAAGTTTCAGTGTTTCAGTTATACTATGCTGCTTCTCTTCCTAAACATCTGACTGTTAGACGTCAACAGGAGAGCTTCCATAACTTAAAGGTATCTTTGTAAATTAAATTATCCACTTTCAAACGCCAGTTGTGTTTATTGTCTATAGTAGAGTTACATACTTGCTTACTTCAATCAGATACACTTGAGGACTTATAAATAGGAAAGGGTGGGAGGGATATTGCCTCATTGGGAAATATTCACAAAGGTAAACTTACATATGAGAAAATCTAAACATGAAAGATTACTCTTATATTTTGTAGTAAACATACTACTTTAAGTTATTCACCATTACTCAGTGTAATTTTAGGAAAGTGTTGACTTACAAGTGACATTCACACAGACGCATACAGACCACCTTCTTAAAGAGGAAAATAAATTTCACTGAGAGACAGCCCTTGTGTTTAAGCTTGCTTTAAAATACTACAAACAGCAACACGCGCTACCTCCATTCTCCCTCAGTGGAACACAGAAGCAGCTTTATGGCAGAAGGTGACAGACTCTAGTAACACATTGGGTATTGGCCACACTGTGGATATATAAAAAATGGCAAGATGGGAGGATGCAGTGAAACAGAAGTTCTCAAGGATTAATCTGGCTGAAGAGCTGCCCAGGGTGCCAACTGGATCCAGTCTCAATCTCACTAGACATCCCCACAATGCACCTCCATCTCCTACATGGATTGCCTCCTTCTGACAGTACCAGAGGTGAGAGGAATGAATCTTAAGCTCCAATTTCTCTCTCTCTCTCTCTCTCTCTCTCTCTCTCTCTCTCTCTCTCTCTCTCTCTCTCTCTCTCTCTCTCTGTCTCTCTCTCTGTCAATCTCTCTAACTTTTTCATTAAAATCAAACCTACAAACACTCATCCATAACTGTTCTTCACTCATTCCTGCATTGTTTGGCACACATCGCACATGCACTACTCGTAGTGTATTGTAATAAAAGAACACTGGAACTCTTGGTTCACACTGTACACCATATGCCTGTGGTGTAAGCGTTTTAGGTATAAGTTAACAGCATGCTAAGAATGTTGAGTTCTGAATTTCAAGCAGCGGAATAAAGACATGTAAGATTACTCTCTTTGTGTGGCGAACTTATTGGCGAGTGTCTACGCTAGAAACACGCTACAACTGGGGGCGAGATATAGGATCTGAAGCCCATACCATGAAAGCACTCTTAAAGATAGTTTGCCATGGTCCACTGGACTGCTCGTACATGCCAGGTGTGCTACAGTTGAAGAGTAGAAACAAAGCTGGCATAGGTGGCGCCTCGGCGCAACACCAGCAAATGTAAATGCTTAAAGATAAAGAAAGCTGCATTGAAAGTTTACATGGTAGAAGCCAGGAACTGAATGAAACAGCAGCAAATAAAAGGTACTGTGCCATTACGCCAATTAATGCCATGTGCTATACGAAGTGAGAAAGCTAAAAGCGGATGTACCCTGGTTACAAAAGCAGTTGGGGGTAGAAGAACAGCAATACTTCAGTACAAATCAAATTGAAATTCATGTGCTACGAAGCAACGATTAATCAGGTGTTTGTGAAGAAATATTTAAGCACAAAGGCAACCCAATATCATAATGTTATCTGCTTTCATGGACCAGTGGAATACACAGATTATCTAGTTACCGAAACCTTCACCAAGTTCTCATAGTACAACATACTGAGGAGAGACTCCAGAATGAGGGCCTGGGGCTGTGTATGCAGAGTTGTCCCCAGAAGAAGCAGCCAACCACCAAAGCTGTCACATTGGGGTCCAGAACTACTCCCAATACTGCCATAAAGTAAAGAGCTCCAATGAAGAGCAAGAGCAAAATCCAAGTGAAAATGTTGGTAAGGCTGACCCTGCAGCCAGCACATGACAAGGCGCTACAGACGCTCTGCCTAATCAAGTTCCACAAGAAGCACCTGAGAGACTGCTACTGTCTACCAATGCAAATACGGCAGTTGCATTCTTAAAAACGCCAACTGCATTTGATACTGCCAAAAATCTGAATATTGGCAATCGATGGATGACATTGATAGAGACTTTTGAAGACTTCATAAATGCGATAGAGGAAATAGATGATAAAAGGATTATAAAATATCTGAGGAACAATGCTGGTGAAGGAGTGAAAGAAGCCATGAAAAAGATGACACAAAAAGGTGAAGTGACAAACGATCAAATGAACACAGCCTTGAATGTCAAATTTAATCCAGTGCCAAATGTGGATTATCAAAGATAAATATTCAGTCAAGAGTGCCGTAGACCAGTTGAAACCATCAATGCGTTTGTGGGAGACTAGGTGTTCTGGTAAAGTACTTTAAATTCAATGACTTTAATGATGAGGAAGCTACCCACCTCAGAGTAATCGACAGATGTCTATCAGATCCCTTTCAACGAAGAATACTGAAGTAAACTGAGTTTAGAACAAGTCCTCAAGTCTGCCCACGTAAAAGAGCTTGTTGATCATCAATCAACTGACATGGAGGCTGGAGGCAACCAAAGTGCGTTAGTCATGAGCATGAAAAGAAAGCCAATATACAAGGCTGATGGACGCAAGGCAATGTCTCCACAGAAAAAGAGAATGTGTTACTGTTGGAAAGTGGTTATTTAGTAGTGATAAGTAGTTACCTGCCACTAGCAATAAGGCCACAAACACAACAAAAGGTTCAGTCAAGGTCTCAATAAATTATTCCCTTGCTCAACCCTTAGTAGTTGCCAATGAGCAGGTAGACTTAACTTAGGAGATAGCTGTGTAAAGCATTTAAAAAGATCAATACATTAAATAGGTACGGCACAACACACAACAAATATCAAACACCAATTTATACAAATAAGTTATATTTTTTATGAATAAATAGACACCAAAATGACAAAGGGCAAATGTAAGGCACCAGAGATATGAATTTTTAAAGATTAAAAAGAAAAACTAGTGCTTAGAAGCAAATAGCACTCAAAGGGTTAAAAAAAAAAGGTCATGCTCAACTGAGGTAAAGTCAAGGGTTCTTTAAAACTACTTCCAAAAGTGATTCTTAATGCAGAAGGGGGTCCTCAGCACCAGCAAAGGGTTCAAATGCTCTGGTTTGCCTCTTGGGGTATGGGACAACAACTCTCACAAAGCACCTGGTGAACTAAGGGGGCTTTTTACAAAAGTACCTGCAAACGTCTAGTACATCTTTCTGAAGTTACTCTTGTGGGTTCAGAGTGTTTAAAATATCAATCCAAGGGTCTAGAAGCTCTGAGATGGTCCTTGGGGTGTTAGGACTACAATTCCCATAAAGCACCTGCAAACATTGTTAAAAGTCCACAGGATGCACTACAAGATGGAGACTTCTTGGGGAGATGATGAAGGTGGGCTCTTTTAACCTGTAGCTTTCAGGGAATCCATTCCATAATCCTTGTGAAGCCAGGCAAAGTCCTTAGGGCTGTAGTAGCAGATTGTGCAGCATGTGCAGTCCTTCAGGGTGCAGTTCCGTGGGTACAGATCAGAGTCCCAGCAGGGCAGTCCTTCTCTGACTTGTTTCAGCCAGCTGTTTCAGTGTTCCTGGGCATTAAGCAAGGCAGCACCTTTGACCAATATGATGCAAGGTTCCACCCTCAGGTATGACCACTTCCACAGAGTGTTGCATATTCTTGTCCCAGAAAGCAGTATTCTTCCAAAATCCAAAATAGATACATGTTTTCCTGAATAGTAAGATCTGACTAAGCCAACCCACTGGTGTGGCTAAGATCCGCTAACACTTTCCCTCCAGCCCCTTCACTAATCTTATTACAGGGGCGCCTGTGTGTCTGGGGGTGCAGGATGTGGGTGTGTACCTATGCTGTCCCAAAATGTAATTCTCCCTTCCAGTACCAGTTTGACACTCCAACCCATCCTGCCATCTGCTTCTGCAGTTTCTGTTCTGCTCCCACAGAAAATCCTTTGCCTCTAGCAAGCCACTTCACACCTCATTAAAACAGCTTGGCTTAGCCTGGCAGAGGCTGGCCAATCAGAAGAGGGCTGCTGGAAGGCTGTATTTTGGCTTACAGAAAAGACATTCTATAACGTATTTTCTGTAATAGTTATTATACATCTAACAGAGGCAAGTTGTTGGATTTATCATAACTGTCATTTAAAGTATTTGAAAGACATTTCTAGCTGGCTCCGGTCAATATTTATACATTTTATTTATACTTAAATAAAATGTTCCCTTGTTAGCCTATAGAGCTATCTATCTACAATGGTGAAAAACGAAACTGACAGTCTTTCCCTCACATATAAAATATATTTTATAATGCAACTGCTTATAGTTAAAGGGTATCCTTCCCCTGGGGAACCTGGGGGGGAATTATCTGTAAAGATAAGGTAATTTACTTCCTTGGAAGTACCTTTAATTCCAATGTCGAACTTGCTAGCCTTTTAAATGAGCGCAGGCGCCACAGTAGTGCACACTTAAGTGCATTAAGTCTACTGGGCCTCTAAACCTACATGCCCTACCATATACTAGGGATTTACAGGTAGGTTGGCAGTACCAATTGTAAGTATACCTAATTATCATAAACTTTTAATCAGAGCACATACCCTGGGTCTGGTAAGCAAAGGGCACAATCAGCATCTAGTATTCAAAATAGGGACAAAAGTGTGTGTGGGGGGGGCTGCAAACAGGTCCTAGTTTCTCACATGGTGTCTATTACAACTGAAGGTCAATGGGTGGGAAGTAAATGCTTGATTGCCCTTTTGAAATGTGCAATACACCAGGCACCTCAGAATAGTTCCAATCTATTTTCTCATGAATAGGGTGACAGCATTGCTTTTTGTGTGCTTACCCTATGCCACCCATGCATAAAGATATACATTTACTTCTGTAGATTAAACCATTGTAAATGTGTGTTCATATGTGTACATTGTTGACTATTGGGTATTGTTCTACTGATTAAGTATGTTTTTATGCATGGTGCAACGTACAGACCTCACTATGTGTAACTGATATATATATATATATATATATATATATATATATATATATATATATATATATATATATATACTGCTCCTGGGTCTGCCACAAGTAGAAGGATCACTCGAACAACTGATAAAGGTATGACCCTTAACCTTTATTAAAATGGTATGAACAGCAGCGCGTGCAGTCAGGATATGCAGGACCTCCGTCTGCCTGACGCGTTTCAAAATTGCTTTCTTCCTCAGAGGCTTAAATGACGAAGTTCACGTGCGTTACTACCACGCACTACTTTGTGGGAGTGGTAGTGTTCTGTACCTCAGATGGTTGCACTAGATTAACTGCCGCTCTGAATGAGCCCCAAGGCTCCGAATGAGCCCTCGCACGCGTTGTTGTCCTCATCCAAATCACTTGCTCCATAAAGAGAATGGTGAGATTCCATTCTCCTGGTCCCCGTGTTTTTTATCAGGGTGGTGCTCCTTCGCGGCTAGGCTACCGCTTTTAACATACTGCTCCTGGGTCTGCCACAAGTAGAAGGATCACTCGAACAACTGATAAAGGTATGACCCTTAACCTTTATTAAAATGGTATGAACAGCAGCGCGTGCAGTCAGGATATGCAGGACCTCCGTCTGCCTGACGCGTTTTAAAATTGCTTTCTTCCTCAGAGGCTTAAATGACGAAGTTCACGTGCGTTACTACCACGCACTGCTTTGTGGGAGTGGTAGTGTTCTGTACCTCAGATGGTTGCACTAGATTAACTGCCGCTCTGAATGAGCCCCAAGGCTCCGAATGAGCCCTCGCACGCGTTGTTGTCCTCATCCAAATCACTTGCTCCATAAAGAGAATGGTGAGATTCCATTCTCCTGGTCCCCGTTTTTTTTATCAGGGTGGTGCTCCTTCGCGGCTAGGCTACCGCTTTTAACATACTGCTCCTGGGTCTGCCACAAGTAGGAGAATCACTCGAACAACTGATAAAGGTATGACCCTTAACCTTTATTAAAATGGTATGAACAGCAGCGCGTGCAGTCAGGATATGCAGGACCTCCATCTGCCTGACGCGTTTCAAAATTGCTTTCTTCCTCAGAGGCTTAAATGACGAAGTTCACGTGCGTTACTACCACGCACTGCTTTGTGGGAGTGGTAGTGTTCTGTACCTCAGATGGTTGCACTAGATTAACTGCCGCTCTGAATGAGCCCCAAGGCTCCGAATGAGCCCTCGCACGCGTTGTTGTCCTCATCCAAATCACTTGCTCCATAAAGAGAATGGTGAGATTCCATTCTCCTGGTCCCCGTGTTTTTTATCAGGGTGGTGCTCCTTCGCGGCTAGGCTACCGCTTTTAACATACTGCTCCTGGGTCTGCCACAAGTAGAAGGATCACTCGAACAACTGATAAAGGTATGACCCTTAACCTTTATTAAAATGGTATGAACAGCAGCGCGTGCAGTCAGGATATGCAGGACCTCCGTCTGGCTGATGCGTTTCAAAATTGCTTTCTTCCTCAGAGGCTTAAATGACGAAGTTCACGTGCGTTACTACCACGCACTACTTTGTGGGAGTGGTAGTGTTCTGTACCTCAGATGGTTGCACTAGATTAACTGCCGCTCTGAATGAGCCCCAAGGCTCCGAATGAGCCCTCGCACGCGTTGTTGTCCTCATCCAAATCACTTGCTCCATAAAGAGAATGGTGAGATTCCATTCTCCTGGTCCCCGTGTTTTTTATCAGTGTGGTGCTCCTTCGCGGCTAGGCTACCGCTTTTAACATACTGCTCCTGGGTCATCCAAATCACTTGCTCCATAAAGAGAATGCCTCTCTTTATGGAGCAAGTGATTTGGATGAGGACAACAACGCGTGCGAGGGCTCATTCGGAGCCTTGGGGCTCATTCAGAGCGGCAGTTAATCTAGTGCAACCATCTGAGGTACAGAACACTACCACTCCCACAAAGCAGTGCGTGGTAGTAACGCACGTGAACTTCGTCATTTAAGCCTCTGAGGAAGAAAGCAATTTTGAAACGCGTCAGGCAGACGGAGGTCCTGCATATCCTGACTGCACGCGCTGCTGTTCATACCATTTTAATAAAGGTTAAGGGTCATACCTTTATCAGTTGTTCGAGTGATCCTTCTACTTGTGGCAGACCCAGGAGCAGTATGTTAAAAGCGGTAGCCTAGCCGCGAAGGAGCACCACCCTGATAAAAAACACGGGGACCAGGAGAATGGAATCTCACCATTCTCTTTATGGAGCAAGTGATTTGGATGAGGACAACAACGCGTGCGAGGGCTCATTCGGAGCCTTGGGGCTCATTCAGAGCGGCAGTTAATTTAGTGCAACCATCTGAGGTACAGAACACTACCACTCCCACAAAGCAGTGCGTGGTAGTAACGCACGTGAACTTCGTCATTTAAGCCTCTGAGGAAGAAAGCAATTTTGAAACGCGTCAGGCAGACGGAGGTCCTGCATATCCTGACTGCACGCTCTGCTGTGCATACCATTTTAATAAAGGTTAAGGGTCATACCTTTATCAGTTGTTCGAGTGATCCTTCTATTTGTGGCAGACCCAGGAGCAGTATGTTAAAAGCGGTAGCCTAGCCGCGAAGGAGCACCACCCTGATAAAAAACACGGGGACCAGGAGAATGGAATCTCACCATTCTCTTTATGGAGCAAGTGATTTGGATGAGGACAACAACGCGTGCGAGGGCTCATTCGGAGCCTTGGGGCTCATTCAGAGCGGCAGTTAATCTAGTGCAACCATCTGAGGTACAGAACACTACCACTCCCACAAAGCAGTGCGTGGTAGTAACGCACGTGAACTTCGTCATTTAAGCCTCTGAGGACGAAAGCAATTTTGAAACGCGTCAGGCAGACGGAGGTCCTGCATATCCTGACTGCACGTGCTGCTGTTCATACCATTTTAATAAAGGTTAAGGGTCATACCTTTATCAGTTGTTCGAGTGATCCTTCTACTTGTGGCAGACCCAGGAGCAGTATATATATATATATATATATATATATATATATATATATATATATATATATATATATATATATATATATATTAGGATGGGCGTCTCCGTGTCCATCTGTAAAGCAAGGATGCCCTGAAGGGTTGGTGGCTCCTGAGAGGGAGGTGTTTGACTGTATATATATATATACATATAGCTTTGACAAAAGTAATTAATTAATTTGTTGGATGGTTTCAATATTGAACATGCTCAATTTATTCGATACATAATATGGTACTATACCTAAAATGTTTATTTACATTTAGATATTTCAAAACCAGTTGATGTGGAATGTCGGAGTTTTTTCTCTCCAAAAAAATGGTTAACTCACATATGAAATCAGTATCAGCACATAGTAATGAATATCAGTGACGGTAACTGATTTTTAACTGAAAATATAACAAGAATTTATTGTTGTTTTTCTTAATTTGATGCTATTATAAATGTGATTTTTGGAAATATTTTTTCTATTTTCATGACTTTAAATGCAAATTGCACCTTTAAAAGGTGGTACGAGGGAAACGCGGGTCATGTGACCAAGAACAACTTGTTGTTCGAAACGCGTTATCTGTTGACTGCTTGACTTGCCAATAAAGACACTGCTCCAGAATTACGGGCTCGTGTGGATTTCTCTACCTGGATTCCAGATTTGCATATATACACATATATATATATATATATATTTACGGGTTCGCCGGATGACGCGACACCCGACAATGGGAGCGGGACCCCGGAAGGACCCTTTTTGGTTGCAGCAGTAATATATAAGATCAACAAAATGGGTTTTTACAAATGCACATCTTGTCGTGCCTGCAACTTTGCCACCAACACCACTGAATATATCACTGCATTTAGCGATATACCCATTCCTATCAGGGAATATTTGACATGTAGATCGGAATTTGTTGTCTACAAGCTCAGATGTACATGCAATCTGGAGTATATAGGCAGCACTAAGCTGCCTGTTCATCAAAGAATACTCCAGCATATCAGAGCTATCGTGAACAGTGATAGTAATTACCCCGTGGCAAGGCATTTTGAAGCAGTCCATGATAAAAAGCTGAAGGACTTGCAATACACGGTCCTTTGCTCAGTACCTCAACCTAGTCGCGGTGGGGACCGTGAGAAACTACTAAGGCAGCGTGAATCTCAACTCATTATGTCCCTTGATACTAAGGCCCCGAATGGGCTTAATCTGAGTGAAGATTTGAAAAGTTTCCTCTAACTATCTGTACTGTGGATCATTTTGTTCTTGGTCTCTGTCGATCTCTTTCTATAACTGCAATTACCTTGTTTCTTTCATCTTCTCTTGTTCGGTCAATGCGTCACTTATTGGTCAAAAGCCTACTGCTACTCACTTGTTTGATGCCGTTTCTTAGTCACTTTATGTAATTGTGCTGACTAGGCATCAATGTCACTTCATAACTTACTATTTTCTTTTTCTCGCCTCATATGCTATTACTTTTCCTTTTGCTTCTGTCTGGATTTCTTTTTATTACACATTTCCGGTTGGGCTTCTGTGTCTTCTTATTTTTTCACTCTCAAATCTATTATTTTTTCTCTATACACAGTTAACTTATGCTTTGCACTGTTCATGCAGTACATGACTTGTACCATTCCGTTTTTTTTCTGTTAATATGGCAGTTTTTTGTTTAGCAACAGTGGCGTTGTTGCGGTATTCAGACACTATGTCTTGATCTGTTGGCGTTTTAGATTTTTTACTACGCTTCTGGCTTGTACAAAATTCTTTTTTCTTTGTGTTGGAAAGCACACTATATAGTCTTTGGCACCATGCCACTATACTTGCAATTTTGCTTGTTCCTGTGCTTCCTTGATTACAATTTATTATTTTCCAGCCAGTCCTTTAGAAATCTATTTGCCAATGGCCTATGCTTATATCTTAGCAGCCTCCATTATGGAATCATTTTTTTGTACGTTTACCCAACACACTGTTTATAAATTTGTTCACAATTGCCATGACTAATTTATAACTTGAAAACCTAATATAAGGTGCTTGTTCTGCATTTGTGAAAAAACATTCCTATATTTGTTTGCACTGTTTCTTTATTTTTCTTCTTTTGGGCGTGTTCCCCCAATCAAGCCCCTCCCAGTGTTATGTATATATACTCCCACTTTTTTGTTGAGTGCTTATATGTGAACAAGCTCCCCAGTGGAGCGAAACGCGTCATTTTTCTAATAAACGTTTATTCCTGCTACTCACTTGAGTTGGATCCTTTGTGAGCTTTGCTTTGACTGTTTGCTGAGGCGTAATGAGGTCTGCACCCTGATGTTGCCTGTCATCCACTGACGGGTTGGGATTGCTTTTTCATATATATATATATATATATATATATTACCTACTGGCGGTCGCCAGTAGGTATATATAGTTAGGATTTTTTCTCTATGGGATTTTTGAAAATTCTATGTCTAATAACTTTGGCGTTTGTGGACGGAATTGGCTGAAATTTTCAGGAAAATGGCACATTTTGTTTCTGAGTAGCCCTTGAAAATTTGGGGGGGGTTCGTCAAGGGGGGGCCGAGAAAAAAGGGGGGTCCCAAAACGTGTTTTTAACATTGAGTTTTCCATAGGGCGGTTGGCCTCACTTTTAGCCCGAACGGCTGAATGGATTTGCACGAAACTTGGCAAATTTGTAGGGACTGGTAGCCCGATGTGCCTTTGCTAGGTCTCAATATATGTGCTTCAGTGGATTTTGAGAAATTAACGTTCAAAAAAAGATATATATCTGTAACAGCGGACCGGGCAGTGCTCCGGTTCGCGGACTTTTCGCGGTACGGAGCTTTGTGAAGAGAAGCTGATTGGTTCTCCGGCGTCTGTGAACATTCCAAACAGTCCGTAGCGGCCGCCATCTTGTCTCTCGGTAGGATCGAGAGACAAGAGTAGGCCAAAGCGAAGGGGCAAATGACCATAAGGGGGCATAGTAGATCCTCGCTGACCCCCTAGGTTTGATGTGGAGGTTTTAAAAGGGCCCCGCGGGGCAAAAAAAATAAAAATAATAATAATCGAACGGCTGAATGGATTTGCACGAAACTTGGTAAAATATTAGGGACTGGTAGCCCGATGTGCCTTTGCTAGGTCTCAATATATGTGCTCCAGTGGATTTTGAGAAATTAACGTTCAAAAAAAGATATATATCTGTAACAGCGCTCCGCTTCGCGTAACGGAGGTTTGCGAAGCTGATTGGTTCTCCGGCGTCTGTAAACATTGCAAACAGTCCGTAGCGGCCGCCATCTTGTCTCTCGGTAGGATCGAGAGACAAGAGGAGGCCAAAGCGAAGGGGCAAATGACCATAAGGGGGCATAGTAGATCCTCCTTGACCTCTTAGGTTTGATGTGGAGGTTTTAAAAGGGCCCCGCGGGGCAAAAAAAAAAATAATAATAATAATCGAACGGCTGAATGGATTTGCACGAAACTTGGCAAAATTGTAGGGACTGGTAGCTCGATGTGCCTTTGCTAGGTCTCAATATATGTGCTTCAGTGGATTTTGAGAAATTAACGTTCAAAAAGAAGATATATATCTGTAACAGCGCTCCGCTTCGCGGAGATAAAATTATATCTGTATTACCTAGCTGTTGCTAACGCCAGTTAGCGACGGCTAGTAGGAGATAGCGACCATCTTGGGCCCCACTTTGCATGTGAGTGATATTTATCACTAATGACATGCAAAGTGGGCATGCCAAGATGTTAGCGACTGGAAACAGTCGCTAACATCGCTATCTCCTATTATCAACTTTTGGAAATATTCGCGATAAGCGCGAATATCTCCAAAAGCTAGCACCTGCCCTGAGCAGTTCTTAGCCATGTTATCCAATGGGAGGTGGATAACATGGCTAAGAGCATTAGCTCGGTAATGCATGAATATCGCTGAGTGTTCAGCGATATTAATGCATTGCGGTCGTTTTTTATCGTATTTGCGATAAACCTTGATAATAGCAAGGTTTATCTGCGATAATTTCTGACGATGCTTAGCGGTAAAAAAATCGTTGCTAAGCATCGTTAGGGATAAATATCGCTTAACTTTGGTAATATGCCCCAACGTCTGTTAACGTTCGATTCGAAGGAAATCAGGAAGTGTTGAAAAACATTGTCTGCGCCATCTTGCCTTTTTTCAAATGCCACACTTTTGTCGTGCACGGCAGTCATTTTAGATGCCTTGACCAGACCCACTCTGTGCACGCTGTCGATCCTTAGCATGGCTCCCCACCCTCGCAAGCATCTCCCCCGGCAGTGGTCACCCCCGCTCTCTGTCTTATGCATGGGTAATAAACCACCCCCATCTGCGCTGCTCTTCCCTGAGAATCACACCCTGTGCCCGCCCGACACCTCCCTTTCGCCCTATTCACTTCCGCACCCTCTGACACTCCTTTTCCTCTGTGTCCGATTGTCCAGGCCGGTCCTAGGGTATCAGCTAGCCCTGCAGATGTAGTTTATGGCCCCAGCTGTAAAGAATCACCCCTCTTCAAAGGAGTTATAGTAGATCAAGGCCCACACTCGATGAGATCCGTCACAGCAGACGCGTTCCTATTATCTGAAAACCATCCTGTATTGTGATTGGGGAGGGGACCGAGCCTGAAGCGGAAGATTCCAGGGATGACTCTTTGTACATCAAAGTTTTTACAATTATGTGTCACATTAAAAATATATAGCACTCCAACAAAGTAGTAAGATTATAAAACTTTAATAACTTATAAATATAAATATATACAAGAAAACAAAAACAGTAATAACATATAAACATTTTTAGGGAAAAACAACGAAGTAGCGGTCGGCTGTGCGAATAGTCCCAACGCAGCACAACGTCCAGATTTCTGGCGTGGGGCGTCGCGGGGGGTGGGTCATCAGTAGCAAACTGTTGTGCGAATAGTTCCAAGGCAGCATAACGATGGCACCAAGGTGATGTCCAGTAAGTTGCCGCACTGGTTTTGGTATCCTACAATGCTGCTCCGAATAACGGCGTGGGGCGTCCCGGGGGAGGCGGCGTGAACGGGCCTCTCCAGGTGGAGTCTCATCTGTTGTAGTGGGGCGCCCCTTTACCGTTTCAGTTGCCATTCCGTCCGCTTTTGGTCCACTGTGTCAAAAGCCGCAATTCAGCTGAGTTGCGCCCACTCTTGCGGTGCAGCGATAGGCGGCTGTCACAGGACTCTCAAAATGGCGGCAGGCTGTTTCCTTTTTGGGCCTGGTCCACTGAAATGGCCCTGGGACACCTTGGAAATCGGACGCTTGTCTGCTAGGTCTTGGACCCCATTCTAGAAAGCGTCCCCTCCGCCTTGAAGATTCTACAAAAGTATTGGGGGCCCCCGACTCCTGCAGGTTTCCGGTGGGGAGCGGCTGCCATGATTGCTCGTGGAATGACCACGACGGAGCTACGAGATGGTGGTGCTCTCATGCTGACGCCAGCTTCAGTCTGAAACATCCAGAAACAAGGTGGGGCTTTCATCGTTTGGGAAAAAAAAAAAGTTTTCATCCAATGAAAAGTGTTGTTTTTAGGTGATATGATCAAGCCTTCCATCATTAGGAAACCAAAAGTAAAATGAACCAATGAAAAGTTTTATAAACAAGTCACATGACCTGTTATGCGGCATAGGGTATAAAATGCGGAGAAAATACGTTGGCACGTGAGGCGGCGTCAGTAGCGGACCGATGTGCGAATAGGCCGAAGGCAACACAACGCGCCAAGATCCGGATGGCACCGAGGTGGTGTCCAGCAAGTTGCAGCACTGGTGTGGCCATCCTACAATGCTGAAAGTCGGCGTGGGGCGCCCCGTTGGCCTGTGAGTTTGCGTCAGTAGCGGACCGATGTGCGAATAGGCCGAAGGCAGCACAACGCGCCAAGATCCGGATGGCACCGAGGTGGTGTCTAGTAAGTTGCCGCACTGGTGTGGCCATCCTACAATGTTGAAAGACGGCGTGGGGCGCCCCGTTGGCCTGTGAGATGGCGTCAGTAGCGGACCGATGTGCGAATGGGGCCAAAGGCAGCGCAACAATATTTTCTGACTAGAAGACACCACAAGGCGCTGAGATGCCAAGATTCGGATGGCACCGAGGTGGTGTCTAGCAAGTTGTGGCACTGGTGTGGCCATCCTACAATGGTAAAAGTCGGCGTGGGGCGCCCTGTTGGCCTGTGAGATGGTGTCAGTTGCGGACCGATGTGCGAATGGGGCCAAAGGCAGCGCAACAATATTTTCTGAATAGAAGACACCACATGGCGCTGAGATGCCAAGATCCGGATGGCACCGAGGTGGTGTCTAGCAAGTTGTGGCACTGGTGTGGCCATCCTACAATGGTAAAAGTCGGCGTGGGGCGCCCTGTTGGCCTGTGAGATGGTGTCAGTAGCGGACCGATGTGCGAATGGGGCCAAAGGCAGCGCAACAATATTTTCTGTATGGAAGATACCACTAGGCGTTTAGATGCCAAGATCCGGATGGCACCGAGGTGATGTCTAGCAAGTTGCTGTACTGGTGTGGCCATCCTACAATGCTGAAACTCGGCGTGGGGCGCCCCGTTGGCCTGTGAGGTGGCGTCAGTAGCGGACCGATGTGTGAATAGGCCGGAACCAGCACAAGGCGCCAAGATCCGGATGTCACCGTGGTGGTTTCATAGTTGAGAGGCACTTCATCTGCAGTGGGGCGCCGAGATCCGGATGGCACCGAGGTGATGTCTAGCAAGTTGCTGTACTGGTGTGGTCATCCTACAATGCTGAAACTCGGCGTGGGGCGCCCCATTAGCCTGTGAGATGGCGTCAGTAGCGGACCGATGTGCGAATGGGGCCAAAGGCAGCGCAACAATATTTTTGGAATAGAAGACACCACAAGGCGCTGAGATTCGGTTAGCACCGAGGTGGTGTCTAGCAAGCTATGCAGCTGAGTTGCGTGCGCACTTGCGGCGAATAGGTCGAAGGCAGCACAACAATGTTTTCTGAATAGAAGACACCACAAGGCGCTGAGATTCGGTTACCACCGAGGTGATGTCTAGCAAGTTGCCGCACTGGTGTGGCCATCCTACAATACTGCTCCGAATAACGGCGTGGGGTGCCCGAAGGGGGGGGGGGAGGCGGCGTGAACGGGCCTTCCTAGGTGGAGGATCGTCTGCTGTAGTGGGGCGCCCCTTTACCGTTTCAGTTGCCATTCAGCTGAGTTTCGGCTGCTCTTGATGCTACAGCGACAGGCGGCTGCAACAGGACACTCAAAATGGCGGCCTGTTCTTTGGATTTGGGCCTGGTCCACTAAAATGGCCCTGGGACACCTTAGAACTCGGACGCTCGATTTTTTTTCCCTTTCCTGTACATGCAAAAAAAGGTAAATGCCCGGTACGTTACACGCTTCATCTGCCACGATGAACTCTCCAGAGGAACCGAAAAAAAATATAGTTATGGTAACTATACCATGCATCGTCATATGGAGAGGTGGCACCAATTAATTATAGTGCTGCATAAAAGAGAGATTTGGAGGAGAACCCCTGACCTGCTAGTACATTCATCAAAGAAGTGGCACTGACAGCATCAGAGGCAAGGGAAACGGTCCCAAATATTTAGAAGAACTTTGGAAAGATTAAAATGACATGTTTAGATTGTGGCAAATTAATTTCATGTGGACAGATGAGTGTTACTCTAATAAATACAGCATATGAACATCATCATAGTCGATGGTTGGTAGAGACATTTTGACTATATCCTGGACCTGCCCGTCCTCGCCCAAAATGGCGCCGGAATAAATGGGACTCGTAACTCCTTGTTGTGTACTGGTTGCAGAACCTTGAAATCACGAGATACGTATGCAGTTTTGAAGCACATGGCGGGCGGGGACGAGAATTGATTGAATATTTCGACATCCCTATTGATATTAAGTTCTGATGTGTTATTGATTACTGTACTATTGAAAGTTCGAATTAACGTCACCCATGGTACTTGCCCGCAAATGTATATCTAGATAATTTTATTGTAACTGGCCCTGTCGTATTTTAATTATAAAATGTACGTCCACCGATTCCGTAACTGTTAGACACCTTAGTTCTTGCAACCTAATGGCCCGCCCGTTACGTTCCTCTACAGTGTAAATGTCTACTCATCATATACGATTACAGTTTGCTCCGTGGCCGGCCCACGTGGTTATAGGCTCGTATTTGTATAATGACATTTTCACAATAAAGGTTTTTAAAAGAAAACATGGTAGTAGTATATACATTGGTAAAGTTTTTAATAATAGTCACTGTTTTAGAATCATTAAAAGGCAAGTGAAATAAAGCAGACCAATTACATGAAGGGTAAAAGGTATAATACGAAGGAACGCAGTAAAGATAAATGGTCAAGGGCTGTTGTGTTTTCTACTCCTGCAACATAAAGTGATCGATAAGAATCTCATATTCAGGCGTATCGGCGACTAAGACAGCAGGTCGACCCTCTTTTGCTCAACGGCTCCGTCATGGGACGAAGAAACGCTCTTTTTCTCGCAAAAAGAATATATTTTACTTGCAGGACAGTTGTAAATTTTCCGGGAAAGTACATTAGCCTGGAACATTATAACATATATTTAAGAAAAAATAATGTTCGGAAGTAATAAAAAGCGTAATTTTTAGGTCATATGACCAAGCCTTTCATCATTAGAATAAGAAAAGTAAAATGAACCAATGAAAAGTTTTAACAAGTCACATGACTTGTTATGCTTACGTTACGCGCTGCGCGCCCCGGATGACTTCCGGATGCGCTAACGCGGCGCGTCATATGACGCATTACGCGACAACGCAGGTCCAGAATATAGTCAAAATGTCTCCACCAACCAGCGGTCGGAACACAACCCCTTTCAGCAGGCTAAATAGTTCTGTTAAATGACAACAGAAGGGACAGGCAACAAGAACCATCAGTCAAAGAGGGGAGGGCTAGTTCTTCTCTACCGGGTTACATTGGGGCGCTACCGGAACTGATCGAATTGGTAGTCTACAGTGTTTCTGGATGTTTCAGACTGAAGCTGGGTTTAGCATGAGAGCAGCACCATTTCGTAGCTCCGTCGTGGCCATTCCGCAACCAATCATGGCAGCCGCTCTTTATCGTTATTTTGGGCGGGGTGGGTGGCGGAGCCGAGCTGTTTTGCAGCCATCATTGTGTGGAGTTCAGTTCATCTCACTAGTTTTGTATTTGTCATGAGGGATTGTTCCTAATGTTTCTATTTTAGCGAGGTCAAAAAGAGATCCCATTAGTGGCCTACTGATTTTGCTTGATTCCTTTTCTTTTTTTTTTACACGATTTTTCGTTATCTGCAAAGACTAAACAGAGTATTGCGACTCTGTGTTTGTTTGTAAATAGAGAATGAACCAAAGAGAACCAATTCTAAAACAGTAAATACTTGGATGACAATCAATCAAATGGAGAGAGAAGCAGGCACGACGTATTACAACGGGGGTAAAGGCCTGCGTTAACTACCTTTCACTATCTGCAAAGAGAGAGTACTCCTAATAGAAATGAGGGGGGGGGGCACCATTCAAAGCAGATCAGTGTGCATAAACACGAAAATGTTTTCACTTACCACGTACTTGACATTCGACAGCTTATGATATTTGCTATTAAAAAACCATTGAAATTCACTGAAAAAACCATAGGTTATAGACCATATATAGTTAGGAATTAGCATTTACAAAACCTTGAAAATTCACTGAAAAAACCATAGGTTATAGACCATATATAGTTAGGAATTAGCATTTAAAAAACCTTATTTTACTCACACAAAACCATTGAAATTCCATATATAGTTAGTTGCACTAACTATATATCGTGCACCCGCAATCCACTGCTGATGATGTCACATATTACATCATTCATGACATGGTCAGTGACATCACTGATGACATCACTGATGACATCTCAAATGTGAGTAAAATAAGGTTTTTTAAATGCTAATTCCTAACTATATATGGTCTATAACCTATGGTTTTTTCAGTGAATTTTCAAGGTTTTGTAAATGCTAATTCCTAACTATATATGGTCTATAACCTATGGTTTTTTCAGTGAATATATATATATATATTACCTACTGGCGGTCGCCAGTAGGTATATATAGTTAGGATTTTTTCCCTATGGGATTTTTGAAAATTCTATGTCTAATAACTTTGGCGTTTGTGGACGGAATTGGCTGAAATTTTCTGGAAAATGGAACATTTTGTTTCTGAGCAGCCCTTGGAAATTTGGGGGGGTTTCGTCAAGGGGGGGCCGAGAAAAAAGGGGGGTCCCAAAACGTGTTTTTAACATTGAGTTTTCCATAGGGCGGTTGGCCTCACTTTTAGCCCGAACGGCTGAATGGATTTCCATGAAACTTGGCAAAATTGTAGGGACTGGTAGCCCGATGTGCCTTTTCTAGGTCTCAATATATGTGCTCCAGTGGATTTTGAGAAATTAACGTTTAAAAAAAGATATATATCTGTAAGCGCGCTCTGGGCAGCGCTCCGGTCCGCGGACCTTAAGCGTACCGGAACTTCGCGTAGCTAAGCTGATTGGCTCTCCGGTGTCTGTCAACATTCTAAACAGTCCGGAGCGGCCGCCATCTTGTCTCTCGGTAGGATTGAGAGACAAGAGGAGGCCAAAACAAAGGCGAAAATGACCATAAGGGGGCATACTAGATCCTCCCTGACCCCCTAGGTTTAATGTGGAGGTTTTAAAAGGGCCCCGCGGGGCAAAAAAAACAAAAAAAAAATTATTTTTTTTTTTGCGTGGGGAGCGCCCGGTCCGCGAACCGGGAAGCGTTCTGGGCAGCGTACTGCAATGAAAAATGAATGATAGACTTTTCAAATGCTGTATTTTAATTGATTGTTGTTTTTGTTGATTATTTTTTATTTTCTTTATTTTTTAAGCATTTTTTTTTTAATGTGATTGTGTTTCATAATTTATTAAACTTTCTAACATTTCATGGTCAGAAATTTCATAATTATCATGGAATATACATTGTAGTCTCTGAGGGTGTAAAATGTCCTCATTTGCAAGGAGGTTATCTACTGCTTGTACACATTGCAGTAGTTCATTGTCCCAAGTTTCATCGAAAAATTCAGTGTCAATTTGATCAATTGTATCAATCAATTCTTGGCTGCTCTCTTGCAGGTCCATTTCAAAAGAAACTTGGTTTTCGCCTTCCATTTTGCCTGAAATTTGGATTAAAAAAATATATATTAGTAGAGATAGGGCAATGTTGGGAATAATTTTAGATAGGCATTTTTTTATCAGTGAATTTATCTTTGGGCAGTGTATAGTATCAGAGTGGAAGTAGGAATATAAAAAAGTGTATGTGATTTAACGTAAGTAAATTCATAATTATACAAGAGAAGCCTAACTCCATCCATAACTATAACAGAGAAGTCTCTCTAAATCTATAACTACTACAGAGGGATAGTATATATCTATCAGAAAAAGTTTACCATATTAACTTATAGTGCACAATATACTTCAGTTTTAAAAATAAAAACTTACCTTTAGAAAGAAGTTGAAGGAATTAGTGAAAATACTATTGAAATGTACAGCAAGAAGTAGTAGTCAAAATGGCTGTGTTTTCTTCTCTTCCTTTATATATATTCAGGTATATAACCAATGAAATGTCAGGTAAAAAAAATAGAAAATGAAAGTAACATTTTCATTGGTTGTCAATTCCAACACTTCAGATGTGTTTTGTGAAGTAATTTACCTCAGGGTATTTAGAGAGGTCTACAGGCTAAATGACTAAATGGAATTCCAATCAAATGTGTGAAAATGGTAGGGATTGGTATGTAGTATGAGCTAATCTATATTTGGTGAAATTGTCTCCAGTGGCTTTTCTGTGAACTACTTTCCCACCTTTTTTGATGGTGCGCTTCCCAGAGAGCGACCCGGTACGCGAACCGTTGAGCGCCCCGGTTCGCGAACCTTAAGCGTTCCGGGAGTCCACCATTTTGTGTTTCGGTCGAATTAAGATACAAGATGGAGGGCAAATAATGTTCAGAATGGGTAGAAGGGGGCACGGTAGAGTTATCTTGACCCCCTAGGTTTTCTGAGGGTGGGTGAGGAGGCTTATATGTGCGAAAAAAAAACATTTTTTTTAAAAAATTCGCAAGGTTAGCTCCCGGTTCGCGTACCGGGTAGCGCCCCAGGGAGCGTACTTTGTTGGAAATTAGTGAAAAATGTGAGAGTAAAATAATAATTGTGAGTGATCAGATGTAGGGTAGCTCTGAGAAGAGCTTTTGGGTTTATGGTACATTTAGGTACTTATAAGTAGGTACCAATGCACATTCTTAAATTCAGAGTGAAAACTCTGTTGCCCTCATCTGAGAAGTGAACTCCATCTCCTCTGTAGATATCTTGCATGTAGTAACGCAAGTTATTGTTGTACAGGGAGCCCATTCCATGGTCTCTCATGTAAGCTGAAACAGATTTGTTTACATGCTTCCTCGACTTCTCAATTTGTGGACAAAATTGGTTTGACCACCTCCATTTCTGTCTTTGGCATATATTTGAATATACCAAGGCAGTCTGAGGAAAAAGTGCCATTAATTGCTCAAAGGTGTCCTTTAAAAGCATTTCCAGACCTACACCAGTCAAAGTGCCCAAGTCATTACCTCCACAGTGCACAATTAACAGGTCAGGTTTGGGCAAATGCATAAAGGTTTTCACCAATGGTATCAATTGGTGACATTTTAATCCTCTGTGGCCAAACCACTTAATTTCCACATCTTGTAAATTGAGGTTAGGTAATTTCCTGTTTTCAACGTACCTTTGAGCCCAGTGAATATAACTATGTCCAACAATCCAGACAGAAAACATGGTGAGAGAAGGTTCTCCTGCAGTCAGATGAAGTGTGGCAATGAAATGGCAGTTGAAAAAATGAGAGTTTAAAATGAAAAAAACTGTGGAGTTTCTGTGTTCATGAAGCAGTAACAGTGATTGGTGGATTTTGATTGCTGAAAACAGAAAGTTAGGGTGCACGGATGTGTTCTTTGAAAGATGTATTTTGAATGGTCAATAAAAAATCATTAAATGAAAGAATGCACTGGATATGCAGGTGCACTGAGAGTTCAGAGTTCAATTGCAACAAAGTTGTGTGAACTTGCAAACACCAGAAGTCTTCCAAGAGGTGGTTGCCATGCAGAAAAGACAGAAAGGGCAGAGGGGGGAAGGGTTTTCATTTGAAAAAAAGTGAGGGAAGAGTTTTGATTGGGTGACATGAGAAATATGTGTGAAGAATTACAGCATTTCTGTGCTTTTGATAGCTGCAGACTCTGGAGTGCATACCTTTTGCTCTGCTGAAGACAAATTGGTGTGTTTCTGAGACTGTTTTCAAACTCAAAGTATTTGCTAAGGTGAGAAAATATTTCTTTAATTTAGATAGAGAATAGTGTGCTTTAAGGAGAAAATTATGAATTATGTGGCGCAAATTGCTTGTAAATATGCTCCCACATGTGCATGGAAAATTTTGATTTTGAATGTTTGTGTTACATAGCCATGTTAAAAGTGATACAAACATGCAGGAAAGGCAATGAAAAAATGCTTTTATGTGTCTTAAGGACATTTTAAGTAATTTTGCCATGTGCAGTGTTTTGAAATTATGATTTGAAAATCGTTTTTGGGGAAAAGGAATTGATTTAAATTTATGACAAGGACATAATGGTGTATGCTTCTTTATACGGCAATTGACTGTCCCTGATGTTATTTTTCCCATTTTAATGTAAGACCTTTCTCTGTGGCGCAAGTTGCTTGTAAATATGCTCCGACCTGTGCATGGGAAATTTAGATTTTAAATGTTTGTGTTACATAGCCATGTTAAAAGTGACCCAACCATGCTGGAAAGGCAATCAAAAAACGCTTTCATGTGTCTTAATGACATTTTAAGTCATTTTCCCATGTGCAGTGTTTTGAAATTATGATTTGAAAATCGTTTTTGGGGAAAAGGAATTGTTTTTAAATTCATGACAAGGACATAATGGTGTATGCTTCTTTATAAGGCAATTGACTGTCCCTGATGTTATTTTTCTCATTTTAGTGTAAGACCTTTCTCTGTGGCGCAAATTGCTTGTAAATATGCTCCCACATGTGCATGGAAAATTTAGATTTTGAATGTTTGTGTTACATAGCCATGTTAAAAGTGACCCAACCATGCAGGAAAGGCAATCAAAAAACGCTTTTATGTGTCTTAAGGACATTCTATGTAATTTTCCCATATGTAGTGTTTTGAAATTATGATTTGAAAATCGTTTTTGAGGTAAAGGAATGTTGTTAAAATTTATGTGCGCCATATGCCCCCAAATTTCTTTTTCAGGGGTGCAGCAGGGTGTTCTTGAGACACCCCTGCACCTTTGAAAAAAATTCCTAATTTGTGATGAGCAAATTGTTAATCGCAAATTGCACCTTCATTTATATGAGCCTCCTAGCCCATGGAAATGAATGGGTAATTTGCAATTAGCAATTTTCTCATCGCAAATTTGGAATGGTAAAGAATCGCTATTTATTCCTTAAAATTCGCTTTTTTGGAAATGCAAAATAGTTATATGATACATATGGCGGTTGATGTCTAACAAGATAAGAAGCTTAGGGATACATTTATGATGACTGGCGCAATGAAGTAGAAATCACTTACTTCATTGGTAGAGCTTTACATGTATTATCTCCTCTGTATTCTTCATCAAGCGTAACTTTAATCTGCAATCCTGAGTAGGCCTCACTTTAAACAAACCTCTGGATAGGCCACATCTTATTGTTATCCTGAATTAATCATTTAAAATGCTAGGGACAGATTTATGATAGGTGTATGCCTCTTTTGCGCCACTTAGAAAACATTGTCCATGGGGAAAGGACTTAAAATGTCCTTAAGACACATGAATGTGTTTTTTTAAAACGTTTGCAATTTTTTTGGGTCACTTTTAACATGGCTATGTGACTCAAACAGTCAAAATCTAAATTCGCCATGCACAGGTGGGAGCATATTTACAAGGAATGTGCTCCATGGGGAAAGGTCTTATAATGTAATATGGGAAAAATGACATCAGAGACACTGAAATGCCTTATAGAGAAGCATACACCATTATGTCCTTGTCATAAATTTGCAAACCATTACTTTTCCCCAAAAACGATTTTCAAATCATAATTTGAAAACACTGCACATGTGGAAATGACTTAAAATGTCCTTAATTCAAAATTTGCGATTCCTTAAATGCAATGTATCAAACAAAAAATATGTAAAAAATGATATTAAGGATTTGGAAACTACCACCAACTTCTAGTTTGTGGTAAATTGCGAATTCTTTTCAAAAAGCATTTTTTTCCAAAAAACAAAAGGTCCCATATGACGCCCATACATGCCCTTAGGGCATGTAGGTGTGCCATATGCCCCCAAATTTATTTTTCAGGGGTGCAGCAGGGTGTTCTTGAGATACCCCTGCACACTTGAAAAAATTCCTATTTTGTGATGAGCTAATTGCTAATCGCAAATTGCAACCTTCATTCCTATGAGCCTCCTAGCCCATGGAAATGAATGGGTAATTTGCAATTAGCAATTTGCTCATTGCAAATTAGGAATAGTAAAGAATTGCTATTTATTCCTTAAAATTTGCTATTTAGGAAATGCAAAATAGTTTGATGGTACATATGGTGGTTCATCTGTAACAAGATAAGAAGCTTAGGGATACATTTATGATGACTGGCGCAATAAAGTGCACATTACTTACTTCATTGGTAGGCCTTTACATGTATTATCTCCTCTGTATTCTTCATCAAGCGTAACTTTAATCTGCAATCCTGAGTAGGCCTCACATTAAACAAACCTCTGGATAGGCCACACCTTATCGTCATCCTGGATTAATCATTTAAAATGCTAGGGACAGATTTATGATAGGTGTATGCCTCTTTTGTGCCACTGTGCGTCACTTTTATGATGCAGCGGCGGTGCAAAAGATTTGCTATGAGGCGACAACATTACAAATTGATGCATTTAGGCAGATATGTCATGGTGTAAAAAAAACGTACCACATGAAACCGATGCAGCAGTGATGCAAAAGATGCACCATGTCGTAAGACAGGCCTCACTTGGGGCCATATGTATCAAGCTAATTAGCATTCGCAAAGATCGAATTTTGGCCTTTGCGAATGTTAATTAGACAAATGGTATGTATCAAACAAGTTTGATGCAAAATAAGGAGTAGCAAAATTTGATATTCCTTATTTTGCAATTGCACTGAAGGATTTGCAAATTTTGTGACTACTTAAATGCAATGTATCAAACAAAAAATATGTAAAAAATGACATTAAGGATTTGGAAACTATTGTGGTAAATTGGTGGTAATTTGTGAATTCTTTTCAAAAAGCTTTTTTTTAAAAAAACAAAAGGTCCCATATGACGCCAACACATGCCCTTAGGGCATGTATGTGTGCCATATGCCCCCAAATTTCTTTTTCAGGGGTGCAGCAGGGTGTTCTTGAGACACCCCTGCACCCTTGGAAAAATTCCTAATTTGTGATGAGCAAATTGCTAATCGCAAATTAAACCTTCATTCCTATGAGCCTCCTAGCCCATGGAAATGAATGGGTAACTTGCAATTAGCAATTTGCTCATCGCAAATTAGGAATGGTAAAGAATCGCTATTTATTCCTTAAAATTCGCTATTTAGGAAATGCAAAATATTTTGATGATACATATGGCAGTTCATCTCTAACAAGATAAGAAGCTTAGGGATAGATTTATGATGACTGGCGCATCACCAGGGATGTGCCAGTCATCTTGCGCCGCTGTTCCGCCACCCATGGTGTGCTGCATTTACAATGCGGCACAGCATGGGGCAAAAACGGCACAGATGCTAGACGCATCTGTGCCGTTAAGGTGGCGCATTGCTGGAGTTGTATCGCAAGTGCGATGCAGCTCCAGCAAGGCTCAGGGGTGCACCATCTCCACAATGTTGCGTCAAGACCTATGCCTGCTTCAAGCAGGCGCAGGGTTTTGACGCAGGTTTCTCCTATCTGATTGTAAATGCGGCACACCATGGGTGGCAGAGCAGTGGTGCACGTTAACTGGTGCATGCCTGGGGATGTGCCATTTAACATAAATCTGCCCCTTTACATTTAAGTATGTGCAGGGGACACAGAGTCGGTGAGGCTTATCCAAGGTTAAGAAGAGATGAGTCCTGTTCAGTGAAAGATTAGACATAGGCTTCACCTGCTCAGCATCGCTGGACATGGCTAAATAATAGCTGCAAAATGTTACTCTTGTTAAACAATTTTACTATTATAATCTGTGAGATTTGTCTCTTACTCTGCAACATCTCATTGTTGTTATCTTTCTTTAAAGATAAAGACAACCTCAACATGAGCGACAATCTGCAATCAGTTGATTTTGACCTCATCATTGAACTTGTAATTGAAACATCAGTGGATGTTGATCCCTTGGATGATTTAAATCCTGAGGATGAAGAAGAGCGTGATGAGGATGCAGATTTGTCCGAATTATATGATATAGGATGGGAAGCTGACCTGCTTGAGCCTTTGGAAATATAAACATTTATTTTTAAAATTTATAATTAATAAAAAGTAAAAAGGTAAACCGTTTAATTTAAAAATAAAGACACCTTCAAAAGCAGGTTATGTGTAGTGTCTTCAATAAAATATTAAAATATGCTCATAAAATTAGATCAGATTCACATATAAAATAGCATAGGTAACATAAATATAAATGTCATTTCTTTTCTGGTATTTCTGTATTGTAAATTTGCCAACGACTAAAAAATCTTCTAATTAAAATGTCAAGTAGTGTGTTAAGTTTTTTATCACTGTTACTGATTTACTGTTTGGTAATAATGGTTAATAACATTATTTATTATATTTTTCCACAGATTCAACTGCAGATCATTTCAAGATTTCACCATGCCTACAATAGAAAGACAGAGAAAGGCTGCAAAACGTCAAAGACAGCAGGTGAAAAAAAATACGCAGCAGTCCTCTAACAAAAAGATTTGTCAAGTCACGAAGAAAGCACCGGGTAAGAGCACAAAACAATTTATAAGAAATATGTGTAGTAAAAAAAATATTACTACAGAAAATGTTTCAGTCCATAAAACGAGAAGGAAATCAAATGGAAAAGAAAGGCCAATGAAAAATGTTACTGCTAGAGCAAGAGATAACTCTGTGCATGATAGTAGAAGGAAACAACAGTTTAGGGAGATTCGTAAACAAATGTTCCGGAACAGGATAATTGGCAATTTGTTAAAAAATATTAAGAAAGGTCAACAGAAACTGGTTTTTTATAAGACAAAAAAAAAAGTTGAGAAAGTTATTGATCAGGCATTTGAAATTAAACGTAAGTTATTTATTTTGATAATCAATAGAATTAGGAAGCTAAACAAGGCAATTTTTGATTTCAAAAGAAATAGTAGATGGAAGAGAATAGTTAATCGTAGTAATTTTTGTGAAGTTTTTTCTGGAGAATGGATGCATAGTTCAAGCTGTGAGGCATTTTTTAATGAGGAGAGTTATTTCCAGGATAATGATTTGGTGCATGCAGTTGACACCAGTGGTCGTGCTTATGAAGTGAAAGATGGTTGTCCAGTTGAAAAAGAAAAACTTGTGACAACAGAGGCAGAAGAGGTGTTAGGTAATGAGGTTTTAGGAAGACGTGCTAAGGGTCCTGTGTACACCTGGAAGTGTAGTAGTATTTGCAGTGTGCGACAGGATTCCATCAATTTGCTTTGTGATTTTGTACGGTCATTTAATAAGAAAAGTTTGAAGCAGAAAATGATGTTGTTGCAAGAATTAGATCCTTGCAGAGTAAGAGAAGTGACAGGTTTGCATGGACATTCACTGGCTTGTCTTTCCAGGAGAGTATGCCAGAGTGTTTTTCATCATTTCAGGATGCTAGCAGTGCATCATAACAAAGTGAGGAAATTAGTTAGAATGTTGTATTATGCTAAGAGTCCAGCAATTATGCTTAAACAATTATGCGCTGCTCTTTTGCATGGTTCTGAAATAGATGTGAAGAATATATGTGAAGAAATTGAGTTTTGTTACTTTGGAAGTAAAGAGGAGAATGTTGAAATTGAGCAAGAAGAAGAGGGTCATGTGGAAGATAGTGTACAGGTTTCCAGTACAGATAATTTCCAGAGGGAAATTGCGACGTTTGAGGTGAAATCAAGTGAGAGGCCTAATTTCACTTGTGTGTGTTGTCGACGCACTTATTATAAGAATCAGACTAAGTTAGTGGATTTATATGCAAAAAGTGAAAGGGAAAATAATAGTGAATGGAAGGATTTTGCAACATACTTGATGGTAGAAAATTTTTTTGATTTGGGATTGGATCAACGTGTGTGTACTTATTGTTGTTGCAAATTAAATCAAAACCAGATGCCTGCTAGAGCAGTTCATAATAATCTGGAATTGGTTGAGATTCCTTCTGAATTGAAGGATTTAAATACTTATGAATCTATTTTGATTCAAAGTATCCATCCCTTTCAGGCTATTGTAAGAATGGAGCCAAAGACAGGGAAATTGCCTCCATCAGATTTACAGAGAGGATTAAAGGGAAGAGTTGTTTATTTGCCTCTAGATTTGAAGAAAAACATTAACACAATTGGAGTAGAAAAAGTGGAAGAGGAACCTCTGGTTATCTTAGTTAATGGGGTTCCGACAAAGAATAAGAAAATATGGCAAGATTTAGTAGATGTTAGGAAAGTTAAAAAGGCAACATTGTATTTGAAAAAAAATAATAAATACTATAAGAATGTATATGTTGCAGAAGAGGAAGTAAGTGAGGAAGAGGATAGCGATTTGTGTGCTGGTCAAATTGAGAAAGTAGAACCCTCTACTAGTGAAGAAATATATGAACATTATAGTGTTCATCCTTTGCATTCCAAGGAAGTCATGGGGAATGCTATTGAGTTGTTTCAAATGAAACAAGCCAAAGGGAGTCCCATTAGTGTTTGGGAGGAAAGTTTGGAAGCTCGGTGTTTCCCACAGCTTTTTCCAACAGGTCAGGGAGGAAGATATGATGAGCGACCTCATCAAATTCCTGCTTCTGAATACCGGACTTTGCGATTGTATGCAGGAGATGCTAGGTTTCGACAATGCATTCCTTATTTGTTTCATCTCCTGTTTGAAAGCGATCTGTCTGGACTGTCATATGCAGTGAACCACATCTTGAAAAGTGGTATACACATGCAAAACATCTCGGCAAGTGACTTTATGGATAAAGTCAATGTCCAAGACAGTATTTTGGATTCTCACCTGATTAATCTCATGGCGTGTCAGCGTGGTACTAATGAGTACTGGTACCGTCGTCATGGTGATTTAAAATGTATGCTGAGGAACTTAGGTACTCCCACATGGTTCCTCACTCTGAGCTGTGCCGAGTATGGCTGGGAAGACTTACTTGAATTTCTACGAGAGGCAAATGCTAACGTAGATAACATCGAATTCAAGACACCTGGAGAACTGTGCTCTTTGGATCCAGTCAATGTATGTAGGTACTTCAATCATAGATTTGAAGCTATGATGTCTTTCATCATGAATAAGAAGAATCCACCTCTTGGAGAGGTGTTGGATTTCTTCTGGAGAAAGGAGTACCAAGCAAGAGGTGCTCCTCATATACATATGTTGCTGTGGATCAAGGATGCACCTAAATTTGGAACGGATCCAGAAGACTCAGTGATGAGTTTCATCCAACAGTATTCTACGTGTGCTGTTCCAAACGCAAAGGAGAAGAAAAGCCTAAGAGAAAAAGTTCTGCGTTTCCAAAGCCATCGATGTGGAAAGTACTGCCGTCGTAAATTCCGAAACAAGGACAAGTTCTACACTAAATGTCGTTTCGGCTTTCCACGACCGGTGATTTCTAAAGGAAGAGTAAACAGTTTGATGTCTTCGCTGCGACACAATGTCATGAAGAAATCACCTAAAAACACTTACAATTTGAAGAGGAACCAAGAGTCCAAGTACATCAACGACTACAACCCGATGATTTTGTCCATGTGGAATGCTAACATGGATATACAGTTTGTGGCTGATAACTGTATGGCTGTGGCTCGGTATGTGACGTCTTACATCACCAAAAAAGAGAAGACAGAATTGAAGGATATGTGGGAGGACATTTCCCATGAAAAGAGCCTCAGCAAGAAGTTGTACAGTTTCAGTCAGAAGATGTTGTCGCATCGAGAAATCGGAGCGTACGAATGTTCTGACCGGTTGTCTTCAGCAAGTCTCTATGCCAAGTCCAGGAGTATCGTTTGGGCGAGTCTTGGTCTTGCAGCAACGCGTAATCGAGTTCTCAAACCTGTGCGGGAAATTGAGTATTTGGCGGAAAAGGAGCCAAACAGTACCGACATTTTGAAGACAAACATGTTGGATACATATTATCCAAATCGAAGCAGTCACCTCGAGAATGTTTGTCTGTATGAGGTTCTGCAAAATTACATATTCAAGAGGAACATCAAAGAAGATACTGAGAAAGGAGTGTATGCTGTAATAGGAAGTGAGGGATGTCTGGTCAAGCAAAGAAAATGCCACTTGGTAAACCATCGAAAATTGAGTGGTGAATCTCCTGAAAAAAAGGAGTTTTTCTATTTAGCACTTTTGCAACTTTTCAAGCCTTGGCGTGCAGAAGAGGAACTGCTTGGAGATTTCCTCTGTTATGAAGACTCTTTCAATGCCGCCAAGGAGACCATAGAATGTCCTGCTTTTCCCAAATATGTAGAAATGTTGAATGCGGAAATTGAGCAGGAAGCAACGATTGCAGCCGAGATTGCCAGAGACAGTTCTCAGGACAGTCAGAGTTCTGCTTCATTGAGTCAGGATCCACTAGGAGGACCTGTTATCGAAAATGAAGCTGCCACTGCTATGAATGAAGTGGAAAGAGCCATGGCACATGCTCAAGAGGATGCGGTTAACTTAGAAGAGTTGGAAAGACAACTCAACGTTGAGCAGAGGAAAATATATGACGAAGTTACCATGCAAATTGATCATGGATTAAGTCATGATAAGAAAGAGTGCTCATGTACGTCGTTGAAGCCTGTCCGACTGTACGTGAGTGGAGAAGCGGGAACTGGAAAAAGTTTCCTCATTAAAGCAATTTCATGCTATTTGCAGGAAAGGACAGAGTCATCGCTGTCTTGTGTTGTCACTGCTCCAACTGGACTGGCAGCACATAATATTAAAGGGATTACTTTACATCGTTTACTGATGCTGCCAGTGGAGCATGACAACAAATTACAATATCACAAGCTATCTGGAGATGCTTGTTTTGAAGTTTCAAGAATCTTGAGGAAAATGAAACTTCTTATCATTGACGAAGTAAGCATGGTTTCCAATGTCATGCTTGCCTTTGTGCATTTGAGGATGCAAGAAGTTCTCAAAACAGAGTATGATGTGTTATTTGGTGGCAAACACATCATTGTTTTCGGAGATCTTCTGCAGCTGACACCAGTGAAAGGGCAACCTGTGTTCAAAATGCTCACGCATGAAGATACCAGGAAGTGCCTAGGCAGCATTGGCAACGTCAATATATGGTTAAACTTCAATTATGCTGAACTGCATGAAAATATGCGTCAGGCGAAGGATGAAGTTTACAAGACTATTCTACAAGATGTTAGAATTGGAAAAGTGACCGAGCATGGGAAAGAAGCTTTACATGCACGATTACTGTCAAATTTATATCCAGAACAAGATGTTGTGCCTGAGAATATTTTTCAGAAAATTACTGAGAAGAAATCTGGAATATGTTTGATGCCAACTCTTGCAGAATGTGCCAAATTTAACAACAAAATGTTGCATTTAGAAAAGCAAGAGATTGTGAAACTGGAAGCTATTGATAGAGTAGAGCATATGGGATCAACAATTATTTTGTCTGAGAATCTGAAAACAAAATTGGATTCATTAGAGAAGAGTATATCTAAAACTGCAGGTTTTGAAAAGACTCTGAATGTGTGCTTGAACTGCCGTATAATTTTAAGAAGGAATTTACATGTTGAAAGAGGTCTGGTAAATGGATCAATGGGTAATGTTGTTGATTTTGTGAAATACAGAAATAGAGATGGAATTGAATTTTTAAAAATTAAATTTGATGGCATTGAGGAAGTACAGCTAATTGCTCGTTGTTCTGCTAGATTTTTGCTTGTAAAAGACTTATATGTTCGCCGTAAGCAGTTTCCTGTTTGCTTGGCATATGCGGTGACAATTCATAAATCGCAAGGTTTAAGTGTAGACAGTGCATTGGTGAATATTGGCAGTTCTGTGTTCAAGGAGGGTATGGCATATGTGGCATTGTCACGAGTTAGAACTTTATCGGGATTGTACTTGATTGAGTGTGATGTCACAAACATTTGTGCGGATCTAGATTGTGTTAAGGAATACAATAGGTTAAGAAGAGAGTATGCGCCACATTTGCCTCAGTATCCTTTGTTTGAGAAACGTGTGGTAGGCCGGAAACGAAGAAATGAGAACAATACTGGGGAGGTTGTAGCAAAAAGACAAAAAATCAATGAACCTAAAATTACAAGCAGAAACAAAAAGGATTCTGTTGAAGATGTTGTTGGTTTTCAGTTTGAAAACAGTTCTGGTGTCAACTGCTATGCTAATGTAGTGGTTAATGTTTTGTTTTCTCTAAAAAATGTAAAAGAAGAGATTGTGGTCAATTCTGATCAAAGATTTTGCAGTTTGTTAAATTCTGTGTTAGAGAAATGTACCACTGATAGAAGAAACATAGAAAGTGTGTCTGAAATTCGAAATCTGTTAGACAGATGTTCAGGCCAAACACAATTCTCTCAAAATATTCAGCAAGATTGTCAGGAGTTTTTAATGTATATGCTTGATGTATTACATGCTGAAGGTGTAGATGTAGATCAGCTGTTTGGGCTTTCTTATCAATGGCAGCATGACTGCGAGAACTGTATGGTATCAAGTACTACTAGTGTAGACTCAGAAAGATTTATATATTTAACTTTGCCAGACAGTAAATCAGTCTCCTTTAATAAGCTAGTAAAAGCAGCTGATCACAACATGGAGTGTAGCCAATGTAAATCTGAAATGATGTCCACATTATTTATACGAACATATGGCCAGTATGTCATTTTAATGTTCCAACGATGTAGGCCTGATGGAACAAAATTGACAACTTTAATTAAAAATGTTGTAGCTTCGCAGTTGTCAATATCAGGAAGGACTTTTGTAACTGCAGCAATTATATATCATGACGGCCCTTCAATAACATCAGGACATTACACAGCTTATTTAAAGTCTAGAAATGGCTGGTCATTCTGCAATGATTCTGTTTTAATTTTCAAAAAAAAATTGCCGTATGACCTTAAAAACTCTTACCTGGTGTTTTTAAAACCAAAATTTTAGGGAAATAATCTCGGGATGTGCTCTGTGGAATTTCAAGAAGTTCTAATGGCTCCTACACAATTTGGCCTTGAGGATAAGTGTAGTTCAGAGACATAACTTCTAACCATAGGACTGGACATTATGGAGAAATACGTGCACTTTGAATGAGTTCAGAAAAACTGTTTCTTTTTATAAACTAATTGAAGCAGCCAATCAAAACATGGAGTAGAGGGAATGTAAGTCTGCAATGCTGTCTACTGTTTTACATTGCTTTGTGATTAAAAGTGATGTAGAGAATTAAATAATTGTAGTAGTCATAGAGGTAGTGTAAGTCTGCTTGTATCAGTGTCATAGGAAAAGTAGAACATGACTGAGCAAGAAGGGGAAGATATTACTATTCCAGGATTGTGAAAATGATCTTCAACATTTTAATTCTGAAAGTTGCGGAAATGCCAAATGACGGGATTGGCTTACAAGAAATCCAAGAGTTATAAATGGCTCTGACCAGATTTGGCCTTGTGGAAAATTGTGGTAGAGAGCAAGAAGTCATTTATTGCATGTAACGTGTTTTTAAAAACGATGGAGATTTTCTTTCAGAAAGTGGCGGGCTGAAAGTAATAACAGCACAAAAGAGTGTAAGCTGTTCATAGGACATCCTTGGACGTCATGGAAAGTAAGTTAACTTTAAGGAGTTCTGAATTTTGATTTCTGATGTTGTATGGGTTTTTTAAACACAATCATTTTGATTGTGTTTTTTTTTCCCCGCTGTTACATGATGAATACCTTCAAGTCACTGTTTTTAGTGAATTTTGATACATTCTGAGAACAGCAAAAATAAACCATTTAACATGTATAATTAATTCTGTACTGTTTGCATTTATGATGTATATGTAGAACTGTGTAGGAGGCATGGAGAAGGTGAGGCTTCTGTAAGTGTCAAAGTTGTTGCATGCAGTGCTGCACTTCTGCGTATTCTTTCATATGCTAGACTACATCTGCACAATGAGATACCTAAGCAAAGGAAAGACAAGTGATGTGATTGTGAAATGAGCAAAATAAATTGCATGTATTTCAATTACATCACCTGTGTTTCCTATCATTACGAATCACATTGTGCAGATCAAGTTTAGGTCTGTCCAGGGAAACATAGGAGGTTTGGACTTTGTTGAAGAGTGCAGTGGACATGACTCACTTCATTGGTAGACCTTCACATGTATTATGTCCTCTATTCTCTTCAACAACTCGAAATTTCATCTGCAACCCTGAGTAGGCCTCACCTGAAACAAAACTCTGGATAGTAGACATCTTATTGGCATCCTGAAGCAATTATTTAAAATTTTAGTGTCTTGCGACACTTTTCTGAAACAACAGCAATGCAAAATATGCACCATGTTTTAAGATAGGCCTCACTTCATCTGCATCAAGATACTGTTAGTTTAAAATGTATATCTTTAGGACTGTGTAGGGGGCCTGGAGAAGCAGAAGCTTCTGTAAGTGTCAAAGTTGTTGAAAAACTGTTTGTCCTTCAATCTTTGCCCTTGTCTTTTGTAATTTTTAAATACATGTTTTAATATTTTTCAAATGTTTGTTCTCTCTTTCACAGATTGAAAGTATAAAAACAAAAAGTGAGTAATTTAACGACAATTATAAGGTAAATATTTTGTACTCTTTTCGTTACATTTCTATCACATTGAACTACTATTAGTTCCACTGCTTCATTTCTTTAATCCTCAGTTTCCTGCCTTTGCTACTTCCCTCATTCCTTTCTCTGTTACCTACTTACTCAACTCCTTCCACTCTTTTTCTCAGTCCCTCTCTTCTCATAGTTCCTCACTCTTGTTCACTCACTCCGTCTCTATTACTCTTAGTGTCTTTGACTGATCACTGTATCACTATTTGTTCATAATGCTTTCTCTGTGTAGTTGAAGCACACTAAGGGACATATTATGAACACAGCCAATAAAATTATTGCTGTTTTTATTGGCAGAAAACTGGTGCAAAAGTAGTTTTAGTGGCAGTTTTCTGCCGCAAAAGCAGCTTTAGCGACACATTCCTGCCAATAAAAGCTGCAAAACTTTTATTGCCTATGTTGATGATATGGCTCTATGTTACTTACATTTCTTTGCTGTTTCAATTAATCTTTTTCTGTTATTTTTTGTTTTCTGTTTTCTATTTTTTCTCTCTGTTATTCCCCATGTTTTAATCTTATTTTGAACATTCACTCACATTCTCCAAGAAACTCTTCTTTGTTAATGTTATACTCTCTTTTTTAGGTCGAGTGACCTATCTCAATGCGCATGTGCGCATTGAGATCGGGAGCTCGATCTATTGCAGCTTAAACAGAGCTTACCGAGATCAGGCGATTCCCAGGCGATTTCTTCCAGTGCACGTGAAAGCGCGTGCACAATGCCACCAGCCGCTTGCCTCGCATTACCACATCAAAGGCAAGGCGGCCTCGTCTCAGGCCCCTGCTGCTTCACACCCTCATGCTGCTCTCCCCGCTCCGCCCCCTCCCCTGCCCGCCGTGTCGCATTTCTCCTCCGCCGGCCGAACTTTCACTTTGACGGCCGCAGGCCATCTCTCGTGTTTCTCCTTGTTATTGTTCAAGTGTTTCCCTGGCTCAGCGTGGTGCCCGATTCATGGACATTTACAGACGCTCTGGTCTCTGTTATTGTATTTCCAGGACATGGTGCCATTCTGCCGCAGCAGCATTAGGGCTGTACATAAAATGCCATGCGATAATTCACTCTAGTTTTACTTAGGCTCTCACAATGTTTTTAAGTAACGTGACAGCTGTAACATATTTAAGTGCCCAGACAGCTACAACCACACTTGTGAACAGCATTTCTTACCCCGCTCGGTAGGCGGGGTCATGACTTCACTCAAATGGTGAACAATGGCATGGGAGTCAAGAACATCGCAGAGTAGGGTTATAAGCTGGCCGGTGCTTGTTCTACATTGGCATGCAGCTCTCCCTTTGAAGACTAGATTCCTGTTTGTATTCCCCAGTCTAATATAAACAAGCATTTTTTATACTGCAATCAAAATAAAATAAAGCGGAACAGGACCGTAAATTACGTGTGACGTACATTGCATACAAACTGAGGATTCACGTGTGTTTGTCTATACACTCCAGCACCCGCTTACACATACAGTGGTACCTACACAGCAGCACACACACACTAACAAACATAGATAGATACACAGCACAGCGTGGGACACGCACACAAACACAGTGGCTCACACACGCACACTCACAGTAGGCCACATACAGTAACTCGCTGTACACACACGAGCACACACACGCAGTACATCACGCTCCACATACACAGGCACTCAAGGTTAAATGCACACGCATAAAGTGGCACAGACACAGAGTGAGTCACACACAACTGCAAGGTCAGTAATTGTCAGGTACAAACCCACTCGCAAACAGCGTGACTCACAAGCGCAGTAGTGCATACCCTCACACTGTTACATGCTTAAAGTGGCACACAGTCTAAGATGCAGTGACACATAGACTATTACTATGAAGCACACACACTTAGATAGACATACCTAGGCACGTGCACACGAGCACTCCTAATTTCAGATTTGGACGTAGCATTCGCTGCGTTTTGTAGTCTGAGAGGCATTTGAAACACACAACCACCTGCCTTTAGCTCATACACTCAGAAGGTGCCAGCACAGGGCTCCCTCCTATATCCGCCTTAATGCGCTCTTGTTCTGCCAATTAATTAGCCTCCGAGGGTGGGAGCGGTCGCTCTTGTGATCCCCCCGCCTGCCGGGAGGCTCGGGCACATTACAGACGGAATAGCAGTGGTCCCCACGCCACCAGCTGCCTAATAACTGAGCTGCCTGCAGCCCGGCAGAGCACAGCTGGGACCTGTCCCACCAGGCTCGGCACCAACAGCTCCCCTAATCAGCCGGGCCAGCCGGCCACTGCGAGCCGCTCTTTAGTGGGCAGATGGTGTGACTTTGGACACTTTTACCTGCGTTAAAGTATTGCATGCCTCCCTCGCCCCCCCCCTCACTCCCCTCAAACTATACACCCCTGCTTTCAAGTGGAGGCTGGAGGGCATCTTACTCATTCTAGAGACTAATTACAACTCTGATTTCTAGTGTTTATTTGGAAGGGGCACAGAAGTTGCAATTGTGTGTTGCATTATTTCTTATCAAGCACGTAGCAGCAAACACCTGGGTAGGTCAAATGCATGAGAGTATTTTTCTAGGGTTTATCCCAAGCTCAAGCATTTAAAAGTACTTTGAGATGTGATAAATGTCCAAGATCACACAGGGTGTGCCTGCAATGACACTGTAATTGTGCCCAGCTATCAGGTTTTACAATTTGCACTTCAGCCGCTGGATGGTAGGTAGGATTTGTAAAGTGTGCCCAGGATCACACAGTGTGGTCATGCAGCAGTTTAATTGTCTACTGGACCAATAAAACTAACATTGTCCAGTATACCAATCAAAATTGCTCTCCAAAGACACCAGGCAAAGCAGACGCTCCCTCAAACAGATCACCAAGTGCAATTTACCCTACTTACAGCCTAGCCTGTTCTCTGTCGAGACTTTAGCAATCTTTAGAGCACAAGATAAGATCTTTTCACATGGAAGAGTCAGACGTATTGCAATACTACTTAAGAAACAAGCATTGGCATAGACAATAGGTCTCGCCTTTGGGACCTTATACGTGTTTAGCCATGCAACAGTTGATGTTGCTGCACCAAGGATATTATGCTGCATAACTAAATACTTAGAAGGTCCCAAAGGCGAGACCTATTGGCTATGCCAATGCTTGTTTTTCTTTCACTTCGTTATCTATTTTGTTTTTCACAATTATACCCTCTTCTGTCTTTTCTTCGGTAAATAGATCTATTAAACAGTATCTCTTCTTTACTCCCTATAGCTGTCTTTCTTTTAACATCACTCTCTGTTTACTTTCCTTATACTTACACTTTTTAAAAAAAAATAAATTTTTTTGGTTAGCTCCCGGTCCGCGTACCGGGAAGCTAACCCGGGAGCGAACCAAAAGAAATAGAGCTTGCCAGAGTGCTAAACATTGTAGCAATTTTTTTTGAAAGGGAAGGTAGTTCTGAAAAGAACTTTTTTTTTTATATTTTTGTTGTTTTATATTTTTTTTTTTTTTTTTGAACATTGTTTGTTTTTTTTGTATTTTTTGAACGATTTTATATTTTTTTTTGGTTTTTTTGGGGGGGGGAAACAACAAAAAACAGGCGTTGAAAAGGGCTCAACAGGAGCAAAAAAAAATTACTGGGGGCGGTTAGGGCAATCATGGTGTTCATATGCAAGGTTGAGTGCATTGATGCTCATGTTGCCACAAGCTAATGATGCACGACAGTGCATACATAAATGTATCATATGCCCAAAATTTTGTTGGATATTTGGCACAGTTTCCCGTGCCTCCTCTGGTGTTAAAGAAACCGGTATTGTTGGTCTGGCCACAGGAGTTGGTCTAGGATTGTCCAGCATATCCCTTAATTCCGCCCGGCTGTAATTTAGGGGATGTTTCCTCGTCATGTGCCTATGCATGGTGTGATTACCATAACTGTATTTTTTGTCCGTCCCTCTGGACAATTGTTCCTTGCATATGAGGCAGGTGACATACCTCGCGTTGACTTTTTTTTGTCCACGAGGCATCGAAAAAAACTGCCAGATGAAACTGGCTTTCTTTCTGGAAACCCGGGGCAACTCTTCCAGGAATTGTGGTTCTTCTCCCTCCTCATCCATTTCTTCATCTTCCTCCTCAGTGTTGGTAATCACCTGGGGAGGTGGTCCTCTCTTCCCATGAGGAGGTGGAGGTGGTGGTGGGGGTCCACCAGCTGAAGCAACCAATGAAGCCATTTTCACACAAGCAAAATAGGTCTTCCAACAAGCAAAATTGGTCTTCCTCTCACAATGATGAAAGTCAGAGTGAGGAAAGAAGGAGGGGTTTTCATCATTTGGAAAAAACAATACTTCTCAACCAATGAAAAGTGTTATTTTTAGGTCACCTGACCTAGCCTTCCATAATTATGAAACTAAAAGTGAAATGAACCAATGAAAAGTTTTATTAACAAGTCACATGACCTCTCACGCTCATGTTACGCGCTGCGGAACGCTCCCCGGTTAGCTTCCGGGTCGCTAAGCTTCACGCCCCGGTCCGCGCCCCGGGACACTTCCGGGTGCGCTAACGCGATACGTCACAAGACGCATTTCGCGGCAACGCGATACGTCGCGCTTTCGCGCCGCGGATCGCTTCCGGGGAGCTGCGTTTCGCGCCTCGGTCCGCGCCCCGGGGCACTTCCGGGTGCGCTAACGCAGTACGTCATAAGACGCATTACGCGGCAACGCGATACCGTCACTATGTTGATTTCTTACCGGTTCGCGGACCGGATCGCGGAATCAAATTGAGCTAACGGGAAGCTTCCCGGTTCGCGGACCGGGAGCGAAACAAAAAAGATATTTAAAAAAAATTATTAATAAACATATAAAATATATTTTTGGATTTAAAGAAGAATACATTTTACAGCTATAGATATTAGCTTTTAAAAAACCAATGAAATTCATTGAAAAAACCATAGGTTATAGACCATATATAGTTAGGAATTAGCATTTACAAAACCTTGAAAATTCACTGAAAAAACCATAGGTTATAGACCATATATAGTTAGGAATTAGCATTTAACAAACCTTATTTTACTCACACAAAACCAATGAAATTCCATATATAGTTAGTTGTACTAACTATATATCGCGCACCCGCAATCCACTGCTGATCATGTCACATATTACATCATTCATGACATGGTCAGTGACATCACTGATTACATCACTGATGACATCTCAAATGACATCACTGATGACATCACTGATGACATCTCAAATGACATCACTGATGACATCACTGATGACATCTCAAATGACATCACTGATGACATCACTGATGACATCTCAAATGACATCACTAATGACATCACTGATGACATCACTGATGACATCTCAAATGACATCTCAAATGACATCACTGATGACATCTCATTTGACATTACTGATCACATCACTGATGACATCATTCATGTGATAATACGATGAACCTCTTCAGACTCTAATATAACCTTAGATACACTCAGTGTAAACACAGACTCGCAGATTGTCACTCATCCATGAAGTTACACACACACCTAGTCAGTCATGCAAACAATCAATCACACCTCCATTTCCTTAACTATACAGTTAAACACACCTTACTTATTCAAACATATACTAAACATATTTACTCACTTATACAATCCTGGATACAAGAGCACAATGATCCATACAGCCACTCACACATTCACTGGCTCTTATGCACAGTTATTTATATATGTCAACTCTCACATGTACTGTGTTTTACATATGTACTTACTTTGACATGTAGCACTGAGATATCCATTCACTCACCAATACAGTCATGCACACAGTCAACCACCCATACAGCTGTTTCCACATGCACTTTTGAACCCATACATTATGCACAGAGTCATACACCTTCCCAGCCACCCACACACACTCTCAGTTTCCCATACAAATGCTTGGGCAACCAATCAATAACCCATATAGTTACTCATATAGCTACTGATCAACACATGCAGCAGTTTACAGAACAACAGACATAATGATGCACAAATTAAGACAGTTTAGTCACTAACCCATGCACTCAATGAGACGCATTTAACCACTCACTCATACAGTCAGTCATGCACCTACTAAATCCTTCATCCAGACACTTATACATCCACTCATTCTTCAATATATAAGACATATTTTAACTTTACAGAAAAATACAGTCACTGGATGTTGTCATCAGTGATGTCATTTGAGATGTCATCAGTGATGTCATCAGTGATGTCACTGACCATGTCATGAATGATGTAATATGTGACATGATCAGCAGTGGATTGCGGGTGCGCGATATATAGTTAGTACAACTAACTATATATGGAATTTCATTGGTTTTGTGTGAGTAAAATAAGGTTTTTTAAATGCTAATTCCTAACTATATATGGTCTATAACCTATGGTTTTTTCAGTGAATTTTCAAGGTTTTGTAAATGCTAATTCCTAACTATATATGGTCTATAACCTATGGTTTTTTCAATGAATATATATATATATATATAATGTTTGCTCATTTTTCAAACAATTCGCAGAAGGCAAGGCAGAGAGTAGTAATAATCAAAGAAGACTAGCTTTAAATGACCATTAATTAAAGGACTCTTGCTTATTATGTAACTGGCACCTTGTAGGTGTGATCATGAAGCCCTCACCCACCAACCTAGTTGGTGGCATGCTTCATCATCGGGCCCACCAAGTGACACCTAGTATGTCCCGGGTGTGCTACGACGCCTGATAACAGCGGAGCTGGTATGTTACTGAGAATGCAGTGTGGGGTGTTTGGTGAAGTGTCGGTTAAAACGGCTTGGCGAGGTTCCCAGTACCCGAGGGTAAATTAGAATGTAATGACTGGACCGCCGTCAGCCACACTCTGTACCTTTATAACAGTGTGATATCCGTGTTTTAGCCACACCACGTCTCAACTAGATGAGATTTTCACAATAATGGTACCACCAGTACCATTACACTCTAGACAACTAAAGTCTACCCACCATGCACTATAGATCCGGCCACCTATATGTTTTTGACCTTGTGCCTAAAACGCCTTTTGACTCTCCTTTATGTACATGTCTTGTCCATGTCCTAAATGTCTGTATGTACAGGTATGCATGAGAAGGGAATGTCCCTTCCACACATAGATAAACACCTTAGTTAGTGTAACACATAGTCTGCACTACACCCCCCACTTTATTTTATTCACCACCACATTTATTTTTAAGGTCCTGAGGAAAGCCAGAATAATTTAAGGCACTGGCTGAAACATGTCGACCAACTGAAGGATGTAGGTGGTAGTAACTCGCCACCCTATAACGTCCTGTAGCCTTAATTTTAACCGCTGACGGCGGCCCAGTCATTAAAGTCTAATTTACCCTCGGGTACTGGGACCCTCGCCAAGTAATTTTAACCGACACTTCACCAAACACCCCACACTGCATTCTCAGTAACATACCAGCTCCGCTGTAATCAGGCGTCGTAGCACACCCGGGACATACTAGGTGTCACTGGGTGGGCCCGATGAAGAAGCATGCCACCAACTAGGTTGGTGGGTGAGGGCTTCATGATCACACCTACAAGGTGCCCGTTACATAATAAGCAAGAGTCCTTTAATTAATGGTCATTTTAAGCTAGTCTTCTTTGATTATTACATATAACCCCAAGGACACGACTAGCTACCTAGTCCTCTCTCTCCCTCTTGATACGCGCATACATAGGCAGCGCACAGCTGCGAGAGTAAAAAAACTAAACCATGGCGGAGAACAATGGCCTAACCTTCACAGAGGATGAAGTAAACGACATACTCGCAGACCCCTCCTTTCAAGCAGATTTCAACATTGCCAACTCTATAGCACAAACCACGGACTGGGAGACCCTAACAGAGAAAAAGAGAAACAGGATACGCACCATCCTTCATGGAGTAATCCTAGCCCAATATGTAAGAACCAACACAGCGCCAAGAGGGCTCATCGTCACCAATGCACCCAGGATTTTCCTAGACGACCCCACCTTCAGGAAGGACTGGGCCCAGATCGCCTGGCACTGCACCAGGGATTGGATGATCCTAATCATCAAGACGGCCAAACGTCTCTCGGACGCCATTGTTATCAAAATTCAAGCAACCCAAAGCCACTTTAAAACTACCATCACCGCCTACAAGAAGAAACTTGACGACCAAAACAAGGAAATGAATGAATACAAGGAATACCTGACCCAAGCTAAAATTAAAAAATTCAGCTACGCCAAAACATACCCCTACTCTGAAGACGACTTCACCCCACCACCCAACAATCCAAATGCCTCGGACTCATCGGCTGATGACAGTTCCACATCATGTGACTCAAGCACCGGTTCATACAAACGGGGCGGCAGAGGTCGCCGGGGTCAACGGTGGCCCAACACATGGCAGGTAGTTCAACAGGGACAATATTATGGACCCCCTGCCAACTTTGGCCCCATGCAAAACCCATACTTTGGATATCCGCCCATGTATCCCCCGGGCCCTATGCCACTCTTCCCAGGCAACCCCGGACCCCACATCCCTTTTTTAGGACAGGGCAGAAGAGCAAGAGGAAGGAGAAGACATAACCACCAGCAACCGCAAGTACACTGGGCCGAAGATGGCAACCCAGTGAGCGCCAATACCTGCCAGAAAGCGCAGAATCAACCGGGCACCAGCAAGCAATAAATAACACAACATCTTCATCGATGGTGTGCAATCTATCCAAAACCCCCCTTACAGCAAAGGAAGAATCGGTACTTGAAAAGGGACTCTCCTTCGTCCCAACATCACGATTTGACAAATTCAAACTACATGTTGAACTGGCAGAGTTCTTCAGAAAGTTAAAACTCAAGGCCTTCTTCGAGAAATCACAGAGGGACGACCAACTGACTACTGAGAACCCTAACACCACAGGCCTAAGGACAAAATCAACCTTCAACCCGCCCCCTTCCACAGTGCCCCCAGAAATCACCATGTTTGAACTGGCAGTGTACAATGACGTGGAAAACCTCAAACCGACTAACCACTTCAATAATCTTTCTAAAGAAGACAGGGACACTATCCAACGCCTCAAGAACAACCCCTCAATCATCATAAAACCTGCTAACAAGGGGGGAGGCATTGTCCTCCTAGACAAACAAGATTATGACACCGAATGCCGCAGACTACTTAGCGGCCAGAGGAACTACAAAAGACTGGAACATGACCCGACGGACACACTGCAGAGAACCATCCAGACACTTGTAAAAGAGGCATGTGATACGGAATACATTTCCAAGCAAGAATCCGAGTACCTCTGCCCTAGAAAAATCAAAGTGCCGTATTTCTACACTGTACCGAAAGTACACAAAGGCAAAACCCCCCCACCGGGCAGACCCATAGTGTCAGGCATCAACTCCTTCCTTGAGCCCCTCTCACGCTATTGCGACTTTTTTCTAAAACTGCTGGTTCAACAAACACCAAGCTATATCAAGGACACCAAACACTTACTGCAAGTAATTAACAATACAGAATTCAACCCAGACACCCAACTTCTAGTAGGACTGGACATTGAGAGCCTCTATGCCAGCCTGCCCCAGGATGCCACAATCCAAGTTCTAAAGGACGTCCTTATGGAGTCTCTGTGGGCATACCACACTCCCATAGAATTCATCCTAGAATGTGTCACACTAGCACTCAAGGAGAACTACTTCGAGTACGAGGATCCTTCTACCTCCAGACCAACGGAACATCCATGGGCAGCGTCTTCGCCCCTAGCGTGGCAGGCCTCTATGTCCACCACTTTGAACGTATGCACATCGCTGACAGAACTAACCCTTTCGTCGACCACATCTTCACATGGCGTCGATACATTGACGATATCCTTGTGATCTGGCAGGGACCAGAAGCAACCTTGGAACAATTCCTCACCTGGCTCAATGACACAGACCCATACTTAAAGTTCACCAGCACTGCAAGCGCGAGCCAACTAGCGTTTCTTGATTTAAACATAACAGTCAAGGATGACAGGCTGGTCACCACCACCTACTATAAACCAACCTCAAGAAACTCGCTTCTTCACTACACAAGCTTCCACCCACGCCCGATAAGGGAAAACCTACCCTTCGGGCACTTCTTGCGTATACGCAGAAATTGTAGTGAAATAACAGACTACAGAAAACAGTCCGCAGACTTATCCAAAAAATTGGAGGCACGCGGCTACCCACGAGCAATCATCAACAAAACCCAGAAAAGGGCCAGAAATCAAAACAGGGATGCCCTCCTCGAAACTATACCGAAAGAGAAAAGTGAGCAACCAATCACCTGTGTTACTACATACAACACAGCCTCAAACGAAGTAGCCAAGCTCATTAAAAAAACTGGAAGATCCTAAACTCTGGCCAAAGACAGTGGGACACACCACGATTCGCCTACAAAAGAGGCAATTACTTGAAGGATCAGCTTGTAAGTACCCGCCCCCAAACACAGAACACAAGAGAACCCAAAACCATCTTAAACACGTGGGGACTCCCTAAAATCACTGGACATTACCCATGCAATGACTGTAGCGTTTGCCACTTAACCACCAATTCTAAATCACTGGCACTTGAACCAAACAAAGTGTGGACCCAACGCAACCACACTACCTGCAATTCACGCAATGTGATCTATCTACTCACTTGCAGTTGCGGTCTACGATACATCGGCATGACCGCCCGCAAAATACGGACGAGGATCACTGAACATAGGAGCACCATCAGGTGCAAGAAAAATATCAGCAAACTGACCAACCATTTCATCACACAGGGACACACCCCAAATGACCTGACCTGGACCATCATCGAACAACTGCCCGAGCTGGCAGTCGACAATGAAAAAAGACTACTCCGCAAAGAACAACGCTGGATCTACCGTCTATCCACGCAAACCAATTGCCTTAATGACGCCATTCCCTGGAACTCAGTTACATGTTGACACTGACTACCCTGTTTCACTCTTCCCAAACCCTTTATCTAAGGACCTTGCCACCCCCTGGAACACTGTCTCATACTGAAACTTACAAGCCGAAATTTCCTGCCCTGTGCTCATTGCTCCCCCACTGACACAGCCGCTTGCTTGACCCATGCCACCTGACAGTTGTAGACCTTTTTTCCCCCACTACCTACCTCTACTGTAACTGCCTGACATTGCCTACCATAGCCTTATGTTGGCCCCCATGCCGGAAGCTCCACTAGCCATGTGACACTCCATGGCTCTTTCCTCAAAGTGTGGGGCTACTCCCTCATCATGTGTCTCCACATATACACTCAAATTAGGAAACCGGCATGAACGCGTGTGTTGTGTCCTTCAATACTCCACACAACTACAGCGTTTATTGTCATACATAATCAGGATATCGATATAGAACACTAGCCCATGACTTGACAATACCAACGTCTATGGTCCGTACATGCACACCGCACTACCTTCACTGTGCGCATGCGCAGAAAGCCCTCCCCACGCCCCGCCACTGCTCTTCCGCAACAGAGACACTTGACACTCCAGGGACCTTCTCCGGCACATGCCTGCCCACATATCGCCTAATTGTAACCAAACTCACTAGAAATGAAATCATTAAAAGGCGCTACAAGTCCGGCATAACAGAACATGCACATGCGCAAGAAACAGTGTTTCTACCCTGAGGCATGAGCAGTTTCCTCCCGCAACTACCGGGGAAGTCTTTCCACGCTTACTACCCTCCCCAGGTGCCGATCGTTTCCTTATTAACCAGCATACATAAACGAGCTCGATCCCAGCAGCTCAGTCTACCGGAGAACGACGGCGGAGCAACAGGTACCAGGCAGGCTCTGACTAGAAAGGCTGTGAGTATGACAACCACCAAGCAACCAGCGGAGTAAGCGTTTTCCCTCCTTACAGGTCCCTAACAACAGTGGCCACTCTCTTTCTCTCCCATAGGGTCACCCCCTTACCGCTTCTCTCCAGGAAGTACCAGCTGCTAAACCAAAGCATAAGATCAGTACCCTTACGCCTTGCCACACTTTGTACCTTTATAACGTGTGATATCCGTGTTTTAGCCACACCACGTCTCAACTAGATGCGATTTTCACAATAATGGTACCACCAGTACCATTACACTCTAGCCGACTATAGTCTACCCACCATGCACTATAGATCCGGCCACCTATATGTTTTTGACCTTGTGCCTAAAACGCCTTTTGACTCTCCTTTATGTACATGTCCTGTCCATGTCCTAAATGTCTGTATGTACAGGTATGCATGAGAAGGGAATGTCCCTTCCACACATAGATAAACACCTTAGGGAGTGTAACACATAGTCTGCATTACACCCCCCCTTTATTGTATTCACCACCACACTTATTTTTAAGGTCCTGAGGAAACCCAGAATAATTTAAGGCACTGGCTGAAACATGTCGACCAACTGAAGGATGTAGGTGGTAGTAACTCGCCACCCTATAACGTCCTGTAGCCTTAATTTTAACCGCTGACGGCAGCCCAGTCATTAAAGTCTAATTTACCCTCGGGTACTGGGACCCTCGCCAAGCCGTTTTGACCGACACTTCACCAAACACCCCACACTGCATTCTCAGTAACATACCAGCTCCGCTGTAATCAGGCGTCTTAGCACACCCGGGACATACTAGGTGTCACTTGGTGGGCCCGATGATGAAGCATGCCACCAACTAGGTTGGTGGGTGAGGGCATCATGATCACACCTACAAGGTGCCCGTTACATAATAAGCAAGAGTCCTTTAATTAATGGTCATTTTAAGCTATTCTTCCTTGATTATTACATATAACCCCGGGGACACGACTAGCTACCTAGTCCTCTCTCTCCCTCTTGATACGCGCATGCAAAGAAGAGAGAAGCACATACTGTAGGAAAAACACTAAGCGATATGAAATTTCGAGAAACAAACACTGGAAGATGCTGACACACAAAAATAGAGATACAGACATTGGACATACATCTGGAGGTCTTATGGAGAGGAGGTATTAAACACATGTAGAAGTGGAGACAGGCATACATGGACAATGGGAGGCCACAATAATACAAAAGATTTTTAGGTATGTTTATATATATTTAAATGTATTTACTTGGGATGCAGAGCAGTGGGATTATGGCTCTTCTAGCATTCTGCCAAACGTGAATCAGCTGCAGAGGTTGGTCTATTTCGTGGATTCTTGTTGGACCCTGTTCGGCATGACTTGGTGTACTGCCTTGTTTTGGTAGGTAAATGTGCTGCTAGTTGGTATGGTAAGTTGCTAACAGTCCTTGTGTAGTTATTCCTTGGCTGGTGCTAGAGTTGGCATCTTTGATAGAGTGAACTGAACGTTTGTGACATGTAATCCTTTTTGTGGCTATGGTCAGATTGCTACCTATTTTCAGTACCTGAGTTTCCATGTCACTCTGTTATCTGTGTCTTGCCCAAAAGGCAGAGATAGTAGGTGCCTGTCTGATATCTCTACCAAACTGTGCACTGTTTGGATGAGAAGGAAAATCTGTGCGATCTATTCTACAAATGTAATTTCATATGCAATGGTAGTTACCGTGGAAATCTCAAGTCACATTTTAGGTCCAAGCTATTTCTAAAGTGATGTTATGTATTTTTACTCTAGTCTTGATGGATCATTAACCATCGGTTTCTAAGATTTTTACATGTTACTGTTCTTTATTATGGAAGACACTTTCTGTACATTTGAGATTGCAAGGGGACTTTATCGGTCTTGAGTATTATCAAAACACCCATCAATTCTTAAGATGCATACAGATAAGTGCTACTTCTATTCTTAGAGGAATGGAACGCAGTCATAGAACTGTCTTTCCCATCATACACTGCAGCTGTAAAGATTCCTGGGATCATTCAAACATTCCTAGTCAACCCTGGACTGCCTTTCATTATATGAGCACATTTTCTTAGACTTTGCCATCTAAGCTGTCTTAACATACATTGCAGCACATTCACAGGTCACTTGAGACACACGTTACCTCTCACTTGCCTCTTCCTCTCCTGAACTGAACTAGCCCTGTTTGTCTCACGCTCACTCCTATGTTGGTAAAGTGACCCCTTCTGACATTGCAACTGTTTTGCTATTGTACACATTGCATCCCCTATCAACCCCGCTTTATTTGCTCATTTCTGGGTGTTTGCTGCACATTACACTATATAAATAATTGCTTAAATAAATAGGTCACGCATACTGTTTTCTAACTGTGTTTCAGATGTCAAGGGCATAATATATATTTCATAAAACGAAAAGCCATGGGATATTTTGACATGCTTTTATTTCCATTGTGGCCCGTGCACATATATTTCCTATAAGAATCTATGTAATGAGAAAGGCAGAAGATAAACTTCAGAGTAAATGTTTATAAATTCTTGTTCGACACTGGATGGGTGTATTACTTTGCCTATTTACATCTCACCACCTCTAGCAAAGAAGCAACATTATCTGCATTCTTGTCATGGATCTTATTTCACGAGTATGATTTCAGGTCCTGGAAGCGGGCATGCATGCTGTCCCTCCATTTGAAAAAAATATCCTCTCCCTCTATCTATCCTGCACGTATACTCATCAGCAGTGGAGTGGCCAGAAAACTTAACTATCCCCCACTATGAAACCAAGCTTTGTTTCAACAAGCTAGCGAGCTATGTGAGCCCAAACATTCCTATAAGAAATCCCTTATGTCTTCTATCCAAGAATCAAACAATCTTTTCCCCTTCTCATTCACCAGCTGATAGCCACACTTTTCACCTTTGCATTCTCTCACCCATTCATTCTTACATCCAGCATTCAATTTTCTCCATTCCATCCATTGTTCATTCCTTCCATCCATCCTTGTAGCCATTTTAACACCCATCCACCTATACATTCATCATTTGACTTACCCATCCCTCAATAAACCCTTTCATACATCAATTTATTCTTTTGGTCATCCCTTCGTCCATCCATCACCCATGCTCTCCGATTTCCATTTGCTTTGCCATCCATCCTCTCAGATTTCCATTTGTGTAGCAATAGTCCACTCATCCATCCTCTCAAATTATTATTTACTGAACAAAACATATCATCCTCTACATGCTATATTATGAGGGCTCTGTAAAGTGCAGGCCAGGTAATCCAGGTGCCATAACAGCATGCAATTGTTCAAGTTCTTCCATTCAGATATGGGTAATTATTTTAATGTTTCATCTGTCAGATGCAGTTTATGTCTTATGAAGTGTTTTATGATTTGATGATTGATTTTTGATTCATATTTGTTGGGCACACAAATTATCCCCAAGGGGCTCTCTTGGCGATGATGCCATCAAATACAGGTCACAATTCCATAAGATGATTAAAGATCAAACAGCCATGTTTTCAGGAGTTTCTTGAAAGAGAATAAGTCTGAGCAAGAATGTGGAGGTAAGGGTAACTGATTCCAGTATTTGGCAGTTAAAAAGGAAAAGGAGTGCCCACTATATCTGGCTGTATGGATACCTTTGGGGTGTAGCAATAGTCGCTCACTGGATCTGAGCCTGCACACCAGGATATATGGCTGCAGTTTGCTTTTAAGATAACATTGTCCCTTCCCATGCAGTGATTTAAAGACCATACACATACATTTAAAGAGTGCACTCTCTTTTAAGGGAAGCCAATGAACGGTACGTAATAAAGGTTCAGAGGTAGATCGCGGAGGAAGATTACAGACGAGGTGCGATGCGGTGTTCTGTACCACCTGAAGTCTGGAAAAGAGGCCTTCATTTATTGCGACCATAAAGAATTCCCTTAGTCCAGGTGGCTCACTATCAATACCTCGACTAGGGTTTTCCTACCATGCAGAGGAGCCCCGTGAATAGCATTTCTAAGCACGCTCATAGTCCGAAACAAGTTCCAGAGATAGATTTAACATGCTCGTGCATGGAGAGATTATAATCCAGAAAAACATCCAAATTTGTGACCAGCTTTTTTAGGAGTCAGGGACAATCCAAGTTCAGTTGGCCACCAGTCAGTAGACCAGTCAGTGAACCTTCCCACAGAGTAAGACTTTCATCTTACTAGTGTTGAGCTCAAGGAAATTAGCTGTCATGCAGGATGCAATTGTTAGCAGACAATTTTTAGATTTGAATTTGGTGAATTCCAGATAAGGATCCATGCTGATGACAAGTTGTGTGTCATCAGTGTATGAAATTGTATTGAAGCCATTTGACCTGATAAGTCTGGCCAGGGAAGCAACATATATTAAAAAGAGTAGGGCTCAAAACCGATTTATGTGGCACCCCTTTATCCAAGACCACGTTTGTAGGATAGTAAGGCTCCATTTGCACTTCATGTGTTCGCTCTGATAAACATTTCTTAACCCATTTCAGAGCTGTACAACAGACACCAATCTCATCCAATCTCTGAATTAGAATTGGGTGGGAAATGATATCGCATGAAGCTGATAGATCAAGGAGAATCAGCATAGCCGATTTCCCCTGATCTAAGGCAAGTCTAATTTATGGTCAATGGTTTTCTTTTGCTCTGTGTTCCATCTCTCTGTTCCAGATGCCAACACAATATCCCTTGATCTGTAAGTTAAGGGACTTCGCTTTGAGCTGTAGAGTCACATTTCTGTTTAGGGGTCACTTGTAGAGGTTGAGGTGTAATCATGGCTCAGAGCATCCTCAATATATAATTCCTATGAGATGATAATTGTCCAGTAACTGACCAATGAACTTCATTTCTGCAAGTGCAGATCTTCCATGTCAAAGTCCTTGAAGTCCCTCCCTAACCCAAAAACTAGACTAAGACACTCTGTGATAAGCCATTCCTTTAGAATGTCTGGTTCCTTCGCATTCATATTAAGAAATAATTACCTACAGTATTTGGGAGTCAGTATCTGACCAATGGTTTGAGACCGGAATTACAGTTGAAAGCCATTGATGCATAGGTTATCAAATCATAATTCCGAATTCTGATTAGGTGATGATTTGTAAACTAATTTTAGAAATTGAAAAATTAGATAAGAACATATATAAAAGAGTTTTTCCATTCTCAAACCCTATATTTTATCGACTCATAGGGTTTGCAATTGCAGAAACATTTGGTACATCGTCCCTATACTTTTGAGCATGGTTTACACCACAGTGTGTTCTCAGGAGAGTGGTTTGGGAAATACCGTACTATGGGCCACATGTATGAACCTATTTTGTCTTCGCAAACAGTTAAATTCTAAGAAATTGACCTAATCACAAGGTCTTCATTAAGTCTTCACTTAGTGGGTGTGCACTTATTTTAACTTCTAACATACATCTTAGAGTGTAGATATAGGCACTTTACAAGGGAAATAAAAGTGATTCAATCTGAATATAAATTACAGTTGTGTGTAAGGCAGGAAACATATCTCTAACGCAATAGTCATAGAGTAACCAATGCACAGGAAATCAGGTGTAAATAATTATTTGTAAATTTCATATACCTAAACGGGTAATATAATACTTATGAAAATTAAGCATGGGTAAATTGGTAACATTGGGGAAATTGCAAAACGCTTAGAAATTACAATCATGCTACCAGATTATGCATAGCGCTATATCAAATATTTTTTTAGAAACTGGACCTATGTCTGATGAGGGAAAGCTTGGCTTCCACTAGCATCACTTCCATCCAGTACTGAGTACTCTACGTCTAGATTTTAACATACTGAATATAGGTTGGAACAGGTGTATGCTAGCCACGCTTTTCTGATTGCTAAGTAGAAAGGACAGGAAATCATTACAGTCAAGCAAAGGTCACTTTAATAGAAAATTGCATCAATCAAGTTGGAAAAAGAACATTTCAGCTGATGTCACCCATTCATAGACTAACTTCAATTTATTTTAGCTTCTACTGTGCCTTAAAAACTAGTTTCAACCTTGCAACTCATGAAAAATGTATTGTTCATGGGCAGAGATTCAAATACAGCTTGACTAGTGAAAGTGTTGCTCATTCTCCTGCATGACAGCATAAGTAGTTGTATGACAAACTAGCGTTTAAAAAACAGGAAGAAACAATGACCATTGCTTCAAGTTATCTTCAGTCATTTGTAGAGCTTGTTGATGTCCAAAGGCCGTGGTTATAGATTATTTCACAAGCCGTGCTTCTTGAGACGAATGTATTGTTAAATACTCAATCCCTCAATTGATAACGCATTACATGAATGGAAGATTTTAGTATTATTGTGAAGGAACGTGGCATTTGTTTCTGGTTCTGTCTAAAATTATCCATCTGTTTAACAACAGGGCCTATGTCTGCATCTTTTTCTATGGAAAACTAATTTTAAAGCATTTTAATTAAAAAAATATGTCCTTCATAAAACTCTTTCCATGAATGACTAGTGCTTTACTTGTGCACTTACCTATGGTATTCGTAGGCGTTTACCAATCATTCCTCTCCTATGTGCAAGTCTAAAGTTCTTTCAGACGTTTATATTGTGAAAAAGGCAAAGTAAATGTGCGTGCGTTGGCGTTCAAAGAAGTCAGCTTTAGAATGTTCATTTGAACCATTTGTTGTAGGTTTTATTTTTTTGGCTGAAGAACAAGGCCACATTCAGAACAATGCTAATAATAAATCTACCTTCACAACTTATTTTTTTTTAAAAATAAGAAAAAATGAGGGGCCTAACTGTCAGGCTTCGCTAAAAAAAGTATATATTACCTACTGGCGGTCGCCAGTAGGTATATATAGTTAGGATTTTTTCTCTATGGGATTTTTGAAAATTCTATGTCTAATAACTTTGGCGTTTGTGGACGGAATTGGCTGAAATTTTCAGGAAAATGGCACATTTTGTTTGTGAGCAGCCCTTGAAAATTTGGGGGGGGGTTAGTCAAGGGGGGGCCGAGAAAAAAGGGGGGTCCCAAAACGTGTTTTTAACATTGAGTTTTCCATAGGGCGGTTGGCCTCACTTTTAGCCCGAACGGCTGAATGGATTTGCACGAAACTTGGCAAAATTGTAGGGACTGGTAGCCCGATGTGCCTTTTGTAGGTCTCAATATATGTGCTCCAGTGGATTTTGAGAAATTAACGTTTAAAAAAAGATATATATCTGTAACAGCGGACCAGGCAGCGTCCCAGGACGCGTACTTTTCGCGCAACGGAGCTTTGTGAAGCGAAGCTGATTGGTTCTCCGGCGTCTGTCAACATTCCAAACAGTCCGTAGCGGCCGCCATCTTGTCTCTCGGTAGGATCGAGAGACAAGAGGAGGCCAAAGCGAAGGGGCAAATGACCATAAGGGGGAATAGTAGATCCTCGCTGACCACCTAGGTTTGATGTGAAGGTTTTAAAAGGGCCCCGCGGGGCAAAAAAAAAAAATAATAATAATAATCGAACGGCTGAAAGGATTTGCACGAAACTTGGCAAAATTGTAGGGACTGGTAGCCCGATGTGCCTTTGCTAGGTCTCAATATATGTGCTTCAGTGGATTTTGAGAAATTAACGTTCAAAAAAAGATATATATCTGTAACAGCGCACCGCTTCGCGTACTTTTCGCGTTACGGAGCTTTGCGAAGCGAAGCTGATTGGCTCTCCGGTGTCTGTAAACATTCCAAACAGTACGTAGCGGCCGCCATCTTGTCTCTCGGTAGGATCGAGAGACAAGAGGAGGCCAAAGCGAAGGGGCAAATGACCATAAGGGGGCATAGTAGATCCTCGCTGACCCCCTAGGTTTGATGTGGAGGTTTAAAAAGGGCCCCGCGGGGCAAAAAAAAAAAATAATAATAATAATCGAACGGCTGAATGGATTTGCACGAAACTTGGTAAAATATTAGGGACTGGTAGCCCGATGTGCCTTTGCTAGGTCTCAATATATGTGCTTCAGTGCATTTTGAGAAATTAACGTTTAAAAACAAGATATATATCTGTAACAGCGCTCCGCTTCGCGGAGATAAAATTATATCTGTATTACCTAGCTGTTGCTAACACCAGTTAGCGACGGCTAGTAGGAGATAGCGACCATCTTGGGCCCCACTTTGCATGTGAGTGATATTTATCACTAATGACATGCAAAGTGGGCATGCCAAGATGTTAGCGACTGGAAACAGTCGCTAACATCGCTATCTCCTATTATCAACTTTTGGAAATATTCGAGATAAGCGCGAATATCTCCAAAAAGTAACAGCTGCCCTGAGCAGTTCTTAGCCATGTTATGCAATGGGAGGTGGATAACATGACTAAGAGCATTAGCTCGGTAATGCATGAATATTGCTGAGTTTTCAGCGATATTAATGCATTGCGGTCGTTTTTTATCGTATTTGCGATAAACCTTGATAATAGCAAGGTTTATCTGCGATAATTTCTGACGGTAAAAAAATCTTTGCAATGCATCGTTAGGGATAAATATCGCTTAACTTTGGTAATATGCCCTAACGTCTGTTAACGTTCGATTCGAAGGAAATCAGGAAGTGTTGAAAAACATTGTCTGCGCCATCTTGTCTTTTTTCAAATGCCACACTTTTGTCGTGCACGGCAGCCATTTTAGATGCCTTGACCAGACCCACTCTGTGCACGCTGTCGATCCTTAGCATGGCTCCCCACCCTCGCAAGCATCTCACCCAGGCAGTGGTCACCCCCGCTCTCTGTCTTATGCATGGGTAATAAACCTCCCCCCATCTGCGCTGCTCTTCCCTGAGAATCACACCCTGTGCCCGCCCGACACCTCCCTTTCGCCCTATTCACTACCGCACCCTCTGACACTCCTTTTCCTCTGTGTCCGATTGTCCAGGCCGGTCCTAGGCTATCAGCTAGCCCTGCAGATGTAGTTTATGGCCACAGCTGTAAAGAATCACCCCTCTTCAAAGGAGTTATAGTAGATCAAGGCCCACACTCGATGAGATCCGTCACAGCAGAAGCGTTGCTATTATCTGAAAACCATCCTGTATTGTGATTGGGGAGGGGACCGAGCGTGAAGCGGAAGATTCCAGGGATGACTCTTTGTACATCAAAGTTTTTACAATTATGTGTCACATTAAAAATATATAGCACTCCGACAAAGCAGTAAGATTATAAAACTTTAATAATTTATAAATATATACAAGAAAACAAAAATAGTAATAACATATAAACATTTTTAGGGAAAAACAACGAAGTAGCGGTCGGCTGTGCGAATAGTCCCAATGCAGCACAACGTCCAGGTTTCCGGCGTGGGGCGTCGCGGGGGGTGGGTCATCAGTAGCAAACTGTTGTGCGAATAGTTCCAAGGCAGCAGAACGCGCCGAAATCTAGATGACACGAAAGTGATGTCTAGTAAGTTGCCACCCAGCAAATAACGGCGTGGGGCGTCGTGGGGGGTGGGTCATCAGTAGCAAACTGTTGTGCGAATAGTTCCAAGGCAGCAGAACGATGGCACCAAGGTGATGTCCAGTAAGTTGCCGCACTGGTTTTGGTATCCTACAATGCTGCTCCGAATAACGGCGTGGGGCGCCCCGGGGGAGGCGGCGTGAACGGGCCTCTCCAGGTGGAGTGTCATCTGTTGTAGTGGGGCGCCCCTTTACCGTTTCAGTTGCCATTCCGTCTGTTTTTGGTCCACTGTGTCAAAAGCCGCAATTCAGCTGAGTTGCGCCCACTCTTGCGGTGCAGCGATAGGCGGCTGTCACAGGACTCTCAAAATGGCGGCAGGCTCTTTCCTTTTTGGGCCTGGTCCACTGAAATGGCCCTGGGACACCTTGGAAATCGGACGCTTGTCTGCTAGGTCTTGGACCCCATTCTCGAAAGCGTCCCCTCCGCCTTGAGAATTCATCAAAAGTTTTGGGGGCCCCGACTCCTGCAGGCTTCTGGTGGGGAGCGGCTGCCATGATTGCTCGCGGAATGACCACGACGGAGCTACGAGATGGTGGTGCTCTCATGCTGACGTCAGTTTAGTCTGAAACATCCAGAAACAAGGTGGGGCTTTCATCGTTTGGAAAAAAAAAAAAGTTTTCATCCAATGAAAAGTGTTGTTTTTAGGTCATATGATCAAGCCTTCCATCATTAGGAAACCAAAAGTAAAATGAACCAATGAAAAGTTTTATAAACAAGTCACATGACCTGTTATGCGGCATAGGGTATAAAATGCGGAGAAAATACGTTGGCACGTGAGGCGGCGTCAGTAGCAGACCGATGTGCGAATAGGCCGAAGGCAATACAACGCGCCAAGATCCGGATGGCACCGAGGTGGTGTCCAGCAAGTTGCAGCACTGGTGTGGCCATCCTACAATGCTGAAAGTCGGCGTGGGGCGCCCCGTTGGCCTGTGAGTTTGCGTCAGTAGCGGACCGATGTGCGAATAGGCCGAAGGCAGCACAACGCGCCAAGATCCGGATGGCACCGAGGTGGTGTCTAGTAAGTTGCCGCACTGGTGTGGCCATCCAACAATGCTGAAAGTCGGCGTGGGGCGCCCCGTTGGCCTGTGAGATGGCGTCAGTAGCGGACCGATGTGCGAATAGGCCGAAGGCAGCACAACGCGCCAAGATCCGGATGGCACCGAGGTGGTGTCTAGTAAGTTGTCGCACTTCTGTGGCCATCCTACAATGTTGAAAGTCGGCGTGGGGCGCCCCGTTGGCCTGTGAGATGGCGTCAGTAGCGGACCGATGTGCGAATGGGGCCAAAGGCAGCGCAACAATATTTTCTGACTGACACCACAAGGCGCTGAGATGCCAAGATCCGGATGGCACCGAGGTGATGTCTAAGTTGCGGACTGATGTGCGAATGGGGCCAAAGGCAGCGTAACAATATTTTTTGTATGGAAGATACCACTAGGCGTTGAGATGCCAAGATTCGGATGGCACCGAGGTGATGTCTAGCAAGTTGCTGTACTGGTGTGGTCATCCTACAATGCTGAAACTCGGCGTGGGTCGCCCCATTAGCCTGTGAGATGGCGTCAGTAGCGGACCGATGTGCGAATAGGCCGAAGGCAGCACAACGCGCCAAGATCCGGATGTCACCGTGGTGGTTTCATAGTTGAGAGGCACTTCATCTGCAGTGGGGCGCCGAGATCCGGATGGCACCGAGGTGATGTCTAGCAAGTTGCTGTACTGGTGTGGTCATTCTACAATGCTGAAAGTCGGCGTGGGGCGCCCCATTAGCCTGTGAGATGGCGTCAGTAGCGGACTGATGTGCGAATGGGGCCAAAGGCAGCGCAACAATATTTTCTGAAGAGAAGACACCAAAAGGTGCTGAGATTCCAAGATCCGGATGGCACCGAGGTGGTGTCTAGCAAGCTATGCAGTTGAGTTGTGTGCGCACTTGCGGCGAATAGGTCGAAGGCAGCATAACAATGTTTTTTGAATAGAAGACACCACAAGGCGTTGAGATTCGGTTACCACCGAGGTGATGTCTAGCAAGTTGCCGCACTGGTGTGGCCATCCTACAATACTGCTCCGAATAACGGCGTGGGGTGCCCGAAGGGGGGGGAGCCGGCGTGAATGGGCCTTCCTAGGTGGAGGCTCGTCTGCTGTAGTAGGGGGCCCCTTTACCGTTTCAGTTGCCATTCAGCTGAGTTTCGGCTGCTCTTGATGCTACAGCGACAGGCGGCTGCAAGAGGACTCTCAAAATGGCGGCCTGTTCTTTGGATTTGGGCCTGGTCCACTAAAATGGCCCTGGGACACCTTAGAACTCGGACGCTCGATTTTTTTTTCCTTTCCTGTACATGCAAAAAAAGGTAAATGCCCGGTACGTTACACGCTTCATCTGCCACGATGAACTCTCCAGAGGAACCGAAAAAAAATATAGTTGTGGTAACTATACCATGCATCGTCATATGGAGAGGTGGCACCAATTAATTATAGTGCTGCATAAAAGAGAGATTTGGAGGAGAACCCCTGACCTGCTAGTACATTCATCAAAGAAGTGGCACTGAGAGCTTCAGAGGCAAGGGAAACGGTCCCAAATATTTAGAAGAACTTTGGAAAGATTAAAATGACATGTTTAGATTGTGGCAAATTAATTTCATGTGGACAGATGAGTGTTACTCTAATAAATACAGCATATAAACATCATCATAGTCGATGGTTGGTAGAGACATTTTGACTATATCCTGGACCTGCCCGTCCTCGGCCAAAATGGCGCCGGAATAAATGGGACTCGTAACTCCTTGTTGTGTACTGGTTGCAGAACCTTGAAATCACGAGATACGTATGCAGTTTTGAAGCACATGGCGGGCGGGGACGAGAATTGATTGACTATTTCGACATCCCTATTGATATTAAGTTCTGATGTGTTATTGATTACTGTACTGTTGAAAGTTCGAATTAACGTCACCCATGGTACTTGCCCGCAAATGTATATCTAGATAATTTTATTGTAACTGGCCCTGTCGTATTTTAATTATAAAATGTACGTCCACCGATTCCGTAACTGTTAGACACCGTAGTTCTTGCAACCTAATGGCCCGCCCGTTACGTTCCTCTACAGTGTAAATGTCTATTCATCATATACGATTACAGTTTGCTCTGTGGCAGGCCCACGTGGTTATAGGCTCGTATTTGTATAATGAAATTTTCACAATAAAGGTTTTTAAAAGAAAACATGGTAGTAGTATATACATTGGTAAAGTTTTTAATAATAGTGACTGTTTTAGAATCATTAAAAGGCAAGTGAAATAAAGCAGACCAATTACATGAAGGGTAAAAGGTATAATACGAAGGAACGCAGTAAAGATAAATGGTCAAGGGCTGTTGTGTTTTCTATTCCTGCAACATAAAGTGATCGATAAGAATCTCATATTCAGGCGTATCGGCGACTAAGACAGCAGGTCGACCCTCTTTTGCTCAACGGCTCCGTCATGGGACGAAGAAACGCTCTTTTTCTCGAAAAAAGAATATATTTTACTTGCAGGACAGTTGTAAAATTTCCGGGAAAGTACATTAGCCTGGAACATTATAACATATATTTAAGAAAAAATAATGTTCGGAAGTAATGAAAAGCGTAATTTTTAGGTCATATGACCAAGCCTTTCATCATTACAATAAGAAAAGTAAAATGAACCAATGAAAAGTTTTTTAACAAGTCACATGACTTGTTATGCTTACGTTACGCGCTGCGCGCCCCGGATGACTTCCGGATGCGCTAACGCGGCGCGTCATATGACGCATTACGCGACAACGCAGGTCCAGAATATAGTCAAAATGTCTCCACCAACCAGTGGTCGGAACACAACCCCTTTCAGCAGGCTAAATAGTTCTGTTAAATGACAACAGAAGGGACAGGCAACAAGAACCATCAGTCAAAGAGGGGAGGGCTAGTTCTTCTCTACCGGGTTACATTGGGGCGCTACCGGAACTGATCGAATTGGTAGTCTACAGTGTTTCTGGATGTTTCAGACTGAAGCTGGGGTTAGCATGAGAGCAGCACCATTTCGTAGCTCCGTCGTGGTCATTCCGCAACCAATCATGGCAGCCGTTCTTTATCGTTATTTTGGGCGGGGTGGGTGGCGGAGCCGAGCTGTTTTGCAGCCATCATTGTGTGGAGTTCAGTTCATCTCACTAGTTTTGTATTTGTCATGAGGGGTTGTTCCTAATGTTTCTATTTTAGCGAGGTCAAAAAGAGATCCCATTAGTGGCCTACTGATTTTGCTCGATTCCTTTTCTTTTTTTTTACACGATTTTTCGTTATCTGCAAAGACTAAACAGAGTATTGCGACTCTGTGTTTGTTTGTAAATAGAGAATGAACCAAAGAGAACTAATTCTAAAACAGTAAATACTTGGATAACAATCAATCAAATGGAGAGAGAAGCAGGCACGACGGATTACAACGGGGGCAAAGGCCTGCGTTAACTACCTTTCACTATCTGCAAAGAGAGAGTACTCCTAATAGAAATGAGGGGGGGGCACCATTCAAAGCAGATCAGTGTGCATAAACACGAAAATGTTTTCACTTACCACGTACTTGACATTCGACAGCTTATGATATTTGCTATTAAAAAACCATTGAAATTCACTGAAAAAACCATAGGTTATAGACCATATATAGTTAGGAATTAGCATTTACAAAACCTTGAAAATTCACTGAAAAAACCATAGGTTATAGACCATATATAGTTAGGAATTAGCATTTAAAAAACCTTATTTTACTCACACAAAACCATTGAAATTCCATATATAGTTAGTTGCACTAACTATATATTGCGCACCCGCAATCCACTGCTGATCATGTCACATATTACATCATTCATGACATGGTCAGTGACATCACTGATGACATCACTGATGACATCTCAAATGACATCACTGATGACATCACTGATGACATCTCATTTGACATCATTCTTGTGCTAATACGATAAACCTCTTCAGACTCTAATATAACCTTAGATACACTCAGTGTATACAGACACTCACACACTGCCACTCATCCATGGAGTTACTCACACACCCAGTCAGTCATGCAAAGAAACAATCTCACCTCCATTTCATCAACTATACAGTTAAACACACCTTACTTATTGAAACATATACTAACACATATTTACTCTCTTATACAATCCCTGATACAAGTTCACAATGATCGATACAACCACTCACTCATTCAGTGGCTCTCATGCACAGTTATTTATGTATGCCAACTCTCACATGTACTGTGTTTTACATATGTATTTAGTATGACATGTAGCATTGAGATATCCATTCACTCATCAATACACTCATGCACACAGTCAACTGCCCATGTAGCTGTTTCCACATGCACTCTTGAACTCATACACCTAGTGAATAAACTGCTCACACATCTATGCACAGAGTCACACACCTTACAGCCACCCCCACACAAACTCAATCTCCCATAGAAATACTTGGGCAACCAATTAATAACACATATAGCCTCTCGTATAGCTAATGATCAACACATGCAGCAGTTTACATCACAACAGACATAATGATGCACAAATTAAGACAGTTTAGTCACTAACCCATGCATTCAGTGAGACATATTTAATCACTCACTCATACAGTCAGTCACGCACCTACTAAATCCTTCATCCAGACACTTATACATCCACTCATTCTTCAATATGTAAGACATATTTTAACTTTACAGAAACATACAGTCACTGGATGTTGTCATCAGTGATGTCATCAGTGATGTCATTTGAGATGTCATCAGTGATGTCATCAGTGATGTCACTGACCATGTCATGAATGATGTAATATGTGACATGATCAGCAGTGGATTGCGGGTGCGCAATATATAGTTAGTGCAACTAACTATATATGGAATTTCAATGGTTTTGTGTGAGTAAAATAAGGTTTTTTAAATGCTAATTCCTAACTATATATGGTCTATAACCTATGGTTTTTTCAGTGAATTTTCAAGGTTTTGTAAATGCTAATTCCTAACTATATATGGTCTATAACCTATGGTTTTTTCAGTGAATATATATATATATATATATATATATATATATATATATATACATATATATATATTTATATATATATATACACATATATTTATATACATATATATAGATAGATATATTTATTACATTAGTATATAAGTGGTGGTTGAGTGTGAATAAGCAGGGTCTAGGTGGTTAGAGGACTGCATGAGTAGTGCACATGTGATTGTAGCTGTGCATGTGTTACTGCCTGGGTCATTGCAAGTTCAAGTTCAAGTTCAAAAATTTGTATAGCGCACTACTCACCCAGAGGGTCTCAAGGCGCTTGAGGGAGGGTGGGGTACTTTACATATCGGATATCCATGTTTTTAGTTGCTTTCTGAAGGAGAGGTGGTTCTGTGTAAGGCAGAAGTGGGTGGGGAGAGAATTCCAGGTTTTGGCCGCTAAGTAGGAGAAGGATCTTCCCCCCATGGTGGATCTATGGATGCACGGAATTGCGGCTAGGGCTTGATTGGACGATCGGAGTTGGCGGGTGGGGGTGTAAAAGGACAAGCGTGTGTTGAGGCATTCGGGTCCTAGGTCGTAGAGGGCTTTGTGTGCGTGGGTGAGGAGTCGGAAAGTAATCCTCTTGTTGACGGGGAGCCAGTGGAGGTCTTTCAGGTGACCAGAAATGTGAGCTTGGCGGGGGATGTCTAGGATGAGTCTGGCTGAGGCGTTTTGGATGCGTTGGAGTTTTTTCTGTAGTTTGGCTGTGATTCCGGCATAGAGGGTGTTTCCGTAATCCAGTCGGCTTGTGACCAGTGCGTGGGTGACCATTTTTCTTGTTTCGGTGGGGATCCAACAGAATATTTTTTTGAGCATGCGTAGGATGTTGAAGCATGATGATGAGACGGCGTTGACTTGTCTGGTCATCGAGAGGGAGGAGTCCAAGATGAAGCCCAGGTTACGTGCGTGGTCCGTTGGTATGGGTGCTGCTCCCAGAGCCGTTGGCCACCATGAGTCGTCCCAAGCAGAGGGGGATGAGCCTAAGATGAGAACTTCCGTTTTGTCCGAGTTCAGTTTTAAATGGCTGTTCTTCATCCACTCGGCTACATCTTTTATTCCTTCGTGTAAGTTGGTTTTGGCGGTGTATTGCATAAGTACATGGGTACTGACTGGATGATTAGAGTACTGCAAAGAGAGTGCATGGTGAATTTATACGTGTTTGGGTATTGGCGGAGAGATTGGACTAGTATATAGGTACTGGCTGGGTGATTGGAGGTGTGCACGGGGAGTGACAGTGTGATTGCTGGAGTGCATAGTTAGTACCTGGGAATATGAAGGTGTGAATGAGCAGAGTGTAGGTGGTTAGAGGACTGCATGGGTAGTGCACATGTGATTGTAGCACTGCATGTGTTAGTGTCTGGGTCATTGCATGAGTACATGGGTAGTGACTGGATGATTAGAGTACTGCAAGGAGAGTGTATGGTGAATTTATAAGTGTTTGGTTATTTACGGAGTCATTGGATTAGTACATGGTACTGGCTGGGTGACTGGAGGAGTGTACGGGGTATAACAGTGTGATTGCTGGACTGCATGGGTACTACCTGGGGAATTGTCAGTGTGAATGAGCAGTGTCTTGGCGGTTACAGGATATTATGGTAAGTACACAGGTAAATGTAGCACTTCATGGGTATTGCTTGGGTTACTTAATCTTACCTTTTTTATAGTAGATATGAAAGTCATTGAAACCATTTTTTCAGTTCTTTTTTTATAATCTAAATTCATAAAAGTTTCAAACTTTAGAATTTGGGTCTGTAAAAGAGAAGAAAAAATTCAGGCCACTACCCCATGTATATGAGGGAACGTCCTCTCAAGATAACACTGGCGCTACTTGTGTACCAGTGCTATCACTATGTCAGAAAGGGGCACATACGCGTCTGCAGACCCTTCTGTAATATCATTGTACCCAAGGGGAGCACAAAATCGTCGCACATGCCCATTTCACCAGTTGGTCAAATTGTATGATACAGCCCCTAGATGGGAGGGGCTTTGGAAACAATATTAAGGGTAGATGGTGGGGAACATTTAAATGGGAAGAAGCACATGGGGGAGAGAGCAAGAAAACAATTGCTCTCCAGTGGAGTGCTTTAAAAAAAAAAAACACTGCATGAATTCAAGCAAGGTCAACAGTGGATAGATGCAAGTCAACCAATCAGAATACTGTGAGACCGAATATTGAATAATGCCATTTAATCAGTAGCAGGAAAGGGAAAATCAACAAACTTCTCCAATCATGGTATACCTCTCCAAACCCCATTGTATACATAGTGGAAACAACAGATCTGACCAATAAGCTGCTAAAGCTGACTGTGGTTGAGGCCTACAAAATGGGGATTATGATCACAAAAAATCAAATATTGCTCTGGTATCAAAAGCATCACATGGAAAATGTGAGATTTCCAGTCACATATGTCATACCAGCAACACGTGTAAAGCTGCATGGCAAGACATTTGCAATTCATGTGCTGTATTTCCTCCACATTTCATATATAATGCAGAAGAATCTAAAAGCTTTTTAAGGAAAGCTGTCTGGAAACTGCTTTCCACAAATATATAAGCAAATTCCATTGAAAATAGGAGATTTCATGTGGGATACTCATTCGCTGTTACCAACATCAAGAACTGACTTGATGTACAGAGGCTTGGCTGTGATGTTGCACACTCCGTAAATGCACACAAACAAAAGTTTAATGATATTATAAGCAAGTTTTAGGTTAATATTCTTTACAGTGACAAACATATTCTAAAATGCACCTACACCATCTAAAAAGCTTGGTGGAAGATTGCGCCTTCAGAGATGAGAACCACCTATGTTTGACACGGGCTGACATAGTTGTGAGAACACGGGAACATTGGTTTACATTCTTTGGCCCTGCCTCATGATACACACACTCTGTTTGGAAGCTTCGCATTCTGTCAACTTAACTCCTCATACTGTTAATCCCAGTGTTCCAGTTTACTCCCTACTAGGTCCACTTAAAAGGCAAGCATTCAGCCACCACTCCCTCAGAGGCAAACAATGTTGTTAGCGCTGTATGAAGTAAGGCCAATTATCTCTGCACTCTGCATGGAAAACTAGGTCTCCTTCAGAGGGGAAGTGGAAACACTGACTGTAGAACTTACTTGGGATGGAAAAGGAAATTCAAAGGGGCCTTAGCCAAATCTTTTTAAACAAACTGGATGCCATTTTTGAGTTATGTGCTCTCAGACTTCTGCAACCTTCCATGTCCTAATTACCTAAAGTTACTGCAACTCATTCTGTCTGACACATCATGCCATGTAGAGGTGCGTAAAGCAGACACCACTAATCACTGTGCCACTAGGCATGCATCACGAACACCATTGTTGCTCCAAAGCATACAATTTGTTCATAAATGACACTGCCGTTTAGGCAGACACAGCTTCTCCACAAGGGAAGCATCAGTAGTATCCTTCGTAAATGCAGCCCCCAGCCACTGTGATGAGACATAGCTTCACTCTAAGGGAAGCACTACTACCACTTGTCTCGCTCGTGCCTGAGAGTCTTCATTCAGGTCCTGAAGCGGGCTTTTTAATCAAACTGGGCAGGGAACAACTCTGTTACCAGGCTTTGTGATACTAGGTGTGGGGAGAGGGGAGGACGCTTAGCCAGTTCCAAAGACAGGAACAGTGGATTCCTGGAGTTTGGAACTTTGTGGGATGGAGCGGGAGGTTCAAGAGGTTTCCCTGTGCTCTGAGGCTCGACATGGCGTCCTGCTGTGCGGAGCTATGGTGAGCTACAGATTTCTTTCTCTGGCTTCCTGAAGATTGCCTAGTGCCCCTGCGGCCGCACAGCAACTTCTCGGCTTCTCCTCGTGCTATACCCAATTAAAGGCAGAGAGCAGCCCTCCATGCGCTCCTGTGCCAAAGAGCAGGTCACATCGCTCACCATGAGCTTCCTGGCACTAAAATGGAAGGGAGGTAGAATGCTCACCATGCACTTGAGTTTGCTAGGACAAAGGGGCACACCATCAAGGTGCAGGCAGGCAAGCCTGCACGAGTGTCCTCAGGGCAAAATGTCAGTCCTTGTTCTATCCCAACAGGAAGCAAGTTAGCCCACCAAAGGAATCAAGTCCCAAGGAGGTTCCTCCTGGCAGTCCAGCAGTCCTCTGTTTGCATGTGCACGCAGGGTCTTAATTCATGGGGTTACAGCCCCTGTACACATAGTCAAAAAGTCTTTGTTCTGGGTGACACTTCAACCACTGTTATGAAGTGCACAACACCCCCATTAACATCCCAAGCCATGGCTCAAGTCACACTAAAGTTGGAGACAACATTGTAAAAGGTGGGCACACCCTAATCAAGTGCTGGTGCACCTCCCCCCACCACCCCAAATGCAGACCAGGCCTATTATGGTGCAAAGGACACTCCTCTGACCACTCTAAATGCAGCCAAGGTATATTCAGCCTGGCGCTATAAAGATCTATGAAGGCCTGCTAGAAAAAGCAGACCTGATTTCAGTGGTGAAAATTTAGTAATCCAGCATTGCTTGCATTGTGTACTAGAAGACGTCCAACACTTGTGTAGTGAAGCTAGCTGAATAGTCAGAAAAGAGACCTCGAGTGCCTGGTAGGGTATTCCAGAACCTGAAATAAGGAGATTAGTTGCCACACTTCAGATAAGTGATGCTGGGCCACGATAATCCAATGTGTCTCCACTGCGGAGTGGAGCGTATCGGCCAAACGTGTGTATCCCAATGCATGACCCTCTAAGCACTATATCTTCCTCTGAGACCTCAACTTTCACCTAGATGACACCAGTACAGCAAACCCCCAGGAATGCATTAACAACATCAGCCTCACCCAGATTGTCAGCAGCCCCACACACAGCGCAAGACACACACTCAACCACATTTTCATGGCCAGTGATAGAGTCAAGTACAGCCCTGCCATTGAGTTCACCTGGACAGATCACACCATTGTCCACTTCACCATTATGGGGTCCCTGGCTCCTCCGCCAGGCCACCGCAGCACCCATATCCACAGTTTAAAAAATGTTTCTGAGATCCAGGGAACCAACACACTCACCGCATCCCAAGCTGCCATCTCCACCAACCTAGAACAAGCCATCAAGAACCTATCCACCTGGATCACCAACTGCATCAACAAAGTTGTCCTCATCAAGCCAATCACACCCAAAAAACCCTCTAAACAATCCAGCTGGTACACTGCAGAATTCAGAACCACCAAATGCAGGAGGCAAGATGGCCGCGGACTGGTCACAGGAGTGAGTCGCTCCTACCTCTCTCTCCCAGCAGACTGAGAAAATGACGGAAGAATTCAGAAGACATGCAGAGGATTGAAAGGCTGAGAAATATTGTCACTAATATCCTGGCATTTATACATCATAGAGTTTGCCGTAAAGTTCTGCTGCAGTGCTGGTGGGTTCGCACAAAAGCCATTGGGGAATGTAAAATTGTGAAGGGCCCTAGGCCCGCATGTTGGAGAGCAGCAATGATGGACACTCAGACACCAGATAGGGGTAGTGGGAATGGCCACGAGCACGTGCGCTCGGCCCCTTTTATTGGCAGCGTCATGTGACACCATGACGTCTGTGGTGGGTGGGTGTAAAGTAGATTACATCACTCCTGAACACTAGAACGTGTCCATGCTAGGACACTACATCCCTCCCATTTTTTAATCGCAAAAACCCACATCCAGAAATCAACCTGTGGGAAAAACAAACTGTATCAGGATGCAGTAAAGTGTTCAACTTCCGCTGAGTGCTTTTATCCGCCGCTGCTTGGCATCACAGATGATGTTCAATCTGCTGCGGGGAACATCAGTTCACAGTGGCACCGGTTTGGGGTGCTCGATGGAACCAGTCTATTGACGACTCTGCGACAAAATTGTCCTCACAGTCCTTCTCTTGCTAACTTCCATGGCGATGGGTGCAGTTAGAGTTCTTGTCGTTCGCCGGGGAATGATGCACGATTTCCTGTCTCGGCCTTGGCTTCACTTGTAGTCTGTGTCCTACTTGGCAAAAGGCAGATCCGTTGCAAGGCATCCCTCTCACCAGGATGACCCCTCTCGCCGGTGTTCCCCTGCCACGGGATATCCTTGATATCCTCTTTCTCGGATTCGCGCTGGGCTGGATGTGCCACATCAGGTTGTTCCTACGCCGCCGTCAGTGGGGGTATGGAGGAGACGATGTGCCTCACCTCAGATTCCGCAGCCTCATCCCGAGGTAGCTGTTGGTTTCTGTCTTTGCTTGCGATGTCTTCGCCCTCCCCGGACCTTTCGGATGGGCGTCGGAGGACCGTCTCTCGTCGCGGGGACTTGCGTCCCGGAGGCCTCTGCCCCTGAGTCACCACGGCTGGCATTTGTCCAGTGTCCGTGTGACCCCAAAGGTGGATGTCACAAATGGTCTCGCTTGCTCCTCTCCGCAGGTCCTGGGTGTGCGGAAACATCGTCTATCAGCTGGTCTTCTTTGCCACTGGTGTTCTTCCGGCCTCGTGTTCCTCGCACCGTTGTCCTGGCACTTGTCGCCTTCCTTCTCTTCGGGAGTGTGAGTGATCTTCCTGCACTCCTCCCCCTTCCTTAGTTGGTTCACTGTGGGGACGTTGCTTCGCACTGACTTTTCCTTCTACTCTTAACTGTGGCAACAGGCCACATGGATATACTTCCTTCCTTTTCACGGTGGCAGACGTGCCACTCAGATCTCTCCTTTTCTTCCTTCCTTTTCACGGTGGCAGATGTGCCACTCGGATCTCTCCTTTTCTTCCTTCCTTTTCGCGGTGGCAGACGTGCCACTCGGATCTCTCCTTTTCTTCCTTCCTTTTCGCGGTGGCAGACGTGCCACTCGGATCTCTCTTTTTCTTCCTCCTACATCGCAACATCACTTGGACCGATCTTGTGTCTTCTCTCCTGACCTGGGTCCTCCATGCAGTGCGCGCACTCTGCATGTGTACCCCTGGTCTTGTCCCCGTCGGGGACACTTTCTCCTTTTTCCTCAGCAGCCAGAGTTGATGTCGCGAACCTTCTTTTCTTGATTCTGGTTGGTGACGTTCGGGGGTCCACGTCCGTAGGCCTTGTCATGGTTGAACGTCCTGGACCGTTTGGCGGTCCACTTCTGCCGATGCCCGGCAGGTTGCCTTTGGTCGTCCTGTCGAACTTTGCGCTTCAACAATCTTGGGGACCCGTCGTGGGTCAGCACTTGATGGGCGATCATGCTGCGGATCGGCTCCTGGGAGGCGCCACGTTGTGTGGTCGTCCTTTTGCGCTGCAACAATTCTTGGGGACCCGTCATGGGTCAGCACTTGATGGGCGATCATTCTGCGGATCGGCTCCTGGGAGGCGCCACATCGTGTGGCCGTTCGCAATAATTGTTCTGCGCGATGGAGCTGCCTGCGCTCTTCTTTCTGCTTGCGGTGGCTGTGCGTCGCCACGTGGCGCGTTGTTTGCGCACTTACTGTTCAGGGTTCTTGGACGCCTGTTGCGGGACGTTGGGTACTTGCTGCTTTGGCTGTCGTCAGGTACTTGCTGCTTTAGACCGTTGGCGGGAGTAGTTGATGCTGCGGTGAGCGCCTGTGGCCACAAGGCGTCGCTGCTCTCTCCGTCCTTTGATCGCGGCAGTCTTTTCCCTGGACGTACTTCCAGTGCTTGGCAGTCGTTTACTCCAGACGTTCTGTCAGTGCTTGGATGCCTAGTGAGGCGTTCGTGCCTCTTCCCACGTCGCGTTGGAAGTGGCATCTGCCGACTCCTTGCTGGTGTGTGTGGGTGTCTTCAGCGTTGTTGTGCACTTACTTGCTGCGTGAGATTGGATGCTTTGGTTGGGGCGTTGCCCCTTGCTGCTGCTGATTTCTCTTGTGTTGTGCAATGCTTGTTTTAGTTCTTATAGATGCAGGTGCACTTTTGCTTTTGGCCACTGGGTGGCAGTGATGCTGGATTGCTTCCTTTCAGCCTAAGCTTGTTGTGCCTGATACTCTCCTCCCTGGCTGTCCACTCTACTGTCCCTGCTCCTCCCGGTATTCACTGTGGGCTGGAGCTGCTGCTGGGAACCTGGCCTCACGCTGCCCTCCAGGTGAGTCCCTTCCCAGTTATAGTTTACTTTTTTTTGTTTGGGAGCGGGATGGTGCAGGCATGATCTGTGAGTTCTGTGTATATGTGCAGGGGGTGCATGCACTTTGATGTTTTGTTTTTTTGTTTTGTGTTACCAACTTTAACATCGGCGGCGCTGGCCGCTCACAGGCACTCCGCTCCTCGGCTGGGGAGCCCTCTGGTCGCTCTCCCCCTCTCTGCAGCAGCTTCTGGTCCACACGCTGCCGGAAGGGGGGGGTGTGTGCACCCAGGCGCTGCCTTCTTCTGCTTTTCCCTCCCCGCCTGCGGCAGTCACGGCAGACCTCGTAGGGGGGGGGAAGGTTTGGAGCTTGAGGCAGGTCGCGGGTGGGCTCTGCCGGCTCTGCAGTGTTTTTCCTCGCGGGGGTGCCGCCGGCAGTCCGCGGGTGGGCTCCGCTGGCACTGCTTGTTCTTCCTTTGTTGGGGGGGCTACCGGCGGGCCGCTGGTGGGCTCCGCAGGCGCTGCTGAGTCTTCCCTTGGGGGGGACGCTACCGGCGGGCCGCGGGTGGGCTCCGCAGGCGCTGCTGAGTCTTCCCTTGGGGGGGGACGCTACCGGCGGGCCGCGGGTGGGCTCCGCTGGCCCGGATCACGTTGCGAGGGGGGTCGGGAGGCGGTTAGCTACTCCGCTCCCTCCCCCTCGTTGGTAATGTTATTCGCGGGTCCGGCCGCACTTTCCCCCTCGTTGTCCCTCGCCGCTTCAGTCACACACGCGGCGGGGGCAGGGGACGACTCGGGCAGGCCGCGGGTGAGCTCCGCTGGTCCTGCTTATAAGTGGGCATTGTTCATGGGCATGTACTTCGCCCTGGCTCACCTTCGGCCGGCGGGCCTGATACTCCGTCGCGGTCGTGGCGGGTGGGCTCCGCCCGGCCCGTGCACCTCTCCGGTGGGGTTTCCAGCCTCGCGGCCGTCGCAGGTGGGCACTGGGCGGTCCGCTCTTCCTGGTGGCACTCGTTGGTGGCGGTCGACGCGGGTGGGCTCCGGTCAGCTTGCTGTGGGCCTCGTGGTGGCTGCGGGGCTCCGACGTGCCCACCGGCTACTCGGCGCGCTGCGCCCTGCTGCAGGGGATGCCCTTCAGGCGGGCAGCTCTCTTCCCCTTTTTCTCCTTGTTGAGCTGTGGGTAGTGGCACGCATGGGCTGCACTACCGGCCTCGTCGCCATTGTAAAATTGGAAAGGGCCCCAGGCCCTCATGGTGAAGAGCAGCAATGATGGACACTCAGACACCAGATAGGGGTAGTGGGAATGGCCACGAGCACGTGCGCTCGGCCCCTTTTATTGGCAGCGTCATGTGACACCATGACGTCTGTGGTGGGTGGGTGTAAAGTAGATTACATCACTCCTGAACACTAGAACGTGTCCATGCTAGGACACTACAGGGAAAGCGCTCTCAATATTGATTGTGCGGAGATGCCGGCGTGCGGAACTAAGTTGAAGGACACGGCTAAGGAGACACTGAGAATGGCAACTGACCCGTCGAAACAACCTGATGCCCACAACCATGCCGTAACCAGGAGACAGGCAACAGCGAAAATCACGAGCACTACAGTGGACTCTGCTTCGAAAATGAAGGCTAAAGCAGCCAGAGAGAAAGATGCTGAGCAGAGAGCAGAGCAAAGGGCCGAGCTGAAAGCCGAAAAGAGAGCGGCTGCCATGGCGGCTGCTAAGAAGAATACAAACACGGATGTAAAGACAACCCCGAGAGAGACAAGTGGTAAAACACCCAGGGGTACTACACTGAGACAACCCACCCTGACAGCAGCATTCGCTGGGGAAATCGTACGGATTGATCCGGTTCTTTATGACAGCCTAGGGCGAGCGGACCAACACGCGAACACAGAGGCTGATGATGGAGCAGTATTACTGTCAGAAGCGGCGTGCGCACAGGGAGCGCCGAACAGGGCAATCCTGGATGCGCCACAGTCAGAGCCGCCGTCACCGGAGCAGTCCTTGGCAACAGAGGAGGTGAGGAAGCTTGCAGGGCAGAATACCAGAGAATCGGCAGCGGATTCCAATGGAGATACGAAGGCGCGCAGGAAGGTAAGCCGCGCAAAAAATCTGGTCATTGACACTAACATCGAGAAGGGCATGACTAACGGCGGAAGGGAAGGTGGTACTCCGCTATCAGGAGAGGCCATTGAGGGGCAAATGGTGCAAGATGTACAGGGGTCAGGCTTTCTGGGCAACGGTACCATCGGGCAGGGGGTGCATACAAGCTCGATCATGATTACAGAAACAGACACAAATGGGCTAAGGGTCTTGCAAGATACAGCAGGGAAAGAGATGGCTGACACTACAGATACTATCAGCAAGGGAGTTCTTATGGCACATCTGGAGCGTGGTGGCACACAAGAGGATACAAGTGCTCATGGCTCACAGGCTATGACAGAACCGGGGTCGTTAGCACCAGGCTCCCCAAACGACAAGTGTTTTTATTAAGTGAACGATGAGACTGGGGCCTCTTCTGGGAGTGGTGGGTCAGAGGAGAGTGCAGTAGAAAGCTCTGCCTCAGACACAGAACCAGATCTAACAGTTTCAGAGGACTCAGAGATCTCAGAGGAGACTATTCAATGGGCCTCCTCAAACCGAAGGAAGAAACATCAGAAAAGTCACCGGAGGTACAATAAGAAAACCCCTACTAGCCCAGCACAAGCGGACATGGCCAAGAAATTAGTTTGGGACTATTCAGCAACCTCTAGTCTATATCATGAAGAAGGAGAGTCTAGAGAGCAACAGAGGAGACCCCAAGGCACACAGCAGCAACCCCCTAGGATGGATATATTTCATGCCACCTTAAAACAAATGCACGGAGAAGCCAGAACGGAGAGCAAAAGAGCTAAGCAAGCTAACAAAAAAATTCAAGGGTCTCTAAGCAAAATGAATAAGTTATATGCAGAGATGGCAGGAAGAGTAAATGAAGTAGAGGACAGAACAGGAAAGTTGGAAGATGAGGTGACCCGCTGGCAGGAATTTAGGGAGGCCCAAGAGAGAGCCACAGAAGACATCCAGTGGAAGCTCGAAGATTTCAAGCACAGGCAGAGACACAATATTATACGGCTTCTGGGCATTCTGGAGGGGCAGAGGAGCAGGACGCCAGGTCTTTTGTGATTGCACTCCTAAAAAGTGCCTCCCTGGAAATTGAGAACTGGAACTGGGACAGTGAGGTGCAGCGAGCACATAGGTTTCCCATGCCACAAAAGAAGGTATATGGAGCTGTACAGAAAGACAAGTTAGAGCTATGCTGGTGTTCGTTGGGAATTTCCTGGCTAGACAGGAGATCATGGACAGAGCTAGACCACAGGACCGTCGCACATTCAAAGGGATAACCTTCTTTGCACGACCAGACTTCTGCCACGTTACCGTGGATAGGAGGTGGAGGCTGAGGCAGATGATAGACCCATTCAAAAACATAGGATGTGAAGCATATCTGTTATTTCCAGCAAGGCTTAAAATACTATTGAATGGTTAGACAAGGATGTTCTTCTCCGAGATTAAGTCGCAGGCCTATCTGAACGAGCTAAAGGAAAAAAGGAGCCAGGGAGACGCTCGGACAGTTGTACAAAGACCATGATAAGGACAAATATCACTAATGTATAAGCAGGGATGTGCTATGTATAGATTTAAGTATAAAAGCAGCAGGGGGGGTTCTTTGTGATACCCTTTTTTTGGTTTTTCTGCATTTGTAAAGGTTAAAATGTAATATTTAGAATGTATTAGTTTAGACTTAGATGGGAGGGAGATGGTTGCGACACTTCAGGGGCCAGGAAGCAGCTATACATAGGTCAGGATTGACCTATTTGCCTGTAAAGCGGGGAGGGGGGAGGGGGTGCGGCACAGGGGTAAGGGGGTGCACAGGACAGAATGTAATGATAAGGGCACAACAGCACAGAGAGACAAAGCAGGAAAATTGGGCAATGCAAATAAGAGATAGACAGGAAAAGAATGACGAAGGGGTATGGTATCATCATGGTAGACTTGTGGTGCCCAGTAGAAAGAAAGAACCATGGATACCGCTATTAAGATCCTAACGTTAAATGTATGTGGGCTCAATGACCGGCTAAAAGGACAGAAGGTGTCATTACTATTGAAAAAGTCACAAGCAGATTTTATATGTCTCCAAGAGACTCATATAGAAGGGAACAAACCGTACCTGCTAGAACAATTAGGGCTGCGTCTCCTGGCATACTCAAGACAAGGATTCAGAACAAGAGGAGTGGCTATCCTAACTAAACTGTACAATATTAGCACAAGGAAAAGGTTGGAGGATCAATGGGGAAGATGGGCCTTGATAGAATGCTTGATGGGAAAAGAATGGATTACGCTGGGGTTGATATATGGCTCAACGGAGGATGATCCAGAACTGTTTGATTCCTTGGATTTAGAGCTAGCTACTTGGGCGCCGAGGATTATTTTAGCAGGGGATTTTAATATAGATGGTGCTGCTGGCTTAGGCATGGAACCTTCGAGACAATATTAAGGAAGGAAAAAAAGGGTCTGCAGAGCAATACTGAATATGGCGGATAACAAAGCACTGGTGGACGCATGGGGGAAACTGAAACCAGGAGAAGCTGGCTTTACTTATTAACAGCACCACATAAAAAATGTGTCCGGCTGGATTACTTTTTTACCTCAGGATCAATGCTAGTTAAACTAAAGGTGGAGCGGCTACCATGTATCCTTACACTTAGCTTTAGTATTTCGAAACAAAAAAAAGAGAAGGCTAGGACGGATCAACTAAGTAATGCCTTGATGGAAGCGGAGCAGAGGCTAGAGCAAGCTACATTGGGTGGGCGCGAGGTGGAGCAACGACTTTTGGAAGTTATGATGGCCAAAGCAGCGACAGAGGAAAGTATAGCAGTAAAGGCGGCTAAAACATTTACTGTACAAAGGGAGAAGTGTTACGAATATAGTGAGAAAGTAGGCCGCACACTAGCAACAAGAACTAGACCGAGGGCAATTAAAGAAATAAAGGATAGCAATGGCAATTTGATTACAGATATGGGGGGAGTTATGGAAGTTTTTAGGAATTTTTATTGTAAGCTGTATATGGAAGATCAAGATAGAGATCATTTAGATATCCAAAGGTATCTGCAGGGCATACCCAGTAAAGTAATACAGGAGGAAGACAGGTTGGCTATGGATGCTCCCCTAGGAGCAGAGAAAATTATGGAGGCTACCCTGATCTTACCATCAGGCAAGGCAGCGGGTCCAGATCTAATCCCAGGGGAATTTTATAAAGTCTTCTTCACGTCCATTAAAGCGGACCTAGTAAGAACGATCAGAGAGGCACAGATAGGATTATCTATCCCAGCCAGTTGGGCAGGGGCTGATATTATTTTAATTATAAAAAAAGGGAAACCCCCAACGGAGCCAGGGTCACACCGCCCAATAACACTTATCAATTCAGATTTAAAAATGTTCTCTAAAACTCTAGCCGTAAGACTTTCTAAGGTAATAGGGAGTCTGGTTAGTGAAAATCAGCATGGGTTCATACCACACAGGGGCACCACACAACACATTAGGAAGATGATTACCCTATTTGATGTACATGGGTGCTGGAGAACCCAATGGCAGCCTTGCTGCAAGACGCCAAAAAGGCATTTGATCGTGTAGCTTGGGAATTTCTGTGGGCCGTACTAAGAAGAAGCGGGGTTGGGGCAGGGTTTATGACAGCAATTCAGTCGTTATATAAGTTTCCGACTGCATTTGTCAGGGTCAATGCTGGACGCACGGCTCCTTTTACAATCACTAGTAAGGAGGGATCAGCATTACTAACGTGCTATTTTACCTGCCTAAGGCTGTAGTAGGCGCGCAGCGCTTCTGCATTTTAAAACTTGACGTTTTTGCTATATCTGTTGTTTTTCTGTTATTTGCTCTGTTTTTATGATCGCCGCCGCGCCCACACACTCGCACCATAATTGGGCCCCCCACCGCTTTTAGAGCGGAGTTATTTCAATTTTGGTCGCTCACTCGTGGCGCCTGGCCGCCATATTGGGGCTGCTGTTTTGCCAGCGCTCCACCTGATCCAGCGCTCTAGTGCTCCGTTTGGGAGACCAGGTGAGGCTGCATTTAAGGCGAGCTCGTAGAGCAGCTCGTCCTCTAGTAAGGAGGGATCAGCATTACTAACGTGCTATTTTACCTGCCTAAGGCTGTAGTAGGCGCGCAGCGCTTCTGCATTTTAAAACTTGCAGTTTTTGCTATATCTGTTGTTTTTCTGTTATTTGCTCTGTTTTTATGATCGCCGCCGCGCCCACACACTCGCACCATAATTGGGCCCCCCACCGCTTTTAGAGCGGAGTTATTTCAATTTTGGTCGCTCACTCGTGGTGCCTGGCCGCCATATTGGGGCTGCTGTTTTGCCAGCGCTCCACCTGATCCAGCGCTCTAGTGCTCCGCTTGGGAGACCAGGTGAGGCTGCATTTAAGGCGAGCTCATAGAGCAGCTCGTCCTCTAGTAAGGAGGAATCAGCATTACTAACGTGCTATTTTACCTGCCTAAGGCTGTAGTAGGCGCGCAGCGCTTCTGCATTTTAAAACTTGCCGTTTTTGCTATATCTATTGTCTTTCTGTTATTTGCTCTGTTTTTATGATCGCCGCCGCGCCCACACACTCGCACCATAATTGGGACCCCCACCACTTTTAGAGCAGAGTTATTTCAATTTTGGTCGCTCACTCGTGGCGCCTGGCCGCCATATTGGGGCTGCTGTTTTGCCAGCGCTCCACCTGATCCAGCGCTCTAGTGCTCCGTTTGGGAGACCAGGTGAGGCTGCATTTAAAGCTCACTCCCTTTCGCGCAGCGGAGACGCGCAGCGGTGGCGCCTGACTCGCGCCTGAGTCAAGCCAGAGTCCTGCCCGTCTGCGCCCGTCAGCGTCCCGGAGGCGATCGGGGCGGCCGGGGGGGCTCTGACACCAGGCATGTGTCATACAGGGTCTCCTGTGCTGTGTTATACTTCTGGGGAGCTTCGCGCTCTCTGTAATCCAGCCAGTGGCTGTTGCACTGTCTTCCCTGGTCGCCACCGCGGTAAGTCCATCTGCCCTGCGTGTGGCTGGTGCCCCTCCCGCGCCTTGTTATCGCCTCCTAATAATAACAGCGCCAGTGTTGGATATCTTTGCATGCTAATAAACACGAGATCGGCGGGTAGACATGCACAGGATATTTTTGAGCTCCTGGATACGCTAAAGCCACTTTGTCTGATGCTCACCGAGACGTGGTGGGGCGAATCCTCCAATCCTGATGTCGCCATGGCAATCCCGCCTGATTATAACGTCTTCAGGAAGGATAGAGCCAAGGGAAGGGGTGGTGGAGTGGCACTGGTGGTGAAGAAGGGCACGCCTTGTGCTATCCTGCCAGTGGATGACATCCGTGGTTCTGAGACCCTTGCTTTCTCTATCTCCCTGGCACCGCACCAATCAGTCAAGGGATTATTGGTCTACAGACCGCCGGGTCCATCTGGTACGTTCTTTGAAGATCTTGATTCCGTGTTGCTGGGACTGGCCCTGAAAGCGGAACATTGCATTGTGGCTGGGGATTTCAACTTCCGGATGGATGATCCGTCGGACCCTGCCGCTACCAAGCTTTCAGAGGCTATGACCCCGCTGGGATTGATCCCTTACTTGCAGGGGCCTACGCATGACAAGGGGCATACTCTGGACCAGGTCTTCTCGTCATCCCCTCTTGAGGTGATAGAGATCATCCCGGTACTGTGGTCAGACCATCTGCTGGCAAAATTCTCAATCAAAGGCACAGTTAAAGCGGCTGTCGCTTTATCACAGCAGCAAGGTCGAGTCCATAGGGCCTACCATCGAGTGACCCCTGCGATGCTGGCCCAGGCTGCCTTGGATCTCCCCTGCCCCCTCTCTGGCGACTTAGAGAAGGATTTGGAGTCCTTGCAGGCGTGGCTGGTAGATAGGCTAAATGGTCTTGCCCCGGAATTGACCCCCCGTTTGACACCAAAACGGGTCTCTGCTCCTTGGTTCACCGCAGCACTGTCCGCTACGCGGCAGCAGTGTAAGGTGGCCGAAAGAGCCTGGAGGGCACAATACGACACAGGGGCTAAGCTGACTTATAAGACGGCGGTTAAGGCCTACCACCGGGACATCCGCCTGGGGAAAAAAGCCTATTTGGCAGGGAGGATAGAGGCCGCCTCCAACTCCTGTAAGGAGATTTTCTCCATTGTGAGAGAATTTACATCCCCACGGTCTAATACCTCGGATGAGAGACCAGCTGATTCCTGGGCTTTGGATCTGGCGAAATTTTTCACTAGCAAGATCCAACTTATACAGGACTCCTTTCCTTCGGCTGTACCCGTGGGGCTGATTAACCATGAGGCTAACTTGTCCCCTCTGGCCTCGCCAGTTTCGACAATGGGCGTGTTTCCACCTATTTCGGCCCCTGCCTCTCTAGTACTCATGGGCAATCTTAAATCGGGCTCGCCGCTGGACCCGTGCCCCGCTAAACTTCTGGCAAAAATTGCGGAAGTGATTAATCCGCTGGCGAACCCGCTATTGAATCTCTCGCTGAGCCAGGGAGTGGTTCCGCAGGCCTGGAAGCAGGCAATGGTCATCCCGCTGCTAAAGAAGCCTGGTCTGGACCCAAAGGCCCCAGTCAACTACAGGCCTATCTCTCTGTTGCCGGCTCTCACGAAAATTGTGGAAAAGCACGTTCAAATGGTGCTTTCCAATTTTCTAGAGACAAATGAGATTCTGCATGCCACCCAGTCAGGCTTCCGTCCAAATCTCAGCACAGAGACCGCGCTCCTCGAGGTATCAGAAACCATTAAAGGGGTTCTGGACACCGGGGGTAAAGCCATGCTGGTGCTGCTGGATTTGTCGGCGGCTTTCGACACCGTCCCCCATGATGGCCTTCTCGCAAGACTCTATGAGATAGGACTGCGGGGGACGGTGCTCAGCTGGTTTTCCTCCTTTCTAGCTGGCCGCCGGCAAACGGTCTGGGTCTCGTCAGATTCCGCCGTTATGCCGCCTCTGGGAGTCGGGGTCCCACAGGGCTCTATTTTGAGCCCGACCCTTTTCAACATCTTTATGACCCCTTTGGCGGTGCTGGTGGAGTCGTTTGGGGCCCAGATCGTATCCTACGCAGACGACACCCAGCTCCTCTTCTCATGTAAGAGAGGAGGAGACTTTGACGGGGAGAGTATCCGGGATTGCCTTGGGGCTGTTTTTCAATGGTTCCAACTGAACAGGCTCAAGTGAAATTCCGATAAGTCAGAGGTACTCTTCTTTGGGTGTGACACGGAGCCAGACTGGCAGGCCTGGTGGCCCATTAATATGTTCCCGCCGTCTTGTTCATCCCAAATGGCGAAGAACTTGGGGGTCAAGATGGATAAGGGGCTAACGTTGAAATACCAGATCCTCGGGGTGTCGGGCATGTGCTTTGGCCTCCTTAGGATGCTGCGGAGGTTTCTTCCCCTTTTATCTGAGGAGCACAGGAAGCTGACTGTGCAGGCCCTGATTGGCTCGAGGCTAGATTATGCTAACATTCTTTACTTGGGCCTGCCAGAGTATCTGCTGCAGCGGCTCCAAGTGGTGCAGAACGCTGCTGCCAGAGCTATCTTTGGCTTGAACAGACGCGCCAGTGCAGCCGGCTTGCTGCAGACTTTGCACTGGCTTCCAATCCGAAAACGGATCGCCTTCAAGGCTCTGACCTTGGCCTACAAGGCCCTCCATGCGGTTGGAGCAAAGTACCTCCAAAAGAGACTCGCATTCTACCACCCGGCCCGTTCGCTGAGATCGGAATCCCTGTTCTTGGCGGTGGTCCCGCGAGTGAAGAGAGCTCGCCTGGGAGGTCGCTCCTTTGCACTATTGGCGCCACAGTTGTGGAACTCTCTGCCACTCACTCTTCGGGGAGCCACCAGCCTACTTGCTTTTAGAAAAGGTCTTAAAACCTGGTTGTTCACCCAGTAGGCTGTATTAATTTGGATCTGCCCTTTTATTTTTTGCTCCCTCTCTTTTAACTGTGTTATGTTATTGTGTTGTAGTCCTCCTTACTTAAAGCGCCGGGACACTCTTTTTGAGTAGCCGTGCGCTATACAAAAATAAATATAACATAACATAACATAACATAACTAGGGGAACTCGGCAAGGGTGTCCGTCCTCCCCCCTTCTTTTTGCAATGTATATAGACCCTCTGATTTTTAAGCTAGAGCAAAATAATCTAATTCAATCACTGGACACAAAAATGGGCCCCGTTAAAGTTCTGGCGTGTGCCGATGACATCGCGGTCATCACACCATCACCCACCGAGGCCATTAGGGCAATAGAGCAGGAGGCTGCACAGTTTGGACGAGTGGCAGGATATACACTGAATAGAGCTAAGATACAGATTATAAAGAACGGTTATGCAGTCTGCACAGACTCACGGGTGAGCACTAAGGGGGTTTATTTAGGGGTGGTTGTCACATCAGATCTAGACAGGTTGGTAGAAATTAACATAAGCCCAATAATAAACAAAGCAAAGAACGATCTGGATAGGATACACAATCTGCACATGTCAATAGTAGGCAGGGTAAACCTCATAAAATGAATTTTCTGCCAAAATTTCTATATGTATTTAGAACGATTCCTCTGTTTTTTAATTGTATATGGTTTTGCACAATAGAGCACATGATTAACCGGTTTGTTTGGTCACAGGGTAAGACAAGGAGAGCGTTAAGGTTCATGTCATTACCAAGGGAGAGGGGGGGATGGCGTTACCAGATTTGAGATTATACTACTGAGCAGCAGCACTACAGCAAATGACAGGTCTCACGGGGGGGGAGCAGAGATGGACGCGGAGGCACAATTGGGTTCAATAGCTATATATGGTTTGGTTTTTGGGGAAGAGGTCCAGAACGTTCTCTTGAAGTATACGAAACCAAGCGATTTTAAGAGAACGAGATTCAAAACAGTAGATGAGGCGTTTCGGGTATGGAAGGCTTTTAAAAAAAGTGCCGGACTGGGGAGGTTTAACCAGTACACTAGATTAGACAATAACCCTACACTACCGCAAGAGATCTTTGCGGATTCAACCTTCAAGGATTGGAACCGTTTGGGAGTGAAAAAAGTGGGAATCCTGTTAGGATCAACGGGGGTGCGCCAATTTTCAGAAATACAACAGGAATTTGGTATTAGCTCAAGGAGCTTTTTCAAGTACTTGCAGGCGAGAAGTTTTTTAGCTAGTAAAACAGGAGGATCGCGAGGATTTGAGGATAACGCAATACTGAGAATTATTGAGGAGGGATATGGCTGTACGATTAAAAGGATGTATGCGGAACATATAGCGAATAGAGAGGATGACATAGGAAAATTCGAACTGAAATGGATGAATAAGGTAGGGATATTACCGGGGTCTTTCGAAAAATCACTACGGCTAGGACAAGAGATACTATGTTCGGCAGCCTTACAAGCTCAAAATTATAAAACACTGTATAGGTTGTACTATACGCCAGCTAGAATTGCACAGTGGGGGGCTATGCAGGGGATTAGATGTCCACGATGTGACAGTACAGATGGGGATATGGCACATGTATTCGCGGAATGCCCTAACCTGAGTCCCTTGTTGGGAGCTATTGAAGTCTTTTTGGATAGATCACTAAACTGCAGAGGTGATTTTATTAGGAGTAGGGTGGGGCACAATACAACCGCAGTATGAATACTTCCTGTTTGTGGCTATGGCGGTGCTACGATTGTGTATATCCTCTGCGTGGCGCGATAGATCCCCACCTACTATGCAGCATTGGATGGCAAGATTTCTACATATTCATAATTTGGAAAAAGAGATGTATGCTAGAAAAGGGAAAAAGAGAAGGATATTAGGACTACGTATATGGAAACCGATTGCAGAGTGGAAATGCAGAACTGAGAGATCAGAGTTATAGCGGAAGGGGTAAAATTGGTCATCCCCTTTTGGGGTGTTTTTCTCATTTGTAGTCTGTTAATTTTGGGGGGTTTTCTTTTTGAATTCTTTTAGCCCATGTATCATATTGTCATCTTTTCTTAATATTTTCTTGCATATATATATATGATGAATTGTGTATATAACCGGCCCATTTATTTACGTATGTCTTAAGTTGTCCTGTGCGGGGGGGAGGGGGGGAATAAATGTTGTTAAAATTTTGAATAAAAATATATATTTTTTTAAAACAGAACCACCAAATGCATATGCTAGCAGCTTGAAAGAAGATGACACACCACCAAAGAACCCACAGACCGAGCTATTTTCAAGACAGCTGTAGACCATTACAACCATCTCCTGAAAAAGATTAAACAGACCACCATCAATGATCACATTGAACCCAGCTCCATCCACAGCAAAGAACTTCTCAACTTCAGGAGAGAGTTCACCAATCCTTCAGCCACCAAAAGCATCCTTACTCACTTCCAGTAACTATGCGTCACCTTGGCAAATTTTATCCACAACAAGTTCACTACCATGTACAAAATCTTCGAGCCCCAACCCACCAACGACAATACCCTCAACCACCTTTCTTCCTCCAGGCATATCCCCATCCATCTGCTCACTACTTTGGACCAGCTCACCTCTCAAGACACGGCCGTCATAATGAACTCCATTAATTGTGGTGCACCCTTGGACCCCTGCCCCCACCACATCTTCAACCTCGGGAGCAGGATATTCAGCAAGGAGTTAACCACTATCTTCAATGCATCCATCTCCACAGCCATCTTCCCAGATAAATAGAAGCACACAGAATTAGAACCCTACTCAAGAAACCAAACTCCGACCCCGGCAACCTCAAAAACCACCACCTCATCTTGTTGCTCCTCTTTTCTGCTAAAGTTCTCAGCAAACAACTCACGGAATATCTGGAGAAAACAGCCTTCTGGATGCCTCGCAATCTGTAAACCACACCATTCGATATCATGTCCCACCACACCCACATCAAGAGTGCCAACCATATTGGAATCCAAGAAAACATCCTCAAGTTGATCGACTCCTTCCTTTCAGGAAGAACCCAGAGAGTCTGCCTACCCCCTTTCACTGTGTTAACAGAGGTCTTTTGTGGACCGAGTTAACTGAGGTCTTTTTTGGAACAAATTAAAGCACTGGGATCTCCCAGAGACAACTCTCAGAGCCATAATGCAACTGTACACAAACATGTGGATGCAAGTTTAAATAGCTGATGGCAGGAGGCTGACGAGGAAAATTGGTACGGAGATTGGATTAAAACAAGGTTGCGTTCTAGCACCACACCTCTTCAACCTTTTTATGGCTGTTCTCTGGCCAATGCTAGATCAGAACAACTCACATCCCCCATGCATGGCTATACTGCCCATCACACATCTATCCGATGTGGACAACATAGTACTATTAAGCTATACAATAGTAGGCCTCCAAAGAGCGATTAATGTATTGTGACACTTTGCCAAGGCAAATATGCTAGAAATAAACACAACAAAAACAAAAGTGATGACTATCAGTCATAAGGCCCGGAAACAACAGCAGTTCAAATTTCGCAATATAAATCTTGAAACAGTCAGCTACTACAAGTACCTCGGTGTACGTATAGATAATCGACTTAGCTTTCAAATACACAATGAGTACGTATTAAAAAAAGGAATTGGCCTAATATTTGCCTTCTGTTCAATCACAAAGAGCCTAAAAGGCCCATTGTTTGCCCCATTACTAGCAGTTCTTAAAGCAAAACTTATGTCGACAATGACCTAAGCAAGTGATGTTCAACACTGGTAACATGCAGCAACCTTGGAAAGCCTTCAAACACGGACATATAAAACAGTATCAGCTCTACCTCAGCACTCCTCACTGGCTCAGGTCTGGTTAGAATTTGGACTGCAACAACAGCATATACCAAGAACATATGTATGAGTCAGTCAGTCAAACCACTTTATTCGATTAATTAAAATTATAAAGGTACAATACACAATTTAATAAAATCATGTAAATCTCCAAGATATATGAGCTAGATTAAAAGATAATTAATTCAACAGGATCAATTATCTAATACATCAAAGCTTTAAAAACTCACTGAAGAGAAATTTCATAGAAAAATAAAACAAGAGTTTTCATACAAAATTAAGCATGGGATACCTTATTTTCCTGAGAAGAACCGCTGCAACTATAAAACTGGCAATGTTAAAAATATCCCACGTATCATCAAGCAATTAAAGATTAAATAATGCCGGTCTAACCTCAGTAGAGGGAATACAAATTTTCTACGGATTTCACTATAATAATCACAAAACATTATAAAATACAATGTGTCCTGTGATGAAAAATTATCTCAAGGGCATGGGCCTATATCCTCTGGTTTACACCAACCTTGCAGATTACCCAGCGAGAAGTGAATTTAGGTTAAAACTAAACCTGATTAAAAGCCAGCGATGGAAAGGCTTGATAACTATTCTTAAGTATGGCTCAATTAGTGGGGACGTTTTTAACAAAAAATGAGCCCTAACTGAGGGTTTCATTAACTCCTGTTCCTCGCGTTCCACCGTTAGTAAGTTCAGAAGTTCAGTTTTAACCCATTTCACATCCTCTTTTTTAATCCCATCTAGGTTGTTAAAGAGATCTTGGCGCCCCAGTGCAGAGAACATAAGCTAAACATAATGCAATCACTGGATACTACTGGCTTGTTCCAGGGTGACACAGTCCTGAATAATCTTGTGATTTAGGGTTAGATCTGGGTTAAGCCAGGTCTTTAGCCAGCAGATCAACTTAAATGAAACCCGTTAACTGGAAACATTAAAAACATTAGTTAATATTTTGGCCCAGAATTTTGGGTTACATTTATACAGATCAACAGGGACAGAATCAGGGCCAGGCGCTTTCATTCCTCGTCAACTGCATTATCGCTCTTTCTACATCCTCCTCCTTGAACACCACGGGAGGTAAAACCCTACCTGCTTCCAGACTATTGGAGGGGTCCACGGTGACATTAGATCCATGGATTGCTTCAAAATGGGAGCGCCACTCGGCCTCTGTAATGTTGCATTCTAAAGTGCCATTCTCTATACCGGAAAAAAAGGGTTTACTAACAATGGCCCAGAATCCAGAGCTATACTTTAGGACTTCAACAGATAAAAGTGCATTCCAGGCCTCCTCTTTAATCTTATTTTTCCACATAGAAACAGAGATCTTATACTGTTTCCTTAACATGGCTATCTGCTCCTTATAATAATACTGCATTTTATACAGCGCGAACAGCTACCTCGCTAGGAGGTGTCCCGGCGCTAAGAGAACACAGTTGACCTAAAAGAGCTAACAGGAAGGAGAGAACTAGCGGGGTTGGGTGAAGAGCCACGTTTTTAGGAATTTCTTAAAGCAAGGTTCAGAGGGGGCCTGCTGGATTTCTTGTGGTAAAGTATTCCATAAGGAGGTGACGTTTGCCGAGAAAGTCCGACCGCCTAGTCGAGCCTTTTTCGTACGCGGCACGGTCAGTTGAACACGGCAGTTAGACCGCAATATATATCTCGAGATATATTTTTCAGGGCTTGAACCAAGTTGTGATGGACCCGTGAACAGTTGTTATCAAACCACCTTTCACCCATAGTTTATCTGGGTTTAGTTGTCATAGTCAGATCACAAATGCCTTCACAAGCTCTAAGGACCTGAGCCCCTCGGGTGGTATTATCAAGACATATTGCAATGTTATCTTTGGCCTTCTCACAGAGGTTTGAAAAGAAAAGGTCCAGAATTACCTTAGCCCATTTAAGCCTCCTCCCCTGATCACTTGTTACCACACTACTGACTCCCTCGTTCTTTCCCCTTTTTCCCAAAAGACCACAATCTTTATCTAGCACAACTATTACCGGATTGTGGTCACTAAAAGGCCACAGCCTAGCATGGTTAAACAGTACCTGAGCTAGCATGGAGGGGAAAATAAATATATAATCAATAACAGTTCCCTCTCCCTAGCTTTAATTGGAACACTAAAACTAGGTTCAAAGAGATCTGCCAAAAGCTCCTCCAGGGCTTCCCCCTGTTGTGTATGCCCAAAGTGGGGTGTCGCAGAATAAGCTGGCACTAGTTTGCTTCAACCTATAGTCTTCCCAAAAAACATTTCAAATAAGAAAAATGTTGATTACAAAATAACTTTCCCATGAATTATAAAAATTAACAAATACTATTTTGGGGAAGTTAGGGGTTATCAGTTCTATTATCAAGCACTGATGAGAGTCCACCTCCAGCCTCTTTTGGGTGCCTTTCAATTTTAGCAAGAAAAGCATTAGGAAGCCCCCCTTAGCTCTACCTGCCGGAGCAGGGCATGCAGGGTAACAGTACTATTTATACCCATCCAACCAGTAATTATCCGCCTTGTCCCACGTCTCCTGGAAACCAATTATGTCATATTGTTTTCAAAAACCCAACCAGCTTGGATCATCTTTTTTACTTCTAAGGCCCGCTATATTCCAGCTAATGATCTTCCATTTAGGGGTTATATCTACATCTGTAACCTCGTCGTTTTGACTGTCTCCGTGGAAGCTCTCGTGGGGCTGGGTCGCCTGCAGTCAGTCATTCATATCTAAGTGGGACAGTGGGAGAAATCTATTTTTTAAGGATAAACCACCTCCTTCTTCACTACGCATAGTCGGCAAGGATAATGATTGTGGGGCTGTTACCGATCTCCAGCTAGGCCTATCTGAGTGAGTCTCTGGTTCTTTATTTCATAAGGGACAATCACCACTCTGGTTGTACGTCATTGGGCATGCCTCACTTGGGGCGCTACCTGCTGCTTTTATTCCTCTTACTGGAATCACCTTCGGCCCTTTTGGGACAATTTCCAACCCACCCCACACGTCTAGCCATTATGATGTGAGATGAAACTTTGGAATTGCCATTACATTGCTGGTCACACCAGTATTTGGTTTTCCATAGCAAAGCCACGGTGGATTTGTTGTCACAGTCTTCAAGTGGGGGCATCCCTATAAGAACAGCTACCAGAGGAGTGGCTTCTGGAGGGAGGTTAAATCTACAACTATTCAGTCTAGTGCTCCTCTCTTGTATACCTTGTTTCCCACTAGTAGCCAAAATCATGCCATTAGATGGAAAGCTTAAAGATCTCTGATCATCATGACTGGAGTTCCTAACCCCCCGCTTGACTCCCCTGGATTGCCCCTGTCAAATTCAGGGGACTAGGTTTTATCCTATCCAAAAATTGCAATTGAGATTGACTCCCGGGGCAATCCTCGCCAGTATGAAGCCTCGGTCTTTTTGGGCCTGCGGTATTGTGGTTAAATTAGGGGTGTCACATGTAATTTTTGAGACAAGATAAGGGAACCTGCCCAGTACAATCTAAAGGAGGGCCTCAACGAGGTCCGCTATATTCTGAATAGTACCAAGAACCCATGAAGGACACTTCAAGAATCCATAGCTTCTGATTTATAAACGTAGTTTTTTATTTTTAAGTTCATTTTTCTTATATAAGCTTTAAGACAATATTAATAATAAATATATACACAATAATAACGAAGAGAGCAACAGGACACGGTTAATAGTGGTTCCAACTACATACACACACACCTCCAATCATACTACAACATTCATACATCACACAGCACAATGCAGAGATGGTTCTTGGTGGAATGGGAACCGATGGTTGGGCATCCGGATTAGTTCGGAAGGTTCCACAGATGGAACAAACGCCAACGCGCGTTTCGGTGTGTGGCCCCGTCCGGGGCTACACCTTCATCAGGGCAGAGTGAGGAGGAGCAGGAAGAACCACAAGGTAGCTACGTACTCTGTAATGTAATAATATATTAAAAACATAAATTTAGAGCATATCCTTACAAGGGTTCAAGGTACATGATTATTAGATACTTAAAAAAAGGGAAGATGACATCCAGAAGGCCCAATAATGAAACCTAGGCAAACAAGGAGAGAACTAAATCAACAACATGCCTACATGGAGAAATTTCAAACAGACACTGAGTGAAAATGAAAAAATGTGACATAGTGCAAAACACAAAAGATAAACACGAGACATCCTATCCTTGGGATAAGAGGTAGCTTCACTGCCTATGAATTACCTGAAATAATAGAGCTGGGCTGACTCTAGATGGTCCAATTTTCTATTCTGGGGCCCATCAGGATAAGTAGCAATAGGTAGAATTAATTCTGCTAAAGAAGTCAATTAAAATGGGATAACAAGTTCCCTGGAAAAGCAAATGGAAAGATAATAATAAGAACACAGCGTAAGATGTAAGAGTACCTCAAGACATTAATCTAAGCATAACTAAGGGGTGAGAATATATATACCTAATGGAGTAACAAACGGGTCCAAGGATGTAGTTCCGTTTCTTAAAAGAAATAAAGTGGGTATGAGAAGACGCGTAGCGTCGACCGGATCAGGGTAAATGCAGCCAGGAGATAAACTTCAGGACTGCAGTTCGTCAATAGTGGCGCGTTTTTCTTTTTACTGGGGGAAAAAAAGTTTTATAGGATAAATACACCGGGATTATCGTTAAGTCAGCAAACACTAAAAAACTACAGCACGTAACTTGAAGCATTTAGAGAATACGAGTGGGGAAAAAAACAAAACATGTCAAGGAAAGGTAGCACATGTGGAAATATGGAAGCTCATGGTCTTACCCTAAGAGCGTCTTGTATTCTTCAAAAAGTAGGGTGCACGGGTGGGGTGCAAAAATACTTCAGAGCATGGTTTCTTGGCGATAAAGAAGATATCCCATCACTGCAACTGAAAAACATAGCAGGGAAACTACTAAAGGCGGGTCGGGTTAGAAAACGGATAGGAGTTAACCGAAAATGGAACACTGCGGTAGATCAGTGCCCACGGGAGGGCTGGAACATACCTGAACAGACGGCATAGGACGTAAATCCGGTCGACAGCGGCAGCCTCCCAAGCAGGAACCAGATACCAGTAGGGGGATGCCGAGAGAGGCGTGCCTGTCTTAATATATATTGGCGAGGTAGCTGTGAGTCAGAACAGCTGCGGTCGCTGGAACAAGATCATAGACAGCGGACTGAAACTTCAAGGTCGGATGATAGAACGAGGCCAGACGAAAAACGTAGCGGCCATATTGGAGAGGGAAAGACGAAAAATAATAAATATAACGAGTGGCCATTACTTCATGCAATAAAGTCACGATAAGTACCTACGAACGGAAATCGGGGCACAATACACAATATAATGAATAAATATATCGATATATATATAAACATGGAAAGACGGTGTGATAAAAGTGCACACATAATAAGAGTGTGGTAAAAAGATGAAAAGGTGAAATAAGCGTACAACCCGAAGTGTTATCCAGCTGCACGCTCAACCGCAAGGGGGACAGGTGAATGAGGGGTACAGGCAAGGGAAAAATAGGTCAAAGGGCATCATACTCTATAGATGGGAACGGACCATAACTGACGAGCATTTACAGAAGGGCATTAGCCCATGGGCATTCCTCATTGAGGCCCCTCTCCACACTGTTAAGGTAACAGATCCAAAAGACCTCAAGTTTTTTTCTAAATAGTATGGGGTCGACACCCTTGGGGGTCTGGATTTTTTCCAGTATGGACCATCTAAGGTCAATTTCAGAGTGTCCTCTGGTGATCCAATGTTCCACTAACGGGGCTGTCCTTTTGCTAGTGCGTATATTGGACTTGTGTTCCCCAATACGTAAACGGATCTCTCTCCCTGTTTCACCAACATAGTATAGTTCACAGGGGCATAAAATGATGTAAATAAGGTTGGAGGAGCGACAATTAGTCATAATAGTTAGGTTGATAGTACGGGTGGGAGTATTGATGGTATTGCCCACTACTGCGTTTGGACAAGCTTGGCAATTGCCACATTTGTGGTTGCCGATCACTGGACAGGAGCCTGTGATGGAGCTTTGGAGTAAGGGTTCTGATTCTCTTATTTTGCCTTTAACCAAGTGGTTCCTGAGATTTTTATTTCGTTTAAATGCGAAAATAGGTTTGGGTAGGGCTTTTTCGTCATGATTCAAATTAAGCAGGAACCAGCTCGAATGAATTGCTTGTCTTAACTTGTTGTTTATGGTAGAGTGTTTGGTAATGCATACAATGGATTCCTTAGTGTTGGTGATCCTGGGTTCAAACATGGATTCCCGGTTATAATACCGGGCTCGTTTGAAACTATCCTTTACCAGCCGGTAGGGATAGCCCCGCTGTAGCAACTTGTTTTTGAGGATGTCACCTTCCATGAGGAAATCCCTAATGTCAGTACAATTTCTCCTAATGCGGAGAAATTGGCTGAAAGGGATGTTGTCTCGTTGACAGCGAGGATGGTAGCTGTTGTATTGTAGAGTAGTATTATGGGCAGTCGGTTTGGTGAACAATGAAACCGAGATCTGTTGGTTATGATGTTCAACCCATAGGTCCAAAAATTCTATTCTGTCTGAGCTGAAATGGCTGGTGAATTTTAGGTTAGGATCCGCTGAGTTTAGCCATGCAATAAATTCTCTTAAGCTGAAGTCATCCCCCTCCCAGATGAAGAACACGTCATCAATAAAACGTGACCAGGCCCGCACATTCTCGTAGAATGGGGCCATCTCGTTATGTATATTGATGTGTTCGAATGCACCTACATAGAGGCAGGCAACGCTGGGAGCGCAGGCTGCGCCCATGTTCACTCCACCCACTTGATGGTATATGGTATTATTAAACTCAAAATAGTTTTCCGTCAGAATCATTTTTAGACAATCCATGATGAAACTGGCATTGTCAATGTCAGGATTGGAGTAGAGCATATCATGTAGGGCCGTTAGAGCTCCTTCCTGGGGAATGTTGGAGTATAGTGACTCAACATCCAATGTAACCAGGAGTTCCCGGTTAGAATAATGTAATTTTTGAGTCCGTTAAAATGATTCAATACGCTCACATTTCTTCAAGACACCCTCGACGCAAGTATTCAATGTGTCAGTTATGTCTTTAGCAATGCTTGTGAGTATAGATTCCATCCAAGTGCAAAATACATCCTCCACCAGTTTCCGCAGTGTTAGTTGAGTGTTCTTATCCACAACTTCCGCCTGGTAAAAATACACTTTTTAGGTTCTTTGTCATGTTTATTTACTTTTTTGATAACCCTCGTTTTCCCTAGAGGGCTCATAATAGCCCCTTTTGTTGCCCTATTCAAGGGTGGCACATTCTCCTTAATTTCACCATCCGCACCCCTAGTCAGAGCAACATCATGTGTGGATTCTCCTCTCCCTGCTATCCCACCTTTTATCAGCACAGTTGGCTCCAAGGGAACAGGATTCTGAGGGAGTTCTCAATTACAATATTCCCCTCCCCAGAGTCTTGACTCGTACCACGTCCCAGTTCTTGTTCTGCATTAGCTATTTCCTTATTTAGAGCTCCCACCACCGAGGTTAAGTATGATATAATAGAAGCAGACTTCCTTGGAATTTTTGCTTTAGCCCCCCCTGATCCTGGCTACAGAGTTTTTTTCGCTTACCCATAGCTATTGTTGGAGATTTTGATGTTAGGGGGTGGCCCAGACCAGCCTCTTCCTGTCTCTGATGGGCGCTGATGGGCCCGCCCTTGGCCCATGCTTCACCCGTGTGCATCACGCTCTGCGGGAGCCCTGTAATGCTTTTAAAGTGCCTCTGGGCACATGGTGCGGGCGTCAGCCGCAGTGACGGTGGCTAGGGAGCCTGGGACCTGTGGTCCTGTCCTGCTCCTCCTGTCCCCAGCAGTGGAAGCAAAAAGCAAAGTTGCAGGGCTTCCCACAATGTGGGAGCCTTGTAGTGCTTTTAAAGCGCCTTGGGGTGTGTGGAGTGGGAGTCGGCGGCAGTGACGCCACTAGAGAGCCTGGGACTTGTGGTCCTGTCCCGTGGCAGCAAACAGCAAAGTTCCAGGGCTTCCCACGCTGCGGGAGCCCTGTAGTACTTTTAAAGCGCCTTCGGGCAGGTGGTGTGGGCGTCGGCGGCTGTGACGGCCTTTAGGGAGCCTGGGACCTGTGGGCCTGTCCCGCTCCTCCTGTCCCCAGCAGTGGCAGCAAACAGCAAAGTTGCAGGGCTTCCCATGCTGCAGGAGCCCTGTAGTGCTTTTAAAGTGCCCCCGGGTGTGTGGTGCGGGCGTCGGCGGCTGTGACGGCCTTTAGGGAGCCTGGTACCTGTGGTCCTGTCCCGCTCCTCCTGTCCCCAGCAGTGGCAGCAAACAGCAAAGTTGCAGGGCTTCCCATGCTGCGGGAGCCCTGTAGTGCTTTTAAAGCACGTCCGGGTGCGTGGTGTGGTTGTCAGTGGCTGTAACGACCGCTAGGGAGCCAGTCCTGTCCCGCTCCTCCTGTCCCCAGCAGTGGCAGCAAACGGCACAGTTGCATGGCATCCCGCGCTGCGGGAGCCCTGTATTGCTTTTAAAGCACCTCCGGGCACGTGGTGGGGCATCGACGGCTGTGTCAGCTGCTAGGGAGCCTGGGTCCGGTGGTCCTGTCCCGCTCCTCCTGTCCCCAGCAGTGGCAGCAAATGGCAAAGTTCCAGACACATTTGTAACTCTCATTCCTGTAGCCAAGGGCACTGGAATTATGTGATTCTGCAGCTGCAGCTTTTTTCTCTTGCCTCCTGTGCCACATAATCCATCACTGCTGCATAATTTTTTACATTCATCATACTAGACTGCTTTTGTTGCGTGAATACGCTCTCTGTGAAATAGTATCAATAAAAGCATGGTACAAAATCAGGATTCATGGACAAAACGCACTTACCAATGCTCCCTGGAAGGCACAAGAAGATATCCCCCATTCAGCTTGCCTACAGTCATCTTTAAAGCTAACAAAAACCACAGACCTATGACAACAGAGCTTACCGTACTCGTTATTTCAGCAAATATTGAAGAAAGCAGCAAGAATGCACTAATTGGCGTATGACAAAATCATTTTAAACAAGTATGCTCATGCATGGATGGTCTTGAAATCATACACAAAACCGAAACCTGCAACATACTTGGGCTTGACATACTCCCCCTTCTTAAAAACAAAGCTGCTAGCTGTATGATTCGGCTTGCTACCATGTAATGCAGATCAACCAAGTGAGAAATATAATGGACAAAATCATGTGGCCTTTGTGGAGCATTAATATTACATATTCGGGCTTACTGATATATCGCCCCCCGAAGTCCAAAGTCTCTTTTCTACCTACACTTCTGGACTTTGTACTTCAAGCCAGCTCTCGCTATGCTAACTTCACCCTGTTAGGTGATTTTAACCTCCACGCGGAGGATGTCTCTGGTCCCATTTGTTCTAATTTCCTCTCGACCTTGTCGGTTGGTGGATTAACGCAACTAGTTTCTCACCCTACCCACAAGGCGGGACATACACTCGACCTTATTTGTTCTAACATAGGGGATATGTCTATTAATGAGCCTTACCCAGTGATCTGGTCCGATCACTTTTTTATCCCGTTCTCGTTCTCTCTATCCCATCAAAATAGACCCAGATTACAAGCTAAGATGACGGGCCGTAATTGGAGCAAGATCTCCCTAGATAGTTTAGCCAAACAGCTCTCAACCAATTCCCCCATTGAAGCTTTAGATCTGGACTCCCGCCTGACCAATTTTAATAATTGGATCTCCTCTGCTAGCAATACCATCGCCCCCATAAGGCCTATTAAATCCTTTCGAGCTGCCCCCTCCGCCCCCTGGTACTCTGACGAAGTTCGCAAGTGTAACTCAGCTTGCAAATTATTGGAGAGACGCTGAAGACACTCGTATTCCCCAGATAGCAGAATGAAATATAAAACTGCCCTTAAAGATTGTAGGAAAAAGATCATCAGTCATAAAAGAATGCACCTTGAGGAGAAAATCAACTTGGCACAAGGCTCTACTAGGGAAATCTTTAATGCAGTCAGAACCTTCATAGATCCAATAGCCCTCGAAAACCAACTCCCGGCGTCACAGTCTTTCTGCACTCGCCTTTCGGATTATTTTGAGGAAAAAATTTCCTCCATTTATGATTCTTTTCCCTGTAGTAGTAGTCCAGACAAGACTGAAAAAACAAGGAATCACCAGATACTTACTCCGATCTTCTCAGAGTTTGAGGAGATTACTTGTGATCACTCGTTGGCAGAGCTCTCAAAATGTAGATCTGGCTCCCCGTTAGACCCCTGGCCTGCTAAACAGTACAAAGCACTGGCTCCCCTCCTCAACCCCATATTGAATGGCATATGGAATGACTCCCTTAGGACAGGCACATTTCCAGATTCATGGAAACATGCCCAATTACTCCCTATCCTTAAAAAAGTCAACATTGACCCAGAAGAACCAGCTAACTACAGACCGATTTCCCTGCTGCCCGCCCCAGCCAAGGTCCTTGAAAAGTTGGTTCACCAGCAACTTGCTGGCTTCTTCGAAACCCATGGCCTCTTCCACCATTCACAACATGGATTTAGACCGGGCCACAGCACCGAGTCTGCCTTAATCGAGATGGCGGATTCCGTGCGATGGAAGCTGGACGGAGGTTCAAGAGCGGTGTTGGTGCTGCTCGATTTGTCAGCAGCATTCAACACCGTCTCTCACCCCGTCTTGCTCGACCGTCTTCGGTCTAAAGGTATCCGGGGTAAGGCCCTTGATTGGCTATCGTCCTTCTTGTCTAATCGAACACAGGCGGTATTTACCCCTCCGTTCACCTCAGCCAGTCGACCTTTAAAGTGGGGGGTGCCTCAGGGCTCCTCCCTGAGCCCCCTCCTGTTTAATGTCTACTTTTCCCCGCTGGCTGAGCTTATCGCCCAATCAGGACTTAAGGCAACTTCATATGCCGATGATATTCAGCTTTTATTCTCCTATGATACTCCTACTTCCACTACTTTTGACCCCTTGAAAGCTTGTCTCCGCAAAGTTGTGCATTGGATGGATAACAATTTCCTCCGTTTGAATGCAGGAAAAACTGAGGTTCTCTTTTTTCACCAACCCTCCCCCTTGGACTCGAATCTTTGGTGGCCATTAGACCTGAGTGTGGCTCCCTCCCCCAAGGAATCAGTAAAAAATCTAGGGGTGAGATGGGACCCAAACCTATCCTTTAACAATCAAATCCAGACAGTAGCTGCCACCTGTTTTTCAAAACTCAGGATGCTTAAAAAATGTATTAACTTTCTTCCAAGTAACACCAGGAAGACCATCGTCCAAGCTTTAATTACATCCCATCTGGATTATGCCAACGGTCTGTACCTTGGACTTGCTTCTGGCCTCTGCCATCGGCTTCAGACAGTCCAGAATGCAGCCGTTCGACTGGTCTGTGGCATCTCTCTTCGTGAGCATATCTCGCCACACCGACGGAGATTGCATTGGCTACCAATCCAAAAAAGAGCAGAATTCAAAGCCCTTGTCCTAGTTCACCATGCAATCAAAGAAAAAGGCTCTGCGTATCTTGCCTCTTGTCTTCGCCCATACAAAAATGCGAGACATCTTCGATCGAATTCAAAAAGTCTACTATCAACCCCTAGATTAAAAAAAGTACGGTCTGGGGGAAAAACCTTTCAAGTATGCGCTTCCACCCTTTGGAACAATCTCCCTATTCCCACCCGGATGATTCAGGAGGAGCTACTCTTTCGTAAAGCAGTAAAAACCTTCCTCTTCTGTTAAACCTACCTTGTTCTATCTGAGTAATCGTACAGAAGCGCCGGGACACCCCGTTGGGGTAGCTGTGCGCTATATAAGACACACAAAAAAAAAAATTAAAGCAGAACTTTATCCATCTAATATGCATCAGTCCAGGTTTAAAGCCATATCGATGTTTACTATAAAAAAAAACTTTTAACATTAGGGCTATCTGCACCTGTAGATATGTAATATTAAGATGTCTCGACCTGAATGACCCAGAGACTAATTGTAACCTGGTAAAATTCTTACTTCTGTGCGAAAAATTACAAGGAAACAGACTGGTGGGGGAAGCACAATAGCACTTTAAGCCAGTGCTGCATAAAACGGATCTTGTACCATTTTTTAAATGATGTATTATTGGAAACTTAAACTTTCTTTAATATGTATATTTTATCTGGTAAACTCACCTCGTTTTACTGGCATATTGTTATGGTATTAACTAGCTTAATCAATAAACAATGAATCTAGACCCTTTCACCGAAGAACCCAAGACATCATCTGCTGTGTCCCTTAATGTTCATCCCTCAGACCCACTCTGTTCAACACCTACAGATCCCATGGACTAGGAATCATTTCCTATTATCACTACACCCAGCTCAATCTCTCACTTTCCGAGGACCTCTCCTCAACCAGAACCAACTTCCACAGCTGCATTACAGGCATCACTAACTGGATTAAAGACAACTGTGTTAAACTCAACACAGCCTGGAATGACTCTTGGTGGCTATCCAAACTTGAATCCTCGCTAACTCGGACTGACCATGCCTGTAACTTTTGTATCATTCTTGACAGCAAGCTCTCCATGTAAAAACAGATCAACGTATTCCCTTCAGCCTGCTTCCTCACCCTTCGCATTCCTTGTTAAGATAAACATAGGAAAAGGTGGCAGTGGTATAAAGATATTCTGCACATCCAAAGACACCGGGTATGTAGGCAATATTCAAAGTGGCATGTGCCCAAAGTGCCGGAAACATTATGCCACCAAACAATTGTATATTATATAAAAAGACCTACAACATATAACTCAATAACATTAAAAAACCCAGAGCATTACAAACACTAATTTGATGGCCTTCCAATGAAAGCAGGTCCAATTTTATTGATGAAGGATTCAAAGTTCCAGTAGTGGTTGCAATGTTCGTACATAAGAAGACAGCTGACAAGTGTTTCATTTTAGATTTCTTTTTCAAGGCTGTAATTTCAATAAATACATACAGACATCAGCATATTATCTTTATATGAAAAAGGTGTTCATAGCGCTACCCCTATTCTTAAGTGCAGTGATAGTTAAATCAAGTCCCCAATCTGGACCAATATAGCAAAGAAGACACCAAAGCTACTATTAATATATCATCGTAGACCCAAACACAAAGTGCAGTGATTACCCACATTTTGTGCATAGATACAGAGAAATTCAATAAAGTAGGAAGATCATTATATGTACATATCAATAGTGAACTTAAGAGAAAAGCAGGTAAAAATTGAATGGAAAAGGAGGAAGGAAAGTGCCATGGTATCTTCATTCTGAGTAAAAATCGCCCAATCACTACTCATGATACACCTCGAAAATGATGTCTTAATGATCTGGATAGGTAGTGTGGCATTTACCTTCCAACAATGCAACCGCTACTGGACCTTTCAATCCTCCATCAATAAAATTGGACCTGCTAACATTGACAAATCTTCAAAAGACTTTTTGTAGTGCTCTGAGTCACACAAGCCCTAGTCTGCAGCTGACTTCACTACGGCAACTGACAATGTTTAGGAATTGCCATACCCCTCCTAAAAAGATTGCTGACCATTCTGAACTCAGCAGTCGGACCCATGTCGACCTCCCATACGAGCGCACATCACTCCCCACCTCAGGAAGCTACACTGGCTGCCCATTCAGAAGAGATACCATTTCAAGATGCTGCTCCACACCTACAAAACCGAGCACAACCAAGCACCAGCATACATTAACCCCCGCATAAACTTCCACGAACCTTCCAGAAACCTATGCTCTGCCTCACTTTCTCTCGCTCATAACCCCTGCATCCACCAAAGCAAAAATTGATGTCGCTCCTTCTCCTACCTCCCCGTGGAGTCCCAGAAAGTTGTACCCCTTCACTTACGAACTGCATCCTCTCTTCTGGAATTCAACAAAGGACTCAAGACCTGGCTGTTCAATTAAACCCCTTCCACTACAGGTTTATGGTGCCTAAAGAACCTCACAGGTGATTAACCACATTCTATGAATACTGTTGACTGATTGATTGATTCATTGATTCATTGAGTACACTAGAGGCCATAATAACATGTTCAAAATAGGTGTAGTATTTGCATTTTATTTCCTCTCTCATTTGTACCTCACACTATTCTAATGCCATCCCTCTGTGCAAAAAATGTTTTGGGGTTTTGTTTGTACTTGTGCTCATAAATTCCTTGAGTGTAAACAAGCCCAGAAAACTCTTCATTTTCAAAGTGTGCACTCTCTTATCTATAACTATGTAAGACAGACTTGAAGATAATGACAATGACAACCTCACTCAAGTAATTAAACAGGGAAGCAACCTGGTCTGATTTGGAATAGGGAGACATGTCTGTTACTGTATCAAAATAACTGAGAGATTGTCATTAAAGCATTTAAAGAAATCCACTAATATATACAATTATTGAAGAGATACATGTCATGTGCTGTATATCGATTTCCATTTCTGTCTTCATTTATGTTTTTAATATTTTTTTAGATTATATGACTGTGAACCACAAGCGTTTTCTCCTTAACAGGACATACCTAGAACAACTGCGGTCATTACTAATGGACTGAGCAGCCCCTCCCCTCACCCTTTTGGCCACTATATACAATTTCTTTCAGGCAGAGCAAATCTCAGTGTGACAGGCACTCTTTAGTTTCAAGTCAGGCAGCCAGGAGTTAGACATGCACTAAATGTACAGGCCCCTGGCTAACTGAGCTGAACTTTACTGGGCTGAAGAAGTCGCAGCTCCTGGGGGCATGACATCTTCAGCCTGGTAAAGAACCTAAAAGCCCTGAAGTGCCCAGGGCTGAGTGCCAATCACTGACACCTCATCACAGAGTGGGGTGAGGTCAGCAGTCTCAGTGACCCTACCCCACTCTGAGACGAGTAAGGGACTGCTGCCTTCCCTCATTGGCTGTTCTAAGGTCAGCAAATGAGGGAAGGCAGCAGTCTCAACTCTCCTGGAACCTCCGAGGCTTGGGACTGCTGCCTTCCCTCAATCAATGAGGGAAAGCAGCAGTCCCAAACCTCGCATGATTTCCGAGGCAGAGCCCCATAGGTAAATATGATTTATTTTTTATGTTTTGTGAGTGTGTTCATGCATGAATAAATGGGAGTGAGTGTTGTGAATGGATGGATGCGTGTGCACGCGTAAGTGTGTGTTTATGTGTGCTTTTGTGTCCCACCATCCCTTTTCCTGCTAAAAGCACAGGTCACCACTGACCCAGAGAGATTAACAAAAAATGGGTCTTAAAATGATTTCAAAATGTTACCAGGTTCGACACAGAACTCAAAAGAAGAAAGGTCATCTAGAATTTAGATGAAATCCCACGAAACACCTCCCCTGTCTTCCAACTCAGTTGAGTCTTTGTCAGCGGTGGCTGGCACAGGAAAACGTAGTGGGGAGGTGGGGTAAGCCTACAGACGGCGGAATAGGTATAATTAAATAAATAAATCATATTGATTCCGTCGCCTGTCAGCCTCCCCCCCGTCGTGCCCTTCCCCACCCCACCACGCTTACCTGTACCGGCCACTGCTGGTCTTTGTAATGTCAGCCTCCCTTTTGGAATCACCAGTCTACGGAATGAACCTTGAAATATTTTGGGGAACAAACTTTTTGCAATTGAGCAGAACATTCTCTACCGGGGTGCAGTTTGAGTGCAAGACGCTTTGATGTTGCAATGTTTCGAATAGCACTCTTTTTCTGATTGGTAACCAATGCAGTCATTAGGAAAGCCTTTTTAATTTAAAATCTTAGAATTGAAGATTGCTGCACTATTGGTAATACCAGGTGTAAAATTACTGAAGCACTGATCCAAGGGGAGGTCAGCGTAATTTGGGCTTGAATTTAGAAGATTTATTCTGAACTTTTCGGATGTTTCAAATTGTTCTAGTGGAATAACCCTTGAATTGTTGGTGTCTGTTCACAGGTTGACGTAGCAGTTCCAAATACAATGCATTTCAACAATCTAGCATTTCTTCATCATTATGCACCATGAACGTTTTCAAATTACGGCGCAATTTTGAGTAATAGCTACATTTTTTCGAGAGTGTTTTATGAGTTTTCGCATTAACTAGAGAAAAATAAAAGTTAGTCCCTTTTTCCCAGCATAGGCGTGAAGCAGCTTCGTTAAAAGCCTTTGTATTCTGGTGATGGCTTCTCCACAGCAATCTTGGATTTCACTACCATCGACCCAAACTTCCTTCCAGTGAGTGAGCCAGTTAGCACCCGTAAAAGAATTGATAGAATAATAGAGGCCCTAGTGGCTACAAGGGTTCTATGGGCCTAATGCAAGTAAGGAATGTGAATCTTCATTCCCTTGTTTGATTTCAAATACATACATAATTCAAGTGCAATGGGCCCTCAAACTTCTGGAACCTGGTGACACTGCACCTACTAACGTGTTTACTTATCTTGCTCATAGTTACAAGCAAGACCAATAAAAACATCATGAGCATATATGTGGAAAGTCACGGTTCTGAAAAACAACAGTTCAAGTGGCAGTGATAAACACTGTAGGCCCAATACAGTACCCTATCCCCTAAAGATGTTTGACACCAAAGGATTTTGAAGTTCCCGCTTTTCGCCCTTTGTGAATTCTGGAGTTTCTGGTGAGCCTTTGTCTTTACTTGCATAAACGTTTTCGCTTTGCAAAAGGAGGTTTTTCACTTTCCAAAAGAAATTTCACTACGTAACAAGGTAATTTTCTCTCTTATCAAACCCAGTCAAACTGGAAAAGTATATCTTACTTTCCAGGTTTAACTGTTGTCTTGTGAGCACAGATGCATTGAGCAGGAAAAGAACTGTAAGAACCTCATTCCATCTACCACACACATCACAAGTTGGTCTCAAAAAGGAGTTTGCAATTTAATTGGGATTATGAGTCGTTTTCATATAGTGTAGGTGATTAAAGCATACTAAGAGCTGGAAAACAGTGGAATTTTGAAGGGCAACCCATGCTCATCTCACCATGACTGTGATAGAGCGAAATTCCTCATTTTGGTGATTAAAAGCATTTCATTAACAAAGTACAATTTATAACGTCATCACATTTAGACATTGTAAGCAAATACTTGAATTAACAAATTGTAATGAACTAAATTAGCTTAAGAGTTGATGCCATTTTGAATGCAGTAGAGGCATTAACACTCTTTACTGTGTGAGGCCACTAATTTTAGCATCTATTAACTTTGCCCCATAAGGTTTGGTCATTAAAAAGTTTCACTAGCTAATGCCACTAAAGCTAGTAACTGTGTGAGGCAATTAATGTAGTTTACTTTGCAGCACCCTTAATGGTGAGTAGGGTGGTAAATGCCCTAATGCAGCAATAATTCTAAACAGCTCAGGAGAGAAACATGTATTGAGACATATGTTCATTTCTGTGTTGAGCCATTAAAGCTCATTACTGCCCATAGTCAGAATTGCACATTAATTAACTATGTCTAATAATGAAAATGCTGCTAAGACACATTGAGAAACATATAGCTTTAGGCAATCGAGGCATTTATGGGAATACCTGAGACAATAGGTGCATTTTTTGCCTAGGACCATTGATGCATATATTGACACAGCCCACTGTTGCATGCCCTTGCTTGAGCTATTCATACATGTTCCTATTGACTAATGATGCATGTCTGTCTCAGGAAATTTGGGACACATTTATCGCCCTGGTGCAAGCGAACATACCTTGGGGCATATTCACAAGCCCCTAACGCTACCAAAACATCACTTTCAGTGGCTCTGCCGTGGCGATAGGGACCTCCCCTTATTCACAAGGCAGCGTTAAGCCACTTAACATGGCTTAATGCTGCCTTATGAATAGGCCCCCTTTCACACTGTGTTTAGTGAGAAAGGGGGAAACCCTGGTCTTAAATTGGCGATAAGAGGAGACATGCTTTATTTCTCCTCGTTCTTGCATTTTCCATGTGTGCTGCCTTGTGCAGCACCCATGGAAAATGCAAAATGCCATGGTTTATTTCCCTTCCTTTACATAAACAAACCTTTTGTTTAAATGCTGTTTTGCGTGAAGCAGCACACATGCAGGCACGGCCGGTAGTAGGTGTAACTGCAGGGCGGTGACGTAGGGAGGGGGAAAGGCAGGCTGGGGGGTTGTAATGTATGGATTACGGACTATAACAGGTAAGTAAACATATAAATAAATAAAACAAATTTTGTTGTGTGCACTGCATCGCATTTGGACATGCACAGCACAGACCACTCCCAGGGGCGCTCAAATACCAGTCACACACCCATGTTGGCTGTGCGTACGATGGCCCTGGCTTCTCCCCTTATGAATTGAGTGGGTGACGACAAAGCTACATGTCCAAGCTCAAATCTGCTGGCTGAGGTAATATGTCTGCATCCGATGTACACAGCACAATGTAATGTCATAGGTGCCACATGCATACTACAAGACCATAGGGACGCATGCAGATATCATGTTGAACTGGCCACTGGCACATGCGCCCGGCCCCTTTATTGGCAGAGCCACTTGTACAGTGACGCCTGTGCTGGATGTGGGTGGTGTGAGTGTAAGCCATTCCACAAGGAATGTCTGGTGCTGGCAACCACTGGAACATTTGACACCAATGCAATGGAAACACAAAACACATGCAAATCAACTGCTGAGCAACATGGAGTGAGCTAGAGAAAGTCCAGAGGCCAGCCAACATGCAAACAGTTGTGTCCGTGAGTTGCAGTGCACTGGGGTTTGGACACTAGAGACAAGCACCGTCATGTGAAGAAAAAGCCTTGGATTGTGTCCCTTTGATATATTCCTGATGCAGATGCAGTGGGGTGTGTTAGACCTGCATCATCTTCCCTATCAACGTCTCAGGGTCCCCATACTCTTTGAGGTGACATACCTGCGTAAATGCTCCACAGCACAAAACACTATCAGCAACGGACAATGTCCTACGGTGCACTGAGTCACTGGCATCTGGAGTGCTGAGCAGGGCATCAGGCCGATGATGGAATCCATGACAGGCCAGAGCACCTCTGTAAGTCCGTCAATACCAACATTTCAACTCTGGCAGATGGCGGTTGGAGGTGGCCCTTGCGGTGGTGGCATGTGCCTCCTGCAGTGATGTGTAGTCCGTGCCAGTCTGGACTCACTTTGGTGTGTGAGCCCTGGTGGGACGCATTTGGGCCCGGAGTCTGCGTACAGAGCAAGGCCACAGAGAAATGGCGTTGATGTCCCCAAGGCCTATTCTTCAGAGCCCATCCAATGTCTCCGGAGAAAGGAACCCAGACTTGACCAGCACAGAGTTAGTGGCCCCGGATGCACTCAGGCCAGCACAGGGTGTGGTGCAGTCAGATGGGCCATGCGAGCTGAGCGGGTCACCATCAATGTCCGAGGTGTATGTTGCAGACGGTTTTGGGGGATAGTGGAAGGTGTCCTCCAGTGCAAGATGTCGAAAGGTTTAATTTTATCTGGAAGCAGCAAATGGAGTGGAATGCGACAGCCTTGTTGCCACCACCAATTCAAAATCAGCTATGTGAGGATGAAAACTTCACCCTAGTCTGTAGACTCAGACACCACCAAAGTTCGACCACAGAGTGTCCAGGAATGTCGGAGAAAAAGACTCAGTGGCACCGGCTGAGTGTGGATGCAGTCTGCGATAATGCCGGTACACTGATATGAACTCCGCCATTGCTGAATTATGACTCTGTGACCAACTGGGCCACAGTGTAGGCCGGAGGCAGGGGTCAGCAGTGGCCCACAGCCACGTGTGATTGGCTCGCAATTCACAGTGCTGGTGATACCAGGGCAGTTGTCGGTAGTGTACGAACACCTTCGATGATTCTTTTCTCTCCACCAAGATGCAAGGCATCAACCTCTTACGCCTCTCTTTGCGTGCAATGATATGTCATCTGCCTTTGCATACTCAATGTTCAGTTCAGAATCTGTGACCTGATCAAGCGCAGCCTAGGCCAAGCGCAGCCTAGGCCAAGAGCAGCCTAGGCCCGGAGGCAATGGTCAGCACGGGCCATTCACTGAGTGTCGCCGGCATAGGTTGGTGGGCCCACCGCCCTGTGTAGTTCAGGTTCAGTGGCACCATGTGTTTGGTCACATCCGTGACTGTGACCTGGATTTCGTCTGGACTGAGCCACATCTTCCTCTTACTCCTCTCCATGCGACCACTGGTGTGTGCTCTGGTGTGTACTCTGCCAATCGTGAATCACGACTAGGGGCTGGATGTGAGACCTACTGGTCCACAGGGTAGTCCTGGTCCCTCATCCACGTGTCGCCGGATGGCGTTGAACAGGGTTTGTGGCAGCACGTGTTGGCGGATGGCCTTGGATAGGGTTTGTGGCAGCACGTATCGCCGGATGGCGCTGAACAGGGTTTGTGGCAGCACGTGTCGCCGGATAGCATTGAACAGGGTTTGTGGCACCAAGTGTCCCAAGATGCCCATATGGAATTATGCCTCACTGATCGGGGGGTCTGGTGCTGTGGCCAGATTTGGGTTCACTGCCATTCATTAGCCAGGAAAAGGTTTCACAAATGGAACCCACTGGGCCGCAGTGGACGCTGGTTTATTATGTAAACGAGAAAGGAGTAATGTGGGCCAACATCGGGGGGACAACGGTGGTCTGAAAGTCTGGCGGGGTTTCGGGCCTCGGGCTTGGTGGTTACACTGGCATGTGGTGGGCCCTACTTGACACAGGCCGGTGTCTGCTGCTGATCAATGTGGCCTGGCGGTGCAGGGATGGCCCTGACAGGTTCGTGGTCGAGCGGGCCGGGGTCTGGCAGGCACACAGGATCTCAGGCAACTCCGTTAACAAGGACTGCGTTGGCCTTGTGGCGGGGTTGGAGGCGCCACCCTGGCAGAGACGTTGTGCTTTCTGGAAGAGGACTACGCCCAGGGCTACGTGCTTTTTGTTCACACCCCTACGCTGGCCTGGCGTACGCAGGCCCATCCCACTCTGCTCACGCTTACAGGGCGTAACAGGCAACATTTCCGCAAGGAATCCCACTGGCTGGGGTGACATGGTTGCATCCTTTGTCCACTACACTCTATACACCAGAGGTGTATATCGCCGTGGATATGGGTGTGTTCTACATACTGCTGTATGTCCAGCACTTCGCTACCACTCTTGGCATTGTGTACTTTTCCAATCCATGGTTCTACTGCATCCTTCACACATGTCTGCTTGCCTCCTCTCCCCACATTCGTCTATTGTGTGGCTGAGTTGCCATGATGTTAATGGGTCATGTTCACGGCTTGCCCAGGTTACCATCGTAAGTTGTTTGATCATGTCTGGTGGGTGGGCGTGTTGTTGTGCATGTTGGTTGTGAACTTGTGACGTGTGCATTGCCAAATTTGTGGATAGCATGGTTGTGGAGTTGAGGTGAGTGGGGTGTCAATTGGGAACTTGCCAAGGAGCTGTGCATTTCCCTGGGTGCCATTTTAGGAAGGCTGGTTGCTGATGGAATTTCACAAGGTGAAGGGATCATGCACACTGGCTGTGTATTTGGATGCGACATTGGAGAAGGTCCCACAGTGTTCTGATGTTGTCTGCACATACATGTGTGATGTGTGCTTCCTGTTGCCCTGATTGTGTGCTGTGTCACCAGGGGGCACAGGTGGGACATGTGTGCAGTGGATTGCCCCCAACACGTGCGGGCATCCAGCTATGGCGTATGGTGCTTGCTTGGTCTCCAGCGGTATATGCGCATTGTATTGGCCATACGGGGCCTGGGGTCCCAGGGTGATGGTGATGTCCAGGACAAGTGTAGGGGACTTGGATTTGGCTGTCTGTGAGACTCTGTCGACTCTGGCCTGTGTTGGTTGGGGTGTGCCAGGAGCCATCAGGTGCAGCACTGCCAGCTGCTTGGTGTGGTGTGGGATGTGTTGGTTGTCCGCTGTGTTGGTGCCATTGGCCTCTTGGGCGATGACGGCCAGGATGCATTGGATTGTTGTTCCCTTTGGCCTGTAGTGGACAGTGACACTGTCAGAAGTTGTGCGTGTGAGGCAGGTGCGTTTCCTGGGGGGCCGCTGTCTTTGTCTGCGCTGCCTCTGTGGTGGTTCGGTGGGTGCTGGGTGGGAGTTTTGGCTCTCTTGGGTATCCGAGCTGCATGATCAGTAGCTCCATGGCTTCTATTTGTCTTCAGGCATGGCTCTTGGGTGGGCTCCCTATTGCGGTGCAGACTACCGTCTGACTTTACACCAGGTCAGAGCAGGTGTAAATTTCCTGCTGCTAATGCTCCTTATCGCGTGTTTTGTGTTCTTATCGCTTATCTGGCAGGTCGTTGTGAATGTTGAGGTGTGGTGTTGTTGCGGCTTTTCTCACAGGAACGCTTAATCTGCATCTCATTAGCGATAGTTGCAGGGGTCCCCTGTGCCGATGTTTTTTGCAGCTGCTATCTCAGGAAAACTGTTGCTGTGGGCTGTTAGCACCAGCTGGTGAATGGTGGAGTAAATTTATCATGACTTTGGCTGTGATAAAGTGCTGTTAATTCGGTGATAGCTCCTTGTGAATATGCCCATGAGTGTGGCTCACACTCCCTGCCTATTTCTGTCAAGATTCCATGCTGTATATGTATGAAGAAATTATGTTTTTCCCAGACTTTTGCGAAGCTGTTTAAAAAATTTAAAATAATTTGGGTGGGGGGGGGGAGATATTTACAGTGTGTAAGCCTAACTTCAAGTCCACACAACCACTGTCTTTGGATTTTGAGTCAGGGGTGTTTAAATGTCTAACAAGGTGTATCCATTTGAGAAATGTCTCTTCAGGTCTGTCCTATAGTGATTGGGGGGATCCATTGGGAACTCCCATTACTTCTTTGTCTACGTATTTGTGATAACAGGAAGGGGGTTGATACAATGTAAACAACCGGTTGCAGTCTCTCTATGTCTCTTCAAGTTACTTTCCCACAAAAGATCTTTCTATGAGGGAACTAATGTAAGAGTCCAGGATAGTTGTCCATTGCTATGATAGAGTACACTTTCAGTAGAAAACAAGTACCACACACTACATCACCCTCTAATACACATGGCTTCTTCTGATTATTTTTGTCTTTAAATCTATTTCTGCTTCGAAGCAGCTCAGGGGTACAAAGGGGGTGGTGATGGACAGAGCATCTGAACCAATCAAACACTCACACCCAGTAAACAGATCTGGGTTTAATCCATCACCGTTCTTTAGCCCACTCTGCCACCCCAGTTCAGACATGGCCATATGCAAATCAGTCTGACCCTGTACCTCATGGGAACAGTCCAGCCCGAACTGCCAAGCCATGACTTCCCTGAACTGGAAACAAGCTTCCTATGACCGGATTCTGGCATTTCAGCCGTTTTCAGCCAGGCTTGCTTGAATCCATTGGCAAAGTGCCAAGGGACTCATGTCTGAGCATACCCTGCCAACTTATGAAGAACAAAGCGGTAGAGAAGGAGGTGGTGATGGACAGAGCATCTGAACCAATCAAACACTCACACCCACTCAACAGATCTGGGTTTAATCCATCACTGTTCTTTAGCCCACTCTGCCACCCCAGTTCAGACATGGCCATATGCAAATCAGTCTGACCCTGTGCCTCATGGGAACAGTCCAGCCCGAACTTCCAAGCCATGCCTTCCCTGGACCGGAAACAAGCTTCCTAGGACCGGTTTCTGGCATTTCGGCCGTCTGCAGCAAGTCTTGCTTGAATCCAGTGGCAAAGTGAGCAAGGGACTCAGGTCTGAGCATACCCTGCCAAATTATGGCAAACAAAGCGGTACCAAAGGGGGTGTTGATGGACGGAGCATCTGATCCAATCAAACACTCACACCCAGTCAACAGATCTGGGTTTAATCCATCACCGTTCCTTAGCCCACTCTGCCATCCCAGTTCAGACATGGCCATAAGCTAATCAGTCTAACCCTGTGCCTCATGGGAACAGTCCAGCCCGAACTGCCAAGCCATGCCTTCCCTGGACCGGAAACAAGCTTCCTAGGACCGGTTTCTGGCATTTCAGCTGTCTTCAGCCAGGCTTGATTGAATCCAGTGGCAAAGTGAGCAAGGGACTCAGGTCTGACCATACCCTGCCAACTTATGGCGAACAAAGCGGTACACAAGGGGGTGGTGATGGACGGAGCATCTGGAGCAGGAGCTGCAAACAAGCTCCAGAAAGTTTTCTTTCAAAACAGCTACCCCCAAAAAAAAGTGGCTCCTTTTAATTCTTTATGTGCTCTGGTGCGCTGTTGTCAGGAGAAATGAAATGCAAAATGGGTTCTCATAAAAAGTTCTCCTTTTGATTGGCACGTTCATCATTGTGTGGTCTTCTTTCATTTCATTGTTACCCACCTTTTTAGTTACACTGTGACGATTGAGATGCAGGACACTTATAGAGATGTTCACACTCAATTATGTCATTGTGATATGTTTTTATCTGATGTTTTATATATGCATTATCCGTTACACTAAGCATTTTTGAGTGGTCTACTTTAATATTGTCCAGTATTTTTGGGGCACACCTTATAATATGTGATCAAGTTTTACACCTAGCAATGGATCAACCAGATCTTTGGTAGATACACACAGTTTGTGGATGCGCAATAGCGGCACGCTAAGATTCCTGTACAGCCTTAACTTGGGTTTCTAGGATACCTAATGGTTTACCAAAGAGTTCCCAATCTGTTATGGTCATGACACAAACAGGATCATATCCTTATGATAATCACTGTGTGTGGCATGCAGTTGAATCACAAACTAAATGAACATCTTTGAAATGTTGGTTCTTCTAGTACAGGCACTCCACTGATTAACTCATAAGCTACTGGTAGCACTCCATCCACATGCAAGTAGCTCTCATGAATACTGCCCAGCCTACTAAATTAGAAGACTTTGATTGGTTGAATTAATACATGTATATCAAAATGTAAAACCTTGTATTCAAGAGGACAATGCATGAATTTTCGGAAATCATACACTGGGAGATTTGGGGGATTAACTGTGCAGCATTTGGGAAACATTACTAATATTTCTACCATGTTGATAGGTTCAAAAAGGGGATAGCTTTAGGTGTTTCCTATGTACATGCATTCCACACTGGCAAAGCCTTTTTCACATTACTGTTGGTATCTTGCCTGATGCACTGAATTGATCAATGTTGATAAACTTGTATAAAGTGGCCAGTGATGTAGCCTTGCCTAATATAGTCAAGATTACAACACTAATACTAATAAGCAATATTATATAAAAGATTGTAGACTCTTGTTCTATTATGGGCAGTGCCCCACTGTTTGCACAGCTGGGCATCTGCAGAGTTCATCAGTACATTGTCTGTGTGGCAGACATCAATTTTGTTTACCTCACACTAACGCTTCAAAAATACTTTTCATCTCCGTCGATATTGGAACCTTTTGATCAGCTGTTTTAAAACAGCAGGTAACTACGTGTACAATTACATGAGAGTGCTGATTCCTTGTTTATCAAATTAACATTTTCTGGCATGAAAAGTACATTTAGCACATGGTTGACCTTTAAATAGTCTTTGTGGATTTTGGCCTGGTCTTCTTGGTTTTAGAGAATTGCTTTTGATTTATCTCACTACGTACTTTGGAATACAGTAATGAGCACCTTATACTTACACTTTCAGTGGCTGGCACTTGTCGTTCATGACTGTGTCTACAAATGTAACCAAGCTCTTTCTTTAAAAACAAAAGGAAAGATAAAAGTTTTGATAAAGAGAAAATCATTTATGATTCATAGTCTTGTCAGCCTTTAAACAAGATAACCATCACTAGAAAAATCAAACATGTTTAAACTGCATGTTTTATACACAGGCGCAATTTAAGTAAATAAATAGACTATTATTGGGATGTACTGGTGGGTCAAAATATTGAGGCAGATTTGCCGTACGAGGTGCACAAGGTAGGCAGCATATTTTATATGTGAGTGGGGTGTGTGCCATGCGAAGGGATCAGGATTACCTGACAACTAACTTTATCATAAAAAATGAAAGTGTAGAAAGCTTTCCACGGTTATCAAACAATTCTTATAGGATCTTCATATATTTTGAATACATAAAGGAGCACAACTACAATGCAGAAGACGTAAGGAAAGGCCCACCAAACATTAAATGTACAATTCGCAGCAAGACAGCACCAGGGCACATAGGGCCAGATGTAGGTAAGTTCCATTTACCGATTCTAAAATACCGAATTTAACCGATTCGGTATTATAGAATCGGTAAATGGTATGTAGGTAAGTATTCGGTAAAGTTTACCGAATCGGTAATATTCAGTAATTACCGATTCGGTAAATACTGAATCGGTAATTCCCATTCATTCCTACAGGCCTGGAAGCCCATAAGAATTAATGGGAATTAACTATTCGGTATTTACTGATTCGGTAATGGGGAACACATTCAAGGGTGGCATGGGTGCATATGTGGCACACATACATGCTCTAAGGGCATGTATGTCTGCCACATGGCACTTTTGAAAAAGGCACAAATTTGCTTTTTCAAAGGTTTTCGATATTTACCACCAACTTTTATTCGGTGGTAAATACCGAATCCTTAACAATGCAATGCACTCATTTGAGTGCTCCCTACATTTCATATTCAGTAATTTACCGATTCGGTATTTTAAGGAATCAGTAATTTACCGATTCCTTAAAATACCGATTTGGTAAATTACCGAATCTGAAATGTAGCCACCTAGGGCCAGATGTAGGTAATTCATATTTACCACTTCTTAAATACCGAATTTTACCGATTCGGTATTTAAGAAGTGGTAAATATGAAGGGGGGAGAAGTAGGTATTTCCAGATGTGGAAATACCGAATCGTTAAGATTCGGTATTTACCGAATCTGGAAATACCGAATCGGTATTTCCTATTGATTCCTATGGGCTGTGAAGCCCATAGGAATCAATGGGCAATACCGATTCTGTAATTACAGAATCGGTAAATACCGATTTTAGCAAGGGTGCAGGGGGTGTCACTTTGACACCCTCTGGCACCCCTGTTTTAGGCTTGTGTGCCATGTGGCACACATACATGCCTTAGGGCATGTATGTGTGCCACATGGCATAGGTGTACATGCACAGATGTGCATGTAATGTACACCTGCATCGGTATTTTGCCATGCAATTGTATTGCATGGTAAAATACCGATCTTCAAAGCCCTGTGTCAATGTGCAACTTGGCACCTACATACTGAAAATGCATTTTCGGTAATTTTACCGACCGGTATATTTATCGATTCGGTAAAATTACCGAAAATGCCTGTTTCCTTCCCCTTACATCTCAAAATCCAATTACCGGTCGGTAACGGCCGAATTCGGGCGTTACCGCCCGGTAATTGGCCACCTACATCTGGCCCCTACATCCCAATAGCCTAATACCGGTCGGTAACGGCCAAAATTCGGTAATTTCGGCCGTTACCGACCAGTATTGGGCTACCTACATCTGGCCCATTATGTTATATATAAAATAACATGTCTATACAATGATGGCTATATGGACCAAAGTAAGTACAAGATCAAAGAGGCGAGATAAAGAGAGGAAAGGAAAAGGCCACCACTGTACAAGTCTCTCAGACACAATATTATCAAGCAAAAACATTTAGTTTTCGAAATCCTAAAGAAATTCCCAAAGAACTTCGAAGTGTGGACCTATTAAGAAGCATTTTTTAATTAAAACTTAAATGGCAAGGTGCACAGATTGACAAACACATTCATAGGTGTGAAAGTGATTGTAGGAACTATGAGGTCACTAAATTAAACACGTTCAACAGACTAAGGGGTCGATTAGGATGGTGGTAGGACTGCCAACACCAGCCATGGGGTGGCGGTCCTTCTGTCCACCGACCCTGAGTTTCCGCCCACCGAATAAGGATGCCTGGAGGAATCGTTTCCTTACCACAGCATATGGAAAGACTGTCCGCCTCTTGTCCGCAATAAGCAATCATTCAGGCGGTGACCTGCAGGTACCGTCCACGAAATTATGATGATGGAAATTGCAGGCCATTAGGGGGGGCCGTTCCGGGCCCCCATGTGTTGAGGGAAGGTCAGGGTGCATTCGTGGGTACCCATGGTACCCCCCTATATTTCACAGCACTACTTGGCAGGCACAGTGTGGTGCCTGCCACGTAGTGCATTGAAATGCACAACATGGTTTTTCACTTTGCGGCAGGTGTATTGTAATTGTGCACCTTTATGTGCTCCTTTATGTATACAAAATATATGAAAATCCTATAAGAATTGTTTAAAAACCATGGAAAGCTTTCTACACTTTCATTTTTTATGATAAAGTTAGTTGTTAGGTAATCCTGATCCCTTCGCATGGCATACACCCTACTCACATATAAAATATGCTGCCTACCTTGTGCACCTCGTACGGCCAATCTGCCTCAATATTTTGACCCACCAGTTCCACAGTACCCACCTATTTCTCAGCCCCACATAAAACAATTGCCCGATTGGATACTTTTTTGATTCTCAAGGTATAATGAGGAATTGCCAAATCGGAAAATATCCCCGCGTAATGTCAGACCATAATCCCCTCGTACTATGAATAATATATATGGAGGGAGAAAGTATACAACAAAACTGGACCTTTGAAAGGGGGTTGCTGGTGGATGAGGGTTATATCACCTACATGAAGCAATGGATCAAGGATTTCTTGGGAATGACTAGAGGCAGTACCCAAATTGGTTTGGTTTGGGATGCCTTTAAGGCACGCATTCGCATGGAGACATTGAGTTTTAGTTTGTACCATATTAAAAAGCAACAGCAGCAGTTAAGTGATATGAACCAAAAAATAAGGGCGATAGAAGAGGAATTTGTTGGGGCAATAGAGGCTGGGAAGTATATAGAGAGTATAACTGGGAGGCTCACATTAGCTAAAGCAGAAATAGGGGACATAACTATAACAAAGGTGACCAAGAAATATGTGATCTGACGTGTAGAATGCTACGAGTATAGCGAATGGGTAGGAGACACACTGGCAGTGCGCACTAGGCAGAAAAATGTGTGTAGTGAGATAACAGCAATACAAAATGAGAGAGGGAACTTGGTAACCATAGCTGCAGAAATCTGAGAGGAATTTTGTAGGTTCTACAGGAAATTATATGACTCAGATAGGAACGTGGAGGAGAATGCAATCACGGAATATTTAGCCTTCGACTGTGAGAAGAAATTCTCCATGGAGGACCATGACAGCCTTAGAAGCTCCTTTTACATTGGAGGAAATATTCAGGGCGGTTAGCAAACTCTCAGCTGGTAAGGCGGCAGGACAGGACTGAATCCCGCTTCAGTTCTATAATGTTTTTTGGGCATCCCTTAGTGCAGATTTCATTATTACTTTCTGTCAGGTTCAGAGGGGGGAGTCTCCCCCGGAGTCTTGGGCACAGGTCTGCATCATTGTATTTTTGAAGAAAGGGAAGCCAGCCAAAGATTTAGGGTCGTACCGGCCAATCACTCTCATGAATATGGACGCAAAAATATATTCTACGGTCTTAGTGAACCGATTGAGCCCGGTTATCAGGCAAGTCATCTCACCCAGGCAGCACAGATTCATACCAGGCAGGGGGACCACAGATCATGATAGAAGGGTCATTACACTTTTTGATGCCACGTCGGTTCCCGGAGACCCTATGGCATATTATTAGATGCTGAAAAAGTATTTGATAGGGTCTCCTGGGACTTTCTGTGGGCCTCTCTTTAATGGCTAGGGTCTGGATTAGGCTTTATTAAGGCCCTAGAGGTATTGTATGTGGCGCCCACAGCTAGACTTATAATGATGGGAGGCCAAACAGAGGAATTTAAGATCAATAGCGGGAACAGGCAGGGCTGACCGAGCTCTCCATTGCTGTTCGCCTGTTATATCGAACCACCAATTCGCAGCATTGTTGCTAATCTAGGTATAAAGCCCGTAAGCTAGCACAGGTTTGACACTAAGATTTTAGGTTTTGCAGACAATGCTCCTGGAGGTGGCACTGGTTGAAATAGTGAAAGGAACTTTGGTTTTCGAGAAGATTTCAGGTATTTACCCAATCTGCATAAAACCCAAATCTTAATCAATGAACATCTTGGACTAGCTGACCCCGGATGGTTCAATCGGCAACCTATCTAGGGGTAAATATAACATCTAATACTGGACAAATAGTAGAATTGAACTTAGCCTCTGTCGTACAGAAAGGGTTGCAGGACTTTGACAGGCTGAATATCCTCCATTTGTTATTAGTCGGCCGCTGCAATGTTATTAAAATGATATTTCTTCCCAAAGTCCTTCTTTGTTTATATTAATAACTTTGATATTCAAGATGTTATGGATTAAGAAGTTAGAGGGGATGGTCTATAGATTTATATGGGAAGACAAGCCGTACTCTGAAATTTATGACTCTCCCTAGGGAGAGAGCAGGATGGGCGGTTCCTGATTTTAGATTATACCACCTAGCATTGGCCCTATGATGCATGCGTGGACTAGTTGTGGGAAATCCCTTGGATCCCTGGAATTGAGGGAGGGTGCTGGATATCTATGAGTTATTGGTAGGGAAAGATGCTAAAAACCTTGTTTTAAGTTTACTGAGCCTAACTATTACAAGAAGGTAAGGTTTAAGACTCTTTCGGCAGCATGTCAGGTATGGGGTGGGGAATGTTAAAGAGAAAGATAGTAATATGAAAAATACATTATTACACCTCTTTTTTTATGAATCCATCCCTTCCGGTAGTTTTTTACGATAACACAAACAGTGGAGGGACCTAGGGGTGGAGAGACTGGGAATATGTTCAGTATAACCAGAGTTAAGTCATTTACTGAGATTCAAGATAGTTACAGGGTTGACAGGAAAGACTTCTTTAAATACCTCTTAATACGTAGTTTCCTTGAGAAGAAAACTGGGGGTCGAAAAGAGATAATCAGAGATATCATTATTGATAGGATGAGGGACGAAGAAGGTTGCACTATTAGCCGGATCCACAGCAAGTTGATCATCATGCAGCCAGATGATCTAGAGAGGTAGGCAGATAAATGGGATCAAAGGCTTGGGTTAAAGGGATTGAGCTTCCTTGATTCTCTAAATAAGGGGCAGACTATATGTGCTCATGAAAGCTTCAGGCACAGCACTTTAAGACTATTTTAGATCTTTATTATATGCCAGGAAAAATAACAAAATGGGGTGGCTAAGTGGGAATCAGTTGCCCTCGATGCCAAGCCCCTAGGGCAGACGTGGTTCATATGTTCTCGACTTGCCCACAGCTTAATACCTTCACGAAAGAGATAGAGACATGTTTAGAGCTTTCCCTGAAGGTTCTAGTAGTTTTAACACCTGATTTAATGCTGCTGGGGGTTAGTAGTTCAGGATCAGATGGAGCCCAACCACATTTTATGTGTTTGGCCATGGCAGTAATGAGAAGCTGCATTTCTGCAGCTTGATTGGATTCCATGGCCCCCTCCTTTTCTCAATTGCTCGCCCGACTCCTTTCCAATTTTAACTTGGAGTAAGAAATTTAAGAACGAAAAGGCCGAAAGGCTCAAAAACTGGGGAAACCATCTGGGCACCAATTTATCAGTGGAAGGCTGAGGTCAGGGGGTCCTGAAGCAGTACAGAATTGTGTTATTGTACATCAAATTAATGGTGTTTTATCAAAATGCAAATGCTTTTACCTCGATGTCTCTATTCCTATGAAATCTCTCTTCAAATGCATGCTTATGAATGAATTTATTTATGTGCCCCTCCCAAAAAATTTCAATAAAAAAATTAATGATTCTAGGCAAATGGAGAACCCTTATAAACTTGTATTTCAGTGGACGCTATGATCAAATAGTCCAAGGCCCCCTTGGGCGGCAAGTGTAGATACAGTTTAGTGAACAGGAATCATGCCTCAAAGAGCGCATAACAATATCAATAAATCACTGTCAAGTCAAATACTCATTTTCATATTAAAAGGAAGCAATTTATTCCAAATTCAATGCATTCAAAGAAGTAATATGACATTCATAAGCAATAACACAATCCCCTTGAATTCCTGGCTCCTGTCATTTAATGGTAAATCCCTGTCCCACCTGCTTCTTGTACTGTGGTTGCGGGTTATTCCCTATTTACTGGTGGCCACATCAAGGGAATGCTCACTAGTAGGCCTTACTCAAGAATCCACTATGACATTTAGAAAGTAGTCAAAAGTGGCTTTGGTGCTGCAAGTCTCCCATGGGCCGATAGGGCCACGGGAGACTTGCAGCACTCGGCAGGCGCAGACTCACTGTGAGTGTGCACGGCCAGCTCCAGCAGTGGTTGGAAGTGCTCTGGCACTTCCTCCTTTAAGGAAAGTTCTGCATCCCCTTCCGGGGGATGGGTATTGATCTTGGCTTTTCCGAACTGTTCCTAGTGAGGTCGATGCACTCACGGCGTCCATGGGGCAGGCTGGGAGACTATTTCTTGATGCTTGATTTCGACCCAGGAGCCACACTTCATGGGTGGCAGCCTGAATTCTAAAAGTAAATTAGTACTGGCAGCCCATCCTGGCATACAGGGTTGCTGTGGAACTGTCACACAATGCATTGGCCCTTTCCTTATTGGCAGGGTTCACTTCCACAGCACCCCCTCCTGGCATGGCATACAGGGTTGCCGCAACATACGGTATGAGCTTCATGCATCCTGCAATGCACTTCTCTCATTTATATCTACACAGCAGCCCTCTCCTGACATCCAGGGGTCACAGACCTGATTCTGCACAACATCAATGACCTATTAGGTGGAGTAGCCATCTCTTCACACCTCATACCAGTGTTCATTTTGACAGGCCTCCCCGCTGGACCTCGTGCCATCCAACGCTCTTCTCTTCCTCACATGGCACACATGTCTTGTCAAGCTGGCAAGTAAACAAAGAAAGAGTGTTCCAAGGTAGTAACGAACCACCGGTTTGGAGCAAGTCAACGGCTTCACTTAAGGCGTTAAAGAAAGCCCTCACTCACCACCTGGTGATGACATGCTTCATCATCGGGCCCCACAAAAGAGACCTAGCGTCTCTTTCGTGTGCTTCAACGCCAGATCTACTGCGGAGCGGGTTAGTGGGTTAAGGCAGTGTTGTGCAAAAGAAAATTAAGTGGGTGGTGAGAGGTTAAAAAAGAAGTCAGTAGTGTATCAAAATTAACTTTATTATTATGATCACTAAGGACTTAAAGGTAAAAAATTATGTGTAGGAAATGCGTCCACATTTAATTAAGTGGTAGTTTCCTAGGTCAGTCGACATGTTTCAGCCATGAAACGGTATGAATTTACCTGGCATTCATCAGGACTCAGTGTGAAATAAACCCTGGCGGTATGGGTTCGCTAAGGCCCACCCTTACCTAGGGACGTGAAAGTGAAAAGAATATAGTGAAAAAAGTGCAAAAAAATTAGGAACAAAAGATTGTCTTCCTAATTACTCCTGGTTTAGGAGGCTTCCGACTTTTGTGGTTTCTGCACTTTTAAGGTGTAAAATGTTCACACCATGGGTCACAGGGGGGGGTGGAAGCGTAATTGGCACACCGCCCTCGACGCTCGGCACCCGTAGTGTACCTGTAGCGACCCTCAGCTGGACCCCGAAGATGTGAAGCTGGCAGACACGATTGCTCAAGGCTCCAGAGTAGATGGTCTTGGTTTCTCTAGGTGATGTCCACTCACCCAGTAGGGAGACTAGCAAACCTTGGCCCCCAGTCTTGGTCAAGGGCAGAAGTCTTGCATAGCTTCCTTTCAGAGCACAGCCTGCCTGGATGCTTGGAGGATGAAAAATGTCAACCTTTCCTTCTTATTGTTCATTACCAGGCATTATAGGTGGTTCATGGCCTGGGTCTTTGAAGTTGTATGTTGGGGTTATGATTATTTTGAAGTGTACACCATTGCTTCTAACTACTTCCATTTGAAATGCGGTGGTCACAGCTGGAGAGACTCCAATGTTGATAGTCCTTTAACACGGGCCATAGGGGGCCTAGCTTTCACCCCTGGAGGTCAGCCACAATTATATGTTCATCAAAAGGTTAATCTCTAGATCCCATTCCCACTCTTTACTCTCCCCTTATCACCCCCATCTCCTTCCTGAGATGTGTCCAGGCCCTTCCTTGTGTCTCTCACTGAGTCAGAGAGCACCTTTTGAAGTGCATAGGAGAAGCCCTCTCTCCCGTTTCCAGTGTGTCACCACCCAGGTGACAGAAATGCAGCAGTACACAAATCAGTCTGTGGGCTTCCTCTGCTACTCATATCTTCACCAGGTAAGCCTGATCCTCGCAAAATTGAACACAGGGTCCTCTGCTCAATGTGCCATTACAGTCACCCTTTCACTCAATGCATGTACACAGCACACACACTGTCTAGTATAGTTGCCACTATGTATTGTGCCACCTAGTCACACATGCATTCAGCACACAACATCACTTGCACTGCTCAGTGCTGTAACTTTTCTGTATTGTGTCATGGTGTGCTACAGGCAAACACATACACGGCTGGTACACACATTCCGCATGCATGCACTACACAACACTTCAACTTTAATTTATTGTATTTTTTCTAATGCACACATACACCTAGCACATGCTTTTATTATGCATGCACTGCACAGCACTACAATCCTCATGTACTGTAATCCACTCTGGTATACATAACTCAAGTACACACACAATTACCATACATGCAATGCAATGCACTATCCCCGTATTGTACCCTTCCCAAGTACACATACATCCAACGCGCAGGGACCACTCCTGTGCTGCACAGCACTCTATGGGCCCGATGTAGGTAAATTTTTTACCACTTCTTAAATACCGATTCATACCGAATCGGTATTTAAGAAGTGGTAAAAAAGAGGAGGGCATATGTAGGTAAATATTTACCGATTCGGAAGGAATCGGTATTTACCGATTCGGTAAATACCGAATCGGTAATGCCCATTGATTCCTATGGGCATTGAAGCCCATAGGAATCAATGGGCATTACCGAATCGGTATTTACCGAATCGGTAAATACCGAATTTTGCAAGGGTGCAGGGGGTGTCACTTTGACACCCTCGGGCATCCCAATTACAGGCATGTGTGCCATGTGGCACACAGACATGCCCTAAGGGCATGTCTGTGTGTCACATGGCACAGGTGTGCATGCACAGATGTGCATGCACACCTGGATTCGGTATTTCACCACCCAATTGGATTGGGTGGTAAAATACCGAATCTAAAAGGCCTGTAGCACTGGAAACAGTGCTACCTACATCAGGAATTTTCTGAATCGGAAAAATTACCGATTCGGTATTTTACAGAATCGGTAAATTTACCGAATCGGTAAATTTACCAATTCTGTAAAATATAGCCCCCTACATCTCAATGACCCTTTTACCGGTCGGTAATGGCCGAATTCGGCCGTTACCGACCGGTAATAGCCACCTACATCGGGCCCGTATCTAAATGATGTAGGTCAAGGGTGTGTTAAGCTTACAGCAGCAGAACCTCAATAAGGTGTGTTGGTTTCAATCCAGTGACATAGGTTAAAAAGGAACTGTTCACTCCTATAGATCACTGCACGATAGGCCGTCACCACCACACTTGTGCTACTGAACCCTTTGTGCAGGTAGTAGCCTTCCATTGCTTTGGGCACCCCTCATAATCCAACAAAACCTCAATCTGTTAGACAGGCCTATGTCATGGGACACACACATGATCTGATCTGTGTTTGTCTATGTCAACAAAAATCAGCATTAGGGATTCAGACATCAGTTCATTTTGGCACTTGGGGCCGAGGTACCCGTCTATATGCATTCAAAGGACGTTTCCGTCACAACAAGCATTATGCCCAGATCAGGTAGCAGCAATGTTTGTTTTGCCTCACACTCTAATACAGAGCAATCCCTAAGGTCTCACTGTTACTAGTATACACTTAGGGGAGATGGTAAAGTCACAGTAAAACAATGAAGGTGGTTCTGTGAATGGTCACACAGTCACCACTTGTCTAGTACATGGTAATGACAATGAACCACAGTAACCACCGCTAGAACTCGTTAAATTGACACATCAGTGCTCCTTAGCAGTACAGTATACATGTAATAGCGGAGATGGAAATAGCCAAATCTTAATTAGATGTTAAACATGCTAGCTGCACATTACTTGAGTCAAGTTCATTTAGGCCATTTAGTACAGAGTCAAAACGGGTCATCCACTTACATTCCCTTAAATTAAGGATTGATACAATGTTACCCCCTCTGGGTCCCAGAGTGGCCTTTTTAAGGACTATCCATTGGAAGTCATCAGCGGTATGAGCAGCACTCTCAAAGTGTTCCACTAATGGCACCCCTTGTACACCACATCTTATTCTACCACAGTGCTGTAGTATTCGCATTTTATTTTTCTGTTGTGTCTGACCCACATAGATAGGACCACATGGGCAGATGATTCCATAAATAACGTTGTTCATGTTACAATTGGTGAATGTCTATAGCTCTATTTGATGGTGTTTGTAGGTGAATATCTTTGTTTGAATAGTCATCCTGCAGGCTTTACAATGGCCACATTAATAGTGTCCCACAGTCACAGGCAGATTCCAGAGTGTTTGTAAGGATGTTGTTGCTGTGTTGTCGAGGAAGGAACAGACTACATGGTCTTTGACACTCTTTGCTCTCTTGAATGAGTGCATGGGTGGATTAGGTTGTTCAATGTCATCCGAGTTTAATGACCAGTGTTTATTGATGACCTTCTTAGTGGAACACTTTAAGAGTTCTGCTCATACCGTTGATGACTTCCAATGGATAGTCCTTGAAAAGGCCACTCTGGGACCCAGACGGGGTAACATTGCATCAATCCTTAATGTAAGGGAATGTAAGTGGATGACCCGTTTTGACTCTGTACTAAATGGCCTAAATGAACTTGACTCAAGTAATGCTCAGCTAGCATGTTTAACATCTGATTAAGATTGGGCTATTTCCATCTCTGCTATTACATGTATACTGTACTGCTGAGGAGCACTGATGTGTCAATTGGATGAGTTCTAGCTGTGGTTACTGTGATTGATTGTCATTACCATGTACTAGACAAGCGGCGACCAAGTGCCCCTTCACAGACCCACCCATAATGTTTTACTGTGACTTTTTGCACCTATAATCGTGGGTACCTATGTTGTTCATGTGAATTAATGTGACATTGGCCCAAAAAGATATATATTGCTGTGGTAACATCGTGATCGGTGTTTTATGTATTAACGTTGTCTAAATACTTCTCTGTGTGTTTTTTTAGTCTAAAATGAGAAACATTGACTATGAGTAGGCTATCAATGGCAAATGCTCCTTTGTGTTTTCCGACATGATCGCTTCAATGGCTAAGTTCCTCAACAGCACTCCTCTCCTTGCATTTAGATAACTAGACTTTTCCAACTTCCTGGTGACACCAGTAAAGGCTCTACACCCAGGGTCACCTCATCCCACTCTTTCGATTTTTACTTGAGAGTAACTATTTTTCTCCAGCATTTGCGGGTTGACTCGCATTTTTTACGAGTCTATTGTCCCTGTCTATCATATCGCCGTGGCGCTACGCAGGCAGCATCTACCGTCTGCTACCGTTACTTCATCTCACGACAAGTGATGACTATTAGGTCTATATAACGGAGGATGAGCTCACGGCTCGGTTCCCTCCTTCCTACATTGCAAATGGGGCCAGCGCATAGCGGTAAATTCACTCTCACTACCATCAAAAACCACCCCCCGGAGCCCCTCTTTGTTTAAAGATTACGGGGGTAGTGTTTTAGTATTTTTAACTCCACATAATCCCTAGCCCATTCCTTGTTTTAGTTTCAGCACCGTTCTCCCATTGAGGTGATTCTTCACTGAAGAACGGTGAGTGTTTCAAGACCTATCCTCCATAATTCCGAGTAAACCATTTCATGTTACTCACTTGTGACCCCGCTGCTTTTTTACTCTTTATTACAGATACGGTGCCATGTGTGCCTTGAACATTTACATTAGAGCAGGTAATGACATTGCATGTTGTACTCTATTGGTTCACGCTGACTTTTAAGTTGATGTTTGGTTGGTGACTCCGTCCTCTATACTTTAGTTTTCAGATATGTCTGCTGAATTGCTCCTAGCCGTTGAAATTGGGACAGGAATTTATTAATTTAATTAATTTTGCTGTTTGGAAGGGACACGCCGGAAGCTTCCGTGTTTTGTGTAAGTGCTGCACTTTCCCACTACCACCCTTCTAGAAACTATGTAAATAAATTACATTGACCTATAGTATATAATTCATGTATCACTGGCAAAATAATTAGGCCAGAATTTATTTGAATTGGGCATCTTATGCATTCACGATTTCCATACTTACTTCACAATCTCTTATCCTCACGAGAATCACTTACCCCTCCACCGCTTTTTTCCCCTGTTATTTTGGGCACCTATTTGTGTACTAATTTGAAATTTGATATGTGTACAATGCATTTCTTCTATGCAGCAGTGCATTCCTACAGATAAGCACAATGGGGCGAGCGGGGTGGGGGAGGAGTACACAGACGACAGAATAGGATTTATTTATTTTATTTTCCAAAATCCGTTGTCTGTCAAATCCCATCCTGCGTCCGCCCACCATGGTTACCTTTCATTAGTGTCAAATCACTTTGATTCTTCTTGGACATTATTCTTATATTATATTATATATTATATTATATTATATTATATTATATTATATTATATTATATTATATTATATTATATTATATTATATTAAATTATTATATTATATTATATTATATTATATTATATTATATCATAGTATATTATATTATATTATAAAGGGACTTATAGAGAACATGGCTACCCTAAGGCTTCCCAGCGCTAAGAGACATGTTGCTGGTAGGAATCCACTCCTTGACTTTTTCCATACAAGACAATAATCTCTCAGTGTCCTCTCTGTTTTTTGGGTCCAAGGAGATCACCAACTGAGTGTCGTCAGCATAGAACGCCATCTGTGGAAAATTAGTGCGTTTTGGTGAACATTATCTGCGCCATCTTGCCTCTTCCCTGATGCCACACTTTTGTCGTGCGCGCCCGCCATTTTAAGATGCCCCGATCAGAACAAACCCTTTTGCATGCCGCTGGCCCCTGACATAGCCCTTTGCCTTCGCTAAGCCTGCACGCTGACCACCCCCTGCTTGCACCTGCCTTGAGTCATAAACCCCTCTTCGGCGCTGCTCTGCCCCAGGCCCTCATCCTGTTCCCAGCGCGACACCTCCCTGCTTTCCTTTCATGATCTCCGGCCCTTAGATGCAAACCCCCTTTTTTCCCCGTGTGCCCGTTTTTTCCTCCCCGTTCCCAAGCCGACACCCAGCTCTGCCGATACCATCCTTGCCCCTCCCCGTACAATAGAAAGCTTCCCCCATCAAAGAATCCCCGGGTTGATCAAAGCCCCCCACCCCATGAGATCCGATCAGACTCCCCACATTCCGTGAATCGGCGGATTATCCAGCTGCGCGATGCTCATCACCTGTTGTGACTAGGGTGGGGACTTTAACTGTAAATGTGTGTGGGAACGGGCCCAAAGGGGAGTTCAGAGAATGTCTTTTCCGTACATCAAAGCTTTGAACATGTAAGTGTAATCTGCAATAAAGTCATAAATGTGGATATAAGAGGCCAGGCCTCCGAAATACAGTTAGAGCACCTCAGAACGATACCTTCTGTCCGTTTCGTTGTGTTCTCCTCCGGAGAGAATAAAAAACCTTGTTTCCTGCTTTTCAGTCTCCAGCGCCTGCCTCTTCATTGATTTAAATAACTAGAGGGTCACAGAGGCAATACCGCCGGGCAAATATCGATTGTCCCCGACCCGATTGAACTTTTTACAATTGGCGTCCCAAGCGTGGGGCCCATCAGCGACTCGTGGATCCAGTGGGAGAGGTCCCGACGACAGAGTGAACGACTGCAACGATCGGGAGAGCTCTTGCCCAATAGACCCTCGTCTGGCAGCCGATCATCCGAACTTCACTAGTTCCGAACAGACCTCTCTCGAGTGATCTACGGTCCTGACTGGGAACCATCAGGAGTGCCGTGAGAAATACGAGAAAAAGAGGACGATCGGGTGCTGGATTCGGAAGACAAGAAACTGTCCACATGGTCCGGGTAAGGTCGTGTTGCCACGACAAGTTGCGAAAGAATTTGTTTTGATTGCTTGATTGTTCAAAATACTAGTATTGCTTTGTTTATTTTTATTTAGAGATTCACTGTCTGCAAACGGAGAAGCAACAGGCTCTCTCTCCCTTTGCAAGCAGTGGAGGATAGGTAGGGTAGCAGCCGTGCTTGTTCTTTTTCTCCCCCACTCAATAATTGCTTGAAACTGAACTGTTGTTCACAAACTATTGTTTCCTGGAGATTCCCTGTCTGCAAGCAGGGAAGAGACCACCCTTTTTGCAGATAGTGAAAAGGGTAGGTAACGCAGATCTTTGCGGTCCTACTCATTCTCCCCATTGTTATTTTGTTGGTCTTTTGTTTTTTTTGGATCCATGAGGTATTCACTACCTGCAAACAACGTAGAATAGAAATATTCTGTCTAGTCTTTGCACCTAGTGATAAGATAGGCAGTGCTGACTTTTTAGTCCCTCGTTACGAGCCGTCATGTCTGTCTTCTCCCCATTGATAAATAGCCTGTTTAGCCCGGACCGGGTGCTAGAGGTGGACCATATAGCTCCACTAGAAGGCACCCCTAATAAGGACATGTTCATAAACTATGGGTTAGTCACCATAGCTTATAATAAATTATGGCACAGGTATACCGAAGATAGCCAAGACAAACAGTGGCCACTGGCAGGATCCTTTGACCTTGATAAAATAGAAACGTTAGAAATAGCCCTTCGAAATAATAAGACGACGCCAATTATGCTCGACAGTCTCGGTATGTGGCGCAGAGAGGCTACGAAACGACAGAGAAAAGACGAGGATAAACCAAGTAGGGAAATATACCGACAGGACAACCCCAGGACACCGCTACCCACAACTTATCCCCCGACACTATGCAAAGGACGACCAGACTTAGGGTCAGACCAATGCGCTTTTTGTAGGTATGTCGGACACTGGAAAGCCCAATGCCCGACTCTACTGAGCGTGAGTAAAGGCAAAGGGCCGACAAGAACGACAGACCGACAGTACGAGAAAAGGCGCGAGACAGAGAAGAACCCGACTTACATAGACAGACCAGACAGAACCACCACGTTTGATTATGCCCGATGGCACAGATTTCGCCAGGAAAATCTCAGCGGCATGCTCAAGTTCTCCTAGGTCGGGCAATGTCAAGACGGGAACCCAGCCTCGTTTAAAATTCACAGACGGAAAGAGATAATTATGACCAATAACTGTTTTTATATTTGTCTTGGGTCTTTGTATGTCGTACTTGTACTGTCCCCCGTCTGAGTTCGTGTGTATGTAATGTACAAATCTGCGTCATCCCTCCACACGTGTTTCCGTGTTACTCGACCCCTGTTAGCAGAAACTTAGCATAAAAGCAACCTGGAAAGAAAGAAATGATAAAACAAAATCCGTAGACCATTAATAAACTTGAACTTTTAATTTAACACAACAAACAAGGAATAATAACGATAAACTGTAGAAAATGAAAGTCAAACAGAACATTCGCCCCCCCCCCCATTCTGGAACCTTCCAAAGTAGGGCAGGGTTACGGCTACGCCCAACCAACGGCAACCCATATAAGGCGAGCCCCGCCGCCAACTCTTGGTCAGGAAATCTTAACGTATGGGGGAGCCGGAGGAGAGGCAGGAGCCCGCAGCCTGGGCATTTGCAGGTAGTCCCGCCACATGTCTCCTTGGCCGGCCGCAACGGGCCTGGAAAGACTAAGGTAGTCCCGCCACATGTCAAGAGGAGAGCGAGGCACCTCTTCCTTTTCTCTTCCGTCACAGCCGCAGCAGTCCTGGACGGCGGGATGTCCTGCACGTACCTCCACAACAATTTGTCCAAGTTGGGCTGGGAGGGAGAGGCGACGCGGACGAGCCTCTCCCACCTCCACCGGTAGGAGGTTTCCCAGCCCCCAGCCCGACGCCGAACACCCCCAGTCAGGCGATGGTGCCCATACTTCCACAGCACCGGACACACCATGGTGGCACCCCAGTACTTGCGCAGCACCGAACGTACAATGGTGGCACCCCAGTATTTGCGCAGCACCGAACGTACAATGGTGGCACTTGGGGAACACCGGATGTGGAGAGGCCTTCATGCGGGGCGATGAAAAGGAGCGGCATGGAGTGCACCGGGAGAAGGAGACGATGTGAACGAGTCTCCCTCGCCCCCCCCAGGTGGGGGCATCACAGCTGCACCCCAGCTGGACGTCCCGCTCTCACAAAACAGGGACCTCTTCCTTTCACTCCGAAGGGTCTCTTCCATTCTTGCAAACTCGACGAGAGTGGCCCCTGTAGGGCCTCAAAATGGCGTCTGGATCCGCTGGAAGGCGGGCCCCGGCCACTAGAGTAACTTTGGCCAGCCGTATAACTCGAACATTTGTCCCATGGAGCACGAGCCCCCATCTCCGACAGCATCTCCGCAGCCTTGAAGATCATACAAAGGTCCCCGGCGGAGCCTTCGGCCTTTGCAGGTTTCCGGTAAGGGACGGCTGCTTCGATCGCCAACGAAACAAACATGACATTGCCACACCTTCTGTTAGCGTGAATTCTAGAACTGCCGAAAAGGACTCTGGTCCAAACTGCCAGTAATGGAAACATTTCCCCCTGATGCTGCTTCCGGACTGTGCCGGCCCCGCCCAAAATGGCGCTGGTATCAATCGGAACTTACGAACACCTCGTGATGTTCCTTCGCACTAATATAAACTTGATGTTCTGAGATTTTTGTGATCCTTTGTACACTTGGCTAGAAAAGACAAGGAGAGCTCACTCGACGAACAGTATGAAAGAATCCCCATTACAAATGTTGATTACAAATGTACACTGTATTATATTTTTATAACCGATGTAAACCCCATTTACGACGCACACGTACGGTATGCATATAGGAAATCTGACTACAACTATTGTGATTATGCTTCTGAATTATGAAATATATGCCCCCGAACCCCCAGCCAATTAATAGACGTTTTAGTCTCTTACAAATGAATGAGTAAAAACTTTCCGATGTTTTTATTGTTGCAAACAACACCCCCCACTGTACGCACTTTAGCCATTGCCACGACCGACCAAATACGACCACACCCTCCTAATCCATATGCTGAAATGAATTTGCAAAATAAAGTCTTCTGAAACTATGGACGGGTATTGCATGCTTTATTTTAAAACAATATGGGATGGGTAGGAAAGTTCTTTTTCTGTGCACCCTACTCTGCTCTCTCTTTAAGGTTAAAGGAAGATGGTTGCCCAGCCCTGGAGGACGGATCGGATCGACAACACGACACTCCGCCTTAAAAGTACGCGACTGACTCATGAACTCTCACGTAGAGGAAGACCGTGACTTCCAAGGATGGGTAAAACGAATGGTGTAAATGAGGGAATGTAAAAGGAGGGTGAAATGAAATAATGTAAATATTGTAAAGTACAACGTTCCAAAGTAGCAGGGACCCAAGAACCGAAGAACTTTAGAACGCCACGGCGTTGAAAGAGGTTTAAGGATCCCGATAGTGAGATATATCCTTTGACTAGATACCTCGCACTAGGCACCTCTGGTTTCCTTTTTATGTTTCCCCGCACACGCCCTACATGAACACACTACCCCCCCCTCGACTCCGAAAACCATATCCCCGGGGACCCTGCCCCAAGGAGGAAAGACGAGTAAGAGGTAAGTAAAGGACTTATGAATCCATGTATTTGAATGCGCGCGAATGCTGTCTCCCCCACCCCCCCCCTTTTTTTCCTTCCTCTGCAGGTTACATCAGAGATTACAGCCAAGGTGTGGCGAAGATCTGAGACCTTGCCATGTCTAAATACACGAAACGGACTAGCGCCGCAGGGTGGTGTCTAAGCACGCCTGCAAACTACTCACGTATCGAACAAACCCGAAAAATTAGCACAACCTGATAAAAAGTGATCACCCTTAAACCAGACCGGACGAATGAACCCATGTCACGTATGATGCGAAACTGTGAGGGAATGTGTGTGTGTGACTGAGGCGTTGACCCAACTGGTCAAAGGACCGAGAATGCGAGAAAGTGCGACAAAATGGTACCTCCTTTTTTTCTTCTTTCCTTTTCTCAAAGCACGTCCCCTCTACCCTGTCTAATGCTCAAACTGCATGATTACAAGATTCTAACGCGGACTCGTGAATACCCTTTACTGTGTAATGCACTAAATAGCCTTTCTTGAATGCACTGCCGCCCTCTCTGTTGCACGTGTACTATTTGGCCTGCCGTTGCACTCTCTCTCTCTCTCTCTCTCTCTCTCTCTCTCTCTCTCTCTCTCTCTCTCTCTCTCTCTCTCTCTCTCTCTCTCTCTCTCTCTCTCTCTCTCTCTCTCTCTCTCTCTCTCTCTCTCTCTCTCTCTCTCTCTCTCACTCTCTCTCTCTCTCTCTCTCTCTCTCTCTCTCTCTCTCTATTTTTGCACTACCACTCTTCCGAGTGGTTAGCCCCGAAATTGGCAGATTGCCACCCCTAGCACACCACCTAATTGGCTTCAAATACCGTCAGTATTTGCACAAACGCTTGTCTTTGATACAATCATCCTGAGGCCGCGTCATTACCTCTCCTTTTCCGCTAGAAGTCAATGAACCCAGGTTGGGCCGTAAGGGAAAGGACAGGTAAGACGACAGAGGTTCCCTAATCTGGCCCGAAATAAGGGAACTACATGTCAACTGCTCCTATAGTATAAAACAAGGACCTCAGAATACGCGACCCTCCCCTCCCCGAATCGTCGCAATACCCAAACCAGAAAAACGATCACCCCCGTTACCTCCCCTGTCTATGTCCCTGGTTGTTTCCCATAAAACCCCTGTCTTTCCTAGTTAAGTAACCGGGCTGTAAAAGGTTACGTAGGACCCAGAATGATGTTTTACAAGGTTAACAGACGAGACCAAAGTAAAGAAATCATCAAAATGAACCCCGCAGTAGTTGAAAAACAGGATGCACCGATAGAAAGGAAATGTTTAGCCATGTTCGTCTCCCAGCAAAATACCTGTGTAGTACCATGTTGACGACTCACTGTACCCTTTTATAAATGTGAAACTCTAGAGAACGGCATATCTTTGCCAGATTTGTCTCCCGAAGGTGGGTTACCATCAGATGAACTGTCATGCCTGTAATAAATGATTATGAAGGAAAGTCATAGTAAATCCAACAGGTCCGCCACCGGTCATTCATATGCCAGTTGTGAACGTTAAATATAACGGACATTTTCATTCTTTGCCTGGAGCTGGGAGAGAAATAGACTTTTTGATTATCTTCATCTGCAAATTTTCTAAAGACTGTCTTTTCAAACTTGTTTAAGGGTACTGCTGTTGGAGGAGAGAAGGACCGGATGTGGGAGCACGAGGCCCGACTACAGACTAAGGGACACCTGCGACATTAGCCAAGGCGAGACCACGACTGAAAGGAGCTGCAGGACGAGGCACTGTTTTCGACAGCATGAAAAGAAAGGGTCGACCTGATGCCCCTGCTCGACGTCCAGTGCCTGTCGACAAGTCCCCGCTCTCTGAATTCCGTCGCACGCCCGCCCATTTGAAATCTCTCGTTCCCCTAGTTTGTTCCCAATTTGGCCTTGCTCCATCCCCCTTTTTCCTCTGACCTACCCTATGGACTGTTTTGAACGCTCTTCTTCCATCGGAACTTTCTGACAATCACCTCAAAGTACACAGGGCGAAAAGGACCTTTCCGACCAGAAACGCGAGGAAAGGGTCGTGCCCTGCAACGCAGAACTTAGAACAGAGCTGGACTTGTAGCTCCACCGCCGGTGCTCAACAGCGCCAACGAAAGACCACAAAGAACAATGAGAACTCATAAAACTTCGAACATTCGACATCTTCAACCACCGTTTTGCTACGCCTCATTTCTCTCCCAGCCGCCATTGTATTGATCCTGCTCCAATCCGAATCTGAAACATGTATTAACCTGCCAGTTCACGTTATGATATGTACTTGCTGCTCGCCGTTTTTGTATTTCATTCCTATGACTTTCCTGCTTTATCAAATAGGTGCACCTCCAAAAAAAAAAAAAAAACTAGAAACCTCAAAATGTATTGTTTACAACTCTTTTCCATCTAGGGTTCCTACCGTTTTCTTTCTCATGCTCACCACAGTAGAACCGAATAGAAAATGAACCAGCAAGATGTCTTGAATATGTTAAAGGGAGGACTGTGGAAAATTAGTGCGTTTTGGTGAACATTATCTGCGCCATCTTGCCTCTTCCCTGATGCCACACTTTTGTCGTGCGCGCCCGCCATTTTAAGATGCCCCGATCAGAACAAACCCTTTTGCATGCCGCTGGCCCCTGACATAGCCCTTTGCCTTCGCTAAGCCTGCACGCTGACCACCCCCTGCTTGCACCTGCCTTGAGTCATAAACCCCTCTTCGGCGCTGCTCTGCCCCAGGCCCTCATCCTGTTCCCAGCGCGACACCTCCCTGCTTTCCTTTCATGATCTCCGGCCCTTAGATGCAAACCCCCTTTTTTCCCCGTGTGCCCGTTTTTTCCTCCCCGTTCCCAAGCCGACACCCAGCTCTGCCGATACCATCCTTGCCCCTCCCCGTACAATAGAAAGCTTCCCCCATCAAAGAATCCCCGGGTTGATCAAAGCCCCCCACCCCATGAGATCCGATCAGACTCCCCACATTCCGTGAATCGGCGGATTATCCAGCTGCGCGATGCTCATCACCTGTTGTGACTAGGGTGGGGACTTTAACTGTAAATGTGTGTGGGAACGGGCCCAAAGGGGAGTTCCGAGAATGTCTTTTCCGTACATCAAAGCTTTGAACATGTAAGTGTAATCTGCAATAAAGTCATAAATGTGGATATAAGAGGCCAGGCCTCCGAAATACAGTTAGAGCACCTCAGAACGATACCTTCTGTCCGTTTCGTTGTGTTCTCCTCCGGAGAGAATAAAAAACCTTGTTTCCTGCTTTTCAGTCTCCAGCGCCTGCCTCTTCATTGATTTAAATAACTAGAGGGTCACAGAGGCAATACCGCCGGGCAAATATCGATTGTCCCCGACCCGATTGAACTTTTTACACATAGAGATGTCAAACTCCCGGACAATCTTAGCAAGTGGTTCCATGTAAACATGAAATAGTGTAGGGCTTAATAAGGAACACTGTGGTGCCTTACACCTTAATGACATAGTTTTGGAAAGGGTATTGTTCTCCTGTACTTGAATGTTCTATCATCCAAGAAAGATGCCAATCATTTGAACATAGTGCCCTGCACCCCAATGTCTGAGAGCCTTCTCCGTAATATATGATGGTCTACAATTTCGGATCCAAAAGGAGCAAAGAGGCTGATTTTCCCTGGTCTAACGATCTTCTGAGTTCCTCTACCACCACTACCAACAGAGCAGACTCTGTGCTGAGTTGTTCCCTGAAGCCCATCTGAGTGGGGTGGAGGCATTGGTTAATTTCTAGGAATTCTGACAGTGATCTGTTGACATGCTTTTCCAATAGCTTGCCCACCAACGGCAGCAAGGAGAGGGGGCGGTAATTACATAGTTGCGATGTATCTGTGTTCGCTTTTTTTAACAGGGGTTTACTAATAGCATGATTCCATGTGACTGGGACTATGCCCATCTCCAGGGACTCATTCATGACCCTCATTAAGGTAGGAAGAATGACAGGTATTACTGTTTTGAGGATATGCGGTGGGGCTGGGTCTAAAGCCAAATAAGACTTCACCTCGTCCATCAATGCTTCTGCACCTTTAAATTTCATAGGCGGGAGATTTTTAATAGTTTGTTGTGGGGAAACGTCTGGTAGCAAAACCATTACTATATCAGGGAAGGAGCAATCTTTAAGACATCTTTCTGTTATAAACAGGGCTTCTAATTTGTTGTCCTCTAACAGAAGTCGGATTTCAGTTGTAAGTTTGGGCAGAGATCGGCAATTAATCAGCCCTAATTTCCATGCCTGCAGCTCCTCTAGCCCATTAGTTTTGTTTGACCTTGTCTTGTGAGGTACTTTCCATCCCAGTTTACAGTGTAGACAAACCTTCTCTCGTGATTTGTCACTCATAAAGTTCAAGCCCTTCTCAAATCACACTTCTCTGTGTTTGTTAAAACTATGCAGTCCCTCCCCAGAATATATGATTCTGGAAAATTGTGCAGGGTTCCTGGCCCGTGGGCCCGGTCAGGCTCAGACGGGCTTGCCTTTGGCGCCCTTTCAGCACCCCCGCTGCGCTCATGCTTGCCTTGCTTCATTTGAAGGTGCAGGTTTAATTAGCTCCGGTCGACTAGACCTCTAACCTGCATTTCCCCGTTACGAGTGAACTCTATGGTAGAGAGGGTTAAATCTATCTCACTGCCCCACTCTATGCTCCTGACACTCCCTGTCAAGTGAACTCTGCTCAGCAATCCCGGTGAGTACTGAAACAAACCTTTATTCCCAAACGTTTTCTGTCTTAAACAAACTGTGCAAGAGAAAATATTTACAGGTTTTAAAAGGTTTAAAAGGAGAACATTTACCACAAAGCTAAGAGCCTACGCCTACGCAGACTGTGCTGTCTACGCTGCGCCCCCGCTGGCCTTGCTTCATTTGAAGATACAGGTGCAGGACATCAACTTCACCTTCATAGAAAACAGTGTAAAAAACACAAAGAAAGCCAGGTTCCTGGTATATCTTTCAAAGAAAGTGAAACTGGTAGCGGAGGGGATTTCACATGCCCTTTGACCTTTACTTTCACTCACCCATACACATGCTTACACATACGCATACTTACACATACACACGCATACTTACACATACACACGTATTCACACACACACACACTCACACACACTGAGCCTGATTCACAAAGGTAAACTTAGACATTTGGTATAAACTTAGACATTTGGTATAAACTTAGACCAAACGTCTAAGTTTATGAATTTTGGAATTCACAAAGAGCATTTCTAAGCACAATCCTTATCTCCGCTCTTGGGGCGGATCTCCACCCTGAGTGTAGACATAGAGATATGACTTGAAAAGCTCTTTATGAATTCAAAAAGACATAAACATAAAAGTTTGATATTTGTTGAGACCAAACTTCTAAGTTTACCTTTGTGAATCATACCTACTGTATCTACACATACACACACTGCCACACACATACACTCTCTCTCTTACATAAACATACTCAAAACTGCAAGCATGCACACGACATACATACATTTAAAAACACTATTTTTACCTACCTCATCTGCTAGTGAAAGTTAAAGCCCAGCTATTTGTACTCATTTTTTTAAAACTAATAGCGAATATTGTAATATTATTCAGCATTAATATAGTCCACATTTGACAAAAAATAAGGAGAGTGAAGCCCCCACCAACGTCCATAATGATGAGCTGCCTATGTTCCTGGCACTGATTTTGCCACTGCTGAGGCTAGGGTCACAAAAACAGTGCCTGGGGTCACATGGGGCATGAAGTGCATGGTTTCTTCCAGAAAGCAACTTCAGAGCTGTTGAGTCCTCACTCTCTTGCATATCAATGGTGGTAATTACCTGCTCTGTGGCCGCCCATACTCTACACTGGCACCTTATAAGGGTATCATACACACCTCTGCAATTCTTATCTAGCCCATTCAGACTGCAAAATAAGTAGTGTAAAGAAGAAAAAGTAAGACAGCAGACTTTTTCCATCAATTCACACAGCATCTGGAACATTGATCTCATATTCATCAGGACCGCCACAATGCTGCTCTCATTTAGGAAAGAGTTGAAAAAACACCTCTCTGAAGAATACTATGCCTAATGCATTACCAGTCCACAACTAGAATGCTCTCCTATCATTCTTTGGCTTTATGCTTGTATATGACCCCCCTACAGCACTCCTTTGCCTTTTGACTAAGTTCACGCTATAGACATACCACATATACAGTTAAAAATAAGTACAGTATCGTTCAGTTCTTATCATCCGATTGGATTGTAATGTCATCTTGCCAATCTGTGGTCTCAAGACAATTAACAATAAGGTAAGATTCAACAGTGTAAGCAGTTATGTAACTCTTTCTCTTTGGTGTGATTATTTGTATTTCTCCTTAAACGTTCTCATTGTACCGTTCTCATGAGTAGCAATTGTATGCCCAATTATGTCTGTAATTGTAAAAAGTCTCTGTTTTGTTGCACACATTCTTCTAATGCTCCTTTAGGAATTGGCTGATCCTTTCACAATGATATCACTCAATATATCTTTATTCCTTGCTTTTTATTGTGTGAACCGCAGCTCTACAGACCACGTGCCAGTAGGGTTCCCTGTAACAGCAATCTCTGCTTTCTCCATTACCTACCAAGGCAATCCAGAATGGGTGCATTTTAAGATGGCCATCAAGATCTCTGCGATCTCCTGGTAGTTCGGGATGCCCTAGTTTAGCAAAATCTCAAACCCATGAGCACAACGTGACCCTTAGTTTGGAACTGAGAGTTAGCACAGCAGTTCTGAGGGGAAGGTCTATTGCATATTTCAGTCTCCTCCTCAAGCCTTTCTCTTGCTTAAAAGCTACATAATTTGGTGTGGCAAGAAAGAAAAACGTTCTTACTACTTGCCAAAAAACACTGAGGTGACATTTATATTGGACTCTGGGGGGGTTATTTTTGAGCCCTTGCATCACTTTTGCACCGCCAGTGCTTCACTTTTTGTGATGCACCATCAGTGTAATAAATATGCCTTATTGCACCATATTTACAAAGTGACACATCTAGGTAGATGCATCACTTTGTAAACCCCTATACCACATTATACCTACCCCAGGTATAATTTATGCAGGTGGGGCGTTCAGACGCAAGAAAGGGTAATAGAAGTGACGCAGTGAAATCTATAACATTTCACTGCGACACTTCTAGGACGCAAATGCCATGAGGCAGGAATATTTACCATGGGACTTGCCCATGGTGAATGACCCAGTGCTGGATTTACATCACTTTTGTGACACACTCCAGCAATGCGTCATTTTTGCGCCTACAGATACATCTGTAACTCCTTGCGACATACTGTAAATATGACGTATAATTGGGGCCCTGGGCATGTAGACTATTGATCTAGCTGCGTGACCATGTCAAGAAGAGGAAAAAAGGAAGGAAAGAAATAAAAGAAAAGAAAGCAAGAAAGAAAGACATGTAAGTGTGACCGGTTGTCAATAATAAAGTAATGTGATGGAACGCAAAATAAGAGATGATCATGACAGCTATTAGGCCTCTTAGGACAGCCGATCGATTGGTACCCTGGTACTCGAAACATATGAAAGAAAGAGAACAATTAAACCTGGAAAGAGAATAGCTAAAGGTAGAAAGTGAAAGAGCTGAAGAGCGGTGTAGTCTGTATGTTTAAGCATGGTATGGCTTCTATTTATGGATCACGCTGTCACCCACAAGGTCACTCATGGGCACAAATCTGCAGCAGTGATTATCTTTTCACTCTCCGCCATGTGGCAGGTTATTTAGAATGGCATGACATGCTGACCCTCGGCAACCGGAACCCAGGGATTCCACAAAAAGGAAGTGACAACTGATGGTGATTGTGCACACCGCTTGGAACATTTAATCTCAGGGTAATACTAAAGTAATCACGTGCTACCCAGAGCGAAGGATGAATAATTTACAAGGAAGTACTAAAATTCAATCTGGCACTGACCTGAGAGCTGCACGGGTGAGGAGCGTGTGCTAATGACATTGCACTCGTTCCAGAGGGCTCCTAGGAGGTATTATTTACACTGAAACAAAGACAAGAAGCTGATGCCTCCTGTCCATCTGTCCAGGTAATAGGCTTATTCCATGAAACACATCAATTCTCGAGGCATGTGTGTATGCCTCTGGGTGAGAAGCATATCTGTATACGTCTGACATGCATGAATAAACAGGCCACAGTAAAAAACGCTTCACTAGATGTGCTTTGGTAATAAACATGCCAGAGAGGAGCAATCAGATAGAGTAGAACCGGGCCCAGGGTTGTGAGGGGCTCACTGGACCCCAACGACATTTAACTACTTCCCTTGTTTACATTGGGGCGCCTGATACCCCGATACTCTATTGCACACATTCCCAATAGAAATGTCTCAGTCAAAAGCATAACGTTCAAAATTATCAGTTCATTTTCATGAAAAATGCACATTGATATCTACTTGGCATCAAGATTTCACCCATTACAGCCAGGATTTGCCTGTTTTAAATTTCATTAGCTATTGTACAGTTCACACAATTTCCTTCAATTCATGCGCATATTTAATCTCTATATCATTATATTTAGCATATTCTCTAAGGTAGAATCAATGAAGTAATAAAGGTATTATTCAAAAGGATGCACGTGCCTCCCTTCAAGTCTGGTGTACCTTCAGTATAGCAGCACTGTGAACTTTTACACAGCTAACGATATGCTTGACTGTCAGAAAATATTCAATACTGAGTATAACATTGATCATCAGCAGGTAGAGCGTCTACAACCATAACATCCTGCTCTGCATCTTTACCCACCAAATTCATATTGTGAGTGAAAACCTGAAAATTAATCAAACCTCGAGGAAGGTATTCTGCTAAAGAGACTCTTCCACTGAATAACTTCTTTGAAGTTATTGTATGTGGGGTGTACTGTACACCCTCAAGGAAAAAACAGAAAACATTTACCAGTTGATGAGTTGAGTGAAACTGATAATTCTTTTCAACTTGAATTTCCCTCAAGATAAATCACAGGTATCTGTAAAAACATTTTATTACACGAAAACAATCAATGTTTAAATGGTGTTGCATATTAAACAAAAAAAGCAGTTTCAAGGCATAAAGAAAGCATTTCACTTATCCATTTCTTATGATGCATTATACATGCAAAGTTCTGTATTATTTTGAGTGGTGAGTTTCTACTAAGCAACTAAAAATAGAGCATTTCTCATCAACCTTGCACGTTTTGTGAGTGAACATTTGCAGAATGTCTGTTATATGTGTATATACAGGTTCAACAATTCAATTTAATTCAATAAAGCTTTATTCGATTTGTTGGATAAGAAAATCATTAAAGCAGATAAAAACAGAATACAACATGATTATCAAACCCACAAATACCAAAGTATACAAATTTCACAAATCAGTTATTTGCATGATTAGCAGTCCATTCCATGTCATACACTTAAAGGGCTCACCTCAAAATAGTTTTCCTACATTAAAGAATTTTTTTTAAAAACATAATTATAGAGACAGTAAAAAAATCGTTATCTAAAAGTTGCAAAACCAATAATGCAGGATGGCATTGTCTTTGACCATGTGTTCCTAGAATCGGGAGAATCCACCTCCTCCTCTGTACAGAACAAAATTTGCAGAAATAGAGTACATGCAGTGTCGACTGTTGGGATAGGTCATCACAAGGACAGGTTTATCACCACGTCAGACCATGTAGACCCCCTTAGCCACTAAAGAAAATATACCCTTCAGAAAAGAAGAGAACTGACAGGTGTCTTTCACTCCCAGCGATTTATGTCCTGCTGGGCAGAGAGTGTTAGGAGACAGGCAAGACTGTGCCATAATATAGTTAAAGATGATACCCTTCCTTTACTATTACATCAATACGAACAACAATCATCAACATTTCACAATCATATGATGATGTGCAGCACTTGTCTACATAACGAGTTAAGCAGAATGATCATGATTATCATGAACAACCAAGCAGATAATATGCAATTTAGGGCAATGTTTATAAAGGCCCCAGTCATATTTCATCATACATCACTAAAATTGTAGTCTATTCTGTGCCTAATGTGTCTACAGTAGCCTTAGCCATTCAACCTTTAATGTGTCAAACCATGTGCAGTTCCCCCATATTTTAAGTTATCATCAGGTCAGCAGGGGGGATTAATTTCCCTCGTTCCACCCAACCCCTCCATCGACTCCTTGTAGACTGTTACTACTGTTACTACTCTTATGGAGTCAGGAGGCTGTCACTCTTGCTCCGCAACTCAATTGCTGTAAAAATGTGCAAAAAATGCCCCTTTGTAGAAACATTTGGAAGCTAATTCGACATTTCCTTCTAAGATGGATCTCTACAAGGTTATCTTCCCCTGCAGCTGTGGTAATAAACCATGCACCAGAGAAGTTGAATATTTTCCTCCACGGTCTCATTAGTTTGAGTGTTAGAGAAGTATGGAGTTCCTAAACTGATAACATGGTGCGTGAGCACACGTTTTAGCATTACCATTGAAATAGTTAATCTATCTTTCCAGGACCACTGCTCACAAGCACATTTTCTGATGTTAAATTTAGTCATGCGATCAGGCCTGTCTTGCATGTAACATGTATTATTATTACACAAATGACATGCCACGCACAACAATGAGCTGTGTTTTTTCACACCCTGCATAACACACTGCGCCATGAAGTCACTGGTTAAGTGTTTAAGAGTATGTTCATGCCCTATGAGATGTAGTCAACTGGCAGCTTATCTGCCTGCATTGATGCACAACAGAATATGTGTCTTCAAGGAAAACCAAGCCATATTCCTCCTGGGCCCCCTTAGGAACAAAAACAACGCTGGCAAAAATATGCAAACCTGCACCACTCGCCTTCCTTTCTTCCTCCCCTCAATGTCTCTCTTTTTCTATCCAATTTCTGTCATTGATATTACAAATGTTTGGGTAAAATTGCTCCGGAAGGCAGTTCAGCACTCTTAGGCCCAGATGTAGGTAAAAAATATTTACCGATTCTTAATTACCGAATTTTACCGATTCGGTAATTAAGAATCGGTAAATATGAAGGGTGGACATGTAGGTCCATCCAGATGTGTATTTTACCGATTCGGTAAAAATCGGTATTTACCGATTCGGTAAATACCGACCGGTAATGCTCCATTCATTCCTATGGGCTTTGAAGCCCATAGGAATGAATGGGGCATTACCGGTCGGTATTTACCGAATCGGTAAATACCGATTTTGACAAGGGTGCAGGGGGTGTCACTTTGACACCCTCTAGCACCCCCAAAAAAGGGTCGGGGCCATATGGCAGGCATACCTGCCCTAAGGGCAGGTCTGCCTGTCATATGGCACAGGTGTGCATGCACACATGTGCATGCACACCTGAATCGGTATTTCACCATCAGATTGAATTTGATGGTAAAATACCGATTTCTTAGGCCTTGTGGGACTCATAAGAGTCCCACCTACATATCAATTTTACCGAATCTGTAAAAATACCGGTCGGTAAATTTACCGACCAGTATATTTACAGATTCGGTAAAATTACCGATCGGTAAATTTACCGAACGGTAATTTTACCGATTCTGCCCCCTACATCTCAAAATACTTTTACCGGTCGGTAACGGCCGAATTCGGCCGTTACCGACCGGTAAAACCCTACCTACATCTGGCCCTTAGTACCTGATGTGATCCCCCAAAAATGTGGTATTGTTTTGTTTGAACTACAGGAGTAGCATCGTTTCTGGGGGCACTCCAAACTTGGAGGCACATTTTTAAAGGAACCTAGAAGCAGGCTGACATACTTTTATAACTCTTAGAAAAACTGACAACCAAAAGCAAAGGAAAACTGTTTACTCTAAACAATTGGGTATGTTGCTAATGCAATTGCCTTTTTAAATTATTTTGACCAATGAAAAAATGTAACTTATGTATTTTTATATAAACCAGATATTGTTAACTCGCAGTTCAATTCACTGGTTCACGGTATAGGAGAAGATTACCTTAAGCATCCTGTACGGTATTCACAGTACTATTGGGTCATCTTTAATAATAAGTTCTCTGTCACAACAAGGCAAAAGAATTGACCATGTCACAAACAGCTGAAAAAAAACACAGATGCAAATTTATCATGGTCCAGGGCCACAAACTGGGAAGTTCTCTGCACCCTAATCTGTGTAGCTGACCATACAAAGCCCACCACAACCACTTGGAGATATCTTTTTGGTCCATTCTTTTTCACAGTTTTAATGGCACGAGCTTTCCCAAAATCGAACAATAACCATGGCTAGTGGACTATCTATTAAAGAGTCTATTTTTTAATGATATATGTTAGAAGCGGCTGTCTCTAGTTGGCAGAGGTATACACTTCTGACAAATAGGGACACACCTTTTCTAGTCAGGGCAAGGGGATCACACACTTAGATAACCCCTGCTCACCCCCTTGGTAGCTTGGCAAAGCAGACAGGCTTATCTCAGAGGCAGTGCGTTAAGCATTTATGACCACATACAGTAATAAAGTGAATACACTACAAATGGACACGACACAGTAGTATTATAAAAATAAGGATTTTTATATAAGGCTTAGCACAAGACCAAATAACGACAAAAATATACCACAATCTTAATAAATACTCTTGGAAGGAAAAATAATAGTTCAAGCGTAGTTTCTTCTTAGCACACAGTCTTTAGTATCAAAAGCAACTCTTCTTCTTTAAAACACAGTTCTTGGCAACAATGTAACCCACACGGGAGTCACACGACGTCGAGGCAAAGTTAATCCAAAGGTTCGGCGTCGACCGCGAGGAGCGCTACGTCGAGCCCGGAGTCGCACAGACCCCCACAACACAGTAACTTGGAAAAGTGAAGCACTCGATGATCAGCGGTGTCGAGATGTCCGGCGTCGCGTCTTCGGCGTCGATCGGGCCTCGGAGTCGGGGCGATCTGCAGCGGCGTCGACCGAAGTCAGGCAGGAGCAGCGCTCACGAGGTGAAGCAGGATACGGCGTCGTCGATGTCGATGTTGCAAGAGTGAGCAGCGCTCACGGCGTCGAGAGGGCTCGAAGTCGATGCGATCAGCAGCGGTGCAGACACGAGGTCACTTGGAGCTGGAGCCGAACTCACTACTCACTAGCGTTGTTGCTGGCGTCGATCGGGCCCGGCGGCCGGCGTCGAGGAAGCGGGACACTGGAGCCGTTACTCACGATGTCGAGCTGGATTCGGCGGCGTCCGTCGGCGTCGAGATTGCTGGATTCTTTCAAAGGTGCTGGATTCACAAGTTCCAGCAAACAGCACTTTAAGCAGATGAAGTCCTTTAGCCCTGTGACTTCAACAGGAGACTGGCACTCTTCCAGCCCTTGGAGATTTTCTTAGCAAAGATTGAGAGTACACACACAGTTCCTCTCACCTGGTTCCTTGGCAAAAATAAAGAAGCAATGCAGGATTCCCCCAACTAACAGCACTCTGGCAGAAGGGGTAGGCAGTCCTTGGATCAGCAAGCTTCTTGTCCTTGGTTCAGGTTTCCTTGTCAGAAGTGATCTAAATTCTTGGTTCAGGGGTCCTTCTCTTATACCCCTTTTTGGCTTTGATCCCTTTGTCCATGCAGGGGAATTTCCCCCCATCTTGGGTTTGTTGTGGGTGTTGCCAGGCCGAAGCACCTGGCCTATTCACTGTGCAGGGCAGAGTCTTCAGCCGCCCAGCAGGAGCGGAGCCAGCATTGTCACTGGCAGGGGCAGGGCCATCAGTTGCCCGGCAGGAGGGGGGCCAGGAAAGTCCCAGGCAGGCACAGAGTCATCAGCCGCCCGGCAGGGGGGCAGAGCCAGCATTGTATCAGGCAGGGCAGGCTATCAGGAGCTACTCTTCCCCTACTCTCAATGCAAATGCCCCACTCATCCCACACTGACTCATTCAGACCTCTGGAGCCACCCAGCTCCTGTCACACGCACACCAGAACCAGCAGAGACCGGTAGACAGTTAGACAAGAAAATAGCTACATTCTAAAAGTGCTATTTTCAAATACAGAGTCCAAAAACCATCCACACAAACGGATGCGTTATTAAACCCTGAGTTCAGGGATACCAAACTCGACATTGCACCATGCTCCCCGAGCCCGCTAGGATTATAGCATTAATAATCCTGGCAGCGCATTCTAACTGATGGAGAGCAGGTTACCTTACACTAGTGAAAAACGAATATGGCTGTAATTCACTATTAGGACATGCCAACCTTGTCAGGCTTGTCCTACCTTATGCTTACAATGCACCCTGCCCGTGGGCCTACCATAGGGGTGACTAACATGAAGTTAAGGGAAGGTTTAGGGACTGGCAAGTAGGTGTACTTGCGCAGTCTGCGTGACAGTACCAGACTGCACGTGGTCTAGCAATGGTAGACCTTCAGACATACTTTTACTAGGCCGCTCTTGTGGGTGGCACAACACGTGCTGCAGGCCCACTAGCAGCATTTGTATTTACAAGCCCTGGCACTCCTGGTGCACTCTACTAGGGACTGACAGTAAACCAAATAAGCCAAACATGGAATTCAATCAATACAGCAATTTCACATAGGGAGCACTTGCACTGTGGCACTGATCAGCAGTGGCACAGTGCCCAAAGCATTTACCAGCAAAAACATCGTAAACAGAGGAGGCAAACAGAAAAAATGGAGGAGAGACTCATGCCAATGATGCCAGCTCTAACACGTGTCCCCTCCAGCTGAAATGTGGGGAGAACTACCCTTACCCTAGGGAGTCCTCATCACTAAGGCAGAAAAATCTGGACAGACCATCAGCATTGGCGTGATCTGTGCCAGGGCGGTGTTCCACCGTGAAGTCCATCCCCTGTAGGGAAATGGACCACCTCAACAGCTTTGGATTCTCACCCCTCATCTGCATCAACCATCTGAGGGGCCTGTGGTCTGTCTGAACCCGGAAGTGAGTCCCAAACAGGTAGGGTCTTAGCTTCTTCAGTGCCCAGACCACAGCAAATGCTTCTCTCTCTATCGCACTCCACCTCTGTTCCCTGGGAAGTAACCTCCTACTGATGAAGGCTACAGGTAAGTCTCGGCCCTCTTCATTTACCTGAGCTAGAACAGCCCCCACGCCATGCTCTGAAGCGTCCGTCTGGACAACAAATTCTTTAGAAAAGTCGGGTGCCTGGAGTATGGGTGCTGTGCACATTGCAGTTTTCAGGGTGTCAAAGGCCGTCTGACAGGCGTCAGTCCAGATCACAAGTCGTGGCTGCTTCCTGGAAGTCAGCGAAGTCAAGGGGTGCACAATGTTACCATAATCCTTGACGAACCTCCTGTAATAACCCGTGAGACCCAAGAAGGCTCTCACCTGAGTCTGGGTTTTGGGCGGTGCCCATGCCAGGATGGTATCAATCTTGGGTTGCAGGGGGGCCACCTTGCCGCTCCCTACTTGGTGCCCCAAGTACACCACTGAACCCTGCCCAATCTGGCACTTACTGGCTTTGATTGTGAGGCTTGCTCTGCGCAGGGCCAACAACACTTCCTGGAGGTGGTGCAAGTGTTCCTCCCAGCTGGCACTGAACACTGCGATGTCGTCCAGGTAGGCGGCACTGAAATCCTCCAGTCCAGCCAAGACCTGGTTGACCAACCTCTGGAAGGTGGCAGGGGCATTCTTCATCCCAAAGGGCATAACCCGGAATTGGTAGTGCCCATCTGGTGTGGAGAATGCTGACCTCTCTTTTGCCCCATCAGTCAAGGCGATCTGCCAGTACCCAGACGTTAGATCAAACGTACTAAGGTACCGGGCAGCCCCTAACCGATCTATGAGCTCATCAGCTCTGGGGATGGGGTGCGCGTCAGTGTTGGTGACTGAATTGAGTCCTCGGTAATCCACACAGAACCGAAGTTCCGGTGAAGCACCAGGCGCTGCAGCCTTTGGGACCAAGACCACTGGGCTGGCCCAAGGACTGCTAGAGGACTCAACCACCCCTAAGGCAAACATTTTGGAGACCTCCTCCTTGATGTATGCTCTGACCTTGTCAGTCACTCTGTAAGCCTTGTGCTTCACAGGAGTGCTGTCCCCGGTATCCACATCATGGACACACCACTGAGTGACACCAGGAATCAAGGAAAACAGATCAGGGAATTGTCCCAACAATTGGCGACAATCCTGCTGCTGTTCAGGGGTCAGTGTGTCAGAGAGGACAACACCATCCACTGACCCATCTTGCTCTTTTGCAGACAGGAGGTCAGGAAGAGGCTCACTCTACTCCTCAATTCCAGCATCTGTAGCTAGGAGCATGCCCACTTCGGACCTTTCTAAGTGGGGCTTCAAACGGTTGACATGCAGGACCCGCAAGGGGTTCCTGGGAGACTTTAAGTCCACCATGTAGGTGACATCGCTCTTTTTCTCCACAACCTCAAATGGTCCAGTCCACCTGTCCTTGAGCGCACAAGGTTCTACAGGGGACATAACCCAAACTTTCTGTCCAGGCTGAAGCTCTACCAGAGTGGCCTTCTGGTCGTACCACCGCTTCATCTCCTCCTGGCTGGCCTCCAGATTTGCCTGAGCAAGATCTCTGAAGCGCCTAGTCTGGTTCCTAAAGGCCAGCATGTAACTGTATACATCCTGGGGAGGTTTCCTGGGAGATTGCTCCCAGCCTTCTTTGACCAGACTCAAAGGTCCTCTTACCGGGTGACCATACAAAAGCTCAAAGGGGCTGAACCCGAGAGACTTTTGTGGCACCTCACGGTAAGCAAACAACAGGCATGGCAAGAGTACGTCCCATTTACGCCTCATTGGTTCTTCAAGACCCATAATCATGCCTTTAAGGGTACGGTTGAATCTTTCAACCAACCCATTACCTTGAGGGTGGTAAGGAGTGGTGAACTTGTAAGTTACCCCACACTCCTTCCACAGAGACTTCATATAGTTGGAAATGAAGTTGGTGCCCCCGTCTGACACCACCTCTCTGGGGAACCCCATCCGGGAGAAAACACCCATCAGTGCCCGTCCCACCACGGGGGCCGTCACTGTTCTGAGAGGGATGGCTTCCGGGTACCGTGTGGCATGGTCCACGAAGACCAGGATGAACCTGTTGCCTAGGGCTGTCTTGGGGTCCAGGGGCCCAACAATGTCAATCCCCACCCGGTCAAAGGGGGTACTGACCATGGGAAAAGGTTGGAGGGGAGCCTTCTGCTTCCGCCCGCTTTTCCCACTTGCCTGGCAAGTTTGACAGGTCTTGCAATGGATATCTGTATCCCTTCTCATCTGAGGCCAATACAAATGGGTGACAAGCCTGTCATAGGTCTTGTCCTGCCCCAGATGTCCAGCTAAAGGAACGTCATGAGCCAAACCCAGTAGGAAGGCTCTGAAGCGCTGGGGTACCACCAGCACACAGGCTGACCCAGGCTCAGCAGCCTTAGGCTCGCTATACAGGAGGTCGTTCTCCCAGTAAACAAAATGTGACCCTGACTGATCACCTGAGGTTTGGGCTGAGGCCTGCTGCCTCATACCCACAAGAGAAGGGAACACTTTCTGTTCTGCACAGAATTCTTCCCTGGAGGGACCACCATCCTTCTGCCAGTGGGTCAGCTCGGGCAGGTCTCCCAGTTCAGCTACTTGTTCACCTGTGGGTTCCAGGGCATACCCCTCAAGGTCTGCCTACTCCTGGACCACGGGAACTATGGGGGACGGTTTCCCGCGCCCCCTGCCTCTTCTCTTCACAGCTGGGTCCTGGGCCATACTTTCAGGCTCCAGAATACCATCAACACCCTTACTTGCTGTCATCGATCGAGTGGTTGCACACACCCACTCTGGCACACCCAACATTTTCAAATGTGTCTCCCTCTCCACCTTAGCCCAAGGGGAGTCTTCTAAATCATTGCCCAGGAGACAATCAACAGGCATGGCGGGCCTTACAGCAACTTGAAGAGTACCTGAAACTCCCCCCCATTCAAAGGAAACTTGAGCTACCTCACACTCTCTCTGGGAGTTGTCAGCAGCTATCACAGGGTAGAATGCGTGGGGAACAACCTGCTCTCTGGACACCAAGTGACACTTGACAGCTGTCACACTCGCTCCGGTGTCTCTGAGAGCTTCCACTCTATGGCCATTAATGGTCACCCACTGCCTATATTTCTTAGTGTTACTAGGCAGAGGGGGTGGAGGGACCAATTCCATGTCTCCTAGAGAGACCAGGGACATCTCTGCAGGACCCTCCCCACCATGGGCAACCATCTCCTCCCCTCCCAGGGCTACACTCGCCAACTGACGGGGGGCGGCACGTGGTGGTGCACTGGGTGGTGCACTAGAGTTCTTCAAGGGACACTGGGGATCATAAAACCGGTGTCCCACCTGCTTACAAGCGAAGCAGGTCATTGGGCCCCTACGAACAGGTCTACCTGTCGGGGCCTCTGATTTCTTCTCTGGGGGAGGCTGGGAACCCTTCCCTTGGTTCCCTTGGGGATTACTTTGGGGCCCTTTCTGGAACTCCCTCTGTTTACCCTTGTCCCCCCCACTCTTCTGCTGGGGACCCTGCCCACCTTTGGCTGAGTCTCCCACTGGACCCTTGTGGACCCTGGTACTGACCCAGCGGTCCGCCTCCTCAGCAAGTTTTCTAGGGTTAGATATCTTGCTATCAATAAGGTGCTGGCGCAGCTCTGGAACACAGTTATTAGACAAGTGCTCCCAAGCAAACAAATCATAAAGAGCATCATAACTTTCCACTTTGCTGCCCTTTACCCAACCATCCATGGCTCTGCAAAAATATGACACATATTCCACCCACGTGGTACCAGGCAACTTCTTACATTCTCTAAAGGCCTGTCTGTACTTTTCTGGGGTTAGGCCATACCTTAACATTAAAGCATCCTTCATATGAGCATAAGACATCCTATCCTCAACAGGCATGTCTAACAGGGTATCTCTTCCCTCATTCACAAAGCGACCCCACAACCCCGCTCCCCAATCCTTCTCAGGGACCCGGTGGGCCAACAATGCTAACTCATATGCTTTAAACCATTGACCAATATCCTCATTCTTCTGAAAATCTTTGATCACATCTTTGGGAAAATAAAACCTACTTTCTGCAGGCACAGATGGGATGCTGCCACCAGAGGGATTCAATTCTAACTCTTTAGCTTTGAGCTCCAACTCCCTCATCCTGGTATCACGCTCAAAAGCTAACTTTTCTCTTTCAAACTCTAACCTTTTGATCTCCATATCAGCTTCTCTCCTGCCTCTTGCATTCTCTATTTCCAACTGCCCATTTATCTTAAGTTTTGCCATTTCCATGTTGTAAGCTCGCTCTTTCTCCCTTTCTTCTCTTTCTTCAGGAGAAAGACCCTTGGAGGAAACACTGCTGCCAGGAGAGGACACATGACCATTCACTGGTACTTCCTCTTCCCCTTCCCCTGGCGGTACCACCACCGCATCAGAGGGATCTCTGGATTCCAACCAGGCCTCCAAAGCTTTGAGATATTCCTCCTTCGCTGAGATGCCTTTGGTAGGGACTTTAAATTTCTTGCAAAAGGATTTCAGCTCCTTTAACTTGTAATCCTTTATCTTACTCCTATCAAATTCCTCCACAACAACAGGGGCAGTGACTCCGGCATCACTCATGGTCAAAACTGGCAGTTTCAAAAATCAAGTTCCAGGAAAGCGGAGAACAAAAATAGAATATCCAACCAAAACAGATTGTGGCTGCGCTATGGTCTGCTTTCACTATGTAGCGTACACTAATCACTGCACATGGGTCATAAATGCAAAGTTCAAATCCTCACCGCTGACCCACCAATGTTAGAAGCGGCTGTCTCTAGTTGGCAGAGGTATACACTTCTGACAAATAGGGACACACCTTTTCTAGTCAGGGCAAGGGGATTACACACTTAGATAACCCCTGCTCACCCCCTTGGTAGCTTGGCAAAGCAGACAGGCTTATCTCAGAGGCAGTGCGTTAAGCATTTATGACCACATACAGTAATAAAGTGAATACACTACAAATGGACACGACACAGTAGTATTATAAAAATAAGGATTTTTATATAAGGCTTAGCACAAGACCAAATAACGACAAAAATATACCACAATCTTAATAAATACTCTTGGAAGGAAAAAAAATAGTTCAAGCGTAGTTTCTTCTTAGCACACAGTCTTTAGTATCAAAAGCAACTCTTCTTCTTTAAAACACAGTTCTTGGCAACAATGTAACCCACACGGGAGTCACACGACGTCGAGGCAAAGTTAATCCAAAGGTTCGGCGTCGACCGCGAGGAGCGCTACGTCGAGCCCGGAGTCGCACAGACGCCCACAACACAGTACCTTGGAAAAGTGAAGCACTCGATGATCAGCGGCGTCGAGATGTCCGGCGTCGCGTCTTCGGCGTCGATCGGGCCTCGGAGTCGGGGCGATCTGCAGCGGCGTCGACCGAAGTCAGGCAGGAGCAGCGCTCACGAGGTGAAGCAGGATACAGCGTCGTCGATGTCGATGTTGCAAGAGTGAGCAGCGCTCACGGCGTCGAGAGGGCTCGAAGTCGATGCGATCAGCAGCGGTGCAGACACGAGGTCACTTGGAGCTGGAGCCGAACTCACTACTCACTAGCGTTGTTGCTGGCGTCGATCGGGCCCGGCGGCCGGCGGCGAGGAAGCGGGACACTGGAGCCGTTACTCACGATGTCGAGCTGGATTCGGCGGCGTCCGTCGGCGTCGAGATTGCTGGATTCTTTCAAAGGTGCTGGATTCACAAGTTCCATCAAACAGCACTTTAAGCAGATGAAGTCCTTTAGCCCTGTGACTTCAACAGGAGACTGGCACTCTTCCAGCCCTTGGAGATTTTCTTAGCAAAGATTGAGAGTACACACACAGTTCCTCTCTCCTGGTTCCTTGGCAAAAATAAAGAAGCAATGCAGGATTCCCCCAACTAACAGCACTCTGGCAGAAGGGGTATGCAGTCCTTGGATCAGCAGGCTTCTTGTCCTTGGTTCAGGTTTCCTTGTCAGAAGTGATCTAAATTCTTGGTTCAGGGGTCCTTCTCTTATACCCCTTTTTGGCTTTGATCCCTTTGTCCATGCAGGGGAATTTCCCCCCCCATCTTGGGTTTGTTGTGGGTGTTGCCAGGCCGAAGCACCTGGCCTATTCACTGTGCAGGGCAGAGTCTTCAGACGCCCAGCAGGAGCGGAGCCAGCATTGTCACTGGCAGGTGCAGGGCCATCAGTTGCCCGGCAGGAGGGGGGCCAGGAAAGTCCCAGGCAGGCACAGAGTCATCAGCCGCCCGGCAGGGGGGCGGAGCCAGCATTGTATCAGGCAGGGCAGGCTATCAGAAGCTACTCTTCCCCTACTCTCAATGCAAATGCCCCACTCATCCCACACTGACTCATTCAGACCTCTGGAGCCACCCAGCTCCTGTCACACGCACACCAGAACCAGCAGAGACCGGTAGACAGTTAGACAAGAAAATAGCTACTTTCTAAAAGTGCTATTTTCAAACACAGAGTCCAAAAACCATCCACACAAACGGATGCGTTATTAAACCCTGAGTTCAGGGATACCAAACTCGACATTGCACCATGCTCCCCGAGCCCGTTAGGATTATAGCATTAATAATCCTGGCAGCCCATTCTAACTGATGGAGAGCAGGTTACCTTACACTAGTGAAAAACGAATATGGCTGTAATTCACTATTAGGACATGCCAACCTTGTCAGGCTTGTCCTACCTTATGCTTACAATGCACCCTGCCCGTGGGCCTACCATAGGGGTGACTAACATGAAGTTAAGGGAAGGTTTAGGGACTGGCAAGTAGGTGTACTTGCGCAGTCTGCGTGACAGTTCCAGACTGCACGTGGTCTAGCAATGGTAGACCTTCAGACATACTTTTACTAGGCCGCTCTTGTGGGTGGCACAACACGTGCTGCAGGCCCACTAGCAGCATTTGTATTTACAAGCCCTGGCACTCCTGGTGCACTCAACTAGGGACTGACAGTAAACCAAATAAGCCAAACATGGAATTCAATCAATACAGCAATTTCACATAGGGAGCACTTGCACTGTGGCACTGATCAGCAGTGGCACAGTGCCCAAAGCATTTACCAGCAAAAACATCGTAAACAGAGGAGGCAAACAGAAAAAATGGAGGAGAGACTCATGCCAATGATGCCAGGTCTAACAATATACTTCTAGAGATGCAGACTTACGAGGCTGCAAGGTCACGTTTGACTTTTATCAAGACACTTAACACCTTGGGTGCTATGGCTTTTCCCCTCCTGTGCTGATGAATATAAAAACCCAATAAGTATAACATTGCACTTATGGGAGAGGATGTGGCTTTGCAGCTAGAGCGGTCGACTTCAAAGCTGGGAACCAATTTCAATTATTGGCAGGGTCGCTCAACATCCTGTGATTCTGGGTAAATCACTTAAACTCCCTGTGCCTAACAAGAAAAATGAATTTGTCTGTCTGTAACACAACTGGTACTCCTGTAAATCGCTCAGATAACTTTGGGTCAAGTTTGCGCTATGAAAAAAATGTACTCTATTTTAGAGTTTAACACTGAGGGCCTCATTTATGAAAAGTGACGCATCGCTGCGTGAAAACAGCGATGCGTCACTTTTCACTGCGTACTCCTTGCGACACCAATGATGCGTCATATTTAACCACTTGGATGCTGTGGTACCTGACATTCTCCAATGTAATTTCCATTGAAATCAATGGAAACTCCATGACGAGTTACCCTTGTCATTAGCACTGAAGGGGTTAATGTATGACGCATCATGTCGCAAGGAGTTACAGATACGTCAGTATTTCTGATGTATCTGTAAGCGCAAAAGTGACGTATTGCTGGAGTGTGTCACAAAAGTGACGCAACTCCAGCAATGCTCCCTTTCACATGGGGCAAGCCCCATGTGAAAGGGCCTGCGTCAGTCTTACGCCTGCTGTGAGGCAGGCGCAAGATTTTGATGCAACGGCGTCCTAAAAGTGACACAATGAAATCTCATAGATTTCACTGCGTCACTTCTACGACCCTTCCTTGCGTCAATACGCCCCCCTTGCATACATTATACCTGGCGCAGGTATAATGTGGCGCAGGGGTTTACAAACTGACGCATCTACCTAGATGCGTCACTTTGTAAATATAGTGCAACAAGGCACATTATTTACGCTGCTGGTGCATCACAAAAAGTGACGCACCGGCGGCGTAAAAGTGACGCACGGCCTCATAAATGAGGCCCTGACTATCTAGAAAATAAACCCAATTTCACTTCTCAACATTGGTGTATAACTAACATATGTCATCAAATTACCCTCCGACACAATACATAATTTCAAATCCCTACAGAAGAAGAAGGAATTGTTAAGAAGAAAATAAAGAGTGTTACATAAAAATAAAGAAGGCCTGTTACAGTGATGGGGGTTCAGCCTTAAACACTAGCATAAAATCTATGAACCTTTGGCTGCCTATTCAGGACATCTAGTGTAGGAATTTGGACAAAATGGTGAGTTTTACATATCGGGGAAAAAACTATTGTGATACAAAATTAGTGTGATGCAGAAATATCGTTGTCAAGAATATAGTTTTTTCAGGTAAGTAATTACGGGTATTAAGAATATTGTTGTTAATAATATCATTTTCAATAATATAGTTGGGAAGAATATCATGTGTTACTAATTTTAATGTGTTTTGCTTTATATATTAGTTGAATGTGTTATTATTGTTTGTATTATTGTTATTCATTTTTTAAAATATGGTTTGTAATTTTAAGTGATCTAGAATTGTTAATTTAATTATAATAACAATTTATAGAGTCATATTGTGTCATTGGGTTTGTAGGGGTATGGAGTGGAAAGTTAATTAAGTAATAATTATTAATTAATATTCTGAAAGTGAGTATGCAATTTTAATTAATTATGTATATTATGTAATACTAATTTAATGTAGTTATATTTTATGTGCAGGTTGCTATGTTTGTATTGGTATAGGGTGGGAAGTTAAGTAATATTTAGTTAACAATTAGTTTTTTTATTTACTAGTTATTTAATTGAATATTAATTGTGTAAAAGGTGTAATAATCATATATTTGAATTTAATTTCAAGGGCTGACTGTTGAGGTTGTAGGAATATAGGGTGGCAAGTTAAGTAAGTAATACACAATTATTAATTTGTTATTCATCATTGGAGTGTTATGTACATTAAGTAATACTGATTTGTTTTTGCTATATTTTAGTTATGGGTTGCTGGATTTTAATTAAGTCATATTTAATAAAAATATTAATATTAACCTATTATTAAAAGTTTAATTAATCAAAGTGCATAATAATGATATATTCTAGCCATAGTTTAGGTGTGGTCTGCTGGGTTTGTAGGGTTACTGGATGGGAAGTTAATTATTAATTAACAATTCATTGTTAATTGTTAAATATTTAATTGATTAGCAAGTATACAATTTGCTCTATACTTATTTATTTAGGTTATATTTTAAGTGTGGGCTGGTGAGATTGTAGGGGTGTAGGGTGTCAAGTTAATTATTAATAATTAATAATAATTACATAACAGTCATTTTAAATTGAAAAGCACTTATTACATTGCTTACGAATTTTGTTAATTGGTTTTCTTTTTTTAATATATATATATAATGTTAAGTTGTAATGTTTATAATAGGAGTTTTAAATGTTTTCCAGATTAATATGGTTATGCAAATTTGTAATGTACTTGAAGCGAAGAAGTTTTCTTACTGTTGCTTAGTCTGGAGTGGGAAGAGTAAATGCAACCCCTCCCACACTTTAGCCAAGGTTACAGCCCAAACTGCTGAACGAAATTACACCAAAGTTAGCAAAAATTTAGTTCTTGGTTCAGAAAGCGACCTTTTGTAAAATGGTGCAAATCCGTTCAGTAGTTGCTGATAAAACCAAAAAATAAAAATATCAATAACAAGGGGCGCCGTGGGTTTGCAAACCCTCCCGACCTCATGCTTCATTCTAATTGGCTGCCAGCACTCCAAACCAGGAAGTGTTGACAGCCATCTTGTGACTCGGTAGGACTGAGTCACAAGAAAACAGTAAAAGAAAGTGAAAAATTAAGAAAAATTAAGAAAAGGGGGCAGGGTTGAAACAGCCTGACCCCCTAGGCCTGCTCAGGGACCCCCCCCCAAATTGTTATTATTTTTTAAAACGTCTGAATGCGCACTGGGTGCTTTAATCCGGATGACATTTTTTTTTTTTAAGTAAGCGGGGGCTCCCCCACTTCATATAAATGAGCTGCCAGGTGGGCCAGGTCCCGGGGCAATTGTATAATCATACCGCTACCTCCTCTGGGCTATGTAAATTAGGTGCACACAGTCCTCCCACAGCCCCAGAGACCACCACCACCCTGGGGCTTTGAAAATAGAGGTAGGGGCAGCGTGGCCCTTTCCTGGAGCACTTGATGGACCTGGGGCCCGTCACCTCTCAGGGCCAGGTCCTGCAATGTGCTGGGGTGTCCACCCCCGGGACATTGCCCTTTGCTATGACAGGGCGGGAGCATGGCTTCCACCCTGTGATAGCAAAGCCTGGTTTGGTTTGTTGAAGCAAGAGGAGGAAAACCTTTTCTCACTTCAATAAAGGAAAGGAGAATTGTTTTTGGGCAAGGGAAGCTGCATGTTAGCAGGTCCCGTTTCCCCAAAGGAATGACAGAGAGGCCAGGCCCCGGGGGATGGGGTCCCCGGGGCAAGAAGTTGCCTGGATAGGGGCCAGGTGGCCCCTCTCCCTTTTTATGGGCATGCCCCTGAGGCGAATGTAAATTAATAAAAGTGAACACTTTTTATTTTTCAAAAAAGTTTGGAATCCCGACCCTATAGCGGCCCCCTAGTGTGCAAACGAAGGGTGTGCAGCTCTCAGCGCGGCCCCCTGGTGTGAACACGAAGGATGTGTGGATTTTCTCAAGGACACATCACCAAGTTAACAGCACTTTATCGCAGCCAAAATTGTGATAAATTTAACGCACCATTCACAAGCTGGGGCAAACAGCCCATTTCACAAGTTTACCAGCGGTAGCAGCCTCAAAAATCATCGTCACGGATGACCCTAGCAAATATCGATAATGAGATGCAGAATAGGCATTTCTGAGCAAAAAGCAGCAAACACACCATTTCACAACTTTCTCAACCACCAGCAAGATTGGCAAAGAGAATACAAAATAGGCGATGAGGTGCGTTAGCACCAGGAAGTTTATACCTGATCTGACCTGGTGTAAAGTCGGACTACAACCTGCAACATGAAAGGGAGCCCAGCCCACAGCCACACCTGAACGACAACAGATGCAATAGAGACAATGATCATGCAGCTCGGGCACCCAACAGTGCACCAACATACCCCGCCACCAGCCCCTTGTCCCCCATCCCCCGGACCCTCAACAAACAAATGTGACAGCAACCTTCAAAAATCTGGAATGTAACAAATCGGCTGATGTTGCACACCTATAATAAAAAAGATGCATGTGAGGTTGGACAAATGATAATCTCAGTCATCTATGGATTTACATATAAAACATTTTATTTAAATGAAACAACAAAATATAAGTAGGTACAGCCATGGCATGTCATCCCTCGACAATCTGTGAATCACCTCCTGCAAGACAAAAAGCAAGATAAGATTTTGCATCATGCGCCCATCAAAGGTGAGAGAGAGAGAAATAGATAATGTGTGACAGAGAGGAAGAGAGAGAGAAAGAAAGAGGAAGAGAGAGAGAGGAAGAGAGAGAAAGAAAGAGAATGAGAGGAAGAGAGAGAGGAGGAGTGAGAGAGAGAGGAAGAGAGAAAGAAAGAGAGAAATGGTGTGAGAGAGGAAGAAAGAGAGAAAGAGTGAGAGAGAGGAAGAGGAAGAGAGAGAGAAAGAGTGTGAGAGAGAGAAAGGAAGAGATGACGAGGGAGAGGGAGTTCTGACACTGTGGACAAAACCGTCACAGCTCACCTTTCCACCACAAGTGTGTCGCCAACCACTTGCCGGGACATAGTGCAGCTCTAAAGTTCACTTATCTGAAACATAGTATAGAATCAGTAATGGCAGAATACATACTACTGCGCACTCCTAAATCGCTGTCCCGCCCCTGCACACCCAGGCTGCTGCACCCCATCCACTCCCACCACCCAGAGGTGTCTGCCAGCCCCTGTGCACCCAGGCTGCTGTACCTCACCCACTCCCACCGCCCAGAGGTGATTGCCAGCCACTGTGCAAACAAGCCTCTCTGCTCACCTTCTGCCATGAGCGTATGTCCGAGAGGGCCCATCACATGCCGAAGCAACCTCCTCATCCATGGCATACACGCGGTCCAGCCGAGATCATACTTCAAATTGGGTCTTGATTGCCAGCATGGTGTATCGAGGCCACTCATCATCACAGGCTGCACACCCACTCAGCACCCCATACACTCCAACTGCCCAGAGGTATCTGCCCGCCCCTGTGCACCCACGCTGCTGCACACCATCCACTCCAACCGCCCAGAAGTGACTGCCGCCGCTGCACAAACAAGCCTCTCTGCTGTGTGTTCAAGAGGGCCCACCACGTACCGAAGCAACCTCCTCAGCTGTGGCGTACACGCGGTCAAGCCAAGCTCACTATTCAAATCGGATCTTGATTGCCAGGATGGTGAATCGAGGCCACGCATCATCGCAGGCTGCACAGCCGCTCAACTCTGGTGGCACTAACTCAGTGGAACTTAAGTCCTCGACACGTGGTGGGAGGCCTGTGTCGGACAAAGTGCCTCAGCTGCCACCAACTCTGTGTACTTCAAGTCATGGGAGAGAATGGGAATGGCCTCCAGCAAGTGCGCCCAACCCTTTTTATTGGCAGGGTCACATGTTCTGTGATGCCTGTGCTGCTTGGGTGTGGTGTGGGTGTAAACCAGCCATGAGGGAGTGGCTGTGGCATGCTGACAACTAGACCTGTGATCAGCAGATCACTACAGGGAAGACTTGGGACATTTAGCATTGTGGTTCCTGTAAGCGCACGTGGAGTGGGCTGGCCTGGCGTATGCCAGTCCTGTGTGCGGCTGTGAACAATGACTCCGGAGCTATAGGCCTGGTTCTGTCCTGGCTGTATGAGGAATTAACTGATGCAGGTGTCTCTGTTGTAATGTTGCCCCCACACGGGCCGCTAGGGCTAATGAGTCACCCTGTGACCCAAGTCCCACAAAATGGCCAACATGGAAGGTAGGGGAAATCACTGACCCTACATTCATCTACACTTCCACACATGGAAGATTGTGCACATGACATATCTGTGTGGATATGAATGTTTATTGCACTTTCCGTGGAGTGCTGCAGCTGTAGCAATACAGGGCCATGCAAAACCCAAATTTCACTTTTTGGCACATGGAGGGCAGCCAATTAGAGCCAAGCTTGTGCTCAGGCGGATAGGCTACGGCAACATATGTACTTATCCAATCACTCTGGCAATCCCCAAGCACTTATAATTTAATAATAATAATAATAAAACCATTTGTAGAGCGCCTGGCTACACTCAAAACAGTGTGTCCCCGCGCTGTGGATACAATCCGCCCCAGAGAGCCCACCACTGAAAAGAGCAATTAAGACTGTGACAGGCTAAGCACATGCTCTCATATGCGAGGGAAGAGATGGGTCTTTAACTTTAGGCGAAACCTCATCTCAGATGGTTCCATTTGTAGTTCAATGGGGAGTTTGTTCCAGTGACTAGCCGCCATATAACGAAATGATCGGCCTCCCATTCTTACCCTAAAGATGCGGGGCACTGTGATCAACATACTCCCTAACGACCTGAGATTTCGTTTAGGGCGGTGAATGGTTAGGAGCTTTTTCAAATAGGACGGTCCTTTCTCATGGGCTATGCGATTGGCGATGCATAATGCTTTAAATAAAATATGCTCTCTGATGGGTAGCCAGTGTAACTTCGCTAAAGCTTGCTTCCCTGATGCTTTTCTCGGCAGATTCAGCACCAAATGTGCAGCCACATTTTGGACTCTTTGTAGCTGCTTTAGCCCCTTCTGACTAAGACCAATAAACAGAGCATTTCCATAGTATAAGTGTGGGGTAACTAGGGCGTGAATCAAGGATTTCCTAGTACTGATGGGCAGGAGATCTAGTACCTTCCGTAAGGTTATGAGAATTGCATAACACCTGCCTGTCACTTTTGTGATATGCTTCCCAAACGAAAGCTCTGAATCCAACAGGACTCCTAAGTTCTTTGCTGTTTCTGTCGGGGCAGGGGTCTGACCTAATTCTGCCGGCCACCAAGCTGATGACCATATGGAAGGGGTTCTCCCAATTATTAGCACCTCTGTCTTATCCCCATTAAGACGTAGACAGTTATTGTTCATCCAACTTGCCATCGTTGTCAGACAGGTGGAAAGGTTTACAGCTGCCTCACTCTGGCCCTGGGTAAGGGTGATCATTAGTTGTGGATCATCGGCGTAGGTAATGATATCTACACCAAATGATTCCACTATGCGGGCAAGGGGTTCCATATAAAGGTTGAATAATGTTGGGCTCAAACTACACTCTCTTTGCAGTACTCTAATGATCCAGTCTCTACCTATGTACTTATACAATGACCAAGACAAAGTTATATAACCAAAATTTTCCCCACTGCCAGAGGTAACTTGGTTGCGTGCGCTGTCCACAGCACAATGTAATGTGTTAGGGCCCAGGGGCAGCATCATGCATACATAATGAACACACGGACACAGTTAGATAGATAGTGGAACTGGGTACGGGCACGTGCGCTTACCGGGTTCACATGTCAAGTGTTGTCTGTGCTGGGTGTGTGTGGGGTGAGTGTAAGCCAGCCCTCAGGGAATGGTTGGTGCTGGCAACAAGTACAACCGTAATTATCGGATAACACACAGAGATTCAATCATAAAAGGTCTTTGACTTGTGTTGCACTAAGGTAGGGGCACCAGATGTGAAATAATGCACAAAAGATTCTATCCTGAAGAGTCCATGACTTGTGGAGCACTGAGGTAGGGACAGCAGATCTGAAATCATATACAAAAAATTCTATCATAAAGGGTCCATGAATTGTGGTGCACTGAGGTAGGGGCATCAGAAGCATTCCGCGTGTGTACAGCCAGCGATGATACGTGGTCCGGAAGGGCTGCACAGGTAGCAATGTCTGTTGCCTACTGGACTACGTCATCTGCATTCGCAACTCGATCTGAATTGTGAGTCCTGCTGTCCACAGACATCGAGGAATGCTTTTTGTCACTTTCTCTTGACAAAATCAGGAGACATCGAGTACAATTCTGTTCGCAATTAATAAATCAAGACTGAATTTAAATTGTCAGCTCTGCTGACCGCAGTGAAGGCGTATGGAGCAAAAGATGAAATATGTATGGACTACATTGTCGAAATATGTAGGTTTCAGGGATGTTATAGTTAGTTGCCTACTGGACTCTGAAATTAATGAATATTGACTGAATTTGAATTGTGAGCCCTGCTGACCACAGTGTAGGCCGGTGGCAGCAGTCAGCAAAGGCCCACAGCCATGTGACATTGACTTGAGCTGCACAGAGTTAGTGGCACCTGAAGCACTCAGCGTGTGCGCAACCAGCGATAATGCGTGGTCCAGGCGGGCTACACTGGTAGCAATGTCTGTTGCCGACTGGACCGCGTCATCTGCAATCGTGACTCTATCTGAACTGTCAGCCTTGCTGATCACAGTGAAGGCCAGAGGCAGTGGTCAGCAAGGGCCAATAGTCACGTGGCATTCACTTGAGCTGCACAGTTAGTGGCACCTGAAGCACTCAGCGCAGCCAGCGATGATGCGTGGTCCGGCCAGGCTGCACTGTAAGCAATGTCTGTTGCCTGCTGGACTGCGTCATCTGCAATTGGGACTCGATCTGAATTGTGAGCCCTGCTATCCGCAGTGTAGATTGAAGACAGTAGTCAGCACAGACACTGAGGAATGATTTTTGTCACTTCCTCTTGACAAAATCCAAGCAAATAGAGTACAGTTCACTCTGCAATTAATAAATCAAAACTGTCCACAGTGTAGACTGCCATTCTGTGTTCTTTTGGACTTTCAAGATGAATTTTGGTCATTGTACTAAAGCTATAACTCATATAAAACAAGTTCGTGAAGCAAGGATACTAAAAGCATAGTATGTAGGTTTTAGGGACATTATACTTAGTTGCCTACTGGACTATGCCATTAATGAATCAAGACTCAATTTTAATTGTGAGCCCTGATGACCGAAGTGTAGGCCAGAGGCAGTGGTCAGCCAGGGCCCACAGCCACGTGGAGTTGAATTGAGCTGCACAGTTAGTGGCACCTGAAGCAACCAGCATGTGCGGAGCCTGTGTTGATGTGTGGCCCGGCGGGCCGCACTGGTAGCAATGTCTTTTGTCTAATGAATTCTGCCTTAATAAGGCTACCTGGTGATGACTTGTGGTGCACTGAGTTAGTGGCACCTGAAGCAACCAGTGTATGCGCAGCCTACAATGATATGTGGTCCAGGCGGGCCGCACTGGTAGCAATGTCTTTTGTCTAACGAATTCTGCCTTAAAAATGCTACGTGGCGATGACTTGTGGTGCACTGAGTTAGTGGCACCTGAAGCAACTAGCACGTGCGCAGCCTGCAATAATGCATTACCTGGCGGGCCACACTGGTAGCAATGTCTTTTGTCTAAATAATTCTGCCTTAATAAGGCTACGTGGCGATGAAGTGTGGTGCAATGAGTTAGTGGCACCTGAACAAAAGAAACTGAAGTGTCGAACCATACGACACTTGTCCTTGGTGGGACTCCTGTGAGAGACGATGTCTCATAGGTAATCAACTAGTGCATTTTTTCAGAAAAAGCAACAACAAAATTTCAACTGGATGTTTATTTGATTCGTCTCAAATTTCAGTTATTGGAGCATAATCCATTCAAAAGGTGTTTCATTAGTATAGATTACAGTTCATCCGATTGCAATAAATGTGTCCCTATACATTTCGGGACTCGTGCCCTTCATCAGGGGTTTATAGCAATCTAAAAAGAAGAAGTATATATATTCAGGAAGGGTACTACATCAAACGGACTTGTGCAAAACATTTATGGGTATAGTGAATAGTGCTTAAATGTGTAGCTTTACTGGTGGTAATCATATGGAAAAAGTGATTGGTGTGTAAACACATAAGAAACCCAAGTGAAGGATGCGAGGACACGCCGTGATCTGGACGAAAAATAACAGAGTAAACCTAGCATATGTGGTAGGTGTATTAGATCAAAATGGCTGTGTCTAGGAAAATAGTGGTAAAGGAGTTCGGTTCGTGCTCAAATTAACCGTGTGCATTCATTACCGCGTGCACTTACGAATAACGTGAGAACTAGCTAGAAACAGGCCGTAGACAGTGAGTATGTAAAAAGTCTTACCGGAGAGACAGCGCTTCCTCTGTGGTAGTAGGGGGGTGGTCTGGGGGGGGTCCTGGGGGTGGTGGGTGTTGTGACCTTCTTGGGTGTCAGAGACATGGTCAGTGACATCACTGATGACTGCTCAAATGACGTCACTGAAGACATCATCCACGCAAAAATCTGATGCACCTCCTCACACTCTAATATAACCTTTGATACACCCACTGTAAAATACAGACTACCATTTTCTAAACCATTGACACACCAATACCAGTTACTACATACTCACTGATTCCTAGGTCTATGCACATATCCACTCATTCATCCATACAATCACACATGCATGCAGTCACTCATCAATACAACACTATCATAAGTACTCATACACCTATACATGCACTCACACACCACCACTCATCCAGAGATACTCACACACGTAGTTAGTCATGCAAAGAATGAATCACACTTTCATTTAATGACCTATACAGTTATACACAAACCACATCACTTATTCAAACAGAAACAACCGCATACTTACTCTTTTATACAATGGCTGATACAAGTACACACTCATTCAATCAGCCACTCTCACAATCACTGACTCTCACGTAAAGTCATTTATATACTTTAACTCTCACATACACTGCCTTTTACATATGTAGATACTTGGACATGCACCATTGAGACATCCATTCACTTACCAAACACCCATACACACACTCACCCACCCATACAGCTGTTTCCACATGCACTCTTGAACCCATACACACAGTGAATCAACCACTCAAACATCTATGCACAGAGTCAAACACCTCCCACCCACACACACACACACACTCAAGCACCCATATAAATACTCAGGCAACAAATCGATACAACAACAGATATAGTGATACAGACATTCACAGAGTTTAGTCACTAACCCATGCATTCAGTAAGACGCATGTAATCACTCACTTAAACAGTCAGTCACACACCTACTAAATCTTCCATCCAGACACTTATACACCCACTCATTCTTCAATACACCTTGGCATATATATAATACATATTTACACTTTAGAGAAAAACACAGTCACTGGATGATGTCATCAGTGATGTCACCGGCCATGTCATGAATGATGTAATATGTGACATCATCAGCATAGCATTGCGGGTGCGCGAGATATAGTTAGCTGAACTAAGTATAACGGATGAATTTCTATGGTTTTGTACGAGAAGAATGCCCAACTAACTATAACGTCCCTGAAACCTATGGTTTTTTCAGTGAATTTCTAGGATTTTTTTAAATGCCAATTTCTAACTAATTAACGTTCCTGAAACCCATGTTTTTTTCAGTAAATATATATATATATATATATATATATATTCTCGCTCCACTGCACCTTTGTCGGGAGGCACTCACAAATGGGTGCCGGCATGCGGAAGCGCACCACGATTATATCAAAGGTACTCCGTTCCTTTTCACCAAACAGAAAGCCAGCACTCCTGGGGACTAGTTGCAGAAATCTTTATTGCTTTCAAGCAACAAAACAAATGTGTTTCGGCGTAGCGCCTTCGTCGGTGTTACTGACGTTTGCGCCGCAGCCGATTTTAAAACAAATCATTAGCATAGTCATGAATGACGGACTTCCACATTAATGTCGCCACATCAGTGAGCGCAATTTTGGCTTAGTCATTAATACAAAGATAAATCAGCAGCACAATCATAATTACTTGCATTACCATATATTAATACAATGTTGCAATTAAGAACATATAACAAATGTCAATTTAGCCATGCATCTGCTTAGACATCTTGGTGAGATCACCTTTGTATCTTCTTTCACAGGTAATTTGACAAAAGTCATCATATTATGACATATTGCTATTACTCACACACAACAACAATGGGAGAGGTAGGGAAAATCAAGGACACTCTCTCAATCCCCAGTTAAATGCAAATAAACAAGAAAAGAGAGGTCAAATCAGTCTCTGAAAACCACAAGAGATGGAGTCAAAACAAGGTTCACACACCCGCTTTGGGTGGTAAAGAAAGCCCTCACACACCGACCTAGTCAGTGTCATGCTTCATCATCGGGCCCCACCAAAGAGTGCCTCTTCGGTGTGCTGCAACGCCAGAAAGACTGCGGAGCTGGTTGTGTGGGGAGGGCGTGCTATGAAATAAAGTGAAGGTTAAAAGTGCCTAAAAGGGTATCCAAAAAAAAATTTAATAAGTGATCCCTAAGGCACACAACAATATTGCTATTACTGACATCATTTCAATCAAAGCACTTTGTAACATTAAGCCATGTATCGGCTTTTCGCGAAAACCAACATTTACAAATGTACTGCCAGTTCCTCTCCACTATTCATGCCCTTCGGGAATTTAGTTTGGAGGTTGATTATATATTAAGACACCAAACGCCACAATCTTTGGATTCTTTCTTCCCCTCGGGAATTGATGGCCAGTGAATCCAAACCAAAATATTCCAACAGGTCCCTACTGCTGTTATGTTTGGCAACTGGATAGGATTCATCCTTCTTCCCAATTGCTAGTATATGCTCTAAAATGTGGACTTTTATGGGTTGTATTGTGCTGCCTACGTATCTCAGCCCATAGGGGCACCATAGACAACATGTGTGGTGTTACAGGCGATGAACTAAGAGATTTATTTCTGTTGCTTGATATCTGGAATCTCATAGCTTACAACTCGCTTGCTTCTACAGCAAGCTTTGCATTTCCCGCATTGGAAGAACCCTCTCATGTCTTTTATGGTATTTGCTTTCTGCACTTCTTTACCCATGTGGCTACGCACTAGTGTGTCTCTTATAGATCTTGCTTTCATAAAAGGTAGCCTAGGACACCTGGGTAAATCTTGGCAGATCATTGCATCCGTTTTAAGGATGTGCCAATTTTTTCTTTAAATCCTTCTTAGTGTGGTAGCTCCATCTGAGTAAGTAGTTATCATCCTAAATGTTCCTTTGTGGTTATCTTTCTTACTTGAGTTCTGTTCTTCCATGATTTTCTGTTTGGGAATGACTCTTACCCTGGTCAGAGTGCCTTCTAAAATCTGAGAATCATAACCTCTTGCACTAAACCTCCTCAAGCACTCATGTGCAGCTATCTCAAAATCACAATTTCTTGTTGATGTTAATGTTAATGTTATGGGGTATTTATACATGCGCACGGCTACTCCATGGAGTGCCTTGGCGCTGAAGAAAAAAAAAGAAAGAAGACCCTAAAAGAGAGGGACACAGATTACTCTTAGTCAAACGCAATTCACACTATTGATGGAACAGCCAGGTCTTAAGTTGGCGTCTGAAGCTCAAGAGCTCAGATTCTTGTCTCAAGGATATAGGCAGCGAGTTCCAAAGACTGCTCACTACCACCTGAAAGGAGCGACCACCCTTCCTGGGTTGTTGCTATTTTGTTTGAGTCTTAAAAGCTCGCCATACGGGATGCTTTTTATTAGTTTAGGTGGGTGACTACTTTGGGCATTCAGGGTAGAATTACCCGCAGTTGGCTTGCTGTACGGTGCTGTGTTTATTTTGTCATCTGCTTCAAATATTCTCAAATCTAGGTAGCTCACTACCACCAAGCTAACCTCTCATGAGAAGCTTAAATTTAAAGTATTGTCATTAAGAATGTTTATATATTGGGGGCGTGGCTAGCGCATGAAGACAATGGCGGCGCTTCCGTAGCTCTCCTGGGACGGTGGGAGTGGAGATGGACCATACGCAGTAACTTATTCTTGCACCGGCTTCAAAATGGAGGAAGATTAATGTGAAGTCCTGAGACGCTAAAAGGAATCTATTTCAGGGCATTTTAACACCTGCGGACAACCATACTCTGTGAGTACGTTGTGGCGCAGCTTCGCTCAGCTTGCGACCACCATCTTGCGCAACCCGCTGATGGAACGTTCGCCAACGCGTTGCTTTCATCGTTAACTCATCGCATATTAAGATGCTGCCTCCTCTGATTTCCTGAACTTTTGAAGGTACTTCACTTCAGCTTTTCTGGTCTGCAAGGCATTTATATTTCTTCTGAGCTGTATGCATCACGGCTTCATCAATCTTGCTGCCATTTTGTTTCCCGTGTTTACCAATGACGGAGTTCTTTTTCACTGCGGTACTTCTAATTTCGTTGCAACAGGAGTGCTAAATGTTTTGACATAACAGTTTCCTTTCCTGTTTCAACAAACTATTTCAACCAATGCCTTTCATTGCTTTCTACAACATGTTGTAGTCTCTGTACTCAATGTTATTCTGCGAGATTCTAAAGGTTACCTGACTGAATTTCTTGAACACGCTTTTTTCAAATATGTAGCTCCCACTTTATTATGAATATTATGTTTCTACAGCTATAAGTGTGGTTTGCTTCTCATTGCGGTAATGCACATGTTGCCTCTCATATGAGCCATTCTAACATAATTACATATTTATGGCATGTTTTTAAGGGCGTTTTTGAAGGCAACAGAGTTTAGCCAACATACCTCCTTTTTAACCCTTTTTTGTCATTGATTTGATGCATGTATTCTACAATAGAATTCTAATTACGGAGCTGTAGCCATTCGTTTAGTTGTGCATACCTATACATCCTGCTCTTCTATACATATTATGCTGCAAAGCTGTTTTCTGTGGTATTGTGAAGTGCCATTGTGCTTTTGCTGATATCTTGTTTCATAGCTCCTTTTCTTCAACTATGGGAAGACAACTTAAGAGCTTATTTCAGCCTAAATTAGAAATTAGAGCTCTGCGCCCCTTTATTGAGGATACTAACTCTCAGCTGAAAGTGCTCTCTGACAAATGGTCAAATGTTGAAGAACAGGTTACTACGTTGGAACAGAATGTGGATTCCTTAGATTCTTCTAATTCTAGGGTAGACTCCTTATGCTCCCAGGTCTCGATGTTACACAAACAAATGGATAATTTGGAAAACAGGAATAGGAGAAATAATCTCCGCATCTATGGTCTACCTGAAGGAACAAAAGGTTCAGATCCTATCGCTTTTTTCAAATCCTTTATCCCAAAACTCAAGATGCCGGAAAGCACTTCTCTGAACATACAAAGAGCCCACCGATTGGGTCCAGCAATGCATCTGACATCGCCCTCCTCAGCAAAAAAACCAAGGGGAGTGATCTTATACCTTCTTGAATATACTGATTTGTTGAAAATTCTTTTTGCGGCCAGAGCAATGAGTCGCATCACTTGGTCAGGAAACTCCTTATTTTTCTCCCAAGACTATGCTAAACCAACCGCAGATCGTCGAAAGGAGTTCTTGGCGCTAAGGCCACAACTACGTGCGATAGGTGAACGTTATGGCCTCTTTTACCCTTGCCTATTTAAAGTGACCATTAATAATAAAAATACCACCTACGAGGACCCAATAAAATTAAAGAGTTTCTAGTACTCTTATTCAGCTGACTCAATGGGCACTACTTCTCCATCAACACGCTCCAAATAGACATTTTGGATTCTGATATGTCCCTATTCTTTCCATGAGTTTAAACTTTGTTTCTGGTTCAATTACAATATATTAATATGTACACATAGTAATTACTCATTCCTATTGTTCTACGTATACATTCAACATCTTTTTTCCTCCCATAGGCTGTTCCCGTGTGCTATTACGTTCCCTATGTTCTACAATCCGTTGTTTCTGTTCTCCTCTCCGCCCTACCGCATGGGTTTTGGACATGTCACTGTTCCGTGTTGCCTTGCACCCCTCCCCCCCTCGTTTGTCCTTGACTATATTTTTATCTTTTGTCTTAATTATTCTCTTTCTTTCCTGTACTATTAATTTCCCTCTCTTACCCTGACTGCTCTATTTCAGGTTATATTTGCTTCAAATCTTTCCCTATCTTACATTACTCTTTTGCTTTTCAAATGTTGTTCAACTGTTGTACTTTCTCTTCTCCTTTCTTCTTTTTTCCTTTTCTATTGTTTCATTTTACAGTCAGTTGGTTTATTGTTAGACATGGTCTAATTTGTTCGCAATTTTGCTTTAATCAGTATTTAACGTGCAATTACAGTTCTATTCTATGCCTTTAAAAATTGTATCGTGGTATGTCAAAGGTTTACATTCACCTATTAAAAGACAAAGAGTTTTGACCCATTTTGCTAAACTAGGAGCGGATATTGCATGCATTCAGGATTCTCATTTGTCAGCTGAAGAGTCTGCAAAATTGAAAAGAGGATGGGTGGGTGAGGTACTTTTCTCCCCAGGTGACGGTAAACGTAATGGTGTTCTCATTCTCTTTTCAAATCCCTTGTGATTAAGGTGCTATCACAATGTGCAGATCAAGTGGGTAGGTGGATATTTGTTACATTTTTGGTAGATAATGTTCCACTCTCTTTATTAAATGTGTATGCGCCCACAATGCTGGATCCCTCCTTCTGGACTTCCCTGGCCCAACAAATCACACAGTGTTATGATGATAATTTTATCCTTGCAATGAGACTGTAAAGAAATTCTAGATCCCTTCATAGATCGGAATTCATCAACTCCCTTCATCCCTCATAGATCTCATAAATTACTCACGCAAACAATCAAACAACATAAGCTTACAGATGCCTGGAAACTTTGCAACCCCACATTGAGAGAGTATTCCTTTTATTCACCAGCACATCATACTCATTCATGACTTGATTAATTTTTTATATCTCATAACATTTCTCAATCACTAATGGCAGCAGATATTGGATCCATCTTAATTTCTGATCATGCCCCTGTCACTATTCATCTTGATGTTTTGCACAAACCTAAAATATCCCGGAAATGGCGTTTTAATACCGCATTTTTGTTGGATCCAGTTTTCACATCATCCTTTATCTCTTTTTTAATGAATATTTCCTTTTTAATCCATTAGACACCACACCTTTTCATGTAGTTTGGGGCGCCTTTAAGACCTCAGCCAGAGATTTTGTTATTAGATTTGTCTAAAAAAAACCTTACAAAAGCACAACAAGCCATCAACACCCTGTTAGCCAAAATAACGATGTTGGAACACTCCTATTATTCCTCAAGTCAAAAGATTGTTTATCTGAACTTATCAAAGATACATTTCAGTGTAATCAAGACACAGCTAACAATGCTTCAAACTATTTGTTGAGATCCAGTCCAAAGTTCTATGGTGGCCAGAACAAAGCTGGGAAATTATTAGCTAATTATTTAAAAGTTAAACAAAACAAACTCAATATAGAATCTATTTTTGGTCAAGACCATAAACTGAAATTCAAAGACGAAGACATCCTTAATGAATTTTTCCAATTCTATAAGTCACGTTATACATCTGAAACCCCCTCCTCTGATCACTCCATTTCTCAATTTCTTTCCAAAATCCAATGTACCCCCCAACAAGCGCCCTGACCTTCCACTCATAGAATCTGACTTAAAAACAACTCCTTGATGCCCTGAAAACACTCAAAAAAGATAAGGCCCCTGGCCCTGGCGGCTTCACTGTGGAATTTTTTACTCACTTTGCGTATTTACTTATTCCTAAATTACATTCCCTCAGACATGCCTTCTTACAATCCGGCGAGACTTCTGGTTCTTCCTCAGACACCCTTATCTGTGTCATACCTAAGGATGGCAAAGACCCCAATACTGTAAAAATGATCAACCTATTTCTTTAGTAAACATCGATTATAAAATATTTTCAAAAGCTCTAACATTACGTTTGGAATCTCAAATGCCTGATCTGCTGGGAACAGAACAATCCGGTTTTGTAAAGGGGCGACTCATTACAGATAATACTTGCTTATTTTTTAATATTCTTTCTAAGGCCTCACATGCCTCTCATACCCTGGCAGCCATAGCTCTGGATGCTGAAAAAGCATTCGATAGAGTCGAATAGCCTTATCTTTTCCGCACACTTCATTGTTTTGGCTTTGGACAAAAAATTATTGCTCTAATATCTATTTTATACTCTAATCCAAGAGCAGCTGTATCAGCAAATGGAGATGTTTCTTCCTACTTTCCCATTGGCAGAGGTGTCAGACAGGGCTGCCCGCTCTCTGCTTTCTTTTTAATATTGCCCTAGAACCTTTTCTGTTAAGGATTCGTCAAAATGACAATATTCACGGTTTTACTTTCAGGAGACTAATATTAAAATGGCTGCTTATGCTGATGATGTTCTCTTATTCCTGTCACAACCTAAAGACTCCATTCCCGCTTTTTTAGGAGAAGTCGATTCCTAAATAAGGATAAATGTGAGATATTACCCCTTACCAAATATACTTTTCATGCTGACTTTGCTGCTTCGGGTTTCACATGGAGTCCCCATTTAGGCTTGCATTTCACTCCATCTATATCAGGTATTATATCACGTTGTTTGGAAGATTGCATACAAAGGCTGTGCTCTTTAACAACGAAATGGGATCCTCTGTATTTGTCCTGGTGGGGTTGCCTTGATACTATAAAAATGATGCTTTCGCCTATAGTCTTATATACAATTTCTAACATGCCACTGCCCATTCCCTTAAAATACTGAAAAACTCAATTCCATTTTATCTTCTTTTTTGTGAAACAACAAGACATCAAGTATGTCTATCTCTAAATTAATCCGTCCAAAATCAGAAGGTGGGACAAATTTCCCTGCTTAACATAAATCCTTTCCATTACACCAGGCGTCACAATGGCTTTCTGAACCTTCCTTAAATTTCTTTCTTTAAACGACACTTGAACAATCCTTTATTTCACCATTCTCTTTCCAGGAATATCTCTCCTTCACACGCAAACGGCAGTCTATATCCACCCCTATAATTAAACATACTTCCAAGATTATTCCGCCTGCCTCCTTGACCTCCTTTCTCAACCTTCCTATATGGCATAACAGTTATATTTTAATAAACAATAGACCTCAATTTTGGAAATCTTGGAGACAACGGGGACTGATTTGGGTGCGTCAGTTATATGATCAAGACCAAATTATGCCCTTTGCACAGGCAAGCACCATTTTTGACTTCCCTCCAACATTCAGTTCCAAATACTCTCTTCTATTGAAAGCTATTCACACTGCGCATACACAATATACTAAGTCCCCACATAACACTTCCTCTGAAATTGATCTTACAGATGAATTACGGGCCCTTATCCTTCATGATTCTAAGGCCTCCACTATTTATAAGTTCTTACATAATCCACCTAGTCCGAGAGAGAAAACTAAGATAGAAACATTATGGGAGATGGGGCGCTAGAGGGCGCACGAGCTAATGGCCGCACTTTAGTGAGGCTCTGGCTGCCTGGTCAGCTTTATCCTAATTTTATCCTGTTTGCCTGCGGATCTATGCCTGAAACTCTCAACGAGTGTGAGCCTTCCCACCCTGCAGCTCCGGTCCGATTTTGGGGACGAACCGAGCATCGGCACCGGACTTAGCCGACCGAAGACTCTGGCCGGGACGCATTGCTGGGGAGAGGCGGTGCGAGAGCCTGCGTGCGGCGCCACGCGAGGACGGGGCTTGCCACGAGGCAGGTAGGCCTCGGAGTCGGAGTGACCGGCCCGGGAGGTGCGGGACCTGCCGGACCTCGGAGGTCGGCGGCTGCGGTGAGTCTTCCCCCTCATCTGGCCGCGGCACCGTGCAGTTGTGCAGATCGGCGGACCTAAGCCCTGCTGGGGGTGCGGAGAGTGCCGTGTGTTACCGCCTGAGCCGGGAGGTGCTTGACCGGGACCCCGGCCTCTTACCGCGGATTGCCGGCGGTCCCCCTGATCCTACCTTGAGCTCGCTGCATCTGTGGACTGGGGGCCGAGGAGCGACCTGAGACCACTGGGGGCCACAGGCTGAGGTCGTACTGCGGACGTTGCTGCCCGGTGGTGGCGCGCTGGGCCTTCCCCCCCCCTACCCCCCCACCGCCGCCCCCCAGGGCATTTTGAGTGCGGACCTTGCTTGCTTCTTACTGGCACGTTGTTGCCCGCTACCCACACAACGTGGCCAGCTGGAACTCCAACCCCCCCCGTAAGCAGTGGCGGCTGGTCCTGGTCACTGGAGCTGGGGCACTTCGAGGTGGGGGAGACATTCTGGCACTGCTACCCTGCTCCTCACGCAGAAGACACTGCCATCGACGCAACCACTGCACAGGGGGCGCGAATGCACAAAGGATTGGCGAGGGGCAGTGAGCGCCACACTGATCGCCTCTCGCTGGGCACCTCGGGCCCCCACAGGCGGGGCGCAATGGGGAAGAACGACAATAAGCAGCCTAAACTCTCTTTTGAGCCTGCGCCCCCCAAGAAACAGCTGCGTGGCACGACTGGCGCTGGCGGTGCCCACGAACCATCGGGCGCTGAGCCCCCTACCACGTCCATGGCCCCTGAGATGCGTGTGATGCTGGAAGAGATGCGGCAGGGCTTCGCCACGATAGTGGACAAGGTGGACCGCCTGTCCTCCAGGATGGATGGGGTCGTACAGAAGCTGGAGGTCCATGAAGAACGCCTGACGGAAGCGGAGAGACGTATTTCTGCCTCGGAGGACTCGACGGCTTCTCACGACGCGCGCCTCTCCAGAATGGACAACATACTGCGTGTAATAGCGGCAAAGAATGAGGAGTTGGAGGCGAGAAGTAGGCGCAATAACATTCGCGTAACGGGTGTGCCGGAATCCACCAACACTGGTCGCATGGAGGAATATGTAGAGAAAATCCTGGTCGCTGCAGTGGGCAGAGAGGCCTTCTCTGGTCAATTTATCGTCCAGAGGGCGCACCGCTCCCTGGGTCCAGTGCCCAAGCCAGGGGCGCAGCCGCGGCCTATCATCGCCCGGTTGCTTAACTACCGTGACCGCGACGCGGCACTGCGAGCAGCGCGGATGAATCACAACCTGTCTTGCGATGGAGTGCCTTTTTCAGTGTACCCGGACTTTACGCCGCTGGTGCAGGAACAGCGGAAGAAGTTTCTGGCTGTGAAGAAAAAGTTACGAGACATGCAGGTGGATTACGCCCTCCTATACCCGGCACGGCTTAGGGTGACCCATCAGGGCAAACAACATTTTTTCACCAATCCGCAGCAGGTGGAGGACTACATCAAGAAACTCCGAGCTTCCAGGAGAGACAGACGAGACGCGGAAAATGGAGATGCGGACAGAGTCCCAGAGGAGCAAGCTGAAGATTGAGGTTGCCTCTTTGTTGCTAGTTGGTTGACCTCCCGTTGTTGAACTGGCATTCGGTTTGGATCCTTCGACCTGTCTTAGCCTTGGTTGTCCTGACCTGGGTTGAGGAACTGAATTGCAGTGTTATCACTGTGTGAACTGGCTGTGGACTGGCGGACAGGTAGTATGCTGTACTCCAGGGTTGAGTTTAGTATTGGAATGTCCAGGATGATGGTAATGTTGGGGGAGGTGTGCGCAGCGGCGGCTGCATAGACGGCTCACTTGGCCTGACTGGCATCTTCTCCAACAGGGGAGGTTGCCGCGAGATCCGTTGTTATGTTGGACAGGCTCTGACCTGCAGGGGTAATATATACCAGGCACCACCCCCCCTTCTCTGACTGTTCCCGTATGATCTGTGCGGGGCGGGAGGGGATTGTAGGGGTGTATTGGTGTGTACCTCTGATTCCCCCAGAAGGGGATTCCCCACACAGTTTTTCTATGGTTGTTGAGGGCGGGGATCGGGGTGGGGGGGGGGGATATGATACTGGCAAGTTTGGGTTGCTTCAGTGGGAGGGGGGGAGGTCTTGGTGTGTGGGGGTTGGGGTGTTGCACGTGTGGGGTGGGGGGGTGTATGACAGTGGGGGTATGCGTTGTTGGCCCTAGGGGCAGTTTTGCGGGAGATGTTCATGGCATGTATGCAGAGTTCGATGTCGAAGTGTGCGCGAGCATTAGTGGATGGGCGATGCGAAGGTTCCAATCAGCAAAGAGACTTGTCATTGGTACGTTCCGAGCGAGGGCTGGTGCACTGACCATGGGCTTTTTTCAGGGATGTGATGATGAGCATGGGTGATGTCGCCTTGAGTAATGTCTCAATCGTGTCCTGGAATGTTCGGGGCCTTAATGACCCCCGGAAATGCAGAAATGTACTTGCATATTTGGATAGGCATCATGTACAGATCGCAATGCTTCAGGAAACCCACCTAAACCCACGTAATGTTCCTAAGTTTGCAAGTAGATGGGCAACTGTGAGGGAGTTTTCCTCGTATTCCACTTACTCGAGGGGTACGGTTATTCTGATTAATAAAGTGCTTCCTTTCCAGAAGTTGGGCGCGAGGGTGGATAATGAGGGGAGGTATGTGATCCTTTGGGGCAGATTGGGCACTGATGTGGTCATGCTTGTTAATTGTTATGCACCCAATATCGACACACCCGGTTTCTTCCTCGCATTGTGGGGTCATGTACTGGAGGTGGAAGCTACACACTTAATCTGGGGGGGGGACTTCAACCTCTCACTGAATCCTGGGGCAGATAGGTCAGATGGTAGTGGACAGTACAACACGAAAGCTAGGGACGCTCTTCGAGGTATACTGTCGGAGGCAGGCCTCTTGGATAGCTGGAGGCACACACACCCAGTGTCTAGGGAGGGCACGCATTTCACGACGCACGCACGCTCATGGGCAAGGATTGACTACTGCTTTATCTCGCGAGGTCTGGCTGGGGGTGTCGTGCGGGTGCAACATCTGCCTCGTACTTACTCGGACCACTGCCCGTACTGGATGTGTTGGAGATGCCTGGGTGTGCCAGAGTGCGGCCGCCGTGGCGGCTCTTCCCCTCTGCCCTGCTTGACCCTCTTTTTAAACATGAACTTGGTGAGGAGATTGAGGCATTCTTCCCTAGAAATAAGGGGTCAGTCGATAAGGTGGAAACGATTTGGGAAGCCTTTAAAGTGACTGTTAGGGGCGTCACGATCTCTAAGAGCTGTGGTATACTCAGGGCCATAGTGCGCACGTTGTCTAAACTTGAATTGGAGCTTAAAGCGCTGGAGGCAGAGATGGTAAGAAATCCTCGCCCTGACCTGGCGGAGGAATTCAGGGCCAAACTCTCGTCCTTTGAGGAGGAGGCAGCCAGAGAGGTGAAGTTCCGAGGCAAGTACTGGACGGCTAGGCGCTATTGTGAGGGGGACCGGCCGGGTAAGGTGCTCGCGGCGCTCACTAGACACCAGCGCCATGCCACCCACATATTAAAAATCGCTGATGGCAAAGGCGGGTTCTATCAGGACACTAAGAGAATCCAGGACACCTTCCTGCAGCACTATCAAAGGTTGTACTCCACACAGCAGGAAAGCGAGGTGGACTTCGGGAACTTCCTAGATGACATAGCACTATGCTGGCTGAGTGACGGCGATAGGGCATTCCTAGGATGTCCTTTTGAACTTGATGAGATCAGGGAAGTGATCATGTCCCTCAGCAATGGTAAAGCTGTGGGGCTGGACGGCCTTCCGGCCGAATTCTATAAGTGCTACATCGACATCATGGCACCGGTGCTGAAGGAAGTCTTTGAAGAATCACTGGAGGTGGGGATACTGCCGGGCTCAATGAGGGAGGTAGCGATAACCTCACTTCTGAAACCAGGGAAAAATCCGGTTGATACCGACGCCTATAGACCCCTCTCGCTGCTCAATTGCGACGCAAATATACTTGCTAAAGTGCTGGCGACTAGACTGTCCCTGCTCATGACTACACTGGTGCTGCCGGATCAATCTGGGTTTGTTCCAGGGCGAGCCACATCGCATAATCTTCGTACGCTGTTCTCCCTTATGCCCACCATAGCGCCTGAGCTAACGGTCGCTGCTGTGTTCCTGGACGCCACCAAGGCGTTCGATTCAGTCGAGTGGGGCTACCTCATGGCTATCTTGGGCAGAATGGGATTCCCTCGGATATTTATTGCCTGGGTGAAACTGCTCTACACCTCTCCAGTCGCTAGGGTCGTCATTAATGGGGTACTATCTGCCCAAATGCCTATCACGAGAGGTACCAGGCAGGGCTGCCCACTGTCGCCCCTACTCTTCGCCTTGGCAATTGAGCCACTGGCTTGCAGGATCCGGCAATTACATAAGGCCAGCGCCTTTAACTGTAACCAACGGCAGATTAGGATTTCCTTTTATGCAGATGATGTTACATTGTATGTGCGGCACCCACAACAACACCTTAACCCACTTCTGCGAGAATTTATCGTGTTTGGCGGCATATCCGGAGTGCACATTAATTGGCAGAAGTCGCAGTTCTTCCCCCTCACGGCCGCAGTTACCCAACTTCCATTGGACTACCCCTTAGAATGGTGTGGCTCTGAACTGAGATACCTGGGCATTGAGGTATCGCTCAATAAAGAGGACACGATTCGGTTGAATTACGGAGTGGCTATCTCGCAATTGACTGACAATGTGACCCGCTGGTTGGCCCTCCCGCTGTCGATGGCAGGCAGAGCCTCACTGATAAAAATGGTCATCCTTCCGCGTTTCCTGTACCTATTCCAGAACATTCCCTATTACCCGGGAAACTATTTTTTTAAGAGGCTTCGAACGGAGCTGCTTCGCCTCTTCTGGGGCGGCAAACAACCGCGCCTTAGCTGGGCTGTCCTGACGCAGCCATATGATAGAGGCGGATTCGATGTCCCTGATCTAGAAGTGTATTATCTCAGCGCTCAGGCGCAGCATGCATATCACTGTGTTAGCCCCGCCCCTTTTATGCCGCAGGTTGCTGCCGAGGACTGGATAGTACATCCACTCCCGCTCAAGGGCATGCTACTGGGTCAGGTTGGCGATGTCGAGACGCCTGCTACCACTGTTACCTGCACTATTGACTCTTGGAGAAGAGTGACTAAACTGCTTGGAGCGCCCATGCTGTACTCGCCGGCAATGCCCCTTGCGTACCACCCAAAGCTGTCGCTATTACTGGAAACTGGGTTTCGGTCCATGTGCAAAAGCGTACACCTTACCACATGGGGTGACTTGTTCCAGGATGGGTTGTTCCGCACCAAAGATCAGGTGTTTCGTACCGCCCCCCCGACACCGTTGGAGGTGTTCTATTATATTCGACTTCGCCAGGGTATGCGGAACATACTCCCTAGCTTCCCGGAGGAGCCGGGGACAGTTCTGCCTTTGCATGTGTTGCTGGTGTCGGATGGCAGGCACTTGGTGTCCAAACTGTATGCTGCCATCCGTGAGCAGCGGCCGCCGGCTCTGTCAAGGGCACGGGTTGCCTGGGTCTCTGAACTGCATGTCGACCTCTCTGACGAGCAGTGGAAGTATTGCTGCTCGGTCACGGCTGACATATCCTCCAGCTGTCGATTGAAAATTATTCATTACAAGTTTGTACAGAGATATTATTACACTCCAGTCCGGAAGCTGCGTTTTCACCTTTCAGAGGACGACAGGTGTGCACGTTGCCGTGCGGAGGGCGTGGGATTCCTTCATTTGGCCTGGGAGTGTGGAGCGATACAGGCATACTGGGCGCAGGTACATACTGCGCTCCAAGTCATGATTGCTGGCCCTCTCCCTCTGGACCCGGTGGTGATGTTGCTGGGGTATACCGAGGATGTGCCCAAGGCGGACCGGAGGTTTGTTAATATTGCTTTGCTGCTGGCTAAGAGGAGGATCGCTTGCAGGTGGGGGAGGGGCAGGGCACCGAAGTTTAAGGAATGGCTGGATGACCTCACGTACTGCCAAGACCAACATGGCATCTATGCGGAATTGCTTCCCGCCCGCTGTAGACCCAGTGATTTTTGGTCCCCTTTACAGGTTTACTGGTTGTCCCAGATGACTCACAGTGACTCCTCTGGGGATGAAGATCCGTTGCCTGCCCTCTGAGCGTGTGGCCGTTGTGTAATACACTCACCATACTACATATCGACCGATGGGTGGGAATTCAGCCCCCCCTGCTTCGACTGGGGTGGTAAGCTTACTGCTGGAGTGTTGCTGGGGAATTCGGGGTACTTGTAAGTCATGTGCTGCTACTCACATCACACGCCTTCCTGGCCCTCCCGATATCCTAGAACAATAGGTCAGCAGGGGGTAAACATACACATTGGCTCCTGTGACTGCGCATCGGTAGAGGTGACGCTTGCATGGGTGAGCACTGTGCTCCATTTTTTGACGTGCTGCGCTTCTATCGCCTGTGCACTGCACGCTTCCTGGGGTGACGAGGGAGGCCACCTTCCCCTTGACACAAATGAGGCACACTAATACACACGGTGACGTAGCTGGCTGACTGGTAGGGACTGAGGTAATCGGCGGGCGGGGGGCTTCGTAGCATCTCCCCTCCTTGATTGGCAATACGCCTTTATGCGAAGGTACTGAGGGGTCCCCACAGCTTATGGCCATGAGTGGATGGGAGGCGTGCTCAACCGTGGTTGTCCTCACAATGCTGATCACTGGGGCATGTATCTTGCTGCCCGGCCTGAATGTGATGTACCAGCCCATATCCAGCCACTGTTTTTTCTACTGACTGTACCATAACTGTCATGCTATATTGGAATGTTGATGCTATAACTGTCATGTATCTTTGTTGACCGCAATAAATAAAAAGGTTTAAAAAAAAAAAAAAAAAAAAGAAACATTATGGGAAAAGGATTTGGAAAACACTTGGTTTATAGATTTTTGGGATAGATTTTGGCATAAACTTCGGAAATCCTCTAGAGCTGCAAATACCACGCAGACACTCTTTTTCATATACAATAGGCTCCTACTCTCTTCACTCATTCTTCATGCGAGACACTCTGATCTACCGGATACATGCCAACTTGCTTGTCACCACACGCTGACCTATATCATTTGCTCTTCACATGTAAACTTGTCAAGAATTTTTGGGAAAAGGTGTGGTCTAGTAACCCTTTCTCTACTTTACACATCCTTTTAGGTAGTTTGTCCCCTATTTGGGCCAATTGCGATTCCAACGTTAAGATAATAGATTTACAATTGGCAGTGGCCTTTCAACAAATAACCAAAAATTTGAAGTATTTCACTAAATTATCATAAAAGCATGGTGGTACGCTGTCTGTTACAATCATAGACTGGATACAACATTTGTTTATCCGATGCATATGGCAACAAAACATTTAGACTTATGGACACCTGTTACATTGTTCATCGACACATGTGCCAGAAGTTCTCTGTCTCCTACTCCTTCACAACAAGAAGAACTAAACCTCCATGACTTCCTTCATGTTGATATTATATAGTTTTCTTTCTATTCTATTTTAAAATATGTATTTTTGTTTATCATAAACGTTCCTTTTTTATACCTGTTTCCTATATAATATTTTAAATTTTTTCGCATATGACAATTTTGATTGTTCTTAATTCATGCCTTTTATGTCTTAATTCTGATTGATGTATTGTATGTACTTCTCCTATTTCCAATGCTTTTATGTTTTCTGCATTAATGTATTTCTTTATTCCAATAAATTAATTTTTTTGCACTTAAAAGAATTTTTATATATTATTGAGCAGATATTGCATTGCCATTCCAAATTAAAAACAGATCGTCAATATACCTGTGCCAGGCTACAACTTCCCCCTTGCCTTCTACTCCTTGGCATGTTCTGGAAGCCCTCTCCTCCCAACAGCCCACAAATAAATTCTCGTTGCTGGGGATGAAGCAGGTGCCCATTGCCGTACGGGAGATCTGCCTGTAATTTTAATCTTTGAAGAGGAAAATGTTATAGGTTAAAAAAAATTCTGTGAATTCCAATAACATAAGATTGTGCTTGACACATTTTAATGGATGTTGATTTAATAAAAACTGTACAGCTTTCAGTCCATTAGAGTATTCTATACAAGTATACAGGCTGGTAATGTCTAGTATCATAAGATGGTATGATGGATTCCAACTTATTTTGGCAATCTGTTTGAAGAAGTCATTAGTGTATTTTACATATGAAGTCAACTGCGTTACCCATGGGTATAGAAATTGATCAATGAACATTGACAAATGTTCGGTCACAGTTCCTTGTGAGGAAATGATTGGTCTTCCTGGTGGGGTTTTGCTCTCCTTATGCAATTACGGAATGTCGTAGAAAGTCAGGGTAACAGGATTTAAATTCTGAAGAAACAAATATTCTTCTATCCCCAGCATTGCCTTATCGTGTCACTTTTTAATCAAAGAATGGTAGTCGATGATTGTTTGATTGTATTTTTCTTTTGATGATCTTTCACACACAGTTACTCAGATTCGAAAGTTGTTTTATGGCTTCATTACATTACTGCTCTTTTGTAAGAAGCACAACATTGCCTCCCTTATCAGATGGCTTGCAAATCAGAGTGTTATCCATTTGCAACCTTTTTAAAGGTTCCTGTTGTTCTCTTGTGATGTTATTTTTCTTTGCAATAGGGAAGCCTTTTCTTCTGAGTAATAATAGATCATTATTGGTTGCCTCTGAGAAAATGTCAATGGCATCCAGGGGCATCAGAGGGACAAATTGTGATGTTGGTTTAAAAGGGCTTTCAATTGTTTGCTGTTCAATGCCCAATTGTTTAGATCTTGACGCCACATCTGCCACATTCATTGGATCATTGTTTTCCAATCGTAAACTCTCCAACACTTCCAATGCTTCCAGGTCCTTAACTTGTAAAGTGTCACTTTCTTCTAGCAGTTGTGCTTTTTATTTTGCATGTTGGTTTTGTTTTGAAAAACTTGTAAAGTTGAAATTTTCTGGTAAATTTTTAAAGATCGATTCTAGTTTGAGTATACTCCATGGAATTATTTGGACAGAAGGTGAGTCCTAGTTTCAAAACTTCCTCTTTGGTGGTTGTGAGGACCCTGGATGTTAAATTAACCACAGTTAAGTTCTCCACTTCCTTCACCATCTGTTGCCCCTCCTGCTGCATGTCTCACGCGACGACGTAGTTTCTTTTGCGGCACATGCTGCCCCTTTGCGTTTTTCTGCGGCGTTTTTGGGTGGTTTGTTCTTTCCACCTCTCAGCCATGTTTAGCGTATCAGCTGAAACTCCTCGTGAAAAGGTGTCTTTCTTGTTTTGCTTGCTGGTACACTCTGTTATCACTTGATTGTTCACACTCTGTTACCTCGGACTCCACCCTTGCTGCTGTTGCTTTGTTTGATTTCAATGATAGTTCTTTCCTAGGGCCATCAAATTTCTTTGCAAGGGTTAGAACTCTGCCTTGTAGATTGTCCCTCTCATCTCTTTCAAATTTATCATGTGTATGTTGCTTGATTCTTATTTCATATTTTAACAGTCATTTTTTCATTTGTTCTCACAGATCTTCCAACCTGGATTTATCTTCCTCTTTTTCAAGTTCTTCCTCTAGTTCCTAAATTTCCTTGTGGGCTTTCTCTTGATCACTCCATGCAAAATTTACCAAAATGGACAGCATTCCTTTGCTTGAGTGAGCTGTATATTCTGCCCATTCTTTTAAGAGGATAGGCTCGAGATTCTTACATGCCGGTATTGTATAAGTGCGCAGACCCCGTGGCACTCAGTCCACTTCGATGTAGTTCTGGAGGGATGTTGCCTCCCACCATTTACGCATTTCCCTCTCATATATCCTTTCCAGTTTGGTAACTCAGTGGCAGTGTGCTACCTCGATCTGAGAATATCTGTAGCAGATGTCAAAATAAACACAGCACTGTACAGAAAGCCAACTGCAGGTAATTCTACCCTGCATGCCCTAAGTAGTCACTAACCTAAACTAATAAAAAGCATCCCGTATGGCGAGCTTTTAAGACTCAAACAAAATAGCACAAGAAATTGTGATTTTCAGATAGCTGCATGTGAGTGCTTGATGAGGTTTAGGTCAAGAGGTTATGACTCTCAGCTTTTAGAAGGCACCCTGAACAGGGTAAGAGCCATTCCCAAACAGAAAATCTTGGAAGAACAGAAGTCAAGTAAGAAAGATACCCACGAAGGAACATTTAGGATGATAACTACTTACTCAGACGGAGAAAGCACACTAAGAAGGATTTTAAGAAAAGATTGTCACATCCTTAAAAAGGATGCAGTGATCTGCCAAGATATACCCAGGTGTCCTAGGCTACCTTTTAGGAAAGCAAGATCTATAAGAGACACACTAGTGCGCAGCCACATGGGTAAAGAAGTTCAGAAAGCAAATACCATCAGACATGAGAGGGTTCTTCCCATGCGGGAAATGAAAAGCTTGCTGTAGAAGCAAGCGAGTTGTGAGCTATGAGATTCCACACATCAAGCAACTGAAAAAAATCTCTACGTTTATCACCTGTAACACTACACATGTTTTCTACTGTCTAGTGTGCCCCTGCGGGCTGAGATATGTAGGCTGGACAATATGTCCCATAAAGGTCCGCATTTTACAGCATATGTGAGTAATTGGGAAAAGGATGAATCCTATCCAGTTGCCAGACACTTTGCAGCCAAACATAACAGCAGTAGGGACCTAGTGGAATATTTTGTTTTGGATTCAGTGGCCATCAATTCCCGAGGGGGAGATAGAATCCAAAGATTGTGGCCTTTGGAGTCACGATATATAATCGATCTCCAAACTAAATTCCCGAAGGGCATGAATAGCGGAGAGGAACTGGCAGTATATTTGTAAATGTTGGTTTTCGCGAAAAGCTGATACAAGGCTTAATGTTACAAAGTGTTTTGATTGAAATAATGTCAGTAATAGCAATATGTCATAATATGATGACTTCTGTCAAATTACCTGAGGGCTTAGTGAAAGAAGATACAGAGGTGATCTCACCAAGGTGTCTAAGTCAATACACAGCTTAATTGGCATATGTTATATGTTCATAATTGCAACATTGTATTAATATACGGTAATGCAAGTAATTATGATTGTGCTGCCGATTTATCTTTGTATTAATGAGTAAGCCAAGATGGCGCTCACGGTTGTGGTGGCATCAATGTGGAAGTCCGTCATTCATGACTATGCTAATGATTTGTTTTAAAATCGGCTGCGGCGCGAACGTCAGTAACATCGACGAAGGAGCTACGCCGAACCACTCTTTTTTTGTTGCTTGAAAGCAATAAAGATTTCTGCAACTAGTCCCCATGAGTGCTGGCTTTCTGTTTGGCGAAAGGGAACGGAGGAGCTTTGATATATATATATATATATATATATATATATATATATATATATATATATATATATATATATATATATATATATATATATATATATATATATATATATATATATATATATATATATATATATATATATTTATTAATTACCCACCGCCATAGGTAGTTATAGTTAGGACCTATTTTCCATTGGAAATCTGCAACATTCTATTTGCAATAACATTGGCATCGGTCGAAAAATCTTCACGAAATTCTCAAAACTTATGGTCAGCTCCGGTCCACTCCTATCCTGAAAGTCTCAGGGTGATCCGTCAAGCGGGGGCTGAAACGTATTTTCCCCATGCAATATTCCATAGGAACCTTTAACCGCAGCTACAGCTCGAACTGATGAACGGAATTACACCAGCTTTGGCAAAGAGGTAGCCCTTGGTTCAGACTTGTGCCTTTTTGTTAAATGGTGTAAATCTGGTCAGTAGTTGCTGAGAAAATCAAAAGTAAAATCACTTATATATCTATGGCCTCGGTGGATCCGCGCACCCTGTGTGCACCCTGCGCGCACCCTCCCGATCACGAGGAGCATGCTAATTTGGCTGTCAACACTTCAAAGTAGGAAGTGTTGGACTGAGGCACAAGAAATCAGTACGTATATAAAAAGGGGGCAGGGTAGAAACTCCCTGACCCCCTAGGCATGCTTAGGGGGTCCCAGAAGGCAAAATCTGCGCAGGGTGTACGGATCCTGCCATAAAAAAAGGGAAGCGCAGGCTCCTGTGCTTCTTTAATAATTAGCCCTCGGGGTAGCCAAAACCCGGGGACAAAAATATTTAATGCAATGGGGGCCCGGAGGTGTCTCGCAGACCCGGGGACCGCCACACCCCGGGGTTTTTATGAAATATGTGTGGTCGGGCTCAGCCCCTCTAGCCACTGGGACCACCACCCCTGGGGCTACAGAATAGATGGGTGAGGGGCTCAAAGACCCCCCTCAGCACCAGGGACCACCACCCCCCTGGGGTTTTGTACATTGTGGTAGGGGGGCCCTCCTGGAGCCTTTGAGGGCCCTGGTGTCCACTACTCCACAGGGCCTGCTCCTGCAGTGTCCCGGGGTGCCCACCCCCGGGACACCACTGTTTACTCTGGCAGGGTGGGAGCCTTGTGGCTCCTGCCCTGTCATAGCAAACTGTGGTTTGGATTTTGAAAGAGAGAGCAGGGAAACATGCTCTCTCTTTCAAAATGCAAACCCAATTGCTTTTCCGCACGGGGAGCTGCATGTCATGCCAGGGTCGTCGGCTCATTGAACTGCAGTGCTTAATTTGTTCCGGTGCTTGCCAGTGCTTAGCAATGGATTTTAAGCTTACCCCGTTCCTCCTTGACTGCGTTGAATCGTCAACTGTTGCCTCCTGAGTGAGACGAATGTAGAGCAGTGTCCCCACATTTTACTCCCCCAGCTTATTGCGCAGGTGCAGCGATTAGTCGACTAAACAAGCAAGAAGTGTGAAGTAAGTAAGTAATAATTTCATTTTCTTAACAGGCACTAACTGTAGAGCAAATGTTTTGGTATTTTGAAAATAAAAGCATTTTCGGAAAGAGAGCGGGGAAGTGTTGGGGGTAGAGATGGCCCTCTCCACTTCTCTGGGTTTTGGAATGCCCAAAATCCCGTCTCCCAATTAAATAGCCAGAAAGTATTTAGTGAAGCCCACACTCGGAAGCATTTTACAAAACGTGAAACAACAGCGTCTGACTGTGATTGATAAAGAATTGCCCACTGACGACCACAGAGTAGGCACATTGAACATGAGGTTTTAAAACGCCAGTGCCTGCTGCTCATGTCCTCGCTTGAGGGTAATTCGAAGAGTTGTATGCTCCTTTTGTTCCTAATGTACACAGCGCTCTGTCCTCTCTGTTTGCTTTCCCTTCTGATGTCCAGAGGCCCCTGGGGATATATGATGGCTTTCCTACAGCCAGCACCTCTGAAAAGCTAGAAGAGCTGGTAAAGAGTCAGCCAGGGTATTACACCTCCCGTCATACAACTCAGTACTGAAAAAGGCATAAAGTGGAATCAAGAATATGCAGAATTTTGGGTCGGACTGGGACAGGAAATATGCGCAGGCACCAAAGTAAAAGTTGCCCTCATTAGTTAATTAGTCAGCTAGAAAATAAACTAATGTATGCAAATTAAGGCACCTTTGAACTTGTAAAGAACTCTATATAAGTACTTTTAAGATGTGGAAGTCCTCGTGAATTTGAGTTTGCTGCAGATAATGTTTGGTTCAATACCAGGGAAATCAACAGTAAATACCAGCCCAGTAGGCCATAAAACACGCCCAGAAACAGCCCCAAAAAATGGCCCAAACTCTGACCTGTCAGAGCAGTCCATCACTACCTGATTGCCCGATAGGCCTGTCCGAGCCTGGCAGCCTTGACACGCTGCACGCTGACATTCAGTAGTACCAACCATTCTCTTCTTAGTAAAACTTTGAGCCCCAGCACTTATTCTTTTACAAATTGAGTAATGGTCATCCGACTTCTGGTAGGATTTATATTTTTAGATTTTGCGCTTCCTCTGCTTTTTCACTACACTCTGGTCAGTGTACAACACATGTGTAAGTAGCGTTAGTATGCGTTTATGCTGACAAATGCATCATGGTCCTAGGGAGGGCGACCTCTCAGAAGCAGCTCATACAATGTCTCAGGTGTGCATTCGCTGGACATTTGTGTTTTGTATTAGATGGTGGATGCATGGCTTCCACCCTGTGATAACAAATACGAAGAACAATGTATATCCTGAGCTAATAGCATGTGTCAATAAAGTTATCAAATAAATCCCAGAGAAGAGGAAGGTCTTCTTGTCTTCATTTTATTGTGATGATGTTCTTCTTACTACAATCTAGCCGCCAACACGTGTTTCGTCTTGGTAATATAGACCATTGACTTCTTCAGGGCTAGAACATCATAATATATGTATATAGTCAAGAACAAACAAAATACACAAATACAATATATCAACAGTTACTTCAGACAATTGTCCTTATTATAAATGCCATGCGTAAAGAAAAAAGTTGGAGGTGATTTAAAATAGTATGAGCAATCCAGTGTTGTCACCATCACACACCAATTGGAAACGTGCTACCCAAGAGAAAGAAAGGGACCACAAAAAACCAATAGTGATCTGCCTCATATGCACAGAGCCAAAATGCACACAATAATAATGTTAGATGTGTCTTATACCCAGAGTAAAAGTCGAAACTAGAAAACGAAACTATATGAAAAAAACACCAATCATACCAAAAACCAAACACTCACCTATTGCTAGTCCGACAATTAGCTTGTTGATAGGTGAGTAGTAAAGGCGTGTAATAAAACATCTATCCAGGATCTATAGAAAAAGTCAGCCAAAGAGGGATGTATCAAATTAACAACCCAACAGAAGAATTTATTAAAACTAAGAAATAACAAATAAATAAAATAAATCCACTCACTGGGGGTCTATAGACTCTTAATTTAATAATTATGGTGCGGAAGTAAACTGCATAATCATAAAGGAACTCACACAGACCTAGTGTTCGTGGAGTAAAAAGGAAAACAAAAACATATATATAACAAAACCTCGATGTAAACCTAACAAATCGGGCCATGTAAATCATCAGTCCTAAAATTATTGGTTCTTCCCAACAATCCATAAATTAAGCCTGAAAACACAGTTAAATACCGCCCTTATCGACACCTAATATGTCCTGAGACTGACCAAATGCATCTTGAGTGGTGACATGTGTATATAAAGATATTTATCCGTAATAGTATTAGTGAAAGGCAACAGACGCGCAATTATTGTCATTCATCATGTTCCGACCAGCTAAGGTTATTGAAAAAGCTCATGTCGGGTAATTCAACATGACAAAACTTCACGTAAAACTAGAAAATATCCACTCAATTTCAATAATACGTACTTGGGCATCTAAAATGTGTAAAGTTAGTAAGAACACATTGCCCGATCTCTCAATGCTATCATGTCTAATGGGCAAGCCAATCCAGACTCACCTGCGGATACGGTGTGATTCCACAGCAAAACGTCAAACTGGCGTGTAGCAAAGGCGCCATCTTGGAAATACAATATATAGAGCCGGTTTAGGCAGTAATCATAGAAATGGGACTAACGAAAGCGGGAGAGAATAACAGCTCAACTCCAACCAATCAGTGCAGAAACAGAGAGATGGGCGCCATGTTATGAAGGAACGGAAATATCGGTCCATCTTAAGAAAACTGTTATAAAATCGTAAAATAGTGTCATGTCACCAAGTATAATATTCTAACCATAGCATGTTTAAGATACCACTGTCACCTAAGATAATATAAACCCATCCATTCAATAAGTCACAAAAGTCCACAAATATAGATCTCTACGAAAATGTGTGTATATCATCCATATAAATCAAAAGGAGCATTAACAGCATATGAATTGTAGTGCACGTATGAAACGCGCATGCCATTGTACACAAGAAAGAAGGACAGTCAAAGAAAATAATGTGTCCGCTACTGAGACTATATCTCTAAAAGGGCGTATCAATCTCTAACCTAGAAATTACAAGAGAAAAGACACCATGTGAGGAATATTTAGAAGAAAAAGTGAAAGTAACCTGAAGTAAAAAGCACCAAATGGCAGTAATTTGTCGTCATACAAGTGGTTTATACATTTCAAAATCACAACACCCATTATTGGCAAACTCATATTTTTAAAGTATAAGAACATATTACAAGCATCATATACAAATCCAATAATATCTGATCACGCATTAAATTAACAAAACTCTAGTCATCAAACATCCATATGAAAGTCATCATATAAATCACAGTCTCCAAACTTTTTTGTGTTTGTTGCTCACATGATGGCTCTGAAATGTCAACCCTTTTAGTGAGAAAAAAACTTTCAGTATTTTAGCAGTGCTATGTTCTCCTCAATGACTTCTAATACTCGATGTTTGTACTATTTTGCTCCTGTGATATTATCATTGATCTACTTCCTAATATAGATCTCCATTAATGATTATTGTCTAAAGATCAGAATATTGATTGATAACGTTTGGAGACTGTGACTTATATGATGACTTTGATATGGATATTGATGACTACAGTTTTGTTAATTTAATGCGTGATCAGATATTATTCGAAGTTGTTCACCTGCTCAGTACTTCCATTGCTACTAACTCAGTGACCAGTGAGGCCACGCACGTAGCGGTACGCCTCTGTGTTGCATGGCTCAGGCCTACACTGCGGTCAAGCAGGGCACACAATACATGAGGTGTCCGGACCACCGGTACGGGCAATCACCAAAGGCTGTGTACCCCCTCAGGCGCAGCACTTAGAATGCCCCAACCTCAGTGGACCAAAATTCACTGTTCTGTGGCTGTGTGCCTGTGCCGGCCGCAATGCAGCCGCTGAGAGCAACTCTACAATGGTGTCGAGTACGTGTGCCCGGTCTTTTCTACTGGGAGGGTCATGTGTCCTGTGATGCCTGTGCTGGATGGGTGTGGTGTGAGTTTACAGCAGCCATGAGAGAGTGACTGTGGCGTACTGATAACTAGACCTGTGACCAGCAGATCATTGCAATGAAAATCTGGGCCATGTAACGTTGTTGTCCTTTCCTGTAAGCGTAAGCAGAGTGGGCTGGCATGGCGTATGCTAGTACTGGGTGAGGCTGTGAAGAATGACTTCGGAGCTATGGGCGTGGCTCCGCCGTGAGGTAAATGAGGAATCAATTGATGTGGGGTCCGTGTTGTAGTGCTGCCGTTACCCAGGTTGCAAGCGCAAATGTGTCATTCTGTGAGTGAAGTCCCACAACATGGCCAACATGGAAGGTACGGGGAATCACTGACCCTACATTCATCCATAGTTCCACACATGAAAGATGGTGCACATGAAGCATTTCTGTGGATATGAATGTTTATTGCACATTCACTAGCGTGTTGTAGCTGTAGCAATACAGGGCTATGGAAAGTTCAGGTTGCAGTTTTTGGCACATGGAGGGCAGCTAATTAGAGCGAAGCTCATGGTCGGAGTTAGGTTGCGCCAACATATGTACTCATGTGGTCCATGGGCTAGACTGCGAACTTTTGTGCTGGAAACCTGGGTTCGAGCCTCGGGGTCGCATCCACATACTGTGATTGTGGGCAAATCACGTAATCTCCGCGTGCCTGAATGTGTAATGTAAATAAATACGGTGCTCATGTAAAATGCTGAAATAATTTTGGGTCGAGTTCGCGCTAAATAAATATGCAACAATAAAAAAGAAACTCTGGCAATACCCACTCACTTATAAATTTACTATACACTTTGCTTGCAGTACTCTAATGATCCAGTCTCCACTTTTGTACTTGTAGAATGAGGAAGAGAAAGTTACATAACATAGTTTTTCCTACTGCCAGAGGTAACATGGTTGCATACGCTGTCTACAGCACAATGTAATGTGGTAGGGCTCAGGGGAAGCATCTTGCAAACATAAATCATACACAAAAGATTCTATCGTAAAGGGTCTATTAGTTGTGGTGCACTGAGGTACGGCATCAGAAGCATTCAGCGTGTGCGCAGCCTGTGATGATGCGTTGTCTGGGCGGGCCGCACCGTGAGCAATGTCTGTTGCCTACTGGACTGCGTCATCTGCAATTGCGACTCAATCTGAATTGTGAGCACTGCTATCCGCAGAGTAGATCGAAGGCAGTAGTCAGCACAGACATCGAGGAATGCTTTTTGTCAAATTCTTTTAACAAAATCTGAGGACATAGAGTACAATTCTCTCTGCAATTAATAAAACAAGGCAGAATTCAAATTGTGAGTTCGGCTGACCGCAGTGTAGGCATATGGAAGAAAACATGAAATATGTATGGAATACATTGTCGAAACATGTAGGTTTCAGGGACGTTATAGTTCAAGTTGTGAGCTCAGCTGTCCGCATTGTAGACTGCCATTAAGTGTTTGTTTGGATTTGCAAGACGAATTTGGTCATTGTAGTAAAGCTACAACTGATATAAAACAAGTTCTTGAAGCAAGGATACTAAAAGTATATTGTGTAGGTTTGAGGGATGTTATACTTAGTTGCCTACTGCACTCTGCAATTAATGAATGAAGACTCAATTTTAATTGAGAGCCCTGATGACCGCAGTGTAGGCAGGAGGCAGCGGTCAGCAAGAGCCCACAGCCACGTGGCATTGAGTTGATCTGCACAGTTATTGGCAATTCAGCGTGTGTGCAGCCAGCGATGACAATTGGTGCACTGAGTTAGTGGCACCTGAAGCAACCAGCTTGTGTGGAGTCTGCGATGATGCGTGTCCGGGCAGGCCACACTGGCAGCAGTGTCTTTGGTCTACTGAATTCTGCCTTAATAAGGCCACGTTGTGATGACTTATGGTGCCCTGAGTTAGTGGTACCTCTGGCACTCAGAGTGTGCGCACCCTGTGATGATGCATGGTCTGGGCAGGCCGCACTGGGAGCAATGTCTTTTGTCTAATGAATTCTGCCTTAATAAGGCCACATGGCGATAACTTATGGTGCAGTGAGTTAGTGGCACCTGAAGGACTCAGCGTGTGTGCAGCCTGCGATGATGTGTGGTCCGGGCGGGACTCACTTGTATAATATGTCTTGCCTACTGGACTGCGTCATTTGTAATTTTGTTACTTCTTCTTCACAAAATTCGAGGACATAGATTACAGTACTCTGAGCAATTAATAAATCAAGGCTGAATTCAAGCTGTTTACACGGCTGTCCGTAGTGCAGATCGAAGGCAGTAGTCTGTACAGACATAAGTCTGCTGTGCCGCTGAGTTCACAGGGGGCCTGTGACAAGGTGACCCATGGTCATGGCAGCAGCCAGGTTGCAGATTGAGGGCCACCACTCTGGCAGACCCTTTGGCTTTCCCACAAGTGAACCATGCCCAGCGCTCTAGCCTATTTATTCATACTCCTACGCTGGAGTGGCGTATGTTGGACCAGCCCACTCCGCTTCCGCTTCCAGGGGGGGACAACACAGCTACATGACCGTGATCTTCTCACTGCCTGAGGTAACATGGTTGTGTCTACTATGCACAACACTACAAGTATCAGCAGTATATGTACACATGGAGAGGTTTGTGCTCTGCATAGTGTGGTCTGTCCAGCACATCACCGCTACACTTGGTATTGTGTGCATTATTATTGATGGGTGACTTGCGTCATTCACACATACTTGGTTGCCACCACTCCCCAACATTCAGCTATTGTGTGGCTGAGGGACCATGTCGTTTTTGGAAGGCCCGCTGTCCTGTTCTGCGCTGCCTCAGTGGTAGTAGGGGGGGTTGTCCGGGGGGGGGGACGTCTTGAGGCTGGTGGCAGTGATTATTGTGTTCTTTTTGGGTGTCGGAGCTACATGATCAATAACTCTATCGCATATGTTGGTCTTCAGTTGTGATTCTGGGCTGGGCTCCCTTACACACTGTAGGTAGTTGTCATGGTTTACACCAGTAAAAGGCAAATGTTAGATTCCTACTGCTAATGTGGTTTCTTACCTGCCTCATATTTGGCTGCTCCTTGAAAATATCAGGAAGTGGTGTTTTTGTGTTATTTTTGCACGGGAATGCCTACTCTGCATATTATTAACGTTAGTTCTTGTTGTCATTTATGACGATTTTTTTCCGGAACCTATTGCTGGAAAACTGCCGATATTGGCTGTTGTCACCAGGTTGAGAATGGAATGATAATTTAAAATCACTGAAAAAACTTTAGGTTTAATGAGCATTATAATTAGAAATTGGCATTAAAAAAAACATTGAAATTCACTGAAAAAACCATAGTTTCAGGCATGTTATAGTTAGGAATTAACATTTAAAAAACCTTAGAAATTCACTGAAAAAACCATAGGTTTCAGGTGCGTTATAGTTAGTTGGACATTTCACTCATACAAAACCATTGAAATTCCTCTGTTATAGTTAGTTTTACTAACTAACTCACGCGCCCGCAATCCACTGCTGATGATGTCACATATTACACCATTCATGGCATGGTCAGTGACATCACAGATTACATCATTGATGACATCTCAAATGACATCACAGATGACATCATCCACGTGACAATGTGATACACCTCATCATACACTAGTATAAACTTTTATCACTCACTAGAACATACAGAGTACCATATTTGAAAGCATTGACACACCAATACAAGTTTCTAAAAACCCACTCAGTGATTCCTAGATCTACATACACATCTAAACACTTACCTATAGATTCACTCATACATGCTAACAAAGATCAATAGAAAACTATATCGACATTACACACCAATACACATCCTATTCACTTAAGCAGTCATCCTACTCACTTATGCAAACAATTCATCATACTTACATTTACTCAATTTCACACTTATACAAACACCACTTCATTTATTCACATAGATAACAACTCATACTTAGTGTCTTATAAAATCAATATTACATGTATACAGTTATCCATACAGTCACTCATACAATCACTAACTCTTATGTATACTTATTTTTAAACAACTGTCACATACACTGCCTTTCATTTTTCTACTTTGTTGGACATGTATGATTGAGAGAAACGTTTGTTCATCACCACACCCATAAAGACATTCACTCACCGAAACAACTGTTTCCACATGCAGTCTTAACCTCATATACCTACTAAATTAACTATTTACACATCTTTGGACAGTCACACACCACCCACCCAACCACACACACCTTCACTCTCCCATACAAATACTTAGTTAACTAATCAACAACTAATATAGACTTTCACATAGCTAAAAACCAACTTATGCAGTAGTTTACACAACAAGAGACAGAGTGATACACATATTCACACAGTTTAATCACCATCCCATATATTTAGTGAGACACTTTAAATTAGTCACTTAAAAAGTCAATCACACTCCTACTAAATCCTCCATCCAGACACTTATACATCCACTCATTCTTCAATGCAGATTCCTATATTTAAAATACATATTTAAATATGGAACCAAACCACATTCACTGTATGTTGTCATCAGTGATGTCATTTGAGATGTCATCAGTGATGTCATCAGTGATGTCACTGACCATGTCATGAATTATGTAATATGTGACATCATCAACAGTGGATTGCGGGCGCACGAGTTATAGTTAGTAGAACTAACTATGACGGAGGAATTTCAGTGGTTTTGTACGAGTGAAATGTCCAGCTAACTATAACGCCCCTGAAACCTATGGTAAATATATATATACAGAGCTCTAAGGGTCTGTTTAAGTGTAATGCAGTTTGATTATTAGTTGCTTATCATGAAACATATCTTAAAAGGGACTGAAATAATCAAATATACATGAAGTAAAGTGCTTATGGCAGTAGTCACCTATTTGAACAGTAATTGATTTGTATATGTAAACAGTCTCATACCCAGACCCATAGGCACTTTGAAAATGAAACAGTCACTAACAAATATAGTTATGTACTGACTTGTAGTTGGAATCAGGTGACTGAAAAGGTTATTGGTGATCAAGTGAATATTTTTCTGTCCTAGATATAGTTTTTATTACCTTATCCATAATTGGTTTATTTAATTAATTAGTAAGGATGTAGTTCAGTGCTGTAGGTGTGCTAGGATTTGTAAATGAAATACTAGTAGACATATTGTATGTGTGATTGTGCAACACTGAGAAGAAAGTATTCACGCATGTGATAGGCCTGCTACTCCAGAACCTGTGTCTGCAGTTTGCACTACTTTAAGCTGAGATTTACAACACCTTTTTAAGCTTTGATTTTATTATTAAATATAAATCACCCCTAAAATAAGCTGTAGATATCTAATAGGACAGGAAGGTATGTGTTTAAAAGGGAAAACGTGTGGGTTGAATTTTTAGTGAGTTAGAAACATACTTGCAGACCAATATATCCAGTTATATATCCTCTCATCTATCTATGCACTCCTATGCACCTATTTAGAAACCCATAGAGCCATTCATACACCCAGCCTGATAGCGTCAGAGGCACTTACACAGTCACTTACGTTACACTACTTATGTATGTAACTGTAACAGAGCCAGTATCACACCCAGTAATACATCTGAATAGTCTCTAACAGAACTAGTAAGTAGTTCATACAGGTAGTTACATACCAATTTAGAGATCCATGTAGTTCCTAAGCCAGGAAGTCATATAGTGACACATTTACTTACATATGCAGTGGCACACATACACAGGAACTGGTATACTCACTCAGATATGTAGTCAGATACTGGCACAAGCAAGCAACCCATCCAGACAAGTTCCTCATTAAATATGTTTCAGGCATGCTCCTGCACAGCCTGTGTGTGCAGTTTTACTGCCAGGTTAAGTAGGTATTCACAAGTCCTTGACAGGTTTTAATCAGCGTTTATCTTAAATAGTCACTCCTAAGCTAGACTGTAAGTAGTCTGTAGAACAGAGTGCTATGCTCTAAGAAAGTAAGACATGCACTTTGAGGTTTCAGTGAGTCATATGTGCAGTTCCAGACCCATATATCAATTTAATCATTTAGTGTGCCATCCATACTGCGAATTAGATACTTATTTAGAATACAATTGATCCACCGATACACCCAGTCTCACAAATGTACACATCCAGTTGCTCATCCATACTGCACTCCAGTTGTGATGTTGCGTCAGCCACTCACCTGAATTCCATGTTGTTCCTTTTGTGAGAGCTGAGAGAACCCACGCCACCTGCAGACTAATCTGGCAACACTGTATAAAGAAACAATGGTGCCCAGAAAGGCCTCTAGGTGATGGGGGAATTAGAGGAGATATAAAACAATTGCAAAGGATCAGTGAGTCTCAGGAATGAAGACTTGCACCTTTTTTGACATTGCAGCTTGGGACAGGGTCAGACTACTATACTCTGGATTTTGTCAGGATATGAGTACTGCAGCTTCTATTAGAGAGGACAAAAGAGTAACTAATTAGCACTGGCAAACGTAAGCTAACATCTGCAATCAAAAGACGTGTATTCATCACTATTCACAATAGACTACACAGATGCACTTAATATGTCAACATGTGGAGATGTAGGAATTAATGATACTGCGGTGCACTCGATTTTCAAATAATAAACAATGATTTACCTGGTTTTATCAGTGTGCGTCCCTGTTGTTGGTCTGTGTCTGAAAGCGCTGAATGAATATTGACTCCAGGAATGCCAGGTTTGGGAAACCGCTGCCTGGCTGACGGGAGCACTTATCACAAAAACCATCCTGTTATATTTTCTAGGTTAAATTTGCTGAAACTATTTTCCAATTAATCCCAGGTCATCAAAGATTCATTATTTCCTTTTTATTCATTGTGTAGGAAAGTTCTTATGTACCAATTGCTTCTTGGTAATAGTTGCGGTTGAGACTTTGAATTATCTCAAACCCAATGCATTTTGGGTCAATGGCGACCCTTCCTCAGGGGTCTCATCATAGCAGTCAGAAAATAAAAATGAAATAGGAGACTACTCAATCCAGTCCTCATATCTAAATGATATACAAAAAAATAAAAACATACACAAGGCAGTGTGCACAACACCAGCTCTCTCAAAAGTGCTCAAACTATGGTGAGTCCTACACGATAATAGGCTTATGACATATCCATAAGTCATTGTGATGTTAAACCTTTCCTCTTTACAAACATACCTTTATTCAAAGCCATGCCGCGGTTAGTAGTGCATGCAAAAATTAACTGGACGACGTGTTACCAAGCTGTTGAGATCACCTGCGATTAGTGGTAACTCCAGAGCATTCTAAAAGTATTTGACCGAGGTCAGCGAAAGAAAAGATGTATAACCTTAATGTTAAATAAAAAAGTGAGTTGCATGCTGTAAACAAACACCTCCGTGCTTACCAAACCGACTCAGATGATGTGCGTACTTGCTTAGGACACTGGAAATGCTCATGAGTGAGCCTTCCCGTCAGTTACTTAAAAGATCGTGGCGTTTTCTCTTATGTGCCAAGAACGTGTTTAAAGGAAAAGCGATCAAAAAGATATAATTGGAGTTGGCGTTGTTAGCATGACAAGTTAATAAAGTTAGAACAAGTCGAAAACCAAAAAGAAATAAACCCAATAAAACTGAATGGGCAAGTAAAACTTGTTCCGCAGGTATAAGCTTACCCCTGTGTTAAACAAACAGTGATACGGTCATAGCAAAAGTGTTACTGCATTTGAAATTTTACATCATGCTCAATAACAGAAAACAATTGAATTCCAATCTGTGATTCATCCCATGAGGCTGCATTGCATTCAGTTTTTTTATCCCAAAAAATTCCGATGTGGTTAACAATTTCTGGTTGTCAGCATCAGGTTTGGGTTTTAGAACTTCTACATTGGTAAAGTGCAATTGCGTGATTTTATGTCTTGCATGCTTCCAATGCATTGCTACGGTGGACTTAATGTTCTGGTTCCTAATATTGCTTTTATGCTCAGTGATTCGAATTGTTATTTTACTTTCCGTTCTCCCCACATACATTTTTCCACAAGGGCATTTCAAAGCATAAATAACGTTGGAAGTGTCACATGTGCTTGAATGTCGTAACCTAATTATGGAACCTTTAGTAGGCTGTATGAAATGATTGTCAATAATCACGTTGTTGCAATGTACACAGTTAGAACAACTTTGCATCCCTTTGAACACTAAGGTATCTTGTTGTATGGCGTTTTAGATTCCTAATGAATTTTCCCGATGCATGCCCTTATTTAGGTACAATTCACGTTGCCCTTATATAGGCATAGAAATCAAGCCCTTATTTAGGCATAGCCCATGCTACCCAAATACAGGCATGGCTACTTCCATCCGTTCACCAAACGTTACAACGATTTCTTGGAAAACCAGCTTAAGCCATTAGGGACTTCCCCTTGCTTGAATATTGATTTTCTCCAAGAACTCAACTATTCCCTAGGGTTTCATTCAAGACGTTCATATGCCCGCCTCTACGTCAAACATGGCAATCCTATACACCTTCAAGATATAAATATACCTTCACTTGCTATAGCAAAGTATGGTGGTTTGGGGCAGTTCGACGACCTACTTGCCCGACGCAGCTCGCTACAGCAAATGCTGAAGGAAGCCGACTCCCCAAGCTGACGCAGGAAGCTGCCCTCCTTTGCCGAGAAATCCAGCTCCAGTGTTTCTGACTCCCCTTGCGGGTTGTTGGGAAATCGAGTCCCGAGACAGAGATACCAGACCTCCATCATTCTAAGGTATGGAGCTGATTAGAACCTAGAGAAACCTTTTGCAATTCTCGGCAGAACTAAAACGTATGCTAAACAATACTAACTTCTTCCCTTGTACTAGACCTAGGTTAGGTACATTGGGGTAGGCGTATTTTAGAAGCACCAGTTAAGTATTTTAGCCTATGTTCTTTATGTATGTATTTTTATATGGCTTAGAAACCATTCAATGCTATTACAGTATTATTTTATAATACTATTCTCGCTGTACGCATTATACTTTGCATTTTGCCTAACGATTGTAGCAGTTCACCTCTCTTACATGAGAAAGAAGACTGTTCAATACACGTTTTATTGAAACGTCCGTCTCTCTATTTCTGTGCACCCTCTGTAGAAACGAAGCATGCATGATTGACAGAGTGAAATACTTATTTATTGTTTCTACAACTCTGAAGATATTTTCCAGTCCTAGGGAAACAAAGTTGTCATGTTTATGCGGTTGCCAGAAACTAATCCCTTCTTGTGTATTTACTAAAGTTTCTAGTAACCTCTGAGCTAGCTGGCACTCACAATTAAGTTTAGTATATTCGATAGAGACCTACTGACCTACGTCCTATGTCATATCTATAGGATATATTATTCCAATGCGCAGAGCCGATTGGGAATATAGGAACCAACTACAATCTGTCTCTTTCTTTTTTGTTAAACCTTCCTTTAGATTGCTAGATCGTTGAAATGCAAAGGTGGGTGTCTGATTATAAAGATGTTGAAAATCTGCACTACCATCCTTCCCACAGAGAAGATTGCGCAACATCTTCCGGAGACAAGCGCTCGGGATATAGGCTAAAAGCAAGAAGAGACTGTATATTCTGACCAGAAGAAGAAATAAAGTTTTATTGAAAAGCAAAGTGAAGCAGAATTACAGATTTGACATAATCATGAATGCTATTCACCATACATTAAATGAATACATTTAAAGCAAATTAAAAACTTGTAACAATCGCTAATAAGAAGATACTTGTGTTCTGTGCAAATAAACTACAGCTCAGAGAGTTCCACACTACCGGAAGTACGCCGCTGTTTAACTGCGCATGGCCGTACCTTACAGTAACCGTGCACCGACCCCGAGAACGCGGAAATCAGTACACGTCCCGGAACTATTGAAGATTCACTCTGCAGAGAAAGAGGTAAACTCCAATTTAATTTTATTCCGAAACGCCGACAGTTTGGCAAAAGATCCCTACAGACGGTAATTCAGGTATATGTAATGGTGCAGGTCCGCTCCGAAAAATTGTTTCTAAACGAAAGAAATCAAGACGAGTGGAGGCGATGCAACGCCTTCGCCCATGTGAGTATAAATTTAGATGACACTGGGCTCACACTCAGGGCCAGATGTAGGAAAATCATAATTACAGATTCATAAATATCGAATTTTACCGAATCGGTATTTATGAATCAGTAATTATGAAGGAGGGAGATTTAGGAAGAATCGGTAATTGAATTACCGAATCTGTAAAAATCGGTATTTACCGATTCGGTATTGCCCATTGATTCCTATGGGCCTTGAAGCCCATAGGAATCAATGGGCAATACCGAATCGGTATTTACCGATTCGGTAAATACCGATTTCAGCAAGGGTGCAAGGGGTGTCACTTTGACACCCTCTAGCACCCCAAATACAGGCATGTGTGCCATGTGGCACACAGACATGCCCTAAGGACATGTCTGTCTGTCACATGGCATAGGTGTGCATGCACACATGTGCACGCACAACTGGATTTGGTATTTTACCACCCAATTGGATTGGGTGGTAAAATACCAAATCTGTAAGGCCTTTGGGACTCAGAAGAGTCCCACCTACATCAGGAAATTACCAAATCAGTAAAAATACCGAATCGGCATTTTACCGATTCGGTAAATTTACCGATTCGGTAATTTTAACGAATCGGTAAAATACGGCCCCTACATAACAAATACCCATTTACCGGTCGGTAACGGCCAAAATCGGCCGTTACCGGTCGGTAAATGGCCACCTACATCGGGCCATAGGTACTTTAAATGATAAGCTGATGTTAAGAGATGGCTTTTGTTGGTTGTAGGAGCTCTTGTAGAACAATTGGCAGTACAAGAGTGAGGAGTTTCTCGAAGACACATTGATGTAAGTTTATGCCGGTTTTTGAACCATATTATAGAGAACAGTGGTCCCTATTCTAAAAAAAATATTAAACAAGGGGAGATAATCATACACTAGATAGAAAGTATGACTTTTGTCCAGCCGGACAAGAATTTTTTTTCATAATATATTTCAATAAGTAGCGTTTAAGAAACAATCAATAACAAGTGGGCACAGCCGTGACCCACAAAACACAAGACAGAACAACGAAAGGGATTGGCCAAAAGGCAAGCCAAAATGGGTCTGTATACTTGTACTCAGTTTACACAGACATATATCAACTTTTAAACACCATTACACACTCTAATATAGCTTAATCTTGGTGCATAAGGTGTCTCGGTGTCGACGACGTTTCGATGCCCCTATTAAATACCAGGCATCATCTTAAGGACAATAGAATTATACATTGTAGTCTTGACAGTTATATACTGTGCCTTTTTATGTTACTTTACATTCTATGGCAGGAGTTATAAACGAGTCTCCCGGGTTACACGGAAGTAGATGAAGCAATCTGGCTCACCACTACCACAATAATGCGATTGTGCATTTCCCACTGACTGGCGTCCAACGTACGCGATTGCGCAGGGATGCTCTGAGACTAAAAAAAGTGGAACTCATATCCTGACTGCTGGCCGAGCAACCCTTACTAACTCAATTGTGAAGGCCCGCACGCCTCACAGAATTACGTGAGACTCGTTATATGTCTGCGTAAACTGAGTACAAGTATACAGACCCATTTTGGCTTGCCTTTTGACCAATCTCTTTCGTTGTTCTGTCTTGTGTTTGTGGGTCACGGCTGTGCCCACTTGTTATTGATTGTTTCTTAAACGCTACTTATTGAAATATATTATGAAAATAAATTCTTGTCCGGCTGGACAAAAGTCATACTTTCTATCTAGTGTACGATTATCTCCCCTTGTTTATTATTTTTTTTAGAATAGGGACCACTGTTCTCTATAATATGATGCTACCCAAGGTCCCTACCGAATTACCTTTGGGTTCCCTTGTCCTTGTATAAAAAGGTTTTTGAACAATGGCTGTGTACTTAGAAAATATAGTGGTTTTGTAAATAGCGAAAAGAGGATGTGTTTTTCAATTGTTTTTTTTTGTTTTGATACAAATGCCAACGTTGGTATTCGCTAAATTGTAAGAGCTAGATTAAGTGAAGGTAAGCAACTTTGATTAATGAGCTACAGCATGCGATCAGAGGCGCAATTGGGCATTTAGAATGATTGTAAGAACATTTTTTTTTTCCAGCTGTTTGGTTCTGATGAGAACTCCACAATTGGAAGGAGTTTAAAACGCATAGACCAGTTTGTGTTTTGCCATAAGAATGTCAAACAAAGTCTGCGTTTTTGGACTTAAAACATTTGTGTTATAAAATGATGTTCTATGGCTTGCATTTGAAAAGTATAAAAGAAGTTTAAAAAAAAAAATTAAGGATATAGGGTGAATGCTGGTCGTGTGGTGAGCGAATGGGTACATAGTATGAAGAGAATGTGAGAGTGGAAGAAATGGAAGAACGTTGAATGTATGAGGAAGGTTTTATTAATTAAGATTTTGAGGTGCAATGTGTAAAGATTTAATGATTTGTAGTAATGTATAATTTTGATATGTGAAAAAAGCAAATAAAGAAAAAGATTGATTTCAGACTGAAAAAGTGATCTATGGCATAAGTTGTTGGATTCTCAATATGGCCTCTATTAAGTAAGTGAGTAGGAATAAGGTAGCAGTATTGGCATGTATGTAGTCTTCATTGATTCGAGGCTTGTCCTTACTGTTGGTAGCCCAAACCCATAGGTGTTATTAGTACTTTGACATTTCATTGGCATGGAAGCGAACTTACAGACCTATTTGTCCAGTTATACATCCAATGTCCCACCCATACTACAACTCACATATATATGTACAGTAGGATGGAGCCACTCATACACTCAGTCAGACAGTGAACGAGGCACCTAAACATTTACTCACACACGTACATCTCTTATGTAACCAGCACTATTGGAGGCAGTTGCATACACAGTTAAATATGCCAATACTCTCTAACAGAACTAGCAAGCAATCAATGCAGCCTATTACATACACATTTAAAGACCCATAGACTCACTAGGAGTGCCAGTCATATATAAGCATACTTTCTTACATATCAAATGGCACACTGACATGTGGACTGAGACACTCATTCAAACATGTATTGTAGAGTAACACTAACAAGTCACCAATCCAGACAAGTAGCTCTTTAAACATGAGTCAGGCATACTATTACAGTGCCTGTGTGTACAGTTTTAGTGCCATGTCAAGTTGGCATTTAAAACCCTTTTGCAAGGCTTAAACTCTCCATCTACTATATCTAAGTAACCCTTAAGGTAGGCCATAGGTGGGCATTGGGTGAGGGTGTTATGTTCTTCAAAGGTAACGCATATAGCTTAAAGTTTCAGTGAGTTAAATGTGTACTTACATTTAAATACGCACAGTTTTTCATTCAATATCTCACTCATATTGCCACTCACATATGTATTCACGAAAGCGTAGAGACACTCGTGCATCCAGTCAGACCGTGACAAAGGCACTTAAGCGTTCACTTACGCACTCACACAATACTTATGTATGCAGTAGTGGCAGAGCTAGATGCACACACAGTTACATGCCTGAACATTGACTATTACAGCCAGTAAACTATCATTACAGCCACTTGCATACAAATTTACATACCTATAAAGTTACTAAGAGAGCCACTCATACTAGTATACTTAATTACACAAACACTCACCCAACCATACAAGGTGTGATACATTCACTCAGATGTGTACTCAAGTACTGACATAACCGAATAAATCGCCCATCCAGGGATGGAGCCATTTACACGTTTCTTGGGCTTGCTAATGCAAAGATTGTGTGTGCAGTTTTAGTGCCATATCACCTTAACATTTAAACTTTTTGTCAGATCTTAAAGTACTCTTGCACTACATATAAGTAACAGACTTCCAGTGCGTATTATATAGTGTTATACATATTTGTATAGGAAAGTAAACGGTTACATTTTGTAACTTTATATCCATATACCGCTATTTAAAATGTCAAAGAAAATACAAAGAAGAAAGAAACAGAAGATACTATCTCCTCCAACAGCCTTCCTAACAGCAAAGCAAAGCAGTACCTGATACAGCGCCGACTTCCAGGAGGTGGCTGGGACTCAAAGGAGAGCGAGTGGACCGGAGAAGGACGCCAAAACCGCCACCAGCCGCGCCGCCGCCTCGGGACTGCATATCCCGACAGCCTCAGCGGCGGCGCGTTCCCCGACGCGTCACACGCGCCGGGAGGGGCCATTAAAGCAGACAGCCCTCGGTGGAGCGGGGGGAGCCTTCCTAACAGCAAAGCAAAGCAGTACCTGATACAGCGCTGACTTCCAGGAGGTGGCTGGGACTCAAAGGAGAGCGAGTGGACCGGAGAAGGACGCCAAAACCGCCACCAGCCGCACCGCCGCCTCGGGACTGCATATCCCGACAGCCTCAGCGGCGGCGCGTTCCCCGACGCGTCACACGCACCGGGAGGGGCCATTAAAGCAGACAGCCCTCGGTGGAGCGGGGGGAGCCTTCCTAACAGCAAAGCAAAGCAGTACCTGATACAGCGCCGACTTCCAGGAGGTGGCTGGGACTCAAAGGAGAGCGAGTGGACCGGAGAAGGACGCCAAAACCGCCACCAGCCGCGCCGCCGCCTCGGGACTGCATATCCCGACAGCCTGAGCGGTGGCGCGTTCCCCGACGCGTCACACGCGCCGGGAGGGGCCATTAAAGCAGACAGCCCTCGGTGGAGCGGGGGGAGCCTTCCTAACAGCAAAGCAAAGCAGTACCTGATACAGCGCCGACTTCCAGGAGGTGGCTGGGACTCAAAGGAGAGCGAGTGGACCGGAGAAGGACGCCAAAACCGCCACCAGCCGCGCCGCCGCCTCGGGACTGCATATCCCGACAGCCTCAGCGGCGGCGCGTTCTCCGACGCGTCACACGCGCCGGGAGGGGCCATTAAAGCAGACAGCCCCCAGCGTCGCGGGACGCGAGCGGGACGCCCGGGGCTAAGCCCGGGCAAAGGGCGGGCCCTCTACGGCCCTCAAAGGCCTGACAAGGCCGGGCTGGGCCAACTCCATTAGGTGTCCTGCATGGTAATACACCTTTCCGGTTTGTGACGATGTCTAAATCGGGAACTGAAGGCCACAAAACTGTTGAAGGGAGCTCAATCTTGGGACCATTGGATAAATTCTTTTTTAAAGCAATTGGCGAACAAGATAGAGATCTGGCTCTGGCTGAGCACCGCATCGCGCGGCGACAATCCATAGAGCAACTTAAAAACACCATCCTAGATCCTTGTCTGACACCTACCCCTGAGCCTCTCCCTTTAAATTCGTCCCTGGAAAACATTGACGGGGACCTAATGAATACAGATAACGTTCCTTTATTGTTTCAATCTTATTTTTCCCCGAAAAATGGTACATCTACTCCATCCCCTTTACAATTGGCTAATAACACAACCACTGCAACTATTGATCTTATTGACCTGGTCACTCAAGACTTGCCAAAGATTGCAGAGTTTGTTTCACCGGACATCATAGTAGTTCCGTCTCCCCTGGTCACACAAAAGTTAACTATGTTTCAACCATTACCCGTCGTATTAAGGCCAGACAAATCCTTACCCGCCACAAATCCATCCAAAAAGAAACAGGCTATCATCCGATCTCCACCTAAAAAACGACGAAAAAGAGCCCCAGTAAAAAGGTTTCCTAAACCCCACATATCGGCTGAGGATCAATTAACTAAAGAATTGTTACAAATTGTAGAGGGACCATCCATTTTACCACGGGACACACTGACTTCTAGTGTCCCCCCTACAATTAAAGACTTTGTGGACGCAATGGAACACCTTATCAAGGCACTATTAATACCAATCCTCGAGAGAGTGAAGAGAATAGGCACTCAGTTGGACACCTTTTTAGAAACCCAGACCCAAAATCAGCCTGGTAAAAGGGCCCAAGAAGCCCCTTCGAGCCTCAAAAATGGAGATAAAACTCAGAGTACTTTAAAAACCTCCATGCCCATAACAAAGCCCATTTCTCTGATAGCTGCAGAAAAAACGACTAATAAAGAACAAAAGACCGTGGTTCAAAATTCCAAAAATGACATGACCCCTTCTGATCAACAAAAAACCCAACCGTCAAATCCAATTAATAAGGTGGCATTAAAACAAAATCCAGTTCCCCTCCCAAAAGCACCTCCTAATACTCAGGAGCAAACGCTTCAAATAAACTCCCTTATGGCTTCGGCAAAAATGGGCAATTCCCAGCCCATACTAGAAAAAAATAAATCCGCCGTACAATATGAAAAACGTGCACGTGAAAGGTATGCTGACCTACCTCCCGCGGCATCACAAAACGTTATAGTATTAACGGAGGTCTTACCATTACCATTATCAGCTAAAGGAGGTTATGAAAATCACCATAGCCTAAAAAACAAGGTGATTTTCTGGCTCCGTGAGAACAGACCCCTACCTCCCCACATAAATGGCGATATAATAATGGTAAGAAGAACAAATTGGGTCGGAATTCGCCCTAAAGATATTGATGGGGACGTTGTAATCGTCACATTTAAAGACCCAAGGGTCATCACACATATCACAGATTGGATTTCTGGGTTTAGCAGGGGTCCAATATCGCCTAAACCTCTGGCTTACTTTTACCCTGAATCACTAATGCCGCCTAAGCCACATCAATCAATTATTTCTTATGACAATTCCTCATTGGCACAGCCTAGAAGACCATTTTATGATAAATATCCCACAAGGTACCGAGTAAGGGACCAGACATCTTTCCCTTTTACCGATTATAGGCAATTGCCCACACCACGATATAACCCTGTGGGATATGCTCAACCTTCCCCTTTTATAAATTCGTCCTGGAACTTTCCCTGCCCTAACTTTTATGAGCCACTCTACGGTCTTGATGATGTAGAGTGACTCTTTCAAGGCAGAGAAGAAAACCAGGGTAGTATGTATGCTGTAAGATCTTCTGACCATCTCTACGCCACTCAGGTTGATCCGGTTGATGGGCTTGACAAAAACCTATCTGTAAACAGAGCTAGAAATAGAGAAAAATCCATTGAAAGGGGCAAAGTTAAAGGTGCACCATGTTTAGGCCCAAAACCCACTAACAACATTCCCTCGTCACACATGGGATATAGGAATAAAACTTCCTATTTACATTTCCTCTCTTGGAACCTGGCGGGACTTTCCTCAAAAATTACATTACCAGACTGGATAAAGGTGGTTAATCAGTATTCCATCCTGTGCTTTCAGGAAACTTGGGTGATTTCTCCTATCCATCTACAGGGTTTTCAAACATTTCACTCACCAGCGTCTATGAGTAAACAGGGCAGACACAAAGGGGGACTTTGTATGTATATTAGTGTAGCAGTTGCCCACAGGATCAGAAAAACGTTACTTAGGGACTCGTTCCAAGTAATTGTCATGGATATTGCCCCGTCCCTCTTACTGATAATTGTTAACTTTTACAACAACTTGACCGTGGAACAGTTAGAGAAAGCACTGGACAACCTACAACAAGCCGTTTTAACGATCAAAGCTACCTCTGGAGGAGAGTGTGCAATACTTTTCATGGGCGATTTTAATTGTCACATCTGCCCTAACACAACGAGAGATGCCTGTGATATCTATGAGTCATATGAACTGGACTCTGCCGATGCTATTTTCAATCATTTCCAACACAAAAAATCAGGGGATCTGCTTAATAATTTTGTGACCTCTCTCAATTTACATTTTGCAAATGAGCTTCTTCACATCCCAAGATCTCTTAAAACAACCTTTCATGGCAGAGGAACGAACTCTATCATAGACTTTATACTCTTCTCAAAAAATCATGCTTCACTAATATCAGGCTGGGACACCCTCAACCACCCTCACAGTGACCACTATCCTTTGTCTATATCTGTTGAGTTTCTCTCTCAATCTACGGATCAAAAAAGCTTAGAGGTAAGATATGATCAACCAATTCAAATTGGAGCCATAAACGGTTACACTGTTAAATGGAATAAAATTAATCCATTTAATCTTCTCAAAAACCTAGTCACCAAGAGGAGGGAGGAGATTCATATCTGTCTTTCTAACAACGATAACCCCAATGACATCTGTAAAGCTTTCATCAAAATTCAGGCTACACTAAAAGTATTATTGACGCGCCAGTTCAAATCCGGACCTATTGTACACAAAGGGTGGTTTGATAAGAAATGTTCCATGGCTTTAAAATCTTTAAAGAATTTGCTGCGTGTCACACCCAAACCACTTCCAGAAATTCGACAGGCCAGAACACATTATCGCCTAGTTATTAAAAATAGAAAAAGGGCACTGAAAATGGAAGCATGGCAGAATTTGGTGACAATATCTGAAATTGGGGACATGTCAGCCTTTTGGAAACTTATCAATACTCCCCTGCCGTGGGTAGTATTGCCTGAGAGGTGTTTGGACATGGCAATAACTGGCGAGACATGGGCGGCCCATTTTCAAAAACTATATAGTAAACCCACTTGCTCAAATACCTCTATATCAGATTCTATTTTACCACCAATCTTAAATTCATCTCCGGAGAGTCCATGTAAAATTGTATTCTCGTATCAGGAGGTTGAATTGGCCATTAGGGAAACACCCCCTGGGAAGGCACCTGGACCGGATGGCATTCCGGCAGATGTGTACAGGGCAGAAATAGAATTTTGGGCCCCCCTATTGACTTCTGTTTTAAACTCCATAAATACTTTTGATCTATTACCATCATGGGCTGAGGCAATAGTAATACCAATCTTTAAAAAAGGAGATAGGCACTTGCCATCGTGCTATAGACCAATATCCCTGCTCGATACCCTAATGAAAATTGTCGGACGCATCATCCTGAAACGAATAACTAATTGGACAGAAGACAAGAACATACTGTCGAACTTGCAATATGGTTTTCGGTCAGGCAGAGGAACCATAGAACAGACCCTCAACTTACACCTCATCATGTCCAAATACGTCGATACTAAAAAGCGAAGCCTGTACATAACGTACATAGATTTAACTTCAGCATTCGACTGCGTGCTTCATGACCAATTATGGGACATTTTAAAACAATTGGGGATAGATCCATCAATTCTCCTTTTTATTAAGGCCCTGTACAGAAATGCCGGTGCCAGAGTCAGATTTGGCCTCAAGGGAGAGTGCTCGCCACGCTTTAACATCAATAGAGGGGTTAGGCAGGGGTGCATTTTAGCCCCCCTGCTTTTCTCCCTCTATATAAACGCTATCGGCGAGCATCTCAAAAACATCGAGTGTGATTTCCCAAAAATAGGCGGTCAATCTATCCCAATTCTGCTATATGCAGACGACGCGGCTATTCTCTCTCAGACCAGAGTGGGCCTTCAAAAAGCTGTTTCTGCATTCACAGTGTTCATGAACGATAGGGGCCTGAAAGTGAACATAGGAAAAACGCACACAATGCTATGTAACAAAAGGCATAAAAAAATCCCTTGCCCCGTGTTCATTGAGGGCGAAAGACTCGAGACTGTGGAGGCATTTACATACCTGGGCATTTGTTTACACAAAAAATTAACATGGAAATCGGCAATAGAGAAGAGGAAACTTGCTTTTGTTAGAGCCATTGGTGGACTCCGAGATTTTGCAGGAAAAATAGGGGGGAGGCCTGTGAAACAACTAATAACCATATACAAAGCAAAATGCGCCTCTACTGCCACCTATGGGGCTGGACTTTGGGGAATAGATAAACATATCTTATCGTTACAGATAGTGGAAAATCAATTTGTAAGATATCTTCTGGCCACCACAAAAGCAACCTCCGTGTACATGATGCACATTGAACTGGATTTGCCGTATATATCAGACATTATTAAATCTGAGCCTCTCCTTCTCTGGCACAAAATCTGGACTACCCCCGAGACCGCCTTGAACAGAGAAGTGATACTAGACATTCTAAAATTGGAAGGGGCTAAAACCGTCAACCAATCTAAATGGCTGACTTATGTAAAAAAAAAACAATTCTGAGATTGGGCATCCAGAGTGGTTTACAGATCCTTCGCTTCTGGAAGACATCTCAAGGAAAACCCTAAGAGAGACCCTAATGGCCCACCTGGAAACAACTAGATGGAATAAGCAAAAACATCTTAAAAATATCCAGGCATATCAAAGGGTGACATCCGATAAGGGACTGCAATTATACCTCTCTTCAGATTTCTCATGCTATTCGAGGATGTTGCTTACCAGATTTAGACTGGGTTCTTTCTACCGTCTTGTAACTTTTCCTACATGTAACGATTGGACTCAGACTCTTTGCCCCTGTCCCTGTGATGAAATGTCAATCCAAACTAACATCCACACTATTCTTTTTTGTAAATATTATGTGTCTCTGCGGAAAGCCCTTTTGTTACCCCTGTTAAAGAGATGGGGTATTAGGTCCTGCAAAATCGCCTTCGAGCGTCTGCAAGAATTTGAAGACCGGGAGGTGATCTCTACCATGGAACAGTTTTTAAAACTATTGATCAAATTTAGGAAATCCCTAGAATGATACCGGTGATAACATTTGTGGTTTTTAAATGCTGTTTTTAATTGTTTTCTTAACAGTGTGTTTTAACCATTGCCTAAGCTATTGAGGAATTTTAAATTGGAATTCTATGTGTTTCTTTGTTCTGTTTTTATCATCTTGTTTTTAAAACACTGTATAATAATGTACGCTTATATGATATTTCTTTGCTAAATATCGAATAAAGCTTATTTTGAACCTTTGATCTCCTCCAAATACAAAAAGAAAAGGGAGAGAATGTTGACAATGTGGTTTAAGAGAAAAGAGTTGCTGTTCAGAAAACTAATAAGTTTCTTAAAATACAATGTGGAAAAACAGAAAGTAATCAAAACTAAGTAAATAAAATGAGAGGTCTCAAATCAGCTAAGAAAGGAAAGAAAATAAGTAACACCAAGACTAATAAACTGCATAGGGAAGGAGATACTTTAACAAGGAGACAGAGGCAGCTTAAAGAAATTAGAGTCAGAATGTTTTATAGTAGGGTACCTCAGAATCTGATCCGAACTATGAAACAGTATAAAAGGAGAGGAGAAGCAGTGAAACAAAAGGAGCATGTTGAAGCTGTAGTTGATAAGGCACTTTCCCTGAAGGGCAAGCTATTTATTCTGAGAACAATGAGAACACTGGATATAACAGTGTTGTCGATGACTAGTTAATAGAAGGGATTTCTGTAAAATTGTCATTGGTGAATGGAAGCACTACTTCCAGTACTGAGCCTTTCTTTAAAGAAGAATGCTTCTTGCAAGAGGAAACATTACTGCATTTAGTTGAATCGAATGGTCGATGTTATGAGGTGAACGATGGAACTCCCATCCCAAAAGAATAGATGGTTCCTAGGGATGTTGAGGAAGTGATTGCTGAAGAGGTTCAAGGAAGACGTAGACAGACCACTGTATACAATTGGAACTGAAGCAGTAATTGCAGTGTTTGGCATGAATCAATTAATACATTGAGAAATGTACATACTTTACCATGCTAAAATCTAAAACGGGCAATAGGTATTTTGCATGGATTAGATCCATACAATGTAAGAAAGTATGGAAAATTACAAGGGAATTCGCTAGTATGTCTATCAAATCAAAGGACCGAATATGACGCACCCCCACCGATGACCTGTCGGTGGCAATCTGTCCTTCATCTAGTGCTGTGGTCCAACTGCCACATTATGCTGTGTGGTGGTTCGAGGCAGCTGGCAGAGGGACTCACCGATGCTTCTGATGGCCTCAAGGACCCCATCCGATCATCATTGGATGTATTACCCGACAATAGAATGGTGCCTGCTCAGGCACTGCTATAGGGATTACGATGGCCCATTCCAACTGCCCTTTCATGGCGGTCCAACCACCATAAAAATACAGCCAGGATGGGACTTTTGGGGCCCCTAGCATGGCCCCTGTTCCCTGTGGGCCTCTGCTATTGGTCCAGTGGTGCCCTCCAAACACCCATGCCCCATATGGTACCTGGCACGCAGCACATGGATGTTTGCAAACATCCGTTTTTCCATTGTGGAATGTGTTTCGGCCCTTTTTGGGCCACTGCACAAGCCGCAAAGGAAAAAGTTATGATTTCGACCACCTACATGGCGGTCACATCATAATTAGGCGGGTGGGACCTCTGTCTACTTGTTGATTGGTACCAATTCTGCTATGATGTTGATTGGACCCTCATCTGTCTGGCATCATAATGAGCCCCAAAGTGTGTCAAATCAGCTTTCATCACTTCAACATGTTAGCTGTTCACCACTCTAAAATGCATATTTTAGTAAGGAGGATTTACTTTGCCAAAACTCCTTCCCTGTGTTTAGGAGAAATTAATAGTTATTTTGTATTGTACAGTAGCAGAGTTGGAACATGTTTGTGAAGATGTTCAGCTTTGGTTCTTTGGACCTGAAGAGGAGAGCAGAGAAAAGGAGGAGTTAGTATGTGAGGAGTATGACACAGGTATTAGTGTTGATAACTTTACAGAAGAGATTAGAAAGTTAACACAGTTTCTTCAGAGAAACAAAACTGTGGTTGTATATGTTGTTGTTGTTGCACTCAGTACAAAAAGCCAAACTCACAATGTATTTGTATTCTCAAAAACTGAACAGGAGAATAGAGATGAGTGGCAAGAATTTGCTTTTAATTTATTTGTAGAACAGTTTGACTTGTCCACATGGCAAGTTATAGGCAAGTACTGCTACAATAAATTAGAGAATAACAGAATGCCAGATAGAGCTTCACATACAAGTGACAATTCGTATCTATTCCAAAAGAACTACAAGATATAAATATTGATGAATCTATTCTCATACAATGTGTACCCCTATTTCAGGCTATAGTGTGAGCCATGACAGGAAAGCTGCTATCAACTGACTTTCAGAAGGGCCTTAAAAGAAAAGTTATTTATTTACCTTTAGGTTTTAAACAGAAAATCGATATTGTTGGTGTACACAGAGAGGATCACAAACCACTTGTGATTTTAGTAAATGGTGTGCCTACAAAGAATAAACAAATCTGGCAAGAGTTAGTGAATATTAGTAAAGAAAAAAAGCAACATTAGACCTGGTACAAAATAATGTTTATTATAAAAATGTTGAAGTTGTACGAAATGTGAAACATGTAGTGGATGAAACATTACCATCAAGTGGACAGATTTAAAAAGTGGATTGACTCAGATCAGAAGAGATTGGCGAGCACTACAGCATCCATCCTCTGCATTCTAAAGAAGTCATAAGTGATGCCATTGATTTCTATCAAATGAAGCAAGCAAAAAGAGCTCCTGTGAGTGTGAAGGAGAATTGTTTAGAAGCTCGCTGTTTTCCAAGATAGGTTCCCACTGGAGAAGTTGGACACTTTGATGATCACAGTGTAAAGAAACCAGCAACTGAAAACCGGTCAACCAAGCTATACTGAGATTATCCAGGATTTTGTCAGTGTATTACCTACAAATTTTACCTTCTGTTTGATAGTGACTTGTCTGGACATTCATATGCTGTTAACCACTTACTAGAGACAGGAGTTACTCTTCAAAATCTCTCTGCAAAGCAATTAATTGACAAAGTTCATAAAACAAATAAAAACTTAGAATACAGCCTAATTAATTTGATGGCATACCAAGGTCCTGGAGACCTGAAATGCATTTGAGTAATCTAAGTGCACCTACTTGGTTTTTGATACTTAGCTGTGCTGAGTATGCCTGGAATGATCTGCTTGAATTTTTGAGAGAAGAAAACTCTAACATAAAAGACATCACAGTGAAGGCAGCCGGAGAACGTTGCTCCTTGGATCCCACTAATGTTTGCAGATATTTTAACCACAGGTCTCACACTATGCTGTTTTTCATCTGCAACAAAACAAATCTTTCTCTTGGTGAAGTAAATTATTTTTTGGGGTGAAAAGAGTACCAAGGAAGAGGTGCTCCTCATATTCACATGCTAATATGGATAAAGAATGCACCCTAATTGTAAATTCATACTTGTATAGCGCACTACTCACCCGCAAGGGTCTCAAGGCGCTTGTATGAATACCGCTGTGGAACCCATCCTGGCTTTCCTTGTGAGGTGTCCACTCCTGGGCACCCCCAATGTGGAGGCCATGCATCCTTACAGTTGTGGGGGCCGTTGTGGAGATTAAGCAAGCTATTGCCCAGAGTTGCAGAGTGGGACTCCATGATTGGAATAGGCACCGAGGCGAGAATTATCAGGTCCGTGGAATTTTTTGAACCCAAGACCTGCCGAGGCGGGGAATTGTACCCTGGTCCCGGGCCAGACCTCTGCATCAGGGTCTGCGGCTCTGACCATTGACCATTCTTATCCCTGCAAACATGTGAAATACAGTGTTGAAGTCTTTCTTAGAAATGTAATATCTAACAGACTCTGATCCGGAAGGCAGAGATATTGTGAAGTCAAATATGTTGGATACTTACTATCCAAGAAGGAGGCAACACCTAGAGAACAAGTGCCTTTATGAAGTACTTCAACACTATAGATATAAAAAGTAATGTAACAGAAAACATAGACGAAGGGAAATATGCAGTAGTTCTGTGTGACGGTTGTTTGGTGAGACATAGCAAAGGAAATGTAATTAACCACAGAAAACTCAGTTGCCAAACTGTAGACAGAAAAGAGTTGATCTATTTCGCTCTTCTGCAACTGTTCAAGCCTTGGCGTGCTGGAGCAGAATTAATTGGAGACTACAACAGCTAAGAAGAATCTTTCAGCACTGCAAAATACTGCTTTAAGTGTCTAGTCTTTTTAAACTACTTGCAAATGTTGAAATATTGAGATTAAACAGGAAAAAAACATTGCTGCTGAGATAGCTACAGAGAGTTCTCAATGCAGCAAATGTCCTGGACCACTGAGTCTGGATCCACTTGGACAAACAGTTATTAAAAATGAAGCAGCCATAGCCATGAATGAGGTCGAGATTGTAATGCAGCAAGCAAGAGAGGAAAGTGTTGATTTCGAACACTTAGTAGCACAACGACAAAGAGAAATATATTTATATTGAAGTAAAATATAAAACAGAGCATGGATTTCTGCACAAGAAGAAATAATGTGAATGCTCTTCATTTAAACTAAGTTTTCTATACATTAGTTATCAGTCTGTCACTGGTGAAAGCTTTCTAAGTAGAGTTCTTACAGCTTATCTATGGAGGACAGCAGAATCAAATGTAACATATGTAGGAAGAGCAAAAACTGGATTAGCTGCACACAATATTAAAGGAATTACTTTACACCAACTATTTATGCTACCTGTTGAACATGACAATAAACTGTAGTACCAGAAAGTGAAGCTTGTCATGAGTTGTCAAGAGAAGAAAATGAAGCTTTTAATCATCAAAGAGGTGAGCATGGTTTCAAACTTAATGCTTGCCTTCATACACTTAAAATAAAGCAGATTAAAAAAACAGAGTATGACGTGATGTTTGGAGGAAAACATTTAATTGTCTTTGATGGCCTACTGCAACTTACTGCAGTTTAAATACAGCCTATTATCGAGACACTTTTCCATTATGAAACAAGAAATTCTTTGGGAAGTATTGGCAATGTAAATATTTGGTTAAACTTTGAATACAAGGAACTGGTGAAAACTATGCGTCAAGCATCCAATGTGGAATATGGAGATATCCTGAAGGACATTAGATTAGGAGTTCTGACAAAGGAAGGAAAACGTGCTTTGGGATGTTGACTTACAAATAAACTATTTTCATCTGACAACACAACAGCATAACTAATGTACAATTTCATTGAAAAAGACAAATCCATAGTCCGTTTAATGCCTACACTTCAAGAATAATCCAACCTCAATGAACAAGTACCGAAGCTGGAGAAAGAAGATATTTTCAAAACTACAGCTATTGATAAAATGGAACACCTGGGAGTAACAATACTACTAACTGAGAAACTAAAGGCAACATTGAATTATTTGAAGAAGTCTGTGTCGAGAACTGCAGAATTAGAAAAATGTTTATGCTTGTGAAAAAAGTGTCAAATAATTTTGTAGCATAATTTAAATGTGAGGGAAGGGTTAGCAAATGGTGGGATGAACAAAGTTATTGATTTCATACATTTTCCAAATAGGGATGAGGTTTAGTACTTAGCCATATAATTTGATCAGATTGATGGTCTGAAGCAGATTGGCCAATGTATTGTACATGTTTTGCTTGTAAAGAACTTATATGTGTGGTGGCAACAGTTTCCAGTGTCATGTGCTGTAACTATCCATAAATCTCAAGGTTTAAGTGTAGACACAGCTTTAATTAATTTTGGAAGTACAGTATTTAAAGAAGTTATGTCGATTGTAGCATTATCCCAAGTTAGACATTATCTGGTATGTTTTTATTTGAATTTGATAAGAAAGTCAGTGCTGATACAAGCTGTGTAAGGGAGTACAATCGGTTAAGAAGTCTATATGCCCCTCTTTTAGGTCAGTACTCCATTTATAAGAAATGAGTAATATGTCTGAAACGGTAGCTTACTAAAGAGTTGACTAATGTTAAATAAAAGAAAGCAAACCAGCATGATCTAGAAGGTGTCAAGAAGAGAAAACTGGAAAATGAGGGCGATACTTTAGGATACCAGTTGGAAAACTTTTCGTGTCATCTGCTATGTAAATGTTGTACTCAATGTTCTGTTTCGTTTACCATATCCTGTCAATCAAATTGAACAAAAAACAGACAACAGATTATGTTGCACACAGTATCATGCACTCCAATGTTTACTCAGTGACAGCTCTGTCAAAAATTCTGCTTCAAGCATTCTAGACCTTTTAGATATATGTAGCAGATCATTAATATTTACTTTCAACTTTCATCAAGACGCACAAGAATTTAAAATGGTCATGCTTGGAGTTTTTGAAAAAGAAAAGGTAGATATTGATTACTTAGGCGGCCTGACCTACAAATGGAACATGACTGTGAAGATTGCTCATCTACAACAAACACTGAAATAGAAATAGAAGATGGGAGCACACTGCTAGCCTCTCCGCCGTATCGCCCCTTTGCATTATGGTCAATGCAGTACCAGTGTTTCAAAAAACAAGCCGCAAGTAAAAAAGTGTTTCACCACAATCGGTGCAAGTAGGTACTTGAAGTGTAGTTATCTCTAGACACGAGACATGGCTTGTGTTTCGGGATTGATTCCCTCATCAGTAGAGACAATTCTGGGGTAGCAGAGCAGGCCGCCAAACATCCGTCAAAGGCTTTGTTGCCCCTCCAGCATGCAGGTGCGTCTCCAACAAGCTCGTCAGCTTTGGATGGCTCACGGGAGCCACTGTAGTAGAAATAGAAGATGGGAGCACACTGCTAGCCTCTCCGCCGTATCGCCCCTTTGCACTATGGTCAATGCAGTACCAGTGTTTCAAAAAACGCGTTGCAAGTTCAAAAGTGTTTCACCACAATCGGTGCAAGTAGGTACTTGAAGTGTAGTTATCTCTAGACATGAGACATGGCTCGTGTTTCGGGATTGATTCCCTCATCAGTAGAGACAATTCTGGGGTAGCAGAGCAGGCCGCCAAACATCCGTCAAAGGCTTCGTAGCCCCTCCAGCACGCAGGTGCGTCTCTCACAAGCTCGTCAGCTTTGGATGGCTCACGGGAGCCACTGTAGTAGAAATAGAAGATGGGAGCACACTGCTAGCCTCTCCGCCGTATCGCCCCTTTGCATTATGGTCAATGCAGTACCAGTGTTTCAAAAAACGAGTCGCAAGTTCAAAAGTGTTTCACCGCAATCGGTGCAAGTAGGTACTTGAAGTGTAGTTATCTCTAGACACGAGACATGGCTCGTGTTTCGGGATTGATTCCCTCATCAGTAGAGACAATTCTGGGGTAGCAGAGCAGGCCGCCAAACATCCGTCAAAGGCTTCCTTGCCCCTCCAGCACGCAGGTGCGTCTCCAACAAGTTCGTCAGCTTTGGATGGCTCACGGGAGCCACTGTAGTAGAAATAGAAGACGGGAGCACACTGCCAGCCTCTCCGCCGTATCGCCCATTTGCATTATGGTCAATGCAGTACCAGTGTTTCAAAAAACGAGTCGCAAGTTCAAAAGTGTTTCACCACAATCGGTGCAAGTAGGTACTTGAAGTGTAGTTATCTCTAGACACGAGACATGGCTCGTGTTTTGGGATTGATTCCCTCATCAGTAGAGACAATTCTGGGGTAGCAGAGCAGGCCGCCAAACATCCGCCAAAGGCTTTGTTGCCCCTCCAGCACGCAGGTGCGTCTCCAACAAGCTCGTCAGCTTTGGATGGCTCACGGGAGCCACTGTAGTATAAATAGAAGATGGGAGCACACTGCTAGCCTCTCCGCCGTATCGCCCCTTTGCATTATGGTCACTGCAGTACTAGTGTTTCAAAAAACGCGTCGCAAGTTCAAAAGTGTTTCACCACAATTGGTGCAAGTAGGTACTTGAAGTGTAGTTATCTCTAGACACGAGACATGGCTCGTATTCCGGGATTGATTCCCTCATCAGTAGAGACAATTCTGGGGTAGCAGAGCAGGCCGCCAACCATCCGTCAAAGGCTACGTTGCCCCTCCAGCACGCAGGTGCGTCTCCAACAAGCTTGTCAGCTTTGGATGGCTCAAGGGAGCCACTGTAGTAGAAATAGAAGCTGCATAATTCATATGGTCTTGTATATAGTTCATCATTTTTAGTGTAAATGTATGAAAGCTGAGAACAGTAAAATGGGAGAAATTAAATATTTTACTATATTGCGATATCCTGTTACAGCATGAGCAATGTGTACTGTTTTGTTTGTCAAATTTTGTAAATCAAATACTAACATATTTTTCTGTTCTATTACAATAGGTTTTGGAGCGATAAGTGTTTAGATGTATCAAGATACATCTAGTTGCTCAGAAATATTTCTTTGACATACTCATTAAGAGGCTCTTTATTTACACAAACCTCTTGATCTCCTTTCCGACCAGTTTCTTTTTCCTGGTGGGGATGCTAGAAAACTCTCATGCAATTGATTGTCACTATCATGAGCCCTATCAACAGAACCTAACTCACGCATATAGCTACTTACACATCCAGTCACTTATCCCTACAGCCATACCCACTCACTAGGCCTGGTGATATAATTCCGCTCTGCTCACGGAGTGCAGAGTTTTCCCACTCCACGCTCTGCGTAGAGAGTGGAGTTCCAAAAAACTCTGTTCAGTGGTACAGAGTTTTTCCTCTCACAGGGCTTGCCAATTTTAAGTTGGTGAGCAAAAGTGGGGAAAATCTTACTCCAGACTACCTCCTGGAAAGACTTCTCAACATGGGCAGTCACGGCTGATCACCACTGTTAGAGGTTGAGAAACCGTCCACTCACATTACGGAAGCTCAAGTAGAACATACACTTTAGTGGCAGAAAGAAGCAGAGCTATCTTGTTCTGCATGTGGTGCCATTTATGCTGCACTGGACAAACACCCAGCACTTAAATGCAGCGTGACACATCACACTCTGCTGGTTGCGGAACTCTGTGTAGCATGGTGTTTTTTTTGGTTACTCTGTGGAGTACCGATCTGTCCAGGCAAACTACTCACTCACCCATATGGGCACTCATACACTCACTCACCCATACAGCCACTCACACACCCTCTCACTCTTATAGGTACTCATGCACCCTGTCACTCACTCATATATCATGCTACTCACCCATACAGCCAATCACACACACTCACTCATACACCACTCATGCTCCCATGCACCTATAAAGTTACTGACAAATGCACTGACTCAGTGATGTATGCACTCTCCTATGTACTCACTCACCCATGCAACCAATCACCCACCCTGTCACTCACTCATATAACCACTAAGATATCCATGCACCCAGTCACATAGCTACCAGTCAGATACCCACTCACTCACCCATACAGTTACCCACACATCAACTCACTCATTCATACATCCACACACTCACACATTGAGCTACTCATATACACAGTCATTCACCCATGCAGCTACCCATATATCCTCTCAATTACCCATATAGCTACTCATGCACCCACTCCCTCACCCATATACCCTTTCACACAGCCTAGCAATCAGACATACAACCACTCTCACACTCACTCATTAACCCATACAACCACTCACACATTCATGCACCCACTCACCAACCCATACAGCCACTCATCCACCCACTTGAATACCCATACAGCCATGCACTCACTCTCCCATACAACCACTTACATAGCCACTATCACACCCATACAGCCACTCACACATCTACTCACTCACCCATACAGCCATTTATACAGCCACTCACTCACCCATAAAGCTACTCACACGTCCACTCAGCCACCCATACAGGCACTCACACACCCACTCAGCCACCAATTACAGGCAATCATGCACCTTTTTAGTCACCCATACAGGTACTCACACACCCACCAGGGCTCGAAAATTCCACTCGACTGCTCGCATAGTCGAGCTAAATTTAACAAGGTCGAGCTGTTTTTAGGTCCTACTCGCCCTTTCTGGCGAGTAGAAAAACAAAACAACTTTTGTCCTCTGTCTGAGAAAACGGAGCAAATGTGACAAGATTACAAGATTTAAAGGCATTTTTATTGCTCAAAGAGCAATAAAGATGCCTTTAAATCTTGTTATCTTGTCACATTTGCTCCGCTTCCAGAGACGGAGGTCAAGTAGGTTGCAGTTAGGTCGAGGACATTTTTTAAGGTACTAGTCCTGCAGGACTAGTACCACTTTTTAGATTTTTTTAGCCCTGCCCACTTACTCACTGATATAGGCACTCACACACACTCTCACTCACCCATATTGCCACTCATGCACCCACTCACTTACCTATACAACCACTCTCAAACACACTCAATCACTCATACAGGTTCTCACATGTGTATTCACTCACCCATTCAGCTACTCAGACACATACTGAGCCACCCATACAGGCACTCATATACCCACTCAGTGACGCATAGAGGCATTCACATACCCTTTCACTCACCCATACCAGTACTCACATACCTACTTAATCACTGATACAACCACTCAAACACACTCAATCAATCATATAGTCACTCACGCATCCACTTATTTATATAGCCACTTACAGAATCAGTCTCTCACTGATACAGTTACTCACACACACATTCACCCATACAGACATGAACACATCCTGTCATTCACTCATACATCCATTAACACACCCACTCATTCAGAGATACAGCCACTCAGACACCCACTCACTCGCCAATGCAGAAACTCATATACCCACTCACTCACTTATACAGCCACTCACTCACATGTTGAGCTACTCAAACACCCACTCACTCACCCATATAGCCACTCGTGCATCCATCTGTTCACTCACTGATAAAGCCACTCACACACCCACTCAGTCTCCCATACAGATACTCAGACACCCACTCACTCCTACAGATACAAAGACATACACTCATTCACCTATACAGTCACTGACACAACCACTCATTCATCCACATACACACTCACCCACTAACACACTCACCCATACAGCCACTCACACACTCACTCACTCATCCATACAGTCATTCATGCACCCTTTCACTCACTCATAAAGCTACTTAGACACCCACTCATTCTGGTATACAGCCACTTGCAAAGCAACTCATTCACCCATGCAGATACTCACATGTTAATGTTAATCTTACTGGAATATATAGAGTGCTAACTGTTACCCGAAGGTCTCCCGGCGCTATGTGGAGTCCTAACTGAGAACAGATCGGTGCAGGTATTAACAGGATTACTTAGAGAAGCGCCATGTCTTTAATGCCTTCCGGAAGGCTGGAAGATTTGTCGAGCTCCTCAAGTGTAGTGGGAGGGCATTCCATGCTTTTGCCGCATTGGCCACAAAGCTCTTGCAGCCCCAATTAGCTTTTTTCACCCAGGGTACCGTCACCAATTTAGCATTTGATGACCGCAGTGCTCTTTTTGGTGTGTACCAGTGAAATCTTTGTTTTAAAAATTCCGGCCCTGATCCATGCAAGGCTTTGAAGACGAAACATAAAGCCTTGAACTGAGTGTGCATCCTGACCGGCAGCCATTGAAGTTTTTTATTTTGTCTGAGATAGATTCAAACTTAGGTCTGCATGTGAGGAGCCTGGCTGCAGCATTCTGCAGGATCTGTCATTTGTTCATCGATTCTTCGTGGATCTTAAGATTTAGACTATTGCAATAGTCTAATCTAGACATTGTTAATGTGGATACCACTATTTGTTGCACATCTTTGTGTAAAAGTGGCATAATTTTTTTTGCCAGATCTGAGAATATAAGACGTCAATGATGCAACTGTGTTCACCTGATCCCTGAAACTTAGTTTGACGTCTATCCACACTCCCAAGTTCTTCATCTTGCTAATCGGTTTGGGGAGCGAGCCAGAAACCGCCGGCCAGCAATCAGGGGTCCAGAAATTGGGATTGTTGCCAAACAACACAACCTATGTTTTAGTGGAGTTGAGTTTTAGGCAGTTTTGGGCCATCCATAAACCCACGGCTCTCATACAGTCCTGTAACCTGGATGCAGTTTCCTGGATCACTTCTGGCAGAATAGTCACCACTATTTGTGTGTCATCCGGGCATGAAGTCAAATTGAAACCAAAGTATTCAATTAAAGGAGCTAGTGAGGACACATACATATTAAAAAGTGTTGGGCTTAATGTAGACCCCTGTGGCACTCCACAGGGTAGAGAACTACTTACACACTCATTCCCTCACTCATACACCCACTCACTTAACTATACATATACTAGCACATGTACTCATTTACCTATATGGTCACCGACACAACCACTTACTCACTCTTGGAGTCACTCACACACCCAGTCAAACAACCATGCAGACACTTACACATACACTCACAGATCCATACACCCACTCACATACAAATTCACTCACGCATACAGTCACACAGATACTGACAGAGTCAAACAATCACTCACAGAACTATTCACTCACTTATATAGACACTCACACACACACACTCACTCAATCATACAACTACTCACACATCCTCTTACTGACCCATACTTGGCTCACGTATCTACCCAGTCACACATACACCCACACCCACAATTTGGAACTCTCTCCCCAAAGATCTCCGCTGCAACCCCTCCTACCCTCTCTTCAAAAAAAGGCTCAAATCACTTCTTCTCAACAAATATTGGGGCCCCTAACGTCTATGACTCGATTACTATACACACTCCATTCCCCTGCTATCCTCTCATCCTACCCCCTTTCCCCACCTCTCTTACCTCCTCTCCTCTTGTTTCACATCCCCTATTTCTCTCATTCTCTATACTCTCCATCCTCTTTTACCCTCCATTAATATGTGTATGCTGCTTTTGTCGTTATATGCTACTTCATATCCATGCAAATGTAATTTTTTGTATCTTTCATGATTATTACACACGTTGAACTAGATCTTGTATGTATACCGACCTTGTAAAGCGCTCTGATACCCCAGGGTCCAGTAGCGCTATATAAAACTCTCTAAATAAATAAATACCAATACAGTTACTCATATACCAAGTCACTCTTCTATACACAAACTCACACATCAACACAGAGAACAAGATGTATTCACACTATTACAAATGTACATATAACATGTAATTATTTGTTCTTAAACCAAAACAGGTGGTGATTCTAACAAGAACAATTTTTAGTAAACAATTTTTTTATTTTTATATTGAGAACAAGATGGAAAACATAGTGCTTTTCAAGCAACATCACAAACCTTTCAGAAACATAAAAAAAATGAAACCAGTGCTGGGCTGGACTGCTCTCCCATAATTAGTATTGTGCAAAATTCCAAATAAAATTGTCCCACAGCCATGAATGCAGAGATGCTTTTTGGAGGAGTACTTGCAAGAGTCGAATCAGATGAGGTGCCTGGTTCAGAACTCACACACCAAGTGAGTTTAGTAACTACTATGTGTAAAAACATTAGTAACGAGTGAGAGTTCCAATACTTAGTACTCCAGTCTCAATTAGACCAAAATATATTGTTTAAGTAGACATTGAGTGGTCATTATCACTGATAAAATCCAGGTATAATGTTGTGCGGACTACAGTATCCATAATGCTTTGCATTTGTTAAAAACCTTCTGTGCTGTTATTTCATGCTTTTTAAACCATCCATAATTTCCCTGATGTCTTTCCTAATCACGCCTCAATGAAATCAATTTCATGCGGGCTGAGAACAAACTGCTGCGCAATGTAGAATGCGATCACTCTGTTTGTTGTTAACGATAAAGGCTCATTTCACCTCCACAGACAACTCCACTCAAACCTTGGTATAACTTCCTTGTAATCTTAGTTTTTTTCAGTGAATAATATATATATATATATTATTCACTGAAAAAACCCAAGGTTACAAGGACGTTCTAGTTAGCCATGGACTTCACTCATACAAAATGAGTGCTAATCAGCAGCTATAGTTACCTGAGCTAACTATAACGTGTGCTGAGCTAACTATAACGTATGCACCCGCAATGCACTGCTTATGACCTCATATATTACATCACTCATGACATGGTCAGTAACATCACTAATGACATTTCAAATGTTAGTGAGATTGTTTCAATAATATATTAACAGCATATAATAAAATATTTAGAATGTAATACTTTAAATTATATAATAGTGTGAAACGATTTTTGGGGATATTGTTGTGCTTACTTTTATATGAATTGGGCAACAAATATTTTGTAAACAATATTTGTGACACAATATTTTTGTTACACAAAATTGTTCACTCAGATATTGTGTTAGGGATCCCTAGTGAAAGATTCTTACTCACTTCTATCTCTTCACCACTGCCTAACATGTTGACTTCACAGATTCCCAGCATTACCTCTACACTTGAAGTCACTCATTTTCAAAAATCATCTTATTTCATGAAATTAACAAAATATTAAATTGTGTTAAAAGACAAATAGAGGGGTGTGGCTTAGGGCGTGAAGATGGCAGTTACAATCTGAGCGTGCGCCGGACCACTCCGTCATCCGTCACTATCCTCCTGAAGTGTGAGGGGCCGTTGGTCACCAGGGCAGTTTGGAGAGACATTCACCATCATCCGCTCCTGCTGCAGAGCTGTGGGCTTGCTGATGGCCTGTAATGATGGGTAACCTGAAACGCTAAATCCAACTAGGGGATCAAGAATCAGTGTTGGTCCCAGGCATGGACTGCACACAGAAGACAGCGGCAACTGGTGAGGAGGATGGGGGCAGGTATGAGGGGCAAGCCCAATGGTACTCACCCGGCACTTGAGCTTTGAGCTCTGTTCATCCTTTCAGGCTTGAGCTTAGAAGACTGGAGGTATTGGGTGGGGCTCTCTGGGCTCGTGCTACAACTTGTGAGGGTCCAGTGAATGTGGATGTACACTGGACACTGGACTGGGTTTTCTGAGGAAACCTGCACCGTCATCTGCTGCCGGGAGGGTGGAGAGGGGAAACCCACAAGGCCCTGCTGGATGGTGAAGGTCTGAGGGCACCCATGAGTGCAGGAGAAGGGTCTGACTGTCCCCCTCCCTTAGGATCATTTGCTCTCCCCTGGCGGTTCAGATACACCCAGTGGTACAGGACGCGTTTCTATGGGGTCCGGCTGCTTGTGCTGCTGCCGGCGTGTGGCAAGCAGGCTGAGGCTGAAAACATATTAATGGTCTCTCTAGGCTGTGAACATGGAGAAAGATAAGACTCAGTAGCCGCACCCCTCCCAGATCTACTTTCATCAATATACCACTGGCACAGGAGAGAGAGGATAAGGAGCTACAGATAAGGATGCCCGCCCGAAAGCAACCTGGCTGTTAATCTCCAGGCTATACAGACATCTAAAGTTGAGTCTAAAATAGGGGAAGTGCAGGTGGATGTGGTGCTCCTCTACCAAGAGACACAAAATGCAACAGCAACAATTACGAAGGCTGCAGGAAGAATCTCCACCATTGAGTACAACGTCTTGGACCGCAAGGTAAAAGACAAGCACTTACTTACCAAGACTGCCAAGCTGCACTGACAAGCCAAGGAGGCGGAAAACCGTTTTCGGCACAACAACCTCAGATTCATGGGGTTCCCCAAGGGAAGTTAGATGACCCAACTGGCCGAATTCATGGAACAATGGGTCAAATTATGGATGTTGGCTGAGAAAATCTCGACATGGTTCATTGTGGAATGCGTGCACCAGTCACTCGTGCCTAAGCCCCCTCCTGGAGCATCACCCCAGCCTATGATTGCTTGATGTCTCAATTTTAAAGTTAAAGACTGCATTCTGAGAAAGGCATGGGGCATTTGGAACTCTCTGTCAAAATGCAAAAAAGCCTCCTTTTTTCGGATTACACCAAGGAAGTTCAAATGAGCCAACGATCCTATGAAGCAGTCAAACAAAAGCTTAGAGCTCTAAATCTGTTGTACATGTTCATGTTCCCATCTCGGCTTTAGGTAAATCACAATAACAAGACGCTTCTTTGAGATCCCAGAGGCCAGCTGAGAATGGTTCACTGAGGAGAAGCAGTTGAGTAGCTGGTACTGGCCAGTTCTCCCTCGCAAAATGGAAAACTAACACTGGCTGTGGCAGAAACAGACCATCTTAGGAAGATGATCCGCATCCGCTCTCTGCAGGGTAGGGGACCAGCTCAAGTCAATTCATCCTCCCCTGGTTCTGGCTTGCCGGCCCTGTTGTCTGAGCAATCACAATGCTGGATCTCCGAAGGAGATCAGCTTCATGCATCCCCTACTGAGGCAGCTGGTTGGGATCGCTGCCCCCGTTCACCCACACTATCAACTCCGAGAGCATATCAGGCTGGGTGAACTATGAACTAAGTCAGCCCCCAGACAAACCAGACCTGCAGTGATTAAGAGAGCTGCCCACATATTGACACCAACAATCCTTCACTAAGGAGGGTCCACCACACAAGTTAGGGGTGACAGATGCTTCTGGGGGAATTATAGGGCGGGGGTTCTGTTGTGATCTTATTGGGTTAAAAACGTAGTTATTATTACGCACATCTGAATCATCCCATTACTGACATAAATACTCTGGCTGGTGTGCAGATGGAGTAGCCTTGAGGGAGTAGCCAAATCCCACATATTACCCACATCTGAGGGGACATTTGCACTCTATTTTCCTTCCCATGTCTGTCTTATGTGGCCATGACATCTATCCATATCATGAAATGAAATGTTAATGGTCTTCTGGACTGTATAAAACACTCCACGGTATTGAGGTGCACCCATTGTTTCCTCCCCTCACTTCTAATGTTGCAAGAAACCCACTTAATGGGCAATAAATGCATGAATAAATGACTGTCAGTGGTTTGACAGAGTTTATCACACGGGCTATGCCTGGGGCTCACCGGACGGTAGCGATCCTCTTACGCCGTGGGTCCCCATGGTGGTCACCCAGACGTGGAAGGATCTCAGGGAAGATATGAAGAACTCACTGGGACATTGGAAGGGAGACAACTGAATTTCCTATGTTGTTATGCTCCACTAATGGCATTAAAATCTTTCTTGGGTGTCCTCACACAGATACTGGCTAAACCTCCAATCTGGCCAACGTATGTGAGAAATGACTTTAATGCTGTCTTGATTCCACTGGTGCTGTGTTGGAACATAGATGTAACGGTGCCTGGCATCTATCCAGTTGGGTCAATGAGCTGGGCCTCTGTGATGTATGGAGGCTATTGAATCAACAGAAGCAACAATACACACACACTTCACCTGCCCATCACACCTTGACATGATACTCATGCCAGCTGCTGATTGCGGGTGCGTTTCACAGGTGCAACTATTGGCATGCAGGATTAATCATCATAAATGACTGGTCCACAGGTAGATAGTCTGACCCTGCTTGAAGGGCAGAGCTCACTGTTAAGTGCTTCTCCGACTTGATGGCCATGAACAAAATGGGAGGCGTGGGTGGGCCCACTGGAAGGCGCTGACTGGAGGGATGCCCGATGGTGCCCTGGGTCATTACGATTTCCTTCTAAACTAAGACTGGGCGAAACATATTATCTTCACTGTGCATACCTAACTCCAGATAGTCTACAAAAAGGTAGCCTCCTGTAGGGGTGGGTGGCAAATTCTGCTCCGCTGGCAGAGTTTTCAGAGTTTTGCCCAATCCATGCTCTGCTTGGAAGGTAGAGTTCATCAAAAAACTCTGACACCCACCCCTCATCACCAATAAATGAGAGATGACGCCAAGACTCTTGTGATGGAGGACTTACAAGTGCGGATGAGTATTCTGTGCCGCTCCAATCAGTGGCATCATCTGAAGTGATTGTACTGTTTGGGTTATCCAATTGGTCCGTACCTGGGCACTGGGCCGCACGCGTGAGTTGAAACAGATGTTTCTCCGCAGAGAATCAGAATTGAAACTGAAACAAAAGAGACATTGAAGAAGTTGGCATCACTTTAGGCTTTGGGACTAGAATGTATTGTTTCATCTTCACCACTGATAAGAGGAAAAGCAGGCCAGTGTGTAAGGGCCTGAAGAGTGTGACCTTTGCTGAAACCTTAGCCTGAACACTAATACCAGAGCTGTCTGGAAGATTGAGGCTTCCGTGATTTGATAGAAGAAAGACCATTGAGTGGAGCAGATAGGCCCTCGATCTGAGCAGCGCTGCCGTCAACTTCTCCAGTCCCCAGAGCAGCCAGCTCATTGTGCAGAGGAAGAAGATGGTGTGAGGGGACCCGGTGCCCAGAGAGAAACATGGGAAGGAATAGCGTTTGAATGCGGGGCTCTGGTTGTGAGGGAGGGAGGCAGAGTGCAATGGAGGGGCAAGTGTCTCTAGTCTTGGGGAGCAGGGCAGTGATGGACCAAAGTAGATCACTGGGATTGGTGAGACAGAATGATATCGGGGTTCTGAAAGGGTACATGTGGAGCTTTGGTGAACATGAGGATTGAGCCCTACTGCTCAGTGTCTGCACTTCAGAGCATAATATTTGACATACAGTAAGCACCTCTTTGAGGAGTTGCTTAGAGATGGTAAGCTCAGTATCTTGGGCATGTCATGTGGCATCTGTGTGCTGTGGAGGCTGCCTGAGGGGGTTTCCAGCACCCTTGTGTTATGATTTGACTGCCTCACCTTTTCTCGCCTAGCCTTGAGTTACATTACAAATACATGATATACTACGCCCACTCGAGGAACTCTACTGAATTTGGCAGAGTATTTTGGTAACTCTGTGTATTTCCGTAGAGTGAAACTTAGCGAGCTCCATCAAGGCCTAGCTTCCTGTCACAGTCTGAATGCCCCAGATGCACCCAAATTTACTTAAGTTTCTAGCACATGGTGTGGGAATGTCCCAACATTCAAAGATTTTAGAAGATTTTGGGATGTGGCGTGGCAGAACCTTCCATGGTACTGGGCTGATGCTGGGGATACTGGATTGGGCTGGAAGTATGAGGGTGGCTAGGGACCTGCTGGGCACCACCACCATATAAACAACAACACATCTGCCAGTACTGGATATAACTTGACTTATTTTGTGAACACCTTTATGAACAAAACATAATGGTCCTTTTTTTAATTTGAGTTACTAGTTTATTTTTTATTTTTGCACTAGTTGATCAAGATTATTTTGATAGACAAACGATTTTTATGTGTATCTACAAAAATACAATGAAACATTATAATTGAAACATACTATACAAAACAATTTACAATATTTACAACACATCCAAACTTTCACTCTGGCCAAACCTTTCATCTATCTACAATCATACCATCAAGCAAAAAAATCCTTAGGGTCTAATGTCAAAAAACACTTATATGTAAAGCTCTTTATACATGTATACAATAACTAGAATTGACCGTGTGTTAAGTAAATTTCAGCTGTAGTAGTCCTATTTAATAGACACTATTTATAATGTAATTCAAATTTGACAAAAGGACCCAAAAACAGGTCGACGCGTTTCGAACTCCCCAATATGGAGTTCTCTTCAGGACCAACAATCTACAAAAACAAACAAACACTCATTAGGATATTCAGTCCAAAACCCAATTTTCTTAATAACAGTAACTTCCCTGGAAAACAACTCTGGCCACACCTTACTATGAGAAACAAAGCAATCCTCCTAATAGATGGCGTGCAGCCAATAGTCAACTCTGGATAGGGAGAACATGACAGACAATGTGGAATTAGCCAACAACACACACGGTTTAGACATTTGGTCTGTGTGGTATAAAAGTTCAAGTAGAGGGCTTACTTAATTAAGGAGTCGTGTGGCTCTATCTGAGAAAAAGAAATAACTGGGTGAGGATATGAGAACTTGCTTGTGTAGCAGTGACATCTACTAGACATGAAAGGGAAGCGACGTGCATCGACAAGGCTTGCAGCAGGCTTACCGTATATTTAAAACGTCCATGCTGCAAAAAATGGTCGTCAGGCACCGGTTGAGTCTAATCGCTGGCGTCCTGGTGACGTACTAAAAAAGAGAGAAGCAGAGGGTCGCGAATCAGCCCAGAGGAGGCACCGGGTTCCAAAGTTAATACATAGCGGCTAAGTCTTAACGATTGAGCCGTCTTTACTCGTCCGTAGTAGAAATTCCGTATTTCGCATTTGAAACGCTACACTGTGCCAGGCATTATAATTGGTCGAACGCCTCGTCACATGCACGGGAGTTCCGGGTTGCTGTGGTAGATTTAAAGTGATAGTACTTATTCTGCGTATACTCACACAACTTTATTGACTGAAAACATGGACCTGTCATCCGCGAACGGCATGGTCTATGGTCGAAAGTCATATAGGTCACGTGTATTTGAGTGTACCATATCCACATGCAATGGGTATAATTCTTCATAGGACAAAAAATTATATATTGAATTGCGAGCAATATTTAGCTGCTCAGGATGCTGCCCAATATCTGGTATTCTGGAAAAACAGTGGGTAGACATCTGCTTTAAATATATATCCCCCATATAGCGGAAAACACACCATATATACCAGGGTATGCTCAATGTATCCAGTGTCCACAGATGTAAAAGTCCATGCTGATCATGCATGCAATGATGTATCTGTCCAAGGATGATGTTTGAAACATTCAAAATAATGGATTGCGAAAAATAGCCGCAGGTTTCCCAAAAGTAACCAAAAGTGTCTAGAATGTAGTGATCATAAAGTTTTACATATCCGTCCTCATGATCTCAGAAATTTCATTGAGTATTGTAATTGCAGTATTGAATTTCATTATCAGGAGATCTTCACGTTGGTTTAGTCTGCCTTCAACATCACCTCCACGAGCGTCATTCTCAATTTTTGAAATAATAGTCCACCGTAGGTCTTCTTCTTTATGTTGATTTGAAATCCAATGATGTACTAAAGGTGCATTTGGTGTCGCCTTCCTGATCCTGGACATGTGTTGTGTGATCCGGTGACGGATCTCCTGGGTAGTTTTCACTATATACAGCTTGGGGCACCGACATGTGACCCCATAGATCACATTTTTAGTCAAGCAGTTGGTGAATGTGTTGTGTTTCTAATATATTCCATTGAATATAAATACAGACCTTTCGTTTGTTTGTGCACAGCACGTACAGTTGCCGCACTTGTGGTGACCTTGTATTGGAGGAAGGCCTAACATTCCTCTTAACGATGCTTTAGTATCTTGGGGTAGTGATGCTCTAATGATATGTTGTGCGATACTTTTTTCTTTTGCGCCCACTCGAGAAACTCTACTGAATTTGGCAGAGTATTTTGGTAACTCTGTGGATTTCCACAGAGTGAAACTTAGCGAGCTCCATCAAGGCCTAGCTTCCTGTCACAGTCTGAATGCCCCAGATGCACCCAAATTTCCTTAAGTTTCTAGCACATGGTGTGGGAATGTCCCAACATTCAAAGTTTTTAGAAGATTTTGGGATGTGGCGGTGGCAGAACCTTCCATGGTACTGGGCTGATGCTGGGGATACTGGATTGGGCTGGAAGTATGAGGGTGACTAGGGCCCTGCTGGGCACTACCACCATGGTAGCCAAAAGGGACAGATTGGCAGCATCTCCAACAATCACCCAATGGTGACGAGGAGTAGATTGGTTTGCCTGCAGGAGAACCCAGGGTATGAGGGTAGAGGCTGCCCTACCAAATATTAAAAGATTTGGAGCAAATGGTCGGGGAGAAGGGATGAATTTGTTGCTCTAATAATGTTAAAGTCTTACCTGACCAGCTGATCTCTGGACACATTGGGACACATGTGATAGAGGTACTAGATACTCCTAATAACTTGCATTTGCTCTCTGCGGATGGGGATGTATTGATTCAATTGATCTTTGTATGTTCTATGCACTTGCAAAACGTAATAAAAGTTGTTTACAAAATGACAAATAGAGAATATTAACAAAAAACAACAGTGGATAGAGGGTCTACAGGGGAACAAGAGATTAAAGACCTATATGCACCCTGACCCCTAATCTAACTAGTAAGAAACACAAAGGGGTGCTATCGGTCTATAATGGCTAGAATACAAACTGGTATCCACTAGGTGCCTCACCATGGAGTATTGCGAGGAAACTCTAGTATATTACCATATTGCCTAATATTACCATCCATAGATGGATCAGGTGGACCAACTGATCATCTATGGATAGTAATATTTGTTTTCATCCATCCACACTCTGCTTTTAACCTTGTCACCATGGTGACCGCCTTAATAAAATTAGCCATTAGGCACCATGTTAGTCAATTTTAAACCAACACTTTCTATTAGTACACATTCTTTTTGAGCACTGCAACTTTTCATCTCCCACAGCTCATGATACACTGCTGTCTGGCTTTCCATCACTGGTGGATCCTATTCTAGAGTTTCCTCACAATACTCCATGGTGAGGCACCTAGTGGATACCAGTTTGTATTCTAATGATGATGATGTTCCGCCAATGGGTGGGCTGATGGGTTCACTTTTCTTATTCTTTTCTCTCCCTTTTGTCACACTTATTAGTTTATACATACACTCATCCATTAGAAAACAGACACTCTCTAGCCATTATAGGCAAATAGAGAATATTGTCATTAGAATGTGGCACACATGTTTGTAGTTTGATAGAAATACTTATAAGAATTCCAAATTCATCATTCACTTGTAAGCCTTCACCATCATGCTGTTAAATGCATGTTGGCATATTGCACCAGGGAGGTGCTGTAATGGGTGATGGTGAAGAAATATCCAGTCTATGTGCATTTTGCATACAATTTTGTAATTTTCATAAAATCTATAATCATTCGCTATGTCTGCGGCATGCCAGACCCTACCCAAGAACTTCCCTAGGGGATTTATCAGTGATAGGATATGCTCTTCTACCATATGGCATATCGCTGTACTGACATCAAGACTCCTGGAAATTTTTCTGAATTTGACTTGCTTTCCAGAGCCATGTTGGGCCTTCTGACAACAAAGATCTGCTTTCTCCCAAAAAAAGAAAAATCCTAAAAGAAGTTTTTGCCTCCACTCTCAAAGGTTGCATGGATGAATCCATACAGTTGTGGCTGGCAGATCATAGCCTGATCACACTGGTAGCTTGGAATCATTATTGAGGTCTTCCAAAGCCTCTGTTAGATTGGGTAGAGCATTGGTCATCGGCACAATGAACCTGTTTGGCCCTCTGTTTGCAGTGATTCATCCTGATTTCTTGGGCCAACACTGTTTAGCAATTTATTTTTGTCCACTGAGCTAGTACTTTATAGCAGTGCATCCTCGATGCCAGAGATCGTATTGCTGAGTGTTGCCTTAAGGATCACTGTTTAGCGAGCATTCTCCTGTCTTGAATCAGTACCTGATTTCAGTGCTTAATTTACCACTGAAATTCCACTGTTCTCCGTGCATCATTACCGCTTGAGGTTCTGCTGCTTTTGGATTCCGTGAGAAGGAAGTTCTGACCATCTAGTCCGTCTGTGTTATTTTCCTTTGATCACCTGTTTTTTTTACTTTTACAGTGGAAAAGCCTCAAAACCTAGAACTCCCCCACAGTAAACTCAAGGTAAAATAGACTGCGCATTTTACTGCCAGTGTCCGCCATGGGAGTTAAGGCAGCTGCGATGAAGCCAAGGTAAGGGGCACTGCCTGGTTACATGTGGACATGTGGACACTTGTGCACATGCGTGTACACCCTTGTGAGGGCTGCACATGGTAGACTCCTATAATGCGCAGCCCGGCAAATCCACAAAGGTAGCCTGGTGCAGAAGGGACTATGCAGAGTTAAGTAGTGACCTTGAATAGGCCTTATACTGGGAGGACACATGTTGGAAAGTTAGTGGGCTTTACTGTTTTAAATGTAGTAACACTCCAATGTGAAAGACTGCCTTAGGGCACAACTTCAGTTCCCTTGGGTCCACAAACTCCAGAGTCACACCAATGTGCCCTGTAACCTGTGTAAAAAGAACAATTCTGTGAAGTCCAAAAGCATATCTGTACAGCTTACGGGTCATCCAGATATGTCATGTTTCTCTGACTCAGCTCAGGATCAGAACCCAGGCCTTTTATGACCCTGCTAGGATGGGTTAATTACTTTTCTTTCAAGCTGCGGACACAAAGGCCTCACCCCACCAAGAAAGCAATCGATAATGCTTAGGTCAGCTCTAAGGAAGGAAGGTAATGGGTGAAATTGCTCTGCATCATTTAGCCCACTGTAATCCTGTGCCAGGGAGAGTGCCTGCCGAGGCCACTCCACAAAGCAGGGTTTCCAGGCCTCTGGGAACAGACCGGGGGGTGGGGGGTGCTCCTTATAATATTTCCTGGGAAAAGGCCCTGGCAGTGATGTCAGCAAGGGGTGCAGCTGAGCGCCCAGAGCCCATGTACTTTTGCAACGCAATTATGCAATTTAAATCCACACCTGTCCAAACACACAGGGTAAACACTCCATGCCAACCCTCTATTGAAGTGACTGTGGTGTTCCCAAGTGAATTGCAATCTAAATGTCGTCGCTTATTGGTATTAGCTTAATTAAATGGTTCTTATGGACAGATAAAGTACTAATTTTGTTGGTGTACCTATGTATTTATTATGTTTATGGACAACATTCCATGCTATGGAACCATTACCTGAATCGGGGGGGCGCTAGAGGGCGCACTGCGGAATGGCTGGCGTGTAAGTCAGCTCCGCCGGACGGGTGAGGGAAAAGCGACCCCAACACCCCCGAAACTGCTCCTTTGCCCGCCACGAACAGAGATATGGCAATCGGAAGGTGGTAGTGATGAGACGCTGAAATTACAGCGCTGTGGCGAGGAGCCATAGGGAGGAAAACGGCGGTTACTGGAGTGGTATGACCGGCGACCCAAGATGGCGGCGACCGCGACTCGGGGCTCCGAGTCGAACAAGTGCTAGCAGCCCCTAACTACGACTGGTAAGCCGCTACAACGCCACCCTGATGAAGCGGTGGCACAGCGCTGCCCGGGACAAAGCCTTGAAAGCCCCCACAAGCGGTGCCGGCCCGGCGAAGGAGATGCGTTCCACGGTCCACAAAATGGCGGCCGCGGTGACGCGCATAGACGGAGGGACCGCGAGCGGTGCTGCGAGCCTCCAGTGACCCTGAGTGAGTAATCAAGAAGCGGGCTGCGGCTCAGGTGTGCGGCTGTCGGCTGGAGGGGACGGCTGGAGGGGTGAAGGCGGAAGGGACACTCCTCCTGAAGCAACAGCGTACGCCATTGAGGGGCGAGCGCCGCAGTGCACACACAGCGCAACAGGTACCTTCCACCGGTACTTACTGCCGGATGGGCGGTGGGCAGACAACGCGGGGACGCGGCCCCGTCGCGAGGGCCCTCAGCACACGCAGAGTACCACACGGAGCTGCACCTTGCGGGGCTGCCCGGCACTTCCCTCTCCAGTGAAGGCGACAAAGACGGCACGGAAGCGGCGCTACAGTCCCTGGCACAGCGCAACAGGCTGTACCTGCAAGGCTACGGCGACAATCGCAGACACGACTCCTGATGGCAGAATGAGTAGGGAGGGGCCAAATGAATAAATCTGCGGCGATAGGGACACAGGGCTATCCGCCGAAGCGCAAACGAACAACATTAGTACCCCCGGAAGCAAACGCCAAAAACCGCGCCCGCCGCAGACGCGGAAGGGGATCAAGACCAGGAAGGCGGTGTCAACATGGAATCGGTACTATGTGCCATCCAGCAGAGCCTGCTGGAGATGAACACCAAGATGGACGCGGTCGTCCTGAGGGTGGACGCCATGACGGCGAAAATGGAGAACCATGAGGAACGACTAGTGGAAGCAGAACAGCGGATATCGACGGTCGAGGATCTCTCCAGGGACACGTCGAAAACATGCGGCACCATGGCAAAGACGCTGGAAACCCTGAAAGCGAAGGTGGAAGATCAAGAAGCCAGGTCACGCCGCAATAATGTGCGCATTTCGGGCCTGCCGGAGACAACCAACACTGGCAAGATGGAGTCGTACGTGGAGGCGATGTTGAAAGACATATTCGGCGCGGAGAGCTTCTCAAAGGTCTTCCTTATCGAGCGCGCACATTGCTCCTTGGCGCCCACCCCGAAGCCGGGGGCCGCTCCCAGGATGATCATCGCCCGCATCCTCAACTACCGTGACAGAGACACCATACTACGCCTCGCACGAGAAAAAGGCACCGTCACGTATCAGGGTAATACCCTGGAGTTCTATCCCGACCACACCATGGCGGTGCAAATGGCGCGGAAGGAAATCGCCTCCGTCAAGCAGAAACTCCGAGACATGGGAATAGGGTATGCAATGCTCTACCCAGCGAAACTCAGAATTCTTGCAGAGGGTAAACCGGTGATACTCCCAACGGTGCAAGCCGCACAAGAGTATGTCAAGAAACTCGGCAAATGCCGCATAGAGCGGGACAGGGGAGACAGACTGAGCGACAACGACTGATGGCCTCGCTGGTGGGCTACCGCGAGCAAGCTGGATGATTGAGCTTGGACTGGCTGCACATGGCGAGCACCAGATTGTGTTGAGCTACTGTAAGTGAAGGACGATCTCCCTTGGTTGCAACGAGTACCAGCAGGACTGTTGAACAGTGAGTAGATATTGCACCACAAGATGCAAAATAACTGTACGTTACCTATGGCTACCAATACTAGGGACACATAGCCTTTGAACTGATGGAACATCACTCCTGTACCGAGTGGAACCCTCCGTTGGTGGGACGCCGAGGGTGCACTGAAGCGCACTGCCTAACGCTACACAGAGCATGGATAGACCGTTTATGGAGGTGGTTGCTACCTCACCCTAACGTGTCGAAAGGGGGGATGGTGAGGGACAAACTCTGTTACATATGCAACTGAACTCCACACCCGTCCACGTCCACTATGTGGATGGAGACGTGTGCTCTTGGCGACACCCCCACGCGGGTGTACCCCAACTCAAGTTTTGAAATTGTTTTGAAGTTACTACGGGGATGGCTTTGGCAAAGTTTGGGTGCTGAAGTGGGAGGGGGGGGGAGGGAAGTTGCGGAATGTTCGAATATATGCACTGTGTCTGAGAGCCGTTGCGACGTCATCCATTGCTTATACTGATGTGATACTTACTATGCTCGCTGTAGTTGGAAAATGGCACACACACAGCTCAGAGCTGCAAACCTGCATAACGGTCACTATACCTAACACTAACGCACAGACTCGGCAGCCAGAAACTCAGAGATGACGCGCCCTAGTACGCTGAACTTTATCACGTGGAACGTACGAGGCCTGGGAAATCTGAAAAAGATACGGCACATGTTTGCGTACTTAGATAGAAATAATGTAGACGTGGCCTTCCTACAAGAAACACACATGGCACCCAATAACACATCGAAGCTGGGGAGTAGGTGGGCGGAGTCGATCACTAGCTCCAACTATTCAACCTTTTCAAGGGGCGTTAGTATTCTGATAAAAAAAGGGACCCACTTTCAGATCACGGACACACGCAAAGACATGGAGGGCAGGTACGTGATGGTGGTGGGCAAGGTGAGACAACAGCAGATTGCACTAGTGAATGTATATGGCCCGAATATAGATGACTCCAATTTCTACAAAAACTTGTGGCACACGCTAGCGGATGTTGGCGCAGACAATATACTGTGGGGGGGAAGACTTCAATGTCACGCTTACAGATGGGCTTGACAGAACACTGCATACCCTGGAACCACATGTAAAGGCGAGGGCGATGCTGCTAGAAGCGATGTCTGACTTGAACCTGGTTGACGTGTGGAGGATAGCACAACCTGGGGACTATCAGGCAACACACATAAATGCGGCTAATAACAGCTGGTCCAGGTTAGATTTCTGGCTAGGCACACAAGACACACTGACATGGGTGAAAGATGTCACGCACCCCCCAGAACACTATCAGACCATAGCCCTGTGCTATTAAAGCTACACATCCCTCACTATGTCCCGCCGCCGTATGTATGGAGATTTAACGCACAAGCACTGAGAGATCCATTATATGCAGATACAGTCCTGAAAGCGATCACAGACTACTTTGAACTAAACTCACCTACGACGGAGGATCCTTGCCTCCTGTGGGAAGCACTCAAAGCAACTATCCGGGGTGTGTGCATAAGCACTTTTCTGGCATACTGAGGGACATACAACACCAATTACAGAGGCGGGAGGAGGAAATACAAGAACTGGAACAGCGATACACACACACGGGGGATGCTGCACTGCTGGTAGACATCAGGGCCCTCTTATCAGAACACCACAAATTTGCGGCAGATGAACTGAAATACATTTTTAAACGGACGACAGCCAGGAGATACGGCGAGGGGGGAAGAACTGGCAGGGCACTGGCTGAGAAGATCTGCAAGGGCAGGGCACCACAGCATGTTGAGAGGATACAAACCACGACTGGCGAACGCGCACATGACATACAGACTATCGTGGGGGAGTTCATGGGCACATATGGGGCGCTATATGGGGCACGAACAGTCATACCGCAAGAGGACCTGCTGGCTTACATGGCGGACGTAGAAATAGCATGGTTGGCTGACGGACACAGGGAATACTTGGCGCGCCCTATCACGACACAGGAGGTTATAGACACCATTCGACGTCTCCCTAATGGCAAAGCCCCAGGGCCGGACGGCTTTGTGATCGAATTTTACAAAGCTTACGCGGACATCCTCGCGCCTCACCTGGTGGGACTCTATGAAGCCTCGCATGAAGCGCAGACGCTACCGGCTTCAATGAGAGAGGCGCTCCTAATTGCCGTGTTGAAGCCTGGGAAGGACGAGGAACAATGCGACTCTTATCGCCCTCTCTCGCTCCTCAATGTGGACACTAAAATACTGGCGAGCCTACTGGCGGACAGACTGAAACCACTCATGCCGCTGCTGATTAGGCCTGACCAGTCTGGGTTCATCCCGGACAGATCAACCACGCATAATACCCGAACCCTGTTTGCACTGGCACACTACCTGGCCCCGGACATAAAGGCGGTGGCGGTCCTCCTGGACGCAGCCAAGGCTTTTGACACCATTGACTGGCCCTTCCTCCACGCGGTATTGATTCGAATGGGATTCCCACCACTATTTACAGGCTGGATCACCATGTTATACACGAATCTCACTGCGCGAATTCGGATTAATAAGCACCTCTCTGGCCCAATTCCTATTGAACGCGACACCAGACAGGGGTGTCCGCTCTCGCCAATGTTATTTGCCCTTGTGCTCGAGCCATTGGCGTGCAAGATCAGGCAACACTACCATCATTCGGCCATTCAGCTTCCAACGCGACCCATACACATATCTTTATACGCTGATGACATGGTCCTGTATGTTAAGAACCCTGACCAACATCTCAACCCGCTACTGCGGGAATATATTAAATACGGTCAATATTCAGGACTGCAAATTAATTGGTCCAAATCCCTAGTGCTGGCACTAACTGACGGTACTAAGCCTACCGCACTGGACTATCCCCTGGAGTGGCAAGACGAGCCGACTAGATATCTAGGAGTGTGGTTCCACAGGGGCCCGGAATTGGTTATCCGCACTAATTACGGGAGAGCCATATCCTCGCTGGAAGATAAAATTAAAAGATGGGTTGGACTGCCACTGTCCTTGGCTGACAGACTTGCTATAGTGAAAATGGTACTGCTACCAAAATTCCTGTACCTGTTCAACAACATACCTATTAAACCACCCGCAGAGGTGTTCCGTAATATAAAATCGCTCATGCTGTCCTTAATATGGGAGGGAAAACAGGCCAGGATAGACCTACAAACAATGACACTGCCATACGCTCAGGGTGGATTTAGGGTTCCAGATATTTACCTCTACTATCTCTGCGCCCAGGCGCAATTCGCGCACTACTGGTTCCATGAGATACCCTTCCTAACACACGTAGCGGTTGAAAAGGGTGACGCAGACCCGATCCCGCTGACAAGCATTCTGCCCCACAGCAGACCACGATTACATGCACATGATATCAATCCGGTGAATGCCACAATTGACGCATGGAAATTGCTAGGCAAGATAGCGCACAACACGCCGCCTTACGCACCCGCACTCCCACTAGCTCACCATCCAGCCATTACTGTAACTCAGGAGCAAGTCGGTATGGACCTGCTAATGCGAGCTGGCATAGATAGATGGGGCGATCTATACAAGGACGGGAAGTTCGTAACGCTGCGCGAGCTGACCTACATTAAAAACCCGACACTGCTCTTTAGCTTCAACTACTATAGACTACAACGGGCGGTGAAGGAGTATTACCCGACATTCCCGGACGAGCCACCGACACTGGCCCCTCTACAAATGGTTCTTACATCTCCCTCCGCCTCACACTTGGTTTCTAGACTCTACAGCAGCGCGCAGGCACACATTGGGAGTACCACTGCACGGGCCCAGGAGAGATGGTGCGCTGCCCTAGGGGATACGCTCACGGATGTGGAGTGGGAGACATCCTGTGTAATGACGGGAATGCTGACACCAAATGGCAATCTGAGACTCATACACTATAAATACTTGCATCAAGTGTATCACACACCTCACAGGCTGCACAGGTATGGCTTGAGGGATGACTCCAACTGCGTAAGGTGTGGGCAGGACAATGCTGACTTTATGCACTTAGCATGGCACTGTCACTTGGTGGCACGATATTGGGTGCAGGTGATCCAAGCCATTAACGACATGCTGGGTGCGGCGCTGCCATGCACGGCCAAGGTATGTCTGCTAGGGTTGGTGCCGCAGCTGAAAGCGCCGAGGCGGAGACTGTGCAAGATCGCCTTACTCATGGCGAAAAGGAGAGTGTCGCTACACTGGAGCAGTAAATTAAAACCTAGGGTTAAAAACTGGTTGGAGGACTTGGCGTATTGCTGTGACACACTAGCCACATACGAAGAGGAGTTGCCAGCGGGTTCGCACCCCAGAGACTATTGGGAGCCCTTTAGACAATACCTGGCAACGATCGAGGCAGACAGGGAACCGCAGGCAGAGCTGAATTGCCACTGACCAAATGCTAGCAAGGGGGATTGCTTGGTGAAGCGATGGAGGGGGAAGAACGCTGTGATGCAGTGCTGTATGTTTTTTTTTTTTTTTTGGGGGGTGGGTTGAAGTGTTCCTCCAGGTTCGGGGGGTTGCAACTTTAAGGAAAAAACAGAACAAAATGTGAGACCATAAGCGTCACAGTAACAGCGTAACTCATTGTCTGATTGCACACTTGAAAGTACAAACATCGACACGCCGCCGGACCTCAGGTTGTCGGCTGATGGGCTGTGTATGAACAGAACTATGTTTGATGTCACCAACAAAAGTAGTGCCGGCCTCGTCAGGTTGTAGGCGAAGTGAGTGTATATTAACTCTGTGACAATGTGAAATAAAAGTCTTGCACCAAAAAAAAAAATAAAAAAAAAAAAAAACATTACCTGAATCACTATACTGTAAGCCATACATTAACACACTTTTGTTACCCTCTGATTCCAGATGACAAGGTTCATGCGGTTCCTGTGAGAAGTGCTGTCTTTTAGTCACACTCTTTTTCAAGGAAAACATCGCAATTAGGCAATAAAAATGGCTTTCTATTGTGGTAGTGCTTCCACAGTTATAGTTTCAATATCTCTCTCAGCCATGTTTCGATAAATCTCCCACCAGGTGCCATGACGTGCACTCAATGTTTAGTAGCCATGAAACCTATTGTGCATCAGTAGTAACAGTTTATAGCGACGTACTCTTGATTATGGTCTCACATCCTACTCAGCTTTTTTCATTTTTAGTACCTTGGTAAAGCTTCCACCAGGTGACGAGACAACCACTCAGTAATTTCAGAGGTGCTGGTACTAATCGTAAAACTATGTACATATACTTCCCATTCAAGTATACGGGGCAAAAGAACTCAACCAAGTTTTCACATGCTTTCAAAATAGTACTTTTCAAACCGGTCATGCCGTGAACTACTCATTATGTCTGCATCACACTCTATTTCTCACCCATACTGACTTACTTTGTCATAGAACGGACACAGTGGAAGTACCTAGTGTCTGCTCACATACTACCACCAAGTGATTGGAATCAAGACAGCAGACTTCTTAAATCGAGTCTTCCGCTTCCTGGTGTCACTCCTGAATATGTCATATGCTCACCTTCCCGGGAATGCTGGGAAGTGAAGTTCTTTTCTTTCCTATGTCGGCGTGGCAACTGGCAGGCATTGCTCATGGGCAATTTTTGATTTTGATTAGTGTTAACTCCAAATACACTCATGGTGTTTGATAATTTTGTATTTATTCATGAATTCAAACTCATATAGACGCATGATATGTCAATAAAGTTCGTATCATTCAAAAAGCAGAGGCGTGGGCAGATGTATTGATTGTATCTTGCTTGTACACAGTGTATTCTATGCTAGTCCATTGGATGGCACTCCACCATATGCTATTTCACTCTACCCCACTCCACTGTACACTACTCCAGTCTACACTACTCCACTCTATGCAACTCATCTCTACACTATTCTACTCTATACCACTTATCTGTACTCCACTCAATGCTATTCCACAGTATGCCATGCCATCCTATGCTATTACACTGTAATCAACTTTAATCTTTACCCCTCTACTGTATGGTATTTCAATCTACTCCACTTCACTGCATGCCACCCCACTGTATACTATTACATCGCACCCCACCCCACAATACACCACTCCAGTCTAAGCCACTTCACTGTATGTCACCCCACTATACGCCACTACACTATACGCTATTACACTTTATGCCACCCCACTGTACACTACTACACTTTATGCTATTACACATTATGCCACTCCACTGTACACTATTTCACTTTATGGCACTCCACTGTAAGCTAGTCCACTGTATGCTACTGCACTTTTTGGTAATCCACTCTATGCCACTACAGTGAACTCCATTCCATTCTATTGGTGTGTAGTTCCTACTAATCCATATGATATTCCCATTGTTTTGACAACATAAACTAAGGGCTTGGTGCCTAGAAATGTTCCAGACACTCCTGCAGGATATGTTGGCTTATAAACCGGCTAGCTCACAGTGCCACTGTAAGCCCCCCTAACATACCAGGGAGAGAACAGTTTCTGGCAACCTCTGAACATGACAACGCTGTACTCTATGGGATCATGGAAACAGTAGAGAATCTTTCGCTCAGTCACTCCTGCTTACTTTCTCTCAGAGAAGTATACAGAATACACAGTGTGAAATTTTCAATATGTTTATTGAATCAGCGTTATTCTTGTATAATATACATGTGCTGCAATGATTAGGAGATATAAGGAAATAAAGGAGATTACAAGCACCAAAAGCGTAAAGAATAGATACATTTCTACCATGGTGCTGAAGCAATGAATATATGCAGGCATATATGCAGTAGGGTAATTTTACATACTCCTACTATGCAAACCCTCATTTAAGTGCACCTAGAGTGTATGTAGGTGTGGAGCAAAGAATCCCCCAAGGAACGATCCAACCCCATTACCAGATAAAAGAGAATGAAAGACCCCTTATAGGGCTTGAACTTGACACCTGTCACAGAATAAACATAAGGGGCTTGATGGACCAATTGCTGAAACTTTTCAGACACTCACCCCCAGTCACAGATCTGTGTTGAATCCATCATCGTTCTTTAGCTCACTTTGCTACTCCAGTTCACACACAGTTATATGCAAATCAGACTTGACCCTGTGCTTCATGGGAACAGTTCAGCCCAAACTTCCAAGCCATGTCTTCCCTGGACCGGAAACCAGCATCTCGGGACCAGTTTCGGGATAACAGCCCTCATCAGACAAGCTAGCTTGAATCCATTAGCAAAGTGAGCAAGGGGCCTACGTCTGGTCATATCCTGCCAACTTAGGGCGAACAAAGCAAACACATGGAGATGATGGATGGAGAACTGTAACTTTTCAGACACACAACCAGTCACGGATCTGGGTTGAATCCATCATCGTTCTTTAGCTCACTTTGCCACCCCAGTTCGGGCACAGCTATTTGTAAATCAGTCTAGACCCTGTGCCTCATGGGAACAGACCAGTCCGAACTGCCAAGCCATGTCTTCCCTGGAACGGAAACAAGCATCCTGTGACCAGTTTTCGGCTAACAGCCCTCATCAGCCAGGCTAGCTTGAATCCAGTGGCAAAGTGAGCAAGAGACCCACGTTTAAGTGTACCTTAGCAACTTAGGGCGAACAAAGCAAACACAAGGAGATGATAGATGGAGCGCTGAAACGTTTCAGGCACTCCCCCCAATCACAGATCTGCGTTGAACCCATCATCGTTCTTTAGCTCACTTCGCAACCCCAGTTCAGGCACATCTATATGCAAATCCGTCTTGACCTTTGCCATTCTTTTCCAATACTCCACTGTACAGCACTCCACTGTACGCCACTCCATTCTATGCCACGCAATGCCATTTACACTATTGCAATGTATGCCAATCCACTCTACCAGACTCTAAAATGCTGTGCAGTACTGTACACCACTCCACTCTACAAAATTCAACTAGACTGTATACCACGCAACTCTACGTTAGTCTACATCACTTTTCAATATGATACTACAACCTAATACACTCTACTGTACAACAGAGTACACCAATATATGACACCCTACTTGACTGTATGCTATGCCACTTAACACAAAGAAGGGGGGAGGGCCATTCCTGTTTAAACTCTAATACCCCAGGCCCCCATGCCAAATCAAATGTTCACACTAAAGGGGTATGTAGAGTACACAATAGACATAACCAAGAAAAATTTCTCAGTTTTGAAAAACTGCCCTCACTCACATACCAAAGTATGTGACATGCTTCATCATAGGGCCTGCTACAAACGCCCTGGTGTAGCCACATCCAGGGCGGAGCATTAGGGAGGGGGAAAAAAATAATAAATTCCACACTACAAGACGTACAACCAAATAATATCAACACATACAACGAGTAACACGAAATGAGGTGAAGAGCGTGTGCAAAAACACCCTGTGACCGGAACTGATAGTGCGACAAAAAGGTGCAGTATAGGAAAGTGATTAAAACTGATTAAGGGTGCCAATAGAAAAAATTACTTTATTGAACACAATTAGGTACCCCTACCAGGATTAAAAATAAGAAAAGGATGGGAAATGTCTTATTGAGAAAGTGAGGTTTCTCAAGACTTCCCTCCTACCACTTCTGAAGTCAACATATTTCGACCGCTGGAATTGTGCCTAAAAGGGTCACCCCGGTCTTCGTCAGGACTGTCGCGATCAGTGCCACTGTTCGCCCTTCCGTAATCCGGTCAAGGGCCCCTCGGAGGAGAGTAGGTCATCAGTATACGTACTCTTCCAAGTCTTCTAATTTAAGAGTGGAGGCTGATCCAGATAATGCGGGAAAAACATTTACCGAAAAGGAGCAGAAAGAGTTGATAGAAACCCATATTCTTTCAATCGTTCACTCTCCCAGCCCCCGTTTGTTTACAGTGTCTCTATTGACAGTATTGCTCGTGATGTGTTAGAAAATGGCTCATGCAACTATGGCAGTAACAATGAATCTGCTATGCTTATGCCCGGGTTTTAGACTCCATTCCTTCGGGATTATATAGCATCTAGCCCTCGTTCACCAATGGTAACAATCTCAAGTGCTTTAAAAAGAGGCAACACACTGCATGCTCCCAAGCCCGCTTGGTGTACCCCCGTAACCCACCACGCACCCCCACACATAAACCACTCACAAAAAAAATGCAAGTTACCACTAGCCCCTGATAAGGCAGGTAACCCACTTGTAGTTTTAAAACTCACCGAGTTCATGAATTGCACAAACCCAACAGGTGTCCGCCAGGAGGGTCTCCCTAAGAACACAATCTGCAAAAAGAATAATGCATGAGGCTTCTGTACCTTAAATGTGTAAAATCTCCCATCAGAGACTCGACAGCCTACCCTACTCTACTCCACTGCACTTCATGCCACTATAATCTACGTCATGTCACTCCACTCTATGACACTTTACTCCACTCTACACTACCCCACTCCAGTGCACTCTACGATATTCCACTTTACAACACTGCATCCCACTCTTTGCCACTGTATATCCTCTGCTCCATGCCACTCCACTGTCAGACACTCTACTCCACTGTATGAGGCTCCACTCTATAAAGCGTTATTATATCCTGTGCCGCTCTATGACAGTCTATGCCCATCCACTCTACTCCACTGTACTACACTGTATGACACTGTATGACACTCAACGACAAGGTATTCCACTCTATGACACTATCCTCAACTGTACTGTAAGACGCTAAACTTGACGATACTCCACTCTTTGACACTCTGCTTCATCCTACTCCACCCTAAAACGCTCTATTCCACTCTGTTTAGGACAACCTACTCTACTGTTTAACACTACATTGCACTGTTGAACTCTCTGCTCCAGTGTATGATACTTATCTCCACTATATGAGACACAATACCACTACATTATATAACATTTTACTACACTTTACTATATGCTACTAAACTCTACTCTACTTCGCTTGGTTTAAATCTACAATAATTCAGTCTATTGTAATTGCATTTAAATAGTGCTTACTATCCCGGGCCAGGCATCAATGCGCTTTTCGGCAAGCAGCTCCCTTCTCTGGAACCAAAAAGGATTAGTGGAGGGTAAGTATAAAGAAATATGTGTTAATTCAAACCATGGACATGTGAGTCTGTTAGTTGGATTGGATAGGATAATGGAGTGAAGAGTCTAGAAGATGTTATTTGGGAGAACATTGTAGTAAGACCACTGATGAGGTGTCAAAGCGCTTTTCAGTGAGTAGCACACAGCTCCAGAACCCAAAGAGGATTAGTAGTGGGTTAGTATAGGGAAATATGTGCTAATTTGAGTGATTGACATGTGAGTCTGTTAGTTGGATTCAATAGGATAATGGAGGGGTAAAAGAGGGAAGAGTCTAAAAAGTGTTATTTTGGAGATCATAGTAGTGAGATGAGGCTTGGGATGAGTAAAAGGAGAGAGTGAGGAGGGACGAGTCTCTAGAACGAGATTAGGGAAATCATAGAAGTAAAATGAGGTTTGGGATACATGAGGTATGAATTTAGAAAGGGTTGCTTGGAAGATCATAGTAGTAAAACAAGATTTCTGGTGAACCAAGAAGGAATGGAGAGAGTTAGAGTCTTGAAAGATTTATTTTGGAGCTCATAGGAGTAGAATAAGGTTTGGCATAAGTCAGAGAGTGGAGGTAGAGTATACATTGAGATTGGTATAGGGTGAGACAGTAGTACATTGGAGAGAGAGTCAAGGTTTTTTTCTGTTGTTCTTCTTCTTCTAAAGTAAGAGTAAACTAATATATTATATAAACATAAGTACATAGAAAGGGTATACCTGTATATATTTGTTCTTCTACAATAGGAGAAAGTAATAAATATATAGATACATAACTACAAAAAAGTGTACATGCATAAGGAGGAGAATATATTGAGGCAGCTGAAGACTTGTGAGTTTCCATTGTCTTTGAGGCTTTCCAGTTTAAGCAGTATTTGTGTGTTATGCATAGTTATCGCATGTGAGGTGAAATTCATTTATCATTGCCATTAATGACTTCATGTAGATGTTGAAAAACATTGGTGAGATGATAGAGCCTTGAGGGGCCCTGCTCTTTGTGATGTATATTTGGATGGGAAAGGGGGAGAATGAATGACATTTCTTCTGTATTGAAGGTAGGATGTGATCTAGTCGAGAACTGTCCCCTCTCTGCTGGCTTCATAGAGTCTTCGTATTAGAGTGCCATGGTCAACTTAGTCAACTATGTCACAGGTAGCTGGGAGGTCCAAGAAAAGTAGTGCAGCAACCCCATTCTGGCCTACTGAATTTGTAAGCTCATCCCAGATGTCAATGAGGTCAGATTCTGTGCCTCTACTTGGGTAGAATCCTCTTTGGTAGCCTGAAAGTATGAAGTTATCTTCAAGAAATTGTGACAACTGGGTTAATACTGCTCTTTCTATTAGTTTGCTAAGGAAAGGTCCATAGTAATTGGTTTGTAGTTGTCAGGATCATGCAGGTTTAAGTTAGTTTTCTTTAATAATGGGTGTATGTGCCTATTTAGGTGTTCTGGGAAGTTTCCTGTATTTATAGAATTATTGATGATTCTTTGTACTGATGTGGCAGCAGAGGTTGTTAAACGAATTTTCTTGAAGATTTATGGTGGGGAAGGGTCAGAAGGGCAGAGACTGGCCTGCTTGCCTTGGCCACATTCATAAATTCAGTTTCTTATTTTTGTTGGAAGGAATACAGAGGCTGGGTTAGCCTACTCTTGGAGAGGATTTTGGGAAAGGGGTTGGTGTTTGTTGTTTTTCAGCGACGCGTTCTTTCTGTGCATTTTGATTTATGAAATTCAGTGAGAATTGTATGAAATTCTTTAAGTGCATATTTAGCTTTTAAAATTCTGTCTGAATAGCAGTGGTAGTAAACTCGGACATATGACGGAACGGAGGAAAGTATGTTCTTCCGTTCCATCGTATGTCCGAGTTTATCACCCCCTCACCTTGCCCCTCCCCCATTCCACCTTACCGCCCCTCAGCACGACCTATGCGAGCCGCTACAGCTAAATAGTATCATTCTTTAGCTTTATTGATTGCTGACTTGTACATTCTGTTAAGTCTACATAGGGAAAGATTGTCTTAATTGCAGTTTGTTTTGAGTCAGGTGCATTGCAGCTTTCTAATTTGCTATTTTATCTTTTTTTTTTAGATCTGCATGTCTCCAATCTGCTTGTTTTCTTGTGTCCTTTTTTGTTTTTCTTAGAAGCATTGGGATATTAATAGCTTCCTGTAGCCAGTTTTAAAGGTTTTGAATGGAAATTATTGAGTCTAGATTTGTGTTCGGTATTAGTTGTGTTTCTGAGTATTCAAAATGTTGTTTGTTCTGGGGTCGATATGTGGATGCATGTAAGGGGGTCTTAGGTGCGTTTATTTGTGGTATTTTATCATGGAAAGCTACCAAACGGTGGTCTGACCATGTGACTGAAGTTTAATAAAAAGTTAACTAGTTCTGGATTTGCAAAGATGACATCAAGGATATGTCCAGCAATATGTGTGGGTTTTATTTACGATAGGATGTAGGTTTAGTTTGACTGGGTCGGTGATGATGGCTTTTAGATGAGGTATAATGGGTTTGCTAAACCAAATGTTTAGGATGCCAAGAATGCATATGAGTGTAGCGTTATAAGGTTTGATGCTGTGTCTAAAAACAGTTTGTAGAGGAGGAGGAATTTACAGGAGGATGTTGGTGTAGGGTTGCATCTGGTGATGAGGGCCTCACAACCTTGTATGGAAATGTTGTCAGCTTTGGTGGCATTTATTGTTGGCTTGTATATAATAGCTTGTCCACCTTCTGCTTTGCTGATACAATTTTGTGTTAGTTTGAAAGCCTGGAGGAACGGATTCATGCAACAGTGAAGCCATGTCATATCCCAACCATGATTTAGTTATGAAGAGTAAGTCAGCTTGTATGTCAGTGAGTACATCATAGATGTGGTGCTTTTTTTTAGCAAGTAATCGATCGTTTATTAGTAAGCAGCTTAGAGATTGTGTTTTGGTGGCAGTGTGACTTTGTTGTCTACAAGAGAAGGCAGTATTTTGTGAACTTGTACCATGTGTGTCATTAGTGCTGGTACTAACCGTCTGAAGTGTCCAATAGTATTGTTTTTCTACATCGTTTTGCTCGACCAGCAGTCTTAGAAGGCATTTTGTTGGGCCTGTGTGTGTAAGTGGTGGAGATGGAGCTTGAGACTGAATAGGTGAGCTGTGTTGTTTTCATAGAGTAACCTTATTGTGGGATAGACATGGAGATGTGAAGTTGTGAAGAGTAGCATGTTGTTTGTTTTGTTTGCGTCTGTTTAGACTGGAGAATGAATAGGTTAGTGGTGGAGGTAGAGGACGCTGGTCATCGTTTAAGGTTCTAAATTGTGCAATGGACGAGAGGTGGGTGAATGATAGTTGCTTTCTTGAATTATCAGTGGTATCTGTTGGTGAAGATTGATAATTTGGGAGTAAAGAGGGTTTAGGATATGTGTTTTTTTGGGTGCCCATTGCTGTTTACATTTCTCTACTAGTTTTCCACTACACTATGCTAAGTCCTGTTTGAAAGCAATGCACTTCCAGCTCTTTTTTGTCTTAGCATGGGAAAAGGCATAATACACCTCAGAGGCTAAGCAGAGTGTGTTTTGAGACTGAGTAATATGCTCTTAGGGTTTAGAATCTGTTGGAAAGTGTATGCAGCACTCATTTTTGGCTAGAAGAGTGAGTCGTTTAAGTGTTTGAATAGCAGTCTTTTTATTGGCTTATATTTGGCCCTTAGATGCAGAGATTTGAACAGGAAAGTCAGAGTGTGGTTTGAGCCTTTCTGTCTCAAAGGAGATTCGAACTTCAGGAGCAGCTCCCAGGCCCCTGCCCAGCAGCCTGTGTTTATGGTCACATGCTCATTATATATGTTCCCTACTGGTTGTTACATCTGTGCTCTGATTGTTCCTATATCCAGGGTTTCAATTGGACTTATGTCTTGGGGTTAGGGTTGTGATTGCTTGATAGGTGTGGGGTCTGTTTGGTTGCTGGGGCTAAAGTTTCTATTGGAATATGAGCTTAGGGTTATGGTTCTGATTCGCTGATCGGTCTGAAGTTCTGATTGGCTCCGAGGCCTAGGGTCTCTATTGGACTTAGGGTTTAGGGTTGGTTTCTGATTGGGTGCTAGGGCTGTGATTGGTTGTAAGGGCTTGGTCTCCTATTGGTCCCAGCGCTTAGGGCTAGTGTTCTGATTGGTTAGGGTTAGGGTTCCCATTGGCCAAAGTTCATTTGACCTAGTAATATTTAAGCTTAGGTCTCAGGGCATCTCAGTCTGGGTGTCGAGGCTAAGGGCTGGGAGGACAAGGGCAGTTGACTGTTTGTGCCTGTTTGGGACAGGTCAGGCCTAGGGCCAGAAATGCTACCCATTTTTCCATTCACCAGCAGCCACCTTAACACATCTACATCCACAATTGACATACTCACAGCAAAATCACTCTACTAATTTACTACAAATAATTCCTAACTATGTTTTAAGTTTTCAACCAACTCTAGAGAACCCCATCAATCAATCAATCAATCAGCAATTTGTATAGCGCGCTACTCACCCAGTAGGGTCTCACGGTGCTGGGGGGGGGGGATGGGGGTACGTTACTGTTCGAAAAGCCAGGTCTTGAGTTGTTTCCTGAAGGAGAGGTGGTCCTGGGTCAGCCGTAGGTGGATGGGGAGGGAGTTCCATGGGTATACAACCTTTACAACGAAACTTTTACAACGACCTACCATTACAACGCAACTTTTACAACGCAAACTATTACAATGCATTGCTCTGGGGGGCGCTCTAGGATAGGGAATAGGTTAATTTACTATCCAATAACCTTCCCTACTATCCACGGGGACTGGAGTTGGAATAGTAAATTAAACTATTCACTATCAAGCACCCCAAAGCGCTATGCGTTGTAATGGTATGCGTGGTAAAAACCGCATTGTAAAGGTAGGTGTTTTAAAAGTATGCGTTGTAACGTCATACATCCGTTCCATGTCTTGGCCGCCAGGTAGGAGAAGGATCTTCCTCCAGCGGTGGCTCTGCGGAAGTGTGGTACGGCGGCGAGGGCGAGGCTGGCCGAGACAGAACTATACATCCTTCTACCCCAACTAATGCATGATGGCACCTTAATTCTCACACAAAACGCCACTCTGTCCTATACCACTAACAAAACCGCACATGAAATTAGGCTTAACAACACTCTCCTCCACCATACTAAACGCTACTACACATAGCAACACTCCACTTGCAACACTAAACTCTACAATTTCAAACACATTTATATTAGAACTCAATTTGAACACCAAAGGTTACAGCTTAGTTATAGTTAGGAATACATATTTCCCTATACAAAGCAAGTATAAACTACACAAACATAAACATTTCAATAGAGTGTTGTATACTTCAGTGTTGTTGAGTGTGATGCCGTGCAGTAGAGCCTCATACAGTGTAGTGTTGTACAATGAAGTATCGTTATTGTTAAGAACACAGTGCATGGTAGAGTGGCTAGTAATAGTTAGTGTTGTCTGGATAGAGACTTGAAAAGGAGTGTGTAACAAGGTCAGCTACTTATAATTTTTTGAAGGTGGTGGATTAATAGTAAATGAACATTATAACAATAGCTTTATCATTTTTAAAGTTTGTGTGGATTAAGCTTGGTTTGTATAGGGATAATACGTTTTTCCAAGCATAACCACGCTTTAACCTTTGTTTTTTTCCATTGATATAGGTGTGTGTGTGTGTATATGTATATTAATAAACTGAAAATATTATTATTTAATTTTATGAACAGTCGAAACCCCCCTAAATAGGCGCTTCGGGGCCTCTGGTGTCCACGGACCACAGTTTAAGAAACACTGCAATAAAACATTGGTTTCAGAAAGTAAAACATCATAGAATATGTTTCAATGTACTGTAAAGCCAATTTGAAAGAGCCATCAACCATCCCCTGAAGACTGAAAAAACAACTTAAAGAAATATCACAACCTTCAGCGAGACTAATCGCACAGGAGGAAGCAGCCGTTTCTTGAAACATATTGGGTGTCCTTGGCAGGAGGGGAAACGGACAGACAATTGATCTGTGCGAACATTCCCAAAATGCTGTTTTTATATTGATAAGCATTGCTTAGCTTCGGAAACAGGCTGATTAGTGTCCTTGTTATTAGAAGATGCGTTGGCCTTCACAAAAGGAAAAGCACATTAGAGTCTAGACTCCTTGAGGTAGTGCACGGCTCTTTTCAGTTTTTGCAATGTACTTTGTTCACAAAAAGCCAGTACCCATCAAAAGTGAAATGTTATGATATCATTAATCATTCTTTAATAGGTTAGGTTCTTCATGTTTATCACTACTTCATGACATCGATTGAAAGATAAAAAACTGTGCTCAGGTGAATGCTAAAAGAAAACAACCCTTCCAAGTGCAGAAAAATGTTTGAAAAGTTGACAAACCGCACGAACTTCATGAATTGTGAGGTTCCTCAAACTTTATAACACTGTTGATGAACTTTACATTTTACGAACCCTAGTAAATAACCTTAAACTTCTTTAATAGCGTTTCTCCTGTTTCTACCAAGCTATAATTACAGTAATAGATAATGTTGGTATTCCCTTCCCTCCACCTCACCAAACAACTCATCTTTTTCATACCCGTTAGGCCCTCACTGCAAGTAGCCTATTAAAATCCACGCTAATTCTCTGGTCTGGCCTACAGTTACCAGGGGCCTTGGTAATCTCAGTGGTAGGGAAATAAGTAGGATTACATTTTTTGCGGGAAATAATATGCGGGATTTGGAAATTCCAGGCTGATTCGTGTATGTTTTCATCCGGATTCAACTAACAGACATAATTTTTTGCTGAGCACATGGGAATTTGCGGCCAGGCAGAACAAGGGTTTGTTTATATGGCCGAACTTCCACTAGAGTCTTTAGCACTGCATTATTTTTAGAACTCACTTTCTAATTTGGCCTGATCCTCTTCAAAACCTCTCTTGTGTGATATCTCCGAGAAATTACCTTCCGATATAGGGATGAACGTTTCCCCACAGTGCAGAGAGTGGTACCCTCCTGTCCTGTTCAAGGGTTTCAGGCTGTATTTTCTCTCAGTGAACTCAAAGTGTATAGATAGATAGATGCACCTGAACTTTGCAACACCCATCAGATGGGATCTAATATCCACTAATCCATACGTTAGTACTATTTGATACCCTGGGTATAATGTAGAGCCTGTTAAATTGCACTACTCATGCCTTCAACTGTGATTAGTATTTCCTGTGACGCCACATTTTTTTACTTTTTCTTTGCTAAACAGTAGCACCCACTTCTAATAGCTTTTAAAGCAGTTCTCTTTGGGTGGAACACTGGTAGATGTTGGCCACAATTTTCTCAGCACTATCCCAGACACACTGAGCTACCCCCCTTGAACACATAGCTGCAGAGGAAACTGCTACACAATTCAGGTATGTAATCTCTGCGTTTGGGCATTCTTGATGTAAACTGACTGAGTTTAAAATTGATCTATCTGTAAATAAGGTACAGATTTCCCAGGTTAAGAGTAGGGAGCTGCCAAAGCCCTCACTGATAGAGATCAGTGCATATTGCAATACCCTGTTTGCTTTTTAAGATAGTGCTTGCAGTTCAAGTGTCTAAGGGCCAGATGCATCAAGCTAAAAACCGGTCGCAAAGGGGCAGATTCTCAGAATCTGCCCCTTTGCGACCGGTATTTTTGCATTTGGGATGCATCATCCCAAATGCAAAAATCGCAAATAGAGAATTCGCAAAATTGCGATTGTTTGCATTTAAGGAATCTCAAATTGAGATTCCTTAAATGCAATGCATGAAAGTTTCAAAAATAGCGAATTCGCTAATAGGGCACGCAAATTACCACGAAGTACAACTTCATGGTAATTTGCAAAAACTTTGAAAAATGCACTTTTGTGCATATTTCTAAGTTTCATGTTGCGCACACACATGCCCTAAGGGCATGTGTGTGCGCAACATATGTGCACAGATCAAAATCAGGGGTGCAACAGGGTGTCCTTTGGACACCCCTGCACCCTTGAACTCGCAATCTCAATTTGAGAATCGCTAATAGCGATTCGCAAATTGAGATTGTCTTCCCATTCATTCCTATGGGCCTCTGGGCCCATAGGAATGAATGGGGAGGTATTTATTAATTGCGACTCGCAATTTGAGAGTCGCAATTAAGGATTTCTAAGGAATCGCTATTTTTGTAGTGATTGCTTGATGCATTCCATTTTGCTATTCCTTATTAGCGATTCCTTATTTTTCGCTAATAAGGAACCGCAAAATGGATGCTTGATGCATCTGGCCCTAAGTGCAAAAAACATACTTGTGTCTGTGCAAGAACATATTTGGGACTGTATTTTGGCTTAAACGTTTCTAGGACCTTCTAATTTTCTGTTTCAGACGTAAATTTAGCTGCCTCATCTATTCTATAGCTTAATAGTAACATATTACTACCACTGATAGGACAATTGCTTTATTGTTACTGTGTCATTCCGTATCTAGGCCCCAGATTCATCATTGTCCCGTTTTGTGAGTCCTTAATAGCGATTATTAAGGAATCGCTATTAAAGACTCGCAAAACGGGATTCATGTAGAAATCGCAATTTTATTTGCTATTTCTACAGCTTCCTTATATGCGATTAGCAAATTGCTAATCGCAAATAAGGAATGACTCCCCATTCATTCCTAAAGGCCCATAGGAATGAATGGGGAGTCATTCCTTATTTGCGATTAGCAATTTGCTAATCGCAAATAAGGATGCGATTTCAAGGGTGCCAGGGGTGTCCAAAGGACACCCTGTAGCACCCCTGAAATGTAACTGTAGACTGATGTTGCGCACACACATGTTCAAAGGACATGTGTGTGTGTAACATACAACTTAGAAAAATGCACTAAAGTGCATTTTTCTAAGTTTTCGCTATTTACCACGAAGTCAGACTTTGCGGTAAATAGCGGCCAAAAATAGCGATTTTGCAAATTATAAAAGGTTCATGAATAGCATTTAAGGAATCTCAAATTGAGATTCCTTAAATGCGATCGCAATTTGATAAATTGCAATTATTTGCGATTTTTCAAATTGCGAGTTCATGAACCATTGATGAATCTCAATTGCCATTTTTGCGGGCGCAAACGGCCTAATTTTGCGATTTGCACCGTTTACGCTCACAAAAATGCTTGATGAATCTACATGTTAGTTTTAAAGCTATCATCACCTCCTAGAGCACAGATTATCTGTGTTCTTTAGATGATGTTGGAGGGTCAATGGTATGCAGGAAGGACTTGCGTATCTAATTGGAGTAGGACCGCAGTGTCCAGTTCACGGAGATACACTTAGTAAATGTCTGTGTCTTAAAAAACAGTAACCACTGACTGTTCCAAATTTTGGGGAAAAGTCAACACACATATATGATACTAACGTCAATGGAGGTATTGTTCTTCTTGCTGCAATACTGCGTACCCTAAGAATTCTAGATGTGTGTTTGCTTTTATTAATTCATTTAGATTTTTTTTATAGTACTTTGCATTCCCTCTCAGTTAGTTGAGAACAATGAGTTTTTGACAAAAAAAGTCCTCAGAGCAGAATTCTCGAAACTCACAAAGGCTACTCTCATTGCGGGGAAGGAAAGGCAGGTGATGCTGTCGGAACAATCATGTTGCTTGGCCAAAGGGTTCATGTCAATGTGGAATGCACTACACATAGACCCCAAGCACAAATTCAAAACTACATTTACCATGAAGCCACAGAAAACCATGTTTGGAAAATGTAGGAGCCCTTTTGCAGATATTGGGTATAAATTCTGCATGGGCCAGACCGTCCAAGCCAGGCAAGCAAAACACTTTGCGGCTTATTTACAAGCCCTTGCGCCACCCGTATGTCACTGTTCTCATGTTAAAAATGATGCAAAAGTGGTACAAGAGGCTTATACATAACCCCCTTTATTGCCCGAGCAAATACTTGTTACCAGATCTTGTGAAAAGCCTCGAGATTGTTTGTTTTCAATTTGAAGACATGACTAAACGTCCAGAGAAAAAAAGAGAAATGTTCTAAATAATTAAGTGATATTTTAGGGACAACCCTAAAATAGTTTAAAGTTCTGTCTCCGAGTTTACCTTGAAGTAGAACTGATATTATTTGTTGCAGACTAGTGATTCTAAGCAATGTAAGGAAACGAAAAAATCCTCATCACATGCACACACTGTTGAACATTTATAATGCATACACTATATTTAAGGTAGAGGAGAGGACATAGGTAAATGATTCAATGGTATCAGAGTGAACTATATTACCCTTTTCAGTGTTTGCTTTTATTAAAGTTTAAGAAAAAAATCTTGAACGTATAGCATAGCCAGAGAACATATACTCACCAAACACAATATAGTTGTCTGAAACGGAGTGAGTTTTATGCTGAAACCAAGTCACATCAATTACATTGATAACACGTACCTTTTAGTTCCTTGGCCAGCAGCCACCAATACATCAGAGATTCAAAGGCAGAAAAAATATGAACATTATTTAATTTGTTTTACAAGTGTTTTAAAGTTCTTGTTAGACCTGGAATCTTTTGGCATGTTTCCCCTGTCTTTTTGCTTTTTGGACTCCTACTTTTAATGGTATTGTTGGAACTGGCCCTGCTTGCAGGGTCATCCTCAAACTTTTTGCTTCTTCCTCCCTTTTTTTTCCTGACCCGGGGCTGTTGGCAATAGGACTCTGCACACTTTACCACTGCTGATCAGTGCTAAAGTGCATATGCTCTCTGTGTAAATTGTATTGTAATTGGTTATCCATGATTGGCATATTTGTATTACCAAGAAGTCCCTAGTAAAGTGCACTGAGTGTGCCAGGGCTGGTGATGACAAATGCTACTAGTGGGCCTGCAGCACTGATTGTGCCACCCACATGAGTAGCCCTAAAATGGTGTCTCAGGCCTGCCACCGCAGTGCCTGTGTGCAGTCTGTGAACTGCCATGTCCTCCTGGTCATTGTCCCCACTGACCAGGCCTAACCCTTCCCTTTTTGTGCACATTGGTCACCCCTATGGAAGGCCCAAGGTACCCCCCTGGGTAGGGTGCAGTGTATGTGAAAGGTAGAGCATGTACTGGTGCAGGTGACATGCTCTGGTAGTGAATTACAGCCATTTTCGTTTTTTACTATTGTAAGGCTATCTTGCTCCATAGATTAAATGGGGGATGCTGGCTACAGTAGCTACCAGCATTTCTTCTCATAGGAACAAGATAGGACATAAGTCTAGTATCCCTGAACTCAGAATTTAATAACACATCTTTTAGGAAAGGTTGTTTTTAAATCCTGTGTTTGAGAACAGTACTATTGGAAAGTTGCTGTTCTCTTGTCTGACCCTTCTGTGTGCCTTGGTCTGTTTGTGTATTGACTGTCTGGTTTGAGAGTGACAGGGGCTGGGGATTCCCCAGGAGGCTGGCTGAGTCAGCCCTAGGCTGAATGACTGCATTTGCAACTTGAGTGGTGGGAGGAGATAGCACCTGGGCCTGAATAGGGCTGTGCCTGCCTTCCACAATGCTGGCTCCACCTCTTGCTGGGCGGCTGACGACCCTGCCCCTCACTCTGAAAGGAAAGGAGAAGCCAGGAAAATAAAGTGCTCAAGAAACATCCAGAACTGGTTCAGACCGGGCTCAGGGCCCACTTGCACAAAGAGAACAAAGACTTTTAGGGGTATAAGTACAGGGCCCTTGACAACAGAAAATTAGATCATCCTGGAATCAAGAAGGAACCTCTGCCAAGGAGAAAGCTGAAACTGAAGAAGGAAGATTGTCCAGCTGTTGCTCTGCTGGATTGCCATGCTGTTGCTTTGCTGCCAAGGAGAGGGGAAGGACTTTGCTTTGTGCTGTGTCCCCTTGCTTGAAGGAATCTCCAAGGGCCTTAGAAGAGCTGGCTCCCTGTTCTGAAGTCCCAGGACCCAAAGGACTTTGCCCCCAGCTTCCCCTGAGCTCTACTGAGAGAGTTCTGTCCTTCCTGGAGTGCTTGGCCCACGTGTGGCACCTCTGGAAGTTGTACCTGTGATGGGAAGCTGGAAACTAAGCTTGAGAGGCTTTGTTACAGAAGAGTTATCGCATCGCTCGCTGCGGAGCGCATCCCCGACAGTGCGAGGAAATTCCCGCCGCTACGAAGGTCGAGATCATCACACCGCCTGTTGCCGCTGCCAGAGCCGTCGCATCCTTCGTTTGCGGGACGCACCTGATCTGTGCGGGAAGTCTAACATCGCTGCGAGTGTCTTCGCAGAGCCTGTTGTCGCTGGGTGAGATCGCCGCACCTCCTGCTTGCGGACCGCATCACGCGAGAGTCATCACCGAAGCCAACGCATCGAGGAGCTGGGAGAGAGAAGATCACCGCTGGTTTGCGCATCGTCGCCCCGGAGATCGCCGCACCTCCAAAGATCATCGCATTGTGCCTTTGCGAGAACAAACTTCCTACGGAACCTACGCACCGGAATCCATACAAGTGGCCTTCCTCCCCACACAGACCGGATTCGTCGCAACACACCCGCTGATGCAGCGGGGCTGTCGCAAATGCCTCCCCAGGGTCTCAGAAGCAACGCATCCCTTGTTTTCCACCGCACCAGCTTCTGCTTTTGGAACTTTGTCGCAACTAAAGGTACTGTGAGTTAAACGTGACGCAACTGTGAACTTTTCACGTAACTGTGGATTATTTTATCGCAACCTAAAGAATTTTATCGCAACCTGAAGAATTTTTATCGCAACCTTAAGAACTCTTTTGAAACCATATTCTTGAACTGTGTATGTTGGATTTTTGTTGTTTTGGTCTTGTGTAGTTTAGATTAAATACCTTTATTTTTCTAAACTGGTGTGGAGTCAGTTTGTGGTGTTTTCACTGTGTTACTGTGAGTGCTGGTACAAATACTTTACACATTGCCTCTGGTTAGCCTAGACTGCTCGTGCCAAGCTACCTAGAGGGTGAGCAGGGGTTATCTCAGAGGCTTTCCTCCTTACCCTGTCTAGAATCAAGGTTCCCTATTTGGACAGTGGTACCTACCCCTGCCAACTAGAGACCTCCATTTCCAACAGATATGTTGTACTTTTTTGTGCTGGTTTAGTTCCTCTGCACACTTTCTCAATGCTGTTCATGGTAAAAATGCAAGTGCTCCTACTGTAAATTGTTTTTATTTATTGGTGTGTCAATGTTTGGCATATATGATTTATGATTAAGTCCCTAGTACTGTACACTGTGTGTCCCCAGAGCCTGTAAATCAAATGCAGCTAGTGGGCCTGCAGCACTGATTGTGCCACGCACACAAGCAGCCTTTCAAAGGGGTCTCAGAGCAGTCACTGCAGTGTATATGTGCAGTGCTTTTACTGCCATGTCGACCTGGCAAATACACCTACTTGCCAGGCCCTCACCTTTCCTTTTCTTACATGTAAGGCACCCCTCAGTTGGGCCCAAGGTACCCCCACTGGCAGGGTGCAGTATATGTGAAAGGTAGGATATGTCCTGGTGTGCTTGACATGTCCTGATAGTGAAATTTTGGCAATTATGTTTTTTTCACTATTGAAAGGCTATCTGTCCCCATAGGCTAACATGGGGATTGCGTTGTAACATCTTACAAGTATAACATTTAATTGGGACAAGATAGAGAAATGGAGGTTAGGCTCTCTCAACTCAGAATTTAAAATCGGATCTTTTTAGGGAAATGGTTTTTAAATTGTGTGTTTAAAGATGCCACTTTTAGAAAGAACTTTGATACTGACCCATCGATGAAGGTCACTGTGGGAAGCATTGTAACCACAAATGAACAAATTAATTCTTGGTGCTAGAATGTGGCACTGAAATTGACCAGGGACCGCGATATGAAGGAGGGGTGTCAGTCCTCTCGTAATAAAAAAAGATCTTAAACATCGTATTCCGCCAATGCTTCAAGTCTAATGAAAGTGCATACCAGTTCTGTGTCCTAAGGAGAACCCCAAAAAAGTGTTGACATGGGTTTGAAGCGCATAGACAAGCATCTGTGTACCCCATGAGTATAATAGAGTGACACTGAGAACCAGGAAATTAACAATTGTACATCAAAATGTGTCTCCTGGATACAGTAGTATTATTGTGTTACGGGCGCCCTGTCCATGAATAATAGATTATGAGTTCAGTGTAGTTTTATGTATTATTTATTGATAATTAGCTCTTGTTTTGGAGAATTAAAAAATAAGAACTGATTGATTACTGAACATAATCTTTGTTTTTGATTACTGTTGTGCATTATTTTGTTAATTTTTGTTTGTCTCCACTGTTATGTATTAATTAATGATGGTGGGTGGGAAGAATTTTTTGGATTTGTTTTGCATTGGTTCTTTGTGTGTGACAAAACACAAAAGTATTTTTATGATGTTCAAAATAAATAAATGATAATCACTTTTATTGAATGTAGTGGTCATGAATGAACTGAGGTTGTAAAGGTGCAGTCGGTTTTGGCACTGTTTGTGTAAATGCTTGGTAGTGCAGCCTGACTGACTATATGAGCCCAACCCCTTGTGTTTGGTTTAACTTTTAGAAAGAAAGCATTTTCTTGTTAACCATTCTGTGTGCCTCTGCTGGTCTGTGTATTGACTGTATGGTTTTGGAGTGACAGGAGCTGAGGATTTGCATTCACTGTAGACAGCAAAAATGGGGTTTGAAGTGTTTCGTGCCTTCCTGGGTGACTCCTAGTTGGGCTGAGTAGACCTCGTCTGCATTTAGAATGGTGGGAGGAGTTTTCACTAGTACCTGATTAGACAGTGTCTCCTCTCCACAATGCTGTCTCCTCTCCAGTAGTGCAGCTGGGCCAGAGAGGGCGGAAATGGTTTGGACTGGGCTCAGAGACCTTTGCCATAAAGAGAACATGGAGAAAATGTGGTATAAATATTGAAGCCCTGACCCGAGGACTTTAGAACTCTTTTGGATAAAGGAACCTGTCAAGAAAAAGAGATGGAGAAGGTGTCAGGAGGAACTACCACTTTGCTGTGTGCTTTGCTGTGTTAGCATGCAGTGGCTGCTTCTGTCTTGGGCAGTTAAAGCACTGGATTGAAATTTCTGCTACTTATTTGTTTGAGTTTCTCCAGGGGCTTGAGGTAGAGCTTTTCCCCTGTTCAAATAAGTCTCAGGAACAGCAAAGACTTCAAATGTATCCACTACCAGTACCAGGAACTGTGTATTTTGTGCTGCAACAAAAGAAAAAGCAATTAGACACCATCAACAACACCTCTGGTGGCTCTCTGTCCTGAAGGCACTGCAGAGGGCACCACTGCACTTCTCAAAACAACCCTGGTCTGTCCGACAACACTGCCTGACGCCGCCATTGAGCCCCTGCTTGCACCGTGACCTGTGGGCACCTCACTTCACACCGCCTTGCTTCACAACTCCGCCCTGGTATCCCCAATGACAATGCTGCATGCCGACATCAATGTCACTGCTTGCAACCTGGTTTGGGGGCACCACTCGTAAGTTCCCTGATGCTCTGCCCTGTCCCATACCGCAGCATTGGCCCACTGACACCGGTGCCATTGACTCCAGTTCGTCAGCCGACAACTACCCTCAGCAACGATCATGAAGCTGCTTCAACCATGAACTGCCAGCACCGTGACCTGCCAGCACCGCGATGAGCAGCACGCCACTCTGCACCGCAGGCCTGGTCTCACCGATGCTGTTGGGTGACCAGCTCAGTGAACGGCAGTGACCGTCTCTGAGCCACTGCCTGCACTGCGACCTGAGGATATTTCATGCTGCACCACTGCACTTCTCTCCACATCTCTGTCGCCTGCTCCCAACTTAAACCACACAGAATTAGATCTGCAGTGCATGTGACTTCAAGGGCCTGACGACTCCTGCACCGATTTCTGGAACCGATGCCTGTTAACACCAGCTCTTCGGCACTCCCCACAAGGTCCCAGATGCTCTGCATTTCTAGAGGTACTGTTTTGTTGGTCTTCCCGACACCGTAGCTGGCCTGCGACACTGTTTGGATTTGTTGTTCATGATGCCGTGATAGTCGCGGATGGAGCATTTGACTTCAAAGGATTGTATTTTAAAAGTCTATCTTTGCTTATTGATATTTCTAAGAAGTGTATGGCGGATTTTGATTGTTTTTGGTCTTGTTTGGCTCAGTTAAAATATTGGATATTTTACTAAAACTGGTGTGGTGTCCGTTAGTAGAGTTTTCACTGTATTTCTGCTGGTTATGTGCAAATGTTATACACATTGACTCTGCGATAAGCCTGACTGCTCGTACCAAGCTACCAAGGGGATGGGCAGGCGTTATTTTAGAAGTGTATCCCCCATTACCCTAACTAGGAAGAAGTGTCCCTACTTGGACAGGGTAAGAATCTGCCAACTAGAGACCCTGATTTCTAACATTGGTTGTCATCGGTGAGGATAGGACTTGAATTTGCACCTGACTTACAGTGACTGGTGTACATTACTACCATATTGCAGACCATTATGTGCCATATACTGTTTTCCTTTTGGTCTATTGTTGTGTCCCATTCTTTCTTAACATAAAACCTCCTACTGCATCATGGCTGATTCAGCAGCATCATCAGTTGCATGCCTGGAAGGGGCCTTTGAGGAGGAAAGGTTGGAATCCTACAACATAAAGGAGTCGAACACTATTTGTAAAAAGCTAAGTGAGCAGTCTGGAGATCTTAGTGTGGAAGAAGAGGAGTTTAATACTAGGGTGGATGTGCATTTGAGGGCAGAAGCCTCCAAGCCAGGCAGCAGTGATTTGACACCAGAGGAGCTGGAGGACAGGAGGGAAGCTAGGAGGCATCAACTAGAGCTTGTGAGGCTCAAGATGGAATCACAGAAGATGGGTATCCTGCACAGATGGAGTAGCAATATTCCTCAGTGCACTCAACCAGAGCAGTGCACAGTTCTAAGAATGTAGTGAAGGAGTACAAGAAGTATGATGATATACAAAGTTGGTTTCAGGGCTATGAGGCATCTATCCACATGAATGGGGTTCCTGAAAAGAACTGGAGACCAGGATTATGGCCTCATTTCTCAGAAAAAGGAGAGGGACACCTTGCTGGCTTTCTGTAATGGGTACAACCTCATCTACACTGACATGAAGGAGGCACTTCTCACTAGGTATGGTCTCACTCCTGAAAAGTACTGGGATCAGTTTAGAACCAGTAAATAAACTGATTCCCAGACATGGTTAGAATGTGTGGATTCTTATTGCAGGTCAATGGATTGTTGGGTGAAGGGCAGCAATGTGACAGATTTTCAGGGCCTGAACAATTTTATTGTGTGGGAGCATTTGTCGAGTCTATGTTTTGCAATGCTGCGCTAGCACTTGACAGATAGTAAGCTGACTGACCCTAGGAAGCTTCCAATGGAGCCAAACGAGTGGGTGAGTACCAGGGTCCACAAGAAGGTGTATAGTGGAGATCCCACCAAAGGTGGCCAGGGTCCACAGCATAAGAGTGGGGGGACAAGGGTGAAGGAAAGGAGTTCTCTAAAAAGGTCCCAAACTAGTACCCGGGGTAAGTACTCCTATGCCGAGGAGATAGGAAATCATTTTGCCTCTTCGGGGAAGTCTGCACAGAAGGGACCCTGCAAGTGCTATGCCTGTGAGCAGGTGGGTTACTTGAAGGGGGTTCCCAAGTGCCCCAAGAAGGCATGGCCACTCACATTGGCAAGTCCAAGGTGTTGGCTAGTGTAGCGTTTAGGGAAGAGGAGTACCCAGAGGAGGGTGGGGATCCTGCAGAAATGACTAACCCTGGGCGGTGAGCTCTGCTCCGCTCGCTGAATTGGAGTTTTCCTCACTCCACGTTACGCGGACCTCGCAGAGTTCTGAAAAACTCCGCTCTGTGTAGCAGAGTTATTTTCCCCACTCGCATTCGTCAACGCCAAGTTGGCAACCGCGAGCAAGGAAATTCAACCTCCTGGTGTGATTTTTCCTCGTTCCCGATAGTCAACATCAAGTTGGCAAGCGCGAGCATGAAAAATCAACATCCCAGCGAGATTTCTCAATGCGGGGAGGTTAGGTTTCTTATTGCATGTGGTCGCGTATGCTCACGATAGATCGCATTGAGAAACTGCCCATTCACATTGAGAAAGCTGCTGCTCGAGTTTTACACACTGCACAGCGAGTAGCAGACTCCACCATCACTTGGTCAGCACAAAACAGCGGGCCTGATCTTTACCCCCGAACGCCATATTTCATAATATAGATGAAAGAGCCCAAATGAAACAGAGCGGGATCTGGCATTTCTCAGTCTTGGCACAGTTCAAAATCACATCAGGTCAATGCACCAACAGGGAGAGTTCCTCATGGACTGGCACACTTAGGTTGTGACAGGAAAATCAGTTCCAAGGCAGCAAGGTGGAGGAATGGAAAGTCCAACATAAACTGGCACTCACTGGTTGGGGCGACAGCTGTAGTGGTCATTGGTGGGGATCAGGGGTGCAAAGTTTCTTTACATAAGCAGGTTTCAGTTTCAAAAGGAGGTCCTTTACCTTGAAGTACTTTAAGGCTCCACAGTAACAATTCATTAAGGTAGCACAGGCAGGTTCTTCCATAAATCGTCACCGAAATATGTTGTAATAAAGTAGATTTGATTTAGATAGTTTCAAGTAGGTTTATTGAAGATAGATGTTACATCTTAAAGAGAGGCCTACCAGGAGCAGCCTCCCTACTGCTCAGTCCATCCACCAACTGACACTCACACACATGAACATTCCACTCACCAATATTCTCTCACACATCACCCAGGCTGAGCAGCAGTATAACAGTTACCCACTCACAAAATAGGGTTAGTAAATGCCAAAAAGCATTTTACCAGTTGGAAACGGGCCAATGGTCTATTTGTGATCAGTAAAATGCTTCATTCATCTGGCCTTATTGTCTTAAATTTATTTAAAGGGGCTAGTGTTTTGCAGTCACTAGCAAGAAGACAAGTCTAGAGTCTTGTGCACGGTAAAGATCTAGCATGGAAAGACATCTTTATAAAGGGTAAATGAATCCATGCTGGTGTGGGGGTATTATGTTGCCTCCACATTTTAACTCCCAAGTCTCAATCCTGTGTGTCTATTTTTCAAATTAATTTAAATGCATTGCTTTCCTTATATATTCAACCTGTAATCAGACAGTTGTAAAATAAATTCCACCATGTTGATGTGTTCAAAAGCCTTTTGTTGAAAATATTCAAGAGATTCAAGTCCATCAGTCAGTACAGTTAGACTACCTGCTCTGTTTTTGAGCTTACATGGGGCCTGATTCACAGAACTAACTTAAGATAAAATCCTAAACTTACTACCATGTTGGTATTCACAGAAGGCACTTACACATTTTGGTATTCACAGAAGGCAATTACTCATTTTGGTATTAACAGAAGGCATTTACTCATTTTGGTATTCACAGAAGGCACTTACTCATCAATGAGTATGTGCCGTCTGTGAATACTAAAATGAATAAGCTACTTAAAATGAGTAAGTTACTCAAAATTAGTAAGTTACACATTTTCATATTCACAGAAGGCACTTACTCATCAACGAGTAAGTGCCTTCTGTGAATAACAAAATGAGTAAGTGCCTTCTGTGAATACCAAAATAGTATTACGTTTAGGATTTTTTCTTAAGTTAGTTCTGTGAATCGGTCCCTTCGATACAGAGGCAAATAGTTCCTTTCATGTAACTGTACTATTTATCCTACGTTATGTTACTGCCATAAAACCTCCTTTTTTATTCCTCAGAGTTATGGTCCTATAGCCTCAGGAAATATTGACATATTTCGGCCTTTACCGGTGACTTTAAGGCCTCAACAGCACTATCCCAAGGAACTAGGGGACAGATGTACAAAGCTTTTTTCAGGTTTCAAACGGCCTGTTTGGCAAAAACATTTTTCGATGTACAAAATCCTATTTTGCAATTTAATAACTTATGACAGAATCACAAAATGGGTTTGCAATTCGGTATTATCAAGGGGTGTGCTAGGGGCATCCCTTTCTAATAGCGGCTCGCAGTGATATGTGTGAATGTTTTGCAATTGAAATGCGGTCTCAAAACATCTGCATTTTACCACCTACTTTATGTAGGTGGTAACCTATCTGTAAATGACGAGGGGTTCCTAAGGGAATGTATCCCGGGTGGGCAACCCAGGAGATTGCTGGAGCTGGCCCTCGGGGTGGCGGTCCCCAGGGCCATTGAAGGCTCCTGGAGGGGGTTTAAAGCCACCCACCTGTAGTAAAAAAACAAAAACAGGATGGGGTGTTCCCCGGGGCTGGGGGTCCACAACAGACCCCTGTATCTTAATTATTCAATGCCCCGTGGAGGTGGTGGGGGCCTCCCCACACTTGTTAAAAATTTAAGCCTCAGGTGGTACCGGTCTCCAGGGGTTTGGGGGGCCAGCGAGGCCCCCCACCCATAGTAAAGAAAAGCCCCAGGGAGGTGGCGGTCCCAGGGGGTCGGCAACGACCCCATATCTTTATTATTCAATGACACTGGAAGGTTGTGGTTCCCAGGGCTTGGCGGGCCCACAAGCCCCCCCTTAATAAACAAAAGCCTCGGGAGGTGGGGGTCCCAGGGGCTGCGTGGTGGCCACATGCCCCCGCATATTGTTAACCATGCCCCAGGGAGGTAGAAGTCCCCGGGGCTGCTGGGGCCCCCACATAAAATGTATGCATTGCCCCAGGGACCTGGCCCACCCGAAGGCTTAAAAGAAACAAAGCATGGGAGACCGTGCTTCGTTCTTAAAAGAAACATTTCAGCGGGATTCGTGCACCCTAAGCGAATCCCCCTGAAAACATTTTAAAAATGCTTTTTTTGGGCTCTAAGCAGGCCTAGGGGGTCAGGGTGTTTCTACCGTGCCCCTCGTCTTTTTTTAATGTTTTTCTTGTGACTCGGTTCAACCGAGTCACAAGATGGCTGCCAACCCTTCCTTGTTTGGATTGTTGGTAGCCAATCAGAAGTCAGCACATGATCGGGAGGGTTCACGAATCCACTGCTGTCTCCAGATATCCCCAGATATCAAAATTGTTTTATTTTTACATTTCTCAAGAACTACTGAACGGATTTACACCATTTAAAGCAACAAATGTACTCTGGACCGAGAGCTACCTCTCTGCCGAATTTGGTGTAATTCCTTTCACTAGTTCGGGCTGTAGCTGCAACAAAGGTTTCCTATGGAAATTAAGATGGAGACCCCCCTTTTTTCTCGGCCCCCACTTGACGAATCACACCGAAACTTTAAAGGCAGGAGAAATCAGACCTTCAAAATAGATGCAACATATTTAGAATAATTCTAAATGTTGGTTGCATGAGGTAGCTGTTTTGAGAATACAATCTGTGAATTAAATTTCAATGTGCATGTCTGCATTTTTTTGGCAAAGAATCATTTGTCCCACTCTGTTTGAAATATATTTAAGTGTTTCTCTATAGATCCAAATTGTAATCCACAGTTAGCTATTGTTATATTATTGGGGAAAATGCCTGAATGCTTGAATGCATAGCAATGAAAAACTATAACGTAACTACTAGAGCTTTTGCAAATTGAAAACATAGGGTGTTGCTGAATTTGTATCATTTTTAAGAACTTAGGGCCAGATATGCAGAACTTAAAAAAAAACAGCTGTAAAATGGATTGCGACCCTGTAAGGTATGTTTGAAACTTATCAAAGTCGTTTTTGATTCTATTCACAAAAATAGTTATAAGAACAGGATTTTAATGTTACCGACACGCTAATTTTGCAACTGGAAATAGAAATGACCTAATTCCAAACAGTGTTTTCTAAAGTTATCTATAAACTATTTGCAAATTGTTGCTAAAACAGTTTTGTTCATTCACAAATTAGCATCAAGTAGGATCAAGTGGTATTCAGGTGCACATTAAAAAGGTAGAGAATACACCCTTTTCCGAATGGCCGCTCTGTATGCTCTGGCAAAGAGAACAAGGGTTTTGTGCCACAGCATACTTTGTAGAGTTAGAGTAACTTTATTGCAGCACGCTTAGGAGGAAATATATGCTACGCATAGTCTGAGCAGCAATGTTATTTAGAAATTCACAGCAGATTTTGATTCAGTGCTGTCTAGGGACACACAGTGGTGTGTTATTCCCACTCAATTCCAAGTGCTTTACTGCCTTCGCCTTTTAGCATCAGGTAGCTATTCGATGGCAACAGCCACAAGAGGAGGTTCTTCTATGAGGTCAATTTCATGTTTTTTAAAGAGTGTCCTTATTGCAATGTTGCTACATATAAACATAACAGACACATTGCATTTACAAACAATTCCCAAGAACTGCAGCAAACCTTCTTAGATCTTTGTGAAATTGCAAAATTTTCACGTTATATGCTGTATGGAGGGCACACATATTTTAATTTGTCCACCAAGTTCTGCTAAATATTTATATAGATATCGAAAAAACCAGCACCTTTTAAACATAGACATCCAACATTGATTTTTCAATATGAACAAAGTACTCTCTTGAGGATGTTGCACCTGGCACATACTGTGTTACAGTAGGCCATGACTCAATTATGTAAATCTTTGCTTTCTTAGTCTTTGCAAGTATGGATTTGTTCTAGATCATAGAGGTGGACTACATGTGAAGACAATCTTGTTGTTCATCCTCTATGAGGTACTCTACTTTCACAAACTGGAAGAGGAATTGTGATGTCTGTTGGTGAAGGAATATCAATGGTGGCTCTAGGCTGATCCTCTATATAAACGATATCGTATTATACATACATTTGCATAAGTGAAATAAAGATATTTCTCATGGGTTAGGTCATTATATAGTGGTCCATATCAATGCAGTATGGTGAATTTCAATACACTATATGGATTTATGATAAGATTAGTGAATCTGCAGTGTTTGTTTCAGCTTGGAAAGGTAACACATGTTACATTATAGAATAGCTAAATTGGCCAATTTAAAACCGAATATATATATATGATGTGTAGTTAATACCTTTGATACACTGAAACATAACAATTTTTAAAATAACCAACTTAAAATTAAATACAATGACATGCAAACAGAATTTTAGTACAGAATAACAACCTTTCGTTGTTTATTATACATTTTCCAAATGTCCTCTTTCTTCCTGTTTCAAAACTCTATACCCACTTGACTCGCATGCGGTTCAGACTATGTACTTCTTTTAATTTTAACCCAATACATTGAACTTACTATTGGAATCTTTTCAATCTGCTTCAACACTTTTTCTGTCTACACCATATAATCTCACAGTTTTCATCTTTCTGCCAGTATTTGTATGCCCGTCCTTGGAAAACAATATAAAAGAGAGAGGATCAATCAATGGTAATTTCCTATTACCATATTTGGTAAATACCAAAATGTGATCTTCTCCGATCTTTTAACTGTGCTTTTGTGTTTACATTTGTTGTTACGATATCTGATGTCCTATTGTCTCTCTGAGGAAATGAATATTTTAGATTGGTTACCCCCTTTTCATGTTGACTGATTTTCTTTTAACTCTGCACACTGGATCACTGCTGTCCAGTTCCCATTATAGTATTTAGACAAAATATCGAAAATAAAATATCGAGAAGCAAACATTTCGAGTTTGGAATATCGTGATGCAAACATATTATGTGTAAGAATATTGGGTACCAGAATATTGATTGTAAAATAAGTAATATCGAGGTAAAAATATCTAAGATTTGCTTTATTTCTTACTATTCTTTCAGTAATCAAACGGGGTGCATAGTGCACTTCATTTTCGGCCATTCATTCATTCATTCATTGGGTTCTTTATTCGATTATTAAAAATCACCATAAAAGTACAAACATTCAATATACATTCAGTTCATTTTTTTTTTTAAAACAAACCATCAAATTAACATGTATCCTAATGTGAGTACAACACCAAAGTCCCAGTGAATTAAATGAAACATTTATAATCCATTAAAAACACTCAAGAAAGTCTCACAGTCCCCCCCCCTCTCGTTGCTCTTAGTCGAACGGCTACTTTAATAAAATTAATAATGCAGCACAATGTAAGGGGGTCCGACGCCTGTTGTAAGAAAATCAAAGCCTCTTTGGCGCGTTTTATATTAGATTTTTTCAGGATATCTACCAAGAATCTACGCCTAGGTTCAGAGTTCAGAATAAAATGAACATAACAATACAAAATGAAGGGAATCCTGCGGAGACCTATTGTTGCAGCCGCAGGTTCCCTTCTGCTCAATAGTAAGTGAATACCCTAATGGTGATCCCAATAAATATGGTAAAAAATTGAGCCTAAAAAGGTTCATTAAAAACCTTTCTTGTGCGTTATGTAACAGGTATAGGTAAGGTTCCATTCCTCCTGTAGTCTTTACAAGGTTGTATGCGCACACCGTGGTTTTAGCCCTTTCTTGTTCTATTCTCTGTGTGGCTTTGTGTGCCAGAAACGCTTTTTTAACAATTGTCTTATGCTGGGGAATGATCGCTGTCGGATCGATAAAAAGATTCCCTAGGCCCAGAGTTACCAGTACAGACTTTACATAACTGAGCCACGGGATTTGCGACCATTTTTCTCTGCCCAAGCAGTCCTTCAGTATTTCCCTGCTTAGGCTCGCCTCTGGGTTTATCCAGATCTTGAGCCAGGCTAAGATTGGCCTAACCTTTATCGAATCTTCAAGGTAGGGGGTCCCTAGCTCCCTGTGTGCTATTGTGGCTGCCAAACTGTGTGGGGCTTTCAGGACGGAGCGTAGACGCTTGTTCTCCTCCCGCTGCAGTTGACAAGTGTTTACAAAGCCCCACACCTCTGCCCCATAAATAACTTTAGAGCAACACATTGAGTTGTACAGGATCATCACCTGTTCGGGACACCACCTCCCCAGCCTTCGGCCATAGCCAGCTATTGCCCCATTGGCGGCATTCATTTTACGACAACGATCCTCTATCAGGGCATTACATTTTAATAAACCATCAAATAGTAAGCCCAGATATGAGAATTGTTTAACCTTCTCTATCTTTTCGGCCATTCTTTCTATAGTTTATATAATACTGGCAGAGCTGACAACATGTTGCCCTCCTCCATGTGTTTCTTCAGGCTTTTCTTGACTGACATTTTCACTTCCCCTGCTTGTAGTGTATTTTGTAAATGTAGTGTATTTTGTAAAGCGCACAGCTGCCCCAACGGGGCGTCCCTGCGCTGTATAACGCTGTGGAACCCTTCCTGGCTCTCCCTGTGAGATGCCTCTCCTGGGCACCCCCAAGGTGAAGCCAGGCATCCCAGTGTTGTAGGGGCCGTTGTGGAGAATAAGCAAGCTATTGCCCAGAGTTGCAGCGTGGGACCCATGATTAGAGTAGGATGCGAGAATTATCGAGTCAGTGACATTGAGCCCAAGACCCTGCCGCGTCGGGACTTGAACCCTGGTCCCGGGCATGATCTCTGCTTCAAAGTCTGCTGCTCTAACCAGTGAGCCACACTTCTCCACTATGACCAGAGTGTACCCTTGTACATGCCTTACCCATGTGTTCTCAAAATCTTCTGATTTTAAAAGCATGTATGCTTAATATAATAAAGGAATGCTGCTTACAGCAAACAAAGGTTTGCCAAAGGTTTGCTAAACTCACGGCCAACTAAACGTGAGCGCTTGAAACGCATATGTATATTACAAAGTATGCATATACATGCAAAATAAATGTTTACATACACAAAGCACATACAATATGTAACTTTTCTCCTGCGCTTGAAATAGTTTCAAATGTGGCAATAAGGCTAATAAATATTACTGCCTCTGGCTGGAGAGTTGACATCATCAGTAGCGGCTCGTAGTGGGAGTGCTACGGGCGGTGTGGTGGGCTGTGTGCCGGAGTTTACTTCTCCCAACCCTGCCCCTTCTCTGCCCAGCTCCACAGCCCTGCAGCACTCCCACTATGAGCCACTACTGGACTCCATAGGTTTCTCCGGGGTTGTTAGTGGTGGTTCAGTTCTTCAGTTCTTCGTCCCCCTCCAGTAAAAGCATCCACTTGCCTTCTGGACACAAACCTTTGAATTGCACCAAAGGGGATGTCGTACAATCTTTTGCATATTTCTTCCACACCCATTTGCCATATCAACTGCCTTCATCCTCTGCATAATACATGTCCAAATTTGTTTCTTTGTAGTCTCAGATAGTTAGTGAAATCTGCAGTAGCGGCTCATAGTGGGAGTGCTGTGGGGCGGTGGGGAAGGCGGGGGTGGGACAGGGTGGGGGGTAGTAAACTCCAGCATACGGCCGACTGGAGGTAAGTGCATAAATAAATAAAACAAATTTCATTGCACGCGCTGCAATGCAAATGGCGTTGCAGCACGTGCAATGTAATTTGTTTTATTTATTTATTTTTGTACTTACCTCAGGTCATCCATATGCTGGAGTTTCTGTAAAAATGTCAAGTTCTTCATCAGTAAACTACCTTTTGTGCCTCCTCGGAACACGGGAACACTGCTGCTGCTGCCATTACCTCATTGGGAGAGGGACAGGACTCAAGGTCCCAGGCTCCTTCGCGGCTTCTTGCCGCCGATGCCCGCGTTTGCGCGCCTGGAGGCACTTTAAAATCACTGCAGGGCTCCTGCAGTTCAGAAAGCCCGGAAACACTGCCTCTGCTGCCATCCCCTTGTTAGGAGCGGGACAGGCTCCTTCGCGACTCCTTGCCACTGACTCCCATATTTACGCACCTGGAGCTGCTTTAAAATCACTGCAGGACTCCTGCTGCACGGGAACCCTGAGAACACTGCTGCTTCTGCCATCACCTCGTTGGGAGTGGGACAGAACTCAAGGTCCTAGGCTCCTTCACTGCTCCTTGCCGCCGACGCCCGCATATGCCAACCTGGAGGATTTTTAAAATCACTGCAGGGCTCCCGCAGCGCGGGAAGCTCAGGAACACTGCTGCTGCTGCCATCACCTCGGACAGGACTCAAGGTCACAGGTTCCTTCGTGGCTCCTTGCCGCCGCCGCACGTATTTCCATGCCCGGAGGCGCTTTAAAATCATTGCAGGGCTCCCGCAGTGCGGGACGTGCGTGGGTGTGCCCGGGCCTCGCCCGAGCCAAGGGAGGGCCCATCTGTGCCTGTCCTAGACCGGAAGAGATTGGTCTGGGCCGCCCCCCTTTTCTTGTTGCACTCGGATGACGTCTTGCTGGGACATCGATAAACCAAGGTCAGTGTACACATAAGTGAACTGTGACTGTTCTCCCCTCAAAAAGTTATTCATGTTTTCATTGACTGCTAAGGCCCCCTTTGCATGCAGTTAGGGCAAATGCATCCCCCCAACAAAAAGACCTACCACCCGGCAAAGAGCCACACTGGCACAACCCACTGCAATTGACAAATGCTCCAATGGGCAATTGGAGCCGTCTCCTCTAAAATTGAGAGAACAGAGAAGCATCTCTCACTAACACCAATTTTAGCCCCAAGCCTCACTCCCTCTGACTTTGGGTCCGTGCCTCCATTCTCAGCACCCACTGTGACCCCAGTTCCAGATCCAGAGCCCCCAGAGCCCCCTAAGACACGAGCCCAGACAGGAGCTGGTTATGCTCCGATGACTGGGGAGTGGTGGAAAGAAGAAAGGGGGGCCACAGAAACAGAAACCCAAAACAACGCACAAGGGAGCCAAGCGGATCAAACAAGCTCCTGACAAGCTAGCAAACAAAACTCTGGGAGAACCAGTATCAGGCGACCGGACACAGGAGACCCCAGAGCAACCCCTGTGGGTGTCTAAATTGGTGTTGCACCTTAAAGTACATTTTAGATCGGTGGTAAAATTGGAATTTGATGCTCTGACAGCTCGTATTGATAATTTATCGTCATTGGTGGACCACTGGGTGGGTAAAACAGATTCCATCCTTAATGCTACGGAGACCACCAAATCTCTTGTTACAGACCTGGCCCTGCACCCAAATAAGGTAGCTACAACTGCTCTAGATGCATTGCCCATCCCTGCTAGAACTAACACTAATACTCATGGGACTGTAGCGCCGTCATCAAGAAAATCTCCCCCACAGAGCTCGGACCCAGCCAATATCCAGCAGAGGCCTCCCAGCTGTCCTCCCCCGAATCTGTAAATAGGTTACCACCAACCACATCAGGTTCACTTCACCTGCAACAAGCTAGCAAAACCAATATGGTCGGTGAAAGGACTCCTGAACACATAAAATTCAGGGAAACCCAGTCTACACTACCATGTATTAACCTGCTACCAGCCTCTACCCCCTACGTCATTGTGCTAGCTGGAGTACCCGAGTTGGAAAGGGAGAAAGGGGAATCTCACTCTGAACTCAAAAATAAATGTATACATTGGCTAACCAAATATAGGCATTTCCCCAACAAAGATCAAAATAAAATCACACTTACACGTAGGGTAAGTTGTTTGGGGTGGAAGCGAAAGGACATATTATAGTATAGTGATCAACGTTAAGGACCCCTGGACCCCTCCAATACATTCTGGATTGAGGCTACCCTAGGGAGGCTGGGGGTATCACTACTCTGCCCCTGGGATACTTCCACCCTCTCAGGATAATGCCACATAATGTGGGAAGTATGGCCAACTAATCGGGTATAAGTGACCAGGGCGGGTCCATGCTGCAAATAGGCAGGGACCATCCTATAACACTGATATACCTTCACCCCCTTGCCAACAGATTTAGCCTTCTACACTTGGTAAACTGACTAAGGCCCACCAGTACCTTCAATGAAAGGCCCAGTGATCATTTTGAGATCAGAATGGGAAACTTGTATAAGGGTGGGCCAGTGCAGAAGGAGGGGTATGGAACGCAGAACAGTGACAGGGAGCAGGTATCTGAGGCTAGCCTGTTAGACCCCAGCCGTACCCCACCTAACAATTCAAATCTGGCTAAGGAATGCTGACTCAGTGGAGGGGTAGGGCTCATAGACACACCTCCGGCTGGGGGGCATTGACAGATCTACACGAACTATGCATGTTCCAGGAAACATGGACAAGGGCAGACACACACAGAGTGGGCGATGCATTGTATTGTATCCCAGGGGGCTAGGGGGAAACCCTCTGGGGGCCTATGTACCTGGGTTGAAGTCCACTTGGGCTGTGAGGTCAAACAGATAGAGACTTCTTCTCCCGATATTTTGTGTGTCCTTGTTTGCTTTTCTAATTCTATCAGAATTGCTTTGATTAACGTTAACTCCCGGCCAGTATGTTATGGGCAATCTACCCATCTCCTTGCCTGACTTCATTTCTCCTAATTCTACCGGAGAATTTCTTGGTCATCCTAGGCGGGGATTTCATCTGCCAATTTAAGCCTCTGAATGGCTTGCCTACAAGCATTACAAATGAGGAGGACTCATATTGGGTAATCCCAGAGCCCAACCTTACACCAACATGTGCATGGACTCCTCTGGTCCTAAAAACAAATGCAGTTACAGTAAGCCACTCATTGAGGGCCTGTAATGGTCGATTGCCATCCGGCAGTCCCGGGAACTCTACATTCAACAGACTTGGGCAGGCATCAATTCTAGACTACATCTCAGTGGATGTCAGGCTTTGGCTTAGAGCCCTCGATTTTAAGGTCACCGATTTGGTTTCACTTCCACTTGATGAAAGCCATCATAGTGCATCCCCAAAATCTGACTCCAGCGTAGTATTGGCAGAAGGAGGGTGGAGACTACGCTGGGAGGAACTAGCACAATCATAGAACAAAGTGGCTGCCCTATACCAACAAATCTCCCCCTTCTTGAAGCGGCATTCCAACTTTCTGTGAGAAGCGGCACTTTACCCTCCCAAACGAGAATTATCAAAAATCACCAGGATTTGCTCCTTGCCCTAGCACCCTTTTTTTTATAACAACAAAGGGCCCAGGCCGAATTCCAAATTAAGGAACCTACGGTTTAATAAACACTGTAAGGAAAATAAGGTGCAGTATATAAATACTATAGACAGAGCCAAAAGCATCTTAGAAAGTGAGAAATGGGAAGAAATAAAAATAGCACTGGACAATCACAATATGAGAGCCTTTTGGAACTTAGTTAAGATAGGGAAATCCAAAGGCAAATTGGCCATAGCGCCAAACCTAGGGGAAGAAGTCTGGAGAGCCCATTTTAAATCCTTATACACAAGGTCAACAGAGGAAGAGGGGAGGGTGGAAACTAACACTATAGACTTGGAGTTGCTAAATCTAGACGCCCCACTCTGCACATTGAAGGAGATTACAGCGGCACTGGGAAAGCTACTACCAGCTAATGCTCCGGGGCTGGATAATATCCCTGGTGATTTATTTTGTTCCAAGCCCTCAATTCGGGCACCCTACCTGTGGTCACTATTTTACGCCATCTTGCAAGGTATGGAGCAGCCCTCTATATGTGCAGGGGCAGAAATTATCCCTATTTACATAAAGGTTTCACCACTTAACCAAGCAAATTACCACCCAATAAGCCTCCTAGATGTCTGTTGAAAAATCTTTTCACGCGTACTACTGGGGAGCCTGCAATCTTGGATAGAGGAGAACAACATACTAACACCCCTACAAGCAGGATTCAGGGCTAAGACCTCAAGCATTGATCAAATCTTTAGATTGCAACTCATCCACTGGAAAACTGTGGTCATAGAGGGTTGCAGCATCCACCTCACATTTGTGGATCCTAAATCCACCTTTGACTTAGTTCAGCAGGATCAACTGTGGAGCATACTTTTTGACCTGGGAGTTCCAGAGTATCTCTGCTACCAGTTGAAATGCCTCCACCAAGATAACTATGCACAAATAAGATAGGGCAAAAATGTTGAACTCTCCGACCCCTTCCCTGTGGAGAAAGAGGTGCGACAGGGATGCGTTCTGGCATCAACACTCTTCTCCCTTTTTATAAATGGTCTTATTGAATCTCTGTTGGAGGGTAAAGATATTGACGCACCTAGGCTAGCAATCTGCAAAATTTGAGCTCTTATGTTTGCGGATGACACAATTTTACTTTCCAAATCTCCCATGGGCATGCAGAGGGTGCTTGATGCATTCAGCACTTTCTGCAACAATTGGGGATTGGAGATTATTCTTCAAAAGACCAAGTATATGGTTTTTAACACCAACACTTTGAATTGTCAAAATCCCTGACTAGATGGAAGGGCCCTAGAGAGGGTGTCCATTTTTGACTACTTAGGAATCACTCTTACTGAAAAAATGTAATGGGGGACGCAAATTAAGAAAGCTAGCCTAAAACTAACCCAATCCACGGGAGGCATTATAAAAGTCTATAAGAACTGCTCACACAAAATATTAGGTCCTGTAGCAGGAATTTACAAGACTCAGGCTAGGGGCTTGTCACTGTATGGGTCAGAACAATGGGGCCAGCACCCAGATGCCTCCCTCTCAATGACAGAGAACATATTTCTTAGGCAATTGTTGGGTCTTCCTACCAGTTTTCCACTAACACCACTTAGGATGGACCTAGGGATTAGTCCTATTGTAGATGTAGTCTCTTCTAGACCCCTGCTACATTGGTGACGCCTTTAGAGCACACCAGAATTAGCTGAATACAAAGAGGAATTGAAGGACGTTATGAGGCTCCATGGTGCAGGAAGACTTCCCTGGTTAGCTTATATCAAGAACACCTGTCAGGCTCTAGGGAAGGTAAATATGTGGAGATCCCCAGAAGAGATCTGTCCTATGACCTCCAGGAAGGCACTGCTCGAGTCCTACAGAGAATTTAAATTGGCACAACTGTGGCGGGGACCAAGCAGTGCTGTCGAACCTCCAGGTTCTTGGAAATAAAGGAGCAATATAGGCTCAAACCGGCCCTAGATTACATACAACTGCTTTTAGCGAAGAAACTTTTTCTTCAATTCAGACACAGGGTGCTCCCGCTTCGATTATTCACTAAAAAGTGGCAGGGCTCCCACACATTAGAGTGTCCAGGGTGTGACAGAGCTGAGGAAACTGAAATCCATGTTCTCATTTCCTGCCCCACCTATGGAAAGACAAGGTCGCAGTGGCTACTACAACTGTGCAGGAACATATGGAGTAGACATTGTACCGAGGCGTTTAGGCTCCTTATGTATGAAAATGACACACCTATTGTGTTCTCCATCTCGAGGTTTTTATACTCCATGTGGTGTACTCGTAGAGCCATTATTAATGGAACTCTAGTAGGAAATTTGTTGTTTAGCAGTAGGTATAATCTACACTTCATTATGTACCAACCAGAGTAATGTGGTATGCACATATTGCATTGTATGTTTACCCTCTCCGTAATTAATTCTCCACCGTGATGTTTTTAGTTCTACAATTTTAGCTGTTTTTATCCAAATTTTCTAATATTCCTTTTTCGACATTTAAAGTTTTTTAGTAACCATATGTAGGTAAACTACATTTACTGATTCTAAAATACCGAATTTTACCGATTCATATTTTAGAATCGGTAAATGTTATGTAGGTAAATATTCGGTAATTCCCATTCATTCCTATGGGCCCGGAGGCCCATAGGAATGAATGGGATTTACCGAATTAGTAAATACCGATTCGGTAATGGGGGAACACATTCAAGGGTGGCAGGGTGTCACATTGACACCCTGTTGCACCCCTGAATAGTGCATGGGTGAACATGTGGCACACATATATGCCCTAAGGGCATGTATGCCTGCCACATGGCACTGTTAAAAAAGCACAAAATTGCTTTTTTAACGGTTTTCATTATTTACCACCAACTTGTAGTTGGTGGTAAATAACAAATCCTTAAAAGTGAAAAGCACTCACTTGAGTGCTTCCTACATTAAGGGTTCGGTAATTTACCGAATCGGTAGTTAAGAATTCGGTAATTTACCGATTCCTTAAATTACCGATTCGATAAATTACAGAATCCTTAAATTAGAACCCTACATCTCAAAAGACTAATACCTGTCGGTAACGGCCGAAATTCACACATGCGCGGGCAGGACCATCCCTCAAGGCAGGCTTCCAGATGCAAGAGAGTCACGTGGAGCGGAAGGCGAGGAACAGGCGAGCAGGAGCAGGCGAGCAGGCGAGCGCCAAGCAGGCGAGAGGCAGAGAGCCGTGCCGAGTGCCGAGTGCGGCATAGTGTGGTGCGGGAGCAAGGCAATATGGCAGAACGGCGGTGAGGCGCCGAGTTTTACACCGGGCTTCCCTCACAACGATCTGTGGTTCGGGGGTCTCAGTCTCCGCCAGCCACCGCCTCCAACACTGCTAAAAATGCCGAAAACCGCTCTGCACTGCACCGCACGCCTACCCTACTACCCTACTCTATCCCACCCATCCAGCGGGAAGAAGGGAGAAAGGAGGACGAAAAGTGAGTCTGCGATCTTAGGCAACTCACCAACGCTCACAGAAAAGCTCAAGGTACCGGGGAGAGGGTGAGGGTGAGACGCGAGCGCATTTGCCTGTTAGAGGCACCTGCAAAGTAAGAGCACGGGGGGGTTGTCAGTCAGGCAGTCCGACTAGGTCCGACTGACCAGTGGCCCCCCTGTGTGCTCCGCTTGCAAACAGCCACCCCCTACCCTATGACCCCCTCCGCCCACCTCTCATACTCCATCCAACCACCCAAGCAACCAACTACTGCCCCCGCCACAGTTAGCACCAGACACTGCAGAGAGACTCAGAGATCCAAGGCAGAGAGAAAAGCACAGCGGTGCAGCGGGAGAACGGGAGGGAAATACCCTACATGCAGAAAAGACTCCGAACCATCCAGCGGGGGCCCACTAACGGCATGAGGTCTGGGAAGGCCAGGGGGCCCCCGGAGTCAAAGCCGAAGGAAAAAAAAAACAAGACAAAAACGGGAAACGGGAAGGGGAACAAGGAAAAGGACAAGGAAAAAATAAATCCAAACTCCCCCACAGGCATGGAGCCCAATTCCCCCTTAATAGAGCACGTATCGGGGGTGATCAACTCCGAAACAACACAGGGATCACTAACGGTCTTGTCGCAAGAGACACAAGCAAGCGAACCGCAAACCGTAAAAAAACTTCATCAACCCAAAATATACACCAAGTTTGATTTCCTAAAAGACACGGGCTCGGCAATATTCTCGAGCAACAAACACCTACACGGGCTGCAAACCCCATTGCTCTCTTCACCGCTAAGGCCAACATACTCATTACATCCACCCTGTGAAATGATCTCAAGCATCTTAGCCCTAGAAAGCCCCATGGACGATCCTCATCAAGGCGGCAACTCAGAACACAGGAATACAAGTACAAGAAGACTATCTGAGATCCTGGAGACCGCCACTGCCAGAGGAAAGCCCCTCGATTCAACCTCCAAACAGCAACCATCACCTACTTATTCAGCCGACTGGGCTACTCGCAGCCAGGGCAATGTCCTGCGACCCTCACTGGTAGAGTCCAAAGCCAACTTAAAACCTATTTCGGCTCCAAACGCAGCCGAAAATCCAGACAAACCGGACAGTTCTCCAAGCCGATTACGCAAAGGGGATCCCAGGGCTGACCTACAGATAACAACACCAATACAGATGTCAACACCAGTCATCCCCAAGGAAATATACCCCAGCCTGGCGCAGGGTACACAACCCACGAGCCACAGTCACATCACACCGATCAAGCCTCACCTCACAGGCGCAGGCGCCCCACCATTTACAGACTTGGTAAACTACGGCTCAAAATTAAGCCCTTCAGGTAGGGCGTCCTTCAGTCCTTATAACTTAAGTCGGAAAACCGACGGCAGGGCAAAAGAGCCCTACCCCAATACACAGGATTGGGCAGATATGCTAGCGACCCACATACCAGACCCTAAAGACTTTCATCCCCTCAATTCACCTTTGACAGCTAACAACGCCAATAATTCCGCCCATCCCCCCAACGAAAAATATCGGGGAAAAGATCACAACAACGGAACCTGGCTCTCACTGCTAAACACAATCCAGCTAGCAGTAGATGCACTACAATACCAATCAGATACAATGGACTTACAACTCAACCTCCGGAATCGACGACAAGCTGGACAACCTGAACAACTTGATATTACGAGCACAAACAAACACCTATCTAAGTTGCAACTGTAGCCAGACAGTAGACAAACTAACCACATTGCCACTAATGCTAACTGACCTTATAGCTGACATAAAGAACCTTCATAGAGGCAACACAATTATGGAAACGGGCCCCATTATGCCCGAAGAAGGAGACACCAGGAGTAAAACACCTGGTACAAATCCAACCGTTCAGCATGCCCTCGCAAACGAGGAGGAAACCCAGACGGGACCGGAGTCCCCAAAAAAACTCAACGCAAAACAACGGCGCCAACAAAAAAGAAAAGGGCGCAAGCAAAAATCTAACACAGCAACAATAACAAAACTCTTTCCCATCTTCCTTGGCACAAACTGAAAACGCTCAGTCTCCCTAAGTAATGTTCATCTCACAGAAGGGGAAACCGACGCGCCTATCTGCCCAACCCAGCAGCAAAACCTAAACAGCAGCGTGCTGAATAAAAAAGGACAAGGGCCCCAACCTCGTAAGGCCGAAAATCAAACTGGCCACACAGATGCACTGAGAAAAGCGGCAACAAAGACTAACCAGCTCACCCAGTCCACTTGGACCTCAAAAGACCAAGAGCTGGTCCTCGACCGACAAGCGGCAGATCTAACACCGCCAAAAAGGAAGCAACCTCGCCAAGGGGATACGCTCTACGAGTCTATCAACTGGGACACACAAATAGTAGCCGCGAGCAAGAGATCACCTCCGCCTATCTCCAAGGAGGGGGCCAGAGAAAGTAACTTAGGCTCCATGCTGATCTCAAAACATGAGAATCAAACCAGAATCACCTCCACTTCGACAATCCACTCTGCCCCCAGCCAGACAGAGCGTTCACAGGCAAAACGGCCACTCGTGATGCAAATAGCACCAAAGCAACCAACACCAACAAAAGCAAAAAAAGACACTTCCACTACGCCAGGCGATGGCAAACACTTGGCAACTCAGGAACTTCAGTCTGGCTGTGGCTCAGCAGTTCAAACATTTCACACAACAACAAAACAGTACGTGGAAGGAGCCAAACAACAATCAACCGAGATTCTTGTCTTCTACCCGGAATACACATCTCAGGGCCGGCAGGACTTCTTGAACTGAGGCAATATTCTCAAACTAATGGAATGTATTCCAAACCTGGGGGGGATAAGCTCCAAGGACTTAATCTCCGTCGAATTTCTGCCTGCCTTAAATCCGAACAGCCAAGAGGCGACGAGGACAATGTGGTCATCCAGCACCGTTGCAGGTCTAATCACAGCAGAAGCAGAGCACTTTAAGACCTGGGGCATTAACCTGGTCCCTCAGCAAAGACCAGCCTATCCCTCACCTCTTCTGAGGAGAATCAGCCCTGAATCAGTAACACAACAGGCATACACCTCCAGTGTTCTCAAGGGTGCCTTGGGGAGCTCACCCAACACAAGGGCCAACAGCCCCTGGCAACGACCAACAGACAGAAAGATGGTGACTACTGGCCCTGAGCCAGCATCTACAACGGGCAGGTGTAATTCAGCCTCAAAGAACCACCAGACCCGTACCTTCACCACTATTAAGCCCCTGCGAGACAGCCCGCTAAACTTGAACTCCCGTGGCACTAGGGAACGGGCAGAAGCCAGCGCAAGGGGAGCATCATATCAAAATCGCGCACCAACAAGAGAAACTCTTTCACGAACGATCTTCATACACACAGAGGAGGCTTGACGCCACCAACAAACTAGAGATGACAAAAGAGGAGGGGCACAATCCATAGGCATTTGCTCTTGGAACATAAATGGCTTAACATCAAAAATGGACGATCCGGAATTTCTAAGGTATATCTCTCTATTCGATATAATAACGCTGCAAGAAACCTGGCTTACAAGCACAAAGCACATCTCAGGCTTCATTTGCTACTCTACTGCAGCAGTCAGAACCAACAGATTTGGACACCAGTCAGGCGGCTTGGCAACATACGTATCCACCACAACAATACCATCGGCTGTTCTTATTGACTCATCCACATCCTCAACCCTAACAGTAAAAATAAAACTACAGCTCGGTATCAAAGAAGAAGAGCTATGCATAGTCAACGCATATGTTCATCCCAAAAACAGAGCTAAGGATTCGTACAAAATCTCGAACCAACTGGCGGAGTACGTTACTCAAATGGAAAACCCACTTCTCATCCTGACAGGGGACTTCAACCAAAATCTACTTTGTTCATCTTCAGATGAGGAGGTTCTGGCTCTGAATACAATCTACAGTATACCAACACAAAGCTCCCCTCCAAACAGGCGAAAGCGTCAAAACAACTCCCTACTCGAAGATCTAGAACATCAAAATCTTCGGGCACTAAACGGAAGATTTACGACCGACTCCCATCCAGTAGCAACATTTTACTCACAAACAGCTAGCTCCATCTTGGACTATACCTTCGCTAGTCTGGCCCTATTTCCCTTACATCCAGGGTTTCAGGATGGGGGACAAGGGCGAAAGTGACCATCGCCCCCAGGAATGCCACATGACATCGAAGACGCCGACATCAATCATGTCAGATAAAAAGTTGGGGGAGATTTACTCAATCAATCTAAAAAGAATCAAATGCACGCCAACCAACGCAACCACTCTGGCCGACACTGCCCTTCATATATATAACTCACAAAAACCAAATGCAGCTGGGCACATCTCACACTGGGAGAAATATACAGAATCTTTGCTAAAAGAACTGTCAACAAAGACCGCCCCCAAAAACAACCTCAACAAAGAGAGCAGTAAAACCGGCCTAAAAAATGGTTCAAGAATACAACTAAGGGCACAAAAAAGGGTCGTAAACTGGTCCCTATGGAAGCTGAGATCAGTGCCCCAAGACATATATTTACGAGCCACACTGAAAAACCAAAGGGCTGAGCTCAACCACACAAAATGGAAAATAAAAAAAGACGCAGAAAATGAGTCATGGGCAAAACTACTACACGACACCAAAAGCAATAACAGTGCCCGCTTTTGGCATACAGTGAACAAGATCCTACACCCACAACACAAGGACATAGGATCTCACATCACAGAAGAGTCATGGACCAACTACCTTGTATGCCATTTCAATGATCCCTTGGTAAATGCAGGAGAGCAAAGAAATAACAACACAGAGTTAGCCAATACCATCCACATGTCAGAGTCACGCCCCAAGAGAGAGCAAACCCAGCCCAGAGAAACCTTGGAATCATCGGACGACCAGCAGATAGCACTAATCGCAAAGCAGATCTGCAAGGGCAGGAAAGAAGGAGCCCCAGGTCCCAACGGCATTCCGCCAGTCCTTTTAAGGAAAAAAACATAGAATGGGCCACCATCATGCAATCACTATTCGCGGAAATCAGACTCTTAAATCGCATCCCAGACTCTTGGAGAGGGTCGACGATAGTCCCCGTACACAAAAAAGGAGACAAAACGACCCCCAACAACTATCGCCTAATAGCCCTCCTTGACAACGAGGCAAAATACTTCGCGGGAACCATATTAGAGGAGATTGTGTTATGGGCGGAATCAAACCAGATCATACCCTTGAACCAGACTGGTTTTCGCAAAATCACTGGAACAGCAACCAACATTCTGGCCATGTCACTGATTATCGACGCAGCAAAAACAAAAAAACTGCCGCTGCACCTGTGTTATATTAATTTCAGTGCAGCATTTGACAATATTAAGAGAGGCAGGCTTTGGCAGAAACTAGCACAATGGGGTTTACCACAACCGACTTTAAACATGCTGAAGCTTCTCCACTCTGATACCTGGGTGCAGGTGAAGCTAGGAAGCAGCACCTATTTGTCATCCAAAGTTCGCACCACCAAAGGCCTCAAACAAGGGTGTGTGCTTGCCCCTATATTGTTTAACCTATTTATGGCAGATCTACCAAGCCAACTCAACACATGCAACTCCCATTCACCAAGGCTGGGAGGTAAAACTCTAAGCAACCTACTGTACGCGGACGATGTCGTACTTCTCAGCCATACTCACACTGGCCTTCAGAAGTTACTCATCGAAATGCACAGTTATGCAACTGAAAACAATTTAAAAATAAATCTGAGTAAAACGCGCACGATGTCCATCAACACCAAAAATAAACACCATAAGTCCTGGACTCTGGGCGGCCAAAAACTAGAGCTATCACGGGAATACAAATATCTGGGAGTCATCTTTGACTGTGAGGGTTCATTTATCCAGCAGATGCAGGAAACAAAAAGAAGAGGGACTATGATCGCCGCTACACTGAAAAACTTAGCCAACCAACTGTCAGGGCCAACCCTGACACCCTACCTGAAAGTCATCCAGGCAAAGTTACTCCCCTCAATCTCCTACGGCAGCGAGGCATTACGAGGAAGAGATTCTGGAAACTTAGACACCATTCAGATAAAAGCCTACAGAACAATGTTTTCGCTTCCGCCTTACTCCAGCCAAACTCCAGCCTTAGTTGCACAGGGGAGGTCCCTGTGCAACTAAGGCTGGAGTTTGGCTTGCAAAAACAAGATCTCACAAGACAGGGAGCTTACATTATCTGCTGCCACAAACTCCGTTCTGCCACGATTGACTCACTTAACTCGCTGTTGTGGCAAGACATACAAAACAGGGACGCATCCCAGGCACGATCCTACCTGAAGGCAACATTAGGGACCGTCAAAGCAACTGAACTCTGGGACATGCAACTGGGGCATAATCCATTCAAAAAACTAGTCTGGAAAAACGTCAAATCCCTATCTTTACTAGAGGACAAGGCCCCCTTTGCAAAAAGGAATCATGCATGAATGACACTAAACACGTACAAATCCCTGACACCACAAGTATACTTCAGCCAGGGCTATTCAAAAACCACAAAACTAAAGTTCTTGAAACACAGACTAGGGGTCCTGCCTAGCAGAGAGCATGTTCCAACATGGCTCAGGAGTAACAGCCAAGAAGCATGTCCACTGTATAACCAAGGAAAGGGAGACATACTGCACATGACCTGTCTCTGCGAAGAGCTTCGACTAGCCCTCCAACAGCTCTTAAAGGAACAGTTCAAGCAAATAGGGACGAGGACCCGAAGGCAAGCGGTACTCGCCTGCTTGAACGCTGCATACACCAAATTGAACTGCAGATACGTCAAGTTCCTGGCAAAGATAGAGCAAATACTGCCAAAACCCCAACTACTGGCGACTATTCACACAGGCAAGTAGCAGACGGCCATCAGGTCGCAAGGACTCATGTTGCCCTCATCCTGGGAAAAGACTGTTAGATAATCATTTTGGGTCTTTTATTACATGCTTTACAAAAACGACGACTACAACTATTAGACTTTTTTACTCTTTAAAAAAAAAAAAAAATCTTTTATTTACTGTGAAATATTTTGTACTGGTTTTAATTAACTATGCATAATAAACTTACCTCAAACAGTAATTTCGGCTGTTACCGACCGGTATTAGGCTACCTACATCTGGCCCTTAATCTTTTAATGTAATAGTCAGCCATTTATTATAATATCTGCCACTACTCCATCTTACCTTACCCAATGCTGAAGTTATATATATATCTTTCCTTTTTGCTCATTGCACTTTATCCTGCTTAATATCTCTTGACGCCTAATGTAGAAATTATATATTTTATCCAGCTAATACACCACGTGTAGGCACGGGGGAGCTAATCTTGAGGAGGCAGTCAATGCTTGCTTACTTGAAATTTAGCAACCATAAAATACAGAAACAATTTAAATAGTTTTTTATGATGATATATCATACTATACTGTATTTTGCTCAAATGTTTTGTACTTTTTTTTACGATTTTATGGCCTACGGCCGAAATAAAGTTTTCCTTGACTGACTGACTTCCTAATTCCTACTAGGGGATTCAGGTGAGCACGATGCCGGATTAGGGTGACTGTCAGTAGATTATTTATAAAACGTGCACAGTGCTTCTTTCCTGTGGCCTGCCACACTCCAACACCCTCATTTCTATATTCACTGATGTCATAAATGTGAGACAGAGCGCCAGTCATAGCTTTGGAATGATAGCTGCTCCATATGTGCAAAACCGTTATAAGAATAGAAAATCCTAAGCAATCATTAGTCAATATACTGGATTATATGACATTACATTTTGCGATTTCTTAATAGCTACTCTCTATTATTCGCTGTTTTGAAATCGCAAAATAACATTTTTGCACCTGAGTCCCCTATAGTCCATTTGCCACTGGCATGGAAACCAATGTTTCTACTCTGTGCGTTGTACCATGGACGTTCTTTAAAATTATTTGACCATCCGACATTATATAATACACAAGAGCAGAAAGCTAGACCCTTTTCATTAAGATTTACAATTGCGTGACGCCTTTCAAAAGAGTAGAGAGCTCACTTCGGCCACCTCTGCCACATTCCAGTAGAGGTAGTCACTGTGCATTGCCTGGCCTCTGCCTGTATTCACTGCATTTCTATTTAATTTGCAGGGTTGAATGCCTGCTTCGCCCCGAGGGTCTAGCTTCCACAGAGAAATATTTACTTCTTTACATCAACATTAGGAAGAGGCATTCCAGAAAAACAGTCCCTCCATCACAGCGGATCTATATGTTCCAATTATATTATCTGTCCCCTGGAGGTCTTAATAAATTCGCTCACGATAGTTGAAGGGCTTTTTCTGTCCTCTGGGAACCGTTTAAAGCATCATACAAAGAATTGTCCCTCCAGAAGCTCTGTGTCGCTACCACAGTGACATTTATAAATGAACTCTGACCTGCAAACTGTAAGCCTCATCTCACAGAGCCTGGCGTTCTTCCTTTGCAGTGAATCGCATTGCATCATTGTTAATGCGCCTAACCTTCCAAGTCTCCGAATTGGTTCTTTAAAAAAATGTGTTCTGCTCTGTCCGAAAAACACATGGGGAGCTGAAAGTGCAATCCTTGGCATTTGGAACTTTTTGCAAGCGGGCTAGTTAATGTGGTAGACGGACCATCATTGAAAGGAGCCAATCTTTTACTGAAAAAATGGACCGGCTACCACCGGAGCGCAATTCATAATCTACCGAATAACTCCTTGTAGCACCGGAGTTACGTATTCGTTTGTAAGATTTAACGTACGCATTAAAGCCTGGCATTGTTGTCGAAGTTAGGCGAGCCTGATATCAAGTACAGGCCAATTGCGTTCAACAACGTGTATACTACTGATCATGGCAAGGTAAGGAGACAATTGTTCAGAGGGACCCGCCATGAGATATGGAAGCGCTCAATATCATAACAGAACTGTGCAATCAGGGTCAGAGCATCTCAGCACGTGCCTGGTCAATGCATTGTCGCTATCATGACATTGCAATCAAGGACAGCGCATTTCAGCACGAGTCTTGTCGATGGAATGTTTCTATCATGACATGACATTACATTCAGGGACAGAGCATCTCAGCAGGTGCTTGCCATATCATGACATGACATTACATTCAGGGATAGAGGATCTAAACATGCGTCTTGTCAATGTAATCTAACCCGTCCTTGAGTCTGAAACGGGAAACATAACATGTCACATGCACGCCCTGGGGACCTGACCTACACCGTTACCCCGGAAGGAAATAGAAAGCACGCATCTCATGCAGCGTCATTGTGGCTTTCCTCGTCTCAATGATATTATTCTATCTTGGACATCAACGCAGAGGGATTAAGCAGAGTGTGCATAAGTGGAGAAAAGAAACACTATGGGTTAAAACGATTGTGTGCTCTGAAAGTATAACCATAATTCAACATCAAAGTATTACTTGGTACAAATCTATTATCTGACCGTTAAAAGTGGGGTGCGCCTTGTCAAGTACAGGTGGGTCGCCCTGCATAATGTGTACTCTCCTGCTGTGATGCACACTACCACCATTAGTGCCTGATTTATATTCGGCTGATGGTTGCTCCATGATGGATATATCCCATCTGCCTTTGTCAAGTGCCATAGGATATATTTCAGTTTTTATAAGGCAGACGGGATATTCATCACATGTGTGATGGAGTACCGCATCCGCCAAACCTAAATCACGCCGTACCCCCTGCGTCTATGATTTCCTGCAGCCACATGTCATATATAAGAAAAATGAGATGTCAAGCTGCATGAAACTTACTGCAGAGTCTGCCTTTACCCACCCTAAGCATCAGTACTTCTGGCAGGTAGGGAATGGATGGTGAGTGTCCTTGCACAGCTGCTGAACCATGGCTGTCACATCAGCAAAGGGAACAGTCTCACACATTCTTACAGGGACCATTAAATTGACTTTTAAGTTCAGAAGGATTTGACTTGGTAATTTAGCACACCTCCGTTAACTTTTATGAAAACATTATTTTGAGATGCAGCACGCGCAACGAGCTTCGCTTTATTTATTTAAATGTTTACTTACCTCCCTTCATCCATATTCCGGTGTTTATTACCCCCCTACCCTGCCCCTCTCCCGCCCTGCCTCACCACCCCACGGAATTCCCTCCACGGGCCGCTACTGGTATGTAGTGTGCTGGGCTCGGTAATAAATATCTTACCACTCCTTTGGGATGAGAGAGCAGCCAAGCTCAGACTCCCAACGCTTTTGTGAGGGGGATTTATCGTTGGACTGTGGAGGTTGGAGGAGTATGTACAGCTACAAAATGAGACGTCTATCTTTGTCTTTACCCAAGAGCCACCCTTCGTACGTAGTCAGCGGTCTCTATGCCCCAGGGTGGACCAAGTGGTGTGTCACTTAGTGTTTGATCTGAAGTTACCTAAAGCGCTACGCCGCGGGAATGGAATAGTCCGCTCTCTGTGTCAAAGGGTATAAGTCCTTCCAGGTCAAAGAAATGGCATATTGCCCTAGAGGGCGATTCCCTGCCAGAACTGGAAAGAGGTTCCCAGACCCGGGGTAAAGTCTGGATTGTCGGTAATTGGGATCAAGGGGGATGGTAGCGAGGTCAGTCTCTCTTTGCGGACACATCCATCCCAGACTTGCAGCAGGGAAACTGTTATCGCGGAGATGTAGAGAATTGGAGCTCTGTGTGTTCGGAGCAGAAACAAAACTTTTGCTACTGATGTACCGGCCAGGGCTCTGTCCATAAACAGCCACCTCTTTTCCGATTCCGGTCTGGACTGATCCACTACGTAACAAAGCTGGGCTGCCTGATATATCTAGTGAGACAGGAGACCCCCAGTCCTCCGTCCGCCGGGGGGAGCTAGCTCCACTCCTTGCTCATTCTAGGCTGCTTACCAACCCATATAAAGCGGCTTAATGCTGCCTGATGGGTCAAAATAGTGCCTGCCGGGGGAGTCAGTGGCAGGGCCTGAAATGAGAAGAGGACCATGGGGAAAATAGTCCTTTTCGCGGCTGCAAGGCGACCTAACAGGGAGAGTGGGTAGTGCCCCCACCGATCTAGCTCAGCGTGTACATAGGTCGATAGTGAACCGTAATTGAGGGTGTTCACCTTTCCAATAGTCCTGCAGAGTTGCATACCTAGATAAGGGACAGAGTCTATAGCCCAGCTATTGGGTGAGCCCACCTTAGTGCCTCCAACTCCAGAGGGGGAATAGTGAGCTTGAGAGGATCACTGAAAGAATATCGATGGACAGAATATCGACCTACAGAAATATCGACGCTGGAATATCAAAGGCAAGTATATCGACACCCTATTTACAACATTGTAAGTACAAAAATATCGCGAAAAAAATATAGATGTTAGAAATATCGTATTTAAAAATATCGTTTTTTTTTCTGAAAAAAATAAAGTAAAATAAAGTAAATAATACTTATAAATAAAATAAACATATTTAAACATATTTTTTTTAAACACATTTTATTGATAGATCACATTGAAATCGCAGAGCTCTGTCCCCCAGAAGCAACTGCCAACCGTTTGAATGTACATAACGCATTGCAATCCATCATGTTTTTGACATAAAAACAAGTAGAAAATGAATGCAATTACCCACCCTCCCTCCGCCCCCCCAACACCCCTCCCACCCCCAACCCTCCCGGATCCCTCCTCCCCGGCACGGTTCCATACAATGTGAGCAATCTGTGTACACAAAGCCACTGGCACAGCACGCTCAAACATCCAGTACTGGGTCCTGTGCCGGCGGAGGCTCAAGCCAGATGCCCCTGAAATCAGCCCAACGTTTCCAGATTTTATAATGTTTCTTAGGGCAATCCCGGGCAAGAAATATGGGCTTCTCCATCCCCATACAAAAATCAAGCCCCCTCTTCCATGCCACCAACGACGGAGCCCTCGGGTCCTTCCATGCCTTCGCTATATCTCTTTTGGCAATTGTGAGACCCAGAACAATAAATGCCTCTTGTAGAGGTTACCCCCCACTCCATCTAACACATGCAGTAGTCCCAGGCGCAGTGTGCGGGGGAGCACCCATCCAAGGACTTCATCTAGGCCATTCCAGACCCCATTTCAGTCTAGGTGGCCACAACTCCACACTGTGTGAAAGAAAGTACCCTCATCACATCCACACCTAGTACAGATCGAGGATGCAATGAGGCCGCCTGCCACAGCCTCCACAGAGTGTAATATACCCTGTGCAAGTATTTAAATTGGATCAACCTCAGGCGGACAGAGATGGCCGCTCCTCTGGGGCCTGCCAGTGCCTCATTCCAGTCCTCCTCTGTCTCCATACCACCATTCATTCAGTACGAGGAGATGCGAGGCCTGATAATACGAGCGAACATCAGAGGTCGCCAAACCCCCACCATATGTCGATCGGAAGCATGTGCGAAGCGCTACCCGGATTGCGCCATCCACCCATAGGAATTGTCCCAGAGTCGAGTCTACTTGCTTAAACCATGAGGGTGAGATAGGGTAGGTATGATTTTGCAACTGATAAAGCAGTCTAGGCAGGGCCACCATTTTAAAGATGGCCGACCTACCATAGATTGTCAGTGTCATGCGGGACCATACTTTGATATCAGCCCGGGTGCGCTCCCAAAACTGGCGCCACAAGACGCTCCCAGGATACGGCAGGGATCTCAGACAGGAACACCCCAAGGTATTTAATGCCACCTACTGCAATATGAAGGGCCGACGCCCAGTCTCCAACTACCGGGCCACCCCCCAGCACCCAAAGGGTAGACTTGCGCGGGTTAACATACAGGCCCGACGTCTCACCGAAAATTTGTAGGATACGCATAAGGCGGGGCCCCGACCTATTAAGGTCCGTTAAGAAGAACAGGACATCGTCCGCATAGAGTGCGATTCTATCTGACAGACCGCGCTCCCACTCAAGCCCCCGCATCTGCGCATCCATCCGGACCCATGCCGCTAATGGCTCCATGGCCAAGGCGAATAAGTAGGGCGAGAGGGGGCAGCCCTGCCTGGTCCCCCTCCCTATAGCGAAGCTCGGGGAGGATACCCCCACAACGCGAACTGAGGCCGTTAGATCTGTGTATAGCAACCGCACATAGGACACTAAAATGGGTCCCAGATTCAATCGGGGCAGGAGCGAGAACAGATATATCCAGCTAAGCGAATCAAACGCCCTGTCCATGTCGGCCAGGAAAAGTGGTGCCCGCTCCCCAGTGGAGCGAATCGCCGCCACCGCAACATGAGCCCGCCTAATGTTATGCCGCGTCGCCCGAGGGGGCATGAACCCAGCCTGGTCAGGGTGTATGAGATCGGTAATGTATGGCAGCAACCGATTGGCCAACGCCTTGGCCAAAACCTTGGCCTCCACATTTAAAAGGGGGATCGGATGATACGAAGCAGGTTGCTCCGGGGCCGACCAGGTTTGTGAAATACCACAACCTCAGCATGCCTCCAATCCAGGGGTAGGCTACGGCGCTCCCTAGCCTCCTCCACCACCGCTCTATAGTGAGCCGCAAGTTGTAGGTGGAATTTCTTAAAGAATACGCTGGGAAAGCCGTTGGGGCCTGGGGCCTTACCAGTGTTCAACTCCTTCAAGGCAGCACACCACTAGGACCGTGCACCCCCCCACTTCAACATCAAACATTCCCCCATGATCCCTACCCCCTCCCCATACCTCAAAGAACAATGAAGTACCTGTCGCGGTGTAGCAGAGTCCCCACCCCCAACTCGAGGTCGATGACCCTCCACCCCAATGGATCCCCATAACACTACCCATCCCCCCAAACAACCGCCAACTACCCTGAACTCGGGGAATGTGCCCGCCCTTAGTACACCCCCACCCCACATGTGCCCCACATCTACATCATCACTATAGACTCAAATGTCTCTGATGATCGTTCCTTGTAGCCTCAGAAATACACAGCGGGAAGATCTCCATCTTATTAGTCACCACAAAAGTATACTCGCGTCCACATTCTACCTCAAGAAGATCCACCTTTCACGGGACAGCCGTTGGGGGATCAGAGGCAGACGCCCTCCCATCCACCCCCCCCCCCGGAGGCAGAGCGTCCCCTAGATCTGGACCTCCAGTTGCTCTTGCTCCGTGATTTTTGGGGGGTCCGCTCCGGCGCACCACTGGACGAAGAATCCGAATCTCGGCCCGGAGGGGTGTGCACCTTTACTTTGACCGTCTCGTCCGTCCAGTGGAACACCTCCTCCAGGGTGTCGAAGAAAAGAGTACGGGACTGATAGACCACTCGCAGGCGGGCCGGATACAGTAAGGCATATGGAAGCTTAAGATCACGTAGGCGTGCCTTGGCAGCCGCAAATGATTGTCTCTGTTGCTGCACTAGCCTAGTATAGTCAGGGAAGATCAAGATTTTCTGTTTTTCACACATAAGAGGCTCCTTTGCCCGCGCCTGACGCAGGATAGTGTCCCGATCATGATAATTCAGTAGCTTGGCTATCACCGGCCTGGGGCGAGATCCGACCGGTGGCTTTTGTATCAGTGCCCTATGCGCCCTTTCGATCACAAAACAGCATGAGAGGGATTCTGGTGGGAGCCAGCTCTCCAGCCACTGGGTCAAGAAGTTCTCCATGTTGCCCTCCTCGCAAACACAACAATGATGGACAGAATGTGGATCAATGTCACACATTCACCCCAGTCCAAAGATCTGGGCCCAAATCCATCGTTTTTCCACTCCACACCACCCTGGGTTAGACAATGGCGATATGCAAATCAGCGCTGACCCTGTGCCCCATGGGAACAGTCCAGTCCGAACTACAAAAGCCATGTCTTTCCCAGAACGGAAACAAGCATCCGAGGACCGGCCCGGTTTCGAGGTAACACCTCTCTTCAGCCCGGCTAGCTTGATTCCAGTGGTGTGGAGTGCCTGGGACTCACGTCTGAGCATCCCCAGTACACTTAGAGCGGTAACTGCAAACACAACAATGATGGACAGAATGTGGATCAATGTCACACATTCACCCCAGTCCAAAGATCTGGGCCCAAATCCATCGTTTTTCCACTCCACACCACCCTGGGTTAGACAATGGCGATATGCAAATCAGCGCTGACCCTGTGCCCCATGGGAACAGTCCAGTCCGAACTACAAAAGCCATGTCTTTCCCAGAACGGAAACAAGCATCCGAGGACCGGCCCGGTTTCGAGGTAACACCTCTCTTCAGCCCGGCTAGCTTGATTCCAGTGGTGTGGAGTGCCTGGGACTCACGTCTGAGCATCCCAGTACACTTAGAGCGGTAACTGCAAACACAACAATGATGGACAGAATGTGGATCAATGTCACACATTCACCCCAGTCCAAAGATCTGGGCCCAAATCCATAGTTTTTCCACTCCACACCACCCTGGGTTAGACAATGGCGATATGCAAATCAGCGCTGACCCTGTGCCCCATGGGAACAGTCCAGTCCGAACTACAAAAGCCATGTCTTTCCCAGAACGGAAACAAGCATCCGAGGACCGGCCCGGTTTCGAGGTAACACCTCTCTTCAGCCCGGCTAGCTTGATTCCAGTGGTGTGGAGTGCCTGGGACTCACGTCTGAGCATCCCCAGTACACTTAGAGCGGTAACTGCAAACACAACAATGATGGACAGAATGTGGATCAATGTCACACATTCACCCCAGTCCAAAGATCTGGGCCCAAATCCATCGTTTTTCCACTCCACACCACCCTGGGTTAGACAATGGCGATATGCAAATCAGCGCTGACCCTGTGCCCCATGGGAACAGTCCAGTCCGAACTACAAAAGCCATGTCTTTCCCAGAACGGAAACAAGCATCCGAGGACCGGCCCGGTTTCGAGGTAACACCTCTCTTCAGCCCGGCTAGCTTGATTCCAGTGGTGTGGAGTGCCTGGGACTCACGTCTGAGCATCCCCAGTACACTTAGAGCGGTAACTGCAAACACAACAATGATGGACAGAATGTGGATCAATGTCACACATTCACCCCAGTCCAAAGATCTGGGCCCAAATCCATCGTTTTTCCACTCCACACCACCCTGGGTTAGACAATGGCGATATGCAAATCAGCGCTGACCCTGTGCCCCATGGGAACAGTCCAGTCCGAACTACAAAAGCCATGTCTTTCCCAGAACGGAAACAAGCATCCGAGGACCGGCCCGGTTTCGAGGTAACACCTCTCTTCAGCCCGGCTAGCTTGATTCCAGTGGTGTGGAGTGCCTGGGACTCACGTCTGAGCATCCCCAGTACACTTAGAGCGGTAACTGCAAACACAACAATGATGGACAGAATGTGGATCAATGTCACACATTCACCCCAGTCCAAAGATCTGGGCCCAAATCCATCGTTTTTCCACTCCACACCACCCTGGGTTAGACAATGGCGATATGCAAATCAGCGCTGACCCTGTGCCCCATGGGAACAGTCCAGTCCGAACTACAAAAGCCATGTCTTTCCCAGAACGGAAACAAGCATCCGAGGACCGGCCCGGTTTCGAGGTAACACCTCTCTTCAGCCCGGCTAGCTTGATTCCAGTGGTGTGGAGTGCCTGGGACTCACGTCTGAGCATCCCCAGTACACTTAGAGCGGTAACTGCAAACACAACAATGATGGACAGAATGTGGATCAATGTCACACATTCACCCCAGTCCAAAGATCTGGGCCCAAATCCATCGTTTTTCCACTCCACACCACCCTGGGTTAGACAATGGCGATATGCAAATCAGCGCTGACCCTGTGCCCCATGGGAACAGTCCAGTCCGAACTACAAAAGCCATGTCTTTCCCAGAACGGAAACAAGCATCCGAGGACCGGCCCGGTTTCGAGGTAACACCTCTCTTCAGCCCGGCTAGCTTGATTCCAGTGGTGTGGAGTGCCTGGGACTCACGTCTGAGCATCCCCAGTACACTTAGAGCGGTAACTGCAAACACGACAATGATGGACAGAATGTGGATCAATGTCACACATTCACCCCAGTCCAAAGATCTGGGCCCAAATCCATCGTTTTTCCACTCCACACCACCCTGGGTTAGACAATGGCGATATGCAAATCAGCGCTGACCCTGTGCCCCATGGGAACAGTCCAGTCCGAACTACAAAAGCCATGTCTTTCCCAGAACGGAAACAAGCATCCGAGGACCGGCCCGGTTTCGAGGTAACACCTCTCTTCAGCCCGGCTAGCTTGATTCCAGTGGTGTGGAGTGCCTGGGACTCACGTCTGAGCATCCCCAGTACACTTAGAGCGGTAACTGCAAACACAACAATGATGGACAGAATGTGGATCAATGTCACACATTCACCCCAGTCCAAAGATCTGGGCCCAAATCCATCGTTTTTCCACTCCACACCACCCTGGGTTAGACAATGGCGATATGCAAATCAGCGCTGACCCTGTGCCCCATGGGAACAGTCCAGTCCGAACTACAAAAGCCATGTCTTTCCCAGAACGGAAACAAGCATCCGAGGACCGGCCCGGTTTCGAGGTAACACCTCTCTTCAGCCCGGCTAGCTTGATTCCAGTGGTGTGGAGTGCCTGCAACTCACGTCTGAGCATCCCCAGTACACTTAGAGCGGTAACTGCAAACACAACAATGATGGACAGAATGTGGATCAATGTCACACATTCACCCCAGTCCAAAGATCTGGGCCCAAATCCATCGTTTTTCCACTCCACACCACCCTGGGTTAGACAATGGCGATATGCAAATCAGCGCTGACCCTGTGCCCCATGGGAACAGTCCAGTCCGAACTACAAAAGCCATGTCTTTCCCAGAACGGAAACAAGCATCCGAGGACCGGCCCGGTTTCGAGGTAACACCTCTCTTCAGCCCGGCTAGCTTGATTCCAGTGGTGTGGAGTGCCTGGGACTCACGTCTGAGCATCCCCAGTACACTTAGAGCGGTAACTGCAAACACAACAATGATGGACAGAATGTGAATCAATGTCACACATTCACCCCAGTCCAAAGATCTGGGCCCAAATCCATCGTTTTTCCACTCCACACCACCCTGGGTTAGACAATAGCGATATGCAAATCAGCGCTGACCCTGTGCCCCATGGGAACAGTCCAGTCCGAACTACAAAAGCCATGTCTTTCCCAGAACGGAAACAAGCATCCGAGGACCGGCCCGGTTTCGAGGTAACACCTCTCTTCAGCCCGGCTAGCTTGATTCCAGTGGTGTGGAGTGCCTGGGACTCACGTCTGAGCATCCCCAGTACACTTAGAGCGGTAACTGCAAACACAACAATGATGGACAGAATGTGGATCAATGTCACACATTCACCCCAGTCCAAAGATCTGGGCCCAAATCCATCGTTTTTCCACTCCACACCACCCTGGGTTAGACAATGGCGATATGCAAATCAGCGCTGACCCTGTGCCCCATGGGAACAGTCCAGTCCGAACTACAAAAGCCATGTCTTTCCCAGAACGGAAACAAGCATCCGAGGACCGGCCCGGTTTCGAGGTAACACCTCTCTTCAGCCCGGCTAGCTTGATTCCAGTGGTGTGGAGTGCCTGGGACTCACGTCTGAGCATCCCCAGTACACTTAGAGCGGTAACTGCAAACACAACAATGATGGACAGAATGTGGATCAATGTCACACATTCACCCCAGTCCAAAGATCTGGGCCCAAATCCATCGTTTTTCCACTCCACACCACCCTGGGTTAGACAATGGCGATATGCAAATCAGCGCTGACCCTGTGCCCCATGGGAACAGTCCAGTCCGAACTACAAAAGCCATGTCTTTCCCAGAACGGAAACAAGCATCCGAGGACCGGCCCGGTTTCGAGGTAACACCTCTCTTCAGCCCGGCTAGCTTGATTCCAGTGGTGTGGAGTGCCTGGGACTCACGTCTGAGCATCCCCAGTACACTTAGAGCGGTAACTGCAAACACAACAATGATGGACAGAATGTGGATCAATGTCACACATTCACCCCAGTCCAAAGATCTGGGCCCAAATCCATCGTTTTTCCACTCCACACCACCCTGGGTTAGACAATGGCGATATGCAAATCAGCGCTGACCCTGTGCCCCATGGGAACAGTCCAGTCCGAACTACAAAAGCCATGTCTTTCCCAGAACGGAAACAAGCATCCGAGGACCGGCCCGGTTTCGAGGTAACACCTCTCTTCAGCCCGGCTAGCTTGATTCCAGTGGTGTGGAGTGCCTGGGACTCACGTCTGAGCATCCCCAGTACACTTAGAGCGGTAACTGCAAACACAACAATGATGGACAGAATGTGGATCAATGTCACACATTCACCCCAGTCCAAAGATCTGGGCCCAAATCCATCGTTTTTCCACTCCACACCACCCTGGGTTAGACAATGGCGATATGCAAATCAGCGCTGACCCTGTGCCCCATGGGAACAGTCCAGTCCGAACTACAAAAGCCATGTCTTTCCCAGAACGGAAACAAGCATCCGAGGACCGGCCCGGTTTCGAGGTAACACCTCTCTTCAGCCCGGCTAGCTTGATTCCAGTGGTGTGGAGTGCCTGGGACTCACGTCTGAGCATCCCCAGTACACTTAGAGCGGTAACTGCAAACACAACAATGATGGACAGAATGTGGATCAATGTCACACATTCACCCCAGTCCAAAGATCTGGGCCCAAATCCATCGTTTTTCCACTCCACACCACCCTGGGTTAGACAATGGCGATATGCAGCCTTCCGGGAACCCCACGAATCTCAGATTGTTCCGCCGAGCCCACCCTTCCGCATCTTCTGCCTGGAGAGCTAGGCATACTGGCCACCTTCCGCTTCAATGTCGCCACGTTGTCCTCCACCCCTGATATTCTGGTCTCGGCCTCCGTGATGCGCGCCACAGCATTTCGCAGGTCTTGGCGCAGCAGCGTGACATCCGCCCCTACCGCCCCTATCTTCGCATCCAACATGTCCCTGGATTGGGTTATCGCCGCAATGAGTGCCGTATTGTCTGGTCCAGGGGCCTGAGGGCCCCCAGAGGCTCCAGCTCCTCCACTCAGCCCGTGTATTTGTCGATGGCGCCACTCCCGCCCCTGGTCATGGCGGGCTGCGTCCGGGAACCACCGCCCCTGGGTCTGCTGTTTGTGCCCCGGAGGTCTTCCTCTCTGGTGTCGGGGGGTCGCCAGTCTGCACCTGAACTGGCCTCGAGCGGAGGTGAGCCCCCCTATTTGCCGACGCCACTCCGACGACCAGGAGGACCGGCCATGCCACTCATCGCACACAATCTCTGCACCCCCGATACTGCGTCGCGGCCTGGTCCGACCGCTGAATGGGGGGGAGCCGCCGGCCCAAGTGTCCCGAGCCTGGCCGCGACAGCCCAATGTAGGATCCCTGGGGCAGCAGTAGTGCAACAGCCGCCATCCCTGGCCCGCTCCCTCGCTGCCTCGCTTGTCCCCACGCACCAGTCTTCAGGGGCCCGGTCTTCTCCTCACGCTCTCCGAGGGCCCTCAGCCACTCTGATCAGAGGACCCGTGCTCCGCACACCCTTGGGACCCCGGCAATGTTCAAAACCAAGGCTCAGGAGGGGCCTGGCACATGCTGATGAGGCTCACCCGATGACTCGCTGGCCCCAACGTCTTCACCCTCCGTGCAGGCCCGAACCCCCCTCCACCGGTGCAAGCAATCGGCGGTCGACCGGGCTCTCCAGACCCCTAGGGATGGGCTCCCCGTCTGCCCCCGGCCCCACCGCGGCCCGACCCAGACGCCGAGGCAGCTGGCGCCTGTCTCCCAGTGCCTGCTGCTCCCCGGGGCACTTGTTGAATACCCCAGCCAGGGGGGAGAGGGGGGGAACACGCCTCCTTACTTTTGGCCCAGCCGGACCCGCCGTCGTCCGGGGTATACACCCCACACACCAGCACCCAGGAACGCCTTCAAGGGGGGTCGCCAAAATCGAGGCCCCGGCTTCGCCGGGAATAGCAGGCCGCACCACCTGTTCGTCCGCCAAAGGCCGCCCCACCGTCTCCGGGTCCAGTCACCCTCGATCATCCAGCAAGGCCCAGGCCTTCTCCAGGTGCCCAGACCATAAGGGCTCCCCTTCTGCCGCCAACACTCCTGCCGCACTGCGTCCACGCCAGACCGTGTCTACCGCCGGCGTGCTCTAAACTCGAGCTCCCCGGCTGCTCCGGCTGATGTAGGCCTCGCCACTCCGACGGCTGCACAACGGCCCCTGTAGCACTCCGGCGGCTAAAACTCCACACACCGCCTGCCGCTGCCTTCGGCTCCCTTTTAGAACCTTCGGGGCACAGCGCGGTAAGGGGGGAACAGGGATAATTGGCAGGATAATTTATCGGTGGCACGGAGCTCTCTCAGGCTGCGTCCGCCATGACGGCTCTCTTGGCCACACCCCCATATTTAAACATATTTAATAATGTTTAAAAATAAATAATACATATTTAATAATAAAACTTTATTAAAAAATATACATACAATATATAATATATACTTACTTAATAATAATTTTTAATGATTATTTTAATTAATTATAAATTTAAAAATACCATAAATTACAAATACATCTACACACATAAAATAAAAATAAATAACTATATTTAATAAATTAAAATAATTAAATATACTTTCAATATTTTTAGTTAATTAAATACAACATTATCTAAAAAATACAAAAAATATTAAATACATAAATAAATAAAACTACTATTTAAAGTCCCAAAAAAACTAGAGAATGAAAACATTGGATAGCGTAGAACATAAAATTACTATTCCGACTCCAGAAAATTCAACAGTAGGGAAAGCGTTATATAGCGTAGGGGTAAAAATTACTATTGCCACTCCAGAGAGTGCAACAGTAGGAAAAACATTGGATAGCGTAAGGGTAAAAATGACTATTCCGACTCCAGAGAGTGCAACAGTAGGGAAAGTGTTGGATAGCATAAGGGTAAAAAATACTATTCCCACTCCAGAGAGTGCAACAGTAGGTAGAGCGTTGGATAGCGTAGAGGTAAAAATTACTATTTCCACTCCAGAGAGTGCAACAGTATGGAGAGCGTTGGATAGCGGATGGATAACAATTACTATTTCCACTCCAGTGAGTGCAACAGTAGAGAAAGCATTGGATAGCATAGGGGTAAAAATTACTATTCCTACTCCAGTGAGTGCACCAGTAGGGAAAGCGTTGGATGGCGGGTGGGTAAAAATTACTATTCCAACTCCAGAGAGTGAAACAGTAGGGAAAACATTGGATAGCATAGGGGTATACATTACTAGTCCCACTCCAGACAGTGCAACAGTAGAGAAAGCGCTGGAAAGCGTAGGGGTAAAAATGACTATTTCCACTCCAGAGAGTGCAACAGTAGGGAAAGCGTTGGATAGCGGGTAGGTAAAAATTAATATTCCCCCTCCAGGGAGTGCAACAGTAGGGAAAGCGTTGGATAGCGGGTTTGTAAAAATTACTATTCCAACTCCAGAGAGTGAAACAGTAGGGAAAGCGTTGGATAGCGTAGGGGTAAAATTACTATTCCCACTCCAGTGAAAGCAACAGTAGGTAAAGCGTTGGATTGCCGGTGGGTAAAAATTACTATTCCCACTCCAGTGAGTGCAACAGTAGGGAAAGCGTTGGATAGCGTAGGGGTAAAATTACTATTCCCACTCCAGTGAGTGCAACAGTAGGGAAAACGTTGGATAGCGTAGGGGTAAAAATTACTATTCCCACACCAGTGAGTGCAACAGTAGGGAAATCGTTGGATAGCATAGAAATTAAATATAACATACTTATAAAAAAAATTGAATTTTAAATAAAAAATAATTTATATTTTAAACAAATCAACATCATTTACAAATACCCATTAATAATTATAAAAAACATAATTACAATTGAATATTTATTGAACAATAAATACCAATAAATATTAATTAATAAATATTAGTTACCAAATAATAATTATTAAAAAATAAAAGATTTTTCTAAAAAACAACATTTTAATGAATAAAAATGTATTAGCAATTTAAAAAAAATAAACAATAAAATTATTTTTATACCAAAATATACTTTTTTATAAAACATTAATTACCAATTAATAAAACATATTTTCCAAATAAAAAAGAATAATTACAAATTAAAAAATTAATTACCAATTAAATAATTAATTACCAATTACAAACAATAATTACCAATTAACAGTTAATTAACAATTAAAACATGTAATTGCCAATTATTAATTAATTGAAAATAATTTAATTATGAATACATACCAAAAAATCAAAATAAATCATTACTTAATTACAATTAAAATACTTCCCACCCAATTCCGCTATAAACCCACTACCTGCTCCAGTACTAACATAACATCTACTTAAAAATAACATTATTAATATATAAAAATAGTACACATAACATTTCAAACTAGTAAAATACTTAACAAAAAACATATAACACATACATATTAAATACATAATAAAATGCATAACAAAAGTACAAAAATCGATATTAGTAACATCAAGATTAGTAACATCGATATATTTGATATCGATATTACTGACTTCGATATTACTTACATCGATATAAACAAAAATCAATATTACTTACCTTAGGGTGGATATTCTGTCCAACGATATTGTTGACCTCGATATTTTGCACCTTCAATATTAAAAACTTGATATTTCTGTAGGTCGATATAGAAAACTCGATATTTAGACTGGGCACCAGGTTGAGAGCCTGGGACTTGTGGAGATTCGTGCGCAACCCAGAAACCCTCCCAAACATCTCCATCTCAGCCAAGAAGGGGGTAGGCTCTTAACTGTATTGTCTAGCATGACCAAGACTACAATGGTTAGTATTATTATTTTGGAGAGAAGCTAAAACTGACCCACACTTCCAAAGCCTTAAGACCGTCCCAAAACTCATATCCATTTATTCAGCCACCAGGTACATCAAAGATATTATTAATTTCGGAATCAATTCTCTAAATTACAATACAGTCAAATGGGAAAAAAGATAAAGAAAGCAATCTGCTTTTTGTGTATCAAATCATGTTTTGATTGTTTAAGTGGAAATCCTTTCTTCCTCTTTTGGGATTGCAGATTGGACTCAATGTATGCTCCCATTTATCTATTGAAAACTTGTCTCACAGATTGCTGTTCATTATTCTATTGTCACTCTCTTCTCAACAATCGCATATTTCCATCTCTTGATAAACAACTTTATCTACATGTGCTTCCATCCCACTTCAGGGACAACTGGGAGCACTTAGAAATGTTGTCAACATTGCTGTATAAAACAGGACATTAACAAAGAATCCATTACCTCTCTGTAAGGCTTACTCAGTAAAAATAGTTATTCTCTTGAATTTTAGCAGTTTATGAACTCCAGATTTACCAGTTAACAATGAGGTTTTAGTTCCAATTTTTAATTCCCCAATATGTACTTATGTCTCCATTTTCCTGCGTTATCCTTTGTAAATAATTGGGTCATTGGTTGAGTTCACCACCTGCATGACTGAAGTTGCTAACTGTATGAAAGCCAACCATCTCAAGCTCAATAGGGATTAGATAGAAGTAGAAATCCAAGCAGGAACACCTCACCATGGGACTCTAACTGTTGCTAGGCCCAACTCAGACCACACCAGGAACCTCTAAATAATCATCAACAGCAAACTGGGCACGAATGCACAAGTCAACGTCTTCACTGCATCCTGCTTCCACACCGTGAAGAAGCTAAGGAAGAACTTTAAATCGCTTGCAAGTAACACTGGAATATCCGGCCCTCATGTCCTAGTCACTAGCAAGTTGGACTACAGGAACACCCTCCATGCTGGAATAACCAAACAACTCACCAGCAGATTAAACACCATTAAGAACTCAGCAGCCAGACTCGTTCTCAATCTTCCACACAGAACTCACATCACACTACACCTCAGGGAGCTCCGCTGTTCTGATGTCTAAACAATAACCTGAGTACACTTCTAAGGGCCCCAGGATGTTAGACTCACAAGGTGTCAGGACCAAAACATCCGGGTCCAGTTCAGGTACATGTGTTATTGGTGAGCTAGGAACTTTAGGAAAGAGGCCTCTTGCAGCTTTTTGTGTCCTTGTAGCCATACAGGACGGCAATAACTGCAACGTCTTTGTCCAGTTAGTGGGTGGGGTGAATCCTGGGCACTCCCTAATTAATAGGGTTAAGGTTCCTGGTGGCAACCCAAACCACTTTTTCAGTAGTTCCTGTTTGCTTTACTTTACTAGATGCTCAATGTCACATGCCAGGATATTTTCACTATGGTGAAACTCAATGGCCACACAGATCAGGTACAGAAGTGATCTTAAGAGGGTATTGTGGGTGCAATCTTTATGCGCAGTGCCAATTGTGGATGGGTAAACTCCTAGATACTCCCCTGCTGTTAGATCTGGGGGTCTCAAGTTGGCAGAGGCAGGTACCAATGTCCAAATAGGGATCCTTGCTTCTAGTCAAAGTAAGGGGCATACACTCTTTAGATAACCCCTGCTCACCCCCTTGGTAGCTTGGCACGAGCAGACAGGCTGATAAAAGGCAATGTGTAAAGTATTTGTACCAACACTCACCGTAACACAGTGAAAACACCACAAATGGACTCCACACCCGTTTAGAAAAAGAAAGTGTCTTTATCTAAACTACACAAGACCAAAACAACAACAATCCAACATACACAGTTCAAGAATATGATTTTAAAAGAGTTCAAGGGTTTGCATTAAAATAATCCACAGTTCCGTCACATTTAGCCCAAAGTACCTGTAGATGCGACAAAAGTTTCAAATGAAAGCTGCAGCGCTGAAAAACAAGCAATGCGTCACTTCTGAGACCCTGGGGAGGCAATGTGAAAGCCCTGCTGGACCCGGCGGGCGTGTTACGACGAATCCGGTCTGTATGGGGAGGGACACGTTCCTTGTGTAGATTCCGGTGCGCAGGTTCGGTAGGAAGTGTCTCACACAGGCACGATGCAAAGATCTTTGGGACGGCGACGATCTCAGGTGCGGCAGCGATACGTGGCGCAGCGTCGATCTTCTCCTCTCATGGCCCCTTGATACTATGGCTCTGCGACGATGTTCGCAGCGATGTGATGCGGTCCACAAGCAAGTGGTGCAGCGATCTCACCCAGCGCAGCGCCAGGAATCTTCCCGCACCGGGGTGATGCATTCCTCAAGCGAACGATGCATCAGTTCTCGCAGCAGCAAAAGGTGCTGCGTTGATCTAGATTCCCACTGTCGACTGTGCGCTCCGCAAGCGAACGATGTGTGAACAGTTCAGATTATCTTCTTTTCTCCTTGTCCAGCTTCCCGAACCACAGGAAACAACTTCCAGAGTCCCCACAATTGGGTCAGGCATTCTAGAAAGGGCAGAACACTGTCAGCAGAGTTCAGGGGGAAGCTGGGGGTGAAGTCCTTTTGTTCCTGGGACTTCTTAACAGGAGGCCAGCTCTCCTCAGGCCCGTGGAGAACTCTTCAAGTAAGGGGACACAGCACACAGTCCTTCCCCTCTCCTTGGCAGCAAAGCAACTGCAGGTCAGTCCACAAGCACACAGCAGGACAGGCCTTCTTATTCAGTCTTCCAGCTTTCTCCTTAGCAGAGGTTCCTTCTTGATTCCAGGATGATCTAAAGTTCTGGGGTCTGGGTATCCCTTTTTTTTTACCAATATTTCCTTTGTTCTCTGACGGCAAAGAGGCCTTTGCCTTGTCCAAACCAGTTCTGGTCAGTCCTAGAGCACTTTGTTTATCTGACTTCTTCTTTCCTTTGAGAGAGAGGGGCAGGGTCGTCAGCTGCCCAGGGAGGTGGAGCCAGAATTGTGGAAGGCAGGCACAGCCCTATTCAGGCCCAGGTGCTATCCTTCCCACCACTCAAGATGCAGATGGAGCTATTCAGCCTTGGGATGACTCTTTCAGCCTCTGGGAGCCACCTCAGCCTCTGTCACTCACAAACCAGACAGTCAATTCACAAACAGGCTAAGGCACACAGAAAGGTCAGGCAAGAAAGCAGACACTTTCTAAAAGTGCTGTGTTCAAACACAGGATTTAAAAAACATCCTTCCTAAAAGATGTGTTATTAAATTCTGAGTTCAGGGATACAAGACTTTAAATTTCAATCTTGCTCCTATGGGAAGATATGCAGGTAGACATTTTACACAGCATTCCCCATTATAGCCTATGAGCAAGATAGCCTTTCAATAGTGGAAAACAAAAATGGCTGTAATTCACTACCAGAGCATGTCACCCACACTAGTACATGTTCTACCTCTCACATACACTGCACCCTGCCCAGGGGGGTAACTAGGGCCTTCCATAGGGGTGTCCAATGTGTACAGAAAGGGAAGGGTTAGGCCTGGCTAGTGTGGACACTGGTCAGTTCAGCATGGCAGTTAGTAACTGCACACAGGCACTGCGGTGGCAGGTCTGAAACACCATTTTAGGGCTAATCCTGTGGGTGGCACAATCAGTGCTGCAGGCCCACTAGTAGCATTTGAATCACCAGCCCTGGCACACTCAGTTCACTTTACTAGGGATTTCCTGGCAACACAAATATGCCATTCATGGATAACCAATCACAATAATAATGTATCTAGGGAGCACTTGCACTTTGACACTGATCAGCAGTGGCAAAGTGCCCAAAGCATCTAAACCAGCAAAAACGAAATCCAGCACAGCGTCATAAATACAGGAGATAGAGGCAAAAAGTCAGGGGAACCACGCCAAAGATACCAGGTCTAACACCCACCAATTGGGTAAATGTTCCTAGGGGAAGCCCTCTCACTTTTGAAGCACTTCCTGTATGGTTTACTGTAAACAATCCCACAATGCTTCTGTCTGTCCAAAACCAATTTAGCTGAACGTTTCTTCTCTTGGGCGCGTCTCTTGTGCCTATAATAAAGGTGTGGCCAGGGAAATGTGCCATCCCTCCTCCTTGTTCACTGAAGCCAGTTCTGGGGCAGATTCTCTTATGCTGGACCTACTGCCTAACTGGCTAGGGGGACAAAGGAAAGTGGCAAGTCTAGCTATTAGCTACATCTCCCTGTGAAAGTGTTCCCTCTTATTGCAATTAATATATTTCCCCGACACAGCCCAGATGATCACCCTCCACTCCATACTAAAATCCCTAGTCTCAGCACTTGAAGACATTCACACCTCATCAGCGGAGCAATTCAGCTCCCAAGTGACAGTTGGTTACTCATGCAAATGGGCTTCTAGAGGCTTTAGTCAGGCAACAGGTAATTTTTCTAAAAGCACATATTCTAAATATTTTACTACAAATCAGACTTTATAAATTAATTGGGATTGTAATAAATATGTTTAGAAGCCTAAATATGAACTCTGTAGTCATGTCCTAAGCTGAGATAGCAAATATTAAATGTAATATTGTATTCCAATGCGTTCCCATGGAGCAGATACTCCTACTACAGTAAAAATATCCCTGAGGACTTTTTCACTGTATGGGCATGTTTAAAATTAAACATTTATGTGTCCTACTTTCATATACCATGCACCCTGCCTTATGGCCATGTAAGACCAACATAGGGTTGGCTTCCTAATTTATGAAAGGAGGGCTTAGGCTTCGTAAAGGGGTTTGTCAGGCAGCTCAAACATGCACAACCATTTACTGGTGACATGCCTGCAGTCACTATCGTGGGGCACAGAATGGGTGCCTTGCTCCTGTCCACATGTGACATTTAACTTAAAGTTCGTGTGTGTACAGTAGTACCATTCAGTAGGAATTTACAGGTGAGTGAAATATGCCAACCAGGAATATGGCAATTTCATCATGTTGAAGAAGGGGCACAGTTACTTCAACTCTGGTTAGCAAGTGTATAAAGTTCTACAGCCAGCAAAAATAGTCAGTGCACAAATTGGGGGTGGAACCACACAAAAAATGGTCACTTCCAACACCTAGCAAAGATGCTCTGGGTCATGAGAAAACTTATCATTGATAACTTCAACAAGGCTGGCACTGTTTCAAAATATAATGGGAGCGCCGTGGCTTTGTGAGAAATGAAGTTTCCTGAATGACATTCAGACATCTAAATTTAGTGTGTCCTCCTTAGACGTGAAGCGTTATGCCAAGTGGCACTGACACTTTTAGAATACTGCCAACCTTTTCTTCCCTGGAATGAGTGTAACATCTGCATGTTCAAAGTACTACCCTATGTACCTGTAAAGTGCAAAAAAGTATGGGACTAATTCACAAAGGTAAACTTGCACTTTTGTGTAAGTTTATGTATGTTGTGGAATTTTGAGACTCCGATTTAAAAGTAAGTTTACACTGGCATGAGGCTGCCTGTTTATATGGCTCCACTTGCTGTCTTCTTAAATCCCCCATAATTTGCATTTCACCCAGGGCGTATTCCAGCTGGGATTGTGCGGGGAGCCGTGCGTAAAAGTTTGACCCCAAGATTGACCAGTGACCTGTGCCCAGCACCCCACCACACATTGCCAAGCGCCCACCGACTGTGGCTCGGCAGGGGATACCGTGCCGAGGCGCGAACTTCCATGGAGGCATTGGACTGCTGCCTGGTCGACCCTCGTAAAACGTGGCGCGAGCCTGCGCTCCACAGGTTTCCCCCCGCATAAGTTTGTGCTGCGGATCTCGACTAGCTGAGCGGCCTGCCTCAAGAGTGCGCCTGGCTCTTTAAAGTGGGACTGAATGCTGTGTGAGCCACTAAAGCATTTACCTGCATTGAGCTTGGCCGTTTCCTTCCCTCAGCACCGAGTTGGATCGCGGCGCACTGTTTGCCTGTACAGCGTGTGTCCGGGTCTCCGGACTATGCTGATTACTCCACTATGGTCCCTACTGGGGAAAGGCGAGTTCACCGATGGTGCTAATCTTCTCAGCGTGGGGAATGACAGCTGGATGCCTTTGGCCTGAACCTAGTGTTATTTTCTCAATCTTCAGAGACAGGATCGACTCCAGCTTACACTGCCCATTGCCTTGCGACTGCACTGGGTGGGACCCTGGGTGTCTACGTCATGTTTTATTATCCTTATTGAGTGGAAACACTCCAACTATGGGCAAGACGGACAAAGCTGAATCGAAGTTGAACTTTGATTAAGGTAAATCTAGGCACAGGGACCAGGCCTCTGAGACGTCTGCGACTGGATCTGGTGAGGAGTCAGAGGCCATGAGTGGTGATATCAAGAAGATCTTGACCACTATGCAAGAAAGCCTTTCAACTATCAAAGGCAAATTTGACTCCCTATCATACAGAATGGATCTTATGTCCAAAAGATTGGACAAGCAGGCGGAATGCTTAGATATGTTAGAGCGGCGTATCGCAAAGGCCAATGGGGCGCAGACTGAGGCAGGCAACACTCAGAGGCAGATGGAAAGGTATTACCTGTGCTCCAGGATAAGGCGGAGGACTTGGAGGCCAGCTCCCGATACAGCAATTTGTGCATCACTGGCCTTCCGGAATCCGCTGCTACTGGGACCATGGACATTTTTGTGGAGAGGTTGCTCACTGATCTGCTCGGTGCAGTGACTTTCTCTTCCATATTCGTGGTGCAGCGCTCGCACCTATCCTTCAATCAATCAATCAATCATAGCATTTGTAAAGTGCACTACATACCCGTGAGGGTCTCAAGGCGCTGGGGAGGGGGCTGCTACTGATCGAAGAGTAGGTCTTGAGGAGTCTCCTAAAGGTTGGGAGGTCTTCGGTCTGCCGTAGGTGGATGGGGAGGGTGTTCCACGTCTTTGCGGCAAGGTGGGAGAATGATCTACCACCGGCGGTCGCTCTTCGGAAGCGGGGAACAGTGGCGAGGGCGTGGTCTGCGGAGCGGAGCTGGTGGGCGGGGGTGTAGAGGCCGAGTCGGCTGTTGAGGTACGCTGGTCCAGTGTCGTGGAGTGCTTTGTGTGTGTGGGTGAGGAGCTTTAAGGTTATCCTCTTGTTGATGGGGAGCCAGTGCAGGTCTTTCAGGTGGGGTGTGATGTGGCTGCGGTGAGGAATGTCGAGGATCAGGCGTGTGGAGGCGATCCTTGGACCCTCAACCTGCCCCAGGTGCACCTCCACGCCCCATCATTGTTAAGCTTCTCAACTTAAGGGACAGATATGCCGCTCTTAAAAAAGCCAGAGAACTGGGACAATTAAGATTTGAAGACTCCTCACTCTCACTATTTCCAGACTTCACTCTTAAGAAGCTAGAAGGCAATTTGTTCCAATGAAACTCAAGCTGAGAGAACAGCATAGTGAGTACACAATGCTATATCCAGAGTGACTAAGAGGGGTAGTTAACGGCGCAATGAAGATCGTTACAGACCCTAAGTCTCTTCAAAATCCCTCAAAGAATGGAGGGTGGGGGAACAGAATCAGAAAGCCTTGAACTCTGGAGAGGGGCTTTGGGCTTGCGTGGTAATTTGGATATTAACGACTAGTTTTATGACACAGTCGTACTGTTTTCTGTGTTGCCTCTATAATCCCTTTTTGTTGTTTCAGATTCCTGTATAACATGTTTGTTTAATCTGTAACACTTTATATTTGATCTAAAGTTTGAGTCCTCTTTGTCCTCTCTAGATTCAGCTATTGGGCCTAAACTGGGTTACACGAGGTAGGAGGGCTGTTTATTCTCTTTTTAAATATGGTCTATTCTATCATTGTTTTTTCACGGTAGTCCCCATGGGGTGTTGTATCACTCCTTGCAAGATGGCATGGTTTGTTTAGTGTTAACCCCTTCGCTGCTTCTGACGGCCAACGGCCATCGCGTGCACCACAACTGTAGTGCTGCTACCGCGCCCAGTGCGCTAATTGCCGCCGTGGTTAAGTGGTTAATGTTATGCCTGGCTACATCCACCTCCGCGGGTTACCCCCTGGGCAATTTTTTGACTTATTTTATTTTTGTATTATCGTGAATGTTCAGGACTGTTATGGGAGGGTGGGATACAGGTTGCATATGCTCAGTTGGGAAGGGCATTGCTTGGGTTGGGGGGTTGGTTTTTGTTTTGCTTGTGCACACTTCAAAGACACGGTTGGATCAGCTGCAATCGTTACATATAATGGGTTGCAAAGGAGAAAATGGGTAGTCAACAGCAGAGGCTAGAATATATGGCTCAAAGTCAACCAGACAAAGTCAGGTTCATCACTTGGAATGTCAGGGGCTTGAACAATTTTAGAAAGTTACGTAAAATTCTGGCCTATCTCAAGTGTCATGAGATTGAAGTTGCCTTGCTGCAGGAAACGCACATGTCCCCACATAATTGAATGCCTAATAACAAGAGGCTTTAGGGCTCATTTAATGTGGTGGGGTTTACCTCTCATGCCAGGGGTGTTCTCACTTGGATTAACCCCAGATCGGGTATCTCTCCAACCGAGCAGAAGACAGATCCCAATGGCAGATATGTAGTGCCATGGTAGAGGGCTGGATATCCAAATTGCAAATATATATGGGCCGCACTATGATGATCCTCTATTTTACAAGTCTCTACTGGATCAGATGTCAAACTGTCCTACGTTACCTCAATTATGGGGCGGGACCTGAACAGTGTCCTGAACCCCCTTTTAGATAGACCTGTTGGCTCGGCATGGAGCATCTTGGTGGCTGCCAAAGCCATTTCCGACATTGCATTGCAGTTGGGCCTGGTTGATGTATGGAGGGCTAGGCATCCAGGGGTGGGTGGGTTCACTCACTACTGAGCCTCTCACATGATACATACTAGAATAGACTACCTACTTCTGGATGGATCACTTCTCTCCAGTGTCCAAGAGTGTAAAGTATTGCCTCGCACTCTCTCAGATCACTCCCCTATAATTCTAGAGGTCGAAATTCCACCGCAAATCGTTGCCTTATTTACATGGAGGTTACCCTATATTCATTACTTGACTCGGTGTTTAAGGCCGAGCTGGCCACGGCTATCACTGACTATTTTGACATTAACACTGATTCGGTTAAACACTTTGCCACAGTCTGGGAGGCTTTCAAGGTGTTCATTAGGCTGGTCACTATCAGCAAGCATGCTGGCATTCTCTGTTCCATCAGGGACAGACTTTCAACCATGGGAAAAAAACTGAGTAAATTGGAGTCAGATCCCCATGGGTGCGGCGAGCCTCAGGTTGCGGATACAATAAAAAAGCACTGGAAGAGTATAGTGGGGAGGCTGACAATGAAGTTTAACACATGGGGAAGTTTACTGTTGCTAGATCCTATGGCGAGGGTGACAGACCAGGCGCAGTTCTGGGGGCGCTGGCTCGGCACCAGAGAGAGACAAAGGGGGTGTCAGAGTTGATAGAAGACAATGGTACTATTCTCAGTGACCCTTCTGACATGGCAAACAAATTCAGTCAGTATTATAGCAATCTGTATAGCTCCCATATCACAGTTAATGAATTGGCTGTTCTGGATTACCTAGAACACGTGCAGCTGCCATGGCTGACTAACTCCCATAGGGAATACCTGATGAGGCCGCTAGACTCTACAGAGATACGCTCTGCCCTCGATTCAATGCGAGATGACAGCACTCCTGGTATAGACGGACTTACTGTCCCCTTCCACAAAGTCTACATGGAACAGTTGGGACCACACCTCAGCATCAGCAGAATATTTGAAGAAATAGGTGACACTGGTATAATGCCACAATCAATGAGGGAAGCATTCTTAGTTACATTGCTTAAGCCAGGCAAATTCCCCCAAGTGTGCCCGTTCTATAGACCACTCTCACTCCTCACCTTGAACACAATAATCTTTAGCCAACAGACTCGCTCCTCTTCTCCCTTTTCTCGTGGGTCTAAACAGACCGATTTTGTGCCAGGACACACATTAACCCAAAATTTAAGGACAGTGTTTGGTTTTATACAACACTTCAGACCCAAAGTCAAGGCAGCTGCCGTCTTTTTAGATGCTGGAAAGGCCTTTGATTCAGTCGAGTGGCCCTATATGATGGTAGTGCTGCACAGGATGGGTTTGGGAGAGATTTTCCTTGGATTAGTCTCTGTACTTTACAACCAACCTAGGTTGGTTGTAATAGCTAATGTTAGAACTGGGAACCATGTTACATCTCCGTTTCCAATATCTCGGGGAACTAGACATGGTTGCCCCCTCTCCCCGTTACTATACGCTATTGTGGCAGAACCCTTGGTGTGCTCTCTAAGGGAGTATCACGGTCACTGTGGCATTCGCTTTCTAAACTACAACCTGATTATGTCAGCTTATGCTGATGATATGCTACTATACACACGTCACCCTGCCATCAACCTCACCCCTCTAATTCTTGAAGTGATGATAAATTGGAGCAAATCTATTAATTTCCCACTGACACCCACTATGGCCCCGTTTGATTTAGAATTCCTACTGCAGTGGACCACTGACTCTGTAAGATACCTGGGTATTCAGGTGCACACCGACTCAGAGTTAGTAATGTGAGATAATTATGGAAAGAGGGATCACCAAGCTAGAGGTGGATATAGAGAAATGGATCAAGCTGCCACTCTCTCTCATTGGCCACATTTCACTGATGAAGATGATAGTATTGCCCAGAATATTATTTCTCTTTAATAACATTCCCATGGTAATCCCAAAATTAATTTTAAAAGGTTGAAGGCCTTGATGATAAAACTAGCATGGGTGGGAAAATCCCCTAGGGTTAAGATGGATACGCTCAAGCTTCATTATGCCATGGGCGGACTGGGAGCCCCGGATCTTGAATTATTCTATAGACCTGCTTAAGCTCACATGCCTACTTTTAATGCCATGGACCACATGTACTCCCGCACCTCCTCATAGAGCGAACAGCAGCGGATCCATCCTCCATTCCCAGGCAACTCACCCAGCCTCCCAAAAGCCATAATGGAGTTCTTGACTCTATCATTTCGACTGTTCACACGTGGCACAAGCTATTAAAAAGACAAGCGGGTACTCTGCTATTCTCCCCTCTGCTCCCACTGAGTTGGTGTCAATGGTTCCCATTGAGTGCGGAGGTCATGGCTATTCAATCGCTTAGGGGCGTTCAGATCCATAATATGAGAGATTCTTTCACTGAGGGCAGAGACCGCACTTGGGACGAGGTTGCCACTGGGGGACAAAGTGCCTCCACTCACACACAATTTAATTATTTCAGGGCAGGAAATACCATAAAGGTGTTCCTAGGTGACAATTTTCTAGAGCCTCCAGCTCTCCCTGTGTTCACCTATCTCCTTTGATCAAAATCTCTGCATAAGCTGGTCTCTAATATACACACCATATTACAGCAATATAACCAAACAAATTACTCTCCGCCTAGATTACAATGGCAGCAAGACCTGGGGGCTCCCATAGATGACAGTAGATGGAGGTACTGTTGCAAGGTCACCGATTCAGGGTCATTGAACATCAGGCACTGATTAACCCACTTCAAGTTCCTTAACAGGGTATATTGCACGCTGGCACGACTCCACAGACATGGGCTGACAGACAAGGACCACTGTGAGTGCTGCAGTGTCAGTGGCGCAGATTTTTTGCATGTGGCATGGTTCTGTCCACAGGTAGCTGCTTTCTGGAATCAAATATTTGAAGAGCTGGGAGAGGTGATAGGAACTCCCCTTGCCCCTGACCCTCTATTGGTCCTCTTGGGATATACAAAACCTCTGCCAAAAGATGTTAGGAAACTCATTGGTCTGGGTTTGGTCTTGGCAAAGCGGCAGATAGCATTGCGCTGGGCACTTGGTCCTCATCCCTCAAAGTCTGAGGGGGAAAAAGACATGATCTTATGTAATACACAGTCTGAAATATTCTGTGATCTACTGTCCCCACACAGCCACACAAAAAACTTTTGGGGTTTGTATAAACAATACCTGCTGGAATGGGATATGGGCGGGGCAAATTATTTTTATTGTCATTGAGCCGAATTAAGTCACACTTGCAAGGCGTGATGATGTTGGCTGTTCTGGTATGCAAGGCTAATACAGTTGATGTAATATCTGTGACAAAGTCCTAGTTGTTAGATTGCACTGGTGGGCAAGTTGCAATTGTTTCTGTAATTCATCTTAATGGCAGATAAAATGGCAATGTTTTTTCTAACTTTGCTGATTACTTATACATTCTCACCGCTGTAATTATTGAATTGAAATGAACTGCATGCACTGCTGTGCTGTGAACTGTTAAACAAAATGTATAAAAGTTTTTCTTATTCAGTAGGAAGGCCACCAACAAAAAAAAATGTTTACACTGGCAGAGACTCCGCAGGCAGGGTGGAGAACTCTGCACATAAAAATATATGACATGCCTATCTATTTATGTACCAAGTTCTCCACCTCGACAGCTGACTCTCCACAGTCCTAACCTTACAATTAAATTGGAGTTTATGAATTCCACAACAAACACAAACTTACACAAAAGTGTAAGGTTATCCTTGTAAATCAGGTCCTATGTATGTACCAAGGATCATGTCACCAGCGTCCTGGGAGGCTGTGATCTGCAACAGGAATGGTTTGGATCATTGAAAGAATATTGCGGACAAATATATTGTGTAGACAGAATATTATGTCAAAAATATTGAGCATCAAAATATCGAGAAGGTAAGTGCAAACTGTTAAGTATAGATTCATAATTTTTAAATCTACTTAGCTTGAAGATATATATCGTGATGTATAGTAAACCGTTGCATAGCCATAGACATTTACTATCACAATATTATTGTCCTCTGTATTCTTGACACGATATTCTGTCCACATGATTTTTTAAACTTGATAGTTTGTCCAAACCCCGTGATGATGGGATCTCAGAAAATTACTCTAAGTAACTGCTTTGAATATCCCTTCAATCTACCATTCACATATATTTACAGTGCATGTTGGTTTGTTTGTATTCCAGTGAATTCAATGGTCGCCGTTCACTACAGACATATGAAGTAAAAGCACAAATGCTGCTTTGAATGCCTAATTCTAATGGCAATGCAAATTCTGCATCGGAAAGAGGATGAAAAAAAGGGGAGTTTAGGCACAGAGAATGAGGAGTGTTTCAAGGAATAACATTTTAATTAACAGTACTGCGAACTAAGACATGGCAAAATATACTTTAAACTGAATAAAATATGCACCTATTTGATTAGGGTTTTGTGCTTTAACTGTACTTTTTTGCTTTAGACATAATACACCCTTATGATTAATTTCTTGAAACCCTGGCGATATAATGTGTACAGTACACATAAAACCTCTAAAAGTAGCACACTGCGCAAGACTTCCAGTTGTTTCAGTGTGTAAAAAGCAGTTTCAAAGGAATATAAAGTGTCTAACATTTGGCATCCCATGTGGCTCAAACCTGGTATCTTCACATTTGTATTCAATTGATCTTCTCGGAGTGTGTTGCTGCTCCCTTGGGAACCACAAGACATGATAGTGGAAGCGAAAGGGCACAGAACATTTGAGCACGTCTTGCAGAGTCAAACACTTTGGTGCAGACCTCGAAAAGATATATACATTTACCAACAGAAAATGAAGTTCACATCGAATGGGAAAAAATAAAGCTTGGTAGCACTCCTCATGATGAAGAAATATTAGTATAAAGAAGGGCAATACTAACGCTTTAAAAAAAAAAAATTAAAAAAGCAATCTATGCAATGACCTTTTTACGAAATAAATGTGGGCATGTAGGGGATGCACAAGGAGGATGGTGTGTAGGTTACTATGCTCCGCCAAGAAAACCTACCGCATTTTAGCAAACTTATTTTAACCTATTGCTACATCAAAATCAATTAAACCACAGGTCGCCAACGGTGACGTAGCTAGACCTTTGGCCACCCATGGCGGTGTCTGCGTTTGCAGCCCAGCAATGGCTGTAGGCAAGAGCCTCCCCCTAAACTTGTGCCGCCCGGTGCGGACCACCCTCCTCCCCTTACTACGCATAGGTCTCCAACCATATCAGCAACTACTTAGCTAGATGAAAATCACTCAGAGCTACAAATATTAATGGGGTGGTAACAGTGACCACGTTAAACTGTTACACTAGTCCCCCCCAAGCGAAATTACCAGTAGTGATCCCCTCATTACAGCAGGCAGGGTTGCAAGGAGTAATGTGAAAAATACAGAGGGAAGAATCATCATTGCTAGCCCAGGAGGTGGATCCACAACGATCAACGACACTAGAAAACATAACTGAGAGTGAGGACAGTTTGGATGAAGAGGTTACAGAGAGAACAGAAATAACCATATTCTTTTTTAATACAGCCCCGGAGCAAGCACAGAGGGAAGAATCAACGCTGCTCTCCCATGAGGTGACTTCTCCTACTAGAAGACCACTCAGTAAGAATCTAGGAATAAGTGATATGGAAGATGCCACCCCTCCATTAACCTCCCCTGATATGGAAGATGCCACCCCTCCATCAACCTCCCCTTGTACAACACAAATGTCAGATAGGACCACACGAAACACCAGTCACCCAAAAGTGGCAGAAAGATCACACGACACAGATGGCGCATCACACATCGCACATAAAGGCGCTGTCAATAGAAATAAGGACACAAAGAAAAGGAATTTGGGAAAAGGAACAGACCCTAAGTACTGGATAACAAACAGTGAATGCCGAAATGAAAGGATGAACACCTCTAATACATCGCCTTAGACCCGGAGAGATATCAAAGGGCTACAGACACAAATTGACAATATGTCACAAGACATCCTATGCACACTGAAAACAATGGAAAAGATTCTGGAAATCACTGTAAGCAAGCACTCCAAAGTCGAACACATCCAAGAATTAATGCATAATTCTCAAGAAAAGAGGAGGGAGATAGCCATACCATCACCAAATAGGCACAATCAACCAGATAGGATTCCTAGTTATTTAACAGAATACAAAACCCTATCCCTACTTTGGACATATGAGCCTCCAGAACACAGTAGAGGGGAGGGAATTAGAACAGTTCCAATTGATGCTAATAGAACATCCAGACATAAAGAAAGGAAACCCAACCCTTACAACTTACAGCAAGTCCATCTGTCCACCAACTTGCTTGAGCGGGACCCTAGAAACACAAGAAAACCTCTGAAATGCCTACTGCTCAACTGTAGGTCCGCAGTAAAACATGCGTCAGACATCGCAGCACTTATCATTAGCCAGGAAATTTACCTAGCAATCCTAGCAGAAACATGGCTGTCGAAATCATTTTCTCCATCCATGGATCTGTTAGTGCCCCCTCAACATAACATAGTGAGACTAGACAGACCAAAAAAGATAGGAGGTGGTATAGCCTGCATACACCGATCGGACATAGGAATCAAGCAAATACAATGCGATTCTCTCGAATCCTACCAAGGTCTTAATGTACGATCAGCAGACAATCAAAGGTGCAACCTACATGCCCTGTACCAGGGAAACATCCTTTACAACGCAACTTTTACCACGCAGTGCCTTTACGACACAACTTTTACAACGCAAACCATTACAACGCATTGCGCTGGGGGGCGCTCTAGGATAGGGAATAGGTTTAATTTACTATTCAACACCTTCCCTACTATCCACGGGGACTGGAGTTGGAATAGTAAATTAAACTATTCACTATCCAGCGCCCCAAAGCACTATGCGTTGTAAAGGCATGCGTTGTAAAAACAGCGTTGTAAAGGCATGCGTGGTAAAAGCATGCGTTGTAATGTCATACATCCCCTGTACCATCCTCCAGGAAATAATGCTACTTTTATTAACCAGTTAATGGAGATCATCACGGATAAATCTAACACTCCCTCTAACAACATATTCATGGGCGATTTTAACTTACACTGGGACGACAAGAAGGACAAAAAGATCAGCGCTCTTAAAGACTTTTTGAATGAGCTAAATCTTACCCAAGCCTGCACACAGCCAACACACGCAAAAGGAGCAACACTAGACTGGATAATATCAAGAAACAAGAACATAGTGATCCATTCAGTTATGCCGTGTGACTGGCCCGATCACCATGCCATAACCTTCCTAATACCCACCTAGAAAAGGAATAAGCTCACGCAGCCTATTAAACTCAAAAAGTGGACCTGGGACAATAAAAACGTGAATATTGAACGGCTAGTAGAAAGTTGTGAGAAAGGTCTGAATCCGCCTAACAACTTGCGGAATGTGAATGACCTAATGGATCACTACACTACGACAATAACAAACATAGTCAACACTACCATGCCACTAAAACTGAAAAGAATCACAGAAAAGGACAAAAACCCTTGGTTCAATGGGGCACTGAATGATGACAGGCGGAAACTAAGACTTGCTGAAAGAAAATGGAGACAACACCCTGCAACCCCCGAGCTGAAATCAGAAACGAGTACAACAAAAAGATCCTCAATTCCAAAAAAGAATATATTAGATCAGAACTAGATAACGTCAAAAACAGGCCAAGGAAACTATTCGAGAATTTAAAGCAGCAATCCAACAAATTGGCCAAATCGGCCCAAGAAACCACTAACTCTCAGCTGAGCTGTGAAGAATTTTCAACCTTCTTCACCGACAAGGCCAACATTTTGGAATTAGAGCTCAAGATGGCAGCGGACAACCTACCCATCCAACCACACAGACTGAACAATACCACCCTGACAATCAGCCACGATGAAGCAAAAAACAAAGCACATTGGGATACCTTTAAGCTATATGATCAGAATACTATCGCCAAAACACTATCGGATATCAAACCGAATAACCACTATAATGACCCACTCCCTGTCAAATGTCTACAAAAAATCAACCACATCAGCATCCCAATATGGACCAAAATAATAAATTCCTCGCTTTCACAAGGGATCCTTCCAGAATGCTTAAAAACAGGCCAAGTTGTCCCCATCATCAAAAAACCAACAGCGGACCCAGCAGATCCTAATAACTATCACCCAGTAACCAATATTCCATTACTTGCCAAATTAATCGAGAAATGTGTACAAAACCAACTGAGCCAACACATCGCTAATTTCACGCTATTGGACGACTGCCAATCGGAGTTTAGAACAGGCCACAGCACAGAAACAGCAATCCTACATATCGTTGATGATGCGTTACAGGCCCTAGATCTTAATAGAACATGTCTACTAGTCCTTCTTGACCTGTACTCTGCATTCGACACTGTAAATCATGAAAAATTACTAAGCAGGCTGCATAACAGGATGGGAATGTCGGGAAATGTGCTGAAATGGTTTGAATCCTTCCTTTAGAATAGAACTCAAAGATTTTTGGTCAGTCAGACACTATCCCCATCATGTCCTAATTTGATCGGAGTCCCTCAAGGAGCTACACTATCTCCTTCACTTTTCAACCTATATGCCGAACCTCTGACAGAAATTCTCAGAGACGCAAACATATCGTATTATATGTACGCAGACGACACACAGATATACATCAAGATCTCATCTCTGGAAGATATCATGTTAAGGAATGAGGCCTTAAAAGTGTCATTAAACTGGTTGACCAGCAATCATCTGAAGCTTAATGCACAAAAAAACTGAGTTCCTATTATTCTCACCACCAAAGAACCACACGGAAGGGAAAGAATGGACCAAATTGATCACAGCACTAAACTGCACCCCTACTCTAGTGAACTCAGCGAAATCATCAGGAATCACATTAGACAAGAACCTAGACATGAAAGCCCATATCAAATCAATGGCAAAAAATGCCTGCTTTCACTTGCCCTACATTAGGAAAGTGAAACCATTCATCTCTACGGCCGATCTCAAAGTGGCCGTACAATCCTTAGTTATCTCAAGGATTGAATATGGATGTACACCCTTAGCTGGTCTGCCAAAAATTTCCACGGCACCACTAAAAGCATGTCTCAATGCAGCTGCAAAGCTCATCACCAGATCGAGGCAATTCAACCATATTACGCCACACCTGAAATCGTTAAACTGGCTACCATACGAAGCCAGAATCCAACTTAAAATGGCATGTATAACCCCCAAAGCACTCCACTACAAAACACCAAGATACCTGACTCAGAAGATAGAGCTATCTGGAGGAGACAGACCAGCCAGGAGTGCCAAGGAGCTGCTGCTGAGACCACCCATCTTCCCGAAGAAGAAAACATATGACAGAGCTTTCTCAGGGGCAGCCCCCAGAATCTGGAACTCACTCCCTCCAAATATTAGGAAAATTACAAACACTGCAACATTCAAGAGGGAAGCTAAGATCTTCCTAATGAGTAAGTTCCTTACTTAGGCAAGAAAGGACGTCACTGCCACCACAACATAGTTGTGCCAAAGCAGAACAACAAATGGAAGAAAAGAGAAAGTCACTATTTATAATGGGGATAACCTAGAGGCGCTATACTTACCCAGAATCTGGAGGAAAAATGCACAGATGAAAACTATTTGGATCTATTGTTATTGTAGTACAATTTATAGTACAGTAGGCAAATAGAATACCTTGTATGATAACCTTGAAGACAGACATAGACAGAAATTATATAGAAATATGGACATGCCGATGTCAAGTACTAGCCTAAATATACCACGCCATTGTACACTTTTATTCTATACTACCTTATAGTTGTATACCTAACCTACCTCATATCATTGTGAAACGTTGTACTACATAGCTCAATACCTACCTACCTCATTCTCTGAATGGTTATGCTATGCAAGATGTATCTCTAACCTACCTCATGTATTTGTATCTGTGAAGGGCTCTGATACCCAAGGGTCACGTTCGCGCTACACAAAACTTTCTAAATAAATAAAATATCTATGGTTAATACAGGACAGCCGTAGCTGCAATTCCCCAGACAACAATGTCATAATATTAGTAATAAGTCTCCCCAGTGACGCATGATTGAACAATTAAATATCATTTTTTCAATTTTGTGATACCTACATCCATTGAATCGAGCAAGTGCTTCTCATTTAAGAGGCCGGTCTGCACACTGGGGCGCTACTTAGAGGTAGCTGGAGACCTACCAGTGACTCAGGAGTTACTCGTTGGAGAAGCCTGAGTTAAACTATCTGATCTGCCAACTTACTTAAACCTAAGCAAAGAGGATCACCGGAGGTGAGAAATGTTTCACACTCCATGTTTTCTGAAGTCTTACAAAAAAGTACTCCTGCTCTCATCATGACTCACCTACTATAATCACTTACAACATATTTCAGCTGCAAACATTATATCCCAACCCCAATAACACAGATCAATCTCCATAAATGGAAGACCTTCTGCAGCCTATAACAGTTCATAGACAATTAATGTCATAGTGTCTTCCCTAAAAGTTGTTAAAATGATAGTGCCCTTTGGAAGCCCTCGTGGTTTCCTTGTAAGCGTTCATTGATTAGCAGCAGTCTGCAGAATTACAGTATTAAGGAAATATGATTGTAAGATCGGAAAATATAGCTATTTACTTTAATAATCATGGATAAACTATGTTTTACAGTCAGTTCCACGGCACTGTAGTTAGATTATCAAATAACGCAATTCGCCCTTTATGCATGACAGTAATTTGAAAAATTTGTGCTAAATATTTGACAGTAAATCAGAAATCTCCCGTATGCCATCAGCGTTAACGGCAAAGAGTTTATTTTCACTGTCAATACACGACTAGTGGTTTCTGCCATTATCATGAACATGGTATTCTTTTAGGCTCCAAGAACACAGTATATTATGGAAGTCAGAATAAGAAGGTGCTGCATACATTGGAGAATGAAGGCCAAGAGAATTGTTCACCTTTTCCTCTGTGTCCCCAGGCAGGAGCTCCTGAAATGTAAGTGAGGATGCTCAAGGTAACTAGTGGCCAAACCTGGATGTTTTCATGCCAACTCTGTCGACTTGGTGCCTCTGCAGACACACTGACACTCAGGACTCTGCATCCCAGTTAGAAGTCCAGTAGAGACAACACTGAACTTCCTTTGAAAGAGGGCTAAAACACTCCACACTGAGGATTGGAGTAATTTGCGCCCCAATCTTATACTGTAAGAGGTCTCATGGGGTGTACTCGTGAAGATCTATGCTGGAACAAATGATTAGGATAGCTGTGCCTGATCCTGGGTGCTGCACAAGTGGCATGTACCCCAGGCCCTGTTGCCCAATCATCTGGATTGATAAATTGGATTGGCCATGCAGACACAGGTAATACATATCCTCAATTTCAAGGAAACACTCCAAGGAGCAAATGGTGGATCACCAACTTTGTATTTGGTTGCACTGACTTTGAAACGGCTTAATGGATATTACCGAAGATGCTTCATTTAAAATAACAAAGTGCCCCAAAACACTAAGAATGAGCTTAAATTCCATTCACACCTCAAAGACATTTGAGTAATGCAGGCCATTGTGTAATAAATACATATTTTCCTGGAATAAAGAGATACTGTATAGCAAAGCTTCACATAGAAAAGGCAGAAAGCTGATTCTGAAATGGAGTACTAAGAAAGTTCTCCTGGGGGGTCTCCTGTGCTGAGAACAAGCTACCACCTTTTTGTAGACTTTTCTGAGGATGCCAGTAGCTCTTAAAAATGTTTGAGAGTCCTAAACTTCCAGGTTTATTCAAATGTACTAGCATTTTTGCATAGGGAAATTTAATAAGTCCATATGTGTGCATGCCAGAATTGAATCTCAAGGGTATTACAAGTTGTTAACTGTTTTCGTTTCATTCTCCGGGGGATTACTGTAAATGTAATAATGCATTCCCCTACAATTTGGTGAGTGCTCTCTCCCCTTTTCCACATTGAAAATACATTCCTCGACAGGAATACGACTGAAAGGTTTGTGAATAATGGCATACTTGTATATTTGTATATGTTTAACACCTTTTGCAGATGTCCTCACCATGGAAGGCTCACAACCTGACCCTGCACAGATAGGTATTTCCAATTGCCTACACATCTCTTCCAAGATTAAACTTTGAAGACAAAGTCAGTAGAATGGGGACTTGGGGGGCAGCCAACCACAGGGAGGTCTGCTCCCCAGGGTTTTGGGGGAAGTGGTGCAGTCCAGCGATGGCATGTGGGTTTTGTGCTTTGTTTGGCAACTTCTGTATTCCAAACTATATATATGGTATCATTTTAAGGCATCAGCCAGCATGCTGTCTTGGTGATGCAGTGGCTGGTACCTAGACAGGACAATTTATCAACTTTTTGTAATTTTGGCTTGCTGGGTTTAGTTAGCCCTTGAGGAAGTAGCTTGCCGCCCCTGCAGCTTAATTAGGACGTTGTGGTGTTTGTGGGAGTGGATGAAGACAAAGTGGCCCATGAGGTGAAATTGCTGTTAAAGACAGGCCGCCTTGACCTGCTTGCTGACGGGGCCCAATTGCAAAATGGGTGTCTCGGCCGAAGAGCGGCACAGGGGTTGCGGTTGCAGTGTTGGCATGTGGCTCTCGCACCAACCCCAGGCTACAACGATCCATGTAGGGCAAAGGGGCTGCTCTAGCACTCGGAGAGTGGCCCCAGGAAGGGGGCAGGAAAGGCTGTCTAAGGAATGGGTGGGGATTTTCTCTGCTGTGCCCCTGCCGACTGGTTTACTCGTGGGGAGGGGTATGAAATTTTGCTCCAACGCGAGGCCTCCTTAGGCTGCAGTCAGGCCTCATGGCTGAATAATATGGGTGGGACCTCCGCTGATACACAGGTAGCCTCGCACAGGGAAAGGGAGAGAGGGGTGCAGAGGAGCATTGAAGCAACAAGCAGCCACAGCCTGCAGAAGCTGGGAGGGAGGCTTGGAGGAGCAGAGGCCTTCCCAGAACAAGTGGACTTTAGAGAGGTTTATAAGGAGCAGCTGATGGAAGAAGGTGACGCAGTGAAGTGGGGACAGGGTGGGGTTTCAGGCACTATGAAGTGCAGAGCCCTCAACAGGATTAATTGAAGTAATGTGACATGGTTGGACCAGGCGCCAATAGGGGTCAGGGCAGCGTGGGGTCAGAAAATAAAAGGGGAGGCAATGTGAGGCCCTGGTGGAGCCTCACAGGAGTACCGCAGGGGCCTACCTGTGCCTCAGGTCTCCATGTTGTTTGTGCATTTAATGAACAGACAGTCCTCCAGGGAGCCGCAGTTGTGGAAGCTGCTTAGAGTTTTTGGATTATACTGCTTGAGACTATACATCATTTTTTGGGTCCAACATGTGCCCGGTGTGGGCAATGGCATCCCAGCATCCCATGGTCTGGCCATGGAGGCTGACAAAGTGAAGAAACTGAAGCTGCAGGAGATGTGGTCCATAGAATAGAGTGGATGCTTCAATTGGTAGCGGTGTCGTTGGCTGTTTCCACAAGAAGTGCATATTTTCAGGCTTGGTCCAATTTTTTTGCAGGGGGGCACATGGAGTTAACAGGAATGGGAGAGGGTAGAGGACATTGTGCAGTGTATTCTATCCCTTATAGAGAAAGGCCCGTCTAAGGTAACCATCCTGGGCAAGTTGTGTGGCATTATAATAATGGGCAAGCTCTTATGGGGCTGGCAAACTGGGGAGGAGGATTTTGAAAGATTGGGTATGGGATGAGGAGCAGGGTGGCCACATTAGGAGACCTCTGACACTGAATATTCTGAATGACATTCTTAAGTACCTACACAGTGTCTGTTTGGATGGTTTAATTCTCCACACTCATGTCATGGATGTTTTCTGGGGCGTTTCTGGCCTTGGAATTACTAGGGGGTAGAGGGAGCAGAGGTTTGCTGTGGTTAAGCTGGGCTGGGGGGAAGAAGGCTTGCAGGTTTGCCTGTTTAAGACTAAGACCAACCAAATTAGAGAAGGAAGAAGCATCTCACTGAGATACTACCCTAGGCGGGCACTTGTCTGTCACATTGGGATACTACCCTGCAGCAAGAGTCAGAAACTGAAAAGAGGATCTCTAAGCACAAGGATGGTAGACGTGTTACTCCTTTCAAACTGCTCTCAGTGATGTGCAAGGCACCGGGGTGTATTGGATTAGATCCGAGTGTATTTGGAACAAATTCATTTAGGATTGGAGTAGCTACAGTTTCAAGCTGGCGGGGTTAGAATCAAGGGAGCATTATCGATCTGGGTAGATGGCCATCAATTTGTTTTTGAGACATGTCAGGAGGGCGGTTGATGAGGGGCACTAGTGTGCAGGTAGTCAACTTAATATCAATTTCAGGTTCTGTTCCAGGCCCCAGGCTTAAGGGCTGAAGGTCTGGATTATGGGCCACTTCTTTGTGAAGTGTGCGGAGCATCATGCTATGGCCAGTGGCCAAGGTGCAAATCTGTGATTTAACACAGCATTATATTCCATCACTTGGGTGGGTAAGGGGGGGTTGCTTTGGAGGGAGCTCCTTTCCTATCTTAACAGGCTTCTAGTGAGAGTGAAATGTCCTGATGTGCTTCTCCTTCACCTAGGGGAAAATCACTTAGTGGTTCAGAAAGGCCTGGTGCTTATTAAGGCCATGAAGGGGGATCTGAGGAAGATCTGCAGGCTATGGGCTGGTTGCCACATACTTTAGACTGATTTAATTACCAGGAGAGTTTGGTGTGGGGCCGGCAAGCCCTCAGCCTAAGACAAGCCACTGAGAACATTGAATAAAGAGATGGAAGCCTTTTGCAGAGACTCCGAAATTGTTAAGTAGATCAACCAGATTTCCATTTCGAGAATGTTGCATTTTTTAGAGGAGATGGTGTTCATTTGTCTTTTATGGGAACAAAGCTGTACTTGCTGCAGATAAAATTGGTATGGGCAAAGGAACTGGGTATTCAGGTCTGGAGACAGTTCCCTTCAGGGCACTGAAGGAGCCAGTGATGTGGGGTGAGGGACAGAAAAAGGGGGCTATTCTTCCTTCCTCCCTCCCATCCCCCCTTTTTTCTGGGTGGCAGTTGGCTGAGAAATTGCCATGTTGTACAGAAGTGTATTGTTTGGTAGTGGCAGTTCAAGCTGAAAAGGAGCAGGTTGGCAAGTTCACGCCAGGATGACATAGGAATTTCAAGGTTAGGTAGGAAGTTGAAGGGGTTTCAAGGTTATTAGATGTAGGAAAAACAGAAGGGATTTTAGAGGTCCGAGTTACAGTTGATCAGCTCTGATGCAACTATGTTATTGATGATTAATGTTGTTATGGGGAGGGATATTTTTGGGATGGGGATAGATTATAATAGGTGATTAAAGATGTATAATGAAGTTATAGTTTTATAAGGCGAAGGCCCAGGCTACGTTGTAATGTGCACCTGTTTCAATAAAGTGCTTGTTTTCAAACAAACCTGGTGTCAGTGGTCTATGCTGCTTATCTTTTCTTCAATGGGGACTTTGGGGGGCTCTGACGACAGGGAGGTCTGCCCCGCCAGGGTGTTTTGGGAAGTGGTACAGTCCAGCGACTGCATGTGGGTTTGGGGCTTTGGTTGGGCTACTTTTGTAGCACAAACTATATATATCTGCTGCCATTTTAAGGTACCATCCACCATTTTGTCTTGGTGACATGGTAGCTGGTACCTAGGCAGGAAAATGTTTGTCCCCTACCGCTCGTCCCTATTTTAGAGGTGTTTGGGGAGGTGTCACTTTCTCAGTGTATGTCTCCCTTGGGATTCGGTTAATTTTATTGCATACAGGTGCGCAAGGGAAGCTATGTTTGTACGCTGTCACTTGATTCATGTGCATAGGAGGTTGGGTGAGAAGTTGCCATGATTTACAGAAGTTTATAGTTTGTCAGTGGCAGTTCAGGCTGAAAGGGAGCGTGTAGGCAAGTTCACGCATGCACGACGTAGGAAGTTCGAGATTAGATAGAAAGTTGAATGGGTTCAAAGGTTATTAGACGTAGAAAAAACTGAAGGAATGTTAGAGGTCTCCGTTACAGTTAATCAGCTCTGATGTAAGTATAGAAATTCAAACAGCAGAGCACAACACAATTAAAAGTTCAAACTGACTGACAACAGTCAGTAAACTTTTTAATTCCAAACGGAGAACAGTAGGTGTAACTCAGTCTTGATCATAGGTGGATCATTTAAAAAATTAACAGCCGACATGTGTTTTGTCGTTATATGACTTTGTCAAGGCTCAAGCGCAAGACTGAGTTACACCCACTGTTCTCCATTTGGAAATAAATTGTTTACTGACTGTTGTCAGTCAGTTTGAACTTTTAATTGTGTTGTGCTCTGCTGTTTGAATTTCTATAATTTATGTGCATGGAGAATCTTTCACAATGTACTAATTAATATTGTGGGTGGCACAAAATTTGCATTGAGCACACCATAAAATAGAATGAGTGTTTATATTCGCAAACATAACAGAGGTGCTGGCTGCGTTGTTTGAAACCACTGCCACCTTTCGTGTCTGATGTAATTATGCTATTGATAATTAAAGTTGTTTTGGGGGAGGGATATTTTAGGGGTGGGGTAAATGATAACAGGTGATTAAAGATATATAGTGAGGTTATAGTTTTGTAAGGCAAAGGCTCAGGCTATGTTGTAATGTACACCTGTTTCAATAAAGTGACTTTTTTCACACAAACCTGCTCTCAGTGGTCTGTGCCTCTCCACTCTAACCCAATGCCACTGGCCGATGTATGAGAAACACTTTGGGCCCCTGTACTTATTCTTTTACAGTTTAAACACTGACACTGTCCTCATATGTTTTTGAAAGAATGGCTGGCTGTCAGATATGAACAGAAAATTATTAACTCACAAAACAGAAAGCAATAGCTCTCAGGATGCTGAACTGAAAAATTGCTTTGTAGTGGACCGAAGGCTAGAATAAACAAATCCACATAATCAAATCATTCCGGATCGGTCTGAAGGGCAAAATTGGGTAAGCTCAGTTTTCCTCTAGGCTATTTAGCAAATGCATGGCAGCATTGGGGGCAAACTAATAGTGACAAATGCAATAGGTCAGTGCCCCATGGCAAATGTGCGATCTATTGTCTTTACCAATGGTTGTTTCATGTTGGCATTCTTATTATTACTTCCCTCCTGTTTAAGTCGTACATGTAATGTCTTACACTTGATCTAGGAAAATCTTTTTCTGAATGCAGAAAGATATCACTATCCAAAAGATTTTTTTTAAACCACTTATCAAAACAAAAAAATTATTTGGCAAAGACAGTAGGGCGGCATCTGTGACATGTACTAGCTTTGACAATGTTTTCTTCATGTTGTAATTCTTCCTATTATAAATTTATTGTTAATGCCGTACACATGTTACCTTACATTTATTTTAAAAAAACGTTTGCTAGCTGCGGAAAATATTGCACAGATTTAAAAGTTTCCTTGAAACCACCTACGGAGACAAAAAACATTGGCAAAGCCAATAGGTCCACACTCAGGGACAGATTTACAAGCCCCTTGCAACACTTTCATGCCAGCGTAAAGAATGCACCACTATGTGACAGATTTACAACGTGACGCATCTAGTGAGATACGTTACATTGTAAAGACCTGTGCTACGTTATACCTGTGTAGGGTACAATGTATGCAGGGTGGGCGTTCCGACGCAGGAAGCCCCATAAAAGTGACGCAGTGAAATCTTCAAGATTTCACTCAGACACTTTTACGTCCATGCTGCGTCAAAACCCTGCGCCTGCTTGAAGCAGGCGTAAGGAGTGATGCAGCATGTTAGGCATAGGGCGCCCCTGAGCATTGCTGGAGTTGTATTGCACTTGCGAAATGGCTCCAGAAATGCGCTGACACGCATCTGGCTATCCTTGCACTTGTAAATGCAACGCATCTGTGGTGGATTAAGGGTATTCCTGTGTGTCGCATCTTTACTGGTGAATCCCTGCTGATAAGCAGGGATGCGCCAGACCTTGTAAATCTGCCCCTCAGTATCAAATATGGCTCATAGTGGGTTTGCCAATGTTCGGTTCGTATTGTTATTCTTATTATTATCATTCTCCTGTTCAAGCGTTACAGTTGATAGCATTCCTTTGTTCAAGAAAAAGCTTTTGCTAGCTGCAGAAATTATTGCACTTATTTAAAAGTTCCTTTGAAGCCACCTACTGAGCCGTAACTGTCCTCTAGACATTACAGTGAATTGCATTCACGTTAAACTGCAGTTCATCTAAATATTTTTCATGATTAAAACGAAATTTATGCTGAGTACATGTTTTATTCTGTTCTAGTCTATTGCATGAAAGTCAAATGTTGGTCAGTGGGAAAGGATCTGCCCATTCTGCAAAAATATTAGCAATAACGGAACTGCTCCCTCTGGTACACGCAAGAACGTGCCTACTTTTTTTATTTAGCATTATTGAAAACTAGAGCAAGACAGTACTGTAATTCTGGATGGCGGTATATTTTCAACAGGAGCTACACTCTTCTAGCGTCCTCTTTGCACATGACGACGTTTAGTGTCGGAAAGCTGAATTTCTAGATGTGAGGGCAATAGTAATGCAAAGACATGTAAACACATTTGGGAGGGAGGGGGGCAAGCCACACCGAGACCAATTTTTGTGTGTGTAAAAGGCCGCTTTATTGAAACAGGTGCATATCACAATTTATTAACACTGGCAACTGCCTTACAAAACTAAACCTCACTATACATAAATTACCTGATGCCTTGTTCCCCCCACCCTTATGATCCCCACATCAGAACCTCCACCCTGTAAAATATAATAAATAACATTACATAACAATAATATTACACAATCTTACACAATATAGCATTTGCAAATCCTATCCTCCCATTACCCAAACCCCTACCTGCCTTTATGCAACTGTAATTAACAAACCTCTAATCTAAACTTAGCCTACCTGGTTACCCTTTCCCTGTTCCTTTTCACAAACTCCCCACACTCAACAAAAAACTACAAAAAACTACAGCCAAACTTGGCCAACTTTCAACAGTCCCGCCAGCACCGGTTCCAAGCAGCAATTATACAGTAGATAAACCCCTATGAACCTGTTCCAATGACCGCCTCTAGGGAAAACCCAGAAGGGATAAGAAAATCCCCCCAAAAAGCCCAAAAACTATGGAGGGTGGCAGAGACAAATACCTAAACTGCGCAACACCCCAGCCACCAGGTCACCAAACCTAAAATGAAGGCTGAGAGGGTGAGAAAAACCCCTACATACCCTTGGGCTACACTTATAGAATTGTGCTTCAATTGGACTAATCCCAATGTACCCAACAATCACAAAATGGTCGCTCTTGGCCCGCCTCTCCCTCTCCCACTCTGCCTGGGGGGCAGACCTTGCAGCGCTCAGGTGCCCCCCAAACCCCTCTTAGGAGGGAGGGGGGCTAGTCACACCAACCCCAATTTTTGTGTGTGTAAAAGGCCATTTTATTGAAACAGGTGCATATCACAATTCATTAACACTGGCAGCTGCCTTACAAAACTAAACCTCACTATACATAAATTACTTGACCCCTTGTTCGCCCCAGCCCTATGATCCCCACATAAGAACCCCCACCCTGCAAAATACAATAAATAACATTACATAACAATAATATTATCCAATCTTACACAATGTAGCATTTACAAATCCTACCTCCCATGACCCAAACCCCTACCTACCTTTATGCAACTGTAACTAACAAACCTTTAATCTGAACTTAGCCTACCTGGTTACCCTTTCCCTGCTACTGTTCACAAACTCCCCACACTTAACAAAAGAATACAGTCAGACCTGGCCAACTTTCAACAACCCCGCCACCCAGGAAAAGGCGGGAAGGTAGGAGAAGATGTTGTCTCCCCATTTTCCTGCGCCCACCTGCCTCCTAGGTCTGAACCCCTGCACCCCCTGCCTCTTTTGTCTGAACCACCTTCAGTGTCTGTGCACCCCCAACTGCCAGGCCAGGACTTCCCTAAGTTCAAACAAGTACAAATCCATGCCCAGCCTGGATAAATGGACCCCATCACCCCAGAAAAAATCCAGCATATCATTTTTGATGTCCCTGTGAGTAATCCTAGAGAAGCCTAACTGGCGACAAAAGCGCATCATCTCGGTGTTTAACTTCCTCTTGGCCTTGTCCACTGACCCTGGTTTCACCGCTCCTCTCCAGACCCTATGAGGCACAAACTCTGTCCAAAGGACAGCACACCTAGACCACTGCCTCCTGATCAAGTCCAAATCCCATTTCATGCATCTCATCAGAGCCAAGCCGGTTTCCTTCACCATGTAATTCTCAACAAGATGAATGACCAACACATCGGGGCACTTACCAGCCACCAAAATCCCATTCAAAACCTGTAGCAACTCCTTCCAACGCATACCCCCCTTTCCCTTTCAACAAACGTTAAACATTTATTTATTAAAACCAAGATTCTCCCCGAAATAGCTGGCTTGGGCCTGGACCTGTGCCCACTTCACAGAGGAATGTCTGACAATCGATATGGACACCTCCCTGGCAAGGGGACCCATCACCAAACCTGAAACGAGAAACCTGAATGAACACAGGGAAAACCACATAACCGCGCTACAACTCCCCAGATGTGCTGCACACATAACGCTGGTAACAGTCAGAGGACCACCTACCCAAGTTCATGATATCCCCTTGCCCCAGCCCTGATTGCTCGCTTCTGATGCTGCTCCAATCCAAAACAAATGTGTCCCAACCTTTACCCTCAATCCCCAGCCCGGCCAGCGCCTTCCTCAATACAGCCAAGAGCTGGGAGGCCTTACTACCCGCCCGTCTGAATGTCTGAAAACTAACCCAAGCGCATCTGGGGCCAAGGAACTCCAGCTCACACCCCACCTGCACGGGTAGGTCAGCTGCGGCAGGGCAGCTTGCAAAGAAACCCATTTACCCCCACCCCTCTGATCCGTGTTAGATTTCCTAAGCCATAGGCTGACCCTATCCCCACTAAGGGAGACCTCCCTCCATAACAGCCCCTCTTCAACTCTTGAACCCAACAGTTCAGAAATCCGAAAAGCCCCAAAGAACATCCAAAACATCAACGTAGAGAAAAGACAAGCTTCAGAATCATCCTTATATATCCCCGGCAAAATCTGCGAAACCCTCTCCAATAGCTCCCAAGACAGGAGGTTCCTCACCCGGACGGCCAGCCCCATTCCCGGGCCCACTCCTCCATCATGCGCATTCCTAGTTCCCCCGCGGATGGCGCATAACCCCACAAAAACTTCCCAATGAAAGCAATCCCTGCCAAATTACCCGCTATTGTCACCTTTGTAAGTCCCCTCTCAATCAGATCCAGAAGAAACTGAATCACATCTTCCCGCCGGGATGCCGGAGAATACCGCTGCTTAGCATCAGAGCGCAAAAATTCCTCCCATGCCATTCCGTATGCCGCCTACGTAGATTGCGCCAGTAAACCTACAACCAGCTGCAACATCCTGTGTTGCCTACGTACCACAAATGCTGCGGCATACTGGTCGGGGTCCTGTCCGCGTCATTGGCTAGCCCATGGAATCTCCCCCACTGTGAATGAGACAAAGCATCGGCTATGTCTTTGTCCACACCGGTCACATGCACTGCGCAAAAGGCAATATCATGCTGTAGCAGCCCAACACAAACACCCTCAGCAATTTCAAGACTTGTTCATCCCTGGCAGACTGGTGGTTCACAATTTCCACTACCGCCATGTTCTCAATTCTGAATGTTACCTTTATGTGTGCCAGATGTTCACCTCATAGAGTGACCGCCACCACCAGAGGGAAGAACTCCAGAAAGGCTATGCTCTATTCCCTTCCCACCCACTCAGGGGGTCACTGCTCCGCACACCATTTACCCTGCCAGTACAGTCCAAAACACTTGCTCCCTGCTGCATCAGAAAAGATTTGCACATCCCATGTCCCCCTCCCGCATCAGGGGGTATGCCATCAAAGTTCGGTAAGAAAACCTCCCACATTCTCGGGTCTTCCCTCACCCCGGGCCGACAGACGCACATGATGACGTCCTCCCTACTCTCACCACTCTACAAGCAAAGTTAAGGTGGCCCAATAGCACCTGAATCTCTCTCACCGTGACCTTATGTTTTAGACAACATTGTCGCCAACAGCCCCAACATTTGTTGATTTTTGCGCCAGCAGGTGTGCCTCCATTACATGAAAGTCCAACTCAATGCCCAAAAAGGACAGAGCTGTACAGGGCCCCATAGTATTTTCTGGTGCCAATGGCACGCCCAGTACCCCCATGATCTTCTTGAAAGTGTCCAGCGCCTTCTGGCATTCCGTGGAGTCTGAGGTGTCCACAAAGAAAAAGTCATCCAGGTAGTGTATCACTCCTTGGTGACCCGTACGTTCCATAATCAACCATTGCAAGATATAGAACAGCCCATCTGTAATGCTTTGTCCACGTACCAGTGACCATTAAATTGGATACCCAAAAGGTCCCAATCCTCTAGCAGCCAGAAAGCAGCCAGAAAGCCGACATTATGTCGCACTTTGCCATCATTGCTGTTGCACCTGCGGTCACTACCAGTGACTTGGATACGTCAACTGATGAATATGACACTGTGGCCTCCCGCTCATCAATTAAATCATTCACTGAGCCACCTTTGGGCCACGACATATGCTGTATGAGTCGGAACTGCCCCTGCTCTTTCTTCGGCACCACTCCAATGGGTGACACAATAAAAAAATTTAGAGGCCAATTGCTATGCGGCCTCACGCACTTCCTTATCCAGTTTGTCCTGTACTATGTCTGGGTGCTCCTTTGCTGACTTCAAAATGTCCGCCCACCGTCTTCACCTATGTCCTTGGTGCCCCAGTCGGACACCCTCCAGGCCTCCCAAACTCAAACGTTCAGCAGCCTCCATGTTATTATACCCTTGCAGGGCTGCAACCAATTTGTCAACTCTAACTGGCGTATGAGCTTTTGGGCCCAGGCCCCTTAGACCCTTGCCTGCCCGTGAGCTGTTGCTGCTGCTGATTTCCTGACCTAAACCCCCCTGCCTGCCACTGCTGGTTCCCCTGTTGTTGTCCCTGTCCTCCCCCCAACAGCTGACCAATGCATGCCTGCCTCCATACCCTGAGCAGTCATGTCGAAACCTGCAGTACTCCAGAGTGCACAAACCCTTGTTGTAGTCCCAGTAGGCCCCCTTAGACTCTGCTTGTCCTCTTCCCACTCCCCCACCCCCCCTTGGGTGGGGCGCCCCTGAAAGGGCTGATATACGAGCAGCAGTCCGCTGGCCGTAAAATGGTCTTCCCTGACCCGGCTAGCCCCATGGTGTGCTGCCACAAGTCTGTGTCCAGCTCACCCCATTTCGCCTCTGAGTCCCACGCCATGCATGCCCGAAACTCTTCATCATATTGTGCTGATGTGTAACCGCCTCCAGTATTCTGGGCCTTCCTAATCACGTCCAAGTACTTAAACATGGCCACAGACCTCTCGGGGAATTTCTCACAGTACACGCTGGCATAAATAAGGAATGCCACCATCCAATTCTCTATCTTCAAAGGCACCTTCGGCCTTTTTGCCAAGTGATATTCCTCCTCTTTGGATCCTTCCTTTGCCCTGACTTCCCTGTGAAGCAGCTTGAAGATCTAAACGTATTCACCCCTCCAGATATGTTCCTTAGTCGTCACCATTAAATGCGCACCCAATGGTTTCATGACGCCCATGTATGGTTAACGTTTTATCTTCAACTCTTTACTTTCTAGTTTCTAGTTTGGTCTCTGTGTCCCTCATCAATACCTCTATTGTCACTTTCGTGTCCATCTCACTTCCCCCTTTGCCGCCGGACACTTTACCTGCGTAGTCTGCTGACCCCATACCTGGGTCATCTACCTCTACCGTCACTTTCTTGTCAGGCTTGCTGCCATCTTTGCCCCCCAGACCCTTTACCTGCTCCCTCTGCTGACCCCTTACCTGGGTCATCTGTCCCTATTCCCACATCCATCACATATGTACCTTTGATCAACCCACCCCCTGCCCCCTTCCCCACCCCCCCACGCCCACCGACACCATTAAAGGGTCCAATCTTGCCTGTTTACCTGGGGCTAAGGATTCCGCTCAATGCTCCCGTCTTGCCGAGGGGGCCGAGCTGTCCTCCCAGTGTGATGTCCGACCCGTGGGCTCTGTTTGGCATCCTGACACCTGAAAAGGACCAACCATACCAATACTCGGCCCCCCTCTCCCTCGCCTTCTCCTTCTCTCAACTATCCATGCTATCCTCCTCATAGTCCAGTTCCTCCTCCTTAGAACAACCGGCCCTCACAGCCGGGGGTACAGACTGCACCCTCCTAGAATCACATAAATCAACTTTCTCAGCGCTCCTCCTCCTGCGGTGTCCCCTGGACCGTTGTGGCCCAGTGGGTGGTGGGACAGGTGAGCCCGTTTTGGCCCTACTTCTGCATGCCATGACGGGATCCCCTGCCGGTACTGGGCATGCTGCTTAAGGCTCTACCCTTCCTTCTCCTTGGCGCCACCGGGCCGCTCCCAGCCCTACCAAGTCTGGCGCCCCACGTCGCTCCACCGCCTGCAAAAGAAAAGCATGGTCTGGTGTGCTGGGCCCCACTCCCTTCTCTCTCCCATTCCAGCTCCGCTTCCTGCCTACACCTAAGGAGCTAGCTGCCCACGCCCGCCCCACCGCACTAAGATCCACCACCTCCTCACTGTCCCCTAGGTCCCCCTCCCCATCACTCCAATTCCATGCTTTGGCACCCTGCCCCTCAGCCTCACTAGGCCCGCCTCCTCTTCTGAATAGCCCTCATCCAAATCCTGCGCTATACCCCCGCAGACACCCTCAGGCTCAAACCCCTCAGTCACACTCCTCGAGGCAGGCAACCCCTCCCAACTATGTCCCACTGTCAAACCACCCTCCCCCCAAGTACCCCCTACCTCCTTCTCACTCTCCTCTGACTCTAATAGCAATGCAGACACACCCCCTCCTCCACGGCCCCAACCCCACTCCCCCTGCTACCTCCCCCTTGCCCAGTCCCCCAAGAACCAACCACACCCCCCAGATCCCTATCCGGCCCACCGCCTCACCACCCGACGTAAAAACCTGCCCTGAGAGAGAGGGGCCCCCAACCGCCTGTCCAAAGCCCACCCAAGCCCTCCTGCCCTCATCTCCAGACGTCAAACGCGCTGAGGACATCAGGGGCACACTCTCCTGTTCACCCTTCCCCTGCAAAATTCGAGCTGCTGTCCCCCCGAGCAGGCGGGGCCTTTAGGGGCTGTACCGCACTGTCATGCTCACGTGGGCCACTCTACTCCCATACGAGCGGCCCCTGTCTGCCTGCATCCTCGGAGGGGAGACATCGGATGCGCCCCCTTGCCGGGACTTTTTCTTGCCCCCACCAGAGCCTCGCTCTCACTTCGAGCCCGCCGAGCACCTTCCCCCTCACTAGGGCCGCCCTCTGCATACCAAAGCAGCCCCCATGCCCCGATGACCGCAGCGGTACGCGCTCCCCCACCGGACCTTACCGCCATTGTCAACAAGCGCCCCATCTACCCCCACGAGACCCAGACATTTCCCCCGGGCCACGCACATGCTAGACACACGGCCCTGCAGACTCACCTTACTCCGCACTGACCTCCGGGTGGGTGAACAAGCCGCGACGGCGGCCGCCAGCCCGGCCGACACGCGCCGCACATGGAGCGCTCCACCCAAGGCTTCCGGCAGGAGTAAATCGAGCCAGCCTACCTCACTCAGCAGACATACATCTTCTAACATGCGGTAATCTTCCCCGGCCATTGCAAACACAATAACTGACCGAATTCAGTAAACTAAACAAACTACCAACTACCACCAGTTGCCTGACAAAAACCTAAACTGCGCAGTGCTCCCAGCCACCAGGGCACCAAACCTAAAATGGTGGTTGGGAGGGCGGAAAAAAAAACTAAATACCCTTGGGCTACACTTATAAAATTGGGCTACAATAGGGCTAATCCCAATGTAGCCCAACAACCCTAAAATGGCCGCTCTCGCCCGCCCTCCCCCTCCCAATCTGCCTGGGGGGCAGACCTCGCAGTGCTCAGCTGCCACCCAAACCCCCCTAGTAACCCTCTGTTTACCAGAATTTAATTTAGCGCACCTTAAAATCATATTCAATTTGGTGAAATATTTGCATCTAAAAGGATGTATTATTCTAAAAATGTGTCCCTAAATGCTCTCCACTTGTCCTAATGTGTGTAAGTAGTTCCTAAAAATAGTGGACTCTTCATGGTTGCACAACAACTAATTAAAGGAGTACCTTCCATACTTAAGACAAGTGTAGCTTTCAGATGATATGCTACTTAACTAACTGGGTTGGAGAACATTGTTATGCCAGGTAATGAAGAAGGCGAAAGTACCCAGAGACAAAGAGCACAACTCATAGTTAAGGTCAGGAAGCTGTAACATGCAGTGGAGAGAACTTGCAAGCAGCAATATTGGTGCCTGTCAGTGGCAGGGCACTTGAGGTGATTTCCATCAATAAGAACCCTTTGGACTGTACTTACATCACTACCTGGCTCTAGCTGGTGTTGTTTGGCATCCTCAGAAAGCATTACAATATGAGTAGGAGGTGTTGGTGGTACACAAAATCACACATCGATTCAAAGATAATTTGATGTGGGTAACGTAGTATTGGTTGTAATTCTATGACACAGAAGTCTTGGTGCCATCCGAGGTAACAGAACACCCCACTACCTTGTTTGTAGGTGCACGATTATCTAACCAGATCCTCTTGCTAAACATAATGATTGTACCCCAGCACTCACAATATTTATCATCTCATTCTTAATATCATTTGAAACAAAAAATTCAATATACATATTTATGGTGGCTCAAATCACAGCAGACATCAATTTGTTGAGTTGTACTGAGATTTACTTATATTTAATAGTTTATACGTTGATTGGAATTTGCACATTAATATGCTTTATACAATGTTTCTAATGTGGCATCATGCGCACATGCATTTGTTATTAACATTTAGACAATTAGATGTTATACAATTTGACAGGGATGATCCAATTTTTGAAACAACCTAGCCTATTGATGATGCAACATAGCAGCCGATACATGTTTTGTTACAAATGTAACTTTTTCAAGGCTTAAATAGGTGAATATATAAATCCTCAAAGTAATAATACGTACTGGAAACTTGAACAAGTAAATAGTTTTTGTCATGTGATGGTGCAAAATTGGAAAGTCCTTATAAGTGATAATATCAAAGTAGAATGTCTGTAAGGAAAACTTCATTTGTAGCGGACCTGTCCCAGGATAAGCGTATGGCTGGCTGTACAGCGGAGGAGTTCAAAAGTAACCAGCTCTGTGTAAACACGGCGTATCACTCGTGTAAGTAGCCAAAGAGATCATATAGTTGACTTTTCTTACACTTTAAGATGCCCACGCAACAGGTTATAGTGTGTCCCTTTTTAAGTAAAACGTTAATGGGCTCTGGGATGTGATATGCTCCTGTCTCGTCTAGTCAGCGTACCAAGTCCCGTAATCCACTCCGGTCCAGGAATGCAACCTGCCCCCTGCTTTAGTCACTTTGCTCCTGCAATACCAGCCTGGAGCTTCTTCGCCACACCCCAATGACTTGCCTGCTCCCTCATAGTGGTAACAATCTATAGCCCGGGGTTCCTGAAGCTGTGCCTTTTACAAGGCCTCATCACTAACTGTGACTAACATATGACAGTTGTACACTTGACCACATATGTGCACAGGTTTGCTACACCAAAAGTTTGATGAACAGCGATGGTGTGCAGCCCCTTGGTAGCTTGGCACAAGTATTCAGGCCTATTTCAGAGGCAATGTGTCAAACAATTGTGCATAAAACACACAGAAAGACTGTGAAAACACTAGTAATGGAGACCACACCAGTTTAGAAAAATAACAATGTTTATCTAAACAAAACAAGACTGGAACAGCGGAAATCCAACATACTCAACTCAACATATCACTTTTTAAAGGTTTGATCAATTAATTCCATAAAACACTGTGTTGCTTTTAGCACAATGTACCTTTAATGCATCAAAATCCAAGACAACAAAAGCTGCAAAGGAGGGAAGCATCAGAAAACACAGTGATGTGCCTATTCTTGAATCCCAGGGGAATGGATGCGTCAGTCCTGCATGCAGGAGAAGTGTTGTGTTGATGCCTTACTGTGAGGAGAAGTGATGCATTGAATTCCGAAAGCTGCTCCTTACTTTGGGGTGATGCCATGAAAAATTGTTGAATAGGTCCAGTGCGTGGAAAATCCAGGCGCACTGTGTCAATGTGGCAGCGAAACAGGCACTGCATTGATTCCTTCCTGCCACAGGCAGGTGAAGTGGCGATTCATTCAGCTGCACATCACGGCCTGCGTCGAAGTCGGAGTCCGGGACTCGGACATCAGAGACATGATGCTCATGACTGCAGCATTTTTTCCAGCTGTGAACAGGTGCTGCATCAATTTTTCAGCTGCACCACGGACGTTCGTTGGTTTTTTAACCGCATGGCAAGCTTTCGGCAGGAAGGGCGATGCTAGATTTTCAGCTCTTGAAGCAGCAAAGCAGCAACACCACCTCCAAGGGTCCAGAACCCGAGCTTGCATCACTTGGTAGATCAGAATTCTCAGCAGAGTACTTCGGGGGAGCTGCAGATGAAGTCTTTGATGGCCCTGAGACTTCCAACAGGAGGCAAGCACACACAAGCCCTTGGAGAACTTGGAAAGTAGGATTCCAGAAAGCAAAGTCTAGTTATTTCACTGCTCACAGACAGAAGCAGCATCTGCAGGTAAAACCAGCAAAGCAACACAGCAAGGGGCAGTACTCCACCTGACAGCTCTTGTAGTAGGAATACTTCAAAGGATAGTCCTTGTAGTGCACAGATCCCTGCCTTGCCCTGTCCAAGCTCCAGACACACTATAGAGGGGGGGGGGGGCGGCGGTAGAGACAGCATTGTGAGAGGACAGGCACAGCCCTATTCAGGTTTCAGTGACAGCTCCTCTATTCAGTTTAGCTCAGAAAGGCCCATCAGCCTGGTGATGGGCAATCAGAATATTCAGGGCACACCTAGCTTCCTTTGTACGACTGTCTAGAGGGAATGTACAAGCAGCCCAACTTTCAGTCTAAACTAGCCATGGACTCCACAGTCAGGCAGAGGCACAGGATGGTAAAGCAAGAACATGCCCACTTTCTAAAACAGAAACAAACCTAGGAGACTATCCTAGACATTGGGTGCACTACAAAGAGGTCACTCCATGCAAGTGTTTTAAAATACAAACCATATAGTTCTCAAGTTTCAAAAAACAGTTGACATGTATATCCCCCAATTAACAAATTAACATAAACTGGAGTTAATACTTTGTGACTGATCCGAATATCAACAATACCTCATTCAATTATTTATTGACCAAACAAAAACATTAGAATTCTTGTGTTGGGAGACAATAGACGTTTCTGCGGTGTAACTCCCAATGCATTTCGGGCTTGAAGTCGCAGCCCTTTGTCAGGAAAATTTATAATCAGGAAAATGTAGTGTCACAAAACGAACACTAACAAGCAATGCTGTAACAACATGTAACATAAATGGCCCTGGAAGATAGTCAGAAAAATATACAAAGACAATTGTTCCTTACAATAGTGGTATAGAAAGGCATGACTAATAGAAAAAACAGAAAACATATTTGATTGTGAAATACATGCACGTTGCCAAAATCATCATGTGCCAATACCTGAATGTGAAGATAAAAGTGCTGTCCAAGCATTACATGCTATGACTTGAACACGTGTTGCATGCTGTGTGTACATGACCTCAGATGAACAAATCAACTAGAACACCAGGAAACGATAAGGACTGAAAGATGCTATCGAACCAAGCGAGCTGAAGGTACATACCTCCCACTCTGGAAAACACTGTTTGAAAGAAGTTTTGAAGCCTGTCCACAACACCGGCTCAGTACTGCACATGAGGAAAAACATGTGTACGAGAGTAAGACTAGTGAAAAAAAGGGTGCTAATAACCGTGGCTCCGTGCATTGATGACTAAACTTACCAACCGAGCTCAGTAACGCATATACGGGCACATGCATCAAAGGAAATTGCATTCGCAAGCGGTGCGAATCGCAAAATTCGGCCGTTTGCGAATGCAATTTCCATTTTTGGGATGCATAATGCATTTTGTTGTTCTCGCAATTTAAGAAATTGCAAAATTGTGATTTCTTAAATTGCAATTGCATTTAAGGAATCTCAAATTGAGATTCCTTAAATGCAATGTATCAAACTTTTCAAATTTGCGAATTCGCAAATAAGGGTTGCAAATTACCATGAAGTTGACCTTCATGGTAATTTGCGAAAACTTTGAAAAATGCACAAAAGTGCATTTTTCCAGGTGCCATTTTACACACACACATGCCCTTGGGGCATGTGTGTGTGAAAATTTTACTTAATGGCAAATTTCAGGCGTGCAACAGGGTGTCCTTTGGACCCCCCTGCACCCTTGAAATTGCATTCTCATTTTGCGATTCCTTAATTGCGATTCGCAAAATGAGAATGTCTTCCCATTCATTCCTATGGGCCTCTAGGCCCATAGGAATGAATGGGAAGGGATTGCTTAATTGCGATTCTTAAATTGAGAATCGCAATTAAGGAATTTTAAGAAATCTCAATTTATTTAGCGATTTCTTGATGCATTGCAGTTTGCGATTCCTTAATTGCGATTCCTTATTTTTCGCAATTAAGGAATCGCAAACTCCAATGTTGATGCATGTGCAGATAAATTCAATGAACCTGCCGCAGTTGCGAGAAACCACGCGTATCCACCAGTGATCGAAGCTGATCCAATGCACTGGCCTCAAACTGTACATAAAAACAGTAAAATCAAAAACGTGCACCAGAAATGAACAAGGTATCAGAGATTGTCAACATGCACAAAATATGAAAGCATACCTAATGAGTGGTACCAAAAAATGGAAACATGTCCCAGGAGTTCGCCGCAATAGAAAAAGACAGCCTCCTGATACGAGGAAACAAAGCTTCCAACTGTTAGTGTTACACTGCTGCGAACAAATCGAGATGAGGCATGTCAAAACCCGGAAGTATGTAGACTCACCCGGAAGTGAATGTCGATTGTGGAACCCGACATGATGAGAAAAGTGAAAGGTAAACAAGTCGTGTCCGACCTCTAAAAAACGCTTACAAGAACCAATGCCAAAGCTCTACTCAGGACAAGTTAAAAAATCATGTCAGAAGTGGTGCCCTATACCAGCAGAGATAACAGTGTCAACCTGGCATGTATAAATGAGGCACATAAAAAACATGTTACTTGAAACACGGAATCAATGCCTTAATGGTATGTGATAGGTGAAAAGATTCTATAGGTATCAAACATTAAAGCATGAGAAACGTGTTACAAAAACTACAGTCAGGCAATGATAAACATATCTCATGGGGATGTGATTATACAAGAGAATTCAGAAACCAATAAAAATGGCCACATAGTGCATCCAGCTATAGTCTGACAAATATCGAAATAACAAAAACAGGAGAAAGGCTCTCCCAAACAGATGTAGGTGAACCTCACATGTAAAATTTACATTGACATACTTCTCATCACACTCAGAGGTGACACATTGCCACACACTTTGCCCATGGTAAAGATTTATAACGTGTGTAGTCAATTAAGGACAGAAAAGTGAATGCTATAAAAGACAAATATCGAAGGTATCCAGACACTCAATCAAAATGTCCACCTGCTGCACTTGGCTGTAATGTAACAGAAAAACACAGAAGAAACAGAAAAAAAACAGCTAGAACTAGCTTTCCCAAATTGTATAACCACTCTGATGTAAGTAAACGCTTATGTGAAAATTAAAATAGCTGTGATGTGCTGCACATCACTGACATGGTAAGCTGCAACAATGTAGCATGCATCATAAAAAACTTGAAAATTCCAGCCTGTCATTCAAACCCCCTAGGTGTCATTGTGTCAAGAAAACGTATCCAAAACATTTCATGTTGTGACAATAGTCTTGGCATGTCCCTATCCTCTTGTAACTTTACCACTTCTGGGATGGTATACCTCCTTTGGGCAATGGTGTGATGAAATTCATGTCAATGAACTGCCAGTGGAGAACTCAAAGTTTTGGTACATATCCAACTTTCATGTACGATGATGCGAGTCCGTAATACCCTTTCTGTCTTCCCCACGTAGTACAAACCACACGGGCAACGTGTACCATTAATATAATACCGGCTGTTACAGTCTGCAGTGAAACAAAGCTTAATTGATTTGTCTAACCAGGGATGAGTGATGCTGTTATTGCAGTGAGGTACAAAAGGGGGTGGCGATGGACGGAGCATCTGAACCAATCAAACACTCACACCCAGTCAACAGATCTGGGTATAATCCATCACCGTTCTTTAGCCCACTTTGCCACCCCAGTTCAGACATGGCCATATGCAAATCAGTCTGACCCTGTGCCTCATGGGAACAGTCCAGCCCGAACTGCCAAGCAATGCCTGCCCTGGACCGGATTCAAGCTTCCTAGGACCGGTTTCTAGCATTACAGCCGTCTTAAATCAGGCTTGCTTGAATCCAGTGGCAAAGTGAGCAAGGGACTCACATCTGAGCATACCCTGCCAACTTATGGCGAACAAAGCTGTACAAAAGGGGGTGGCTATGGACGGAGCATCAGAACCAATCAAACACTCACACCCAGTCAACAGATCTGGGTTTAATCCATCACCCTTCTGTAGCCCACTCTGCCACCCCAGCTCAGACATGGCCATATGCAAATCAATCTGACCCTGTGCCTCATGGGAACAGTCCAGCCCGACTGCCAAGCCATGCCTTCCCTGGACCGGAAACAAGCTTCCGAGGACTGGTTTCAGGCATTCCATCCGTCTTCAGCCCGGCTTGCTTGAATCCAGTGGCGAATTGAGCAAGGGACTCATGTCTGAGCATACCCTGCCAACTTATGGCGAACAAAGCTGTACAAAAGGGGGTGGCTATGGATGGAGCATCTGAAGCAATCAAACACTCACACCCAGTAAACAGATCTGTGTTTAATCCATCACCGTTCTTTAGCCCACTCTGCCACCCTAGTTCAGACATGGCCATATGCAAATCAGTTTGACCCTGTGCCTCATTGGAACAGTCCAGCCCGAACTGCCAAGCCATGCCTTACCTGGACCGGAAACAAGCTTCCGAGGACCGGTTTCTGGCATTTAAGCCGTCTTCAGCCCAGCTTGCTTGAATCCAGTGGCAAAGTGAGCAAGGGACTCACGTCTGAGCATACCCTGCCAACTTATGGCAATCAAAGAGGTACAAAAGGGGGTGGCGATGGATGGAGTATCTGAACCAATCAAACACTCACACCCAGTCAACTGATCTGGGTTTAATCCATCACCGTTCTTTAGCCCACTCTGCCACCCCAGTTCAGACATGGGCATATGCAAATCAGTCTTACCCTATGCCTCATGGGAACAGTCCAGCCCTAACTGCCAAGCCATGCCTTCCCTGGACTGGAAACAAGCTTCCGAGGACCGGTTTCTGGCATTTCAGCTGTCTTCAGCCCGGCTTGCTTGTATCCAGTGGCAAAGTGAGACAGGGACTCACGTCTGAGCATACCCTGCCAACGTATGGCGAACAAAGCGGTACAAAAGGGGGTGGCAATGGACGGAGCATCTGAACCAATCAAACACTCACAACCAGCCAACAGATCTGGGTTTAATCCATCACCGTTCTTTAGCCCACTCTGCCACCCAGGATCAGACATGGCCATATGCAAATCAGTCTGACCCTGTGCCTCATGGAAACAGTCCAGCCCGAACTGCCAAGCCATGCCTTCCCTGGACCGGAAACAAGCTTCCGAGGACTGGTGTCTGGCATTTAATCCGTCTTCAGCCCGGCTTGCTTGAATCCAGTGGCGAATTGAGCAAGGGACTCACGTCTGAGCATACCCTGCCAACTTATGGCGAACAAAGCTGTACAAAAGGGGGTGGCTATGGACGGAGCATCTGAACCAATCAAACACTCACACCCAGTCAACAGATCTGTGTTTAATCCATCACCCTTCTGTAGCCCACTCTGCCACCCCAGCTCAGACATGGCCATATGCAAATCAATCTGACCCTGTGCCTCATGGGAACAGTCCAGCCCGAACTGCCAAGCCATGCCTTCCCTGGACCGGAAACAAGCTTCCGAGGACTGGTTTCTGGCATTCCATCCGTCTTCAGCCCGGCTTGCTTGAATCCAGTGGCGAATTGAGCAAGGGACTCACGTCTGAGCATACCCTGCCAACTTATGGCGAACAAAGCTGTACAAAAGGGGGTGGCTATGGATGGAGCATCTGAAGCAATCAAACACTCACACCCAGTAAACAGATCTGTGTTTAATCCATCACCGTTCTTTAGCCCACTCTGCCACCCTAGTTCAGGCATGGCCATATGCAAATCAGTCTGACCCAGTGCCTCATGGGAACAGTCCAGCCCGAACTGCCAAGCCATGCCTTACCTGGACCGGAAACAAGCTTCCGAGGACCGGTTTCTGGCATTTCAGCCGTCTTCAGCCCGGCTTGCTTGAATCCAGTGGCAAAGTGAGCAAGGGACTCACGTCTGAGCATACCCTGCCAACTTATGGCGATCAAAGCGGTACAAAAGGGGGTGCGATGGATGGAGTATCTGAACCAATCAAACACTCACACCCAGTCAACTGATCTGGGTTTAATCCATCACCGTTCTTTAGCCCACTCTGCCACCCCACTTCAGACATGGGCATATGCAAATCAGTCTGACCCTGTGCCTCATGGGAACAGTCCAGCCCGAACTGCCAAGCCATGCCTTCCCTGGACTGGAAACAAGCTTCCGAGGGCCGGTTTCTGGCATTTCAGCTGTCTTCAGCCCGGCTTGCTTGTATCCAGTGGCAAAGTGAGACAGGGACTCACGTCTGAGCATACCCTGCCAACTTATGGCGAACAAAGCGGTACAAAAGGGGGTGGCAATGGACGGAGCATCTGAACCAATCAAACACTCACAACCAGCCAACAGATCTGGGTTTAATCCATCACCGTTCTTTAGCCCACTCTGCCACCCAGGATCAGACATGGCCATATGCAAATCAGTCTGACCCTGTGCCTCATGGAAACAGTCCAGCCCTAACTGCCAAGCCATGCCTTTCCTGGACCGGAAACAAGCTTCCGAGGACTGGTTTCTGGCATTTAATCCGTCTTCAGCCCGGCTTGCTTGAATCCAGTGGTGAATTGAGCAAGGGACTCACGTCTGAGCATACCCTGCCAACTTATGGCGAACAAAGCTGTACAAAAGGGGGTGGCTATGGACGGAGCATCTGAACCAATCAAACACTCACACCCAGTCAACAGATCTGGGTTTAATCCATCACCCTTCTGTAGCCCACTCTGCCACCCCAGTTCAGACATGGCCATACGCAAATCAGTCTGACCCTGTGCCTCATGGGAACAGTCCAGCCCGAACTGCCAAGCCATGCCTTCCCTGGACCGGAAACAAGCTTCCGAGGACTGGTTTCTGGAATTCCATCCGTCTTCAGCCCGGCTTGCTTGAATCCAGTGACAAAGTGAGCAAGGGACTCACGTCTGAGCATACCCTGCCAACTTATGGTGAACAAAGTGGTACAAAAGGGGGTGGCGATGGACGGAGCATCTGAACGAATCAAACACTCACACCCAGTCAACAGATCTGGGTTTAATCCATCACCATTCTTTAGCCCACTCTGCCACCCCAGTTCAGACATGCTTCCGGTCCAGGGAAGGCATGGCTTGGCAGTTCGGGCTGGACGGTTCCCATGAGGCGCAGGGTCAGTGATTTGCATATGGCCATGTCTGAACTGGGGTGGCAGAGTGGGCTAAAGAACGGTGATGGATTCAACCCAGATCTTTTGACTGGGTGTGTGTTTGATTGGTTCAGATGCTCCGTCCAACACCACCCCCTTTTGTACAGTTATTGCAGTGAGAGCAATTGCTGCAAGGGCGCATGCCCTTATCATCCACACTTCCCTCTGAAATAGATCAGGAAAGCAATTATTTTAAGTTCTGGGATCTCTTATATGCAAACATTGGAAGTTATGAAAAGATCCCTTGAAAATCAGATTCCGATTGAACTAAGTCCCAGCGTCTCAGTATGATATTTTTGATGGCTGCTGATGAAGTGGTGAAAGTTGAAACAAAAACTTCTCTTTTTGTAGGTGTTTTACGTTATTTCTGCAAGAGATTCTCTCTGGGTACATTGTGAACCCGTTGTTCTGCATCTTCCAAAAGTGAAAGAGGATACCCTCACTGTAGGAATTTAGATTTGCATTCTTCAAGCACCACTGGGAGTTGTGCATCATCCGCAGTGATGCGTTTGGCGCGTATAAACTGGGAATAAAGCAAGTGTTTTTTTAGAAACGTACAGTGGAAACTGGAGAACACAGGCATTTTCAAACACACAGTCTAAAAGCCCCTTTCACAGAAATATGTGTTTTTAAATCCTGAGTTCAGGAAATCCAAACTCCATATCTCTATCGATTCCCAATTCAAAGTTACACTTGTAATGGGTTACAAGGCAGCTCCAATGAGAACCTATTAGAAAGATAGTTCTTGAAATCGCGTAAAACGAAGTTAGCAGTATTTCATCAGGACATGTAAAACGCACCAGTATATGTCCTACCTTTCACATATACTGCACCCTACTCATGGAGCTACCTTGGACCTACCATAGCAGTGCTTTACATGCAGAAAAAGGGAAGGTCTGGGTCTGGCATGTGGGTGCACTTACCAGGTCGACATGGCAGTATAAAACTGCACTTGCAAACACTGCAGTGGCAGGCATGAGACATGTTTGCAGGGCTACCCATGTGGGTGGCACAATCAGGGTTGCAGTCCCACAAGTAGCATTTGATTTACAGGCCCTAGGCACACATAGTGAACTTTACTAGGGACTTATCAATAAATCCAATTCGACAATCATGGCCTACCAATAAAAATCCCAATTTACACAGGAAGCACTTGCACTTTAGCACTAATCAGCAGTGAAAAACTACTCAGAGTTAAAAAAACAGCAAAAATTAAGTCCAGCATACAGACAAAAATACAGGAGGTAGAGGTAAAATGTCAAGGGAAACCACACCAAGGATGCTGGGTCTGACACGTTTTTTCATACATATTCGTAGCTGTATCTAATCCTGTTATTGTGGAAACAACTGGTAGTGGTTTACAGTGACTGGGTGCACAGAATACACACTTTGACTTCATTTTTTTACCCTGTTTTGTCCTACACCTTGCGATCACCAGAACACTGAGTACCAACTAACAGCTAGTTCAGTTTCTGCTGATATTGCTTCAGCCAAACCTCTGATAGCTTCTGATGTATTCTCCTTGTAATTCTGTAATTAATTTAAGGTACTTTATTTCAGCTGATGACTTTTATAGAAACCGCTGTTGTCATATACATGCGATGTGCCCCTAATTCCAGTTGTTTTGTGAAGCAACCCCTGTTGCTCATACATTCTTTCATTTTGCGATTACTAGATAGTTTGTTTTTGCTTGTATTATTTTATCTTCGAAACCCATATTTATTTACTTTAGTTCAATCTACTTCTAGCATGTTTTACAAATTAGAATTCATAAATGCAGTCACTTAGAGGTACTGCATTTCTTCCCTTCTTATCAGAACGAAATGAGACATTCTTTGAGGCATTTAATAAATGCTAACTCGACTGAATGCAGGACGACTCGTGAAGATCCACGGACTTGTAAACCTAACAGAAAAGATGTCAGTAAAACAAATTGGCTTAACAAAGTATTGAGCACTCTGTGTGGAGCTAGTTTTGCTGGAAGCCCTGAAAAATGCTTGATAAACAGCAGGCACGTTTAAGTGGCAAGCACATTCAAGTACTCCAGCATAGCATGATTCCATATTGTCATAACTGTTTGTGCACATGTCAACAGGAAGGCAGAGCACATATCTGAAACCACATGAAGGAGGCAATTTCCTGCCTTTGTTCTCTTTCTAGGGATTATTTTTCTATTGATCTGACAATATCAGCCGTCATATATTTATAGAGATGATTCACTTTTCGAGCTTGTTTGACAGATTTCTTGTAGCGTAATGTATCATTTATTGTTGAATGAGAGCTCATCTGATTCAAGGATGGATCGAATGCTATATTTAGTTAACGTTGCTGCCAAAAATCTCCAGCACAGGCACTGTTTTGTGTCTGACAGTATGCAATGGGAATACCAGATGTCAACTAATCGATATGTACAGGGGTTCACAGAACGCCAATTGACAGATATGAAATTACACGTTATGTTTCCGACAGAGTCCAAAGCAAAACTGAATTATTAGAAGAATATGTTGTTAGGGATTACTTTTAAGAGGATTGTGTGCTTTATTTTGTATTGCTATACAGTACCAACAATTTTATTGGCATTTACTTTCTCCTAATAAGTTTAAATTTGTGTTGTTTGAATTATATTTTTTTCAATTTGAATATCAAATGAATAAGAAGGATGTGCAGAATCATAGTCCGTACTAGTAAAAGAGATAGGCATATGAAGTAGAACTATATGCTTACTGCAGCATGGATTAAAACTTAACATTTTAGTTAGGGTTTGGAAGGTCATGGGGAAAGTTGGGCTAGCGAAGTCAACGATTTGGTAAATGTATTTACATTTTATATTTACATAGTTGAAATTTGAAACTAGTGATTTTTTTTTATTTAGTGACTTATTTTTTACAATTTACTTTGGACACACAACACATTGAATCGTCTTTAGGCGCTTGTAATTAGAGATGAATATAGATCACAATTGGACCGAGAATTACCTGACCACCGAACAAAACATAGAAAGAGAAAAATGGTTTTGGCGATCCCTTCTCAAACTACGAGAGTGAGTTTCATTTTTAGGTTTGATGGTAACAGTACATGGCTATTTCATGGCAACATATTTTCATACATGATTAAAAGGCTTTTGGTTCCACCTCCATCAGCTATATGCTTTTTGGCTCAGGAACCTTCAGTCTTTGGCTACAGATTTTGTCAATTGAATCTTGAAAGTCTGCCTACAGGAGTATTTTTGTCTGGACTTCTTTCTAATGGCTGTTTCTCTATGTCCTTCCCCCACTATTTCAGGGCTTGAGAGTCTATCTTACATCTGTAACCCATTATGTCACTCTTTTATTTTATACACAAATCAATCTTTTTTTTCTGTTTTGCACTTCATCAAACATTTCGTATTACTTATGTCATTGCTTTTTGGGCTAAACAGGGAGTAAGAACTGTACATGCATATAGGCATTTAATTGTCCAATGTTGCATGCAATATCCAAATACAGAATTAATTGTTGGACAAGTGTCCTTTTAATATAATGTCTTCTGAACGAATATGTAATTTGTTTTCTTTTCTTCTTTTCTTCCAAATTCTTTTCCATTTCCCTTTTTTTCTGGGGTAAGGTTACTTTTAACCCCCCTTTTCCTTTTATTAATTGGGTGCACTTACTCATCGGGTCAGGAGTTTTGGGCATGGATTCAAAGCAATCATGGGGCACTGGCCCTAGACCTTGTTTAATATATAGTTGATATACTACACTTTAGTATAGCAGATCATTGGTATGACTTCCTTTCTTACTTTTGGCAGCTCACACCTAAATCTTTATGAATTCTTTGACCACTTACTATAGTATGAATGGTTTCATGTCCTTTCGCCCTCTCGTATATTCATACATATATTTAATGAAGTTTCAATTTTTTTTCACTTCCATAGGGAAATTGATATACAATTCTTCCATTTCTCCTCTTCTCCAAGCACGGTTACCTGCACCGATATAAAGCACTTGCTACACATATACAAATTTACAATAATAATGATGTATGTTGTCATTTATGAATTAATATGTCATTCATTTATTCGTGCATTAATGCAACATACAATAATAATAATAATAATAATAAACAGAATTTTATTAAGCGCACAGCTACCCCAAACGGGGTGTCCCAGCGCTGGAGCAGACAGATCAGGGACAAAGGAATGCAAGATTAGTCAATACGGCGAAATAACCATGTTTTCAGGGACTTGCGGAACCCAAGCTCCGACTGAATCAGGCGTAGGTGAAGGGGGAGATTATTCCAACATTGAGTGGCGCCCACCGCAAGGATTTGCCTCCCATTCTAGTTTTTAAAAACCGAGGGGTGACAAGGAGGTGTTTATTATTAGACCGTAAGAGTCTAGCTTGATGATAGGGGCGGAGTCTCCTCCTTAGATAGAGAGGTCTTTTTCCATGATAAGCCCGAAAGGCTAAGGTCAAAGCCTTGAATTCTATTCTCTTAGCAATGGGCAACCAATGAAGCTGTCTTAAGTAGGGAGAGATGTGGTGACAAAGCGGGACCCCGCAGATCAGGCGTGCCGCAGCATTCTGAACAGTCTGGAGTCTACGGAGAAGGCCTACTGAGATACCCAAATATATTCCATTAGCATAATCCAGATGGGAGGTTATCAGCGCATGGACTACAGTTTTACGGGCTGCATTGGTCAAATAATTAATGAATTTTCTTATGGTTTTGATTTTACCAAAGCAGGTGGCCGAAACCGTTTGGACCTGCGTAGACAGAGACAAATGCTTGTCCCATCTAACGCCTAGATTCTTAACGAAGTCCTTAGGTAGGGGTGCAGGGCCGAATTCAGCAGGCCACCACAAAATTGAAGAGCGGGGGACTGTTGGTTAAAAAATAAGATCTCAGTCTTATCCGCGTTGAGTTTAAAAAAAAATGTCGGTCCATCTAAGCCACAGTATTCCTAAGACACTCTTTAAGAGGCTCAAAGTTAAGGCGGACACATCCCAAAAGGTGCACAACAACTGGGTGTAATCCGCATAAGATATTATTTGGATCCCACTTTTAGAGATCAATTCTGCTAGAGGGGTCAGGTAAATATTAAAAAGAAGCAGGCTCAGGGCTGAGCCCTGAGGCACACCCCATTTAAGAGGTTTGACAGGGGAAGTGAAAGGGTGGGTCAGGACTTGTTGTTTGTGATTTCATTAAAAAAAAATGACAACCAGGTAAGCACTGTTCCCTGGATACCTATATCCCTGAGTTGATTCAAGAGGATAGCATGGGAGATGGTGTTAAATGCTGCAGATAAATCTAGCAACACCAAAACCGCCTTGGATCCTCCATCTACCGCCAAGCAAATTGAATCAGCCATTTCAATCAATGCTGATTCCGTGCTGTAACCGGAGCGAAATCCAGATTGAGAGTCATAAAGAAGTTCATTGGTCTCAATAAAGCCGGCCAATTGGTGATACACTAGTTTTTCTAAGATGTTTGCCAGCGCAGGTAAGAGCGAAATAGGTCTATAGTTGCTAGTAATTACAGGGTCAGCATTCACTTTTTTAAAATGGGCAAAAGCAAAGCATGTTTGCAAGCTGCGGGATAGATACCCTGTCTAAGTGAAGGGTTCCAAATGAAGTTCAGATGGGGATTAAGGAGTTCTGCAAGGGTGCTGTATTGTTTAGCTGGCCAGGGGTCACTTGGAGAACCTGATTTGCATTTCTGCAACTCAAGGAGAGAGGCTTCAGCAGAAACATCAGCAAAACTAGAAAACACAGTACTGGTGATCGGCATTGTATGATCGTCCATGCAGGTCAGGGATTCTTCCCGTGGTTCAGGGAAGGAGGCATAAATCAATTCGATTTTTTCCTCAAAGAACTCAGAGAGTTTATTGCATAAACTCTGTGAGGGGTGATGCTTCTGGGTAAGTGCTGAAGGGTCAGTAAATGATTTTACAATTTTAAACATTTCCCTAGAGGAGTTTTTAGCATTATTGATTCGATCAGCAAGAAAATCTCTTTTGTTCCGTATGAGAAGTTTGCGGTATTCTTTGAGCGCAGCCTAATAGCCTGCTTTAATAATCGCAGAGTAGGTAAGTCTCCAGCTGCGCTCTGGTTTTTTACATTCTGCTTTCTTTAATCTAAGCTCCTCTGAGTACCAGGGAGCAGAGGGGAGAGATCTATAGGACTTTATAGCTTTCTAAGGGGCAAGGGAGTCAAGTGCATCAACTACCCACGTATTCAGATTTTACATACTATCCTCGAGATCATTAGAGAGAGTGGGCTTGGAGTCCCCAAGATGTTGTGTTAGGTACTCCAAAGTGATTCTCCTCCAATTCCTACTGTACTCTTTAGGAATGGAAGTGACTCTACCAGCGCTGGTCAGCTGAAGTAGGAAAGGGATCAAAAAGTTATCTTACCAAGCTACAGGTAGCGGCAAATGAACAATGATCTCAGGAAGATTAGTACAAATCAAGTCAAAAATATGGCCTGCCTTGTGAGTAGGGTGGGCTACAAGTTGTAACACGTTGCAACCCACCAGTATGGAGATAAAATTGGAGCTATGTCGACAGATGAGATTGCCCACATGCAAATTCAAATCTCCTAGCACAATGAAATTGGAATAACGTATGCTAGCCTGGGCGATGTAATCAGCCAGGATGGGAATTTGATTAAGGCAAGAGTTGGGAGGTCTGTAAAGTAGCAAACCAGAGCAGGAAGAGGACGCTGAAAGTCTAATACAAAAGGATAGACCCTTGATGGAATCTAACTGATCATGGCACCTTGATAGTATACCATCATACCATCAATTATTTTATTCACGCGCATTTCGTATGTTTTGTCCTGTGATACAGAATTAGTCTTGTGCCCATCAATGTAACTGTAATGGCAATATACGGATTTACGGGCGCCCAATAATATGCTACGCATGCACAGCAGACGTTGAGATAATTGTTCAGTGTTCTGCCAAATACAAGAAAGAAAGAATTACTTATCGGACATTGCGGGATACATGTGATTGTTTGTATCTTACCTAATTTGCTATATTCAATTCTTTGCGATTTGAGCAGTATTGTACTGTTATTATTAATTTTCTTTTGCATTCGAATCATATATGTTCTAGAAATTATTGTACAAAATTGCAATCGAATGAGTCAAATGTTCATGCTGTGGTAATTCTTTTATGTCTATGATGATATCATCAGCATTTAGTGGTGAACCAGGAACTGCTTGGGAAACTTGACAAATGCCGATCTGGCCGAAACGCCTTGTTTTTGCTAATAAATCATCTGACAAAGAACTGGTGTGCCGCTTTATTCCTTGAGTGTTGAACTTTTTTGAAAATGTATTTGGCAGCCTGCCGCCACTGCTAGCACCAACACGTAAAGTCAGGCATACAGTGTTTCTTGGCAGACACTTGAAAACCTTCATATAAATATATATTATATATATATATTAAATTAAATATATAAAAAAATGACACAAGTACAAATCATTAAACTAAATTAACAACGTACTTAAATGTAAAAGAACGTTAAAAATATTTATTAAACATATTTCAAAATAAATAAATGAATAAATATTATATATATATATATATATATATATATATATATATATATATATATATATATATATATAAACAAATAATGTAAAATTAAACAAGCAAATAAATAATACTAATAAATATATTTCAACAATTTGAAAAATAAGGGGCCAATTATGATGGCGGGGGGACAAAGCCCGCCAGCCACCATAACGGTAAACGGGACCACCCGCCAGATGTGCAGCCTTCCCGCTGGGCCCATTAGGATACGACCGCCACCCTGGCGGTTGCATCCTGCATATCTAACATTGTGGCAGGCTGTGCTTTGTGCAGCTCCTGCCACAATGCCAAATATGGATGTTGTGCATTGGCCTGCCCAACGTGACAGACACTGCACTGTGCCTGCCACCTTGTGCATGCCAATGTAGGGGGTACCATAGGTACCCCCCAAGTACAGTCCCCCACCACGGTGGCCCGTAATGGGCCCCATTGTAAATTCCTCCATGCCTTTCCATGGCGTTGTCTCCTTCATGGAAAGGATTCCAACCGCAGCCATAGTAAAATGGATGACGGTGCCTGAAAGGCACGGCCAACATATTGTGTCCCTTTTCCACCCAGTCAGCAATCCGACTGGCAGAAAAGTGGCGGACTGTCTTTTTGTATGGCGGGGTGAACCAGGGACATTTGGCGGGTAAATCCCCACCGCCGGCACGGCGGTGGTGATCCGCCCAATATGCTAATAGGCCCCTAAGTGTTTTCATCAGAAAATAAAAGATACACTAATATCACTCCAGTCTGTTCAACAGTAGGGAAAGCAGTGGCCTTCGAAGCGGTAACATTTATCATTTCAACTCTAGCTTTTGCAACAGTAGAAAAAGCATTGGACTTCACAGGGACTACATTTAATATTCTCACTCACGTTTGGGTAACAGTATCGAAAGTGTTGGACTCCAAAGGCGTAATATTTACTATCCCCACTTCAGTCTGTGCAGCAGTGGGAAAAGTACTTCACTTCAAACACATAACATATATTATTAACCCTGTTACTTTACCAAAAATAGAAAAGCATTAAAAAAAATACATACAATATTAAAAAACAATTAAAACAATTTACATAATTAATAAAAATGTTAATGGATAATTTTGAATTAAAATAAAATGTTATTACTTTGTTATTCAATTAAGTTTCCACACTGTACTCCCACAAACCTAGCTGCCCACAATTTTATGTAACTCAAACAAAGAAAAACAACTAAATTAACATATGTAATATTCAATGAAATAAATATTAATAAATGAACAATTAATTATGAGTTAATTATTACTTAAATAACTTCCCACACTATGCCCCTACAAACACAATAACACGCAACTAATATATAATTTAAAAAATAAAATTATTAAACAATTAATATAATTCCTAATCAAGTAAATAATTAATAATACATGTATAAATAATTATTTATCATTAACAAATTAACTTCTCACCCTACACCCCTACAAGCCCAACAACCTGCACCTAAAATATAATGTAAAAAATATAATAATCACACCATTTACATAATAAATTATCACTTAAATTGTTATTTATACTTACTTTTCTTTCCAATCTGTTCCCCTACAAACCTCACACCCACTAAAATACTATAATTTATTATTAACAATTAAATTAAATTTATAAATCATTTAGAATTATAAAGTATATTGAAAAATATTGTCAACAATTATACAAACAATACGTAAAATACAAATAATATATTAACTAAAACACATAAAGATCATTCTAAAAACAATATTTTTACAACATTTTATTGAAAAAGATATAAAAAACACAGATATTCTTGAAAATGAGATTACTCACCCAAAAAAATGTATATTCTTGTTACCAATATTTCTGCATAATGATATTTATGTGTCACGGTATATAAAACTCAATATTTCTGTATCTCAATATTTCGATATTAGTACAGGTTACCTAATCTGCAGACGCTGGGAGAGACAGATCTTTGTAGGAGTTAACAAGTAGCTGCCTCTGTTACTGTGAAATGAGAGGCAATTGTTGACCTCATTATTGTTTTTATGGAACTGGGATTTGACAATCTGTTTGCAGGTCTGAAATTTAATCCTTGAGCCTCACTGCACAGTTTTTATTTTTATGGAAGCACTATTTTTTGTGACCATTAAAACTGGACTTCTACGCAATATTATATTACAGAGCAAGGAAAGATGCTTTAGATTCAGTAGCAATAAACAGCAGGTAGTCATATCTTTTCTTTGATAGCTCCTTGAAGAGCCACCCCTGAGTCATATTTAGAATATCACTTTTTTGTCTTTATTTGGGATTTATGTTCCTTCCAGAACAGTGCCAAGTCCAACCTGTCTTCTGTCCATACATCTTTTCTCTCCTCTGCAGTCTGATGTGTAATAATTTCCTTATGTGGTTAATTTTTTGTGACTCACAATTGTTTTCCGATTTTTGCATTTTTGCACAAATTCATAAAAATCCAATACACTCAGTCTGACGTTTTTTATATTTACACGACAATACAAACACGTGGAGCACAAGGAGCAAACCATGACCAATACTACAATGGAAATAGCATTTTCTGCTAGAGTCAATCAAGTCCTGAGATGTTCTTTGGGACACAACTAAATTCAGGTAAAAATAATGAGTTTAGAGGGTCACACTCTCCGGCAATGCCACAGATGGGGATATAGCCAAAACGTTGGGTTTACTCCATGCAATAGGTTTGACATTTGATTGGCTTATGAAAAACCCCAGTCAACCAATAACCCAATTTCCCACAGTTATACTAAGTGTGTTGGTAAAGTGCACTACCACCTGCAAGAGTATCCTGGAGCTGAGCAGGTATGTGCCACTAGTCCTGTCTATGGTAGGTTTGTTAATCGAAAAGCCAGCTCTTAAGCTTCTTCCGGAATTCAAGAACAGAGGAGGAGGCTCTGATGTGCAGTGTGAGGTTATCCCACGCATTAGAAGCAATGTAAGAGAACATTTGTCCTCCTGATCTGGTTCTGTGTTTGTGAGGGATGCGTGCAAGGAGTGGAGGTGTCTTGGTGTAAGAAGATGCAACTGTTCAGGTAGGTGGGATCTGAGTTGTGCAGCGCCTTCACTGTGTGTGAGGAGTTTGAATTGAGTGTGTTTGTGTATCAGCAGGCAGTGTCATTCTCGGAGGTGTGGTGTGATGTGAGTTCTCTGTGGAAGGTTGATGATAAGTCAGGCTGCCAAGTTCTGGATTGTTTGTAGTCTTCTTGTGATTTGCTTGGTGATCCTGGTGTTGAGGGTGTTTCTATAGTCCAACTTGGTGGTGACTAGTGTTGATTGGGAGTCCTTTGAAGATCTTTCCCACCATTTCAAGGAGTGAAAGCAGGATGCAGTCATTGTATTGTGTGGTCATTTCCCATTTGTTGGCGATTATTCCAAATTTCCTGGCATGGGCTCCAGGTGTGGGTGTGGGTCCGAGTTTGGCCAGCTAGCAGTTGGAGTCCCATTGTGAGGTGTTCTTATGGAAGATCACTACTTCTGTCCTATTGGTGTTGAGATTAAGACAGTTAGCTTCATCCAGTTAGCAACATTGGTCGTGCAGGCAGTGAACTTGTTTCTTGTGTTGGAGGTCTTGTCTCAGAGGGAGAGTATTAATTACGTGTCATCTGTGTAGGAGAGAATGTTGATGTTGGGTGTGTGGCTGACATTGGCCAGAAGAATGATGTATGCGTTGAAAAGTGTGGGCTGAGCTTCAAACCTTGTGGTACTCTCCAGATGTGTTTTTGGGCATCCAAGGAGCAAGGTGTCAGGCTGACAGCATTACTTCTATACCCTAACAAGGAGCACATTTAGCAGAAAGTGGGTCCTTGGATGCCAATCTTGTGCAGGCACCTGATGAGATTGAGGTGTGAGAAAATATCAAATACTTTAGAGTGTTTCAGAAGAATAAGGGCTACAGTGTCTCATCTGTCAAGAATCATGCGGATATCATCTGTTGGGCCATGAGTGCAGTTTCTGTAGTGTGGTTGGGTCTGAATTTGGTTTACTTGGTGTTGTGGAGCTAGTGGTTGCTGTGGTGGTAGGTGAGGCATCAGTTGATTGGTTTACCTAAGACCTTTGCCAGATATGGTAGGGGGATGATTCCATAGTTGAAAAGTGTAGCTAGGTTGATGGATGGTGTCTTGAGCAGGAGCCTGATGACAGCATGTGTTCATGTTTTCGGTAATGTGGCTGAGTTGATGGAAGCATTGAGGATGGGTGTTGGTGTGTCTCTGAATCGTAGGAGTCCTCTGCTGAAGGTGTGGTGTGGACAGGAGTCAAATGGAGTCCCTGAGTGGATGGTCTTCATGTTAGCAGTTATTTGGTGGTGGTGACAGCAGGTCACGAGGTCAAGGTTCATTCAAAGTTAATGAAGTAAAGTTGATTTGCAGCGGTAATGGGGTCCGGTTGAAGTTGCTGTATATAGAAGTGATTTTGTTACAGAAGATTTCTGAGATCATGTTGCAAAGGTCTTGTTAAGTGTGATTTTGCTGGAAGTGACAGGGGGTGCTGTGATGTCCTTGATGCTGGTGAAGACGTCCTTGCTGTTTTCAATGCAATCTGCAGGAGCTGTGCACTTGGTGTTCTGTATCTGTTGGTGGAAGAATCTTAAGGCTGATTTGAAGATGTCTTTATTTGCGGTGTCTTGTCTTTTTCACCATTTGTTCTCTAGTTTCTTGCAGTGGCATGCCAGCCTGAGGACCTGTGTGTACCAGTTGGCCTGTGATTTAGCTCTTGCCTTTGGGTTGCTCTTGGAGGGAGCCAAGATGTCGGCACATGTGGTGATCCAGCTGTTGAGGTTTTGAAGACTTTCAACAAGTTGCTGGTGTGGTCTGGCTGGTGCTCAGACCAGGCACAATCCCACTGTTCTTCTCTAATTCTTTACCAGCTGTGGCAGGTAGTTCTGGTGATGGCAGATCTGTGATGAATCTGATGAGAGTTTGGCCAGGCCTGGTCATAGTTGCTGGTTTAACATCTCTGATGTTGCTGATTAAGGACGAAATTGAGCCCATTAGGTATCCAAAAACATTTTAGGAAGATATTTTACCTGAACAGAACTTTTGGGAACATTTTAAGCTACAAATCTGAATGTGAGCGACAGTATTTTGAATTCAAGCAGCTGGTAAATCAACTGAAAATTAATTTTGAAGCTAAATCTTTACCCAAACATACTGTTTGGTCAATTTTTTTCAGTGCAAGATGCAGCTCAGGTAATTGTGCATAATTGTACATATTTTTACATACATTTCTTGTAGTTACGCCCCCAGAAATGACTTGAGTTACACCCACCACTAATTATCATGGGCAGTAATTGGCTCACTAGTGTTTTCAGGGAGAATTTAGGTGGGATTTCAAACTTGCTTTTGTTTATATTTAGATCCAACACAAGAAGGTTAAATATCCCTATAGGTAATGCAAAGTAATATTTTTTATCAGATTCTAAGGGGATGTTAAGTCAACACAATAATGTAAGGGACATCAATGTGAAGGAAGTGGCCCTTAGGGGCCACCTGGGTTACTAACAATCACCTGCTATGCCTTCGCAAGTAATGAGGAGTCGGTCAGACAGTAGAGAATACAAACATACTATTATTAGCAATACTCTGCAGAGTAGTCCAATCTGACCTGCACCCCAAAATGTCTGCTGAGGGACTGACCCCCCCCCCCCAACAGTCTGCGACACGTAATGATTCTTCCAAAGAGACTCCAACTACACCCACAATGGAAAATTGCCGGCCAGAGACGAACATGAACGAAGAAGACACAGAGGGATGAGCTACGACCTGCCAGATGGGTACATGCAATCTGTAACTCAAGATTACTGCGCTGAGTTTCAGCGTCTCCTAACGTGGGAGCTGGACTACACACTCAGATAGGTAAGAAAGGACAGAATGGCCTATTCATTAGTAAGTAAGGAAGCAGCCTTGAAAGAAGTGAAAACAATAATGAAATACAGTGTTCTGCTGAGACAAGCAGTACTAAATAATGAGGCCTAGTTCGGGCCCAGCCTAAGCAGCCTATAGGGATTACGAAATACAAAATGGAGTCACACTTGCTAACTGAAGGCTGCACATTACGGGGATAACTCAGTGGGTTGCATAATGTGAATATAAATGGCGTCTATTTAGCTACACACTGCTAACCTAATATAACACAAAAAGAGTGCATTGCAGGGATGGGATTTTCAAACCTAACAGCCCTCCTTTTAGCATGGGTGGCTAAATACTTTATTGAGGATATCCGGTAGGGTCTTTACAATTCTAAGTGGGGAGAAGGCAAATGCATAATAAGTACAAGAGAGGATAAAGCAACACACTTAGTATCAAAATCCACTTAGTACTAAAAAATGCCCTCCTCAATGAGCATTATATCCTGGGTATCCTGCATCATCATAGTAGAGATCTTATTATGTCGTCCTGACAATTTAGGAGTAGGGGTGAGCTTGCTCACACAGTAGGTACAACATGCTGGAAGGCAATTAATAAATAGGCAACATGTGATGATGACACCTGCGATAGCTACTAGGACAAGTAGTATCTTCCAAACCCATGATGTTAGCAGACCACAGAGCAACCCTGTGAGGGACCATAAACCATTATCCTGATGGATGTCCGAAGCAAGTCTGTGTAATTTCATTAGGGGCGTTATCAGGAATGTAAACACAGCAGCTGCTGCCGATGACATTGCAGGCTCCACCCCTATCAGTAAGAAGAATGTCTAAACCCATCTGGTTTTGAAGAGCAACAGGCCTTGTTGCCTGAAGCAGGACTGCAATATTAGTCAGTATACCTGCAGTAGTATTACTGACTCCCACAACTACTCTGGCAAGGCGACGAATATTACGACTATTGAACATGGGGCCCCAGAATGATAGAATGCCCTTCATTATGTCAGTAAATTGCTGCAGGGAAGTATTTGCTTTATCTATATCTTCTGTAAAGACAACTCTTTTAACTCAATGCAAATGGAGATCCCTATGCTGTGGTCTATGATCCTTGTGATAATTAGACGGTGCAATGTATACGAGAGGTAAAAGGAAAGAGACATTACACCGGCCAGACCATCCCCTGGAAAGCCATGCATAAGCCTGCTCTCCACAAATGAAGTATACATTTGGCGGTGGGAGCAAAGGTGGGCTACTAGTAGTGTTCAATCGGTATAGTTACAACTGCTCTGTCCTACTGGAATGTTTCCTGAACCTTCCATATAGAAACTCGCTGTTGCATTGATCACAGGGACAAGCGTAGCTTTGTCTTTCGTGATATTTCATTCCTGAAAACATGTAAAGTATGCAGTGACATTTAAGCCTTGGAAATCCAACATTTCATTTTGCAACCAAGTGACATTCTCATTAACTTCAAAGGCGTTCATACAGGCCTCTGGATGCAGGGTACCCTCCTTCCCATCTGCCCCAGGTGTATATCCTTGGTGTACCACTATATATTCCAACACTGCTTCATAATCAGACTGTACCATATTCATAGCGTCATCATGATAGTGCATGTACACAATAGAAAGCAACTGGAACCAGGGCTCACAGCAAACTAGTGGCAACAACACTAGCAAATCATTTTTGTGCATAATTGAGGGGACTAACCCACATACCCACCAATTTGTACCATTAGCGGTACTGTGTACCTGATGTAGCATCTGTAGAAAGGTGTTTTCTCAGTATAGGTCTGTCTATGTCTAGGCTAGTGTAATGAACAAATGCTTAGGTGGAGCTGGGGTAGCCCCTATCAAGGTGTGCACAGGAAGTTGTTCTTCTAAATACCACACCACCCTGAACAGTGTTATCATTATATTGAGAAGGACCACTACCACCCTAATCTCCGTAGACTAACTAGACCACACAGGACCATTTTGCAGTAATGGCGGGGCCACCAAGGGCTCCTTCCTTCATGACTGCATGGCCAAATGGGTACATAGAAAAAAACCTTAGGAATCAGAGCCACAAAAATACAACCGACCAGAGGGGCATAAGTCACCCAGTGTCCGTTAGAACCTTACTGGTAGGCTCCTATTGTTCATCAACGACGGTGCTATTAAGCACTCCCCTGGGGGAGCTGCGCGATTGCAGCCCTTGCTTGGAAAACAAATCCTCTTCTTTCAGGATAGGGCACCCTCCGTCCTGGGCAAGTACCATCAGCGATCCTGTCCAGTGTCCAGGGCTGTGCACTAGTGCAGCTCACTCTAATCTAAGGCAGGCTCCTAGGCATGGCACCTACACCTTAAGCTCAAGTCCTTCCCTAATTCCTGGACTGTCCTACTGATACACCATCCTTCTTATGGGGCCGCAGATTATACCTGGTGATTCCAGGCACTTTCTCGTTGATGAACAGGGGAAGAAACTCAGGTCAGGTGGGCATTGAGACTCAGATTCTGGTGTTTTGGAAACAGGGTTGTCCGGGGCAGCCCTGATCTCTGGTGGGACCCCCTCCAACAAGGCTGCCTCACTTTCTTCGTCCATCTGCGCCCACCTCAGTTGGGCGTCAGAGAATGGAATGAAGTGGGCACCCGCTCTCCTTCCTGGTCAGCATTGTCGTTGAGGACTCACATGTCATACGGAAGTGTAAGAGGGATCCCTTTGATGTGACTCCCATGAACCCAATGCTTCCGACCTTCAAACTTGATGGCTGTGCGGGTAGCTTAAAGGAAAAGAAGGGGCCCCTTCCACCTCGGCTCCAGGCAGTTCTTCCATTGAAAATGTTTCACCAAAATGAAGTTTCCGGCCTGTAGCTGGTGCCCGGGCCCCTCTGGTACTGGTTGCTGCAGGCAGGAATCTGTTGGTGAATAGAACGGAGATCTTTAGTCAACTCGTACAGATAGTCTACAAGAAGGGGGTTCTATCGCGGAGAAGCGCTTAGGTCTTGGGATGCCCCAGACATTGGCAGGGCATCCAAAGACTACCTCATATGGGGAAAACCCTGTTCCAGAATACGCTGACGCTCTGGTAGATAATAAAGCCAAAGGTAAAGCATCGGGCCACCTCAAACCTGTGCTTCCCTGAATCTTTGCCAATTTCAGTTTGAGAGTACCATTGTACTTCTCAACCAAGCCTGCCGACTGGGGGTGGTTCGCTGCCTGAAACTTCTGCTTAATATGCAAACCTTTGCATAGCAATTCAATGACTTTTGAATTGAAGTGACTTCCGTTGTGACTCCAAATCACATGTGGCAATCCATTGGGTGGGAAGAACTCTTTTAAGAGTGCTTTCGCCGTCGCCATGGCTGTATTATCCTTAGTGGGGAAAGCCTTAATCCACTTACTGAAAGCACAAATAACTACTAGCACATACTTCAAATTGTTAACTTGTTCCACTTCAAATAAGTCCATCAGGAGAACCTCAAAAGATAAGGAAGGCGGTGCAAAGTTACCTGCAGGTGTAGGAGAACCTTTCCCAGGATTATGTTTCAAGCAAATAATGCAGTGTCTCATTAGGTGGGTGGCTATCTTAGAGATATTATCGGTCTGCCATACTGGGTCCAGTAGCTTACATATTCCTTTGGCACTAATATGTGCTGGGCGGTGGGCAATGGTAACAACAGGGAGCACATAAGAATTGGGTAACAAACATCTCTGCTTCCCAGGTAAGTCAATCCAGCACCCATACTCGTCCAAATGCCCTGTACTCTCCTCCCATATTGCCAGTACATCCACAGTCACCTCACTCTGTATTTCCCTGACATTTTCCATTGTGTCCTCGAGCATGCCATTACCTGGGACCCACCTAGCAAGACCTGCGACTAACATATTTCTCATCTTTGATCGAGCTGTCTCTTTATCTGTCTGCGAACGCATATCCCCACTCAACATCGTCTGTGATGGCTTTGTGAGCGCTACATTTTATTATTGCCAACTTATCTGGAAGTGTCAATGCAGACAGCAATTTATGTATCAATGGACCGTTCTGTATTCGCAGTCCATGTGAAGTCAAGAACCCTTTCTCCGCCCAGAGGCGCCCAAAATTATGGGCCACCCCAAAGGCGTACTAGCTGTCGGTGTAGACATTAATAGCCAGTCCCTCACTCAACTCACAAGCCCTAAGGAGCGCAACCAACTCTTCAGCTTGGGCTGATTAGTATGGGATACGGGATGTCTCAACTACAGTGTGTAACATTGTGATTGCATAGGCTGCAGCGGTAGTGCCATCTGGTAGTTTAAAACAAGAGCCATCAATATATAGTTCCCCTTGGAGTTCAGATAAGGGAACATCAGTCAGGTCTACCCGTCCTTTTGTTTCTTCCTCAGTCCGAAATAAACAATCATGGACATCAATGTCCTTTTCTTCTGAAGGGAGGGGTAGTAATGTGGCTGGGTTCAGGGTAGCATATCCTTTAATGCTAATGTGCGGAGCAAACAAGGTTAATTCATATCCGTCAGACGCGCACTAGTAAGGTGTTGTGTCTTTGTCTTATTCAATTATGTATCCACTGCATGAGGTACCATTACTGTGAGATCAGTATCGAGGGCAAGCACTGCCGATTGTCTGATAGAAACTGCCACAGCGGTGGCGGCTCTCAGGCAGCTCGGAAGAGCTCTGGCGACGTTATCCAACATAGCAGAAAAATGAGCGCAGTGTCTTTGCTTACTATTGAAACCCTTTGTTAGGACAGAAAGCGCGCAACCATCTGCCTTGTGTACGTAAAGCACAAAAGGATTCTGGTAATCAGGAGTACCAAGCACAGGAGAAGAGCAAAGTGCAACCTTTAATTGCTCGAAAGCTTGCTGGCATGAAGATGTCCCATGCAAGGGTTCATGCACTTCTTTGGTGGTCAGGTAAAGAAGGGGTTTCATTAGTAAAGAACAGTTAGGGACGACAATACGAAGTTATGCCAATGAAAGCCTGCACCTCACATTGGGGCTTAGGAACAGGCATATTACTGATGGCAGCTATGCGTCAGGTGTTGGTCTGCAACCCTCCTTCGACAGTAGGTAACCTAGATAGATGACCTCCTGTCAACAATATTGAAATTTTGAAAGTGACACCTTGGGGTCGATTCCGATCCGTTAAAAATCACCGTCCGTACGACTCTCATCCGGAGCCGTTTCCGTACGACTCGTACAGACGCCGTACGACCCGACGATTACGATCCCGACCGGGGTACCAGGACGCAAGTCGTACGGTCCACGTCAGGTACGGGCGATTCGTATGGAAAAGCGCACCATCACATACACACCGTACGGCGCGTACACCCCATGATCGCAGGGGTACGCGCTGTACCCCTGCGATCATGGGGGGTACGTGCCGTACACCCAGCGTACATGGGGTACGTGCCGTACACCCAGCGTACATGGGGTATGTGCCGTACACCCAGCGTACATGGGGTACGGCACGTACCTCATGCACGCTGGGTGTACAGCACATACCCTCCATGATCGCAGGGGTACGGCGCGTACCCCTGCGATCATGGGGTGTATGCGCCGTACCCGGGGGGGGCGTTCCGTACCTGTTTCGGGGCGAACTCTGATTTTACGGCAGTTTCCAGCTCCCGTAGAAAAAGGGTCGTACGGAGCGTACTCAACACAGATCGTACTTGCCGGGTCGTAAAAAGCAGCCGTGAACCGTACAAACGTCAAGTACAGCGGGTTCCGAGTGAGATTCGTACGGGAATTCTATTTGTACGGTCCCTGGTATGATTCGTACGGATAGCTGCATTGGGTGTGGGTCGTACTACGTCGTTCGTATGGGGACGGTTACGGGTACGAATCGTACGGAAAAAAATGCTCCGTACGGCGATTCGGAGCGCTTTTTACAGGATCGGAATCGACCCCCTTGTGTCCATTTCATGCCAAATGCAACAGTAATTTAACTGTGGCCTCTTTACAGCCATCGTCAGTGTCTGAAGCCACAAGGGGGTCACAAACATACTGCAAGAGCACATTACCAGTTGGAAGTGTCAATACTAGGGCTTTCCGTATAGCCTTGTGGAGCACAACAGAATCTAAAGCTCCGCCCGGTTATTGCAAATCCAAACAGATATCTGCTATCTGTATGGATTGGTATGCTGATGAAAGCATTATTCAAATCAATTACAGAAAATAATTTTGCTGAAGGGGGGAATCATTGTCAAGATCATGGTAATTTTGGGTAACCACAGGATACCGGGGATTCACTATTTCGTTTACCCCTCCAAGGTCTATTATAAAGCGGTAAACATCAGGGTGGACATCAGAAGAATCAGAGGGTATCTTTTTAAGAATAGGAAGAATAGGTCTATTACACATTTTCGCCACTGTCTCTTCAACCACACCATACTTAATAAAATCCTGTATTATTTGTAATGAGGCCTTTACTTCTGCCTGCGAGAATGTGTGGCAATTTAGCGTTGTCCTGTATCTGGATGGAGATCGGTGGGATCTTGAGTGACCCCACAACTGTATCTCCAGTTGACCCACAGTGTGTGTGGCACATCTTTAAACTCAGTGAGGAGGGGGGTATCCTTTGCGAGGCATTGCTTTGCACTGGACACTTGCGGTCCAATAGTCATGTAAACACCATATGCAGAATAAAAAATCATCACTTGTAACCTTTTTAACAAATCCAACCCCAACAAATTCTCCCCACAATTAGACGTTAATAAAAATGGTGGATCGACTGTGAAGAGGCCAATAGTGGGAGCATGATGTTTGGAAATTGGGCTAACACCTGGCACGCCTGAAAAACATTGTTTTTGCCAGACAGAGCTGCCCCCGGGACCAGTGAACTGGAAACAGAGCTATTCATAGCCCCTGTATAAACTAAAAGTGTATTGGTTGTATCTTGTATATCTGCAGTGACATAGGGTCTGCGTTGATCTCCAGGCACCGGAACTGGTCCTTTGCAGTGTCCCTGGCTGTCATAGCTATGGGACAACCCCGTCACCTTATCCATGTCATAGTCATCATGGTAGTACTGTCGGCCTCAGGGGTCATCGAAACAGTCCCCGCTCTGTCAACTGTGTGATGTATTCTCTGACTGCATCTCCCCTCAGCCTCCTCCTTCTATTCCATGTCTTCTAAAACCTCAATCTCTCGGGTCCTCACCTTTCTGCAACAACTCTGGACACTCATTCTGGCAATGTCCCTCCTGCATACAATACACAAACTGGTTGAACCCAATGGGCACATATTGAAGCACCACCACTAATAGACCGGTGTAGCCGTTGGGCCGAACCTCTTCCTCTTCCGCTCACAACTTGCTGCATCAACACCCTTGTCTTCAAATCCTTTGACTTTTTCACCACTTTCTCTTCGTCCTCAATCTCTCTATGTTCGTAGTACTGTGCCATACTCAAAGTCGTTGATGGGGACGATGTCGCTCAAGTACTTTCCGAAGCCTGCAACCTAGTTGCGATCTCAGGAAGCAAGTTTGTGACAAATCTGTTAGCAAACAAGCAAACACCACCCTCCTTTGATAGGTCCTGACCACTAAAGTCTAAAAAAAACCCCTTCAAATCTGGTAAAGGAATAAGACACGTTTTCATCCTTCTTCTGACGACACGGAGTCAACTTATCCCAGTCCACTCATCTTGGCAGGATAACGGAATGCATGTAAGTGATAATACACTAAAGCTAGAAGCTCCGCTTTCGGCTTCTCGCCAGGCTTACGCTCCTTATCCCAAGCCTTGATCTCATCCCACGTGCCACCCAACTCCAATGCATGATCCTGCGTATGAACCTGCCTCCATGTATCCACTGGGATCAGCAGGCCGAAAAACAACTCTATATCAGCTAATGTCATCACTGTGGAGGAGGATGCTTCCGTCAATTCTTTATAATATGCAGCAGGGTTTTTCCGAGGGTCCGGCAGCTGGCTCTTTAGGGATAGGACCTCACTGCTCTTCCCAGGTTTATAGATCTATTGTTCCTGAAACCAAGATTCAACTCCTGGTCTAATTACAGTGTTCATGGCGTTACAGAGTCCTGGTATTTCCGGAAGGTAAATATGATACACTTCCTTCATTGTGTCACTAGCGTCTGGACCTTTTGGAGCAATCTGCCCTGATAACCCACCAAGGTTGTTACATTACTAAAAACCTCATATGGGGCCATACCCGTAGCATTTACACTGTCCCATATGTCATAGATGATCTGCGGTGCCCTGAAATCACTGTTCCCACAGTCCTATCAACGTATGCAACATATGCTTGAGGGCATGCTGCTGTATGAAGGGCTCATAATCTTTCAACACACTCCACACATCTTCCACACTATAGATCACATTCTGGGCCCACTGAGCTGCTTTATTCACCACCATTTCTTTTCCTCATCACCCACGGCAGAACGCACCAACACTTTCTCCATGCGATCTTGCGCTGCCGCCCAATTCGCTTCAAGCATCCCACGCACAGGTATTTCAACATTTGACAGTGTTAGGGGGAAAGAGCAGATGCAGAGACAGGTACCATCATGTGGGGAGACAGTGTTGTAGGGGTGAAAAGGGCATAGCAGTCGAAAAGGAACCAGTAGACAGGACAGGAGAGCTAACGGCACACGCCCCTATGACCGGTGCAGATAGATGAGAAGCAAGTGGGGTCACGGATGAGGCAGTAGTGCTAGAAACAGAAGCACTAGAGAGGGCGGCACTAGGGGCCAAAGACTGGGCCGTCAGAACTAAGAATCAAATCACTCACCGGGTGCACTAAGGTCGAGTCAAATTATTCTCCACTACTGACTCTTCGGACCAAACGGTCAAATCCAAGGTTTTGCCTTCTCAGGACCCCAACAGGTGACCACTAAATGAGGAGTCGCCCGATCAGACGGGCGGTGCAGCTGCGAGAAACAAGCTTGATTGTGTGGGGTACCCCGATCTGCCCGACCGACCGGACGCAACCCTGACCCTGCAACTCATTCGCGGGTGAGTTGGATCCCCTTGTGGGGTCCCTGTTTGGGTGCCAACTGAAGAAGTGGCCTTTAGGGGCTACCCGGGTTACTTACAACCAACTGCTATGCCTTCCCAAGTAATGAGCAGTCGGTCAGATAGTAGAGAATACAAACATATTTTCATTAGCAATACTCTGCAGAGGAGAACAACCTGATAGGCACCCTAGGATGTCTGCGGAGGGACTGACCCCAACAGTCGTCAGACACACGTAATGATTCTTCCCAAGAGCCTCCAACCACGTCCACAATGGAAAATTACCTGGCTGGGCCGAACATGAGCTAGGAATGCACAGAGGGATGAGCTACCGCCTGCCCGATGGGTTACCACGCTGAGTCTCAGCATCATCTAATGTGGGAGCTGGACTACACACTCGGATAGGTATGCAAGGGCAGAATGGCCTACTCATTAGTAAGTCAGGAAGCAGCCTTGCAAGAAGAGAGAACAATAACAAAATGCAGGGTTCTGCTGAACAAGAAGTACTAAATAATGAGGCCTAGTTTGGGCACAGCCTAAGAAGCCTAATAGGGATTATGAAATACAAAATGGAGTCACACTTGCTAACTGAAGCCTGCACATTATGGAGATAACTCAGTGGGTTGCATAACGTGAATACAAATGGAATCTATGTTGCCACACACTGCTAACCTAATATAGCATAAAACGTGTGCGTTGCAGGGATGGGATTTTCAAACCTAACAAATGAATCCACATCCCTCTGGTAGACATGTTTCAGCCGTTTGATGACCCCTAGCCGGGTCCACAGCTTTCTCCAGGACCTGGATTGTGATGTAGAGTATAGCCAGGTAAGAGCCTATGTTGGATAGTAGTCAGACTTGGTGCTTATACATTCACACATATGCACAAAAGTTAATCCAGGGGCGGCACAGCAAAGGGTATTCTGGTGAGACACTTTCTTGATGACTGTGTGACTGCAGAAGATTCCCTGTATGCCTCCCTCCAGGGGGCTCCTCACTTATCCTGAGTATTGTTCTCTAACAATGAAAATACAACCTTTTAACACAAATACGATTAGTGTTTCACATGATTGTGTGCATGTGTGTGTGCATGTGTAAGCAACAATTCTGACAAAAAAAATGGTAAAGGAGCAGGGCCATGTGAATATTATAATTAATACCTTGTGAATTAAGGCATTCTGGGCACATAATAGCTACTGCTTTAAGGCGCCAATCTCAGATAAAACCAAAGCCCAACATCTAGCTTTAATGATCACTATTTCTTGTATTCTTGAAGTTTCTTTATTCAATTCAGTTGAAAATCTATACACAGGGTCTACAGCCGACGCGTTTCGTCCTCAAGGGACTTCTTCAGGGCTTTTACAGAAAGACAATATACAAAATATACAATTAAAACTTAGATTAAAACAAACAAAAACCAAACATTTAAAAAGCAGCTAAGCTAGTACAAAGAAGGCCAGGCTTCATTAACAGTTCTATGGCAAGGTTGAGTCTAGCACAGATCCTATGGTAGTGATCCCCTAAGTTGGGATGTCTGTTAAGCTAACTGGTTATGTCAGAGACAAGTTTTTTGTTAACACAGTTTCTTGACTGTTATAAATGCAGATAGTGGTGTTTCAAATTAGAGTCCTTTGTCAAGACTATCTGTCTGATTTAAGGACAACACAACATTTCATTCCTGCTTCTCATTTCCCTATTGCTGGTTTTTGAGATTGGCATAGATAAAGCAATATTATTTCAAGGACAAACATATTCCTAATATTAGCATATCATTTTTCAAATCCGCATGCCCCTCTGTTATTGATGGCACCCACGCCCTACACTTATTAGCCACCTCTGAGAGTTAAGAATCAAACTCAGAGGTCGGAAAAGAAGGGAGACAGAGCACGAACTGTGTATTGGTGGACCAGAAACAAAAGGGGAAACATACCAAGATGGTATGGGTTCTGATGTGAGGACTTTTGGGTGGGAAGCCCATGGGTCGTTTCTTTCCCCCTCTGTCTTAGTCCTCTTGTTCTCTTAACAATATGCCATTCAACCTGTCAAAACTTTTTATTCGATCGGTTCTGGACCATTATTTTGACAATGCTTTTTTAAAGTTCCAGGAGCTCTGTACTTACCCAACATGGCTGCCATATTTCCCATTTTCCCTACTATCGGCTCAGAATGACTGATGGAAGTCACACTTACACAACATGGCCTCCGTTCTAAGGAGAAACATATGGAGGTTATTCTAAGAGTCAATAACTCTTATTAGCCTTAGTATCCATAGGTATGTTCTCTGTTGTATAAAAATTATTATTATTATTATTATTTTTTCACACTTATACAGTTGCGAGGTAATATTTTTGTCCACTAGCCATCGTTGATTTACCCAAGCAGTGCAATAATCCATATCTGACATGGATGACAATTACCATTAGTGACGGTCCATCTGTTTCATTTCAAACTGGGTATTGATACAATTATTTCCGAGTAGCAGGAAGGGATTTGAACTTCTTGCTGTTTGGCCATCGAATATATTCTCCCATCCTACAATGGCCGTCGCGACTTTGTATAAGATCGAGGATCGCTATGGTGGACGCATTTTAACCAATGTCTAACCCCAGTAATTTATGAAGGGTGCATCAAGTCTCTAGACTTTCTTATATGATATTTTTGACTTAAGGCAGGACGATGTTCTGTGTGTTTTAACATGAACAGGGAATCCGCCCTTACACAAGATGGCGGCCGCGTGACCTCCTCTGATGTTGTAACATCGAGGCTGTTGTTTACGGACGTATGTTTCTAGCAATTTTTTGGGTGTACATTAAAATTTCAGGACAAATTTTTTTTTTTTTGACGCCCTGATGACTCGAGGCTGGACGATATTATTTGTGCTTTGACACAGGCAGGGATTCCGCCTTTACACAATATGGCGGCCGAGTGGCTTCAACTAAGGGTGTATCATTGAAACCAAACACCGACGCAACATGGCCGTTGTTGTTTTGCCGAGTTTGCCGTTTTTATCTGAATCAGGTGTAAGCAGTGAGAGGCAATTGACACTAGTATTTAAATCCAGCAGAAAATGGCATTTCTGTGCAGGAACTTGACGGAGAGTGACGTCTCTCACCCGTTTTTTTTACCGAGCCACGGACGAACCAGGGGATGCGGCAGTCTACTTGACCAAGGTAAAGGGGATACCGCATTCTATTAAATATGGGGATACAAGAGATTTTGGGTCAAAATTAAGAGGCTAGCTATATTCTTCTTTGATAAAACCCCACAGATAGTATTGGGGAAACTCTAATTGTTAGGAATGGAGGGGCTGTTTTTACCATGTCTGATCAGGTAGCTGACTTTAAATATATATAATGGAGACAAATGATATCCCCTACAAATAGCTTTGGGGAGACTCTAATTGTTAGGAAGTGAGGGGCTGCTTGTTACTACTATGTTGGATCAGGCAGTTGTCATCAAATATATATCAAATATATATAAGGAATACAAATGACTATTACCTTTTCTCTGAATGTATTTGGATACACGCATATTCTTAACTAGATGTCATACATAAACAGTAAGCCCCCCCCCTTTTCAAGGTTTCTTTTTCTTTTTAATTTTATTTTCTTAGATTTTTTGGGAATAGAACCTCTATCCACTCTTCTACTAAAAAGAGGAACTAAGTGAAAAAAGCTTTAGAAGGTAAGCTCCCTAATGTTGCTCGGTAATACAAACTAGAACATAGGAAGACCCTCTAGTTGGATTGCCATAATATGGCATGTCAATTAGGGGTGGCCAAGGAAGATATTCTTACTCCCCTTAGCCCCATGACATAGGATGCATATAATGTGACTTATCTTGAGATTTTAAGATCCAGTAATGTTTACTTATTCTCTTCATATTATATCCTTGTCCACCCTAGACGACGGACGGAGCTTTTTTTACTCTTCTACCCTGGTTCACTACTATTGGAAAATTATCCTTATTGGGATGTAAGTGACATGTTTTTATCTATCATCTATAGCTTGACGCCTAGCTAAGCTCTCTTTTGTACCAGCCCTCATTATCCTTTATCAAGAGGTTTTACGAGCACTTGTCTATTTTACAGGTGGCTTGAAGTTACAATATTGAAACCTATTATACCACTGGTGCAATTGGCTCTTATTAAATTTGAATAGACCTACACCATTACTCTGAAAAGTTGATCCTCTGGAAAAGAACCAAAACTAATAGGTGTGTATAAAACGTGTCATTTTTAAAGTTTCTAACCTCATTCCAGCTAATGGAATTAATAGTGCCCACTTTGGTGTACTTATATGCGGCTTATCTTGCTTTTTCAGACAGTTGTTTTTTAATGACCTTGTGTTGATCGCTCTTAGATGCCATATGTACCTTAGTGCAACATCGCGGACAAACAAATACACTCCTTGATAACGGGAGAAGATCCAGGGACATCACCATCAACTACCATCTTGGTATGTTTCCCCTTTTGTTTCTGGTCCACCAATACACAGTTCGTGCTCTGTCTCCCTTCTTTTCCGACCTCTGAGTTTGATTCTTAACTCTCAGAGGTGGCTAATAAGTGTAGGGCGTGGGTGCCATCGATAACAGAGGAGCATGCGGATTTGAAAAATGATATGCTAATATTAGGAATATGTTTGTCCTTGAAATAATATTGCTTTATCTATGCCAATCTCAAAAGCCAGCAATAGGGAAATGAGAAGCAGGAATGAAATGTTGTGTTGTCCTTAAATCAGACAGATAGTCTTGACAAAGGACTCTAATTTGAAACACCACTATCTGCATTTATAACAGTCAAGAAACTGTGTTAACAAAAAACTTGTCTCTGACATAACCAGTTAGCTTAACAGACATCCCAACTTAGGGGATCACTACCATAGGATCTGTGCTAGACTCAAACTTGCCATAGAACTGTTAATGAAGCCTGGCCTTCTTTGTACTAGCTTAGCTGCTTTTTAAATGTTTGGTTTTTGTTTGTTTTAATCTAAGTTTTAATTGTATATTTTGTATATTGTCTTTCTGTAACAGCCCTGAAGAAGTCCCTTGAGGACGAAACGCGTCGGCTGTAGACCCTGTCTATAGCTTTTCAACTGAATTGAATAAAGAAACTTCAAGAATACAAGAAATAGTTGCTGTGATCATTACTGTTTACTTTAATAGAGATAATATTTTTTAAGAACGTTTAAGTGGTGCACCTTGACCTTTTTCTCAAATTCTCTCATAGTTCATGTTTTGAACCTACATTGTAACAGTGGGTGTTGTGGAGTGTGCACACACACTACCCCGGGTACTAGGGGGTGGGCCCGAAAGAAATAATCTTTTTCGGAGAATCCTTGACTAGGTGCTGGCAACTTGGGAACCTTCCACTGTTGTTTTTTCCTTTCACCCAACATCTAGCTTTGATAACACAAAAGAATTAACAGCTGTGGTAAGAATAAATACCAGGGATCTATTTCAGTTGGAAGAAGCAATGTTTAGACACAGTTATAATCGTATGCCACTGTCACATGAACCAGGCCTATTTCGGGTGATGTGGCCTACTCTCCCACAAAGATAGAACTTTGTGAATGAGAAGCATCTCAGACTATGGACTCGTCTTCTGCAGGTTTGTGAATATCAACCAATGAAATGCAACATGTGCTGGACAAATGTCAGTTGATATAGCAACTGTTCTGTTTTTGAAACAGAACTGTCATTGTTGACACCACAATCAGGCTCGTTCACATAGTGGCCCTCATTATGATGTCAGATGGACTTGCGTCCGCTGACACTGTTGCGAAGTGAGGAACGACATACCTCCGGTTGGCAGTCCCGACTGCATTATCAGGATGTGAACACAGAGGCCATAGCACAAGTTCCCATAGAGAAATTCCTGAACCTTATAGCAGTTACCATCAGGTGCCTGCCATGCGGTACAGGGATTAACAGAGGGGCATGAGGTCTCCAACCACAGGCCTCTGTCGCTAGGGAGCCCTGCTAGGGGCCCCAAAATCACTTTCCGACAGGCTTCTCATGTCAGAAAGCACTGCTTGAAAAGCCTTTCAGAAACCAAAATCATAATCCCCACGGTGTAAACGCAGTACACAGGGGAAAATGAGTGGCCTCCGACTCGCCGATGGGCTCTTTGAGCACGTCAGAAGCCAGTCAGTCCAACCGGCATGGTTTTAAATCTGACAGACTTCATCATGATAAGGCTGTTGGATTTGAAAACAAAACAATGTAAGTCGGAAAGCTTCCAAACTGAGGTCCAAGGCTTTCTGACCTACATCGTAATCAGGCCCTAAGTATTGAGTTTGTGTTTGGGCATTTGTTTTTCATCTCTATACACATAATGAATCATTGTTCATTGTTATTTGTTTTACGTGAACACAGGAGTACAGCAGACACTAAGCAAGTGTGTTAGAAACGGGATACCGTGGTGCAGAGCGGGCGGGCCAAACTCCGGAGGAAATGTGTAAACCATCCACGCAGCACTCACAGACAACACACCAGGCACACTACAAAAAGAGACCCCACACCAGGTTGCATGAAAAATAACTTGTGTATTTATAAAACACAGTAGAATGCAGAACACAGGTGCATATATTCCGTGCCAGCCGGGACCGGGTAACCATTCACTGGTCTATTTACCAGGCAGGGCCAATCGGGCCGCTACCAGAACCATCAATAACCAAGGTATGACGTTAGGGAAGAAAGCACATTTGACAGAAATATTGCACATAAATCACATTAGAGTAGGCATAAGCCCATTATACAGAATACCACCAAAATAACCCTGAGGGAAAACATTAGGCATCACATTAGCAGAAGGCACATTGGGCATAATATCATAAAGCATCTAAGTAGGCCTTGACATATGCATGTGGCATCATTAGGCATGAAAACATTAGCATGGGTGCACTTTACACAAACCCCACTTAGGCCCTGGATCAGCAGCGCCAACCTTTGAGAAAAAGATATTAGGCAGGATCACAGCACCTCCTAGGGTGCGAAAACACAATGTGTAGACCGTCAGCCTCTTATTGGCATCAACTTCATAGGCAGTGGGCAAATAATGAAAACATCATGGCATAAACATACAAGTATGAAGTGTGGGATACACTCAGCAAAACATCAGTCCCTTAAAGAGCAATCAGGCATGGTGATAACCTAGGCATGACCCTTAGCATAGTGATCCTTAGGGAAAAACTGCCCACACAAGTGTCCCCAACGTCGCAGGTCTCCCTCTGGAGCCACAGTGCCCGGGGAGCTCCTCTTCTGGGACTCTCACACCCAAAATGCCCAATTGTTGTAATGGTCCGCAATTGTGGAGCTGCTAGGGTCCCAAAAGAGTACTGGCACTTTGGTGCTTAAGGTGAGCCCCGGTCCGGTGGAGCACCCTCCTGGTCTCTGAAGCAAGTAAATAGTGCTGGGACGTTGGAGCCCCCTCCCCTGGGGATCGGAAAGTGCAGAAATGCGCACAGTTAGGACTTAAAACAATATTCCGCCCTTGTGACAGCTGCCCGCTCCTGTGGCGCAGCTGGTGCAGTCTGGCGCCCTGGGCACGAGGGGCCCACCTCTGGGGCTCGAGAACACAGTGGGAAAGCACCAACCGTGTGCCTCGTCCAACCCCCCTAGACCGCCCACAAAGCCCACTAACCAGCTCTCTGGCTACAGGCATCTCTGCAGCATCCTGGCAGCAGCTACCCCACACGCGGGGCTCTCCTCCACTCATGAGAGCCCCGCCAACACTGGCGCCCCTTCCTTCTTCACCCAGGCCCCTTCCTGGGACCCAGTACTTCAATAGGAAGGGTGCAAGGCTCCTGACGGCTTCTGGGGCCTCCCTCCTCTCACCTCTGGTGCTGCTTCACTCATGGGTGCACTGACCGGCGGGGTGGGTTCCCGCTTCGGTCTCTCAGCACCCCGGGGCTTTCTTCACCCAGGTCACCCCTCGTGGGGCCCGGGACTTCAGGTTCGACTTGTGGAGGTGGGTTAGGCTCCCATCTTCCTATCCACTCCCACTTCTTGGCTCCGGCCAACTACTGATGTCGTCAGAGCCCCGCCCACAGTCAGGCAGAGGTGCCTGGCTTCCGTGTCAGCTCCGGGCCCACAGTGGTGATTTTGGTGAGTTTCTTCTTGCGGCAATTAGGGGTAGGCTCCCTCCTACGTAGAAACACCACGCGGGGTGGGCACCTGCCCCCTGATAAAGGCAAATGCGGGATGGGCAACCGCTTAATTCAAAGGCATGCAAAGCGCCCCACTACACGAGGTGGGCACCCGCTGCAAAAACAAAGTACACAGGCAGCAGAAATGCGGGGTGGGCACCCGCTACTCAAATCAGCATAAAAGAACGCCGCGAAAACACTGAGTGGGCACCTGTGTTAAAGATAAGCACAAATGCGGCAAAAGCGTGAGGTAGGCTCCCACCAATGTCAGGGGGGAATCCCACATGCCAGGATTACTCACAGCACAGTGGCAGCACAGGGATGCAGAATCCATGCTCCTTCCGCCCCAGTAATGTGAATATAGTGCTCACGAGGCGCCAGAGTCCTTCCACCTCCAGGGTCCCACAGAATAGAGTGGCGCTCTGGCAGCTCAGCACTGCAGGTGTCAGCTCCTCACCTCCTGGACAGTAAGATACAGTGCTCTTCTTCTCCAGGTGCTAGCCAGCAGGCAGGGCACAGTTGTAGCGCTCATGAGGTGCTAGGTAGGAGAGCAGCAGGCACTACAGTGCAGGATCAGCGGTCAGTGAGCACTCATCAGAACAGGGCCACAGTTCCTACAAACCGTCATCCTCTGTAGCGTGGCACTCCTGGTACTAATTTATAGTCAACAATGTGTTCTATAAGGAAAAATAGTGTCCATTCGGACACTGATTTTAATCAATGTAAAGTATAAGGAGATAATGCGAACAAAAATATACAGTGGGATACAATCCTGCATCCAATACATAAAAGACAACAAACAGAAATAAAAGAAGGGGTTATTTTCAGGCAAAGTGAGTGAACGAAGAACGCCAGTAATCTGATAATTCTCAACAAGGCTGTCCTTAAATAGTAGGGACACAAATGAAAACACAATGGAGAGCTAGTGTGATACTATTTTAACTGTCGACGGCCTGAATATTGTAAGCAAGGCTGGATATTGTAGGCAGGAGAAGTGCTTGACGAAAGCAATTTCAAAAAGGTCTCGAGTATAATTACTCAATGGAAGCATGGTTCCGATGGAAAAACTCCTCCCTGCTGGAGGAAAGCCGGGTTCCGTGGAATCCCCTGGGAACCGGTGGATGAATTCCAAGTTATCACGGGGACATCCGGAGGGATGGGAAAGGGGATGAGTCTGATGTCATGAAGCTACGATGCGTTCGATTGCTTGGCCTCGGGATCGTTGTCCCTGGGCCCGGCAGCCCTTGACGATTTCGAACCCGGAACTGAGGTACTATCCCTCCCGGAACTGGACCGAACGGGAACCACGGAACCATGCTTCCATTAAGTAATTATACTCAATACCTTTTTGAAATTGCTTTCGCCAAACACTTCTCCTGCCTTCTATCTCCAGACTTGCTTACAATATTCAGGCAATTATTCCACAGTCCTGATGATGGTCCTTGTATCACTGTGTTTAGGACCGAAACGCCGTCGACAGTTAAAATAGTATCACACTAGCTCTCTATTGTTTTTTCATTCGTGTGCCTACTATTTAAGGACAGCCTTGTTGAGAATTATCAGATTACTGGCATTCTTCGTTCACTCACTTTGCCTGAAAATAACCCCTTCTTTTATTTCTGTTTGTTGTCTTTTATGTATTCGATACAGGATTGTATTCCACTGTATATTTTTGTTTGCATTATCTCCTTATACCTTACATTGATTAAATACAGTGTCCGACTGGATACTTTTTCCCTTATAGTACACATTGTTGACTATAAATTATTACTTTCTGACTATTTAATATGTTTAGGACCATTGTTTACTTATAAAATTGGTACCCCTGGTCCTTGACCACCTAGAGTGTTCCCTTGTTGTTTTATAACCACTCCTCCTGGTACAGCAGTCTTTACTCCAGCAGCGGGCTCCCACTAGCCCTGTGGACAGCAGAGGGGGAACTGATGGGCACAGGGGCCAGCACACAGGCCCATGCGGCGGTACCTCCTGGCAGTATGTCCCGTCAAAGTCAAGTCCACGCTCAGTCTGAGCACATGGCATCCCAGCTCCACTATTTATTTAACCCTCACCCCACCTACCAGAAAGGGCTGGAAGCTTCTGGAAGGTTCCCTGGGAAACCGGTCCCAATTGGTATAGGGGGAGGTGCAGTGCACCCTGGGTGCCAGGTTTCCCTCCAAAAGCTGGGGGTGCTGAGAAACAAACGACTAGACTGGTAACCCACCTCAAACAGGTAGGCACCAGCACACAGCAATGGCATCCATTTTAAAAGTGACATTTTAAACAATGGCCAACATAAATCTGGCAACACAATTGCACAGTATTTATTATTTCCCTTCTTACACATGAAACTTACATATTTATTGTGTTTTCTTTCAAATCACAAATTCCAAGTTAGCAAAAAACTAGAGGGAAAGGCAAAAAGATTTGAGATGACCCTGCAAGCAGGGCCAAGTCCAACACGACCCGCTCCCTGCCAAAAGCCAGGATAGACTGATCAATGCCTTGATGGGCTCCCCTGCTTAAGGGTGAGAAAAGGTGGATGCAGGCCTGCAACTGCAGGGGCACCCACAGGTTTTCTGCCACTCTGGAACTCGGTGGTTCCCTCTCTCAAACCTCCCTGGACCAACCAAGCCACCCCACTGGTGCTCCCTAGTCGGTTGTGGCCTGGACCAGCCCCTAGGTTGTCCAGATGTCTCTGGCCCTTGCTGTCTCACAGAGTGGGGGCAGTAGCCCCAGGCCGGTAGTACCCGTTGGCCACTCTCCTTCTCCTTTGTACAGTTCCAAACTGCCACTGGTCCTACCACCTGGGGTCCGCACCCTTAGGCTTACCATCAGTCAGGGCGAGGCTCTCCTCTCCCTACCTCTCCTTCCGGGGTTCCTCACCCTCTTCCCATGTGAGGCAACCTCAGAACACCACTCTCTCCCCAGTCCAGGGCCTTGATCCTGAAACTGATCCACATACCTAGGATCTAAGCCCTGTGGCTGAGCCAGTGCCAGAGGTGTGGTGTGCCCTTCCTCCCTCTGCACCCCCTCCCAGAGTTCCACACCCTCCCACCTGGAGAAGTACCCCTGGAAGTCAACTTGGTGGGGGCACTGACTACAGATGTCCCACCCCGTCAGGCAGTACCTGTCCCTGGCATCCCAGCCCAGGATCTAAACCCTGTGACTGAGCAGACCCCAGCTCTGATTACAGACGCCCCTGGTTCTCCTGACACTAGGGGCTCCCCTTCACTGGATGGCCTATCAGGATAGCCTAGGTTCCCTACCTGGGGCTCCATTATGGAACTCTCCAGGCCCTGAGATTGTGGTTGGGGCACCTCAGGACACCTCCCCGTCTCACTCCTTCCTGTTGATAGGATGTGAGGCCCTACAACCCTCTCACTACCCCGGTACCTAGCTGGAACAACCCTTCCCAATTGATCACCGCACCACACTCCATCCACTCCTTCAGTGCAGTCCAACACATGTCCACATACTCCCCCCATGACTGATGGTACAGTTTCTTGCCGCCCCTAAATTCCAACCTGCCCCCTTCCTCTTGGGGATCAGGCACCATCTTCCGGGCTCTGGGAGTGGGACTTCCCACATTGGAATCACTCTCACTGCCACCACTGGATCCCACCCTCACTGGTGAATCCAGACTCCTGAAACCACTCCCAGGGGACAACCTACTCCCCTGAGCTAGTCTCTCTCTAGCGAAGGACCTCTCTGCCTCCGCCATCCTTTCCTGTGCCAGGACCCTTTCGGTCTCTAGCCTTTTCTCCTCCACACTCAGCCACGCTAGCTCCACTCTGAGCCTTTCCAGCGCCAGCTGATGCTCCCTTTCTTCTCTCCTAGCTACCCACTCTTCAGGGGACAGGGAAAGGGATGGGGAAGTGCCCCCGGGACTGGATCCAGCACGGGACTGCCTGACTATGATGTCCTCACTCGCCACTGGCTTCTACGCCCTGTCATCTTCTTCCTCCACAGTGTCACCACCCAGCAGGGTAATGGACCAGGAACTCTCACTCTTCGAATCCTCCTCCGGGTCTCCCCCAAATCCACCCTTTAGATATCCGGAGGGGTAATCTGAAAAGTCCCCACAGAGCTCTACGGGTTCTCCCCTTTTAAAAACTTTGAAGAGGAACAATTCTCTGCGGAAGTCACTTTCTATTGGTATCCCCATCTCTCTACAGAAATCCATCACTTCCTCCTCAGTGTACTCCCAAAGTTCGTCCTCATTTTAGACCAAACCCATCCTGACTATATACACCCGGGATACACAACACACAGTGCAACAGGGGAACACAATTAAAAAACAACACTTTCAGGAGGAAAGCACAATCAGGAAAAATAATCCCCGAAACCTGTGATTAATTTCAATGCTCATTTTGCAGTGCAACCAGTTGTCGCTGTGGTACTGCGCAAACACAAGTCCTATCCCACTGTTGAACACCAATGTTAGAAACAGGGTAGCGTGGTGGAGAGCGGGCGGGCCAAACTCCGGAGGAAATGTGTAAAGCGTCTGTGCAGCACGCACAGGCGACACACCAGGCACACTACAATAAGAGACCCCACACCAGGTTGCATGAAAAATAACTTGTGTATTTAAAAAACACAGTAGAATGTAGGCTTTCCGACCTACATCGTAATCAGGCCTTAAGAATTGAGTTTGTGTTTGGGCATTTGTTTTTCATATCTATACACATAATGAATCATTGTTCATTGTTATTTGTTTTATGTGAACACAGGAGTACAGCTGACACTAAGCAAGTGTTTTTCACTACAAAGGTAGGTAACAGTTTTGCTTATAAATGTGGTGCTATTAGACAACTCTTCACGAAACTTTACCAAAAAAGTTCACCCACCTCAGCTCTGTGGCATCCTACCCCAGCAAGGGTACTTTTAAATAATCACGCCACACACAGAGCTTGGTGTGAGACATCGGTATGCCCTAGCATGTAAACATTAACTGACATTCCACATCACAAATTCTATGACCTACACTCATGCACGTACATCACTGTTCTACCTAGTCCTTCAGAAACCAAACGGGTCCTGTCATCTCTAACTCAGAAGATATTACATCTTACCTACATCTACATTTTACCTCTCGTATTCTTATTTTTGATGGAAAAAGACCTTGTTTAATCCACATGGCTTCCTCTTTTTCTTTCTCCTGTAGTTGATCTAAGGCAGAATTAGATATTTTACAATTCGGATCCCCAACCAGAATTATGTGTGGGGAAACTCCTTATCTTAAGCTTTTTTAATAAAAGACAAAAGCCTTACTTAAAAGAACATCATTTTTTAGCGGCCATTTCTTATTTGCTTCTTTTATATTGTAACCTTAACTGTATTATACATTGTTCTAATCTTTCCCTTCCCCTCCCCTCCTTTCCCTCCCTTAAAAATCCTAAAATGTTTTGTTCCCTCATGGTGCCATCAGCTGACTTAATTTTATTCTTATATGCTTGCCATTATTGTTTGACTCTGCTGTTGTCACCTTATTGTATTGCTAATTCTTTATTTCAATAAAGCTTTCAAACACAAAAAAAAAGAACATCATTAGTAGCCTCAGGAGGAATATAAGCATTTATCAACATTAAAGGAAGCTTTCTCTGATCTCCATCAAGATGAAACAGAGTTAGTGCCAATAATAAATGACTCGGATCTTTATAACATTCATATCTCCATTGAATCTTATTAGACAGTAGATATGCCACCCCCATGCATGTCCCCTCCTTGAAGGTGTTACTTTACAATCTAAAATGATAAAATCACCATAAATCAGCTCACCTACACATCAGGCTCTCATGAAGATAAATCTTGTGTACCTATAAAGAATTCAAATAATGCAACTTCTCCATACTATTCTTTATTCCTGCCACGTTCCAGGATATGATTTTTAACTCGTTGCTAATAGAAGGGGCGTTACAGGTGGTTACTCTGGGAGACACTAGATAATGCACCAGGTAACCAATTCCATTTAAAATTTTCATCTTTAAAGTTTCCCTGTGGGGGAAAAGCAAGCAAATGTCTAATTGACACGTGTCCGCCATGTTTATCAAAGCTGATTTTTATCCCATTTACATCAATTGGTGGCACCTTACTGCAAGGTAAACATTGGTATGGCAGAGACCTTTTATCCGCAGCACAGTAGCCATCCTCTTCAAAAATTGGGGTAACATCAATCCCCCTGCTTTGTAAACCTTCAGACAATCAAAGTATCAAATTTACAGTTATTTTAGAATAAAAAGTTATCCTTGATTTAAATCCTGCTTCAGAGGGGAAAAGAGAAACTAAATAGATATTATTACCTTGGATAAGCATCAAATTCTCAATTTTCCCATAAACATTTGGGCAGCAAGGCCCTATTTAGAATTAAATCTCCATCAAACAGGAGGAAAAAATCCAAACTATGGGGCAGATTTACAAGCCCCCTGCGCCACTTTTGCATCAATTTTAAAATGGGAAAAATGATGCAAAAGTGGCACAGGGGGCTTGTAAATAGGCTCCTATAAGTGTCCACATTACACCAAGAAGTTTCGAACCATTCCAACTCTGAAGGACCTCTCCTTTTACCAGATTCTGTGAAAGGAGTTGGAATAGGGTTCAATAAAGATGGTATGTAAGACAGGGATGCCCTTTGATCTCCCATTGGTCCCACTGTTTGCCCCTCAGCCAGAGTATTAGCATGATCGCTTTCAGGGACTGTTGAATTGAATGGAGTTGATATAGAAAGGCGAGCTGCACCACCATTAACTTCACTGCAAACTCCTCAGCAGGTTAAGGTGACTACTTTCATGGTCGATAACTTGATTAAATACTTGCTGGGGATAAATTAAACCCTTTGCACTAGATATAACCTCTCTAGCATTTATATCTTCTCTGAAATGTAGTCTCCGTTGTCTCTTTTTAGCAAATCTACGCATAGGTTTTTTCTTCTTTCCTCTTTGCTTTTCTTCCTCTTTTTTCCCTTTACCCATGGGGCACCTAAATCACCAGCATTTATTTCATGACTGAGCTCGGTTTACTGATTGGAAATATTTCCTGTTCAACCCTTTTAGATGTACCATCCAGATTCTTCCTATTAGCAGGAGTAGTGTTAAAAATAGAATGTATAGAATCAAGTATGGGTTCAAACAAGCTCTCTGGATTTGGAACATTTTTAACCAGCTTCTTACATTGTTGGTTAGCAGCCTGCCGGCAAAAGTCAGTTTGACAACCAACATTGATCAGAACATTCCTTTCACAGGATGTCATAACTCCTATTTCTACTGGTTCAGCAGGACCTAGTTCCTTTCCTTTTTTAATTCTTTTCAATTCCTTTATTATTGTCACTGTATCCAAAACACAGTCAAAACCTCCAACAAACTTTTCTAACAGCTTTAAGATAGAAGATAATAGCCTTTCTAAGCACACTAAAGTATCTGATACTTTTACCTCTTCATTTTGAGGGTGACGGAGTTGGATATCACTTATAACAAACTCAGGGGTCATACAGAGATGAGATATGAAAGAAGAATTATTTAAAGGAGTACTCCTGAACAATTTCGTTCCCATAGAGACTATCGCCGCTGGGGCACACACAACTTTCACAGACTTTCTAATATCCTGTAAGTCACATTTCCTACAGAGGTCAAGGTCCAGATCTGGTAAAGTTAAATCCTCATCCTGGTCATTAGCTACTATTTCAGAACAAGAAGCTTTTTTAGGACTTATAGGTGGAACATAGATTACCTACAATAAAGCTGATAGAGGGGAGGCCTGTTAGGGTCGGTGAGAAGTTGGGCTACTCATACCCCCAGAATAGCATACAAGATCCTTCTGTAATATAGCCCCCCCTTAACATCAGAATCCATAAGATGAAAATTGACAGTAGCATTAGCATTTACATTTGCGTTGACAAAAATATTAGCAATAACATTAGACCCCTCATCTAATACAATCAATACATTTGGTTCCAGTTTGGGTGGATTTTCCTTGGGTGGATTTTCCTTTTCCCTTTCCTTTTCCCATAAACTGAATATCTGATTTTTTCCATTCAGCATCATAACAGGGGCCTCTTTGTTCTGGAAAGGGTTTGAATTAGTCTTTGCACAGGCTCTGCCCTGGAGCAAACAATCCGATCTCAGCTTTCTTGCAGTTATTATTTACTTTTACTTCAGATCTCTCACTCGACGCTGTCATCGCACCCCACCTGCGGGACATTATCAACACCTCCTTCGACACCGCCACCTTCCCGGAGAGCTGGAAGCACGCAGAACTCAGCGCTCTTCTCAAGAAACCTACAGCGGACCCCACCGAACTCAAGAATTACCGTCCCATCTCGCTCCTCCCGTTCCCGGCCAAAGTCATCGAAAAGACCGTCAACAAATAGCTGGCCGCCTTCCTCGAGACGAATGGATCCCTCGACCCCTCACAGTCTGGCTTCCGAGCCAACCACAGCACCGAGACCACCCTCATCGCGGCCACCGATGACATCCGAACCCTGATGGACAACGGAGAAACAGCGGCCCTCATCCTCCTGGACCTCTCCACGGCTTTCGACACTGTCTGCCACCGCACCCTAGTGCAGCGCCTCGGTAACATCGGAATCCAGGAGAAGGCACTGGAATGGATCACCTCCTTCCTCGACGGAAGAACACAGAGAGTCCGCCTACCACCGTACAAGTCAGAGGCCACCGAAGTCATCTGCGGCGTCCCTCAAGGATCCTCGTTGAGTCCCACCCTCTTCAACGTCTACATGAGCCCCCTCGCGGCCATCGCACGCCAACACAACCTCAACATAATCTCCTACGCCGACGACACCCAGCTGATCCTCTCCCTGACCAACGACCCCGCCGCCGCCAGAGCCAACCTGCACGAAGGGATGTGAGATGTAGCCGAGTGGATGACGACCAGCCGCCTGAAACTGAACTCAGACAAGACGGAGGTCCTCATCCTGGGCTCCTCGCCCTCCACCTGGGACGACTCCTGGTGGCCCCCCGCCCTGGGCACCGCACCCAAACCGACGGACCACGCACGCAACCTGGGCTTCATCCTGGACTCCTCCCTCTCCATGACCAGACAAGTCAACGCCGTCTCCTCGTCATGCTTCAACATCCTACGCATGCTACGGAAGATCTTCTGGTGGATCCCCACCGAGACCAGGAAGACTGTCACCCAGGCCCTCGTCACTAGCCGACTGGACTACGGCAACGCCCTCTACGCCGGAACCACCGCCAAGCTCCAGAAGAGACTCCAGCGGATCCAGAACGCCTCAGCCAGACTCATCCTCGACATCCCACGAAACAGCCACATCTCCGGACATCTTAGAGACCTGCACTGGCTCCCCGTCAACAAAAGAATCACCTTCCGTCTCCTCACCCACGCACACAAAGCCCTACACGACCAAGGCCCGAGCTACCTCAACAACCGAATCAACTTCTACGCTCCCAAGCGCCACCTCAGATCAACCAGCCACGCCCTCGCCGCCGTACCCCGCATCCGAAGAGCGACAACAGGAGGAAGGTCCTTCTCCTACCTGGCCGCCAAGACCTGGAACTCCCTCCCGACCGACCTGCGCCTGACCCAAGACCACCTCGCCTTCAGGAAGAAGCTCAAGACCTGGCTGTTCGAGCAGTAACGGCACCCCCCCCCCCTCCTAGCGCCTTGAGACCCTACGGGTGAGTAGTGAGCTCTATAAATGTCTTGATTGATTGATTGATTGACTTTACTCCACAAAACACAAATTCATAACTTCACAGGTTCACAACTAAGCAACTTTGATTTTCTCGGGGGTATTCCAGATTTACAAGGTTTTCCAAGATTTCCAAAACTAAGCTCAGACAGCAACAGCAAAAATATGGTTTGAGGGGACCATGCATCAAGGTAGGCAATTGTGATTCCTTAATTGCAAATATTAAGGAATTGCAATTATTGAATCGCAGTTGCCTATGGATGTAGGTTTCGCTAAAATATTATCGATTCCTACATATTTATTAATTGTGAATTGCAAATTGCAATTCGCAATTAAGGAATAGCTTCCCATTCATTCCTGTGGGCCTAGAGGCCAATAGGAAAGAATGGGAAGGCATGCGCAATTTGCGAGTGCCTAATAGGTACTCGTAATTTGGGCATGCAATTTCAAGGGTGCAAGGGGGCCAAAGGGACACCCTGTTGCACCCTGAAATTGCCATGGGTCCACATGCTGCGTACACACATGCCCCAAAGGCATGTGTGTGTAACATGGAACCTTAAAAAATGCACTTTAGTTCATTTTTCAATGTTTTTGCAAATTACCATCAACTTGCAGTTGATGGTAATTAGTGTTTCCTAAATGCAAAGTTGCATTTAGTAAAGGCTTGTTGCATCCCAAATAGGGAATCGCAATTTGCGATTCCCTAAATGCATTCGAATTTAGAGAATCATAAATTTTGCGATTACCTATTTAGCAAATTTGCATTTGGGTTGATGCATCCCAAATGCCAAAATATTGCTCTCAAAGGGGGCGATTCTGCGCATCGGATCGTTTGCGACTGGTATTTTGGTTGATGCATGTGCCCCTAGGAGTGGCCAGCCTCTATAGCCCAAAACCGGCCTTTACAGCCTCAGGAGGGGGCCACACTCCACATTCTACACTCCAATCGGCTTTTCAACCACTGGGGAAGGGAAAGCTCTCTGAGTTTTAAAGACAACCCTTCCCACCTCTTAACAGCGACAGTATGAATGGGTCTAAGCGAGCGGTGAAGGGGACGAGGGGGCAGAGCTGTCTCTACAGCCACTGCACAGAGGAGGGGCGGAAAGAACTACACATAAGGGGGTCGAGACAGACGAGGCTGGGAACACTCCCACCTCCACAAGCTGCACGCAGACCTGGTTGGAACGCCTCCATGGAGCGAGACTCTAACTGGGATGCTGCCCATGTGGCAGGAACTAACCCGGTGCTACCTCATTTGCTTTGCCCCCCCTTTGTTCGCCTACTGTCCTTAGGCCTGTTTGTAGAATAGTGTGTGTTGTGGTGAGCAGCCTGTTTTATAAGGTGGGGTACTTAGATTCTGGATTTAGCTGTGGCTGGGGGAGGGCCCAAGTATCCAGATCCACCTCACTTCTCTCTACTATCGATGTTGGTGTCAGCAGCACTGCTGTATGGCGTGGGCCTTTTGGTGCTCCAGTCTTCCTGTTGCCGTGCCACTGCACTGGTTTGGCTCCCCACACTCTGCGATCAGCCCTGAAATAAAATGAGTGTGCCCATAGTGAGCGATTACAATTATGCGCTGGTAGGGACGGGTTTCTCTCCTTGGGCTGTTGCCACTCCCGTACTTCCCGCCGCTGATTTTCATGGCAGCCGCAGCTGCCTCAACTTCTGACAGCAGCTGCAATAACTTTGCTTCGTTGTTTTGCTGGAAGAGTCTGCAACATGTTGCATAGCTTCCTCTTCCCAGAATTAGCTCTCATCCTTCTCAACCTGCGAATTTCAACACTGTAACCCACCGAACATCATTCAGTGCAACTACAAGACTGGTATATGTGGACCAGCTCTTTGATGGATCAGCTCTTTCCTTACACGCCACTCGCAAGCTGTCAGCCTGGTCTGATATACATCTTAAGCATCCAACCTGATCTGCAGCATCCCACAAGGTTCATCTCTCAGCCCAATGCTCTTCAATGTCTACATCGTCCCACTTACCAGAATCATTTGAGCCCATGGATTCAACATCATCTCCTATGCCAATAACATCCAGCTTATCTTCTCGCTCTCTGATGACAACCCCAGCACCCAAGCAAGAATCATTATCTACAAGTCCCAAGTCCAGCTGTCATTCAACTGTAATTAGACGGATGTAATACTCTTTAGGAAAGACACATAAATCTAGAATCAGGACCCAAACCAGTTCTGTTGAGCCAAATCAGGAATGCAGGTGTCGTGATCAAATACCAAATTTTGATGTCCAGTCAGGTCAACTCAATTGCCTCCTCTTTCTTCTCTCCATTCCACTCCCTCAAGCTCCTCAGGAACATCTTTAGAAGGCTTCCACACATCCCCTTCCAAATCATCAGCCAAGCCCTTATCACCAGCAACTGGATGAAGCAGCATACTCCACGTCTGAATCTGGAATCACGGCACAACTCCCAAGAGACTCCAGTCCATCCAGGAGGCAGCAGCCAGCATCACAGCAAAACTCCCACTCCTTACCAATGTATCCACAAAGCTTTAAAGACCTCCACTGGCTCTCCATTCACAAATGTGCCCTGTTCAAATTACAAGTGCACCCATACAAAACACTGCACAGCCTATGGTCTGCACACCTGAACAACCCCATCAGCACCCATACTGCCACCAAGCATCTCTGTTCCGCAAGCCTGATTCTCAACCACGTATCCCACTCCAAGGAGACAGAGCCAGCAGCTGCACCATCTAATACCCTGTTTCAAAAACCTGGAATGACTTCCGCCTAGATATCAAAGTTTTATACTTCTGGAATCTGGGTGAAATAGAGAATGTCATGATAGGGGACAGTTTGGAATGTTGGTTATGTGGAGATGGTTGAACTGTAGTTGGCAACGGAAGAGCTCCTGTGTGTTCGTCCCCTGCTACCGTGCAGCTCTGATATAGTACTAAACGTACCTGAACTCTTCCGAAGCTCCTGCTTTATTACTACACAGAGCAATTGGCTCAATCTTAGAATCCTGAAAGAAACTGAAAACATAACTCTTTCAATAGGCCCCAGTCAGGGAAGCTCCCCCCTTCTCTAGGATCCAGAATAGCTTCCCGGGTGGTATGAGTACAAAAAAAATACAAATAACATAACATATGCGGAAAAACCCACAATGGTGCTTACATTACAACGCATCGACTACACAATGCAACACGGCAAAATACTCTGACACATTACCTTCTCCATAAATATACATTCATAGTACAATAGTAAAAGTTGTTTACACCAAGCACTGGCTTACTTATTACTAGTGCCATTCAATACTACGAGCCAAAAATGTTTTGTGATTTGCTCTCTACCTTGATGAACCGCTGCTATCAAAACTGCCCTTGAGATAAACTGCAACCAAAAGCACAGATTCATTCTCCTCTCATTCTCCTCTCTTTAGCTGCAACGCACTTTAAGGGTAACCCACTGACTCTGGACTTGCATGCATTTTTATTTGGTGAGAGGCTGTAAACAGCATGAGTTTATCATTGATAACAATGGTGTTGAATTCTGCCAATATGTCTATAAATGGTGGCTAAAAGATGCTTTAAGCCACCTTATTTAATGTATGTCGTTTAGCTTGTCGCAGTCAGATTCACATTTTACTTTTGTAACCATTAACTGAAAAAGTATTAACAGCCAAATCTAAACTGAAAGGTGAAGTCTGTAATAATATTAAGCAAGACGTGCATTTTCAATCTTACCTCTCCTCGGAGACCATCAAAATTACCTAGCACCATTAAAAAATCCTCCACGGACTCATGTAATTTCGAGTCTTTTTTTCTTGAGACAGCAAATGACACTATTAAGGTTCCAATAAAGGCATAATGACCTAAATTAATGAAACCAAATCGTTATGTTAAACTTATACTGGAAAATGATTGCAGGCGATTGCTGCACATACTTTTGCATCCCCTGGCCTTTGGAGTATGCACTGCTTTTAAAGGGTTAGTTCCAGTTTATAAAAATTATAAAACATTGGTCTTTTGCAGCATCTCATTCTTTATAGAACTGCAGCCGAAACACAGGGAGAGCACAATCGCAAACGCTTTTGGTCAAACCTGAATAGAAAGGATTCGTTGTTGATAAGTGACAAAGCAGATGGCTAGCAGCCTTGAATGAAGATGGATGATTATTCTATGAAAAAGAGGAGGACTACATATCATTTATCTCTATAAAAAAATAATATTTTATCAAATGTAATCCATTTTTTCCATATTAAAACTTTATATATAATTTTGGTTGCTTCCTGCATCAATAACGTAACAGTTAATATTTTTGATTTTGTTTGTGATTGGGGATTTCGTTCTATTTTTTTATTGTGGGTTTTCTTTCCTGTAAGTGTTTCCTAGATAATGTTGATATTGATTCCCCGTTGCTTAGACCCGAAACAACTGTTCAAAATCCCCGGTTTCAGTGGTCCTACTGGTTATGTTCACACTCTTTCCCTACAAAGAAAACTATGGTTAACTGCCAAGGAGACGAGATTTCCCTTGAACCCACCTGCTGCCAGGATTTCGGTCTTGAAATCCTAGGTCAAAGAAGGAGAGAGGAACTTTGGGGCACATGCATCAATGAAAATTGCATTTGCAAATGGTGCGAATTGCAAAAATCGTCCGTTTCCGAATGCAATTTGAACTTTTGGGATGCATCATCATTTTTGTACTTTTCGCAATTTTAGTAATCGCAAAATTGCGATTACTTAAATTGTGATTGCATTTAAGGAATCTTAAATTGAGATTCCTTAAATGCAATGCATCAAACTAAAAAAATTAGCGATTTGACCTTCCTGGTCTAGGCCCATAGGAATGAATGGGGAGGTATTCCTTAATTGTGATTCGCAATTTGCGAGTCGCAATTAAGGAATTTTAATAAATCGCAATTTTTTTAGCGATTTCTTCATGCATAGCCATTTGCGATTCCTTATTAGCGAATCTTTATTTTTCGCTAATAAGGAATCGCAAATGGCAATGTTGATGTATGTGGGCCTTTGTGTGTACTTTCATCAACCTGTGTAAGGATCTCCAAGGGCTTGTAACAGACTTCACCCACCAGCTCCTCAGTTGTGTTGGACTTTTTGGGGACTTGCATGTCGCAAGGAGCTGGAAGCGTGACTCAAGATCGAAAAGCGTGTCGCAGAACTGCCGCTGCCGCTTCGCAGCACGAAGCGCCTTGCATCGCCGGAGGAGAGGATAGACGTCGCGCAGGAGCCGCTGCATCACCGGGAAGCGTGTCGCAGGAGTAGAGGACCGACGTCTCATCAGACACGAGAAGCGTGTGGCAGGGCCTGTAATGGCTCATGACCGTAAAAGAGGATCGACGTCGCCGCAGACGCCGCTGCATCACCGTGAAGAGTGTCACAGGGTCTGTTGCGGCTCACATCGTGTCAAGCATCTCGCATCGCTGAGGGAGAGGATCGACTTCGCCGCAGACGCCGTCGTCTCACCGGGAAGCGAGTTGCATCAAGGAGAAAGCACCGTTTTTATTTCTTTGCACCAGATCTTTGCTGCATTTCCATCATTGCAACACTTTCGCTGCACTGCGTGTCGCATCTTAAAGTGCATTGACTCAAAGTGTCGCAATTTAAGAACTAAAGAGAACTAAGCTAAAACTACCATCTTAAGTATAGTATTGTGGATTTTTGTTGTTTGTAGTCTTGTGATAAGTCTATATAAAGAATACTTATTTTTTATATAAATCCTGAGTGGTGTCCATCTGTAGTGTTGTCACTAGATTACTTTATGTGTTTACAAATGCTTTACACACTGCCTCTGAGATAAGCCTGTCTGCTCGTGCCAAGCTACCAATGGGGTGAGCAGGGGATATTTTAGCAGTGTACCCCCTTACCCTGACTAGAGGCAAGGGTCCCTATTTGTCACAAGTACCTACCTGTGCCAACTAGAGACCCCCAAATCTAACAGCAATACACCCAGCATTTGAAGATTGTGCTTCAACTTTAACATCACTCATTTGTTTGTCCAGTATTTTATCCTGGAACATAAACTACACAACTTTTATTCCAAATTCTACTGTCCTGTGTCTTAATATCATTTCAAACAACTTCACCACCTTTTTTTATTTTGAACATTTGAACCCGCACTAACATCCTACAGGAGCTCCTATTATTACTATGTCCTTAACTGCAACTTTGTTTTCCTCAACACTCTTTCTCTGATCAAAAGTTTTTTTCCTTAGCTCTTGCAAATGTATTTCTATAGCTCTCTATTCTCCTATGTTTTTTTCTTTTATCCCTTTGTTCCACAGTATTCATGCTGGACTCAACTTTGTATTTGCTGAACTTCCTTCGCATAACTCAAAATGTGCCTTGCCCATAGTACCATGTGGGGATGTGTGCTAAGCCGTAATTCTGTCTTGCAAAACTAACTTCCAATCCATATTATTTACTTGTGCCAATTGTATGCTTTCTATTAAAGTTTTGATGACTTTTTACTACCACCATTGGTTGCTGGATGATACACAGTGCTCTTTTTGTGAACTATTCCACATTTCTCTAAATATTTTTCCATTTCTTTTTAACAAAACTGTGGCCATTGTCTGATAATAATTAATCTGGATAACTCTCTCTCTTAAAACATCTTCCAAAAATCTGAACACACTGGAAGTTGTTATTTCTCGCACATAGGTAACCTCTATCCACCTTCAATATAGATCTAAAACTGCAACAATATGGGGTGTGATCTTCCCCTTGCAATGGTCCCAGTATGTCAATTGCAATGTCATCCCACTGACATTTTGGTAACCTCCTACATAGCACACGCATTTGCCTGTTAAGTAAGATTTAATCACTTAGGGGTCTATTATGATGGCGGGAGGGTCATCACCGCCATATGGACGGTAGCGATCTGCCCGCCGTTATACGTCATATGTTGGTGGGGGTACCGCAGCAGACAGGAAGACCGTCCGCAGCTTTTCCACTCGGTCAATGAGTCGACTGGACAGAAAAGGTTTGAATATGGTGGCGGTGTCTGTTAGACACCACCATCCATATTGTAATACATGTGGGGGACATCCTTACCGTGGCATGCCGCCACGGAAAGGCATGCTGATTTTACAAAGGTTGTTGGGGGAGAGGAGGGGGCACACGGTGCATTGGACGGACAAAGTGGAAGGCACCACGCTGTGCCTGTCACCTTGTGCATGCCAATGCACAACATGCATTCCCAGTATTGTGGCGGGCGGTGCTGTGAGCACCACTGCCACAATGCTGGGAATAGAGGATGCCACCGCCACAGTGGCAGTGGCATCCTAATTGCCAGTGCCGGACCGACGCACCACTGGCGGCCTGTCCCAGCACCGCTAGGGTGTCAGGCGGGCTTTCATCCGCCCGCCATCCTAATAGGCCCCCTTAGTTTGCATTTTAGTCAGTCTGCCAAAAATGGTCTTTAAACAGCAAAATTACACATATAGGGCCAGATGTAGGAAAATATATTTTACCGACTAAAAAATACCGAATTTTACCGATTCGGTATTTATGAATCGGTAAAATATGAGGAGGGAGATTAAGGTAAATGCAGATGTGGATTTACCGAATCTGTAAAAGTCAGTATTTACTGAATCGGTAAATACCGACCGGTAATGCCCATTCATTCCTATGGGCTTTGAAGCCCATAGGAATGAATGGGCATTACCAATTCGGTATTTACCGAATCGGTAAATACCGAATTTCACAAGGGTGCAGGGGGTGTCACTTTGACACCCTCTAGCCCCCCCAAAACAGGTTCGGGTGCCATGTGGCAGGCATACCTGCCCTAAGGGCAGGTTTGCCTGTCATATGGCACAGGTGTGCATGCACACATGTGCATGCACACCGGAATCGATATTTTACCATCAAATTGAATTTGATGGTAAAATACCGATTCTGTAAGGCTTGTGGGACTCAGAAGAGTCCCACCTACATCTCAAAATTACCGAATCGGTAAAAATACCGATTCGGTAATTTACAGATTCTGTAAATTTACCGATCGGTAAATTTACCGATTCTGCCCCCTACATCTCAAAATCCATTTACCGGTCGGTAACGGCCGAAATCGGCCGTTACCGACCGGTAAAAGCCTACCTACATCTGGCCCATAATAACTATATATAACTTTGGCATATTTAATTATTGAAACTTGATTTATTTAAAATGTCATCAGCAAAATAGGCAGCTAAAACCACTACAATTTAAAAAGACCCGGTTATACAAATACCACTTTGTGCTTATTATAGTTATCATTCTTTTTAATTACTCAAAACACATATTTAAAATTGAATACCCAAACTGGGTATTTTTAATTGCCTTACACCTTGCATCAGATTAAGATAAACATTTTCAAATGTGTATGTATAAGGATTTACTCATCCAACATTCCTCTATTAAAATCATGATGTAAACAATATCATTTAAAATTACCAGTTATAATTATACCACTTCATTTCTTATAATACCTCCTATTTTAAATGACCCAAATCCTCTTGTTTTACCCAAAGGGATCATTTTCAACTGCAATCATCAACCTTTGAATGTCCAGGTAGCTCATGTCGATAAGAAAATCTACAGCCTGTACTCGATTCATAATTCCGTATTTAAAGAATAATGGACATAAGATCATTTTCAGCAAGCGCAACTTTTATGCAATCTACTAATATATGCAAAATATTGCATTTTGTATGAAGCTTGCATGTACAATTCCCACCAGATTTAATCATTTGCATTTTTCTCTTTTCACTCGCAAAACAGGTGTTCACACAAACCCTTATTCTAAGTAGTTCACACTTTAGCCAGTGATTTGGTCAAGTATCCAACTACCGGAACCAAACTTACTTCTGTTAGAAGTTTAACATAAATTGCACTGATTTTTTACCACTTTAATTCTACCAATCAATTTTCCCAGGGAAAATCCCTCCATAATGGCTTCAATTCACCCTTTGTAACTTCTACTTGTAAAGTCTGTTGGCGTATTCTCTCTTTCATATCCCTGCATACAGCCTTCAAATTCTTTCTTACCCCTTTGGCCCATTTCAGTTCACTTTTATGGATCTCGTTTTTACACCAGTGGGAGACTTTCTGTTTCTCTCCTCTACCCAGCTATTTCCAGAATCTTAATAGAGCCACCTGAGCCTGTTTATTCAATGAGATTAAACTTGCCTCTAATGTAATGCTCACACGCATCACGTCCACCACAACAGCCAGCCCATATAGTGAGCTCAGGACACCCGCTACGTGGGACGGGTGCGGGCGCGCCGGTCAAAGCCCGGGCCAAGGCCGGGCCCGTTTGAGCCAGTTTGAGACCGAAAGAGGCCGGGCTCGGCCACCCATCATATTTCTTCAGTTGCAGAAAGTGCTGATCTATGGAAGTGGGTAAGCAGAACATCGATAAGTATTCATTGGCACCTTGCCGTATGAAATTTGTGGTGCTACTTGAAAATGGTGAAGAAAAACATGTAAAGAAAAGTCTGTGGAAAATACCGCACCGATTACAAACTATTTGAAAAGCGCTATGGGCATAATAAACAATGAGATTGTGCAAGTGGAAGAACAGCTGACCCAAGATAGGTTTATGTAGTCTGCAATCTCTATCACTAGCCTGGTTGTCTCACTACTCTCTGCACTTAAATCCTCCTCCACCACTGCACCCCACGCTTTTGTCTCCCCCACATTGTCTCTCCCTCAGAGGATCAGGAACAAATGCCCAGTGTTCAGCCGATTAAATGATCCAAGAACAAGCAGATGAAGGGGTTTGATGACAGAGGAACCCCTTTGACAGTGATTAGGTATTCATCCAATCCAAAAGTTGCTGCCTAATCCCAGATGTCTGCTGCCAGAACCAGACTCAAAAGCCCAGGACACAGCGCGCGCTGAGGCAGGAGCCGCAGTCGTCATGCCCACCGCGACAGCCGGCCCATATAGCGGGGTGAGGGCTTCCGTGAAGCGGGAATCCAAAAGTTGCTGCCTAATCCCTGCTGCCTGATGCCAGAACCAGACTCAAAAGCATAGAACACAGCGAGCGCAGTGGCAGGAGACGCATGCGTAGCCCACCGTGACAGCCGGCCCACATAGCGGGGTCAGAGCTGCTGTGAAGCGGGAATTCAAAAGTTGCAGTCTGCTGCCAGAACCGGACTCTTTAGCCCAGGACACAGCACGCACTGCGGCAGGAGCTGCACGCTTCACGCCCACCGCGACAGCCGGCCCATACAGCGGGGTCTGGGCTGCCGTGAAGTGGGAATCCAAAAGTTGCTTCCTAATCCCTGCTGCCGGCTGCCAGAACCGCATGCGTAGCCCACCGTGACAGCCGGCCCACATAGCGGGGTCAGAGCTGCTGTGAAGCGGGAATTCAAAAGTTGCAGTCTGCTGCCAGAACCGGACTCAAAAGCCCAGGACACAGCATGCGCTGCGGCAGGAGTCGCACGCGTCATGTCCACCACGACAGCCAGCCCATATAGCGGGGTGAGGGCTGCCGTGAAGCAGGAAACCAGAAGTTGCTGCCTAATCCCTGCTGCCTGATGCCAGAACCAGACTCAAAAGCACAGGACACATCGCGTGCTGTGGAAGGAGCCGCACACGTCACGCCCACCGTGACAGCCGGCCCATATAGCGGGGTCAGAGTTGCCGTGAAGGGGGAATCCAAAAGTTGCTGCCTAATCTCTGCTGCCTGCTGCCAGAACCGGACTCGATAGCCCAGGACACAGCGCATGCTGCGGCAGGAGCCGCGCGCTTCACGCCCACTGCGACAGCCGGCCCATATAGCGGGGTCAGAGTTGCCGTGAAGCGGGAATCCAGAAGTTGATGCCTAATCTCTGCTGCCTGCTGCCAGAACTGGACTCGATAGCCCAGGACACAGCGCGCGCTGCGTCAGGAGGCGCACGCGTCACGCCCACCACGACAACTGACCCATATAGCGAGGTTAGGGCTGCCGTGAAGCGGGAATCCAGAAATTGCTGCCTAATCCATGATGCCAGAACCGAACTCGAAAGCCCAGGACACAGCGCGCACTGCGGCAGGAGCCGCACGCATCACGTCCACCGCAACAGCCAGCCCATATAGTGAGCTCAGGACACCTGCTATGCGGGACGCGTGTGGGCGCGCCGGGCAAAGCCCGGGCCAAGGGCGGGCCTGTTTGTGCCAGTTCGATACCGAAAGAGGCCGGGCTGGGCCACCCCCCTTATTTCTTTGGTTGCAGAAATTGCTGATCTACGGAAGTGGGTAAGCAGAACATCAATAAGTATTCATTGCCGCCTTGCCGTATGAAATTTGCGGTGCTACTTGAAAATGGGGAAGAGAAAATTGGCAACATGTACAGAAAAAGCTGTGGAAAATACAGCAACGATTACAAACTATTTGAAAAGCGCTATGTGCATATTAAACAATGAGATTGTGCAAGTGGAAGAACAGCTGGCAGCTGGCATGTCTGCTCTAGGCGCTGCTCAAAAGGGGGTCAAGTCTATGGTGGAAGTACAAGGTCAAAGTAATTCTTCCAGTCCCGATATCACCACCTAAGAGCAGTTTGACAGCAGTAATGTAAACAACGCCCCCAAGACTACTACATCAGATGAATTGATTAAACAAGGGCCCTGTGCGTTAATTATGCCCCTCGAAATTACCACTGTCTCTGACACACCAGAATCAGACTCGCCACCAGCAAAAAAATGTAAACAAAGCCTAGTATCAAGGAGGCCTAGTCTATTAGGAACAGCACAAAAAAAGGGAAAATCTACTAAATTAGCGGGCACCAAACAAGCATACGAGCATGTAGAATCAGCGAATGATAAACATGCTATAGACATTCTCTTTAAAAAATTGCATGGGAAGATTGATACTATTGCGAGGCAGGTCTTGTCTGAAATAAAAACGGTGCAAAAGGACATCGCAAAGCTATTTGAACTGGTAACTGCCCTTCAACTGCCAACTGTATCAAATATGCCACAGAATGTAAAATTATATAATAGAACTGATGCCCATGTTGGGTCTAAAAATATGAACAGTATGAATAATCCTGAAAGGGTTAGTGCCTTGCCATCAATTGATACATCTGGGAAGGAAGCACATGTTTTACCCACACAAAAATCCGGGGGATCTATAGGGAACGGTAACAGGAAGAACGAAAGCCAAGCTCAACTGGGAAGGCAACAGGATGTCTCTTTAAATCTACCCCCACAAGCTACTCCATACGTGATTGTCCTAAAAAATGTACCTACATTTTCTGGGAACACTATTGAAACTTGGGACTCCCTGAAAAACAGGGTGATTCATTGGTTTACTGTGAACACGACTTGTAGTATTGGGTGCCTATTGCATGAAATTATCATGGTAAGAAGAGTTAGCTGGTTCGGCAAATCTGTAAAAACGTGTGAAGGGGATTGTATAATTGTAAATTTTTCCGGCCCGAGTGGTAGGCTTATTACTAGAAGTGGTCACAGCCAATCAGGACCGGCAATTTAATTGTAATGAGGAAAATATTGCTCTATTACCCTTGGGACACTTTTACAGATCCAGAATGGATTCACTCCTTGGTCGAGCCCAAGCTTGCCCCAGTAATCAAACACATTACATGATACCATCTATGCCAAATAGGTTTGAACCAGTGAGGTGGACTGACTGGAACAAAACATAGCATGCCGAAAAACCTTTGTACAAAATGACAATGATGTAAGAGCCCATGTCATTACCTTGAAAGAAATAGTCTGTACGGACCAGGTACAAATGAGTGAAGGTATTGTTAACATCATCAGCAATGCTTGCGATAATGCACCTTTTTAAAAACTGAGACACAAAGCCCTGCAAATGAAATGACCCCGCCTACTAGTGCGGCTGATCTTAATTCTTCTAGCCAGACACTTCAAGAATCATTACATATCATGACATGGAAATTTGCAGGGGTAAGGAGTAAATTGTGTGATATCTCCTGGCTCAAAAGTATACAACAGTGTGACTTGGTTTTAATACAAGGAACATGGCTTACAGAAAATGTTTTCATTAACGGGTTCAAGACAATTTCTACCAATGCGATTCCTACAAAGGCAGGTAGAGCAAGTGACGGTTTGGCAGTAAGAATATCAGTATCCTCTACCTTGATATTAAAAAAACACATATTAAAGCACATTTCAAGTTATTACTTTTTTAGTTAAAGGAATACAGGATATTATAGTGATTAATTTTTATAACAATATTTCTAATGGCTCGAGAAATGAGATTATTAAATTATTAGATGAAGAGTTGACCAACTTTATAAAGAGTGCAGGGACCGATTGTTTTTTAATCTGGGCGGGAGATTTCAATATTGAACTTTGTAAACTTATATCAGGGATTCAATGCTGTTATGAGGATAGGAATAGATGATAACCCTTCACAATTTCCCCATAACAATTATGGGGAAAGCATACATTTTGTTATGTGTAAGTATAACTTGGAAATTATGGAGGACGCACAAGAGAGAGTCCAAGAAGGAAGGTGTATTACCTACACATTCGAGAAAGCTAGGTCATCCTCATTTATTGATCACTTTATTATTTCAAGGAATTGTAGGCCTCTTGTATACAAATGCAGTGATCACCCTAGCTTACTAAGTGACCATCATCCTTTGTTAATAACTCCAATTTTTAAAATAGCCGAACCACGTGTTCATGCCGCTGACGTAAATACACAGGGTGAAAATGGGATTTCTATTAAGTGGGCAGGAGTTGATCCAACTGCTTTTTCAGAAAGGATGGTTCAAAAAATTAATTAACATATAGTAACCTGTTTAGATAACTCCTCCAGTAGCACGGACATAGTAATGGCCTTTTTAAATATCTCGGCTGCATTTGCATTTGCCAGTAATTTGAAACGCAAATCTAGGATTCTAAGCAGGCAGGGTTTAGACCTGCGCATTCAACGGAGGCTGTCATTCTCTCCGTGATGGATGAATTGCGCAGAGGGGCTGATGTTAACATCCGACAAGCCCTGGTCCTTCTGGATTTATCGGCCGCCTTCGACACGGTCGACCATGGGATCCTGGTCGACCGTGTCGAGGAGGCCGGCATCCGAGGGACCGCCCTTGACTGGGTTCAGTCCTTTTTGATGGGGCGACAACAAGCTGTCAGGCTGTCTCAGTTCTCTGCCACTCAGGTTGAGCTGTCCTGTGGTGTTCCTCAGGGCTCTTCATTAGCCCCTCTTCTTTTTAATTTGTATTTGGCCCCGTTACTCCGTGCTCTCCGCGGGTTGAACGTTATCGCGTTCAACTACGCGGACGATATCCAATTGATTTTTAATATCGATTCTTCTGAGGATTCCATCTCTATTTTTCAAAATACACTCTGCTTCATCAGTGACTGGATGAGCTTAAATCATCTGAAGCTCAACCCCGACAAGACTGAACTAATTCTTGTCGGGGGAGCTTCCAACCCATGGCAACCTTCCATCTGGCCTGCCAGTCTTGGAAGCCCTCCCTCTCCAGTCCACTCTGCCAAAAGTCTGGGTGTCATTATCAGCAATGATCTTTCAATGACTCCCCAGATCAGTGCAGTGGTGTCCGCCAGCCACTTCCAACTCAGGAAACTCCGGAAAATATCTCGCCTTCTTACCACCGAAGCGCTCACGTTAGCACTCCTGGCGTTAGTGATCAGTCGACTCGACTATGCCAACGCGCTATACGTCGGTATTCCTGAGTACCAACAGAGAAGACTCCAGCTGATACAAAATCAGGCTGCTCGCCTGATTTTTCACCAGCCCAGAGATCAGCACGTCCGTCCACTCTTAAAGAGTCTTCATTGGCTGCCGGTTTCCGCCCGCTGCCAATTCAAGTTAGGCTGCACCATTTATAAGTCTCTCTCTGGTTTAGGTCCCTCTTTTATCTCCTCTCTTCTTCACTCTTACACTCCGTCCCGTACCTTACGTTCATCCCAAATGGCCCTGTTATCCGTCCCTAGGTTCAAGAGGAAAAAACATGGGGGCCTGAGGTTTTCTCTTTTGGCCCCATCCTTTTGGAACTCCCTTCCTCTCTCCCTTAGACTGGCACCTTCATATTCTGCCTTTAGATCACTTCTTAAAACCTTCCTTTTTACTATTTCGTATTCTTAGATTCTGTTTCCTCTTTATTTATTCTCACCACGCCCCAGCACAGCGCCAAGAAACCTAATGGTGTTAGCCGCGCTCAACAAATTCTTTTCAAATCAAAATAGGACAAATAGGGTATATTGCCCAAGATGGTTTAACCAGCAGTGCTCCAGACTAAACAGGGATTTAAAGGTAGCTTTAAAAGCTACTCCCCGGAACAGGGAAGACATTGGTACCCTGAGGAAATTATACAAACAAGCTTTAAATCAAAGAAAAATGGTGATTAGAGATAATGCGTGGGACAATTTGATTAAAGCTGTCAAGACTAAAGACACAACACTTTTCTGGAAAACCTTGGACCAGCTACTCTTTAAGGAGGCCCAGTCTGTCAAAGTTGATACAGTAATGACTCCGGAAGAGTGGTTAACTCATTTTTTTTTAAGAGCCAGATTTTATTGACATTTCAGATATGATTGCAAGACATCCACAGCACTCCGAACACCGGAAGGGCTGTGAGCATATAATCAAGAAGCACAGTATAGCAATCAGTACAATAAGCAGGATAAGACAGTAACATTAAACTACCCGAACCCCCCAACCCTGTAAAATCGCCCCCTCCCGGGTCCCACCCTAGCCCTGTTCACGATGATCACCCGGATCTAAGCAAAGCAATCTATACAGTGATGGTAATACACTCTCACCCTCACCCCGGTACACAGGATAACTGGTCTACTGTCGCATCCTGCCGCGGCGGCGGTTCCAGCCACAGCCCCCTGTAGTCAGCCCACCTCTTCCAAATTTTATAGTGTTTTCTGGGACAGCCACGGGCCTCGAACACTGGACGTTCCAGTCCCATACAATAATCCATACCCTGTTTCCATACCTCAATCGGGGGAGCCCTAGGGTCTTTCCAGGCGCGGGCCACATCCCTCTTGGCCACTATAAGGCCTAGGAGCAACAAGTGCCTTTTATATATGTTGCCACCCACCTGCTCCAAGACATGCAGGAGGCCCAGCTGTGATGTACGTGGGTGTTGCCAACCCAGAACCTCATCCAAACAGTCCCATATACGCCTCCAATATCTCTCCAGTGCCCTAGAGGTCCACACAGTATGAAGGAACGTGCCCACCTCTTCGCCACACCTCAGACAATCGGGGGAGGCAATCAATCCAGCCCGCCACAGCCTCTCTCTCGTGTAATAAGCCCTATGTAGGTATTTAAATTGGATAAAGCGCAGCCGTACGGCCACGGCCGCTTCCCTCGGAGCCGCAAGAGCCTCCCTCCACCCCTCCTCGTCAATTTCACCGACATCCCTCTCCCATTTGGACCGCAGGTTGTCTAGGGAGGATGAACAATGGGTAATAAGTGATTGGTAGATACGGGATATTTTTTTTCCCGTCAAGTCTCCCATGAACAGTTTAGCTTCTAGCGGACTAAATTCCGGCAGAGAGTCTAACCCCTCCAAGGCGGGGGAGATCGCGTGGTGGAACTGCAGACATTTGAAGAACTGGGTACGTGGCATATCGTACTCATCCCTCAGTTCCTGAAAGGATTTAAGGATTGTGCCCCTCATGACATGCCCCAGCGCCGAGATCCCTATCGAGTCCCAGCCGCGAAACCCCTGCAAGGTCGACAAGGCCGGCAGGCGGCCGTTCTGCCACAGCGGGGTCTCCCTAGGCAGCCTGTTCCACCACCTCATACGACTAAGTGCGAGACGCCAAACCTGGAAGACAACCTGCGTAACCACCGGGAGCCTCTTCCTCTTCCCCGCCGAGTACAGCAACGTGTGTAAAGTATCTGGTTCCATTAAATACCTCTCCAGAGCATACCCCAGATCTCCCCGATCCCCATACCACCATTCGTTGAGTATCAATAGATGGGACGCTTGATAGTAGGAGAGGATGTCCGAAGAGGCCAGGCCACCGCAATACGTAGAGAGGAAGCAGGTGCGAAGGGCCACACGAACCGCCCCCACAGCCCAGAGAAAGCGGCCCAGCGCCGAGTCAACTTGGCGAAACCATTGTGGCGAGATAGGATATGGATGATTCTGCAGTTGATATAGCAGACGAGGGAGAGCGACCATCTTAAAGATGGCCGACCGGCCATATAAGTTCAAGGGCATACGGGACCACGTTTTCATGTCCGATCGGACCCTGTCCCAGACCGGAACAATATTACGCTCCCACGAGACTCCAGGGATGTCTGTCATAAATACCCCAAGATATTTCAAACCTCCTGTCACCTTCTGCAAGGCGGACACCCAAGTACCAAGAGCCACACCGCTGCTGAGGGTCCACAAGACAGACTTCTTTACGTTGAGATTAAGTCCTGAAACCTCGCCAAACACTCTCATAATGTCAAGAACTCTTGGGCCTGACCTATTGAGATCCGTAAGAAAGAACAGCACGTCGTCCGCGTAAAGCGCGATTCGGTCTGATGGCCCTGCTTCCCATTCGAATCCCTTCATCTGCGCTTCTATTCGCACCCATGCCGCCAGAGGTTCCATCGCGAGGGCGAATAAGTACGGTGAAAGCGGGCATCCCTGCCGGGTACCCCGCCCGATGGGGAAGACGTCTGAAATCGCACCGGCCACCCGCACAGACGCCGTCAAATCGGTATACAGTAGCCGTATATACGAGAGAAAATGAGGACCGAGATTCAGACGGGGTAGGAGTGCCTGCAAATAAGCCCAGCTCAGCGAATCGAAGGCTCTATCAATATCAGCCAATAGAAGCACCGCCTGGGAACCGGTGGCCCGCATCATTTCCAAGGCAACCTGGGCCCGCCTAATGTTGTGTCTAGTGGCCCTGTGTGGCATAAACCCAGCCTGGTCTGGGTGGACCAGAGCGGTAATCAAAGGGAGGAGGCAGTTGGCGAGCGCCTTTGCCAGTATCTTCGCCTCGATGTTCAGAAGTGAGATGGGGGCGGTACGATTCATGGCGATCCGGTGGTCTTCCCGGTTTGCAGAACACCACGATCTCGGCATGCCTTCAATCCGGCGGCAGCTGACCCAACTCTCTAGCAGCATCCAATGCCTTCTTGAAATGGGGCCCTAACTGGAGATGATATTTCCGAAAGAACTCGCACGGGAAGCCGTTCGGCCCTGGGGCCTTCCCGGCGTTCAGCTCACCAAGTGCCTCGCCCAATTCCTCCGCAGACAAAGGAAGCTCGAGACTGTCACGCTCCTCGTCGGAGATCCCCTGCGGCGGGAGGTCCGCCAGAAATTTGTCCACAGCCTCCGCTGGGAGAGAATCTCTGGGGGCATATTGTGCTTCATAATAACGCGCAAAACTGTCGGCGATAACCCCTGGATCGGTTATAGACTTCCCGGCCTCATCTCTCAGCGCCGGCAGCGTCTGAGCCTGGAACGTGCCCTGGCACAGCCTATACAACATTGAGCTGGATTTTTCCCCCCATTGGTATATTCTACTCTGCATTGCGAGCCATATATGGCGCGACTCTTCTAGATGTAGGGAAGCAGCATCGCCCTGCGCCTGCAGTAGTCGTCGTATGTCTTCTTCCGCCCCGGTCTCCATAGACTGTGCCTCTAGAGTGCAGACGCGATCCGCCGCCCTCTCCAGATCCTCCCCCTGTGCCCTACGGGCCTTCGCACACCAGGTTATATCCACTCCTCTGAGTGTAGTCTTCAAGGCCTCCCAGAGGGTCACCACGTCCGAATCTGGCCTTTCGTTTTCCTCCCAGTAGTGAGCAATGGCCTCCCGCATATGGGACTGATAGTCGTCTTGTTGCAGGTGCCAAGTAGAGAGGCGCCATCAAAATGGCTGCCGCTTCCTGTCAAGGAGGATATCAATCGTAACGGGGGAGTGGTCAGAAAGCCCACGCGGCAGTATAGCCGTCGACGTCACCCTTCCTATCTTGGCGCATGGGACGAACAAGTAGTCTAACCGTGAGAAGGACCGATGGACCGCCGAAACATAAGTAAATTCCTGACTGTGTGAGTGTTGATAGCGCCAGGCATCCATCCATCCCATACCTCTCACCATATCATTCAGTCTCGTAGGGGCAGCCGCCAACTGTCCGCCATTCGGCCTGTAACGATCCACAGATCCATCCATAACGTCATTCCAATCACCTCCTATCACCGACAGCGCGTCTGGTATATCAGCCCAAACCTGAACAGCTTCTCCACCAGAGACCACTGCAAGGGGGGGGAGCATACACAGTACCAAAGACCACCAGTTCCTCGCCAATCATTCCTTTGATCAAGACATATCTGCCCTGGGCATCTATCCAATGTGTAGAGTGAATATAGGACACCCTGCGGTGAACCAAGACCGCCACACCCCGGGACCCCCGGACAAAACAAGCATGGAACACCTGATGATACCCATAACGCTGTAAACTAAGAGCCTTGGTACCTAGCAGATGAGTCTCTTGCAACAGTAGGACGTCAGCCTTCTCCTTTTTTCCCCTGTCGCAGCACAGCGCCTCTTTTGATTTTATCTAGCATGCCCCTCACGTTCCAACTCACAATTCTCAGCGCAGCCCTGGGGAGCCCTGAAGCAGAATCCCTAGCCGCCATCAAATGGAAGGATCTGCAATCGCCAAGGCGTAGGTGAGTGTAATTGTCTATAGGACATGAGCCGAACCTGGTGGACCATCATGTGTGAACAAGTTACCCCTGTGGACCCAAACATAACGCATCCCCCCACCCTCCACCCCCAAACCCATCCCCAACCCAACTCCCGAAAAACTGGACTCCCCCCTCCCCTATACCTCAACAACATTGAAGTAACTGTCGCGGTTCAGGAGTGCCCTAACCCCCAACGGGAGGTCAGCGGCCACCCACTCCAATGGATTCCCAGTAACCCCCCCAAACCCCCAACCAGCCCCACTAGGGGGCAAGGAACGTCTGTGGACGACTGGACTACCGCTACCCTGGGGCAATAGTCCGCCTCACCGTTCCCCCCTACCCCCTCCCACCCCGCATCACATAACTGTTAGTCAAGTCCATAACGCAGGTCAGTGGTGCTTCGGCCATCACCCGACATCTCAGGCTGGGCCACTCTCAGTCGCCCGCAGCGTCCACTCCGCAGCCCAACACAAATAGGTATCGCATGTCTCTTTTCCTTTCAAGAACCTGCCTCCTGGGAGTCCGGAGGAGCAGTCTCCTCTGCTGCGCTCTTCTTGGCGGGGGACCCCTATTGGAGCGGGACCGCCAATTGCTCCTACTACGAGAGCGTCGGTGGGTCTGCCGCGGCGCCGTCGAGGAGGACGAGGCAGAGTCCAGAGCCGGCGGAGTATGCGGCCGAACTCGAACTGTTTCATCAGTCCATGTGAACACTTCTTCCAGAGAATTAAAGAACATGGTCCGAGATTGATAAATCACTCGCAGGCGGGCAGGGTAAAGGAGGGCGTACTGGATCTTGAGTCCTCTCAAGCGGGCCTTGGCCTCTGTAAAGGATTTCCGTTGTCGCTGTACCAGTTTAGTGTAGTCTGGGAATATCATAATCCGATGGTTGTCGCACATAAGGGGTTCCTTCAACCGAGCTTGCTTTAGGATAGTGTCCCTATCGTGATGGTTAAGCAGTTTGGCTCCAACCGGCGGCTTCGGAGCAAGCGCCCTGTGCGCCCGCTCAATGACAAAGCAGCGAGAGAGGGACTCCGGCGGCAACTACCCGTCCAGCCATTGAGTAAGAAAGGCCTCCATGTTCCCTTTTTCACAATCCTCTGGAAAACCGACGAACCGTAGGTTGTTGCGCCGGGCCCGTCCTTCGGCATCCTCCGCCCGAAGCGCTAGGCCTTTCTGGATCCCTTCCATGGCGGCGACTTTCTTCTTCAAGATGGCCACGTCGTCTTCCACCCCGGTGATCCTTGTTTCAGCCTCGGTGATGCGTGCCACCACGTTTCATAGGTCTTGGCGCAGCAGCGTGACATTGGCTCCGACTGCCCCTATCTTGGCGTCCAGGGCATCTCTAGACTGAGTGATTGCCGCTAATATTGCAGCGTTGTCCGGCCCCTGGGACGGAGGGCCCCCGGAGGCCCGAGCCGCTCCACCCGCACCCGTAAATTTGTCGAGAGTACCTTGTTTCGAGGATCCGCTGCCTCCTCCACCTCTAGTCATGGTCCACAGCCGGTGGGATCTACTCAGTAGGAAGATGCCTCTCTCAATTCCCTAAGGTTCAACGTCGCGGCCTGAGGGTCCCTCCACCTGCCGCCCGCCGGCCGGCCCACCTGGTAGTCCCCCCGCAAGGTTCCGGGCAGAAGCAGTCAGACAATCTACTGCCCGGGTCAGGCAGCCCTCCTCCGCCGTGTAATGCAGGCCCCAAATGTCTCCACGGCTCACCCCGAGTCTCAACGCAGCACCACAAGCCCGTGGTCGGGATGCGACAGCGCAAGCCCCAGGCTCCGCGCCGCCCCGGGCAGCTCCGCGTGGTCAGGGAAGGCCAGTATCGTGCACCCAATGTCGAGTCGCTGCTCAAGGGCAAGGGGGCTCCCCAGGGGGGACACACTGCCGCTCGATTCAACCGCCGAGTCGTGGGTCACTACAGCGGCAGATCAGGCACGACCAAGCACCCCAGTGCAAAGATGGCGTACTCCCACCTCAGGGACCAGGTTAGCTGCGGCCTGTCCCAACCGCCAGAATCACCACAGTCTCTCCTCCGCTCCTCTCACCCGCCGCTGCGCGCCCCCAGTGTACACTCACCACCGGGGCCGCTTCCCAGAGTCCAGGCCTCACTCGGGGTCCTCGCCGCCACCAGTAGCCAGGCGATCAGTGCCGCATCAGCCGCAGCCCCCCGGTCCTCCAGGGGCACGCCAGGTCCGGCAGAGTCAGAGCCTCAAATGGGGCCGGGCCGCAGCACCGCCGCCGCTCGCCGTCTGCCGTCTGCTCGCCCACTCCTAGGGCGCCGCCAAAATTTAGGTCCCGGCCTCTGCCGCCGGCACAGGCCGCTCCGCCTCCGGGGCCCGCCGCGCCCGACTGGCACCACCGGCGCGGCCAGGAATCACGCCCCCCCTGCCGGACACCTTCCGCCGCCCCTCAATGCCGCGGGATGGGCACAGGCGTGGGGGAAAAGCAGGATAAATTACGAGGAAATAAAGCGGCGGGACGGAGCTCTACGAGGCTACGTCCGCCATGACAGCCGCCTAAGCCACGCCCCTCGTGGTTAACTCATTTTGAAGCTATTTTTAATGAGACACACCAGTGTAAGTGTACCACATCAGTTGAGAATAATAGTACTATTGCATTAAACAATATTAAACGGGGTCCCAATTTACGTTTTTAAATTTAACATGGGTTTTTGGGTGCCCATCCTACATACATTTTTTAATGCAACAATTAATGGGTTGCTACCTGCAACCTGGGCTGAGAGCGTGATAGTCCCCATTTTTAAAAAGGGTGATAGGAGTAGCACAAGTTGTTACAGCCCAATATCTCTTCTCGACTCACCGTCTAAGGTAATGGGCAGAATGATGTTGGCCAGACTGGAACACTAGGTAAAAGATAAAAACATCTTATCTGTAGCCCAGTACGGTTTCAGAAGGGGCATCGGAACGATTGAGCAGTGTCTGAACCTTGAGCAACTAATAGGAAAATATACCCTTGCAAGGGAATGCTCCCTTCACCTTTCACCTTTGCTTTGTAGATTTGACAAGCGCCTTTGATTTGGTAAATCACTAAAAGTTATGGCAGACGCTTGAAGGGATAGGCGCCCCACAGGATATGATTTGTTTTTTAATCACAAATTTATGCATGTCTGACCTCGAAGATACGCTTCGGGAAAATGGGAAAGCACAAAGCACTCTAGCATCACACGCGGGATAAGACAGGGCTGCACTCTTGCTCCTCTTCTATTTTCGCTTTTATATAAATGGGGTTGACTTATTACTACAGAATTTAAGAGTCGATTCCCCTAAGGTCGGTAAGCGGGTCACCCTATTAATATTGTATGCCGACGACACTGTCCTAATCTCAAGGACAGCAAACAGCCTACAATTATTGGTGGATAATTTTACTAATTTCATGACGGAAAAACACTTAAAAATGTATTTGCACAAAACTTTAGTTATGTCATGTGGGAAAAGGAACACTAAGAATCAATAACATCATATTGATGGCATACTAATAGAGAGGACATTTTCTTTTTCGTATTTGGGGATGCTTTTTGACAGTAAGGGTACGTGGAATGCATTCATACATTTATGTAAATTGAAATTTGTGAAATCAGTTGAGGCCATCTTTAGATTTTCCCCAAAAATTGATTAAAAAAACCAGTATGGGAAATTCTAATGTTATATGGGCCAAAGTGCATTACCGGGGGCTGTAAGGGGGAAGCTCGTTGGGGCTTGGCAGATACTTCACCGTTACAAACCCTGGAAAATAACTTTTTAAGAAGATTGTTAGCCATACAGGCTCCACAGCCCCTATTATATTACATAGGGAGACTGGCACACCATACATTCATGATCTGATTAGCATAGCCGCCTTAACTTTGTGGGATCGCATTTGGATTAGGGAAAAGACACATTTTACGAGGGATATTATATTGGATTGTCTGTCCCAAGACCACTGTAAGAAATTAACATGGCTAAGCTATATCTGCAGTCTTTAAAAAGAATGTGATTTGGCGGTGAATCTGAAGAAACCTGAAGATATACAATCTTTAGTAAATTAGAATTAAAAAGAGGCTCCTCAATGTCAGGGCTTTGTCAAGGGATACGCTCCACTACCTTTTCACATTCCCCAAGGCGGGCAAGTGGTGCGCTAACTTACCAAAATGTCCTTATGATGGTAGGTCTTTACAGAGTACCCTTCACTTGTTACTTTTCTGTAATTTCAATAAAGATACTAGAAAAACCTTTTTTTGTCGCATTTTTAGAGAAACTAGTCTGTATTCCTTTAAAGTTGCTTTTAATTATATTCGAAATTTGGAAGATGTATTAACCTGTAATGCTGTATTTTGTTATATATTATTGGCCATTTAACAAAGGAAGGATCTTGTACATTTGGAAAATTTGAATTATGAAATAGATTAGATTGTATTTGATAGAAGATTTCCTTGTATTGTATAAGAGGTTAAGGCCTCTATTTTTAAACATAAATAAGTAATTTTGTAAACAATTGTTTATATATGTATTTGTATCTTATATTATAGTATGCTTTTATGGAAAATATGTATGTACCTAATAAAGCCTGATTTGATTTGATTAGGTATTAATGATAGAAAGTCAATGCAAGCAACGGTGTAGAGCGCAGATTTTCTTTTTTCTGAATGGGAACCAGCCACTCTGCAAGATGCTGTGCTGTAAATTTGACTGCCTGCTCACAATTTTCAGCTGTAAATCGCATTTATTAACACTATTAAAATCACTAAATGATTTAAACCTGTAATCGATCTTCTTCTTCTGGCAGGAGTTTATTTTAGGATTGCAAAGAATCTGGACCTTAATAAATGTTCTGCGAAAGTGTAAAACAGTGTATTACCATTGATAAAAGGGATTCATTCAGGTTAATCTCCTCCCAAGCTATCATCCCTAGCAGATAATACATGGCAGTGAGGAGCCTGGAATGTTCATTTTCAGCACAGAAATTAAGCACACTAATTGATATAATATATTGTATATGCTATCAGAAAGTTTACAATGAAGTATAAGCCTGAAAACTGCCTTGAACGTGAAAAATGCTGTATCCGTTTCTAGTTCGCCTCCCTTGTATATGATTACAAATTTGCTGTCTCAAAAACTATAAAACTTTCACTTGAAAGTCTCAAAAACTAAAAACATTAATACGAAGGTAATACGGTAAATATAAGACTATTCACAAAATTCAACATCTGTAACTTCTTGATAACATAAGTAGTACAGACTGTAATCCTGGAAAACAATGCAATTAGTCAATGGTTTGCTTACACTGCTAAATTGTCATTGGGCAAGTGTTCTTCCTGTTTCCTGTAGACAGTACTCATTCAGTAACACGGTAAAACTGTGTTATTAGACACCTGCAAAGCTGCAAAACCAACCATATTTCAACTCTACAGCTATGTGAAAATATATTGAAAAAGCTAATAATGTGTGCTGCCTTCCTTAAAGAATAGCAGTGAGCAATAAGAAATCATTATTCTTGGAAGGCTGATTATGGATTTCGTTACTCAGGTGCATTGACTGCTAGGCCCATGTCTGAAGCAGTATGAAAACTGTTAGAATATCCCGTCTGTCACCAAGGTGAGCCTAATCTGAACCTTCATCACTTTCAGTTCCGACTAGTTATTTAGACTGCTGACTTAATTGGGACCACCGTCTCATTGAATACAGTCCGCCTCATTAACAGATGAAATAGATGTTATGTGTAAGATGCAACCAGTGCAAAAACCATTTATAAATGTCTCCAGGGGAGAGGCTCACAAAGGACTTTTCCGATTTGCGAAATGGAAGAGCGATAACATATATTCATGTTTGCACTTCTGCTGCAAATTCATACATTGCATTGTGCACTTGGATATATATGCTCTGCACAAAATGCAAAGGTGGACCTAGGCTAAACTTTTTTCATCTAGTGTGGCTCTGATTTAGTGTATATTTACAGACAGTACAGCTTGTAAACAGTAAACAAGGCTTGCCTCTTTCGTTTCCGGATGATGTTGTTTGAAAAATAAATTATTTACTCAGAGAAAATTTAAGTTAAATAAATGTCCTCTATTTGGAAAATTGAGAAAATAAATGTCTTTAATACAGGGATATTTCAACTTATCTGTTTCCTTGCCTCTGATAAAATGTGTCTCATGTAAAAGGATAATGACTTGGTTAAATATCAGCAGCCATGCAAAAATGGCGTCCCTCTTCCGTTTATTATTTAACCTATTGGAATAGTAACCCAACATGGATTTTTTCCACAATACGATTTATATTTCATATAAAAGATTATGATCTTAATAATGATTGGATGTCCTATGCACAAACACAACAAAGCCAATCGTGTAGTGAATCTATCTGAAAGAATAATCACAGAAAGCAGTAGTAAATAAAAAAAAAAGGTCGGTTGGGCTTTGTCTCCACACCAAAAGAGGACACCTTCAGAATACCTTGTGAAATAGCAGCCTTTTTGAAAAATATATGTTTACATGCATTGTTCAAGAATAAACCGAACAAAGTTGAATAAGTAAACACAGTATTAAGAAATCCCTCCACTTCTATCCTCAACTTTCGTCAATATCATTTGAAATCAAAACATTAGTCAAACCGAGCACAAGGGCATGACTACCCCAAATCAAAGTCGCCATTCCAATACAGCACTTGAGAGAAAAAGGTAGTCACCTGCACTCTATCCAATGATAAATCAATCACAATAAAACTGGCAGACAAAAGGGGTGCAATTGTTATTATGCAAACCGAGTGTTACCAAAGGAATGCCTACAATGTTAGAAGTTATAAGAAAGCCTGACTCTCAAAAATAGAAACAAGACAATGGTGTATTGGGCAGAAGATATGGGAAGGATGGATCACAAGCAAAGAGATAGATTTCTCCCCAGAAAACCTCATCATTCCATATTTTTACATCCTCCCAAAGATTCACAAAAGGAAAGTACCACCACCAGGGAGAACTCTCATGCCCGGCAGCAATTCCATCTTGGAACCGCTCTACATCTTTTGTGACTCGTTTTTGTGCCCACTGGCTGAAAAAATCCCTTCTTTTCTCAGAGATATAAATGCTGTCCTGAAACATCTGTATCACATGATCTTAGAAAGTCCTGAAACCATCTTGATCACACTGCATGTAGTAGTTCTTAACACAAGTAGTCCGCAAGACGGCACACTTACAATTATTGAGGAACCACTAAGGGCTTGCGAAGGGACATTGATAATACTGATCAATTTTATCATGGAGTGTGCCACCATGGCACTAAAGGAAAACGTTTCTCACTTTAAGAATAATTTATATTTAAAATTCCAAGGAATATCCATGGGGAGCACCTTTGCTCCAAGTCTTGCCTGCTTTTACAAGTAGAACTTCGAAGGCACCTATATCTATAATAATACTAATTCATTTAAACAACCAATTAGATTACGGTGCAGATTTATAGATGATAGCCTGGTGATCTGGAAAGAAATCTCTAAGGCAGAATAATTCTTTAAATAGGTTAAAATTGGGATTCCTATTTCAAATTTACTCGTACCATGCGCTACTTGGCATCCTTGGTGTGGTTTCCCTGACATTTTACCTTGACCACTTGTATTTTAGATTTCATTTTTGCTAACCTAGATGCTTTGGGCACTTTGCCACTGATGATCAGTGTCAAACTACATGTGCTCCCTGTGAAACTTATTATGATTGGCATTCCATGATTGATATATTTGATTTACTAGTAAATCCCTAGTCCAGTGCACTGTGTGTGCCCAGGGCCTGTAAATCAAATGCTACTAGTGGATTTGCAGTTCTGGTTGTGCCACTCACATGAGTAGCCCTCTAAATGTGTCTCAGACCTGACACTGCAGTGTCTGCATGCACAGATTTAAACAACCATGTTGACCTAGGAAGTGCACCAACTTGCCAAGCCCTAACCATCCCTGTTCTTACTTGTAAGGCACCCCTCAGGTGGCCAAAGGTACACTCATGTGGAGGGTGCAGTTTATGTAAAAGGTGGGACACGTGTTGGTGTGTTGTACATGTCCTGATAGTAGAATACTGCCAATTTCATTTTTCACTTTTGAAAGCCTATCTGTCCCATAGGATAGCATGGGAGCTGCACTGTGACATCTTACAAGTGTAACTTTCCATTGGGACAAGATAGAAATGGAGTTTTGTTGTATATGAATTTAGGACCTTAGTGTCATTTTCCCGATTCATGCCCATATATAGGTATAAATCACTGTATCCTTATATAGGCATATAAATCATAACCATTTTTAGACTTTTTTTTTTTATTTATTTTTTTACAGAGTTTTAGACTTAGCCTATGCAGTACAAATATGGCAGGGCTTCTTCCACTAGTTCTGAAAATCCACAACGATTTCTTGGAAAAACCCGCCTTCAGCAGTCAGGGACTTCCCCTTGCTTGAATATTGATTTAACCAAGAACTCATGGAGTTTTCAAAGAACTGAGGCTTTGATGACGTTATTATGTGATGACGTTATTATGTCCAACCTTACGTCAAACTCGGCACCTTCAAGGTATAAATAAGCCCACACTTGCCCAGGCAAACACACAGTGGTTTGGAGCAGTTCGACTATCTACCTACACAACACAGCTCGCCGCAGCAAGTGCCGAAGGAAGCCGACCCTCCAGCAGACGTACTGAGAGAGATGCTGTCTTTTCTCTTGCAGAGAAATCCAGCTCCAGTGTTTCCAAGCTACCCTTGCAGGTTGTTGGGAAATTGAGTACTGAGAGGGAGATACCAGACCTCCTTCATTCTAAAACCAAGGTTCGGAGCTGATTGGACCCTTAGAGAATTCTTGGATAGGTTCTTGGCAAAAGAATACTGAAACTAAACTATACCTCACTTACTTCTTCCCTTGTACTAGACCTAGGTTAGGTACACTGGGGTAGGCGTATTTTCGAAGCACCAGTTGTCAGAAACGAATCCCTTCTTGTTCATTCGAGAAAGTCTCGTCTGAGCTAGCTGGCACTCACAATTAAGTCTAATATATTCGATAGAGACCTAGTAGACCTCATTCCTACGTCAAATCTATAGTATATATTATTCCAATGCGCAGAGCCTATTGAGAATATAGGAACTACACTACAGTTTAGGCTCTCTGAACTCAGAATGTACCAACACATCTTTTAAGGGAGATGGTTTATCAATTGTGTTTGTTAATGCCACTTTTAAGAAGTAGGCATTTTCTTGTGTGCCTCTGTTGTTTTGTGTACCTACCTTCTGGTTTTAGAGTGACAGGATCTGGGGATGTGCATTTACTGTAGATAGCCACAAGGATCTGGGGATGTGCATTTACTGTAGATAGCCACAGGGGGGTTGTGGTGTGTCCTGCCTTTCTGGGCGACACATAACTAGGTTGAATAGACCATGGCTGCATTCAGAGTGGTGGGAGGAGTTTCACTAGCACCTGAATAGGCAGTGTCTCCTTATCACACCGCTTACTCCACTTCCTGTAGTGATGCTACACCAGAGAGGACAGAACTGGTTTAGACTGGGCTCAGAGACCCTTGCCTCAAAGGGAACAACAAGAAAATGTGGTATAAGTCTTTGACCTTTAACCCCAGAGAATTAGATCACTTCTGGATTCAATAGGAACCTCTGCCAGTTAGAAGGGCAGGAGAGTTATGATGAGGAGTACTGCCCCATTGCTGTGTGCTGTGCTAGGTTGTCCTGCAATTGCTGCTTCTGCCAATGGGAGGACAAAGACTGGAACTTTGCTGTGAACCTGCTTGAAGAAGAATCTCCAAGGGAAACAACCGTTACATCGCAACTTTTACAACGCACTTCTATTACAACGCAGCTTTTACAACGCTGGATCCATTACATCGCATGTCTTTACAACGCATGACATGACATAGCAGATGCTATTACAACGCATGTTATTACAACGTAAGTATAAGTAAGTATATAATTTTTTTTTATTTTATTTAATATTATTAAATTAATTTAAATAATATTATGAATAAAAAAATATTAATTTATGTTTTTATATATTATAAATTAAATATATTAATTTAAGTAATTTTTAAAAATAAGTATGAGAATAAGAGTATATGTTTTGGGGTACTGAGGTATACGTTTTGGGGTGTTTGGGTATTTTTAGGTTTCAGGACTGGGTTTGGGTTTTGGGGTACAGGGGTATTTTTAGGTTTTAGGGCAGGGTTTCGGTTTTGGGGTACAGGGGTATTTTTAGGTTTCAGGGCTGGTTTGGGTTTAGGGGTACAGGGGTATTTTTAGGTTTTAGGACTGGGTTTGGGTTTTGGGGTACAGGGGTATTTTTAGGTTTTAGGGCTGGGTTTGGTTTTTGGGGTACAGGGGTATTTTTAGGTTTTAGGGCTGGGTTTGGGTTTTGGGATACAGGGGTATTTTTAGGTTTTAGGGCTGGGTTTGGGTTTTGGGGTACAGGGGTATTTTTAGGTTTCAGGGCTGGGTTTGGTTTTTGGGGTACAGGGGTATTTTTAGGTTATAGGGCTGGGTTTGGGTTTTGGGGTGCAGGGGTATTTTTAGGTTTCAGAACTGGGTTTGGTTTTTGGGGTACAGGGGTATTTTTAGGTTTTAGGACTGGGTTTGGGTTTTGGGGTACAGGGGTATTTTTAGGTTTCAGGGCTGGGTTTGGGTTTCGGGGTACAGGGGTATTTTTAGGTTTTAGGACTGGGTTTGGGTTTTGGGGTACAGGGGTATTTTTAGGTTTCAGGGCTGGGTTTGGGTTTTGGGGTACAGGGGTATTTTTAGGTTTTAGGGCTGGGTTTGGGTTTTGGGGTACAGGGGTATTTTTAGGTTTCAGGGCTGGGTTTGGTTTTTGGGGTACAGGGGTATTTTTAGGTTTTAGGACTGGGTTTGGGTTTTGGGGTACAGGGGTATTTTTAGGTTTCAGGGCTGGGTTTGGGTTTTGGGGTACAGGGGTATTTTTAGGTTTTAGGACTGGGTTTGGGTTTTGGGGTACAGGGGTATTTTTAGGTTTCAGGACTGGGTTTGGTTTTTGGGGTACAGGGGTATTTTTAGGTTTTAGGGCTGGGTTTGGGTTTTGGGGTACAGGGGTATTTTTAGCTTTTAGGGCTGGGTTTGGGTTTTGGGGTACAGGGGTATTTTTAGGTTTCAGGGCTGGGTTTGGTTTTTGGGGTACAGGGGTATTTTTAGGTTTTAGGGCTGGGTTTGGGTTTTGGGGTACAGGGGTATTTTTAGGTCTCAGGGCTGGGTTTGGTTTTTGGGGTACAGGGGTATTTTAAGGGTTCAGGGCTAGGTTTGGGATTTGAGGTACAGGGGTATGTTTTGGGTTTTTAAAAAAACGATTTTAAAATAATTAAATTAAAATAATTAAATTAAATTAATTAAATTAAATTAATAATAATTTTTAAATTAATTAAATTAAATTAATTTAATTAAATTAATTACAATTTTAAAATTAGTTAATTTAAATAAATTAAATTAAATTAATTAAATTAGATTAATTACAATTTTTAAAAAAAAGATATACTTACCTATACTTACATTGTAATGGCATGCGTTGTAATAGCATCTGCTATGTAATGTCATGCGTTGTAATGCCATGCGATGTAATGGATCCTGCGTTGTAAAAAATGCGTTGTAACAGAGTGCGTTGTAATATCTCGCGTTGTAACGTCATACATCCATCTCCAAACGCCTGTGTGTGCTTGCCTCCTGTCCTGAAGTCTCAGGGCCACACAGACTTCACCTGCCTACCAGTGACCAGCATCTGGACTCCTCCGTGGACTCCTGCATTTAAAAGGGCACCAGAGAATTGTGTGGTTGGTGCTTCAAAGCAGGAAAAATAACTCATATGCTGTCAGAGATGATGTCAATATAGCCGTCACCCACACCGAGGCAGGTGGCATGGCTTGTGAAGTGCACGATGTATCGGCCCACCTGCACCGCAGCTCCAACGCCCTTTGATGCCCGCCGACACCTGCAATTATCGGCCTTGCAGATGACATTGCTCACATTGATACTGTCACTGCCAGCGCCTGCACCCTGTTATTGCTGAGCCGATAACCAACGAGGGTGATTCCACAAACTCTTCAGCGTCGGCATCGCCTCACCGGAACCGATGTCTGACTGCCAATGCCACCTAACTTCCCCTGTTCTGGACACAACACCTCACCTCCTCAATGACTCAATGCCTCACCTCCCCTGTGGCAGAAAGGAACCGGCTTTTCCTTGGCACTGACACCTTAGCTCCATGACGCTGTGCATCATCTACTGACTACGCTTCCTAGGCACTATTCTTTGGGAGTCGGTGTGACTCCATGCCCAACCCCGTGCATATTGCAGTTGGTGCTGTACTTTGGATTTTTGCCTGTCATGACACCATAATACCCCCAGGTGGAGCCATATGTTGCTACAAGTGCTATTTGTGAAGTTAGTGTTCTAAAAGTGATATTCTTGATACATGTATGTTGGATTTTTGTCATTTTAGTCTTGTTTAGTTTAGATAAAGATACTTTATTTTTCTACACTGTTGTGGTGTCCCTGTGTGGTGTTTACACTGTGTTACTGTGTGTTTGGGTACAAATACTTCACACATTGCCTTTGGGATACGCCTGACTGCTTGTGCCAACCTACCAAGGGGTGAGCAGGGGTTGTCTAAAGTGTGTAACTCCCTTACCCTGACTAGAAGCAAGAGTCCCTACTTGGAGAAAGGTGCAAACCTCTGCCAATAGGAGACCCCCATTTCTAACACCTTGTCAAAAAATGAAATTTCCTTTCTTGATCTAATGTTTAATATTAAGGGAAGTACTATCACTGCCAATGTCTATCACAAAAAGACAAACCGTAATAGTCTACTAAGATATGAAAGTCGCCACTCTAGATCACTACGTTTAAATCTACCATTCGGTCAGTTTCTTTGATTACTCAGAAATTGCAGCATGACAGACAACTATGACCACCAGGCTGAAATCCTCTCAAGAAAATCGGAAACCAAGAACTATACCTGAAAGATAATATATGAAACAAAAAACGGGGTACCAAACAACAACAGTGAGACCTTTTTGGATAATTACCCAAAAAGAATTCAGAGAAAATGACATGTGAAACCCATCTCTAATGAGATGAAATGAATCACCGACAAGAAATATGATATTCTCAATACAGGTGATCTATACTTACCTAAGCACCTCTTCGCTTTCAAAAGATCAAGACGTCTTGGAGATTAATTGGGAGCATTTGGCAGGGCCAGACTGGCTACCGGGCAGTTGTGTGTGCTGCCGAGCTAGGGGCTAATTTCTCTGTGGTGGGGGCTCATTTCGTTGATGGGGACCTGCGTGCGATTTGAAATAATAAAAGCAAAACGAATTTCGTTTTGCACACGCAGGTCCCCATCAACGAAATTAGCCCACAGCACGGCAGCACACACAACTGCCCGGTAGCCAGTCCGGCCTTGGCATTTGGTAGTTATCCTATGCCAACTATGGAGTATAGACATGACAACAAGACCTGTGAAAATGACAATAAATGAGAACAGAAGTACAATCCGATGCTGCCAAACTACAACTACACTCACAAATCGCTTTCTCAAAAAAAATCACACTCCGAAGGACTTGGAATTGGTAGCCTTGGAAAATCTAACAGATGGATTCAATATCAAGGATAGGGTAATAAATAGGGAACATCGATGGGTGTTTAGATTACGCACAAATGTTAGGGATTCAATGTTAAAATACCATGGTCTACACTAGAAGGACAATAAAGCCAGTGAAAGGAGTATACTACACCTCATGTTCACCAAGTATTCCAATTGCTGCTAACAGAGAATATATCCCTTCTATTTGGTGAAGCCTTCTTATTATCTAACTATGCACTCAGCTCCCACAGAGTGTAAGTTCAATTTTTACATAAACTGCATCCCCTGTGTTGTGTTTTCTAGAAGCCCACATGGCTGTTTAAAATTATGAGTTCTACCTCTCTAATATTCATTCCTAATAGAGAACAGAAATCATATTTTTATTTTTAATAAATCAATAAGTTGAGAATATACTAATTGAAAACACTCTATATGCTGGAATTCGGCTTTTCACACCTAATCATTAATTTAATCAACTTCTTTATAAATAGGGCGCTAAATTAGAACTATTTGAATAGGCAGTTTACAACAGATTGTTTTTGTTCATCATGAGTATATTCTATTTGACAGCTCATCATATTCCGCTGGAATTCGGCCTTCACTCCTCATTATTGCTTTGAGCTATGGCTTTCCCAACAGAACTAAAATACGTTTTAATACATTAACCATTACTCTCGAAATGTCTGGTTTTATGACCACTCAAACGTCCTGCTTCTAAACAGATGGAAACAGGTCCAGTAATAGGCTCCATTACAAGCTGCCGCCCGAATGAATGGACATGTCCGTGCCACTCACACGAAGTCCAACCCCCAGGTCACATGACATGTTGCATCATTCCTGAGGGGTGTTTGGTCGGAGACGATGGCTTAAGTAACACTGTGTCCAGAGACCCCACACTGTACAGGGATTTGGGAAATAGGTAGGATGACTCTGTGCCTCTCTCCAAACAGCAGTAATTAAACTGGGCACATTACTAGCAATGGTAACGAGTCCATCGACATTATGAGTTTATCTTACGGAGAGCGCTGTTCATGAGCATTACCTGTTCTTCTTTACTCATTAGCAGAAAATATATCCTAACGCGAAGCAGCTCAGAGACACCCTTTGAGGCTCTTATCTCTTTCTAAATAGGTACGAGGAAAATAAGAGTGGTTTGAATGTTTTTCCCCCTTAGAAGTGTGCTGTGATCACGAGCTTAGTATGCGATTGTTTTTATCATTTAACCTTGACTCAAGGAAGGGCCTTTATTACCTCGATCCGGAGCTGATGCATGTTACTGTTTTTGTTGTCTATGTTTCTCAATTGTATATACGTCGCAGGGGCGCCCAGAAATATGATGTAAAGCGTGTATCCTTTTTTCTAGATGTAAAATGTATAAATTATTGAGCATCACTACAAATTGAAACGAGGAAGTAGATCAGGGTTTCCAGCTTTAGATCCGCATGAATTGCTACAGACTCATTCAGGGCTTTCAGGGCTAGAAAAATGGCGACCTAATTTTTAGCCACTATAGGTGTGGCAGGGTATACTCAGACATGAGTCTCTTTCTCACTGCTCCATCAGGATTCAAGCAAGCCGGGCCGAAGAGGCTGAAATGCCAGAAACCGGTCCCCGGTAGCTTGTCTCCTTTCTGGTGAAGAATTGGCTTGGTAGTTTGGTCTGCCCTGTTCCCATGATGCACTGGGCCAGGGACAGACTAATTTGCATATAGCCAGGTTCTGAGCTGGGATGGGGCAGTGAGATAAATAACGGTGATGGATCAAGCCTTGATCTTTGGACTGGGTAAGAGTGGTCTGCTTAAATCAGACACTCTGTTCATCACCACCCCCTTTTCTGAATCGTTTTTGGCCACTATAGGTGTGGCAGGGTATACTCAGACATGAGTCCCTTTCTCACTGCTCCATCAGGATTCAAGCAAGCCGGGCCGAAGAGGCTGAAATGCCAGAAACCGGTCCCCGGTAGCTTGTCTCCTTTCTGGTGAAGAATTGGCTTGGTAGTTTGGTCTGCCCTGTTCCCATGATGCACTGGGCCAGGGACAGACTAATTTGCATATAGCCAGGTTCTGAGCTGGGATGGGGCAGTGAGATAAATAACGGTGATGGATCAAGCCTTGATCTTTGGACTGGGTAAGAGTGGTCTGCTTAAATCAGACACTCTGTTCATCACCACCCCCTTTTCTGAATCGTTTTTGGCCACTATAGGTGTGGCAGGGTATACTCAGACATGAGTCCCTTTCTCACTGCTCCATCAGGATTCAAGCAAGCCGGGCCGAAGAGGCTGAAATGCCAGAAACCGGTCCCCGGTAGCTTGTCTCCTTTCTGGTGAAGAATTGGCTTGGTAGTTTGGTCTGCCCTGTTCCCATGATGCACTGGGCCAGGGACAGACTAATTTGCATATAGCCAGGTTCTGAGCTGGGATGGGGCAGTGAGATAAATAACGGTGATGGATCAAGCCTTGATCTTTGGACTGGGTAAGAGTGGTCTGCTTAAATCAGACACTCTGTTCATCACCACCCCCTTTTCTGAATCGTTTTTGGCCACTATAGGTGTGGCAGGGTATACTCAGACATGAGTCCCTTTCTCACTGCTCCATCAGGATTCAAGCAAGCCGGGCCGAAGAGGCTGAAATGCCAGAAACCGGTCCCCGGTAGCTTGTCTCCTTTCTGGTGAAGAATTGGCTTGGTAGTTTGGTCTGCCCTGTTCCCATGATGCACTGGGCCAGGGACAGACTAATTTGCATATAGCCAGGTTCTGAGCTGGGATGGGGCAGTGAGATAAATAACGGTGATGGATCAAGCCTTGATCTTTGGACTGGGTAAGAGTGGTCTGCTTAAATCAGACACTCTGTTCATCACCACCCCCTTTTCTGAATCGTTTTTGGCCACTATAGGTGTGGCAGGGTATACTCAGACATGAGTCCCTTTCTCACTGCTCCATCAGGATTCAAGCAAGCCGGGCCGAAGAGGCTGAAATGCCAGAAACCGGTCCCCGGTAGCTTGTCTCCTTTCTGGTGAAGAATTGGCTTGGTAGTTTGGTCTGCCCTGTTCCCATGATGCACTGGGCCAGGGACAGACTAATTTGCATATAGCCAGGTTCTGAGCTGGGATGGGGCAGTGAGATAAATAACGGTGATGGATCAAGCCTTGATCTTTGGACTGGGTAAGAGTGGTCTGCTTAAATCAGACACTCTGTTCATCACCACCCCCTTTTCTGAATCGTTTTTGGCCACTATAGGTGTGGCAGGGTATACTCAGACATGAGTCCCTTTCTCACTGCTCCATCAGGATTCAAGCAAGCCGGGCCGAAGAGGCTGAAATGCCAGAAACCGGTCCCCGGTAGCTTGTCTCCTTTCTGGTGAAGAATTGGCTTGGTAGTTTGGTCTGCCCTGTTCCCATGATGCACTGGGCCAGGGACAGACTAATTTGCATATAGCCAGGTTCTGAGCTGGGATGGGGCAGTGAGATAAATAACGGTGATGGATCAAGCCTTGATCTTTGGACTGGGTAAGAGTGGTCTGCTTAAATCAGACACTCTGTTCATCACCACCCCCTTTTCTGAATCGTTTTTGGCCACTATAGGTGTGGCAGGGTATACTCAGACATGAGTCCCTTTCTCACTGCTCCATCAGGATTCAAGCAAGCCGGGCCGAAGAGGCTGAAATGCCAGAAACCGGTCCCCGGTAGCTTGTCTCCTTTCTGGTGAAGAATTGGCTTGGTAGTTTGGTCTGCCCTGTTCCCATGATGCACTGGGCCAGGGACAGACTAATTTGCATATAGCCAGGTTCTGAGCTGGGATGGGGCAGTGAGATAAATAACGGTGATGGATCAAGCCTTGATCTTTGGACTGGGTAAGAGTGGTCTGCTTAAATCAGACACTCTGTTCATCACCACCCCCTTTTCTGAATCGTTTTTGGCCACTATAGGTGTGGCAGGGTATACTCAGACATGAGTCCCTTTCTCACTGCTCCATCAGGATTCAAGCAAGCCGGGCCGAAGAGGCTGAAATGCCAGAAACCGGTCCCCGGTAGCTTGTCTCCTTTCTGGTGAAGAATTGGCTTGGTAGTTTGGTCTGCCCTGTTCCCATGATGCACTGGGCCAGGGACAGACTAATTTGCATATAGCCAGGTTCTGAGCTGGGATGGGGCAGTGAGATAAATAACGGTGATGGATCAAGCCTTGATCTTTGGACTGGGTAAGAGTGGTCTGCTTAAATCAGACACTCTGTTCATCACCACCCCCTTTTCTGAATCGTTTTTGGCCACTATAGGTGTGGCAGGGTATACTCAGACATGAGTCCCTTTCTCACTGCTCCATCAGGATTCAAGCAAGCCGGGCCGAAGAGGCTGAAATGCCAGAAACCGGTCCCCGGTAGCTTGTCTCCTTTCTGGTGAAGAATTGGCTTGGTAGTTTGGTCTGCCCTGTTCCCATGATGCACTGGGCCAGGGACAGACTAATTTGCATATAGCCAGGTTCTGAGCTGGGATGGGGCAGTGAGATAAATAACGGTGATGGATCAAGCCTTGATCTTTGGACTGGGTAAGAGTGGTCTGCTTAAATCAGACACTCTGTTCATCACCACCCCCTTTTCTGAATCGTTTTTGGCCACTATAGGTGTGGCAGGGTATACTCAGACATGAGTCCCTTTCTCACTGCTCCATCAGGATTCAAGCAAGCCGGGCCGAAGAGGCTGAAATGCCAGAAACCGGTCCCCGGTAGCTTGTCTCCTTTCTGGTGAAGAATTGGCTTGGTAGTTTGGTCTGCCCTGTTCCCATGATGCACTGGGCCAGGGACAGACTAATTTGCATATAGCCAGGTTCTGAGCTGGGATGGGGCAGTGAGATAAATAACGGTGATGGATCAAGCCTTGATCTTTGGACTGGGTAAGAGTGGTCTGCTTAAATCAGACACTCTGTTCATCACCACCCCCTTTTCTGAATCGTTTTTGGCCACTATAGGTGTGGCAGGGTATACTCAGACATGAGTCCCTTTCTCACTGCTCCATCAGGATTCAAGCAAGCCGGGCCGAAGAGGCTGAAATGCCAGAAACCGGTCCCCGGTAGCTTGTCTCCTTTCTGGTGAAGAATTGGCTTGGTAGTTTGGTCTGCCCTGTTCCCATGATGCACTGGGCCAGGGACAGACTAATTTGCATATAGCCAGGTTCTGAGCTGGGATGGGGCAGTGAGATAAATAACGGTGATGGATCAAGCCTTGATCTTTGGACTGGGTAAGAGTGGTCTGCTTAAATCAGACACTCTGTTCATCACCACCCCCTTTTCTGGACCTAATTTTAGTAACACAAGCTCAGCAACCCAATCAACAGGTTGTAAGGGATTTGTTTTAATCTTGACATTGACAATCTCTGGGAAAAAATCTTCAGTGATAGGGTGGTCCATAGCCAAATCTAGATCACTATCTTTCCCATTCAACTACAATTGCCTCATGATTCAGATGGTGTTTTGCTCTTAACAGTCCACCAGAGGGTACTCTTTAGAAAATGCTTATTCTAGGTTAAATGATTTGACTTTACTTACTTCAAGAGCATAAAACAGATGCTCGACTATGAGATGCACCAGCAAAGCCCATCATGATAAGACCCTTGGAGCATGTCCCCAGCCCCATGCAGACCTACCTGAAAAATAGCATGCTAGAAGCTTGCCAAATTCTGGTCAGACTATTTTCCTGTGTTCAAAATTTAGGCCCAGATTCGTTTGGGCCCTATAGTACTACTGTAGAAGAATGTACCCATATTCAAAGCTGGTTGCAATGTCATCTTTAACATCCTGGAAACAAACTAAAGCTGCTGGTAGTGCATTATTCAGATATACAATTATTTTTCCAAGCATGTTTGGTCCGATGACAAACCTAGTCATCAGCAACAGATTCATCAGCTTTCCATCCCCAACCACAAGATATTAAGTTGCCTAACTCAAACATGAGTAGCTCATGTAGACATGTGTATTCCTGCATTCTGGGACATGTAATCCTAATAAATAGAAAAACAGCAATAATTCAAAGAATAAACTTACCTCTGGATAAGTAAACTCCCGCCTGAGAGGTTCAGACGATGAGCAGTAGGTAGCAGTGAACTTGGCTCATGGCCTTTGTATTGCTTTCTTCTTCTCATCGGTGCACCATTGTTTTGTTCCCATGGATAGAGAAATCAAGTTGTTTCAAGACAAGGATTAGGAATGTACTCAGTCCAGTTTTTTTCAGCTGCACTGGGAGAATTATAGTTCTACTTTTGTTATGGGGAAAACCAAACTGCAAGTGCCATGCTGCCAAGTTAAAAGCAGGAATAAATCATTTACTCATAGATAGAGATATCTTCACTGACCGGTTTAGGCCTGAATTGTGATGTCACAATTGTGTGCTGGGACTGTTTTACCCGCATATGCTGCACAAATGGACTAGACTGTCAGATACTTGAACCTGAATCATGAGTTGTTGGACCAGAAAATCAAGCTGTGCATTTGCCAGAACATTTGCTCCTATACCAATGTGCGACTATATTTTAATAATCCAGTGCACATTTGAATTGGGTTACTTATGAATGTACATTTCCATTTTCACCAAGTATTAATTGAACATGATATTTAATCTTCATGGAAATGTATGAGATTCACACAGAAAATGAGCATGTTGCTTAAGGTTGCAAGGCTAAAGCATAGAATTTGCTCATTGGAAATACTATAAGATATTGTTTTAATAATTTTCACACTAAACTATGGCAGTTGAGAGATTGTAATTCTGCCAGAAACTATTACAATTATTTTTCAAAGTTAAATTCTTGACTTTACAAATTTAAAATGGTTTTTTTTAACACAAAGTTGTTATCCACAAAAATATTGATTGCATGCTTAAAACATGTGAAACCAACTTTAAAAGTTATGAATTCAACTTGATGCCAATATTTGAGTAAGAATGCATGCATTTTATTTGGCGGAGTCTGTTCTATTTATTGTCTTATCTGTGGTATTGTGAAGCACTTACATATCCTAGAAAAGCAATGAGTGTGCAGTTCATAGAGATAGTAAAATGTAAAAAAAGATCCAATAACAAAAGGGACAATGTTGCAGAATTATTAAAAGATCAGTTCAAGGTTAAAATTCACAGATTGCTTAAGACAATAAGTGATGGTGGAAGGTTGCTTTCAAGGTGTACTTTTAGATTGAGAATGAATATGAGGTGTGGATTGAACATAGCCGAACACTGGCAGCGTGCCCTTTGTCCTGAATCCACTACGCCATTGTTCCTACTTTTAGGAATCCTTAACAGGGCAGCTCATGCAACAGACATTAGTTTGAAGAAGACTGAGGAAAGAAGATCTTGCTTGAAATTTCACTTCTTGAGTCCTTTGCTAAACTTAAGTAAAGAGGGTGTGAGTAGGATGGAAGGGGCCATTATGTACCATAGTTCAAGCCCACAGTTGGAGTAGTTTGGCTCTACTTTGCTCCCCCTACAGAGAGGGAAATCAAGTTTGGAAAGTTTCGCCAAGATAAGATTAGCCACGCGAAGATAATTAGTTGGCAAGGTAGGTGAAGAAAAAATCCATAAAGATAATAATACAAGATGACAATGAGGCTAGAACACTAACAGAGTGTTGGGAAGGCAAGCAGATGCAGAGGTTTGCAATTCATAACAAAAAACGGTCACGAACATATACAAAAGAAAAACACAAAATTGCAATCGATTTTTCATCTCAAAAGAGGTACAGTAACAGTTATTTTATTGTTTCAGCCTGAAGAAAACAGGCCATACAATACAATGTTCAGATAAAAATTGATCTTTAGACAACATATCACAATAATTTCATACATAAAAAGGTAAAAAAGTTCTCTCCCCACGAAAAACCACCCATATTTAAAACAAAATATGGGCAATGTTATTGCTGGGGCTTGCTTCGATAGAGTTCCAGTTTCTATCTGCATGATGATTGATGTGTGATGCCTACCTTCTGTCCTGAGACAACCCTCACTGACACCTGGGGCTGACTAACGACAATCTGCTGTGTTGAGGATATCAACAACATGCCACTTGCTATCTGGAGCGTCTGCTGGGTGAGCTGCTGCCTCTGTGCTGCCGCCGGGGACTCAAAGTCACACAATCCTAATGGGACTTGCACACCTGATTGATGCTACTTAAAGGCCTTCAATCTGGCCAGCAATATTGCTCAGACTCTCCGCAAGGGAGTTCCAGCTTCTATCCACTTGAAGAACTAGAACCTTCACTGACACCTGGAACTGATTACCGACAATCTGCTGTGTTGAGGACATCAACACCATGTCACTTGCTATCTGGGGCTTATGATGGGTGAGCTGCCACCTCTGTGCTACTGCTGGGGACTCAACGCCCCACAATCCTGTTGGGCCTTACACATCTGACTGCTACTACTTAAATACATCATGGTCCCACTGCCATTGGGGCAACTAAAGATTCTCCACAAACAATATTAGTTAGTTCATAGCAATCCGTCCATGATACATAAACCGTTCCAATACAGACCAGCGTTTTTGAAAGTTTATTATTGAAAGTATAAACATATATTTTAGTAAATCTTTTTCCCCCTTTTTATATACATATTAATTTGTACATAAAGTCTGTGAGACCGAGACATTTGTAGAAACATTTTCATATGATACATTTAGGAGCACCACCAACAACACTATAAAAGAGCACTGACATACATAATATGGAGTGTAACAAGAAATACATGAGACAACTGACAACACATCTAAAAACTAACACAATATCAAAGCAAGTGAACGTTAAACTTACATAGTAAAAAAAGACATTCACAAAAAATACAAACAACAATTGTCAATTCTATACTTTATATTTGAATTAATCAAATATTCAATGATGCATATATCAACAGAAGTGCGGTGATACACGTTTCAAAAGTAGCTAGAAGATAAACATGTCCTTCATCAGGGCGCTGTATGAATGCGTCATGTTCAGTGGCAATAGACCATCTGCATAGAACATGCTCTCACACGTTGTAATACTGTGCACGGTGCTCAATCTCAAGTTCAACTAATGGTCTAAGGAACACAACAGAAATGAATAAAATTTAAATATATCAATCACTAATCAAGAGAAAAAGGAGCAAGGAAAACAGGAACACGTAAGTATACTAAAGATTCACCGATTTAATGTGTGGACCAAGAGAGAAAGAGGAAGAGAAAGAAATTCGAATGATAATAGTCATACTGTACCACTTCAAGTGTGTGCATAAAGCAAAGATCTGCAAGTGCCCAATATCTCTGGCAACCAATGCTACGACACCAAGAAGAAAAAAGATAATAAACAAAATAAAAAAAATAAAACGATAAAAAAAAGGACCCGAGTGCAGTGAATATAACGTGAGTAGATCACGGAAAAATATAGTTAAAGAAAAAGGGGGATGTTATATGTGTCACCTACTACTTGGTCACGTACGCCAAGCTAAACAGAAAACAGTCATGAAATAGATGTTCTTCAGGGTAAATTAAGCACAGTATGGTGGCAGATCACTAATGCAGAATAGAGTCTAAGAACAAAAAAATGGAAATGAGACTCATGCACAAGGGGAGCCTACACCTAAAATATAGTGGGCTGCACCCGGGTGAAGCCTGTGCAAAGGGAGGCGGTGTCCACACCTGGGGGAGCACAAAGGATGGTGCCTATATCAGCAACTGGACCTACCTGGGCCTTGCTGGTCTCAGGCTAGAATGATTCCCTCACCCCAAGAGGTGTCTCACCAGCTCCTGGACCCTTGGCTTGCATCGGAATGCACTCCTCTACAAGAAAAGGTGAAATCCTTAGATTTAGGCTCCTTGCAACCACAAACAGGCCTGTTCATGCCAAAACTCTGCCACCCCTGACTACAAGCAATGTGAAGCTCTAGGGGAACCCGACTCTTCACACTAAAGTGACCATCAGCGATGACGAGCAATGCAAAATCTGCACTTCGAGGTACAGCAACAACAGCTTAAGATTCCCAACTGGCTCTTTGTTCCACAGCGATCACCATCCACAATGCCAGGGCTACTTTTTGCACTACAGTGATGACCCAAACATTTTTAAAACCTAGATGACTAGCGGAGTCCATGGTGATGTGGCTTGTCCGAACCTCACCACATTTTCTTAATCATAGTTCTCAGCAAACACAAATAATTTGCATAACAATGCTCAATTTCGCTGATTGAATGCTTTTGTAGCATGGGGGGCTGTAACTGCCAAAGGGATGTTATGTGCAGTGGCAAGGTCTATAGAGCTGTTAAAGAGCATATGTCAATTCATGAAGCTATCGTCCTCGTATGAAACCTTTCTGGTCACCATGAATAAGATCACACATAATTCCATTAAGACTTTCAGCCAGAATTTCAGCATAGATCTCATAGCCACAATTTATAAATGATACCAGTCTATATGAATCACAGCTCTTTGTACACTTCCCTGGCTTCAAAGTTAACGTAATAATGACTTTGTTCCATTACTCTGGTATAAGCTCTCCTTTTTTGAAAATCTCGTTAAATAATTCGGTGGAAATTGGCCCTAGGACTCCTGCTAGTGCTCTGTAAACCTCATGCAGCAACCCATGCGGGCCCGCTGCCTTCCCCTGTTCATCAGCCTTAAGTGCCTGTTCCACTTCCAGATTTGTTATCTGACAATTCAGGGCAGAGTTGTTTTCCTCATTCAATCCTTCATAAAAGTCCTGGTTTATCCAGCTTTCCACCTCTTCTTGCGTAATCTTTAAATCCTCTTGATATAACTTTCCAAAATAATTGGTGCAGGCTCCCGCAATCTCCTTACTACTCTTTACCACTGCCCCAGTGTCCTTACACCTAATTTCATCGACCAAATTCCTCACTCGATCTGTTTTAATTTTCCATGGCAGTAATTTACTACAGTTTTCCCCATATTCAAAGTGGGCGAGTTTGCTAACCTTCCATCTTTTTTCACCCTTTCCTCTGCTGTAGAGGATAGCTTTTCTTTAGGTTCAGTAACTCTACCTGTAAAGCCTCTGTCTCTCCATGCTTTAAATTGAACTTGGCTATTTCATCTTCTGTTACTCTTATTCACTTATCCAGGTTTGTAACCTCCCCCAGTATGCCTGTCTCTTAGCTGCCGACAGACTGTCTATTCTTCCCCAAAAATAAGCTTTGTAGGAGTCCCGTACAACTCCCATAGGGGCAGAACATAAGTTGAATTGTAAAAATTATTTCATCTCCTGATTCAATATTTCTACCAGTTCCTGTTCAGGTAACAAAGTACGGTCCATTGTCCATCTGGTTTGTATATTCTTATCTGCTAAGGCCAAGTCTAATAAAACAGCAGAATGGTCTTCTAGATGAGCCCCTATATGTTTATTGTCCTAAACATGATCTTTTAAGTTAGAGTCTATTAGAAAATAATCAGTCCTGGATTGATGTCGAATCCCTGCTCTCTGTCGCCATATATTGCATGAACCCATTTGTTCTATGGACGGTTTTATCTGTACCAACATCTTTTGATTAATTAGTGATCTACTTCTTTTTGACCTATCTAGAGTGCTATCCAGGACTGCATTAACATCTCCTGCTATTATAAGTGGGTCTGGGAAATTCAACAATTCTGTTAACATCTCTCGAAAAGGGGTTGTTTTATCTGCATTCGGTCCATAATATCCCACTAATGTAAGGCCTTGTCCATATGCCACCAATTTTACTATAAGCCATCTTACTGAGCTATCTCTTTAATCATTATTCTAGCGTCTTGTTTTAACAAAATGGCCACCCCTTTTGTAACTGATGATTGTTTTGTACATAATATTGTTGTACTCATCTCCTTGATTTAAATATCTCTAAATACTCCTTCTTGATCAAGTGTGTCTCTTGTAAATTATTACTTGAGTGGGGTGATCTTTAATGTATTGCAATAAACTTTCCCTTCTACTCTTTACCCATAACCAATTCACATTCCAGAATAGTATCTTGATTTGTGCTATCATATCCTCAATCATCCTCTTGTAAATTTGAAATAGTATCTGGTGAATCTGAAGCTCCTGAGGTTATTCCTCTTTTTATCCTACATGCTTCCCACCCGGTGACCCTTCCCCCATTCCACTCCCCCATTCATGGAGAACCTGCCTCCCTGTCTTCATGGCCTCAACCTTATGGGTATCCCTCCTAATGTGCCCATCTCCATTACGTGTGTTCTACAAAAAAAAAGAATAGTGAAGACCCAACCTGTATCTCAAATTTGTAAATAGATTAATTAATTACCAGGCCTTAAACTGCTCTCTATAAATGTGTTCACTTCCCTTGGACAGTAAAAACTATGCATTTTATTATTTAAGATCACTTTTAGGACTGTTGAGAACTTCAACTGTACTGTGGCACCTAATTCATATGGTCAATGCTCTTTCTCAATTCCCACTGTCTGTTGGATGTGATATTGGAGATATCAGACCTTATCTCACATGTACTCTCATCTACTTTTATTGGTTTCATTTTGAAAGCTCTTAACAATATCTGCTTGTTCAGGTTGAAGGTGAGAAAATTGATCAGAATCTTCCTCTAAAGGGATACCTATGGACCCTTTGGATATCCCTAAAAAATTCCTGTCCTCGATCTTCCAATTGCAGTCCTCTTTTAATTAGGTTAACCACAAATGATTTCGGATGTCCCGCACTATGCTCCTTCCGGTAATTTCATGATTCATAATTTATTCCATCTCCGATTATTTTCCAATACCTCCAGCCTCTCCTGTTGGCCCTGTTATTTTGCTTTTAACGCACCGTTATCCTGTTTATTGGCATGGACGCTGACCCTTAGCCCTTTTTACTGATTCTTCAAGGATAGCAGCTCTATTTGTGAGATCATCTATCTTTTTCTCAAGATTCTCACAGGCCGTCCTAATCTTTCTTTGATTGACTTCTGAGATCTGAAACCTGTTCTCAATTTTTAAGGAGAGCCGCAATCAGGGCAACTACTGACTGCCCTTCATCATTCGTCACATCATCCTTCCTTATAGGGACCCCTGTTCCAATCTCATCTGTGGTCAGATGTACCTCAATTGATGGTCTATAGATTTGGAGGGTTGAAGATAAAGAACCTCTTCTGGGCTTCTCTACGAGGCCTCTCCAGAACCCAGTACAACTAAGTGATGATTATCTGAAACCTGCTACTGAAGTTACTGGGTCATCAATAGTCAACACCTGAAACCTGTTTGGGCTAATAACCTTCGTCCAGTCAGACATGTCATTCTCTCCCAGGGAATCTACCTGTCCCCGGGCATTCACTGCCTTCTGAACTCCGTTACCTGTCATACCTTCTCTTTCACAAAATATCAGGATATTGGGGAGAACTTTAAAAACGGTTCTAAGGGAGGGCATAACCCTGAACTTTTGATCTACCTTACTTTTTCTCTGTTCTATTGTCTCCAAATTAAGCTATTTATTTGTAGTAGTTTTTTTCAAGATTGGAACTTTAGTTTCTGCCTTAATCCCACCAACCCCACCTTCCTCTCCCTCAATCTTATTAAAAAGGCACCCCCCTTTCCTGGCACTCCTCAAAGAATACCTTAAGTTTTGTTCTCCTCCCCCCTTCCTCTCCAAACTAGCCTCACCTCTACTTTTGTCTTTACCTTTCCCAGTGCGCCCCTTCACTTCCCGGGCTGGCTGTATCATCTTCTACTTGTACCTCCTACTAAAGTTCTTGATGTTAAGCAGCCAAGATTCTGGCTCAGTCTCAGTGTGACCGCTGAGGATGTCTGTTCCCCTCCTGCCCCGAAATGGAATTCTGTCTTCCGCCAGCCAACCTCTACGCAACACGAGCATGGCTCTCAACCAGCGCGGCTCTCCCTCACCAGCGCCTGCCGTAAATGTACCTCAGAGTGTCGTTAGCCAGCCTCAGGTTGGTATACTTTCCTGTTATGCTATCCAAGCAACTCCTCTTCTTACTTTCTGCTAAATTTGCTTCACCTCATAATCATGAAGGCTTCAGGCATCTGCTCTTTTTTAACCCCAGTTAACTTCACTAGGCTTCCGCGACCCGCCACTAGCCAGCCACCATGTTCTCCTTTCGCCCACACTGGTTCCATGAAATCTCTAAATTTAGGAGACAGGTTCTGTAAATCACTTGCCGTAATCTATAATTCACCGACAGCCAACGTGTTGGTGAATGGGAGTCTGATGACCCCCTTTAAGATAACTAAAGGGATCTCCCCCTTTAGATGGAATAGTTTGGAGAAAAAAACTAGCTTTGTATGGTGACAATCTTATGATTCATATGGGAGATCTGCAGGCCACTCATGCACAAGTGGTTAAGTTAACCACGGATTTTGGCAAGGTTGCAGGATATGAGATCAACAGAGAAAAGACAGAGATAATGGCATGGAATTTCATGGAAGGAAAGGAGGGGATTAAGAAAAAGATGCGATACTTGGGGGTTAGAATAACACAAGATATCACAGTACTTCCAGAGGTAAATTTCATAAAGGCCAAGAAGGAAGTTTGCAAATTAATGGCAAGATGTTCACATTTACCTTTAACTATTTTTGGTAATTTTGGAAAAATGGTTATTCTTCCAAATACGCACCCTCCTATTTACCTCAATACCACTACTTTTTAAGACTGAGTGGTTTTCCAAAATTGCAAGGACAGATAGGCAGCTTTATATGGGCAGGAAAAGGGGCTCGGACCGCATGGAAGAAGTTGAGGAGGAAAAAAGAGAAAGGGGGGTCTAGCTGTTCCAGATTTGCAATTCAATGCTTGAGTGTTTCTGCTTAAGAATGAGAAAATGCTCTTGGATAGACCCCAGTGTTCAGAGATGGGGAGACTGCTCTCTGCAATACTTAAAGAGGTAAAAAGCTGTGACCTTGGATTGATGCAGAAGTTTTCAGAGCCTAAATAATTTCAAAAAGTGAGGCTGAAAGTATTAAAAGGTATGGCAGAAACCTGGTATTGCTCAAGAGAAGGATACAACTACTGTATTATAGTAGTCTGGCCCCTATTTGGGATTCTCCTGGCTCTCCTAAGTAGTCCCAGTACATGTTAGCACGCCTTTTGAAGGAAGCCAGTATCTTGAGATGGGAGCACTTACTATAAGAAGGACAGCTAATAACATGGGAGGAGTACCGAGAGATAACGATCCATTCTGTGTTGAAATTTAAATTCTTACAAATACGAAGTTGCTTTCAATCTCCCAGTACAAAGACAGGGGGTCCATACGTATTTGAAGAAAAACTGCTGTTGGATGCACCTCAGACTAAAGAAATCTCAACTTGGTACTGGCGTATGATCGACATGACTTTGGAGATGTTTATGCTGCCCCAAGAGGTGTGGGGAAAACACTTGCTGAAGCTCCTGCTGGAAAGCTTATGGCAAGTATCTATGCGTTTGCTTTACAAATTGGTTAAACCTGCCTTTTTGAAGAAAGAAGAATCTGTTTTCGATTCATAGGGCATATGGGACACCACTCAGGTTGACTAAATCTGAGAACAGTGGAGTTGTAGCATGTCCTAAATGTTTGCTAAACAAAGCAGATGATATACATATGTTTTTGAAATGTCCAATAATACAATCTTTCTGGGAAGACGTGAGTAAGGCTTTCTCTGATATTCTTAAGGTCCAAATTCGGGTAAGCCTATCTCTTGTCTTTTTTTGATTATTAAATATACAAATAAAAGCTAATAGGGATCAGTCGAAATTAATGTTTTATTCAAAACTTTTGGCACATAGAGCGATCTGTAGGAAGTGTGTAGATCCTAATCCCCCTTATACACTGATTGGATACAGGCTGTGAAAAGCATTATTAAGTTAGATATGGTAGACTGTGGGAAGAAAAGATATGCCTTTTTGCTACCCTTGATAAGTTGTCTAGAAATCAAGGGTTAGGGGACAGACGATATGTCCTATGATTATGACTTTATGCCTCATGATGCACTCTTTCTACCAGGTAAGGTCTACATGTTATGTTATGTTATTTGACTTTATAAGGCCCACAGCTACCGCAAGGGGTGTCCCGGCGCCAGCCTGAGAGGAAAGGAAAGGAGAAGAAAAGGAGTTACAAGTTGAACAACCAAAAGTTTTCAGACATTTGCGAAAGTTCTGTCTCTTTATGTAAAGAAATGGGAAGAGAGTTCCACAGGGAGGGTCCTAGGTAGCCAAAGGATCGACCGCGCATGCGCACCAATCTGATTCTTGGAAAAGTGAATTTAAACTGAGTAGTGGAGCGAAGGGTGTGTGAAGGTATATAGGGTTTGTTAGAACTGGGGGTCTCTAGCTTGCAATGGTGTACACCTTTGACCAAATAGGGACCCTTGCTTCTAAGCCAGGACAAGTGGATTACACTCCTAGATAACCCCGGCTCACCCCCTTGATAGCTTGCCATGAGCAGACAGACTTATCTCAGAGGCAGTGTGTTAAGCATTTGTGAATATACACAGTAATACAGTGAAAACACTACAGATGAACACCACACAGGTTTTATAAAAATAAGTATTCTTTATATAGACTTAACACAAGACCATAAATAACAAAAGTCCACAATACTGTACTTAAAGTTGACTTAAAGATGGTACAAGTTACCTAGTTCAAGCTGGTGATGAAAGCAACACAGTTCTCACAAAACTACCTGGATGCGTAACCCAAAAAATAAAAAAAGGCTCACAGAGTGGGAGATGCGTCGGTTCCGTGATTCGGGGGAGATGAAGCATCGTGCCTCAATGCTTGCGTAGAGTAGGGGATGCGTCTTGATCCTTACCGGTGCAGGGGTGATGCGTAGATTCTCATCCTGTGGCTGGGTTGCGATGCACAAGATGGCACCTCGATGTGGTGCAACACTCCGGGTGCGATGCGAGAAGATGGTGCCCTTGATGCGACCACGTGAAGATGATGTGTGCACGCCCGGCGGACGTGCGGCGAACTCTATAGCTTTGGAGCCGCGATAGGCCCTGCGACACGCTTCTCTGGCGATGCGACGGCGACATTGCGGTGGCGACACGCTTCTCCAGGTGATGCATCGGGTAACAGCTTTGGTGAAGTCAAGCTTCTTTGGCGATGCGGCTGCAACTTCGGCGGCGGCATCACGATTCTCCGACGATGCGATGGCAACAGCTGTTACTGGACACGCTTCTCTCGATGCGTCGCGCTTCCAGCTCCCAGCGGCATGCAGGCTTTTGTAGACAGATTTCCCAGCAAGGAAACTGTGAGGGGAGCTGGAGGTGAAGTCTGTTGTCCCTGAGACTTCAGCAGGAAGCAATCACAAGTTCAAGCCCTTGGAGCAATATTCTGTAAGATGATGAAAGTTCTTTGAAAGTTCCTTCTCCTTTCCTTGGCAATGAAGAAACCACTGCATGCCAACCCAGCAAACAGCACACTGGCAGAAGGGCAGTCCAAACTGCTGCAGCTTACTTGGTTCTGCTCCTTGGCAAAAGGTTTGTCTTGTTCCCAGAAGTGATCTAAAGTTCTTGGGTCTGGGTCCCAATATTTATTCCCCAAAATCCTTTGTTCTCTGGAGGCAGAGAGGCCTCTGCCTATTCCAAACTATTTCTGGAGCACTCTGTTTACATGACTCCTTGTTTCCTTTCACAGTGTAGGGCAGAAACATCAGACGCCCCACAGGAAGTGGAGCCAGCACTATGGAGGGAAGGCACAGCCCTGGAGCACTATGTTGACATGATTCCTTCTCTCCTGTCACAGTGCAGGGCAGAGACATCATACACACCACAGGAGGTGGAGCCAGCATAGTGGAGGGAAGGCCCAGCCCTATTCAGGTCCCAGGTGCAACTCCTCCCTCCCATCTAGATGCATATCTCTCTATTCTCCACTGGCCTGTCTCCTGGAATCCCCCAGCCCTGTCACTCAAACTCCAGACAAGGAATACACAACCTAGCAGAGGCAGACTTGGATAGTTAGACAAGAAATTACCTACTTTACTAAAAGATGTATTTTATCATCCTCAGTTCAAGCATACTAAACTCAAACTTCTACCATGTTCTCTGAGTCAGTTAGGATTATAAGATGTAATAATCTAACTGCCCATGCTGGCCTATGGAGAACAGCTAGCCTTACAATAGTGTAAAACGAAAATGGCTGTAATTCACTTTTAGGACATGCTACACACAACTTATCCTTACAATGCACCCTGCCCTTGGGCCTTCCTTAGGGGTGCCTGATATGAAGAAAAGGGAAGGTTTAGGGACTGGCAAGTGGGTGCACCTGCCAAATCGGCATGGCAGTCACAGACTGCACACAGTCCCTGCAATGGCAGGCCTGAGACACACTTTACAAGCTGCTTCTGTGGGTGGCACAACCAGTGCTACAAGCCCACCATCAGTATTTGATTTACAAGCCCTGGGCACACAAGGTGCACTGTACTAAGGTCTGTCAAATGAATCAAATAACCCAATCATGGAGTCACTAATCAGTACATCAATTTAACATAGGGAGCACTTGCACTGTGGCACTGAATAGCAGTGGCACACTGCCCAAAACATATAACCAGTAAAAAATATCAAAAGCAGAGGAGGCAATCAGTAAAAATGGAAGGGAGACTCACGCCAAGTATACCAAGTCTAACAGAGTTGAACTAAAGATTGAAGGTATTGAGGGGCAAAACCAGTTTCGATTTTGAACATATAGCTTAAGGCTTTGAATTTAATGCGATTCTCGACCTTTAGCCAGTGAAGGTTGTAAAGAAAGCATGAAAATGAGGCAGTGTTAGGAACCTGGCAGAGCAGTCTGGCAGCCGCATTTGGCACCACCCGCAATCTTTGTATCACATCCTTATTTCACCCCTGATATAAGACGTTACTTTAGGCCAGCCTAGATGTAACAAGGGCCTGGACTACAGTTCTCTAAGTGGAGACGGGTAGCATCCAGAGAATCTTCTTTAGCCATTTGATAATGGTAAAACAAATTGAGGCCACCTTCACAACTTGATGTTTCATTGATAACTGATCGTTGATAATAACACCTAGGTTAAGCACTTGATGAGCAGGCTGGAGAAAGACACCAATTTTCAAGGGCCAGTGCTGAGGACCCCAAAAGTCTTGTTTTTTCCCTAAGATCAGAACTTCTGTTTTTCTTCATTCAGTTTGAGTAGATTATCTTGCATCCATGGCGTGATTTTCCTCAAACCAGACTGGAGAGTTGATGATTACGATTCCTTTGCTGCAGAGAGGAAATAAATTAACTGAGTATCATCAGCATAGGAAAATATAGACAGCCCTGCCTCTTCGTCAATATCTGCCAGTGGGTGAACATAAATATTAAACAAGAGAGGGCTCAGGATCAAACCCTTGGGCACTCCATATGGAGATAGATGAGTTTTGGAGGAAAAGACCTGAAACGCACAGTTGGTAGAAAGGAGTCAATCCATTGGAGCGCTAGGCCCTCAATACCCAGTGGTTGCAACGCTTTCAGAAACACAGTGTGTGACACCGTGTTGAATGCCGCACTCAGGTCAAGAAGAATAAGGGCCACCGTGTCACCAATGTCCAGTTGGTGTCGAAGCATTTCAGTGACTCCTTTTAACGTAGTTTCAGTAGAAAATCCTGCTCTGAAACCAGATTGTGAAGGGTCTAAGAAGTTCTGGGACACAACAAAGGAGAATAGCTGAAAATGTACATTTTTTTCCAAAATTTTGGAAAAGGATGGACGTAATAAGATCGGTTGAAATTTGGAAGGATGAGAGGGATCCTCATTGGGCTTTTTTAAGAGAGGCAGAACCATGGCGTGTTTCTATTCCTGTAAGAAGGCATTGAGGAGCTCCATAATTAGCATAAGCGAAGGAGACTCGAGTTGCCTCAGTATAGAGATAGGGAGTAGATCGCAAGGGGAGCCAGATTTTGAGCTGGCCAGGAGCTGATCAAAAGAGCTAATAACCAGTAGAGACCTAGTTTCCAATTTATTGATGGATTTAGAATCCTTACAATTCTCTAGCCATGTGGCACTGACTGCATTAAAAAAGGTATTGGCTGGCTGTGAGATATTAGTCAGGTTGTCACCAGCCTGTGCAGAATATTTTTTTTAAACTTTGCTCACAAGAGAGTGGGCAAGATCTTCACATTTTGGATAAGAGGGATTATCTGACTTTTCGCGACTGGTAGTTCCTTGAACACCTTGAACAGGGTCTTAGAGCAGTTCTGAGCTTGAGAAATTGTAGGGGAGACATATTCAGCACATGGTGGATAAGAGGAGTGCATGAGTCTTGGCCATGTCAACTAAAGGGCAGAACCCTCCCCTTTCACTTCTAGCATTAGGGCATGATATTGTAAAGCAATGCTATGGAAGGTGAACCTGAGACGATTAAAAAAAAATACTCAATTTCGCCTTTGGTTCCATTCAAGATGGTTGCAGTATATGGGTTGGGGTCCCAAGTCAGCTGACACCCATAGTTTCATACCAACATAGCACATTTCTTAAAACCAGGTACCCAGGAAATTCAGGGTGATTTTTTGGATTAGCACAATCCAGACCACCACTGACTCCTCCAGTATCTACCTTTCACAAATGTATGGGGTTGGTAGGTTTCCGTAGGTTCCAGGTGATCCTGGACCACAATACTGCAGCCACATCCTTTGGGAGGCAACCATTGTCATGCAAATGTTTAACACAATGAACAAAGGGACCCAACTGAGTACACTGAATACCAGTGTGGTGCCAGCTAAGAGAATACTTAATGGCTTCTCATAAGTCTTGCAAAATCAACCATAGTAAGTCATAAATGTAGCATCTAATACTTCAATGCCTCCACACCATATGCGCTATACCAAGGACCAATATTCCACCTATTCTCTTGGGAACCCTGATGTACAATTTGAACATCAAAGGGCATATTAATTACTGACTGAAATCTTAAAGTGTAATGAGCACAGTTCTTCTTACATTCAAAATCTGAAACGAAAAGTTGAGTTTCATATGGCCATCTGGAACTCAATCCCTCAAAAACAGTGACAAACAAACATTCACAGACTTATCAGTTTGGGGACAAACATGCATCAATGAAGAACAGCAATGTGTCCAATTTCAAATTTAACAGCACTTTCAAAATAGCATGCTTTGTATTATTACTCTATGCCAACAATATGTTTCTTGAATAGTTACATTGGAGGCAGCATAAAGGCATACACTATGAAAATAAAGGCCCACCTTCATTAACATTCAACGCCAGTCTTCATTGCAAAAGAAACTAAATCAATATTATTTAAAGCTGTCGCATTTCTCAAACATCACTGAATATGCAATTTATGTAGACAATGGGTTTGTCTTTAGCCAAATGTGGTAATGAGATTCATTCATTGGGGATACCTGTACCTCACCAGGGGTGCTCTTTCCTTAAAATTTTTGAGAGTATCCCTGAGATACACCTTCATTGGATGAGTGTGTAGTAGAACCCACATATCTACCTGGGAGGGGTGTAAGGACGTGATGGTTTTGTAGTGGGTGCATTAGAGTCTGGGGCTGGTCCTCTGAATGCTGAGGACTAGCAATTCCCAGAAGTAAAGTAGGAGAAAAAGATCTGGCTGGATGGGTAGTGGCCTTGAGTCTTTTAGTCATTAGGACAAAAAAGCCCTCCATATCTTCCTCCTTGAACAGCTACTGATGATCTTCTTCCTCTTCTTGTCCACCGCCCTCCGCTTGTAGATGGTTCAGCTCCATTGAACAACTCATTGTCCATGAAAGAAGAAGATTGCAAAATATGAAGTACTTCAGACACTATTTTTAGTGCTACAACCCTACAGATTAATGGAATACATCCTCTGTGTTTTAAGGTACATTTGATATGGGTTTTGAGAAAACCAAGCTATTATCGCTCATAGTTTAGCAGTGATGTGATAAAGAAACATGTGAAATGCAAACTCACCAAATGCAGCCACAGATCTGTGTGGTTTAGATATTCCCCAGGAAGTCAGCTGTTAAACATGGCTCATTGAATTTGTACTGGGCAAAAAGCTCTTGATCTAGCGGCTTCATAAACAAAGTTTATACTTCATTTATTTTGGGATTTATCAATAAGTCAACATGAAAACAGAAGCAGAGACATTACTCAAGGTATTATTGAATAATACACTACCATAACATGATTCCAAAACGTGATATAGCAGGACAATCTCATCTCTACAAGAGTTAGTTATTGTTTACAGTGTGCTATAGTTTTAACATACACAACTTTGAACACTTACCTGATGTGTGGATGGCAGAAGGCCTAATTGCTGCTGCCTGTAGTTTTTTTCAAGCTTCAAGTTTTTATTTATTTCATTTAGTTCTCTACTGAGAACAACAAATTTAAAAAAGGATGCATTTGTTCTAAAACATTAATAAGATAATCATTTCAATACAATTTTTTAAAAGTTTTTAAAAATTTGAACAAATTATAACACACAAATTCATCAGGCGGTGATTCAAGAAGGGAAATCAGGCCTTGCACTGAAGTACTATTGCATCTAGTTTGAATTGGTTTTACGTGCCAGTTTCTGGCCTCAACTAATGTCAGATTAGGGCATACAAACAGAACATGCTGCAAATCTTGTACTACTCTGTGACAGAAATCGCAAATACTAGTGGCATTTTTGATGTGGTTCCATCTAGAAGTAAGCATTTTTAAGGGGAGAATCCCAAGCCATAATAAGATAATGCATCGCCGAACTCCATGCCTTAAGGTAAAACGAATGTACTGTTGCAAATGTTTATATTCAATTGACTCTGCATAAAGTTCATTATGATGCAATTTAGAACAATGATTGATGTTGAGGTCATAACTTATCCTCTGTTTTAAATGTTTTAAAAAGATCCTCAAGTGCGCAGGAGTCCATGATTTCAATAGTGCAGTTGTACAGTTCGATAATTTAAAAGCTGTAATTAAGTTTTGACTAAAAGTATACTGCGATGATTTGATCTCAAAAGTCTCTGTTTTTAATAAATATTAAGGTTCCCTGTTCTGCATGTATGAGATTAAAAGCCCATTTTATGATGTTAGTGATAGCTCTGGCATATGAGCTAACCAGAGAATGTTCAAGGCATAAAGTTTGTGCAGGAACTGCTTGGTGGACTTTAATCAATTTCTTAAGTATTTGCCCTTCTTTAGTGTGTATTTGTTGCCAATGTTTTATTGGAATGTATTCCTTTTTTTTCTTTTTTTAAATCTTTTTCTTTTTTTGATCATTAACAAATGTCATGACAAATACCATAGACAGAGATACATTAGGAAAAAATACAGTAATATATAAGCATGAAGAAAAAAAACATAAGATAAGCTTTGTAATCCATTGTGGAGCCTGGAAGGAAAAAGCATAAATGAAGAGCGTGGTAGGGCATATACCTATATACCTATGCAGCCAACACTCGGCCGATCACATCTATACCAATTATCACTGGGACCATTCCTTGATATGGGCCCACATTCTGATCCCCATCTCCCGCCTTCTTTTCTCCCTTAAGAGGTATGCAGACGACACCATATTATACAATGCAACATCCTACATCCCCATTTAAAAAAAGTAGGAGCTTCCAAGCCTATGCATTGTGATGTACAACCAAGTTATCACCATTGATAAACAGAAAGGCGGGAGTATATCTGGATCTTCCGACCATCCCAGTGTTCTCACATCCCATTATGACCAACTCTGGGAGATTACAACCGGAATTTTTAAAACTGTATTTATAAAATACTCAATTTCTTGAAACAATTCCCCCCAGGCTTGGGCATGGGTAAAACATATGAACTGCATCCGCTGCTTGCAATCCGCACCTGCCACATCTACCGCCCTTCAGCCCCCCACTTAGCAATCTTTGCCGGTGTGTAATACAGATCAAACACCGCCATACAACTTTGAGTCCAAAGGCTGCCAGAAATTAAGATCTGGCTTGCCAGTTCTAAGGTGTAACCAATATCGACCCCTGTCTTACCAAGCTTTCTCTCCCACTTGATATTTTGCTTGTCGATATCATCCTGGAATGAGATAAAAAATGTTCATAGATTGTACCTATTCTCGCTCTCCTTCGACCCGATTCAACTATAGAAAGCTTTTCAAACACAGAAGTAGCCCTACTTCGATGTCCATCAAAAAAACTTCTAATCTGAAGATATTTAAAAAAGACATGGTTATTTAACGGAAATTTCTCCCTTAAGAAAGAAAAGGATGCCATTTGCCCTTCCTGGCACAAATCACCTACAACCTTCAGCCCTGCTCGCTGCCATCTAAAGATAATACAGAAAAATCGATGGCAAAATGCCTGCAGCCGAAAAAGGCGTATAAGCATTAATATTCGGAATTTCCAATTTACGCCGGATTTTTCCGCCAAATCGAATACGCAGCACTAATTAGTTTGAACCTTGTTTTTTTTTTAAATAACTCGGTTCCAATATACTTTGCTGCCTCCCGCATACCTATTTCATAAATAGTTGGTCTGTTAGCCAACAGGACCTTGGCCCTATCCCCTACTAAGAGTGCTCCAAAATGTTGCAACATGGATGACCAATAGTACAGTGAAATATTGGGAACCGCCCAACCCCCACGATCCCTAGGGAGATACATCCATTTGGCAGCCTTGCGCGACCGACGATAGCCCCAGAGGAATCTAGAGCATATCTTCTCAGCCCTAACCAGGCATTCTTGAGAAAACTCCAAGGAGAGGGTTCTTTATAAATACATAAACTTTGGTAGAACCAGAATTTTAAGTATATTACAGCAGCCGTATAGCGAGAGGTGCAGATTGTCTAGTCTTTCTAGTTTGCTGTTTATTGACTCAACCACTGGCAAGATGTTCAAGTCGGGGATACTATCAACTGAGGCAGTAATTTTAACCCCAAATACGTTGCTTCAGTAACAACAGGGACATCGGCAGGATACATAAACGCTGAATGTAAGATCTGCGTCTTCTCGATATTCAATTTATACCCTGATGTTGAGCCAAATTGTTCTGCAAGAGTCTTTAAGGTCGCAAAGGCCAATGCAACATCCCTAGTTAAAACCACAATGTTGTCCACATAAGCTTCCCTTCAATTTTGCTAAGGAAAGTGTCAATGTAAAGAGCAAAAAGCATAGGCGAGCACACACACCCTTGTCTAGTGCCCCTGCTAATGTTAAATATCCCTGTTTCATGCCCTGAGATACGGATTGTTGAGACTGGGGAAATATACAATTCCTGTAGTGCCTGAATATATTTCGTACTGAACCCTTTCAAATGTAGCACTGTCCACAAAAATCGCCAGGAGACCCTGTCGAACGCCTTCTCTGCGCCCAACAGGATCACCCCCAATGGCGACTTTGTGGCCTGTGCAAAATCCAGCAAGGCGATGACCCGGCTAATATGGTCAGCCGTATCCCTTCCAGGAATGAACCCATGTTGACGTATGGAAACTAGCAGAGTAATAACTTTCGTGAGTATAGTGGCTAGAATTTTTGAATACACCTTACTATCTGTATTAATAAGCGCGATAGGGCGATAGGATGAGGGATTTAACTCAGACTTATCTTTCTTCTTAAAGATAACAATGGTTGTTCCCCTCCAGGATTCAGGTATAATGTGCATCCAAAAAAATCGATAAAACATCCTGTCTGATTTCTTGAGAGAAAGCCCTATAAAACTCTAACGGGATAGCATCAGGGCCAGTGGCCTTCCCAATGGCCAGAGATTTTATGGCCATTTCCACCTCCTCCCATGTAATTGATGCTGAAAGAGCCTCATTCTGTTCTGCTGTAGTTTTAGAGTATCAATATCTCGCAGGAACCCCGCTGGCCAAGACTCACTAGATATCATAGTTTTTTCCTCCGTATATAATTGGTTGTAACATTTTTCGAACACCTCCATAACCCCCTCCTGTGTATCCTGAATCTGACCATGCTGATCTTGCACTCTGTGAACTCTATTTGCTACATTTCTCTGCTGTAGCCGTTTAGCAAGAACTCTGCCAGAGTTTCCCCTAAACTCATACATCATAGTACGATATTGCATATATTTTGCAGCCAGTCTTCCCCAAAGTGTTCTAATAATTTTGATTTGATAATAGCTACCGCTTGTTGGATTTATTTAGTATTGTGACCAACCTTAATGTTGTGCATTAGCTCCAGTTCTGCTACCCGTAATTGCTCTATGCGCCCCTTAGTCTTCTCCTGAGCAACCTTCCAGCAATAAGCAGCAAAGCTCTTAGGCTCGCCCCGTACTGCAGCTTTGAATGTATCCCACACTATACAATCTGAAGCGGTCTTCCTGTTAATAATTAAAAATTTCATTATCCATTTAGGCACATGGTCCTCATAGGCTTGATCCAGCAGTAATCCATATACCCCCAGGGACATTCTACTATCAGTGAATTATGGTCGGATAATATTCTTGTGGGAATTTCAACAGAAATTCCCTCTACCAGCTGGTCAGACATAAAAAAGTAGTCCAGGCGGACCATTTTATTGTGGGGAGCAGAATAGAACGTGAAGCCATCTTCATCTTTTTAGGCATAAATCAAGCATCCCCTAAGCTGTGTTTACATACTAAAGTTCGAAGAGCCTTAAAGACTCTCGGTTTCATCCCCGAATATTCCTGGTTACTTAAGAGATTAAAGTTGCCTGCCAGATGAATATTTAGATCCCCACAAACAATCAGTGGATGTGGCCACAATGCTAGATCAACATTTAAAAATGTTAAAACCTCTGGATCATCTAGATTTGAGACATAAATTGAACAGATAGAAATAGGCCTATTATTAATCATGATTTCAGCATCCACCCATCGACCCAGTGTATCCTCTTTCACTGTTTTGCAAATCCCAACTCCCCGTTTTACCAATATGGCCACACCTCTGATCATAGACGAATGTCTTGTATAGGCCACTAAGTCAAAGCCTAACCCTTTCAGACACTCCCGCTTCCCCACGGGATATGTGTTTCTTGTAAACACAAAACATCCACCTGCATGGTTTGTAAAACTTTACATAGGAGCCTTCGCTTCTTGCCATCGTTTAAGCCACAGACGTTCCAGCTACAGATACGCAGCCTACCCCTCCTCATTTAATAAAAGCATAAATCCTAAAAATAGCTCAACAAATAGTAATAATATAGTGACATCATCATTTTTACACATTATCTCTGTTCCAATACCACCATTCACATTACGATTGCCATGACCACTATTAGAAACCAAAACCCAGCAACCCCCCCAAAACCCTCCCCTCTTAACCCCAACCCTTAACCCAACCCAACCCCTCACCCACCCCAACACTCCTCCCCCTATGAGGCAACAGGACCAAGGTCCTTGTGATGGTATAAACTGGCTACACCTGATCTCCCCTGGGTCCTTCCTCCCATTTTATTGAAGAGGGGATCTGAGCTACTACGAGCCAACACAGTACCCAGAAGAAAAAACATTTTCATTAGCTCACCCCCCTCCTTAGCTAGACTATGATAATCCCAATGATGGGAAAAAAAACAAGGTTGATTCATTTACACTCTCTAAATTGAATTCAAAAATTCCTTTGCCTGGATTTCAGACAAAAAAACTTGTCTGCTTGGAGGGATAGAGCAAAAAGGCTTGTGCTCCTTTTGCTTGAAATGCCACAATTAGCTGGTGGAGCTGCCACCTCCGCTCAACTGTTGTATGAAATCGGGTCTGACTAAATAATCACAGTCCTTCCCTACTCTCTTCCTGTCTGGCCTTGCTAGATCGTAGACTCCCTCTCTGGCTAGAAAATTATTCAGACAAATTAGTATCGCCCGAGGCTTATCCATGACTGAGCCTGACTTCGGCCTTAGCTTAAAGGGAAACCTTTGTGCTCACTGCACCTCTACTTACCAATCCCACTGCTTCAAGTCCGGAAATGCTTCGGAAAATAGTTCTACAACAAACTGTCTGATGTCCGAACCCTCCCTGTCCTCCAGACTTCCTAGGATTCGTTAGTTATTGCTCCTGGCAGGATTCTCCTGGTCCATCAGCTTCCACAGCATATAGTCCTTTTGTGCCTTGATCGAATCCGTAAGGCCTTTCTGTACTGCAAGATTATCCTCTAACGTAGAGATCCTCTCTTCAGCCTCAACGATACTAGCTGCTATTTCCGAACACGTTTTGGCCACTCTTGGAATCAAATTTTGCATCCTACGACACGTACCCTGTGTGCGAGAGCTTTCCTGACGTGACTCTTCCCGATGTGCCATAATGATCTGATAAATAGTGGACAGTGTTATCTTTAAGGGAGGTCCCTGATTAAGATCTGTACCACTGGTGTCATTCTCAGTGACATTCCCAATAGTTCAAGACTGAGTAGAAAAGGAAGAATCCCATACCATTGTACCCACTATCCCAAAGGCCATGTTTGTCATAAGACCCCCTTGATCTTTTTGCTTCTTGGGCTTGCGGACCGTTTCCTCACCTCGGAGCCATACTTTGCCCATTTGCCCTTCTCTAAACTGCCAATCAGCGGGATTGCTGTCATCATCTGTCCACTCCTTATCCGGACCTTCATCCTCTGATGATCCCGAATGGTCTGACATTCTGACATTGAATAAAATTTGTCAGTGAGCTTCCATTGTTATAAGATCATCTCCTTTGCTGAACAATTTAGCTTTTAGTTGATCTCCTGTGGCCTGGGGCTTAGTCTGAGGGACTAAACTTCCCATAGTTCCACTGTTCTGGGGAGCCACCATGGTCTTGGATTCACTTTTCCCATCCACATCGGCCACGAGCATACAATTACTTTCCCCAACAAGTGTTGTATCATTAACTGCCAAGCCCCCATTGTGAACCGGTGAGCTGTTCCGAGCCTGCTCCTTCTGCTGAGACCCGTTTTGATTATAAACAGACACTCGCTGACTCGCTTCAGACAGACCCAGTCAGGCAGAGTCGAAGTGGGAACAGTACCTGTATTTAGCTGTGCTTCCTCTGCATCCAGACGATTTATTAGCAGAAACTAGCTCTAGCTTACTAACTGCCCCACTCGCGAGAAGCTCAGCTCTTTTTGTTTTCCCAACCTGTGCCTTGAATAGAGAGGGGAGCGTCTGCTTCCCTTTGCCTGTTCCTACAGCCATCATCTGAGGGAGTCCACCAACTCCAGCCGCCGTTTTTGCTGACCCGCGGTTAGCTTGAAGGTCTTTTTCCCCGCCAGAGCCTTTCCCGGGGCTGGCTGACTGCGAGCAGAGTACGTGCCTTTAGATTCTTCGGAGGTGCTTTTGGCACCATAGCACAATGCAGTCGTGGGAGCACACCTGAGAAGCCCACGCAGATTAAAAGAAATCCCAGCCAGGCTGTGCTACTAAGTAAGTCTCGCCGCAGCTGTATCAATCGCCAGAGCATACCAGCCGGTTACAAGTTATACAGATTTCCTGCCACTTTTGACTTATTCCATCAAGTCAGTAGATGGTCTTGGGAGGAATTATCCAGGAGAGCACCCGAACGCCAGCTCACACAGCTGAGTGACTGGCCGGCAATTTGACTCACCAAACAGCTTATTGGATTGTATTCCAATGCGTACAATAAAATGGGTGGAATTCTCGAGCTAAAAACCTGTAAAAGAGGATGAAAGTGCCTGTGCCCGGAAAGGGAATATATGCGTTGGAGAGCTCCGATGTGTATGTCTGCTTTGTGGCCCAAATGCTGCAGATGAGGGGAATTTTGTAATGTTTGTGTAAATATCCACCCTAAATAAGTGTATTCTTTACCCACTTCTAGCAGTTTTCCCTCTAATGTCCAATTTAATTTTATGTACTGTTTTCTTCCTCTGAACGAAACAATTTTCATTTTAGCTATATTTGACTAAACAAATGTCTTCTGTGTATCTGGTTAGAGCTTGTAAATACCTTTGTAGGCCGAATGGGGTAAGATCTAAGATAACTATGTAGTTGGCGTACAACTTAATGTATATTTGACACAATGATATTTTTGTGGGAAATTAATGATTTGTGTAAAAGAATGCAGGAGATCACTAATGTATTATCCTGTTCAATTTGTGAGTTTACTTGATCTGTTTTGGGTGTTTTTGTAAAAAAGTTGTTATTTCAGCGTTCCCAGTAAAAAGTCCTAGGTGGGCCGCCTTGCCAGAGCTCTTTCGCATTGATTTCTATGTACCCAGTCTTTTCATGTGAATCATCCGTGATCTTAATTTTTTGTTGGCCATTGTGAGAAAAGGAAGGAGAAGAGTACTATTGGACCTCTTAATGACTTTTACTTTGACTCATTGACATTATGCTGGTTTGCCAATTTCACGCCAAAAGTGTACCGTTCTTTAATTGGCTGGGTTGAGTTTAGATAAGGAATTGGTCTCCCGGGAGAAAAGAGTGCTAAGCAAAAATCATGAATGTATTTGTTTATATTTTACAGATTCTTATATCTTAGTTATAGCTTCTTCTTGCCTTCTTTTGGCTTCCTTGATCCTTTTTGTTGTATTTGACATTTTTTGTTTTGTTTTCACCTCAGGACTCTAGACTCCTTACAATCACGTGCCTTGGCTGGCACAGACGGAAAGGTAAGATACAAGCTAGGGAAAACCTTTTATTCTAAATCTTTGATCTCTAACAGTAGACTCTCCAATTTGAGTTTTAAGTTTTCAGTCAATTGGAATACTAGACACATTCTAAATGTTGCAAAGAACGTTATATCTGCTTCTTTTATACTTATGGCTCCCTTACTCTGTCGCACTTAGTAGTGTATCTTGGCCTCCTTTCTTACAGAGTAAATAGGACTTAGAAAGAATAGATGGTTGTTAGACTTGGGCCTTAGGGCAGGTTCACCCCTAATCTTTTTGCTTTTGTTTGTGACCCTGTGTAGTGATTTTTGGGTCTTGGCGCACTTTTTCCCTGTGTCCCAGAGTGAAAGTGCGTGCGTTTAGTATGGCTGGCCTGCCCTCCCATAGGAATGCATGGGGAATGTGTGTGCCCTGGTAGTTCCTGATGTATGGGGAGTGCAGGCTCGAGTTTAGTATGTATGAACTCGTGAGAGCGAATGCTGCAAGATGGTGTCTGCGGCATGTATGTGTCTAGAAGGGAAGTGCTACTTCTGGACATTGATGTAAGTGTGCAGTGAGGATACTGGAGCGTGATTGGCTGGAGCTGGCTGGCATGCCAGGCTCCAGGAAGTCTGGATGGGTCTGCCCGGTGGTGAGTGTGAGATCAGCATGAGTGATGTGTGGGAGGAGTAGATCTGTGTCCTGGATGGGCTGGGTTTTTCCCCACACAATGCTGGCTCCGCCCCCCTGTGGTTTGTCTAATGACCCAAGCCTCCCCAGTGAATGAAAGGGGTGGTTGGGCCATCAAGGGTACTCCCAAGCCAGCTGCAACTGGTTTCCCCCCACCCTGCACCTCCTAACAAAGGAATTCGCTGTATAAAAATGGGGCTGTGTCCCCACAGAAATTGTTCTACTTGTGGATCCTTGCCAGAGGGGGCTGTTGCTGCTGCTGGGGCCAAGAGGACCGCCACTTGGACTGTCTCCCTGCCTGGAGACCCAGTGTGCTGGCTCTGGCCCTGCCCTGCCCCTCTGCCTGCCTCCAGTCCCTGCTGGAGCTTTTGATTTTGGCTTAGAGTGCCTGGAGGCGCTCTTATTTGATTTATAGCGCTAGGCGCGCTTTCCTGGTGCCCCAGCGCTCAATAGCGCTTTGCTTATCTTTCTAGCGCTAGGCGCGCTTCTCTTTAGCCCCTAAGCGCTTGGGAGCGCTTTGTATGCAGCCGGTGCCCACCCGGCATCTGCCCGCCTGATTTCGCCGATTTTCGGCGTAGCGAGTGCCACCTCGCTTTATCTTTTAATTGGAGAGCCGGTGCCACCCGGCATTGCCCCGTTATATTTATTTTGAAGAGCGGCTGCCCACGCCGCATTGGCCCGTGGAATCACCGCCGCAGCCCAGGGACATTGAAGCCGTTGCCGGGCCGCTGCCTAGTGCGACCCGGAAGTCCCGCCTCCTGACCCCCAGGGCCGCGCTGCCATTGGCGGCCCCAGAGGAAGTCAGGCGGATTGCAGCGCGACGAAGAAGCAGGAAGCGGCCGGCGCGTCGTCCCGAGGCTCCCGATCGAGAGGAGAGCCCCGGAGTGGCAGAGGAGCCCCGAGCCGCCCAGCGACCCAGCCGGTGAGTGAGGCGGGAGAGTAGAGGAAGGGAGGAGGGCGTCGGGGCACGTTGTCGGTGCCCGCCCCTCCCCTTCTGTGTGCGGGCCGAGTGAGGCCCTAGCTGTCGAGTGAGCCCCGAGGCTCTTGGGGGGCATTTGTGTGGTTCTCGAGTCCCCCGTGAGGGACTCCAACGTGGTCAATAGTGAGATTGGAGCCCCGAGGCTCCTGGGTGCCATTTGTTCATTGAGAGCCCGGCGAGGCTCATTGCCACAGTTAAGCCACGAGCCCAGCGAGGCTCATCGCCCACATCGTAGTTAGAGCCCTGAGAGAGGCTCTGGGGGCATTTTATTGATTTAGAGCGCTGAAGCTCTACCTTGCCTATTTTTACTTTGCGAGCCACAGAGGCTGTAGGGGGACACAGGTAGCTAGTTGGTTGTAGCCCCGAGGCTCCCACGCTGTGTCTCCCCACCATTGTTCTTGAGCCCTCCTGGCTCCAACGTTGCCTACTTGCTATTTACAACTGTCCAGCACTTAGTGGACAGTTGCTACGTTTAGGCTTTTGTGACTGTGCTGCCTGCGCAGACCTCCCTGACACTGAGACTCAGGGCATTCCGCCCCTTTCGAGGCCAGTTGGCCTGAGGGACATTTTGAGTGTTGTGCTACATGCACCCTGCGCATTGTGATTTCTTTGCTATATGATTCTTGCGCAAAAGTTCTAACCTGCACCTCTGAATGTGTTTTAATGTTACATGTGCAATTCTTGTTTATTATTACCTTTGCTAAAAGTGACCTGCTTAGGTAATTCTTTATGTGTTTATCCCCTTTGCTAAAAGTGACCTGCTTAGAGGATTGGTTGTGTCATTACCTTTGCTAAAAGTGACCTGCTTAGGTAATGCCTTGTTCTTTTATTTCCCTTTGCTAAAAGTAACCTGCTTAGAGGAATGTTGATGTTTGATTGCCTTTGCTAAATGTTACTTGCCTAGGTGATTATTTTAGGTTTCCTTCCCCCTGCGTGATTTCCCTACAGAGACTAGGGTGGCGTAGGAGGTGATAGGTTTTCCTTCCATAGGTCCTGATGATAAGGTCCTAGCTCCCTGCGTGATTTCCCTACAGAGACTAGGGTGGCGTAGTAGGTGATAGGTTTTCCTTCCATAGATCCTAGCTCCCTGCGTGATTTCCCTACAGAGACTAGGGTGGCGTAGGAGGTATTTTCCCTTTACCAGTAGTTACTGGTTGTATGCTACATTTACTATTTCTGTGTTACAGTCATTATATGTTGATGTGCTAAAGTGTTATACCTACAAGTATTATTCCTAACAAGTGCATACCCCTGACAGTGGTCCAAGTGGCCCTGTCCTGTACATAATCCCTTGTAAATCTTGCCCGTGCCTGTTGGCACATTGTAAAGTGTGTGTGTTATCTAATGTGTTCCTATTATTATAATACAAAGGCTATTTTTGATATAACCTTGTGTGGAGTTTCCTTTGTGGTGGGCCTTTGGTTGTTGTCGCTGGGGTGCGCGCGCAAACGCTTTACACATCGCCTCTGAGATTAGCCTTGCTGCTCGCGCCACGTTACCTAGAGGGTGAGCGGGGGTTATCTTGGTGTGTGACTCCCTAGCCCTGACTTTAGAAATGGTGATCCCTGACTGACCTCGACGCGAGTCTTGGCCGGCCAGGGTCCCGTTTCTAACATTGGTGGCTAGCGGTGCGGATTGGACTTGCGTTTGCGTTGTACCACAGTGGCGACAGGCCACGCCACAAAACTCTGCAATTTTAGATAACCACATTTTTGGGGATTATTGTTTTTTAGGGAAGTTCAGTTTTGCTTCTCCTGAAAGGTGTCATTTGTATTTTGTCCAGTACCTTGTTCCCCGCCCTGCTCCCAGAGTTTGGTACCTGTGTCGCTAGTGGTCAGGTTGAGATAATCAGGGGTGGTAGAAACTGCCTTACCAGTCCGAGGGGAGGGTTGTGTGTGAATGAGTGTGTGTTACGCTGGACAGTGGAGTGCAAGTTCTGAGATAGGAATCTTGCTGAATTGTGTAATTGTGTACTCCTGTGTAAGCTCAGACCCCCAGGTTCCCTGTGTCAAACTCTTCTTGAGAACGTCCGCCAAAATGGAGCCTGTTTTTGATCTCTGTTGTCTTTTTAGGTACAGTAGGTCAGAGCTGGTCAGATTCTGTGAAGAGGGAGGCATGGAGGTGAGTGAGTCGGATACTCAGTCCCAGCTTAGGGACAGCCTGATCCAATGGCAAAAGGGTCAGTGGGATCTTGAGTACAGTGAGAGAGAGAGGGCCCGGGCCGCACGTCATGAGGATGGTGAGTCTGTTGAGAGCCCTGAAGAATGTGAGTTGTATGATGATGATGACAGTGGATGGATGTCAGCAGATAGTGAGGACCCCATAGATAGGGAGTCCCTTGCTGGGTCCAGTGTCAGCGCCCCATCCCTTTCCCTGTCCCCAGAGGAGTGGTTGGATAGGAAGGAAGAGAGGGCCTTGTTCAGGGAGAGTAGGTTATCCCCTGAGTGCAATTGTAATTGTCTGGATTCCCCAGGGAGGGTGGAGTCCAGTGGTGGCAGCTTTTTAAATATAAGTGTAGACAGTTCCATTCCCAGTTCCCCGAGTATGGTTCCTGTTCCCCCGGAGGAGGAGAATAGGTTGAGGTTTAGGAACCTTAGGAAACCGTCTCATCAGTCTTGGGTAGACTTTGAGGATGACTGTTGTGGAGCCCTGTGTGATTGGGTACGGGAGCCCACGAAATGTGATTGGGACATATTGTTCGATATGTTTCTCAGAGAGCAGTTGCTCAGTTGTTGTTCACCTGGGTTGCGCCAACACCTGTTGGGGTGTGGATTGTCTGAGGCATGTGAGCTTGCAGCGGAAGCAGACCGTTGGGACAGTGCGAGAGGTTCTTTTGAGTCACTAGTGAGTGATTCCAACAATAGTGGGTCAGGTGTCTTCCAGCCCAGTGTGGTGGAGGAGGGTGAGAGTAGCCCAGCTAGGTCCTTGGTTAGTGAGAAGGGTGTAGGGGCTGACTGCCTGTCTCAGTGGAGCGGGAGTGAGTGTGTGACCGAGAGTCCCCAGACGCCCGAAGCCCTGTCACAGAGCCTGGATGGTTTCTTTAGGGAACACCAGGAAGGGAACCTAGGCTTGCCTGTTAGTTCACTTGAGGGAGATCTCCTAGTGGGTAGAGAACCTGGAGCATCTGTAAGCGGAGCTTCCATGGTTATAGAGTCTGGCAGTACTGCTCCAGTAGGGAGAGTACAGGAGTCCAGCGTGAGGAGTGATTGGGGGAGTGCCCCAGTGGAAGAACCAGTGGGTCAGGGACTACCCAGTGGGGCTAGGATCCCGTGTAGTGACCATGGTGACACCACTTCTGTGCTGGGGGACCTTTGCGCACTGTCAGGTGGACAGGAGGCGGGAGATCTGCGCCAGGCAGACAGTCACACAACATATGTGTCATTTGCTAGCCTCAGGGGGATGGTGTGTGAATCCCCAGAAGTCCTGGAGTGCCAGGCATTGGTTCCACCAAAGGTTCTAGACCAGAGGTTGGAAGGCCAGGTTCAGGATCAGCCTGACCTGAAGGGTGGGACTACTGTAATCAGTGTCCTGACCAGTTCTTTTTCCAGATGTACCGCCCCGGTTGGGAGGGAGCAGGACTCTGGAAGGGGGTGCAGAGGGTGGGAGAGCCCACCTCTGACCCCGGTACCACCTGAGGGGTTAAACCCTAGGTTGGGAGAATGTTGTTTAGAGGAGGAGGAGGAGGAACCCTAGGAGAAGAGGTAAGGGGAGGAGAGCCTTCCCTGAGACTCCGGGTCCACCTAAGGTTGTAGACCCTAGGCTGGAGAACCAGTGGAAGTCTAGCCCTGTCTTGCAGACAGGAAGAGTGGAGCATGGCTATTATGTGCCAGGGGTTACTACCCCCCACTTTGTGAGTAGGCAGGATCCAGTGGTACCTGGATGGCCTAGGGCCTGGTCCTGGCCGAGGGCAGCTGGAGAGTATCAGTGGGGTACCCCAGTTAGTCCCTACAGTAGTTTTAGAAGGAACCCTAGGGGTTCACCGTGGCGTAAAACAGGAGGGTGTCCCTGCAGTTGTGGGCCCGCGTCCTTGTTTTATCGCCCCAAGCAGGGAAGCCCATCACGGTGGTGATCGGTCTGCCCTGCGTTTTGGCTGGAAGGGGGTCGTGTTAGACTTGGGCCTTAGGGCAGGTTCACCCCTAATCTTTTTGCTTTTGTTTGTGACCCTGTGTAGTGATTTTTGGGTCTTGGCGCACTTTTTCCCTGTGTCCCAGAGTGAAAGTGCGTGCGTTTAGTATGGCTGGCCTGCCCTCCCATAGGAATGCATGGGGAATGTGTGTGCCCTGGTAGTTCCTGATGTGTGGGGAGTGCAGGCTCGAGTTTAGTATGTATGAACTCGTGAGAGCGAATGCTGCAAGATGGTGTCTGCGGCATGTATGTGTCTAGAAGGGAAGTGCTACTTCTGGACATTGATGTATGTGTGCAGTGAGGATACTGGAGCGTGATTGGCTGGAGCTGGCTGGCATGCCAGGCTCCAGGAAGTCTGGATGGGTCTGCCCGGTGGTGAGTGTGAGATCAGCATGAGTGATGTGTGGGAGGAGTAGATCTGTGTCCTGGATGGGCTGGGTTTTTCCCCACACAATGCTGGCTCCGCCCCCTGTGGTTTGTCTAATGACCCAAGCCTCCCCAGTGAATGAAAGGGGTGGTTGGGCCATCAAGGGTACTCCCAAGCCAGCTGCAACTGGTTTCCCCCCACCCTGCACCTCCTAACAAAGGAATTCGCTGTATAAAAATGGGGCTGTGTCCCCACAGAAATTGTTCTACTTGTGGATCCTTGCCAGAGGGGGCTGTTGCTGCTGCTGGGGCCAAGAGGACCGCCACTTGGACTGTCTCCCTGCCTGGAGACCCAGTGTGCTGGCTCTGGCCCTGCCCTGCCCCTCTGCCTGCCTCCAGTCCCTGCTGGAGCTTTTGATTTTGGCTTAGAGTGCCTGGAGGCGCTCTTATTTGATTTATAGCGCTAGGCGCGCTTTCCTGGTGCCCCAGCGCTCAATAGCGCTTTGCTTATCTTTCTAGCGCTAGGCGCGCTTCTCTTTAGCCCCTAAGCGCTTGGGAGCGCTTTGTATGCAGCCGGTGCCCACCCGGCATCTGCCCGCCTGATTTCGCCGATTTTCGGCGTAGCGAGTGCCACCTCGCTTTATCTTTTAATTGGAGAGCCGGTGCCACCCGGCATTGCCCCGTTATATTTATTTTGAAGAGCGGCTGCCCACGCCGCATTGGCCCGTGGAATCACCGCCGCAGCCCAGGGACATTGAAGCCGTTGCCGGGCCGCTGCCTAGTGCGACCCGGAAGTCCCGCCTCCTGACCCCCAGGGCCGCGCTGCCATTGGCGGCCCCAGAGGAAGTCAGGCGGATTGCAGCGCGACGAAGAAGCAGGAAGCGGCCGGCGCGTCGTCCCGAGGCTCCCGATCGAGAGGAGAGCCCCGGAGTGGCAGAGGAGCCCCGAGCCGCCCAGCGACCCAGCCGGTGAGTGAGGCGGGAGAGTAGAGGAAGGGAGGAGGGCGTCGGGGCACGTTGTCGGTGCCCGCCCCTCCCCTTCTGTGTGCGGGCCGAGTGAGGCCCTAGCTGTCGAGTGAGCCCCGAGGCTCTTGGGGGGCATTTGTGTGGTTCTCGAGTCCCCCGTGAGGGACTCCAACGTGGTCAATAGTGAGATTGGAGCCCCGAGGCTCCTGGGTGCCATTTGTTCATTGAGAGCCCGGCGAGGCTCATTGCCACAGTTAAGCCACGAGCCCAGCGAGGCTCATCGCCCACATCGTAGTTAGAGCCCTGAGAGAGGCTCTGGGGGCATTTTATTGATTTAGAGCGCTGAAGCTCTACCTTGCCTATTTTTACTTTGCGAGCCACAGAGGCTCTAGGGGGACACAGGTAGCTAGTTGGTTGTAGCCCCGAGGCTCCCACGCTGTGTCTCCCCACCATTGTTCTTGAGCCCTCCTGGCTCCAACGTTGCCTACTTGCTATTTACAACTGTCCAGCACTTAGTGGACAGTTGCTACGTTTAGGCTTTTGTGACTGTGCTGCCTGCGCAGACCTCCCTGACACTGAGACTCAGGGCATTCCGCCCCTTTCGAGGCCAGTTGGCCTGAGGGACATTTTGAGTGTTGTGCTACATGCACCCTGCGCATTGTGATTTCTTTGCTATATGATTCTTGCGCAAAAGTTCTAACCTGCACCTCTGAATGTGTTTTAATGTTACATGTGCAATTCTTGTTTATTATTACCTTTGCTAAAAGTGACCTGCTTAGGTAATTCTTTATGTGTTTATCCCCTTTGCTAAAAGTGACCTGCTTAGAGGATTGGTTGTGTCATTACCTTTGCTAAAAGTGACCTGCTTAGGTAATGCCTTGTTCTTTTATTTCCCTTTGCTAAAAGTAACCTGCTTAGAGGAATGTTGATGTTTGATTGCCTTTGCTAAATGTTACTTGCCTAGGTGATTATTTTAGGTTTCCTTCCCCCTGCGTGATTTCCCTACAGAGACTAGGGTGGCGTAGGAGGTGATAGGTTTTCCTTCCATAGGTCCTGATGATAAGGTCCTAGCTCCCTGCGTGATTTCCCTACAGAGACTAGGGTGGCGTAGTAGGTGATAGGTTTTCCTTCCATAGATCCTAGCTCCCTGCGTGATTTCCCTACAGAGACTAGGGTGGCGTAGGAGGTATTTTCCCTTTACCAGTAGTTACTGGTTGTATGCTACATTTACTATTTCTGTGTTACAGTCATTATATGTTGATGTGCTAAAGTGTTATACCTACAAGTATTATTCCTAACAAGTGCATACCCCTGACAGTGGTCCAAGTGGCCCTGTCCTGTACATAATCCCTTGTAAATCTTGCCCGTGCCTGTTGGCACATTGTAAAGTGTGTGTGTTATCTAATGTGTTCCTATTATTATAATACAAAGGCTATTTTTGATATAACCTTGTGTGGAGTTTCCTTTGTGGTGGGCCTTTGGTTGTTGTCGCTGGGGTGCGCGCGCAAACGCTTTACACATCGCCTCTGAGATTAGCCTTGCTGCTCGCGCCACGTTACCTAGAGGGTGAGCGGGGGTTATCTTGGTGTGTGACTCCCTAGCCCTGACTTTAGAAATGGTGATCCCTGACTGACCTCGACGCGAGTCTTGGCCGGCCAGGGTCCCGTTTCTAACAATGGTGTAGAAATTATACTAATTTCGGCACTCCTTCATGTTCTCTCCCGCAGTGCGGGGCCTCCTTCCAGAGCAGCCTGCAAAGTAGAGGTGAGGCAGGACTATCCTACAGTAGAGGGTAAGCCCTCTTTTCTTGTGACTAGCTACTAGCATAAGTATATTTGGGACATAGTGACAAGGCACAATGCTCAAATTCTCATGTGATTTATGATTTATCATGTTGTTCCTTTTCCCTCTCAAACTACCCCCTATTACTGTTTTTTTGTTTTATCCATAGATACCTGGGTATGACCTGACAAAGGAAATAAGCAGGAATACCGGTGTTGTATAAAACTCTAATACGTTATTACTTTTACACAGTTGCAGCAGCAATAGCACGTTTACATCTGGTCCTGAAGAAAGCCGCTGATACATGAGTAGTGATCAATAGGCTGAAACATGTTGACCATTAAGTGACAGTGTTTCTATATCCATACCACTGTGCTGTCTCATTTTAATCCTGTCAGGTAGAACACATAAATAAAGTTAGTCAGTGATTCTATCTAGGCAGTCTTAATCCACATTTCTATTCTTTCACACAGCGCTGCCAACCTCACTACACCCATCATCTCACATATGGGATCTTTATCCTTCCCCTTACCAAACAAAACATCTCTGAGCTCCTTCCTTAAATCCCGAAGTAGTAGCTCCCAGTGTTGACTAGGCTTTCCACACTGGTAAGGAGGACCCATATGATGAAGTATGTCACCTTCGGGTGAGTGAGGGTTCTTATCCTTAAGGGATGCCTTCCCCAGTGATTATCACTTGTTGCAAGTTTTGAGAGAGACAGGACAACTTTACAGATTTCGCCTACATACACATGATTGAGACTACAGGTGTACACTTTGGTTTTTAGCGTGTATGAGGGAATGTGCACCCGCAGGTCCTTAAACTTTCCCTTCTGACCCCCAATCTACGGTAGTGTTATATAATATTGCTCAATGTCAGACAGGCTCTGGAGATTAGTACTTTAGTAGATTAGTTTCCGGTGAGGGGAATGATCAACCCCTTCACCAGATACTTGTAGTCCTTAGTCCCTACTGCAGCTGTCACTGCAGACTACACTGGTTTGTACAATAGTGCAGCAAGCACCTTATCAATAGGGGTAAAGGTGGCTGGTTGGCTGGTGATACCATATACCGTTGTTCGGGCTGAGGTGTACAAATGTGGAACTAATCAAGGACAGTCCAAATCAGCCCCAAGAGCCAACCCAGCACCCCACAAGCTGCCAGGCTATCAGCTTCCAGGCACCCCCCTCTGAGCAATCCCAGCACCGACTCCTCCTCCTCGGAGCGTGGAAGGCAGAGGACTAGGTGAATTTCTCACCTCAGCAGAACTCAACAGGGGGCTGTGGAGTGGTCGGTAGTACGTGACGTGTGCAGGACAGTGGCTCACCTCACCTCCTTCTCTTCTCATCTGCGGCACGAAATCCATTCAGCTCCTTACTCCTTGTACAGGGCAGAACTGGGCGGGCAGGTGCTTCCTGCCTCCACGAGCCCTTCTCCGTCACCACCTTGCTTCACTGCCTCAGCCCACCGCATCGCACTGCACCACAGCAGCCGCTGCAGCCGTCGAGGCCGCCGTGCTCCATGTGGGTCTTTAAGGCAGCGCCTAAGATCTGTGAACCACTCCACTACTCCACTCACTCGCGAAACAAAACACCAGTCATGACCTCAACCAGAACCGGAAACTCCAGAAAGCTCACTGCCTGTATGTCTCCAGATATCCAAAATGTGGTATTTTCCATGCTCATGATATGTCATTACATGACAGCATCTGTAATTGAGCTAATACATATATATTGGAGCAAATTGGTTGGAGTGTAAAATTAAGTGTAAGTGTCGAAGACACTATAAAAAAGGTTGAGCTACTGCTCTTTAAAATCACAGTGTGAAGTACTTAGCAAACAGTTTAAAAACTGTAATAGAAAAGTTCTGTCAGATCAAATTGATTAACATGTTATGAAGGCTTCAACTCTTTTAAACCATGATCGTGCATATTGAGCTATGGTGACAACAGGGATGTTTAATAAAACACATCCTGCTAACATGTTACACATTAAATCAAAAGATTAATATTTTGTGAAGTAATATGTCAGTAAACTTAACTGTTTCTGCCATCTGCCCACTGTGTGGTGCCTACCCAGGTATGAAATCATTGCGAGGAAAAGAAGTTACTCTTGCCTAAGATGGGGGCGGGAAAGACATCACAGTGCATTTAAGAATGTGAGATAATTTTCAATTAAATGCAACATGTAACATGTAAAACAAACATATACTAGTAACTGTTATGTAAAAAAACAAGTAATGGACATGACCAAACATATCTAAAATGTCAAGGCAACATAAGAAACACCTCTTGTTAGCTCACCTCTTACCAGTTCTTATTGGTGGTTGTGGGTGAACTGGCCCTTCACGTCGACTTCTAGGCTATGCATGAATTTCAGCCCCAGTGAAAATATTCATTATGGCTGTAGGTGGAAAATGTTGTTTCTATCTAGTACACTAAACAATGCATGTATGCTGGAAACACAATTAATGGAAATTCCATGAGCCATTAATTACAGATGTATCCAGTGATAGGTAGAAGATGAGCTAGGGACTTTTTTTTCCTTTACAAAGAATCCTGGGACTTGTAGTGTGATAGAGATAGCAAAAACATAAGCATGGAATAAGGTAGATGATAAGTAAATAACAAATATGGAGTGGCTTCTATAGTCACAAATGCTACAAAGAAAACTCGTATTTACTTATAGAATGAGTGTTGGTGCTTAGTGTATTACCTGGCACCACACTACGGTCAACTGTAACAGGCAGTCTATGTAGCAGGTGGGGTGCATAAGGGATAGGACCTCATTCTTGAGTGAGGTGAGATAGAGATGGGATTTAATGTATCTGCCTGGAAGATCTCTAACCATCTCTATCCTAGTGAACCTCTCCTACACTCATCTCCTTTTACCACTTTTTTTTCTATCACACATGGTCCAGCCGGCCTCCCCCAATGCACCATCTGCCAACTGCTGGCATAAGGCATTGTGTGTCGCATAAGTAATATATAGGGGCAGCCCATATAATATTTTATAATTTGCCACAACACATGTCTCCCCTGTAAAAATCCTCTTCTTCCTCAACACAGGCAACATCAGGGTAGCAAAGAGAGCAGTCAGGTAGCAATGAGAGCAGCAAGGGGAGTGAAATGAGATGAGAAGACACAGAGGCTTGGCTGTGGGCTGCTATTATGTGGTTTGAAGGTAATGATTTTTAGGTGTCATTAATTGATTTTAGTTGTGTGTGCTTACTAGTTAGTTTACCATGTACAGTTTTCACCTTCTTCATCATGAGCTTATGCCCACAGTGTGGGGCCTGTGCTCTGAGTGTGGAGACCCAATAGTCATAAAGACTACTCACAAATGTCTTTGTGAATTGCAAAAAATCATAAACTTACTCAAAAGTGTAAGTTTACCTTTGTGAATCAGGCCTTGGTGTTTTAAACAATATGACATGCTGCGTAGCAGTTAGATGTGTCCCCTGGGTGTAAGTCAGACTAACTTTTTGCAGAGCGACGAATCTCATTGTTGGCACGGTGTTAACTTCTAACTCTTGGTGGACGGCCCTAGGGCAAATCCATGAATGGATCTTGAAGTGGAATGTAAGGAAGCTGATTCCACATCGTACAAACCATTACAGTGAATTCAATTATGTAGATTACATTCACATGCTCCAATAACCATGCATTGCATTAAAAATATTGTTTATGCGCAGCAATCACAGAAGAATATTTTCATGAAGGCACACTACTCTCCTTTTGTAAGCAGGATTGTTCTCAAACTCCGATGAGTAAGCCGTGATGTCAATAAAAAGAACTAAATAAAATGTTGGCTTCTACAATGAAAATAAATGGAAAACAACCTCCCTGTTCATTTTAAACACAGCAATTAATTATCAGTACTGAGATTTTTTGGAAAGGAGAAAATGCAAACGGGACTCCAGAGTTAAGGTCTCATTATCGCAAATTACTGACTGGAATCTTGACAGTATTACCAGCTGCTTCACAGTTTGCATTGGGAGAGAGCAGTTGTCCAATCACCGAGGATTATAATAAAATTATTGTGATGAGCCCGCCCTTATGGAATATAAAACTAGCAAAATGCCAACAAGATATTGTTCTCGATAATGTTTGAATGGATTCGTTCGTTTATAACACGTCTGAAAAATATGATTTTGTATATTAAAAATATTCAATAATACACATCCTATTCAGAAAAAATGATGTAAACTAAATGCATCATCTAATGTCTGTAAAACTTTGAGGATTGTAATTTATGTAGAAAATGACATCATTTATGGAGAAGACATCCGCTCCCGATTTTAAATTATAGGAATGAACAATTATATTAGTAAACAATAATCATGTTTAACTTTAGCTTTTATCTACTATGGACCTTATTATGTAAATTGTGCTAAATTCAAATATGGGTTGAACATTTTTTTGCACCTTGTGTTTCCATCCGAATACAATATTGCATAAGGAATTCACTCCTCCGTCCACGTCGGTGCAAACAAATGCTATAGTGAAAATTTGTGCATGGTGCAGTTCCATTTTCATGTGGCAGAGCCTTATAAAATAGAGACATTGCCGATGAGTTCTGCAGAGTTACCATGGACCTCTCCCATTTCCTCGGAAGAATTTGGCTACTGAAAGCCTTTATGGAAAAGCATCTAAAATCTGTAGGTGAACGGCAAAGGAGAAAGAATAATTGCCAGGGAATTGAGACATGAATTTAAGTGTTCAGTCTGAAACCTTCCTTAATCCTGCACTTCAGAGATAAATTAGGCACCAGGTATTGTAACAATGGCAGGGGTAATATTAAAAACCCCATAGCTAGAGACTTAGTAATAAGGCAAAAGGTTCCTCCTTACAAGTTATTTGTGATCACCAATGTGGAAGCTAACAAGGGTTGCCAAGCACATCATACCCACAGGTCCAGGCAGCTTATCCTGTAGAATGCTACTGCTCAAAGTAGCCCAAATCTTCACATTAAAGTGTGAGCAGGAATGAGGAATAGGGGAATCAGATGCTGGAAATCAGATTCCCTGGTAATTCTTAATTTCTTATTGGACCTCAAGAGTGAAACTCATAATGACCCTGTTTTTCCAAACCTGGGAGTTATTGCACCAGCCAGTAATGATATTTCCTCGGGCAGGAATTTATGAACCTGTAATAGGCCACTCACAATGACCAGCAAGGTATTTATGTATTATGAATGAAAGTGGCTAATTGTTCATGATTACCCTTATTTGTTTTGACTGAAGCTGCTGTTTTTTTGACTGTATGTAAAAAGAACAATTGACAGAATGCAGAACAATGTCATACATTCACCCCAGTACAGAGATATCGGCCTAAATCCATCGTTTTTTTGCTCACCGTGCCATCCTGTTTGGACCCAGCCATATGCAAATCAGTCTAGACCCTACGCCAAATGGGAACAGTCCTGCCTGAACTGCCAGGCCAGGTCCTACCTGGACTTGAAACAAGCATTTCACCCGTTTTCAGCCAGGATAGCTTGTCTCCAGTGGCATGGAGAGCACGGGTCCCAAGGGCTTGGCAACCCTTGTTAGCTTCCACATTGGTGATCACAAATAACTTGTAAGGAGGAACCTTTTGCCTTATTACTATGTCTCTAGCTATGGGGTTTTTAATATTACCCCTCCCATTGTTACAATACCTGTCCCACTCGGGGGCAAAATTGCAAAACCAAAAATGATGGGCAGAATGCAGAACAAGGTCATACCTTCACCCCAGTTCAGAGATCTGGGCCTAAATCGATCGTTTTGCTCACCATGCCATTCCAGTTTGGACCCAGCCATATGCAAATCAGTGTTGACCCTGCGCCCAATGGGAACAGTCCAGCCCGCACTGCCAGTACTATCTAGCGAGGCCCCAGTACAGATATTTTGACCTCTAAAACATATTTAAATTGGCTACATTCCTGACTGGCATGTTTAACATATCTGTAAGACTTTAGTATATGTTAGAAAACATGGCAAGCATGACTACAGGTCTACCCCTGTAGCCTATCTGTGCAGTTATACAGCTGCAAATTTGACCTGTCAAAACAGCCCCTTTGTCAGGTCTAAACCCTCATTTTAAATATTGGTAGGTCATCACTATGTGGGTATAATCCTCATTAGGCAGGATGCATGGTATTTAAAAGAAGGACAGGAATAAGTTGTCCTCACCTTGACAAAGTACCAACAGCTATTTTCACTGTAGGAAGGGTATTTGCTCTGTAGGGAAGCACCGGGATACAATATAACATTTAGTAATGTTATCTCTGCCTAGGAAACACCCACAAAGTTAATTCTTGGACTTTTCAAAATAATTATTACAACCCAAATTCACCACCAAAGTTGGATTTTTAATAAATATTTTGCATGCAGTAATTTTAGAAAGGCACCACTTCCATGCCTAAAGCCTCCAAAATCCCATTTGAATGAGTGTCCGGCTATAATCCAGAGACTTAATTGGCCACTCGATGAAGTGAGAACTTGCTCTCAGAACTGAAACGAAGGCCTTGGGTGTGGGGATGCGTTCTGTTACACTGACAGGGTGACCATTTGGGCTGCACCAAGGACGCTGATTAAATTCAAACAGGCCTTCCTTCTAACAGACAGATGTAGATAACACCTGGACCCGCCCCCTTATTTGCCCCTCTATTCAGCAGGTACTAATTCCAGAGGGAGAGGAGCTGCCCCATACAACCATAGAGGAGGGGTTGCTCAATCCCCTGGCCACAACTCTAGGTTGGGCAAAGGAGCTTGACACAGGGGAGGAAAGGTTTGGTCATGTTGAATTTAGATAGATAGAGGCACTGTGGGATTGCTAGCAGTAGGGCACACAGGAACCACTACAAAAGTGGATAGAGCTACCCCTAAGAACATTTCCCTATTCGTTAGTAAAGGGTCAGGAGTCACCCCCACTCACAGGCAAGTGCCAGGCAAAAGGTGGCAGCCCTGGGCATGCTCTTCACAAGCACTAATGGACCTGTGGAAGATAGCAGAAGAACTGCACCTGTTGTTGAGACCTGGGAGGAGACCTAAAAGGCTAGCCCTACTTCCAATTGTTCCCAGGGCAAATACATAAACTCCAAGAGCCAGTTGACTGACTCCCTAAAAGCTACAGAGACACAAAACGGTGCTAGAAACCCTCTTTCCTGGAAAGGCCAGCTGACCGGTTTCAACTGGACCTGCCCGGGACCCTGGTCATGGCTTCTGCAGGGGTGAGTCTTGACACCCCCCCCCAACTGGTGTTCCCGGGACCCTTTGCTGTGTCAATGTGTACTTCCCCTAACATCCTGAAAAATAGAGGACTTGGAAACATTTTGGGTCCAAAGACCACCTACGGACCACAACCCAAACCTCCAAAACTATGAACTTTTAAGGAAATCTTCCGCAGTTTTCTGGCCTCGTGGAGCCCTTCTCAGCCACAGATTACTGTCCTTGCCACTGGGAATTTTTTACTTTGTTTTCAGAGACTAAGTAGAAGGTAAAAATTCTGACCTGGTTTCTGTAGCAAACATGTCTTCCACTAAGGTCAGAATTAAATTGTGCCCAGATACTGGTCAAGAGGAACTAGGTGACCGCTGTTGGCACTTAATGCTTCTTAAAGTTATTTTAATTTAAAAATATATAAAAATTCATATCTCTGGTTCCCCTCACTCAATTTATGTCATTTTGGTGTCATTTTTTAAATTAAATTACTGTTTTTGACTTTGAAATATTTTGGCACTTTTAAATGCCTTTCACAAATTCCCACGTTAAGCCTGTCTGCTCTGTGCCATAGCAACCAGGAGTTGGACTTAGGTTTAAATTACTGAAACCTTTACTGGACTTAACATCATGTGTCATCATTTCTTCTAAGGGATTACCATCCACCCCAATAAGATATTTGTTATGATGTAAGGAGGAGTTCCAGTATACGTAGTTAGGGTTGAGATGAACATGTTTATTGTTCTTAGATATAAAGATGGTCTTATAGTAAGTTCCAAAGTATAGATGTAATAAATCCCACCAGGAAAAGCCTTCCTGCTGCTCAGTCTAGGATCCAACTGACACTTCACCTCACAGCAATCCACACATTCCATTACATCACCATCCACATCAACATCCTACCCAACATATTCACACTGGCTCAACAGCAGAAGCAGAGAAACAGGGAAGATGCATACTATCAAAACCCAAGATATAACACACCTTCCCCCTTTCCAGAAAGTACAGCAGATGCAAATAATAAACAACAATTCATAAGAAACACAAAGCACTAATAAGTAAATATGCATAAATGTGAAAAATAAGCAAAGAGAAAATATGAGACATAAGAGAATCAATAACGAAAAAAGGTAAGAACATCACAGTTACATAAAAGAAACATGTAAGAGAAAATGTAGCAAAATCCTAAATGTATACAGAATTGCAAAGGAAACACGAGGCACTAAAATGGAGACTATGCATGAACAAGCTGAAATGTGCAAGCGAAAATAAGCTACATAAAAGAAGCACGAAAATGGAAATCTAGAAAACATAAATCAGATCACACATCTCCTTTCGCAGCAGGGCAAAGTGAAACAAGAAGTTTCAAAAACAAGGATGCTGTCCAAAAACGACGTAAGAAAAGGATAGAGAGACTTATATATATATAAGTAAAAGTCATCCACACAAAACAAACCAATAGTAAAATGCTCCAAGTTACCACCACAATCACACCAACTGGCCGGACTGGCAAAGAAAAATGGAGAACACAGAACACAGCAAAAGAAGAAGAAAAGGAAACCACCTGAAACCAGAATACAGGAAGTAGACACAAACAGAAAAACAAGTACTCCCATAACAAAACACACACAGAGCTCCAGAAGTCTAAGACGTTAAGAAAACAACTGGACCAAAAAAACAAGCAAAGAGTGACTTGCATCCAACCAGAAAGCGAGCAACGGGTGGCCAGCACCCAACCAGAAAGCAAGCAACAGGTGTCTTACACCCAACCAAAAAGCAAGCAACGGGTAACTTATACCCAACCAGAAAGCAAGAAACGGGTGGCTTACACCCAATCAGAAAGCAAGCAATGGGTGACTTACACCCAACCAGAAAGCAGGAAATGGGTGGCTTTCCCCCAATCCGAAAGCAAGCAAGGGATGACTTACACCCAACCAGAAATCAAGAAATGGGTGGCTTACACACAATCAGAAAGCAAGCTACGGGTGAATTACACGCAACCAGAAAGCAAGAAGCGGGTGAATAACACCCAGCAGAAAGCAAGAAGTGGATGGCTACACCCAATCAGACAGCAAGCAACAGGAGGCATGCACCCAACACATCATCCCTGGAGAAGGGAATATAGTGAAAAGTAAAAAATATGGGTGAGCAACACCCCACTGTTGAGACACCAAGCAATAAGCAAAGAAAAAGGAAGATCTAAACCCCAGTAGAGTGCGAGGAATCCCTACCAGCAAACGCAAGGAAGTGTGATATGGGTGGACTGTACCCCACAGAAATTAAATAGTGCAGAAACACCTCAAAAGAGATCATGCAGGAGAATATATGAGGAGGAATACACACACAACAATCAGCTCACAAAAGAAAAAACACCGTAAGAGGAAGTCATATGACGAAGCAAAAATTAATACGAATACACAATAACAACCCATAAGAATATGATCCAAGTCCTAAGTACAGACAGGAAAGAAAACGCATGAAAACCTGCATGCCCTGGTACATGCACATTAAAAGGACTGTCACATTCAAGTGGCAATATGGTAAAAACAGATACACATTACTAAAAAAAAGAAAATAATAAATCATATAGAAGACACCCTGAATATAATGGCAGTTCTACACAAAATAAGTAAGCATCAACACATTCTATTATAAAGGAAATGGTACAATACATAGATGACGTGGCAATAAAATAAAATGAAGTATAAGTGCCAAGGGTAGCAGAATGATAGAATTGTAGATAAACGTCGTTGCTAGTGGGATCCAATATATGACAGCAAAACACTGTTGCTTCAATGTCAAAGCATAACCTGAAGTTCAACACATAGGTCAAGAGAGAGAAATGCAGCTATGAAACCTGCAAGAGAATCACTGTTTAGATGGTGGTAGGGCTGTTGGCACGAAGATAATATGCCCCAAAAGACTTCACCCATACCAGGCTCCACGTATGTCGGAAAGAAAATTGAAGGGAAGAATACGGACTGATACAGTTCACCTCAAGCAAAATGGCAGCACATAGGGGGGCTGCAAGCGGGATGGCTCAAGGAGAGCAAGTGTTAGAAAGCGTCTCCGCGCAGCCTGGATCCCAGGATTCCAAGATGGCAGGAGAAAGAAGAAAAGAATGTCCAAGAACAAACTCATGTGGAAGGGAGCAAGCGGAGCGCACGCCATAACCATGAACTCCTCACGGACCATTTGAACATCATGCATATAATGGTGAGAACGCGCACTGAGCAACTTGAGTAACTGCCGCAAAATATTTGAAAAATTCCACTCTGGCAACTTCAAACTCCGAAAATGAGACCCACAAAAATGTCTCTCCATGAAGGAACTGAAGCATCCCTCTCCGGATCTCATCTTCAAAATCATAAATATCAACGGATCAATCACAGGATTTAAAAAACACAGGGTTGAAATCACACCAAGTTAGGTCGAAATCCATGTAAGTAATCGGGCGTGTAGTATAAAATTAACTTTGCCAATTCATTAAAAAGCTGCAGTGCGTGGAAAACTCTGTTGCACGTAGTGTAAGAGAGTATGCCTCTTGGCTTTTAGTGAGTTCAGAAGTATAGGTGTAATCAACCCCACCAGGAGCAGCCTCCCTGCTGCTCAGCCCAGGATCCAACTGACACTCCACCTCCCAGCAATCCACACATTCCATTACATCATCATCCACACCTACATTCTACCAAACACATTTACACTGGCAGAGCAGCAGAGACAGAGAAACAGGGAAGATTTATAATATCAAAACCCAAGATATAATAATAATCCACCTTCCCATATATGCTTTGTGAGTTATGCAAGGCAGATAGTTACTGTGGACTATTTGGAATCAACATGGCGGGTCTGCAGTCAAGAAAAGCTCTAAGTCTTACACTGGTCCTAATGCCAATGGGAGGTGGACTCAGAGTAGCAAACAATTTGGATTCATCGGAAACTAAAATATTCTGATGGTGTACAGCCAGCGTAAATTATAAAATAGTACAATAGTTGTAACAACTTTCACTGGATGCATTAACTAGGCCTCGATAAATTGATTCCGACAAACTCTACACTATCCATGTTTTTAGGAGAATTGCAGATTCTGCAGAAAAAACTCATAACTATTTGCTAGTTTGTTTAATTATTTATTTGACCACATTACCCTATTATTTAATATTAGTAACAATTGGGTTGAAAGGTGATACACAAAAAAAGGGGGAAGTTGGGATAGGTGAGGGGATGGCAGAGAGGAGGGAAGGAAAGGAAGAGAGGTAGAGCTAATTACAAAGTGGATGAGGGTGCACAGTAATAGAACTGCAGACAAAGAGTGTGTTGACAAGTCACGGGAGGAAGGACTTGTCCCAAGGAGTTAAATAAGGACCAGTAAGGGTACAATGAAGGGGGGGCTCAAGTTGGTTTGAAAGGTGACACAGAATTCCCACATGGAGATATCGACAGATAACAATGTCAGTCACACGACCAGTAAGAGAGATCTTGTCATATCCACCTGGTCTGACAATTAGACCAGATGTGCTTTTGTGGGTGAAAAAGTAAAAAGACTCCTGTAGAATACCTAAGTGATATAGCCCCACAGTGTAGAGACGTGAATTTACCCTTCAAGTCACAGTTCTGAATGCTCCTGAGGCAAACAAATTGTCACTGTCATATTTGATATTTGTTTATTATCCACATGTTATACATTTAAGAAGAATGGAAAGCAGGGTGGTCTCTTAGCAGATGTCAGTCTAGGACCTCCAGGTTATGCACTGGCTCAATACAAGGGATATATTACTAAGAGGCAGTCACAAAAAAAGTGGGAATTGGAGTAAGGGACTGCGCATGAAATAGAACAAATCTCACATTTCATATGCCTTGGATGTCTCTGCGTTTATTTGATCCTGTAATTTGAGGGATTCGTTTAGCTCTTTGCAGCAAGTGGCATGCTTTATTGTACTCAATGATAATAGAAAAAGATACAAAAATGGGATGACAATATAAGACATACAGTTCATTTTATAGCACTCACGCACAAAAATAAAATTTATTTTTTACTTTTCAGAATTAAACAGATATTGAAATTACTACTCACCCACACCTATGACGTTATCTGGCCGAGCTATTTTTATGGTCTACTGGTCCTTTCTAACGGGAGAGCTGGCCTTGGAAAAGAACAGGTGTTCTGTTAATGCAGAAACCAACTGAGCAACAGAGATGCCTTTAAATATATATTTTTTAATCTAGTCACATTTTACAGTCCATACAAAAACAAAGGTAAAATGTCACCTTGTGCCTTCCTACACATTGCTGTTGGAGATTGGTGTTTACTTTTCCTTCTCGGATTGCAAAGTTAGATGATTTTGTAAAGTGATCTATCTGACATGGGAGTGTGAAATGAAAGGATGTCAGTTTTTTTCTTACACAACAGTTAGATAGATTGTAATGATCTGTAAATATGTTTTTTAAAACAGCAGTTAGGAAAGCACTTTTTTGGTAATTCTGAAGTTTGATGCAAAGGAAAGGTTGCAAGAGGATGGAAAGAAATCATAAAACTTTACTTGGTTATATGCAAATGATAAATATTTGCTGAAACCCAATTTTCAGACATTATCATTGCCACTCTCTATAGTTTTATTAGTAAAAATACATGCGATTTGCAAAGGTTTATGTGAATTTCAAAGGAAAATGTGCTCTCGGCAAAGGACAATGCACTTCCCATCATGCTTTAATTATATATTTATTAAAAGTGAGAGTTTTTAAACATGATCTGGAAAACATCCTGCCCCCACCCAGATGACAATGCTATTGGTGAATTAAACGACATTTCAGGAGTCATGTGTATCCTCTCTGTGGGCTAGATTCTTATTGCACACAGAGAAAATGTTTAGTGTATTAAATCAACCAAATGATTTTTTTTGTACCCTAGACATGCTGAATTTGCATATATGAAGTGGCTCTCATATGTGAGTAAGAAGAAAAAGTCAACTGTGAATACTTTCCCAGGTTCACACAATTTGAGACCAGTTTATATATCAAGTTTGTTATAATTAGCTCGAGTAAATTATTCCATCCGCGGCCGCTGCCGGTAAGAGCAGTGGGGCTGGCTGGGGGGGATTTTGAGAGACTAACAGAAGGGAAAATTAAATAAATAATACATTTTCCCTTGTGTTTGTCTCTCCAAATCCCCCCCAGCTGGCCCCACTGCTCTTACCTGCAGCGGCCACAGCTGGATTATTCAAGTCACTGGACCTCCTGGTAACATTTTTATGATTTTTCAAGACCTAATTACAGCTGTGGCTGCAGCTGGTAAGAGCGGTTGGGCAGTGGGGCCAGGTGAGGGGGGATTTTGAGAGATGACCACAAGGGAAAATTAAATAAATATTTAATTTTTCCTCGTTGTCCTCTCAAAATCCCCTCACACCTGACCACACCTCCCCACCGTCCTTACCTGCAGCGGCCTCGGCTGCCTGATTATACTTGTGATTGCTAGAAACACAGAAGTATTCGTTGTACCTACTTCACCCGAATGGTTAAGTAATCTTTGCCTGTATTAAGAAATAATGGCTTGTTGGTTGTACTAAGGCACATTATCTTGTTGGTCTATTTGGCTTGAGTATATACAATTCTAAGAAACTGGATTATTAAACTGAGGATGGGGGAGACTGTAGTTATGATGTGGTGTGGGGTTGAGTTCAGTGGTGTAGCGATTGTCCTAATACAGACAAGCAAAATAGGACTTCATTTCCTCAAAGTTATTGTAGAGTGCAGTCACCTTGAGGTGCGTTGGGCTTGTCACACACATATGGGGCTCAATGCCACTAAAGCTGCTGCCTGATATTAGCAGGCCCCCTGGTCCCAAACTTTTAAATTTCTATCACGTAAATAGCTTTCTATGAGGACCGCAGAGATCACAGAGACCGCAGGGATCACAGCTGGTAGTTTACCACCTTTAGCAAAGTCCTCCTCAAAGAAAATTGCATATAGTATTTGTAAAGTGACACAAATCAACATTACAGCTATGAAAGAAACAAAATGTACGACTACTTTAATTATGAAGATCAAAATATAGTGATCAAGATATTCAAAAATGAAGAAATTCAACCATTAAATAAAACATTCCCAGGAAATAAAAAGCATACTATGACCGGGCCTAGGCATACTCTATGACTGATTGATGGTATTGTGACATTTAATGCAGCCTGTGGGTTCACCTTGCTCAAAACATATGGAGACCGGGTATTTGGGCACCATTTGCAGTAATTTGTTTTTGGAGAAATGGTAGTGAAGGCTTCACAATATTCACATGGTAGTTTCTAAACCCAGGTCACAGTTTGGTGCCAGATGTAAGAGGAGAAAACATTCTCTGCATACTTATATCTGGAATTTGAAGTGTGCACAGATTTGCACCATCTTCGTACATATTCCACAGAAACACTAAAGGTTCAATTATGAAAATATAATAACAACATTTTTAGGCATGATAACATACACTTGAGATTTATTTAAGTAGGCCCAACCGCTCCAGAAGAAGAGGTAACAAATACGAAAAAATTCTGGGGTACGCACCCCTTTGACAGATAAAGATAAATGTGACATACACACTGTCCTTGCCTTTTTCCGTGATTCAACAGACAACCCTGATTAGCCATCTGCATTAATTTGCGGTGTGCTTGATGGGTTTTCAACTATAACGCTGCATCATTTATAGGAAAAATTACCCAGTAAAATTATATGAGCCTTTTTCCTCATATGCATCTACTACCTTAGGGGTATAAGGTTCTTTTTAACTATGACATCCGCCAAAACAGGTTATTTATCAGTTTCAAGAATATTATGACAGCAAAGATACTTAACAGTGCTCCAAAGCATTCCCTTGATCTGCAATTGTCTGCTAAAACATGGGTGGGTCTGGCACTTCATCGTGCAGTTGAGATATAACTGCCCCTTTGACAAAATCGGAACCATCTGTATGCACAGTTAAACATAGGAAAATGTGCTTTTTCATCATGTGAAAGCCCCTTTCAACACTCAGCTTTCCAAACAAACAACTTATGATGCTTCTTGCCTTGCCATCAGTAACAGACTAAACTTGCTAACTCATATTAATAAATTGTCTCATTCTTAAACTTTTTCTGGAATGCACTGAAATACCCCAATGACTTCAATCCATTGCGAGTAGCAACCCAAACACAAATGCTCTCCTGACACTAATACTCTCTTGACTGAGCTATGCATATGTGATTTTTGCAAGGGTATATCAATCCTATCTCTCTCCTATCAAGGCAAACTTCCATAACACAACCCATCTAACCTACCCAAAAATCAAATGATATCACCAATATTTAAGAAGTTTCAGTAACTAACGATTCTGGCCAAAATATATTTCAAACTCAGTTGTCTGACTCAGAAGCTGCATGGTATATACTCTATTATTCATGCATTAACTTTTTATATGCAAAGCATATATCTATTAAGGTACAGCCATCTTATGGAAAATGTGAAAGAAATAAAAAAAAAATGAGTTCAATAGTTCTCCCTTATTTTTTCAGAAACCTTCTATTGTATCCAGTAAAAACTAGGAATTTTTCACCTGGACCTACATCTTAGGATGCTTCCAGGCAAACACGGCCAGGATCTTGGGCTAGGTAGGTTGTACATGAATCCCACAATGTCAACAACACTGGCATGAAAGTGACAGACGGTGCCGCCTATTGGGGGAAGGCACACATCAGTAATCCAGAAGTAGTTTTTTTGTTTTGAACATTTTCTTTATCTAGCTCCTTCTCCACATAGAGCTTACATATTGTCCTACTGGGGGTGTTGCTCCCATTTCATATACTACATTCACCAGATAGGAGTGATCTGAACACCAGACATTCTTCTTAGATGCTCATTCATTTTATATTTATGTTGGAGCTGCAAACTTCAGAAAATAGCTGGCAATCAAGTGAGTGACAGCTGAAAGGTTTTAAAAGCATAGCATACAAAGTTAAAGTGTGGGAATCTGAATACCGTTGGTGGGAAAATTATTACATATTATACTATTATCATCTGATGCCTCGAAATATGTATACAGTAATTTAGAATCTGTGAGCAATTTGGGCTTATGCAACCACAAGCTACTTAAAGCTTTAGAAAGGCCAGCATGGAATGGGCTTGAAATTCCATTTTGAAAGTGAGATATCTAATTATAACTTACTTACTTTATAATGCCTACTACCCCTCCTGGGGTATAGGCAATTCAATCAGGTTTCTCCAGCCATTTCTGTCCAAGGCTTTTCCTTTAATCTGGCTCTCAGTGTAACCCATGGCCTTGCAGTAAACCTCGAGCTTGCCTGGTGGTGTTTGATGCAGGATTGGCGAGCATGTGTCCTATCCATCCCCAGTGTCTTTTCATGATTCTAACTATAAAACTGATATTACTTGATAACATAGTTTACTGCGTAAGAGAGAGTGATTATGTGATTATGTGAAAAAGTTGATAATAAGGTAAATACTGAAAACATTAAAAAAACATGGACCATAAACCAGAAGTGCTATAAAACACTGCAAATCTTAGAGTCTCTAGGAAAAGACTCAACTAATGTTTCTCCATGGACTCCTATGAAGGGAACTGCAAATAAGACATTGGGTGATTCATTCAGTGAGGAAAATCAGGTCACAAAAAAGATTCAACTGCACTTTCGATCTTAGGGGTTCAAAATAATAAGATCTATGAAATGCTAATAAAAATAAATGGCCCAGATTCAGCTAATAGAAATGGCCTTACAGATATGCAAGTGGAGAAATGTCAAGAGAAGAAAGTGTCACGATAAGCACAGTTCTCGTAAAAGTTAATCACCTATTTACAGAGGTAAAAGGGTTACAAACCCAAAAAAAGTTAGAAACACCAATGATTGAAAACTGCAGTCTCTATTTTCAAAGAAGAAACAAGAAGATAGCATTAATGTTACACGGAAAAAGTGCCAACGGATATATGGTGGACAGACAGTGCTTGTGAGAAAACCGTGAATGAAGAGGTGAATTAACAGCAAGTAGGCATTGATTTAAAATGATACCGAACATGTATATAAGTGAAGACAATTTATCAAAATGATGTTATGTATCAAGGGCTGTAAATCCGCTAGTTCCTGTTGATGGCATTTCGACCTGTGTAACTTTAGGTTATTATGAAGACTGAGATTGAACAAAATTAACTAACTGCTGTCAGAAGAACTGAAAACATGAAAGAGTATATATGGAGAAATCCAATCAAAAAGTGTGCACTTAGTGAATAAGAGCAAAAAATACCTACCTAGACAAGGTCTTGGTCCCTGAGTGGGGGAGACAGGTGACATGACTTTTGTTTGGCCACTGAAATGTAATGGAAAATCTAGATAATGGAGCTGAAAGTCTCCAAGTGAGGGGGATCAATTTACATAAATGTAGGTATATGCGTGGGGCATGGTAACTCAGATAATGAAGGCAACCCCTCAATAGAATTTGGTTTCCATCTATGGAGAGAAACTCCAGGGGTTAGAGGCAATGATAAATGTGCCAGCTGGTAAGATTTGCAGGAGTGCATCTAGATTGAGAGGGATTATCAGAATGATTGTAAGAAAAACTGCAAGTTAATAGCTAGAGAATATGCAGAAAAATTGGCACAAGCATACTCACCAAGAAATGCAAACAGGATGCCTCGAGAATTTATTCAAGCACTCAGCCGAGGATTAGGCACCATGGTCTTCAATTAAGCTGTTTTACAAAAAAGGAAATAAAACCCAGCAACTCAGAGATGCAGTTTCAACAAGGTCAAGTTACGGCATTATAATATTATGAGAATAGAAATTAATAAATCACTAAAAGTAATTTCAGGTAATGAGAGGAAGTACTCCTGAACTAAAGCATTTAAAAAGTCTGAAAATGTCCTCTGAGCCAGATGTCCGTATTTATAGCACACCACATGAAATGCAGCTATGCTCAATTTTACCACCAAATTGAAAACTTGGAAATGATAGGTGAACCTATACATGATAATACAATTGATGATGGTTTGTTTCCTAGGAAACATTTTTCTCTTCCATGAAATTCTGCACTACTTTCACTGGAGGAATTAACACTTGTGATCTAGAGGACTCTCATGTTCTAAATAAAGATTGCGGCTTTGTTGATTTAAAACGAAACAATGTTCATCCTGTTACCGATCCAATGTTGGCTTCAACTATGTTGAGCTCAGCTTAAAAATCACAATAAGGCAAGTATTATAGTGGCCTTAGAGCCTCTTACAGAAAATCAGGAAGTAATAATTAAATATGTCAACTCAAAAACGCCAGTGAAACAATCTGGAGAGCAATTGGAAATTGTTGAATATTTGAACTGTATGCCAAGTAAGAAAATGGAAAGAAACATAACCCATAAGAAAATGAAATAGGCAAATCAGTTTTGCCCATAGAATTGAAGCTGTTGCAGCATGAGCAAATTGAGAAGTGATCAATGGATGATGTGATAAAAACGGTTGCAGGAAGGAAATAAATGAATCCTCCCTAGAATACAGTGTAAAAGTGAAAATATAAAGCAAAGGAAGAGTCGATTGGTAAGACACAAATACACTGGGGGAAACATCAAAATGAAGGATAACAAGGGAAGGACATTGCATCTGGGGAAATATTTAGACTCCATGAGTAAGTGTCTGAAAACAGCAAAAATCAGTTCAAGAGCTCCAAAACTCAAACCCCATAACGGTCCTGCAGCTGAGTGTGGCACAAACATGTTATGAACTATAAAGAACTCTCAGGCAGAAAATAACGGAGAGGATAGTGATGTCATAAAAGAAGAGCAAAGTAGTAATACATAAAACCCAACCCACCTAATTTGAAAACTTTGGAGCCTTTTTAACATATGGTATAACACGAAAAGAGAGGTCAAACCTATCTCACTGCTACCTCTAAACAATATCAAGGGTGATCACAAAGATCTGTATGGGGATCAACTACAGTATGAGAATTTGTTTGCAGTTTAGAACCGATAATAGTTATTAGGAAGTCCTTTGAGGCAACATTTACGAATACAAGTATATGAATGCATTATGAAAGGAATGAATGTAATTCAGATTTCCATTATGAGGGAACACAGAACATGAATGAAGGTGAAGGAGAAGAAAAGGAAGAAAGGTGAGTCACAGGGTGAAGGGAAGACATGGAATACTGTACACATCAAATCCTTCATCCTATAGTTGATTTCGGTATCAGAAGTATCTCTAGTAAAGAGTCAACCTTTTTCCAAGAAAACTCCATTTCTGAATAAAAAAGGTTTTGGAACTAAAGACAATAAATTTGGCAGTAGAAGAAAATGTATAATTTGCTACAGGTGTGGTAGTTTTGATCACGTTGGAAATTACAAAGGATGCCCAGCGTTGAGCAAAATTTGTGTCAAATGCAAGAGAACAGGTCATTTCGGAAAAATGTGCAGATCCCCCAGAAGGTCAACTAAGTTACCTATGAAGAAGAAGAGATTTCTGCAAAATTTAGTGAAAATAACTGCGTTTCATGTGTTTGTAATGATAATTGTAAAGGTTTTCCATCGTGTGTATATCAATTGATGGGAAAAGCGGTAACACTGATGGTTGATTCATGTGCCTGGTATTCTATAATTGGGATAAATGTCTATGAAGATTTGTGGGGAACTAGGAAATTACTACCTCCAGATAGCAGGCCTGGTGGTTATTCAGGGCACAAGATTGATTTAGGATTCATATGGGCGGATTTGGATTTCAAGGGAGAAGAACTAGAGGCAAAGTGTAAATAGCTACTAGGATGACCTCACCAGCAAGCGATGAGTATAAAACTAGACCCCAATGCTTCACCATCTGTATAGATTGTTTCATCAAACAGTGAGGAATTTGTTTCAAGTATCAAAAACATTTACCCAAGAGTATTTGATGAGAATCTTTGAAAAATACAAGCTAACACAATAATTGGCAAGGTTCTCGTGTATAAAATTGCGGAAGATAGGGCTAACTCATTAATTAAAAACATAAAAGGGTCTGATGGAAATAATTATACTCAGCCGGAACAAATTTTACAACAGTTTGTCGCTTACTACAGTAAATTGTACACTCCGGAATATTCTCCTGCGATAGACATCATACAAAGATATATTAAAAAGAATTGGGTCTCAGAAAAAGAACTACAAGAGATGGAAAAATTAGAAAAAGATTTCACTCTCGAGGAATTAAAATTAGCTATCTCTTCTCTCCCCTCAGGGAAAGCTGCTGGAGAAGATACGCTTCCTATTGAAATCTATAAAATTTGTAGCGATGAACTTCTACCCTTGCTATGCTCAATTATAAATCAGATAGATGTGGCTGGTAGGGCTCCTAATTCTTGGAAAACTGCTAAAATAATTTTTTTCTTAAAAAAGAACAAAACACCGGAAGAATGTGGATCCTACAGGCCCATCTCTTTGATTAATACAGATGCTAAAGCATATGCTAAATTACTAGCCATGAGATTAGCTCCCCTTATGCCTAAACTGGTCAGGCAACATCAACGTGGTTTCGTGACAGGCAGAGATACAACTGCATATATTAACATGGTCATCACAGCGTTTGATGTTGCCACAACTAATCCCACCTCACTCGGTATGGTGCTACTTGATGCAGAAAAAGCATTTGACTGGGTGGGGTGGGATTATCTGTGGGCAGCTCTTAAGGAAATTGGCTTTAAGACGCAGTTTTTAACAAGAATACAGGCACTTTATGACTGCCCTAACACAAAAATAGGATACGCTAATTTACTATCTCCTAATTTCCCAATTCAAAGAGGGACCCGTCAAGGGTGCCCTCTCTCACCACTTTTATTTGCTTTAACTATGGAGCCATTCATTAATGCAATAGAGCTCCAAGAAGGTATTAAACCATTTGTTTTAGGTACTAATACACTTAAAATCACTGCCTTTGCTGATGACTTGGCTATATATACAACCGATGTGACAGAGGCCATGGTCGGAATTATTAAAGAAGCGGATGATTTTGGGGCTGTTTCCGGGTATAAATTAAACCTGAATAAAACGCAAATCATCGTAAACTATAAACCTAGTGTTGCAGTCATGGGCATCTGCCACACTGCCACTTATTTAGGCATTAAAATGACATCCAATATCAGGGACATTAAGACACTTAATTATGACTCTCTATTAAGAGATACTGCAAAGCTACTTAAGAAATGGCATAAGATACCCTTAAACCTGTTAGGACGAATAAATCTTATCAAAATGATTATTTTACCTAAATTTCTGTATTTATTTAGGTCTATCCCCCTTTTTGTTATTAATCTTTTTTTTTTTAAATTAGATGGTATCCTTGGTAGCTTTATATGGGGTTATAAAAAAAAACGCAGAGCACTCTCTTCTTTGAAGTTACATTTTAGTAAAGGAGGTTTAAATTTCCCCGACTTTAAATTCTATTTTTATGCTTCTTTTCTGGGTCGAATCCGTAGTCTCTTTAACTCCAGTAACCCGTACTATTTTCACCAATTTATGTTAGGATCTAATTCCATACAATTCCTTGCAAGAACTACTGACCCGAATTTCTACAAGAGAGTGAGGTTCAAGACCGCCAAAGATGCGGTTCGAATATGGAATATAATAATGGCTATTGATAAAACATAATTTTTCCATCCTAATCTAACACTTTGGAACAATCCTGGATTACCTGGTATTTTCAGTGATTCTGTTGGAAAAATATGGGCTGACTTAGGTATAACTAAGCTGGGTGACTTATATGGCTCAATGGGCTTTTTAGAGTTTTAAACACTGACAGTACTTTATAAACTACCCGAAAATATGCCATTTAAATATATACAGATACATAATTTTTTGATTGGCAAAATGAAACTTAAAGATATAGTAGACTCAGATATTTGGGTATGTATATATGGGGGAGGGGGAAAAATGAATCGATAATCAGCTTGAGCTATAAATGTTTCACCCAATTTAAAACTGATGATCGTCCTAAGTTGGCGCAAAGATCGGCTTCTAAACTAGGTGTGGATATATCACCGAATAACATCTCTTCCTTTTTAAATAATATTGACAAGCTTGTTCACTCATCTAGTTTAAAATTGCAAGCCTACAATACTGTTTGTCAGCTATACTATACTCCGCTACAAATCTCTAGATGGACCGGTAATAATGTTTCAAACGATCGTATACAATGTCCGAAATCTAATTTATTGGCGGCCGACTTAGAGCATATGATTGTCTCATGTCCTACTTTGCGTATTTTTTGGGAAAATTTAGAAGATATTATGAAGCAGAAAGAATTGATCTCTGCCCTATTATCAGCAGAAATGATACTCTTAGGACTGCAACCAACTACCGCTCCATTTGAAGATTTGCTTTTTATTTTGCTATCATGTGCTAGATTGATTATTGCAAGGGTATGGATATCAGATAAACCACCTCACGTGGCTGAATGGTGGTTTCTGGTGAATGAAATATATCATATGGAATTTGCTTTGGCCAAAAAAAGAGTGGATCGATCATTAAAAAAATAGATAAAATCTGGGGAACTCTTTTTCTAAGATAGATTTGATGTTGATGCTAACTACTAATGAACTGTGCCTTTAGCATCTGTTTTGCTTGTTTTTTCTTATTCTTTTCTTTCCCACTATATCGTTTTGCTTTATTGATTCTAATTAGTTAAATGACTCATTGCTGTTATTCTCGATTGCCTGTGCTATCATTAAAAAGAGAATCTTGGAAAATATGTTGATTTTGAACACAAAATTATCCTCAAAGATACTGTAGTTCCTGTAAGACACAAAGTACGAAATGTACCATTAGCATATCGTAACAAATTAAAGGATATGTTAGCAGAATTATTTACACAAAATATTATTGAACGTATAGAATCTTCACCATGGGTTTCACCGGTGGTTCTTTCACTTAAAAGTAACGGGGATATTTGTTTGTGTGTTGATCTCCGTAGTCTGAACAAAGAGATCTCGACTGGCAGACATCCTTTACCAAACATACGCAAATTAATCTCTACTCTTTCTGGGTGTTTGTGTTTTTTCTACATTAGATCTAGCTAGTGCTTATCACCAGGTAATGTTACATGATGAATCAAAATGTTTAAGTGCATTCATCACACTTGAGGGTATGTTCCAATTCTTACAAATGTCATTTGGTTTAGCAAGTGCTGCATCAGTTTTTCAAAGACTTATGAAAGAAGTGTTAGAGGGTTGTTCTGGAGCAATTGCCTTCCACGATGATATCTTAATTTTTGGAAAAGACTGTGAGGAACATGATTCCAACTTGAAAGCAGTACTGAATAGCATACAGAAGAAAGGTTTGACACCTACATTTTCAAAATGCGAATTCAGACAAGATAAAGTCGAATATTTAGGACATGAAATATCTAATGAAGGTATCAAACCTAAATTTGATCATATTGTTAGCATTTCAAAAGCACCTGCGTCTTCTAACAAAGTGCAATTGTTTTCATTTCTTTGTTTAACTGAATTTCATAGTAAGTTTGTTCAAAACTATTCTTCAAAAGTATTTCCTCTACGAATGTTGTTAAAGAAAAATGTAAAATGTATGTGGAGTGATGACCAGCAATTAGCTTTTGAAACATTGAAAAAAGAAACCAGTTCTGCTCCTTTCTTAAAACCTTTTACTGTTGGGAAGGAATCTATTGTAGCTGTAGAAGCCAGCAGTACAGGTTTAGGTGCTGTATTAATGCAGAAGAACTATGGTGAACATATAGTATCTTATACTTCCAGGTCACTACGTGGTGCGGAATATAATTATTCCACCATTGAGAGAGAATTACTGGCATGTACTTGGGCCGTTCAGTATTTTCACCAATTTTTGTGGGGCACTGAATTTCAACTATGAACTGAACACAAGCCTCTAATTATTATTATATTAGCTGCAGGAGGTGGTAGAACTCTCACAGCTCATTTGGCAAGACTAGCGGCTAAGTTGCAAGAATACCAATGTTGTGTTGAATACATTCCTGGCCGTTTGAATGTACACGCTGATTGTATGTCTCGAAGAGTGGAAGAGTGTGATGTGGCCTACACTATGGAAGATGTCAATTATGGTGCAGTTGCTGATTCTGATTCTATTTCGGAAGATGTTTGGAAAAAGGCTATGCTTGAAGATTGTGTTTTGAATAATGTTGTAAAATACTTACAAAATGGTTGGCCTGAGGAAAGGAAATTGAGTGGAGAGTTAAGCGCATTTTTTGTAATCAAAGATTAATTAATGTGTTTGCAGGGTATTATTACCAGAGGTGATAAGATTGTTCCTCCGTATAAAATTAGAGAGAAACTAGTAGCTATTGCTCATGAAGGACATATGGGTATGTCTAGCACCAAGAGACGTTTGAGAGAGGTTTTTTGGTGACCCAGCGTTGATAGCATGGTTGATAGATGGGTTAGAGAATGTGTACCATGTTCAAAAAGTGACAAATCAGTAAAGCCTTTATCTGTGGATGTAATTCCCATTGAATACTCCCAAGGACCATAGAAAAAACTAGGTATTGACATATTTGGTCCTTTGTGTCTTTCTTTGTCTGCTAAAGAGGTATTTGCTTTAGTTTTAGTAGATTATTTTTCAAAATTGCCGTAATTTAAGATTGTAGACAAGATTACTTTAGCCCAAGTTATAGAATTTTTGGATAACGTTTTTTGTCATGAAGGGTTACCTGCAAAACTTATTTTGGACAATGGTAGATAATTCATAAGTAAAGAAATGGAGTTGTTTTTAAACAAATGTGGTATTGTGCATAAAAGAGTTTCTAATTACAATCCAAGTGGTCAAGTTGAGTGCTTTAATAGAGTCATAAACGAGTCTATTCAGCTTGCTGTAAAGAGTGGTATTGAGTGGAGAAAAGCTTTATGCGCAAGTTTACTTACATACCGTACATCTCCCAACTCAGTTACTGGTTGTTCCAGTTTTGAAATGTTAAGAGGTAGGAAACCTGGAACAAAACTCAAGCCTTGGTTGAAAACAAACAATTCATATGATCCTGTTTTGGATTTTTCTCAAGCTCGGGAACGTGTTAAAGATAAGTGCTTCCAAGCATCAGTCTTTAAATCATAAAGTTCGAGTGGGAGATTTAGTGCGTGTGAAATTTGGGGGTGCAATTAATAGAAGATGGTCCAGATGGTCTGATCCTAATAAAGTGATTGAGGTATTCAGTAAAGCTGTTAGAGTAGAAGGTGGTAAGATTCGGAATTTTAGGCAGTTATCTATGTGCAGATCTAAAGATGTGGTAAGTAAACCACATATGATTCCTCAATCCTCAAGAATATTGAAGAAAAGGATTTTCAAAACTTTTTAGATAATCTTGGTTGTTTTGAATCTGCTTCCAATGTTTCTAACTCAAGTTCTAATAACGCTAATGTTGAATCAAGTCCCGTTCCGGTTATAAACCATATTGTTGCTCCTACAGAATGTACACCTGTAATTAATAAACAAGTGATTGAACCTAGAAGAAGTTCTCGCATCAGAAATGTACTTGTCAAAATGAATGATTTTGTTAGATTTTAACTGTAATTATCTTATTTGGTGCTGTACTCTCTTGTGTTTTAGAAATACTATTGTATAGGTTCTTTTTTTTCTCTTTAGTTTATTTATTTTTCTTTATTTTTTTTTCAAAAAGGGGAAGGTGTGTAGTATCCCCATATTATGGTAGTGTTTCCATATAAAGTTAACATGGAATGCTCATTGCATTCTTTGTACTGCATTCTTTGTATTGTGTTACACTGGCAGGTTAGATCGTCTTGGGACTTCTACCGGATTGGCTGTTAAGTTGTCCTCTCGCTATAAATACACTTACCTGCTACCCACTTCATCGTGTACGTAAATGGTTACTTCAATAGCTCTTCGCACACTATCCTCATCAACAAACAAAGGTATATATGACTTGAGGCTCGGTTTGTATGATGATTCTACCTGATATTTGAGATTTAAGAATCCCCGCTTTAGCAACGCTGTCAGAAACACAAAAAAGCTCCCAAGTAGCTCAAAGTACTCTTTTCCCTCAGGGCCACTACACACATGTTTTTTTTATATTTCAACTAGTATTAAACCATCTGTACGGTGATGCACAAAATAACCTTTCATTTCTACCAGACAATGTTTTTTAAACTAAAGAGTATCCAAGTTCTGCTATTTCCATCATCCTTTTGTACGGGGTTCTTAGCTCACCCTGTAGAAGGCTGGACAAATTGGTGCAGGATCACACAGTTTAGCTTCTTGTGTTTCTCCTTCTACAAACTGACTTCCCTTCTTCACAAATACCTGAAACATAAAACCTACAACCATGCACTTCTTTGTATCTTTATTTGTAACTAGTGGGCCTCATGCAGTAGCTATTCCCATATTGTTGGTCGGTGCGTATCTTTCACCCCTGGCTGCCAGCAAGGAGTCTGCTTACCACTGGTGTCCATGCATATATACTGGGGTCCCTGAAATCTAAAAGCTGCAGTATACAAACTGTTATTTGGCAAAAGGTGTATAATAAATAGATTTGCCACATTGCTGCTTATTCTTCTGAACCCTATTCTTTTTTACCAGTAGAGTAATTGTATTGCACGCATCACAAAACCCTACACCAGTAAATGCCACACCAGGCTTTCATAATATTGTCTAGGTTTGCTGTACCCTGGAGTTTGGAGGTGATACACAAGCACATGTCTCTGCTTGAAAACATTGTGTGCACCGTCCGGATACACAAGTTAATCTTCTTGAAAAATAGAACGAAATGTTCTCCTTAAAGTTCAATGTACCTAATGTAGGAGACTGCAAGCCAACAAATTAAAAGGGAGAGCAGAGCCAGAGCCAATCCAAGGGTCTTGCTTGGTTCTAAGAATCATGCACAAGCAGAGGCAGTAAAATGTTTTCCATGTGAGAAACATTATGCACAAATATGATAAGTCTCTGGAAAATCCTAAAAAGTATTTTTCCTTAACGTCGTGAAGTATTTTGCATTAGTCAATCAGATCACGTCTCTGCTTTAATAGGCAATTGCTATGTGCCAATTTTGAAACATAAACTTAGAAACTTTCCTGCTCTGATTGTAGTGAACTATGAGGCAGGCAAGTTGTACTTGATGTGGCATATAATCTCATTATACATGGAGCAACTTTATACTCTGTCAAAGCAAACTTAAGAAGTTTATTTACAGCACACAATCCGACCTCACAAATTTGAAGGATCTCTCATGTGGAACAATGAAGACAATTGTACAGTTTAGACAATTGATGGGTATTTTCTTTCTCTGTTTTACATCAAACTTTGAAGCTTTGATTTTAATTGTTGGCATATGAGGTTAGATCATGGGTGGCAGGCAGAAACATCTGAAAGCTTGCCTCTTTTTGGGCTCAAGGGTCCAAGAGGACTTCAAGCTGAGCCAGGCATCTGGCTCTAGTTTTCATAAGCTCGCTCACCTCTACTCTAACATGAGGTGCTGTGCAGAGAACAGTCTTTTTTTTGTGCCACCATAATCTAAATCTCTACTCTGTGGAAATAAAGCTTGTTGTGCTAGCAATCAGTTTTGTATTTATGGTTGTTAAGCATTTCCAAGTAGTCTTAATTTTGGGTCAACTACTTACCTACTTGAGGCTAATGTCATTATCAGGTGTTTCTCTGCTTGTCATGTCATACATGCGCTCACAGAACATGAGAAATAGAGGTATTTATTTTCTCAGTTTTTGTATTCTGCATGCTAAGATAAAAAAAATACAATTATAATGATAGAAACAAAACTCCAAATCTAACAGTACCAATTGCTAATTTCTATAAAGCTAGGATCAGATGAAAGTGTCAAAAGTAGGCCCAGTTCCACTTTGTGCCTATTCTAAAACTACCAGCAACTGTTCATGATCAGTCACATTTTGAAATCTATAGTTTCCTCTTCGCTTCCACTGGCCTCCATCTGTGCTCACTGCTGCTTGGCATTAAAGAAAAGTTCAGGGGTATTTACTAAGTATTAAGCAAGAAAAATGGTACACACAAGACCTCAGAATAGAAAAGCAGAAATGTAGGCGACTTGAAAAAGCTTGGAGAAAACTGAAAACTGAGGAGAAAAGGAGAACTTACCAAGAGGCCCAGTCAACCTACTATAAAAACATAAAACAAGCCAGGAAAAATAGTCTCACCTTACAATTAGATGAGGCAGGAAACTGCCCAAGGGAGCTGTTTAAAATACTGCAGAGCTTTGTCAAACCCATAGCTAGTGAAAGCCCCAATGATTTCTCACAAACACTTTGCGATGAGATCTCAGTGTTCTTTGAGGACAAAATCAATCTTATTTATAATAAAATCATGGCCTCAAGAAACGTAGGTACCTTGGTTTCCCCGCTTAATAACTCACCTCTACAAAATAAAAACTCTCTGCTGACCTTTCCTCCAGTCAGTGACCTAGACCTGCCACCTCTCATTAGCCACATAAAATCCGGGTCCCCCAATGACTTTCTTCCTGCAAAAATGGTCGCCCCTCTGATCTCCCTCCTTGGACCCTCCATTCAGTCAGTGATGAACATCTCGCTGACAGAAGGGCAAGTCCCACAGGAGTGGAAAAAAGCGGTGGTGAACCCAATAAGGAAAAAAGCGGCCTCTCCATGGACAGATCTTTCAAATCTTCGGCCTATCTCCCTCCTGCCGCACATCGCCAAGATGACTGAGAAGCACGTGAATACCCACCTATCCGATCATATCGAGGCAACGGAAGGCCTGGACCACTCACAATCTGGGTTCAGGCCCAACCACAGCACCGAATCGGCCCTCCTAGCAGTGACCAACAACATCAGAATGACACTGGATGAGGGAGGGTCAATGATCCTGGTGCTGTTGGATTTATCCGCTGCCTTTGATACGGTATCACATGAAGTGCTTCTCAGTAGTCTGAAAGATGTGGGATTGGGAGGTATAGCCCTGTCCTGGATGGAGAGTTTTCTCTCTGGCCGCTCTCAAAAAGTCAGGTTGGGCTCCCATAAATCCATCTCCAGAGAGCTCACCAGGGGAGTGCCACAGGGCTCATGCCTAAGCCCCACATTATTTAATGTGTACGTGGCCCCCCTGGCTGACCTAGTGAGATCCTTTGGGTTCACCCCGGTGTCTTACGCTGACGACACCCAACTTCTGTTTCCTTTTAAAACCTTCACACCTGCCTTAAAAAAATCTTTCGCAGACGGAATGAGGGCAGTATCAGAGTGGATGGCCAGGAACTGCCTACAGTGTAATGTGGGCAAAACGGAAGTACTGCTGTTCGGGGAGGCGGTAAAACTGTGGTCTCCCGAATGGTGGCCCCTAGAACTGTGACCAGTTCCCAGCCCCAAACAGTCCGTGAAAAACTTGGGTGTGCTATTTGACCAAGCCCTGACTTTTAAAGATCATGTCAACCAAGTTGCCGGTACATGTTTCAGGGCCATCGGACTGCTGAGAAGGGTGTTTCCGTATCTTCCTGACAGCCACAGAAAAACCCTGGTCCAAGCATTAGTCATTAGCAGAATGGATTACTGCAATGGTCTTCTATTTTCAACTAATGAAGATCAACTTAACAAACTGCAGATAATCCAAAACACTGCAGCAAGGTTAGTCCTCAACGCTCCACCTAGGACTCCCTCCTGCCCACTACTGGCTAAACTACACTGGCTCCCAGTGCGGAAACACATTAAATTAAAAATGTTATGTACCATTCATAAATGTCTGACAGGTTCGGGGCCCAAGTATCTAACAAAAGCCTTCCTACCCTATGTCCCAGGACGCCCACTACGTTCTAGCAACCACCAGTTATTGCAAGTGCCCAGAATTAAGAAATCCAGACAGGGAGGTCGTGCTCTGGCCCATACTGGTCCTGCCCTCTGGAACATTCTGCCCCAGACATTAAAACAAATCACAAATCACCTAACCTTTAGAAAATCCCTTAAGACATATCTCTTCACTTGCGATTAATTACCTATCTCTCAACTCAATTCCCTTTGAACACGATCTGGCACACCTTACGTTCCTTCTTCTGGCAAAGCGCGGAGATACCCCTCCGGGAGTTTATTCAGGCGCTAAACAAAAGAATAAAATAAATAAATAAAATAAATATTAGCTTACATTGCCAAAGATCATTGGACATCTGTTGCAATCTCAAAGCTGAAAATTAAAACAAAACACCACAAACTCTTTACATCACAAAGAGGCTGTACATTGTCCGCCTTCACTCTAGATTAAAGATGTATTTTCTCCTTGATAAAGTTTCTCTTGCTTAACGTAGACTGTGTGTTTAAAAGACTTTATTAAATTCATGATATACTGTATAACAACAACCCAATAAGATCATCATTAATAGTCAGAAGTTTATATGCAGTATTGGACACTATCAAGAAAACCATAAAAGTCTTTATAATTTTATGGGGGAGATGAAGAAATGGAAGAAAGGGGAAGGGGGTAAGGGTGAAATAGAGATCTTATGACAAATCATAAATGTTTGACAGAAATAACAACAGGTTCCCTCTAAGTTAACCTTATATAATAAACATGACATCTATAAACATATCATAAAATGTCTTCCAATATAAAAGGAGGACAGACAGAGAAAATTCATGGAGGACAAAAATGTTCAGAAGAATCAGAAACAGTACTTGCTACATCACTATCAACTTGGTTGAAATATTAACTAAGATGTAACCATAACACTTGCACATTATGAGACGATGTACATTGTATAGCATACATAGTGTCTAACTTATGAAGAGAACTCACCGAATCTCACCACACTTTATAGGATTACTTATCTGATGATTTCCACTTCAAACTAATCTGGTGAAAAGCTATCTCTAACAGAATATATAATCATTTATTTTTAAGGAAAGATGGAGTGAACAAATGGACAGTGTTACCCAAAAAAGATAAATAATATTGAAAAGGCTATCAAAATTAAAAATCATCTTAATCTGAGCCCAAATTTCGTACCAGAAATTACAGATGTTAGGACAATTGAATAAGGTATGCATTAGATCTGCATCAGGAAAATCCCAAGCCCAACATTTAGGAGAGGTACCAGGCGAGAATTTGGAGCACTGCAAGGGAGTAGAATATTGGCGATGAAAAACAATAAATAGAGATTGTGTAATACCAGCAGACCATGAGATTTTACATATGCGTGCCCATACCTTATTCAAAAAAGGGATTGTCCAAGAAACTCCCAGATCTCTCTCCCACAGAAGCTCAGATTTGAATCTGGAGGGGTCAAGAAGGGAGAAAAACGTATAAATAGCTGAAGCCCCACGGCCTGTTTTCAGAAATTCTTCAGAGAGTTCTGTAAGGAGAAATAAACATCAAGAACCACAGTCATCATTGATAAAAAGCGAGTATAAAAGGATTTAGGGCAGTGATAAATAAGGCAAAATTGAGGAATGGGGGTCAGTATAACAAAGTTGTCATATCCACATTAAGCCTTTATCCTTCCAGGAACTCCACCAAAAAAGTCTTATTATACATCTTGAGTAAGGAGTTATACCGTATAGGCATTTTCACAACAAGGCCATATCTAGAGTAAGTGGAAGAAAAGTGGATTTGAGCAGCGATACTGTGTTGCATAATATAGGGAATGAAGAAGCGACATCATTGCAGTAAGAATTAGGACTTGTTTAAAGCTAAAGGGAAGAAGAGAAATAATCTCAATATCTAGCCATAATGGAAAAAAGGACGAGGAGAGCCTCTTGGTGCAAAGCAAAAACTCTGTAATAACCATAAAAAATTAGGAAAATGAATCCCTCCTGCTAATTTTAGTTTTTGCAAAGTGAATAATGCTACTCTCGTTTAATATGTTTCCAAAGAAACTTAAGGAGTAACGTGTTGATTTAAAAATATATATATATTTAGGAATGTGAACTGACAACATAGAAAAAAGATATAACATTAAAGGGGAAATCATCATTTTAATGGAGTTTAACCCCTTCGCTGCTAGGCCTTTTCCCCCCTGCGCTATGCCTTTTTTGGCTATTTGGGGTAGTTAGTGCTTAGTCCATATTTAACTTTTTGACCACATAAGGTATCATCGCCAAATTTGTGTCCTTTACAGTTAATTATTTTTCTTTTTGAAAAATTTGAAAAAAGGGCTACAGATGAAAGCATTTGTTTTTTCCCTGCAAATAGTATCAAAAAAGGGTTGTGGTGCTGAAATCACCATCTTCACAGCTTTCAGGGACAAGCAGACTTTTGTCAGAAAACCAACATTTCTTATACAGTTTTGGCATTTTTCTGGGACATAGCCTATTTTTGCTATTTTTTGTGCTTTCAACCTCCTTCCAGTTAATGGTAGAAATGTGTATGAAAGCAGTAATGGATCCTGGGAAGCTATACATTTTAGCAAAGTAGACACAAATCTGAATTCAGCAAGGGGTAATTTGTGCAGTAATTCAAGGTTTCTTTATAGAAACTAACCGTTGAATATAGGAACAATTAAAAATTAGTTTTAAAAAACTGCCATTTATGTCAACGTTTGAAAGCAATATACCGGTACATCCGCTGGACCTTTCTGGTGGTGGGGATATATAGGACTTGTAGGTTCACCAAGAACCCGATGAACCCAGAGCCAATAACTGAGCAGCATATTGCAATGTTTTTTTTATTATGTACCAGGTATATAGCAATTAATTTGGGAAAATATATACCTGGAAAATTTAGATGAGATTAGTCTAGGGTGTTCTTTTCACAGTGTCTTCATTTGCCTAGAGACATGATTTAAAATGAAATCGCTTGCGGAGGCTTTGAATGTATCCCTGAGCAAGGAAGGTAAAACTTCCATATTATCATTAAAGGAATATAAATCAGAAGCAAAAGCAATAAAAGAACTAGAAAATTGGGCATCTTGTAATAACTAGTTTTTAAATTTTCATTGATGCAAAGGAGGATGGGGGGAACCAAATCTAAGTCTGTAATCACCATAGCATGGTTGAAAAGCACAATTGGAGGAATATGTGACTCTATGATAGACTGAGCAAGAGACTTAGAAAGAAATATATGATCCAATTGTGAGAGTGAACCAAGAAAAGCAGAGTAAAAAAGTATACACCCGGGAAGTTGTGTTAGACAATCTCCAAGAGTCCATCAAGGCTCCCTTATGGATAACTGAGTGAAATTGCTTACGTATTTTATGGGACAAAAAATGAACTGAGGATTGTCTATCCAAAAATGGGTCTATTATTTGATTACAGTTTCCTCCTAGAATAAAGTATGAATCAAGAAATTGTGTACATTTTTGTGCAATGGAGGGCCAAAAAGCAGTATCAGGTTTCGTTGAGGCATAATCAATAATAATAGTAAGATGGACATTATATAGTAAGGCTTACTATATTCCCCCTACCCATATCGTCTATTTGTTGATAAACCACATTAACATCATGGGATATTTTTACCCAATATCACAACCCCATTCTTCTTATTCCCCGAAGGGGAAACAAACACATATCCAACCTTACTTTTCGAAGCTTCAGATTGTGTAAGGTGAGTTTCCTGGAGAAGAACCAGATCAGGATTAGATTTACCTAGATGGGATAATACTTTTCTTTAATATTCCATGTGATTACTCTGAATTATATACAATGAAGAAAGTAGTTATTGGAGAACAATCAGGCATATATAAAAATTCTGACATATAATACAAAAAAGAGAAAGAACAATATAGAAATGAGTCAAGATGGAGAGGAGGAAGGTAAGAATGAAAGGAAAAGAAAGAGCAGGAAAAGGACGGGTAGAAAGGAAGAAAAAAAAGCCAAAACAAAAGACAGTACATTTCCATAAAGGCCGACTGAAAAAACATACCTGTAAAAACAAGAACAAAAAACAAAAGAGGCGGTGATGACACATAAAACAATGACACACCCCTGAGGAAGGGAGGCCAAGCCACACCAGGACTAAGAACACTTAGGAAAATGGACCAACAGTCTGAATTATATCAGATGAATTTGTAAGGATATAAACAGAACAACATAAGACATATAATATAGATTAAAACATTCGAAGAATTACAATCTGAGATATATTAAGGAGTCGCAAAAAATGTCAATTCAATTTCTTTGGAGAACCCAATAATAAGAGCAATAACAAGCAAAGACAAATAGATCAACCATTGGATGGACCAGCAGTGTCCATACTACTCAAAGTATGGTATTGAATAAACCTCTTAAGTTCTGCTGGATCTTCAATCGTCACAGTGTTATTTTGGGAAGTAACTTTAAAAGTGAAGGGGTGAAAAAGATCATATCTTGCCCCAAGTGAATGAAGGGGTGCTGAAAGATTGAGAAACTCTTTTCTTCTGGCTGCAGTGGCATTAGAAACATCATGATAGGGGAACACCCTTTGACCTAGCCAAGAGACTTGACGTTTAAACTTGGCTGCAAAAAGAACCAACAACAAGTTGGTAAACTCTAGAAAGAGTATGATAACACATCTGGGTTTAACAGAAGATGCTGAAAGCGGAGGATGAGGCCCAAGAAAATGGGCACTCAGGATACATAGCAAAATTGAAGGAGGCATATCCATTAGTTTAGGCATAAAAGAGGTGAAAAAGGAGACAGGATCACCCTCCTCCAAAGCTTCCGACAGGCCAAAAATGCATAGATTGTTCTTCCTATTCCTGTTTTCCAAATCCTCTGTATGTTATTAAAGCTTGTGCAACTCTTTTTCCAAGGAGTGAATTCTATGAGTCTCATCCTGGACAACCAGAAGTTGTTGCTCCATCACAGATACGCGACCATTTGTCATCTAGCTGTTGTATTCTATTGTTAGTTTCCTCCGCAAATGGGCACAATGCCTGAATTTCCTCCAGCAACAAGTCTAAGGAGATAGGGGATCCTGACTTGTCAGGTGAGGGTGGGTCTTGTTTCAACCGTGTAGATGCAGAAGAGGGCAGTGAGGCCTTTGTAACAACAGATTGTATGGAGGAATTACAAGCTGGGGCTGTTAGCCATTTCTACAGCAGATAGGGACTGAAATCTTGCTGACAAGAGTGATGTAGTGTCATTATTCAAACCTGCCAAGGAACTCTGTTTGGGTGTAAAGACAAATTGTGGTTTCTTTAATTTGCCCATAAAAAGAGAACCAAATGACAGGACAATAATGACACAGGTGTACCTCTAACTGAGCCTGCAGCAGTGAATTGCCACTTCAGAGCACCCAAAAACTCAAGATGTGCAAATATTCCAGACATGAAACCATAGAAACCAGCAAAAAGACAGCACTTGAGTCACATCATAGAATATTACAAGGGCCATTGGTAAACTTACAAAATGCTGAATATGCTTCCAAACTCTGCATGATAACCTGTTGCATACATAAATTCTTACTGTATGAAGCGTGAGTGCAGAAAATCAAACTCCAGGAATCCAAAATGGTGGCTACTCCAGAAGAAAAGGCTGCGTCGACGAGAAAACGGAGATAAACGCACCGCACTTCACCAGAAAAGTGGCTTGTCATCATCTCTGTGGACTCCTGCCTTTGTGCCTTAACTGTGGTCCATAGAAACGGAGCTGACAAGGGCCAAAATGCTGCAACTCGCCTGTGGTGCGGCAGACCACCTTCGCTAGGCGGCCGTTTTGAGTGGTGCCGAAGCCAACCCTCCCATTTATTGGAAGCTCTGAAGGTATTGAATGACGAGTCCTGAGCCATATTCTTCAGAATAGGGAGCTAGTTGATGGGCCTACAAAGCTTGAATGTCTTTTATGGCTCAGAAATTTTCATAAACCCTCCTTATATGTCACCTCCTTAACTCCTGGCACACCTGTGGCATTGAATGCTGAAATGTAAGCAACTGCGACAAAAGGTGTGCACAGTGAGTGACATTGTTCAAATCCTTCTTTGCCGCATTTACCCTGTCAACCAGTTTAGATTAAGTCCTATGTCTATCTATAATTTTACATTGTAAGGTTCATTAGTGGCTCAAAGAAGAGATAACGTGTCTAAGATTCTCTCAGTTAAAGTTATGCAAACACTACGTAGACCATAACACTAGAGAGATGTCCTGCCACCAGAACGGTGAGAAAGGGCACAAATCACCCTGCCTGAGACACCATAGCCAAAAGAGAGACAGGTAGACCCCATTACTCAGCAATCTCAGTCAGTCACACACTCACATCAGCACCCACCCATAATAATAACAACTGCTCACACCATTATCTCTCCATCAGCCTTTTACAGTCTCTAACTCACAGTCCCAATTTAATATCTCACAGCGTAAATCCCCTAGTTACCACACTACGCCATCACTCAATCTACCACGTACAACATCCTTCTGATCCCCAGACATCATCATGACTCAGCCACCAGCACTTTCCAAAGTGGGGAATTATTCCCCTGGAAAGAGAGACGAGGATGGAATGCTTTTTGGCAGTTACCCCTGACAAAGGGCCCGACTGGCCCGAAATGCATTGGGTTTTTAATAAATACTGCTTTGGATGAACAATGTAGCTGTACGTGTTCCTGAAGAGAGGTCCAGATGGACACATCTTGAGCATGAGAAACCTATGAAAATTACATCACTCTGCGTGTGGAAACCATTGGATTTAAATGAAAGATTTGATCAAACATATGAGTACATGGAGTAAAATGGAGTATAACTACGTGGACAAGTAGCGAAAAGGCAGCATTTGGCTGTGCCACTGGTCTTGGGGCGGAATGTCGCTCCAAAATCTGGTAATTCCATAAATATGCCACATTTAAATATTGGTTCCACCAACTCGGCCTATTATGGAGGGTTCTGCTTTATAATTATGCTGGTAGTCCCTCTGTTGTTGAATTTTTGATTGATTTGAATAATCCCCTTATCTTTACCTTATTTGGAAGAAACACACAGTCAACAGCATTTTCTACAACATGCCTCTGACTATGGGTCTTGGGAACTTCCTGCACTTCTATCTCACTCATTCGATCTGCTTCTAGCAAATATTTATTTGAGTTATATAGCTCATTGATGTATTTAATCCATACTGCTCTCTGGTCAACCATTTATTTGTTCATTATCTTGCCTACCCAATCCCAGTCACTTTCAAATGTTTCCTGTTCAATGCCAAGGTTAATCTTGTACACCAATTTACTTTAGAATTATATTGCACTATTTTGTTAATTCTGACTGTTATTGCAGTTATTTGCGTGCTATAATTTCTCTTAGCTACTTGCATTTCCATCATCCGAATTATTTATTATGTTTATGCACTAGGCAGGTAGTTGACAAAGCTGTTTCTCTAACTCTTGCAAGGAAATTATTACACAAGGAGAGCCTTTTTCATACTGATATGACTCAGCACAAAGGATATACAGGCTAGCTGGCCCAAACAACACACCTTCAATAGTTTTGTCCACTTAGTTTGTTCCAATTTACTAACAGCAGGTGATTGCCATATTGTTGCTGATATCAATTTTGTGGCTCCAACTTAATCACCAACTTAGGTCAATGATGGTCACTGCCACAAGGTTCACACAATTGTACTTCTCTTACACGTGGGAAGTAATTGGAAGGTATTGTTACGTACTCAAGTAGGGAAGTTCCTCTTTCTATTATCAGATTTTGGCCTAACCCCTTAATCTACAGTTGATTAATACTCGTTTATGTGCTTTTACAATACCATTTTATCCATTTTGGGGGTTTGGAGTATCTGGTTTAGAATGTCCAGAATGTCCAGACGTTCATGAATTTCATCATGATCACTCCCTGCAGCAATATGTATTTTTTGCATTAAAGTCTACCATCACGGAGACTAGAATTCCTCCACAGTGTTCTTGTACTTCATCCAGTACACTAACCAAAGAAGATAAATACTTATTATTTTCTCTACCTGGTATAACATAGGTATTTATCAGTATAATTTTTGAAGAGCCCTTACAGCTACCTCTTTATAAAACATACTAAAATTATTATGAAAGGAACACTCTAATTAAATATCTGATATTAAACCTCCTGATTGTTTATCATTGTTCCTACCAATGACAATTTTGATCAAATAATTTCTCCCATCTTGGGATTCGTGCAACATTCCAGGTGGCTACATTTTGAAATGTAGAACTAGGAGAGCTGATCTATGCCCCCTGTTGTATATAATCTAGAAACCCTTGTAGCCTTGACCAGACACCATTAGTACCATTTTTAGATTCTACTTTCATATGGATCTCGCTCCATGTATTGTTTTTATCAACAAGTGTGTAATTAGGCAACAGTTGCACTCCAATACCACTCATTCCAAAATCGACCTCAGCTTTTTTATTGGTCTTGTCATTGTGTTCTGTTAATCTCATGAAATCTACACCATATTTATGGATCTCATTCATTAATATTTGCTGCAGCATTTTCTCTGGAAAAATAAGCAAATATTTTATTTATCTCTGTATCCTATGCAGTATTTCTGGTGAATGCAATTATGTCACTATCACTAGACTTCACTTCTCATAAAGGTAATATAATGTGCATAATGCCAAACATTCATATTCAGAGAGGTAATGTAGTTTCTATTCCAAAAGTGATGTCATTAAATAATAGGGCCTATTCCCACACGTGACCCTGCCACTCCTCCCCAAGCCCGCCTTATTCTTTCTGATTCCTCGACATCCCCTTGGCAACGCTCGATTCACTCGGACACAGACCCGCCAGCTTCCACGTAGTGAGGTTTGTTTATCGCCCATGATCTGGCACCCTCCCGCCCCCCACCTCGCAATACTAACCCCCGTAGTTTCCCGAAATTAATCTCCACGCATTTTTTTGCAGATTGATTCTCCTTCCACCGTTCACGCTTGGATCGGCCGACAGATCCCGCCCGCAGGGACAACCGTGATTAACCCTGAATCACCCAGCTCTCAGGTGAGCTTACACCCCTGCCCGTTCATGCCACGACTCTGCCCTTACTAGTCATACCGCTCATGCCTTCATTTGCATTTTCAGGCCTAACTTAATCGCACTGAAGAATTGGATTTCCTTACCCCAGATCACAAGGAGTTTCTCTCTCCTCCAGGTACTGCTCCTCTTTCTTAGCATGCAGCACCGCGATCTCAGCGTATCCATTACACACGTTAGCATGCTCATCATTGTCGCCCCCATCCCACCTCCAGGGATTGCCCCGTTCTCTTATCATTTACTGCCCCACGATCCCAACGCTTTCTTCCCGCATGTCAGCAAGCTCCTCATAGTCGACCCCCGCCTCCCTCCATCCAGTATTAGATGGACCAGCCAACACGTGATCCCTGCATAGCTATCATCCATGCACCCCGGATGCCACGTTACATGCTAGCTATCTGTCTCTCCAGCACACAGGGAGTGGCCTGCTATTACTTAATTAGGTCCTTGGCACATTCCAATTACTACTGTGCTGCAACCCAACCATAAATCATTCAGTCATGTCCATCAGTGTGCCTCTGCATACATTCTTGATCACGCATGCTCCAGTTCCCACTGAGTACAGCGTTCCTTTTACCTTTATTATAACACACTCCACACTGGCGCCCACTAGCTATCTCATACATGCCCCTTCACCTGACTACTCCCCGGCCAGCCCCCGCACCCTCCACAATTGCGCCTTTACCCACCCACCCCTGCTACCCCTCCTTATCCCTCTGTTTTAACCCCATGTACAGCACTATTGGCTTCCCAAGCCAGTCCTGATGAAGATCCCGGTTAATGAGGATCGAAACGCCATCGACCACTCAGCGCAATCATAGGTGCAACATACAATGTGGTTCTTCCAAACTACAGCCAGCTCAAATTAGAACCAAGCTCCACAATTCAGCTGGACCCATATTGTCTCATCTACTCACTGTATATATTTATGCACTTGTCATCATGCGCCGTTTATGCTGATCACATTGTCACGTGCGTCGCCACCATGTACATCACTTGCACAAATTGAGCACCTAGTACAATTAGGGTTGTATTAGTTGTTTATTTACAGTGCTGCTACAACTGTAACTTGCCCACTCCTTGTTCTATATAAATATGATGCATGAGCACATTTGAAACTACGAAAGAGTCTCCTTATTTCCTTTCTGATAATGTTTATGAGATATCCTTCTTAATTGTCTTCAAATAATACCAGTTGGGATACTATATTTTTATTTAGCTTATCTACCCCAGTTCAGACCCAGCCATATGCAAATCAGTCTAGACCCTGTGCCTCATGAGAACAATACAGACCGAAGTGCCAAGCCAGGTCTTCCCTGGACTGGAAACAAGCATCCTGGGAGCAGTTTCGGGGTCACACCCCTCACCAGCCAGGCTAGCTTGAATCCATTGGCAAAGTGAGTAAGGGCCCCACATCTGGGCATACTCTGCCAACCTAGGGCAAACAAAGCAAACACAAGGAGATGATGGACAGAGTGCTGAAACTTTTCAGACACACACCCCCAGTCACAGATCTCAATTGAATCCATCATCTTTCTTTAGCTCACTTCGCCACCCCAGATCGGACACAGCCATATGCAAATCAGTCTTGACCCTGTGCCTCCTGGGAACCGTCCTGACCAAACTGCCAAGCTAGGTCTTCCCTAGACCGGAAACAAGCATCCTTGGACCGGTTTCGAGGTCAGACCCCTCATCAGCCAGGCTAGCTTGAATCTAGTTGCAAAGTGTGCAAAGGACCCACGTCTGGGCCTACCCTTCCAAATTAAGGCAAACAAAGCAAACACAAGAAGATGATGGATGGAGTGCTGAAACTTTTCAGACACTCACACCCAGTCACAGATCTGAGTCGAATCCATCATCGTTCTTTAGCTCACTTCGCCACCCCAGTTCAGACACAGCCATATGCAAATCAGTCTTGACCCTGTACCTCATGGGAACAGTCCAGACCGAACTGCCAAGCAACTGCCAAGCAAAGACTTAACCACCAGCTCCCCTGAACTTCCTTATTGTAAGTTCTGATCTGCTTAGAGGTGCTTGCTGTTGTTTTAGACCTCTGGAGACTTTTTACCGCTGGTAGCTGGGAAAAGTAACACAACTTCGAGAAGTGCGATGTATCCGCGCCTGTTTCCAACACATTGCCAAAGAAATCATCGCAGTGCCTCGAGAAATCGACGCATGCTACATCGATCACACCATTCTCTGAAGTCCGAGATCACCGCACCGATTCCGACGCAAGGCCTGCTGTGCGGCTGCAAGAACCCATGCATCGTCATGGATCATTGCATTGCATAGAGGCGCCAAGTTTGTTGCATGATTGGGGGATGCAGTAAGAAACCAATGCATCACCTCCCCACGCCGTAAGAAACCGATTCATCATCTCCTCCCCAGTGAGGAACTGACGCATCACCTCCCCTGCGCAGCAGTAAGAACCCTTTTTGTTTGTGTGCTCAATGCATCCAAGGTAATTTGTGTGAAATCTCAATTTGCTTTGAACTGAACTATTTCTACCATTTGAAAGTCATATTTGTATTATTGTATTGTCGATTTTGGGGGTTTTAGTCTTCTTTGATTTAGATAAAGATGACTTATTTTTCAAAACTTGTGTGGTGTCCATTTGTAGTGATTTCACTGTATTACTGTATGTGTTCACAAATGCTTTACACACTGCCTCTGAGGTAAGCCTGTCTGCTTGTGCCAATGTACCAAGGGGGTGAGCAGGGGTTGTTTTAGGAGTGTATCCCCCTTACCCTGTCTAGAAGCAAGGGTCCCTATTTGGACAAAGGTACCTACCTCTGCCAACTAGAGACCCCCATGCCTGTACATTATGTAACATATTTAACCTAGAGCTTAGGTACCCTCTGCTTACTTCAAGCAATGTTATAACAGTATGCCTATGTGCACATCTTACATACCCCAGTTTGCAGAGTTGTCAGAATTTTCTCATCCTGGTGTAACCAGGGCGTCAAGGATTTCAAACCTTCCTATTTGTATCCACCCTTTATCCAGGCCCCTTGACGAGCTTCCAGTATGAAATGATTTTCTTTCCTTTAATTATAAAATTAAACAGTGTAATATTTTGATAGTGCTACTGCTTTCAGGAGATACATAGCTATGGTATCCAATGTTATCAAAGAGAGGACAAGAGTCATTCACAAGAGAAAAACAACACAGAAGCACTACAGAATGCAGTGAATTTGTAGGAGTGGAAGACAGGTCAGTGGAGGCTGGGACTGAGAAGTAGATACTAGCAGGGCAACCAAGCCAATCAGTGTCACTCATCCAGGCCATAGAATTGAGTGAGTGCTGCCAGTGGACCTTAATTAGTGGCAGCTGTAGCTAGTGTGTGGCTTGTAGCTTGCTTTGATGTAAAGTTCCAGCTCCACTCACTTCTTTTTTAGGGTAGCGTCAAAATTATTATTTTCCCCTTTTTCTCTTCATCTTTCCTATCTGTAGGTTTAGTGATGGTCCTTTCATTCATTTATTGACTGGCGATTGCATCTTGTCATCCACACTGCGGCCCAGTGTAGTACTGAACTTGAAGGGTGGTCTTCTGGTACTCTCCGGGTTTTCTCAATTGCCTGTTACCTGGACGTTAGACCTGGCACCTTGGCGTGAGTTTCCCTTCCACTTTTTGCTGATGCGCCTCAGATGTTTTTGCTGTTGTCCGCTGCTCAGGGCACTGCGCCACAGCCAATCCGTGCCGCATTGCAAGTGCTCCCAATATAAAGTGTAACTGTGATTGATTTCCATGATTGGTTCATTGGATTTACTGTCAGTCCCCAGTAAAGTGCACCAGGAGTGCCAGTGCTTGTAAATGCCAATGCTGCTAGTGGGCCTGCAGCGCTGGTTGCGCCACCCACAGAAGCAGCCTTTTAAAATGTGTCTAGGGTCTGCCATTGCAGAACCTGCATGCAGTCTGGTACTGTCATGCTGGCTGGGCAAGTGCACACACTTGCCAGCCTCTAAACCTTCCCTTTGTTTCATATTAGTCACCCCTATGGTAGGCCCAAGGGCAGGGTGCATTGTAAGTGTAAGGTAGGACATGCCCTGATGTGTGTGGCATGTCCTAATAGTGAATTACAGCCAAATTCATTTTTCACTATTGTAAGGCTACCTGTTCTCTTAGGCCAAGATGGGCTGCTGGAATTATTACACTCTATAATCCCAGCAGGCTCAGGGAACATGGTAGAAAGTCAAGTTTAGTATGCCTGAACTCAGAATAATAAAATACTTCTTTTAGAAAAGTTTATTTTAATATCCTGTGTTTGCAAATGCTACTTTTAGAAAGCTAGCATTTGCTTGCCTAACCATTTCAGCCCGCCTCTGCTAGGATGTGTATCTGACTGTCTGGGATATGTGAGTGACAGGGCTGGGGGATGACAGGTGGTGAATGCCAGGATTACACCTTAGTGGGAGGTGGGAGTCCCCCTGGACTCTGAATAGGTCTGTGCTCTGCCACCACAATGCTGGCTCCGCCCTCTGGGGAGCGACTGATGACTCAGCCAGACACCTGGCCCAGGAGAGGCGAAGCACTGTTAACAAGGTACTCCTGGCTGCCCCTGTCCACACAATGCTGGCTCCACCTCCTGTGGAGCGTCTGATGTGCCTGCCCCTCAAGCTGAAAGAAGAAACCAGAGTACACCCACAAAGTGCTCAGAGACTGAAAAGAAGTTATGCAAAGGCCCCCCTGGCCTGTAAGAACAAAGAAAATGCTGTATAAAAGTAGGGGTCTGCTCCTTGCAAACTAGAATCCTGTTTCCCACAAAGAACCTCTGCCCAACTAGAAGGAGAAGAAGATGCTGGAAGGACTGGCCTTCTGCTTGCCTTGCTGAGGAAGGAGAGGAAAAGACTTGCTGAAAAGACTTTGCTGACTTGTGCTAGAAACTTTCTCCAAGGGCTTGACTGAGCTTGCCCCCTGACCTGAGCCACAGGACCACCTGGCTCAACCGGCTCTCTACTCGTCTGCCGGTAATCGTGAGGATTTCTGCTCCCGCTGGAGCCGTGACCCTGGTGCCCCCCAGCCCCTCCTTGAGGCCGTGACCAACTGTGTTTCCCCGTCCCCGCCGAGGGAGAGCCCCGCTCCGCCGAGCCGCTCCCCCCCGCTGTGGGAAAATGGCGTATCACCTCGCCGTTGGAGGCTCGCTGCCGTGACCATGGTGCCCCCCCAGCCCCTCCTCGAGGCTGTGATCAACCTGTGTTTCCCTGTCCCCGCCGAGGGAGAGCCCCGCTCCGCTGAGCCGCTCCCCCCCGCTGTGGGAAAATGGCATATCACCTCACCATCAGAGGCTTGCTGGTGTGCCCCCACGCTCCCGCCTGAAATCTCCGCCGGACCCCAAAGACCCAGAGAACAGACCCACCGAAGCCCGGATGCCTCGGGCACCAGCCTCGCTCTGACCGGGAGCCGCTGTGCGCCTCGCATCTGCCTTCATTGGAATTACCGCCGAGAACCGAGTCGCACTGCCCAGACACAACTTGGCCTGAGAAGAGAACTGATATCTTAAGGTACGTCGCAGCACCAACGGGCTCGGGCCCCGCAACGTTTTAATTTCCCCGTGATCAAGTTAGAATCATCTGTGCGCCTCGTAACCTCAAAGAATACTGTACCTTTCTCCTTCCCTGCGCTTTGACAAGTACGCCCTGTATTGCCTGAGTGTGCGGAGAACTGGGAGCTGTGCGTGCGGTAAAGCTTGCCAGTGCGCGGTGAACTCCTTCCCTCCCCGTAGTACGAGCCGCACCAGCTGGGTACGGCCCACACCATTGTGTTCATCAGCTGGGAGCGGTACTCATCATACCCGTGCTCACGCTAGATGCGTGAGACGCGGTAGGGTGTCGCCCGTTCTCACCGGAAGAAGCGCACAGTAGCGCTACGAAGCAGCTAGTAAGCCCCAAAAAGGTACCAAGGAGCTAAGAACTGTTTTAGGAGTCAAAGAGACTAAAAAGAACCAGTTTGGAACTGTAAACAAAGAGAACACTGGCCTATTTACAACCTTGTTGCTTAGAAACACGTTATTATTGGTCTTGTGAGAAGTCTTACCTGCATATATATATTTTTACATAAAGAAGACGTATTTTTATATAACTACAGCCTGGTGTCCATTTGTGGGGGGGATTGGCATGTTCACTGTGTGTGTTATTACAAATGCTTAACTCAGAAACGCCTGAAGAATAGCCTTGGCTGCTCACGCCACGCACCTAGATGGTGAGCAAGGGTAATTCTAAGGGGTCATCCTTCGCCCTGACTTAGAGGAGAGGGTCCCTGCTTGTCACAAGTGAATACTTGCGCCAACCAGAGACCCCCAATTCTAACACTGGAGCGTGGGGTAAGGTGCATACCACCTGAATTTATTTTGTTCAGATTCCCTCAACATCACTGACTGACATTCCTCAGGAATACAACTTTTACTGTGAGCTATATCCTAAATCCAGGATACTTGATGACACACCAGTGTTCGAATCTCTCTCAACTGGGCAAGTCTAGGTTTTCAGTTAGAATATTTTAAAATGTTCATATCTACCACATGTGGACTTACAGCCATACAATGTTGCACTTTTTTACAATTTCATTATTGATACCTGCACCTGTGTTGAACTTTAGCTTAGGTGTGCACCAGTTCCTATTTAGGAGCACTTTTCTGTGGCTAACTGGGTCAAAGTCTATATGACATTGCTGACCAACATCATACGGTTTCACAGAATCAACACCATCTCCTATGCTAACAACACCCAGCTCTTCAATCAATCAATCAATCAATCAATCAATTCATTTGTAAAGCGAGCTACCTACCCGTGAGGGTCTCAAGGCGCTGGGAGAGGGATGAGGGGGGGCTGCTACTGATCGAAAAGCCAGGTCTTGAGAAGTCTTCTGAAGGCCAGCAGGTCCTGGGTCTGTCGTAGGCTTGTAGGGAGGGTGTTCCAGGTCTTTTTTCTTTTTTTAAATATATTTTTATTGCAGATTTACAAACAAAACAGTGAATTGGGCGACCTTCCCGCCCCTGAGCACCAAAAGACACAGTACCAGAACAAAATGTCACACAGCCATTCAGCCCACATCCCGGAGGCTGGGCGGCGTACGTGTCCAGTCCTTATATGATGTCCAGGAAGCCACCTCATAGAGGTATCCAGTCAATGACACAATTTGGTATCTGCTTTTCCAGAAACTCCAAAACAAACCCCCTCCCTTGTACCCCCATCCGACTACAGCTTCTCACCAGTTAAGAGCAATACCATCAGCAACACAATCCGCACCTTGCAGTCATACTCCATAATCTCCCCGTGTCAGGGCTCCTAAGCGTCCGTTGGGTACCAATCTATGTGTCAACCGGAGCCCTGGTCTACCGGCATTCTCCCTTCATCTACATCGAAGTCTCTCTGTTGCCGGTGTCCCTCCACTTCTGGCATCGGACCTCTGCTAATCCTCCCACTGACCCTCCCCCCAACTGCTGCTGATGCGGGCAATAAACACCTCCTAACTCAAGAATGTGCTACCTATGGGGTCTACATATCCACTCCTTCATGTCCTATGGAGCCCTCTGCCCGGCTCATTCCTTAAACTTCCTCCTCTGTCAGGTAGTCCTTCAGGGCCTGCACTATTGCCTCCCAGGCCCTCGCCATCTCCAGACCCTTCTCATTTGCTGTCCGAGTGGCCTGCCTCAGCCTAACCACACCCTCGCATCTGGCCCATTTCTGCAGCTCATTCATCCACCTCCTGATTGAGGGGCCTGCCTTTGACTTCCAGTGCCAGGTGATCTCCCTCTGGGCCAGTATAAGCCCGAGGTCACTAAATTTACTCGTGAGTTTTGTTTTGGCCGTGTGGGGAAACCAAAGCAGCAGACATGTTACCATGTCATATTCCACTTGTCGATCTGTAACTGCATTGAGGAGCTCCCCCACCTCCACCCAATACGTCCCCAATTTCGGGCATCCCCACAGTAAATGGTCCAGCTCCACCTCCAGCACCAAGCATCTCGGGCATGCCACATCCTGCACTTGGATAAACCTTCTTAGTTTCCCTGGGGTCAAATAGGCCCTGTGGAGAATACAAAAATGCACCTGCTGAAAGCGGGCATTTCTGCACCCCTTCCATGTCCTTCCCAGAATCTGGCCCCAGACCGTGTCCGGTATGGTTTTCCCTATGCTCTCTTCCCATTTCTCTTTCAGGGCCGTAAGCGGCTCCAGCCCCTCCTGCAACATTCTAGAGTGGAGGCAAGTAACCGCCTTGATCGTACCCGCGGCCATCATCACATACTGACAGGCCATAGTCGTGTCGGGCTCCGCTAATCCCCCTCTCCAGTGTTTCTGCATTGCTGCCACTATCGCCGCATGCAACATGTAACTCCCATCAGGTAGTCCAAACTGCTCCTGAAGTGCTCTGAAGGGGACCAAGACCCCATCAGTATACAGGTCTCCCACCACCTGAAGGCCCAAATCCTCCCATTCCAATAAAGGAGACCAGTCTCCCCCATGTGGCAGCGCCGTCAGCATCCCCAGAGGGATCTCCGGCGCATATGGGCGCACTGCTTTTGCTCTCTTTAAGCTCCTATGCCAGCATAGCTGCAGTGTCCTTTCCTCCATGGTCAAGCCTCTCGACTCTAGTTTCTGCTGCATGATCATATACGATAAAATGTGTCTTTGAATGCCTGTTCCTCTAACTTGATCCGGTCCCCGGAACTCCCTAGCGACGTGTTGGGTTAGCACCTGTAACTGTGCCGCCAGGTAGTACAGCTCAAAGTCAGGGACCGCCATCCCTCCTTCAAGCTTGGGTCTCATCAGTGTGTTCAGTGCCACCCTGCGCCTCCCATGGCCCCAGAGAAAGTCAATAATCATCGTCCTAAGTTCTTTAAAAAACCGTTGGGGGATCGACACCGGCAAGGTGCGAAAGTAGTAGAGCAGCCTGGGCAAGGCCCCCATCTTTAGCAGTGCCACCCGGCCCTGTACCGAAAGTGGGAGAGACGCCCAGAAAGTCATGCAGCCCCTCAAGGCCCTAATGCAACGTCCCACATTACCTTCCAGCATATCTAGAGCCTCGTGATATATGCGGACCCCTAAATAAGTGAAGCAATTACCTTCCCATACAACAGCTACTGTTAGTGGCGGGTAAGGCACATCCTTCCGCAGCGGAAAAACACACGTTTTGTTCCAATTTACCTTAAGGCCCGACAGTTTACCAAAGCTTGATAACATCGCAACTGCGCCTTCCAGCGCCACTCCCGTATCCTTCCAAGTACAGCAACAAGTCGTCCGCATACAATGATATGTGGTGAAGCCCACCACCATTGGCAATCCCATTGTACATCCCCCCTATCCGCGCCTGGGCCGCCAGCGGCTCCATTGCCAATGCGAATAACAGAGGAGATAGCGAGCATCCCTGTCTTGTCCCTCTATGCACCCGATAATCAGAGGATATCACAGAACCCAGTCTCACCCTAGCCGTCGCAGAAGAGTAGAGAACTCTCGTCCAGCGGCCGAAGCGTTCACCCAAGCCAAATTTCTCTAGTACTCTATCAAGGTACACCCATTCTAGGCTGTCGAAGGCTTTCTCGATATCAACTGTCAGCACCGCTGGTTTTTGCTCCGGTTCCAGTTGGCTCTCCAACACCCGCACCAAATGGCGAATATTATTGGAGGTGTTCCTAGTGGGAATGAATCCCGCCTGGTCCATGTGTATGAGAGTTGTCATGTGCAGCAACAGTCTAGTGGCCAAGCTACGACTTAGGATTTTATAGTCCACCGTCAGCATAGACAACGGTCTATATGATGTAATATCTGTAGCCTCTCTGCCCGGTTTCTGCAGCGAGACCACCAGCACCTCCCTCATTGATCGGGGCAGGCACCCCTTCTCCAGGGCTTCGGAATATACTCCCAGCAGCTTGGGTACCAAGACATCTGTATACTTGGCATAGAATTCAATCGGTAGGCCATCAACCCCCGGCGTCTTATTCCTAGCCATTAGTTTAATGGCCACCCTGATCTCCGAAATCGTAATGTCCCCTCCCAAGTCCTTCGCAGCACCTTCATCCAGCACCGGGAGTCGAACGCCCGCCAGGTAAGTCCCAATCTCAGAGGTGTCGGCCTCCAACTGACTTTCATGTAAAGTCGAGTAATAATTCAAGAAGCACGACTGGATTTCGGTCTGCGAGTAGACCACCTCACCTGTCACCCCCCTTATACTCATGATTGGGCTCCCTCTAGGTTCTGGGTTAGCTAGTTTCGCTAGCAGCGTGCCCACCTTGTCCCTTTTCGCATTTACCTTGGCGGCATACAACTCATAATCGTAGCACCTCAATCGTTCCGTTTCCGTGGCAACCAACTCCCTCGCTTCCTGCAGCCTGGATTGCAATTCCGGACGTTCAGGCCTTTGCCGTTCTAGGTCCCTCAATACACTCTCTGCTTTCTCCAAATCAGCCAGGACTGTCATTCTCACATTCAAAAACTTCCCCATGCAGAGGCCCCTCACCACCACCTTCATAGCATCCCATTCTACTGATCTAGAATTGGCCGTACCCTCATTCTCATCAAAATAATGCTCAATGGCCTGGCGGACAGTATCGGTAAACGCCTGGTCCTCCAGGGTGTCAGGCCACAACCTCCATGTGGGGATCGCTGATCTCACTCGCTGCCATTGATCAGATTCCAACAGGGGATTATGATCTGAGATGGTCCTAGCTAAATACTCCGTATACGTTACCATGGCGGCCAACGGACCACTGCACAAAACAGAATCTATCCGCACATGTAAAGCGTGTAGTGCCGAGAAAATGAGTAGTCCCTAGAATCAGGATGTTGCTCTCGCCACACATCAATAAGGCCCCACTTCTCTTGCCAATCCTTCCTGTAAGCAGCTAATCTGCGCACCGGGGAGTCTGCCAGTGGCAGGTGTGATCTATCTGGCAGTACCTCTGTAATGGAGTTAAAGTCCCCCCCCAGTATTATGGGACCTGCCAGATAATGAGCCAACGAACCAGATAACCCTTCAAAAAAGCTAGCCTGATCCGTGTTGGGAGCGTACACACTGCATAAAACCACATCACGGCCGTACAACCTCCCCTCTACCACTACATATCGACCTTCAGGGTCTACCACATGGTTTGTGGCCTGAAAAGGGACTCCCGCTCTTACCCACACCAATGCTCCCCTTGCAAATGCCGAATACGATGTGCCAGATACCTGGCCATGCCATCGCCTCTGTAAGGCAATGCATTCCTGTTTGGTTAAATGGGTCTCTTGCAGCAGCGCTATCTGGATACCCCGCCTCACCAGATAAGCATGCACCTTATAGCGCCGGGACATAGTCCGAAGACCACGGACATTCCATGTTAGACATTTCAAATTAGGGAACGTCCCCATGGTAGGCAACATTCATCCACCCCATCAGTATCTCCTGATCGCCCACATCATTGCAGCACAACCCCTCAACCGAAACCCCCTTACAAACACCCACAATAACTCCCACATCCCCCCCCTAGAACAGGACCTAATAACACATCATCAGTCCCCATCCAAACGTCAAACATAACACCCAATCTTCTATTCTGCAGTAGCCACTACAGATGGCCTTAATGGCAATGGGAGGGCGACCCAGGGCCAACCGGGGGCAGACCAAGCCCCCATCCCACGCCCATGATCCCATATAATAGACCAACACAGTACCTTCTGCCCTGCGGAGCACCAGGGTCAACAAACCCAACATAGTTAGTCAGCGTGGACCACATCCGAAATCATCACTCCTTAAAGAGCCCATCAGCCGTCTGGGGGGTGACTAGTGGTCCACCAGCGCCGACCACGTCCGAGATGTCACCTCCAGACTGCCTTTCTTCTCCGTCAGACTCTGATACCACCGACTGCTCCTCTCGTTGCGAGCCAGTTATCACTGCAGTTGCTACCAGAGCCCCCTTCTTGTCCGCCGCCATTTGACTATCCTGCATCGCCCTCTTAAAGTCTGTTTCGCTTTCGGATGCGTTGTGACTTTCGTACCTGGGTAGGTTTCTGCCTCTCACTCTCTCCTCTACCTCTGCGGTCCGTCCCAGCTCTGTACGACTCAAGCCAGGTCCAAGCATCGTCGGGAGTCTGAAAAAAATGGGTCGATCCATCCAAGATCACCCGCAGCTTAGCTGGAAAGAGTAAGGAATACTGTATCCCCTCATCTCTTAGTTCTTTTTTTCACAGCTAAATAAGAGGCTCTACGCTTTTGGACCTCCTGCGTGTAGTCCAAAAAGATCGTAACCGGGCTGTTATCCACCTGGAACGGACCTGTGGAACGCGCCCTTTGTATTAGCAGGTCCCTGTCCTTGAAGTGTAGTACCTTTACCACCACCGGCCGCGGCGGGTGGCCCTGCAAAGGCGGCCGAGCTGGAACCCTATGCGCCCGTTCCAAAGAAAAGAAGGGGGATAGGCCCTCTGGGGCCACCACTGTCTTGAACCAATTCTCCATATAGGCAACCGCGTCACTCCCTTCAACTTTTTCCGGCAAACCTACGACCCTTACGTTGTTCCTCCGATTTCGGCTTTCGGAATCTTCCGCTCTCTTCTCCAGTGTCGTCAAGCGATCGAGTATATCGGTTAGCTTATGTTCAGCCGTTACCACCGCAGGCTTGAGTTCCTGGAGCAGTAGCTCATTTTCTTTCACCCTATCTGTTAACTTAGCGTGGTCCACCCTCAAGAGGCCCAGGCCCGTGGCGACCTGTGCAATATCCTGATGTAAGGACTCCTTAGTGGCTCTGATAGCCTCCAGAATTCCATCCAATCTTTTGTTCAGTCTCTGCTCCTGCGCCAAACCCACTGGGTCTGGTTGAGCCTTATGGTCCGTCACCGGCTCGTTCGCCTGACCTTTCCCCTGTTTAATTTTCAGTTCTCGACCATTCGCGGCCATCTCGAGCGCCAACATCACCGTTTCCTGTATGTCTCCGGCTGGGTCACCCGTACCTCTTTCTACTGCCAGATCGGCGTTCCTCCGAGTATATGCTTTGTTTAGCAGCTACCACTCCTGGAAATGTAGTTGTCCGGAAGCCACCGCACTCTCCCCCGCTCCGCCTTCAGACGGGCAAGCACCTGTCAATTGTCCCATGTGCCCGTACGTCAGGCCGTCTCCCTTACTTCGTACGCTGTCCCTCGCTCCAGCCCTGGCCTCTCCACCACAGCACGCTGTGTGTCATTGGGACTCAGCAGCGGTTCGATAAGACCTTCTAGGCGCCGCAAGTCAGGGGCTCCACCTCTAGCCACAAAATGGCCGTTCCTGATCAGATGCCACCTCCGCCGGTGGGACAGCGAGCACCGCCAAACGGTCCACCACCACACTCCAGCAGGGAGTCAACGGCTCCTGTCTGGCAGGCCCCTCCAGTGTGTCCACCGCACCCCCCAGACGCACTGTTCCAAGAGGCCCCGTGCCGTCGCACTGTAATTGTCATGCAACTGCGGGAGGTCTAATTAGGCACGCCAGCAGCATGTAGCGAGAGTCCGTTGTCGTTCAGGGAGCAGCACCGAGCGGTTCCCAGGCCCCATCCCCCTCCCTCGATCCAGGTGCCAGCAATGTCAACAGTCCGACCCTGCCACACCGGAGATTCGCCCCCGGTTACCGATCTCGTGAATGGGTGCCAGCCCGTGCCACTGCGTTCATCTGGGGTGGGTCCCTCAGCGCCGTCCCCCCATTCAAGTGTGTATTCACCCCCGTGGGCCACTGCGCTACACAGGGGCGTGAGGATGTACCAGGGCCACGACCTGGCACCACCGGTCGCCTATGGGCTGCGATCGGCGGCTCCAGATAATCCCCCACCTGCACAGTCCCAGGGTCGGCGTTCCTCCTGGCAGCTCCGCCGCAGCTTTCCGCTATCTGGCCCTCCTCACTAGCTGCCGCCACAGGGCACACTCGGAAACGGAGGTCTCCCCCACACGGCCGCCATCTCAGGCATCAGGCGCCACACCAGCGATCGTCGTCCCTCGAGGCAGCGGGAGGTTCCACTTTTCCCTAGCCTCAGGTGTTGTCCCTTGTGGGGCGTAGGCACTCCTCCGCTCGCATCTCCAGCCGCTGTTCGCCAGTTTTAGCCCCAAATTCCGCTTCACCACTCGGCTTTCATGTTCACCGGCCCGGCGCTGCCGCCATCTTGCCCACAGACCGCGCACCGTCAGCCCCGAACTCTGCTCTCCATACACCGTTCGGGTCTCCGCCTCTTCAGAAGTGTGCCCCAACTGCACCTCCGGTTCTCCGAGCAGAGTGCCAGCGCTGCAAGCGGCTCCTAGGCGAGGTTAATCAGGAGAATTGCAGGATCAGGCGCAGAGCTACGGGCTCACGCCGCCATCCCCATCGGCGCCCAAGCCACGCCCCCCGAGGGTGTTCCAGGTCTTGGCGGCAAGGTAGGAGAAGGATCTGCCACCGACGCTGGTTTTCCGGATGCGAGGGACTGTGGCGAGGGCGAGGTTGGTCGAGCGGAGGTTGCAGGTGGGGGTGTAGAAGCTGAGTCAGTCGCTGAGGTATGCTGGTCCGGCGTTGTGTAGAGATTTGTGAGCGTGGATGAGGAGCTTGAAGGTGATCCTGTTGTTGACGTGGAGCCAGTGCAGGCCTCTCAGGTGTGGTGTGATGTGGCCGTGTCGGGGGATATCGAGGATCAGTCATGCCGAGGTGTTCTGGATGCGTTGCAGTCGTCTCAGGAGCTTGGTTGTTGTTCCTGCGTAGAGGGCGTTCCCGTAATCCAGTCTGCTGGTGACGAGGGCCTGGGTTACTGTTTTTCTTGTGTCGGAGGGGATCCATTTGAAGATCCTGCGGAGCATTCGGAGGGTGTTGAAGCAGGAAGCAGAGACGGTGTTGACCTGCTTGGTCATGGAGAGGGAGGAGTCGAGGATGACCCCCAGGTTGCGTGCGTGGTCGGTGGGTTCTGGGGCTGTTCCTAACGATGTTGGCCACCAGCAGTCGCCCCAGGCTGAGGGGCTGGGGCAGAGGATGAGGACCTCCGTTTTGTCAGAAATCAGCGTCAGCCTGCTGTCCTTCATCCATTCTGCGACGGCCTTCATTCCTCTGTGGAGGTTGGTTTTGGCGGTGTGGGGGTCTTCGGTGAGGGATATGATAAGCTGGGTGTTGTCGGCATAGGAGATGATGTTGAGGCTATGTTGTCGGGCGACGTGCGCGAGTGGTGCCATGTAGATATTGAACAGCGTCGTGCTGAGGGATGATCCCTGTGGGACGCAGCAGATGATCTCGGTGGTCTTGGAGTGGAAGGGTGGGAGGCGGACGCTCTGGGTGTAGTGTAGCTCCTATTTTCCCAATAGGCTCTGCGCATTGGAATAGTACCTACAGCAGTAAAGGCCTAGGCCAGACGTTAACTAGGTCTACTACTGTCGATACTAGACTTAATTTTTGGGTTTGCCAGCTAAGCTCAGAGTTCGCTAGAAACTTTCTCGAATGTTCAAGGAAGGATGAACTCCCCTGATTAGACAAGAAGGGATTTAGTTTCTGACAACCATAGAACATGACAACTTTGCTCTCCCCTAATCAAGAGTCAATCTCGAGAGTCGTGTGAGCACAAGGCAATTATTTTACTCAGTCAGTACGTGCATTCTTAGTCTCATCAGAATGTAGAGAAAAGGAAGAGACGGGCGTGTTCAATAAAAGATGTTATTTATTGATCAGTCTCTTTTCTCGTACAAGAGAAATGGATCGATATTATTGCAATACTTATAGTTAAGTAAAGTGCATACATTAGAAGCAATAGTATAAAATAATACTGTAAAAACATTGATATGGTTTCTGAGCCATATGATGTTTAAAATGATTAAAATATATTTACATACACATATACATTTGACTAAACGTACTCAACTGGTGTTTCTAAATACGCCTACCCCGTGTACCTGACCTAAGTCTAATGCGTGGGCGGGAATAGAAAGTTACAGTTTAGTTTAAGTTTGTTTTTGCCAAGTGAATAACTAAAGAATTCTCTAGGAGGGGTTATTCAGTTCTGTACCTGGAATTTAGGATGAATGAGGAATGGTATCTCTTTCTCTGCTCTCGATATTCCAGGCTGCCTGCGAGGGCTGCCCAGAAGCGCCGGTGCTGGGTCTCTCGGCTTGAGATAGCAGCGCGTCTCTCAGCGCGTCAGGAAGGCGGGGCTGCTGCCTGCGGGGTCTGCTTCTGCTCTCGGCTTCGGCAAGTATGGCTGCTCCGTCTTGTCACCACGCGTGTGTTTGCATAGGGCAAGGTCGGCAATATTTATACCTTAAAGGTGCCGAGATTGACGTAAGGATGGACATAGGTACGTCAATAAAGATGTCATACGACTTACTCGTTAGCACATTCTTTACTAAAGTTCTCTGTGAAATCAAAACAATGGCCGCACGGATTATCCAGGTTGTCATAGGTTTGATTTGTTATGAGAACGTCGTATGCCTTATCAGGGGCTGGAGGAATATCGCTTGTCTAATTAGATCTCAAGCGTTATGACCTAATCAGATAACACGTTCCTGTGCCGTAGTGTGACTGCGTCAGATAACGGTATCTGCATCATGGGGGATTTCTTGCCTCATGGGCTGACTGTTAGTTAACTAGCTAGTAAGTTTAACCAGAATAGGGTCAGGAATAGGGGGATCGAATCAGAACCTATAGAAATACACGACACCCACTCCACGCTAACTATGGTCATATCTACTAATCTATGCATAGTATAACATAGTACAACATACTATAGAGTATAGTGTATACCTTACCACCCCAAAATACATAAATGCATTTCGAAAATTTTCAAATATACTGAAAAATTGCAGTCATATATATTGTATGCACTTAAGCTATGAATTAGATGCAAAAGTGAACACGCATTGTTATGCATTATTGATTGTTGGTATATGAGAAATACACATGAAATGGCTCTTAATATGGCTATACAGAAAAAAAGTCGAAACCATTTCATCACATAAAATCTATTGCGAACATACCAGCGGGCAGCTAAACTCTATAAAGTCTATAAAGTATCTAAAATAGAAATCTTAGTTCTCTAGGAATAGTCTCTTACTTTAAGCAGAAAATCAGTGTCCCGGGAAAAAATATATAGAAAAATATTTTAGGGGCTTGCTGAAAAAAGTTGCTGTCCGTGAACTGGATTGTGATTGTTCATGTGACTTTATTTTTAAAGTTGAAGGCCGAATTCAGGGAACGCCGTGTGCGAGTTTACTCAAAAGTCTCTATTTCTGTTCCGGAGAGAACATCATATCATTCAGGCTTTCGAAAAAACTGTCAACAGCTTCATGGGAAAGTTCCACTAAGTCGGAAATAGGGGTAACCATGCATTCATGCGCATGATTGTCTCCATTGACATTCTGATTTGCATTGCTGACAGAAGGTCGTACCTGTTCGATGCTGCTTTCATCTTGAACTTCACTACTCTTTAATCGCAGTGGTGAAGATTCCAGGAATGCCGTCATCAGAATTGGCAGCCTTTGAGGGCAGCACAGTGCGTGAACCTTGGTAGGAACCAACAGTGTATCTGCATCCACCGGCGCATCCGATTGTAGCGTCAGACAGGTGTCTAACACGCATTCTTCTCCGCATAGCAGACACCTTAGTACAGGTAAAACACACCTTTGCCACATTGGTCGAAATGATAGAAACCAAGTCATGTTTAGGTCTCTAAGCCGGGATAGTCCCAGGATTTTTGATATCCGGTCCCGGTATCCAATGGCTAGGATCGTATCTTCCATTGTCGCGAGAGTTTGATCTGTGACATGGGTTGCCATAACGAAAAATAAGGACTAGGAATAGGATTCCCGCAATTAGTCCTAGGATCAGGGGAAGTCCGCCAAAAATCGAATGGACGAAGTCTGGAAAAATACCCAGTATGGCTTTGAATGGTGTTAATGCCATCGAAAATACTGTCTTAAATACCTTTGAGACCCCTGTGGTATCAGAAATATTTAAGATTTCGCTCAGGATTTCCGCGAAATGTACGGGGGAATTAGTTGATAATAATGTATGTATCTCTGCAGTCGTCCTTGCGACTTGTAGATCATACGTTTCTTTAGATGACGTGAGCCTTGTAGGCGTCTGAAGAAGCACTGTTTTCATTCTGCTTAAAGTGTCTATTCGAATAGAAGTAATTTTCAAACTGGGCCATGCCCTCGCCTCCCTGTCTGGAAAGGAGCTGGGGAACAAAGAACGTCCACAGCACTTGACCTTCGCCGTCGTAGTGACGAGATAAGGAGTCCCGGGCATAAGACTACAGCATCTGCGGTCTACAATAAGAATGTAACTCCCATTATAGAGTCTTTGAAAGAATGGTTCTATTTCAGTTGCAGGTGCGCCTTGCTGGTGACATGAAAGGTTGTATGAATTCCCTTCACAGGCTCCGTGCAAACTAATACCGTTACACAGAAGCGTGCCGCTTAGTGACATAGCACAATTGTTGCCACTAAGAAACACTTTCTGTCCTTTGTTACTGACACATGCATGTGAATAGGGCAGGTTCCATGTTGTTTTAAGGTACCCCTTTCCCAATTTCTCGTACATGCCAGCCTGTATATATTTTTGGCAGTATTGAAACCTGAAGGTTGAGATTGGAATATTTATGATTCCGTGGATTATCCATTCACTGACAGGTCGTTCTGACATTGTCAACGGTAATCTTTCTAGTTTTTCAATGCTCAAGATTGTATAATCAGCACCCTTCTGCGCCATACCGATTTGTCTATCAGTAAGGTTGAAGATTTGAAATAGTGACGTTGTGTTGATTAAACGCCAAGGCACATAGCCTGAACGCAGATTTTGTAACGTCCAGCCAAGCTGTACAATAGAACGCAATTGTGACTGACCATGTTGTAATAACAGTAAGTCTTGCGATAATATATCGATTGCTGAAGACACAATGCTGTCCAATGAAAAAATTCTGGAGGACAGAGTCATTAACCCATTGTCCACTACAGAAAGTGATTTTTCCAAATTAATACGGTCAATTTCCCATATTCTTTCTGCTGTTTCAATTTGAGTAACCTTCCAGGCCTCATTGTATGCTGCATATACAGAGGCTGCTATGAAACGCTTATGACGCTGTTTGCGTGGTCCCAGTATGAAATCACGCAAGTCAGCACCATCAGTAAGTAAAGTTAGGTGTTGCTTAATTTCAGGCAGTGTGGAAGTTTGTAGCCATTGAAGGCATAATTTGCCCACACTGTAGGTTGTTATTATCCCTGGGTGATGTCTTTGGGGATATCTAGGGTCTGGCCTGTTCATTTTGAAACCCTGTGTTTTATTCAGGAATCTATCTTGACAGTTATTTGTATCTGTGGGCCAGATCAACCATTGTTTCCAATCAGGATGTGTTCTGTTTTGGTTAAGTATATGGTTTATGTCTATTTCTTCATCTGTTTCAGAGTTATTGCTAAACATTGTTGGCTTTGGAATAGACAGGTTATTTAAATCTTTGATTTTGGCTAAGCCAAGACAGGTGGTTTGTTGAACGGTGTCATTTAAAAATATCATTTGTTCTGGGATCATGCAGGCTCTAAACAAAGCTTCTATACCCTGTACTTGCCATTCTTTTGTACCCCAAACACTTTTCAAATCAACATGTTTGTCCCAATAATCAAATCCAAAAGTATTCATTTTTTCAAAGAAAGAATCTGAATATATCAATTTTGTGTTGGTTATCATGGTTTTCATCCCTGTCTTGTTTGACAATTTGTAATAAAATGTTTCAGCATTAGTTATGTTAAAACCTGAAAAATATGAATATTTGCCATACACGGTTCTAGAGCTCCCTTTTGGAGGTGTAGCACAATGTTCCCATTGATTAAAATTTAAAACATTTCTAGGTTGTGCAGATTTATGCAAGAAATGGTTACCATAATGGTTATAGCAGTACATGCTGTCATAATTTGTAGAACCCTGCAAATAATCATGTTTTGTAAATTTAGCAGACATTACTAAGTCAGACATCATATTGTTTATACTTTCAAAGTCCCAATCATCAGCAAATGAGTTTGGTTTTGCAAAGTCACTCAAGGAGATCTTGATTTGGTGTGGATATTTCAGGATCTCGACCGGACCATAAATTTCATAGTCAGTGTTGTCCCAGGCTACCCCACCAGATATTGGAATTGCTGTGAAGTTGGCTGAAGAAAGTTCTGAAGAAAGTTCTCTTTTCTCGACGTGTGAAGATGTGTGTGGTTTGAGGACCAAGTTGATGTTCTGACTTGCTGTGTCCATTTTAGCATATTTTCCCTCAATGAAGCGTCCCAAGGTAAATACCATGATGAGCCAAAGTATGAGGATAAATGCACCAAAACCCACCCAAAATTCAATCCATGGAGAAACCAGATATGTTTCTTTCAGTTGTTTCAAAAGTTCCTTCGCTTTGTCTTTAAAGGATTTTGATGATGGCTGTGTCTTTTGTTCGCTGAAGCCTTCAGAGGAATCATCGAAGTTGATGAAGTAACCGGATGCAGTTCTGTCAATTGTTCCAATTGGTTCAGGATTTTTGTTTCTTGCATTTTCACTTGGTACTTCTGTATAGATTGGTGTGTCTCTGCTAAATGTCTTTATTTGGGTTTTCAGAGGTCTAAGTTCTATTGCATTGTTGCATAGTCCTTGTTGTTCTTCTGTAGGCGTTTCGAATGTGATGAGCCTCTTTGATAGGACCTCTGTATTGGTAGCAAACCTTGGTGTTCTGCTACTTATCGGGAGTCCACTTGGCCTACTGTTGGTTATCGGCCACATGTTGTGGTTTTACCAGGTCGATGGATACAACTCGGTTCTCCTTTTTTCCAGCAAGTGGCGGTAGTACAACTGATCTTGTCCCATTGACAGACAATACAGGAACTGCTTTTCTGTAAGAAGGCCCAAATTCCTTCTTTACCGCGATCTTCTCCCTGACTAGATCCCCGACTTTTGGAATCCAGACAGGTCTTGCTGGGACAGGTGGTGATTCTTCAGTGGTCGTTGGCTGTTCTTTCAACTGTATGTTGCTCAGGTCTTTTCTTGTTTTGTTTAAGTCCTGCAAAATAGCCAAACGGTCTTTGACATCAAAGCTTTTTTCTGTTACCACTGAAGTCTGACTATCAAGGTCAGAGATCAACATCCTAGTTCCGAATAATAATTCGTACGGACTGAATCCCTTCAGAGAATTTCTTGGCAAGTTATTTAGACTACGTTGGACACTTATTAGATGTTTGACCCACCCAGCTCCCGAACCTAATATCCTTTCTATTATAGATTGCTTTCTGTCTTGGTTTTTTCTTTACACCATCCCATACCCTCAGGAAGGAAGTGAGAAGATTCCCGCTGGGCTGTGCTCATTTGGCCATTCTTTCCCCCCCCCAGGCTGGATTGCCTGAGAAAAAGAAAAAAAAAAAATGGTCGAACGTAGCATGCTCTTAGCGTATATGCCATTTAGACTCGCAAATCTTGTATAACAGTCCGGACGTCAGCCGAGTGCTGTGGATCTACATTATAAGTGGGAACTAGCCTGTATATGTTAATCGCAAGCCATTCTTTTTAGTGGTGATGTTATCTGCCTTGATACGACGAGGTATTAAACTGCTTCTCTCCCCACTGCGATCTCTGTTGCAGTTTGGGCAGTTTTTTACAAACATGGTGTAGTGCAGGCTCATGCCTGGCCACCAGTACCGTGATTGTAATTCTTCCAGAGAATCTTTTAATTTAAGGTGTCTGAGACCCTCGCCCATGTGTGCGTCTGCGATTAACAAGTTTCTCCTGTCCATGTTTGGAATCACTCTATCCCCCACTCCAGGGATTCGAGCAAAAGGAATGGAGTTTGCATCTATGATGTATGTGTAATTGAGTGGATAGTTGATCGGTAACGCCGAGCAGTCGCCTTTTGATGACGTTTTTACTGCCAGCACTGTTTCGCCGTCAATGTATTTTACTGTACGCTTTTTTCGATCTACGGGAGCCGGTTTACTGGCTGCCGCTGCGGCTGTTTCAGCCAATGAATTCCCTACAACGTGAACGCCATCACGCTGGTGACTCAGTGAGTGTGTCACGTGAGTCTTTGGTAGTTCTTTTTTCAAAAGAGCTACCTGTTCCCAGAGCAGTCTCTGCTTTATTGGTGCATCCGTGTCATCTTTGTAGTCGTTCTGAATCCAGGTCTGCAAATCCTTGTTATATGCTTTGACGCAGAAATATGAATCTGACACTATAAGTGTCGGGAATTCGCGATCCGCATTATCTAGCGCCATTTTCAAAGCTAATATTTCAGTTTGTAGTTCTGAATTAGTTTCTACTGAGTGTGATTTTGTTAATAGAGGTCTTAGTTTACCTCCGTGCCACACTTCTTTTGTAATCTCACATGTGGGATTGTATGCATGTTCTCCCCAAACGGAGGGTTGAGCATGTCCGTCTGTATAGATTACACAGGCGTAATGTCGTAGAGGCAGAATGTCGATTGGCAGAGGATACGTTTTTTCATATTTTAGATTTTTTAATTCTTCTAGTTCTGGATCAAAGAAGTAATATACTTTGTCCGTTGTGATTGAATTTACCCATTGTAACCATTCTGGATCCAATGTTGTTGTTGGTAAATTACACGGTGTTGTTAATGCCTCAAAGGCTGATTCTGCTGTTCTGACTGTGATATGTCTACCGTCAGCTATGTCTTTTTCTCTAGCTATTGCGGTTTGAACTGCTTGAACAATTTTTCCTTTGTTGTTGAATCTCTGTTCAGCTTTTGTGTACAAATGTGATTTGAATGCAATTGGTACCTTATGTCCCTCATTAGAGGTTAGGTATGTGAATCCGCATCTCCCTGGGATGACTCGGATCACAAGGTTGCGTGTATTATCACGGGTTTCTAATTTTGTTTTAATTAGCATGTCTGTTTGTAAGGATCTCAAAATTTCTGTGTGTGCTTGAGTCCAACTGGATCTTTTAAAGTCTGGTTTAATTAGATCGTAAAGGGGTTTGACCCTTTCTGCGTAATTTGCAATGTAAGTTCTTCCGAAATTTAGGAAGCCTAGAATTGACTGTAGGTTTTTTAGTGTTTTAGGAGCTTGGATTACGGCACATTTCTCTAGGAAATTGTCTGCCAGGCTTTTGCCTTCACTTGATAACTCATATCCTAAGAATAGGACCGTCAGATGGGCAATTCTGGACTTTTTGAAGTTGAATTTGTAACCCTCTGCAGCGAAACCAAGTATTATGGTGTTCACTCTTTTCAAGTGAGTTTCCAAGTCATCATCTGTTAAGTAAATGTCATCGACATAAGATAATGCTTCATCATCATATAGTTGTAGTAATTCTGTTACTCTCGCTGAGAGTACCCCCGGGCTGTTCTTGTACCCCTGGGCTAACCGACAGAATTGTTTTTGAGTGCCATTTACTGAAAATGCAGTTAAATATCTGCTCTCTGGTGCTATGTTTTGACAAAAGAATCCATTGGAGATGTCCAAGGTTGTTTTGTATTTTTTGCGCACTATGTTATTCATTAGTGCAGCACTGTGTGAGTTTTGCACTGCAAAAGTTTTGCAACATGTGTTAAGGTGTCGGTAATCCAAAACTAGACGGTACGAATTGTCTGGTTTGGAGACCGGAAACAAAGGATTGTTCATTTGTGAGGTGCAAGTTTCAATCACCCCCTGGTATTCTAGCTGATCTAGTATTTCATTTACTTGTTTTTTAGCTTCTTGCTTAATTGGGTACTGCCTTTGTGCAGTAGGTTGTGATTTTAACTGGACTTTGTGAGGAGGAGAATCCTCATCCCATCCTACATGATTTTTATATAAAGCAGGTGCTAAGGCCACTGCCCACTTTCTAGCAAGTGTGTATTTTTTATGAATCGGTATTTGATTCGAGAAGGCAGGCATAATTACTTCTTCGCCATGAGGGCACTCCCTGACAAACTCCGGTGGCCAGTCTTTTTCAGCTAGAAGGATGTCATAGCCCTTGGATAGGTTATCCCAAAATAGTCCCCTTATTTTCCTAGTCTTATCTCCCTCTATACGTAATGTTATCTCGTATATTTTGTGGGGCTTGCTAACTCTGGTATCTGCAGTTTCCACTTGAAGGTATTCATTCGTGTCCACTGTCTCCAGATGATTCATAAGGACTTTGCGAGCTATGCTCACCTCTGCTGCGCTGTCTAGCATTGTCTGAGCCCATTCTCCGTTTTTCAGTTGTGTCCTCAGTATTCTCGGCATTGTTAACTACCTTGATACTGGCTACCTTCTTTTTTGAAAATTGTGATTTCTTTTTCAGTTGAGCAGGTTCCTTGTCTTTGGACTTGGCGTGCTCTTCTGATCGTCCTCTTCTTTCCGATTTCTGCGAGGAATTCTGAAAAGATTGAGACGGACGTGTATCAATGTCTTGATATCTATCAGGTTTTTTAATATTATCCCTATTTCTAAGGTTATATCTATTCCCAGAGGGTTCACTCTGAGGTGACCTTTGTCTCGGGTTTGGAGATTTCTCTCTTCGCCTAGGAGACCTTCCTCTGGACTGGAATTTCTTTTCTTTAGGATTGGATTGTTTATTTCCATCCCAGTTCTTTTTTGGTGAATTATTATTAAAAAATATTTTTTCTGGACTTGTAGTCAGTTGCGGTTTTACTGGTATTCCACCTAGACTATCTCTGCCTAGTTCTTCATAGGATTTTTCTATGATTCTGGCAATTTCAGCTGGTTGGTCTGCTATATCTGTCTCTTTTAACCTCTGGCGGATCGCCACGTTTGCTGCTTCACCCTTTATGTTGGCTAGTAATATAGCCGAGACCTGCTTGAAGTCTTTCAGTAATTTCATACCAAGAGTTAAAGCAGGTTCTGGACCGTATTCATCTTGAATTTGTTTTAGCACATCTGGTATTACCGAAATGGATGGAACACCGTGCGTTTTTGTGTAGATTGAAGCAAAGACCGTACCCCAAGTGTCACAGTCCTCAATGTGTGGTGCGATTCCCATTGGGAGACATATAGTCAGAATCCTGTGCTTTTCTAATGGGGTGGTGTCAGGAAACACCGCCTCTATTTGGGTGATTTTCTGTGCCAACCAGAATGGTATCTGTTCCCGTTTAGCTGGAACTTTACCTAGGCAGGATTGGATGTTCTGTGGTGTGATTTTATTTGTGTTCCCCTGGTGAGGGGTCAGCTGTGGAATTTTAATCGCTGGCTGAATTGTTGAAGTCCGCATTACATACTGAACTAATTGTCTGTGAATTTTTAGTAGTTGTTTTAGCTGTATTAATAGCTCTGGTGCAGTCATCTCGTCGATGTCTGGATGTGGTGTGTATCCGGCTAAGACCGGCCACGTTGCTCCTGGTCTTCCTAAAGGACCGAGCCTTGTAATGTGATTATTATGTTTTAGGGCGCCATCAAATAAGAGCAAATGCTCTTGGAATTTGAGTGGTACTTCCACCTCCTCGAAAGGAGTGTACGTTTCAGGAGGTTCCTCTACTTTGTAATAGTGGAAGTACTTTGTTACAGCATTTGCTGCTGGAAAATGTATCCATGTATAGTATACCTCTGTCTGCCGATATTCGTGTGCCTCAATTACGAATATGACTGTGCCACCTCTAGGTGTCAGTCCATTTTCTATAAGTTTTAAGGTTATAGATCTCCTTTTGGCGACCTGGATGAGTATTATATCCGGGTCTGCTGTTTGCATGGTAGCATCAGCATCTGCTATTTCAGTAGCTAATCTAATTGCCTCTCTTTCTCCATCACTGTCTCCCATTTTACTGACAGGATGGTATTATTTTTATTTGCAGATCAGGTTTCTTTATGGAAACAGAGATTAGGTGCACAATATTTTGGAACTGTTTTATCCTTCAACGTTGACTAGACCAAGAACCGTACATAGGAGTTCCCTCCTGCGAGGTTTTGGAGGATATAATAACCTTTCACCCACTCCAGACGTCTTTGGAGTATTTGGGAAAAGGGGTCTGAGTGAGAAAGCACGACTGAGTTACTCTAAATGTCTTACGTTAGTTTTATCGCCCTTTCCAAACACGTTGGGCGCCATGTAGTGTAGCTCCTATTTTCCCAATAGGCTCTGCGCATTGGAATAGTACCTACAGCAGTAAAGGCCTAGGCCAGACGTTAACTAGGTCTACTACTGTCGAAACTAGACTTAATTTTTGGGTTTGCCAGCTAAGCTCAGAGTTCGCTAGAAACTTTCTCGAATGTTCAAGGAAGGATGAACTCCCCTGATTAGACAAGAAGGGATTTAGTTTCTGACAACCATAGAACATGACAACTTTGCTCTCCCCTAATCAAGAGTCAATCTCGAGAGTCGTGTGAGCACAAGGCAATTATTTTACTCAGTCAGTACGTGCATTCTTAGTCTCATCAGAATGTAGAGAAAAGGAAGAGACGGGCGTGTTCAATAAAAGATGTTATTTATTGATCAGTCTCTTTTCTCGTACAAGAGAAATGGATCGATATTATTGCAATACTTATAGTTAAGTAAAGTGCATACATTAGAAGCAATAGTATAAAATAATACTGTAAAAACATTGATATGGTTTCTGAGCCATATGATGTTTAAAATGATTAAAATATATTTACATACACATATACATTTGACTAAACGTACTCAACTGGTGTTTCTAAATACGCCTACCCCGTGTACCTGACCTAAGTCTAATGCGTGGGCGGGAATAGAAAGTTACAGTTTAGTTTAAGTTTGTTTTTGCCAAGTGAATAACTAAAGAATTCTCTAGGAGGGGTTATTCAGTTCTGTACCTGGAATTTAGGATGAATGAGGAATGGTATCTCTTTCTCTGCTCTCGATATTCCAGGCTGCCTGCGAGGGCTGCCCAGAAGCGCCGGTGCTGGGTCTCTCTGCTTGAGATAGCAGCGCGTCTCTCAGCGCGTCAGGAAGGCGGGGCTGCTGCCTGCGGGGTCTGCTTCTGCTCTCGGCTTCGGCAAGTATGGCTGCTCCGTCTTGTCACCACGCGTGTGTTTGCATAGGGCAAGGTCGGCAATATTTATACCTTAAAGGTGCCGAGATTGACGTAAGGATGGACATAGGTACGTCAATAAAGATGTCATACGACTTGCTCGTTAGCACATTCTTTACTAAAGTTCTCTGTGAAATCAAAACAATGGCCGCACGGATTATCCAGGTTGTCATAGGTTTGATTTGTTATGAGAACGTCGTATGCCTTATCAGGGGCTGGAGGAATATCGCTTGTCTAATTAGATCTCAAGCGTTATGACCTAATCAGATAACACGTTCCTGTGCCGTAGTGTGACTGCGTCAGATAACGGTATCTGCATCATGGGGGATTTCTTGCCTCATGGGCTGACTGTTAGTTAACTAGCTAGTAAGTTTAACCAGAATAGGGTCAGGAATAGGGGGATCGAATCAGAACCTATAGAAATACACGACATGGGTTCTGCCGGAGAAGGATGTGGTCCAGGCCAGGGCCTTCTCTTGGATTCTGGCGTCATGGATTCGTGCTGTTAGGGTGCAGTGGCAGACCGTGTTGAAGGCTGCTGATAGGTCCAGAAGGATGAGGGCGGCTGTTTCTCCTTTGTCCATGAGGATCCTGATGCCATCGGTGGCGGCGATGAGGGCGGTCTCCGTGCTGTGGTTGCTGCGGAAGCCGGACTGGGTTGGGTCCAGGATGTTGTTGTCTTCGAGGTAGTGGGTCAGCTGTCTGTTGACGATCTTCTCCGTGACTTTTGCCGGGAAGGGGAGTAGGGAGAGGGGCCGGAAGTTCTTGAGGTCGTTGGAGTCCGCCTTGGGTTTCTTCAGTAGGGCGTTGATCTCAGCATGCTTCCAGCTCTCTGGGAAGGTTGCTGTCTCGAAGGGGATGTTGGCTGTGCTGGCTTTGTTGAAAATGTGGTGAGGTCATGGGTCAGATGGGGATCCGGAGTGGATGGAGTTCATGGTTCTGATGGTGTCTTCGTCGCTGACGTTGGACCAGGTGGTCAGGCGATTGGTGCGGGTTTTGGTCCTAGGGGGGTGTCTTGGTTGTGGATGTGGGGGTAGCGGAGTGGAAGATGTCGTGGATGTCGATAATCTTATGGTGAAAGAAGGTGGCCAGTGAGTCGCTCAGGTCTTGTGATGGTGGAATGTCGTTGGTGGTGGAGCTGGGGTTGGAGAGTTCTTTCACGATGTTGAAGAGCTCTATGCTGTTGTGTGCGTTGCTGTCTAGGCGGTCCTTAAAGGCTTTCCTCTTGAAGGTCCTGATGAGTTGGTGGTGTCTGCGGGTGGCGCTCTTGTGGGCGGTGTAGCTGTCTGGTGTTCGGTCGCAGAGCCAGCTCTTCTCCAGCTTCTGACAGGTGCGCTTGGAGGTCCGGAGGCCTTCGGTGAACCATGCGGCTTTCTTGTTGATGTGATTGGTGGCGGAGGTCTTGAGTGGGGTGAGGATGTTGGCGCAGTCATTGATCCACTGTCTGAGGTTGATGGCGGTACTGTCGGGGTCGGTGGGGATGGCGGGGGTCCCAGGGCGAGGGTGGTGGTCAGTTGGTCCTCAGTGACCTTGCCCCAGCAGCGGCGTGGCATCTGTTAGGTGCGGTGGGTTTCCTGAAGGTGAAGTGGACGCATCTGTGGTCTGTCCAATGGGGTTAGGTGGTGTGGTTGAAGGAGACATGCGGACTTGCAGAGAAGATGGGGTCCTGTGTGTGTCCAGCGGCATGGGTGGGTGTCGTCATGAGTTGTTTGAGTCCGAGGTTGGCAAGGTTGTCGATCAGGGCGGTGGAGTTGGCGTCGTTGTTGTTCTTGAAGTGGAAGTTCAGGTCCCCGATGAGGATGTAATCCGTGGAGGCGAGGGCATGCATGCTGATGAGGTCAGCAATGGAGTCGCTGAATTGTGGTTGGGGTCCGGGTGGTCTGTAGATGAGTGTTCCTTTGAGGGTGGTGTTGGGGTCGGTATAGATCTGGTAGTGAGGGTGTTGTTGGTGTTGGTAGTGACTCTGAGAGTGTTCTTGTGGATGATGGCGATTCCTCATCCCACTCCGTTGGTGCGGTCTCTGCGGGAGATCTTATAGCCTTCTGGGATGGCGATGGCGATGTCTGGTGCTGAGGTGGTGTTCAGCCAGGTCTCCGTCAGGAAGGCGACGTCAGAGGTGGTTGAGTCTAGGAGGTCCCAGAGTTCAATGGCGTGCTTGTGGGCGGAGTGGGTGTTGAGGAGGATGCATCCGAGTGGTTGGGTTCTCTTGCTGATGGTTTGTCGGGCCAGATGCTGGTAAAGCTGTAGTTCCGGCAGTTGAAGGGCCCTTGGGTGCGCTTCGGGGTGGCCCGGTAGCAGGAGTGATCTCGTCCGGGGTTGATTGCGTGGAGGGTGCTAGGGTCGTTGTGCAGTCTGGTTATGTGGTGGCTTCGGGGTCCAGGGTTTCTGGCGCTGGGCGCGGTCCAGGCGTGGACGGGCGCAGGCGGGCTTGCATTTGGCGCGCCAACGGCGCGCGTCTGCTGCGTGGCTGCACAGTGGCCGCCATATAAGGGGATGTGGGAGGGACGGGCAGCTGGGAGGTGGGAGCGGGCCGGCGAATGGGAGCGCGGGCTGGGCAGGGCCACAGGGGGGCAGCCGCGGAAAGAGCGGGACGGGGGAGGTGATGCAGGGCAACACTAAATGCAAGAAACAACAGAAGGCACAGTAAAAAGAAGAAAAATAAAATGAAGATAAGTAAAAAGAAAAGTCAGGAACAAAACTGGAGCGCAGAGCGCAGAACGAGAGGCAGGCACAGCAGGGATACCAGCGTCGAACTCTCGAGGCGGGAGCACACAGGCAGAGCTGTGTGGTGTGGGGGTGGCCTGACCTGCAAGCAGGGTCAAGGGTTGCTGATCTCTCTGTCCTTTGAAACAACTACCACATGAATGAACTTCGCCTCCTGCATTTCTGAAGTCACCAGCTCAATGAAAACTGTCTGAAACACAACACAGGAAGAATATAAGAGGTATTCTCAGGAACACTTACCTATGGACCTCTACCTGATGGCAAGTAGATCTCGATCCAACACACCTGCCCAGCAAGTCAAGCAGAGAACCTGGGCAAACTGGTGAAAATGTGGTTACCTCCTCCTGTTTCTACACGCTAAATAGACTAAAATAAATGTCCAAACGGCTCCCAATCAGCACAGCAAGAAAGTTATTTTAGTAAGTGCACACCTTCCCTTCTCTAATGAAATAAATTGTGGCTGTAATTGCAAATAGATGCGCGCATAACAGCGCTATGGCCGTCCCTTTCCACAGAATATCTGTAAGATGCTTCCAAAGGGGGCAACATTGGTGCCCCCGCTGCTGCACTGCGACAATGAGGAGACTTCCCTCCAACGTAAACCATATTTCTTCCAGTAATCAATATTAATATGTTGTAAACCAGTAGAGTAATCCATGTAATCCCAGTTTTTTAATTCACTCAGGAGACAGCCTGATGGTACTAGAATGTTTATTCCGCATTTTCAAATATCATATGTCGCCAAATGAGCTTAAACATTGATACGTGCTTATAACATTCCTTCGAGCCAGCACAGTAAAAGCCCAATGCATTTTGAACTCTTATAAGTTCTTCCTCAGGGGCACTGTAATGAATCAAAAAAGCTGTATAAACAATGAGACTAAAGCGCAAAATGTATACTGACCATAAATATGGTGGGCGGTTGGTTTATTCATTTTTTCTACACACGTAAGAAGACATGCAGAATGTAAGCCATCGTGTTCGGCAGTGAGGTAAAGGGAACATCATTGTATTTTGAAGAATGTTAGAACAGCATGGGGAATGGGGAGAGCATTTGAACGATGTCGTGTCTTTGCTGTTTGGAATAAGCACTGGGGAAGTAAACAGGATGAAATAGTGGGAAACGTTTGTGTTTTTATGTCTGCATAGCGCAAGGGTTAGGGAGAGGACTTCACATTATTTCGATTATTTATACATGGGATCTGATTGTGGGAGTGCAGCAGAGGGTGGGTTATGGTAATTTTTTCTGGGGAGGTTTGGGTTTACATTATCATATTTATGGTCAGTATACATTTTGCGCTTTAGCAATTTCCTTCAAAAACAAAATGAAGGCTCACATTGCGGAATCCCACCAGTCAGACTGGGGGGAACTCTGTATTTTCACCATTGAGCTCTCATAAAAGGAATCTTGGAAAGGAACCCTTCTTTACTGCCCTCCTGGCTCTAAAACTCACTTTACTAATAAACTGTCCGAAATAATCGCGCCTCACATCTTAGCCTCCAATAACTTTTTTTTACTTGGAGACTTCAATTACCACGTAGAACTTGTGTCAGACAAACACACTGTAGATCTTATCACCAGCCTAAATGCGCTTGGACTGAATCCACTGCTCTCTGGCCCCACACACTCTGCTGGCCATTTGCTAGACTTACTGTTTTCTAATGCATCTCTCATCTTCTCGATCCAGCACTTCCCAGTCTTGTGGTCAGATCACCATGTAATAAAATTTCAGATTCAAGGTACACAGAGTTACTCTCCTCCATCATGTGTACCTAAACTATGCCGTCCATGGAGAAACATTCAAATAGAGCCCTATTCTACCTTCTTCTGTACCCCATTTGCGACAGAAACTACCCATATTGACAAGTTTACTATGGAGTTGGATACAGCAATAAGCAATACTTTGGACATCATCGCCCCCGCCAAGGCCACCAAGTGTCCAGCCAAATTCTCACCTTGGTTTACTCCCGATTTAAAAATCAACAAAAGCACAGCACGGAAGGCAGAACGTAAATGGCGACAGTCGCAAAACGAACATGATAAACAACAATACAAAAAATTTCATAAAATCTATATGGGCCACATTGCGTTAGCAAAAAAAAAACATACCTTGATAGCAGAATAGATCAATCCTCCATCTCACACAAGGAACTCTACAAAATAATTAAGGAATTCACCAGCCCCTCTGCATGCCAAACTCCCCTCGAAGCTTCCCAAGAGTGGGTTGATGAACTTTCATACTATTTTAAAGAGAAAATAGACAACATCTACAATCCTCTCATTTCTAGCCCCCCATGGAAAACAACTCAACCCCCACGTTAACCTCCCCTTCTCTTATGCAATTTCGCACAATAAGCGAGGAAGAGGTGGGCCTAGCCTGGAATAAAATAAAATCTGGATCCCCAGATGATCCAGCATCGGCCCAAATCATCTCAAAAATCGCTCCGGTCCTGGGTCCACACCTAACTATCATCTTCAACCTCTCCCTCTCACAAGCCACAGTTTCCAAACACTGGAAATAAGCCACAATCCGTCCAAGTTTTTAAAAAACCACTGCAGATCCAACCCAACTCTCCAATGTTCGCCCCATTTCCCTTCTACCTCTGTTTGGAAAAACAATGGAATCTCTGATCAATCATCAGCTCTATCACTACTTGGAACAAAATAAACTACTTGATCCATCCCAGTCTGGCTTCCGCGCATGCCACAGCACGGAGACCGCCCTTCTAGAAATAGTAGACAACATTAGGCTCTCTCCCGATGCAAGGCAGTCTGTAGTCCTGATCCTGCTTGATCTCTCTGCAGCCTTCGACACCATCTCCCACAGCACTCTGCTGATTCGCCTGTCTGAGATTGGTGTCGAAAGCCCGGCCTTAGGATGGATCAGGAGCTACCTGTCTGATAGGTCCTCTAAGGTCCAAATCGGCCCCTTCGTGTCCAAAAAACAAAGCATTGACAAAGGTGTCCCCCAAGGCTCGATATTAAGCCCCACACTCTTCCATCTTTATGTGCCCCCACTAGCAAAAATCATCAGTACCTATGGGTTTGACACAGTCTCATATGCTGATGACACGCAACTCCTGATCACGATCGGGACAGACCCAAAAGATACCAAAGTCAGATTTTCCAACTGTATGGCCTCAGTCAGAAATTGGATGGCTAACAACCACCTGTTACTGAATGCCAGTAAAACGCTTTCTGTGCCTTGAGGAAGGAGAACCCTTGTGTGCTGCTTTTCCCCCGCCGGACTGCCTTTCTTTGTTGGGAGACTTCGCCTGTGTGTCAGGGCGCTTCCCTGAGGAATTTACCATCTGACACTGTGGGCAGGAGGAGGAAGCACAGGGGTGCGAGCGCCAGGCGAGGGACAGGGACTCCATTGCCCAGGAGTCCCTGCGCTGTAATCACCTCCACCTGGTCGCTCTCCCTGTTTGCCCCGCCCTTGAGCACCGAGTGAAAGGTGCCTGCGAGCTGCTGCTTTGGTGGAGACGCTTTCTGTGCCTTGAGGAAGGAGAACCCTTGTGTGCTGCTTTTCCCCCGCCGGACTGCCTTTCTTTGTTGGGCGACTTCGCCTGTGTGTCAGGGCGCTTCCCTGAGGAATTTACCATCGGACACTGTGGGCAGAAGGAGGAAGCACAGGGCTGCGAGCGCCAGGCGAGGGACAGGGACTCCATTGCCCAGGAGTCCCTGCGCTGTAATCACCTCCACCTGGTCGCTCTCCCTGTTTGCCCCGCCCTTGAGCACCGAGTGAAAGGTGCCTGCGAGCTGCTGCTTTGGTGGAGACGCTTTCTGTGCCTTGAGGAAGGAGAACCCTTGTGTGCTGCTTTTCCCCCGCCGGACTGCCTTTCTTTGTTGGGAGACTTCGCCTGTGTGTCAGGGCGCTTCCCTGAGGAATTTACCATCGGACACTGTGGGCAGGAGGAGGAAGCACAGGGCTGCGAGCGCCAGGCGAGGGACAGGGACTCCATTGCCAGGAGTCCCTGCGCTGTAATCACCTCCACCTGGTCGCTCTCCCTGTTTGCCCCGCCCTTGAACACCTCCCTAGCATATAAGGAATAGCCCCTGCTGCTGCACGGGAGCACGCGGGACGGGACAAGGGCGGGACCGTCTGTGGCCGTCCGGGGCCGGAGGAGGCCGGGCTGGGCCACCCCCCTGTCTTTGATTCTAAACGGTTATCATCATCCTTAGTACATTGCTGTGCTATAAAAGTGCTCACTACTAAGTTTCGTAATAGGGCTGGTAACTTTAAGAAATGCCGGAAATCCCAAGTAGTACCGCCTTGATGACTCCACCGGGCGATGCTGGGACAGCAGTTATTGGTCCTCTAGATAAATTTTTTAACCGCCCGAACCAGACTATTGACAAAGAAATAACGCTTGCAGAGAGGCGTGCTGAGCGGAGATTATCCATTGAACTTCTTAAAAATCCTATAGATAAGCGCTCTGCACAAATCTATCCTGCATTGGTAACACCTCTGTCATCACTAAACTTGCCTGTTGTATCCGAATTGGTTCATGATGCTATTATTAATGAGGAGAACCTGGGTACTGTGGGCGAATCGAATCCTTCTTGTGTGTGTCATACCGATTCTATAACTTGTACAGCTGAATTATGTGCTCAGGTTTCCTTGGCCCACCCTAAATCAGGATCAAAAAGAAAAAGGAACACTGCATCTAGAAAATGTTTCCCAGCTAAACCCCCTTACAAACTTAGAAAAGTAAACAAAAGTACGTGTCCCAGCAAGGCTGTCACCGAATTAACCCGTAGTAGGGAAATTATCCAAGAGAGGGGTGTTGTGTCATTAGACAGCCCAGATCTTAGTACTATTAATCTTCCAGTCACTGGATTGGCATCGGCTGATAAACCGCCACCCCTAAGCAACCTGTTTCCTGATCTAGAAAGGTTGTTACGGTCAATTTTGCTCCCACTAGAGGAGCGAATTAGTAAGCTCTCTGACCGCTTAGACCATTTCGAGCAGGTAACACTAGATAACTTCTTTTCAACAAAGGCATTGATAAAAGCTCAGGCAAGGCTGGACGAAAGTAGTAAGTGCCAGAATACTACCCAAGGGGTACCACAAGTTAAGGGACAAAGGCAACAAACTAACTCACCACTACAACCAAAGAATGTTAGTGCGGTTGTGAAGAGACCACTTAAGCCTCCCGACTTAGCACCACCGGGACTTGCCAAAAATCCCTCCAACATTGTAGCCCCAGCTCAGACTGCGGCGCAACAACCACCGCTTAGTTCAAACTCCTTGGTCACTGTAGAAGCAGGGGGTGACGCGTGTATCAGAATGGGTACTGCTTTACCATCTGCCCCACCTATTAGCAATCACCCTTTAGTAAATAAATCTACACCCCGCTCTGCTCCTATTGTTCCCAGACCGTCCGTACCACCCCCGATAAAGCCACCTCATAAGAAACCCCCCATGAACCTCACCCCAGATTCCTTCCCCTTCTTAGTAGTCCTTATAAATGTCCCACCACTTCTACCGGGACAGAGATAAACCTTCCAGATGCTTAAAAATAAAACTATGCACTGGCTAAGGGTGAATCGGCCTCTACCAGGGGAAGTTGATGGTCTTAAATTGGGGATAAGGAGAATAGATTGGATAGGCTCTACCACCAAAAGCCTGGGGGGGGACTGTATTGTGGTCAACTTTCAAGACCCAAGGGTGGCAGGATGGCTAACAAGACAGGGTTGAGGCACAAGTAATGGAGGAATTGGTATTGTTGACCTTACTTTTTTTTACCCACGTCCTACCAGTGTTTCGACTAGTCTGTTTAATGAGCAAAATTACCCCTCAAGTTGTTCGTGGCCAGGGATCATTATATCAGCTCCACTACCACAGTACTATAACCATATCACTGGCCCGATCTGTAATCCTTCGGGTGGTTGGCGTAACCTAGGGTGGGGATGTTGACAAACCCTTGATCACCTGAATACTAGTAGGGGAAGAATTAACAGAGTGGACAGAACATTTAATAATAAGAACTCCAGATCTGTAGTTCGAAATGAGACACTGCCTACTCCAGGGGAGCAGGTCGCCCCAGGCGAAACATGTGAAGCAGGGGTGGCGAGGGTTCAAATTGAGCCTGCCATTGCCTGTTCTCCCTCGGGAGACACAGTCATGGAGGGCCCTGTCGAGCCCAGTAGCATTGCGGCTGTGGCGGACCCACTTGTTAGGGTTCTCAGTTGGAATGTGGCTGGTCTGGACAGGAAACTGGCCCTGCCCGACTGTAACGCACTTGTGGAGGAGTACTCCATATGTCTGTTCCAGGAAACCTGGAGTAGGGAGCCCCCTCATAAGGCAGGATATTCATCCCATCATATACCAGCGGTACACTCAAAAACTGGTAGGGGTCGTCCCTCGGGAGGCCTCCTTGTTTGGGTAGCCTCCTCACTCAATTGTAGGGTGGAGGAACACGACACAAAGTGTCCGGATCTCCTTAATATCATCCTCAAATCCCCCAAGGGCCGTGTTATTCTAAACATCTATAACATCTATGCACGAGGCATCAAGGGGGGTAGAGCATCCCCTACTATAACCCGCCTTGAGGGCCTGCTCCGATCCTCTCCCTACAAGTCCTGTACCCTGGTAGCGGGCGACCTCAATTGCACATTTGAGCCTCTTGGCTCAGATGTTACACAAGATCAAGAGGATGTCGACTACAGGAGGGGGATACCGGCTTTAGAGATCAGCCCTATTAAAAGATGGACGGAAGTGGCGCTCCAGATAAATTCCCTATCAATGGAGTTTGACCTGAGGGCCCTTAATGGTAGGACTAATTCGGACAAAAAGGGAGCACATACATATAATAGGCCCAGCCATACGTCAAGAATCGATTATATTTTGCTTGACGCCAACCTATGGAGTTCGGTCAAAGACATGGAGATTATACCCTCCGTCGAGAGCGATCACAACCTGCTCTCTCTTGCCATGACTCCTTGGTGGTTAGAAGGTTTAAGGAATGGAACCCCATGTGCCGCCGTCTTGGACCTGTCATCTGTCTCTAACTGTGGACGTCGGCTAAAGTGGGCAAGGCTGTCGCTCTCAGTCGAGATAACATCCTCCATAACGCGGCTCCTAGCGGCGGCACTAGATAACTCTGACTCTCTTGAGGGTGGGGTGGTGGGGGTGTCCAACAGGTTTTGTAACCTAACTCAGGCGCTAACCAATCTGTTCACTGTCCCAGCCAGACCCAATGGGAAGAAACTATGGCCCCGGGCTAGACTGGGTTGGTTTAATCGCAGCTGCAGGGAAGCAAAGACACTGCTTGTTGAAGCGGTTAAATCCAAATCACAAACCAGGACTAGGGAGGCCAGAAGGCTTTACTCACACTGTTTAAAAAATGCCAAAAAGGAATGGGAGGATAGCTTTTGGAAGGACCTCCTGGTCGCCAGTCGAGGGAGAGACGCCAAAGGGTTCTGGGACCTGGTGGGTAGCAGAAACCGTCCAGATGATACCTTGAGGACTTGTACTATCACTGCCCAGGCGTGGTATAACCATTTTAAGGCTCTCTATTCTGCCGTAGAAGGCACACTTAATGACCCTTTTTTTCCTCCCCCCCTCACCCGTGGATAGAGGCACTGACCTCTTCTCCGTACGGGAGGTCACGAATTTGATTAAATCTCTAACACCACTTAAAGCAGCTGGTCCTGACGGGCTGCCAGGGGATCTTCTTCGAGCCTACCCGGGCGAATGGGGGGTGTTGATCTCTGGCCTCCTTAATGCTATCCTCAAGGGAGGTTCTGTGCCTGAGTCTTGGAAAGGGGCAGAGGTGGTCCCAATTTTTAAAAAGGGTTGTCGGGACTCACCGGGAAATTATAGGCCAATAAGCCTCATTGACTCAACCCAGAAGTTAGCAGGTAAAGCCATTCTAGGGAGGATTCTCCAGTGGGTGGATGACAACCACATATTGTCCGATATGCAAGCTGGCTTTCGTTCAGGTACAGGAACTATCGAGCAAGTCTTTAGACTCCTGTTACTTTATTGGAAGGTGGTGGAGCTGGGCAAAGGCAGTCTTTACTTGGCCTTCATAGACCTAAAGACTGCCTTTGACCTGGTTCCTAGGGAGGAACTCTGGAGGGTGTTGTATGGTCTTGGGATGCCCCCTTACATCTTAATGCTCCTCATCAAACTGCATAATGACAACTATGCTCAGGTGCGATGGGGATTAAATGGGGAAAAGACCGATAGGATCCCCGTCGTTAGGGGCGTCCGGCATGGCTGTGTACTAGCTCCCACCCTATTTTCCCTGTATGTGAATGGGGTGGTAGAGCACCTGCTTGGTGAACCAGCAGACGCTCCCTCCTTGGGGGGCACTAGGATTCCAACCCTGTTGTTTGCCGACGACACCCTCCTCATTTCCAAAACCCCCCAGGGGCTCCAGAAGCTTTTGAATCGCTTCCAGGACTTCTGTACAAAAATAGGACTTGTCATCAATGTGGATAAGACCAAATATCTAATTATGCACCCACCCCGTAAGCTTGGCCGCCCTCCTATTCTGAACTCTATCCCTCTGGAAAGAGTGTCAGAATTTGACTACTTGGTAATTCAAATGAGTGATGTCATGAGCTGGACTCCCCATATAAACAAAATGACCATCAGTCATAAAAGGGTGGGGGGAGTGCTGTTGAAGGAGTACAATAATTCATCTAAACAATGTGTAGCTCCAATAATAGATATTTACAAAGCCCGAGCGGTAACCGCATCACTTTATGGGGATGAGCTTTGGGGCTTAGGTAACGTGGAGGCTTTGACCAAGGCAGAGAATACATTTTTAAAGGACCTCTTGGCCATCCCGATGAGCACCCCGACAGTTCCTGTGCTTTTGGATACGGGTTGTAAAGCAATCAAGGACCAGGCCCGTTTACGGCCTCTCCTCCTTTGGGCTCGTCTGTGGAGGGTTCCGGAATTAAAATCATACGCAGACGGGCTGTCAGAGGTGATGGGCTTGGATGGCTGCAACAAGATCAAATGGCTTAGGGATATTAAAACATTTTTAGGGGACCTAGGCTTGGGGTCGTGCTGGTCCACCTACTGTGCCCCCCCGAAAGCGACCCCAAAAAAACTGTATTTGGAATGGGTCTCTGCTAAGCTCATCAGCAATCAGCGTCACTGCAATTCCACCGCAGCTTATTTGCAAATAAAAGACGTTGCTGCCCTTGAGCCTTATCTGGACATAATTACGGCACCTATGGACCGGGGTCTTTTCATCAAATTTAGACTAGGTACATTACCTCTAAATGACCGCCTCTCTAGATGGAACATGCCTGCGCAGGCTTCACGCTACTGCGCCCTATGTACTAATAGGCCCGAAACTGTGATTCACTTCCTTTTTGAATGTCCAGATTACACCCGTCCAAGATCCCACTGGCTGAAACCACTTTGTAGACAATTGGGTACTCGCCAGCATCTGGTGGCTTTACGGATTTTATTATCTGATACATCCTCTCGGGTCGTTTGTGCTGTATCTAAATTCTTTAAATGGGCTTGGTTGATCCGTTTAAAAAGACTGTCTTTATCTATTTAATATACTTTTAAAGAATTTATTGCTGATCTTATTGCTATCTTGTATTTCTTTTGTTTTTAAATGTACAGTCCTTTGACGATGTGCTGTTTTTATATATTTTGTAATGCTTTTATGATACCTGCATATCGAAATAAAGCTATCAACCAACCAAGTAAAACGGAGATCCTGCTCTTCGGTAATGCACACACAGTTTGGACCGATAAATGGTGGCCTTCGGTCCTAGGACCATGTCCGCCTCCCAAAAAGTCAGCACGCAACTTAGGCTTTATCATCGACGACAAGCTCTCCATGGCCGAGCATATTAACACCACTGTGCGCACCAGCTTTGGCATCCTGAGAACCCTAAAAAAAAATCTTTAAGTGGATTCCGCTCTCCTCTCGGATGCCCCTTGTCCAGGGCCTCATCATTAGCTGTCTAGATTACGGTAATGCATTACTCGCATGCTGCAACGAGCAACACCTGGTTAAACTCCAGGTGCTGCAGAACACGGCAGCCAGATTGGTTCTCAGTCTTCCTTCTCACTCTCACTAAGCTCCCTCTCTGAAGGCCCTTCACTGGCTGCCTGTGAAAAAAAGGATCATCTTTAAAACCTGTTGCTTAGTTCATAAAACTCTCAACGGTAATGGACCTGTGTACCTTGCAAACAAGCTAAGCAGATACACACCAATACGATCCCTCTGTTCTTCCAACAAACTACTTTTAGCCGTACCTAAAGTTTGTAATATCAGAACAGGGAACAGAGCATTCTCCAAACTTGGTCCAGACACATGGAACTCCATTCCTATTCAGCTACGCGATGAATGCAACAGAAGCTTCTGTAAACTCCTGAAAACTTGGCTCTTCCGGCAGGAGTGAGTCCTCGATTCATCCCCTCCACACCCACTGGCGCTGTGAGACCTACGGGTGATATATGCGCCTAACAAATACCAATAACAATAACATAACATGACATACAATATCAAACAGCAACATAACATAGTATTATGTCAGCTTGACCAAAGTACATCATACCTTTATGCTGTTTCTCTCATTTTGCTTGGCAGCTTGTAGACTTGAATTGCAAACTAGCACAAAGAAAAATAGAACAACTGTAGATTACACAACAGGTCAGAAAGGTGAAATCCTTAAGATTTCACATTGCTTTCTAACACTCCTCATGCTCTTGTATGCTGTGGATAAAGAAGTCGCACCTCTAAAGTTCTACTACAGGAAATACTCAGGCAGTATAACGCTGGTCCAGAAAACTTTGTTCTCAGAGCATGCACAATGCGTTTACAAACTCACACACCCAGCATGTACACTGATGTGCATGTGGGGGCATCATCAACCGCTTACAGATCCAAAGTCAGTCACTGTCCGAACAATGTCCTTTGTCACCATGAACCGATAATTAGACCATTGCAAACATCTCACCCAAGATAGTATATAAAGCCCCCCAGTACCGACCGAATCTTCCCCTTTCTTCTCTATACTCAGGGCCGGCCCTAGGCATGTGCAAAGTGTGCACCTGCACAGGGCCGCCAAACCCCAGGGGCCGCCACAACAAGGATCGGATCGGAAGGATCACTGTGGTGATTAGTGCGCTTTACAGATACTGTTTGACTGAGGCGCCGTTTTTGACAGCTGGCAGGGTTTTGTCCTGACTACTTGTGCAGAAGCCCCCAGAGGGCCTGCGTGCCACCCCCGGTGCGGCCCCTGACTCCAGGTGCGGCTCCATGATGCAGAGGATTCCTTGAACCCCGGACTTGCTGTTTGGCCCCAAACACCCTCCAGGTGCTGCCCCGGGCCCGACCTGGCTTCTTGGCACTCAGGCAGGCGGCGTGTCTCCTCTCGTGCCAGGGACAGCCCCGCGTTGTACACAAACACCCAGACGGATACTTTTGCGCATGGCACGCAGCGTGTGTTGACCACAGCGCCTCAACGGGTATAAATACCCTCGAGGCAGCAGGCTGCCTGGAGGTCGGCGGGTTTGTTGTGCGCCCAGAGGCCGCGTCACAGCGGGCCTCGGCCGATGGCTACACCTGCCACCGGGGGAGGTTTACACCCAACAAGCAGAACTTCGAGGAGTCAACAGGCCCATGACCCTCGAAATATGAAACAAACAGAAAGTTTGTCCCAACTTGTGATGCCGGAGGGCTCGCCGCCTCCCGGGCAGAGGGTGCCTCGAAGCATGCGCTCTTGCGCCCAGGCGCTGCGAGGGAAGGGTTTGGCCTGGTCCTCTTCCCACATGCACATCTGCTCAGATTGTCCTACAAACAGTGTGCACAATGGCAAATATTTAGGATAACAAGGAACCAACCGGCAACCGCCCCTGAGGAGAGGGCGGGCAGGACACCAGACCACAGAAAGACGGACAGGACACACTGACAGTCAGGCCCGGCTCTAAAGGGCGGGCAGGACACCAGACCTCCACAGAAAGACGGACAGGATACACTGACAGGCAGGCCCATCTGGCGGCCCTCTGGCAGGATTTGGCGGCCTCCGGGGGTTCTGGACTTTGAGTCTGTTCTTGACCTCTTTATCCAGGCGTTGTCTCTACTTAATTTGGACGTAGGCACCTGTCATGGGAGACAGAGTCCGTTCTGACGATCTGGAGTGGACAATCTCACCTGAGAATAACATCCCCTATAGAGTCGTTTTCTTGTGGTAAGAGTGATTTGCAAACAGGCTTGAGGTTGTTCAGCGTCAAGCACACTTTTATTTTTTGTGGATAGAGGAAGCCATGATATTTGGTCCTCAACTTTAGAATCTTTGGACCCTAAGTCCTCTTCCTGAGAGTCGTCTGACTCAATATATCTTCATTAGAAATGGTAGAACAGGAGTTCCTTTGCTTTTGTTTTGATCTCCTAAGACCTAGTCAGAAAATAATGCTTTTAAATTCTCCAGGGGATCCTCAGACCCTCTATTTGTCTTACCCTTAGCATTGGTAAAGGGTACGACTTCATATTAAAACTGTATTCTATCTATCAATACAGACACTATCCTCATAACCATTGGCAAATTCTGGCATTTCTCTGAGGAGGTTTAAAGGGATTAGGCACCACATATAGAGCTTGTTGCACTTGATTGTGGACAGTGGCATTAACCATCTGGTGCATACTATCACGCAAGATAAAGGTAGCCAGGTAGCCATCGAACCCTTTGAATCTGGTTCTCGTATTGAACAGGGTACAGTGGTTATATGTGAAGGAAGGCTTTAGGGAATGCCTGTTTCACCCTGCTCAATAAATGACCTAACAGCATAATTAATAACCCAATAGTGATAGAGGGGGCAGTTTTGAAAGAAGTGCTCACTAATTGGGGCGCTTGTGAAGTGGCCCAGGGCACGGTCCACAGTGCGTCATTCACATAAATTGGAAAGGGTAGGGCTGGCACACAGTGCAGTGGGTGGGAATAATCTCAGTACTCCTTTTGCCTCAGCGAATTTGGCTTCCTAATTATATAGTGCAAGCTGGGGTAGTGAGCTTTGGATGAGATTGGCAGCTCCTATTTCCAGGATTATCAGCACGCAGCAGGTGTGTTGTAGTCGACCTGTTGTCTCTTTATGGCGCAGGAGGGACACCATTGAGCTGCTCCTAATGGAACACTACAGGCACCAGTCATGGTAAAATTGAAAGGCGCCTTCAGCCACGATAACAAACAAGTGCACAGCAGGCTTGTTTTATAAAGTTATCGAGAGATGAATTTCGGGTAGGAGCTACCATTAATTATAACAAACGTACTGAGTCTTACTGCCTGACATATTCTATTTGTACTTAGAAACCAACGGATGCCAAATCAGGCGACAGATCGCTATTCAGCCACACAAAATGTACCTTGGGATGATACCTGGCTCAGTTTACATATTTGAGGCAAATAACATATTACAGCAGCGCACAGGGTGTTATTGTCACCCCGCCATGGTTAAAACATAGGTAGTTTAAATGCGTGTGTGTCACAGTCCCTCATGTCGAGTGTCACAATGCCCTCCTCCTCCTAAATTGTATCGTTCTGAGACGAATTCGGAAGGGTAGGAGCAGCCGCAGGTACTGGTCATCTAATGACTTTTCTGGACGTATTATTAAAACACCTTCCTGAGCTCTGCCCCGTCCGGACCCCCTCTTCCGGGGCCCCCACCTACGCTCCCTGCACAGGGCCACCATGAGCCTAGAGCCGGCCCTGCTATACTTGTGGTACCAAAGACAAATTTGGGTTCATTTATATCTAAATCCGGATGATCGGATGGTGGACATGTGAAATCGTGGGATTTTATTAGGGTTACGGACCCACAGTCTCCTACGTTCAAGAGCAGGCTTGGCATCTGTTACTACAGTTAATTCACGTGCAGTTTTGAAATGCCTTTTGCATTAAGCTTTTTTATGGCAATTTCTTTTATTCTTTCGTTTCTGTTCATTGAGAGTTGGATAAATCCAATTACAACTGACACGGCTTATGAAATGACAGTTTATTAACATTATAGACTTCATTGCACTCTGGATTTTTATCATTTATAACTCAGTGTAATTACGGCTTGCAGATTGTGCAATCACCAAATCTAGCAAAAAGGATGAAATGAGAAATAGAAGCACAATATTTGCAATGCGTTCTTCACATTAACTGAGCATTTTTTGTCAAGAAAGCTAACATCTAATAAATCAGATCAATTAACGTACTTCCGTATTCTCTGACATGTTAGAAACGCGCCCATGTGTAAATGTATTTAAGGTGTCTATGACCCAGTATCATTTGGTAAAGGAGGCATCTTAGTGTTCAGCTCGAGCTGTGGCGATTTGTTTTGTACAAGAGGTAAGAGCAAGTAAATGTCACCAGGTCGATTCCGTTTACTGATATCCAGTCTCAGTTACTTAGGTGGTCCACTAAATTTTGATTTAAAAAGTCATTCATTATTATCTGTGATTAATTGTTATAGGTGTATTATGGCTTTATTCTCCTTGTTGTCTGTTATGTTTCGTTGATGCTCTTTGTTAATGGTATGGAGGGTTTGTATTTTAGATTACTCGGTTATGTGTTACTAGGTTGTTCCTAGTACCAAGATGCCTCAGTGAATATGTGCTCAATATAGATATTAACACTGATACTAATACTACTACTACTATTACCACCACTACTACTACTACTACTACTACTATTACTACTAAAAATTATAATAATCATTATTATTAATAATATTATTATTATATCATAATATGCGACTACTACTAATAATAATAATATCTTCCTTCAAGCCCTGGCTCTAAAACTGAGCAAATGTAGGACCTTATTATGAGTGGCCATTAATTCTGATGGGCTCCATAAAGTTAGTTACTAGCCCCATTGAAATTATAAGTTCAGCAAAATACTCCAGGGAACAGTATTCCACAGAGAGATTTCACCTGCTTCAAGCAGACAAGGGCTCAGGTGAAATAAAGAGGTGCAACATGTGAAAATCAGCAAAGCAAAATTGATTTCCACAAATTGTATTCCAGAAACTCCTTATCCCATTATTCCCCGCCATATGAAATAGTATGGCAATGGTAGATCTGTGGTGATGGCGCCGTGAAATAACTGAGGGTCATATGTAAAAAACTAAAAATTGCCAACCAGTGGCAATTGGTTTGCACCCACTAAAATAGTGCGCCAGTATGAAAGAAGGCTAACATTTTAAGGGTTTCCTAACACTAACTTTATTAGCAATATGCTGTTCCTAAGATCAAATTATTAACAATTAGCGAATATTCACAGACTGGGCTTTTTGCATTCCCAATTTACCATCAAATGAATGCTGATAGTAACTAAGTAAAACATATAAACAAGGACCCAGAATGTTTCAGTTTATTTCACAATGGTTGCTTTATATACTGCGGTGAGGCTTAGGCATATTTTTTTTGAGTACAGATGAGAAGAAGCAGGTAAGAGAGGTTAATAGGGTCAGAGTTACACTCTTTGACAAAACAGAGACTATTTACACCAAATATAGGTTCTGAGATAGTGTTATTTTAGACCTAATAGATTAAATGCATCCATTACTACAAAGAGACTCCGTGTAGAAGCCAGATCAATCAATCAATTAAGGTGTTTGTTAAGCGCGACTACTCACCCGTAAGGGTCTCAAGGCACTGGGGGGGAGGGGGTTTGCAGGTTCCAGTCCATCAAAAAGGGGGTCTGTCGAAGAGCCAGGTTTTGAGGTTTCTTGCGAAGATGGGTAACGATGTCTGAGGTGGAGCAGAAGGTCGTTCCAGGCTCTGGCCGCGAGGAAGGAAAAGGAGGCGCCTTCCAATCTGGTCTTTCTGGTGCGGGGGACTGCGGCATAGAGGAGCTGGTCTGATCGTAGGGTCCTTTGGGGTGCGTGGAATTTGAGTCGGCTGTTTAGCTATGCTGGTCCGATGTCGTGGAAGGCCTTGTGAGCGTGGGTGAGCATCTTGAAGGTGACTCTAGCTTCGATGGGGAGCCAGTGGAGTGTGCGCAGGTGCTAAGAGTTGTGGCAGTGTCTTGGCAGGTTGACAAATTCAATTAACGTTGGCAGCAGGAGCAATCAGGCTAGAGTGGCGGAAGCAGGTGGAATTTGGCAGAATGCACTCTCTAGGACATGTTGGAATTATATGAAAGCAATGCTGCTAAAGAATAATACATATATATTTCCAAATACACTAAGGGAAGCCTCAGGTCACCAAGGTTGTTTTTTCCATATTGCACCAGGGTGCCATACTAATGGTGTGCACATTGCAATTTGTCCACCATGAGAACCGAAATTGTGTACAGAAATAAGAACAATTATCGCTCCTTAAATACACATGCAGTCTGTAGTAGTGAGTGATTTATTACATATCTCGTTGCACTCTAAACAGACAGCACCCATGAGTTCTATATGTTCCGCCAATGTGATCTTTACATCTGGCAGGCAACAGAACAGTTTGGACATGGCTTTCTTTTAGGTATGTAATACCTCAATATAAAATACATTTCTGTTATTGAAATTTGCATGCTGATTTGCATGCTGATTTACATGCATTTTCTTATTTTAAGTGACAGTGCATATACATTTAGAGTTTTTGACCATGAAAGAAGTTTTAATAAAGCACACAGACAAAGACGGTTTGTGAGTGAATGTAGATTTAGATTGTTGAAAGGACATTTAGATGTTAACATAAAAGTGACAGAGCTTTGCAATATTCAGCAGACTTTTCTTATGGAATAGTGGCATGTTGTGCTATGTTTCATAATGTAGCAACAAGAAAAAACTCTTACATTAGAACCAATGAATGATAATAGCAATGAGGAAAACATACCACCCTCTCATCACCCAGACCAAGATCAAGATGCAAACAGAGCAACTGAAAGAAGGACATTCCAAACAAAAAACACCAACGGTTACTTTCAGGGCAAGTATTTTAATGTTCAATGCTCCTATTTTTAACTTCATCAACAAATTTGTCATAAATGGTAAATGAAGACATATGACCGTCTAAGTTGCAAAGCAAAATAGCAGCAAACTTTCTATTAGAAAGATAAAATATACAGATACAAAGGAATATACACACATAGGCAAAAAACACGTGTTAGCATTACTCTTGTAGTCTGACTTTCATCATGTTCACTCTTTGACTTGGAGTGGGAGTAGAAGGGCCCTCCCATCACTGATCAGCCTTACACTGTGTCTTAAACTACTCCGCTCTTGCATAGAAATACGTCTCTTTCTTGACACCTCTTCACTCTTTTCCACATCATCTCCCTCGCACTTCTAGCCAGTTTAGTTCCTATTTCACCCAAAACAACTATATTTTCCAGCCCTTCAGCAAAATCGAAGCTACAATTACCAAGCTCAATTTGTAGATTATCAGATCAATGAAATAGATGATTTGTGGAATTAACAAGGCGATCTACAGATCTCCCAACCTCTTACATGAAATATATTGCTTAAACATATATGACTATACTGTACATCAAATCTATCCACATTCGTGAATCCACATAATGTGGTTCCTGTCTCTGTTAACACACTGATTGCAGTAGAAATTGTCACATGTGAATCACAAATGTGATGAAAACCTGATGGCAGGCTTCGTCTATACATTTCTTTGACCTCCCCCTGTCGTGTTTTGGCAGCTCCTGAGTTAGCGTTTAGCACAGCTACACGGTCTTTTCTGTTAACTTGACCAAAATGAACGGGGGCCATTTTGAATCCCTCTGACTTCCGTTTCCCATGAACATGCTGCCTCGTGGTCAGTATGCCCTTTCGTCCTTTCTCGATACCCATGGTCACTAGTCTGCTCGGCAACAGGCTATTTTTAGTACTGGTCAAACGCACATGCGCATTACGCACCAATTGGTCACTCTTTAGGAATGTTCACACTAACTGACCAGTGCTGTTGAAACTCCTCCCACACGTTGGCTGTGTTCCAAAAATGACCTTATATGTACCTAAAATGTGTAACTTGTAACCGCCTATCTTTTTATTACTATTAAACTGTATAAAAGAGGTCGCGCACCAATGTTCGGTGTGCTACTTCTTACATTGCCGAAGGGTGCTGTAGGAATGTATCACCACCCCATGGGGTCTTAATAAACTTGTCTTTTACCTTTTCCAGTGTCCGTGCCAACTTCTATACTAAGGTGTTCGAGAGTTTAGCAGAGTATGTAGGCCTGATTTGAACCCAACACCACAATTGGCGACCACGAAGGGACTCATCGGCGACTCGGATGCCCGAAGGAGAGGTCGTGACGAAGGTTAGGAAACTCGCCATGGACGCGATCGCTGCCATTGAGTGACCCGAGTCTCGGCACCCACGGTGCGTTTTCCCTTCCTTCCGATCTGACCTTCCAGGTGGCGCCGGTCCTCGACTGAGATTCTGATCTTGGATTGTCATGATGTGCCGTTTTGGCTGATTTGACCGCAGAACTTGGCAGTTGGACTTTGGACGTTTGAAAATATTTGGTAAGCTTTTAAGTGGTGAGGTAGTCTACTGACACTTACTGTGGCTTTTTGAAACTTTGAATTTGAATTTGAATTTGTTAGCTAACGTTTTGAATCTTTGAATTTGAATTTGAATATGTGAAGTGCACCTCACATAGGCAGGCATGTAGGGATATTTCTCTGATTTATTTGATTTGAACAGTGCACCGTGTTAGGTGGCATTTTTGTAGTATCACGTTTTCGGGGTACTTTTTGAAACATGCCTGTTTTTAGCACACTCCGTAGGATGTGCTGTTCTGAAAATGGTACCAATTATCGATTAAGTGCAAAACAGCCGGCTCCCCCAGAGGGGACTCCAAATCGTGACATGTATGTCAAATTCGGTATTCCACCAATAATGTATAGTACATTATGGCATAAGTATACTAAAACTGATCGTGAATTACAGTGGCCACTATATGGGTCGTTTGACCTTCGAAAGGTACAGTATGTAGAACAGTGTTTGTTTCAGCGAAGGTCTAGACAAGATATGTTTGATTGTGTGCGTATGTGGGAGAAAGAGGTGCGTGAACGAGTGAAGCGTGAGGAAGCCTTGGCGGAGAAAGTGCAGCGGAAGGCTGCACGTGACAAAGCTTTACAGCTACAGGAGAAGGAATTACAGGAAAAGAAAGAGAGGGAGAGACGAGAACGAAATTTACAGGTTAATGGTCAATTCCCTATCAGGCGTCCTCTTTATCCAGTCCTTACTAATGAAACAGATGATTTTTCATTACTAGATCGTTGTCCGCCCCCGTACGTCGCACCAACGGCTCCGAGCGAGGAATCAGAAGAGGATAGTGATCGAACACAGCGTACCAGGTTACATGCGGAACGAGCTGCGGAATTACGTTCATTTGCACGAAAACTAAATATTAATACTGTTACTGTTTCTGACGTTACTGAACAAATGGAACAGTGGCCTGATAAGGAACGACTGTATTTTTTAGATCAGTTTGGAGATGAAGTTGTTGAGCGGTATAGAAAATATTCTCTCGAGTTAGAACCAAAGGAGATATCCAAGGGTCGTGAGAATTTTCGTAAAGGTCTTTTTGTTCTTTCAGATGCGGACGACTTCTTCAAACGTTTGATTGAACTGCGTAATGAGGCGACACAACTACGGGAGTTGGAAAAGTCGAAGAATTCGTCTACGTCCGGAGCGACGGGGATATCCAAAGAATGCCCTATCTTTGAAACAGATAAGATCGCTGCGATTAATGTTAAACCTATGCGAGAAGCTGCGCCTTTATATGTCCCTCATAAAGGGGATGGCACAGATGATGATAAGAGATCAAAAGACGCGAAAGGGTATTTTGTATATAACTGGGTTTATACGCCTTGGAATAGAGCAGATGTCATGGCGCTTAAGAACGCTTTACCTGATCCCCGTAAAAATCCTGCGGCTTTCTATGAAAATGTTGAAAGTGCAATTTCTTCGTGTATCATGACGTTAGTTGATATTGATCTATTTTTCGGGTTGATATTGCCCCCTGACATGTGGAGAGCGATTCGTAGGTTTGATGACCTCACGACTCTCGGGGCCACTTGGAAAGATCTTGTTCAGGCTGACTTAGATAGAGAACCAGCATGTAAGCCGTGTCAATTAATATTAGACCTTCCAGGGGCCATACTAACAAAACTAAAGACTCTTGCTCCCGCTAAAAAGATTGATTGGACTATATTAGCCTCTTGTAAGCAGAAAGCGGACGAATCAGTTTCCGATTTTTTCTCTCGCTTCGAGGAAGCGTTCCATGATTACAGTGGTCAATTATTGACAGAAGATACTGGCAGGCATTTATTTGTTGATAAGTATGTGGCTAATCTCCTACCGGAGATTGCGAAACGATTGAAAACGAGTGAAAGTTCATGGACCACAGCGACCCCAGTTTCTTTATTGACTATGGCTCAATATTATGAAAGACAGGAATTGGAGGCGAAAGAAAGTAGTGAAAAGAAGGCGAAGGAATTGAAAACGAAGGTAATGTTAGCTCAGGTTCAGGCTACGAGAGGGAACAATAGAGGGGGACGAGGATCGTACAGTAATGCTCCTCCCCCTCGTTCTGACATTTCTGTGAATCAATGTGCATACTGCAAACAGTTTGGGCATTGGATTGCAGACTGTCCGGTGTTTCGAGAGCAGCGTAATTTGAGGGGGCGAGGAAGTGGAAGGTCTAGAAGTTATTATGGAGGGTCAAGAGGAGGTTATGGCACGAATGATCGTGGGGGATATGGAGCGAGGGGTCGTGGTCAGTCAGATCATAATACGTTTGATAATCGCAATCAATATCAGATAAATGAGGGTGGTCCTGCTGAACTACGGGATGAGCATTATGCATAGGATTGCGTAGGATGGGGTGTGGAATCGGTTGAGGTACCAGTTGATCAAAGGGGTCCATACATAGAAGCACATGTTCTGGGTTCCACTGATCAATTTCTGGTTGATACAGGAGCTACTCGTAGCGCTTTGTCCAAACACTTGGTTCCAAGGGCTCCCCTGTCTGGCGAGGTAATTACAGCAATAGGGTTCGATGGAACGCCTACTTCTAGCCCACTGTCTCAACCAGTTGCGTTTCATGTTGATAAATTTGCTGCCCCTTGTCCCTTTTTGTTGTCTCCAAATACACCAGATAATATTATTGGACTCGATATGTTAAAACACTTTCGAGCTACTATTCGCTGTGCCCCAGAAGGAGTGCGAGTTGTGTTGAATGAGAATTACCCAGACTTTGAGCGAGTGTGTTTTCTCCATGAATCTGAAGTATTGGCCTCCTTACCAAAAACGTTGTGGGCCACTTCTGACACGGATGTAGGACGAATGATAATTCCTCCAGTGCGTATTACTGTAAAGGAGGGAGTATCTCTGCCACGTGTCCCGCAATATAAGATTTCTAGAGAAGGTGAACTTGCTTTAATACACATTGTAAATGATTTGATTTTGGCAGGAGTAGTTGAGGAAGTTCCTTACAATGTTTGCAATAGTCCAATTTTACCGATCCTTAAGAGAGATACAGATACTAAGGTTTACCGTTTTATTATTGATTTGAGGGAAATAAACAAGATAGTAGTGCCTCAGTATCCAGTGGTGTCTGACATCACCACATTGCTTACGTTGGTTCCACCGACGGCAACTACTTTTACAGTCATTGATTTGAAGAATGCCTTCTTTTCGATCCCTGTACATCCTGACAGTCGATATCTATTCGGCTTTACATTAAATAATAAATCGTACAGATTCTGTCGAGTTCCTCAAGGCTATACTGAAAGTCCTAGCATTTATAGTCAAGCATTAAAAAGACAGCTTGATTCCTTTGACTTACAAGAGGGAGTGGTTCTCATTCAATATGTAGACGATATCTTACTTGCTGCAGACACGCCAGAACAATGTGAGAAGAGTACTTTTTCCTTGCTTTCCTTCCTGGCCAAACATAATCATAAAGTTTCGAAGAAAAAGCTACAATATTGTAGACCAAAGGTGACCTACCTCGGTCATCTTTTGTCTAAGGAGGGCCGTGCATTGACACCAGATCGAATTCAAGCAATATTAGATACCCCAGTCCCTCGCATTCAGAAAGATGTTCGCGCCTTTATAGGTTTGACGTCTTTTTGTAGGCAATGGATATTGGGTTTTTCGCATATTGTTAAACCATTGTTGGCATTGTTGTCTAAAGATACACTGATTTCCATTGAATGGACGGATGAATGTCAGAATGCTTTTGAGCAATTGAGACAAGCTCTTTGTTCTGCACCAGTGTTGGGTACACCTGATTACACGAAGATCTTTACATTATATGTACACGAGAAGGATGGGTGCGCATTGTCAATGTTAGTGCAGACACACGGAGACAAACAAAGGCCTTGTGCATACTTCTCGGCGGTACTCGACCCTGTGGCTCGAGGATTGCCTGGATGTTTTCGAGCAGTTGCAGCAACAGCAGTAGCGATACGACAAAGTGAGGGAATAGTTTTGTCACACAAATTGTTGGTGCTAGTCCCCCATGCGGTAGATGCGTTACTGAATCAAACGAAAACACAGCATCTAACTAGTGCCCGTCTGACAGGATATGAGCTAACGTTGTTGGCGCCGCACATCACACTAAAACGATGTGCAACACTAAATCCTGCTACTTTATTGCCGGATCCTGTTGCTGAGACCCAGAAGGAAGAACAACATGATTGTGTTTTTCTGACTGAGGAACAGACAAAGGGTCGTATCGATTTACAGGATACGCCATTTCCAGATGTAGATGGGGAACTGTGGGTTGATGGGTCATGTGTGAGGTTACCAGATGGTACGACTTCCGCAGCTTATGCGATCACGACACTTAAGACTGTGGTAGAAGCAGCACGGATACCCCAAAAATCAGCTCAAGCGGCTGAGTTAATAGCCTTAACGAAGGCATGTGAGTTAAGTGCTGGACTATGTGTGAACATTTACACGGATAGTCGTTACGCTTTTGGAGTAGTGCATGATTTTGGCCTACTTTGGAAGGAACGAGGATTCCTGACTTCACACGGAGTACACATCATGCATGGAGAATTGGTACGCGATCTCCTGAATGCACTGTTATGCCCAAAGAAAGTTGCAATAATTAAGTGCAGTGCACATAAAAAGGTGACGGACAAAATAGGACAGGGCAATGCTTTTGCAGACCGCATTGCGAGAGAGACCGCTATGCTGCACAATAATTTCCCCATGTATGTGGTGAAGTCACAAGCTGAGCGGTGGCATGATGCTAGAGAAGAAATACTCGATATACAGAAGTCAGCATCAGAGGCAGAACTTGTGAAATGGGCCACCGAGGGAGTATTGGATGATGAGGGTTGCTGGCGTAGTAAAGATATGGAGAGATGGAAACTACCCATGGCCTATTTACAAACAATGGTGCAAATGACACATGGACTGGCACACATTGGAGCTCTTGCCATTACTAAATTGCTTACACGAGTTTGGGAAAATGCTGACATTGCTAGCACTGCTAAGAGAGTAGTACAGACCTGTCTGATATGTTTGCAGCACAATCCTGGACAAGGGACTCATACTCCTAAAGGTGGGTTTGTTCCACCTACTGCACCATTCGAAGTACTACAAATGGATTACATCCAGCTGGAACGCTGTAATAATCTCAAGTATGTCCTAGTAGTGGTGTGTGCCTTCAGCAAATGGATTGAGGCTTACCCTACGAAAGACAATACAGCATTGACAACAGCTAAGGTGCTACTCAAGGAGTACTTCCCGCGCTACGGTGTTTGTAAACTTATGTGGAGTGATAATGGCCCTCATTTCATTGGAAAAGTAGTGGAATATGTCCTGAAAGGATTGGGAATCAAACAACGATTCCATGCTGTCTTTCATCCGCAATCAGCAGGTTTAGTAGAACGATACAATGCAACTCTGAAGCTGAAGCTAGCAAAGATAGTGGCATCGACATCTCTGAAATGGCCGGATGCTTTGCCTCTGGCATTGCTGTCCATTCGATCAGTGCCCCATTCTCGGTCTGGCCTCACACCCTATGAAGTGGTGTTTGGAAGGCCTATGAATATCTGGGGAGTTCCAAAACCTCGTTTGATACATGATATGCCTTGTATAATGATGAACGATTATCTGGCACGATTAACAAATGATTTGCTTTCTATTCATCAACAGGTTCGAGAGGCGCTCCCTGATAAATCTGCTGGTGAGGCTCACGATCTCCGCCCTGGGGACCACGTGATGGTCAAAGTCTTTGAGCGATCCAGCAGTTTGGAACCGAGATGGCATGGCCCTGAGCAAGTGCTGCTGGCTACGCGAACTGCCGTGAGAGTCACCAATAAGAAACGGTGGATACATTCAACGCACTGCCGACGTGTCTCTCCGGATCTGGTGAGCCCTGTGGTGCTATCTGACTACAGAAAGATTTTGGATACAGAAAAGAGCCCAGCTGTCACGCCTGATGATTTGGAGGGAGCCTTCCCGGACCACGTTGTTTCTGATAAAGTGAAATATAATCTACGCCCCAGGAAATAAGATTTCTCTTGTGCTCTTTTTGAAACTGGTTGGTGACCGCTCTGAGGTTTGTGAAACGGAAGCCGGGAATATCAAGGGGGGGGATCAGTTCTGCCCAGTGTAGCGACACCCGTCTTGAATCCCGGAGAACAAATCAACGGCAGCCTCGGTTCAGAACCATCGTTTTATTTTTCCCGCGTAGTGTTGTTTTTGAAGAAGTATTGTTTTATGAACTATGGCCTCTCCTTCGACACGAAAGAGGAGAATTCTTGGTGCTGTTTTGTTTGTTTTGACTGTAGTGGTGATCGCAGTATTAGCTTGGACTATAGAACTGTTGTTTCCTGTACGAGAACATTTACTGCCCACCACTCCAAGCCCGTCTGAACATTTTCATTTCACTCTGCCTTTTCACGAAGAAAGACATAGGCAGACTTATTTGAACAACAGCTTTATTAAGATTTTGCATCATACTCATAATATGACCAATACGTCCAATTGTTGGGTGTGTGGAATGTTGCCCGGACATCAGAAGAAAGGAGGAACACCACTCATTCCTCTCCCGTTTTCTCATAATGGTTCTTGTCATGCTTGGTACACTCTTCTTTTTACTCTGCGATGGCCAACGAAAGGTGGACTACTTTTTCGATTGAATAAAATATGCTATAACGATAAAGATGGCTATCCACACGCTGAAGGAACTAAATTCGAATGGGAAGAATATCGTCCGGACAATGTTTCTACACCTCGTGTATATACGAATCAAAGACTTATAAATGTGACGAGCATGCATATAATAACCGTTATCGATACAAAAGCAGATTTGTGTATTAGAAATAAAGGTACAATCCCTGTAGGCCGCAGTGAATGTAATATTACGCTTACCTTTGATACACCGACTGGAATTGCATTTGTAGCTTCACATAACACATATTTCATTTGTGGAAATAAGGGATACCATCGTCTACCATTGGGATGGTTGGGAACGTGTTATATAGCGTTTGTATTACCACCTGTGTTTATTGCTCCTCCCATGTATCACAATGATTATGTTTTGTACCATGATTTCATATTGAATAGAGTGAAACGAACAATAGATCTTGATGAGATAGACCAGACTGATACCACTTTACAACAATATGTAGATTTCAATTTGGGGTTATTTTCATTCGTAGGAGCTGCATTGAATAGCAGGAAGATAAGGCGGCTTACACGTGTGGTAGAAGCCGTTGCTAATGAAACTGCCTCTGCTTTAGGGAATATTACTGAAGAATTACAAATTACCAGAATTGTAGCGCTCCAGAATCGAATGGTTCTAGATGTGATACTAGCTGATAGGGGTGGAGCATGCCGTGTCATCGGAAGTAGTTGTTGCGTGTACGTACCAGATAACTCACCTTCTGTATATGATTCAATTACAAAATTACATAAGATAGCTGCTGAGATCCACCCGGAAAATGGAACATGGACCTTTTCTGGTTGGTTCTGGACCCTGCTTAGTACTTGGGGTTGGAAATTATTAACGATTCTCTGTGTTTTTATTGGAGCACTATTTTTCCTTTGTCTATGTATTCAATGTGGCCCTACATTATGTTCTGTATGTATCACAGCCTGTATTCCGTCCAAACGAGCTATTGTTAAGCAAGAGAAACTGATCAATGATGAAGTATTGCAAATAATGGCTATTAACATTGAGGATGAACATTCTGACTATGTCCACTATGAGGTAGCTTTTGCTAAACGCTAAAAGGGCCGTCTGTCGTGTTTTGGCAGCTCCTGAGTTAGCGTTTAGCACAGCTACACGGTCTTTTCTGTTAACTTGACCAAAATGAACGGGGGCCATTTTGAATCCCTCTGACTTCCGTTTCCCATGAACATGCTGCCTCGTGGTCAGTATGCCCTTTCGTCCTTTCTCGATACCCATGGTCACTAGTCTGCTCGGCAACAGGCTATTTTTAGTACTGGTCAAACGCACATGCGCATTACGCACCAATTGGTCACTCTTTAGGAATGTTCACACTAACTGACCAGTGCTGTTGAAACTCCTCCCACACGTTGGCTGTGTTCCAAAAATGACCTTATATGTACCTAAAATGTGTAACTTGTAACCGCCTATCTTTTTATTACTATTAAACTGTATAAAAGAGGTCGCGCACCAATGTTCGGTGTGCTACTTCTTACATTGCCGAAGGGTGCTGTAGGAATGTATCACCACCCCATGGGGTCTTAATAAACTTGTCTTTTACCTTTTCCAGTGTCCGTGCCAACTTCTATACTAAGGTGTTCGAGAGTTTAGCAGAGTATGTAGGCCTGATTTGAACCCAACACCACACCCCAAACATTTTGCCCTTATCTATAGCTTCTCTACCTACAACATTGACTTTTCTATATTTTGAAATTGTCGAGCAAACTGTGATTCTGCCTGTAAATGATTGAACATATTTAACTTAGGGCTTTTGATCCCTCTACTTACTTGATGCAATCTACTCTGCATAATGCACCTGCATTAGGTATAAGTAGTTAGCTGTATGCGTTGGTGCACATCTAAAAGTAAGTGTGGTTCGAAACATTTTAGCCCTTGAGTCTGAAGGCTGTTCGTTATCTAAAGTTGATGTTTAAGCTTGAGCTTCAGACGTTTCGCTCATTTCAAAGTCAGCATTAGGTTTACCTGTAGGGCCTTCCTCTTCACAGCATTCTAGATCCACAATGATTTATGTTGGAATATCACATAGTATTTTTTAGACTCTTAATATACAAATATAGCTATTTAGAAATAATGCAAAATTAAAATAATACATGTTTAACATTTTACCACATTTCAAAAGCATTATAAGTTGGGTAGTTTCATAAATAAGTGGATTAAACTTAAAAATGATTTCTGTAGAATATTTATGCATGTTTATGCTTTTAAATATGTTGGAATTGTTTTAATGTTATACAATGCAAACACTAATGTATGTGTAAGTTTAATAAAATAAAATGTTGATTTCAAACCTGTACATGAAAGAGGAACACTAGAAGTGTTAACGTATGTAACTCCCGAAATTGCTTCTTGTGTAAAGGTGCTTTCAAGCATCTTCTCCATAAAGTTTGAGGGGAAACAGGCTCGGCGATTTACAGTTCTAGCTTCAAGGCCATGAGCCATACCACCATTTACCTATCTCATCAGTGGTGCATTTGGTTACACCCAAAGCATTGCTGCCCCATTGTATTGCCACCAAAATGTTATTAGCTGACTCAGGCACTGGTAATGAAGTTTTTTTAAACATTCTGTTATTCATGGAGGTGCATTTTTCCACAAGAATCTCCAGCTCCACATCTGTAAACGTCTTTCTCTTTTATGCCCCCGCCATCATACTTTGCTTCTTTTTAGCTGGACATTTTTAAACATCCTCACTCTTTCGTCTCCTGCTCCCCTGAGATGTGTACTGTCCAATGTGAAAGCAAGCAATGTGCTACAGGAAACTAACTTCCTGGTTACGAGATCATCAAATGCAGACTCTGCGACATTCAGTATATGCAAATCTTGATTTCAGACGTCTTTTGATTTGCTATTGTAGATTTTCTATTTGCTAATGCGAATTCTAAGGGTACTCAAATAGAGAAAATGTCCCGTTAGTACATATGGTTTAGCAATTCTTTATTTGTGATTCAGTATTACACACATATAACGAATTGCCAAAGTATATGTTAGTACTGAATCGCTCTCCTGCTCTTCTTGCTCTTCTCTACCTATTCCACCTGGGAGGCTCAGGATTTTAGCGCCGGGACACCCCTTCGGGGGTAGCTGCGCGCTCTACAAACTACATAAAATAAATAAATAAATAAATACATACGCATCACACGTAATTGTGTGCAAAATCAAATCTTGGTGGCAGTAGAGACCCTCCTGCCAACATCCCTGCAGCAACAGGCAAGTCCGATTAGGCTTCCTGCCCTATTGCCTGGGAAGTTTCACCAGTATCGCAGGATCACTTTTAGCAAAAATGGTTTGTGGCCCAGTATGCATTGATATTGTTAAATGTGTTACTAACATCTGCTCTGAATAAGTAGTAGACCAACATCTGAATGTCAAGCAGGAACACTTCCTAGGTGAAATAAAGAAAATAAACCACTACTACCTTCACTACGTCTGTAGAAACATATTTCATGCATTTATGGTGAATGCTCAAAAATGTCAATCTTAAATTCCTCACCACTTAAATGTCCCCACAGTTGGTTTCCTCATTGTACATCTAAAAGTAAGATGGGGTATGGGATAAGAGCCAAAAGTGACTGCAAAGATTAGGGCAAAGGTTTAAACAACTGTAGAAAAGAGAGAGAAGAGAATAGAAGTGGGATGAAAGGGATACATGTAGACAATACAATAAAGAACAAAAGTAAAGTACCCCCTCCAAATAACATTTTATGACATTGCCCAGAATCGTACATCATATTGATCGCAGGAATCAGCATGTCGGCACATGTCACCATCATCAACATTCAGTTCTTCAGTGTTCATCTTGACAAGATCGAGCTGTTGACAATAAAAAACAAGCTTTGGCATAGCCAATAGGTCTCGCTTTTGGGACCTTATAAGTATTTAGTTATGCAGAACTCTATCCTCTGTGCAACAACATCAACTGTTGCATGGCTAAACACTTTTAAGGTACACGGTTTAGCCATGCAACAGCTGATGTTGTTGCACCAAGGATATTGAGCTGCAAAACTAAATACTTTAAGGTCCCCAAAGCGAGACCTATTGGCTATGCCAATGCTCGTTAATACGTGGTATTGTTGTGCCAGATGATTCAAGGATACTGGACCCCTGTGGTGGGTAAACTGATGGAGGTGTTGGGTTGGGAGGTGCACCTCTCACCATTTATGCTGTTGCTGGATGTCCTGGAGAGTTCTAGGGGCTCAGGAGCTGACCTGACGTTTCTGGGAACAGCTGCCTTGGTGTCTTAATATGACATTGCGGCACAATGCGAAAACCCAGCTCCCCCTATGCTGTTTCAGTGGCGACGTGGGGTAAACTGGTGCACACAGCAGGAGAAACTTGTGCTTGAAGCCCCAGGGTGCCCCTCAAACCACAAACAAATATGGGGGAATGCTTGGGTCGGCTGCAGTAACGCTTTCTTGATGGTGTATCTTGTTATGCTGCTTCCAACTCATATAACGTCTTATTGTATCCTGCAAGTCTGCCCTGTGGAGTATCTTATGCATCCATGCCTCTTAGTGACACTGAGTGTTATATCAGTTTAAAACTCAAAATTGTTTATCAAAACAAAATATGCAGATAGACCCGCCTATAAGATGCTGCGGATCCTTTTGATGGCAGGTCACAGGCATATGTATGTTCTGGAGACATAACACAATAGTGGCCTCTAGCTGTAGTTTCATTAATAACCAGCCAGGATCCCTATCCAACCTTGATCTGGCATTGTAGATAAGCAGCCAAGCCACAAAAGAAACATATGTTGAAAGGTGTTACCACTTGCTTCAGTACACAAACGGCTGTCAAGCTCCGTGACCGCTGGCCAGACCCCAGAGCACTGCCTGAACCGCCTAGAACTATGGTGCTCACCAGAGTGGAGCTACTGGAAAGTCTCTATGCTTTAAAGGAAGAATTATTAGAGTAACACAGGGCGGATATTTGCTAAGTTCCTTGAGGGCCTCAGGGCAGACTTGCGCTCCCAAAGTGGATTTGCTGAAAGTGCTAATTTGGCATGAGCACATGGCAGGGGGAGTTAGAATCTAAAGTAGGTAAAAAGTGAGGGAAAGAATATGGCTCTGGAAATGAGCTTTTCTTCATGATGATAACAACAAGACTGTGACAATTCTGAAGTGTGAAGAACTGGAAAGTCTAATGTGTTGTGAAAACATCAGCGTCAAGAGCTTTGGGGCTGAGGGCGCAGACATGGAAGCTTTGCTATTGGGACTCTTTGCTCATGTGCTTGAAGAAACACAAGCTATCCTAAATTTCGAGAGGGCCCACTGAGTGTCTCTCAAGCAGCCTACAGGGATGAGCAAACTTTGAGACATCCTGGTGAAGTTTCTAATCTTTAAGATAAGAGTGCATATCCTACAAGCTGTTAGGAAAATGGAGCACATTTTCTTTAGGATTCCTCAGGCAAACGGTACCAAGATATAGCCCTAGTTACCTCACTGCAATGACAGCTGTTCAGGCCAATAACGGATAATCTTAAAAAGGACAATGTAAGATAGAGATGGACATTTCTATTTAGCATCACCTTCAAATGTCAAAGCAAAATACACCACTTCACAAACCGGGATCATGCTGGTGGACATCCTTCTTTCAGACCGTAAGTGAGATTGTAAAGAGTAAGATCTACACAATGAACCATCCCTGTAAGATGAGCAAGGTGGGAAAAACCAGGCGCTCAAAGACAATAGGTGCAAAGAGGTAGGCCACAAAAAGATGACAGCACATGGCCTTCCCTTTTGCTTGGCTCTTGAGGAGGTATTTGTGTTATGAGCATACTGCGTAATCCGAACCCTGATCTCTCCTCCTTGCAGTCTGGGATGGTCCTCTGAGGGCAAACCCCAACACCTGCTGACAATGGGATACGATAAGCAGAGAGATGAGGCTCCATTAGAAAGAGAGAAATAAATGTCTTGCCCCACCATGGTGTCATTCTAACTAGATGTAAGATAAAACAATTTTAAAAAAAGTGTTAGAAAGGCAACTCACAGCCAACCATCCTTAAATCCTATATGCAGTGTTTTAACACTGACTAAAACAACGTTGTAATGTCATATCAGAAGCTTAAATAATTTAAAAGTGTGCGAGAAGCAAATCGGAGGCAAAAGTTTGAAAAATGCGGATATTTTGGCATACTATCTCCATACTTACATGAATAAGTGGCAGCTGTATACAGTGCCCACTGAAACATGCCGCCAATACATGTGACTGAAACACAGCATGCTGCTTGTTAAAAATAAAAATAATTCCTTTGCAATAATATTACAATTATTAAAAAGCATGAACCTGCAAATCTGTTAGCACAGGAACTCTGAAACCAGAAACTCCCACAAGAAGAGCAAGGAGCTCCGGCCCAGCAGTTGGAATACGCAAGGATTAAGGACTTCTGTTTGATTCCGGTGTCAGGAATAACATCCACATTAATGACTGTGTGGCACTAGAGGGCTGAATTTACCGCATACACTGCCGAGTGGTGGGTTCGGTTTTTAAACTTACAATCTTGCACTTTTTATGAACTTGCACGGAACGCTCTTCTTTTAAATAAAACTGATATCTACTTGCACTGTGTACTTCCCTACAACCACAGTGCTAACGTGGTGTCCTGAGACAGAAACGGACCCGCCTGAAGAGTAGCACTGGGGTTGTAGACGTTCTAGTTGTTCAGGCAGCGTCGAGGTTCCCTCCCTCCCTCCCTCACTTCCTACATTAGGACTGAAGTGACGCCTGTCCTGGCACTAGAGGGATGAATTTACCGCATACACTGCCGAGTGGTGGGTTCGGTTTTTAAACTTACAATCTTGCACTTTTTATGAACTTGCACGGAACGCTCTTCTTTTAAATAAAACTGATATCTACTTGCACTCTGTACTTCCCTACAACCACAGTGCTAACGCGGTGTCCTGAGACAGAAACAGACCCGCCTGAAGAGTAGCGCTGGGGTTGTAGACGCTTTAGTTGTTCTGGCAGCGTCAGCGTCGAGATTCCCTTCCTCACTTCCTACATCAGGTAGCATGCTGTGTCTGCTCAGCGGGCGCACCGGCGGCGCGCCAAAGGCAAGCCCGTCTGTGCCCGTCCGGGCCCAGCCGGGTCCAGTAGCCACCCCCCCCGGCTACCCGCGGAACTATTCAGCCACAGAACTGAAGTCTCTAGCATCAGGGCGCTATATCCTAGATAGCCGGACTAGGGAAAAGCTCCAGGAGCACCAGATATTGAGAGATGAGGTGGAAATCAAGCGGTCTCCCTTTCCGGTAAATCGTCCGGACTCAATATAACAGTCCTGAATACACGCTCAATGCAGAAACATCATTTAGAGGTGTTTACCCTGCTCCATATGAGTGACATTGACATTCTTGCCCTCACAGAGACCTGGTTAGGGGACACCTCTGCTTCAGACATCATTGCGGCCCTCCCAGATGGCTATGAGGCATTATTTTTAAGAAACATCTCACAATTGTTAAAATCCTTGCTGAACACCTTGAGGGGACAGATTTACTAGGGGTTAAAATTTTGTTCAAAAACTCTTGCCTCCTACTTATGGTAGCTTATCGCCCTCTTCGGCCCTCTCCCAGTTTCACTGACCTCTTCATGGAAGTTGTTACGGATCTATGCACCCGCTACAAAAGATTATTAATAGTAGGTGACTTTAACTTCTACTGGGATAACATTCAAAAGGATCCTACAGCACGTCAGTTTGATTTCGCTATGAAAGCACTAGATTTCCGTCAGTTGGTGGACAGCCCTACAAATATTAAAGGCCACATTCTTGATCTTATCTGGTCATCGCAGCCACTGGCTATACTAATACAAATTTGCTCTTGTGTTTGGTCTGATTACTCGCTAGTCAGCTGCTGGGTTCCGAGCGACAGTCAGCCATTACAGTCACCACCAGCCTGGAGACTGGTACGTGACTGGAAAAAGGTGGAAGAAAGCCATCTAGCTGCTATCCTAGATACAGTCCTTAGCATTAATCCCCAGCCAGCCACCTTGGCACAGGAAAATGACCAACTCATGGCTATCATCTGCGCCACCCTGGATCAAATAGTACCAGTAAGAAAGGTAAAAACTAGAGACCAAGGCCAGGGCGCCCCTTGGTTCAATGATATACTTAGGGATTTAAAAAAAAAACCTCAGTCAAGGTGAGAGGAGGTGGCGGCAAAATTACAAGCTAGAGGACCTCAACTCCTACAAATCTATCTTCTCCTCCTATAAACATGCCATCACAGAAAGGAAGGCAGAATTCTATGAGGGTAGAATCCAGCTAGCTGTAAATAGGCAAAAAGAAACTTTCAAAATCATGAAAGAACTCAGCCAAAAAACGGAGGCGGAGTCATCAGCCCCTCTTATAGATTGCGACGCTTCCCAGGCCTTTTTCCTCCAAAAAGTTGATGATATTCTACTAAAAATAGAGAACTCTTCAATTAGCCGTGGCTCTTCCCCTCGACTGACAGCCCCTCCTTCCCCTGAAGCCCGCTTTGCAAAATTTTCCCTTTTGGATGCTCAATCTCTTCTCCCTCTTGTGAACCGGGTGAAATCAGGTTCGCCAGCAGATCCGTGCCCTACGAGAATTTTTCAACTGGCTGCTCCCAGTTTAGAAGGTTCTATTCTCAAGCTACTAAATGCCTCCCTGGAAATAGGCTTTCTCCCTCCCGCACTGAAAGAGGCTAGAGTTATCCCCCTACTTAAAAAGCCAGGAGCGGATGCCTCTATCCTTAAAAACTACAGGCCAATCTCCCAGCTCCCATATTTAGCTAAAGTACTTGAACAACATGTCCTCAAAATACTCTCCACCTTCCTTGAGGAACATAGACTGCTACATCCCAGACAGACTGGCTTTAGAACTCATCATAGTACGGAACTGGTGATGCTATCTGTTCTGTATGAGATGAGGGTTATGGCTGACAAGAAAGTATCGAATGCCCTGACTTTATTAGATCTGTCAGCAGCATTCGACACGGTCAGCCATAAAACTCTCTTGTCCCGTCTTGCCAATGTGGGTATAGAGGGACCTGCCTATCAATGGCTTGAATCCTTCCTGTCTAATCGGACGCAGAGGGTGCAGTTAGGTGATCAGGTATCGTTCACCGGCTCCTTGATGTGTGGTGTCCCGCAGGGCTCGGTGTTGTCCCCGTTTCTTTTCAATCTATATCTACAACCCTTGGTGGAGACTCTGGCCCAATTGGACTGCCAGGTCTTCAATTATGCAGACGACACACAGCTCCTTGTACATATTAACAACTCCAGTGTTACTTAGTAACACGTACAAGAGGTATTGCGCTTTACAGCGAGCTGGATGACTGACAACTCACTCAAAATAAACCCAAACAAGACAGGAATTCTGGTTGTCCCACACATCAATAGCCCATGGTGTGACTTGTTTTGGCCACGGGAGTTGGGAGTCACCCCTACTCTAGTCCCAGCGGTAAAAAGCATGGGTATTAAAATCGATGCCGAACTTTCAATGAAAAATCAAGTGTCGGCTGTGGTTGGTACCTGCACAGGGCTTTTGAGGTGTTTGTGGAAACTTGTCCCCCTCCTCACCACAGTTTCTCTACAGGCAATTGTCTCTGCTACAATACTGTCCAGGCTAGACTATGGGAATGCCATCGGCCACCCTTGGAAACTGACAAGAAGACTGCAGGTTGTGCAGAACGATGCGGCATGCCTCATTTTTGATCTACCAAGACGGGCTCACGCTTCTCCACTGCTCTTGAAATAACATTGGCTCCCTATTAGGCAGCAAGCAGTGTTCAAGGGCCTTTGCATTGCCCATAAGGCTATCAATGGTCAGGCCCCCTCTTACATCAAGGACCGCCTGATGAGTTAAATTGTCATGTATTCCTATCGGTTCTGAATCGATCCCCCTATTCCTGACCCTATTCTAGTTAAACAAACCAACAAGTTAACTAGCAGTCAGCCCATGAGGCAGAAATTCCCCATGATGCAGATACCGTTATCTGACGCAGTCACACTACGGCACAGGAACGTGTTATCTGATTAGGTCATAACGCTTGCGATCTAATTAGACAAGCGATATTCCTCCAGCCCCTGATAAGGCATACGGAGTTCTCATAACAAATCAAACCTATGACAACCTGGGCAAAACCCTGCGGCCATTGTTTTGATTTCACCGAGAACTTTAGTAAAAGAATGTGCTAACGAGCAAATCGTATGACATCTTTATTGACGTATCTATGTCCATCCTTACGTCAATCTCGGCACCTTAAAGGTATAAATATTACCGATCTTGCCATATGCAAACACACGCGTGGTGACGAGACGGAGCAGCCATACTTGCCGAAGCCGAGAGCAGAGCAGACCCCGCTGGCAGCAGCCCCGCCTTCCTGACGCGCTGAGAGAAGCTGCTTTCTCCTGCCGAGAATCCAGCACCGGCGTTTCCGGGTAGCCCTCGCAGGCAGCCTGGAATATCGAGACCAGAGAGAGAGATACCATTCCTCATTCATCCTAACTTCCAGGTACAGAACTGAATAACCCCTCACAGAGAATTCTTTAGTTATTCACTTGGCAAAAACAAACTTAACTTAAACTGTAACTTTCTATTCCCGCCCACGTATTAGGCTTAGGTCAGGTACACGGGGTAGGCGTATTTAGAAACACCAGTTGAGTACGTTTAGTCAAATGTATATGTGTATGTAAATATATTTTATTCATTTTAAACATCATATGGCTTAGAAACCATATCAATGTTTTTACAGTATTACTTTATACTATTGCTTTTAATGTATGCACTTTACTTAACTATAAGTATTGCAATAATATCGATCCATTTCTCTTGTATGAGAAAAGAGACTGATCAATAAATAACACCTTTTTATTGAACACGCCCGTCTCTTCCTTTTCTCTACATTCTGATGAGACTAAGAATGCACGTACTGACTGAGTAAAATAATTTGCCTTTTGTTCACACGACTCTCGAGATTGACTCTTGATTAGGGGAGAGCAAAGTTGTCATGTTCTATGGTTGTCAGAAACTAAATCCCTTCTTGTCTAATCAGGGAAGTTAATTCCTCCTTGAACATTCGAGAAAGTTTCTAGCGAACTCTGAGCTACGCTGGCAAACCCAAAACTTAAGTCTAGTATCGACAGTAGTAGACCTAGTTAACGTCTGGCCTAGGCCTTTACTGCTGTAGGTATTATTCCAATGCGCAGAGCCTATTGGGAAGATAGGAACTACACTACATGGCGCCCAACACGTTTGGAAAGGGCGATAAAACTAACGTAAGACATTTAGAGTAACTCAGTCGTGCTTTCTCACTCAGACCCCTTTTCCCACAATACTCCAAAGACGTCTGGAGTGGGTGAAAGGTAATATCCTCCAAAACCTCGCAGGAGGGAACTCCTATGTATGGTTCTTGGTATAGTCAAAGTTGAAGGATAAACAGTTCCAAAATATTGTGCATCTAATCTTTTTTTCCATAAGAAACCTGATTTGCAAACAAACAAAATAACCTTCAGGACAGTAAAATGTCAGAAAATGAAGAAGAAAGAGAGGCAGTTAGATTAGCAACTGAACTCGCAGATGCTGATGCTACCATGCAAGCAGCAGACGCGGAGATAATACTCATCCCGGTCATCAAAAGGAAATCTATAACCTTAAAACTTATAGAAAATGGACTGACACCTAGAGGTGGCACAGTCATATTCGTAATTGAGGCACACGAATATCGGCAGACAGAGGTATATTATTCATGGATACATTTTCCAGCAGCTAATGCTGTAACAAAGTACTTCCACTATTACAAAATAGAGGAACCTCCTAATGAGTACACTCCTTTTGAGGAGGTGGAAGTACCACTCAAATTCCAAGAGCATTTGCTCTTATTTGATGGCGCCCTAAAACATAATAATCACATCACCAGGCTCGGTCCTTTAGGTAGACCAGGAGCAACGTGGCCGGTCCTAGCCGGATACACACCACATCCAGACTTCGAAAGAACGCCTACAGAAGAACAACAAGGACTATGCAATAATGCAATAGAACTAAGACCTCTGAAAACCCAAATAAAAACATTTAGCAGAGACACACCACTCTATAATGAAGTACCAAGTGACAATGCAAGAAACAAAAATCCTGAACCAATTGGAACAATTGACAGAACTGCATCCGGCTACTTCATAAACTTTGATGATTCCTCTGAAGGCTTCAGTGAATCAAAGACACAGCCATCATCAAAATCCTTTAAAGACAAAGCTAAGGAACTTTTGAAACAACTGAAAGAAACATATCTGATTTCTCCATGGAGTGAATTTTGGGTGGGTTTTGGTGCATTTATCCTCATACTTTGGCTCATCATGGTACTTACTTTGGGACGCTTCATTGAGGGAAAATATGCTAAAATGGACACAGCAAGTCAGAAAATCAACTTGATCCTCAAACCACACACATCTTCACACGTCGAGAAAAGAGAACTTTCTTCAGCCAACTTCACAGCCAATCCAATACCTGGTGGGGTAGCCTGGGACAACACTGACTATGAAATTTATGGTCCGGTCGAGATCCTGAAATATCCACACCAAATTAAGATCTCATTGAGTGACTTTGCAAAACCAAACTCATTTGCTGATGATTGGGACTTCGAAAGCATTAATAACATGATGTCTGACTTAGTAATGTCTGCTAAATTTACCAAACATGATTATTTGCAGGGTTCTACAAATTATGACAGTATGTATTGCTATAACCACTATGGTAACCACTTTTTACATAGATCTGCACAACCTAGAAATGTTTTAAATTATAATCAATGGGAACATTGTGCAACACCTCCAAAAGGGAGCTCAAGAACCGTTTACGACAAATATTCATATTTTTCAGGTTTTAACACAAGTAATGCTGAAACATTTTATTTTAAATTGTCAAACAAGACAGGAACCAAAACCATGATAACCAACACAAAATTGTTATATTCAGACTCATTTTTCGAACAAATGAATACTTTTGGTTTTGATTATTGGGACAAAAATGTTGAATTGAAAAGTGTTTGGGGTACAAAAGATTGGCAAGTACAGGGTATAGAAGCTTTGTTTAGAGCCTGCATGATCCCAGAACAAATGATATTTTTAAATGACACTGTTCAACAAACCACCTGTCTTGGTCTAGCCAAAATCAAAGATTTAATTAAACCGTCTATTCCAAAGCCAACAATGTTTAGCAATAACTCTGATACAGATGAAGAGATAGACGTAAACCATATATTAAACCAAAACAGAACACATCCAAATTGGAAACAGTGGTTGATCTGGCCCACAGATACTAATAACTGTCAAGACAGATTCCTGAACAAAACACAGGGTTTCAAAATGAACAGGCCAGACCCTAGATATCCCCATAGACATCACCCAGGGATAATTACCACCTACAGTGTGGGCAAATTATGCCTTCAATGGCTACAAACTTCCACACTGGCTGAAATTAAGCAACACCTAACTTTACTTACTGATGGTGCTGACTTGCGTGATTTCACTTTGGGACCACGCAAACAGCGTCAAAAGCGTTTCATAGCAGCCTCTGTATATGCAGCATACAATGAGGCCTGGAAGGTTACTCAAATTGAAACAGCAGAGAGAATACGGGAAATTGACCGTATTAATTTGGAAAAATCACTTTCTGTAGTGGACAATGGGTTAATGACTCTGTCCTCCAGAATTTTTTCATTGGACAGCATTGTGTCGTCAGCAATCGATATATTATCGCAAGACTTACTGTTATTACAACATGGTCAGTCACAATTGCGTTCTATTGTACAGCTTGGCTGGACGTTACAAAATCTGCGTTCAGGCTATGTGCCTTGGCGTTTAATCAACACAACGTCACTATTCCAAATCTTTAACCTTACTGATAGACGAATCGGTATGGCGCAAAAGGGTGCTGATTATACAATCTTGAGCATTGAAAAACTAGAAAGATTACCAATGACAATGTCAGAACGACCTGTCAGTGAATGGATAATACACGGAATCATAAATATTCCAATCTCAACCTTCAGGTTTCAATACTGCCAAAAATATATACAGGCTGGCATGTACGAGAAATTGGGAAAGGGGTACCTTAAAACAACTTGGAACCTGCCCTATTCACATGCATGTGTCAGTAATAAAGGACAGAAAGTGTTTCTTAGTGGCAACAATTGTGAGATGTCACTAAGCGGCACACTTCTGTGTAACGGAATTAGTTTGCATGGAGCCTGTGAAGGGAATTTATACAACCTTTCATGTCACCAGCAAGGCGCACCTGCAACAGAAATAGAACCATTCTTTCAAAGACTCTATAATGGGAGTTACATTCTTATTGTAGACCGCAGATGTTGTAGTCTTATGCCCGGGACTCCTTATCTAGTAACTACTACTGCGAAGGTCAAGTGCTGTGGACGCACATTGTTCCCCAGCTCCTTCCCAGACAGGGAGGCAAGGGCATGGCCCGATTTGAAAATTACTTCTATTCGAATAGATACTTTAAGCAGAATGAAAACAGTCCTTCTTCAGACGCCTACCAGGCTCTCGTCATCAAAAGAAACGTATGATCTACAAGTCGCAAGGACGACTGCAGAGATACATACATTATTATCAACTAATTCCCCCGTACATTTCGCGGAAATCCTGAATGAAATCTTAAATATTTCTGATACCAATGGGGTCTCAAAGGTATTTAAGACAGTATTTTCGATGGCATTAACACCATTCAAAGCCATACTGGGTATTTTTCCAGATTTCGTCCATTCGATTTTTGGCGGACTTCCCCTGATCCTGGGACTAATTGCAGGAATCCTATTTTTAGTCCTTATTTTTCGTTATGGCAACCCATGTCACAGACAAAATTCTTGCGACAAGGGAAGAAACAATCCTAGCCATTGGATACCGGGACCGGATATCAAAAATCCTGGCACTCTCCCGGCTTAGAGACCTGAACATGACTTGGTTTCTATCATTTCGACCAATGTGGCAAAGATGTGTTTTACCTGTATTGAGGTGTTTGCTATGCGGAGAAGAATGCGTGTTAGACACCTGTCTGACGCTACAATCGAATGCGCCGATGGATGCAGAAACATTGTTGAGCCCGATTAAGGTTCATGCTTTGTGCTGCCCTCAAAGGCTACCAATCCTGATGACGGCATTCGTGGAAGCTTCACCACTACGATTGATGGGTAGTGAAGTTCAAGATGAAAGCAGCATCGAACAGGTACGACCTTCTGTCAGTAATGCAAATCAGAATGTCAATGGAGACAATCATGCGCAAGAATGCATGATTACACCTATTTCCGAGTTAGTGGAACTTTCCCAGGAAGCTGTTGACAGTTTTTTCGAAAGCCTAAATGATATGATGTTCTCACCCGAACAGAAATAGAAACTTTTGAGCAAGCTCGCACACGGCGTTCCCTGAATTCGGCCTTCAACTTTAAAAATAAAGTCACATGAACATTTTTCGCTCCAGTTCACGGACAGCAGTTTTTCCAGCAGCCCCAAATATTTTTGCATATTTTTCGGGACACTATCTTCTGCTTAAAGTAAGAACTATTCTTAGAGAACTAAGGTTTCTAAATTTTAGATAACTTATAGACATTAGCTGCCCGCTGGCATGTTCATAAAGATATTTTATTCTGTGATGGAATGGTCTCGAAACTTTTTTCTGTCAGAAATCATTTCATGTGTAATTCTCATATACCAAATAAGCAATAATGTATACAAATGCAGTTACTTTGGCATTTTTCTACAGCTTGAGTGCATACCATATATATATGTCTGCAATTTTTTTTTCAGTATATTTGAAAATTTCAAAATGCATTTATGTATTTTGGGGTGGTAAGGTATACACACTACTCTATAGTATGTTGTACTATGTTATACTATGCCTAGATTAGTAAATATGTCCATAGTTAGCGTGGAGTGGGTGTCATGTATTCCTATCGGTTCTGAATCGATCCCCCTATTCCTGACCCTATTCTAGTTAAACAAACCAACAAGTTAACTAGCAGTCAGCCCATGAGGCAGAAATTCCCCATGATGCAGATACCGTTATCTGACGCAGTCACACTACGGCACAGGAACGTGTTATCTGATTAGGTCATAACGCTTGCGATCTAATTAGACAAGCGATATTCCTCCAGCCCCTGATAAGGCATACGGAGTTCTCATAACAAATCAAACCTATGACAACCTGGGCAAAACCCTGCGGCCATTGTTTTGATTTCACCGAGAACTTTAGTAAAAGAATGTGCTAACGAGCGAATCGTATGACATCTTTATTGACGTATCTATGTCCATCCTTACGTCAATCTCGGCACCTTAAAGGTATAAATATTACCGATCTTGCCATATGCAAACACACGCGTGGTGACGAGACGGAGCAGCCATACTTGCCGAAGCCGAGAGCAGAGCAGACCCCGCTGGCAGCAGCCCCGCCTTCCTGACGCGCTGAGAGAAGCTGCTTTCTCCTGCCGAGAATCCAGCACCGGCGTTTCCGGGTAGCCCTCGCAGGCAGCCTGGAATATCGAGACCAGAGAGAGAGATACCATTCCTCATTCATCCTAACTTCCAGGTACAGAACTGAATAACCCCTCACAGAGAATTCTTTAGTTATTCACTTGGCAAAAACAAACTTAACTTAAACTGTAACTTTCTATTCCCGCCCACGTATTAGGCTTAGGTCAGGTACACGGGGTAGGCGTATTTAGAAACACCAGTTGAGTACGTTTAGTCAAATGTATATGTGTATGTAAATATATTTTATTCATTTTAAACATCATATGGCTTAGAAACCATATCAATGTTTTTACAGTATTACTTTATACTATTGCTTTTAATGTATGCACTTTACTTAACTATAAGTATTGCAATAATATCGATCCATTTCTCTTGTATGAGAAAAGAGACTGATCAATAAATAACACCTTTTTATTGAACACGCCCGTCTCTTCCTTTTCTCTACATTCTGATGAGACTAAGAATGCACGTACTGACTGAGTAAAATAATTTGCCTTTTGTTCACACGACTCTCGAGATTGACTCTTGATTAGGGGAGAGCAAAGTTGTTATGTTCTATGGTTGTCAGAAACTAAATCCCTTCTTGTCTAATCAGGGAAGTTAATTCCTCCTTGAACATTCGAGAAAGTTTCTAGCGAACTCTGAGCTACGCTGGCAAACCCAAAACTTAAGTCTAGTATCGACAGTAGTAGACCTAGTTAACGTCTGGCCTAGGCCTTTACTGCTGTAGGTATTATTCCAATGCGCAGAGCCTATTGGGAAGATAGGAACTACACTACAAAATCCCTGCTCGGACTCTCCGCTCCTCTGTAGCCTGCTGCCTGTTCACCCCATGCTTTCATTCTTCTCTTAAAGGGGGCAGAGCTTTTTCCACCTTGATACCACAGCTCTGGAACAACTTACCTGAAAATTTGCGCAAGGAATCAGTCCTCCTTCCGTTTAGGAAAAAACTCAAGACTATCTTGTTTGTGGAGGCACTGACTACGAAATAATTCGTTCACACTAGCTTACACGCATTGCCTGTTGTAAAATTCCCCCCTAGAAGTGCGAAGAGACCCGATGGTGAACCAGCGCTATACAAAAGCTAATTAACATAACATAACATAACGGTGTGCTTAAAGTTACCCCAGAGAGATCAGATAGGCATGGGCAGGGAAGCTGCTTACCTGGAGGTCGGCACCAGAGCTAGCGCCAGTCTCTGTCCCTGGGAAGTGCAGCGAAGAGTGGGCTGTGTGAAAGGAGATAAAACAGCAAAGGCCAGGGGCTAATTGATGTGGAATGTTGGTGTTGATCTGCAGCACCAAGACGCCAAGAAAACAAAAGACATGCACTTAACAAAGCCTAATAATGACAAGGCAGCTTAAAAAAAATAAATGCAACAGCCAGTGAAAATGGTGCCCCCGATTATAAAAGTATGGAATGTATTTTAACTCTTGCTCCAATCTCGCTCACTGAATGTGAGAAATATGCCAACACCGAGGAGAATGAGCTATTGCCTTTGGCAATCTGGAGGTGGGGGCTTAAACTGTTAAATACAGGAGCACAAGCACGCACCAAAGAGAAACAAGTAATACTAACTATTAGGACCCAACAGCCAAGGGTACCCAAGTACACAAATTAGTGTTAAACTAGCTCACACACAGCCCCTCTGTCCTGAGACCACAACCCAGATAGCCTAGCACAGCGCCCCTTCACAAACCCCCTAAGCCCTCTCATTTCCATTCCAGGCCCCCTCGGAGGAGGAGAGTGGAGAGGCATCCAATACCAAGCAGCCATGGACGGGGAGATCAGCATTCCTCTGACGGCATGCACCTCTGAGTAACGTGATGCCAGTGCTCACACCACACCTCAAAACTTCTGAGCTATTCACTCCTCATTTGCAGTCGGTCCCAACCTTTCCATAGAAAAACAGGATATGTTTGATAAAAATGCAACCAAATTGTGTGTGCAGCTATTACTCAGAACCCACGCACTATATTCAAAGTTACACTCATACAGTGTTCATATAGTCGGCACCAGGCTTCTTGCGTGTATCCGTGTGCAAGTAGACTTAGACTTGTCTTCTCCAGAATACTGTGCTTTTAGCGCCTCTGCCTAAAATAAAGAATCTGAAGCAAAATGCCGAGGCAAGGTTCAGGATGTTTTTCAGCAGTACCTGCACCTGTATAGTTTGTAAAATTTGGAGGAGATGTCAGTGTGTAACTTCTACCCATTAACTTTCCAAATATCGCACTCGCTCTTTAACAATGGACATTTCTAAAAACACAATATCCGTGATGTTATGTGACCTCTTAATCTAACATAGCAGTGCTGCGCAGAGTTGCCGGGATGAAATAAGCAGAGGACTGGAAACATCAATGACGCTGACGACAGTGGAAGGTAAGTTGGGGTTGGGGGAGTGCGGACGAAAGCAGGCAGCGTTTCCCTTGCGGGAGTGAGCACAATAATTGATAACACATGGTGCAGCTCGCTCCCACAAGGGAATCGCCAAACGTGCGTGTGTTGCCATTCAAAGCAATGCAAAACGTGCACGTTTTTGCCAGCAAAGCTGTGCCCATTGCTAAAGGTCTATTTCCTGCGCGCTGCATAGGCGAGACCTAAAAAGGATATGATTTTTCGCCACAGTACACCTTCAGCTTAGATTGAACCAGAGTGTTGCTAAGGGTCCCAAGTCAAATATTTGTTAGCAATGGCCGTCACTTGTTGCCTCCTTTTTTGTGTATTCATCCCAACATTAGAGAATATTAGGCTCCTTTTATTTTCAACTTTCAAATCTTGTCTCATTGGAGCCACTATCTTCATTACAGAGTCACACTGTTCTGAATCCTGTAGGGCCACCCTGATCATACTCCCAATCAAATTAGAGGCCCTACTAGGCACCTCAGTGTGGGCAGTCTTTATGCCCTTTTCACCACCAGTGATCTGGTAAAGTCCCAGGGCTATTGAAAAATAACTGCATAATTTCAATAACCTCTATGTCAACGTTCATTGCTGGAATTGCATGTTACATGCGATTCAACAGACACATTTCCCCTAATATTTGTACTAAAAGTGGCATACTGCAAGGTGGACTTTTAAGGCAACAGTGGTCCCTTACAAGCATCAATACTTAATCAATGAATATAGACGAAGTCGTTACTATATTGAAAATGACACACCCAGCCGGGCAGAGGACTTAGTGTTTACTTTTCAGTCAATGTAAGACATGATACACGCACAATAAACAAGACAGGGCACAAACCTGAACCCAGTTTATCACACAGAAAATATCAAGAAAGGGAAACCATTAGAAGGAAAACACACAAAAGGAGTTATAGGCAAAAAGCTTAGCGTTCTGTAAGTTGTAAATTGCACAGTTTTGATTATGAAACAGAACAATATTGACACCTTCACACTTTTAAAGGGCATATTAGTCATTCCATGTGTGTAAGGTGCACATAGTTGTCAACGGCGTTTCGATCCATTTACCACATTGTACGGATCTCCTCAGGACATGTAATGTATGCCTAATAATAAAACAGCCTCATTTGCCAATAGGCAAGCCAACGGGATCGAGGCTTGGTGTGTGCCGGATCAAGGAAATTAGTTTGGACTGTTACGCGGTAGTGTCAGCCAGAATTAGCAGTGCTTCGGTGGGACCGGAGCATTGAGTGATTACTGGAGAGCCGTGAGCTAATTGCCAGCAAGGGAACGTCAATCGGACCACAGTGGGGAGAATAGGGACGTACGGGTTAGCCGGTACGATGACCGAAAGTGAATAGTCCAAGGCTGCTCAATCGCGGGTGCCGGTGGGCTACTGCAAGGTGTAGAATGAACCCCAGTCAGTCCTTGATTTATAGATCATCTTACAGTACATGTAATGCACCATATGTTTCTTAATATGTCTGTAATAAATGTGTCAATGTATTAGTCATTGAAGTAGCCACTTCCTGTGGCACCTGGTCACCATGCAGCATGAAAATATTTTTCAGCAATATAGTTATTTGCAGAGTCCATTGTATGTCCCTCTATTCCTTCATTAAGTGGCTCCATCCATCATAGCGGGACACATCTCTTACAAAAATCTCTGTGTAAGCAGGTTCCATCATTCCTTGTTGGCACAGTGAAACTATTATCACAAATGAAGATACTGGTTTTGCAGCACTAATTTGAGGTTACATTATCAGTAGTCAGATTACAAATCTCCATGGGTGATTAGAGTTTCTGTTGTCGTGACAGGACATTTTTTGTGTTTTCTCCATTAAACTGTCTTAATTTTCAGATAGATTCGCACAGAAATATTGTCACCAGAAATGATGGTGCAATGGCCACTCTACTTCAGGCTGTCAGTCCAATTTGTTCCCCCATCTGAATCATGATCTTCTGGATAACTTCCCTATGGAGGAGCCGCCAGTGCTTTCATTATTAGTGACTCTGCCTTCCAAAGCGCTCAAAATGAGACACTAATTTTTGGTGGGTATTTGTTTACTTACTAGGCTCAAACCTGTCACATGGGCTTTTCAGGAGTCTATAATAGAAATCTTACATCACATTTATATTTTTTTTTCCATAGTCTTTACAAATAGGTGTCTCCAGTCTACTTTAAAAACGATCTTGCTGGTGATGTATGAGAAGCACAGTGCGAATATCTGCGTTTCTGCATCCATATTTCTGCTCTCTATTTATGAATGTCCACATGTGGACCATTGAAAACATAAAATTATGGAAGACAGAAAACCTGGCAGCAATGAAAAGGAAATTCAAAACTATGGGAATTCAGATTTATGATCATGAAATTATAAACGTTTGTTATCTGATCACACAGGAACTTAGCACAACGTTATGAGACCTCATCCTATGGAGGTTTTCCAACATTTTACCAAACAATGGTGTAATTCATAGAGAATGTGGTGTATCTGTAGATCCTGGGAGTTTACATTTAATAGATTTTTTCAGTAAGGTCTTGAAATGCTTATTTCCTATTAATCTGTATATTGTGTGCTTTGAGTATGATAAGTGAATGAGACGTACAAGTAGTTTTACTGTTGCTGTGAGAAGCCATCTTTTGACCTGAACGTAGTGTGACAGGAGTCTTGGACAATAACTATTCTGCTGAAGTCATAACTTTCCCATCACGTCAGCGGTTGGTTTCTGTTACAAGGGCAATTTGAATATTGCTCTACTGAGACCGGATTTGTAAGTTTGCTTTATTTTTATTCTTTTTCTCCTATATGGGAATCATCTACTAGTATGGGAATTATGGGTAGACCCTACATGGAATGCAATGATGGGAATATGCAGCTTAACCCTATAAGTCATTAGAAGGATTTGGGCCTAATTTATATGTTGATGGTAAGTATACTCTATCCCAACATCCCGACCTAATGCTCCGCCCACCCAAATTAGATGATGGTGGACCAAAGATTTAGCCTTGGCAGTGACTACTCTGTTACCACTATAGCCAAACCTCTCTGACGGCATGATGGAGTGATGGCCATCAGGTAAATAGCTATATGTCCATGCACCCACTTAGAATGGGCAGGCATATAACCAATTTTACTGTCCACCACCCCCAGCCAAAACCCTGGTGGTGAGGGAGAGTAACATGGTAATAATGCTCCCCCCATCATGGGAGTTGACTCCCATAGCAAGGGGAGCACTGCATATTATGTTTTCTAAAAGAAAATCCAGTTTTGGGATTTTCTTTTTGAAAATACAATAAGAAAACTGTTTGCTGCAGCGCTGCACCACCATGGCGTAGCCCTGCACCAAATAGGAACTGCTGTGACGGGGGTTCCTTACAAAGCATTATAAATGACCGCCTTTTTGGCAGTCATTTATAAATGTGGCGGGTGGTCCCTCTACCAGACAGATGGAGTAATTTACTCCATCCCCTTGGTGGAATGACAGGCCATCCACTCATTCAGAATTTAGCTCCTTTGGTTGATTGTATTAAACAGCTCTATGGAGAAGAAGGTCCATTTCTGTTTTCTCATCACAATTGGGTGAGTCTGGTGCCTCGCACTCGAGAAATTCTATCCCACACCTTTTTTTCTTAGGGAAGGGAGCAGAGGGTCCCTTTTTCTGTTCCTCAGATTAGGGGGGTAGATTAAGGGCTTGCATAGGCAGAAAGGGAAGTTATTATTTTTCATACAAGGGGTGGACTAGATTGCCCTTGTTTGTTCATACTAATTACTACAATGAGTTGGAGGGAATAGTTTTTGTGCATTACTTGCTAAGGTACCCCTCTATTGCATGAATACATCACATGCACCCACCAGAAGTTTATTAGGGTCCCTTCTCATTGAACATAGTGCCATGCTCCTTCTCCTGCCTACAGTGGGCACCAAATCATAAGAGTGACAGCGTAGATAAAAGAAAGTCTTTTGCCAAAACATGGACTACAATATGTTAAACATTTCTCGTTGGACTAAAAGATTTCCAATTACAAGGCAGCAGAAAACACAATTATCAAAACGTTTTTGCAAATCCACTGGTTTTGGGTTGTGTTAAATTTCTCTGATCATCTGTCCATGTCATAAGAAGGCAGTTTCATCCGTTAAGACATCACTTTAGCCAACAGCCTCACAGTAGCCTCATCCTCAATGGTGAGGAGGCATGGAGCTCCCCAGTGAACAGTCGAGAAAGGCCACGCCGAGGCTCAGGCACAATGGATGTTCTTACGTGCAGGAGTCACATGATACTGCATGACTTCTTTTTTTAATGGCAATTATGAATGTATGCTGTTACGGGACCATTGCTTAGAGCGTTAGACATTAAACGAGCCTGTGAGAAACAACTGTTGTATCCTGTTCCCTGCTATTGGAATGCATTGACTGAAACTTTCCTTTCTAGGCTTTTTGTTATCCAACTAAAATGTACACTGACTTTCCAGACTCTTTTATGGAGCTAAGATGCGATCCCCTCCTGTGACGACTTACGACCAGTCAACTCTGTTGCGAGTCATTTTTTCACATTAACTGCTCTATTAGAACATTTAAGGCAGGGCACCGCTAATACAGCAGCAGCCTTGTTGGAACAATCTTGTGTTTTAAAAGGGTTTATAAAGGAAAGAACTGAATGAAAAAACGGCAACTGCAAAATTTTCACACGAAGGCCCCCCTTAAAAAAAGAAAACAACTGAAATTGTAATTAATAATGTTTGCACTGGTCTGTACAGACACACATTGCAGGAACATCTGGGGAAGCTTTAATTGTCAAGACTCATTTACTTAAAAAAAAACATTAGAGTCAAACACTGCAGGTAAACACTATGGGGCATATGTATCAACATCCGTGTTTGCGATTCTCAAATAGTGATTTTTTGGGAATCGCTATTTGAGAATTGCAAAACGGGATGTATTTAAAAAATCGCACATTTTGAGCGATTTCTTAGTATATCTTAATTGCGATTAGCAAATTGCGAAATCGCAATCGTAATTAAGGAATACATTCCAATTCAATCCTATGGGCCAGGAGGCCCATAGGAATGAATGGGAAATCATTATCAATTTGCGATTCGCAATTTGAGAATCGCAAATTGAGAATAATTTCAAGGGTGCAAGGGTGTCATAAGGACACGCTGATGCACCCCTGAAATGAGCATGTGGCGCATATGGCACACATACATGCCCTAAGGGCATATATGTGTGCCACATGGCACTTTGAAACATGCCAAAAAGTGCATTTTTGCCAGAAATCGCAAATTACCACCAACTTGAAGTTGGTGGTAATTTGCGATTTCATAGGGAGAAATCGCACAACTTGGGTGCATGATAAATAGCATTTAAGGACTCGCAATTTGCGATTACTTAAATGCTTACGCAAAATTAAGGAATCGCAAATTTTGCGATTCCTTAATTTTGCGATGAGAAAACAGCTCATACATCGCGTTTAGCGATTTTTTTATTCGCAAACAATGTATTTTTGTGAATCGCAGCGTTTGCAAATAAAAAATCGTTAAATACATATGCCCCTATATTCCTTGTACAGAGTGACAAAGGAAAAAGCCTTTATATATTTGCTTAATTGTTCTTTTAATGATTCCAAAAATCTACATGAAGCCAAGTGCAAAACAATCTGAAAGGAAATGAAACAGAGAGTCTGATCTTCTGCTTCTTGTCACCACAGAAAAATAGAAGATTATATTCAATTCCAGACAATTCCCCAAGTACTATCTAATAATGCTCTTCCGCAAGCAGCTGCTCTAGTACAGTTTATCTTCATATATATTGGGTATCACAGATTCTTACATGAACACCAAAAATTAATTTAAACTGATGTAGGCTCTTAGAGAATGTGTATTGCTCATACTTGATACAGAAAAGGGGGTGGTGATGAACAGAGTGTCTGAATTAAGCAGACCACTCTTACCCAGTCCAAAGATCAGGGCTTGATCCATCACCGTTATTTATCTCACTGCCCCATCCCAGCTCAGAACCTGGCTATATGCAAATTAGTCTGTCCCTGGCCCAGTGCATCATGGGAACAGGGCAGACCAAACTACCAAGCCAATTCTTCACCAGAAAGGAGACAAGCTACCGGGGACCGGTTTCTGGCATTTCAGCCTCTTCGGCCCGGCTTGCTTGAATCCTGATGGAGCAGTGAGAAAGGGACTCATGTCTGAGTATACCCTGCCACACCTATAGTGGCCAAAAACGATACAGAAAAGGGGGTGGTGATGAACAGAGTGTCTGAATTAAGCAGACCACTCTTACCCAGTCCAAAGATCAGGGCTTGATCCATCACCGTTATTTATCTCACTGCCCCATCCCAGCTCAGAACCTGGCTATATGCAAATTAGTCTGTCCCTGGCCCAGTGCATCATGGGAACAGGGCAGACCAAACTACCAAGCCAATTCTTCACCAGAAAGGAGACAAGCTACCGGGGACCGGTTTCTGGCATTTCAGCCTCTTCGGCCCGGCTTGCTTGAATCCTGATGGAGCAGTGAGAAAGGGACTCATGTCTGAGTATACCCTGCCACACCTATAGTGGCCAAAAACGATACAGAAAAGGGGGTGGTGATGAACAGAGTGTCTGAATTAAGCAGACCACTCTTACCCAGTCCAAAGATCAGGGCTTGATCCATCACCGTTATTTATCTCACTGCCCCATCCCAGCTCAGAACCTGGCTATATGCAAATTAGTCTGTCCCTGGCCCAGTGCATCATGGGAACAGGGCAGACCAAACTACCAAGCCAATTCTTCACCAGAAAGGAGACAAGCTACCGGGGACCGGTTTCTGGCATTTCAGCCTCTTCGGCCCGGCTTGCTTGAATCCTGATGGAGCAGTGAGAAAGGGACTCATGTCTGAGTATACCCTGCCACACCTATAGTGGCCAAAAACGATACAGAAAAGGGGGTGGTGATGAACAGAGTGTCTGAATTAAGCAGACCACTCTTACCCAGTCCAAAGATCAGGGCTTGATCCATCACCGTTATTTATCTCACTGCCCCATCCCAGCTCAGAACCTGGCTATATGCAAATTAGTCTGTCCCTGGCCCAGTGCATCATGGGAACAGGGCAGACCAAACTACCAAGCCAATTCTTCACCAGAAAGGAGACAAGCTACCGGGGACCGGTTTCTGGCATTTCAGCCTCTTCGGCCCGGCTTGCTTGAATCCTGATGGAGCAGTGAGAAAGGGACTCATGTCTGAGTATACCCTGCCACACCTATAGTGGCCAAAAACGATACAGAAAAGGGGGTGGTGATGAACAGAGTGTCTGAATTAAGCAGACCACTCTTACCCAGTCCAAAGATCAGGGCTTGATCCATCACCGTTATTTATCTCACTGCCCCATCCCAGCTCAGAGCCTGGCTATATGCAAATTAGTCTGTCCCTGGCCCAGTGCATCATGGGAACAGGGCAGACCAAACTACCAAGCCAATTCTTCACCAGAAAGGAGACAAGCTACCGGGGACCGGTTTCTGGCATTTCAGCCTCTTCGGCCCGGCTTGCTTGAATCCTGATGGAGCAGTGAGAAAGGGACTCATGTCTGAGTATACCCTGCCACACCTATAGTGGCCAAAAACGATACAGAAAAGGGGGTGGTGATGAACAGAGTGTCTGAATTAAGCAGACCACTCTTACCCAGTCCAAAGATCAGGGCTTGATCCATCACCGTTATTTATCTCACTGCCCCATCCCAGCTCAGAACCTGGCTATATGCAAATTAGTCTGTCCCTGGCCCAGTGCATCATGGGAACAGGGCAGACCAAACTACCAAGCCAATTCTTCACCAGAAAGGAGACAAGCTACCGGGGACCGGTTTCTGGCATTTCAGCCTCTTCGGCCCGGCTTGCTTGAATCCTGATGGAGCAGTGAGAAAGGGACTCATGTCTGAGTATACCCTGCCACACCTATAGTGGCCAAAAACGATACAGAAAAGGGGGTGGTGATGAACAGAGTGTCTGAATTAAGCAGACCACTCTTACCCAGTCCAAAGATCAGGGCTTGATCCATCACCGTTATTTATCTCACTGCCCCATCCCAGCTCAGAACCTGGCTATATGCAAATTAGTCTGTCCCTGGCCCAGTGCATCATGGGAACAGGGCAGACCAAACTACCAAGCCAATTCTTCACCAGAAAGGAGACAAGCTACCGGGGACCGGTTTCTGGCATTTCAGCCTCTTCGGCCCGGCTTGCTTGAATCCTGATGGAGCAGTGAGAAAGGGACTCATGTCTGAGTATACCCTGCCACACCTATAGTGGCCAAAAACGATACAGAAAAGGGGGTGGTGATGAACAGAGTGTCTGAATTAAGCAGACCACTCTTACCCAGTCCAAAGATCAGGGCTTGATCCATCACCGTTATTTATCTCACTGCCCCATCCCAGCTCAGAACCTGGCTATATGCAAATTAGTCTGTCCCTGGCCCAGTGCATCATGGGAACAGGGCAGACCAAACTACCAAGCCAATTCTTCACCAGAAAGGAGACAAGCTACCGGGGACCGGTTTCTGGCATTTCAGCCTCTTCGGCCCGGCTTGCTTGAATCCTGATGGAGCAGTGAGAAAGGGACTCATGTCTGAGTATACCCTGCCACACCTATAGTGGCCAAAAACGATACAGAAAAGGGGGTGGTGATGAACAGAGTGTCTGAATTAAGCAGACCACTCTTACCCAGTCCAAAGATCAGGGCTTGATCCATCACCGTTATTTATCTCACTGCCCCATCCCAGCTCAGAACCTGGCTATATGCAAATTAGTCTGTCCCTGGCCCAGTGCATCATGGGAACAGGGCAGACAAAACTACCAAGCCAATTCTTCACCAGAAAGGAGACAAGCTACCGGGGACCGGTTTCTGGCATTTCAGCCTCTTCGGCCCGGCTTGCTTGAATCCTGATGGAGCAGTGAGAAAGGGACTCATGTCTGAGTATACCCTGCCACACCTATAGTGGCCAAAAACGATACAGAAAAGGGGGTGGTGATGAACAGAGTGTCTGAATTAAGCAGACCACTCTTACCCAGTCCAAAGATCAGGGCTTGATCCATCACCGTTATTTATCTCACTGCCCCATCCCAGCTCAGAACCTGGCTATATGCAAATTAGTCTGTCCCTGGCCCAGTGCATCATGGGAACAGGGCAGACCAAACTACCAAGCCAATTCTTCACCAGAAAGGAGACAAGCTACCGGGGACCGGTTTCTGGCATTTCAGCCTCTTCGGCCCGGCTTGCTTGAATCCTGATGGAGCAGTGAGAAAGGGACTCATGTCTGAGTATACCCTGCCACACCTATAGTGGCCAAAAACGATACAGAAAAGGGGGTGGTGATGAACAGAGTGTCTGAATTAAGCAGACCACTCTTACCCAGTCCAAAGATCAGGGCTTGATCCATCACCGTTATTTATCTCACTGCCCCATCCCAGCTCAGAACCTGGCTATATGCAAATTAGTCTGTCCCTGGCCCAGTGCATCATGGGAACAGGGCAGACCAAACTACCAAGCCAATTCTTCACCAGAAAGGAGACAAGCTACCGGGGACCGGTTTCTGGCATTTCAGCCTCTTCGGCCCGGCTTGCTTGAATCCTGATGGAGCAGTGAGAAAGGGACTCATGTCTGAGTATACCCTGCCACACCTATAGTGGCCAAAAACGATACAGAAAAGGGGGTGGTGATGAACAGAGTGTCTGAATTAAGCAGACCACTCTTACCCAGTCCAAAGATCAGGGCTTGATCCATCACCGTTATTTATCTCACTGCCCCATCCCAGCTCAGAACCTGGCTATATGCAAATTAGTCTGTCCCTGGCCCAGTGCATCATGGGAACAGGGCAGACCAAACTACCAAGCCAATTCTTCACCAGAAAGGAGACAAGCTACCGGGGACCGGTTTCTGGCATTTCAGCCTCTTCGGCCCGGCTTGCTTGAATCCTGATGGAGCAGTGAGAAAGGGACTCATGTCTGAGTATACCCTGCCACACCTATAGTGGCCAAAAACGATACAGAAAAGGGGGTGGTGATGAACAGAGTGTCTGAATTAAGCAGACCACTCTTACCCAGTCCAAAGATCAGGGCTTGATCCATCACCGTTATTTATCTCACTGCCCCATCCCAGCTCAGAACCTGGCTATATGCAAATTAGTCTGTCCCTGGCCCAGTGCATCATGGGAACAGGGCAGACCAAACTACCAAGCCAATTCTTCACCAGAAAGGAGACAAGCTACCGGGGACCGGTTTCTGGCATTTCAGCCTCTTCGGCCCGGCTTGCTTGAATCCTGATGGAGCAGTGAGAAAGGGACTCATGTCTGAGTATACCCTGCCACACCTATAGTGGCCAAAAACGATACAGAAAAGGGGGTGGTGATGAACAGAGTGTCTGAATTAAGCAGACCACTCTTACCCAGTCCAAAGATCAGGGCTTGATCCATCACCGTTATTTATCTCACTGCCCCATCCCAGCTCAGAACCTGGCTATATGCAAATTAGTCTGTCCCTGGCCCAGTGCATCATGGGAACAGGGCAGACCAAACTACCAAGCCAATTCTTCACCAGAAAGGAGACAAGCTACCGGGGACCGGTTTCTGGCATTTCAGCCTCTTCGGCCCGGCTTGCTTGAATCCTGATGGAGCAGTGAGAAAGGGACTCATGTCTGAGTATACCCTGCCACACCTATAGTGGCCAAAAACGATACAGAAAAGGGGGTGGTGATGAACAGAGTGTCTGAATTAAGCAGACCACTCTTACCCAGTCCAAAGATCAGGGCTTGATCCATCACCGTTATTTATCTCACTGCCCCATCCCAGCTCAGAACCTGGCTATATGCAAATTAGTCTGTCCCTGGCCCAGTGCATCATGGGAACAGGGCAGACCAAACTACCAAGCCAATTCTTCACCAGAAAGGAGACAAGCTACCGGGGACCGGTTTCTGGCATTTCAGCCTCTTCGGCCCGGCTTGCTTGAATCCTGATGGAGCAGTGAGAAAGGGACTCATGTCTGAGTATACCCTGCCACACCTATAGTGGCCAAAAACGATACAGAAAAGGGGGTGGTGATGAACAGAGTGTCTGAATTAAGCAGACCACTCTTACCCAGTCCAAAGATCAGGGCTTGATCCATCACCGTTATTTATCTCACTGCCCCATCCCAGCTCAGAACCTGGCTATATGCAAATTAGTCTGTCCCTGGCCCAGTGCATCATGGGAACAGGGCAGACCAAACTACCAAGCCAATTCTTCACCAGAAAGGAGACAAGCTACCGGGGACCGGTTTCTGGCATTTCAGCCTCTTCGGCCCGGCTTGCTTGAATCCTGATGGAGCAGTGAGAAAGGGACTCATGTCTGAGTATACCCTGCCACACCTATAGTGGCCAAAAACGATACAGAAAAGGGGGTGGTGATGAACAGAGTGTCTGAATTAAGCAGACCACTCTTACCCAGTCCAAAGATCAGGGCTTGATCCATCACCGTTATTTATCTCACTGCCCCATCCCAGCTCAGAACCTGGCTATATGCAAATTAGTCTGTCCCTGGCCCAGTGCATCATGGGAACAGGGCAGACCAAACTACCAAGCCAATTCTTCACCAGAAAGGAGACAAGCTACCGGGGACCGGTTTCTGGCATTTCAGCCTCTTCGGCCCGGCTTGCTTGAATCCTGATGGAGCAGTGAGAAAGGGACTCATGTCTGAGTATACCCTGCCACACCTATAGTGGCCAAAAACGATACAGAAAAGGGGGTGGTGATGAACAGAGTGTCTGAATTAAGCAGACCACTCTTACCCAGTCCAAAGATCAGGGCTTGATCCATCACCGTTATTTATCTCACTGCCCCATCCCAGCTCAGAACCTGGCTATATGCAAATTAGTCTGTCCCTGGCCCAGTGCATCATGGGAACAGGGCAGACCAAACTACCAAGCCAATTCTTCACCAGAAAGGAGACAAGCTACCGGGGACCGGTTTCTGGCATTTCAGCCTCTTCGGCCCGGCTTGCTTGAATCCTGATGGAGCAGTGAGAAAGGGACTCATGTCTGAGTATACCCTGCCACACCTATAGTGGCCAAAAACGATACAGAAAAGGGGGTGGTGATGAACAGAGTGTCTGAATTAAGCAGACCACTCTTACCCAGTCCAAAGATCAGGGCTTGATCCATCACCGTTATTTATCTCACTGCCCCATCCCAGCTCAGAACCTGGCTATATGCAAATTAGTCTGTCCCTGGCCCAGTGCATCATGGGAACAGGGCAGACCAAACTACCAAGCCAATTCTTCACCAGAAAGGAGACAAGCTACCGGGGACCGGTTTCTGGCATTTCAGCCTCTTCGGCCCGGCTTGCTTGAATCCTGATGGAGCAGTGAGAAAGGGACTCATGTCTGAGTATACCCTGCCACACCTATAGTGGCCAAAAACGATACAGAAAAGGGGGTGGTGATGAACAGAGTGTCTGAATTAAGCAGACCACTCTTACCCAGTCCAAAGATCAGGGCTTGATCCATCACCGTTATTTATCTCACTGCCCCATCCCAGCTCAGAACCTGGCTATATGCAAATTAGTCTGTCCCTGGCCCAGTGCATCATGGGAACAGGGCAGACCAAACTACCAAGCCAATTCTTCACCAGAAAGGAGACAAGCTACCGGGGACCGGTTTCTGGCATTTCAGCCTCTTCGGCCCGGCTTGCTTGAATCCTGATGGAGCAGTGAGAAAGGGACTCATGTCTGAGTATACCCTGCCACACCTATAGTGGCCAAAAACGATACAGAAAAGGGGGTGGTGATGAACAGAGTGTCTGAATTAAGCAGACCACTCTTACCCAGTCCAAAGATCAGGGCTTGATCCATCACCGTTATTTATCTCACTGCCCCATCCCAGCTCAGAACCTGGCTATATGCAAATTAGTCTGTCCCTGGCCCATTGCATCATGGGAACAGGGCAGACCAAACTACCAAGCCAATTCTTCACCAGAAAGGAGACAAGCTACCGGGGACCAGTATAAGAATTGGCTTGGTAGTTTGGTTTGCCCTGTTCCCCTCATGCACTGGGACAGGAACAGACTAATTTGCATGTAGCCAGGTTCTGAGCTGGGATGGTGCAGTGAGCTAAAAAACGGTGATGGATCAAGCCCTGATCTTTGGACTGGGTAAGAGTGGTCTGCTTAATTCAGACACTCTGTTCATCACCACCACCTTTTCTGAATCATATTGCTCATACTTGCCCACACATTGCTGGCAGAGAGAAAAGAAGGTTGACTTTAATATGTTCCTATTTTTCTCGTTCATGGTGGGAAACACAGCACTCTCCTCAGGGTATTCAAAATGTGGAATTTATACGCAAATATTATATAAAGCAATGAACATATGACTCTATCCCAATTAACATTGTTATGTTATGTTAAAATTATTTTGAGAGCGCACTTACAGTAGGCGGTTTCATGGCGCTGAGAGCGGAAGGACTGCGGCAATTAGAGTCTTAGAGTGTTATTCATAAGCTTGTGAGAACAGGAACGTTTTCAGGAGAGTTCTGAATTTAGTGTAGCATGTTACCAGTATCAATTCGTTAGGGAGGGAGTTCCAGAAATGGGGGGCCAGAAAAGAAAACCTCAGACCACCGTGTTTTTTCTGTTTAAAAGTGGGAATAGTGAGCAAGTGAAGGTGGGAGGATCGAAGTTCACGTGAAGGGACATAGCGTTGGATCCTGGAAGAGATGAAGGCAGGGCCTTGACCAGCTAGGGCTTTAAAGATGGTGCAGCCTAATTTGAATACACAGCGTTTGGCTACCGGGAGCCAATGCAGGCTCTTCATCAAAGGTCTAACATGTTGATGATTTGTGGGTAACTTCTCATTTAGTCAAAAGTCATACTATTACGAATTGTAATTTTCTGCATTTTGTCTTGTCATTAAAATACATGAAAAGGGTATTTGAAGTTACTATTCAACAGCATGAATTCTAGGGCGCTGATGATGATCTTGGCGGATGGGCTACTCCATCATAAACTTGATTGATATCCTGTCTATAATGGGACTTTCAATACGGCGGATGGGATGTCCGTCACATTTGTGATGGAATATTCCATCCACTAAGATCATAATAGGCCTGATTGCGATCTTGGTGGTTGGGCTACCTCCATACAAGCGTGACAGATATCCCGTCCACCATATTACAAGTTCTGTTATATTCTATGGAACTTGTAATACGGCGGACAAGATATGTGTCAACTTTGTGGCAGAGTATCCGATCTATCAAGATCGTATTAGCAGTGGATTGACACATGCTATCAATTGGTTAGGAAACTTAGGGAATGGATTAGTGATTTCAATTTTAAGCCCAGTAGTGGAGATCTTTTTGTGTATAGTGCTGCTGATGATAATATTGATCAAATGTTGTAGATACCAAAGGAATAAAACCTGTGGAGTAAAAGAACAAGAGCTGATCTTGAACTGGAAAATGCAGAATCTAATTTTTACGATGAAATAAAATCTTTGGATGAAAATAGAAGGATATTGTTGAAAAAAAAACACTCATAATCAGCAATAAAATCAGATGAGACAGATAGCTTTTTTTTTAAAACTTGTTTTTATTGATTTTACATATAAAAACCAGCCAGTCATTAGAACGTGATACAGTATCGTAGTGGTACATGTCATAAGTACATACAGTTGCAACAGTATGGGAGAATACACATTGATAGTGTTGAGACACTACAAGGATCCTTGCAAGTCAATGCATAGCAGTCTAAAATCAGTGATTGAATCTCCAATTGCAAACAAGTACTGATAGTTTCAAATTCTTGTTCCTATACCAGGTGTATATAGTAAAACAGTCCGTGATTAATCAAATCTATCAAAGCTAAATACCATTACAACAAGGTAACTAAAATTTAAACTTACCCACCCCACTCTTCCTTCCACGCATGCCCAGCAATAAGCATTTATAGTAGCATTTTCACAGTTCCATATCTGTATTCTCGTACATCACAGTTCCACAATTTGACCCAGGTACACTGTGCAGTACTAACAATTATACAAAGTACCAACACTTGGACAGTGCAGGGAGCCTATGCATTAGAAGTCAGTGGTCCAATCCCCTCAACTAAAATAACAGTACTCCCTAGTAGGATAACACATCTATCGCAGCATATTCCTCCAGTATTGTATTCCAGCTCAATGAAATAGGTGTTTCCCGTAGGCCCCTATACTCCTCTCTCTTTAGTTCTGTCCCCTCAGCCCTCCCCCAACGCACCACTTCCGCATGCCAGTCCTGTATTGATGGAGCTCTAGCGGCCTTCCATCTTGTGGTTATGGCTCTTTTTGCTAGAAGGAGCGCAAGGTTGGTAAATCGGGAGGTGGGATTACCCTTTTTCTCACAAGTGCCCAGTCCCAATATTCAATATTCCAAGGTGACGACATGGCGCCTTGGGGCTATATCCGTCAGCAGTTTGTCACCCAATAGTACCCTAGTCGGGGGCAATCCCATATCATGTGTATCAGTCCCGCATTGGGTGCATGACAGCGTGGACAGGTATGGCTTGCTCCCGGAAACATAATGCTCAACCTGCATGGTGTTAAATAAGCTCTGTGTAGCAACATCAATTTAAATCTAGGATTACGAGACACCTTCCTGGGGTATCCCACTATATTGTACCATTCCTTAACTGTGAACTCGCGGCCCACATCACCTTCCCACCTGTCGCGTACCAGTCATAAGGAAATTGCCGTCTCAGTCTAAATACCGTAGGTTAGCCATTTTGTTAGCCGTGCTCCTCGTCCCATTAGATACTGCATGGTAAGTAGGGCATTCGTGGTCGGTTCAGTGTCCCCCAGTGGCCATGTAGTATATATCTGGTTATATGTGCATGTAATAGGAACAGTGTATTGGGGGCACCATGTGCGTGCGCAAATGTTTCATGTGATATTAAGACACCCTCTGAGTAGAACTCTCCCTCCGTGGTGACACCCACAACAGACCATTCCTGCAAAGCTTGGTTAGTGGTCAGGCTCGATTGCGTAGGGATACCCAGTAGCGGAATAGTGGGGGCATACGGCGTTATCCGCCCAGTGTATCTCACCACACTCCTCCAGTAAGTGATGGCTAACTTCAATAAATGGGGTGTCGATGCCGACAGTGGGGCTTGAGGTAGTAGAAGCCTGTAAATAATCCCTTTGTCCCTATCTCGTGGTGTCATGTCCAGTTCATGCAGGTTACGTCCTGCAAGCCAATAAGCGAGCTACTGCAGTTGGCTAGCGTAGCAGTTTGCACATAAATCCGGTACTCCCATCCCCCCTTGTTTCATAGTTAATTGTAATTTTGCTAGGCTAATACGTCGGCGTCCAGTACCCCACACCAGATCTATTACCAGAGAGTTCAATACTCTAAAGATCCTCGAGGGGACAAGGATAGGTAGGTTGGTCAAATAATAGAGTAGCCGTGGTAGCAGCACCATTTTCGCGATGGCCACTCTGCCCACTACTGAAAGGGCAGCGAAATCCAGAATTGAATCTGGGATTTCGGCACAGCCATTGCACGTGATAATTTGACATCTAAAAGGTCCATGGGATTGCGGTAAATCTGTATTCCGAGATACTTAAAAGTATCCGGTGCTATTTAACACCCAGGGGCCAAAGTTAAAGGGACCGTTCCTCGTAGAGTCATCAAAGAAATACGCATACGAATTAGCAGCATTAATAGCCAGCCCAGAAAGGGCTTGAAACAACTCAAATATGGAAGGCATTAGGTGTAGATCGGCTTCCATGTCCTTGATATAAAGAATGAGATCATCTGCGTATGCAGAGACAGTGTGGGACGCACGCCCCTGCAATATTCCCCTGTAAGTTGCAAACGCGCGGAGCCTGTGTAACAGCGGTTCAATAGCAAGGATAAACAACAATGGCGACAAGGGGCAGCCCTGCCTGGTTCCCCGTGCCACCTTATATTGACCTGATATATGCTGACCCTTGCGTGCCCGTGCAGTGGGGTTTGTGTATAGCTGGCGCACCTTATATATTCATCCGGTATACCAAATCACGCAAGGGCATAGAACATATAGTCCCAGCGCAAAGAGTCGAATACCTGTTTCAAATCAAGTGATATGCATCCCTCCTTAGTATCCGTGCCAAGTGTACCCAGCATTATCTGGTGGAGTCGTCTAATATTCAACGCCGTATTTCTACCCGGTACAAACCGACACTGATCAGTGTGTATTAATGTAGGGATAAACTGACCAAGGCGAGTGGCCAACAACTTGCTCAGGATCTTATAGTCCGTATTTAAAAGTGACAGAGGTCTGTAGCTTGAGATAAGTAGACCATCCCTTCCCGGCTTTAATAAGGAGACCACTAATGCTTGCAGGGCAGTGTCAGGGAGTCCACCCGTTTTCCAATGACTCATTATATATATACGTTGCAAATGGGGAATCATCAGGTCGACGTACACCGCATAAAACTCGACAGGCAAGCCGTCACTTCCCAGGGTTTTATTGCGCGGTAAAGCCTTGATTGTCTGCCGAATTTCCACCCCCGTTATTGGTCGAGACAATTCATCACGTTGTTGCTGTGTGAGTTGTGGTAGGCGTATTCCGTTGAAAAAAAGGTTCAAAATCAGTGTCCGTAAGTCCCTGCACAGGACCATAAAGCCGTTCATAGTAATCCCTAAACGCATTATTGGTGTCTAATTGGGTGTCCACCACAGCATCCACACTGTTCCGGATTTCCAATATGGGTGTCTGGGAGAGGGGTATCGTGAACCAAGCGCGCAGGCAATGGCCCTGATCTATCTGCCTGCGTGTGTTGTTTCTGTGTATATAGTCGGTAATCGACAACACGTAACTCCACTAATAATTTTGCGTATTGTATATTAGCCTCCCTTAGTTGTGTAAGTTGCTCATTCAACCCGGAGGCCTCCCCTTCCAGCAAAGGCAGAGCACCCTCTAGTGCCATAAGCCATTCTATCAGGGCAGCTCAAACTCCTGTCTTAGTACCTATTACCACTCCCCTGATGACCGTTTTAAAGGCATCCCATTTCCGTCTGGCGAGATCCCGCATTTATAATGCTCAATCGCTTCGTATAGAGCATGTTGGAAGACCAGGTCCTTCAGCATTATAGGCTGCATTTTCCAAGTCGGTATTGGAGTTGGATCCTTACCCAATTGTAGAGTTAATTCCACCGGGTTATGGACCAATAGGGTTTTGCCCATATGGAGAACAGAAGTAATGGACCCCATCAGGGTGCTGGAACAAAGGAACCGGTCTATCCGGGTTTGGAGCCTGTGTAGTGGAGAATAAAAGGAATACTCCCTGTACCCTGGATGTTTAGCCCGCCATGCGTCTTGAAGTTCCCATCCCTCTGTCCACCTCTTTAGTGCCTCAGCTTGCTATTTGCTTTCTGTAGCATGGAATGGGGGATGAGACCTATCCAAGTCAATGTCTAACAGAGCATTAAAGTTGCCTCTTATCTCCCAGGGGTACTCAGTCCATTCTGTCAAGGCTGCACTCAGTGTAGTTAGGTACTTGTCCTGATCAATGTTCGGTGCATCTACACAACCCATGACCACATGAGCCCCGTCCAGCAACCCATGAAGTAGCACATATCTGCGTGTCATGTAACCTTGAGGAGACAGAGCTATTCCGTGGGCAAGTGTCAAGGATAAGGACAGCCCACTGCTCAGGGCTCATGTTGAGCTTTTGATTCGACAACATTGGGGAGCACATGTATTAGCAGACTTAATTCCCCAGAATGCACTGTACAGCCCTATTTAAAGCATCCAATCACGAAGTACGATATGGCAGAACGAGGGTATTTAAAGCCACCATGTGCTCGTGCTGACCGTTTGAAGCCTCCGAAGAAAGGGAGATCCCGAAATTCATCGGGCTGCTGTCAGCTGCCTTTATGAACTGAGATGCGCAACTGTCTCTACCTGAATAAACGCTTTGTTGGGGGGAAAGCAAACCTTTTACAGTATGCGCAAATACAACAATTTGTTCGGCAATCCGCCCTATCAATTGTTTATTTTGCATTTGTCACCCTAAGTGGGAGGTAAATACCCAAAAGTTGGTCCCATGCTCGCCATGCCACTGGATTCAAGCTATCCTGGCCGGTGAGGAGTGATACCCCAAAAACTCATCTGTTGGTCACAACCCATCGAGCTGTATATATATATATATATTCACTGAAAAAACCATGGGTTTCAGCCACGTTATAGTTAAAAATTAGCATTTAAAAAACCTTAGAAATTCACTGAAAAAACCATAGGTTTCAGCCATGTTATAGTTAAAAATTAGCATTTAAAAAACCTTAGAAATTCACTGAAAAAAACATAGGTTTCAAACACGTTATAGTTAGGAATTAGCAATTAAAAAACCTTAGCAATTCACTGAAAAAACCATAGGTTTCACACATGTTATAGTTAGCTGGACATTTCACTCATACAAAACCATTGAAATTCCCCCGTTATAGTTAATTCAGCGAACTATAACTCGCGCTCCTGCAATGCACTGCTGATGACGTCACATATTACATCACTGATGACATGGTCAGTGACATCACTCATAACATCACTGATGACATCTCAATTGACATCACTGATGACATCACTGAAGACATCATCCAGTGAATGTGTTTCTGAAAAATAAATATGTTTTATATATGTATATCAAAAGGTCAATGGAAGAAAAAATGTGTAAAGTATCTAAATGGATGATTTTTTTTGTAAAAATGATTGTATAACTGATTTATTAAGTGTATCTTAGTGAATACATGTATTAGCGAGTAATGTTCAAATATGAAAATATCGTTATCAGTGTCTCACTTTGTGTATAAGTGGATGCATGGGTTGGTGACTAGCTACATGAGTGTTATTAGTTGGTTTTTAGAGTATCAGTATGAGTGTCTGTATGGTTTGGTGGGGGGTATTACTTACTGCATAGATGCATGAATGGGTGACTCACTGTTTGCATGTGTTTTGAAGACAGCATGTGTGCAGGACTTTATGGGTGGAGGAGTGTGTGTTAGTGAGTGAATCACTGTCTCAATAGTATCTTTATGAGTAACTACATATGTGTTAAACTAGTATATGTGAGTATTGATGTATATAAGTGAGTATATGTGAGAGCGAGATATTGTAAGAGTTCCTGTATAAATAAGAATGTGTTTCTATAAGTGATTGTTTAAGAGAGTAAGTATGTGTACGATTCTGTAGAAGTAAGTATGGTGGTGGGTGTATAGATGTATATGCAAGTAAATGGATGTTTGATAGTTTATTTGCATGTGTGAGTTTGTGTGTGAGTAACTCTATAGATGAGTGTCCGTGTGTAATAAGATGTATAGGTGTATGAGTACATATGATGAGCGATGAGTGAGTACATGTACGATTGCCTATATAGAACTGTTAGTGAATGACTGGACGTGTATGTAGATTTTAGAAATACTGAATAGGTTGTTCTAACTGGAATTGGTATCTCCATTTTTTTGAAAATTTTAGTTTCTATTTTTGAATGAGTGTATCAAGGGTTATATTACGCTGAGAGGAGGTCTGCCATTCTTTCACAGGGATGATGTCATCAGTGATGTCATTTGAGATGTCATCAGTGATGTCATCAGTGATGTCACTGACCATGTCATGAGTGATGTAATATGTGACCTCATCAGCATTGCATTGCGGGCACGCGAGTTATAGTTAGCTGAATTAACTATAACGGGGGAATTTCAATGGTTTTGTATGAGTGAAATGTCCAGCTAACTATAACATGTGTGAAACCTATGTTTTTTCAGTGAATTTCTAAGGTTTTTTAAATGCTAATTCCTAACTATAACGTGTGTGAAACCTATGGTTTTTTCAGTGAATTTCTAAGGTTTTTTAATGCTAATTTTTAACTATAACATGGCTGAAACCTATGGTTTTTTCAGTGAATTTCTAAGGTTTTTTAAATGCTAATTTTTAACTATAACGTGGCTGAAACCTATGGTTTTTTCAGTGAATTTCAAAGGTTTTGTAAATGATAATTTTTAAATGTATTAATTGTTATATTTTTTATACTGATTGACTACTTTATTTTAAACTATTTATTTTTAGATATTTTATTTTTTAAATTACATTACACATTTTTAATATAAATTAAAAAAAATGTTTTTAAAAATATTGAAATTGTTTTTATTTAATATTTTTTTAATTTATATATATTTTATTTAGCAGGCAATGATATCCTATGGAAGAAAATTCAAGTTACTGGTAAGTACAGTTAAATTTACCTTTCAGGAATAGTAGTGAGCTAGATTGGGGAATTAATTCCTCTTCAATTCTGAGGTCCCCTGTGAGCCAACTAGCCCACCAGGTACCTCCAGTATGCGCCAGGCAGCTGTGTTGCAGAGAGTCGTTCAAAGAGCACGCCCCTTTTTACAACACTCTGCAACACAGCTCCGTGGCGCTTACTAGAGATAACTGTTGGACTAGTTGCCCCCTAGGGGACCTCTGGATTGAACAGGAATTAATTCCCCAACTTAAAACACGCCTCAGGGCATGTTTGCATTCACATAACCTCAAGCCCCGCCCCTACCTTCACCACTGTGCTAACGCGCCCTGTAGAGAGTTCTAAGTTGGGGGATTAAGTCCCCTTGCATACTGGGGGTCCCTGGGGGCCAACTAGCCCGCCAGGAACCTCCAGTATGCGCCAGGAGGCTGCGTTGCAGAGACGTGTAATGAGGCCACGCCCCTTTCTACACCTCTCTGCAGCGCAGCCCCCGGGCGCGTTTGCAGAGGGGGAACTAATTCCCCTTGCATACTGGGGTCCATGGGGGCCAACTAGCCCACCAGGAATCTCCAGTATGCACCAGGGGGCTGCATTGCAGAGAGGTGTAATGAGGCCACGCCCCTTTTTACACCTCTCTGCAATGCAGTCCCCGGGCACGTTTGCAGAGGGGGAACACATTCCCCTTGCATACTGTGGGTCCATGGGGGCCAACTAGCCCACCTGGAACCTACAGTAAGCGCCAGGGGGCCGCATTGCTTTGCCCCGGGGGGTGGTGGTCCCCAGGGCAGTGTGGGAGGATTGGGCCCCCCCCACACTTCTTTTTCACTATGCCCCCGGGATTTGGTCCCCCTGGGGAGTAATTTGAAAAAAAGCATACTGGGTTTTAAAAAAAAAAAAATTGGGACCTTGGAGGTCCTTGTGGGACCACCTGAGCAGGCCTAGGGGGTCAAGCTGTTTCTACCCTGCCCCCTTTTTGCGTTCTACACGTTTGTTTTTCTGCTTTTTTGTGCCTCGGTCTACCAAGCACAAGATGGCTGCCAACACTTTCTGGTTTGGAGTGTTCACAGCCAATGAGTATGCAGCTCGTACTCGGAAAGGTACGCGTACGGTACTCGTACGGTATTCGTACCCTGTGATTTTTGTCCCCAAAAATTTTTGGGGGGGCCTTAGGTGTCCTTGTGGGACCCCCCGAGCAGGCCGATGGGGTCAGGGTGTTTCTACCCTGCCTCCTTTTTGCGTTCTACACGTTTGTTTTTTTGCTTTCTTGTGCCTCGGTCTACCGAGCACAAGATGGCTGCCAACACTTCCTGGTTTGGAGAGTTCACAGCCTCAGTCTACCGAGGCACAAGATGGCTGCCCACACTTTCTGGTTTGGAGTGTTGACAGACAGTTGACAGCCAATTAGCATTCAGCTCGTGCTCGGGAAGGTACAGAGTAGAGTAAGCTTACAGTAAGCTTACGGTATGCACCTCTAGTTATACTTATGATTTTACTTTTGATGTTCTCAGGAACTACTGAACGGATTTACACCATTTAACAAAAAGGCCCATCTGCGAACAGAACTCTACCATTTTGCCAAGTTTGGTGTAATTCCTTTCAGCCGTTCGGGCGGTAGTGTCGCAGTTAGCAGCGGAGAGGTAACCCAAGAAGTTAACACACAAGCCACTAACCTGAGGTATCTAGCCAGCGGGGACCACTGCGCGATGAGCGTCCTCCCAGTTCCCAATAGCGCCTACTCTCCCCGTGTGAGACTCACACACAAGGGACAGGTTGTACTCCGGGAAAAGGGAAGGGGACAACAAAGATTGAAGTTGTTGCGAAGACACCCTTCTTGGTCTGGTCAATAGGCAAGGAGTTCTTCGATGCACAACGTCACTATAAAACACAAGGATAACTGATTAGAATGGCTTGTGAGAGCACCTCTTCTGTCTGTAATAAAGTATTTAAGGGGAACACTCACGGATTGCCCACTCAGTGGTAGCCTGACAGTCTCTGCTATTTCTTCCGTGGGTAAACTCCTAAAGCGTTCTGAAGCTGTTCCACCACAGCCCAAAACAATGGGAAGGCAGGATAGGTAGGCGTCTCTATAAACCAGTTAGTTACTGTCACTACTGGTGAGCAAAGAACGAAGTTTAAAGGAAATGAAAAATGCGATACACGCAACAACAGGTTCAAAGAATAGGAGTCATGAGGCAGTAGACAGATAAACCCGCACGGCCGTGCTAAAGTACTATGTCCTACCTCCTCAACGCGGGAAAGAAAGCGTCCGCACCACCCAGTCTTCGGTTTCCTCGGCGTCCTCCAAGCGGGAAGGAAAGCGTCCGCGAAACCAGCTCTCGGCGTCCAGGCGGGAAAGAAAGCGTCCGCAGCACCCAGTCTTCTGTTTCCTCGGCGTCCTCCAAGCGGGAAGGAAAGCGTCCGCGGCAACCAGTTCTCAAGGGAATTAACACTACAAGCTCCGTAAAGACTACAGGAAGGATTGACAAGCACCCGGCAACGTCAGGGAGGTGCTTTTATTGCTGCACCGGAGGCGAGTTCCGGTTCGCCAGGACCCAGGGCATTCTGGGAGTTGCAGTGCAGCAGCGGTTTCGACCCCATATTGCCCTGTACCTACATTTGCTGGCTGGAAGCGCTACAGGTAGCCCTGGCTAAAGGTCCTATTGGAAATTGCATGGGGAAAACACATTTTGGGACCCCCATTTTTCTCAGCCCCCGCTTGACGAATCACCCCCAAACTTTCAGGAAAAGAGCAAAGCGGAGCAGGCCATTTTCTTGGAGAATTTTGTGAAGATTTGTCCACCAGCGTCAAAGTTATTCCAAATAGAGTGTTGCGGATTTCCTATGGAAACTAGGTTTTAACTATAACTACCTACTGGCGACCGACAGTAGGTAATACATATATATATATATATATATATATATGTATATATATATATATATATATATATTCACTGAAAAAACCATAGGTTATAGACCATATATAGTTAGGAATTAGCATTTACAAAACCTTGAAAATTCACTGAAAAAACCATAGGTTATAGACCATATATAGTTAGGAATTAGCATTTACAAAACCTTATTTTACTCACACAAAACCATTGAAATTCCATATATAGTTAGTTGCACTAACTATATATCGCGCACCCGCAATCCACTGCTGATGATGTCACATATTACATCATTCATGACATGGTCAGTGACATCACTGATGACATCACTGATGACATCTCAAATGACATCACTGATGACATCACTGATGACAACATCCAGTGACTGTATGTTTCTGTAAAGTTAAAATGTGTCTTACATATTGAAGAATGAGTGGAAGTATAAGTGTCTGGACAAAGGATTTAGTAGGTGCATGACTGAATGTATGAGTGAGTGATTAAATGTGTCTCACTGAGTGCATGGGTTAGTGACTAAACTGTCTTAATTTGTGCATCATTATGTCTGTTGTTCTGTAAACTGATGCATGTGTTGATCAGTAGCTATATGATTAACTATATGGGTTACTGATTGATTGTCCAAGTATTTGTATGGGAGACTGAGTGTGTGTGTGGCTGGCTGGGAGGTGTGTGACTCTGTGCAGATCAATGTGTACTTGTATCAATGATTGTATAAGAAGGTAAGTATGTGTTAGTATATGTTTGAAAATGTAAGGTGCTCTATGTTTAACTGTATAGACAAGAAAATGGAAGTGTCATTGATTCTTTACAGGACTGACTAGGTGTGTGAGTAACTCCATGGATGAGTGGCAGACTGTGAGTGTCTGTATAGGTGTATGAGTGCATATGATAGTGTTGTAAAGATGAGTGATTGTATGTATGAATGATTGTATGGGTGAATGAGTGAATGTGTGTGTAGACATAGGAATCAGTGAGTGCGTATGTAGTAACTAGTATTGGTGTGTCAATGGTTTCAAAAATTATACTCTGTATTTAACACTGGGTGAAACAGAGGTTATATTAAAATGTGAGGAGATGCATTGTATTGTCACATGAATGATATCATCAGTGATGTGGTCATTGATGTCAAATGAGATGTCATCAGTGATGTCATCAGTGATGTCATTTGAGATGTCATCAGTGATGTCATCAGTGATGTCACTGACCATGTCATGAATGATGTAATATGTGACATCATCAGCAGTGGATTGCGGGTGCGCGATATATAGTTAGTGCAACTAACTATATATGGAATTTCAATGGTTTTGTGTGAGTAAAATAAGGTTTTGTAAATGCTAATTCCTAACTATATATGGTCTATAACCTATGGTTTTTTCAGTGAATTTTCAAGGTTTTGTAAATGCTAATTCCTAACTATATATGGTCTATAACCTATGGTTTTTTCAGTGAATTTCATTGGTTTTTTAACAGCTAATATCTGTAGCTGTAAAATGTATTCTTCTTTAAATCCAAAAATATATTTTATATGTTTATGAATATTTTTTTTTTTAAATATTTTTTTTTCTTCGTTCCCGCTTCGCGAATCGGGAAGCTTCCCGTTAGCTGACCTTGATGCCGCGAAATAGACCGCGAGCCGGTAAATGTTTCTTTACCGCAACTGCCGCGTTAGAAAACAACATCGTGACGCCTCCCGTCCGCATGACGTTTCACGTTGTCGCGTGATACGTCATATGACGTGCTACGTTAGCGAACTGGTACGCGAAGCGAGTCGCAAAGCGCAGGTTTCTGGAAGCAAACCGGGAGGCCCTGCAAAGCGCTTAACGTAAACACAGCAGGTCATGTGACTTGGTAATAACACTTTTCATTGGTTCATTTCACTTTTGGTTTCCTAATGATGTAAGACTAGGTCATATAATCTAAAATGAACACTTTTAATTGGTTGAGAACTCTTGTTTTTCCCAAATGATGAAAATCCCTCCTTCTTTCCTCACTCTGACTTTCATCATTGTGAGAGAAAGACCCTTTGTTACCAGTGAGCAATGGCTTCTTTAGTAGCTTCAGCTGGTGCTTCCCCACCACCTCCACCACATCCAAGGAAGAGTGGACCACCTGCTCAAGTTATAATTCAACAAGAAGAGGAAGAAGAGGAACAGGACGACGAGCACGAAGAGAGGCAGTTTTTGCCTGAGGAGCCCAGGACGTCTCACCGGAAAGAAAACTTCATTTGGCAATTTTTTAAAATTCCCAAAGGTCAGAAAAAAGTAAATGCAAGATACGTAACTTGCCTTATATGTCAAGATAGACTGTCCAGATGGACCGAGAAAAAATACAGTTTCGGAAACTACACAATGCATCGCCATATGACTAGGTGGCATCCTAACAACTACAGTGCTGCACAGTTTCGGAACGACCTAGATAATCTCCCTATTATGGCCAGAAGATCTGTTGTACCGGAAGTAACGGGACCAGAGGGCAGGGAGATGGTGCCAAATATACAAATGAGATTTGGTGAAGTAAAACACGTCTGCGTACATTGCAATGGATTCATTTGCTACGGAGAAAGAAGCATCACTCTGATCAACAGAGCTATTGACTATCATATGCAAGTTTGTACGAAACGCCCAAAATAATAAATTCTTTTTTTTTGTTTTGTTGCTCCTGTTGAGCCCTTTACAATGAATCGTTTTCATTGCCCCCTCCAAGAAAAACCCAAAAAAATATAAAACTGTTCAGAAAAATTCAAAAAAAGTAAAAAAATGTTCAGAAAAATAATAAAAAACAATATACAACAACAAAAACAATAAAAAAAAAGTTCTTTTCAGAACTACCTCCCCGTTATTAAAAAATTGGTACAATATTTGGAACTGTGCCAACCTCTATTTCTCGTAGTTCGCTTCCCAGTTCGCTCGCCGGTACGCGAACCGGAAGTGAACCAAAATTTTTTTTTTTTTTAAAAGAACAGTAAGTATAAGGGAAGGAAACAGACACTTATGTTAAAAGAAAGACAGCTATAAGGGAGTAAACTAGAGATACTATTACCCGTAATCCACTGCTGATGATGTCACATATTACATCATTCATGACATGCTCAGTGACATCATCAGCAGAGGATTGCGGGTTTTTTGGCAACGTGCCTTATCCACGGTTTAATAACGCTGCCTTTTGCTTTATATAAGTTTTCAAATTGTATGAAATATATACCAATAGGTCGTTATGAACCTTTAGGTAGTGCTTTTCTTCATGAGGTCTGGTCGCTTCCATACACATACAGATGTTTCAAAGATGATCAAGAAGTTTATCTGAATGGAGAGGAATGCACTGAGACGCCACATCATTCACTAATGTGTAGGCACATACAGTTACACGGTTCATGCAACAAACACCGACCAAATATGGCTTGCGTGTTGCAAGGCACGCCAGTTCCTGCTATCATCCCCACGTTCAAGTTGTTGGAAAATGGTAGTTATTTGATGCTCAATATTGAAGATTGTTCTGGGTTAATTAAAAGTATTCCTTTTATCGTAACAGTAAGTGAACGGGTTATTTGCTGCAGAAATGTTCTATTTCCTCCCACACATGAACATAGGGAGTTTTCAATCTCGCCACAAATACCAACCTTGGGAGCAGATTTCAACGGCATGGCAAGAATAAGAGCTCTTTTGTCTCAGAGAGAGGTGGCCTTGAGTTCGGCCCGTGAAACTTTCGTGCTTCACATAGCGAACACCCGTACAGAGGTGCAGACCCTTTTCAATACAGATTTGCCTTTCCATTTCAGCAAGATGGTTCGGACTATCTTTAACGCGTCCTCCACAAAGGCCCTGGCGCACTTTTTTAAAGCTGTTACCAGTGGTCTCGTGACTTCATTTGAGAAAATCTTTGGAGTCATCCCTGCTTTCTTTCATTCTATTTTTTCCACTCTGCTTCGTGGATTCCCATTTTTACTTGCATTACCAGCGGACGCTCTTGTGCTTTTTTACATTTTTAAATATGGATGTCCCTCCTGTGCAAGCTCCCGCCCTGCAGCTGCTGACACTGTTCCGCAATCGCATGCTAGAATATTATGGCACAATGCCGTTGGCGATATTAAGCACGGCATATGGATTATCTTTTCGATTCTCCTACTTCACCTGTGTCCAGCCTGTATTTCACTGCCTGACCTGTGATTTCGATTGGGCCATTGATTTGTGTCTCTGCGGACCGGTTTCTCCTGACGTCGACTTTAATCAGCTGATGACTCCTATCATTACTCACGAGTTGGTTTGTCCTGGCGAAAGGATTATGGCTGTGGCATTGATGCATGGACTAATTGGTCCCTGGAATTTACTGGCGGCAACACAGTCTTTCTTGGAACAGAGCTTTCTTGAAAACCCACCGAGCTGTCCTCTGATGGTGATAGAGGATCCGGTGCTGGGAGAGCACGTATGTTCTTTTCCGCTTTTAAATTGGATGGCTGAACTCTTTTCGGATGAAGACTGTGACTTCCTATTGGAGGCTGTTGCAGCTTATTTTGCATACACAGTTATGTCATAGACCTTTTTCATGTTTGATATGCTGAGTACTAGCATTTCATTGACAATTCATTGACTTATTTGTCAAGTTTTTATTATTTAGCTTGCCTATTGGCTTAAGACTCGATAAAGTACTTGGCTGTTTTATTTTTCTTTAGCATTAAATTTTCCTAGTTTTTAATGCTTTACCTTGCGGACCGTCCACATATAAACTTGCAATCTGCTCTCATGAGATGGCACTTCTATTATCTTATTCAGTTCGTTTCCGGATCATGGGGAGGTGTCATCTAGGTCCTGGATATCTTTACACCGTGTTAAGTTAGCATGGGCTCATTACCGGTTTAAACGCCATTTTTCCTTTTTTGCAACTTCTGCACACGACACTTAGTTGTTGCTTTAGCTTTCAACCTAGTAGTTCATCGTGGTGTACATGAGAATAATATGTTATTGCTCTACTATCTGCTTTGCTTGTTAAACTATATCTGTACAGCGAGTGCTGAAGTTTCAAGAACAACACGATACAGAATTATTATGAGGTCTGATCTCCACGACTTCATACTCATAACATAAGTGCAACTTCTGCCAATTCTGGGCATGAGGCGGGTTTTATATTGCTTTGCCGAACACACATACACAACAGTTGATGCGGTTCACATGAAGAGAGAGCTGGTGTATGCTGATGTGATTCCTTCAAATCTAAGACACTAAAGTATGGGCACGCCCTAAACCAACACAAAGAGACCTTCTTAGCAAATAATATAATATGTGTATTAGGGAGGGTGAGATATAAGCAGCCGCGGGCCGTGGAGGGAGTTACGGTGGGGCAGGGAGGCGGGGAGGGGGAGGGGCAGGGTGGAGCCCTCTCCACCCTGCCCCTCCCCCTCCCCGCCTCCCTGCCCCACCGTAACTCCCTCCACGGCCCGCGGCTGCTTATAAGTGTTGCTAACTCTTATTCATTTACAGCATGTTAACATACTGTCACCATTCGCTTTTTATGTACTAGTAACTATGCTGGTAATTTTGCTACTGATAATATGTGTACTTGTATTATCTAAGATACTACGCCTGAGAAGACGGCATTAGTAAATAAACATTTCAAATACACATGTGTTCTTCTTAACTCCATGTTCTGGTTTCTAAGAAATATATAACGACCGACTGTTCATGAGTTCCACGTATCCTGAGGTACTATAAGTTCATATTCTGGATTGTCTAAACATTGAGAGTTTGTTATATCCAATGTGACACTGTACCTAGCTTGCTAAGGGGTTTTTGATTACTAAGGTGAGTTTTGGGACACCCTAATTCGCCGAGGTTCCAATCCTCTGTCCACAGTTCTGTGTGAGAACAGAAACCCTGCGACAGGGGCACCCCCGACCCTTGCTGGAGCTTCATCACACTTGCGATACAACTCCAGCAATGCGCCACCTTTACGGCACAGATACATCACGCATCTGTGCTGTTTTTGCCCCATGATGCGCCGCATTGTAAATGCAGCACACCATAGGTGACGGAACAGCGGCACAGAATGACTAACACATCCCTGGTGATGCGCCAGTCATCATAAATCTATCCCTATGCTTCTTATCTTGTTAGAGATGAACCGCCATATGTATCATCAAAGTTTTTTGCATTTCCTAAATAGCGAACTTTAAGGAATAAATAGCGATTCTTTACCATTCCTAGTTTGCGATGAGCTATTTGCTAATTACAAATTACCCATTCATTTCCTTCATTTCCATAGGGCGGTTGGACTCACTTTTAGCTCGAACGGCTGAATGGATTTCCACGAAACTTGGCAAAATTGTAGGGACTGGTAGCCCGATGTGCCTTTGCTATGTCTCAAGATATATGCTCCAGTGGTTTTTACGAAAATTAACTTTGAAAAATATATATTGGGCTACATTGGCCTATATATATGTTGGAGCCCAAATGTAGCCCAATGTAGCCCAATGAAGCCCAATGAAGCCCAATGTAGCCCAATGTAGCCCAAAGATGGCCGCCAGAGACAAAAAAAACAAATGTAGCCCAAATATCAGCCAGATGTAGCCCAACTATAGCCCAGTGACAGAATGACCAATCAGCTTCGCAAACCTCCGTTACGCGAAGCGGAGCGCTGTTACAGATATATATCTTTTTTTGAACGTTAATTTCTCAAAATCCACTGGAGCACATATATTGAGACCTAGCAAAGGCACATCGGGCTACCAGTCCCTAATATTTTACCAAGTTTCGTGCAAATCCATTCAGCCGTTCGATTATTATTATTATTATTTTTTTTTGCCCCGCGGGGCCCTTTTAAAACCTCCACATCAAACCTAGGGGGTCAGCGAGGATCTACTATGCCCCCTTATGGTCATTTGCCCCTTCGCTTTGGCCTCCTCTTCTCTCTCGATCCTACCGAGAGACAAGATAGCGGCCGCTACGGACTGTTTGGAATGTTTACAGACGCCGGAGAACCAATCAGCTTCGCTTCACAAAGCTCCGTTGCGCGAAAAGTACGCGTACTGGAGCGCTGCCCGGTCCGCTGTTACAGATATATATCTTTTTTTAAACGTTAATTTCTCAAAATCCACTGTAGCACATATATTGAGACCTACAAAAGGCACATCGGGCTACCAGTCCCTACAATTTTGCCAAGTTTCGTGCAAATCCATTCAGCCGTTCGTGCTAAAAGTGAGGCCAACCGCCCTATGGAAAACTCAATGTTAAAAACACGTTTGGGGACCCCCCTTTTTTCTCGGCCCCCCCTTGACGAACCCCCCCCAAATTTTCAAGGGCTGCTCAGAAACACAATGTGCCATTTTCCTGAAAATTTCAGCCAATTCCGTCCACAAACGCCAAAGTTATTAGACATAGAATTTTCAAAAATCCCATAGAGAAAAAATCCTAACTATATATACCTACTGGCGGGGTTTTTGATTACTAAGGTGAGTTTTGGGACACCCTAATTCGCCGAGGTTCCAATCCTCTGTCCACAGTTCTGTGTGAGAACAGAAACCCTGCGACAGGGGCACCCCCGACCCTTGCTGGAGCTTCATCACACTTGCGATACAACTCCAGCAATGCGCCACCTTTACGGCACAGATACATCACGCATCTGTGCTGTTTTTGCCCCATGATGCGCCGCATTGTAAATGCAGCACACCATAGGTGACGGAACAGTGGCACAGAATGACTAAAACATCCCTGGTGATGCGCCAGTCATCATAAATCTATCCCTATGCTTCTTATCTTGTTAGAGATGAACCGCCATATGTATCATCAAAGTTTTTTGCATTTCCTAAATAGCGAACTTTAAGGAATAAATAGCGATTCTCTACCATCCCTAGTTTGCGATGAGCTATTTGCTAATTACAAATTACCCATTCATTTCCTTCATTTCCATAGGGCGGTTGGACTCACTTTTAGCTCGAACGGCTGAATGGATTTCCACGAAACTTGGCAAAATTGTAGGGACTGGTAGCCCGATGTGCCTTTGCTATGTCTCAAGATATATGCTCCAGTGGTTTTTACGAAAATTAACTTTGAAAAATATATATTGGGCTACATTGGCCTATATATATGTTGGAGCCCAAATGTAGCCCAATGTAGCCCAATGAAGCCCAATGAAGCCCAATGTAGCCCAATGTAGCCCAAAGATGGCCGCCAGAGACAAAAAAAACAAATGTAGCCCAAATATCAGCCAGATGTAGCCCAACTATAGCCCAGTGACAGAATGACCAATCAGCTTCGCAAACCTCCGTTACGCGAAGCGGAGCGCTGTTACAGATATATATCTTTTTTTGAACGTTAATTTCTCAAAATCCACTGGAGCACATATATTGAGACCTAGCAAAGGCACATCGGGCTACCAGTCCCTAATATTTTACCAAGTTTCGTGCAAATCCATTCAGCCGTTCGATTATTATTATTATTTTTTTTTTTTGCCCCGCGGGGCCCTTTTAAAACCTCCACATCAAACCTAGGGGGTCAGCGAGGATCTACTATGCCCCCTTATGGTCATTTGCCCCTTCGCTTTGGCCTCCTCTTCTCTCTCGATCCTACCGAGAGACAAGATGGCGGCCGCTACGGACTGTTTGGAATGTTTACAGACGCCGGAGAACCAATCAGCTTCGCTTCACAAAGCTCCGTTGCGCGAAAAGTACGCGTACTGGAGCGCTGCCCGGTCCGCTGTTACAGATATATATCTTTTTTTAAACGTTAATTTCTCAAAATCCACTGTAGCACATATATTGAGACCTACAAAAGGCACATCGGGCTACCAGTCCCTACAATTTTGCCAAGTTTCGTGCAAATCCATTCAGCCGTTCGGGCTAAAAGTGAGGCCAACCGCCCTATGGAAAACTCAATGTTAAAAACACGTTTTGGGACCCCCCTTTTTTCTCGGCCCCCCCTTGACGAACCCCCCCCAAATTTTCAAGGGCTGCTCAGAAACAAAATGTGCCATTTTCCTGAAAATTTCAGCCAATTCCGTCCACAAACGCCAAAGTTATTAGACATAGAATTTTCAAAAATCCCATAGAGAAAAAATCCTAACTATATATACCTACTGGCGGGGTTTTTGATTACTAAGGTGAGTTTTGGGACACCCTAATTCGCCGAGGTTCCAATCCTCTGTCCACAGTTCTGTGTGAGAACAGAAACCCTGCGACAGGGGCACCCCCGACCCTTGCTGGAGCTTCATCACACTTGCGATACAACTCCAGCAATGCGCCACCTTTACGGCACAGATACATCACGCATCTGTGCTGTTTTTGCCCCATGATGCGCCGCATTGTAAATGCAGCACACCATAGGTGACGGAACAGCGGCACAGAATGACTAACACATCCCTGGTGATGCGCCAGTCATCATAAATCTATCCCTATGCTTCTTATCTTGTTAGAGATGAACCGCCATATGTATCATCAAAGTTTTTTGCATTTCCTAAATAGCGAACTTTAAGGAATAAATAGCGATTCTTTACCATTCCTAGTTTGCGATGAGCTATTTGCTAATTACAAATTACCCATTCATTTCCTTCATTTCCATAGGGCGGTTGGACTCACTTTTAGCTCGAACGGCTGAATGGATTTCCACAAAACTTGGCAAAATTGTAGGGACTGGTAGCCCGATGTGCCTTTGCTATGTCTCAAGATATATGCTCCAGTGGTTTTTACGAAAATTAACTTTGAAAAATATATATTGGGCTACATTGGCCTATATATATGTTGGAGCCCAAATGTAGCCCAATGTAGCCCAATGAAGCCCAATGAAGCCCAATGTAGCCCAATGTAGCCCAAAGATGGCCGCCAGAGACAAAAAAAACAAATGTAGCCCAAATATCAGCCAGATGTAGCCCAACTATAGCCCAGTGACAGAATGACCAATCAGCTTCGCAAACCTCCGTTACGCGAAGCGGAGCGCTGTTACAGATATATATCTTTTTTTGAACGTTAATTTCTCAAAATCCACTGGAGCACATATATTGAGACCTAGCAAAGGCACATCGGGCTACCAGTCCCTAATATTTTACCAAGTTTCGTGCAAATCCATTCAGCCGTTCGATTATTATTATTATTTTTTTTTTTTGCCCCGCGGGGCCCTTTTAAAACCTCCACATCAAACCTAGGGGGTCAGCAAGGATCTACTATGCCCCCTTATGGTCATTTGCCCCTTCGCTTTGGCCTCCTCTTCTCTCTCGATCCTACCGAGAGACAAGATGGCGGCCGCTACGGACTGTTTGGAATGTTTACAGACGCCGGAGAACCAATCAGCTTCGCTTCACAAAGCTCCGTTGCGCGAAAAGTACGCGTCCTGGAGCGCTGCCCGGTCCGCTGTTACAGATATATATCTTTTTTTAAACGTTAATTTCTCAAAATCCACTGTAGCACATATATTGAGACCTACAAAAGGCACATCGGGCTACCAGTCCCTACAATTTTGCCAAGTTTCGTGCAAATCCATTCAGCCGTTCGGGCTAAAAGTGAGGCCAACCGCCCTATGGAAAACTCAATGTTAAAAACACGTTTTGGGACCCCCCTTTTTTCTCGGCCCCCCCTTGACGAACCCCCCCAAATTTTCAAGGGCTGCTCAGAAACAAAATGTGCCATTTTCCTGAAACTTTCAGCCAATTCCGTCCACAAACGCCAAAGTTATTAGACATAGAATTTTCAAAAATCCCATAGAGAAAAAATCCTAACTATATATACCTACTGGCGACCGCCAGTAGGTAATATATATATATTACCTACTGGCGGTCGCCAGTAGGTAATATATATATATTACCTACTGGCAGTCGCCAGTAGGTATATATAGTTAGGATTTTTTCTCTATGGGATTTTTGAAAATTCTATGTCAAATAACTTTGGCGTTTGTGGACGGAATTGGCTGAAATTTTCAGGAAAATGGCACATTTTGTTTCTGAGTAGCCCTTGAAAATTTGGGGGGGTTCGTCAAGGGGGGGCCGAGAAAAAAGGGGGGTCCCAAAACGTGTTTTTAACATTGAGTTTTCCATAGGGCGGTTGGCCTCACTTTTAGCCCGAACGGCTGAATGGATTTGCACGAAACTTGGCAAAATTGTAGGGACTGGTAGCCCGATGTGCCTTTTGTAGGTCTCAATATATGTGCTACAGTGGATTTTGAGAAATTAACGTTTAAAAAAAGATATATATCTGTAACAGCGGACCGGGCAGCGCTCCAGTACGCGTACTTTTCGCGCAACGGAGCTTTGTGAAGCGAAGCTGATTGGTTCTCCGGCGTCTGTAAACATTCCAAACAGTCCGTAGCGGCCGCCATCTTGTCTCTCGGTAGGATCGAGAGACAAGCGGAGGCCAAACCGAAGGGGCAAATGACCATAAGGGGGCATAGTAGATCCTCCCTGACCGTTTTGGTTTGATGTGGAGGTTTTAAAAGGGCCCCGCGGGGCAAAAAAAAAAAATAATAATAATAATCGAACAGCTGAATGGATTTGCACGAAACTTGGCAAAATTGTAGGGACTGGTAGCCCGATGTGCCTTTGCTAGATCTCAATATATGTGCTCCAGTGGATTTTGAGAAATTAACGTTCAAAAAAAGATATATATCTGTAACAGCGCACCGCTTCGCGTACTTTTCGCGTTACGGAGCTTTGCGAAGCGAAGCTGATTGGCTCTCCGGTGTCTGTAAACATTCCAAACAGTCCGTAGCGGCCGCCATCTTGTCTCTCGGTAGGATCGAACAGCTGAATGGATTTGCACGAAACTTGGCAAAATTGTAGGGACTGGTAGCCCGATGTGCCTTTGCTAGGTCTCAATATATGTGCTTCAGTGCATTTTGAGAAATTAACGTTCAAAAACAAGATATATATCTGTAACAGCGCTCCGCTTCGCGGAGATAAAATTATATGTGTATTACCTAGCTGTTGCTAACACCAGTTAGCGACGGCTAGTAGAAGATAGCGACCATCTTGGGCCCCACTTTGCATGTGAGTGATATTTATCACTAATGACATGCAAAGTGGGCATGCCAAGATGTTAGCGACTGGAAACAGTCGCTAACATCGCTATCTCCTATTATCAACTTTTGGAAATATTCGAGATAAGCGCGAATATCTCCAAAAGCTACCACCTGCCCTGAGCAGTTCTTAGCCATGTTATCCAATGGGAGGTGGATAACATGGCTAAGAGCATTAGCTCGGTAATGCATGAATATCGCGGAGTTTTCAGCGATATTAATGCATTGCGGTCGTTTTTTATCGTATTTGCGATAAACCTTGATAATAGCAAGGTTTATCTGCGATAATTTCTGACGGTAAAAAAATCGTTGCTAATCATCGTTAGGGATAAATATCGCTTAACTTTGGTAATATGCCCCAACGTCTGTTAACGTTCGATTCGAAGGAAATCAGGAAGTGTTGAAAAACATTGTCTGCGCCATCTTGTCTTTTTTCAAATGCCACACTTTTGTCGTGCACGGCAGCCATTTTAGATGCCTTGACCAGACCCACTCTGTGCACGCTGTCGATCCTTAGCATGGCTCCCCACCCTCGCAAGCATCTCCCCCAAGCAGTGGTCACCCCCGCTCTCTGTCTTATGCATGGGTAATAAACCTCCCCCCATCTGCGCTGCTCTTCCCTGAGAATCACACCCTGTGCCCGCCCGACACCTCCCTTTCGCCCTATTCACTACCGCACCCTCTGACACTCCTTTTCCTCTGTGTCCGATTGTCCAGGCTGGTCCTAGGGTATCAGCTAGCCCTGCAGATGTAGTTTATGGCCACAGCTGTAAAGAATCACCCCTCTTCAAAGGAGTTATAGTAGATCAAGGCCCACACTCGATGAGATCCGTCACAGCAGAAGCGTTGCTATTATCTGAAAACCATCCTGTATTGTGATTGGGGAGGGGACCGAGCCTGAAGCGGAAGATTCCAGGGATGACTCTTTGTACATCAAAGTTTTTACAATTATGTGTCACATTAAAAATATATAGCACTCCGACAAAGTAGTAAGATTATAAAACTTTAATAATTTATAAATATATACAAGAAAACAAAAATAGTAATAACATATAAAAATTTTTAGGGAAAAACAACGAAGTAGCGGTCGGCTGTGCGAATAGTCCCAACGCAGCACAACGTCCAGATTTCCGGCGTGGGGCGTCGCGGGGGGTGGGTCATCAGTAGCAAACTGTTGTGCGAATAGTTCCAAGGCAGCAGAACGCGCTGAAATCTAGATGACACGAAAGTGATGTCTAGTAAGTTGCCACCCAGCAAATAACGGCGTGGGGCGTTGCGGGGGGTGGGTCATCAGTAGCAAACTGTTGTGCGAATAGTTCCAAGGCAGCAGAACGATGGCACCAAGGTGATGTCCAGTAAGTTGCCGCACTGGTTTTGGTATCCTACAATGCTGCTCCGAATAACGGCGTGGGGCGCCCCGGGGGAGGCGGCGTGAACGGGCCTCTCCAGGTGGAGTGTCATCTGTTGTAGTGGGGCGCCCCTTTACCGTTTCAGTTGCCATTCCGTCCGTTTTTGGTCCACTGTGTCAAAAGCCGCAATTCAGCTGAGTTGCGCCCACTCTTGCGGTGCAGCGATAGGCGGCTGTCACAGGACTCTCAAAATGGCGGCAGGCTGTTTCCTTTTTGGGCCTGGTCCACTGAAATGGCCCTGGGACACCTTGGAAATCGGACGCTTGTCTGCTAGGTCTTGGACCCCATTCTCGAAAGCGTCCCCTCCGCCTTGAGAATTCATCAAAAGTTTTGGGGGCCCCGACTCCTGCAGGCTTCTGGTGGGGAGCGGCTGCCATGATTGCTCGCGGAATGACCACGAGCTACGAGATGGTGGTGCTCTCATGCTGACGCCAGCTTCAGTCTGAAACATCCAGAAACAAGGTGGGGCTTTCATCGTTTGGGAAAAAAAAAGTTTTCATCCAATGAAAAGTGTTGTTTTTAGGTCATATGATCAAGCCTTCCATCATTAGGAAACCAAAAGTAAAATGAACCAATGAAAAGTTTTATAAACAAGTCACATGACCTGTTATGCGGCATAGGGTATAAAATGCGGAGAAAATACGTTGGCACGTGAGGCGGCGTCAGTAGCGGACCGATGTGCGAATAGGCCGAAGGCAATACAACGCGCCAAGATCCGGATGGCACCGAGGTGGTGTCATAGTTGAGAGTTCTGAGCAGCGGTTGTAACACTGTCTGAAGCTTATTTGCAGCTGCTGCAGCTTCACTACGCGCCAAGATCCGTATGGCACCGAGGTGGTGTCTAGTAAGGTGCACTGGTGTGGCCATCCTACAATGCTGAAAGTCGGCGTGGGGCGCCCCGTTGGCCTGTGAGTTTGCGTCAGTAGCGGACCGATGTGCGAATAGGCCGAAGGCAGCACAACGCGCCAAGATCCGGGTGGCACCGAGGTGGTGTCTAGTAAGTTGCCGCACTGGTGTGGCCATCCAACAATGTTGAAAGTCGGCGTGGGGCGCCCCGTTGGCCTGTGAGATGGCGTCAGTAGCGGACCGATGTGCGAATGGGGCCAAAGGCAGCGCAACAATATTTTCTGATTTGAAGACACCACAAGGCGCTGAGATGCCAAGATCCGGATGGCACCGAGGTGGTGTCTAGCAAGTTGTGGCACTGGTGTGGCCATCCTACAATGGTAAAGGTCGGTGTGGGGCGCCCTGTTGGCCTGTGAGATGGTGTCAGTAGCGGACTGATGTGCGAATGGGGCCAAAGGCAGCGCAACAATATTTTCTACAATATTTTCGGAGTAGAAGACACCACAAGGCGCTGAGATGCCAAGATCCGGATGGCACCGAGGTGATGTCTAAGTTGCGGACCGATGTGTGAATGGGGCCAAAGGCAGCGCAACAATATTTTCTGAAGAGAATACACCACAAGGCGCTGAGATGCCAAGATCCGGATGGCACCGAGGTGATGTCTAAGTTGCGGACCGATGTGCGAATGGGGCCAAAGGCAGCGTAACAATATTTTCTGTATGGAAGATACCAGTAGGCGTTGAGATGCCAAGATTCGGATGGCACCGAGGTGATGTCTAGCAAGTTGCTGTACTGGTGTGGTCATCCTACAATGCTGAAACTCGGCGTGGGTCGCCCCATTAGCCTGTGAGATGGCGTCAGTAGCGGACCGATGTGCGAATAGGCCGAAGGCAGCACAACGCGCCAAGATCCGGATGTCACCGTGGTGGTTTCATAGTTGAGAGGCACTTCATCTGCAGTGGGGCGCCGAGATCCGGATGGCACCGAGGTGATGTCTAGCAAGTTGCTGTACTGGTGTGGCTATCCTACAATGCTGATAGTCGGCGTGGGGCGCCCCGTTGGCCTGTGAGATGGCGTCAGTAGCGGACCGATGTGCGAATGGGGCCAAAGGCAGCGCAACAATATATTCTGAATTGAAGACACTACAAGGCGCTGAGATGCCAAGTTCCAGATGGCACCGAGGTGGTGTCTAGCAAGTTGTGGCACTGGTGTGGCCATCCTACAATGGTAAAAGTCGGCGTGGGGCGCCCTGTTGGCCTGTGAGATGGTGTCAGTAGCGGACTGATGTGCGAATGGGGCCAAAGGCAGCGCAACAATATTTTCTGACTGACACCACAAGGCGCTGAGATGCCAAGATCCGGATGGCACCGAGGTGATGTCTAAGTTGCGGACCGATGTGTGAATGGGGCCAAAGGCAGCGCAACAATATTTTCTGAAGAGAAGACACCAAAAGGCGCTGACATTCCAAGATCCGGATGGCACCGAGGTGGTGTCTAGCAAGCTATGCAGTTGAGTTGTGTGCGCACTTGCGGCGAATAGGTCGAAGGCAGCATAACAATGTTTTCTGAATAGAAGACACCACAAGGCGCTGAGATGCCAAGATCCGGATGGCACCGAGGTGATGTCTAATTTGCGGACCGATGTGCGAATGGGGCCAAAGGCAGCGCAACAATATTTTCTGAAGAGAATACACCACAAGGCGCTGAGATGCCAAGATCCGGATGGCACCGAGGTGATGTCTAAGTTGCGGACCGATGTGCGAATGGGGCCAAAGGCAGCGTAACAATATTTTCTGTATGGAAGATACCAGTAGGCGTTGAGATGCCAAGATTCGGATGGCACCGAGGTGATGTCTAGCAAGTTGCTGTACTGGTGTGGTCATCCTACAATGCTGAAACTCGGTGTGGGTCGCCCCATTAGCCTGTGAGATGGCGTCAGTAGCGGACCGATGTGCGAATAGGCCGAAGGCAGCACAACGCGCCAAGATCCGGATGTCACCGTGGTGGTTTCATAGTTGAGAGGCACTTCATCTGCAGTGGGGCGCCGAGATCCGGATGGCACCGAGGTGATGTCTAGCAAGTTGCTGTACTGGTGTGGCTATCCTACAATGCTGATAGTCGGCGTGGGGCGCCCCGTTGGCCTGTGAGATGGCGTCAGTAGCGGACCGATGTGCGAATGGGGCCAAAGGCAGCGCAACAATATATTCTGAATTGAAGACACCACAAGGCGCTGAGATGCCAAGTTCCAGATGGCACCGAGGTGGTGTCTAGCAAGTTGTGGCACTGGTGTGGCCATCCTACAATGGTAAAAGTCGGCGTGGGGCGCCCTGTTGGCCTGTGAGATGGTGTCAGTAGCGGACTGATGTGCGAATGGGGCCAAAGGCAGCGCAACAATATTTTCTGACTGACACCACAAGGCGCTGAGATGCCAAGATCCGGATGGCACCGAGGTGATGTCTAAGTTGCGGACCGATGTGCGAATGGGGCCAAAGGCAGCGCAAAAATATTTTCTGAAGAGAAGACACCAAAAGGCGCTGACATTCCAAGATCCGGATGGCACCGAGGTGGTGTCTAGCAAGCTATGCAGTTGAGTTGTGTGCGCACTTGCGGTGAATAGCTCGAAGGCAGCATAACAATGTTTTCTGAATAGAAGACACCACAAGGCGTTGAGATTCGGTTACCACCGGGGTGATGTCTAGAAAGTTGCCGCACTGGTGTGGCCATCCTACAATACTGCTCTGAATAACGGCGTGGGGTGCCCGAAGGGGGCGTGGGGGGGAGCCGGCGTGAATGGGCCTTCCTAGGTGGAGGCTCGTCTGCTGTAGTGGGGCGCCCCTTTACCGTTTCAGTTGCCATTCAGCTGAGTTTCGGCTGCTGTTGATGCTACAGCGACAGGCGGCTGCAAGAGGACTCTCAAAATGGCGGCCTGTTCTTTGGATTTGGGCCTGGTCCACTAAAATGGCCCTGGGACACCTTAGAACTCGGACGCTCGATTTTTTTTTCCTTTCCTGTACATGCAAAAAAAGGTAAATGCCCGGTACGTTACACGCTTCATCTGCCACGATGAACTCTCCAGAGGAACCGAAAAAAAATATAGTTGTGGTAACTATACCATGCATCGTCATATGGAGAGGTGGCACCAATTAATTATAGTGCTGCATAAAAGAGAGATTTGGAGGAGAACCCCTGACCTGCTAGTACATTCATCAAAGAAGTGGCACTGAGAGCTTCAGAGGCAAGGGAAACGGTCCCAAATATTTAGAAGAACTTTGGAAAGATTAAAATGACATGTTTAGATTGTGGTAAATTAATTTCATGTGGACAGATGAGTGTTACTCTAATAAATACAGCATATGAACATCATCATAGTCGATGGTTGGTAGAGACATTTTGACTATATCCTGGACCTGCCCGTCCTCGCCCAAAATGGCGCCGGAATAAATGGGACTCGTAACTCCTTGTTGTGTACTGGTTGCAGAACCTTGAAATCACGAGATACGTATGCAGTTTTGAAGCACATGGCGGGCGGGGACGAGAATTGATTGAATATTTCGACATCCCTATTGATATTAAGTTCTGATGTGTTATTGATTACTGTACTGTTGAAAGTTCGAATTAACGTCACCCATGGTACTTGCCCGCAAATGTATATCTAGATAATTTTATTGTAACTGGCCCTGTCGTATTTTAATTATAAAATGTACGTCCACCGATTCCGTAACTGTTAGACACCTTAGTTCTTGCAACCTAATGGCCCGCCCGTTACGTTCCTCTACAGTGTAAATGTCTATTCATCATATACGATTACAGTTTTCTCCGTGGCAGGCCCACGTGGTTATAGGCTCGTATTTGTATAATGAAATTTTCACAATAAAGGTTTTTAAAAGAAAACATGGTAGTAGTATATACATTGGTAAAGTTTTTAATAATAGTCACTGTTTTAGAATCATTAAAAGGCAAGTGAAATAAAGCAGACCAATTACATGAAGGGTAAAAGGTATAATACGAAGGAACGCAGTAAAGATAAATGGTCAAGGGCTGTTGTGTTTTCTATTCCTGCAACATAAAGTGATCGATAAGAATCTCATATTCAGGCGTATCGGCGACTAAGACAGCAGGTCGACCCTCTTTTGCTCAACGGCTCCGTCATGGGACGAAGAAACGCTCTTTTTCTCGAAAAAAGAATATATTTTACTTGCAGGACAGTTGTAAAATTTCCGGGAAAGTACATTAGCCTGGAACATTATAACATATATTTAAGAAAAAATAATGTTCGGAAGTAATGAAAAGCGTAATTTTTAGGTGATATGACCAAGCCTTTCATCATTACAATAAGAAAAGTAAAATGAACCAATGAAAAGTTTTATTAACAAGTCACATGACTTGTTATGCTTACGTTACGCGCTGCGCGCCCCGGATGACTTCCGGATGCGCTAACGCGGCGCGTCATATGACGCATTACGCGACAACGCAGGTCCAGAATATAGTCAAAATGTCTCCACCAACCAGCGGTCGGAACACAACCCCTTTCAGCAGGCTAAATAGTTCTGTTAAATGACAACAGAAGGGACAGGCAACAAGAACCATCAGTCAAAGAGGGGAGGGCTAGTTCTTCTCTACCGGGTTACATTGGGGCGCTACCGGAACTGATCGAATTGGTAGTCTACAGTGTTTCTGGATGTTTCAGACTGAAGCTGGGGTTAGCATGAGAGCAGCACCATTTCGTAGCTCCGTTGTGGCCATTCCGCAACCAATCATGGCAGCCGCTCTTTATCGGTATTTTGGGCGGGGTGGGTGGCGGAGCCGAGCTGTTTTGCAGCCATCATTGTGTGGAGTTCAGTTCATCTCACTAGTTTTGTATTTGTCATGAGGGGTTGTTCCTAATGTTTCTATTTTAGCGAGGTCAAAAAGAGATCCCATTAGTGGCCTACTGATTTTACTCGATTCCTTTTCTTTTTTTTTACACGATTTTTCGTTATCTGCAAAGACTAAACAGAGTATTGCGACTCTGTGTTTGTTTGTAAATAGAGAATGAACCAAAGAGAACTAATTCTAAAACAGTAAATACTTGGATAACAATCAATCAAATGGAGAGAGAAGCAGGCACGACGGATTACAACAGGGGCAAAGGCCTGCGTTAACTACCTTTCACTATCTGCAAAGAGAGAGTACTCCTAATAGAAATGAGGGGGGGGGGGGCACCATTCAAAGCAGATCAGTGTGCATAAACACGAAAATGTTTTCACTTACCACGTACTTGACATTCGACAGCTTATGATATTTGCTATTAAAAAACCATTGAAATTCACTGAAAAAACCATAGGTTATAGACCATATATAGTTAGGAATTAGCATTTACAAAACCTTGAAAATTCACTGAAAAAACCATAGGTTATAAACCATATATAGTTAGGAATTAGCATTTAAAAAACCTTATTTTACTCACACAAAACCATTGAAATTCCATATATAGTTAGTTGCACTAACTATATATCGCGCACCCGCAATCCACTGCTGATCATGTCACATATTACATCATTCATGACATGGTCAGTGACATCACTGATGACATCACTGATGACATCTCAAATGACATCACTGATGACATCACTGATGACATCTCAAATGACATCACTGATGACATCACTGATGACATCTCAAATGACATCACTGATGACATCACTGATGACATCTCATTTGACATTACTGATCACATCACTGATGACATCATTCATGTGATAATACGATGAACCTCTTCAGACTCTAATATAACCTTAGATACACTCAGTGTAAACAGACACTCACAGACTGTCACTCATCCATGGAGTTACTCACACACCTAGTCAGTCATGCAAAGAATCAATCACACCTCCATTTCCTCAACTATACAGTTATACACACCTTACTTATTCAAACATATACTAACACATATTTACTCTATTATACAATCCCTGATACAAGTTCACAGTGATCCATACAGCCACTCACACATTCACTGGCTCTTATGCACAGTTATTTATATATGTCAACTCTCACATGTACTGTGTTTTACATATGTACTTACTTTGACATGCAGCACTGAGATATCCATTCACTCACCAATACACTCATGCACACAGTCAACCGCCCATACAGCTTTTTCCACATGCACTTTTGAACCCATACATCTAGTGAATCAACTGCTCACACATCTATGCACAGAGTCATACACCTCCCAGCCACCCACACACACACTCAGTCTCCCATACAAATACTTGGGCAACCAATCAATAACCCATATAGTTACTCATATAGCTACTGATCAACACATGCAGCAGTTTACAGAACAACAGACATAATGATGCACAAATTAAGACAGTTTAGTCACTAACCCATGCACTCAGTGAGACACATTTAATCACTCACTCATACATTCAGTCATGCACCTACTAAATGCTTTGTCCAGACACTTATACTTCCACTCATTCTTCAATATGTAAGACACATTTTAACTTTACAGAAACATACAGTCACTGGATGTTGTCATCAGTGATGTCATCAGTGATGTCATTTGAGATGTCATCAGTGATGTCATCAGTGATGTCACTGACCATGTCATGAATGATGTAATACGTGACATGATCAGCAGTGGATTGCGGGTGCGCGATATATAGTTAGTGCAACTAACTATATATGGAATTTCAATGGTTTTGTGTGAGTAAAATAAGGTTTTTTAAATGCTAATTCCTAACTATATATGGTCTATAACCTATGGTTTTTTCAGTGAATATATATATATATATATATATATATATATATATATATATATATATATATATATATATATATATTCATTGAAAGACCATAGGTTTCACACAGTTCATAGTTAGGAATTAGAATTTCAAAAACTATGCAAATTCATTGAAAAAACCATATGTTTCACACGTTATAGTTAGCTGAACATTTCTCTCATACAAAACCTTTGAAATTCCCCCGTTATAGTTAGCTGAGCTAACTATAACTTGCGCGCCCGCAATGCACTGCTGATGACATCACATATTACATCACTCATGACCTGGTCAGTGACATCACTCATGTGATCACTGATGACATCTCAAATGACATCCCTGATGACATCACTGATGACATCATCCAGTGAATGTGTCTTTCTGAAAAATATTTTTTTTATATATGTATATCCAAAGGTCGATGGAAGAATAAATGGGTAAATAAGTGTCTAAATGGATTTTTTTGTTGTAAAATTGATTGTATAACTGACTTATTAAGTATATCTTAGTGAATAGGTGTACTACCGAGTAATCTTTAAATATTTAAATATCTGTATCAGTCTCACTTTTTATATAAGTGGCTGCATGGGTTGGTGAGTAGCTACATGAGTGTGTATGTGGGTTATTAGTTGTTTTTTTGAGTACCAAAATGAGTGTTTGTACGGTTCGGTGGGGAGTATTACTTAGCGCACAGATGCATGAATGACTGAGTCACTGTTTGTATGTGTTTTGAAGACAGTACGTGTGCAGGACTGTATGGGTGGATGAGTGTGTGTATGGGTGTGTTAGTGAGTGAATGACTGTCTCAATAGTATCTTGATGAGTACTACATATGTTTTAAACTAGTATATGTGAGTATTGATGTATATAAGTGAGTATATCTGAGAGCGAGAGATTCTAAGACTTCCTGTATAAATAAGTATGTGTTTCTATAAGTGATTGTTTAAGAGAGTAAGTATGTCTACGATTCTGTAGAAGTTAGTGTAGTGGTGGGTGTATAGCTGTATATGCAAGTAAATGGATATTTGATAGTTTATTTGCATTTGTGAGTATGTGTGTGAGTAACTCTATAGATGAGTGACGGTGTATAACAGGATATATAGGTGTATGAGTACATATGATGAGTGAGTACATGTATGAGTGACTATATAGAACTGTTGGTGAATGAGTGGATGTGTATGTAGATTTTGGGATTACTCAATAGGTTGTTCTAAGTGGAATTGGTATCTACTTTTTTTGAAAATTTTAGTTTCTATTTTTGATCGTGTGTATCAAAGGTTATATTACAGTAAGAGGAGGTATGCCACAAGGATGATGTCATCAGGGATGTCTTTTGAGATGTCATCAGTGATGTCATGAGTGATTCACTGAGCATGTCATGAGTGATGTAATATGTGATGTCATCAGCAGTGCATTGCGGGCGCGCAAGTTATAGTTAGCTGAGCTAACTATAACGGAGGAATTTCAAAGGTTTTGTATGAGAGAAATGTTCAGCTAACTATAACGTGTGTGAAACCTATGGTTTTTTCAATGAATTTGCAAGGTTTTTTAAATGCTAATTCCTAACTATTACGTGTGTGAAACCTATGTTTTTTTCAGTGAATTTCAAAGGTTTTGTAAATGATAATTTATAAATGTATTAATTATTATGTCTTTCTTTTTATACTAATTTCTTATATTTTTAATATAAATATTTATATTTATTTTACTTTTTTAGATTATATTTCATATTCTTATTATAAAATAATAACAAAACTAAATTGCAAAGTAATTTTTGGATGAATTATTGCTTGAGGTCGGTTGCAAGTATAATACAGCTCCAGCAATTCTCTTAGGGCCTTTTGTTCACAATGCTGTATCAATCCTTACACCTGCTTCAAGCATGTGCAAGGTTTTGATGCAGCATAAGCTCAAAAGTCACTGAATAAAATATTATACATTTCACCCAGTCACTTTTACGAGGCCTTACTGCACCCCCTTCTGCACAAGAAAGCCTGTTATGGCGCAGCGCTTTACAATGTAATACACCCTCCATATGCATCACATTGTTAATAGCACACACCATGGCACATCTTTTGCACTACCATTGTGTCACAAAAGTGACGCAATGGCTATGTAAAAGAGGCACGAGGGGATTGTAAATCCGCCCCTAACACATACAAATTCACCCAGGCACTTTCACCAGCAGCGCAAATTGAAGCATACACTTGTAACATATTTATGTACCTATGATACATTTAAGTGCTTCGGACATACTACAGTATACTATAGATAAATACCTTATAGATTTATGCTGTAGCAGTTCCTTATAGTTCTGCACTTTCACATTCTCCATACACTAGTAACATATTCATTCATTCATTTATGAACTACACATTCATTCTGACAAACTTTTACACACTACCATAGAAATATAGTTCTTTCTTTGACCAGTGAAGGTAGTTCTAAAAAGAACAGTTTTTCTCAACAAATTCCAAGCAGAACAAAAGAATGAAAAAAAGAACAACTAATGTCAAGGACAGCAATGATTCTGCATCCTGCGTTTCATCAAGTCTATAGACTGTTCCCCATAACACAAAAGTTTATCGCAATAAATGCATAGAATTTTAACTTTAGCAAAGTCAGAATCAATATGTGGGTATGGACTGCTTGCTGAAAATGCTGCTGCCGCAGTTGATGTGCTTGGTGTAGCAGCAGGTGGGTTCTCGTGCAACCTCCATCTTGCAGCTCAAGCAAAGTTCTTGGGGTGCAAGTTCTTCACGTGTCGCACCATATTTGCTGTGCCAAAGGAGTATTTTTTACATTGATCACTCCTTGAAAGAGTTGTTTGGCAAATTTTACTGGTTACTTTTGAAGCATTGACCTTTTTCTGACCTTCTGGAAAAGTGAAAAACTTCCAAATTAGAGCTTCTTTCCTCTTCTTTGGACGTTCTTCAGGAATGAAATCTCCCTCTGAAGAACTGCTGGAAGATTACTCCATTGCTCGTATTATTGTGATCTTCCTTCTATCTGAGAAGATTCTCAGAACAAATGCTTTATCTTAGAAAGTCAAAGTCGAATAATTATAATGGGACGGAACTTTCAACAGTCGCAATAGGAAAAGTTATGAACCAATCAAATCTACTTTTAAAGTCACATGGCTTTGCGTACGCTTATGATACGCTTGCACAGCTCTTTCAATACGAGTACGCATGATGTTCTACCGCGATTTGTGTAATTCTTTTTAAAAGTAATATATGATTATTACTAGTATTAAAAAAAATGTCATAGTTATCCCAAATGTCTGCCCTTAGTATGTACATTAAATACATACATGTTTAAAACCAAGTAGAAACATTGCCCCCTTTTGCGTACAGAACGCCGTACATGACGTCACACCGAAGCTTTAATGCGACGCGTAATGTCAAAGCATATTTGTACCGTATGCGCGGGTACGCGCTGAGTATGATAAGCAGTACAAACTATGGTGCGATCACCCTCTCAGTGACAAATCAGAGCTCAGGGCGCACTAAGGAGAATGATTAGAAGTGCTGACTCATTGCAGATCCGATTCTGGGCCTGCCTCTGCGCACATTATAACATCACCCCCATCTCTCTCTGTTGTTAATTGTTAGTGCACACACTCATACTTGCACATGCGCGGTGCACGCCCGCCCACACTATCCACATGCCACCACCTAGCATGCTTGCTATCATTTAGCCTGGAAACCAATATATTACCCAATGGCATGTCCCCCAGGGCCATCATTCTTACAGACCACAAAAACACTACTAATGACGGCCCTGGGCTTGGTTTGGTCAGTCCCAGCGGTTCCCATATAATGCGGGCGCTGACGTGAGCACGCTCTCTTTTGCCTGCCTATGCTGCGGTGACAGACAGAATGTCGAAAACACCCCAGACTGAGCGAAACGACAGCTTTTCAAGAATCGACAAAAGACGACAGAAGCAAAGGTAAGAGAAGATGTCACAACATCAGCCTTCACTGTAAATTGTATATGCATAATGCTATTTTTGTATCCTTCATTTGGCTTTCCTACCCCTCAATGGTTTTAAATTGTACTTACATAATTGAAATATTTCTTTATAAGTCACGAGGTCCTATACACCTCTAATCTTAAAAATTGTGCGTGCATACATTTCTGTTTCGTATTTCTGTACTACGCCACGTGCTTAGGCCTCTATTATATCTTCCTTTGTTTGCTGGAGCTGCAACAGTCTAACTACGGAATATTAAGAACCCACAATAAAATTCACTTTTGATAGTAGTTACGCAACTCAGTTTACGATGACTAATCAAAACGTTCTTTTGTTTCCTTCACCAAACATTGTTCAGAAGCAACCACGGCCTATCGAGCAACAGCAATGGAATTCTCTGCAACTTATTGAATATACTTTGACGTATAGAAGCAGAGTTCAAGTCGAATGGTGAACTCTGGTGGCCGCACTCTTTATACAAGTTAAGCACAGCAGCCTAGATCTACAAAGCCTTCATAGCAATGCATTAGAAATAAGTCGCCAAAACGGGTGTCAGTAACGCAGTAGGCACTTCCATATAGACACCACTTGAACGCGGCACTATAACAACTGAACTATACCAGGCACACTGCACTCGTAAAATTGTAGTGTTAGCTTTATTTGTGAAACGAGAGAGGGCCATATTATCAAACCTTGGCAACAAAATTGTCGCCACTTTATTAGCAGCAAACTTCCGCTAAGGTGGCCATAATAGGTTTGATAATATGCTCTATTGAATTCCAATCGAAGCTCATGTTAGATGTGAAGGACATCTAACATGAGCTTCGATTGGAATTCCATAGAGCATATTATCAAACCCATTATCGCCTCTTTACCTACACTTTCCTGCCGATAAAGTGGTGATAATTTTGTAGCCCAGGCTTGATATTATGGCCCAGAGTGCGTAGTGTACAGTAGCTTCTCTGTAAAATCTATAATTACCTCCGTGCAGTGACAACAGATAGCTTACAACAGTCTGACAAACAGATCCACAACCTTATAACGCCACTTTTGAGTCACTTTTAACATGGGTAAAGTGATGCAAGGAGCTTGTAAATATACGTCTAACTTTTCAAGAAAAAATCTCAACTCCAGACTCTGCGACACAGTTTTAATGTTGTTTTCTCTCTCTTTCTCTCTCTGTGACATAATTTCTCTATCTCTCTTAAACTTAGACACTGCTGTCTGCTTGGATGTGTAGAAGAATTGTTGAAGTGAAGTTGTGAAGTCTACTTCCTTATGTGTTTGGCCGCAAGGTTTATACAACGGTAAGCACAGAGGCCTAGATCTACAAAGCCTTCGTAGGAATGCATAAGAAATAAGTCGCCATAACGGGTGTCAGTAACGCAGTAGGCACTTCCATATAGACACCACTTTAATGCAGCACTATAACAGAACTGGAATGTACGAGTCACACTGCACACGCAAAACCGCAGAGTTACCAAAACTTGTAGGGGCATAGTATCAAGAACGGCGATAAAATTATCACTGTTTCAGCGGCAAGAAACTGCCGCTAAAGCGGCGATAATGGGCTTGATAATATGCCCTTGTGAATTCCCATAGTATCCCAGGTTAACACCAGAACCTGGACTGCTATGGGAATTCACAACACCATATTATCAAGCCCATTATCGCCGCTTTAGCTGCAGTTTCGTGCCCCTGAAACGGCGATAATTTTATCGCCGTTCTTGATAATATGCCCCGTAATGCTTCAGCTCATTTACTCACATCTACATAATTCTAAACTCTAATTTTCTTTTTTCTTTTGCAGATTACCAATCGGACACCTTTTGGAATCCATTTCACAATTTGTTTATAATATTGTTTAAGTTATTTTTCCAGTTCTAATATAGTTATAATTGAGTTTCGTTTATATTTATTGTTTAATAAAAGTTAATTAAAAAAAACTACATACTTGTTTTATTTTGTGGGGGAGGGGTATGAAGGCCCAAAATAAAAATAATGTTGAAATACTATAGTAAGATATTCAAGACTAGGATTGAATACTACTGAGTTCTAACTAACAGATATAATAAAAACAATGGTGAGAAACTACTAAAATTGCGGTGGACGGAGTACGTAATCAACGTTTGGTGCCTCGGCACTACCTTTCAAATAAATATATAAAAAATATGACTATTAATACTGTACAAAAGTACAGCAGCGGATGACACACATGAATCGGGTAAAGAAAGCAACAGATTTACTAACTGATATAAAGAAAGGTTTGCTTGTTCAACTTGAAGAAAAAGAAAACGTGGGCTTCGAAACGACGCTGAGCATGGGAAGAGAGTACAACTGCTACACCAAAAAAAAAGGAAAGCTTTACATACTATCATAGAAATGAAGGAACATATTATCAATAAAAGGCGATACATTATCGTCGCTTTTATCGACAGGAAACTGCCGATAAAGCAGCGATAATGTGCTTGATAATAAGCCCTTGTAACTTCCCATAGCAGCCCAGGTTCTGGTGTTAACCTGGGCTCCTATGGTTATTCACAAGGGCATATTATCAAGCCCATTATTGCCACTTTATCGGAAGTTTCCTGCCGATAAAAGCGATGATAGTGTATCGCCTTTTGTTGATAATATGGCTCATTGCTCTTTTTTTGACCAGTAAACTTACATGCATATTATCAAGGACCGGTGTTAAAATTATCGCCGTTTTGTTGGCAGGAAACTGCTGATAAACGGCGATAATGAGCTTCATAATACGGCCTTTTTAGTTCCCATAGAAGCCCATGTTAACACCAGAACATAGGCTTCTATGGGAATTTACAAGGAAGTATTATCAAGCCCACCCTCCCAACATTAATAAAAAACCATAGGCCCTTGTAAATTCCCACAGCAGCCCAAGTTCTGATGTTAGCCTGGGCTGCTATGGTTATGCACAAGGGATATTATCAAGCCCATTATCGCCGATTTATCTGCAGTTTCTGACCAATAAAAGCGACGATAATGTATTGCCTTTTGGTGATAATATGGCCCATTGCTCTTTTTTTTGACCAGTAAACTTAGGTGCATATTATCAAGGACCGGTGTTAAAATTATCGCCCTTTTATTGGCAGGAAACTGCCTATAAAACGGCGATAATGAGCTTCATAATACGGCCTTGTTATTTCCCATAGAAGCCCATGTTAACACCAGAGCATAGGCTTCTATGGGAATTTACAAGGACGAATTATCAAGCCCACCCTCCCAACATTAATAAAAAACTCCAGACAATGCAGGTACCCGGAGCTGGAAGGTCATTTTACATATCACTGCCCCAGAAATGTGGTGTTCCCCTCAACGTGAACGGGGAGAGAGAGAGAGAGAGAGCTCAAAACATATATTTTTTTTAAAAAGACCCGAGTGGTGCCGCTCACCGAGACTGCGGGGAGTAGGGCCGTAACCCCCCCCGCATACTTCAAAATTAAAACCAGAGGAGTGCCGTTCCCCAGTGCTCGGGGCACCTTACAAGCCCCCATTATGCAGCAAAATTGCCGCGTAATTTGCCCCCCCAGGACCTAAGGAATAAAACAGACTTCTACTTTATTTCCACCTTTTCCACCAGGTACAAGTACTGCACAAGTACCCCGCCATTTTTTATTTTTTTTAAAATAAAAATGAGCCTAAAGATCCATATACCACCCCCTGACCAAGACTATAGGCTCAGAATGTTTCTTCCCTGCCCCGTTTCCTTATTTCTCAACTTTGTTTTACTGTTTTCTTCTGACTCTGCTCTCCCGACAAACAACATGGCTGCCAACACTTCCTGGTTTGGAGTATTGACAGCCAATCAGCATGCAGCTCCTGCTCGTAATTGTATGTATTTCTATACGCATACGCCGTGATTTTTCTTTAAAAAAACATAATAATAAATAGAGCCTAAACATTCATGTACGACCCCCTGAGAAAACCTAGAGGGTCAGAATGTCTTTACCCTAACCCCTTCCCTTATTTCTGAACTTTGTTTTACTGTTTTCTTGTGACTCGGTTTTAGCGAGGCACAAGATGGCCGCCAACACTTCTTGGTTTCGAGTGTTGACAGACAGTTCACAGCCAATCAGCATGCAGCTCGCGCTCGTAATTGAACAGATTTCAGTACGCGTGCTGAACTCCGTCTCAAGATATCGCTATGATTTTATTTGCAGTTTTCTCAGAAACTACTGAACGGATTTACACCATTTAACAAAAAGCACAATCTGCGAACATAACTCTACCTCTCTGCCAAATTTCGTGTAATTCCGTACAGCCGTTTGGGCTGTAGCCCTGGCTAAAGGTCCCTATGGAAAATTGCATGGGGAAAACATGTTTTGGGACCCGCCTTTTTTCTCAGCCCCCACTTGACGAATCTCACCCAAACTTTCAGGCAAGGAGCGGAATCAAGCAGGCCATGTTCTTGGAAACATTCACGAAGATTCGTCCAGCAGCGCCAAAGTTATTCTAAATAGAATGTTGTCGATTTCCTATGGAAACTAGGTCCTAACTATAACTACCTACTGGCGACTGCCAGTAGGTGATATATATATATATATCTATATATATATATATATATATATATATATATATATATATAGATATATATAGATAGATATATATATATATATAAACCAAAAACCTCTGCTCCTCTTCAGGAAAAGAGTACGCACTCGAGGGCTATATAGGTAAAGGCTTCTTTATTCATTTATGCCTCCTTCAACCCAGCAAAGAGAGACACATTTCGCCTGTCACAGCAGGCTTTCTCAGTCTAGTGAGCGCCATTTTAGTGGTGGCCTTTATACTCCAACAAAATCATGGACATAAAAGAGTTACTTTGTTACCCATATTCGGTTACATGCTTAAAATATGGTGTTCAATTATCTAAATATTTCATTGAAAGTATATACAATGTGGCTATTAACATCATAAGTGATTGAACATATCACGATGCCTCAACTATTATCAATATGGGCATAATGCTGCCCACACCACAATAGTACAACAGATATAAATTTGAAAGAACACCAACATAATAAAAAACACCTTCATGTTAGTATTGAAATAGTTGAAAAAACAAGGCAGTATTATTTAACCATAGCACTTGGTCACCTATCTGACTTTCATATTAAACATGCTTCGCGCTGCGCTAAATATCTGGCAGAGTGGACATGCTGAAATTAAAACACACGTATTAATCATAGAAAAGCCCCAAGTGAAATTCATTTTAAAGTCACGTTACATTTCTATAGTCAAGCCATGCTTAATATACTTCACAGTGCAGGTGGGGTCGTACATCCCCCTTCCCACCCGCGTCCCGCTCTAGAGCTGTTCCTCGAGTGTCCACATGGATATTTAAAAGCCAAGAATCAGCTGGTATGTCCCCCACGTTGCTCCGCAAGCCTCCAGACAGAGTCAAATGATGTGTGAAACACCTCTGCACACGACCACTGCTCCCACAATGCACCGCCAATGTTCCATGTAAATATGGCAGAACACAAACAATGGAAAGCCGATCAGATCTGGCAACGTTGACATACTCCATTCCACGATGCTGTGGCGCAGCACAGCGGTACTCATATCTTCCCCGCTGGAGAGCACAAGCCTGGAAAAGTTAAATTTAAACCTACGTTCCTCGGGGCTTTATAGCGCGTTAATCATCATTAAAATCAGGGTGTAAAATCAGCAAACCTCCTCGCATAGCGACATGTACTCTCTGCGACCAAACACTGATGCGAGGTAGGGGGGAGGCCAAACATACAAAAATTGTTTAGCCTTATAGTCCTCACCGCATGACACGGTGCCCAGTCACCATGAGTTTTGCCGGTCTTTCGATTAGGGCATTTCTAGTCAGGAAAGGGTTTGACCCTGTGCTGAATGCCAAGTGGCTTCCTCGCTGCAGAGGTACTCCCTCCGATACTGCTGTCATCCGCAAATTCTCATCCCAGCGAACATCATGGGGGCCATCAGTTTAGCATTACCATGCTGCTTCCTCCAAATTGCGGCTGGATCTGGTGGCCCAAGATGACTAGTGTTGCGAAAACAGCGTCAACCGCCAGTGCTGTAAGTAATAACAGAACTAAAAACCTCTGCTCCTCTTCAGGAAAAGAGTACGCACTCGAGGGCTATACAGGTAAAGGCTTCTTTATTCAATTATGCCTCCATCAACCCAGAAAGAGAGACGCGTTTCGCCTGTCACAGCAGGCTTTCTCAGTCTAGGGAGCGCCATTTTAGTGGTGGCCTTTATACTCCAACAAAATCATGGACATAAAAGAGTTACTTTGTTAACTATAATCGGTTACATGCTTAAAATATGGTGTTCAATTATCTAAATATTTCAGTGAAAGTATATACAATGTGGCTATTAACATCATAAGTGATTGAACATATCACGATGCCTCAACTATTATCAATATGCGCATATGTCCAAATACTTCCTCACAAAGACGAAGCAGAAGCCCAGAGGGGAGCAGGTCAGACAGGCTTTATTGAATTAAAAACAGCTCCAGTGGCGGCGAATGCATTTTGGCGTTTCGCCTTCCTCAGCGCCCAAAACCAGATGCAATCATCTTTGTAAGTTCTTTCCTGCTGCCTCTAAAGTAGCTGACGTAGGTCAGCTCCTCCCCCAAGCAATGCTGCACACCTGTTGTAATATAAATCACCAGGGGGTGACCCAGTATCGCTCAGAACCTGGGCAATACAATTTAGTGTAAACAATGGTTCTGTCGGGTATGCAACCTGATTGCTTCAATGTCTGAATTAAATCTTTTCAATTCAATTAATCATAGAGTTTCTTAAGACAATGCTCCAAGAGAGGAGTTTCCTCACAATGCAAATCCAAAACCAAAAGCGTTCAGGGTAACCATCCGCTTTTTATCTATGAATAATTTTTCATTCATAAATAAATACCCTGTTTGTACAAAAGAGTTATTCAATAACAGCTTATTTACAATTTACAAATACTCTTTCTAAAAAACGGCTTATTATACAATTGAGTGAATATAATGTGACATATAGTGAATTAGTGACTTTCAAACGTGATTGTATACAAATGAGTGAAGTGAGGGGGAGGGAAAGGAAAGTCTTTTTTGGCCAGTTCCAGTATTTGGTAATAATTATCCCAGTAATCCACTTAAGTTGGCTAAGATCAAACTGGATATCCTGTACTGCTCCAGTGGTTTCAATATCGTCGACGTTTCAACCCCATGGACGCCTTAGTTGAGGGTCTAGGTCGGGTCTTCTTCAGGACATAGGGCAATGGAGAAATGCCTTTTGGTTAGATAGGTTAATTATCAGATTGGATTTGCAAAATTAGAGTGAGAGAAAGAATGATGAGTGATTATCACTGTGGAAGTTATTTCGGGCGTGGTGGGCTGTTCAAATCTGTGGGGTTAAATGAGCGTATGAAGAGCATTAGTATGTATCCATATCTGCTCTGCCCCTCAGCATAGTGAACTTATTCCATATACAAGTGGGTGAAAACTCACCCAGTCGTTGATACTAGTAGTTCCCGAAATATTTCTGAAGGGGACCTCCAAGAGCCAAAAATAATTGAATTGCTCCTTGAGACTCCGGTCGCCGTATTAATCGGACGATCTGAAACAGAGAGTCCAATGAGCACTTCCTCACAAAGACGAAGCAGAAGCCCAGAGGGGAGCAGGTCAGACAGGCTTTATTGAATTAAAAACAGCTCCAGTGGCGGCGAATGCATTTCGGCGTTTCGCCTTCCTCAGCGCCCAACACCAGATGCAATCATCTTTTTAAGTTCTTTCCTGCTGCCTCTAAAGTAGCTGACATAGGTCAGCTCCTTCCCCAAGCAATGCTGCACACCTGTTGTAGGCCGTTCCTATACTCAGAACTACAATTCCCAGGATGCTTATTGTTAACAGCAACTCGGGTCGGTGAAAAGGGGGGGAGTGTGAAAGTTAAAATCCCAACTGCGGAACCCAATGTGGCAGGACACGATGACAACCTTCACTGTCACTAAATCAACGTGCCTGTCCTCGAGTCCACTCGTACCACCACAGCCCCTGAAACAGAGAGTCCAATAAGCAGGGGCCAAATGAGGGGAGCACAATGCCCAAAGAGAGGTACCATACCTCAACTGCTCGGCGCCCCCTGGAAGAGAGGTGGGTACCGGACCATTTCATCCCTGGAAAACGAAGATGCTGTGAAGCGTGCCAGTTAAAGTCCAGACCCTTTTGCGTGGCGGGGGCTCCTGTACTGTGCTGCTGGCCAGCACAGAAAATATGTCCAAACACTTCCTTACAAAGAGGAAGCAGAAGCCCAGAGGGGAGCAGGTCAGACAGGCTTTATTGAATTAAAAACTGCTCCAGTGGCGGCGAATGCATTTCGGCGTTTCGCCTTCCTTAGCGCCCAACACCAGATGCAATCATCTTTGTAAGTTATTTCCTGCTGCCTCTAAAGTAGTTGACGTAGGTCCGCTCCTCCCCCAAGCAATGCTGCACACCTGTTGTAGGCCAATCCTATACTCAGAACTACAACTCCCCGGATGCTTAATGTTAACAGCAACTCGGGTCGGTGAAAATGGGGGGAGTGTGAAAGTTAAAATCCCAACTGTGGAACCCAATGTGGCAGGACATGATGACAACCTTCACTGTCCCGAAATCAACGTGCCTGTCCTCGAGTCCCCTCGTACCGCCGCAGCCCCTAAAACAGAGAGTCCAATGAGCAGGGGCCAAATGCGGGGAGCACAATGCCCAAAGAAAGGTACCATACCTCAACTGCTCGGGCCCCCAGGAAAAGAGGCGGGTACCGGACCATTCCATCCCTGGAAAATGAAGATGCTGTGAAGCGTGCCAGTTAAAGCCCAGACCCTTTTGCGTGGCGGGGGCTCCTGTACTGTGCTGCTGGCCAGCACAGAAAATATGTCCAAACACTTCCTCACAAAGACGAAGCAGAAGCCCAGAGGGGAGCAGGTCAGACAGGATTTATTGAATTAAAAACAGCTCCAGTGGTGGCGAATGCATTTTGGCGTTTCGCCTTCCTCAGCGCCCAACACCAGATGCAATCGTCTTTGTAAGTTCTTTCCTGCTGCCTCTAAAGTAGCTGATGTAGGTAAGCTCCTCCCCCAAGCAATGCTGCACATCTATTGTAGGCTGTTCCTATACTCAGAACTACAACTACCAGGATGCTTAATGTTAACAGCAACTCGGGTCAGTGAAAATGGGGGGAGTGTGAAAGTAAAAATCCCAGCTGCGGAACCCAATGTGGCAGAACGCGATGACAACCTTCACTGTCCCGAAATCAATGTGCCTGTCCTCGAGTCCCCTCGTACCGCCACAGACCATGAAACAGAGAGGCCAATGAGCAGGTGCCAAATGCGGGGAGCACAATGCCCAAAGAGAGGTACAATACCTCAACTGCTGGGGCCCCCTGGAAGAGAGGCGGGTACCGGACCATTCCATCCCTGGAAAACGAAGATGCTGTGAAGCGTGCCAGTTAAAGTCCAGACCCTTTTGCGTGGCGGGGGCTCCTGTATTGTGCTGTTGGCCAGCACAGAAAATATGTCCAAACACTTCCTTACAAAGACGAAGCAGAAGCCCAGAGGGGAGCAGGTCAGACAGGCATTATTGAATTAAAAACAGCTCCAGTGGCGGCGAATGCATTTCGGCGTTTCGCCTTCCTCAGCGCCCAACACCTGATGCAATCATCTTTGGAAGTTCTTTCCTGCTGCCTCTAAAGTAGGTGACGTAGGTCCGCTCCTCCCCCAAGCAATGCTGCACACCTGTTGTAGGCCGTTCCTATACTCAGACCTACAACTCCCAGGATGCTTAATGTTAACAGCAACTCAGGTTGGTGGAAATGGGAGGAGTGTGAAAGTTAAAATCCCAACTGTGGAACCCAATGTGGCAGGACACAATGACAACCTTCACTGTACCGAAATCAATGTGCCTGTCCTCGAGTACCCTCGTACCTCCACAGCCCCATAAACAGAGAGTCCAATGAGGAGGGGCCAAATGCGGGGAGCACAATGCCCAAAGAGAGGTACAATACCTCAACTGCTCGGGCCCCCTGGAAGAGAGGCAGGTACCAGACCATTGAATCCCTGGAAAACGAAGATGCTGTGAAGCGTGCTAGTTAAAGTCCAGACCCTTTTGCGTGGCGGGGGCTCCTGTACTGTGCTGCTGGCCAGCACAGAAAAGATGTCCAAACACTTCCTCACAAAGATGAAGCAGAGGCCTAGAGGGCAGCAGGTCAGACAAGATTTATTGAATTGAAAACAGCTCCAGTGGCGGCGAATGCATTTCGGTGTTTCGCCTTCCACAGCGCCCAACACCAGATGCAATCATGTTTGTAAGTTCTTTCCTGCTGCCTCTAAAGTACCTGACGTAGGTCCGCTCCACCCCCAAGCAATGCTGCACACCTGTTGTAGGCCGTTCCTATACTCAGAACTACAACTCCCAGGATGCTTAATGTTAACAGCAACTCGGGTCGGTGAAAATGGGGGGAGTGTGAAAGTTAAAATCAAAACTGCGGAACGCAATGTGGCAGGACACGATGACCACCTTCACTGTCCCAAAATCAACGTGCCTGTCCTCGAGTCCCCTCGAACCGCCACAGCCCCTTAAAACAGAGAGTCCAATGATCAGGGGCCAAATGCGGGGAGCACAATGTCCAAACAGAGGTACAATACCTCAACTGCTCGGCGCCCCCTGGAAGAGAGGTGGGTACCAGACCATTCCATCCCTGGAAAACGAAGATGCTGTGAAGCCTGCCAGTTAAAGTCCAGACCCTTTTGCGTGGCGGGGGCTCCTGTACTGTGCTGCTGGCCAGCACAGAAAATATGTCCAAACACTTCATCACAAAGAGGAAGCAGAAGCCCAGAGGGGAGCAGGTCAGACAGGCTTTATTGAATTTAAAACTGCTCCAGTGGCGGCGAATGCATTTCGGCTTTTCGCCTTCCTCAGCGCCCAACACCAGATGCAATCATCTTTGTAAGTTATTTCCTGCTGCCTCTAAAGTAGTTGACGTAGGTCCGCTCCTCCCCCAAGCAATGCTGCCCACCTGTTGTAGGCCAATCCTATACTCAGAACTACAACTCCCAGGATGCTAAATGTTAACAGCAACTCGGGTCGGTGAAAATGGGGTTAGTGTGAAAGTTAAAATCCCAACTGTGGAACCCAATGTGGCAGGACACGATGACAACCTTCCCTGTCCTGAAATCAACGTGCCTGTCCTCGAGTCCCCTCGTACCGCCACAGCCCCTGAAACAGAGAGTCCAATGAGCAGGGGCCAAATGCGGGGAGCACAATGCCCAAAGGAAGGTACCATACCTCAACTGCTCGGGGCCCCCAGGAAAAGAGGCATTTACCAGACCATTCCATCCCTGGAAAACAAAGATGCTGTGAAGCGTGCCAGTTAAAGTCCAGACCCTTCTGCGGGGCGGGGGCTCCTGTACTGTGCTGCTGGCCAGCACAGAAAATATGTCCAAACACTTCCTCACAAAGACGAAGCAGAAGCCCAGAGGGAAGCAGGTCAGACAGGCTTTATTGAATTAAAAACAGCTCCAGTGGCGGCGAATGCATTTTGGCGTTTCGCCTTTCTCAGCGCCCAACACCAGATGCAATCTTCTTTGTAAGTTCTTTCCTGCTGCCTCTAAAGTAGTTAACGTAGGTCCGATCCTCCCCCAAGCAATGCTTCACACCTGTTGTAATATAACTCACCAGGGGGTGACCCAGTATCCCTCAGAACCTGGGCAATACAATTTAGTTTAAACAATGGTTCTGTCGGGTATGCAAGCTGATTGCTTCAATGTCTGAATTAAATCTTTTCAATTCAATTAATCATACAGTTTCTTAAGACAATGCTCCAAGAGAGGAGTTTCCTCACAATGCAAATCCAAAACCAAAAGCGTTCAGGGTAACCATCCGTTTTTAATCTATGAATTATTATTCATTCATAAATAAATACCCTTTTTGTACAATAGAGTTATTCAATCACAGCTTATTTACAACTTACAAATACTCTTTCTAAAAAACGGTGCATTATACAATTGAGTGAATATAATGTGACATATAGTGAATTAGTGACTTTCAAACGTGATTATATACCAATGAGTGAAGTGAGGGGGTGGGGAAGGAAAGTCTTTTTTTGGCCAGTCCCAGTATTTGGTAATAATTATCCCAGTAATCCACTTAAGTTGGCTAAGATCAAACTGGATATCCTGTACTGGTCCAGTGGTTTCAATATCGTCGACGTTTCGACCCCTTGGACGCCTTAGTAGAGGGTCTGGGGCGGGTCTTCTTCAGGACATAAGGCAATGTCAAAATGCCTGTTGGTTAGATAGGTTAATTATCAGATTTGATTTGCAAAATTAGAGTGAGAGAAAGAATGATGAGTGAGACTAATTACTTGAAAACTCACCAAAGGGTCTTCATGAGTTTAGACCCTAGGATTATCACTGTGGAAGTTATTTCGGGCGTGGAGGGCTGTTCAAATCTGTGGGGTTAAATGAGCGTATGAAGAGCATTAGTATATATCCATATCTGCTCTGCCCCTCAGCATAGTGAACTTATTCCATTTACAAGTGGGTGAAAACTCAGACAGTTGTTGATACTAGTAGTTCCCGCAATATTTCTGAAGGGGACCTCCAAGAGCCAAAAATAATTGAATTGCTCCTTGAGACTCAGGTCGCCGTATTAATCGGACGATCTGAAACAGAGAGTCCAATGAGCACTTCCTCACAAAGACGAAGCAGAAGCCAAGAGGGGAGCAGGTCAGACAGGCTTTATTGAATTAAAAACAGCTCCAGTGGCGGCAAATGCATTTCGGCGTTTCACCTTCCTCAGCGCCCAAAAACAGGTGCAATCATCGTTTTAAGTTCTTTCCTGCTGCCTCTAAAGTAGCTGACATAGGTCAGCTCCTCCCCCAAGCAATGCTGCACACCTGTTTTTGACCGTTCCTATACTCATAACTACAACTCCCAGGATGCTTAATGTTAACAGCAACTCGGGTCGGTGAAAATGGGGGGAGTGTGAAAGTTAAAATCCCAACTGCGGAACCCAATGTGGCAGAACACGATGACAACCTTCACTTCCCGAAATCAACGTGCCTGTCCTCGAGTCCCTTCGTACCGCCACAGCCCCTGAAACAGAGAGTCCAATGAGCAGGTGCCAAATGCGGGGAGAACAATGCCCAAAGAGAGGTACAATACCTCAACTGCTCGGGCCATCTGGAAGAGAGGCGGGTACCGGACCATTCCATCCCTGGAAAACGAAGATGCTGTGAAGCGTGCCAGTTAAAGTCCAGACCCTTTTGCGTGGCAGGGGCTCCTGTACTGTGCTGCTGGCCAGCACGAAAAATACGTCCAAAAACTTCCTCACAAAGACAAAGCAGAAGCCCAGAGGGGAGCAGGCCAGACAGGCTTTATTGAATTAAAAACAGCTCCAGTGGCGGCAAATGCATTTCGGCGTTTCGCCTTCCTCAGCGCCCAACACCAGATGCAATCATCTTTGGAAGTTCTTTCCTGCTGCCTCTAAAGTAGGTGAAATAGGTCCGCTCCTCCCCCAAGCAATGCTGCACACCTGTTGTAGGCCGTTCCTATACTCAGAACTACAACTCCCAGGATGCTTAATGTTAACAGCAACTCGGGTTGGTGAAAATGGGGGGAGTGTGAAAGTTAAAATCCCAACTGTGAAACCAAATGTGGCAGGACACGATGACAACCTTCTCTGTACCGAAATCAACGTGCCTGTCCTCGAGTCCCCTCGTACTGCCACAGCCCCTGAAACAGAGAGTCCAATGAGCAGGGGCCAAATGCGGGGAGCACAATGCCCAAAGAGAGGTTCAATACCTCAATTGCTCGGGGCCCCCTGGAAGAGAGGCGTTTACCAGACCATTCCATCCCTGGAAAACAAAGATGCTGTGAAGCGTGCCTGTTAAAGTCCAGACCCTTTTGCGTGGCGGGGGCTCTTGTACTGTGCTGCTGGCCAGCACAGAAAGTATGTCCAAACACTTCCTCACAAAGACGAGGCAGAAGCCCAGAGGGGAGCAGGTCAGACAGGTTTCATTGAATTAAAAACAGCTCCACTGGAGGCCAATGCATTTCGGCGTGTCGCCTTCCTCAGCGCCCAACACCAGATGCAATCATCTCTGTAAGTTCTTTCCTGCTGCCTCTAAAGTAGCAGATGTAGGTCTGATCCTCCCCCAAGCAATGCTGCACACCTGTTGTAGGCCGTTCCTATACTCAGAACTACAACACCCAGGATGCTTAATATTAACAGCATCTCGGGTCCGTGAAATTGGGGGGAGTGTGAAAGTTAAAATCCCAACTGCGGAACCCAATGTGGCAGGACATGATGACAACCTTCACTGTCCCGAAATCAACGTGCCTGTCCTCGAGTCCCCTCGTACCGCCACAGCCTCTGAAACAGAGAGTCCAATGAGCAGGGGCCAAATGCGGGGAGCACAATGCCCAAAGAGAGGTACCATACCTCAACTGCTTGGGGCCCTCTGGAAGAGAGGCGGGTACCGGACCATTCCATCCCTGGAAAACGAAGATGCTGTGAAGCGTGCCAGTTAAAGTCCAGACCCTTTTGCGTGCCGGGGGCGCCTGTACTGTGCTGCTGGCCAGCACAGAAAATATGTCCAAACACTTCCTCACAAAGATGAAGCAGAAGCCCAGAGGGGAGCAGGTCAGACAGGCTTTATTGAATTAAAAACAGCTTCACTGGAGGCGAATGCATTTCGGCGTGTCGCCTTCCTCAGCGCCCAACACCAGATGCAATCATCTCTGTAAGTTCTTTCCTGCTGCCTCTAAAGTAGCAGATGTAGGTCCGCTCCTCCCCAAGCAATGCTGCACACCTGTTGTAGGCCGTTCCTATACTCAGAACTACAACTCCCAGGATGCTTAATGTTAATAGCAACTCGGGTCAGTGAAAATGGGGGGAGTGTGAAAGTTAAAATCCCAACTGTGGAACCCATTGTGGCAGGACACGATGACAACCTTCACTGTCCCGAAATCAACGTGCCTGTCCTCGAGTCCCCTCGTACTGCCACAGCCCCTGAAACAGAGAGTCCAATGAGCAGGGGCCAAATGCGGGGAGCACAATGCCCAAAGAGAGGTACCATACCTCAACTGCTCGGGGCCCCCTGGAAAAGAGGCGGGTACCCGAACATTCCATCACTGGAAAACGAAGATGCTGTGAAGCGTGCCAGTTAAAGTCCAGAGCCTTTTGCGTGCCGGAGGCGCCTGTACTGTGCTGCTGGCCAGCACAGAAAATATGTCCAAACACTTCCTCACAAAGATGAAGCAGAAGCCCAGAGGGGAGCAGGTCAAACAGGCTTTATTGAATTAAAAACAGCTCCAGTGGCGGCGAATGCATTTCGGCGTTTCGCCTTCCTCAGCGCCCAACACCAGATGCAATCATCTTTGTAAGTTCTTTCCTGCTGCCTCTAAAGTAGCTGAGGTAGGTCCGCTCCTCCCCCGAGCAACGCTGCACACCTAGACTGACTAGATGGGGAGCAAGAGCTTTTTCTGTTGTCGCTCCCCAGCTCTGGAACTCTCTTCTGTTGGAAATAAAATTTTTACCCTCCATCGATTTGTTTAAAAAAGCCTTGAAAACCTGGTTTTTCACCAGAGCGTACCAATGAGATACTGCTGTCTGACCCGGCTTGTTTCTATATTTGATTTAGGCGCCTTGACGCCCATTGGGCTAAGTTAGCGCTATACAAGATACATTTCATTCATTCATTCATTCATTCATTCTGTTGTAGGCCGTTCCTATACTCAGAACTACAACTCCCAGGATGCTTAATGTTAACAGCAACTCGGGTCGGTGAAAATGGGGGGAGTGTGAAAGTTAAAATCCCAACTGCGGAACCCAATGTGGCAGGACACGATGACAACCTTCACTGTCCCGAAATCAATGTGCCTGTCCTCGAGTCCCCTCGTACCGCCACAGCCCCTGAAACAGAGAGTCCAATGAACATGGGCCAAATGCGGAAAGCACAATGCCCAAAGAGAGGTACAATACCTCAACTGCTCGGCGCCCCCTGGAAGAGAGGCTGGTACCGGACCATTCCATTCCTGGAAAACGAAGATTCTGTGAAGCATGCCAGTTAAAGTCCAGACCCTTTTGCGTGGTGGGGGCTCCTGTACTGTGCTGCTGGCCAGCACAGAAAATATGTCCAAGCACTTCCTCACAAAGACGAAGCAGAAGCCCAGAGGGGAGCAGGTCAGACAGGCTTTATTGAATTAAAAACAGCTCCTGTGGCGGCGAATGCATTTCGGCGTTTTGCCTTCCTCAGCGCCCAAAACCAGATGCAATCATCTTTGTAAGTTCTTTCCTGCTTCCTCTAAAGTAGCTGACGTAGGTCCGCTCCTCCCCCAAGCAATGCTGCACACCTGTTGAAATATAAATCACCAGGGGGTGACCCAGTATCCCTCAGAACCTGGGCAATACAATTTAGTGTAAACAATGGTTCTGTCGGGTATGCAACCTGATTGCTTCAATGTCTGAATTAAATCTTTTCAATTCAATTAATCACAGAGTTTCTTAAGACAATGCTCCAAGAGAGGAGTTTCCTCACAATGCAAATCCAAAACCAAAAGCTTTCAGGGCAACCATCCGTTTTTAATCTATGAATTATTATTCATTCATAAATAAATACCCTGTTTGTACAAAAGAGTTATTCAATAACAGCTTATTTACAATTTACAAATACTCTTTCTAAAAAACGGCGCATTATACAATTGAGTGAATATAATGTGACATATAGTGAATTAGTGACTTTCAAACGTGATTATATACAAATGAGTGAAGTGAGGGGGAGGGAAAGGAAAGTCTTTTTTTGTCCAGTTCCAGTATTTGGTAATTATTATCCCAGTAATCCACTTAAGTTGGCTAAGATCAAACTGGATATCCTGTACTGGTCCAGTGGTTTCAATATCGTCGACGTTTCGACCCCATGGACGCCTGAGTTGAGGGTCTGGGGCGGGTCTTCTTCAGGACATAGGGCAATGGCAAAATGCCTGTTGGTTAGATAGGTTAATTATCAGATTTGATTTGCAAAATTAGAGTGAGAGAAAGAATGATGAGTGAGACTAATTACTTGAAAACTCACCAAAGGGTCTTCATGAGTTTAGACCCTAGGATTATCACTGTGGAAGTTATTTCGGGCGTGGAGGGCTGTTCAAATCTGTGGGGTTAAATGAGCGTATGAAGAGCATTAGTATATATCCATATCTGCTCTGCCCCTCAGCATAGTGAACTTATTCCATATACAAGTGGGTGAAAACTCACCCAGTCGTTGATACTAGTAGTTCCCGCAATATTTCTGAAGGGGACCTCCAAGAGCCAAAAATAATTGAATTGCTCCTTGAGACTCAGGTCGCCGTATTAATCGGACGATCTGAAAAAGAGAGTCCAATGAGCACTTCCTCAGAAAGACGAAGCAGAAGCCCAGAGGGGAGCAGGTCAGACAGGCTTTATTAAATTAAAAACAGCTCCTTTGACGGTGAATGCATTTCGGCGTTTCGCCTTCCTCAGCGCCCAACACCAGATGCAATCATCTTTGGAAGTTCTTTCCTGCTGTCTCTAAAGTAGCTGACGTAGGTCCGCTCCTCCCCCAAGCAATGCTGCACACCTGTTGTAGGCCGTTCCTATTCTCAGAACTAAAACTCCCAGGATGCTTAATGTTAACAGCAACTCGGGTCGGTGAAAATGGGGGGAGTGTGAAAGTTAAAATCCCAACTGCAGAAACCTGTGTGGCAGGACACGATGACAACCTTCACTGCCCCGAAATCAACGTGCCTGTCCTCGAGTCCCCTCATACCGCCACAGCCCCTGAAACAGAGAGTCCATTGAGCAGGGGCCAAATGCGGGAAGCACAATGCCCAAAGAGAGGTACAATACCTCAACTGCTCGGGGCAAATACAACAATTTATGGATGAAATGCTAAACAATGTCAATGAGTGTTTGACATTGTTCAGCAATCCGTCCTTCAATTGTTTATTTTGCATTTGTCACCCTAAGTGGGATGTAAATGCCCAAAAGTTGGTCCTATGCTCGCCATGCCACTGGATTCAAGCTATCCTGGCCGGTGAGGGGTGATACCCCAAAAACTGTCGTATGATGCTTGTTTTTGGTCCAGGGAGGACCTGGCTTGCCAGTTTTGGCTGGACTGCAGAGCAGGGTTAAGACTGATTTGCAAATCGCAAGGTCCGAACTGGGATGACGTGGTGAGCAAAAAACCTATGGATTTAGGCCCAGATCTCTGTACTGGGTCTCCAGAAGGTGGTTATAGTTAGGACCATGTTTCCATGGGAAATCGTTTTTTGACGGGCCTATATTTTTGGTGCTGTTTGATGAATCTTCATAAAGTTTTCCAAAAAAGTGTACCGGTGATTCTTGTTGCACATGGAAAGTTTCCTGATGATTTGTCCAATGGGGCCCAGAAGAAAGCGTGTCAAAGAAAGTGCATTTTCGTATGTTAAATTCCATAGAACCTTAAAACACGCCTACATCCTGAACTGCTGGATGGAATTACACCAAATTTTGCAGAAAGGTAGATTTGGTTACGCAGATTGTGCTTTTTTTTTTTTGTTGTAAATTCATTTGGTAGTTGTTGAGAAATGTAAGACAGAACAGTTAATGACATCTGTGGCCACAACAACTTCGTAAAAAATAACGAGCTCGTGCAAAGCTCAGATTGTCTGCCAACACTACAACAAGAAAGTGTTGACAGCCATCTTGGGGCTCGGCATCAACCAAGTCCCACCACAATATGCAAAAAAAAATAAAAGATAAAAGGGTCAGGGTAGGAATACCCTGAACCGATAAAGTCGGTCTTAGGGCCGAGAGGGACCCCAGCAAGCCATAAAAGCATAAATAAAACCTCTGAAATCACGACATTCACTGTAAAACAAAAAGAAATAAGCAAGAACAGGCTCCTGTGTTGGTTTTTAAAAAAAACACAGGCCCCCTCCTAGGGCTTATGAATGATCCGGGGACCGCTACCTCCCTAGGACATTGGTTTTTATGTATGTCTATTCAGATGTCATAAGGGATTCCATAAGTGATGTCACTGACCATGTCATGAGTGACGTAATGTGCGAGGTCATAGGCAGTGCATTGCGGGGGCATAAGTTAGTTAGCTCAGCTAACTATAACTGCTGAATTTCTCTGGTTTTGTAAGAGGGAAATCTGAGCCTAACAATAACGTCCCTGTGTTTTTTTTGTAAATGAATATAAATATATATATATATATATATATATGTCCTGCCCAGCATTACCCTATTTGGATTGAATTATCAACATACTCCCCACGTAAAATCAGTCCCGGCAAGGTGATTCCTGGGAGTTGCAGTGCCTACAACACTGCTACAGATGGGCAGTCAGGTGATCAGGGGCTGTATGCACTCCCGCCAATGGGAGGGTGCAGGACTATTCAAAAGCGCGGGTGGGACAGCACCTTGACTAAACAGAGGCATCCGAAGAAGGCTGTTGTAGCCGAAATGCATCATGCCAGTATGCTGTTTTAAATAAAGCGCTTCAGAGGCAATTCCCCGTGTGGCTACTTCCTTTCTGTATTGGAGGGGTTTGTTGGATATATAAATATATATTACCTACTGGTGGTCGCCAGTAGGTATATATAGTTAGGATTGATTTTCATAGGGAAATCACAACATTCTATTTGGAATAACTTTGGCGCCGGTTGAGGAATCAGCCTGAATTTTTCAGCAACTTTGCCTCGCGGCTCTCCGCTCCTTCTCCAAAAGCTTGGGGGGGATTCGTCAAGCGGGGGCCGAGATAAAAGGGGCGTCCCAAAACGTGATTTCCCCATGTTAATTTCCATACTTTTAGCTCGAACGGCTGATTTTCACCAAACTTGACAAAATTGTAGGGACTGGTAGCCCGATGTGCCTTTGCTATGTCTCAAGATATGTGCTCCAGAGGATTTTGAGTAATTTAGGTTCAAAAAAATGTATATATCTGTAAGCGCGCCCCGGTACGCGCACCGGGGAGCACTCCGGGCGCGCCACGCGACTTGCGCACGGAAAGCTGATTGGCTCTCGGGTGTCTGTAAACATTCGAAACAGTCCGCAGCGGCCGCCATCTTGTGTCTCGGTAGGATCGAGACACAAGAGGTGGCAAAAAACAAAGGGGGAAATGACCAAAAGGGGGCAGGGTACACCCCCCCTGACCCCCTAGGTTTGATGTGGGGGCCATAAAAGGGTCCCTCGGGTAAAAAAAATGTTTTACTTTTTTTTCGATTTTCGCGCACCGGGGAGCGTACCGGGGAGCGTAATTGGTGAAAAATAGTGAAAATAATAGTGTAAAATAATCATTTTGAGTGATTACAGGTAGGGTAGCTCTGGAAAGAGCTTTTGGGTTCTGTGGCTGTTTTAGGTACCTACTAGTACGTCCCACACACACCCACATGCACACAACCCCACACCCCCACACCCACACACTCCCCACACACACCTCACACACGCACACCTCCACCCACACCCAAACACCCCACACCCCCTCACCGACACCTTACACATCCACACCCACAACCACACATCCCACACACCCAGACACACACACACACCTCACCCCCCCAACACACACACACACACACACAGATACCTCACAGACACACCTCACACATCCCACACACCTCCCCCCACACACACACGCACACCTCACAGACACATCCACACATCCCACACATACACACACATCCTACACACATACTCCCCAAACCCACACACACCCACACACACCTCACACACCCACACTTCCACCTACACCGAAACACCCCACACACCCACACCCACACACACACCTTACACACCCACATCCCCACCCACACCCACATACCCCACACAGATATACACCTCATCCCCCCAGACACAAACACACACACATACACACCTCACAGACACACCCCGCACATCCCCCACACACACCTCCCCCACCCCCACACATGGGGAAAACTCAGTGAAACACTAAAATAATAATTTAAAGTGCTTAGAGGTAGGGTATTTCTGAATAGAGTTGTTGTGCTGTGTGGGTGATTTAAGTACCAACATGTAGGTACCAATGGAGAGTCTTAAATTCAATGTACACCGTTTACTCTGTAGATAATTTGCATGTTGTTATAGAAGTTATTGTGGTATATGGAATCCATACTATAGTCTGTAAGGAAAACATAAGGAACATGGAGGCAGGAGATGAAAAAGAGATGTCAAATACACATTGGAGATAATATAGTGGGAGAAAGGATGTATCTATGAGCAAAATTACTATGTAAAACAAAAAAGTTGCACAGTATACTATAAGTTTGACTTTACATTATAATCAATTTGGTAGTAGTTTAAGAATTACATATAAAAATGAATAATGTCTCAAACAATTTTAGAATTATTAAATATAAATTTATTTTTGAGATTCATTTTCAAAATTTGATAGAACGTCTAACATTTGACTGTCCGAAATGTCCTCTTTTTGAGTGAACATAACTTCCAACATTTGACTGTCAGAAACGTCCTCATATTGAATTAACAAATCCACAGATTCTACACATTGTAGAAGTTCATGGTCCCGTGATTTATCCATGAATTCCAAGTCATTGGGTACAATGATTTCCTCATTGTTCATCTCTAGGACAATTTCAAAGGAAACGTTCTGTTCTCCTTCCATTTTTGTGCTGAAATTTGCATTAAAAAAAAATCAGTAGAAATATGGCACTGTTGGGTTTAAGTTCAGACAGGTAGTTTTGATTTTTTAACAGTGAAGTTAACTTTGGGCAATGTATGGTAACAGGCAGGAAGTAGAAATATAAAAAAGTGCGTGTGAAGAAACGTAAGTAAATTCATAATTATAGCAGAGAAGCCTAAGTCAATCCATAAATATAACAGAGGAGCCTATCTCTATCTATAACTATAGCAGAGGGACAGTAAATAACTATCAGAAAACGTTTTTAAATAATAACTGAAAGTGCCCCTTACAAATTATCAACTTACTTTACAGAGAGGTGAAGAAGACAAAATGCGAAAATCCTTTCAAGATGTACCTCAGGTAGTTGTAGTCAAAATGGCCGTGTTTCCCTCTCATTTTTCATTTATATTCATGTACATAACCAATCAAATGTCAGGAAAAAAAATAGAAAATGAAAGTAACATTTTAATTGGTTGTCAATTCTAACACTTCAGATGTGTTTTTGTGAAGTAATTTACCTCAGGGTATTTAGAGAGGTCTACAGGCTAAATGGCTAAATGGAATTCCATCGAATTTGGGAAAATGGTAGGGATTGGTATGTAGTATGAGCTATTCTATATTTGGTGAAAGTGTCTCCAGTGGTTTTTATGTAAATTAACTTTTAACATTTTTTTAGAGCGCTTCCCGGTGCGCGCCCCGGTACGCGTACCGGCAGCGCTACGGCAGTCCTCCATTTTGTTTTCGGTAGATTTAAGACAGAAAATGGAGGACAAACAACGTTGGGAATGGGTATAAGGGGGCATAGTAGGCACTGCTTGACCCTCTAGGTTTTCTGAGGGGGTCTTAGGAGGCCGAAATAGGCGTACAAACAAAAAAAAAGTTTTTATTTTTTGCAGGGGGAGCACCCGGTACGCGCCCCCGGAAAGCGTACCGGGGAGCGTACTTTGGTGAAAAATTGTGAAAAAAGTTAGAAAAAGATAATCATTTGGAGTGATCAGAGATAGGGTAGCCCTGAAAAGGGCTTTTGGGTTCTGTGGCTGATTTAGGTACCTACAAGTAGGTACCAATGCACAGTCTTAAATTCAGGAGGAATATTCTATTCCCCTCATCAGAAAAGTGCACACCATCTCCCCTGTAGATATCTTGCATGTTGTAACGCAAGTTATTATTGTATATTGAACCCATTCCATAGTCTCTCATGTAAGAAGAAACAGATTTATTCACATGTTTCCGTGCTTTCTCAAATTGTGGACAAAATTGATTGGACCACTTCCATTTCTGCCATTGGCATATATTGGAATATACCAAGGCAGTTTGTGGAAAAAGTGCCATCAATTGCTCAAAGGTGTCCTTTAAAAGCATTTCCAGACCTACCCCAGTCAAAGTGCCCAAGTCATTTCCTCCACAGTGCACAATTAACAGGTCAGGGTGTGGCAAATGCAAAAAAGTTTTCACCAATGGAATCAATTGGTAACATTTTAATCCTCTGTGGCCAATCCATTTTATGTTCACGTTTGATAAATGAAGGTTGTGTACATTTCTGGTACTAGAATACCTTTGAGCCCAGTGGATATAGCTATGTCCAATAATCCAGACAGAATACATGGTCAGAGGAGATTCTGGTGCAGTTAGATGAAGTGTGGAAAAGAAATGGCAGTTGGAACAATAGGAGTTTGCAAAAAAATCCTGTGGAGTTTCAGTGCTCTTGAATCACAAGCAATGATTGGTAGAATGAGATAGTTGAAAACTGAAAGTTAGGGTGCATGGTTGTGTTCTGTGTAAGAAGTAATTTGAATGGTTAAAAAAAAGTCATTTAAAGAAACCTTACACCAGATAAGCTGGTGTATTTGCAGGTCAAACATCCTTGCAGAGGTGATTTGCAACATTGTAGAATAAACTTTTAACCCTGGGAGCTCAGTGAGGAGGGAGTTGCTATGGTAATAGGTAGAAAGGGCTGAGGGGGGGAAGGGTGTTGGTTTGAAAATAGAGAGGGAAGAGTTTTAATTGGTTAACAAAAAGGGATATCTGTGTAGAATTAGAGGTTTTCTGTGCCTTTATGGTTTGCAGTGTCTGGAGAACATATCTTTTGCTCTGCTAAAGAAATATTGGTGTGTGTATCTGACACTGTTCTGAAGCTCCTAAAATATTTGTAAAGGTGAGTTATGATTCATTTAATATACATATAGACTTGTATACTCTATGGAGAAGATTTGGAAGGAAATTGTGGTCTTTACATGTTGCTTTGTGTCATGCTTTTTGATAATGATTGGTAAAAAGTTTTTACTGCATAGAGTAATTGTATTTTGTAAAATTGTGAATTTTTTGTCGTGACATGGAATGCTTCTACGTAGGACCTGTGCTGTGTTTTGTAAATGTGATGTCAAAAACTATTTTGGGGAAAATAAATGGATTTTACATATTTGAGTATAATGTGGCGCAAAGGTTTAAAAAATGACGCATACATGCGTCACTTTTTAAATATGGGGAAAAAAGGTACATGTTTGGGCTTTCCTGGGGAGCCTAGGTGGTGAGGATTGTATCTAAGTGTGCAGTGGACTAGGCTTCATGAAGCATAAACATAGTTTTTACATTTTTTAAAAGGATTAAAGAATGTGTGCATGTTTAATAGAAATACATTTGACTCTTTACAATGATGTTAGCTGTGTTAACTCAGTGTAGGAAGCATATTGAGTTTGTTTGCATTGAGGAATTGTATTTTGTAAAATTGTGAAGCTTCATGTGCAAGATTTTGCCTCAGTCTTATCCCTGCTGTGAGGCAGATGGTTGTAAATATGATCTGTGCTGTGTTTCCTAAATGTGATGTCAAAAACGATTTTGTGGAAAATAAATGGATTTTACATTTTTGAGTATAATGTGGCGCAAAGGTTTAAAAAATGACGCATACATGCGTCACTTTTTAAATATGGGGAAAAAAGGTACATGTTTGGGATTTCCTGGGGAGCCTAGGTGGTGAGGATTGTATCTAAGTGTGCAGTGGACTAGGCTTCATGAAGCATATCCCTGTCTGAATTCTTAGACACAGGTGTCAATTTGACTCTTTACAATGATGTTAGCTGTGTTTTAAAACAGTGTAGGAAGCATATTGAGTTTGTTGGCATAGAGGAATTGTATTTTGTAAAATTGTGAAGCTTCATGTGAAAGTGTTAAATGTATTTTGTAAAATTGTGAATTTTTAGTCGTGACATGGAATGCTTCTACATAGGACCTGTGCTGTGTTTTGTAAATGTGATGTAAAAAACGATTTTGGGGAAAGTAAATAGTTTTTACATTTTTTAAAAGGAATAAAGAATGTGTGCATGTTTAATAGAAATACATTTGACTCTTTACAATGATGTTACCTGTGTTAACTCAGTGTAGGAAGCATATTGAGTTTGTTTGCAGAGAGGAATTGTATTTTGTAAAATTGTGAAGCTTCATGTGCAAGATTTTGCCTCAGTCTTATCCCTGCTGTGAGGCAGATGGTTGTAAATATGATCTGTGCTGTGTTTCCTAAATGTGATGTCAAAAACGATTTTGGGGAAAAATAAATGGATTTTACATTTTTGAGTATAATGTGGCACAAAGGTTTAAAAAATGACGCATACATGCGTCACTTTTTAAATATGGGGAAAAAAGGTACATGTGTGGGCTTTCCTGGTAAGCCTAGGTGGTTAGGATTGTATCTAAGTGTGCAGTGGACTAGGCTTCATGAAGCATATACCTGTCTGTATTCTTAGACATAGGTGTCAATTTGACTCTTTACAATGATGTTAGATGTGTTTTAAAACAGTGTAGGAAGCATATTGAGTTTGTTTGCATAGAGGAATTGTATTTTGTAAAATTGTGAAGCTCCATGAGAAAGCGTTTGCCTCACTCTTATTCCTGTTGTGAGGCAGGTGCAAGATTTTGCCTCAGTCTTATCCCTGCTGTGAGGCAGATGATTGTAAATATGATCTGTGCTGTGTTTCCTAAATGTAATGTCAAAAACGATTTTGGGGAAAATAAATGGTTTTTTAAATATGGGGCAAAAAAGGTACTTGTTTGGGCTTTCCTGGGGAGCATAGGTGTTGAGGCTTGTGTCTAAGAGTGCAGTGGATTAGGCTTCATGAAGCCTATCTCTGCTGCATTCTTAGACACAGGTGTTTTGAGGCAAAATCTTGCACTTGTCTCACAACAGGAATAAGACTGAGGTAAACGCTTTCTCATGGAGCTTCACAATTTTACAAAATACAATACCTCTATGTAAACAAACTCAATATGCTTCCTACACTGAGTTTAAACACAGGTAACATCATTGTAAAGAGTCAAATTGACACCTATGTCTAAGAATGCAGACAGGGATATGCTTCATGAAGCCTAGTCCACTGCACACTTAGATACAATCCTCACCATCTAGGCTCCCCAGGAAAGCCCAAACATGTACCTTTTTCCCCCATATTTAAAAAGTGACGCATGTATGCGTCATTTTTTAAACCTTTGCGCCACATTATACTCAAAAATGTAAAATCCATTTATTTTCCCCAAAATCGTTTTTGACATCAAAATTAGGAAACACAGCACAGATCATATTTACAATCATCTGCCTCACAACAGGGATAAGACTGAGGCAAAATCTTGCACCTGCCTCACAACAGGTATAAGACTGAGGCAAACGCTTTCACATGGAGCTTCACAATTTTACAAAATACAATTCCTCTATGCAAACAAACTCAATATGCTTCCTACACTGAGTTAAAACACAGGTAACATCATTGTAAAGAGTCAAATTGACACCTATGTCTAAGAATGCAGACAGGGATATGCTTCATGAAGCCTAGTCCACTGCACACTTAAATACAATCCTCACCATCTAGGCTCCCCAGGAAAGCCCAAACATGTACCTTTTTTCCCCATATTTAAAAAGTGCCGCATGTATGTGTCATTTTTTAAACCTTTGCGCCACATTATACTCAAAAATGTAAAATCCATTTATTTTCCCCAAAATCGTTTTTGACATCAAAATTAGGAAACACAGCACAGATCATATTTACAATCATCTGCCTCACAACAGGTATAAGACTGAGGCAAAATCTTGCACCTGCCTCACAACAGGAATAAGACTGAGGCAAACGCTTTCACATGGAGCTTCACAATTTTACAAAATACAATTCCTCTATGCAAACAAACTCAATATGCTTCCTACACTGATTTAAAACACAGCTAACATCACTGTAAAGAGTCAAATTGACACCTGCCTCTAAGAATGCAGACAGGTATATGCTTCATGAAGCCTAGTCCACTGCACTCTTAGACACAAGCTTCACCAACTACGCTCCCCAGGAAAACCCAAACAAGTACCTTTTTGCTCCATATTTAAAAATTGATGCATGTAGGTAGATGCGTCACTTTTTAAACCTCTGCGCCACATTATAATCAAAAATGTAAAAACCAATCATTTTCTCCAAATTCGTTTTTGACATCACATTTAGGAAACACAGCACAGATCCTATTTACAATCATCTGCCTCACAGCAGGGATAAGACTGAGGCAAAATCTTGCACCTGCCTCACAACAGGAATAAGACTGAGGCAAACGCTTTCTCATGGAGCTTCACAATTTTATAAAATACAATTCTATATAACTATATAACTCAATATTTTCTTGGGAAGCATAGGTGGTGAAGCCTGTGATAAGAGTGCAGTGGAGTTAGACATAGGTCTGATCTTCTTCGTAGTTGTGGACAGAGCTGTCTTCCACTATATTTTTCAATACAGGCCTCACCTTTTGTGCACCACTGGAGAATCCTCACCTGATCTGAAACCCTGTATTGATCGTTTGCTTTTTGTCATTGCTTTGTTGTTTGGTAATAGTGGTCTATAATGTGCTACTGTTTTTCTTTAACACAGATTGAAATCGTTATTTGAAGAAAAAGCAAAGATGCCCACAAAGGAAAGGACAAAGAAACAACGTAACCTGGAAAAATCAAAAACAGCAACGGAATTACAGCATTCTTCCACAACAGATACTTCAAAAAACAGGAACAAAGCTCCTGGTAAGACAACTAAGTCTTTTTTACGCAACATATGTACATCCAGAAAAAATGATGGACACCATGTAGAAAAAGAAAATGAGAGAGTAAAATTGAAAAGGAAGGAGAGAACTTCAAAGAATCCTAAAACTGGAGCAGGAGAAAATAATATGTATAGGAATAGAAGGCAGAATCAGTTTAGAGACATTCGTAGATGAATGTTTCGCAATAGAGTGGTTTTAAATTTGTTAAAAAATATTAAAAATGGTAAACAGAGAGCTGCTTTTTATAAGAAAAAGAAAAGTGTAGAGAAGATTGTTGATCAGGCTTTTGAAGTTAAGAAAAAATTATTTATTTTAATAATCAATAGAATTAGGACACTTAACAAGACAATTGATGTTTTCAAATCAAACAGTAGATGGAAAAGAGTAATTAATCGGACTAATTTTTGTAAAGTTTTTTCTGGAGAATGGATGCACAGTTCAAGTTGTGAGCCATTTTTTAATGAGGAGAGTTACTTCCAGGAGAATGATTTAGTGCATGCAGTTGACACCAGTGGTCGAGCGTATGAAGTGAAAGACGGTTGTCCGATTGAAAAAGAGAAACTTGTGCCTAGAGAACCAGAAGAGGTGTTATCTGATGGAGTTTTAGGGAGACGTACTAAGGGTCCAGTGTACAATTGGAAGTGTAGTAGTATTTGTAGTGTGCGACAGGAATCAATTGATTTGTTTTGTAATTTCTTACGTACATATAGTAAAAAAAAGTATAAAGCAGAAAGTGAAGTTGTTGCAAGACTTAGATCCTTGCAGAGTGAGAGGAATCACAGGTTTGCAAGGCCATTCACTGGCTTGTCTTTCTAGAAAAGTCTGTCAGAGTGTTTTTCATCATTTTAGGATGTTAGCAGTACATCATACCAAAATGAGGAAATTAGTGAGAATGTTGTATTATGCAAAAAGTCCAGCACTTAAGCTTAAACAATTAAACAGTGCTCTTTTGCATGGAACAGAATTAGATGTGAAGAAGATTTGTGAAGAAATTGAGATTTGTTATTTTCGTGAGCAAGAGGACAGTGTAGAAATTGAGACAGCAATTCAAGGTAATGTGGAAGACAATGTACAGATTTTAAATACAGAAAAGTTTAAGAAGGAAATTACCAGGTTTAAGGTGAAATCAAGTGAAAGGCCGTATTGTACTTGTGTGTCTTGTCGACGGACTCATTATAAGATTCAGACTAGGTTAGTTGATTTATATGCAAAAAGTGAAAAGATGGATAATTATGAGTGGAAAGATTTAGAAACTTATTTGTGGGTGGAGAATTCTTTTGATTTGAGTTCTGATCAGCGTATTTGTAAATATTGTTATGACAAATTAAATCAAAACAGAATGCCTGCTAGAGTTGTTCATAATATTCTGGAGTTGATAGACATTCCCCGTGAATTGATGGATTTAAATACATATGAGTCTATTTTGATTCAATGTGTCCATCCTTTTCAGGCAATTGTTCGCATGGAGCCTAAGATAGGGAAATTGCCTCCTACAGATTTGCAGAGAGGATTAAAGGGAAGAGTTGTTTATTTGCCCCTAGATTTGAAAAAAAATATTGATAAAATTGGTATAGAAAAAGTAGAAGAGGAACCTTTAGTTATTCTAGTTAATTGGGTTCCAACAAAGAGTAAAAAAATCTGGCAAGATTTAGTGGATGTTAGGAAAGTCAAAAAGGCAACGTTGTATTTAGTCAAAAACAATGAGTACTACAAAGATGTATGTGTTGCAGCAGAGGAAACAGCTACAGATGAAGACAGTGATTGTTCAGGCGGCCAAATTGAAAAAGTTGATGTGTCTAGAAGTGAAGAAATATATGAACATTATACTGTTCATCCTTTGCATTCCAAAGAAGTAATGGGGAATGCAATTGAATTGTTTCAAATGAAAACAGCAAAAGGAAGTCCCATTAGTGTATGGGAAGAAAGTTTGGAAGTTCGTTATTTTCCACAGCTATTTCCAACAGGTCGAGGTGGACGATATGACGATCGACCACTTCAAATTCCTGCATCTGAATATCGAACTGTAAGATTATATGCTGAAGATGCAAGGTTTCGTCAATGCATTCCCTATTTGTTTCATCTACTGTATGAAAGTGACTTGTCTGGGCTTTCTTATGCAGTAAACCATATTCTGAAAAGTGGAGCACATCTACAAAATGTTTCGGCGAGGGACTTTATGGAGAAAGTGAATCTGCAAGATAATATTTTAGAATCTCATCTAATCAATCTCATGGCATGTCAGCGTGGTACAAATGAGTATTGGTACCGTCGCCATGGGGAATTGAAATGTAAGCTAAGAAACTTAGGAACTCCTACATGGTTCCTCACTCTTAGCTGTGCCGAGTATGCATGGGAGGACTTACTTCAATTTCTACGAGAGGCCAATGCTAATATACAAAATATAGAATTCAAAACACCTGGAGAACTGTGTTCTTTGGATCCAGTGAATGTATGCAGATATTTTAATCATAGATTTGAAGCTATGATGTTTTTTATTACCAACAAAAAAAATCCTCCCCTTGGAGAGGTTTTGGATTTCTATTGGAGAAAGGAGTATCAAGCGAGAGGTGCTCCTCACATACATATGTTGTTGTGGATTAAAGATGCACCCAAATTTGGAACAGATTCGGATGAGACAGTGATGAGTTTCATTGAAGAGTATTCAACATGTGCTGTTCCGAAAACTACGGAAGAAAACAGTTTAAGGCAACAAGTTTTACGCTTTCAATCCCATCGTTGTGGAAAGTACTGTCGTCGAAAATTCAGAAACAAGGACAAGTTCTACACAAAATGTCGTTTCAGCTTTCCACGACCAGTGATTTCTAAAGGAAGAGTAAATAATTTGATGTCTTCTCTGCGACATACTGTGACGAGGAAATCACCAAAAAATACATACAATTTAAAAAGAGACGAAGAGTCCAAGTACATCAACAACTACAACCCAGTGATTTTGTCCATGTGGAATGCTAACATGGATATTCAATTAGTTGCTGACAACTCTATTGCTGTGGCTCGATATGTGACGTCTTACATCACAAAAAAAGAAAAGACAGAACTAAAGGAAATGTAGGAGGACATTTCACATGAAAAGAGTCTAAGCAAGAAATTATACAGTTACAGTCTGAAGATGTTGTCGCATCGAGAAATTGGAGCGTATGAATGTTCTGATCGATTGTCGTCAGCAAGTCTCTATGCCAAATCTAGAACCATCATTTGGGTGAGTCTAGGTCTTGCTGCAACACGAAATCGAGTTTTGAAGTCTGTACAAGAGATAGAGAATTTGGCGATGAAAGAACCAGAAAGTACAGATATTTTGAAGACAAACATGTTGCATACATACTATCCAAATAGAAGTCATCACCTTGAGAACGCTTGTCTCTATGAAGTTCTGCAGAGATATATTTATAAGAGGAACATCAGAGAAGATATCAATAATGGAATATATGGAGTCATTGGATGTGAAGGATGTCTAGTGAAACAGAAAAAAGGTCATTTGATTAATCATCGCAAATTGAGTTGTGATAATCCAGATAAAAGAGAATTTTATTATTTGGCTCTTTTGCAACTGTTTAAACCATGGCGTGAAGAAGAGGAACTTCTTGGAGATTTTCTCTGTTATGAAGACTCCTTTAATGCAACGAAGGATACCATAGAATGTCCTGTTTTTCCAAATTATCTGCAAATGTTGAATGAAGAAATAGAGCACGAAGCCACAATTGCTGCAGAGATTGCGAGAGACAGTTCTCAAGGCAGTCAGAGTTCTGCTTCATTGAGTCAGGATCCACTAGGAGGACCAATTATCCAAAATGAAGCTGCTACTGCCATGGATGAGGTGGAAAGAGCTATGGAACAAGGTCAAGATGATGAAGTTAACTTAGAAGATTTGGTGAAACAACTAAACCTTGAGCAGAAACAGATATATGACGACGTCACAGAACAGATTGAACATGGATTCAGTCATGGGAAAATAGAGTGCTCATGTATATCATTTAAGCCTGTCCAACTGTACGTAAATGGAGAAGCGGGAACTGGAAAAAGTTTTCTGATTAAAGCCATTGCAACTTATCTGCAGAAAAGGACTGAATCACCGCTGTCTTGTGTTGTTACTGCTCCAACTGGGCTGGCAGCACATAACATTAAAGGGATTACTTTACATCGTTTAATGATGCTGCCAGTGGAGCATGATAACAAATTGGAGTATCACAAGCTATCAGGAGATGCGTGTTCCGAAGTTTCGAGAGTCCTGAAGAAAATGAAACTTCTTATCATTGATGAAGTAAGCATGGTGTCAAATATCATGCTTGCTTTTGTGCATTTGAGAATGCAAGTAATTCTTAGAACAGACTATGATGTCTTATTTGGTGGAAAACATATTATTGTTTTTGGAGATCTTTTGCAGTTGACTCCAGTGAAAGGACAACCTGTGTTCAAAATGCTCACACATGAAGATACCAGGAAGTGCTTAGGGAGCATTGGAATAGTTAATATATGGTTAAACTTTAAATATGCAGAACAGCTTCAAAATATGCGGCAGGCAAATGATGAAGATTATAAAAATAGTCTACAAGATGCAAGGATCGGAAAAGTAAGTCAGCAATGGAAAGAAGCTTTACATGCACGATTAATTTCAAATTTGTACCCAAATGAAAACATTCTTCCAGAGAACATATTTAAGAAAATTAACGAGAAGAAATCTGGCATATGTTTGTTGCCAACTCTGAAAGAATGTTCATGTTCAACAACAAAATGTTACAGTTAGAAAATGAAGAGATAGTGAAACTGGAAGCTATTGATAAAATAGAGCATATGGGAGCAACAATTATTTTGTCTGAAAATTTGAAATCAAAATTGGATTCATTAGAGAAGATTATATCTAAAACTGCTGGTTTTGAAAAGACTCTGAATGTGTGTTGGAATTGTCGTGTCATTTTAAGAAGGAATTTAAATGTTGAAAGAGGTCTAGTAAATGGAGCAATGGGTTATGTTGTTGGTTTTGTGAATTACAAAATTAGAGATGGAATTGAAATTTTAAAAATTAAATTTGATGACATTGATGAAATAGAACAAATTTTTCGTTGTTCAGCTAGATTTTTGCTCGTGAAAGACTTATATGTTCGCCGAAAACAGTTTACTATTTGTTTGGCATATGCGGTGACAATTCATAAGTGTCAAGGTTTAAGTGTAGATAGCGCTTTGGTGAACATTGAAAGTTCTGTGTTTAAAGAGGGTATGGCATATGTGGCATTATCACGAGTCAGAACTTTATCAGGATTGTACTTGATTGAGTGTGATGAAACAAAGATTTGTGCAGATTTAGATTGTGTAAAAGAATACAATAGGCTAAGAAGAGAGTATGCTCCACATTTGCCTCAATATCCTCTGATTAAAAAACGTGTGGTAGGCCGAAAAAGAACAAATGAGAGTAATTGCAGTGAGGTATCAGCAAAAAGGCATAAAGTAGATAAAAGTGTACTTGTAAAGAGAAACAAAAAGGATTCTGTTGAAGATGTTGTTGGATTTTAGTTTGAAAACAGTTCTGGTGTCAACTGCTATGCTAATGTAGTAGTTAATGTTGTTTTTTTTCTTCAAAATTTACAAAGACAGATTGTTGAAAATCGGTAACAAACATTGTGCTGTTTATTGAATTCTGTGTTAGACAAATGTAGTAGTGATAGATCAAAAATAGAAAGTGTTTCAGAAATTAGAAATCTTCTAGATATATGTTCAGGTCAAAATCAATTTTCACAGAATATTCAGCAGGATTGTCAGGAATTTTTAATATATATGTTTGATGTATTACAAGATGAAGGAGTAGATATAAAAAATCTATTTGGCCTTTCTTATCAATGGCAACATGACTGTGATAACTGTGCTTCATCAAGTACTACTAGAATAGACTCTGAAAGATTTATATATTTAACTTTACCAGACTGCAAATCAGTGTCTTTCAATAATCTAGTTTAAAGTAGCGGATCACAATATGGTGTGTACCCAATGTAAGTCTGCAATGCTGTCCACATTATTTCTACAAAATTATGGTCACTATGTTATTTTAATGTTCCAATGATGTAGACCTGATGGAACTAAATTGACAACTTCTATTAAAAATGTTGTGGCTTCTCAGTTATCGGTATCCGGAAGAACCTTTGCAACTGTAGCTATTATTTTTCATGATGGTCCTTCTACAACATCAGGGCATTACACATGCTATTTAAAAACTTCTAAATGTTGGAACCAATGTAACGACAATCATTTGACTTTCAAACAACGTTTGCCTTTTGGCTTTATAAATTCATATCTAGTGTTTTTACAGCCAAAATTTAGGTAAAGGTAATTGGCCTATGAAGACGGGAGGAGTACTCATATATACTCATACATCTGACACTATTTGGCCAAATGGAAAGGTGCAAGAATGAGTAAAGAGTCATGACTGAAAAAAAGGAGTATATTAAAATTGTGAAAATATTTCAGATGTTCTTGGAGCTTTTCTTGTAGAAAGTCGATGAAATGGATTTCTAAGTGAACAGCAAAATACTATGCAACGAGAAAAGGACCTCCATGATATACTATTTGGCCTCAAGGAAAAGTAAGTCAATCAAAGATTAGCGTACATTTGTCATTTGTCAGTATGTAAGGGTTTTTTTAAAACACAATCTTTTAGATTGTGTTTTTTTTTTCCCGCTGTCATATGATGAGTAATTTGAACTCACTACTTTAAGTGAAATTCAATATATTCTGAGAACAGCAAAAATAAACTATGTAACATGTTGTAGAAGTTATTCTATACTTTGGATTGTGTAAATTAAATTGTATTCCTATTCTCTGACACTTACTTTCCTTTTTTCATCTTCTTTCAGCTCTTTTTACTCACTTATAATGTCTTTCTCTCACTCTATGTAACCCCCGTTCCCTTACTCTACTTCTTTGACAACCCCTCATTTTCATTTCAACTGTGTGTATCCCGTCTCTCCCTTGCATAACTTCTCAGCTTTCAGTCTTTCTGCTTTTCTTCTCTTTTCCGTATTTTCCTCCTTTGCTCTTTTAGTAATTCCTGTTTACTCACTCAGCAGTATTATTGCACACTATCACTATAAATCACCCACTCTCCTTAGCTTATCTTTGTTTGCTCTTTACTTTTGACCTCTTCTCTCTGTTTTTCGTTAACTACTTCTATGTCCTCAGTGCCTCACTCTACTTGTGTTATTTTCACTTGTGTTTATCTACCTTCTATCACTTCTTTTACAACAATTTCACTGCTCCTCTCTCATCGTTCTTCATCCCATTTCTTTTACTCTGGTTCCATTACTATCCATCATTTCCTTTCTTTTAATGTCCTCTTTACTTTCATCACCAAATTATTTTCTCTCAGTACCACTGTTTTAGTCGTCTTCTCCTCTCTTTCCTTTTTTTTTTGCAGACTTACTTTTTTTCTTTTCTCACTCATTGTACTCCACCTCACTCAGTTTTTCTCTTAGTGTGTCTACGTTATAACTTCCTCAGTCCATTTCCTTCAATTGTTGTATATTATTCTGTCTCCCTTCATCCTTTCACTGTATGACTGTTCTTCTCTTACTCTCAGTTATCTTCTATTCCTCATTCTTCTAAATGCATCCTTAGACTGTTTTCTGTCTCAGTCATTATCATTTTACTTACTTCTGTTTCCTGATTTAGTTTTGCTAACTCACATTGTTTTAGTATCTTTCTTACTTTCAGTTCATTTCTCTGTACTTCTCTCTCTTTTTCTTAGTGAATCTATATGCCTTACTCTTTGTAATTTGCTCTCCTTCTATTTCTTTTTCCCTCTTTTTGTCCTTCTACCTTAGTTTATTTCCCTTTCAGTGTTCTTCACTCTCACTTTATTTCTAAATAGAGTGTTATGATGTTTTAGCTCTTCATTTGTATCTTTTAATTTAAAATACACATTTTACTAATTATAACTTATTTTTTCTTCTCTCTTTCACAGATACCAACTGTAGTAAAATAAATTAAAGTTACATTTATTATATGGTAAGTATAACTAAAAAAATGTAGTTTGTTATCACCCTTTGCTTTAAGGTCACTAACATTTTCTCAATCTACCTCACTCCTGTGTTTTTACTCTGCTTCTTTCACTTATTCTTATTCTCCATGTTTACTCCCCTTTCCCTATTTACCCTCTCATATTCAACTTCTTTTCATCCCTATTCTTTACTTCACTTACCCTCTGTTCCCTTCCTTTGCTTCTTCACTCATTTTCTTTTTCTTAATTATTTACCTTACTCCTACACATATAGCTCATCCCCCTCCCAACACATGCACACACCTGTAACATACACCCACACACACACCACACACACACCTTATACACACAAAAAAAACTCCCACACACACTCTTCAAAAACACACACACACATACATCGAACACATATACACCCCACACTCTTCATACATATTTCACACACCCTCATTTCTACCCACACCAAAACAGTCCACACAACCACACCCACAGACACACCTTACACACCCAAACTCCTACCTACACCCACTGACTCCCTGTAAGTCCCACACATTGCATTACTTAACTTGTTTTGCTGTTTTACTCAAGCCCATTCAGGTACTGTTTCCTTTACTCTCTATGTCCACTCTCCATGTGTTATCCTAATTCAATATTTCTCCCTCTTTGACCCCTCTTTACTTATACTATGGGTAGTGCACCGGGGAGCGTAACAAGGGGAAAACCAAGAGAAACAGTAAAAAAATATTTTAGAGTGCTTTGAGGTAGGGTAGCTGTTGTGTTGTGTGGGTGATTTACTGACTGCACTCCTTCCACTCCTTTTCTCAGTCCCTCTGTTCTCACAGTTCCTCACTCCCGTTCACTCAGTCCGTCTCTCTTACTCTAATTGCCTCTGTCTCTTCACTCTTTCACTACTTGTTCATTATGTTTTCTCCCTGAAGTTCAAGCACACTATGTTATTTACATTTCTTTGCTGCTTCAATTATTCCCTTTCTGTTACTTCTTCTTTTCTTCTTTCAGTTTTTTCTCTCTGTCAATCCACATGTTTTAACTTTAGTCGATTTTATCCATCTTATTTCATCCCTCTTTAGTTATGGACACTACTTTTTTCTCTCTCTCCCTCACCAGTGTTATTTAAATCTGGTTCCGTTAATACCTTTTATTTGTACATCATTTTTTCACTTTCCTTTTACTCTTTACAGCCACTCACATTCTTCATGTGCCTCTGCTTTAGTATTATTCTTCTCTCTTTCTTTGTTTCACAGCCTTATATTTTTTTCATTTTCTCTCTTACACTTTCTTATATCTTTTACACTGTTTTACTATGTATTATACAGTACCTCTGTGTTGCTCTCTCTTGCTGTCTGTCTCTTAACATTACTCTCTCTTTCTCTTATGCTCTCCTTCTCTTGTTTTTTTTTTCTTTTTTTTTATTGCGCTAACGGGGCGCTCTCCGGTGCGCGCACCGGGAAGCGCACCTATGAGAAAAATGAAGTCAAGAGTGCTAAAAATTTTAGTAATTTTTTAGATATGGGAGGTAGTTCTGAAAATAACTTTTTTTTAATGTTTTTGTTTTTTTATATATTTTTTTTATTTTTCTGAACATTTTTTATTTTTTTTTGTATTTTTTGAACAATTTTATGGTTTTTTTTTGTTTTTTTGGGGGGGAACAACGAAAAACAGGCATTAGAAAGGGCTCAACAGGAGCAAAAAAATGTTTTTATTTCTTGGGGCGTTTTGAGCACTTGTGGTTTTCAAACGCTCTATTAATTAAAATGATACTCATATTCCCATATGAAATTAGTTCACCACAGTAAATGCACACTAGCATCATGTGCACAAAATTCTGTTGAATGTTTGGGGCCGTCTCCCTCGCCTCTGGTCCCGATAGAGTTACCTGCGACGATGTACTGGCCACAGGAGTTGGTAGGTTATCTTGGAGGTGACGCAGCTCAGCAGCGCTGTAATTGTTTGGATGCCACCTCTGCATGTGGCGGTGCATAGTATAGTTACCAAAACTATACTTTTTGTTTGTACCTCTAGACAAAACATCTTTACAAATGAGGCATGTCACATATCGGGCATTGACCTTTTTTTGGTCTCGAGGAAAAGAAAAAAATTGCCATATAAAATGGTCTTTGTGGTGTGATTTGCGGGGCTGTTCAGGCAAGAACTGCCTCCGGTCTACGTCCTCTTCCTCTTCTTCCTCCTCTTCCTCTGGGTTTGGAAGGAACTGCGCAGGTGGTCCTTCCTTCCTAGGTGGTTGTGGTGGGGGTGGGGGTCCACCAGATGCAGCTACTACAGATGCCATTATTTCAACAAGGAGAAACAGGTCTTCCTCTCACAAAGATGAAAGTGAGAGTGAGGAAAAAAGGAGGGGTTTTCATCATTTGGGAAAAAAAATAGTTCTAAACCAATGAAAAGTGTTATTTACAGGTCACATGACCTATTACGCTTACGTTACGCGTCCCGCTCCGCACCCGGAGCGCTTCCGGGGTGCTGCGCTTCGCGCCTCGTTCGCGCTCCGGAGCACTTCCGAGTGCGCGAACGCGGCGCGTCATAAGACGCATTACGCGGCAACACGATACGTAGCGCTTACGCGACACATCGCGATGTTGTTCTTGAACGCGGCAGTTGTACAAACGGGACGTTTCCCGGTGCGCGAACCGGGTCGTGGCATAAAATTGAGCTAACGGGAAGCTACCCGGTGCGCGAACCGGTAGCGAAACTAAAAAAAAAAATATATATATATATATACATAAAAAAATTATATTAAATACATATAAAATATATTTTTCCTTTAAAAAAAGATTACATTCAACAGCTTTTAATATTTGCTATTAAAAAACCATTGAAATTCACTGAAAAAACCATAGGTTATAGACCATATATAGTTAGGAATTAGCATTTACAAAACCTTGAAAATTCACTGAAAAAACCATAGGTTATAGACCATATATAGTTAGGAATTAGCATTTTTAAAACCTTATTTTACTCACACAAAACCATTGAAATTCGCATATATAGTTAGTTGCACTAACTATATATTTCACGCACCCGCAATCCACTGCTGATGATGTCACATATTACATCATTCATGACATGGTCAGTGACATCACTGATGACATCACTGATGACATCTCAAATGACATCACTGATGACATCACTGATAACAACATCCAGTGTCTGTATGTTTCTGTAAACTTTAAATATGTCTTACATATTGAAGAATGAGTGGATGTATAAGTGTCTGGATGAAGGATTTAGTAGGTGCATGACTGACTGTATGAGTGAGTGATTAAATGTGTCTCACTGAGTGCATGGGTTAGTGACTAAACTGTCTTAATTTGTGCATCATTATGTCTGTTGTTCTGTAAACTGCTGCATGTATTGATCAGTAGCTATATGAGTAACTATATGGGTTATTGATTGGTTGCCCAATTATTTGTATGGGAGACGGAGTGTGTGTGGGGGTGGTTGGGAGGTGTATGACTCTGTGCATAGATGTGTGAGCAGTTGATTCACTAGATGTATGGGTTCAAAAGTGCATGTGGGAACAGCTGTATGGGCGGTTGACTGTGTGCATGAGTGTATTGGTGAGTGAATGGATATCTCAGTGCTACATGTCAAAGTAAGAACATATGTAAAACACAGTATATGTGAGAGTTGACATATATAAATAACTGTGCATAAGAGGCAGTGAATGTGTGAGTGGCTGTATGGATCATTCTGAAAATTGTATCAGGGATTGTATAAGAGAGTAAATATGTGTTAGTATCTGTTTGAATAAGTAAGGTGTGTATAACTGTATAGTTGAGGAGATGGAGGTGTGATTGATTCTTTGCATGACTGACTAGGTGTGTGAGTAACTCCGTGGATGAGTGACACTCTGTGAGTGTCTGTTTACACTGAGTGTATATAAGGTTATGTTAGAGTCTGAAGAAGGTAATCGTATTATCACATGAATGATGTCATCAGTGATGTGATCAGTCATATCAAATGAGATGTTATCAGTTATGTCATCAGTGATGTAATATGAGATGTCATCAGTGATGTCATCAGTGATGTCACTGACCATGTCATGAATGATGTAATATGTGACATCATCAGCAGTGGATTGCGGGTGCACGAAATATATAGTTAGTGCAACTAACTATATATGCGAATTTCAATGGTTTTGTGTGAGTAAAATAAGGTTTTAAAAATGCTAATTCCTAACTATATATGGCCTATAACCTATGGTTTTTTCAGTGAATTTTCAAGGTTTTGTAAATGCTAATTCCAAACTATATATGGTCTATAACCTATGGTTTTTTCAGTGAATATACATATGTATATGTAGATGTGTGAGTGTAAATATAAATCCATATGTATGTTTTTTTCTTCAGATCCAACATCCACATAGACTCGGATACCAACACAAGGTGAGACACTCCACTGATTTTCCGCACTTATTCTTTAATTACGCTGTAACGTATTTTGGCATACTGCCTTGTTCACACGTTCATATGTATGTATATATATATATGTATGTGTGTGTGTCTGTATTACCTACCGGCAGGTGCCTGTAGGGAGTTATGGTTAGGACCAAAGCTTACATAGGAAAAGCTATGTTTGTTTTGACAATAACTTTAGCACTGCTTGACGAATGTTCGCGATTTTTTTTATTGCCTCTTTGGTTCTGCAGATGTTGTTGAACGTTTTGGGGTGATCCATCTGTTGCGCAATCACGCTGAGCACTCCAATGTTTCCTTCTTGATGCAGTTTAGTCCCAACTCCCTCCAGAACCAGTCAACAGAGCAAGGCTTTAGAATACACTTGCTGAATTAACTAGTCCTCAAGGGAAAGGGAAAGTGGATAGAGAGACAAACAAACAAAACACTGGTCTTCATCCAGTAGTTGTTTCTCTGTGAAGTGTTCCGGGCCGTTTCGTGTTCTGATGTTCTGGTCACTTGTACATAAATCTATTGAATGTTACAAGACATACAATAAATATGGCATTCCTGAAAACGTGATTTTCAATGTTTATACTGTTTCCCTTATAGAGTAAACATACCAATTGAAAGAACAGCCCTTGTATACACTTCGTTGGGTCTGGAGGGTGTCTAGCTCTTGACTACTCCTTGAGTAATAACAACAGGAAAATTCTAAGATTCTAGGATGTCGTCTAAAACCAGTTGAAATAGTTAGTGAGGGTAAGTTATTAAATGAACTCTAGCACTCCATGCACATACCTTGAGACACAGATTGATAGCCGGAAAAAATGGGGTCTGTAAAACAAAAGAAGAAAAAGAACAAATACCTGCACAAGAACTCCCTAGAGTAATGAGCACTCTCGGAATTACTCGGCATGCATTATAGGTTACACTCGACCTATGTTCTTCATAAGTTACTTGCAGTATTCTCAGCTTATTCAGATCATAAGCTAACTACAACATTATTATTTAGGATCCTTCGTTGTTTCCCAAACACCAATAGCACAAACAGTAAGCATTCACAATTATAAACCTTGAATTGCCTTGGGCTTGTTGAAACACATGTAGCACAAACACAGTACTCAGTGCACAGCACTCGATGTATAAACTTAACTTGAAATGCTGGTAATTGTCTCTAATAAATGACTCAATCCTATTTTGCTAAGCAACCTGACTCTTAATGTCCGTCTTCTTCCTTTTCAGTGTCCGTGATCAGGAGGCGGGCTAACAAGAAGACTTCCGGTGGACGTCCGCGATGGCCGCTGGAGAACTGGCGACTCGTCTTGAAAGGTGAGCTGCAGCGGGAGGTATCACGGGTAGCTGGAAGCGGGCGGAATAAGGGAGGAGGGCGGAGAAGGTCAAGGAGAGGAAGGAGGGTGCTGAGAAAGCCGCTGAAGCTAGGAAGGCCCCGGGAGGAGTTGGACAGGAGCGCTCGTCGTGACGCGATGCAAAGAGACGAAGCATCGTCACAAACGCGAGCGCTCCTTTTATGGGCTCTGTAATTTTTCGGTTACTCATTAGCATATGCACATGTGGAGCCTAATAAATGTGTTAAGCTTCCAGAACTCCAGAACACTGACACTATACCAAAACAACAAGCATTGGTAAATGCAATGACCTGAACCAAGATTTACAGGCATCATCAAACAACTAAAGAGCTGCTAATTGCGTGAGCATGTGTGCCCTTAACACCATCAAGCAAGGGCCAAAAAAAGAGGGGTCCCAAAATATGTTTTCCCCATGTTATGTCCATGGGGATTTTCCATTTTTTTAACACGATTACAGCCCAAAACATTGAACAGAATTACACCAAATTTGGCAGAAAGCTAGATGTTAGTTCTAAAAGCGGGCTTTTTGTGATTTGTTGTACATCCATTCAGTAGTTTTTGAGATATTTAACTTGAAAAAATATAGATATCTGGGGACGTGAGTCCTTGCAGTGGACTCTCTGACGCTACTAAAATTTGATTGGCTGCAAACACTTCAACCAGGTTGTGTTGGCAGGACATCTTGGTATTTGGCTTGAAGCTAAGTCTGCCAAAAAAGTTAACAATAAAGAAGAGGGGGCAGGGTAGGGTTATTTTGTAAAATCCTGCTGCAAATTCTCAGATGGACTCGGGAATCCCCAGACTTTTTTTTTTAAAAGGCAAGTGGGCTCCAGCAAGTCTTTTTCATTAGGGCCTCCGCGTGGGCCAAACCCTGAGAGCATGTTTTATAATAATGTGGGGTGTGCCCAATGCCTCCTTCACGGCCCCACAGACTGCCTCCTCCCTGGGGCTTGAAACTTAAATAATGGAGGGGGCTTGCCAGACTCCACTGTTGCCCCAGGGACTGCTTTCACCCCAGGCTTCATTCAAAATAAATACGGTGGTGCGCCAGGGACCACCACCTCCTTGGGGAAATTAGCATAATAATGCTGGGGCCACATAGCCCCTCCGCAGCCCCGGAGACAACTACCTCATTGGAGCTTACATGATATAATGGAGTGGGTCCATTGTGGACCACCGGGGACCACCACCTCCCTGGGGCTAAATGAAACAAAGGGGGGGCTTACTAGTAGTGGGGCGGAATTGCTTTTGAATAGAGGGAGGTGCAAGTTCAGTAGCAATATACATATTACCATGCAACATCAAAGCGGTCAATATCACAGATGTCGATAGCAAGTACAGTTCAGATTAAGAAACTTACAAATGTGTAATTTGTATCAGAAAACTGCACTTGCCATTCCAGACATTTTTCAGTTTCAGTTTGCTTTTACTTTGCAATAAGAAAATATTCTATATTTAAAAAACAGGTTATTACCAAAGCTTGTTTTCAATCGCCACTTACATCACTGTAATATTATTTCTTTCAGGAACAGATAATATAAACAAAAACACAACGAATATATTTACATATTTGTTTTGAAGATATTATTCCAATGCATGTAGAATCATGCACATCAGACAAATCGAAAGGAAGTATTTTCTGATATTTTATATAATGTCCCTTTGGACAAAATCATTTGCATTAGTTAGTTTTAGAAAAATAATCACATTTTCAATTCAGATTACTCCACTTTCCTTCTTAAAAATAACACGGCGTCTAGAACCACAAAACATTTTGGACTGATGCTATTACATGTCCATGGTAGTCAGTTAAGGCAGCAATTTGAGTAAACACCTTTTACCACAGTATTATGGCAGCAGGTTCAGGAGGTGGAGATTTGTGACAAAAATATGTATGCACACTTGTTGTGTGGCATTTTGCTTTGCTGCTGACACATTCTGTTTTTTGTGCTGCTGTGTTTTTGTGCTTTATTACTGGAATGTGTGCTGCAGTTGATGAGTTGTGTTCTGTTTTGTTGTGACCCACTGTTAGACCTAGGATTTTCCTAGCCAACACGTGGGTAGTATGGCACAGGGCTAAGGCTTGCTCTAAGGAATGTGCGTGTACAGCTTGCGTAACCTTTCAGGAACTCAGAGCCCATCCATTCCAAAAATAACACCACACCTTTCCTTTAGGAAAATAAGGTTGTACTTTATAAAAATATAGGCTTTGTTCTCTTTGGTATGATAGTTCACTTTTTCACATTAGTACATCACCTCTTAAATTACTTCAGTTTCAGTAATAAATACAATTTTGTTGTCACTTCTTCTTCTCCTCCTCTGTAAGAAAAGTTTACATAATACCCAACATTCTTCGCCGTTAGACCGTATACAGGTATCTCATTGAAAAGAACCACTTCCCTTCTTCACTTTGTCTTGTACAGGGTTAAAATGGTACCTGAATCCCCCAACTTGCAGGCTTAACACTGGTGGAAAACAGCAGCTCCTCAATCCCCCTTCAGTTGTCAATATTGTCTGGTCTCTAATTCACAGCTGGCTATGCAAAGAAACAGACAAGTTCAATACCATTGTAACAACACATGACCCTCTGCTATTCCTAGAACTAGTTAAGTAAACAGAGCAGATAGTGCAGATGTTTCAGGAGACAGGACTCTCTTTCGGTATGAGCGTGCCTTGTCCCAGGCAGTTGCGTTTCTAAAGAATGGGGGGGGGGTTTATTGATGGATATCCCCTGGAGGCCACTCGTTCACTGCCCCAAAGTTAGATGGTTTGGTTTCCCTGATTACGGTACTCTGTCCCAGCAATTTAATGGAAGTTCTTTTCGAGCACGGTCTGAGGCGTTTCAGAGGAGCGGAGGTTTCCCTAGGCGTATGCTTGTCTGGGGAGCGTCTACACACACCGTCCCCCCACCAGAAAGGTTGACCCGGGTTACTTTATTTGCTGACGCTCCTAAGCAGGAGGAAGGAAATCGAGGTAGGCAGCTCCGGCGGCGGCTCCTCAGTCGCGGGGCTCTCCCATTCGATGCTCCCGCGGCGGGGCTCCCGCAGTGTGATGGGTTGTTCCTCGCCTGCTTCCGTCGCCCAGTGCTTCCTTCCCGCAGCCGACTCCGCCCGTCGATGGGTCCGCCCCTTCCTTCCGGACCTCTGCGGCTGGGGCACACGAACTCCTGCCGACGGAGAGGTTCCGGGTCGGGATCGCCACCTCAGCAACGCCGCTTCTCCTCTTCACTCGCCGTTTGGACTCCGGACCCGGCACATGAAGGCTCCTCACGCCGTCGGCACCTCAGCTGGCACCCTCGGTCTCCCTCACACGGTGAGTGCCACGCAGCAGGGTAATAAACGCTTCTCTGGCAATTCTGCCAATAGGCTCACGTTCTCGGCTCTGACAGCAGCTTGAATTAGCGGAGCACTTGCTGCTAGTCAGTGTCCAGTTGTTTTTGCGGTGCACGTATTCCAAAGGTGAGGAAACGTGAAATCTTCACCACAGCCTTGGGTACAGGGTTCGGTCGGTACAACAAGGGGAAATGTCCATTCAGGTGATTGCCGGCTTCTTAGTCGATAGTCCCCTGACACAGCACTGTCCTCCCTATTTGATCGCCTCTCTCCTGTCCTGATGTACCTTTTGCCACTGGCTCAAAGGACTACACAAAATGGCCACCTCTGACCTGTCCTTTTATAGGCTAGGTCCAGTCGGTTGGGAAGTTCTGGTGGGTTCTAGAACCTTCCTCATGCAAGTTAATGGGACAGTTCCCTGGCGGTGGCAGTTATGTCGGTTGGTAGCCACCATCTTAGGTCCCAGGTGTTTGTCTAAATTTTGATGAGGGTAACTAGGCCTCAGTGAGGTAAAGAAAACATCTTACCCAAGGAACACCTAGCCCCTCAGACAATGCTGTCAACAAAAACTCCAGGTGGCATAAAAGAAAAAAGGTTAAATACTGGGAGGCTAAAGGGGACAAAATAAATCATCCTTGTGAGGGGACCCTCAGAATCAGACAGGTCTCACACGCGTCCCCCTCAGCTGAAAGTGGAGAGAACTACCCAATCCCTTGGGAGTTCTCATCACTAAGGCGGAAATACCTAGAGAGACCGTCTGCATTGGCGTGGTCCACTCCAGGCCGATGTTCCACCCGGAAGTCCATTCCCTGTAGGGAGATGGACCACCTCAACAACTTGGGATTCTCCCCCTTCATCTGCATTAGCCAACGAAGGGGCCGGTGGTCAGTCTGAACCAGGAAGTGTGAACCAAAAAGATAGGGACGCAGCTTCTTCAGAGCCCAAACCACCGCAAAAGCCTCCCGCTCTATAGTACTCCACCTCTGTTCCCTGAGGAGTAGTCTCCTGGACAGGAAGACCACGGGTTGATCCAGGCCCTCATCATTTAGTTGCAATAACACTGCCCCAATGCCATGTTCTGATGCATCTGTTTGGACAATGAACTCTTTTGAAAAATCCGGGGCCCTGAGTATTGGAGCAGTACACAATGCTTGTTTGAGAGTCACAAAGGCTCGCTGGCAAGCCTCCGTCCAGACCACCCTTCGAGGTTGTTTCTTGGAAGTAAGTTCCGTGAGGGGTGCCACAATAGTTCCATACCCCTTCACGAAACGGCGGTAATATCCTGTGAGGCCCAGGAAGGCTCGGACCTCTGTCTGGGTCTTGGGGGGCTCCCAGGCCATGATGGCCTCTATCTTTGCCTGGAGGGGCTGCACCGTCCCTCTGCCCACCAAGTGGCCCAGGTACACTACCGACCCCTGCCCGATCTGACACTTACTGGCCTTGATGGTCAAGCCAGCTTGTTGCAGGGCCTGGAGAACAGTTTGCAAGTGTTGCAGATGATCCTCCCAGCTACTACTGAAGACAGCTATGTCATCCAGGTAAGCAGCAGAGAAAGCTTCCATACCAGAGAGGACCTGGTTCACCAGCCGCTGAAACGTTGCAGGGGCGTTCTTAAGCCCAAAGGGCATCACGCAGAACTGGTAGTGACCCTGTGGCATGGAGAAGGCTGACCTTTCCTTTGCTCCTTCAGTAAGGGAGATCTGCCAGTACCCGGAAGTAAGGTCAAAGGTACTTAAGTATTGGGCAGCTCCCAGCCGGTCAATAAGTTCATTCGCCCTGGGGATCGGATGAGCATCAGTCTTTGTTACTGAGTTCAGTCCTCTGTAATCCACACAAAACCTTAGTTCAGGTGTGGCGCCCGGTGGGGTAGCTTTCGGTACCAGAACCACCGGACTTGACCAAGGACTACTGGAAGGTTCAATTACTCCCAGCTCCAGCATTTTGGCTACTTCACCATGGATGCTGGCCTTCACCTTGTCTGACAGCCGGTAGATCTTAGACTTCACAGGTGGGCTGTCTCCTGTGTCCACATCATGGGTACACAGGTGGGTCCTTCCCGGAACAAGGGAGAACAGGGAGGAAAATTGCTCCAGGATCTGGCGGCAATCTCTTCGCTGTTCAGGAGTCAGGGATGGTGAGAGAATCACTCCCTCCACCGACCCATCCTTTTCTTGAGACGAGAAAAGATCAGGGAGAGGCTCACTTTCCTCTTCCTCTGCTCCATCGGTCACCATCATCAAGACGACCTCGGGCCTCTCATGGTGTGGCTTGAGGCGATTGGCACGAAGCACCCGTGGGGCTGCCTCGGGGTCTTGAGGTCCACCAAGTATGTGGCCTTCCCCTTTCTCTCCAATACCTCAAAGGGGCCTGTCCATCGATCCTGTAGAGCATTTAGCTCTCCAGGTTCCATCACCCACACTTTCTGTCCAAGCTCCAGTTCCACAGGGTGAGCATTGTGGTCATACCACTCCTTCATTACTGCTTGGCTGGCTTCCAAGTTGTCCGAAGCTTGCTTCCACAACTTGGCCATTTGGCTCCGGAAGGCCAGCATGTAACTCACCACGTCCTGGGGAAGCTTCCTGGGAGTCTTTTCCCAGCTGTCCTTTACCAGGCTGAGAGGTCCCCGTACAGGGTGCCCATACAAAAGTTCGAAGGGGCTGAAGCCCACTCCCTTCTGTGGTACTTCCCTGTAGGAAAACAAGAGACAGGGTAGGAGGACGTCCCATTTCCTCCGCAGGCTCTCAGGTAGACTTCTTATCATGCCTTTCAAGGTCTTGTTAAACCTTTCCAGGAGACCATTGGTCTGTGGGTGATAAGGAGTGGTAAACCGGTAGGTAACACCACACTCCTTCCACATGGCCTGCATGTAAGCTGACAGGAAGTTGGTCCCCCTGTCGGACAAAACTTCCTTGGGGAAACCCACTCGGGTGAAGATCCCCATCAGGGCCTTTGCCACTGCAGGTGCAGTGATGGTCCTCAGAGGAATGGCCTCTGGGTACCTTGTGGCATGATCCACTAGAACCAGGATAAACCTGTGACCAGCTGAAGTGGGTGGGTATCTAATGGCCCTACGATGTCGATGCCCACCCTTTCAAAGGGGGTGCTAACGACGGGGAGTGGTTCCAGGGGAGCTTTCAGCTTCACCCCTGTTTTCCCACTGGCTTGACAAGTCACACACGTCCGACAGTAGGTATCAGACGCCACTCTCATCCGAGGCCAGTAAAAGTGGGGAACAAGCCGGGCAAAGGTCTTGTCCTGCCCTAGATGACCTGCCAAGGGTATCTCATGAGCCAGTTCCAGAAGGAAGGCTCTAAAACATTGTGGGACCACCAAGGCTCTGGATGTACCAGGTCCGGGGGCCTTTGATTCACTGTAGAGGAGTCCATCCTCCCAGTAAATCTGGTAGTTCCCTACAACGTTCCCTACTGCCTGGGCTTTGGCCTGTTGCCGCAGCCCTTCAAGAGTAGGACACTCCTCCTGAGCTTTGCAGAATTCCTCCCTGGTTGGACCTCCCTCCACATGCCAATCAGCAGGGATGGGTAGGCCTTCCATTGGAACAACACTCTCCTCAGTGGACTCCAGATCCACCTCGGCCGGTGGTCTATCCATCTCACGAGGTAGAGATGTTGAGGCAGGCTCCTCCTGCCTTCTGTCCTTCTCTTTTCCGGCAGCTGGCTGGGCCATTGTTCCAGGCTCCAGCGTAAGCGAACTCCCTCTCCGGGTAGTCGCGGACCTTGTTCTGACACAGGCCCAGTCAGGTGTACCCAGCATCTCAGAATGAGTCCGGTACTCAACCTCCCTCCAAGCATTGTGCTCCATGTCATTTCCCAACAGGCAATCAACAGGCACGGCAGGGCTTACGGCAACTCGAAGTGAACCTGCAACCCCTCCCCACTCAAAGGGAACCTCAGCCACAGGATAGTGGCCCAATCTACTGTCAGCCATCACAGCGGGATGAAGTACATTTGGAATGACCTGCTCTGGAGACACCAGATGACTTCTTACCATAGTCATACTGGCTCCTGTGTCTCTCAGAGCCTCCCCTCTATGGCCATTGATGGTAACCCACTGCTCATACTTGGTACTATTAGAGGGCAACTGGGTTTTTGGTACCATCTCCTTCTCTCCCAGGGACACTAAGGTGACAACCGCCCGCTCCCCTTCCTTATCCAAGGGCATCTCCTCCCCGAGCACTACACTAGTGATTCCCGGGGCTTTTCCTCCAGTGGGAGGGGGTGGTCTTTTTGGACATCTTACGTCCCCCTTGTAGTGTCCCACACCACCACATTCAAAACAATGGATAACCCTTGGCTGCTGGCCTTGGCCAGGATTAGGGTTTTGGGGTGGGTTTGCCTTAGGGATGAATCCTCTGCCCCTTCCTTGAGAAGGATTTTGTGGACCTTTTGAGAACTCCCTTCTGTTATCTCCCCCCTCTTTCTTCTGGGAAGCGCCCTGTCCAGATTTCTGGGAATCCCCTCCTGTCCCCTTCGAGGACACCCGGGTACCAGCCCAGATGTCCGCCTCCTCAGCAAGCTTCCTGGGGCTGGTCAGCTTGCTATCCACCAGGTGGTGTCGCAGCTCGGGAAAACATTTCTCGAGTAGGTGTTCCTTGAGTATGAGGTTATATAGGCCTTCATAATCCCCTACCTCGCTGCCTTTCACCCACCCCTCCAAAGCTTTCTTTGCGTAATCTAGAAAGTCCACCCAATTCTGCGTGCTTAACTTGTGACTTCCCCTGAATTTTTGTCGGTACTTTTCTGGGGTCAGCCCAAACTTTTTCAGCAACGCCACCTTCATGGTAGGGTAGTGGGTTTGTTCCTCCCGCTCCAGGGCTAACAGTGAGTCCCTGCCAGCAGGCGGCATGTACCTGTACAGCCCACCCCCCCAATGGGTTTCTGCAATCCCATGGGCTCTTAAGGAGACCTCATAGGCAGCTAGCCACTTGGCAATATCATCGCCTGATGTGTAACTAGCTATGACATCCTTGGGTAGGTAAGGTCTAGATTCTTTGGGGGTTTCTTTTGGTTCGCTGCCACCATTTTTAGGATTAGAGGACCCTATTGTCAAGGCTTGAAGGTCTAGCTCCCTCAGTTTACGTTCATGGGCCAGCCTCCTATCCTCCCTCTCCATGTCTAATCTAGCTAACTCCAATTTCAGTCTCCTTTCCTCCCTCCTATCCTCCAACTCGGCTTCGGTAAGGCTCCTTGCTGAGACACTACTGCCCTCCCTTGAAGGTGTTCTGGGACCTGTCAGTAGATTCCCCCCCTCAGTTTGGTACAGCAGGCCTGTCCCAAGGACGGTGTCTTTCTCACTCTCCTCAGTTTCTTGATCCTCCTCTCCGTGTGCTTCCACCCATGCCCTTATGCTAGTCTGTAACTCGCTTTTCTTGGCACCTTTCTTAAAGAACAACCCCTGTCGCTGGCACCACTCTCTAAGTTGGGCCACAGTGTAGGTTTCCATTTTTTCAAGATCCAATTCCATTTTCGGAAAGATGAATTTAGATGGGCACTCAGGAGATAACTTTTAAGGAGAGCAATCTGTAGACAACCTCCCCCCACCACCAGGAGTAAATTTAAAAAAAAACAAAAATTTGAATCTTGGAGACCGCTCGGAGAAAACTCCAGATGTATGTCTATGGGGTACTCTAGGTTGCTGGAAGGTATACGCAAGCACAGTACGATCCCACCGCTGCAAACCAATATGTTAGACCTAGGATTTTCCTAGCCAACACGTGGGTAGTATGGCACAGGGCTAAGGCTTGCTCTAAGGAATGTGTGTGTACAGCTTGCGTAACCTTTCAGGAACTCAGAGCCCATCCATTCCAAAAATGACACCACACCTTTCCTTTAGGAAAATAAGGTTGTACTTTATAAAAATATAGGCTTTGTTCTCTTTGGTATGATAGTTCACTTTTTCACATTAGTACATCACCTCTTAAATTACTTCAGTTTCAGTAATAAATACAATTTTGTTGTCACTTCTTCTTCTCCTCCTCTGTAAGAAAAGTTTACATAATACCCAACATTCTTCGCCGTTAGACCGTATACAGGTATCTCATTGAAAAGAACCACTTCCCTTCTTCACTTTGTCTTGTACAGGGTTAAAATGGTACCTGAATCCCCCAACTTGCAGGCTTAACACTGGTGGAAAACAGCAGCTCCTCAATCCCCCTTCAGTTGTCAATATTGTCTGGTCTCTAATTCACAGCTGGCTATGCAAAGAAACAGACAAGTTCAATACCATTGTAACAACACATGACCCTCTGCTATTCCTAGAACTAGTTAAGTAAACAGAGCAGATAGTGCAGATGTTTCAGGAGACAGGACTCCCTTTCGGTATGAGCGTGCCTTTTCCAGGCAGTTGCGTTTCTAAAGAATGGGGGGGGGTTTATTGATGGATATCCCCTGGAGGCCACTCGTTCACTGCCCCAAAGTTAGATGGTTTGGTTTCCCTGATTACGGTACTCTGTCCCAGCAATTTAATGGAAGTTCTTTTCGAGCACGGTCTGAGGCGTTTCAGAGGAGCGGAGGTTTCCCTGGGCGTATGCTTGTCTGGGGAGCGTCTACACACACCGTCCCCCCACCAGAAAGGTTGACCCGGCTTACTTTATTTGCTGACGCTCCTAAGCGGGAGGAAGTAAATCGAGGTAGGCAGCTCCGGCGGCGGCTCCTCAGTCGCGGGGCTCTCCCATTCGATGCTCCCGCGGCGGGGCTCCCGCCGTGTGATGGGTTGTTCCTCGCCTGCTTCCGTCGCCCAGTGCTTCCTTCCCGCAGCCGACTCTGCCCGTCGATGGGTCCGCCCCTTCCTTCCGGACCTCTGCGGCTGGGGCACACGAACTCCTGCCGACGGAGAGGTTCCGGGTCGGGATCGCCACCTCAGCAACGCCGCTTCGCCTCTTCACTCGCCGTTTGGACTCCGGACCCGGCACATGAAGGCTCCTCACGCCGTCGGCACCTCAGCTGGCACCCTCGGTCTCCCTCACACGGTGAGTGCCACGCAGCAGGGTAATAAACGCTTCTCTGGCAATTCTGCCAATAGGCTCACGTTCTCGGCTCTGACAGCAGCTTGAATTAGCGGAGCACTTGCTGCTAGTCAGTGTCCAGTTGTTTTTGCGGTGCACGTATTCCAAAGGTGAGGAAACGTGAAATCTTCACCACAGCCTTGGGTACAGGGTTCGGTCGGTACAACAAGGGGAAATGTCCATTCAGGTGATTGCCGGCTTCTTAGTCGATAGTCCCCTGACACAGCACTGTCCTCCCTATTTGATCGCCTCTCTCCTGTCCTGATGTACCTTTTGCCACTGGCTCAAAGGACTACACAAAATGGCCACCTCTGACCTGTCCTTTTATAGGCTAGGTCCAGTCGGTTGGGAAGTTCTGGTGGGTTCTAGAACCTTCCTCATGCAAGTTAATGGGACAGTTCCCTGGCGGTGGCAGTTATGTCGGTTGGTAGCCACCATCTTAGGTCCCAGGTGTTTGTCTAAATTTTGATGAGAGTAACTAGGCCTCAGTGAGGTAAGGGAAAACATCTTACCCAAGGAACACCTAGCCCCTCAGACAATGCTGTCAACAAAAACTCCAGGTGGCATAAAAGAAAAAGGTTAAAATACTGGGAGGCTAAAGGGGACAAAATAAATCATCCTTGTGAGGGGACCCTCAGAATCAGACAGGTCTCACACCCACCCTGTTATGTTTTAATTGTGGAGGTGTGTTGCTTTGCATATGTGATTCTCTTTTCTTATTTACTTTAGATATCAACAAATGCTGCTTCATTACCAACTAAAAGCAGCATATGCATTGAATGGCCTGTAAGAAGCAACTGTGTTTTATTATCTAAGTTTGTAAAATAGAGTTGCTTCAGCTCTTTCACTACCAAATGCAAGAGTCTTCCTAAAACTATGGCAGATACTGTGCCTTAATTTAGCACTCCCAGTGCTACATTGACTTTTCCAAGAAATGTAACATCTCTCCTTTTGCCTTACTTTCATCTTTTTATTTCTCCTTTTTTTTCTTTGACCTTCGATTTCCTTTTATGATTCAATCTGTCTTCTTCTAAAACTCTCTTTAGAGTTGAAACTATTACCACAAGGTATTAGTGATGTATTCTGAAGCTTGTTCTCTGTATTCTGTTATTTCATATTGCTTTTGGCCTGAATGACCAATGTCAGAGGACAATTAAGTGAGATTTGTGCAAAGAGGAATAATTTTACAGAGCATGGAGGATTGCATTTTGACACCATTAACCATGACATTGAACTTGAGGATGAATTAAAAATCTGAGCTGAAAATGCCCCCCCGGGTTCTGGATATCCGGTGGTGGTGGGATTGCCTCCTAGACTTTGGGCAAGGTAAATATAATTTTGAAGGCATCTGTGGTTCTTAGAATCATGCTTTCTATTTATCTCAGTTGAGTCTTAATAAACTTTCTCTCATTCAATGTTGAATCTAACCTATGACTCTGGTGATTTTGTTTTTGTGCTTTGACAGTATAAATGGATATGTCTGTTTAATGTGAAGTCGTTATTGGTGAGGGTAAACTGTGTAGAGTACTCCCCAGTCTGGTAGCATGCAAATGACCACACTCTGTAGTGCCCGTCCCTATTCTTCAGAGTGTAACCATTAAATGCATGCTCTGTGTCATAAAATGTATTTACCACACACAGACACACCTAGCTGATTACGTCATTCTCCTCCATCAGGGACCAGAAGGGACCTGCTATGCATATTCAGAAGACACTACAAGCTGTAGCATATCTAAATTCATTTGTGTAAAGGATAGTAGGTTGACATATGGATGAGTGATAACCCTGTGATGGGCATATGGACTTGTGGACATCCTTGACTTTAAATTTGAGGGTCTTCACTTATCCCCACAAGACTGTTTCCTACCAGTCTGAAATGTTGGTTTGTAAAATGCCAACTTTGCTTTCTCTGGGCAGCCACACTCCCTGTTTGAGGAGCATGGGCATGGAATGTATTGGCAATAGGCATCATCAATGGCACTCTAAAGATGAGCTAATATCTGTACTGATTCTATTCTCAGACTGCACACAATTTTGTACACATCGACCTCTACAGGTGTGTGTTCTTTGTGCGACATTATCTTACTGCTGGCTCTCAATTTTTACCTTGATGCCATAATTCTAACAGTCTATAAAAGTGAATTTTACCATTGGATATACTTATTCCCCATATCTTAGTCCAATACGTGACATTGTGAGTTTGGGCTAGGTATGAGCTTCTTCCACTAGACAGTGTTCTTCTCCATGCAGGTCGATTTAATGGAGCTACTGCTTTTTTAACCCCAAATCATGATCTTAGAATGCCATTGCTTCATGTACATCTGGTTGACCCTAAATGAAAGTAATATAACCCATACACATTTTACATTAGGTATTTTGTCTGTAACTGCTTCAATCCATAGCGTTTTTCCTTTGATGACATCACTGGGAGTGAAACTGGTGGCTTGATTTGCAGTTACACGTGTTACACAAGCATATCACCATAAACGTGCAGGAATGCATTGCATTTTTAATCACTGCTTCAAAGATTGATTGTGCAGCTTTTTCCCTAGAGAAACTGGAGCCTTTTATATCAAGTGTCAGCATAACCTTCAGAACATGAACATCTGTATGAAATGTACTATTATGCATCATCTTTCGAATGCTAAACATTAAGCCTGATATTAATATCAATTGTGAAGAGCTTAGCAATATTATAACTCAGCAAATTCACAATTGTATCTCAATTAGAGGTAAACTAAATGTGTTTCCGCTATACTTTTATTTGCCTCCAAATTTGTTGCTTTCATATGGGTACTTATTTCTTAAAATACGTTTGAAATTCATGCCTACTCACATTGTTTCAAGACCAACTTTTATCATGATGTTCAAGTTGCTCTAAAATGCTAGAATGATGGCTTTTTCTTTTGATATTTTTTGTCTACTATGTGTAGCACATGTGTGTTTGGTTTCTTGAGTATAGGACATAGTGATACTTAGTTCAAGTTTTGCACTTCTGACTTCCAGTTTTTCCTTCTGTGTAGCCTGTATTGAAATCCCATAGCCATATTGTTTTAGTTGTCCAATCACTACTGCCTCAACTAACACGTTTGTCAATGCTGGCTGATATAGCTATAGGGCAAAGAAAAAATTATGAGTTTCAAGTTTTACATGGACATATAAAGTTTGATTTCAGTGTATATTTGGTTCTAAGACTTCATTGGGAAAATGTATAGGAATGTGTTGAGAACTCTTTCTTCAGCTGGTGAGAGCAAATAGTTGTAGAAGTTAGCAACACATTTGTCCTTCTGGTACTTATTTTGCCTACTCTTAGTGTGGTATGCCCTTCATGTACTCATAATTAATGTGTACCTAGTTGATATTTCTTCATCCTCTCTAGTACAAAGCGTTTGGCTTTATTTAGATTTCTGTAAAATCCTAGCAAAGATTTAACTTATGATATTGTTCTGCTAATTGAGAAGGCTGAGGTCTCTTCAGTCAATTTGCATATTTGATTTGCCACTATTTGCAATTCTTCAATGTTTTCCTAAGCAATATCTATTAACATATGTCACATCTTAATGTATGTGTCTTTAAATTCCATCTTCCATTTTGCTGAACTGGTAGAAAAATGTATAAGCATACTCTTCTTGATACTCTGTATACTTCTACGCTTACTATCATTGTGGCTATATGAAAGCACACCCTTTATAAATGCATTTGGATCCCATGTCTGCTGATTTACATAACTGAAGTGAATGTTCAGTAAGGCTTGTCTTCGGGCTTTGAAATGAATTAAAGACATTCTTACTTGCCATCAAGGTAGACATCTCCAAGCAGTGTGAAATGCTTATGACTTGTAGTGACTTGTACATCCAGAGTATATACATCTGAGCATATTTTATATCATGCAGGTGCACTAGCAATTAATCAATATTCACTTTATTCGATTTGAGTCAAACAAATCAAAAAAGTACATACAAATAAATCGTAGAGGTACATAAAATATGAAATACATATATAGCAACACAGCACTCCACCAGGGTATGCAAATCGTTCCTCATAACTGCTCAAGCATATAAATGACCCATCCCTGCTAAAAACTAAGATATGTACAAACAGACAGTAGGAGAGTCTAAACATTGAAGATATATTAAAGCAGGTCTAGCTTGTGTAAAATTCATTGCCAAAAACAACAGGTGAATATACTAAAAATGTAATCTAGAAAATGTAGGGCAAATAAAAACAATGTGTAAGTTATCAAACATAGCAACAAGGTCACAATTATAAAGTGGAAACTCGAAAGACTTATGCCAGCCCAATAATGGCTGGGAAAACAAGTTCAGGTAAAAATAAGTCGAGAGTTGTCTGCGGTGAGCGGGAAGATCAAGCCGCAAGTATGGTTCACTAAGGTTCGGAGATTTACTCATAAAATACTGCACAAGGGAACTTTTGGACATCTCACTCATCACTCTTTATTCCTGAGCTCTACATAAAAAGCTTGCTTTACCCACAGAATATCTGCTTTATAAATTGCATTTGGATTTGAGAATAACTCGGGCTATCCAAGATTGTTTAAAGTGCATTTAATATAGTTCCGCTGCAGTGTAGTGAACCATTACATTTCCATTACAACGTGCTCACAGTCCTTCCAAATAAACACGCTGCAGCCCAATTTGCATTTCAAGTGTTAATAGCAAGAACAACTCGACGTGTTTCAGAGCGTTGTTCACAAGTAATTTGCTAAACATTTCTTGTTATTTAAATACCACACCACGTGACCATGAACAATAGTGTACATAGAAGACAGACTCTTCGGCAAATCTGACGAACCTCATAAAGAATGTCATATATTCACAAACATTATTGGGGAAAGAGCACTAATATTTGAATATATTTTGTAATTTTGACGTTTCAGTCACATCATTCATCACTGGCACTTGTAACTTCCGCGGTGCAGCTCTTATTACTGGGCTATCAATCTCAATAAAGTTTTTCAATATGATTCTTTTCAACAACAACTTCATGCAAACTGGGCTATGGATCTATATCACCATACTACAATGTGCCAAATGCAGTAAAAATATTATCGTCACTGTAGCGGCCACTAACACATTTGAGTTTCATGGTTACCTACATCCAAACTTTTTCTATGGGTGCGCTCATTGCACTATTTACAGAGTTCAGTTCTCACCTCATAATATAATTCTGCCCAAGTGGGCAACACTTCAAATCTATTACATGGATAACCAACCATAAATTCTGTGCCACTACATGCAATTTATATGCTGGCCTTATTGTAACATTAAATATTATTAGCTCTTTTGTTTTCAACTGGCTTGGGTAGAACTACTGAAAAATCTGAAAAAACATAAATAAACAAATATAAGTACCTCATTAAAAAAGTCACATCTTAATCACTTTAAGAACTACACATATTTAAAAAAAAATATTTGGATAAACGGTAGTGATGATAATACACAGCATTAATAACTAACTTGGCTGCTCATCAGATTACCCTAAATGCACCGCTAATTCCTCTTCAGCCAGACTGGTGAAAATAAAGAGATTCAAGAAAGTAAAATCAGGTGGCAGAGCCTTTGGAGTATCAGCCGCCAGATTAAGGAATGAGCTTCCACTGGAACTGAGACAAGTCAGTGATCTTCTTCCCTTTAGAAAGAGATTAAAAGCTTGGCTGTTCCCCAAAGTCTAGTTTTTGGTGTCAGCTCCCGGGGTATACCCACAAATTGTGCACTCTGAATGTCAGCACCAGGATACCTGTTAGGTGATAGAGCGCTTTACAAGTGAGATAAATACATTTTTAAAAAAATGTAAAAAATTAAAATCCTCAACAAAATTATGACCTGTAGGATGCGTGGTGTTAAGTTTGATTATTGATCTGGATTCTAGCAGTCTTGAACTCTATCGCCTCCTCTTTACCTAATGGAATTCCATCAAGTACACAAAACGACAGCAGATTACAATTTTGATTAAGTTGCATTTTGAAAAGTCTTGCTATCGGATTTTGTTTGTCATCATTCTTCATTGACCTTTTGATATTCCAGAATTCTTTTATTGGCTTGTGTATTGTGCTCCCTATTTAATACTTCTCACAGGGGCATCTCAAAGCATAGATTACATAATCACAGCTTCACGTCAGGTGTTTAGATATTTTGAAGGTTTGCTGGCCCTTGGCCAATTTCACTTCTTTACAATTGTGGCTGTTTTTGCACGCTTTGCATCTGCCAGAGGTATAGAAACCTTGGATGGCCGATCAATTTGGATCTGAGGTGGTAAGTGTTTTACAAATAATATCTTTTAAAGATTTGGCCATTCTAAAAGTAATCTGGGGATTATCCTCAATATGTGGAGCCAAACCAGAATCCGTCTTCAACACCTCTCCAAATAATTCAAACCCTTTCTTAGTTTCCTGATTGTTCATGAAATGTTGTTATTAACCTAATTTTATTCTGTGGCTCAACTTTTGTCTTTTGGGCATGTAATTGTCTTTGTAACTGTAACTACTTGGCCACATGCCTGGTCAATCATCTTTGGTGAATAGCCTCGAGCTAGAAATCTTTTTGTCATAACGTTCTTTTCATATTCAAATCCCTCTTGGGAACTGCAATCTCTTTTTGCCCGTAGTTCTCCCAGGAGATGCTCCGAATTAGACACTCAGGATTTCAGCTTTGTGCAAGCCGCAGGCTTTTTTTTTTAATTTTCAGAGGGATTCTTGCTGGGTCCATGAACTTGGCCGAAACTTTAAAAAAAATGAAGTGCAGGCTTCAGCGCTTCGTTTTCTTTAAGCCCCTGGGTGGGCCAGGTCCCAGGGGAAATCAAAAATAATGATGCAGAGTCCGGCGTGGGCCCGCGCCGTCCCACCCACAGACTCGGGGTCTACCAGCTCCCAGAGACTATATCAAAAAAAAAATTGTGGAGGGCTCCAGCCCCCCATATAACCCCGGGGACCACCACCTCCCCAGAGCACAAATTAATTAAAGGCGGAGGTCCGTTGCTTACTCCCAGGGACCACCACCTCCCTGAGGCACCTCCCTGGGGCTACAATGTAGATGGAAAGGAGGCCATGCAGCCCCACTCCAGGAGTCCTCCAGGGTCCTGGGGACCACCACCCCCCAGTGTCAGCTCCAGAAATTTCCCAGGGTGCCCACCCCGAGGACATTGCATTTTCCTATGGCTTGGCGGGAGCACTGCTCCAGCCAAGCAAAAGCAAAGCCTGCTTCACTTCGTGGATGCGAGAGCAGTAAAAAATGCTGTCTCTACCATGAAATGAAGCTGATTCCTTTGTGGCAGAGGGAGCTGCATGCTAGCATCTCCCTCTGCCCGAAAGCAATGCCAGCTCCTGCAGAAGCAGGGAAATGGCAGGGGCCACGGGGGCGATGAAACTCCCCAGCGGTTCCCAACGAAGTGGCAATGCCCCGGGGGACGGGGTTTCTGGGCAATATTGGCCCAGGTCGGCAGGCCGCGCAGGACCCCCTACTCATTTTTAATTACAAAACAAAAATAAGCATAAGACTGGACCTCAGGGATTGGGGTCCCAGTGCCGAAATTGGCCTCAGGAGAGGATGAGACCCCCCTCCACACATTAAAAAGAAAAAGACAGGGCAGGCCCCAGAGGATGGGGTCCCGAGAGCCAAAACAGATTTGATATGTCATGAGTGACATAATATGTGACATATTCAGCAGTGCATTACAGGGGCATGAGTTATAGTTAGCTCAGGTAACAATAACGGCTGAATTTCATAGGTTTGGTATAAGTGAAATGTCAGCCTAACTAGAAAGTTTTTTAAATGCTAATTCCTGTGTTTATATATATATATATTCACTGAAAAAACCATAGGTTATAGACCATATATAGTTAGGAATTAGCATTTACAAAACCTTGAAAATTCACTGAAAAAACCATAGGTTATAGACCATATATAGTTAGGAATTAGCATTTACAAAACCTTATTTTACTCACACAAAACCATTGAAATTCCATATATAGTTAGTTGCACTAACTATATATCGCGCATCCGCAATCCACTGCTGATGATGTCACATATTACATCATTCATGACATGGTCAGTGACATCACTGATGACATCACTGATGACATCTCAAATGACATCACTGATGACATCTCATTTGACATCAATGACCACATCACTGATGATATCATTCATGTGACAATACAATGCATCTCCTCACATTTTAATATAACCTCTGTTACAACCAGTGTTAAATACAGAGTATAATTTTTGAAACCATTGACACACCAATACTAGTTACTACATACGCACTCACTGATTCCTACGTCTACACACACATTCACTCATTCATCCATACAATCATTCATACATACAATCACTCATCTTTACAACACTATCATATGCACTCATACACCTATACAGACATTTACACTCTGTTGCTCATCCATGGAGTTACTCACACACCTAGTCAGTCATGCAAAGAATCAATCACACCTCCATTTTCTAATCTATACAGTTAAACATAGAGCACCTTACATTTTCAAACATATACTAACACATACTTACTCTCTTATACAATCACTGATACAAGTACACATTGATCTGCACAGAGTCACACACCTCCCAACAAGCCACACACACACACTCAGTCTCCCATACAAATACTTGGCCAACCGATCAATAACCCATATAGCCACTCATATAGCTACTGATCAACACATGCAGCAGCTTGCACAACAACAGACATACTGATGCAAAGTTTCACACAGTTTAGTCACTAACCTATGCATTCAGTAGGACGCATTTAATCACTCACTCATACAGTCAACCACGCACCTACTAAAACCTTCATTCAGACACTTATACATCTACTCATTCTTCAATATGTAAAACATATTTTAACTTTACAGAAACATACAGTCACTGGATGTTGTCATCAGTGATGTCATTTGAGATGTCATCAGTGATGTCATCAGTGATGTCACTGACCATGTCATGAATGATGTAATATGTGACATCATCAGCAGTGGATTGCGGATGCGCGATATATAGTTAGTGCAACTAACTATATATGGAATTTCAATGGTTTTGTGTGAGTAAAATAAGGTTTTGTAAATGCTAATTCCTAACTATATATGGTCTATAACCTATGGTTTTTTCAGTGAATTTTCAAGGTTTTGTAAATGCTAATTCCTAACTATATATGGTCTATAACCTATGGTTTTTTCAGTGAATTTCATTGGTTTTTTAACAGCTAATATCTGTAGCTGTAAAATGTATTCTTCTTTAAATCCAAAAATATGTTTTATATGTTTATGAATAAAAAAAATTTTAAATATTTTTTTTTCTTCGTTCCCGCTTCGCGAATCGGGAAGCTTCCCGTTAGCTGACCTTGATGCCGCGAAATAGACCGCGAGCCGGTAAACGTTTCTTTACCGCAAGTGCCGCGTTAGAAAACAACATCGTGACGCCTCCCGTCCGCATGACGTTTCACGTTGTCGCGTGATACGTCATATGACGTGCTACGTTAGCGAACTGGTACGCGAAGCGAGTCGCAAAGCGCAGGTTTCTGGAAGCAAACCAGGAGGCCCTGCAAAGCGCTTAACGTAAACACAGCAGGTCATGTGACTTGGTAATAACACTTTTCATTGGTTCATTTCACTTTTGGTTTCCTAATGATGTAAGACTAGGTCATATAATCTAAAATGAACACTTTTCATTGGTTGAGAACTCTTGTTTTTCCCAAATGATGAAAATCCCTCCTTCTTTCCTCACTCTGACTTTCATCATTGTGAGAGAAAGACCCTTTGTGATCACTGAGCAATGGCTTCTTTAGTAGCTTCAGCTGGTGCTTCCCCACCACCTCCACCACATCCAAGGAAGAGTGGACCACCTGCTCAAGTTATAATTCAGCAAGAAGAGGAAGAAGAGGACGACGAGGAAGAGCAGGAAGAGAGGCAGTTTTTGCCTGAGGAGCCCAGGACATCTCACCGGAAAGAAAACTTCATTTGGCAATTTTTTAAAATTCCCAAAGGTCAGAAAAAAGTAAATGCAAGATACGTAACTTGCCTTATATGTCAAGATAGACTGTCCAGAGGAACCGAGAAAAAATACAGTTTCGGAAACTACACAATGCATCGCCATATGACTAGGTGGCATCCTAACAACTCCAGTGCTGCACAGTTTCGGAACGACCTAGATAATCTCCCTATTATGGCCAGAAGATCTGTTGTACCGGAAGTAACGGGACCAGAGGGCAGGGAGATGGTGCCAAATATACAAATGAGATTTGGTGAAGTAAAACACATCTGCGTATTTTGCGATGGATTCATTTGCTACGGAGAAAGAAGCATCACTCTGATCAACAGAGCTATTGACTATCATATGCAAGTTTGTACGAAACGCCCAAAATAATAAATACTTTTTTTTTGTTTTGTTGCTCCTGTTGAGCCCTTTACAATGAATCGTTTTCATTGCCCCCTCCAAGAAAAACCCCAAAAAATATAAAACTGTTCAGAAAAATTCAAAAAAAGTAAAAAAATGTTCCGAAAAATAATAAAAAAAATATAAAACAACAAAAACAATAAAAAAAAAAGTTCTTTCCAGAACTACCTCCCCGTTATTAAAAAATTGGTACAATATTTGGAACTGTGCCAACCTCTATTTCTCTTAGTTCGCTTCCCAGTTCGCTCGCCGGTACGCGAACTGGAAGCGAACCAAAAACAGTAAGTATAAGGGAAGGAAACAGACACTTATGTTAAAAGAAAGACAGCTATAGGGGAGTAAACTAGAGATACTATTACCCGTAATCCACTGCTGATGATGTCACATATTACATCATTCATGACATGCTCAGTGACATCATCAGCAGAGGATTGCGGGTTTTTTGGCAACGTGCCTTATCCACGGTTTAATAACGCTGCCTTTTGCTTTATATAAGTTTTCAAATTGTATGAAATATATACCAATAGGTCGTTATGAACCTTTAGGTAGTGCTTTTCTTCATGAGGTCTGGTCGCTTCCATACACATACAGATGTTTCAAAGATGATCAAGAAGTTTATCTGAATGGAGAGGAATGCACTGAGACGCCAGATCATTCACTAATGTGTAGGCACATACAGTTACACGGTTCATGCAACAAACACCGACCAAATATGGCTTGCGTGTTGCAAGGCACGCCAGTTCCTGCTATCATCCCCACGTTCAAATTGTTGGAAAATGGTAGTTATTTGATGCTCAATAATGAAGATTGTTCTGGGTTAATTAAAAGTATTCCTTTTATCGTAACAGTAAGTGAACGGGTTATTTGCTGCAGAAATGTTCTATTTCCTCCCACACATGAACATAGGGAGTTTTCAATCTGGCCACAAATACCAACCTTGGGAGCAGATTTCAACGGCATGGCAAGAATAAGAGCTCTTTTGTCTCAGAGAGAGGTGGCCTTGAGTTCGGCCCGTGAAACTTTCGTGCTTCACATAGCGAACACCCGTACAGAGGTGCAGACCCTTTTCAATTCAGATTTGCCTTTCAATTTCAGCAAGATGGTTTGGACTATCTTTAACGCATCCTCCACAAAGGCCCTGGCGCACTTTTTAAAGTTGTTACCAGTGGTCTCGTGACTTCATTTGAGAAAATCTTTGGAGTCATCCCTGCTTTCTTTCATTCTATTATCTCCACTCTGCTTCGTGGATTGCCATTTTTACTTGCATTACAAGCGGACGCTCTTGTGCTTTTTTACATTTTTAAATATGGATGTCCCTCCTATGCAACCTCCCACCCTGCAGCTGCTGACACTGTTCCGCAATCGCATGCTAGAATATTATGGCACAATGCCGTTGGCGATATTAAGCACGGCATATGGATTATCTTTTCGATTCTCCTACTTCACCTGTGTCCAGCCTGTATTTCACTGCCTGACCTGTGATTTCGATTGGGCCATTGATTTGTGTCTCTGCGTACCGGTTTCTCCTGACGTCGACTTTAATCAGCTGATGACTCCTATCATTACTCACGAGTTGGTTTGTCCTGGCGAAAGGATTATGGCTGTGGCATTGATGCATGGACTAATTGGTCCCTGGAATTTACTGGCGGCAGCACAGTCTTTCTTGGAACAGAGCTTTGTTGAAAACCCACCGAGCTGTCCTCTGATGGTGATAGAGGATCCGGTGCTGGGAGAGCACGTATGTTCTTTTCCGCTTTTAAATTGGATGGCTGAACTGTTTTCGGATGAAGACGGTTACTTCCTATTGGAGGCTGTTGCAGCTTATTTTGCATACACAGTTATGTCATAGACCTTTTTCATGTTTGATATGCTGAGTATTAGCATTTCATTGACAATTCATTGACTTATTTGTCAAGTTTTTATTATTTACCTTGCCTATTGGCTTAAGACTCGATAAAGTACTTGGCTGTTTTATTTTTCTTTAGCATTAAATTTTCCTAGTTTTTAATGCTTTACCTTGCGGACCGTCCACATATAAACTTGCAATCTGCTCTCATGAGATGGCACTTCTATTATCTTATTCAGTTCGTTTCCGGATCATGGGGAGGTGTCATCTAGGTCCTGGATATCTTTACACCGTGTTAAGTTAGCATGGGCTCATTACCGGTTTAAACGCCATTTTTCCTTTTTTGCAACTTCTGCACACGACACTTAGTTGTTGCTTTAGCTTTCAACCTAGTAGTTCATCGTGGTTTACATGAGAATAATATGTTATTGCTCTACTATCTGCTTTGCTTGTTAAACTATATCTGTACAGCGAGTGCTAAAGTTTCAAGAACAACACGATACAGAATTGTTATGAGGTCTGATCTCCACGACTTCATACTCATAACATAAGTGCAACTTCTGCCAATTCTGGGCATGAGGCGGGTTTTATATTACTTTGCCGAACACACATACACAACACTTGATGCGGTTCACATGAAGAGAGAGCTGGTGTATGCTGATGTGATTCCTTCAAATCTAAGACACTAAAGTATGGGCACGCCCTAAACCAACACAAAGAGACCTTCTTAGCAAATAATATAATATGTGTATTAGGGAGGGTGAGATATAAGCAGCCGCGGGCCGTGGAGGGAGTTACGGTGAGGCAGGGAGGCGGGGAGGGGGAGAAGCAGGGTGGAGCCCTCTCCACCCTGCCCCTCCCCCTCCCCGCCTCCCTGCCCCACCGTAACTCCCTCCACGGCCCGCGGCTGCTTATAAGTGTTGCTAACTCTTATTCATTTACAGCATGTTAACATACTATCACCATTCGCTTTTTATGTACTAGTAACTATGCTGGTAATTTTGCTACTGATAATATGTGTACTTGTATTCTCCACCCTGCTTCTCCCCCTCCCCGCCTCCCTGTCTCACCGTAACTCCCTCCACGGCCCGCGGCTGCTTATAAGTGTTGCTAACTCTTATTCATTTACAGCATGTTAACATACTATCACCATTCGCTTTTTATGTACTAGAAACTATGCTGGTAATTTTGCTACTGATAATATGTGTACTTGTATTATCTAAGATACTACGCCTGAGAAGACGGCATTAGTAAATAAACATTTCAAATACACATGTGTTCTTCTTAACTCCATGTTCTGGTTTCTAAGAAATATATAACGACCGACTGTTCATGAGTTCCACGTATCCTGAGGTACTATAAGTTCATATTCTGGATTGTCTAAACATTGAGAGTTTGTTATATCCAATGTGACACTGTACCTAGCTTGCTAAGGGGTTTTTGATTACTAACGTGAGTTTTGGGACACCCTAATTCGCCGAGGTTCCAATCCTCTGTCCACAGTTCTGTGTGAGAACAGAAACCCTGCGACAGGGGCACCCCCGACCCTTGCTGGAGCTTCATCACACTTGCAATACAACTCCAGCAATGCGCCACCTTTACGGCACAGATACATCACGCATCTGTGCTGTTTTTGCCCCATGATGCGCCGCATTGTAAATGCAGCACACCATAGGTGACGGAACAGCGGCACAGAATGACTAACACATCCCTGGTGATGCGCCAGTCATCATAAATCTATCCCTATGCTTCTTATCTTGTTAGAGATGAACCGCCATATGTATCATCAAAGTTTTTTGCATTTCCTAAATAGCGAACTTTAAGGAATAAATAGCGATTCTTTACCATTCCTAGTTTGCGATTAGCTATTTGCTAATTACAAATTACCCATTCATTTCCTTCATTTCCATAGGGCGGTTGGACTCACTTTTTTGCTCGAACGGCTGAATGGATTTCCACGAAACTTTGCAAAATTGTAGGGACTGGTAGCCCGATGTGCCTTTGCTATGTCTCAAGATATATGCTCCAGTGGTTTTTACGAAAATTAACTTTGAAAAATATATATTGGGCTACATTGGCCTATATATATGTTGGAGCCCAAATGTAGCCCAATGTAGCCCAATGAAGCCCAATGTAGCCCAATGTAGCCCAAAGATGGCCGCCAGAGACAAAAAAAACAAATGTAGCCCAAATATCAGCCAGATGTAGCCCAACTATAGCCCAGTGACAGAATGACCAATCAGCTTCGCAAACCTCCGTTACGCGAAGCGGAGCGCTGTTACAGATATATATCTTTTTTTGAACGTTAATTTCTCAAAATCCACTGGAGCACATATATTGAGACCTAGCAAAGGCACATCGGGCTACCAGTCCCTAATATTTTGCCAAGTTTCGTGCAAATCCATTCAGCCGTTCGATTATTATTATTATTATTTTTTTTTGCCCCGCGGGGCCCTTTTAAAACCTCCACATCAAACCTAGGGGGTCAGCGAGGATCTACTATGCCCCCTTATAGTTATTTCCCCCTTTGTTTTGGCCTCCTCTTGTCTCTCGATCCTTCCGAGAGACAAGATGGCGGCCGCTACGGACTTTTTGGAATGTTGACAGACGCCGGAGAACCAATCAGCTTCGCTTCACAAAGCTCCGTTGCGCGAAAAGTACGCGTCCTGGGACGCTGCCAGGTCCGCTGTTACAGATATATATCTTTTTTTAAACGTTAATTTCTCAAAATCCACTGGAGCGCATATATTGAGACCTACAAAAGGCACATCGGGCTACCAGTCCCTACAATTTTGCGAAGTTTCGTGCAAATCCATTCAGCCGTTCGGGCTAAAAGTGAGGCCAACCGCCCTATGGAAAACTCAATGTTAAAAACACGTTTTGGGACCCCCCTTTTTTCTCGGCCCCCCCTTGACGAACCCCCCCCAAATTTTCAAGGGCTGCTCAGAAACAAAATGTTCCATTTTCCTGAAAATTTCAGCCAATTCCGTCCACAAACGCCAAAGTTATTAGACATAGAATTTTCAAAAATCCCATAGAGAAAAAATCCTAACTATATATACCTACTGGCGACCGCCAGTAGGTAATATATATATATATATATATATATATATTACCTACTGGCGGTCGCCAGTAGGTATATATAGTTAGGATTTTTTCTCTATGGGTTTTTTGAAAATTCTATGTCTAATAACTTTGGCGTTTGTGGACGGAATTGGCTGAAACTTTCAGGAAAATGGAACATTTTGTTTCTGAGCAGCCCTTGAAAATTTGGGGGGGGTTCGTCAAGGGGGGGCTGAGAAAAAAGGGGGGTCCCAAAACGTGTTTTTAACATTGAGTTTTCCGTAGGGCGGTTGGCCTCACTTTTAGCCCGAACGGCTGAATGGATTTGCACGAAACTTGGCAAAATTGTAGGGACTGGTAGCCCGATGTGCCTTTTGTAGGTCTCAATATATGTGCTACAGTGGATTTTGAGAAATTAACGTTTAAAAAAAGATATATATCTGTAACAGCGGACCGGGCAGCGCTCCAGGACGCGTACTTTTCGCGCAACGGAGCTTTGTGAAGCGAAGCTGATTGGTTCTCCGGCGTCTGTCAACATTCCAAACAGTCCGTAGCGGCCGCCATCTTGTCTCTCGGTAGGATCGAGAGACAAGAGGAGGCCAAAGCGAAGGGGCAAATGACCATAAGGGGGAATAGTAGATCCTCGCTGACCCCCTACGTTTGATGTGGAGGTTTTAAAAGGGCTCCGCGGGGCAAAAAAAAATAAAATAATAATAATCGAACGGCTGAATGGATTTGCACGAAACTTGGCAAAATATTAGGGACTGGTAGCCCGATGTGCCTTTGCTAGGTCTCAATATATGTGCTCCAGTGGATTTTGAGAAATTAACGTTCAAAAAAAGATATATATCTGTAACAGCGCTCCGCTTCGCGTACTTTTTGCGTTACGGAGCTTTGCGAAGCTGATTGGTTCTCCGGCGTCTGTCAACATTCCAAACAGTCCGTAGCGGCCGCCATCTTGTCTCTCGGTAGGATTGAGAGACAAGAGGAGGCCAAAGCGAAGGGGGAAATGACCATAAGGGGGCATAGTAGATCCTTCCTGACCTCTTAGGTTTGATGTACCATTTTGTCAAGTTTGGTGTAATTCCGTTCAGCCATTCAGGCTGTAGACGTATGTAAATGTCCTATGGAAAATTGCATGGGGAAAACACATTTGAAAGTGTTGAAATTTAGAACCAATTAAAATGTTACTTTGGTTTTGTATTTGTGTGTGATGAAAGTTAATTGGTTATGTATATATGTCAAATGAGAGGAAACCACAGCCATTTTGTGATACTACTGTCTGAGGTACATTTGTGAGGAATTTTTGGTGGTGAATTTCTGGTGTTTGATTTACACAGTACTAACACTTCTGCTACTTTTAAAAAGGTGAGTTGTTAATTTGTAAGGGGAACTATGTTGTACACTTGAAGATAATTTGAAAAATGTTTTCTGTTATTTATTTGCAGTCCTTCTGTTATACTAAATACTTGATAAAGTTAGTTTTATATTATGTATTACTAAAAACGATAAATGAAAGTGATTATTTTTTTCTGCAATTTACAGCAAGCAATTTCAAAATAAAATGGCTCACAATGAAGAGACCGTGGCAATTTCTTTTGAATTGTCCACTACATTGATTGAAATTGAGAGCACCAATAATGAAATATTGTCACAAGGAGGACATGACTTGTATGATTCCATTAGATTGATTGAAATGGACAGCACCAAGAATGAAATATTGTCACAAGGAGATGACTTGAATGATTCCACTACATTGATTGAAATTGAGAGCACCAATAATGAAATATTGTCACAAGGAGGAGATGACTTGTATGATTCCATTAGATTGATTGAAATGGACAGCACCAATAATGAAATATTGTCACAAGGAGGAGATGACTTGAATGATTCCACTACATTGATTGAAATTGAGAGCACCAATAATGAAATATTGTCACGAGGAGATGACTTGAATGATTCCACTACATTGATTGAAATTGACAGCACCAATAATGAAATATTGTCACAAGGAGGAGATGACTTGAATGATTTTTTTGATCAATCTCTTGATGGCGAATTTATCGAGTGTTTGGAGACCATAGAGTTACAAGAATCATCATTGGAGACTTTTAATGAGGACATTGCTGATGAGGACATGTTACTAGTTCTTTCAAATTTAGAAAATTCTGAAGAATAAATTTATATTTAGAAATCAAAAATTGTTTGAGACATTATTCATTTTTATTTTTAATTTATGAGGTTGTAGCGAAGTGATTGTAGTATAAAATGAGACTTATAGTATAGAGTGCAACATTTTTATGTTACATGGTAAGTTTACTCATATTTACTTCCCTTCTGCCACTATATTATCTCCAATGTGTATTTGACATCTCTTCTTCATCTCCGGCCTCCTTTCTCTCACTGTGTGTCTCCGATGCATCTTATCGCTGCTATTTTGTGTAATTACAGAAGAGAGTAAAATAAAATAGTTCGGAACGTGAAAAGGGGGCAAAGTAGAGTACTCCTCACCCCCTAGGCCTTTTTAGGCGGTCCCAAAAGGATCAGTTTCTGCTTTCCTGAGAGATTATGGTATGAGTTCCATATACCACAATAACTTGCATTACAACATGCAAGATATCTATCTCCTATTACCAACTTTTGGAGATATTCGCGCTAAGCGCGAATATCTCCAAAAAGTAACACCTGCCCTGAGCAGTTCTTATTTACAACAAGGGGTGGTGATGGACAGAGTCTCTGAATTAAGCAGAGTACTCTAACCCAGTCAAGAGATCAGGGCTAGATCCAACACCGTTTTTTTGCTCATTGCACCATCCCAGTTTCAGAACCTGGCTGTATGCAAATTAGTCTGTCCCTGGCCCAGTGCATCATGGGAACAGGGCAGACCAGACTACAAAAGCCAATTCTTACACTGGGAAGGAAACAAGCTTCCGGGGACCGGTTTCTGCCATTTCAGGCGTCTTCGGCCCGGCTTGCTTGAATCCTGATGGTGCAATGAGCAAGGGACTCACATCTGAGTATACCCTTCCACGCTTAGGGTGGACAAAATTATTTACAACAAGGGGTGGTGATGGACAGAGTCTCTGAATTAAGCAGAGTACTCTAACCCAGTCAAGAGATCAGGGCTAGATCCAACACCGTTTTTTAGCTCATTGCACCATCCCAGTTTCAGAACCTGGCTGTATGCAAATTAGTCTGTCCCTGGCCCAGTGCATCATGGGAACAGGGCAGACCAGACTACAAAAGCCAATTCTTACACTGGGAAGGAAACAAGCTTCCGGGGACCGGTTTCTGCCATTTCAGGCGTCTTCGGCCCGGCTTGCTTGAATCCTGATGGTGCAATGAGCAAGGGACTCACATCTGAGTATACCCTTCCACGCTTAGGGTGGACAAAATTATTTACAACAAGGGGTGGTGATGGACAGAGTCTCTGAATTAAGCAGAGTACTCTAACCCAGTCAAGAGATCAGGGCTAGATCCAACACCGTTTTTTAGCTCATTGCACCATCCCAGTTTCAGAACCTGGCTGTATGCAAATTAGTCTGTCCCTGGCCCAGTGCATCATGGGAACAGGGCAGACCAGACTACAAAAGCCAATTCTTACACTGGGAAGGAAACAAGCTTCCGGGGACCGGTTTCTGCCATTTCAGGCGTCTTCGGCCCGGCTTGCTTGAATCCTGATGGTGCAATGAGCAAGGGACTCACATCTGAGTATACCCTTCCACGCTTAGGGTGGACAAAATTATTTACAACAAGGGGTGGTGATGGACAGAGTCTCTGAATTAAGCAGAGTACTCTAACCCAGTCAAGAGATCAGGGCTAGATCCAACACCGTTTTTTAGCTCATTGCACCATCCCAGTTTCAGAACCTGGCTGTATGCAAATTAGTCTGTCCCTGGCCCAGTGCATCATGGGAACAGGGCAGACCAGACTACAAAAGCCAATTCTTACACTGGGAAGGAAACAAGCTTCCGGGGACCGGTTTCTGCCATTTCAGGCGTCTTCGGCCCGGCTTGCTTGAATCCTGATGGTGCAATGAGCAAGGGACTCACATCTGAGTATACCCTTCCACGCTTAGGGTGGACAAAATTATTTACAACAAGGGGTGGTGATGGACAGAGTCTCTGAATTAAGCAGAGTACTCTAACCCAGTCAAGAGATCAGGGCTAGATCCAACACCGTTTTTTAGCTCATTGCACCGGGCCGAAGACGGCTGTAATGCCAGAAACCGGTCCCCGGTAGCTTGTTTCCTTCCCAGTGTAAGAATTGGCTTTTGTAGCTTGGTTTGCCCTGTTCCCATCATGCACTGGGACAGGAACAGACTAATTTGCATACAGCCAGGTTCTGAAACTGGGATGGTGCAATGAGCTAAAAAACGGTGTTGGATCTAGCCCTGATCTTTTGACTGGGTGAGAGTATTCTGCTTAATTCAGAGACTCTGTCCCTCACCACCCCTTGTTGTAAATATTTTTGTCCACCCTAAGCGTGGAAGGGTATACTCAGACATGAGTCCCTTGCTCATTGCACCATCAGGATTCAAGCAAGCCGGGCCGAAGACGGCTGTAATGCCAGAAACCGGTCCCCGGAAGCTTGTTTCCTTCCCAGTGTAAGAATTGGCTTTTGTAGCTTGGTTTGCCCTGTTCCCATCATGCACTGGGACAGGAACAGACTAATTTGCATACAGCCAGGTTCTGAAACTGGGATGGTGCAATGAGCTAAAAAACGGTGTTGGATCTAGCCCTGATCTTTTGACTGGGTGAGAGTATTCTGCTTAATTCAGAGACTCTGTCCCTCACCACCCCTTGTTGTAAATATTTTTGTCCACCCTAAGCGTGGAAGGGTATACTCAGACATGAGTCCCTTGCTCATTGCACCATCAGGATTCAAGCAAGCCGGGCCGAAGACGGCTGTAATGCCAGAAACCGGTCCCCGGAAGCTTGTTTCCTTCCCAGTGTAAGAATTGGCTTTTGTAGCTTGGTTTGCCCTGTTCCCATCATGCACTGGGACAGGAACAGACTAATTTGCATACAGCCAGGTTCTGAAACTGGGATGGTGCAATGAGCTAAAAAACGGTGTTGGATCTAGCCCTGATCTTTTGACTGGGTGAGAGTATTCTGCTTAATTCAGAGACTCTGTCCCTCACCACCCCTTGTTGTAAATATTTTTGTCCACCCTAAGCGTGGAAGGGTATACTCAGACATGAGTCCCTTGCTCATTGCACCATCAGGATTCAAGCAAGCCGGGCCGAAGACGGCTGTAATGCCAGAAACCGGTCCCCGGAAGCTTGTTTCCTTCCCAGTGTAAGAATTGGCTTTTGTAGCTTGGTTTGCCCTGTTCCCATCATGCACTGGGACAGGAACAGACTAATTTGCATACAGCCAGGTTCTGAAACTGGGATGGTGCAATGAGCCAAAAAACGGTGTTGGATCTAGCCCTGATCTTTTGACTGGGTGAGAGTATTCTGCTTAATTCAGAGACTCTGTCCCTCACCACCCCTTGTTGTAAATATTTTTGTCCACCCTAAGCGTGGAAGGGTATACTCAGACATGAGTCCCTTGCTCATTGCACCATCAGGATTCAAGCAAGCCGGGCCGAAGACGGCTGTAATGCCAGAAACCGGTCCCCGGAAGCTTGTTTCCTTCCCAGTGTAAGAATTGGCTTTTGTAGCTTGGTTTGCCCTGTTCCCATCATGCACTGGGACAGGAACAGACTAATTTGCATACAGCCAGGTTCTGAAACTGGGATGGTGCAATGAGCTAAAAAACGGTGTTGGATCTAGCCCTGATCTTTTGACTGGGTGAGAGTATTCTGCTTAATTCAGAGACTCTGTCCCTCACCACCCCTTGTTGTAAATATTTTTGTCCACCCTAAGCGTGGAAGGGTATACTCAGACATGAGTCCCTTGCTCATTGCACCATCAGGATTCAAGCAAGCCGGGCCGAAGACGGCTGTAATGCCAGAAACCGGTCCCCGGAAGCTTGTTTCCTTCCCAGTGTAAGAATTGGCTTTTGTAGCTTGGTTTGCCCTGTTCCCATCATGCACTGGGACAGGAACAGACTAATTTGCATACAGCCAGGTTCTGAAACTGGGATGGTGCAATGAGCTAAAAAACGGTGTTGGATCTAGCCCTGATCTTTTGACTGGGTGAGAGTATTCTGCTTAATTCAGAGACTCTGTCCCTCACCACCCCTTGTTGTAAATATTTTTGTCCACCCTAAGCGTGGAAGGGTATACTCAGACATGAGTCCCTTGCTCATTGCACCATCAGGATTCAAGCAAGCCGGGCCGAAGACGGCTGTAATGCCAGAAACCGGTCCCCGGAAGCTTGTTTCCTTCCCAGTGTAAGAATTGGCTTTTGTAGCTTGGTTTGCCCTGTTCCCATCATGCACTGGGACAGGAACAGACTAATTTGCATACAGCCAGGTTCTGAAACTGGGATGGTGCAATGAGCTAAAAAACGGTGTTGGATCTAGCCCTGATCTTTTGACTGGGTGAGAGTATTCTGCTTAATTCAGAGACTCTGTCCCTCACCACCCCTTGTTGTAAATATTTTTGTCCACCCTAAGCGTGGAAGGGTATACTCAGACATGAGTCCCTTGCTCATTGCACCATCAGGATTCAAGCAAGCCGGGCCGAAGACGGCTGTAATGCCAGAAACCGGTCCCCGGAAGCTTGTTTCCTTCCCAGTGTAAGAATTGGCTTTTGTAGCTTGGTTTGCCCTGTTCCCATCATGCACTGGGACAGGAACAGACTAATTTGCATACAGCCAGGTTCTGAAACTGGGATGGTGCAATGAGCTAAAAAACGGTGTTGGATCTAGCCCTGATCTTTTGACTGGGTGAGAGTATTCTGCTTAATTCAGAGACTCTGTCCCTCACCACCCCTTGTTGTAAATATTTTTGTCCACCCTAAGCGTGGAAGGGTATACTCAGACATGAGTCCCTTGCTCATTGCACCATCAGGATTCAAGCAAGCCGGGCCGAAGACGGCTGTAATGCCAGAAACCGGTCCCCGGAAGCTTGTTTCCTTCCCAGTGTAAGAATTGGCTTTTGTAGCTTGGTTTGCCCTGTTCCCATCATGCACTGGGACAGGAACAGACTAATTTGCATACAGCCAGGTTCTGAAACTGGGATGGTGCAATGAGCTAAAAAACGGTGTTGGATCTAGCCCTGATCTTTTGACTGGGTGAGAGTATTCTGCTTAATTCAGAGACTCTGTCCCTCACCACCCCTTGTTGTAAATATTTTTGTCCACCCTAAGCGTGGAAGGGTATACTCAGACATGAGTCCCTTGCTCATTGCACCATCAGGATTCAAGCAAGCCGGGCCGAAGACGGCTGTAATGCCAGAAACCGGTCCCCGGAAGCTTGTTTCCTTCCCAGTGTAAGAATTGGCTTTTGTAGCTTGGTTTGCCCTGTTCCCATCATGCACTGGGACAGGAACAGACTAATTTGCATACAGCCAGGTTCTGAAACTGGGATGGTGCAATGAGCTAAAAAACGGTGTTGGATCTAGCCCTGATCTTTTGACTGGGTGAGAGTATTCTGCTTAATTCAGAGACTCTGTCCCTCACCACCCCTTGTTGTAAATATTTTTGTCCACCCTAAGCGTGGAAGGGTATACTCAGACATGAGTCCCTTGCTCATTGCACCATCAGGATTCAAGCAAGCCGGGCCGAAGACGGCTGTAATGCCAGAAACCGGTCCCCGGAAGCTTGTTTCCTTCCCAGTGTAAGAATTGGCTTTTGTAGCTTGGTTTGCCCTGTTCCCATCATGCACTGGGACAGGAACAGACTAATTTGCATACAGCCAGGTTCTGAAACTGGGATGGTGCAATGAGCTAAAAAACGGTGTTGGATCTAGCCCTGATCTTTTGACTGGGTGAGAGTATTCTGCTTAATTCAGAGACTCTGTCCCTCACCACCCCTTGTTGTAAATATATACTGAGCAGTTCTTAGCCATGTTATCCAATGGGAGGTGGATAACATGGCTAAGAGCATTAGCTCGGTAATGCATGAATATCGCTGAGTTTTTAGCGATATTCATGCATTGCGGCCGTTTATTATCGCATTTGCGATAAACCTTGAAAATAGCAAGGTTTATCTTCGATAATTTCTGACGATGCTTAGTGGTAAAAAATTGGTTGGTAAGCATCGTTAGCGATAAATATCGCTTAACTTTGGTAATATGCGCCAACGTCTGTTAACGTTCGATTCGAAGGAAATGAGGAAGTGTTGAAAAACATTGTCTGCGCCATCTTGCCTTTTTTGAAATGCCACACTTTTGTCGTGCACGGCAGCCATTTTAGATGTCTTGACCAGACCCACTCTCTGCACGCTGTCGATTCGTAGCATGGCTCCTCACCCACGCAAGCATCTTCCCTAGGCACTGGTCACCACCGCTCTCTGTCTTATGCATGGGCAATAAACCTCCCCCCATCTGCGCTGCTCTTCCCTGAGAATCACACTCTGTGCCCGCCCGACACCTCCCTTTCGCCCTATTCACTACCGCACCCTCTGACACTCCTCTTTCTCTGTGTCCGATTGTCCAGGCTATCAGCTAGCCCTGCAGATGTAGTTTATGGCCCCAGCTGTAAAGAATCACCCCTCTTCAAAGGAGTTATAGTAGATCAAGGCCCACACCCGATGAGATCCGTCACACCACACGTGTTCCTACTATCTGAAAACCATCCTGTATTGTGATTGGGGAGGGGACCGAGCCTGAAGCGGAAGATTCCAGGAATGACTCTTTGTACATCAAAGTTTTTACAATTATGTGTCACATTAAAAATATATAGCACTCCAACAAAGTAGTAGGAATATAAAACTTTAATAACATATAAATATATACAAGAAAACAAAAACAGTAAAAACATTTAAACAACGAAGAGACCGTGGCAATTTCTTTTGAATTATCCAATAGATTTATTGAAATTGACAGCACCAATAATGAAATATTCTTGTCAGTAGCGGTCTGTTGTGCGAATAGTTCCAAGGCAGCAGAACGCGCTGAAATCTAGATGGCACGAAAGTGATGTCTAGTAAGTTGCCGCCCAGCAAAAAACGGCGTGGGGCGCCGCGGGGGTGAGTGAGTCCAGTAGGCACCACAGCTATTCTTACCGGCATTGCAGAATTACTGCTGGGGACAATGCCTGTGCTGTAGCAGGGTCACAGCAGAAACAAAAAGGATTCTGTTGAAGATGTTGTTGGTTTTCAATTTGAAAACAGTTCTGGTGTCAACTGCTATGCTAATGTAGTGGTTAATGTTTTGTTTTCTCTAGAAAATGTAAAAGAGGGGGAGGCAGTCCAAAGTTCCGTTAAAAGGGCAAAGGAAAGGATCGGTGGTTTGAACTATCAGTCAAAAAGGGGAGGGGGTGCAATAATTTTTCCTACCGGGTCACACTGTGCTTTCACCGGAAGTGAGGTGTGCAGGATTCTAGTAATTCAAAGTGAGGCTGGCGCCAGCATGGGAGCGCCGACGTCCCGCGGATACAGTTTCGTCACTCCACGGGCGATCATGGCAGTCATTCCCCATCGGGGGTCGGAGACTCCCGCGGCTCCTCTAGAATCTTCAAGGTCGTGGAGGACTACGGTGGTGGAGTCAACCAGTGACCGGGCCATTTCTTTATGCTGGGCCCGCTCTTGCCAGGTCGACCGCCATTTTGAGAGTTCGGCAGCTACCGGCGATCGCGGGGTCACATGAGCGGACGGGCTCCACCCTGCCGGGCGAGACGTTGCAGCATGGCCACAGTGGAAGAACCCTTTTCCGGGCGCCTGGAGCGCTGAGGGTGCAGCTGGGAAGCCTCCACCTGGGGAGGCGGGAGAGGCCTGTTCGCACCGTCTCTCCCTCCCAGTGCACCCCACGGCGTCTCGCTTGAGATTTGTTATGGCCGGACCAGGCGATGAGGACGAGGGGGGGGGGGTCGGAGGCATGTGCAAGACATCCCCCCCCAGTGTTGTCGCAGCCATTATAAAAGAAAGAAGTGTCCCGTCCGTCTTCGGGCCGGGCTTCCGGTGGATGTCGGCCGGACGCCCCTGGCTCTGGCCCCATGAACGGGTTTCTTGGTTTATCGGCTGCAGCCGGATCCCGTCGGCCTCGGCCCCCCGACCGTTGGTGGCCGGACCGGAAGAGCATGTGGCGGGACTACCTGCAACTCTCAAGGGCCACCGCGGCCGGACTGGGAGAGAGAGGGGAGGGTCGAGGAGACATTCCCCCCCCCTGCAACTGTTCAGCGTTGTAAAGGCAATCCCCTGGCCGGGTCCCGCTGGCCTCGGCCTCTCCTCCGGCTACACCCTATGTTAGGATCTCCTGGCCGAGGCGTGGCAGCAGGACCTGCCTTATATGGGCTGCTCCCGGCTGGGCGTAGCCGGAACCCTGCCCCACCTTGGAAGTTTCCAGAGTGGGGGCGGATGTTCTACTGACTTGCATTTTCCCTAGTCTATCGATTTTTTTGGCGTGGCAGGCGGTGGGACAGCGAGGGGTGATTTGGTTTCTCTTACTGTTTTTCTGGTCTCTCACCACTGGCATATTTTAACGTTTTCTTGTTTCTAGGACATTAATAGGTTTTATCATTACGTTATGTTATCGTTTCTTTGTTCGTTGTTTAATAAAAGTTCATGTTCATCAGTGGCCTACTGATTTTCGTTTTCCTATTTTTTTCTTTCCAGGTTGTTTCATGGTAAAGTTTCTGTTAACAGGATACAGTGATCACTTCGTTATTATTGCATATGTCCTTTTCACTAGGGGTGCTCTCTGGTCGGGCCAGATGACGTATCTCTAGTAAATGGTCCGGGTGAAAAAGGTGCATCAATCAGTGGGGAGTAGATAGGCATGACAGATTACAACGGGGGAGAAAGGTCCGCATTACGTACCCTTTCACTACTTGCAAAGATTTTCCTACGTTTATTTGCAAACAGGGAATACCTCCAAAAAGAACTAATTCCCAAACAGTCAATGTTCGGACAATCAATCAATCAATGAGGAATGAAATAGGTACGACGTGTTAAAGGCTTGCGTTACCTACCCTTCACTATCTGCAAAGGGAGAGAGAATATTCCTATTCTTCCTCGTTTGCAGGTAGAGAAGATCCTTAAGAGAATTAACTTCGAACAATTCAATGCTCGATTGAAACAATCAACAAGGGGTACTGTGAACACAAATGAACGCCGCTTATGTACATACGCATTGCTATTTTCAACAGGTTGTTCCTAATGTTTCTATTTTAGCGAGGTCAAAAAGAGATCCCATTAGTGGCCTACTGATTTTGCTCGATTCCTTTTGTTTTTTTACACGATTTTTCGCTATCTGCAAAGACTAAACAGAGTATTGCGACTCTGTGCTTGTTTGTAAATAGAGAATGAACCAAAGAGAACAATCAATCAAATGGAGAGAGAAGCAGGCACGACGGATTACAAAGGGGGCAAAGGGCTGCGTTAACTACCCTTCACTATCTGCAAAGAGAGAGTACTCCTAATAGAAATGAGGGGTGGGGGGCAGCATTCAAAGCAGATCAGTGTGCATAAACACGAAAATGTTTTTACTTACCACGTACTTGACATTCGACAGCTTATGATATTTGCTATTAAAAAACCATTGAAATTCACTGAAAAAACCATAGGTTATAGACCATATATAGTTAGGAATTAGCATTTACAAAACCTTGAAAATTCACTGAAAAAACCATAGGTTATACACCATATATAGTTAGGAATTAGCATTTAAAAAACCTTATTTTACTCACACAAAACCATTGAAATTCCATATATAGTTAGTTGCACTAACTATATATCGCGCACCCGCAATCCACTGCTGATCATGTCACATATTACATCATTCATGACATGGTCAGTGACATCACTGATGACATCACTGATGACATCTCAAATGACATCACTGATGAGATCACTGATGACATCATCCAGTGACTGTGTGTTTCTGTAAAGTTTAAATATGTTTTACATATTGAAGAATGAGTAGATGTATAAGTGTCTGGACGAAGGATTTAGTAGGTGCATGACTGAATGTATGAGTGAGTGATTAAATGTGTCTCACTGAGTGCATGGGTTAGTGACTAAACTGTCTTAATTTGTGCATCATTATGTCTGTTGTTCTGTAAACTGCTGCATGTGTTGATCAGTAGCTATATGATTAACTATATGGGTTATTGATTGATTGTCCAAGTATTTGTATAGGAGACTGAGTGTGTGTGTGGCTGGCTGGGAGGTGTGTGACTCTGTGCAGATCAATGTGTACTTGTATCAATGATTGTATAAGAAAGTAAGTATGTGTTAGTATATGTTTGAAAATGTAAGGTGCTCTATGTTTAACTGTATAGACAAGAAAATGGAAGTGTGATTGATTCTTTACAGGACTGACTAGGTGTGTGAGTAACTCCATGGATGAGTGGCAGAGTGTAAGTGTCTGTATAGGTGTATGAGTGCATATGATAGTGTTGTAAAGATGAGTGATTGTATGTATGAATGATTGTATGGGTGAATGAGTGAATGTGTGTGTAGACGTAGGAATCAGTGAGTACGTATGTAGTAACTAGTATTGGTGTGTCAATGGTTTCAAAAATTATACTCTGTATTTAACACTGGGTGAAACAGAGGTTATATTAAAACGTGAGGAGATGCATTGTATTGTCACATGAATGATATCATCAGTGATGTGGTCATTGATGTCAAATGAGATGTCATCAGTGATGTCATCAGTGATGTCACTGACCATGTCATGAATGATGTAATATGTGACATGATCAGCAGTGGATTGCGGGTGCGCGATATATAGTTAGTGCAACTAACTATATATGGAATTTCAATGGTTTTGTGTGAGTAAAATAAGGTTTTTTAAATGCTAATTCCTAACTATATATGGTGTATAACCTATGGTTTTTTCAGTGAATTTTCAAGGTTTTGTAAATGCTAATTCCTAACTATATATGGTCTATAACCTATGGTTTTTTCAGTGAATATATATATATATATATATATATATATATATATATATATATGCATATATATATATATATATATATCACAGCACTCCGTCACTCCTTGGACGGAAACGGACCACTTGAATTGTGCCAAAAAAGTTAGTTTATTCGCCTGCTCGGTCCTGACGCGTTTCGGCTCTGGGTGAGCCTTGATCACATGACACGGTTCAACAGACATTTTTTGTTTTTAAAGTGCTAGTGCTTAGTGATTAGTGCTCACATGACAATTCCAAACAACAGATATAGTGGACAGACTTTGCAAATATTTTTTTTCCCCCAATGTCTCTTTACATTTCATCATAACTGCATATCGATAATAGTATTCAATAAATATTTAAATAATTAAACATTTAAAATTGTATCAAAGCACAGTTGATTAGCGTAATTTGTTAAAAACAGCATAAACCAACGGGCATAAAATTTCTTAGCTCCTATATTCATTGAATCATTAGCGCATTACTTGTTGTCCACTATTCGAAAATATAATATATCTGTGTGTACGTGTTGTGTTAAGAATGAGCCACTAACACCATGTGAATTACCAGTGCTTAAATAGTGTGTCAGACGTCATATTTAAAATCTATATTTCTTAGTGTTGGTTGTCCCGGTTCATTTCTACTGATAACATGATATATGTTCAATAGTGATGATATATTCAGTACCACCCAGCTGGATCTGTGAATCACATTCAAGAGTCCGATGTCTTGTCACATTAGGGTATGCGGCTTAAGTTACGGTAAAATATCTGGCCACTGTCTTCTCTTAGATTGATATGTGATTATAGTCAATGTTGACTATTCTTGCACCATTTTTTAATCTGTAAATGCCTAATACCTTAATACCTTAATGTAGGAGTGTTGGATATTGAACTATGACATGTTGGTTGTTAGCGGGTCTAATGCCCTATTCTATCATATATGTTGTGCAAATACGCAATCATATAAATAAATAAATATCTCATATACAATAAATATTCAATGTATAATAAATACTTAAATAAGATAAAAATCCATAAGTATCTAAAATACAATTTGTCAATACATGATGGTGTGTCTCATATTTCAATAAACCACTGAAGAGTTCCAATCTAAAAACCTTCATCTACATAATATGCAAATATATATTTGTAATGTATTGCCAGACATATTTAGTATCGGAACTGCCCTATCTGTCCCTATTGGTGCATTTAAAGAAAATATATTCAGACCCCTATATTGGAATGTCCGGGTGTCTGCCTGAACCGGGAATTCAAAACACTGATAGGAAACCAAAAGGACTAATGGTGCTAATACCTGTAGTTAGAGCATGTGTGATCCTGTATCAATTGTTTGTCTAATATTCTTGGATATCAAATTGGATAGCATGGGAATATCTTCATTTGAATTATAATTTCATATAATGGTATGAATCCTTGTCAGATGGAAAACGATGTAGGGTAGATGGTTTTAAAGGCAGGTATACATATCCTCTGAAATGTTTAAACCATTCAGTTGTTTGGTTTTATGATCTAAGATATACCGTGTCTCTCCCCATTATCCATCTTCTACTCAGTGGTATGGTGTCAATTACATAATATGTAAGATCTTTACTGTTGGAGGAGTGCCTGTCCCTGAAGTGTCGAGTCACTGGATATGTGTTATCCTGGTTTCCTATGGACCTGAGATGTTGCAGTTTGCGTTTATGCGCTGCCAACTTAGTACTTCCGTACATGGACAGGTGAGTATGTATACTAGATGATCCGTTTTGCACATTAGTAGTTTGTTGATGGTGTGTTTCTTATCGCTGAATGGAGTTGTGTATTCTGTCTTAGTTATGCCATGTCGACATGCTTTACATGTTTGCAGCGAAAGAAACCCTTGCATGTTTGTAGTCAGTTAGTTGAATCTATGGTTTCAGGATTAGTAGATACCAGCTGATCTCTTATAGGTGGTCCTCAACTATATGTAGTTGATGCTCTAGTTGGTAAATCAGGCCCGATAACTGGGTCACTTAGGACCAATAGGTAATTTTTATGTACAATTGTTTTTATTTGGTTATGCTGGTTGCTGAATTGTAGTATCAACCTGAAGTTATTTTCCCCAGTTTCCTCTCTAATCTGGCTTCGTTCAATTTTATCTGCTCCTTCATCCTTTTTATCCTGTAGAAGCTCAACTCTAGTTTTAATCATGGATTTGCTAATAGCTGATTCAATTATCTTAGGTGAATAGCCCCTGGCTAAAAATCTTTGTTTACACTCTTTCTGGGCAACTCTGAGGACTTCATCACTACTATGCAATCGTCTCTTCTGCAGAATCTTACCAAATGGGATACTGTTGATGAGATGCTGTGGGTGCGCCCTACCTGCATGTAGTGTTGAGTTTCCTGATGTAGGTTTTCTAAATAATTTGGTTTCTATTTTTCCATTTGCAGCAAAAACCTGCAAGTCAAGAAATGCAACCAATTTCTCACTTATATTCAGAGTGAAGTGTAGATTGATCTCATTATCATTGATATCTGCTACGAATTGTACCTCAGAACTCTTTGTCCCATCCCAGATGGCAAAAACATCATCTATGTACCATAGCCACGATATAACTCTGTTATTGCTCTGCAATAGTGGCATGAGGACCAGCTGCTCCCACATACCCATATGCAGGCAAGCATAGCTCGGGGAGAATCTGGCCCCCATTGCCACTCTAATTTGCTGGTACAAGATGTTATTAAACATAAACACATTGTTCGTAAGGCAAAATAAAATCATATCCAAAATGATTTTCTTGTGTTCCTCATTATGATTCTTCTCCTTGTTTAGAAATTGTTCAATTGCTTTGATTCCATCTTCATGTCTAATGCTCGCAAATAGTGATGATACATCGAGGGGACATCAACAAATATGAATCTTTCCACTCAATCTCTTGCAATTTGTTGAGAAAGTCACTTGTGTAATGCACATATGACGGCAGTGCTTTCACGTGTGGCTGAAGGAAATGATCCACATATTGTGAAGTGTGTTCAAGGAGGCTCTTGCGAGCTGATATGATAGGTCTTCCTGGGGGCTTAATAGGGTCCCTGTGCATCTTAGGTATGAAGTAGATCAATGGAATTACTGGAAAACCGTTTTTCAAAAATTTGTATTCCTGTTTAGTAATCAGATCCTTCTTCTGCCAAGAATGCAATATGTGATAGTATTGTGTATAGATAGCTTTCAAGTTGGTACTAGTCATTCTCACATAACAATCCCTGTCAATGAGTAGTGTGTGAGCTTCTTTGTTGTATTCATTTTTGTTCCAGATCACAATGTTGCCTTCCTTGTTGGAATTACACACAACTATTGCTTTATTTTCTTTCAATTTCTTAATGAGTTCATTGTATTTCCGATCTTGCCACCGGTATTTGTCATTTTTCCTTGCGTCTTGAAGTTGAATTTCTTAATCTGTTCTGTCACCTGTTCATGGAACGTATTAATTGAGTCCCTTAATGTAACAGGATTAAATGTTGATTTAGGTTTAAAGGCTGTCCTGTGTTTATTCATGCCACTGAAGGGTGCCTTTGTATTGGTCACATTTTCCTCAAGTTGTGTGCCTGTAATGTCAGACATATTTTGTGGCTGCAGCCAAAGTTCTTGTAATGCCTCAATGATAGGTTAATCCGATTGTATGAGGTTATCTACCACCTCATCCCTGTTTTCCCTCGGGGCTTGGGTCTTCTGTGCAAGTTTATGAAACGTTTTCAACTTTAGTTTCCTCACCGTTTTATAAATGTCAAGTCTTGTTGTGGCATAGTTAAAGTTTACCCTAGGACAAAATGATAATCCTAATCATAAAATACGTTTTTCCTCATTGTTTATTTCCACATTAGCCAGATTCATAATAGTTTGGTTGTTTTCCTCCGCGGAGGTGTTGTTTATTTGTTCTGCCACCGACCCCCTCTTTGTTTTCTGTTGGCTTGTCTCCTTTTTTGCCTCCAATAGTTGTTGTATTTCCTTTGTTGTTCCTCGGTTTTCTGGGGCGTAATGTTTGTCTCCGGTCTTGATATAAAAAAGACAATTCCTGGACCAATGTATTGGTTTTACCCTCTGTTGTTCCTACTGCACCATTGGCCTCATTGCCAGAGCCGCTTTCCGCAGAAGAACTTAGGTTGGATAATGTAGAATTTGATACTGTATTGCCTCCACTTGCTGTACCTGTTTTGGGAAGTGTAGCCTGTTTGTTTTTTTGTTGATGAGCATATGGCTTGATTTTTTTTGCAAATGTAAAAATCTGCCCCTTTTCGTAATCCATTTTGTGCCGGCTAAAATTTGTACTTTTTGCGTGCTTTTATCACTTTCTCCTCCTTCATGAGTCATGTGGTCATTTCCTTGCGTAACTTGGACCTTTCCTCATTTGTACCCATCTCTTCTATTTCTTCATTTAATTTGCTTATCTCCTCAAGAAGTACAGCTCAGTCTATATCGACATATTTGATTAATATCAAGACCAAGCACTTAGATGAATCTAGGTTGCACTCGGCCCACTCGCGCATCATATCTATACTTGGATTTTCATAACTTGGTGCCAGGAATATTCGCAGACCACGGGGAATCCTCCCCACGTCAATATACCATTGGAGGGAGCGAGATTCCCACCATTTGCTCTGCTCTGCTCTACTTTTCTTCTCCAGTATTTAGAATTTTTCAAGTAATGTATTTGAATGTATTTCTTTGTGTCTGACCAAATTGTCTGACCACATTGTCATTACTGCTGGCGGGTGTTTCATCATCAAATACATTCAATGCCGCCTTTTCTCTGTTCCGTACCGTGTCTTCTGACATGGCCATTGTTGAATTGTAGGTGTATTGTGAGGGAAGCAGAAATGACCAATTGTGTTGTGGCGGCGTTCCCTTCCGTTAGGCACACCTCTCCTCCTCAGCGTATGCCACAATACTTCCTTTCTGATTCACTGCTTCGGTACCCTGGTCCTCCGACTCGAGTTCCGTCGTAGTTTCTTCAGGCTTTACGGAGCTTGTTCATTAGTAGGGGGTCAGATGCCTCAATTCCTTCACAGAAAGTGATTCGCGTGACTGGTTCCAGGTTGCCTCATATCCAGTTGCCTCCTTCCAAGCATCGACCAGTTTTGGAGAGGGGATCCATCAACAGTCGATGGAGACCTTCAGACTTGACAATATTGCAGCACTCCGTCACTCCTCAGCATGCACGCTTGGACGTGCCAAAAAAGTAAGTGTATCCGCCTACTCGGTCCTGATGCGTTTCGGCTCGGGGTGAGCCTTGATCACATGACAAGGTTCAACATACATTTTTTTGTTTCTAAAGTGCTAGTGCTTACTGATTAGTGCTTACGTGACAATTCCAAACAACAGATATAGTGGACAGACTTTGCAAGGTTTTTTACCCCTAATGCCTCTTGAATCGCTGAACACATACTTACATTTCATCATAACTGCATATTGATCATAGTACTCGAAAAATATTTAAATAATTAAACATTTAAAATTGTATCAAAGCACAGTTGATTAGCGTAATTTGTTAAAAACAGCATAAACAAACGGGCATAAAATTTCTTAGCACCTATATTGATTGAATCATTAGCGCATTGCTTGTTGTCCACTATACAAAAGTATAATATATCTGTGTGTACGTGTTGTGTTAAGAATGAGCCACTAACACAATGTGAATTACCAGTGCTTAAATAGTGTGTCAGACATCATATTTAAAATCCATATTTCTTAGTGTTGGTTGTCCCGGTTCATTTCTAATGATAACATGGTATATGTTCAATAGTGATGACATATTCAGTACCCCCAGCTGGATCTGTGAATCACATTATATATATATTCACTGAAAAAACCATAGGTTTCAGGGACGTAATAGTTAGTTGGAGATTTCTCTCCAACAAAACCATAGAAATTCCCCCGTTATAGATAGTTCAGCTAGCTATATCTTGACCCCCGCACTGCAATGCACTGCTGATGACGTCACATAGTACATCATTCATGACATGGTCAGTGGCATCACTGATGACATCTCAAATGACATCACTGATGACATGACTGATGACATCATCCAGTGACTGTGTTTTTCTTTAAAGTTTAAATATGTATTATATATATGCCAATGTGTATTGTAGAATGAGTGGGTGTATAGGTGTCTGCATAGAGCATTTAGTAGGTGCTTGACTGGCTGTTTAAGTGAGTGATTACATGTGTCTTAATGAATGCATGGGTTAGTGACTAAACTGCGTGAATTTCTGTATCTGTCTGTTGTTGTATAGGCTGTTGCATGGGTTGGTCAGTAGCTACATGAGTGTCTATATGGGTTATCAATTGGTTGCCTGATTATTTGTATGGGTGCCTGTGTGTGTGTGTGGGTAGGTGGAAGGTATGTGAGTCTGTGCCTAGATGTTTTAGTGGTTGAATCACTGTGTGTATGGGTTCAAGAGTGCATGTGGAAACAGCTGTATGGGTGGGTGAGGGTGTGTATGGGTGTGTTGGTGAGTGAATGGATGTCTCAGTGGTACATGTCCAAGTAACTACATATGTAAAAGGCAGTATATGTGAAAGTTGAAGTATATAAATGACTATACATAGGAGTCAGTGATTGTGAGAGTGGCTGTATGGATGAGTGTGTGCTTGTATCAATGATTGTAGAAGAGAGTAAGTATGTGTTTGTTTCTATATGAATAAGTGATGTGGGGTGTATAACTTTATAGGTAAGTAAATTGGAGCGTGATTAATTCTTTGCATGACTGACTAGGTGTGTGAGTAACTCTGGATGAGTGGTGGTGTATGAATGTCTGTATAGGTGTATGAGTGCTTATGATAGTCTTGTATTGATTAATACCTACATGTATGTGTGATTGTATGGGTGAATGAGTGGATGTGTGTGTAGACCTAGGAATCAGTGAGTGGGTATGTAGTAACTGGTATTGGTGTGTCGATGGTTTCAAAATTGTAGTCTGTATTTTACAGTTGGTGTATCAAAGGTTATAATACAGTGTGAGGATTTTCACTTGGATGATGGCATCAGTGATGTAATTTGAGATGTCATCAGTGATGTCACTGACCATGTCATGAATGATGTAATATGTGACATCATCAGCAGTGCATTGCAGGGGCGCGAGTTATATTTAGCTGAATTAACTATAACAGGGGAAATTCTATGGTTTTGTATGAGAGAAATGTCCAACTAACTATAACGTCCTTGAAATCTGTTTTTTTCTGTGAATTTCTAAGTTTTTTTTAAATGTTAATTACTAACTATAACGAGCCTGAAACCTATTTTTTTCAGTGATTTTCAAAGGTTTTTTAGAGGTCATTTCTAACTATAATGTGCCTAAACCTATGGTTTTTTCAGTGAATTTCTAAGGTTTTTTAAAAGCAAATTTCTAACTATAACGTGCCTGAAACCTATGTTTTTTTCAGTGAATTTCAAAGTTTTTTAAATGCTAATTTCCAATTATAATGGTCATTAGACCTATGTTTTTTTCTGTGATTTTAAATTATCATCCCATGCTCAACCTGGTGAAAACTGCAGATATCGCCAGTTTTCCAACTATAACTTCCGCAAAAAAATTGCCACAAATGAGAGCGACAACTAACGCTAAAGATATGCAGAGTAGTTCCTGTACAAAAATAACATGAAAACATCACTTCCCGATATTTTCAACAACCAGACAAATTTGCAATGCGATACAAAACCAGGCGAAAAGCCCTGTTGGGAGTAAGAATTTAATATCTGCCTTTTACTGGTGTAAAGCAGGATGGCTACCTACAGTATGAAAGGGAGCGCAGCCCAGAGGCACATCTGAAGACCAACACATGTCATACAGCTACTGATCATGCAATTCTGACACCCAAGAAGGCCACAACCCCCACCGCCACCACACCCAGCACCTCCCTCCCGGACCACACCCCCCCCTGTTACCACCGAGGCAGCGCAGAACAGGACAGCGGATCTTCCCAAAATTACATGGCCCCTCAGCTGCACAATAGCTGAATGTTGGGAAATGTGGGAACCAAGTATGTGTGAAGGACCATGTAGTGGTGATGTGCTGGACAGACCTCACTATGCAAAGCCCAGACCTCTCCATGTGTGTTTGTAGTGTTGTGGACAGTGGATGCAACTCTACCTGGCTGCTGCACCCTCAGGCACTGGGGAAGATCTCGGTCATGTAGCTGTGTCATCCCCTCTTGTAAGCAGAAGCGGAGTGGGCCAGTCCAATGTACGCCACTCCAGCATAGGAGTGTGAATAAATAGGCCGGGGCTCTGGGTGTGGTTCTCTTCTGGGAAGGTGAAATCGTCTGCCAGAGCAGCAGCCCTCACCCTGCCATGAGGCCGCCAACGTGACCACCGGCTTCCTCGATACAGGCCCCCTGCGAACCCAAAGGCACATCACCACTGAGTTATATCTAAACGGACTACTGCCTTTGATGTATACTGCGGATAGCAGGGCTCATAATTCAGATCGAGTCGTGATTGAAGATGACGCAGTCCACTAGGCAACAGACATTGCTCCCAGTGCGGCCGGCCCGGACCACGCATCATCTTCAGGTGCCACTAACTCTAGGCAGATAAAGTCAAGGCCACGTGGCTGTGGGCCCTTCCTGACCACTGGCTCCGGCCTACACTGCGGTTAGCACAGCTCACACTTCAAGATTAGTACCAATGCAAATTGTGTGAGAGACTATAATCGGTTAAGAAGACCAAATGCTCCTAATCTGTGCAGCTCAAGTCAATGCCTTGTGGCTGTGGGCCTTTACTAACCACTGCCTCCGGCTTACACTGTGGTCAGCGGGGCTCACAATTCAAATTCAGTCTTGATTCATTAATTTCAGAGTCCAGTAGGCAACTAACTATAACGTCCCTGAAACCTTCATATTTAGAAAATTTTACATATTTAATTTTTTCTTCCATATGCCTTCACGGCGGTCAGCAGAGCTCACAATTTAAATTCAGTCTTGATTTATTAATTGCAGAGAGCATTGTACTCTATGTCCTCGTGACAAAAAACACTCCTCAATGTCTCTGCTGACTACAACCTTGCAATTGCAGATGACGCAGTTCAGTAGGCAACAAACATTGCTCTCAGTGTGGCCCTCCCGGATCACGTATCATCGCTGGCTGCGCACACGCTGAATGCTTCTGATGCCCCTACCTCAGTGCACCACAACTCATGGACCCTTTATGATAGAATATTTTGTATATGATTTCAGATCTGCTGCCCCTACCTCAGTGCACCACAAGTTATGGACCCTTTACAATAGAATCTTTTGTGTATTATTTCACATCTGGTGCCCCTACCTTAGTGCAGCATAAGTCATAGACTCTTTATGATAGAATCTCTGTGTATGATCTGATAATTACTGTGGTATTTGTTGTCAGCACCAACCATTCCCTGAAGGCTGGCTTACACTCACCCCACACGCATCCAGCACAGACATCTATGGACATGTGACCCTGGTAATAAAAAGGGGTCGAGCGCACGTACCAGTACCCAGTTCCACTATCTATCTAACTGTGTCTGTGTGTTCATTATGGATGCATGATGCTGCCCCTGGGCCTACCTCATTACATTGTACTGTGGATAGCGCATGCAATCATGTTACCTCTGGCAGTGGGTGAAACGTCAGTTATGTAACTTTGTTGCGGTCATTGTATAAGTACATAAGTAGAGACTGGATCATTAGAGTACTACAAGGAGAGTGTATAGTGAATTTATAAGTGCTTGGGGAATGGCAGAGTCATTGGATGAGTACAAATGTTGGCGAAACCTAACCCACACAAGCTTGGCTCTAATTGGCTGCCCTTCATGGGCCAAAAACTGAAATTTGGGCTTTGCATGGCCCTGTATTGCTACAGATGCAACACTTCACTGAATGTGCAATAAACATTTATATTCACACAGATATATCATGTCCACAATCTTTTATATGGTGGAAGTATGGATGAATGTAGGGTCAGTGATTCCCCCTAGCTTCCATTTTGGCATCTTTTGGGACTTAGGTCACAGGGTGACACATTTGCGCTTGTGGCCCGCATGGCGGCAACACTACAACAGAGACACCTGCATCAGTTGATTCCTCATACAGCCCAGGATGGAACCACGCCCACAGATCTGGAGTCATTATTCACAGCCTCACGCAGAACTGGCAGACACCAGCCCAGCCCACTCCGGTTATGCTTACAGGGAGAAACGACAACGCTACATATCCCAGGTCTAGTTGTCAGCATGCCACAGCCACTCCCTCTTGGCTGGTTTACACCGACACCACACCAATGGAGCACAGGTGTCACAGAACATGTGACCCTGCCAATAAAAAGGGCCAAATTGCAAAAAACACAGTTGATGGACAGAATGTAGAACAATGTCATACATTCACCCCAGTACAAGGATCTGGGCCTAAATCCATCGTTTTTTTGCACTCCATACCACCCTGGGTTAGACACTGGCTATATGCAAATCAGCTCTGACCCTGTGCCTCATGGGAACAGTCCAGTCCGAACTACCAAGCCATGTCTTTCCCAGACCGGAATCAAGCATCCAAGGACCGGTCTGGCTATCAGCCTTCATCAGCCTGGATAGCTTGACTCCAGTGATGTGGAGAGCCTGGGACTCACGTCTGAGCATCCCCAGCACACTCCGGGTGAAATTGCAAAAAACACAGTTGATGGACAGAATGTAGAACAATGTCATACATTCACCCCAGTACAAGGATCTGGGCCTAAATCCATCATTTTTTTGCACTCCACAGCACCCTGGGTTAGACACTGGCTATATGCAAATCAGCTCTGACCCTGTGCCTCATGGGAACAGTCCAGTCCGAACTACCAAGCCATGTCTTTCCCAGACCGGAATCAAGCATCCAAGGAGCGGTTTCTGGCTATCAGCCTTCATCAGCCTGGATAGCTTGACTCCAGTGGTGTGGAGAGCCTGGGACTCACGTCTGAGCATCCCCAGCACACTCAGGGTGAAATTGCAAAAAACACAGTTGATGGACAGAATGTAGAACAATGTCATACATTCACCCCAGTACAAGGATCTGGGCCTAAACCCATCGTTTTTTTGCACTCCACACCACCCTGGGTTAGACACTGGCTATATGCAAATCAGCTCTGACCATGTGCCTCATGGGAACAGTCCAGTCCGAACTACCAAGCCATGTCTTTCCCAGACCGGAATCAAGCATTCAAGGACCGGTTTCTGGCTATCAGCCTTCATCAGCCTGGATAGCTTGACTCCAGTGGTGTGGAGAGCCTGGGACTCACGTCTGAGCATCCCCAGCACACTCAGGGTGAAATTGCAAAAAACACAGTTGATGGACAGAATGTAGAGCAATGTCATACATTCACCCCAGTACAAGGATCTGGGCCTAAATCCATCGGTTGTTTGCACTCCACACCACCCTGGGTTAGACACTGGCTATATGCAAATCAGCTCTGACCCTGTGCCTCATGGGAACGGTCCAGTCCGAACTACCAGGCCATGTCTTTCCCAGGCCGGAATCAAGCATCCAAGGACCGGTTTCTGGCTATCAGCCTTCATCAGCCTGGATAGCTTGACTCCAGTGGTGTGGAGAGCCTCGGACTCACGTCTGAGCATCCCCAGCACACTCAGGGTGAAATTGCAAAAAACACAGTTGATGGACAGAATGTAGAACAATGTCATACATTCACCCCAGTACAAGGATCTGGGCCTAAATCCATCGTTTTTTTGCACTCCACACCACCCTGGGTTAGACACTGGCTATATGCAAATCAGCTCTGACCCAGTGCCTCATGGGAACAGTCCAGTCCGAACTACCAAGCCATGTCTTTCCCAGACCGGAATCAAGCATCCAAGGACCGGTTTCTGGCTATCAGCCTTCATCAGCCTGGATAGCTTGACTCCAGTGGTGTGGAGAGCCTGGGACTCACATCTGAGCATCCCCAGCACACTCAGGGTGAAATTGCAAAAAACACAGTTGATGGACAGAATGTAGAACAATGTCATACATTCACCCCAGTACAAGGATCTGGGCCTAAATCCATCGTTTTTTTGCACTCCACACCACCCTGGGTTAGACACTGGCTATATGCAAATCAGCTCTGACCATGTGCCTCATGGGAACACTCCAGTCCGAACTACCAAGCCATGTCTTTCCCAGACCGGATTCAAGCATCCAAGGACCGGTTTCTGGCTATCAGCCTTCATCAGCCTGGATAGCTTGACTCCAGTGGTGTGGAGAGCCTGGGACTCACGTCTGAGCATCCCCAGCACACTCAGGGTGAAATTGCAAAAAACACAGTTGATGGACAGAATGTAGAACAATGTCATACATTCACCCCAGTACAAGGATCTGGGCCTAAATCCATCGTTTTTTGCACTCCACACCACCCTGGGTTAGACACTGGCTATATGCAAATCAGCTCTGACCCTGTGCCTCATGGGAACAGTCCAGTCCGAACTACCAAGCCATGTCTTTCCCAGACCGGAATCAAGCATTCAAGGACCGGTTTCTGGCTATCAGCCTTCATCAGCCTGGATAGCTTGACTCCAGTGGTGTGGAGAGCCTGGGACTCACGTCTGAGCATCCCCAGCACACTCAGGGTGAAATTGCAAAAAACACAGTTGATGGACAGAATGTAGAACAATGTCATACATTCACCCCAGTACAAGGATCTGGGCCTAAATCCATCGTTTTTTGCACTCCACACCACCCTGGGTTAGACACTGGCTATATGCAAATCAGCTCTGACCCTGTGCCTCATGGGAACAGTCCAGTCCGAACTACCAAGCCATGTCTTTCCCAGACCGGAATCAAGCATTCAAGGACCGGTTTCTGGCTATCAGCCTTCATCAGCCTGGATAGCTTGACTCCAGTGGTGTGGAGAGCCTGGGACTCACGTCTGAGCATCCCCAGCACACTCAGGGTGAAATTGCAAAAAACACAGTTGATGGACAGAATGTAGAACAATGTCATACATTCACCCCAGTACAAGGATCTGGGCCTAAATACATCGTTTTTTTGCACTCCACACCACCCTGGGTTAGACACTGGCTATATGCAAATCAGCTCTGACCCTGTGCCTCATGGGAACAGTCCAGTCCAAACTACCAAGCCATGTCTTTCCCAGAACGGAATCAAGCATCCAAGGAGCGGTTTCTGGCTATCAGCCTTCATCAGCCTGGATAGCTTGACTCCAGTGGTGTGGAGAGCCTGGGACTCACGTCTGAGCATCCCCAGCACACTCAGGGTGAAATTGCAAAAAACACAGTTGATGGACAGAATGTAGAACAATGTCGTGCATTCACCCCAGTACAAGGATCTGGGCCTAAATCCATCGTTTTTTTTGCACTCCACACCACCCTGGGTTAGACACTGTCTATATGCAAAACAGCTCTGACCCTGTGCCTCATGGGAACAGTCCAGTCCTAACTACCAAGCCATGTCTTTCCCAGACCGGAATCAAGCATCCAAGGACCGGTTTCTGGCTATCAGCCTTCATCAGCCTGGATAGCTTGACTCCAGTGGTGTGGAGAGCCTGGGACTCACGTCTGAGCAACCCCAGCACACTCAGGGTGAAATTGCAAAAAACACAGTTGATGGACAGAATGTAGAACAATGTCATACATTCACCCCAGTACAAGGATCTGGGCCTAAATCCATCGGTTTTTTGCACTCCACACCACCCTGGGTTAGACACTGGCTATATGCAAATCAGCTCTGACCCTATGCCTTATGGGAACAGTCCAGTCCGAACTACCAAGCCATGTCTTTCCCAGACCGGATTCAAGCATCCAAGGACCGGTTTCTGGCTATCAGCCTTCATTCAGCTCTCCACACCACTGGAGTCAAGCTATCCAGGCTGATGAAGGCTGATAGCCAGAAACCGGTCCTTGGATGCTTGATTCCGGTCTGGGAAAGACATGGCTTGGTAGTTTGGACTGGACTGTTCCCATGAGGCACAGGGTCAGAGCTGATTTGCATATAGCCAGTGTCTAACCCAGGGTGGTGTGGAGTGCAAAAAAACGATGGATTTAGGCCCAGATCATTGTACTGGGGTGAATGTATGACATTGTTCTACATTCTGTCCATCAACTGTGTTTTTTGCAATTTTCACCCTGAGTGGCCTGGGTATGCTCAGACGTGAGTCCCAGGCTCTCCACACCACTGGAGTCAAGCTATCCAGGCTGAATGAAGGCTGATAGCCAGAAACCGGTCCTTGGATGCTTGATTCCGGTCTGGGAAAGACATGGCTTGGTAGTTCGGACTGGACTGTTCCCATGAGGCACAGGGTCAGAGCTGATTTGCATATAGCCAGTGTCTAACCCAGGGTGGTGTGGAGTGCAAATAAACGATGGATTTAGGCCCAGATCATTGTACTGGGGTGAATGTATGACATTGTTCTACATTGTGTCCATCAACTGTGTTTTTTGCAATTTTCACCCTGAGTGGGCTGGGTATGCTCAGACGTGAGTCCCAGGCTCTCCACACCACTGGAGTCAGGCTATCCAGGCTGAATGAAGGCTGATAGCCAGAAACCGGTCCTTGGATGCTTGATTCCGGTCTGGGAAAGACATGGCTTGGTAGTTCGGACTGGACTGTTCCCATGAGGCACAGGGTCAGAGCTGATTTGCATATAGCCAATGTCTAACCCAGGGTGGTGTGGAGTGCAAAAAAACGATGGATTTAGGCCCAGATCATTGTACTGGGGTGAATGTATGACATTGTTCTACATTCTGTCCATCAACTGTGTTTTTTGCAATTTTCACCCCGAGTGGGCTGGGTATGCTCAGACGTGAGTCCCAGGCTCTCCACACCACTGGAGTCAAGCTATCCAGGCTGAATGAAGGCTGATAGCCAGAAACCGGGCCTTGGATTCTTGATTCCGGTCTGGGAAAGACATGGCTTGGTAGTTCGGACTAGACTGTTCCCATGAGGCACAGGGTCAGAGCTGATTTGCATATAGCCAGTGTCTAACCCAGGGTGGTGTGGAGTGCAAAAAAACGATGGATTTAGGCCCAGATCATTGTACTGGGGTGAATGTATGACATTGTTCTACATTCTGTCCATCAACTGTGTTTTTTGCAATTTTCACCCCGAGTGGGCTGGGTATGCTCAGACGTGAGTCCCAGGCTCTCCACACCACTGGAGTCAAGCTATCCAGGCTGAATGAAGGCTGATAGCCAGAAACCGGTCCTTGGATGCTTGATTCCGGTCTGGGAAAGACATGGCTTGGTAGTTCGGACTGGACTGTTCCCATGAGGCACAGGGTCAGAGCTGATTTGCATATAGCCAGTGTCTAACCCAGGGTGGTGTGGAGTGCAAAAAAACGATGGATTTAGGCCCAGATCATTGTACTGAGGTGAATGTATGACATTGTTCTACATTCTGTCCATCAACTGTGTTTTTTGCAATTTTCACCCCGAGTGGGCTGGGTATGCTCAGACGTGAGTCCCAGGCTCTCCACACCGGTGGAGTCAAGCTATCCAGGCTGAATGAAGGCTGATAGCCAGAAACCGGTCCTTGGATGCTTGATTCCGGTCTGGGAAAGACATGGCTTGGTAGTTCGGACTGGACTGTTCCCATGAGGCACAGGGTCAGAGCTGATTTGCATATAGCCAGTGTCTAACCCAGGGTGGTGTGGAGCACAAAAAACCGATGGATTTAGGCCCAGATCATTGTACTGGGGTGAATGTATGACATTGTTCTACATTCTGTCCATCAACTGTGTTTTTTGCAATAAAAAGGGCCAGGCACATGTGCTAGAGGCCATTTCCATTCTCTCCCATGACTTTAAGTACACAGAGATGGTGGCAGCCGAGGCACTTTGCTCGACACGGGCTTACGCCCACATGGTGATGACTCTATTTCCACTGAGTTAATGCCACCAGAGCTGAGTGGGTGTGCAGCCTGCGATGATGCGTGGCCTCGATACACCATCCTGGCAAGACCGGATTTGAATTGTGAGCTTGGGTCGACCGTTTGTACGCCACGGCTGAGAAGGTTGCTTCGGCATGTGGTAGGCCCTCTTGGACACACGCCAGTGGCAGAAGGTGAGCAGAGAGGCTTATTTGCACAGCAGCGGGCAGTCACCTCAGGGCGGTGGGAGCAAAAGGTGTGCAGCAGCCTGGGGGTGCAGAGGTGGGTAGACACCTCTGAGCGGTGGGAATGGATAGGGTACAGAAGCCTGGGTGCACAGGGGTGGGCAGACACTCTAGATGGCGGGAGTAGATAGGGTGCAGCAGCCAGGGTGCGCAGCGGCGGTACAGCGTTTAAGCATGTGCAGTTGTATGTACTCTGCCAATACTGATTCTATACTATGTTTCAGATGAGTGAGCTTGAGGGGTGCAGTATGTCCCAGCACATGATTGGACACACATCGGTGGCAGAAAGTTGAGCTGTGAGGGTTATGTCCACAGTGTCGGCACTCACTCTCGCTCTCCATCTCTTCCTTCCTCTCTCTCTCACTCTTTCCCTCTGTCTTCCTCTCTCACTCTTTCTTTCCTTCTCTCTCTCTTCCTCTCTCTCTCACTCTCACTCTTTCTTTATCTCTCTTTCCTTTGATGGGCGCATGACACACAATCATATCTTGCTTTTTGTCTTGCAGGCTGTGACTCACAGATTGTCGCCCCCCGACAAGGGCCTCCCGCCATGTGGCACGGACTTGCTTTCCACTGAGTTAGTGCCACCAGAGCTGAGCAGATGTGCAGCCTGCGATGATGGATGGCCTCCATACACCATCTGGGCAATCAAGAAGGGATTTGAATTGTGAGCTCGGCTCAACCGCGTGTACGCGATGGCTGAGAAGGTTGCTTCGGCACGTTGTGGGCCCTCTTGGACACACGCCATTGGCGGAAGGTGAGCAGAGAGGCTTGCTTGCGGAGCGGCGGGCAGTCACTTCTTGTCGGTGGGAGTGGAAGGTGTGCAGCAGCTTGGGCGTGCAGGGGCAGACAGACACCTCTGGGCAGCGGGAGTGGATGGGTTATAGCAGCCTGGGTGTGCAGGGGCAGGCAGACACCTCTGGGCAGCAGGAGTGGATGGGGTGCAGCAGCCTGGGTGCGCACGGGCGAGACAGCGATTTAGTCTTGTGCAGTTGTACGTACTCTGCTATTACTAATTCTATACTATGTTTCGGATGAGTGAGCTTGAGGCCTGCACTATGTCCTGGCACGTGGTTGGAGACACACAGGTGGTGGAATGGTGAGCTGTTAGGGTTTTGTACACAGTCCCGGCGCTCACTCTACCTCTCCATCTCTTCCTTTCTCTCTCTTACACTCTTTCTCTCTCTCTTCCTCTTCCTCTCTCTCTTCCTCTTTCTGTCTTCCTCTCTCCCTCACTCTTTCTTTCTCTATGTCTTCCTTTCTCTCACTCTTTGTTTCTTTCTCTCTCTCTTCCTCTCTCGCTCACTCTTTCTCTCTTTCTCTCCCTCTCTCTCCTTTGATGGGAGCATGACCCACAATCTTAATTTGCTTGCAGGCTGTGATTCACAAATTGTCGAGGGATGATACGCCATGGCTGTACCTACTTTTATTTGTTGTTGTTTTGTTTAAATAAAATGTTTTATATGTAAATCTATAGATGACTGTGATCCTCATTTGTCCAAACACACATGCATCTTTTTTATTATAATTGTGCAACATCAGCCGATTTGTTACGTTCCAGATTTCAGAAGGTTGCTGTCACATTTGTTTGTCTGGGGATCAGAGGGGGATGGCTGACACTGGGCTTGTGGCAGGGGTGTCGGGGCACTGTTTGGTGTCCGAGCTTCATGATCGTTGGCTCCATGGCATCTGTTGTCATTCAGGTGTGGCGGTGGGCTGGGCTCCCTTTCATATTGCAGGTTGTAGTCCGACTTTACACCAGGTCAAAGCAGGTGTAAACTTCCTGCTGCTAACGCACCTTATCACCTGTTTTGTATTCTCTTCGCCGATCTTGCTGGTGGTTGAAAAAGTTGCGAAGTGGTGTGTTCACTGCTTTTTGCACAGGAACGCCTACTCTGCATCTCATTAGCGATATTTGCCTGGGTCATCCGTGACAATGTTTTTTGAGGCTGCTATCACTGGTAAACTGGTGATATGGGCTGCTTGCATCAGCTTGTGAATGATGCGTTAAATTTATCACCATGTTCGCTGGTATAAAGTGGCAATAAATCGGCAATGTGTCCTTGAGAATATGCCCCTTGATGTTTTAAAGACCTGAGAAATACTCGAGTGCCACGCACCCAGCGCGTTCACACTAGGGGGCTGCGCTGAGAGCCGCGCACCCTTTGTATTCACACCAGGGGGCTGCACTGAGAGCCGCGCACCCTTCATGTTATCACTAGTGTGCCGTTATAGGGTAGCGACTCCAAACTTTTTTGAAAAATAAAAAGCATTCACTTTCATCAATTTACATTCGCCTCGGGACCCCATCACCTGAGACATGCCTACATCTAAATATTTATTTCTTTTTAAAGAGGAGGGGGCCGTGTTGGCTCACTTCCAGGCCAGCTCTTGCCCCAGGTACCCCATCCCCTGGTGCCTGGCCTCTGTTGGGGACCGTGGGTGGAGCCCCACTGCCCCCACGTTCCCACCAACTCCCCGACTCCTGCGGGAGACGGCATTCTTTTGGGCAACAGGAGCTGCTAACATGCAGCTTCCCTTGCCCAAAAGCAATTCTCCTTTACTTTATTGAAGTAAGAGGAGCTTTTCCTTCTCTCGCTCCAACAAAAAAAACAGGGTTTTCTATCACAAGGTGGAAGCAATGCTCCCACCCTCTCATAGCAAACGGCAATGTCCCGGGGGTGGACTTCCCAGGATATTGCAGTACCCGTCACCCAGCCCTGGACGGTGACAGTCCCCAGGGCCATCAAGCGCTCCATGAGGGGGCAGCGCGGCCCCCCCTCCCTGTATTTTCAAAGCCCCGGGGTAATGGTGGTCCCCGGGGCAGTGGGAGGGCCGTGAGCCCACCCACACTTAATTTACATAGCTCTGAGTAGGTGGCGGCATGATTTGATGATTCCCCTTGGGACCTGGCCAACATGGGGACTCATTTAAATGAAGTGGGGGAGTCCCCGCTTAATATTTTTTACATTTTTTCGTCCTGATTCCTGCACCCAGCACGCATTCAGGCATTTAAAAAAAAAAGGAAAACATTGGGGGGGGGGGGGGGGTTCTTCTGGGATTCCCTGAGCAGACCTATGGGGTGAGGGTGTTTCTACCCTGCCCCCTTTTCTTAATTTTTCACTTTCTTTTACTGTTTTCTTGTGACTCGGTTCTACGGAGTCACAAGATGGTTGGCAATACTTCCTGGTTTGGAGTGTTCGCAGCAAATTAGGATGAAGCACCTGGTCGGGACATGTCGCAAACCCACTGCTGCCATAGATATCGATATTTTTATTGTTTGATTTTCATAGCAACTACTGAACGGATTTGCACCATTTTACAAAAGGTCGCTTTCTGAACCAAGAAATACCTTTTTGACAATTTTGGTGTAATTCAGTTCAGCAGTTCAGACTGTAGCCTTGGCTAAAGTTTCTTATAGAAATTAATATGGACAAAACACTTTTTGGGACACCCCTTTTTTCTCAGCTCTCGCTTGATGAATCACCCCCAAACTTTCAGGATAGGAGCTGACCTAAATAGACCTTTTTTTGGAGAATTTCGCGAAGATTCGTCAAATGACGCCAAAGTTATTAGTTAATCAAAAAATGTTTTTCATATGGAAACTAAGTTCTAACTATAACTACCTACTGGCGAATATATATGTATATATATATATATATATATATATATATATATATATATTCACAGAAAAAACCATAGGTTATAGACCATATATAGTTAGGAATTAGCATTTACAAAACCTTGAAAATTCACTGAAAAAACCATAGGTTATAGACCATATATAGTTAGGAATTAGCATTTAGAAAACCTTATTTTACTCACACAAAACCATTGAAATTCCATATATAGTTAGTTGCACTAACTATATATCGCGCACCTGCAATCCACTGCTGATGATGTCACATATTACATCATTCATGACATGGTCAGTGACATCACTGATGACATCACTGATGACATCTCAAACGACATCACTGATGACATCACTGATGACATCTCATTTGACATTACTGATCACATCACTGATGACATTATTCATGTGATGATACAATGAACCTCTTCAGACTCTAATATAACCTTAGATACACTCAGTGTAAACAGACACTCACAGACTGTCACTCATCCATGGAGTTACTCACACACCTAGTCAGTCTTGCAAAGAATCAATCACACCTCGATTTCCTCAACTATATAGTTATACACACCTTACTTATTGGAACATATAATAACACATATTTACTCTGTTATACAATCCCTGATACAAGTTCACAATAATCCATACAGCCACTCACACATTCACTGGCTCTTATGCACAGTTATTTATATATGTCAACTATCACATGTACTGTGTTTTACATATGTACTTACTTTGACATGTAGCACTGAGATATCCATTCACTCACCAATACACTCATGCACACAGTCAACCGCCCATACAGATGTTTCCACATGCACTTTTGAACCCATACATCTAGTGAATCAACTGCTCACACATCTATGCACAGAGTCATACACCTCCCAGACACCCACACACACACTCAGTCTCCCATACAAATACTTGGGCAACTAATCAATAACCCATATAGTTAGTCATATAGCTAATGATCAACACATGCATCAGATTACAAAACAACAGACACAATGATGCACAATTTAAAACAGTTTAGTCACTAACCCATGCACTCAGTGAGACACATTTAATCACTCACTTATACAGTCAGTCATGCACCTACTAAATCCTTCATCCAGACACTTATACATCCACTCATTCTTCAATATGTAAGACATATTTTAACTTTACAGAAGCATACAGTCACTGGATGTTGTCATCAGTGATGTCATCAGTGATGTCATTTGAGATGTCATCAGTGATGTCATCAGTGATGTCACTGACCATGTCATGAATGATGTAATATGTGACATCATCAGCAGTGGATTGCAGGTGCGCGATATATAGTTAGTGCAACTAACTATATATGGAATTTCAATGGTTTTGTGTGAGTAAAATAAGGTTTTCTAAATGCTAATTCCTAACTATATATGGTCTATAACCTATGGTTTTTTCAGTGAATTTTCAAGGTTTTGTAAATGCTAATTCCTAACTATATATGGTCTATAACCTATGGTTTTTTCTGTGAATTTCATTGGTTTTTTAACAGCTAATATCTGTAGCTGTAAAATGTATTCTTCTTTAAATCCAAAAATATATTTTATATGTTTATGAATAATTTTTTTTTAAAATATTTTTTTTTCTTCGTTCCCGCTTCGCGAATCGGGAAGCTTCCCGTTAGCTGACCTTGATGCCGCGAAATAGACCGCGAGCCGGTAAACGTTTCTTTACCGCAAGTGCCGCGTTAGAAAACAACATCGTGACGCCTCCCGTCCGCATGACGTTCCACGTTGTCGCGTGATACGTCATATGACGTGCTACGTTAGCGAACTGGTACGCGAAGCGAGTGCCAAAGCGCAGGTTTCTGGAAGCAAACCGGGAGGCCCTGCAAAGCGCTTAACGTAAACACAGCAAGTCATGTGACTTGGTAATAACACTTTTCATTGGTTCATTTCACTTTTGGTTTCCTAATGATGTAAGACTAGGTCATATAATCTAAAATGAACACTTTTGATTGGTTGAGAACTCTTGTTTTTCCCAAATGATGAAAATCCCTCCTTCTTTCCTCACTCTGACTTTCATCATTGTGAGAGAAAGACCCTTTGTGATCACTGAGCAATGGCTTCTTTAGTAGGTTCAGCTGGTGCTTCCCCACCACCTCCACCACATCCAAGGAAGAGTGGACCACCTGCTCAAGTTGTAATTCAACAAGAAGAAGAAGAAGAGGAACAGGAGGACGAGCACGAAGAGAGGCAGTTTTTGCCTGAGCAGCCCAAGACGTCTCACCGGAAAGAAAACTTCATTTGGCAATTTTTTAAAATTCCCAAAGGTCAGAAAAAAGTAAATGCAAGATACGTAACTTGCCTTATATGTCAAGATAGACTGTCCAGAGGGACCGACAAAAAATACAGTTTCGGAAACTACACAATGCATCGCCATATGACTAGGTGGCATCCTAACAACTACAGTGCTGCACAGTTTTGGAACGACCTAGATAATCTCCCTATTATGGCCAGAAGATCTGTTGTACCGGAAGTAACGGGACCAGAGGGCAGGGAGATGGTGCCAAATATACAAATGAGATTTGGTGAAGTAAAACACACCTGCGTATTTTGCGATGGATTCATTTCCTACGGAGAAAGAAGCATCACTCTGATCAACAGAGCTATTGACTATCATATGCAAGTTTGTCCGAAACGCCCAAAATAATAAATACTTCTTTTTTTTGTTTTGTTGCTCCTGTTGAGCCCTTTACAATGAATCGTTTTCATTGCCCCCTCCAAGAAAACCCCAAAAAAATATAAAACTGTTCCGAAAAATTCAAAAACAGTAAAAAAATGTTCAGAAAAATAAAAAAAAAAGTTCTTTTCAGAACTACCTCCCCGTTATTAAAAAATTGGTACAATATTTGGAACTGTGCCAACCTCTATTTCTCTTAGTTCGCTTCCTAGTTCGCTCGCTGGTACGCGAACTGGAAGCGAACCAAAAACAGTAAGTATAAGGGAAGGAAACACACACTTATGTTAAAAGAAAGACAGCTATAGGGGAGTAAACTAGAGATACTATTACCCATAATCCACTACTGATGATGTCACATATTACATCATTCATGACATGCTCAGTGACATCATCAGCAGAGGATTGCGGGTTTTTTGGCAACATGCCTTATCCACGGTTTAATAACGCTGCCTTTTGCTTTATATAAGTTTTCAAATTGTATGAAATATATACCAATAGGTCTTTATGAACCTTTAGGTAGTGCTTTTGTTCATGAGGTCTGGTCGCTTCCATACACATACAGATGTTTCAAAGATGATCAAGAAGTTTATCTGAATGGAGAGGAATGCACTGAGACGCCAGATCATTCACTAATGTGTAGGCACATACAGTTACACGATTCATGCAACAAACACCGACCAAATATGGCTTGCGTGTTGCAAGGCACGCCAGTTCCTGCTATCATCCCCACGTTCAAGTTGTTGGAAAATGGTAGTTATTTGATGCTCAATAATGAAGATTGTTCTGAGTTAATTAAAAGTATTCCTTTTATCGTAACAGTAAGTGAACGGGTTATTTGCTGCAGAAATGTTCTATTTCCTCCCACACATGAACATAGGGAGTTTTCAATCTGGCCACAAATACCAACCTTGGGACACGTTTCAACGGCATGACAAGAATAAGAGCTCTTTTGTCTCAGAGAGAGGTGGCCTTGAGTTCGGCCCGTGAAACTTTCGTACTTCACATAGCGAACACCCGTACACAGGTTTGCCTTTCAATTTCAGCAACATGTTTCCGACTATCTTTAACGCATCCTCCACAAAATCCCTGGCACACTTTTTTAAAGTTGTTACCAGTGGTCTCGTGACTTCATTTGAGAAAATCTTTGGAGTCATCCCTGCTCCCTTTCATTGTATTTTCTGCACTCTGGTTCGTGGATTGGCATTTTTACTTGCATTACCAGCGGACGCTCTTGTGCTTTTTTACATTTTTAAATATGGATGTCCCTCCTATGCAACCTCCGACCCTGCAGCTGCTGACACTGTTCCGCAATCGCATGCTAGAATATTATGGCACAATGCCGTTGGCGATATTAAGCACGGCATATGGATTATCTTTTCGGTTCTCCTACTTCACCTGTGTCCAGCCTGTATTTCACTGCCTGACCTGTGATTTCGATTGGGCCATTGATTTGTGTCTCTGCGGACCGGTTTCTCCTGACGTCGACTTTAATCAGCTGATGACTCCTATCATTACTCACGAGTTGATTTGTCCTGGCGAAAGGATTATGGCTGTGGCATTGATGCATGGACTACTTGGTCCCTGGAATTTACTGGCGGCAGCACAGTCTTTCTTGGAACACAGCTTTCTTGAAAACCCACCGAGCTGTCCTCTGATGGTGATAGAGGATCCGGTGCTGGGAGAGCACGTATGTTCTTTTCCGCTTTTAAATTGGATGGCTGAACTGTTTTCGGATGAAGACGGTGACTTCCTATTGGAGGCTGTTGCAGCTTATTTTGCATACACAGTTATGTCATAGACCTTTTTCATGTTTGATATGCTGAGTACTAGCATTTCATTGACAATTCATTGACTTATTTGTCAAGTTTTTATTATTTACCTTGCCTATTGGCTTAAGACTCGATAAAGTACTTGGCTGTTTTATTTTTCTTTAGCATTGAATTTTCCTAGTTTTTAATGCTTTACCTTGGGGACCGTCCACATATAAACTTGCAATCTGCTCTCATGAGATGGCACTTCTATTATCTTATTCAGTTCGTTTCCGGATCATGAGGAGGTGTCATCTAGGTCCTGGATATCTTTACACCGTGTTAAGTTAGCATGGGCTCATTACCGGTTTAAACGCCATTTTTCCTTTTTTGCAACTTCTGCACACGACACTTAGTTGTTGCTTTAGCTTTCCACCTAGTAGTTCATCGTGGTTTACATGAGAATAATATGTTATTGGTCTACTATCTGCTTTACTTGTTAAACTATATCTGTACAGCGAGTGCTAAAGTTTCAAGAACAACACGATACAGAATTGTTATGAGGTCTGATCTCCACGACTTCATACTCATAACATAAGTGCAACTTCTGCCAATTCTGGGCATGAGGCGGGTTTTATATTGCTTTGCCGAACACACATACACAACAGTTGATGCGGTTCACATGAAGAGAGAGCTGGTGTATGCTGATGTGATTCCTTCAAATCTAAGACACTAAAGTATGGACACGCCCTAAACCAACACAAAGAGACCTTCTTAGCAAATAATATAATATGTGTATTAGGGAGGGTGAGATATAAGCAGCCGCGGGCCGTGGAGGGAGTTACGATGGGGCAGGGAGGCGGGGAGGGGGAGAAGCAGGGTGGAGCCCTCTCTACCTTGCCCCTCCCCCTCCCCGCCTCCCTGCCCCACCGTAACTCCCTCCACGGCCCGCGGCTGCTTATAAGTGTTGCTAACTCTTATTCATTTACAGCATGTTAACATACTGTCACCATTCGCTTTTTATGTACTAGTAACTATGCTGGTAATTTTGCTACTGATAATATGTGTACTTGTATTCTCCACCCTGCTTCTCCCCCTCCCCGCCTCCCTGCCTCACCGTAACTCCCTCCACGGCCCGCGGCTGCTTATAAGTGTTGCTAACTCTTATTCATTTACAGCATGTTAACATACTATCACCATTCACTTTTTATGTACTAGTAACTATGCTGGTAATTTTGCTACTGATAATATGTGTACTTTTATTATCTAAGGTACTACGCCTGAGAAGACGGCATTAGTAAATAAACATTTCAAATACACATGTGTTCTTCTTAACTCCATGTTCTGGTTTCTAAGAAATATATAACGACCGACTGTTCATGAGTTCCACGTATCCTGAGGTACTATAAGTTCATATTCTGGATTGTCTAAACATTGAGAGTTTGTTATATCCAATGTGACACTGTACCTAGCTTGCTAAATAGTTTTTGATTACTAACGTGAGTTTTGGGACACCCTAATTCGCCGAGGTTCCAATCCTCTGTCCACAGTTCTGTGTGAGAACAGAAACCCTGCGACAGGGGCACCCCCGACCCTTGCTGGAGCTTCATCACACTTGCGATACAACTCCAGCAATGCGCCACCTTTACGGCACAGATACATCACGCATCTGTGCTGTTTTTGCCCCATGATGCGCCGCATTGTAAATGCAGCACACCATAGGTGACGGAACAGCGGCACAGAATGACTAACACATCCCTGGTGATGCGCCAGTCATCATAAATCTATCCCTATGCTTCTTATCTTGTTAGAGATGAACCGCCATATGTATCATCAAAGTTATTTGCATTTCCTAAATAGCGAACTTTAAGGAATAAATAGCGATTCTTTACCATTCCTAGTTTGCGATGAGCTATTTGCTAATTAGCCGAATGTAGCCCAATGAAGCCCAATGTAGCCCAATGTAGCCCAAAGATGGCCGCCAGACACACAAAAAAACAAATGTAGCCCAAATATCAGCCAGATGTAGCCCAACTATAGCCCAGTGACAGAATGACCAATCAGCTTCGCAAACCTCCGTTACGCGAAGCGGAGCGCTGTTACAGATATATATCTTTTTTTGAACGTTAATTTCTCAAAATCCACTGGAGCACATATATTGAGACCTAGCAAAGGCACATCGGGCTACCAGTCCCTAATATTTTGCCAAGTTTCGTGCAAATCCATTCAGCCGTTCAATTATTATTTTTATTATTTTTTTTTGCCCCGCGGGGCCCTTTTAAAACCTCCACATCAAACCTAGGGGGTCAGCGAGGATCTACTATGCCCCCTTATAGTTATTTCCCCCTTTGTTTTGACCTCCTCTTGTCTCTCGATCCTACCGAGAGACAAGATGGCGGCCGCTACGGACTGTTTGGAATGTTGACAGACGCCGGAGAACCAATCAGCTTCGCTTCACAAAGCTCCGTTGCGCGAAAAGTCCGCGAACCAGAGCGCTAACCGGTCCGCTGTTACAGATATATATCTTTTTTTAAACGTTAATTTCTCAAAATCCACTGGAGCACATATATTGAGACCTACAAAAGGCACATCGGGCTACCAGTCCCTACAATTTTGCCAAGTTTCGTGCAAATCCATTCAGCCGTTCGGGCTAAAAGTGAGGCCAACAGCCCTATGGAAAACTCAATGTTAAAAACACGTTTTGGGACCCCCCTTTTTTCTCGGCCCCCACTGGACAAACCCCCCCCAAATTTTCAAGGGCTGCTCAGAAGCAAAATGTGCCATTTTCCTGAAAATTTCAGCCAATTCCGTCCACAAACGCCAAAGTTATTAGACATAGAATTTTCAAAAAACCCATAGAGAAAAAATCCTAACTATATATACCTACTGGCGACCGCCAGTAGGTAATATATATATATATATATATATATATATATATCAAACACACCGTCACTCCTCTCGCGCTCCGGATCTAATCCAGCCAGGAAGAAAGCCAACGGACACGGACCAGTTATAGTGCTCCAAGTTTTATTTAAGGTGCAGTAGAAGTCTCATGACGTTTCGGCTTGCAAGAGCCTTGTTCACATGACAATGTTTAAATGAGGGAAACACCATTATATACTGCCAGTGATTGGATGATAATCGTCACATGAGAGGGTAGTGTTACATCGTAGTAGACATAGAAAAGATATTGGCTGGTCTTTATAAAACATGTTGAGAAAATAAAGACATAGATTTAAGTAGTCAAATAATGGTGAAATACCAGATTATTTCCAATCATACCATCAGATTCATGTGGAAAAAAGGTTCTTTATCAATATATGTATATTATAAATTATATTAGTGCAAAAGGACACAAGTTGTCCAATATCGGTAAAATACCCATGTTGTATCATAGTATTTACAAAAGACTGTTGTACAGTAAAGTGCAAATGCGTATTGTTTTTATATGTGCAAAACCTGCATTAGTGCAAATTAGAAATGCCATAACTAGCAATGGTGCAAAACTCGCAATGTGCAAAATACCGCAAAATAATGTAAAAAATTATTGCTACCAGCCGAAGAAAGACTTATCTTACTACAGGTCCCTTCCTCTGAAATACCACAATACATCATGTACACTGAATATCATAAATAATAAGATAACCACATAGACTTTAAAACATGGTTAAAATGATAAAAGCGTCATTTATCCGGTCCTATATTATTAAAATGATGATATGACACAACATAATAAATAGATTTATAAAAGAACCTCCGTCCACAGATTAATTCTTTCAAATGTCACTACGTTTAAGAATAATAGTCACCATGAATTAAGTGCATAGTAGGTTGGGTATAAGAGACTGTAGGGGAATTAGGACCCGTCTAGTCTACCTATATCCAGCCTTACCCATCAAATGTAAAAAAATATTTATCTTTGTTGTCATAATCAAAATAGCAGCAGATACAGATTCATGTCAGATTCAAAATCAAGAAATTACAGATTGTGTGCTACGTATTTCTGTCCCAGCCCGGGTAAAATTACAAAATTACTTTAGATAGCATGTTAACAGTATATTTGTATATAATTCTTCAAGGTAAGCAAGTGTAAAGGTCTTCCGTTACATTTAATCCCCCAGGGCTTTTGGTGTTAAGCAACAGGATATATATGGTTTCAAGTTTCCTCAATTTGCTTTCTCTATCTCCACCCCTTCTACTGGCTAGAACTGAATCAATTACCCAGTATTTCAGCAGGCTGTTATTGCTTTGGTGGATCTCCCTGAAGTGTCGAGCCACTGGGTATGTGTTATCACCATTGGTGATCGCACGCAAATGTTGTAAAATGCGCTTGTGCACAGCATGTTTCGTGCTACCCACATATCTCAGCAGGCAGGGGCATTGAAGAACATAAACCGCAAATTCGGTTTTACAGGTCAAGACCTGTGTAATGGCATGGGAATAATCAGTGAAACCGTCCATGTATGTTTTAGTATTTTCTCCATGGACGCACGCCTTGCAGGTCTTACAGCGATAAAATCCTTTATTTTGTTGCCACCAAGACGTTTTATTGAAGGGCTCTGGACTGGTGTCAACTATTTTATCACGTAGAGAGGGAGCTTTACTAAATGTAAGGGATATTTTTTTGGGCAGGGTGGTTCCAATGATAGAATCATGGGTAACCAAAGGCCAGTGTTTATTCATGATTTTATGTAAATGATTGTGCTGCCTACTATACCCCGTTATGATGCGGAACTTGTTCTTTTCTGCATCAAACTTAGTCTTGGTCTCTTCAGCTCCAACTAATGGTTGGTTCACAGTTTTAGTAAGGAGCTCCTCTCTAGTTCTCTTCATAGATTTTTCCATAGCTTTACGAATCACTTGTCCAGAGTAGCCTCGTTCCAGAAAACGTTTCATGCTATCTTCCTGAGCTAGTTTGAGGTCTATGGGATTGCTGCATACTCGGCGTAAACGAAGCATCTCCCCATAGGGGATGCTTGAAATTAAATGTGCCGGGTGTGCACTAGCCGCATGAAGTATGCTATTTGCTGCAGTTGTTTTTCGATAAATTCTACTTTCAAGGTGTCCATTGCGAGTATACAATTCAGTGTCTAAAAATGTGATAGACTCCTGGCTAAGGGTGGCAGTGAATTTTAGGTTGAGACTGTTGTTATTGATACTCTCAATGAAACTCAAAGCTTCCTCCTTGCTACCCCTCCAAATAATCATCAAATCGTCGATCAAACGATACCTTTTAATCAGGTTGTTATTGATCACATCTTGGTAGTTTTGACTGAGGACCAGCTCCTCCCAAGCTCCCATGTGCAAACATGCAAAGCTAGGGGAGAAGCTGGCCCCCATAGCCACCCCCTGAAGTTGGAGACACATTTGATGATTGAATAAGAATAAATTGTTTGCAAGGCAAAATTGAAGCATGCTCAACAACATTCTATTGTGATCCTCAAACTCAGGGCCTCTCCTCAATAAGTAGTGTTTCACAGCTGCGAGTCCATCAGAATGTGAGATACTGGTATATAGCGCTGTTACATCTAACGCAATTAGCCAATCTCCCGCCACCCATTCAATATCCTTAATTTTTGTTAAAAAATATCCAGTGTCTTTTATATACGATTCCAGGTTCCGCACATAACCCTGCAAAAAATAGTCAATATATACAGAGGTGTGCTCCAAGAGACTACCCCTAGCAGAAATTATAGGTCTGCCCGGTGGATGCAGGGGGTCTTTATGCACCTTTGGGAGAAAGTACAAAATAGGTGTGAACGGGTGGTCAGTTTTCAGATATTTGTATTCCGCCTCGCTGATGAGTTTGGATGTCTTCCACTTAATCCATTTTTGATGGTAGCCTGTTTTCACTGATGTTAAAATCTGAATTTGGACACGATCAAAACATTCTCGATCATTAGGTTGAGCATAAGCTTCCTGATCATAGTTGGTCCTAGACATAAGGACCACATTGTCTCCTTTGTCACTTCCTCTCACAATGACATCCTTGTCCTTAGATAGTCTTTTCGTTAGGGCTTCATATTGCTGAGCACGATTATTAAATTGCCATTTCTTTTTCTTGATGGTTTCACCATGTAGCTGTTTTAAGTCCCCCACCACACTCTCATGGAAGACATCTATGTTGTCTCTAGGTAAAATCGGTACAAATACAGAAGGTAGCCTAAATAGGGTTTCTATAGAAGTTCTGTTACCTTTTTCATCAAATGTGTTTCCCTCATCAACCAAGTTGCTTTCATAGCCGACTCCTTCAGTTTCCCAAAGTTCTGTAACAATCTTTGTACCCTGAGTGGCAACCATCGTGTCATTGTCCAAATTCATTGCCTGAGTTGGATGATTTTTGGCCCTATCCTTCAAGGTGTAGAATTTCCGTAGTTTTAATTTGCGTACTGCTTTATATATATCACATCGTGTGGCAGCATAATTGAAGTTACAAGGGGAAGCATAGGTTAATCCTAATTTGAGAATTTCCTCTTCTTTCGATGTTAATTGCAATGATGTGAGGTTGACGACGGTGCGGTTACTGTCCCCCACTGTTCCTGTGCGGAGGCAGGTCCCTGACCCCGTCCTCGTCCTCGTCTTTTCTTCTGGAAACCTCCTTTTGGCCGCCCTGCTTCTTTTGTGCCTCCGGTAGTTTGCCCATTTGCTGCTTGACCTGTTTGTATCCGTGGTCTCAGTGATTTTAGTCTTTCCTGACATAAAAAAGCAATTTCTTGGCCTGGAGAAGGTTTGGGTCCAACTTCCGCCTGCATTCGCTTACGGCGGTCCGTTTCAGATCCAGATTCAATGTCAGAGCTGAGGATAGAATTGGAGGAATTCGTGGAGTCAGATTGTGAGAGGTTTTAGCTTTAGGCAGTGGTGGTTTAGTTGCTCCTTTACGGAGAGAATCATATTTACGAGAAAACGTAAATATCTGGCCTAACTCGTAATCATTACGATCTCTTGCGAATTTATATGCTTTTCTTTCTGTAATTTTAAATTCTTCCTTCTTAAGACGCTCATTCATGACTTTTGACAAGCGTGCCCGCTCCTCCTCGTCTACCATGGCTTCCAGTTCTTCCTGAATATTGTCTATTTCACTTAATAACTTGGCCCTGTCGATATCGGCATATTTAATCAAAATCTGGACCTGACGTCGTGATGCGTCCAAATTGCATTCTGCCCATTCCCTCATGAGCTCAGGATTGGGGTCCTCATATGTTGGGGCTGTTAATATACGGAGACCTCGTGGTATGCGATTTACCTCTATGTAGCTTTGTAACGATTTTGATTCCCACCATTTTGACTGTTCAAGGCGGGATTTCTTTTCAAGGATTTTGAATAGGTCCTTCATTGCACTGTTACTGCTGCCACTAGCATCATCATTAGTCCTTACTCTGATATCAACAGCGAGGGGGGTGCTGTCAGAGAACATTGTAGCTGCCAATGTCTCCCGATCCCGAACATTGTCACTAGACATCACTGCAATACCTTCAAAATTTAATACAGCGTTTCCACTAACTCAGATAGAGAATTCGGTGGTGTAATCAGCCGTGCACTTGAGCTTCTTTCCCACCAAGCCAACCAGCGCGCTTACTTGATCACGTTTGGGAGTCACTCGGAACTTCAATCGTCCAATCCGCAGAACCGCGGAATACCTCGACCAAGACTTCAGATTAGCAGCGTCGTTACAGCAGTTCTCTCGGTTGATGGGGGCAGGCGCCTTACTCCTTCCGGAGTAATCACATCCAGAACAAAGTTCAGGAAACTGCTTCCGGTTCAGGCGTCGTCCAATTTCAAAAAGGGTCCCGTGTTAAAGCCGGTCCAGAAACAACACGGCTAAAATATCAAACACACCGTCACTCCTCTCGCGCTCCGGATCTAATCCAGCCAGGAAGAAAGCCAACGGACACGGACCAGTTATAGTGCTCCAAGTTTTATTTAAGGTGCAGTAGAAGTCTCATGACGTTTCGGCTCGCAAGAGCCTTGTTCACATGACAATGTTTAAATGAGGGAAACACCATTTTATACTGCCAGTGATTGGATGATAATCGTCACATGAGAGGGTAGTGTTACATCGTAGTAGACATAGAAAACATATTGGCTGGTCTTTATAAAACATGTTGAGAAAATAAAGACATAGATTTAAGTAGTCAAATAATGGAGAAATACCAGATTATTTCCAATCATACCATCAGATTCATGTGGAAAAAAGGTTCTTTATCAATATATGTATATTATAAATTATATTAGTGCAAAAGGACACAAGTTGTCCAATATCGGTAAAATACCCATGTTGTATCATAGTATTTACAAAAGACTGTTGTACAGTAAAGTGCAAATGCGTATTGTTTTTATATGTGCAAAACCTGCATTAGTGCAAATTAGAAATGCCATAACTAGCAATGGTGCAAAACTCGCAATGTGCAAAATACCGCAAAATAATGTAAAAAATTATTGCTACCAGCCGAAGAAAGACTTATCTTACTACAGGTCCCTTCCTCTGAAATACCACAATACATCATGTACACTGAATATCATAAATAATAAGATAACCACATAGACTTTAAAACATGGTTAAAATGATAAAAGCGTCATTTATCCGGTCCTATATTATTAAAATGATGATATGACACAACATAATAAATAGATTTATAAAAGAACCTCCGTCCACAGATTAATTCTTTCAAATGTCACTACGTTTAAGAATAATAGTCACCGTGAATTAAGTGCATAGTAGGTTGGGTATAAGAGACTGTAGGGGAATTAGGACCCGTCTAGTCTACCTATATCCAGCCTTACCCATCAAATGTAAAAAAATATTTATCTTTGTTGTCATAATCAAAATAGCAGCAGATACAGATTCATGTCAGATTCAAAATCAAGAAATTACAGATTGTGTGCTACGTATTTCTTTCCCAGCCCGGGTAAAATTACAAAATTACTTTAGATAGCATGTTAACAGTATATTTGTATATAATTCTTCAAGGTAAGCAAGTGTAAAGGTCTTCCGTTACATTTAATCCCCCAGGGCTTTTGGTGTTAAGCAACAGGATATATATGGTTTCAAGTTTCCTCAATTTGCTTTCTCTATCTCCACCCCTTCTACTGGCTAGAACTGAATCAATTACCCAGTATTTCAGCAGGCTGTTATTGCTTTGGTGGATCTCCCTGAAGTGTCGAGCCACTGGGTATGTGTTATCACCATTGGTGATCGCACGCAAATGTTGTAAAATGCGCTTGTGCACAGCATGTTTCGTGCTACCCACATATCTCAGCAGGCAGGGGCATTGAAGAACATAAACCGCAAATTCGGTTTTACAGGTCAAGACCTGTGTAATGGCATGGGAATAATCAGTGAAACCGTCCATGTATGTTTTAGTATTTTCTCCATGGACGCACGCCTTGCAGGTCTTACAGCGATAAAATCCTTTATTTTGTTGCCACCAAGACGTTTTATTGAAGGGCTCTGGACTGGTGTCAACTATTTTATCACGTAGAGAGGGAGCTTTACTAAATGTAAGGGATATTTTTTTGGGCAGGGTGGTTCCAATGATAGAATCATGGGTAACCAAAGGCCAGTGTTTATTCATGATTTTATATAAATGATTGTGCTGCCTACTATACCCCGTTATGATGCGGAACTTGTTCTTTTCTGCATCAATCTTAGTCTTGGTCTCTTCAGCTCCAACTAATGGTTGGTTCACAGTTTTAGTAAGGAGCTCCTCTCTAGTTCTCTTCATAGATTTTTCCATAGCTTTACGAATCACTTGTCCAGAGTAGCCTCGTTCCAGAAAACGTTTCATGCTATCTTCCTGAGCTAGTTTGAGGTCTATGGGATTGCTGCATACTCGGCATAAACGAAGCATCTCCCCATAGGGGATGCTTGAAATTAAATGTGCCGGGTGTGCACTAGCCGCATGAAGTATGCTATTTGCTGCAGTTGTTTTTCGATAAATTCTACTTTCAAGGTGTCCATTGCGAGTATACAATTCAGTGTCTAAAAATGTGATAGACTCCTGGCTAAGGGTGGCAGTGAATTTTAGGTTGAGACTGTTGTTATTGATACTCTCAATGAAACTCAAAGCTTCCTCCTTGCTACCCCTCCAAATAATCATCAAATCGTCGATCAAACGATACCTTTTAATCAGGTTGTTATTGATCACATCTTGGTAGTTTTGACTGAGGACCAGCTCCTCCCAAGCTCCCATGTGCAAACATGCAAAGCTCGGGGAGAAGCTGGCCCCCATAGCCACCCGCTGAAGTTGGAGACACAGTTGATGATTGAATAAGAATAAATTGTTTGCAAGGCAAAATTGAAGCATGCTCAACAACATTCTATTGTGATCCTCAAACTCAGGGCCTCTCCTCAATAAGTAGTGTTTCACAGCTGCGAGTCCATCAGAATGTGAGATACTGGTATATAGCGCTGTTACATCTAACGCAATTAGCCAATCTCCCGCCACCCATTCAATATCCTTAATTTTTGTTAAAAAATATCCAGTGTCTTTTATATACGATTTCAGGTTCCGCACATAACCCTGCAAAAAATAGTCAATATATACAGAGGTGTGCTCCAAGAGACTACCCCTAGCAGAAATTATAGGTCTGCCCGGTGGATGTAGGGGGTCTTTATGCACCTTTGGGAGAAAGTACAAAATAGGTGTGAACGGGTGGTCAGTTTTCAGATATTTGTATTCCGCCTCGCTGATGAGTTTGGATGTCTTCCACTTAATCCATTTTTGATGGTAGCCTGTTTTCACTGATGTTAAAATCTGAATTTGGACACGATCAAAACATTCTCGATCATTAGGTTGAGCATAAGCTTCCTGATCATAGTTGGTCCTAGACATAAGGACCACATTGCCTCCTTTGTCACTTCCTCTCACAATGACATCCTTGTCCTTAGATAGTCTTTTCGTTAGGGCTTCATATTGCTGAGCACGATTATTAAATTGCCATTTCTTTTTCTTGATGGTTTCACCATGTAGCTGTTTTAAGTCCCCCACCACACTCTCATGGAAGACATCTATATTGTCTCTAGGTAAAATCGGTACAAATACAGAAGGTAGCCTAAATAGGGTTTCTATAGAAGTTCTGTTACCTTTTTCATCAAATGTGTTTCCCTCATCAACCAAGTTGCTTTCATAGCCGACTCCTTCAGTTTCCCAAAGTTCTGTAACAATTTTTGTACCCTGAGTGGCAACCATCGTGTCATTGTCCAAATTCATTGCCTGAGTTGGATGATTTTTGGCCCTATCCTTCAAGGTGTAGAATTTCCGTAGTTTTAATTTGCGTACTGCTTTATATATATCACATCGTGTGGCAGCATAATTGAAGTTACAAGGGGAAGCATAGGTTAATCCTAATTTGAGAATTTCCTCTTCTTTCGATGTTAATTGCAATGATGTGAGGTTGACGACGGTGCGGTTACTGTCCCCCACTGTTCCTGTGCGGAGGCAGGTCCCTGACCCCGTCCTCGTCCTCGTCCTCGTCTTTTCTTCTGGAAACCTCCTTTTGGCCGCCCTGCTTCTTTTGTGCCTCCGGTAGTTTGCCCATTTGCTGCTTGACCTGTTTGTATCCGTGGTCTCAGTGATTTTAGTCTTTCCTGACATAAAAAAGCAATTTCTTGGCCTGGAGAAGGTTTGGGTCCTACTTCCGCCTGCATTCGCTTACGGCGGTCCGTTTCAGATCCAGATTCAATGTCAGAGCTGAGGATAGAATTGGAGGAATTCGTGGAGTCAGATTGTGAGAGGTTTTAGCTTTAGGCAGTGGTGGTTTAGTTGCTCCTTTACGGAGAGAATCATATTTACGAGAAAACGTAAATATCTGGCCTAACTCGTAATCATTACGATCTCTTGCGAATTTATATGCTTTTCTTTCTGTAATTTTAAATTCTTCCTTCTTAAGACGCTCATTCATGACTTTTGACAAGCGTGCCCGCTCCTCCTCGTCTACCATGGCTTCCAGTTCTTCCTGAATATTGTCTATTTCACTTAATAACTTGGCCCTGTCGATATCGGCATATTTAATCAAAATCTGGACCTGACGTCGTGATGCGTCCAAATTGCATTCTGCCCATTCCCTCATGAGCTCAGGATTGGGGTCCTCATATGTTGGGGCTGTTAATATACGGAGACCTCGTGGTATGCGATTTACCTTCTATGTAGCTTTGTAACGATTTTGATTCCCATCATTTTGACTGTTCAAGGCGGGATTTCTTTTCAAGGATTTTGAATAGGTCCTTCATTGCACTGTTACTGCTGCCACTAGCATCATCATTAGTCCTTACTCTGATATCAACAGCGAGGGGGGTGCTGTCAGAGAACATTGTAGCTGCCAATGTCTCCCGATCCCGAACATTGTCACTAGACATCACTGCAATACCTTAAAAATTTAATACAGCGTTTCCACTAACTCAGATAGAGTATCCGGTGGTGTAATCAGCCGTGCACTTGAGCTTCTTTCCCACCAAGCCAACCAGCGCGCTTACTTGATCACGTTTGGGAGTCACTCGGAACTTCAATCGTCCGATCCGCAGAACCGCGGAATACCTCGACCAAGACTTCAGATTAGCAGCGTCGTTACAGCAGTTCTCTCGGTTGATGGGGGCAGGCGCCTTACTCCTTCCGGAGTAATCACATCCAGAACAAAGTTCAGGAAACTGCTTCCGGTTCAGGCGTCGTCCAATTTCAAAAAGGGTCCCGTGTTAAAGCCGGTCCAGAAACAACACGGCTAAAATATCAAACACACCGTCACTCCTCTCGCGCTCCGGATCTAATCCAGCCAGGAAGAAAGCCAACGGACACGGACCAGTTATAGTGCTCCAAGTTTTATTTAAGGTGCAGTAGAAGTATCATGACGTTTCGGCTCGCAAGAGCCTTGTTCACATGACAATGTTTAAATGAGGGAAACACCATTTTATACTGCCAGTGATTGGATGATAATCGTCACATGAGAGGGTAGTGTTACATCGTAGTAGACATAGAAAACATATTGGCTGGTCTTTATAAAACATGTTGAGAAAATAAAGACATAGATTTAAGTAGTCAAATAATGGTGAAATACCAGATTATTTCCAATCATACCATCAGATTCATGTGGAAAAAAGGTTCTTCATCAATATATGTATATTATAAATTATATTAGTGCAAAAGGACACAAGTTGTCCAATATCGGTAAAATACCCATGTTGTATCATAGTATTTACAAAAGACTGTTGTACAGTAAAGTGCAAATGCGTATTGTTTTTATATGTGCAAAACCTGCATTAGTGCAAATTAGAAATGCCATAACTAGCAATGGTGCAAAACTCGCAATGTGCAAAATACCGCAAAATAATGTAAAAAATTATTGCTACCAGCCGAAGAAAGACTTATCTTACTACAGGTCCCTTCCTCTGAAATACCACAATACATCATGTACACTGAATATCATAAATAATAAGATAACCACATAGACTTTAAAACATGGTTAAAATGATAAAAGCGTCATTTATCCGGTCCTATATTATTAAAATGATGATATGACACAACATAATAAATAGATTTATAAAAGAACCTCCGTCCACAGATTAATTCTTTCAAATGTCACTACGTTTAAGAATAATAGTCACCGTGAATTAAGTGCATAGTAGGTTGGGTATAAGAGACTGTAGGGGAATTAGGACCCGTCTAGTCTACCTATATCCAGCCTTACCCATCAAATGTAAAAAAATATTTATCTTTGTTGTCATAATCAAAATAGCAGCAGATACAGATTCATGTCAGATTCAAAATCAAGAAATTACAGATTGTGTGCTACGTATTTCTTTCCCAGCCCGGGTAAAATTACAAAATTACTTTAGATAGCATGTTAACAGTATATTTGTATATAATTCTTCAAGGTAAGCAAGTGTAAAGGTCTTCCGTTACATTTAATCCCCCAGGGCTTTTGGTGTTAAGCAACAGGATATATATGGTTTCAAGTTTCCTCAATTTGCTTTCTCTATCTCCACCCCTTCTACTGGCTAGAACTGAATCAATTACCCAGTATTTCAGCAGGCTGTTATTGCTTTGGTGGATCTCCCTGAAGTGTCGAGCCACTGGGTATGTGTTATCACCATTGGTGATCGCACGCAAATGTTGTAAAATGCGCTTGTGCACAGCATGTTTCGTGCTACCCACATATCTCAGCAGGCAGGGGCATTGAAGAACATAAACCGCAAATTCGGTTTTACAGGTCAAGACCTGTGTAATGGCATGGGAATAATCAGTGAAACCGTCCATGTATGTTTTAGTATTTTCTCCATGGACGCACGCCTTGCAGGTCTTACAGCGATAAAATCCTTTATTTTGTTGCCACCAAGACGTTTTATTGAAGGGCTCTGGACTGGTGTCAACTATTTTATTACGTAGAGAGGGAGCTTTACTAAATGTAAGGGATATTTTTTTGGGCAGGGTGGTTCCAATGATAGAATCATGGGTAACCAAAGGCCAGTGTTTATTCATGATTTTATATAAATGATTGTGCTGCCTACTATACCCCGTTATGATGCGGAACTTGTTCTTTTCTGCATCAATCTTAGTCTTGGTCTCTTCAGCTCCAACTAATGGTTGGTTCACAGTTTTAGTAAGGAGCTCCTCTCTAGTTCTCTTCATAGATTTTTCCATAGCTTTACGAATCACTTGTCCAGAGTAGCCTCGTTCCAGAAAACGTTTCATGCTATCTTCCTGAGCTAGTTTGAGGTCTATGGGATTGCTGCATACTCGGCGTAAACGAAGCATCTCCCCATAGGGGATGCTTGAAATTAAATGTGCCGGGTTTGCACTAGCCGCATGAAGTATACTATTTCCTGCTGTTGTTTTTCGATAAATTCTACTTTCAAGGTGTCCATTGCGAGTATACAATTCAGTGTCTAAAAATGTGATAGACTCCTGGCTAAGGGTGGCAGTGAATTTTAGGTTGAGACTGTTGTTATTGATACTCTCAATGAAACTCAAAGCTTCCTCCTTGCTACCCCTCCAAATAATCATCAAATCGTCGATAAAACGATACCATTTAATCAGGTTGTTATTGATCACATCTTGGTAGTTTTGACTGAGGACCAGCTCCTCCCAAGCTCCCATGTGCAAACATGCAAAGCTCGGGGAGAAGCTGGCCCCCATAGCCACCCCCTGAAGTTGGAGACACAGTTGATGATTGAATAAGAATAAATTGTTTGCAAGGCAAAATCGAAGCATGCTCAACAACATTCTATTGTGATCCTCAAACTCAGGGCCTCTCCTCAATAAGTAGTGTTTCACAGCTGCGAGTCCATCAGAATGTGAGATACTGGTATATAGCGCTGTTACATCTAACGCAATTAGCCAATCTCCCGCCACCCATTCAATATCCTTAATTTTTGTTAAAAAATCTCCTGTGTATTTTATATACGATTCCAGGTTCCGCACATAACCCTGCAAAAAATAGTCAATATATACAGAGGTGTGCTCCAAGAGACTACCCCTAGCAGAAATATTAGGTCTGCCCGGTGGATGTAGGGGGTCTTTATGCACCTTTGGGAGAAAGTACAAAATAGGTGTGAACGGGTGGTCAGTTTTCAGATATTTGTATTCCGCCTCGCTGATGAGTTTGGATGTCTTCCACTTAATCCATTTTTGATGGTAGCCTGTTTTCACTGATGTTAAAATCTGAATTTGGACACGATCAAAACATTCTCGATCATTAAGTTGAGCATAAGCTTCCTGATCATAGTTGGTCCTAGACATAAGGACCACATTGCCTCCTTTGTCACTTCTTCTCACAATGACATCCTTGTCCTTAGATAGTCTTTTCGTTAGGGCTTCATATTGCTGAGCACGATTATTAAATTGCCATTTCTTTTTCTTGATGGTTTCACCATGTAGCTGTTTTAAGTCCCCCACCACACTCTCATGGAAGACATCTATATTGTCTCTAGGTAAAATCGGTACAAATACAGAAGGTAGCCTAAATAGGGTTTCTATCGAAGTTCTGTTACCTTTTTCATCAAATGTGTTTCCCTCATCAACCAAGTTGCTTTCATAGCCGACTCCTTCAGTTTCCCAAAGTTCTGTAACAATTTTTGTACCCTGAGTGGCAACCATTGTGTCATTGTCCAAATTCATTGCCTGAGTTGGATGATTTTTGGCCCTATCCTTCAAGGTGTAGAATTTCCGTAGTTTTAATTTGCGTACTGCTTTATATATATCACATCGTGTGGCAGCATAATTGAAGTTACAAGGGGAAGCATAGGTTAATCCTAATTTGAGAATTTCCTCTTCTTTCGATGTTAATTGCAATGATGTGAGGTTGACGACGGTGCGGTTACTGTCCCCCACTGTTCCTGTGCGGAGGCAGGTCCCTGACCCCATCCTCGTCCTCGTCCTCGTCTTTTCTTCTGGAAACCTCCTTTTGGCCGCCCTGCTTCTTTTGTGCCTCCGGTAGTTTGCCCATTTGCTGCTTGACCTGTTTGTATCCGTGGTCTCAGTGATTTTAGTCTTTCCTGACATAAAAAAGCAATTTCTTGGCCTGGAGAAGGTTTGGGTCCAACTTCCGCCTGCATTTGCTTACGGCGGTCCGTTTCAGATCCAGATTCAATGTCAGAGCTGAGGATAGAATTGGAGGAATTCGTGAAGTCAGATTGTGAGAGGTTTTAGCTTTAGGCAGTGGTGGTTTAGTTGCTCCTTTACGGAGAGAATCATATTTACGAGAAAACGTAAATATCTGGCCTAACTCGTAGTCATTACGATCTCCTGCGAATTTATATGCTGTCAGAGAACATTGTAGCTGCCAATGTCTCCCGATCCCGAACATTGTCACTAGACATCACTGCAATACCTTCAAAATTTAATACAGCGTTTCCACTAACTCAGATAGAGTATCCGGTGGTGTAATCAGCCGTGCACTTGAGCTTCTTTCCCACCAAGCCAACCAGCGCGCTTACTTGATCACGTTTGGGAGTCACTCGGAACTTCAATCGTCCGATCCGCAGAACCGCAAAATACCTCGACCAAGACTTCAGATTAGCAGCGTCGTTACAGCAGTTCTCTCGGTTGATGGGGGTCAGGCGCCTTACTCCTTCCGGAGTAATCACATCCAGAACAAAGTTCAGGAAACTGCTTCCGGTTCAGGCGTCGTCCAATTTCAAGAAGGGTCCTGTGTTAAAGCCGGTCCGGAAACAACACGGCTAAAATATCAAACACACCGTCACTCCTCTCGCGCTCCGGATCTAATCCAGCCAGGAAGAAGGCCAACGGACACGGACCAGTTATAGTGCTCCAAGTTTTATTTAAGGTGCAGTAGAAGTCTCATGACGTTTCGGCTCGCAATAGCCTTGTTCACATGACAATGTTTAAATGAGGGAAACACCATTTTATACTGCCAGTGATTGGATGATAATCGTCACATGAGAGGGTAGTGTTACATCGTAGTAGACATAGAAAACATATTGGCTGGTCTTTATAAAACATGTTGAGAAAATAAAGACATAGATTTAAGTAGTCAAATAATGGTGAAATACCAGATTATTTCCAATCATACCATCAAATTCATGTGGAAAAAAGGTTCTTTATCAATATATGTATATTATAAATTATATTAGTGCAAAAGGACACAATTTTGGTGTAATTCAGTTCAGCAGTTCGGACTGTAGCCTTGGCTAAAGTTTCTTTAACATGGACAAACACTTTTTGGGACACCCCTTTTTTCTCAGCTCTCGCTTGATGAATCACCCCCAAACTTTCAGGATAGGAGCTGACCTAGATAGACCTTTTTTTGGGGAATTTCGCGAAGATTCGTCAAACGACGCCAAAGTTATTAGTTAATCAAAAAATGCTTTTCATATGGAAACTAAGTTCTAACTATAACTACCTACTGGTGAATATATATGTATATATATATATATATATATATATATATATTACCTACTGGCGGTCGCCAGTAGGTATATATAGTTAGGATTTTTTCTCTATGGGTTTTTTGAAAATTCTATGTCTAATAACTTTGGCGTTTGTGGACGGAATTGGCTGAAATTTTCAGGAAAATGGCACATTTTGTTTCTGAGCAGCCCCTGAAAATTTTGGGGGGGTTCGTCAAGAGGGGGCCGAGAAAAAAGGGGGGTCCCAAAACGCGTTTTTCCCATGTTAATTTCCATAGGGCGGTTGGCCTCACTTTTAGCCCGAACGGCTGAATGGATTTGCACGAAACTTGGCAAAATTGTAGGGACTGGTAGCCCGATGTGCCTTTTGTAGGTCTCAATATATGTGCTTCAGTGGATTTTGAGAAATTAATGTTCAAAAAAAGATATATATCTGTAGCAGCGGACTGGGCAGCGCTCCGCTACGCGTACTTTTCGCGCAACGGAGCTTTGTGAAGCGAAGCTGATTGGTTCTCCGGCGTCTGTCAACATTCCAAACAGTCCGTAGCGGCCGCCATCTTGTCTCTCGGTAGGATCGAGAGACAAGAGGAGGCCAAAGCGAAGGGGCAAATGACCATAAGGGGGCATAGTACATTGTCGCTCACCCCCTAGGTTTGATGTGGAGGTTTTAAAAGGGCCCCGCGGGGCAAAAAAAAATAAACATAATAATAATCGAACAGCTGAATGGATTTGCACGAAACTTGGCAAAATTGTAGGGACTGGTAGCCCGATGTGCCTTTGCTAGATCTCAATATATGTGCTCCAGTGGATTTTGAGAAATTAACGTTCAAAAAAAGGTATATATCTGTAACAGCGCACCGCTTCGCGTACTTTTCGCGTTACGGAGCTTTGCGAAGCGAAGCTGATTGGCTCTCCGGTGTCTGTAAACATTCCAAACAGTCCGTAGCGGCCGCCATCTTGTCTCTCGGTAGGATCGAACAGCTGAATGGATTTGCACGAAACTTGGCAAAATTGTAGGGACTGGTAGCCCGATGTGCCTTTGCTAGGTCTCAATATATGTGCTTCAGTGCATTTTGAGAAATTAACGTTCAGAAACAAGATATATATCTGTAACAGCGCTCCGCTTCGCGGAGATAAAATTATATGTGTATTACCTAGCTGTTGCTAACACCAGTTAGCGACGGCTAGTAGAAGATAGCGACCATCTTGGGCCCCACTTTGCATGTGAGTGATATTTATCACTAATGACATGCAAAGTGGGCATGCCAAGATGTTAGCGACTGGAAACAGTCGCTAACATCGCTATCTCCTATTATCAACTTTTGGAAATATTCGAGATAAGGGCGAATATCTCCAAAAGCTACCACCTGCCCTGAGCAGTTCTTAGCCATGTTATCCAATGGGAGGTGGATAACATGGCTAAGAGCATTAGCTCGGTAATGCATGAATATCGCTGAGTTTTCAGCGATATTAATGCATTGCGGTCGTTTTTTATCGTATTTCCGATAAACCTTGATAATAGCAAGGTTTATCTGCGATAATTTCTGACGGTAAAAAAATCGTTGCTAAGCATCGTTAGGGATAAATATCGCTTAACTTTGGTAATATGCCCCAACGTCTGTTAACGTTCGATTCGAAGGAAATCAGGAAGTGTTGAAAAACATTGTCTGCGCCATCTTGTCTTTTTTCAAATGCCACACTTTTGTCGTGCACGGCAGCCATTTTAGATGCCTTGACCAGACCCACTCTGTGCACGCTGTCGATCCTTAGCATGGCTCCCCACCCTCGCAAGCATCTCCCCCAGGCAGTGGTCACCCCCGCTCTCTGTCTTATGCATGGGTAATAAACCTCCCCCATCTGCGCTGCTGTTCCCTGAGAATCACACCCTGTGCCCGCCCGACACCTCCCTTTCGCCCTATTCACTACCGCACCCTCTGACACTCCTTTTCCTCTGTGTCCGATTGTCCAGGCCGGTCCTAGGCTATCAGCTAGCCCTGCAGATGTAGTTTATGGCCACAGCTGTAAAGAATCACCCCTCTTCAAAGGAGTTATAGTAGATCAAGGCCCACACTCGATGAGATCCGTCACAGCAGAAGCGTTGCTATTATCTGAAAACCATCCTGTATTGTGATTGGGGAGGGGACCGAGCCTGAAGCGGAAGATTCCAGGGATGACTGTTTGTACATCAAAGTTTTTACAATTATGTGTCACATTAAAAATATATAGCACTCCGACAAAGTAGTAAGATTATAAAACTTTAATAATTTATAAATATATACAAGAAAACAAAAATAGTAATAACATATAAACATTTTTAGGGAAAAACAACGAAGTAGCGGTCGGCTGTGCGAATAGTCCCAACGCAGCACAACGTCCAGATTTCCAGCGTGGGGCGTCGCGGGGGGTGGGTCATCAGTAGCAAACTGTTGTGCGAATAGTTCCAAGGCAGCAGAACGCGCCGAAATCTAGATGACACGAAAGTGATGTCTAGTAAGTTGCCACCCAGCAAATAACGGCATGGGGCGTCGCGGGGGGTGGGTCATCAGTAGCAAACTGTTGCGCGAATAGTTCCAAGGCAGCAGAACGATGGCACCAAGGTGATGTCCAGTAAGTTGCCGCACTGGTTTTGGTATCCTACAATGCTGCTCCGAATAACGGCGTGGAGCGCCCCGGGGGAGGCGGCGTGAACGGGCCTCTCCAGGTGGAGTGTCATCTGTTGTAGTGGGGCGCCCCTTTACCGTTTCAGTTGCCATTCCGTCCGTTTTTGGTCCACTGTGTCAAAAGCCGCAATTCAGCTGAGTTGCGCCCACTCTTGCGGTGCAGCGATAGGCGGCTGTCACAGGACTCTCAAAATGGCGGCAGGCTGTTTCCTTTTTGGGCCTGGTCCACTGAAATGGCCCTGGGACACCTTGGAAATCGGACGCTTGTCTGCTAGGTCTTGGACCCCATTCTCGAAAGCGTCCCCTCCGCCTTGAGAATTCATCAAAAGTTTTGGGGGCTCCGACTCCTGCAGGCTTCTGGTGGGGAGCGGCTGCCATGATTGCTCGCGGAATGACCACGACGGAGCTACGAGATGGTGGTGCTCTCATGCTGACGCCAGTTTCAGTCTGAAACATCCAGAAACAAGGTGGGGCTTTCATCGTTTGGGAAAAAAAAAAAAGTTTTCATCCTATGAAAAGTGTTGTTTTTAGGTCACATGATCATGCCTTCCATCATTAGGAAACCAAAAGTAAAATGAACCAATGAAAAGTTTTATAAACAAGTCACATGACCTGTTATGCGGCTGAGGGTATAAAATGCGGAGAAAATACGTTGGCACGTGAGGCGGCGTCAGTAGCGGACCGATGTGCGAATAGGCCGAAGGCAACACAACGCGCCAAGATCCGGATGGCACCGAGGTGGTGTCCAGCAAGTTGCAGCACTGGTGTGGCCATCCTACAATGCTGAAAGTCGGCGTGGGGCGCCCCGTTGGCCTGTGAGTTTGCGTCAGTAGCGGACCGATGTGCGAATAGGCCGAAGGCAGCACAACGCGCCAAGATCCGGATGGCACCGAGGTGGTGTCTAGTAAGTTGCCGCACTGGTGTGGCCATCCAACAATGCTGAAAGTCGGCGTGGGGCGCCCCGTTGGCCTGTGAGTTTGCGTCAGTAGCGGACCGATGTGCGAATAGGCCGAAGGCAGCACAACGCGCCAAGATCCGGATGGCACCGAGGTGGTGTCTAGTAAGTTGCCGCACTGGTGTGGCCATCCTACAATGCTGAAAGTCGGCGTGGGGCGCCCCGTTGGCCTGTGAGATGGCGTCAGTAGCGGACCGATGTGTGAATGGGGCCGAAGGCAGCGCAACAATATTTTCTACTATATTTCCGGAGTAGAAGACACCACAAGGCGCTGAGATGCCAAGATCCGGATGGCACCGAGGTGGTGTCTAGCAAGTTGTGGCACTGGTGTGGCCATCGTACAATGGTAAAAGTCGGCGTGGGGCGCCCTGTTGGCCTGTGAGATGGTGTCAGTAGCGGACTGATGTGTGAATGGGGCCAAAGGCAGCGCAACAATATTTTCTACTATATTTTCGGAGTAGAAGACACCACAAGGCGCTGAGATGCCAAGATCCGGATGGCACCGAGGTGATGTGTAAGTTGCGGACCGATGTGCGAATGGGGCCAAAGGCAGCTCAACAAAATTTTCTGAAGAGAATACACCACAAGGCGCTGAGATGCCAAGATCCGGATGGCACCGAGGTGATGTCTAAGTTGCGGACCGATGTGCGAATGGGGCCAAAGGTAGCGTAACAAAATTTTCTGTATGGAAGATACCACTAGGCGTTGAGATGCCAAGATTCGGATGGCACCGAGGTGATGTCTAGCAAGTTGTGCCACTGGTGTGGCCATCGTACAATGGTAAAAGTCGGCGTGGGGCGCCCTATTGGCCTGTGAGATGGTGTCAGTAGCGGACTGATGTGCGAATGGGGCCAAAGGCAGCGCAACAATATTTTCTGACTGACACCACAAGGCGCTGAGATGCCAAGATCCGGATGGCATCGAGGTGATGTCTAAGTTGCGGACTGATGTGCGAATGGGGCCAAAGGCAGCGTAACAATATTTTCTGTATGGAAGATACCACTAGGCGTTGAGATGCCAAGATTCGGATGGCACCGAGGTGATGTCTAGCAAGTTGGTGTGGTCATCCTACAATGCTGAAACTCGGCGTGGGTCACCCCATTAGCCTGTGAGATGGCGTCAGTAGCGGACCGATGTGCGAATAGGCCGAAGGCAGCACAACGCGCCAAGATCCGGATGTCACCGTGGTGGTTTCATAGTTGAGAGGCACTTCATCTGCAGTGGGGCGCCGAGATCCGGATGGCACCGAGGTGATGTCTAGCAAGTTGCTGTACTTGTGTGGTCATCCTACAATGCTGAAACTCGGCGTGGGTCGCCCCATTAGCCTGTGAGATAGCTGTTCTTTGGATTTGGGCCTGGTCCACTAAAATGGCCCTGGGACACCTAAGAACTCGAACGCTCGATTTTTTTTTCCTTTCCTGTACATGCAAAAAAAGGTAAATGCCCGGTATGTTACACGCTTCATCTGCCACGATGAACTCTCCAGAGGAACCGAAAAAATATATAGTTGTGGTAACTATACCATGCATCGTCATATGGAGAGGTGGCACCAATTAATTATAGTGCTGCATAAAAGAGAGATTTGGAGGAGAACCCCTGACCTGCTAGTACATTCATTAAAGAAGTGGCACTGAGAGCTTCAGAGGCAAGGGAAACGGTCCCAAATATTTAGAAGAACTTTGGAAAGATTAAAATGACATGTTTAGATTGTGGTAAATTAATTTCATGTGGGCAGATGAGTGTTACTCTAATAAATACAGCATATGAACATCATCATAGTCGATGGTTGGTAGAGACATTTTGACTATATCCTGGACCTGCCCGTCCTCGCCCAAAATGGCGCCGGAATAAATGGGACTCGTAACTCCTTGTTGTGTACTGGTTGCACAACCTTGATATCACGAGATACGTATGCAGTTTTGAAGCACATGGCAGGCGGGGACGAGAATTGATTGAATATTTCGACATCCCTATTGATATTAAGTTCTGATGTGTTATTGATTACTGTACTGTTGAAAATTCGAATTAACGTCACCCATGGTACTTGCCCGCAAATGTATATCTAGATAATTTTATTGTAACTGGCCCTGTCGTATTTTAATTATAAAATGTACGTCCACCGATTCCGTAGCTGTTAGACACCTTAGTTTTTGCAACCTAATGGCCCGCCCGTTACGTTCCTCTACAGTGTAAATGTCTATTCATCATATACGATTACAGTTTGCTCCGTGGCAGGCCCACGTGGTTATAGGCTCGTATTTGTATAATGAAATTTTCACAATAAAGGTTTTTAAAAGAAAACATGGTAGTAGTGTATACATTGGTAAAGTTTTTAATAATAGTCACTGTTTTAGAATCAGTAAAAGGCAAGTGAAATAAAGCAGACCAATTACATGAAGGGTAAAAGGTATAATACGAAGGAACGCAGTAAAGATAAATGGTCAAGGGCTGTTGTGTTTTCTATTCCTGCAACATAAAGTGATCGATAAGAATCTCATATTCAGGCGTATCGGCGACTAAGACAGCAGGTCGACCCTCTTTTGCTCAACGGCTCCGTCATGGGACGAAGAAACGCTCTTTTTCTCGAAAAAAGAATATATTTTACTTGCAGGACAGTTGTAAAATTTCCGGGAAAGTACATTAGCCTGGAACATTATAACATATATTTAAGAGAAAATAATGTTCGGAAGTAATTAAAAGCGTAATTTTTAGGTGATATGACCAAGGCTTTCATCATTAGAATAAGAAAAGTAAAATGAACCAATGAAAAGTTTTATTAACAAGTCACATGACTTGTTATGCTTACGTTACGCGCTGCGCGCCCCGGATGACTTCCGGATGCGCTAACGCGGCGCGTCATATGACGCATTACGCGACAACGCAGGTCCAGAATATAGTCAAAATGTCTCCACCAACCAGCGGTCGAAACACAACCCCTTTCAGCAGGCTAAATAGTTCTGTTAAATGACAACAGAAGGGACAGGCAACAAGAACCATCAGTCAAAGAGGGGAGGGCTAGTTCTTCTCTACCGGGTTACATTGGGGCGCTACCGGAACTGATCGAATTGGTAGTCTACAGTGTTTCTGGATGTTTCAGACCGAAGCTGGGGTTAGCATGAGAGCAGCACCATTTCGTAGCTCCGTTGTGGCCATTCCGCAACCAATCATGGCAGCCGCTCTTTATCGTTATTTTGGGCGGGGTGGGTGGCGGAGCCGAGCTGTTTTGCAGCCATCATTGTGTGGAGTTCAGTTCATCTCACTAGTTTTGTATTTGTCATGAGGGGTTGTTCCTAATGTTTCTATTTTAGCGAGGTCAAAAAGAGATCCCATTAGTGGCCTACTGATTTTGCTCGATTCCTTTTCTTTTTTTTTACACGATTTTTCGTTATCTGCAAAGACTAAACAGAGTATTGCGACTCTGTGTTTGTTTGTAAATAGAGAATGAACCAAAGAGAACTAATTCTAAAACAGTAAATACTTGGATAACAATCAATCAAATGGAGAGAGAAGCAGGCACGACGGATTACAACGGGGGCAAAGGCCTGCGTTAACTACCTTTCACTATCTGCAAAGAGAGAGTACTCCTAATAGAAATGAGGGGGGGGGGGCACCATTCAAAGCAGATCAGTGTGCATAAACACGAAAATGTTTTCACTTACCACGTACTTGACATTCGACAGCTTATGATATTTGCTATTAAAAAACCATTGAAATTCACTTAAAAAACCATAGGTTATAGACCATATATAGTTAGGAATTAGCATTTACAAAACCTTGAAAATTCACTGAAAAAACCATAGGTTATAGACCATATATAGTTAGGAATTAGCATTTAAAAAACCTTATTTTACTCACACAAAACCATTGAAATTCCATATATAGTTAGTTGCACTAACTATATATTGCGCACCCGCAATCCACTGCTGATCATGTCACATATTACATCATTCATGACATGGTCAGTGACATCACTGATGACATCACTGATGACATCTCAAATGACATCACTGATGACATCACTGATGACATCTCATTTGACATCAATGACCACATCACTGATGATATCATTCATGTGACAATACAATGCATCTCCTCACATTTTAATATAACCTCTGTTTCACCCAGTGTTAAATACAGAGTATAATTTTTGAAACCATTGACACACCAATACTAGTTACTACATACGTACTCACTGATTCCTACGTCTACACACACATTCACTCATTCACCCATACAATCATTCATACATACAATCACTCATCTTTACAACACTATCATATGCACTCATACACCTATACAGACACTCACACTCTGCCACTCATCCATGGAGTTACTCACACACCTAGTCAGTCCTGTAAAGAATCAATCACACTTCCATTTTCTTGTCTATACAGTTAAACATAGAGCACCTTACATTTTCAAACATATAGTAACACATACTTACTTTCTTATACAATCATTGATACAAGTACACATTGATCTGCACAGAGTCACACACCTCCCAGCCAGCCACACACACACTCAGTCTCCCATACAAATACTTGGACACTCAATCAATAACCCATATAGTTAATCATATAGCTACTGATCAACACATGCAGTAGTTTACAGAACAACAGACATAATGATGCACAAATTAAGACAGTTTAGTCACTAACCCATGCACTCAGTGAGACACATTTAATCACTCACTCATACATTCAGTCATGCACCTACTAAATCCTTTGTCCAGACAGTTATACATCTACTCATTCTTCAATATCTAAAACATATTTAAACTTTACAGAAACACACAGTCACTGGATGATGTCATCAGTGATGTCATCAGTGATGTCATTTGAGATGTCATCAGTGATGTCATCAGTGATGTCACTGACCATGTCATGAATGATGTAATATGTGACATGATCAGCAGTGGATTGCGGGTGCGCAATATATAGTTAGTGCAACTAACTATATATGGAATTTCAATGGTTTTGTGTGAGTAAAATAAGGTTTTTTAAATGCTAATTCCTAACTATATATGGTCTATAACCTATGGTTTTTTCAGTAAATATATATATATATATATATATATTACCTACTGGCGGTCGCCAGTAGGTATATATAGTTAGGATTTTTTCTCTATGGGATTTTTGAAAATTCTATGTCTAATAACTTTGGCGTTTGTGGACGGAATTGGCTGAAATTTTCAGGAAAATGGAACATTTTGTTTCTGAGCAGCCCCTAAAAATTTGGGGGGGTTCGTCAAGGGGGGGCCAAGAAAAAAGGGGGGGTCCCAAAACGTGTTTTTCCAATGTTAATTTCCATAGGGCGGTTGGCCTCACTTTTAGCCCGAACGGCTGAATGGATTTGCACGAAACTTGGCAAAATTGTAGGGACTGTTAGCCCGATGTGCCTTTGCTAGGTCTCAATATATGTGCTCCAGTGGATTTTGAGAAATTAACGTTCAAAAAAAGATATATATCTGTAAGCGCGCTCTGGGCAGCGCTCCGGTTCGCGTACTTTACGCGTAACGGAACTTCGCGAAGCGAAGCTGATTGGCTCTCCGGTGTCTGTCAACATTCTAAACAGTCCGGAGCGGCCGCCATCTTGTCTCTCGGTAGGATCAAGAGACAAGAGGAGGCCAAAACAAAGGGGGAAATGACCATAAGGGGGCATAGTAGATCCTCCCTGACCCCCTAGGTTTGATGTGGAGGCTTTAAAAGGGCCCCGCAGGGCAAAAAAAAAATAATTTTTTTTTTTGCGTGGGGAGCGCCCGGTTCGCGAACTGGCGAGCGCCCCGGTACGCGAACCTGGAGCGTTACGGGAGTCCACCATTTTGTGTTTCGGTCGACTTAAGATACAAGATGGAGGGCAAATAATGTTCAGAATGGGTAGAAGGGGGCACGGTAGACTTATCTTGACCCCCTAGGTTTTCTGAGGGTGGCTGAGGAGGCTTATATGTGTGAAAAAAAACATTTTTTTTTAAAATTTCGCGAGGTTAGCTTCCGGTTCGCGTACCGGGTAGCGCCCCGGGAAGCGTACTTTGTTGAAAATTAGTTTAAAAAGTTAGAGAAAAATAATAATTGTGAGTGATCAGATGTAGGGTAGCTCTGAGAAGAGCTTTTGGGTTTATGGTACATTTAGGTACTTATAAGTAGGTACCAATGCACAGTCTTAAATTCAGAATGAAAATTCTGTTGCCCTCATCTGAGAAGTGAACTCCATCTCCTCTGTAGATATCTTGCATGTAGTAATGCAAGTTATTGTTGTACATGGAGCCCATTCCATGGTCTCTCATGTAAGCTGAAACAGATTTGTTTACATGCTTTCTCGACTTCTCAATTTGTGGACAAAATTGGTTTGACCACCTCCATTTCTGTCTTTGGCATATATTTGAATATACCAAGGCAGTTTGAGGAAAAAGTGCCATCAATTGCTCAAAGGTGTCCTTTAAAAGCATTTCCAGACCTACCCCAGTCAAAGTGCCCAAATCATTACCTCCACAGTGCACAATTAACAGGTCAGGTTTTGGCAAATGCATAAAGGTTTTCACAAATGGTATCAATTGGTGACATTTTAATCCTCTGTGGCCAAACCACTTAATTTCCACATCTTGTAAATTGAGGTTAGGTAAATTTCTGTTCTCAGCATACCTCTGAGCCCAATAGATGTAACTATGTCCAACAATCCAGACAGAAAACATGGTGAGAGAAAGTTCTGCTGCAGTCAGATGAAGTGTGGCAATGAAATGGCAGTTCAAAAATTAGAGTTTAAAATGAAAAAAACTGTGGAGTTTCTGTGTTAATGAAGCAGTAACAGTGATTGGTGGATTTTGATTGCTGAAAACAGAAAGTTAGGGTGCATGGATGAGTTCTTTGAAAGATGTATTTTGAGTGGTCAAGAAAAAATCATTAAATGAAAGAATGCACTGGATACGCAGGTGCACTGAGAGTTCAGAGTTCAATTGAAACATTGTTGTGTGAACTTGCAAACACCAGAGGTCTTCCAAGAGGTGGTTGCTATGCAAAAAAGGCAGAGAGGGCAGAGGGGGGAAGGGTTTTGATTTGAAAAAAGTGAGGGAAGAGTTTTGATTGGGTGACATGAGAGATATGTGTGAAGAATTACAGCATTTCTGTACTTTTGATAGCTGCAGACTCTGGAGTGCATACCTTTTGCTCTGCTGAAGACAAATTGGTGTGTTTCTGAGACTGTTTTGAAACTCATAAAGTATTTGCTAAGGTGAGAAAAGATTTCTTTAATTTAGATAGAGAATAGTGTGCTTTAAGGAGAAAATTATGAAGAAAGTTGTGTTTTTCAAATGTTGCTTTGTCTCAAGTGTTTTACAAATAGATTTTGTTTCTTTGAGAAATTGTAATTGGAGAAAATGTGAAGTATTAGTACTGACAGGGTTTTTTTGTGCATAGGAGCTGTGGAGTGTTTTCAAATTATGACTTGAAAATCGTTTTTGAGGAAAAGGAATGGTTTTAAAATTTATGACAAGGACATAATGGTGTATGCTTCTTTATAAGGCAATTGAGTGTCTCTGATGTTATTTTTCCCATTTTAATGTAAGACCTTTCCCTGTGGAGCAAATTGCTTGTAAATATGCTCCCACCTGTGCATGGCAAATTTAGATTTTGAATGTTTGCGTTACATAGCCATGTTAAAAGTGACCCAAACATGCTGCAAAGGCAATCAAAAAACGCTTTCATGTGTCTTAAGGACATTTTAAGTCATTTCCCCATGTGGAGTGTTTTCAAAATATGACTTGAAAATCGTTTTTGGGGAAAAGGAATGGTTTTAAAATTTATGACAAGGACATAATGGTGTATGCTTCTTTATAAGGCATTTCAGTGTCTCTGATGTTATTTTTCCCATATTAAATTAAAAGACCTTTCCCCGTGGAGCAAATTCCTTGTAAATATGCTCCCACCTGTGCATGGTAAATTTAGATTTTGACTGTTTGAGTTACATAGCCATGTTAAAAGTGACCCAAAAAAGTTGCAAAGGCTTTAAAAAAACACTTTCATGTGTCTTAAGGACATTTTAAGTCATTTCCCCGTGGGCAGTGTTTTCAAATTATGACTTGAAAATCGTTTTTGAGGTAAAGGAATGTTTTTAAAATTTATGTGCGCCATATGCCCCCAAATTTATTTTTCAGGGGTGCAGCAGGGTGTTCTTGAGACACCCCTGCACCCTTGGACAAATTCCTAATTTGCGATGAGCAAATTGCTAATTGCAAATTACCCATTCATTTCTATGGGCCAGGAGGCCCATAGGCCCATAGGCCCATAGGAATGAAGGTGTAATTTGCGATTATGCCCCCAAATTTCTTTTTCAGGGGTGCAGCAGGGTGTTCTTGAGACACCCCTGCACCCTTGGAAAAATTCCTAATTTGCGATGAGCTAATTGCTAATCGCAAATTACACCTTCATTCCTATGGGCCTCCTGGCCCATGGAAATGAATGGGTAATTTGCAATTAGCAATTTGCTCATCGCAAATTAGGAATGGTAAAGAATCGCTATTTATTCCTTAAAATTTGCTATTTAGGAAATGCAAAATAGTTTGATGATACATATGGCGGTTCATCTCTAACAAGATAAGAAGCTTAGGGATAGATTTATGATGACTGGCGCAATGAGGTGGACATCACTTACTTCATTGGTAGGCCTTTACATGTATTATCTCCTCTGTATTCTTCAACAAGCGTAACTTTGATCTGCAACCCTGAGTAGGCCTCACCTTAAACAAGCCTCTGGATAGGCCACACCTTATCGTCATCCTGAATTAATCATTTAAAATGCTAGGGACAGATTTATGATAGGTGTATGCCTCTTTTGCGCCACTGTGCGTCACTTTTGTGATGCAGCGGCGGTGCAAAAGATTTGCTATGAGGCGACAAAATTACAAATTGATGCATTTAGGCAGATGTGTCATGCTGTAAAAAAAGCGTGCCACATGAAACCGATGCAGCAGTGATGCAAAAGATGCACCATGTTGCAAGACAGGCCTCACTTGGGGCCATATGTATCAAGCTAATTAGCATTCGCAAAGGCCGAAATTCTGCGAATTTCGGCCTTTGCGAATGCTAATTAGACAAATGGTATGTATCAAACAAGTTTGATGCAAAATAAGGAATAGCAAAATTTGCTATTCCTTATTTTGCGATTGCACTGAAGCATTTGCAAATTTTGCGATTCCTTAAATGCAATGTATCAAACAAAAAATATGCAAAAAATGCCATTAAGGATTTGCAAATTACCACCAACTTCTAGTTGGTGGTAATTTGCTATTACTTTTCAAAAAGCTTTTTTTTCAAAAAACAAAAGGTGCCATATGACGCCCATACATGCCCTTAGGGCATGTATGTGCGCCATATGCCCCCAAATTTCTTTTTCAGGGGTGCAGCAGGGTGTTCTTGAAACAGCCCTGCACCCTTGGAAAAATTCCTAATTTGCGATGAGCTAATTGCTAATCGCAAATTACACCTTCATTCCTATGGGCCTCCTGGCCCATGGAAATGAATGGGTAATTTGCAATTAGCAATTTGCTCATCGCAAATTAGGAATGGTAAAGAATCGCTATTTATTCCTTAAAATTCGCTATTTAGGAAATGCAAAATAGTTTGATGATACATATGGCGGTTCATCTCTAACAAGATAAGAAGCTTAGGGATAGATTTATGATGACTGGCGCATCACCAGGGATGTGCCAGTCATCCTGCGCCGCTGTTCCGCCACCCATGGTGTGCTGCATTTACAATGCGGCGCACCATGGGGCAAAAATGGCACAGATGCGTGACGCATCTGTGCCGTAAAGGTGGCGCATTACTGGAGTTGTATCGCAAGTGCGATGCAGCTCCAGCAAGGCTCAGGGGTGCCCCATCTCCACAATGCTGCGTCAAGACCTATGCCTGCTTCAAGCAGGCGCAGGGTTTTGACGCAGCTTTGTCCTATCTGATTGTAAATGCGGCACACCATGGGTGGCAGAGCAGCGGTGCACGTTAACTGGTGCATCCCTGGGGATGTGCCAGTTAACATAAATCTGCCCCTTTACATTTAAGTATGTGCAGGGGACACAGTGTCGGTGAGGCTTATCCAAGGTTAAGAAGAGATGAGTCCTGTTCACTGCAAAATTGGACATAGGCTTCACCTCCTCAGCATCGCTGGACATGGCTAAATAATAGCTGCAAAATGTTACTCTTGTTAAACAATTTTACTATTATAATCTCTGAGATTTGTCTCTTACTCTGCAACATCTCATTGTTGTTATCTTTCTTTAAAGATAAAGACAACATCAACATGAGCGACAATCAGCAATCAGTTGATTTCGACCTCATCATTGAACTCGTAATTGAAACATCAGTGGATGTTGATCCCTTGGATGATTTAAATCCTGAGGATGAAGAAGAACGTGATGAGGATGCAGATTTGTCAGAATTGTATGACATAGGATGGGAAGCTGACGTGCTTGAGCCTATGGAACTATAAACATTTATTTTAAAAATTTATAATAAATAAAAAGTAAAAATGTAAACCGTTTAATTTAAAAATAAAGACACCTTCAAAAACAGGTTATGTGTAGTGTCTTCAATAAAATATTAAAATATGCTCATAAAATTAGATCAGATTCACATATAAAACAGCACAGGTAAAATGAATATAAATTCCATTTCTTTTCTGCTATTTCTGTATTCTAAATTTGCCAAGCACTAAAAAATCTTCTATGTAAAAATGTCAAGTAGTGTTTTAAGTTTTTGATTACTGTTATTGATTTACTGTTGGGTAATAGTGGTTAATAACATTTTTTATTATATTTTACCACAGATTCAACTGCATATCATTTCAAAATTTCAGCATGCCAACCAAAGAAAGACTGAGAAAGGCTGCAAAACGTGAAAGACAGCAGGTCAATGAAAAAAAGCAGCAGTCCTCTAACAAAAAGATTTGTCAAGTCACCAAGAAAGCACCGGGTAAGAGTACAAAAACATTCATAAGAAATATCTGTAGTAAAAAAAATATTACTACAGAAAATGTTTCAGTCTAGAAAAAGAGAAGCAATTCAAACGGAAAGGAAAGGCCAATGAAAAATGTTACTGCTAGAGCAAGAGATAACTCTGTGCATGATAGTAGAAGGAAACAACAGTTTAGGGACATTCGTAAACGAATGTTCCGCAACAGGATAATTGGCAATTTGTTAAAAAATATTAAGTAAGGTCAACAGAAAGTGGTTTTTTATAAGAGAAAAAAAATAGTTGAGAAAGTTATTGATCAGGCATTTGAAATTAAACGTAAGTTATTTATTTTGATAATCAATAGAATTAGGAAGCTAAACAAGGCAATTCATGATTTCAAAAGAAATAGTAGATGGAAGAGAATAGTTAATCATAGTAATTTTTGTGAAGTTTTTTCTGGAGAATGGATGCATAGTTCAAGCTGTGAGGCATTTTTTTATGAGGAGAGTTATTTCCAGGATAATGATTTGGTGCATGCAGTTGACACCAGTGGTCGAGCTTATGAAGTGAAAGATGGTTGTCCAGTTGAAAAAGAAAAACTTGTGACAACAGAGATAGAAGAGGTGTTAGGTAATGAGGTTTTAGGAAGACGTCCTAAGGGTCCTGTGTACACCTGGAAGTGTAGTAGTATTTGCAGTGTGCGACAGGATTCCATCAATCTGCTTTGTGATTTTGTACGGTCATTTAATAAGAAAAGTTTGAAGCAGAAAATGAAGTTGTTGCAAGAATTAGATCCTTGCAGAGTGAGAGAAGTGACAGGTTTGCATGGTCATTCACTGGCTTGTCTTTCCAGGAGAGTATGCCAGAGTGTTTTTCATCATTTCAGGATGCTAGCAGTGCATCATAATAAAGTGAGGAAATTAGTTAGAATGTTGTATTATGCTAAGAGTCCAGCAATTATGCTTAAACAATTATGCGCTGCTCTTTTGCATGGTTCTGAAATAGATGTGAAGAATATATGTGACTTTGGAAGTAAAGAGGACAATGTTGAAATTGACCAAGAAGAAGCGGGTAATGTGGAAGATAGTGTACAGGTTTCCAGTACAGATAATTTCCAGAGGGAAATTGCGACGTTTGAGGTGAAATCAAGTGAGAGGCCAAATTTCACTTGTGTGTGTTGTCGACGCACTTATTATAAGAATCAGACTAAGTTAGTGGATTTAAATGCAAAAAGTGAAAGGGAAAATAATAGTGAATGGAAGGATTTCACAACATACTTGATGGTAGAAAATTGTTTTGATTTGGGATTGGATCAACGTGTGTGTACTTATTGTTGTAACAAATTAAATCAAAACCAGATGCCTGCTAGAGCAGTTCATAATAATCTGGAATTGGTTGAGATTCCTTCTGAATTGAAGGATTTAAATACTTATGAATCTATTTTGATTCAAAGTATCCATCCCTTTCAGGCTATTGTAAGAATGGAGCCAAAGACAGGGAAATTGCCTCCATCAGATTTACAGAGAGGATTAAAGGGAAGAGTTGTTTATTTGCCTCTAGATTTGAAGAAAAACATTAACACAATTGGAGTAGAAAAAGTGGAAGAGGAACCTCTGGTTATCTTAGTTAATGGGGTTCCGACAAAGAATAAGAAAATATGGCAAGATTTAGTGGATGTTAGGAAAGTTAAAAAGGCAACATTGTATTTGAAAAAAAATAATAAATACTATAAGAATGTATATGTTGCAGAAGAGGAAGTAAGTGAGGAAGAGGATAGCGATTTGCGTGCTGGTCAAATTGAGAAAGTAGAACCCTCTACTAGTGAAGAAATATATGAACATTATAGTGTTCATCCTTTGCATTCCAAGGAAGTCATGGGGAATGCTATTGAGTTGTTTCAAATGAAACAAGCCAAAGGGAGTCCCATTAGTGTTTGGGAGGAAAGTTTGGAAGCTCGGTGTTTCCCACAGCTTTTTCCAACAGGTCAGGGAGGAAGATATGATGAGCGACCTCATCAAATTCCTGCTTCTGAATACCGGACTTTGCGATTGTATGCAGGAGATGCTAGGTTTCGACAATGCATTCCCTATTTGTTTCATCTCCTGTTTGAAAGCGATCTGTCTGGACTGTCATATGCAGTGAACCACATCTTGAAAAGTGGTATACACATGCAAAACATCTCGGCAAGTGACTTTATGGATAAAGTCAATGTCCAGGACAGTATTTTGGATTCTCACCTGATTAATCTCATGGCGTGTCAGCGTGGTACTAATGAGTACTGGTACCGTCGTCATGGTGATTTAAAATGTATGCTGAGGAACTTAGGAACTCCGACATGGTTCCTCACTCTGAGCTGTGCCGAGTATGGCTGGGAAGACTTACTTGAATTTCTACGAGAGGCAAATGGAAACATCGAAAACATCGAATTCAAGACACCCGGAGAACTGTGCTCTTTGGATCCAGTCAATGTATGCAGGTACTTCAATCATAGATTTGAAGCTATGATGTCTTTCATCATGAATAAGAAGAATCCACCTCTTGGAGAGGTGTTGGATTTCTTCTGGAGAAAGGAGTACCAAGCAAGAGGTGCTCCTCATATACATATGTTGCTGTGGATCAAGGATGCACCTAAATTTCGAACGGATCCAGAAGACTCAGTGATGAGTTTCATACAACAGTATTCTACGTGTGCTGTTCCAAACGCAAAGGAGAAGAAAAGCCTAAGAGAAAAAGTTCTACGTTTCCAAAGCCATCGATGTGGAAAGTACTGTCGTCGTAAATTCCGAAACAAGGACACGTTCTACACCAAATGTCGTTTTGGCTTTCCACGACCGGTGATTTCTAAAGGAAGAGTAAACAGTTTGATGTCTTCGCTGCTACATAATGTGATGAAGAAATCACCTAAAAACACATACAATTTGAAGAGGAACGAAGAGTCTAAGTACATCAACGACTACAACCCGGTGATTTTGTCCATGTGGAATGCTAACATGGATATACAGTTTGTGGCTGATAACTGTATGGCTGTGGCTCGGTATGTGACATCTTACATCACCAAAAAAGAGAAGACAGAATTGAAGGATATGTGGGAGGACATTTCCCATGAAAAGAGCCTCAGCAAGAAGTTGTACAGTTTCAGTCTGAAGATGTTGTCGCATCGAGAAATCGGAGCTTACGAATGTTCTGACCGGTTGTCTTCAGCAAGTCTCTATGCCAAGTTCAGGAGTATCGTTTGGGCGAGTCTTGGTCTTGCTGCAACGCGTAATCGAGTTCTGAAACCTGTGCGGGAAATTGAGTATTTGGCGGAAAAGGAGCCAAACAGTACCGACATTTTGAAGACCAACATGTTGGATACATATTATCCAAATCGAAGCAGTCACCTCGAGAATGTTTGTCTGTATGAGGTTCTTCAAAATTACATATTCAAGAGGAACATCAAAGAAGATACTGAGAAAGGAGTGTATGCTGTAATAGGAAGTGAGGGATGTCTGGTCAAGCAAAGAAAATGCCACTTGGTAAACCATCGAAAATTGAGTGGCGAATCTCCTGAAAAAAAGGAGTTTTTCTATTTAGCACTTTTGCAACTTTTCAAGCCTTGGCGTGCAGAAGAGGAACTGCTTGGAGATTTCCTCTGTTACGAAGACTCTTTCAATGCTGCCAAGGAGACCATAGAATGTCCTGCTTTTCCCAAATATGTAGAAATGTTGAATGCGGAAATTGAGCAGGAAGCAACGATTGCAGCCGAGATTGCCAGAGACAGTTCTCAGGACAGTCAGAGTTCTGCTTCATTGAGTCAGGATCCACTAGGAGGACCTGTTATCGAAAATGAAGCTGCCACTGCTATGAATGAAGTGGAAAGAGCCATGGCACATGCTCAGGAGGATGCGGTTAACTTAGAAGAGTTGGAAAGACAACTCAACGTTGAGCAGAGGAAAATATATGACGAATTTACCATGCAAATTGATCATGGATTAAGTCATGACAAGAAAGAGTGCTCATGTACGTCGTTGAAGCCTGTCCGACTGTACGTGAGTGGAGAAGCGGGAACTGGAAAAAGTTTCCTTATTAAAGCAATTTCATGTTATTTGCAGGAAAGGACAGATTCATCGCTGTCTTGTGTTGTCACCGCTCCAACTGGACTGGCAGCACATAACATTAAAGGGATTACTTTACATCGTTTACTGATGCTGCCAGTGGAGCATGACAACAAATTACAATATCACAAGCTATCTGGAGATGCTTGTTGTGAAGTTTCAAGAATCTTGAGGAAAATGAAACTTCTTATCATTGACGAAGTAAGCATGGTTTTCAATGTCATGCTTGCCTTTGTGCATTTGAGAATGCAAGAAGTTCTCAAAACAGAGTATGATGTGTTATTTGGTGGCAAACACATCATTGTTTTCGGAGATCTTCTGCAGCTGACACCAGTGAAAGGGCAACCTGTGTTCAAAATGCTCACGCATGAAGATACCAGGAAGTGCCTAGGGAGCATTGGCAACGTCAATATATGGTTAAACTTCAATTATGCTGAACTGCATGAAAATATGCGTCAGGCGAAGGATGAAGTTTACAAGACTATTCTACAAGATGTTAGAATTGGAAAAGTGACCGAGCATGGGAAAGAAGCTTTACATGCACGATTACTGTCAAATTTATATCCAGAACAAGATGTTGTGCCTGAGAATATTTTTCAGAAAATTACTGAGAAGAAATCTGGAATATGTTTGATGCCAACTCTTGCAGAATGTGCCAAATTCAACAACAAAATGTTGCATTTAGAAAAGCAAGAGATTGTGAAACTGGAAGCTATTGACAGAGTAGAGCATATGGGATCAACAATTATTTTGTCTGAGAATTTGAAAACAAAATTGGATTCATTAGAGAAGACTATATCTAAAACTGCAGGTTTTGAAAAGACTCTGAATGTGTGCTTGAACTGCCGTATAATTTTAAGAAGGAATTTACATGTTGAAAGAGGTCTGGTAAATGGATCAATGGGTAATGTTGTTGATTTTGTAAAATACAGAAATAGAGATGGAATTGAATTTTTAAAAATTAAATTTGATGGCATTGAGGAAGTACAGCTAATTGGTCGTTGTTCTGCTAGATTTTTGCTTGTGAAAGACTTATATGTTCGCCGAAAGCAGTTTCCTGTTTGCTTAGCATATGCGGTGACAATCCATAAATCCCAAGGTTTAAGTGTAGATAGTGCATTGGTGAATATTGGCAGTTCTGTGTTCAAGGAGGGTATGGCATATGTGGCATTGTCACGAGTTAGAACTTTATCGGGATTGTACTTGATTGAGTGTGATGTCACAAACATTTGTGCGGATCTAGATTGTGTTAAGGAATACAATAGGTTAAGAAGAGAGTATGCGCCACATTTGCCTCAATATCCTTTGTTTGAGAAACATGTGGTAGGCAGGAAATGAAGAAATGTGACCAATACTGGGGAGGTTGTAGCAAAAAGACGAAAAGTCGATGAACCTGAAATTATAAGCAGAAACAAAAAGGATTCTGTTGAAGATGTTGTTGGTTTTCAATTTGAAAACAGTTCTGGTGTCAACTGCTATGCTAATGTAGTGGTTAATGTTTTGTTTTCTCTAGAAAATGTAAAAGAAGAGATTGTGGTCAATTCTGATCAAAGATTTTGCAGTTTGTTAAATTCTGTGTTAGAGAAATGTAGCACTGATAGAACAAAAATAGAAAGTGTGTCTGAAATTCGAAATCTGTTAGACAGATGTTCAGGCCAAACACAATTCTCTCAAAATATTCAGCAAGATTGTCAGGAGTTTTTAATGTATATGCTTGATGTATTGCATGCTGAAGGTGTAGATGTAGATCACCTGTTTGGGCTTTCTTATCAATGGCAGCATGACTGCGAGAACTGTAGGGTATCAAGTACTACTAGTGTAGACTCAGAAAGATTTATATATTTAACTTTGCCAGACAGTAAATCAGTCTCTTTTAATAAACTAGTAAAAGCAGCTGATCACAACATGGAGTGTAGCCAATGTAAATCTGAAATGATGTCCACATTATTTATACGAACATATGGCCAGTATGTTATTTTAATGTTCCAACGATGTAGGCCTGATGGAACAAAATTGACAACTTTAATAAAAAATTTCGTGGCTTCACAGTTGTCAATATCAGGAAGGACTTTTGTAACTGCAGCAATTATATATCATAACGGTCCTTCAATATCATCAGGCCATTACACAGCTTATTTAAAGTCTAGAAATGGCTGGTCATTCTGCAATGATTCTGTTTTAATTTTCAAAAAAAAATTGCCGTATGACCTTAAAAACTCTTACCTGGTGTTTTTAAAACCAAAATTTTAGGGAAAGAATCTCGGGATGTGCTCTGAGGAATTTCAAGAATTTCTAATGGCTCCTACACGATTTGGCCTTGAGGATAAGTGTAGTACAGAGACATAACTTCTTACCATAACACTGGACGTCATGGAGAAATAAGTGCACTTTGAATGAGTTCAGAAAAACTGTTTCTTTTTATAAGCTAATTGAAGCAGCCAATCAAAACATGGAGTAGAGGGAATGTAAGTCTGCAATGCTGTCTACTGTTTTATATTGCTTTGTGATTAAAAGTGATGTAGAGAATTAAATAATTGTAGTAGTCATAGAGATAGTGTAAGTCTGCTTCACAGTAAGCAGTATCAGTGTCATAGGAAATGTAGAACATGACTGAGCAAGAAGGGGAAGATATTACTAGTCCAGGATTGTGAAAATGATCTTCAACATTTTAATTGTGAAAGTTGCGGAAATACAACATGACGGGATTGGCTTACAAGAATTCTAAGAGTTATAAATGGCTCTGACATGATTTGGCCTTGTGGAAAAGTGTGGTAGAGAGCAAGAAGTCATTTATTGTATGTAACATGTTTTTCAAAACGATGGAGGTTTTCTTTCAGAAAGTGGCGGTCTGAAAGTAATAACAGCACAACAGAGTGTAAGCTGTTCATAGGACATCCTTCGACGTCATGGAAAGTAAGTTAACTTTAAGGAGTTCTGAATTCTGATTTGTTATGTTGTATGGGTTTTTTAAACACAATCATTTTGATTGTGGTTTTTTTTCCCCGCTGTTATATGATGAATACCTTCAAGTCACTGTTTTCAGTGAAATTTTATACATTCTGAGAACAGCAAAAATAAACCATTTAACATGTATAATTAATTCTGTACTGTTTGCATTTATGATGTACATTTAGAACTGTGTAGGAGGCATGGAGAAGGAGAGGCTTCTGTAAGTGTCAAAGTTGTTGCATACAGTGCTCATATTCTACGTAGTCTTTCATATGATAGACTACATTTCCACAATGAGATACCTAAGCAAAGGAAACACAGGTGATATGATTGTGGAATGAGCAAAAAAAATTGCACGTTTTTCAATTATATTACCTGTGTTTCCTAACATTACACATCACATTGTGTAGATGAGGTTTAGGCCTGTTCCTGGAGACAGAGGAGGTCTGACATTTGTTCAACAGTGCAGTGGACATGACTCACTTCGTTGGTAGGCCTCCACATGTATTATCTCCTCTGTATTCTTCAACAAACCTAAATTCCATCTGCAACCCTGAGTAGGACTTACCTGAAACAAATCTGTGGATAGGTTACACCTTATTGGCATCTTAAAACAATCATTTAAAATGTTAGGGTCAGATTTATGGTGGCCGTGCGCCTCTTTTGCTCCATTGTGGGTCACTTTTGTGTAAAAGATGCACCATGTTGCAAGATAGGTTTCAGTTCATCTCCAGCAAGATACCATCAGTTTAAAATGTATATAATTAGCACTGTGTAGGGGGCATGCAGAAGCTGAAGCTTTTGTAAGTGTCAAAGTTGTTCCATGCAGTGCTGCACTTCTGGGTACTGTTTAATATGCTGCACTACATTTGCACTATGAGATACCTAAGCAAAGGCAACACAGGTGATGTGATTGTGAAATGAGGAAAAGAAACTCCACATTTTTCAATTACATCACCTGTGTTTCCTAAGTTTACGAATGACATTGTGCAGATGAAGTTTAGGTCTGTCCATGGACACAGAAGAGGTCTGGCCTTTGTTCAAGAGTGAAGTGGACATGACTTACTTCATTGGTAGGTCTTCACATGTATTATCTCCTCTGTACTCTTCAACAAGCGTAAATTTCATCTAAAACCCTGAGTAGGCCTCACCTTAAACAAACCTCTGGATAGTCCACACCTTATCGTCATCCTGAATCAATCATTTCAAATGTTAGGGACAGATTTATGATCGGTGTATGCCTCTTTTGCGCCACTGTGCGTCACTTTTGTGATGCAGCAGCGATGCAAAAGATTTGCTATGAGGCGACAAAATTACAAATTGATGCATCTAGGCAGATGTGTCATGCTGTAAAAACCCCGTGCCACATGAAACCGATGCAGCAGTGATGCAAAAGATGCACCATGTTGCAAGACAGGCCTGACTTCATCAGTTTCCTGCCTTTGCTACTTCCCTCATTCCTTTCTCTATTACCTACTTACTCTACTCCTTCCACTCCTTTTCTCAGTCCCTCTCTTCTCATAGTTCCTCACTCTTGTTCACTCACTCCGTCTCTATTACTCTTAGTGTCTTTGACTGATCACTTTTTCACTACTTGTTCATTATGCTTTCTCTCTGTAGTTCAATAACACTAAGGGGCATATTATCAACACAGCCAATAAAATTATTGCTGTTTTTATTGGAAGAAAACTGTTGCAAAAGTGGTTTTAGCGGCAGTTTTCCGCCGCAAAAGCGGCTTTAGCGACACATTTCTGCCGATAAAAGCTGCAAAACTTTTATTGCCTATGTTGATGATATAGCTCTATGTTATTTACATTTCTTTGCTGTTTCAATTAATCTTTTCTGTTATTTTTTCTTTTCTGTTTTCTGTTTTTTCTCTCTGTTATTCCACATGTTTTAATCTTATTTTGAACATTCACTCACATTCTCCAAGAAACTCTTCTTTGTTATTGTTCTACTCTCTTTTTTTTCTTTCACTTCCTTATCTATTTTGTTTTTCACAATTATACCCTCTTCCATCTTTTCTTCGGTAAATAGATCTATTAAACAGTATCTCTGGTTTACTCCCTATAGCTGTCTTTCTTTTAACATTACTCTCTGTTTACTTCCCTTATACTTACTCTTCTTTTTTTTTTTTTTTTTAATTTTTGGTTCGCTCCCGGTTCGCGAACCGGGAAGCGAACGGGGAAGCGAACTAAAAGAAATAGAGCTTGCCAGAGTGCTAAACATTCTAGCAATTTTTTTTTGAAAGGGGAGGTAGTTCTGAAAAGAACTTTTTTTTAATGTTTTTGTTGTTTTATATTTTTTTTTTATTTTTTGAACATTTTTTGTTTTTTCGTATTTTTTGAACAGTTTTATGTTTTTTTTTTGTTTTTGATGGAGGGGAAACAACAAAAAACAGGCATTGAAAAGGGCTCAACAGGAGCAAAAAAAAAATTACTGTCTGGGGCGGTTAGGGCAATTGTGATTGTTATAAGCTAGGTTGATCAAATTAATGCTCATGTTACCACATGACAGCAATGCACCGCAATACATACAGGTATGTTTGATATGAGCAAAGTTCTCCTGAATGTTTGGCACGGTTTCCCGTGCCTCTGCTCCTGTCAACGATATCAGTGATGTTGACCTGGCCACAGGAGTTGTTGTTGGGTTATCTTGCATGTCACGTATCTCCGCCTGGCTGTAGTTCAATGGATGCCACCTGTTCATGTGACGATGCATTGTATAGTTACCGTAGCTATACTTTTTATCAGTGCCTCTAGATAACCGGTCTTTGTAAATGAGGCAGGTGACATACCTAGCATTTACTTTCTTTTGCCCTCGAGGGAGTGAAAAAAACTGCCAAATAAAGCTGGCTTTCCGACGGGAAACCCAGGGCACCTCTTGTAAGAACTGTGGTCCTTCTGTCTCCTCTTCCTCTAGTTCATCCTCTTCCTCCTCTGTGTTGCTGATGAACTGGGGAGGTGGTCCTCTCTTCCCATGAGGAGGTGGAGGTGGTGGTGGGGGTGCACCAGCTGAAGCAACTACTGAAGCCATCAAAAATGGTCTTCCTCTCACAAAGATGAAAGTCAGAGTGAGGAAAGAAGGAGGGGTTTTCATCATTTGGGAAAAACAATAGTTCTAAACCAATGAAAAGTGTTATTTTTAGGTCACCTGACCTAGCCTTACATCATTATGAAACCAAAAGTGAAATGAACCAATGAAAAGTTTTATTAACAAGTCACATGACCTCTTACGCTTAAGTTACGCGCTGCGGAACGCGCCCCGGATCGCTTCCGGGTCGCTGCGCTTCACGCCTCGGTTCGCGCTCCGGAACGCTTCCGGGTGCGCTAACGCGGCGCGTCATAAGACGCATTATGCGGCAACGCGATACGTCGCGCTTTGGCGACGCGCCGCGGATCTCTTCCGGGGAGCTGAGCTTCGCGTCTCAGTTCGCGTACCGGAGCACTTCCGGGTGCGTTAAGCGGCGCGTCATAAGACGCATTACGCGACAACGTGATACGTCGCGCTTCCGCGACGCGTCACGATGTTGATTTCTAACGCGGCGGTTGCGCTAACGGAACGTTTACCGGTTCGCGGACTGGGTCGCGGCATCAAGATGAGCTAACGGGAAGCTTCCCGGTTCGCGAACCGGGAGCGAACAAAAAAAAAGTATTACAAATTTTTTTATTAATAAACATATAAAATATATTTTTGGATTTAAAGAAGAATACATTTTACAGCTACAGATATTAGCTTTTAAAAAACCAATGAAATTCACTGAAAAAACCATAGGTTATAGACCATATATAGTTAGGAATTAGCATTTACAAAACCTTGAAAATTCACTGAAAAAACCATAGGTTATAGACTATATATAGTTAGGAATTAGCATTTAAAAAACATTATTTTACTCACACAAAACCATTGAAATTCCATATATAGTTAGTTGTACTAACTATGTATCGCGTACCCGCAATCCACTGCTGATGATGTCACATATTACATCATTCATGACATGGTCAGTGACATCACTGATGACATCACTGATGACATCTCAAATGACATCACTGATGACATCACTGATGACATCTCATTTGAGATGACATCAGTGATGTCATCAGTGATGTCACTGACCATGTCATGAATGATGTAATATGTGACATCATCAGCAGTGGATTGCGGGTACGCGATACATAGTTAGTACAACTAACTATATATGGAATTTCAATGGTTTTGTGTGAGTAAAATAATGTTTTTTAAATGCTAATTCCTAACTATATATCGTCTATAACCTATGGTTTTTTCAGTGAATTTTCAAGGTTTTGTAAATGCTAATTCCTAACTATATATGGTCTATAACCTATGGTTTTTTCAGTGAATATATATATATATATATATATATATATATATATATATATATATATATATATCCATACTTATATAATAAAGAGAGAGCCCAAACCTTTGAGGTGGGTAATCTCAGGAACCACAGCACCAATCACAACACCCAATACAGCGTTGGAAAGGGCAGTTGCAGCAGAAGGACATAGGCTATGCAGACGCCCACCATATACATTTAAAAGGTAAAAGAACCGTGCCAGCAAAGTAGTCCCTTGTGGGCGTGTCTGCATTGTGCTGTGGGCTTGTGCTGGGGGCGTGACAAATGCTGGGGGCATGTGGTACGTTCCGCCCTTCGGGCTGGACTGTTCCCATGAGGCACAGGGTCAAGGCTGATTTGCATATGGCCATGTATGAACTGGGGTGGTGTGGAGTGCAAAAAAACGATGGATTTAGGCCCAGATCTCTGTACTGGGGTGAATGTATGACATTGTTCTGCATTCTGTCCATCAGCTGTTGTTTTTGCATTTGTCACCCCGAGTGGAATGGGTACGCTCAGACGTGAGTCCCATGCTCTCCACACCACTGTAGTCAAGCTGTTCTGGTTGAAAATAGCTGATAGCCAGAATCTGGTTCTAGGATGCTTGATTCTGGTGTAGTAAAGACATTGCCTGGCAGTTAGGGCTGGACTTTTCCCATGAGGCACAAGGTCAAGGCTGATTTGCATATGGCCAAGTCTGAACTGGGGTGGTGTGGAGTGCAAAAAAACGATGGATTGAGGGCCAGATCTCTGTACTGGGGTGAATGTATGATATTGTTATGCATTCTGTCCATCAACTGCTGTTTTCACATTCCGCCCTTCATGCCATGTCTCATATCGTGTGCTGTGGGCTTGTGCGGACGCGGGATTACGGGGGAAAAAAAGCAAGCGTTGTGCCAAATATTTCATTGTTTTTTCTTCCCAGGTTCTGTACATTCCAGCTCCAGGTGTCCACCCTGCTCCCTTTAAATACCCCTGCACCCCATAATCAAAACCCACCCTTACTCCTTAAAATACCCCAACACTCTTAAACACTAACCCATCTTAACCCTATAAATATACCCTGTACCCCAAAACCCAAACCTATTCCTAAACCCTAAAAATACCCCTGTACCCCAAAACCCAAACCTACCCCTGAACCCTAAAATACCCCTGTACCCCAAAACCCAAACCTAGCCCTGAACCCTTAAAATACCCCTGTACCCCAAAACCCAAACCTACCCCTGAACCCTAAAAATAACCCTGTACCCCAAAACCCAAACCTACCCCTGAACCCTAAAATACCCCTGTACCCCAAAACCCAAACCTAGCCCTGAACCCTAAAAATACCCTTGTACCCCAAAACCCAAACCTAGCCCTGAACCCTTAAAATACCCCTGTACCCCAAAACCCAAAATTATCCCTGAACCCTAAAAATACCCCTATACCCCAAAACCCAAACCTAGCTCTGAACCCTAAAAATACCCCTGTACCCCAAAACCCATACCTATCCCTAAACCCTAAAACTACCCCTGTATCCCATAACCCAAAACTATATCTGAACCCTTAAAATACCCAAACACCCCAAAACATATACCTCAGTACCCCAAAACATATACCCCTCTACCCATACTTACCTTATCCAAACATTTAAAAAAATCATGCTTTTACCATTCATGCATTTACAACGAATTTGTTGTAAATGTATGCGTGGTAAAAGCATATAAAATGTAATGCCAAGCGTTATAATGGCATTGCGGAGTCATGGTACTTTCATAATGAAAGTATGCGGAGTGATGGTATGCGGAAAGAAAGTTGCGTGTTTACCCTCCCCCGGTAAGTACATTGGTGGCACGGCGGCCCACATCTCCAGCAAAATACTCATATTTTTTCACCACCGATTTGAAAAATGCACAGGTCTCTCTCATTGATGGCCTGCACCGACATTCACTTTTAGACACACCTCTCACCACAAGTTCTAGAATTGCGAACTTTAGAGCTGGGGAGCTACGTTCGAATCTCAGCATCAGCTCAACAGCCTTTGATTCCAGGCAAATCACTTTGTCTCCCCGTGCCTACCACAAATTAATGTGTTCTTATGTAATGTAAATTGTGCTCATGCCATGTTGTCGAGTTCGCGCTATATAATATTGCAAGGAAAAATAAAGTAGGGAAACTCGAGTTCACACACTACTGAATGCGCACTCTTAAGTGCATCAGCAGTGCACTGTGAATCGGAGCGTTTCACAGGCCTGTCACAGTGAAGAAATGCTATCAAAACGAAATCCTACAAAACAATATACTACTGGCCGGCAGCAATTCATACCCGGACAACGTCGGGACGGGCTGCTAGTACATATATATATATATATATATATATATTCATATATCATCACAAATCCTTGCACAGGGATCCTCTTAGCACGAGAAAAACACCCAACACGTTTCGAAGTTTCTTCACTCATGGGTGAGGTTACAAAGTAGCAATTTCGTATTTAAAGGCATATTTACAATTCTTAGCGTGCACGTGATGATTAACATAGAAAAGATACTAATGTTGCACCAACTGTTGTATCTACGATCAATAAAGTTTTTTGAATACGTAAAACAAGTTGAATGTTTTAACACAAAGTAAATAAAATTAACTTTTGACGCATTTTGTGTTTCCTCGTACAGACCCTCCAGGATTTCATGATTTCGCGGCAAACCGCAAAGTCAGCACTTTTGTAAAAATGCCGCGATTTTTACAAAAGTGCCCAGCAATACTGTCACCAAATGTGCTACACCTTGCCACATAATTTGCCTTTTCTTGCCCCATAATTTAGTCGATTCTGCTGCTTAATTTGGTACTCCCATGTTGCATGATTCCAGTGAGTTGAATATTATACGATCTTAGTGCTTCAAATGGAAATTTATACTGACTATACCAGAGTCCATGTTTGCTATAGAGAGTGGTGGTACCCTCCCATAAAAGTACAGAACCCCTGCTGAAAAGTGCATGTACTCTGCCATTCAAACAAAGAAGTGCAGGTACTCTGGCAGAAGGCCTTCCTTTTCAGTTAGCTTTTTATTTTTATTATCTTAGTAAATGTTACCCTGCCATTTCTTCCTTAACGGCATGATGCCTAAGAGGATCACTCAACTTTACAAATCAATAAAAATAAAAATAAACTGATTTACTCGCTGGACCTGCTGGACCTGCCGTGAGGGGAACGTCCTGCCTTCCCTGATTCCCCAACTTGCTGCCCTACCTGGGGAGAGGGAGACACCATCACGCCGCTGCATCGCCTCCATTTCCGCCGTGAGGGAAACAGCCTGGCGCACCACAATTCCCAGGGGGAAACATGCAGCGCAGGCTTCTGACGTCATTGCAGTGCGCCACAAGCCCTCATAGACGGCGCTGCCCTCCTGCAGCGTGGGATGCGCCTTTACTCGCTGGACCTCCTGGACCTGTTGTGAGGGGAACGGCCAGCCTTCCCTGATTCCCCATCTTGCTGCCTTACCTGGGGAGAGGGAGACACCATCACGCCGCTGCATCGCCGCCATTTCCGCCGTGAGGGAAATGGCCTGGCGCACCACAACTCCCAGGCGGCTACACGCGGCGCAGGCTGCTGACGTCATTGGAGCGCGCCAGAGGCTCCCATAGATGGCGCAGCCCTCCCGCAGCGTGGGACGCGCGCGGGCAGGCCCGTCCACGCCCGTCAGAGGCAGAAAGAGGCTGGGCTGGGCCTGCTCTCTCTCACTTCGAACACCCGGGACTTGCAAACAAGGTATTGTTGTCAAATTTATTGAAACGCTAACCACTTCTGAAGTTTCTTCTTCCTCATTGGTACACAGTTGGCGTAGTGCATACCGCAGAAGTCTCTGGTTAAGAGTAGCAAGGCACAAGAGCGCCTAGATCAATTTACCTACCTTAGTCATCTTAGTCAGACCTTCCATTCTCTTGTCTACTTACCAAGTATAGGTATAGTTGTGCATCTCATGCTTTTATTCAAACATTGTGTGTCCACATAAAATTCAAATTGTATAGCCAACGAGGGAATGTAGGCACAGAGCTCGTAGAATGGGGAAATGAGCTTGTGCTGAGGTCCCAGTCCTGGCCAAGCCAACCTCCAAACCCACTTCCATTGACAGGATGCTCGAAAAGGCCCAGTGACAAGTGAAATTGAATGGACCAAGAGACGTTTGTCCCTGACCACAAACTTAAAAATTGTATCGACTGACCACAGATCTCCGCAAATTTTAGGGGCTTCATCATCTGATCTTTCTAATGACCAACTACTAATAGCTGAAGTTGTTTCCCAAAATCAACCCAGGGTCATAACACAAAATCAATCCGGTAGAAAAAGCAAACTCAAACCCAATGAGAAACCAGTTGTAAGGAGGAAGAAGGTTCAGGAAGTAACCTCTGATAATGGAAATTCTGGGACGGGAAACCAAGAAGAGAGCATAAAACCTGCAAGTGAACAGCCAGTGTGGGTCACAAAGTTGGTAGTGGATTTACAGATTCAAATGCGGGATATAGTTAACGACGAACTCAAGTTTCTACAAGAGAAGGTTGATGGGCTGACTGTACTTTTTAATGACTGGATAACTAACAGGGGAGCAACTCATGGTTCTGCTAGTTCGACAATAGGACACAAGCTCAGACCACTACAAGTTTTGTTCCAGCTAATGCTCACCCTAAACCCTGTGATCAAATATTGCCTCCAAATACAAGGGGGGTGGCACATGTAGTGGAGGCCAATAGAGACAGTATCGTCAGGCCTCCCCCGGTTATTTTCAATCAACCCACTTGTTTACCCCCATCGCACACGTCAACAGGGCAACCAGTAATAACTTCTAGGCAGATTGGGGGTTGTGTTCCTAAAACTAAAGATGATACCAACCATTTCTGCTCCCCACCAGTCATTAATCTGCCCCCCGCATCAACACCATATGTCCCCATTCTTGCAGGTATCCCTGAACTTAGGAGGGGCCAATCTGAATCCCACCAAGAACTAAAAAATAAATGTGTCCACTGGCTAGTAAATCATAGACATTTTAGATATGAGAAAGTGGAAGAAATGTTAACTACACGTAGGGTGGGATGGTTAGGCAGGCGCCACAAGGACATACATGGGGATTGCATAGTAATTAATTTTAGAAACCCGTGGATGACTGAAAACATTTTATCTAAAGAAGATGGGAGAATAACTAGTGGTACTCAAGTTCTTCCATTAGGTTATTTCTACCCCCCCAATATGCCCCATCGTGAAACCTGGCACGTGGAGCAGGGATGGATATATGATCCCAAATACTGTGAGCCACCACACCCAGACCAGCAATGGCAATTTATTTTTAATATTCCTACTGCAAATAGATATAGCTGCTTAGATGGAGTAGATTGACTGGAGTAAAACCCATCTAATATTAAAGCACAAATATGTCGATCACAATTTGTAACCCAGATCAAGGCTGTCATAGTGGGTCTTTGCATCACACCCGGGGAGGGTCTAATCCGTGGGAGCATGTGCCACTCCCCTGCTTACATCCACAACGGTGGTGACTCGGTTCTGAATGATAACACTAAAATCCGATTGTCCGTAGGGTTAAATCTTGAGGATGATAGCGGGAAGATAGAGGCCTTATTGCAACCACCCCCCAGAGCCCTAAAAACTGAAGCCCCCTAATTGCTCAGAAACAAGGGTTCTATCGCGGAACATTGCGGGTCTGAGTTATAAAATAGAGGACCCCCCTTAGGGCACTTTCATCAACCAATTTGAGATCTGCATGTTCTAGGAAACATGGGTTAGAGGGGAGGTTTCCAAGTTGGGCTTTGCCACCTTTAGCACTCCAGCAGCATCTGGGGGTAAAGGGAGACCCTCTGGAGGCCTTAGCACATGGGTGGGTGTCCACTTAGGATGCACGGCCGAGCAGATAGACACAGGATCTAAAGATATATTATGCGTCCTACTACAATTCCCACTAAAGATTTCTGTAGTCCTTATTAAGGTATATTCAAGACCCACAGTTTTGGGCAAAGAGTCACATACGTTGGAAGAATTAACTACTTTTTTAGGTACCATTGCTGACAAACATATGGTGATTTTGGGAGGGGATTTCAATTGTCAGTTCGAGCCACTGGAGGGATTGCTCAAGGATAGCTTATATGAGGAGGATAATTTCTGTGCAATCCCGGAGACCAGATGTACACCAGGTAAAAAATGGTGCCCTCTGGTGATTCAAATGAACTACCTCGTATTGAAACACTCCCTTAGAGCCTGCAATGGTAGAACCCCTTCTGAAACTTCCAGCAGTTACACCCTCCACCGAAATGAATGAGGCTCTTTACTAGACTACATTTTAATCGACTCTAAATCCTGGGACAGGCTTATCGATTTCAGGGTTGTCCCACGGCTAGACAGTGATCACCATGCGCTAGCACTGGAATTAAAAGCACTCCATCCAGGGAGTGCTTTACATTTGCAAAACCCTATTGATCCCAGGTTGACACTCTCCAATTGTAGGCGAAGAGCGCAATGGTCTGACCTTAGTCACTCTCAAGCCAAAATGAGCTCTTTATATGAAGCCCTGATCCCGGTGCTCCAGATAGCATCCTACTCAATTATTCAAAATGGGGACGGTATAGACCTTGAGTTGGTGAAGAAGAACCACGCTAGATTAGAAGAAGCCACATTGGATTTCTTCTATCCAAAAAAACCTAGCAGGCCAAATAGAAAGCCCCCCCACCCATGGTATAACGACCACTGACATAAGTCTAAAAGATCGCTGGTATTGTCTATCTAGGCTAATGATCGTCCGTAAATCACATCTGACAGGATGACGAATAAAACTGCGATTTTAGAAGGCAAGAAAGGGTGGGAAATGGACAAATGGGATGCCTTGAGAAGCGCTTTGGGGGCTAGGGATATGAGGTAATTCTGGAGAGTCGTCAACTTGGACAGCTCTGGCCCTAGATCACCGGTAGACCCGAATCTGGGAGAAGAGGTTTGGCGGGAACACTTCGAATCCCTTTATTCTAAGGAAGAAATATCGATCACTGAGCCAGCCGAAGGCTGTCCCATGGGGATCATTTACTCCCCCAGCCCCGGTGTATGCAAAGAAGCCCCTGACGTTAAATACAACATAAGTATAAGCTTAAATGAAATCAAGGGAGCGTTAGCGAAAATAGCCCCCGACAAGGCACCCGGCCTAGATAAAATCCCGGGGCAACTTTTTCGCAATAAACCATATGTCTGAGCTCCATATTTTTGGGTCCTATTCAATGCAATACTGCAGGGTATGAAGATCCGCCCTAGCTGGGCTGGAGCGGAAATAATTCTGATCTATAAAAAAGGCACTCCACTCCTGCCAAACAATTATAGGCCAATTAGCCTGATAGACATCTCACAAAAGGGTTTTTGCGCGTGTACTGCTGTTTAGGCTACAATCTTGGATGGAAGAACAGAACATTTTAACTCCTCTACAGGCAGGGTTTAGGGAAAAAACTGTCCACTGTGGACCAAATACTTAGGCTCCAAATGTTACATTGGAAGATCGTGTGCCTGGAGGGTGGCAGACTCTATTTAATTTTCGTTGACCTCCGGTCAGCCTTTGATTTGGTTCCAAGGGAAAAATTGTGGACAGTCGTCTACAAGATGGGGGTTCCCGTATACTTAATACACCTCATCAAGCTGCTGCATGAGGAAAATTCTGCGCAAATCAGGTTTGGCAGGGACGGAAAGCTTACTGCACCGATTCCGATTAAGCGTGGTGTTCACCAGGGTTGTGGTCTTGCCTCCACCCTTTTCAGCCTTTATAATATCAATGGCAGAAAAAGACCGCAATGCCCCTAAACTAGCCTCCCGACTCATCCCGGCATTGATGTTTGCCGATGATACTTTATTAGTATCCAAATCACCCATGGGGATCCAAAGGGTTCTCAATAAATTTGAAGTATTCTGTAGTCAAAGAGGTTATGAAATTAATCTACAGAAAACCACATTTATGGCATTTAATAGCCCTGTAGGTACAAGAGCTAACCCTTCATTAAATGGTAAACCCCTCGAAAGAGTTACCTCTTTTGATTATCTTGGGATAACAATCGCAGAAACTATGGATTGGGGGGCCCAGATTAAAAAATCAACATTAAAACAAGCGCAATCATCAGGTGGTATCATGAAGGTCTTCTGCGAGTCTAGCCAGAAACCATTGAGTCCTGCTATTGAAATCTACAAGGTTGAAGCCCGGGGAGGGGCGCTATTTGGTGTTGAACTCTGGGGGCATGCAAGCCAAGAGAACCTTACTCAAGTAGAGAACAATTTCCTCAGACAGTTGTAAAAAACTCCCACAGAGCACTACGCTAATTCCGCTCCTACTAGATTTGGGCCTCATGGCAATTGTGGATGTAACAAATCTGAACCTTTACTGTACTGGTGTCGCCTGTGGGTTACCCCAGAACTCTTATCATATAGGGAGGAACTACTAGAGATAATGAATCTTCAAAACTTTAAACCATACTTGAATATTGTTTAAACGTTCTTCAACATGTGGAACTTCACTTCAATTCAGCCCCAGTGGGCACTTATCTTCCTTGAGTTCTACGTATTTCAATCTTTCCATCTACAATAACAAAGCAGAAGGTGCAACTTTTAGTAATCAAAATAAAAAGTGCTATATACAAAAAAAACATTTAAAATTCGGAATTCTCAAGGTGAGGCAGCTAAAACTGATTCTACTATTTACAAAACCTATAAGGGTACTGAAAGTTCTTCATCAAGGTTAAGGCTTTCAGGATGTTGTGTTATGTTATGTTAATAAAAACGTGTAGAGCGCGCGGTCACCAATGATCCATCCAATGCTGGATGTGAAGCATCGTGGATAGAAATTTAGCAGCGGCATTGGGGGAGTCCAGGGGGAAGACAAGTTGGAGGTCGTCAGCGTAATTAAAGACGGTTATTCTCCTGGCTTTAAGTGAATGGATCAATGGACTGATATAAAGATTGAACAACAATGGGGAGAGGGACGAACCCTGCGGGACCTCACAAGAAGCGGTCAGATTGGGGGCAGTGAATGCACCAAGGCATACTGCTTGGGTTCTGCCTGTGAGAAAGGACTTTATCCACATAGAGGCAGGGCCAAGGATGCCTGCTTGTTCGACACGGTGCAACAGAATGTTATGGTCGACCGTGTCGAACGCCGCCAACAGGTCTATAGCACATGTGCCTGGGGGACCACCCTGTCAGCGTTTGCTCTCAGTGTGTCCATAACCACCAGGATCACTGACTCTGTCGAGTGAGCTGGCCGGAAACCGGCTTGATTAGGCTCAAGGTATTCTGACTTTTCGATGAAATTAGAAAGGCACCTAGCCACGTGGGCCTCCAAAATCTTTGCCAGAAAGTGGAGGAGGGAAATAGGGTGGTAGTTGGAGGAGTTTGAGGGATCTACCCCTAGTTTCTTTAGAAGAGGAACTAACGTGGCGTTTTTGAAGGCACTAGATACTTCGTCCTTGCTGAGGGATTCATTGAGAAAAGGAAGGATACTCTGTGGTAGGGCTGAAAAGGTATCCCTCAGGACAGGGGGAGGGCAACAGTCCTTGACACAGGACATAAGCTCCGATAGTGTGTTAGGCCATATGGCTGTGAAATGGTTCATAGTAGATAAGTTACTGGAAATGTCATCTAGAGATTCCGTGTGAGCATTAGGGGGAATGCTTGCCCTGATGATTACGATTTTTTCCACAAAGAAATTGTTCAAGGTGTTGCACAACTCTTGAGTGGGAGCCTGACTGGATGAGATTCTATCATCACTGCTAAGGTCATTTACAATCCTAAAAATTTCCCTGGGTTTGTTATGTGCAGTGAGTATTCTTGCTGAGAAGTGAGCAGCTTTAGCGGTCAGTATGGATTTCTTATAATCCTTACGAGCTCACAAATAGAGCTGTCTATCTTCACTGGCGTAACAGTGCCTCCATTTCCTCTCTAGTTGGCGGAGCATACGTTTTTGAGCTTTTAGTTCGCTGGTGAACCATTTGTGGGCATCGGAATGTCTGGTACACAAAAATTTAATAAGGGGGCCTGTGTGTCACTGGCCGCCAATAGCCAATTCGCGATATCCTTTTCCATGGAGTCAACATTAGGATTGGGGTTAATGGTGGGAAGAGAGCTGGCTAGGGAGTTAATGAAACCCTGAGTATCAAGTGTTTTCCACTTTCTTGTCGAACCTCCCGCCAGGATGCATAGTGTTGTACTTTCTAATAATTTTGGATTCAAGTCTCCTTAACTCAGACATTCTGTTCCCTCCCCTCTCTCTTACCGGGGTACAATCCAGGACGTAGAATTTCAGAAGATTTGCATTTTGATTATGTACTGCAGCAAAATGGCGGGTGATTGGATATTGACGATCTAAGTTCCTAATCGCCCTTAAGTGTTTGAGTACTCTTTTTTTCCCCTTATGCATTGTGCTGACTATATAAAACTTTTTACATGGGCGTTTCAAGGCATATATTGCGTATTCCGTATTGCAGTTAACATGCTTCATTATTTTGCGCGGAGCTTTGTCTCGTGACATTTTTAGAGTTTTACAATTCTTACTGTGCTTACAGGCTTTGCATTTATTACAAATGAAAAAACCTTGGATTTCACTGCTCTTTTTCCTTTCTTTGATCAGGCAAGTACTTAATGTGTCTTTTAAGGATTTTGACTTTCTGAAAGTGAGAGATGGATTGTCTCCAATGACTTCCTCAAGATCCTTGTCTGTTTTCAGAGTTTCCCAACATTTCTTTAAACCTTTCCTTACAGCCCATGATTGATAGCTATAATCTGATGAACCTGATTTGTTCTTTGTTTTCTCTACATCTAGGTATTAGTAAATCATTTCTATTTAGTTTATCAACTTTCAGTTCTGCCTGTCTCACCACAGTGTTGCTATATCCTCTTTCTTTGAATCTTTGGATCATTATAGTTTTTTCTTTCTGATATCCAGTTTCAGTGCTATAATTCCTTTTTGCTCTTATTAGCTCCCCAAAAGGAATACTGCAGATTAAATTTGCCGGATGTCAACTTCCCGCATGCAGCAGGCTGCTGCCCGCTGTTTTCTTTCGAAATAGCTCACTGGTTAATTTTTTATTTGATATTTCCAATTTTAGATCAAGAAAGTCTATGCTGGTGTTACTTATGTGGCCTGTGAACTGTGTTAAGTGAGTTATCGTTAAGAAGGATTTCAAATTCTCTTGCCTGTTCTTCAGTGCCATTCCACATACAGAAGATATCGTCTATATATCTTACCAAGAGGACGACGTGGTCATTAAATTGTGGGAAATTTTCACAACTTGCTTCTCCCACCAGCCCAGGTACATACCTGCAAAGCTGGGGTGAAGGAGATTCCCATCGCCGTTCCCTGGGTTTGCCTGTACAATTGCTTATTAAAGATGAAAAAAATTATTTCTGAGACAAATCAGGATCATATCCAGTAACATTTTTGTATGCAAAAGGAATAAAAGAGATCTTCCTTTTAAGAAGTATCTACAAGCGTCCCTCCCTAAATCCTGAGGGATGCTGGTGTATAGGCTAGCTACATCAAAACTGAGCAAGGTTACTTTGTTAACCGAAACGCGTCATAACTGTTGGAGAATAAAGACCTGGCATTCCACAAAATTTTGGTGTCCGTAACTCTGTTTTTTCTCGTGACCGGCTGGAAGCGAAAGGAGTGGAATCAATTGTTCATATATATATATATATATATATATATATATATTCACTGAAAAAACCATAGGTTATAGACCATATATAGTTAGGAATTAGCATTTACAAAACCTTAAAAATTCACTGAAAAAACCATAGGTTATAGACCATATATAGTTAGGGAATAGCATTTAAAAAACCTTATTTTACTCACACAAAACCATTGAAATTCCATATATAGTTAGTTGTACTAACTATATATCACGCACCCGCAATCCACTGCTGATGATGTCACATATTACATCATTCATGACATGGTCAGTGACATCACTGATGACATCACTGATGACATCTCAAATGACATCACTGATGACATCACTGATGACATCTCAAATGACATCACTGATGACATCACTGATGACATCTCAAATGACATCACTGATGACATCACTGATGACAACATCCAGTGACTGTATTTTTCTGTAAAGTTAAAATATGTCTTACATATTTATGAATGAGTCGATGTATAAGTGTCTGGACGATGGATTTAGTAGGTGCATGACTGAATGTATGAGTGAGTGATTAAATGTGTCTCACTGAGTGCATGGGTTAGTGACTAAACTGTCTTAATTTGTGCATCATTATGTCTGTTGTTCTGTAAACTGCTGCATGTGTTGATCAGTAGCTATATGAGTAACTATATGGGTTATTGATTGGTTGCCCAAGCATTTGTATGGGAGACTGAGTGTGTGTGTGGGTGGCTGGGAAGTGTATGACTCTGTGCATAGATGTATGGGTTCAAAAGTGCATGTTGGAAACAGCTGTATGGGCGGTTGACTGTGTGCATGACTGTATTGGTGAGTGGATAGATATCTCAGTGCTACATGTCAAATTAAGTACATATGTAAAATACAGTACATGTGAGAGTTGACATATATAAATAACTGTGCATAAGAGCCAGTGAATGTGTGAGTGGCTGTATGGATCATTGTGAACTTGTATCCAGGATTGTATAAGTGAGTAAATATGTTTTAGTATATGTTTGAATAAGTAAGGTGTGTTTAACTGTATAGTTAAGGAAATGGAGGTGTGATTGATTGTTTGCATGACTGTCTAGGTGTGTGTGTAACTTCATGGATGAGTGACAATCTGTGAGTCTGTGTTTACACTGAGTGTATCTAAGGTTATATTAGAGTCTGAAGAGGTTCATCGTATTATCACATGAATGATTTTATCAGTGATGTCATCAGTAATGTCATTTGAGATGTCATCAGTGATGTCATCAGTGATGTCATTTGAGATGTCATCAGTGATGTCATCAGTGATGTCATTTGAGATGTCATCAGTGATGTCATCAGTGATGTCACTGACCATGTCATGAATGATGTAATATGTGACATCATCAGCAGTGGATTGCGGGTGCGTGATATATAGTTAGTACAACTAACTATATATGGAATTTCAATGGTTTTGTGTGAGTAAAATAAGGTTTTTTAAATGCTATTCCCTAACTATATATGGTCTATAACCTATGGTTTTTTCAGTGAATTTTTAAGGTTTTGTAAATGCTAATTCCTAACTATATATGGTCTATAACCTATGGTTTTTTCAGTGAATTTCATTGGTTTTTTAATAGCTAATATCAAAACCTTTACAATGTATTATTCTTTAAAAAGAAAAATATTTTTTACATGTTTTTAATACAATTTTTTGTTAATTTTTTTTTTTGGTTTCGCTCCCAGTACGCGTACCGGTTAGCTTCCCGTTAGCTCAATCCGGAGGCGCGACCCGGTACGCGAACCGGTAAACGTTCCTTTTGCGCACCTCTCGCGTTACAAAACAACATCGTGACGCGTCGCGTCAGCATGACGTTTCGCGTTCTCGCGTAATACGTCATATGACGTGCTACGTTCGCGTACCCGGAAGCGCAGCGGTACGCGAACCGGAAGCGATCCGCGGCGCGGCGCCGACCGCGTAACGTAAACACAGCAGGTCATGTGACTCGGTAATAACACTTTTCATTGGTTCATTTCACTTTTGGTTTCCTAATGATGTAATACTAGGTCATGTGATCTAAAATGAACACTTTTCATTGGTTTAGAACTTTTGTTTTTCCCAAATGATGAAAACCCCTCCTTCTTTCCTCACTCTGACTTTCATCTTGGTGAGAGAAAGACCCTTTATTGAGACTTTGAGATGGCTTCATTAGTAGCTTCAGCTGGTGCTAACCCACCACCTCCACCAAATCCAAGAAAGAGAGGACCACCTGCAGAAGTAATTTTGCAAGAAGAGGAAGAACAGGAAGAGGAGGAAGAGGAGGAAGAGCCAAGGTTTTTGCCAGAGGAGCCCAGGAGGTACAATCGAAAGGAGAATTACATCTGGCAATTCTACAGAATTCCTGAGGGGCAAAAAAAAGTGAATGCACGCTACGTGTTTTGCCGTATATGCGGTGATAGATTGTCAAGGGGCACTGATAAAAAATACAGTTATGGCAATCATACTATGCATCGGCATATGAGTAGGTGGCACCCAAATAATTATAGTGCTGCCCAGCTACGTGACGAACAACAAAATCCCCTCCCAATGGCAAGAAGATCGGTGGTTCCAGAGGTGTCGGGACCAGAGGCGAGGGAGATGATTGCAAACATCCAAATGTTGTTTGGGCACGTAAAGCAAGTGTGCGTGGAATGTGGCGATTTCATCTGCTACAGAGAAAGTAGCATCACTTTGATTTTGCGAGCAATTCAAAATCATGTTAATGTTTGTACGAAACGCCCCAAAAAATAAATTCTTTTTTTTTTTTGCTCCTGTTGAGCCCTTTATAATGGATCGTTTTTGTTTCCCCCCCCCCAAAAAAACCAATTTTTTTTTAAAAACGTTCAGAAAATACAAAAAAAGTAAAAAAATGTTCAAAAAATACAAAAAAAAATATAAAACAACAAAAACATAAAAAAAAAGTTCTTTTCAGAACTACCTCCCCATTATAAAAAAATTGGTAGAATATTTGGAACTCTGCCAACCTCTATTTCTCTTAGTTCGCTCCCCGGGGCGCTACCCGGTACGCGTACCGGCAGCTAACCAAAAAAAATATTTTTTTAAAAAAAGAACAGTAAGTATAAGGTAAGCAAACAGACAGTTATGTGAAAAGAAAGACAGCGTTAGGGAGTAAACAAGAGATACTGTTACCTACAATCCACTGCTTATGATGTCACATATTACATCATTCATGACATGGTCAGTAACATCAACAGCAGTGGATTGTAGGTAACAGTATCCTTAGTTTACTCCCTATAGCTGTCTTTCTTTTAACATAACTGTCTGTTTCCTTCCCTTATAGTTACTGTTCTTTTTTTAAAAAAATTTTTTTGATCAGTCATAAACAGTGACATTAATAGAAACAGAGAGAGTGAACAAGAGTGAAGAACTATGGTCCTCCTCAGCCACCCTCAGAAAACCAAGGGGGTCAAGATACATCTACCGTGCCCCCTTCTACCCATTCTGAACATTATTTGCCCTCCATCTTGTATCTTGATTCGACCGAAACACAAAATGGTGGACTCCCATAACGCTGCTGGTTTGCGAACCGGGCAACTTCCCGGGAAGCGGTCCAAAAAAAAAAGTTGGGAAAGTAATTCACAGACACTAAGAGTAATAGAGATGGAGTGAGTGAACAAGACTGAGGAACTATGAGAACAGAGGGACTGAGAAAAAGAGTGGAAGGAGTTGAGTAAGTAGGTAATAGAGAAAGGAATGAGGAAAGTAGCAAAGGCAGGAAACTGAGGATTAAAGAAGTGAAGCAGTGGATCTAATAGTAGGTGAATGTGATAGAAATGTAACAAAAAGAGTACAACTATTTACCTTGTAATTGCCGTTAAATTAATCACATTTTATTTTTATACTTTCAATCTGTGAAAGAGAGAACCAACATTTGAAAAATATTAAAACATGTATTTAAAAATTACAAAAGACAAGGGAAAATATTGAAGGACAAATAGTTTTTCAACAACTTTGACACTGACAGAAGCTTCTGCTTCTCCAGGTCCTCTACACAATCCTAAAGATATACATTTTAAACTAACAGTATCTTGATGCAGATGAAGTGAGGCCTATCTTAAAACATAGTGCATCTTTTGCATTGCTCTTGTTTCAGAAAAGTGTCGCTTCAGGATGCCAATAACATGTCTCCTATCCAGAGATTTGTTTGAGGTGAGGCCTACTCAGAGTTCAAGATGAGATTTACACTTGTTGAAGTGTACAGAGGAGATAATATCTGTGAAAGTCTACCAATGAAGTGAGTCATGTCCACTGCACTCTTCAACAAAGTAGAAACCTCCTATGTTTCCCTGGACAGACCTAAACTTGATCTGCACAATGTGATTCGTAATGATAGGAAACACAGGTGATGTAATTGAAATATGTGCAATTTATTTTGCTCATTTCACAATCACATCACTTGTGTTTCCTTTGCTTAGGTATCTCATTGTGCAGATGTAGTCCAGCATATGAAAGAATACGTAGAAGTGCAGCACTGCATGCAATAAATTTAACACTTACAGAAAACTCACCTTCTCCATGCCTCCTACACAGTTCTACATATACATCATAAATGCAAACAGTACAGAATTAATTATACATGTTAAATGGTTTATTTTTGCTGTTCTCAGAATGTATCAAAATTCACTAAAAACAGTGACTTGAAGGTATTCATCATGTAACAGCGGGGAAAAAAAAACACAATCAAAATGATTGTGTTTAAAAAACCCATACAACATCAGAAATTAAAATTCAGAACTCCTTAAAGTTAACTTACTTTCCATGACGTCCAAGGATGTCCTATGAACAGCTTACACTCTTTTGTGCTGTTATTACTTTCAGCCCGCCACTTTCTGAAAGAAAACCTTCATCGTTTTTAAAAACACGTTACATGCAATAAATGACTTCTTGCTCTGTACCACTATTTTCCACAAGGCCAAATCTAGTCAGAGATATTTATAACTCTTGGATTTCTTGTAAGCCAATCCCATCATTTGGCATTTCCGCAACTTTCACAATTAAAATGTTGAAGATCATTTTCACAATCCTGGAATAGTAATATCTTCCCCTTCTTGCTCAGTCATGTTCTACATTTCCTATGACACTGATACTGCTTAATATGAAGCAGACTTACACTACCTCTATGAGTACTACAATTATTTAATTCTCTACATCACTTTTAATCACAAAGCAATGTAAAACAGTAGACAGCATTGCAGACTTACATTCCCTCTACTCCATGTTTTGATTGGCTGCTTCAATTAGCTTATGAAAATAAACAGTTTTTCTGAACTCATTCAAAGTGCACATATATCTCCATGATGTCCAATCCTATGATTAGAAGTTATGTCTCTGAACTACACTTATCCTCAAGGCCAAATTGTGTAGGAGCCATTAGAACTTCTTGAAATTCCACAGAGCACATCCCGAGATTATTTCCCTAAAATTTTGGTTTTAAAAACACCAGGTAAGAGTTTTTAAGGTCATACGGCAATTTTTTTTTGAAAATTAAAACAGAATCATTGCAGAATGACCAGCCATTTCTAGACTTTAAATAAGCTGTGTAATGTCCTGATGATATTGAAGGGCCGTCATGATATATAATTGCTGTAGTTACAAAAGTCCTTCCTGATATTGACAACTGCGAAGCTACAAATTTTTTTTATTAAAGTTGTCAATTTTGTTCCATCAGGCCTACATCGTTGGAACATTAAAATGACGTACTGGCCATATGTTCGTATAAATAATGTGGACATCATTTCAGATTTACATTGGCTACACTCCATGTTGTGATTAGCAGCTTTTACTAGCTTATTAAAGGAGACTGATTTACTGTCTGGCAAAGTTAAATATATAAATCTTTCTGAGTCTACACTAGTAGTACTTGATACCATACAGTTCTCGCAGTCATGCTGCCATTGATAAGAAAGCCCAAACAGCTGATCTACATCTACACCTTCAGCATGTAATACATCAAGCATATACATTAAAAACTCCTGACAATCTTGCTGAATATTTTGAGAGAATTGTGTTTGGCCTGAACATCTATCTAACAGATTTCTAATTTCAGACACACTTTCCATGTTTCTTCTATCAGTGGTACATTTCTCTAACACAGAATTTAACAAACTGCAAAATCTTTGATCAGAATTGACCACAATCTCTTCTTTTACATTTTTTAGAGAAAACAAAACATTAATTACTACATTAGCATAGCAGTTGACACCAGAACTGTTTTCAAACTGAAAACCAACAACATCTTCAACAGAATCCTCTTTGTTTCTGCTTGTAATTTTAGGTTCATCGACTTTTCGTCTTTTTGCTACAACCTCCCCAGTATTGGTCACATTTCTTCGTTTCCGGCCTACCACACGTTTCTCAAACAAAGGATACTGAGGCAAATGTGGCGCATACTCTCTTCTTAACCTATTGTATTCCTTAACACAATCTAGATCCGCACAAATGTTTGTGACATCACACTCAATCAAGTACAATCCCGATAAAGTTCTAACTCGTGACAATGCCACGTATGCCATACCCTCCTTGAACACAGAACTGCCAATATTCACCAATGCACAGTCTACACTTAAACCTTGCGATTTATGGATTGTCACCGCATATGCCAAGCAAACAGGAAACTGCTTACGGCGAACATATAAGTCTTTTACAAGCAAAAATCTAGCAGAGCAACGACCAATTAGCTGTACTTCCTCAATGCCATCAAATTTAATTTTTAAAAATTCAATTCCATCTCTATTTCTGTATTTTACAAAATCAACAACATTACCCATTGACCCATTTACCAGACCTCTTTCAACATGTAAATTCCTTCTTAAAATTATACGGCAGTTCAAGCACACATTCAGAGTCTTTTCAAAACCTGCAGTTTTAGATATAGTCTTCTCTAATGAATCCAATTTTGTTTTCAGATTCTCAGACAAAATAATTGTTGATCCCATATGCTCTACTCTGTCAATAGCTTCCAGTTTCACAATCTCTTGCTTTTCTAAATTCAACATTTTGTTGTTGAATTTGGCACATTCTGCAAGAGTTGGCATCAAACATATTCCAGATTTCTTATCAGTAATTTTCTGAAAAATATTCTCAGGCACAACATCTTGTTCTGGATACAAATTTGACAGTAATCGTGCATGTAAAGCTTCTTTCCCATGCTCGGTCACTTTTCCAATTCTAACATCTTGTAGAATAGTCTTGTAAACTTCATCCTTCGCCTGACGCATATTTTCATGCAGTTCAGCATAATTGAAGTTTAACCATATATTGACGTTGCCAATGCTGCCTAGGCACTTCCTGGTATCTTCATGCGTGAGCATTTTGAACACAGGTTGCCCTTTCACTGGTGTCAGCTGCAGAAGATCTCCGAAAACAATGATGTGTTTGCCACCAAATAACACATCATACTCTGTTTTGAGAACTTCTTGCATCCTCAAATGCACAAAGGCAAGCATGACATTGGAAACCATGCTTACTTCGTCAATGATAAGAAGTTTCATTTTCCTCAAGATTCTTGAAACTTCAAAACAAGCATCTCCAGATAGCTTGTGATATTCTAATTTGTTGTCATGCTCCACTGGCAGCATCAGTAAACGATGTAAAGTAATCCCTTTAATATTATGTGCTGCCAGTCCAGTTGGAGCAGTGACAACACAAGACAGCGATGACTCTGTCCTTTCCTGCAAATAGCATGAAATTGCTTTAATGAGGAAACTTTTTCCAGTTCCCGCTTCTCCACTCACGTACAGTCGGACAGGCTTCAACGACGTACATGAGCACTCTTTCTTATCATGACTTAATCCATGATCAATTTGCATGGTAACTTCGTCATATATTTTCCTCTGCTCAACGTTGAGTTGCCTTTCCAACTCTTCTAAGTTAACCGCATCCTCTTGAGCATGTGCCATGGCTCTTTCCACTTCATTCATAGCAGTGGCAGCTTCATTTTCAATAAGAGGTCCTCCTAGTGGATCCTGACTCAATGAAGCAGAACTCTGACTGTCCTGAGAACTGTCTCTGGCAATCTCGGCTGCAATCGTTGCTTCCTGCTCAATTTCCGCATTCAACATTTCTACATATTTGGGAAAAGCAGGACATTCTATGGTCTCCTTGGCGGCATTGAAAGAGTCTTCGTAACAGAGGAAATCTCCAAGCAGTTCCTCTTCTGCACGCCAAGGCTTGAAAAGTTGCAAAAGTGCTAAATAGAAAAACTCCTTTTTTTCAGGAGATTCGCCACTCAATTTTCGATGGTTTATCAAGTGGCATTTTCTTTGCTTGACCAGACATCCCTCACTTCCTATTACAGCATACACTCCTTTCTCAGTATCTTCTTTGATGTTCCTCTTGAACATGTAATTTTGCAGAACCTCATACAGACAAACATTCTCGAGGCGAATGCTTCGATTTGGATAATATGTATCCAACATGTTTGTCTTCAAAATGTCGGTACTGTTTGGCTCCTTTTCCGCCAAATACTCAATTTCCCGCACAGGTTTGAGAACTCGATTACGCGTTGCAGCAAGACCAAGACTCGCCCAAACGATACTCCTGGACTTGGCATAGAGACTTGCTGAAGACAACCGGTCAGAACATTCGTACGCTCCGATTTCTCGATGCGACAACATCTTCAGACTGAAACTGTACAACTTCTTGCTGAGGCTCTTTTCATGGGAAATGTCCTCCCACATATCCTTCAATTCTGTCTTCTCTTTTTTGGTGATGTAAGACGTCACATACCGAGCCACAGCCATACAGTTATCAGCCACAAACTGTATATCCATGTTAGCATTCCACATGGACAAAATCACCGGGTTGTAGTCGTTGATGTACTTGGACTTTTCGTTCCTCTTCAAATTGTAAGTGTTTTTAGGTGATTTCTTCATCACATTATGTCGCAGCGAAGACATCAAACTGTTTACTCTTCCTTTAGAAATCACCGGTCGTGGAAAGCCGAAACGACATTTGGTGTAGAACTTGTCTTTGTTTCGGAATTTACGACGGCAGTACTTTCCACATCGATGGCTTTGGAAACGCAGAACTTTTTCTCTTAGGCTTTTCTTCTCCTTTGCGTTTGGAACAGCACACGTAGAATACTGTTGGATGAAACTCATCACTGAGTCTTCTGGATCCGTTCCAAATTTAGGTGCATCCTTGATCCACAGCAACATATGTATATGAGGAGCACCTCTTGCTTGGTACTCCTTTCTCCAGAAGAAATCCAACACCTCTCCAAGAGGTGGATTCTTCCTATTCATGATGAAAGACATCATAGCTTCAAATCTATGATTGAAGTACCTACATACATTGACTGGATCCAAAGAGCACAGTTCTCCGGGTGTCTTGAATTCGATGTTTTCTACGTTAGCATTTGCCTCTCGTAGAAATTGAAGTAAGTCTTCCCAGCCATACTCGGCACAACTCAGAGTGAGGAACCATGTGGGAGTACCTAAGTTCCTCAGCATACATTTTAAATCACCATGACGACGGTACCAGTACTCATTAGTACCACGCTGACACGCCATGAGATTAATCAGGTGAGAATCCAAAATACTATCTTGGACATTCACTTTATCCATAAAATCACTTGCCGAGATGTTTTGCATGTGTATACCACTTTTCAAGATGTGGTTCACTGCATATGACAGTCCAGACAGATCGCTTTCAAACAGGAGATGAAACAAATAAGGAATGCATTGTCGAAACCTAGCATCTCCTGCATACAATCGCAAAGTCCGGTATTCAGAAGCAGGAATTTGATGAGGTCGCTCATCATATCTTCCTCCCTGACCTGTTGGAAAAAGCTGTGGGAAACACCGAGCTTCCAAACTTTCCTCCCAAACACTAATGGGACTCCCTTTGGCTTGTTTCATTTGAAACAACTCAATAGCATTCCCCATGACTTCCTTCGAATGCAAAGGATGAACACTATAATGTTCATATATTTCCTCACTAGTAGAGGGTTCTACTTTCTCAATTTGACCAGCACACAAATCGCTATCCTCTTCCTCACTTACTTCCTCTTCTGCAACATATACATTCTTATAGTATTTATTATTTTTTTTCAAATACAATGTTGCCTTTTTAACTTTCCTAACATCTACTAAATCTTGCCATATTTTCTTATTCTTTGTCGGAACCCCATTAACTAAGATAACCAGAGGTTCCTCTTCCACTTTTTCTACTCCAATTGTGTTAATGTTTTTCTTGAAATCTAGAGGCAAATAAACAACTCTTCCCTTTAATCCTCTCTGTAAATCTGATGGAGGCAATTTCCCTGTCTTTGGCTCCATTCTTACAATAGCCTGAAAGGGATGGATACTTTGAATCAAAATAGATTCATAAGTATTTAAGTCCTTCAATTCAGAAGGAATCTCAACCAATTCCAGATTATTATGAACTGCTCTAGCAGGCATCTGGTTTTGTTTTAATTTGTTACAACAATAAGTACACACACGTTGATCCAATCCCAAATCAAAACAATTTTCTACCATCAAGTATGTTGCAAAATCCTTCCATTCACTATTATTTTCCCTTTCACTTTTTGCATATAAATCCACTAACTTAGTCTGATTCTTATAATAAGTGCGTCTACAACACACACAAGTGAAATTAGGCCTCTCACTTGATTTCATGTCAAACGTCGCAATTTCCCTCTGGAAATTATCTGTACTGGAAACATGTACACTATCTTCCAAATGACCCTCTACTTCTTGCTCAATTTCAACATTCTCCTCTTTACTTCCAAAGTAACAAAACTCAATTTCTTCACATATATTCTTCACATCTATTTCAGAACCATGCAAAAGAGCAGCGCATAATTGTTTCAGCATAATTGCTGGACTCTTAGCATAATACAACAGTCTAACTAACTTCCTCACTTTGTTATGATGCACTGCTAGCATCCTGAAATGATGAAAAACACTCTGGCATACTCTCCTGGAAAGACAAGCCAGTGAATGACCATGCAAACCTGTCACTTCTCTTACTCTGCAAGGATCTAATTCTTGCAACAACCTCATTTTCTGCTTCAAACTTTTTTTGTTAAATGACCGTACAAAATCACAAAGCAAATTGATGGAATCCTGTCGCACACTGCAAATACTACTACACTTCCAGGTGTACACAGGACCCTTAGCACGTCTTCCTAAAACCTCATTACCTAACAACTCTTCTGCCTCTGTTGTCACAAGTTTTTCTTTTTCAACTGGACAACCATCTTTCACTTCATAAGCACGACCACTGATGTCAACTGCATGCACCAAATCATTATCCTGGAAATAACTCTCTTCATTAAAAAATGCCTCACAGCTTGAACTATGTATCCATTCTCCAGAAAAAACTTCACAAAAATTACTACGATTAACTATTCTCTTCCATCTACTATTTCTTTTGAAATCAAAAATTGCCTTGTTTAGCTTCCTAATTCTATTGATTATCAAAATAAATAACTTACGTTTAATTTCAAATGCCTGATCAATAACTTTCTCAACTTTTTTTTTCTCTTATAAAAAACTAGTTTCTGTTGACCTTTCTTAATATTTTTTAACAAATTGCCAATTATCCTGTTACGGAACATTCGTTTACGAATCTCCCTAAACTGTTGTTTCCTTCTACTATCATGCACAGATTTATCTCTTGCTCTAGCAGTAACATTTTCATTTGTCCTTTTCTTTCCATTTGATTTACTTCTCGTGTTATGGATTGAAACATTTTCTGTGGTAATATTTTTTTTATTACAAATATTTCTTATGAAATATTTAGAGCTCTTGACCGGTGCTTTCTTCGTGGCTTGAGAAATCTTTTTGTTAGAGGACTGCTGCGTTTTTTTTTTCTCCTGCTGTCTTTGACGTTTTGCAGCCTTTATCTGTCTTAGTATTGTAGGCATATTGAAATCTTGAAATGATCTGCAGTTGAATCTGAGGAAAAATATAATAAAAAATGTTAATAAACATTATTATCAAACAGTAAATCAGTAATAGTGATCAAAAACATAACACACTACTTACAATCAGATAGGAGAAAGCTGCGTCAAAACCCTGCGCCTGCTTGAAGCTGGCATAGGTCTTGACGCAGCATTGTAGAGATGGGGCACCCCTGAAAAACAAATTTAGGGGCATATGGCACACATACATGCCTTAAGGGCATGTGTTGGCGTCATATGGCACCTTTTGTTTTTTTTAAAAAAAGCTTTTTGAAAAGAATTCACAAATTACCACTAATTTACCACAATAGTTTCCAAATCCTTAATGTCATTTTTTACATAGTTTTTGTTTGATACATTGCATTTAAGTAGTCACAAAATTTACAAATGCTTCAGTGCAATCGCAAAATAAGGAATAGCAAATTTTGCTACTCCTTATTTTGCATCAAAGTTGTTTGATACATACCATTTGTCTAATTAACATTCGCAAAGGCCGAAATTCATAGAATTTTGATCTTTGCAAATGCTAATTAGCTTGATACATATGGCCCCAAGTGAGGCCTGTCTTGCGACATGGTGCATCTTTTGCATTACTGCTGATTGGGTTTTATGTGGTACGTTTTTTTTTTACACCATGACATATCTGCCTATATGCATCAATTTTTAATGTTGTCACCTCATAGCAAATATTATGCACCACCGCTGCATCATAAAAGTGACGCACAGTGGCAGAAAAAAGGCATACACCTATCATAAATCTATCCCTAGCATTTTAAATGATTAATCCAGGATGACAATAAAGTGTGTCCTATCCAGAGGTTTGTTTAAGGTGAGGCCTACTCAGGATTGCAGATTAAAGTTACGCTTGATGAAGAATACAGAGGAGATAATACATATAAAGGACTACCAATGAAGTAAGTAATGTGCACTTTATTGCGCCAGTCATCATAAATGTATCCCTAAGCTTCTTATCTTGTTACAGATGAACCACCATATGTACCATCAAACTATTTTGCATTTCCTAAATAGCAAATTTTAAGGAATAAATAGCAATTCTTTACTATTCCTAATTTGCAATGAGCAAATTGCTAATTGCAAATTACCCATTCATTTCCATGGGCTAGGAGGCTCATAGGAATTAATGTTGCAATTTGTGATTAGCAATTAGCTCATCACAAAATAGGATTTTTTTCAAGCGTGCAGGGGTATCTCAAGAACACCCTGCTGCACCCCTGAAAAAGAAATTTGGGAGCACATGGCACACCTACATGCCCTAATGGCATGTATGGGCGTCATATGGGACCTTTTTTTTTTTTGAAAAAAATGCTTTTTGAAAAGAATTCGCAAATTACCACAAACTAGAAGTTGGTGGTAGTTTCCAAATCCTTAATATCATTTTTTACATTTTTTTTTTTGATACATTGCATTTAAGGAATCACAAATTTTGAATTATTGACATTTTAAGTAATTTCCACATGTGCAGTGTTTTCAAAATATAATTTGAAAATCGTTTTTGGGGAAAAGTAATGGTTTGCAAATTTATGACAAGGACATAATGGTGTATGCTTCTCTATAAGGCATTTCAGTATCTCTAATGTCATTTTTCCCATATTACATTATAAGACCTTTCCCCGTGAAGCACATTCCTTGTAAATATGCTCCCACCTGTGCATTGCAAATTTAGATTTTGACTGTTTCAGACACATAGCCATGTTGAAAGTGACCCAAAAAAATTGCAAACGTTTTAAAATAACACATTCATGTGTCTTAAGGACATTTTAAGTCATTTCCCCATGGACAATGTTTTCTAAGTGGCACAAAAGAGGTATACACCTATCATAAATCTGTCCCTAGCATTTTAAATGATTAATTCAGGATGACAATAAGATGTGGCCTATCCAGAGGTTTGTTTAAGGTGAGGCCTACTCAGGATTGCAGATTAAAGTTACGCTTGATGAAGAATACAGAGGAGATAATTTATTGTAAAGGCCTACCAATGAAGTAAGTGATTTCTACTTCATTGCGCCAGTCATCATAAATGTATCCGTAAGCTTCTTATCTTGTTAGACATCAACCGCCATATGTATCATATAACTATTTTGCATTTCCAAAAAAGCGAATTTTAAGGAATAAATAGCGATTCTTTACCATTCCAAATTTGCTTTGAGAAAATTGCTAATTGCAAATTACCCATTCATTTCCATGGGCTAGGAGGCTCATATAAATGAAGGTGCAATTTGCGATTAACAATTTGCTCATCACAAATTAGGAATTTATTCCAAAGGTGCAGGGGTGTCTCAAGAACACCCTGCTGCAACCCTAAAAAAGAAATTTGGGGGCATATGGCGCACATAAATTTTAACAACATTCCTTTACCTCAACAACGATTTTCAAATCATAACTTCAAAACACTACACATGGGAAAATTACTTAAATTGTCCTTAAGACACATAAAAGCGTTTTTTGATTGGCTTTCCTGCATGGTAGGGTCACTTTTAACATGGCTATGTAACACAAACATTCAAAATCAAAATTTTCCATGCACAGGTGGGAGCATATTTACAAGCAATTTGCGCCACAAAGAAAGGTCTTACAATAAAATGGGAAAAATAACATCAGGGACAGTCAATTGCCTTATAAAGAACCATACACCATTATGTCCTTCTCATGAATTTAAAAACAATTCCTTTTTCCCAAAAACGATTTTCAAATCATAATTTCAAAACACTGCACATGAGAAAATGACTTAAAATGTCATTGAAACACATGAAAGCGTTTTTTGATTGGCTTTCCTGCATGGTTGGGTCACTTTTATCATGGCTATGTAACACAAACATTCAAAATTAAAATTTTCATGCACATGTAAGAGCATATTTACAAGCAATTTGCGCCACAGAGAAAGGTCTTACACTAAAATGAGAAAAATAACATCAGGAACAGTCAATTGCCTTATAAAGAACCATACACCATTATGTCCTTGTCATGATTTTATAAACAATTCCTTTTCCCCAAAAACGATTTTAAAATCATAATTTCTAAACACTGCACATGGGAAAATGACTTAAAATGTCATTAAAACACATGAAAGCGTTTTTTGATTGCCTTCCCAGCATGGTTTGGTCACTTTTAACATGGCTATTTAACACAAACATTCAAAATCTAAATTTTCCATGCACATGTGAGAGCATATTTACAAGCAATTTGCGCCACAGAGAAAGGTCTTACACTAAAATGAGAAAAATAACATCAGGGACAGTCAATTGCCTTATAAAGAACCATACACCATTATATCCTTGTCATGAATTTAAAAACAATTCCTTTTCCACAAAAACGATTTTCAAATCATAATTTCTAAACACTGCACATCAGAAAATGACTTAAAATGTCATTAAAACACATGAAATCATTTTTTGATTGGCTTTCCAGCATGGTTGGGTCACTTTTAACATGGCTATGTAACACAAACATTCAAAATCAAAATTTTCCATGCACATGTGAGAGCATATTTACAAGCAATTTGCGCCACATAAATCATAATTTTCTCCTTAAAGCACACTATTCTCTATCTAAAGTAAAGAAATATTTTCTCACCTTAGCAAATACTTTCAGTTTGAAAACAGTCTAAGAAACACACCAATTTGTCTTCAGCAGAGCAAAAGGTATGCACTCCAGAGTCTGCAGCTATCAAAAGCACAGAAATGCTATAATTCTTCACACATATTTCTCATGTCACCCAATCAAAACTCTTCCCTCACTTTTTTTCAAATGAAAACCCTTCCCCCTCTGCCCTTTCTGCCTATTTTCCATAGCAACCACCTCTTGGAGAAACTCTGGTGTTTGCAAGTTCACACAACAATGTTGCAATTGAACTCTGAACTCTCAGTGCACCTGCATAGCCAGTGCTTTCTTTCATTTAATGATTTTTTATTGACCACTCAAAATACATCTTTCAAACAACACATCTGTACACCCTAACTTTCTGTTTTCATCAATCAAAATCCACCAATCACTGTTACTGCTTCATGAACACAGAAACTCCACAGTTTTTTTCATTTCAAACTCTCATTTTTTCAACTGCCATTTCATTGCCACACTTCATCTGACTGCAGGAGAACCTTCTCTCACCATGTTTTCTGTCTGGATTGTTGGTCATAGTTATATTCACTGGGCTCAAAGGTACGTTGAAAGCAGGAATTTACCTAACCTCAATTTACAAGATGTGGAAATTAAGTGGTTTGGCCACAGAGGATTAAAATGTCACCAATTGATACCATTGGTGAAAACCTTTATGCATTTGCCAAAACCTGACCTGTTAATTGTGCACTGTGGAGGTAATGACTTGGGCACTTTGACTGGTGTAGGTCTGGAAATGCTTTTAAAGGACACCTTTGAGCAATTAATGGCACTTTTTCCTCAGACTGCCTTGGTATATTCAAATATATGCCAAAGACAGAAATGGAGGTGGTCAAACCAATTTTGTCCACAAATTGAGAAGTCGAGGAAGCATGTAAACAAATCTGTTTCAGCTTACATGAGAGACCATGGAATGGGCTCCCTGTACAACAATAACTTGCGTTACTACATGCAAGATATCTACAGAGGAGATGGAGTTCACTTCTCAGATGAGGGCAACAGAATTTTCACTCTGAATTTAAAAATGTGCATTGGTACCTACTTATAAGTACCTAAATGTACCATAAACCCAAAAGCTCTTCTCAGAGCTACCCTACATCTAATCACTCACAATTATTATTTTACTCTAACTTTTTTCACTAATTTTCAACAAAGTACACTCCCTGGGGCGCTACCCGGTACGCGTACCGGGAGCTAACCTCGCGAAATTTTTGTAAAAAATGATTTTTTTTCGCACATATAAACCTCCTCAGCCACCCTCCGAAAACCTAGGGGGTCAAGATAACTCTACCGTGCCCCCTTCTACCCATTCTGAACATTATTTGCCCTCCATCTTGTATCTTAATTCGACCGAAATACAAAATGGTGGACTCCCGGAACGCTTAAGGTACGCGAACCGGGGCGCTCAATGGTTCGCGTACCGGGTCGCTCCCTGGGAAGCGCACCATCAAAAAAGGTGGGAAAGTAGTTCACAGAAAAGCCACTTGAGACAATTTCACCAAATATAGATTAGCTCATACTACATACCAATCCCTACCATTTTCACAAATTTGATTGGAATTCCATTTAGCCATTTAGCCTGTAGACCTCTCTAAATACCGTGAGGTAAATTACTTCACAAAACACATCTGAAATGTTGGAATTGACAACCAATTAAAATGTTACTTTCATTTTCTACTTTTTTTACCTGACATTTGATTGGTTATGTACCCGAATATATATAAAGGAAGAGAAGGAAACACAGCCATTTTGACTACTACTTCCTGGTGTACATTTCAATAGGATTTTCATTAATAACTTCAACTTCTTTTTAAAGGTAAGTTGTTATTTTTAAAACTGAAGTATATTGTGCACTTTAAGTTAATATGGCAAACTTTTTCTGTTAGTTATATACTATCCCTCTGTAGTACTTATAAATTTAGATACACTTTTTTATATTCCTACTTCCACTCTGATACTATACACTGCCCAAAGATAAATTCTCTGTTAAAAACTGCCTATCTAAAATTAATCCCAACAGTGCCCTACCTCTACTAATATATATTTTTTTAATGCAAATTTCAGGGAAAATGGAAAGTGAACAAAACATTTCATTTGAAATTGTCCTTCCAGAGTCCAACACAGAAATCATTGATCCAAATGAGATTGAATTTATGGATGAAACTTGGGACCAAGAACTACTGCAATGTGTACAAGCAGTAGATAACCTCCTTGCAAATGAGGACATTTTACAACCTCAGAGACTACAATCTATATTCCATGATAATTATGAAATTTCTGACAATGAAATGTTAGAAAGTTTAATAAATTATGAAACACAATAAAAAAAGCTTAAAAAATAAAAAAAAATAAAAAATAATCAACAAAACCAACAATCAATTAACATACAGCATTTGAAAAGTCTATCATTCATTTTTCATTGTGCTACGCTCCCCAGAACGCTTCCCGGTTCGCGTACCGGGCGCTAACCACGAAAAAAAACAAAAAAAAATTTTTTTTTTTTTTGCTTCGCGGGGCCCCTTTAAAACCTCCACATTAAACCTAGGGGGTCAGCGAGGATCTACTATGCCCCCTTATAGTTATTTCCCCCTTTGTTTTGGCCTCCTCTTGTCTCTCGATCCTACCGAGAGACAAGATGGCGGCCGCTCCGGACTGTTTAGAATGTTGACAGACACCGGAGAGCCAATCAGCTTCGCTACGCGAAGTTCCGTTACGCGTCAAGTACGCGAACCGGGGCGCTGCCTGGTCCGCGCTTACAGATATATATCTTTTTTTGAACGTTATTTCTCAAAATCCACTGCAGCACATATATTGAGACCTACAAAAGGCACATCGGGCTACCAGTCCCTACAATTTTGCCAAGTTTCGTGCAAATCCATTCAGCCGTTCGGGCTAAAAGTGAGGCTAACCGCCCTATGGAAAACTCAATGTTAAAAACACGTTTTGGGACCCCCCTTTTTTCTCGGCCCCCCCTGGACCAACTCCCCCCAAATTTCCAGGGGCTGCTCAGAAACAAAATGTTCCATTTTGCTGAAAATTTCAGCCAATTCCGTCCACAAACGCCAAAGTTATTAGACATAGAATTTTCAAAAATCCCATAGGGAAAAAATCCTAACTATATATACCTACTGGCGACCGCCAGTAGGTAATATATATATATATATATATATATATATATATATATATATATTACCTACTGGCGGTCGCCAGTAGGTAGTTATAGTTAGGACCTAGTTTCCATAGGAAATCCTCAACATTCTATTTGGATTAACTTTGGCCCTGGTGGATGAATCTTTGCGAATTTCTCAAAGAAGATGGCTCGGTCCGCTGCGCTCCTTCCCTGAAAGTTTGGCGGGGATTGGTGAAGTGGGGGCTGAGATAAAAGGGGGGTCCCAAAACGTGTTTTCTCCATGTTGTTTTCCATAGGACGTTTAGACACGGCTACAGGTCGAACGGCTGAATGGATTTATAAGAAATTTGGCAAAACTGTAGAGTCCGGCTCGCAGATTACGGTTTTTTTGGAATGGTGTAAATCTGTTCAGTAGTTGCTGAGAAAATTAAAGTTAAAGTCAATTATATATCTATAAGCGCGCACGGGTGCGCGCACTCAAGCGGCTGCGCGCGAGCGGAATTTTTTTCGTTGCTGCGTGACGTCTGTTAACATTCGATTCGAAGGAAATCAGGAAGTGTTGACCGCCATTTTGTCACTGCGAGTAAATATATTGTCATTTCAAAGCGTTGGAACATGGAAAGGGGAGAAGGTAGAGATTGTTTTGCTGCGTAGGTTCTCTCAGGGTGTGCAGTAAGGCCCTTAAACGCGAAAATATATATATATTTTTTTTTTAAGTTGCGGGGTGCGCGCACTCGGGCGCGCACACCTATTTACAAGAGTGTGAAAATGGAGATAAATCAGAAGTTTGAGTGCTTTGATATAAGGTGGCTCTGAAAAGAGCCCTTGTGTTAATTGAGTTTTTTCTGCATTTATAAGTAAGTACCGATGCAGAGTCCGATGTTGCATAGGAAGATTCTGTTTCCCTCATCCGTGAAATGAACACCATCTGTCCTATAGATGTCTTGCATGTGGTAACGCAAGTTGTTGTGGTAAATAGAACCCATGCTATAATCTCTGAGGAAAGCAGAAACAGATTTATTTACATGTCTCCTTGCTTTCTCAATTTGTGCACAATGTTAATTGGACCAATTCCATTTCTGTCTTTGGCATATATTGGAATATACCAAGGCAGTTCGAGGAAAAAGTGTCATCAATTGTCGAAAGGTGTCTTTTAGAAGCATTTCCAGACCTACCCCAGTCAATGTGCCTAGATCGTTCCCACCACAGTGCACAATTATAAGGTCTGGTTCTGGGAGATGCATAAAAGTTTTCACCAATGGTATTAATTGGTGACATCTTAATCCTCTTTGCCCAATCCACGTTATCTGCACATTTGGTAAATCAAGGTTGGAAATTCGTCTGCTTACTGCATATTTTCCACTCCAGTGAATATAGCTGTGTCCTAAAAGCCAAACCTTCATTTTCAAGGCAGATGCACTCGTACTCCGATGGGTTCTGGAAGTGGAATGGCAGTTAGAAGCTGAAAGTCAGGATAAAAAAATGGATGAAGCTTGGTGTGGTTGAAAAATGAAAAATGATTGGTTGATTCTAATACGGGAAGATTGAAGACTACGTTGCATGTTAATGTTATGTAAAAGAAAAAGTAGTATTGGGTGTGAAAAAAATGACATGTAACAGAGCTGTGGATAGGCAGGTGTTTCTGGAGGGAAAACAGTGTTGTTAGTTTGCTGTAGAACGTTGAGATATGATCTTTTGACCTGTGCCTTCAGCCAGGTGCAGAATGAGGTGTTACCATGGAAACAGCCAGAGATGGCAGTGGGTGATGGGTGACTTTTATGTGACATTGAAAATATTGTGAGGGACAACCAACTGAAATGTAAATTTGAATACAAAATTTTGCGGGAGGAAATATGATTGGCTGAAGAGACATATATGAGTCTGTATTGACTGGATATCTGTGCCATTGAATTTTGGTTGCAGTGATAGCAGCATAATTGAGACTTCCGTCAAACGAATATCTATTTTGTGACTGTCACTGTTGTACATCGTACAAAGCATTGGTAAAGGTAAGTCTGTAACTGTTTGTTTTGTCATGTACCGTAAAATATGGTTTACTCACAAACAATGATTGATTTTCCTCATAGTTTGAAACTAAACTAATTTTTGGCTGTCATAATGTGTTGTATTTCTAAAACTATTTTTAATTTAAATGTGAAATATGAAGTAGAAAATATGTTTAATATAAAGAGTAATTATTTGTGTGATTTTGAAGCCTTTATATATAATGAGAGAAGTTGTTTATGAAGTGAAAAAATGATATTAGCAGAGAGAGAGATAATGCAGATAGAGAGAGAAATGGTAAATTACATGTGATACCGTCGTGAAAAAATGTTAATGGTTAATGAATTCGTAAACTTTCTGTCACACAACAAAATTAGAGTGCGGTGTCTGGACGCGGCCTGCATTGGTGGGTGTAGGGTGAGAGGGGCAGGTGGTTGAGTAAAATAAAATGAAAAGTTGGTATATTACATGTGATACCGTGTTGAAAAAGTGGTAATGCTTAATGAATTCTTAAACTTTCTGACAGACGACAAAATTACATTGTAGTTTGTGGCCGCGGCTTGCACTGGTGGGGTGAGAGGGGGAGGTGGTCGAGTAAAATAAAATGAAAAGTAAAATGCTAATGGTTAATAAATTCGTAAAGTTTCTGTTAGACGACAAAATTATAGTGCGGTGTGTGGCCGCGGCCTGCATTGGTGGGCGTAGGGTGAGAAGGGCAGGTGGTCGAGTAAAATAAAATGAAAAGTTGCTACATTACATGTGATACCGTCTTGAAAAAGTTGTAATGCTTAATGAATTCTTAAACTTTCTGACAGACGACAACATTACATTGTAGTTTGTGGCCGCGGCTTGTACTGGTGGGGTGAGAGGGGGAGGTGGTCGAGTAAAATAAAATGAAAAGTTCTGACCATGAGGTTGTACAGAGATTTGTGCAGTAAATGTGTTCGTAAATTGAGGTACCAAACGGAGTATAAAAATATCTCTCTCACTCCTGCTGTTTGACTGCATCTTCATCTGCCTTCTGTTTTCCGTCTCCGTTGCCCTGTGTTATCTTATTGTGTGTGTGTCTGTCTGTGTCTGCCTTCAGTCCGGGCTGAGGAACTTTGCTGTGGAGGCACACACAGATAGTCGCATCAAAGTAATTGGAACGTTTTCAAAAAACTATTTATATAATTGAAATGCTTTTTTGAAGCGCTAGTGAATGTTTTCTTTCAGAATTACCGCTCGGTTGCTTCCATAGAGCAGAGGGTATGTTGTATTTCACTACTTAGTGCCTCTGCATCTGCACTCAGTTCTCTGGTGGCTGGCGGAGAAGTGTTTGTTATTGTGGAGATTAAAGCGTGATAAGGAGTGAAATACGACATAGCGTCTGGTCTGTAGAAGCGTGGAAGCAGTGATTAACACTGAGTGAAGCGGAACTGCGACGGTGCTTGAGAAGAGTAATACATTTTTTTTTTACAGAGGTACAACTGTCTGCATGGTGCGCGACCTACTAAGAAAGGGTTCACGGGCTGTTATAGGCCTGTGGGTTCTAGTATGAGTAAATCAGGTCGACAAAGGAAAATATTAAGTTAGTACAGCTGAAGTTACGTGGAACACATGAATACTGTTTCAGTATACAATCATTTTAGTTGAGATTATGGATTAAAAGAGAGAACGTGTATATTTGAAATGTTTATTCAGAAATGCACTGTTTTCAAGGCAAGTTTCTAATCTAATACGAGTAGAGACATTGCAAAAAACAAAGTAATCGGTATAGTCAGTAGTACATAGAATACAAACGGTATAGTTGATGAAAAATGAATATGGTTTTGCAAAATTAATTATACACTCTTATGAGGAAGTATATTATATTTTAATAAATGGAAGAAGGTCTCTGACCTTTCAGTTTAGGAAAGATACATGAAAATGCTAGTGGTTAGACATTATGTCTTTATCAATCAGCTCTCTGCATGCAAAGCACTATCACGTTTCTGTTATGCTATTGTGTAAGGGAAAAAAGATTGCGCCAAAACGGAAAAAATGGCGAGAGGTGCATGTATGTAATCAAAATATTTCAGTTTATGGAAAATTAAATGATCAGAGGTGTCTGAGGCGGAATTAAGCAGTTCAAATGCGAAATTGCGTTTACAGTTATAAAAAACTCATTCTATATTTACACATTAATTAGGGCACATATAGCATATATTAGCGAGTTTTGGTTCGAGTACGTTTGAAATAACATAAGATAAGATATACAATAGAATTGTTGAGATTAGACTTTAATAAAAAATAAAGTTCAAAATCGAGTAGGTGAAGAAAAAAAATGTAGTCCACATAAAAGATCAAAATTTAACCAGTAGGAAATCATAATGTCCACTGTTAGTAAAGCCAATAGGTCTGTTCATGTTAAGAAAGTATCCAAGAAAACGTGAAAAATATAGGGAGGCAAAACGAAATGTGGACGTCAATGGCTTGCATAACAGTCAACCCAGGATTGTATAGGCAAAGTAGGCAGCAACTGCTTCTAACAAGAAGTCACTGTTATGATCCGAAAACATGTCAGCCATCCAATTGAAAAGAGGAAAGCAGCATTCATGATCTGTTATTACCGGAGCCTCTAGTACCATCAGAGGACAGCTCGGTGGGTTTTCAATGTAGCTGTCTGTCAGGAAATCTTGCGCCGCTGCGAATATATCCCAATGACCCAGAACTCCTTCTATCGCTGCAAAGGCCATAATCCCTCCGTTGCAACAAAGCTGTTCATGATCAATTAACGGATTCATGAGATGTTTGTAATTCACTTCAGGAGGTACCAAGTTGCAGAGACATAAGTCCAGGGCCCACATGAAATCACAGCTCAGGCAATGAAATACAGGCTGCACACAGGTGAAATAGGAATATCGAAATGATAATCGATATGAAGTATTCAGAGTCGAGAGTGCTAAGATGCCATAGTAGTCAAGCATCTTCTGGCGAAATAGTTCTAAGTGTTCCGGCTTGTTTGCGAAGACAGGAGGGACATCCATTTTGAAATAAACGAGATGGGAACACAAACGTCGCAGCACTGGCAGTTCAACAGGAAGTCCACAGAAATAGGTCGCAGAGCATGGAGTGAATAGTAGCAGAATGACTTGATATAATTTTTGGCAGTCCGGTCACTAAACCATTGCTTAGTAGTTATAAAAAAAATAGCCTGTCTTGAAGTGGAGGATGCGTTTAAAATTAAGGGAGTCACCTTAGTACATTGTAAAGGAAGGCCACTCTTTTATAAGGAATGGTGTTGTCTGTGAATATTAGCTAAGTGAAAGATATGTTCGCGAACAGATGCTACGCTAACTTGTTTTTGTGACAATAAGGCTGTTGTTCATGTCTTGTGATTCAAGGTCGGAATTTGCTGCCAGATGGAAATATCAAGGTTCACATGCGTGGGGTAGATAAACTACATTCTTAAAGGGAAGCAAATGCAGAGTGATTTTTACCGCGTAAGGTATGTCGTTTAAAAAGTCATAGTGATTTTCATTTTATGTAAAAAATAATATCACTGATGAAGAATGAAAAAAAATCGTTATAATAATAGGCACGGGTGTATTTTTGGAAAGATATGCAACATTACAGGGATTCCACTTAAATAAGTCATGTAATTGAAAGTGCCTGCATGTGGACGACTAAATATATGTTTAGGCGTTTAATATGCAGCTTTGAAAAAAAACGTGCGTTTGTTTTAAAAATGAAATGTAAAGGTTTAGAGCAGGAGTTTCCAAAGCGGTCGTGGAGGGCTAGATGCATGGCAGATTAAAAAAATTACTACATGTTTTTAGATGGGGTTATCTTAAACATATGGGGGCATATTACCAAGCAATAGCGATAATTATCGCTATTGCTTGGTTAGAGACAAAAATGTACCGCTGCGCTGCGGTAATTTTTATCGCAGATAAACCTTGGTATTACCAAGGTTTATCGCAAATGCGATAAAAAACGGCCGCAATGCATGAATATCGCTGAAAAGGCAGCGATATTTATGCATTACTGAGCTAATGCTCTTAGCCATGTTATCCACCTCCCATTGGATAACATGGCTAAGAACTGCTCAGGGCAGGTGTTAGCTTTTGGAGATATTCGCGCCTAGCACGAATATCTTCATAAGTTGGTAATAGGAGATAGCGATGTTAGCGACTGTTTCCAGTCGCTAACATCTTGGCACGCCCACTTTGCATGTCATTAGTGATAAATATCACTGACATGCAAAGTGGGGCCCAAGATGGTCGCTATCTCCTACTAGCTGTCGCTAACTGGTGTTAGCGACAGCTAGGTAATAGGGAGATAATTTTATCTCCGCTTTCTTGGCTTTTAAAGCCAAACAAGCGGAGATAAACCCCCTTGATAATATGCCCCTCGTTTCTTTATCTACTGTGTAGTTTTTTCTGCATGTTGCCTATTCTTTGATTTTTACTGTTGCTGTGTCTTACACATTTTCCAGGGGCGGGTATAGGGTCATGGCAGCCCTGGGCAGGGAGCGTAGGTAGGGGGCTCTGTAACAGGGGGTTTGGGCGGGGCGGGGCGGTGCGTGCAGCCCACTGAAGAGGGGGGGGGGTGGATCAAGGTGTTTGGAAGTGGAACAGAGGCAGAGCACGCCAAATTCCTGCCATGGTCCGCTACGCAAATATGTATGCATCCTTAGAGGATTATTATATTAAGGATATATATTAATATGGTGGCTCCTGGGGTTTGGTGGTCCTGTGCAGGTGTACTGCTTGCATATGACCATGGTTGGCCCTGTATTTTCTGTCTATGCACTTGTTCTCCGTCACATGGGCTTTTAGTTATGAAGGCCTTGTGTCGCTGGTGCATGAGTTTTAACATGGGAAAAAGTGATATATCTGTGGCGCAATGGTTTCATAAATGAGACATTTTGTATCTTATTGTAATGATAGAGAATCTTGGGGAATTTATCTGTTATGCTTGTTCTTTGCTATAATGGCTCTATGTTGTGTAAGAAATAAGTCTGTAATAAGTTAATTAAATGTTATTATTTTCTTTTTTACAGTGTTTGGTGCTGAAAAGCAACAACCTGCCTTCTGAATTACAGAATTTGAGGAATTATATTCTTTTTTTCAGGTGAGTTGGTATTTTTGCATAGGCAATTTTTTTGGGTGCACATGAAAATAATGAAGAAGATTTTTTTAAATGTTTGTAAAATTTCATTTTGGAATATGATTTTATCTTGAATTATTCACATGGGTTGTATCTGCTTATACTAGATATGTATTTTGAGATATTCTCCACTGACAGTTGAAATTATCTTTTAATGGGCTTGGTGCATGTGTTCTTTTTGATGGAGTTCAGATTTACGGATCATTGGAGTATAATTCTTTCATGTTTCCATTACTTAAATCTTGTGAAGTGGTCATGATTTTTGAAATCTTGTTGCATTTTGTTTGGCAGTTTTTCTCCTTTATTTACAAAGAGGTATTATGATATGGTTCTAGGTGTGATGGGTATCTTTCCTGCATATCTGTGATTATACTATGTATAGGCATTGTTTTACATATTCATGCAGAGGTTTATTATGAGGTTGTTGTTCATGCTTAGTATGACATTTTGTATATGCTATGACTTTTACATGGTGAGTATGCTGTTGAAACATAAAAGGAACTGTCTCTGTGGGAAGTAGTAATCTGTTAAGTGAATGCTATGGTTTGTATAGTGTGAGCCTTCTCTTCAGAGTGCATATAGTTTACATAGCTCTTTGTACTGGTGAACTGAAAAAATGGGTCTCTAAAAATTAATTCTACAGATTATCAATATTTGTGATATCTAGAAAATCTAAAAAGAAATTTTACAGTAAAATGTCTTTTAACAACAGTAATTATTTAATGGGAAAAAAAGATCAGTGTTAATGTTTAGCGTTATATTGCCAATTTCTTTTCAAAACAAGAGGAACGTGGTATCTTAAAATATAGAGAGTTAATAAGTTAGAAATTATCAAAATATATGTAGTTTAAAAATTAGTAAAGGTACTTTTAAGTTATACATTTATGAAAAAAGATATAATTTAGTCTCTATATTTTTTTAAAAGGATACAGAAGAATAAACTGAGTCTAGTTATGGAGAATTCCTCAGAAGAGAAACAAATTCAATTTGAAATCATTAACGAAGTGATGGAGGAAATTTTAGACGCAGTCTTTCAAGAGGAAATAGATGAAAAAAATATTTTATGGACATGTCTTTAGACTCCGCTTACTTAGAGATGGTAGAAGGAGATGAGGACTTTGGACTTGAAGAAGTCCCTGATGATATAATGGTGGAGGTTCTACAAAATTATGAAGATTTCAATAAATACAATTTTTTTTTATAGTAAACCATTCTTGAAGACAGTTTTCTTGTCCTATTCGTCGTTGATGTGCTTTAGGAGAGTGATAAGACATGTTCTCATGAAGTGTAAAAGAGATTGTAGTAAAAAAGATTAAAACATCTACGATGACCCATAGTTCTTGAAAAAAGTGTACTGTTTGTATGCTTTAAAAATTAGAATTAAAAACTGTCTATAATGTTAAAACAGATATGGAGTGTGATAAAATTAAGAACCAACATTCACTACAGGATTTCCTACTCTGTTCAGAGACTTTCTGTTATTTTCTTTATTCTACTTAGAAAATGAATCTGTGGTTTAAATTTGTACGTTATATGCTAGTAGTCAACTATAATATTTGTTATGTTTGTGTTTTACAGATTGAGAATTTCATCAAAATCTTAAATTAAGATGCCGACCAGAACTGAAAAAAGAAAGCTCTATAAACGGACTTACAATTTGAAGAAGAAAGGAATTGAAGAAGTATCAAAAGAACATAGGACGGATAAAAAGAAGAGTGCTCCTGGTAAGCAAACCAAAACGTTTTTGAGAGCAATATGTGGAAGGAAAAATGTTAGTATTGAAGTGGACAAGGAAAAAAGTATACCAGTATCGAGAAGGAGACATGGAAGCAAAGATAAAAATGTTTCTGGAATCAGGAGACAGGAAAATCTGTACAGTAAAACTCGGATGAATCAATTTAGCCAAATCAGGAAGTGTATGTTTTACAACAGAGTAGTTTCGAATTTATTACAAAAGGAGAAAGTTTCTAATAGAAGATCTGCTTTTCTTAAGAAGAAACAATATATAAAGGGTATTGTTGAGCGCGCGTTTGAGACAAAAAGAAAATTATTTATTTTAGTACTTAATAGAATAAATACGCTAAATAAGGCAATACGAGTTTTAAAAGCTAAAAGTAAATGGAAGAGACACATAAATAGGAGTAATTTTTGTAAAGTGTTTTCTGGGAAGTGGATGCATACTTCAACGTCTGAACCATTTTTTAATGAAGAGAGTTACTTTCAAAGTAACGATTTGTTGCATGCAGTTGACACCAGTGGTCGAGGATACGAGGTGAAGGAGGGATGTGTAATTGAGAAAGAGAAAATTGTGGTTAGAAATGCAGAAGAGGTGATGGCTGGAGAAGCTTCACGGGGACGTGCTAATGTTCCTGTTTACAGTTGGAATTGTAGTAGCATTTGTAGTGTACGACAGGATTCAATTGATTTATTTCGCAATTTCTTACGTAAGTACACTAAAGAAAGTCTTAGAAAAAAAATTGTTATGTTGCAAGAATTAGATCATTGCAGAGTGCGAGAAAAAATAGGTCTGCAAGGTCATTCTCTGGCTTGTCTTTCTAAAAAAATATGCCAGAGTGTGTTTCATCACTTCAGGATGTTAGCAGTGCATCATACTAAAATGAGAAAATTGGTGAGAAAGTTGTATTATGCAAAAAGTCCAGCACTTAAACTTAAACAGTTAAATAGTGCTCTTTTGTATGGATGTGAATTAGATGTTAAGAAGATTTGTGCAGAAATTGAGGTAAGTTATTTTGGTCCAGAGGAAGGTAATGCAGAAACTGATATAATTATAGAAGGAAATGTGTTAGAAAATGTTGGACATGTTAATATTGAAAATTTTGAACAGGAAATAATAAAGTTGAAGGTAATTGCAGGTGAGAAACAAAATTTTTCTTGTGTCTGTTGTCGACGCATTCATTACAAAAGTCAAACTAGGTTAGTTGATTTATATTTAAAAAGTGAAGATGAAAGTAATGGTCAATGGAAAGATTTTGCAACTTATTTGTTGGTGGAAAACTATTTTGATTTGGGTTTTGAGCAACGTATTTGTAAATATTGTTATAATAAATTAAATGAAAATAAAATGCCTGCTAGAGCTGTTCATAATAATCTAGAGTTGATAAATATTCCATCAGAATTGATGGATTTAAATACTTATGAGACTATTCTGATCCAATGTGTACATCCTTTTAAAGCTATTGTTCGTATGGAGCCTAAGACTGGTAAATTAAATCCTTCAGATTTACAAAGAGGATTAAAGGGTAGAGTTGTATATTTGCCACTTGATTTAAAAAAAAATATGGAAACAATTGGTGTTGAAAATGTAGAAGAGGAACCTCTAGTTATTCTAGTTAATGGTGTACCTACAAAGAGTAAGAAAATCTGGCAAGATTTAGTGGATGTTAGAAAAGTCAAAAAGGCAACGTTGTATTTAGTTCAAAACAATAAGTACTATAAAGATGTATACGTAGAAGAAGAAGATGTAAGTGAAGAAGAGGAGAGTGATTTGTCTATTGGACACATTGAAAAAGTTGACCTATCCAGAAGTGAAGAAATTTATGAACATTACAGTGTTCATCCACTGCATTCCAAAGAAGCAATAGGGAATGCTATTGAATTATTTCAGATGAAAAAGTCGAAAGGAAATCCTATTAGTGTGTGGGAAGAAAGTTTGGAAGGTCGTTGTTTCCCACAGTTATTCCCTACAGGTGAAGGTACACGATATGATGATCGACCTATGCAGATTCCTGCATCTGAATACCGGACAACAAGATTATATGCAGAAGATCCGAGGTTTCGCCAATGCATTCCATATTTGTTTCAGAGTGACTTATCTGGTCTCTCTTATGCAGTAAATCATATCTTAAAAAGTGGAGTTCATCTGCATAATATTTCAGCAAAGGAATTTATGGATAAAGTGCAACAGAAAGATAGTGTTTTGGATTCACACCTAATTAATTTAATGGCTTGTCAGCGTGGTACTAATGAGTATTGGTACCGTCGTCATGGAGATTTGAAGTGCATGCTTAGAAACTTAGGAGCACCAACATGGTTTTTAAGTCTAAGCTGTGCAGAGTATGCTTGGGAAGATTTACTTGAATTTCTTCAGGAGGTGAATGCAAACATAGAAAATATAAACTACAAGACACCCGGAGAACTGTGTTCGTTAGATCCGGTTAATGTTTGCAGATATTTTAATCATAGATTTGAAGCTATGATGTCTTTTCTTACAAACAAGAAAAATCCGCCTCTTGGTGAAGTACTGGATTTCTTTTGGAGAAAAGAATACCAAGCAAGAGGTGCTCCTCATATTCATATGCTGTTATGGATCAAGGATGCTCCTAAATTTGGAAGAGACTCGGATGAGACTGTACTCTCTTTTATTGAACAGTATGCCACTTGTGACATACCTAATAGTACAACTGATAAGGACTTAAGAGTCATCGTTGTGGAAAATATTGTCGGCGAAAATTCAAATCAAAGAGTAAATTCCACACCAAATGTCGTTTTGGATTTGCACGACCGGTACTTTCAAAAGGAAGAGTCAACAATTTGATGTCATCTTTGCGACACAACATCAGAAGAAGGTCACCTAAAAATACGTACAATTTAAGAAGAGGTGAAGAATCCAAATATATAAATGACTATAACCTAGTCATTTTGTCCATGTGGAATGCTAACATGGGCATACAATATGTTGCAGACAACTCTATTGCTGTGGCTCGATATGTAACGTCTTACATCACAAAATCTGAAAAGACGGAACTGAAGGAGATGTGGGAAGACATTTCTCATGAAAAGAGCCTAAGCAAGAAATTGTATACGTACAGTTTGAAGATGTTGTCTCATCGAGAAATTGGAACATATGAATGTTGTGACCGATTATCATCAGCAAGTCTTTATGCTAAATCAAGGACTATTCTCTGGGTGAGTTTGGGTCTTGCAGAAACACGAAACCGTGTTCTAAAACCTGTGCAAGAAATTGAATATTTAGCCCAGAAAGAACCAAACAGTACAGACATTCTGAAAACAAATATGTTGGATACATACTATCCAAATAGAAGTACTCTTTTAGAAAACATTTGTCTGTATGAAATACTTCAAAACTACACTTTTAAAAGGAATGTTACAGAGAACATTGATAAAGGTGTATATGCTGTAATTGGACAAGAAGGATGTCTGGTGAAGCAAAGAAAAGGACACTTGATTAATCATCGGAAACTGAGTTGCGAAACACCTGACAAAAGAGAATTTTACTATTTTGCTCTTTTGCAACTCTTTAAACCATGGCGTAGAGAAGAGGAACTACTTGGGGACTTTGATAGTTATGAAGATTCATTCAACGCATCTAAAAGTAGTATTGAATGTACTGTTTTTAGTAATTATCTGCAAATGTTGAATGATGAAATAGAGCAAGAAGTGACAATTGCAGCGGAGATTGCTAGAGATAGTTCACAAGATAGTCAAAGTTCGGCTTCATTAAGTCAAGATCCACTGGGACAACCAATTATCCAAAATGAAGCAGCCACTGCCATGGATGAGGTGGAAACAGCAATGCAGCAAGGTCAAGAGGAAGTAATCAACTTAGAAGAATTAAAGAAGCAGTTTAATATTGAGCAAAGACAGATATATGATGAAGTGACAGAGCACATTGAGCATGGCTTTCGTCATGAGAGAAAAGATTGCTCATGTATGTCATTTGAACCTATTCGATTATATGTAAGTGGAGAAGCTGGAACTGGTAAAAGTTTCCTAATTAAAGGAATTACTACATATTTACAGCAAAGAACTCAGTCAACACTGTCGTGTGTTGTTACTGCTCCAACTGGATTGGCAGCACATAATATTAAAGGTATTACTTTACATCGTTTACTGATGCTGCCAGTTGAACATGAAAATAAATTACAATATCACAAGCTATCTGGAGAAGCTTGTTTTGAAGTTTCTAGAGTGCTTAAAAAAATGAAACTTCTTATTATTGATGAAGTAAGCATGGTATCTAATTTAATGCTTGCTTTTGTGCATTTAAGAATGCAACAGATACTTAAGACAGAGTATGATGTGTTATTTGGAGGTAAACATGTCATAGTTTTTGGAGATCTACTCCAACTAACTCCAGTGAAAGGACAACCTGTATTTGAAACTCTTACGCATGAGGAGACTAGAAAGTGCCTAGGCAGTATTGGAAATGTTAATATATGGTCACATTTCAAGTATACTGAACTGATTCAAAATATGCGACAGGCAAAGGATACTAAATATGGAAATATTCTTCAAGATATCAGGATTGGAAAAACTGAAGATGCGAAACACACTCTACGAACACGATTACTTTCCAAGCTGTTTCCTAATGAAGATAATGTACCTGAGAAAATATATAGTAAAGAGGTAGCAGATAAATCAGTGATATGCTTGATGCCAACTGTGAAAGAATGTTCAGTTTTTAATGAGAAAATGTTGAATTTAGAAAATCAACAAATTAGGAAACTGGAAGCTAAAGATAGAATAGAGCATGAAGGTAGTACTATTGTTTTGTCTGAAAAGTTGAAGTTAAAATTGGATTCTCTTCAAAAAAGTATATCTAAAACTGCTGGTTTAGAGAAAAATCTGTATGTATGTTTAAATTGTCGGATAATTTTAAGGAGAAATTTACATGTAGAAAGAGGATTGGTAAATGGAGCAATGGGTAATGTTGTTGGTTTTGTTAATTATACAAATAGAGAAGATATTGAATTTTTAAGAATAAAATTTGATGGAATTGAGGAAGTTCAGCAAATTAGTCACTGTTCAAATCGTTTTTTGCTTGTGAAAGACTTATATGTCCGTCGGAAGCAATTTCCAATTTGTTTGGCATATGCAGTGACTATTCACAAATCTCAAGGTTTAAGTGTAGATTGTGCTTTGGTAAATATTGGAAGCACTGTATTCAAAGAGGGTATGGCATATGTTGCTTTATCGTGAGTTAGAACTTTATGTGGACTTTATTTAATTGATTATGATGAGACAAAGATTAGTGCAGATTTAAATTGTGTGAAGGAGTATAATAGGTTAAGAAGAGAATATGCTCCAAGTTTACCTCAATATCCTTTAATTGAAAGGCGTATGGTTGGTCAGAAAAGGAAAAATGAGGAGAAATGTGCTGAAGTAGTTGAGAAACAACGAAAAAAGATGTAGCTGTTGTTGGTAGGCATAAGAAAACGGTTAGTATTGAAGAGATTGTTGGATTTAAGTTTGAAAACAGGTCTGGTGTGAACTGTTATGCAAATGTAGTAGTTAATGTTGTTTTTTTTCTAAAAAATGTTAGGGAACAGATTGTAGAAAATCAGGGGCAAACATTTTGCTATTCCTTAAATTCTATATTTGAAAAATGTAGTAGTGGTGAAAGTGAAGTAGGAAGTGTTTCAGAACTAAGGAATGTTTTAGACATATGTGCAGGAGTAAATCAATTTTCACAGAATATTCAGCAAGATTGTCAGGAATTTATTATGTATATGTTTACAGTTTTGGATGATGAAGGTGTAGATATTGATAATCTTTTTGGCCTTTCTTATAAATGGGAACATAACTGTGATAATTGCTCATTTTCAAGTAGTACTGATATACACAGTGAAAGATGTATATATTTAACATTACCAGACTGTAAAGAAGTGTCTTTTAATAAACTAGTTAAAGATGCGCATCAGAACATGGTCTGTTCTCAATGTAAGTCTGAAATGTTATCAACTTTATTTATCCATAGATATGGACAATATGTAATATTAATGTTTCAACGATGCAGAGCTGATGGGAGTAAATTGTCAACTTTAATTAAAAATTTTGTGGCTACTCAAGTATCTATTTCTAGAAGAACATTTGTAACTGTAGCCATTATTTTTCATGAAGGGCCTTCCACATCCTCAGGACATTATACAGCTTATTTGAAGTGTGGAAGTGGCTGGACGCTTTGCAATGATACCCAATTGACTTTTAAGAAACGTTTGCCTTTTGCCTTAACTAACTCCTGTCTGCTATTTTTGGAACCCAAATTTCAGTAGAATCACTTGCTGTAGGAAGATGAATACTGTAAAGATATGAAACTTTCTTGTTTACAAATATCATGTGACTGAGGGTCTACAAATCTATAAATGAAATTTGTGTTTGGTATAGTGATAACATCAGGTAGAAATTTAGTTAATGTTTGGTGGTATAAAGAATGTTACACATTTTTACTGTAAAGGTTCACAAAAGAATAGATAAGATTAAGATTAAGAAATTTCAGAAAAAAACTACTTAACTCATAGTATTTGGCCATGTGGAAAAATATGAGAGAAGAAAATGAGTACTTTAGATAATTATTTTAGAACATATATGGACGCAAGTTTTTGGGAGAGGTATTTAAAAGGTAATGAGTTAACTTATACAATTTGGCCATGCGGAAAGGTATGAGAGAAGAAAATGTATACTTAAGATAGATTTTTATAGGAGATCCTTGCACGGTGTTTTTTTGAGATATATTTAAAAATAGGTCGTATAGTTTAATTAGTTTGTAACTATGGAAGATGTAGCGTGCTTACTCAAGAAATTGCGAATTTGAGAAAAACATTTAAGATATGTTTTTTTCAGGTATTTATAATATGCATAGAGATTTTGGATGGGTTTTTTAAACACAATCATTTTGATTGTGGTTTTTTTTCGCCGCTGTTATATGATGATTAATATTGAAATCACTGTTTATAGTGAAAATCAATGTATTCTGAGGACAGCAAAAATAAACCATTTAATATGTTGTTTGAGTTATTTTGTTACATTGAATTTAGAAATATGTATTAAAACATATGTTTTTTACTGTCTTCCACAGATATTATATTTATAAGGTAAGTACAACTAATAACATCCGAGAGTTTTCTCTGCCTCTCTCTTTTTTTATTTTATGAAATGTACATTATAATCTTATTTTTACTTTTCTTCCACAGGTACTACGTTTTTAAAAGAAATGTACTTTACTTTTTTACTATTTTTTAGGTAAGTATAAAAAATAAAGAAACTTTTACATCACTGTGTCATTTCTTTGTCTATCCTGCTTAAAGCAATGTCATGTTTAATATAAGCACTTCCACATAGGATTGGGTGCATTGCTATAAGGGATGCTTTAAAAGTGATTTAATTAAATGAGCGACATTTTACTGAGTGAGTTCAGCAACACTGATATATGAAAACATTGGTGGGAAATGATAGTAAATGTTACATGTTGTTCTTTCCAGGAGTTTAAGTCTTTTGCTGCAGTGGCAATTCTGCCTCAGCATTAGGGGGCCGGGGGGCTGAGTGGTACTTCTATGCTCATGATAGAGGTACTCCTTCATGAGCCACGGGTTGAGATCTGTTCATGATACAGTGGTTCTGTCATGGCTCTGCTTAGTCAATAGAACGTGTCATGGAGGTACAATATTAGTGCTGTGCAAGCACAGCGGCAAGCCCATGACAAAACTGGTCTATTCTGAGGACAGCTGAGGCAATGCTCGTGATGGAGCGGCTCTGTCATGAGCATGGAAGGACTTAACAGGTGTTAAAAAAACATGAGGGGTCTCTTCAAAGAGAGTGTTGGTTGTAATTTAAAGGGCACTTTAAAATACATTGTAGCAGCTTTATGTTGACGTTGCGTCTCTTTGCGCCACAATTTCGTCAGTTTATTTAATACAATGACAGTGGAAATAATGTACCATATTTACAACGTTATGGATCTAGGAGATATGTCACATTCTAAAGCCCTGCACCATAAGGAAGTGTTCCTCTGAAGGAATGTGTCTTGAAAGTGGCTGACTGTAATGCATGATATTTCACTCAGTGACTTTCAGACCTATGCTGTTTCAAAACTGTGCATGTGCTTGAAGCAGGCGTAGGTATTGACGCAGTATTGTGAATATAGTGCATTGGTGAGCCTTGCTGGAGCTGCATCACACTTGCGATGCAACTCTAGCAATGTATTACTTTTTGAGCACAGATGTGTTACGCATGTATGGTGTTTTTGTACCATGGTGCGCCACATTTCAAATGTGGCACACCATGGGTAACGGAGCATAGCATACTGTGGTGCACATTAACTGGTGCATATCTGGGTATGAAGTAGTTAACATAAATCTGCCCCATAGGTTACAAATCCGCGTTTATTAGAGTGTTCGGCCTTTGTAGTGTTATGTTTTTTCTGTTATTCTATGTAGGTATGTAATATTGCAAGATTTTTGTCACGAAAAAGAAGCCATGAGTATTGGGTTTGTGAAAGATTGCAAGATTTTTAAAATTAAAGAGCAAGAACCATGGCATTGTTTAATATAGCATTGTAAATACTTATCTTTAATAATGATGAGAGAGTAAAAAAAGGTTAACCTGATGTTTTAAAGTTATTCACAGGCTTCTTTAGAGGAAGTGTTCTATATGATTGTAGCGTGGGTGTTTGAATTTTTTATAGGTAATAGAATGCATTTTGTATGCTGTAGCAGGAGGAGTACTACATGCTTGAATATTCTTCAGTGCTTATTTTCATTTCGTAAGTGGTATTGAGACCGACACAGAACTTTAATGGATCGGAGGGGCTGTTCCTGTGCATCTGGAGGACTGCCAAGCCGTTGCAGCAGTGGGAGTGAGGCCTCTCACGACAGAGAACTTCAATGGATCGGAGGGGCTGTTCCTGTGCATCTGGAGGACTGCCAAGCCGTTGCAGCAGTGGGAGTGAGCCCTCTCACAGGGGCGTAGCGCAGCTCCTTTTGATGCTCACAATTGCAGATAACAGGGTAGAGATGTCTGTGGAATTTATAGATGGTTAGTCACACTAGAGTGTGGGCGGCGCCCCTAGCACTTCATTACGGCACACAGGGGAGCCGCGTTGCACAGTTTGAGAATCAGAGACTTAGGAGATAAACCTTCATAATAGGAAGGCTTCTAAGTGATAAAAATCGCCAGTGCTCGGCGTTAAAAATATCACTGCTATCGGTGGAATTTTCCACGGTGTTAGTGCTTCAACAAAAATGGGAACACATATCTGATAGAAAATCCTGTAACAATCTCAGTATTTCACATTATCGCGTGAAAAGAAAGTCTTTCGAAAGATGTTGAACGTTGTTCTCTTTTGAGAGTAGAAAAGATAGTGAGAGAAGTGGGTGGAGTTCTCCGTGTAAATTGCAGAATAGAAACTACTAAGAACCAATTGGAAGTGTTGTTTTCAAGTCACATGACTTCACATGCGCGTCTCGGGACGTGTAGGCGGTGACAGTATCTGGTCACGTACGTCATTTGGAAGTAGCGGTCTAATTCAGCGAAGTTTCAAAACGTGAAAAGGAGTAAATCCAAACACATCCGGATTTAATATATCTTCTGAGCTCGATTCAAGCATACAATTGTTAAAGTATAAAACCTTTTATATATTTTTTTTTAAATGCCAAGGTGTGTACATTCGGTCACGCACGAAAGTTTAAAAAGACATTCGGCTCCATTTTATGAAAATTTTCATAATAATAAAAAAGAAGCCTAGGTTTACTGTCTTTGACGTAGTATAAGTTCTTTGATGGGTCTATGAAGAAATTTAAGAAGTTGCAATTGCAAAGTTTTCACGAAATATATAGGCGGGTGCGCGCACACGGTCGCGCACGAACAAAAGCCAAAAAAGCGGAGATAAACCCCCTTTATAATATGCTCCTGGAGCTCTTTTTGGTAGAATGAGTTAGTTCTGAAAAGAACTTCTTTTTTTTTTTTTTTTTTAAAACAAGTGTTATGTTCTTTTTGATTTTTTAAACTTGCAACAACATTTTCATGTGTGACACAGGATCAAAATGAAATGAAGAAATTTATCTTTTCTCGGGGCATTTATGACTCTCAATTTTTAGTTTAGTAAGAATGAGGCTCTGCTCTCCGTACAGAAGAATTTCTCCACACTCGTTGCATTTCATGTGCACCTTTGCAAGATATGGTCTCAAGTCCATCACAGCACTCGATGGTGATACAGGTCATCCACCAGAAGATGTGCTGGCCACCTCTGATGGTAATAGCGTGGCCAGGGCTCTTGTCGATGCCTTTGCAAATTCCACAGGGTGCACTTGTTTGACATGCCGCACCATGGTATGTATGGAAAAGGAATATTTTTTTCTTGGATTTCCTCTTGAGAGAACCGAATTGCATATCATGCAGGTAACTTTTGGCGCATTCACTTTCTTTTGTTCTTCAGGATAAGTGAAAAATTGCCAAATAAAAGATTCCTTTTTTCTTTTTAAAGGTAGTCTCTCATTTCCTTCAGATTCGGAAGATGAATGCGGGGCGGCAGCCATTTCAGCAAAGTCTTCCGAAGGGTGTTGAACGTCGTTCTCTTTTGAGAGTAGAAAAGATAGTGAGAGGAGTGGGTGGAGTGCTCCGTGTAAATTGCAGAATAGAAACTACTAAGAACCAATTGGAAGTGTTGTTTTCAAGTCACATGACTTCACATGCGCGTCTCAGGACGTGTACACGGTGATAGTATCTGGTCACGTACGCCATTTGGAAGTAGCGGTCTAATTCAGCAAAGTTTCAAAACGTGAAAAGGAGTAAATCCAAACATATCCGGATTTAATATATCTTCTGAGCTCGATTCAAGCATACAATTGTTAAAGTATAAAACCTTTTATATTTTTTTTTTAAATACCAAGGTGTGTACATTCGGTCACACACAAAAGTTTAAAAAGACATTCGGCTCCATTTAATGAAAATTTTCATAATATTAAAAAAGAAGCCTAGGTTTAGTCTCTTTGACGTAGTATAAGTTCTTTGATGGGTCTATGAAGAAATTCAATAAGTTCAGATTGCAAAGTTTTCACGAAATATATAGGCGGGTGCGCGCAGTCGGTCGCGCACGAAAGCCTGGATATGCGGTATCCATTTTATTGAGAACTGTTGCCGAGAGTGCGCACACCGGGTCGTGCACGAAAGTTTAGAAAGGCTATTTTTATTTACAGGCAAATTTTAATGCGTTGAAAAAAAGGTAAGGTACAGACTTTCTAATTCTGTATCGCTTTACAAGGAGTCTGTATGCAACTTGAACAGTGAAGAAAACGGCTTGTTTCTGAAAAAAATATTGCCAGAACTTTATTGACAAAAGTATAGGTTGTATACACGAGATATTTCTGAATTAGCATTTTAAAAACCAATGAAATTCACTGAAAAAACCATAGGTTTTACACACGTTATAGTTAGGAAGTAGCATTTACAAAACCTATGAAATTCACTGAAAAAACCATAGGTTTGACACCAGTTATAGTTAGCTGGAAATTTTACTGATATAAAACCAATGAAATTCCACGTTATAGTTAGTTGGACTCACTATAACTTGCGTGTGTAATGCACTGCTGATGACGTCACATATTACATCACTCATGACATCACTGATGACACCATCCAGTGAATGTGTGTCTTTCTGAAAAATAAATATGTGTTATATATGTATATATTATTGAATATCTTAGTGAATACATATATTAGTGAGTAATGCTTAAATATTTAAATATATGTATTAGTGTTTCACTTTGTGTATAAGTGGCTGCATGGGTTGATGAGTAGGTACATGTGTATGTATATAGGTGATTAGATGTCTTTCTTAGTATCAGTATGAGTGTTTGCATGCTTTGGTGGGAGTATTACTTAGTACATAGATGCAAGAATGACTGAGTCTCTGTTTGTATGTGTTTTGAAGACAGCATATGTGCAGGACTGTATGGGTGGATGAGTGTGTATATGTCTGTGTTAGTGAGTGAATGACAGTCTTATTAGTGTCTTTATCAGTAACTACATATGTTTTAATCTAGTATATGTGAATATTGATGTATATAAGTGAGTATATGTGAGAGTGAGGGATTGTAAGAGTTCCTGTTTAAATTAGTATGTGTTTCTATAAGTGATTTTTTAAGAGAGTAAGTATGTGTAGGTTTCCTTAGAAGTAAAGTGGTAGTGTCTGTATAGCTGTTTATGCAAATAAATGGATGTTCAATAGTTTATTTGCATGTGTGAGTATGTGTGTGAATAACTTTTGGATGACTGTCGGTGTGTAACAGGATGTGTAGGTGTATCACTACATATGATTAGTGAATATATGTATGAGTGACTATATAGAACTGTTGGTGAATTAGTGCATGTGTATATAGATGGTGGAATTATTGAATTGGTTGTTGTAACTGGTATGGGTATCTCCATTTTTTTGAAAATTTTAGTTTCTATTTTTGAATATGTGTTTCAAGGGTTAGATTACAGTGAAGGAAAGGTCTGTCACTGTGTCACAAGGATGGTGTCATCAGTGATGTCATGAGTGATGTAATATGTGACGTCATCAGCAGTGCATTACACGCGCAAGTTATAGTGAGTCCAACTAACTATAACGTGGAATTTCATTGGTTTTATATCAGTAAAATTTCCAGCTAACTATAACTGGTGTCAAACCTATGGTTTTTTCAGTGAATTTCATAGGTTTTGTAAATGCTACTTCCTAACTATAACGTGTGTAAAACCTATGGTTTTTTCAGTGAATATATATATACACATATTTATATACATATTACCTACTGGCGGTCGCCAGTAGGTATATATAGTTAGGATTTTTTCTCTATGGGTTTTTTGAAAATTCTATGTCTAATAACTTTGGCGTTTGTGGACGGAATCGGCTGAAATTTTCAGGAAAATGGCACATTTTGTTTCTGAGCAGCCCTTGAAAATTTGGGGGGGGTTCGTCCAGTGGGGGCCGAGAAAAAAGGGGGGTCCCAAAACGTGTTTTTAACATTGAGTTTTCCATAGGGCGGTTGGCCTCACTTTTAGCCCGAACGGCTGAATGGATTTGCACGAAACTTGGCAAAATTGTAGGGACTGGTAGCCCGATGTGCCTTTTGTAGGTCTCAATATATGTGCTCCAGTGGATTTTGAGAAATTAACGTTTAAAAAAAGATATATATCTGTAACAGCGGACCGGTTAGCGCTCTGGTTCGCGGACTTTTCGCGCAACGGAGCTTTGTGAAGCGAAGCTGATTGGTTCTCCGGCGTCTGTCAACATTCCAAACAGTCCGTAGCGGCCGCCATCTTGTCTCTCGGTAGGATCGAGAGACAAGAGGAGGTCAAAACAAAGGGGGAAATAACTATAAGGGGGCATAGTAGATCCTCGCTGACCCCCTAGGTTTGATGTGGAGGTTTTAAAAGGGCCCCGCGGGGCAAAAAAAAATAATAAAAATAATAATTGAACGGCTGAATGGATTTGCACGAAACTTGGCAAAATATTAGGGACTGGTAGCCCGATGTGCCTTTGCTAGGTCTCAATATATGTGCTCCAGTGGATTTTGAGAAATTAACGTTCAAAAAAAGATATATATCTGTAACAGCGCTCCGCTTCGCGTAACGGAGGTTTGCGAAGCTGATTGGTCATTCTGTCACTGGGCTATAGTTGGGCTACATCTGGCTGATATTTGGGCTACATTTGTTTTTTTGTGTGTCTGGCGGCCATCTTTGGGCTACATTGGGCTACATTGGGCTTCATTGGGCTACATTCGGCTAATTAGCAAATAGCTCATCGCAAACTAGGAATGGTAAAGAATCGCTATTTATTCCTTAAAGTTCGCTATTTAGGAAATGCAAATAACTTTTATGATACATATGGCGGTTCATCTCTAACAAGATAAGAAGCATAGGGATAGATTTATGATGACTGGCGCATCACCAGGGATGTGTTAGTCATTCTGTGCCGCTGTCCCGTCACCTATGGTGTGCTGCATTTACAATGCGGCGCATCATGGGGCAAAAACAGCACAGATGCGTGATGTATCTGTGCCGTAAAGGTGGCGCATTGCTGGAGTTGTATCGCAAGTGTGATGAAGCTCCAGCAAGGGTCGGGGGTGCCCCTGTCGCAGGGTTTCTGTTCTCACTCAGAACTGTGGACAGAGGATTGGAACCTCGGCGAATTAGGGTGTCCCAAAACTCACGTTAGTAATCAAAAACTATTTAGCAAGCTAGGTACAGTGTCACATTGGATATAACAAACTCTCAATGTTTAGACAATCCAGAATATGAACTTATAGTACCTCAGGATACGTGGAACTCATGAACAGTCGGTCGTTATATATTTCTTAGAAACCAGAACATGGAGTTAAGAAGAACACATGTGTATTTGAAATGTTTATTTACTAATGCCGTCTTCTCAGGCGTAGTACCTTAGATAATAAAAGTACACATATTATCAGTAGCAAAATTACCAGCATAGTTACTAGTACATAAAAAGTGAATGGTGATAGTATGTTAACTTGCTGTAAATGAATAAGAGTTAGCAACACTTATAAGCAGCCGCGGGCCGTGGAGGGAGTTACGGTGAGGCAGGGAGGCGGGGAGGGGGAGAAGCAGGGTGGAGAATACAAGTACACATATTATCAGTAGCAAAATTACCAGCATAGTTACTAGTACATAAAAAGCGAATGGTGACAGTATGTTAACATGCTGTAAATGAATAAGAGTTAGCAACACTTATAAGCAGCCGCGGGCCGTGGAGGGAGTTACGGTGGGGCAGGGAGGCGGGGAGGGGGAGGGGCAAGGTAGAGAGGGCTCCACCCTGCTTCTCCCCCTCCCCGCCTCCCTGCCCCATCGTAACTCCCTCCACGGCCCGCGGCTGCTTATATCTCACCCTCCCTAATACACATATTATATTATTTGCTAAGAAGGTCTCTTTGTGTTGGTTTAGGGCGTGTCCATACTTTAGTGTCTTAGATTTGAAGGAATCACATCAGCATACACCAGCTCTCTCTTCATGTGAACCGCATCAACTGTTGTGTATGTGTGTTCGGCAAAGCAATATAAAACCCGCCTCATGCCCAGAATTGGCAGAAGTTGCACTTATGTTATGAGTATGAAGTCGTGGAGATCAGACCTCATAACAATTCTGTATCGTGTTGTTCTTGAAACTTTAGCACTCGCTGTACAGATATAGTTTAACAAGTAAAGCAGATAGTAGACCAATAACATATTATTCTCATGTAAACCACGATGAACTACTAGGTGGAAAGCTAAAGCAACAACTAAGTGTCGTGTGCAGAAGTTGCAAAAAAGGAAAAATGGCGTTTAAACCGGTAATGAGCCCATGCTAACTTAACACGGTGTAAAGATATCCAGGACCTAGATGACACCTCCTCATGATCCGGAAACGAACTGAATAAGATAATAGAAGTGCCATCTCATGAGAGCAGATTGCAAGTTTATATGTGGACGGTCCGCAAGGTAAAGCATTAAAAACTAGGAAAATTCAATGCTAAAGAAAAATAAAACAGCCAAGTACTTTATCGAGTCTTAAGCCAATAGGCAAGGTAAATAATAAAAACTTGACAAATAAGTCAATGAATTGTCAATGAAATGCTAGTACTCAGCATATCAAACATGAAAAAGGTCTATGACATAACTGTGTATGCAAAATAAGCTGCAACAGCCTCCAATAGGAAGTCACCGTCTTCATCCGAAAACAGTTCAGCCATCCAATTTAAAAGCGGAAAAGAACATACGTGCTCTCCCAGCACCGGATCCTCTATCACCATCAGAGGACAGCTCGGTGGGTTTTCAAGAAAGCTGTGTTCCAAGAAAGACTGTGCTGCCGCCAGTAAATTCCAGGGACCAAGTAGTCCATGCATCAATGCCACAGCCATAATCCTTTCGCCAGGACAAATCAACTCGTGAGTAATGATAGGAGTCATCAGCTGATTAAAGTCGACGTCAGGAGAAACCGGTCCGCAGAGACACAAATCAATGGCCCAATCGAAATCACAGGTCAGGCAGTGAAATACAGGCTGGACACAGGTGAAGTAGGAGAACCGAAAAGATAATCCATATGCCGTGCTTAATATCGCCAACGGCATTGTGCCATAATATTCTAGCATGCGATTGCGGAACAGTGTCAGCAGCTGCAGGGTCGGAGGTTGCATAGGAGGGACATCCATATTTAAAAATGTAAAAAAGCACAAGAGCGTCCGCTGGTAATGCAAGTAAAAATGCAATCCACGAACCAGAGTGGAGAAAATGGAATGAAAGGGAGCAGGGATGACTCCAAAGATTTTCTCAAATGAAGTCACGAGACCACTGGTAACAACTTTAAAAAAGTGTGCCAGGGATTTTGTGGAGGATGCGTTAAAGATAGTCGGAAACATGTTGCTGAAATTGAAAGGCAAACCTGTGTACGGGTGTTCGCTATGTGAAGTACGAAAGTTTCACGGGCCGAACTCAAGGCCACCTCTCTCTGAGACAAAAGAGCTCTTATTCTTGTCATGCCGTTGAAACGTGTCCCAAGGTTGGTATTTGTGGCCAGATTGAAAACTCCCTATGTTCATGTGTGGGAGGAAATAGAACATTTCTGCAGCAAATAACCCGTTCACTTACTGTTACGATAAAAGGAATACTTTTTAATTAACTCAGAACAATCTTCATTATTGAGCATCAAATAACTACCATTTTCCAACAACTTGAACGTGGGGATGATAGCAGGAACTGGCGTGCCTTGCAACACGCAAGCCATATTTGGTCGGTGTTTGTTGCATGAATCGTGTAACTGTATGTGCCTACACATTAGTGAATGATCTGGCGTCTCAGTGCATTCCTCTCCATTCAGATAAACTTCTTGATCATCTTTGAAACATCTGTATGTGTATGGAAGCGACCAGACCTCATGAACAAAAGCACTACCTAAAGGTTCATAAAGACCTATTGGTATATATTTCATACAATTTGAAAACTTATATAAAGCAAAAGGCAGCGTTATTAAACCGTGGATAAGGCATGTTGCCAAAAAACCCGCAATCCTCTGCTGATGATGTCACTGAGCATGTCATGAATGATGTAATATGTGACATCATCAGTAGTGGATTATGGGTAATAGTATCTCTAGTTTACTCCCCTATAGCTGTCTTTCTTTTAACATAAGTGTGTGTTTCCTTCCCTTATACTTACTGTTTTTGGTTCGCTTCCAGTTCGCGTACCAGCGAGCGAACTAGGAAGCGAACTAAGAGAAATAGAGGTTGGCACAGTTCCAAATATTGTACCAATTTTTTAATAACGGGGAGGTAGTTCTGAAAAGAACTTTTTTTTTTATTTTTCTGAACATTTTTTTACTGTTTTTGAATTTTTCGGAACAGTTTTATATTTTTTTGGGGTTTTCTTGGAGGGGGCAATGAAAACGATTCATTGTAAAGGGCTCAACAGGAGCAACAAAACAAAAAAAAGAAGTATTTATTATTTTGGGCGTTTCGGACAAACTTGCATATGATAGTCAATAGCTCTGTTGATCAGAGTGATGCTTCTTTCTCCGTAGGAAATGAATCCATCGCAAAATACGCAGGTGTGTTTTACTTCACCAAATCTCATTTGTATATTTGGCACCATCTCCCTGCCCTCTGGTCCCGTTACTTCCGGTACAACAGATCTTCTGGCCATAATAGGGAGATTATCTAGGTCGTTCCGAAACTGTGCAGCACTGTAGTTGTTAGGATGCCACCTAGTCATATGGCGATGCATTGTGTAGTTTCCGAAACTGTATTTTTTGTCGGTCCCTCTGGACAGTCTATCTTGACATATAAGGCAAGTTACGTATCTTGCATTTACTTTTTTCTGACCTTTGGGAATTTTAAAAAATTGCCAAATGAAGTTTTCTTTCCGGTGAGACGTCTTGGGCTGCTCAGGCAAAAACTGCCTCTCTTCGTGCTCGTCCTCCTGTTCCTCTTCTTCTTCTTCTTGTTGAATTACAACTTGAGCAGGTGGTCCACTCTTCCTTGGATGTGGTGGAGGTGGTGGGGAAGCACCAGCTGAAGCTACTAAAGAAGCCATTGCTCAGTGATCACAAAGGGTCTTTCTCTCACAATGATGAAAGTCAGAGTGAGGAAAGAAGGAGGGATTTTCATCATTTGGGAAAAACAAGAGTTCTCAACCAATCAAAAGTGTTCATTTTAGATTATATGACCTAGTCTTACATCATTAGGAAACCAAAAGTGAAATGAACCAATGAAAAGTGTTATTACCAAGTCACATGACTTGCTGTGTTTACGTTAAGCGCTTTGCAGGGCCTCCCGGTTTGCTTCCAGAAACCTGCGCTTTGGCACTCGCTTCGCGTACCAGTTTGCTAACGTAGCACGTCATATGACGTATCAAGCGACAACGTGGAACGTCATGCGGACGGGAGGCGTCACGATGTTGTTTTCTAACGCGGCACTTGCGGTAAAGAAACGTTTACCGGCTCGCGGTCTATTTCGCGGCATCAAGGTCAGCTAACGGGAAGCTTCCCGATTCGCGAAGCGGGAACGAAGAAAAAAAAATATTTAAAAAAAAAATTATTCATAAACATATAAAATATATTTTTGGATTTAAAGAAGAATACATTTTACAGCTACAGATATTAGCTGTTAAAAAACCAATGAAATTCACAGAAAAAACCATAGGTTATAGACCATATATAGTTAGGAATTAGCATTTACAAAACCTTGAAAATTCACTGAAAAAACCATAGGTTATAGACCATATATAGTTAGGAAATAGCATTTAGAAAACCTTATTTTACTCACACAAAACCATTGAAATTCCATATATAGTTAGTTGCACTAACTATATATCGCGCACCTGCAATCCACTGCTGATGATGTCACATATTACATCATTCATGACATGGTCAGTGACATCACTGATGACATCACTGATGACATCTCAAATGACATCACTGATGACATCACTGATGACAACATCCAGTGACTGTATGCTTCTGTAAAGTTAAAATATGTCTTACATATTGAAGAATGAGTGGATGTATAAGTGTCTGGATGAAGGATTTAGTAGGTGCATGACTGACTGTATAAGTGAGTGATTAAATGTGTCTCACTGAGTGCATGGGTTAGTGACTAAACTGTTTTAAATTGTGCATCATTGTGTCTGTTGTTTTGTAATCTGATGCATGTGTTGATCATTAGCTATATGACTAACTATATGGGTTATTGATTAGTTGCCCAAGTATTTGTATGGGAGACTGAGTGTGTGTGTGGGTGTCTGGGAGGTGTATGACTCTGTGCATAGATGTGTGAGCAGTTGATTCACTAGATGTATGGGTTCAAAAGTGCATGTGGAAACATCTGTATGGGCGGTTGACTGTGTGCATGAGTGTATTGGTGAGTGAATGGATATCTCAGTGCTACATGTCAAAGTAAGTACATATGTAAAACACAGTACATGTGATAGTTGACATATATAAATAACTGTGCATAAGAGCCAGTGAATGTGTGAGTGGCTGTATGGATTATTGTGAACTTGTATCAGGGATTGTATAACAGAGTAAATATGTGTTATTATATGTTCCAATAAGTAAGGTGTGTATAACTATATAGTTGAGGAAATCGAGGTGTGATTGATTCTTTGCAAGACTGACTAGGTGTGTGAGTAACTCCATGGATGAGTGACAGTCTGTGAGTGTCTGTTTACACTGAGTGTATCTAAGGTTATATTAGAGTCTGAAGAGGTTCATTGTATCATCACATGAATGATGTCATCAGTGATGTGATCAGTAATGTCAAATGAGATGTCATCAGTGATGTCATCAGTGATGTCATTTGAGATGTCATCAGTGATGTCATCAGTGATGTCACTGACCATGTCATGAATGATGTAATATGTGACATCATCAGCAGTGGATTGCAGGTGCGCGATATATAGTTAGTGCAACTAACTATATATGGAATTTCAATGGTTTTGTGTGAGTAAAATAAGGTTTTCTAAATGCTATTTCCTAACTATATATGGTCTATAACCTATGGTTTTTTCAGTGAATTTTCAAGGTTTTGTAAATGCTAATTCCTAACTATATATGGTCTATAACCTATGGTTTTTTCTGTGAATATATATATAGATACATATATATTACCTATAATCCATAGGAAATCTGCAACATTCTATTCCCAATAACTTTGGCGCCGATTGATGAATCTTTGCGAAATTTCCCAAACTTTTGTCCAGCTCTCGTATGCTCCTATCCTGAAAGTTTCGGGATGATTCGTCAAGCGGGGGCCGAGAAAAAAGGAGGGTCCCAAAACGCATTTTCCCCATGCCATTTCCCATAGGATCTTTATCCACAGCTACAGCCTGGACTGCTGAACGGAATTACGCCAAATTTGGCAAAGATGTAGTCTTCAGTTTAGACTTGTGCCTTTTGCTTAAATGGTGTCAATCTGTTCAGAAGTTCCTGAGAAAATTACAGTTAAAAGCATTTATATATCTATGGGCGAGGTCGATCCGCGGACCCTGAGCGCACCATGAGCGCACCATAAGCGCACCCTTCCGATCACGGGCTGAATGCTAATTGGCTCTCAAGTGGTTGTCAACATTCGAAACCAGAAACTGTTGGCGGCCATTTTATGCCTCAGTAGAAGTGAGGCTGAAGAAGTCATTGGAAAATGTGTGCAAAACGTAGAAAGGGGGCATGGTAGAAATACTTTTACCCTCTAGACCTGCTTAGGGGGTCCTAGAAGGACCCCTAGGGCCAGCAATTTTTATTTTTTTTAAAAGATCCAGCAGGTGCGTGTTCTCTGCCGTAAAAAAAAAAAAAAAAAACCTGAGTTTTTTTATAGTTAGTCCTCGTGGGGGCTAAATACCCAGAGGGGCCCCCCAGCCCTGAGGATCATCACCCCCGGGGGCTAAAAAAAAAATGGTGGGGGGAGGGGTCCATGGTCCCCAAAGCCGCGGGGACCACCACCCCCTGGGGCTTTATGTATTGTGGGAGAGGGACTGCTTGGCCCCCCACCTGGAGAACTCAATGGCCCCGTTACCGCCGGGACTACAAAAAAAATGGTTGAGGGGCTGCAAGGTCTCCAAAGCCCTGGGGACCACCACTCCCAGGGGCTTCATGTATTGTGGGAGGACCGGCTTCTGCAGTGTCCCGGGGTGTCCATCCCGCCCGCCCATAGCAAGGAAATCTGTTCTGTCTTTCAAAATCTAAATCAGATTGCTTTTCCACATGAGGAGCTGCATGCTAGTAGCTCCCCACGCGGGAAAGCAGTGCCGGCTCCCAAACGCGTAGAAGTTGTGCTCCAAAGGCGCTGAAGTCACGCACCCTACAGACTATGAGTCATGCATCAAGCGTGTGCACACCAGGGGGCCGCAATGAGCTCTGCGCTGGGTGCACGGCTTCTAATGTTACCGTAAAAAAATAGCCCCTATCAGTAATTTCTAATATTCCAGGGAACCCTATCCCCCGGGTCTTAAAAAAATGTTGGGGACCATGGGGGGAGCCACAATGCCCCCACAGTCCTGCTGGCTCCCCGCGTCCTTCGGGAGCTGGCATTGCTTTTCCACATGGGGAGATGCTAACTTGCATGTGGAAAGCAATCTGGTTTGGATTTTGAAAGTGAGAAGAGATTTCACTGCTCTGTCTTTCAAAATCCAAACCAAGTTTGCTATGGGAGGGCGGGATCCGTGAGACTCCCGCCCTTTTGTATCGCTTTGTTCGCCCTAAGTGTGGCAGGGTATACTCAGACGTGAGTCCCTTGTTCACTTGGCCGCTGGATTCAAGATAGCCTGGCTGATGAGGATTATGAATCGGAAACCGGTCCCAGGATGCTTGTTTCCGGTCCAGGGAAGACATGGCTTGGCAGTTCGGGCTGGACTGTTCCCATAAGGCACAGGGTCAGACTGATTTGCATATAGCCATGTCTGAACTGGGGTGGCTGAGTGAACTAAAGAATGGTGATGGATTAAACCCAGATCAGTTGACTGGGGGTGAGTGTTTGATTTGTTCAAGCGCTCCGTCCATCATCCCCTTTTGTATCGCTTTGTTCGCCCTAAGTGTGGCAGGGTATACTCAGACGTGAGTCCCTTGTTTACTTGGCCACTGGATTCAAGATAGCCTGGCTGATGAGGATTATGAATCCCAAACCGGTCCCAGGATGCTTGTTTCCGGTCCAGGGAAGACATGGCTTGGCAGTTCGGGCTGGACTGTTCCCATAAGGCACAGGGTCAGACTGATTTGCATACAGCCATGTCTGAACTGGGGTGGCTGAGTGAACTAAAGAATGGTGATGGATTAAACCCAGATCAGTTGACTGGGGGTGAGTGTTTGATTTGTTCAAGCGCTCCGTCCAGCATCCCCTTTTGTATCGCTTTGTTCGCCCTAAGTGTGGCAGGTATACTCAGACGTGAGTCCCTTATTCACTTGGCCACTGGATTCAAGATAGCCTGGCTGATGAGGATTATGAATCCGAAACCGGTCCCAGGATGCTTGTTTCCGGTCCAGGGAAGACATGGCTTGGCAGTTTGGGCTGGACTGTTCCCATAAGGCACAGGGTCAGACTGATTTGCATATAGCCATGTCTGAACTGGGGTGGCTGAGTGAACTAAAGAATGGTGATGGATTAAACCCAGATCAGTTGACTGGGGGTGAGTGTTTGATTTGTTCAAGTGCTCCGTCCATCATCCCCTTTTGTATCGCTTTGTTCGCCCTAAGTGTGGCAGGGTATACTCAGACGTGAGTCCCTTGTTCACTTGGCCACTGGATTCAAGATAGCCTGGTTGATGAGGATTATGAATCCGAAACCAGTCCCAGGATGCTTGTTTCCGGTCCAGGGAAGACATGGCTTGGCAGTGCGGGCTGGACTGTTCCCATAAGGCACAGGGTCAGACTGATTTGCATATAGCCATGTCTGAACTGGGGTGGCTGAGTGAACTAAAGAATGGGGATGGATTAAACCCAGATCAGTTGACTGGGGGTGAGTGTTTGATTTGTTCAAGCGCTCCGTCCATCATCCCCTTTTGTATCGCTCTCATAGTAAACAGCAGTGTCACGGGGGTAGGCACCCCGGGACACTGCAGGAGCCGGCCCTGGGGCGTGGCGGTCTCCAGGGCCCTTGAGGGCTCCAGTCGGAGGGCCACGCAGTCTTCCTCCCACAATACACAAATCCCCAGAGGTGGTGGTTCCCGGGGCTCGAGGGGGGTGGTTGAGGCCCCCACACTTCTAATTTTGCAGTGGGGGGGGGCTTGGACGTGAAAGTGGCGCAAGGGGGTTGTAAATCTGTTACACAGTGATCTGTTTTACTTTGCTTTCCTTTTTGTCATGTAGAGGATCCTGGGTAAATATAACGGTTTCTGTACAGCAAGTACCGTTCAAACCTAACCCCAATTGGCTTACTGGCTGTTACCATAGTAACAGTTCATGGAACACTTAAGTGAGCACAGAGGTTAGAAGTTCACCACACAATGTTGCTAATCGAAACAGTTACTGTGCTGGAATTATTTTAAGTTTTCCATAGGAACCGTTAGTCATAGCAATAGACTCTGGTAAAGAGTTAGCCTCAGTATTATACTTAAATTTATAAATATTATTTCTATTTTTAAATGTTTTCTAACTGTATTATTATCACACTAAATAATTGTTAAATGTTGTCAGAAAAAGAAGACGTATATATTTTTTAAATTAACTTTTATTAAAACAACAATAAATAACTGGAAACATAACTTAAAGATAGCAATGTATTAAATAACTAGAAACATAACCTTAAAAAAACAATTAAACAAAATGTGATATGGACTCCACCTAGGGTAGGTAATCTGCAAAACAAAAATGAAAATAAGTGTTCAAAATTAGATCGATGTGACTAAATGAGGTCAAACAGTACAAGTTAAGGTAACACTTGGCAATAGTTGGGTATTTGCACGTCTGCAGTGTGCCTGAATCATTCCACCTTTCTAATAGACCCGCGTTCAAGAGGTGTCTGTACGCGTCAGACGCAGAAGTGCCTACTGCGTCAGATTTACAGTATGGACCAACAGGTCTTTAAAATAATTCAGAGATGAGACAGAATTAGGTGTGAGATCAAGTCATTATGCAGGACAATATTCTTTGGGGTTTATTTACAAGCCCCTTGCACCACTTTTGCGTTAATTTTCCCATGTTAAAAGTGACGCAAAAGTGGTGCAAGGGGCTTCTAAAAAAGCTCTTTTATTTCTAATGCATTTAATTGGAGGCATTATATATCTAGGCCGCTCTGCTTGCCTTATGTAAACACTGTGACCAACAAAGTTCACAACTTGAACTCGGCTTTGGTTGTACATGGCAGAGTGGACAGCAGTGTCCATAACTTTAAAAGAGAAAGAGAAACGATGTGAGAGAGAGTGAGAGAGAGAAATAGAGAAAAAACGACATTAAAACTGTAAGAGAGAGAAAGTTATAGATGGAGCAGTTAATGCTGGAGAAAATATTTGTAGCTCACCTTTTGCCTCCATTGTGTGTCCAAGCACGGGCTGGTTCATAGTGTACCTTCCAGTTTAGTGATCTGAAAGATAGTATATAGAGTTAGTAATATCATAGTACATACAACTGCACACCTATATTTTTGCTTTATTTATTTACACACTCAGGATAATGTGTTTCATCAACTTACACTGTAAGGAGGTGTCTGTGCACTGTTTTTCTTCCAAAGTACTATATCCCATGCACTCCTACTGCAAAGCGGTGAGTTCTCAATATTGCGTACCTAGACTGTTGCACCCCATTGACTCCCAGAGTCCGGAGGTGAGTGCTTTTTCTTGCAAACTCAGAGGTAGATTTACAAGCTCCTTGCGCCACTTTTCCCATGTTAAAAGTAAAACAGAAGTGGTGCAAGGGGCTTATTAAATCTTCCCCTCAGATTGTTGTAACCTATCTATTCTCACAGCTCTGAGGTAATTGTACATTTCTATGCACTGAAGCTGCTGCACAATATCCACTCTCTCCGTCCACAGATGACTTGTCGTTGTTTTGGAAACAAGCTTGTTTGCTCGCCTTGTGCCATTGGCGTGATTTAAAGAGGGTGCACCACGTGTCGAAGCAGCCTTCTCAGACGTTGTTACGATGGCCAAGCATCATCGGAGAATGCACAAACGTAGAGCTTTGGAGGTGTTTGAGGGGATAACGTCAATTTGTGAAACACAACCTATAAGGTAAAAAGGAAGTTAACATTGTGTGTCATTTTTTTATCAAAGGAGAGAGGAAGTGAGGGAGTGACTGCAAAGAATATTCGGAGCTCACCTTTCTGTCACCAGTGTGTTTTTCACCACATGCCGGGACATAATGCACCCTGAAGCTTTACATCTAAAAGATAGTAAAAGAAAGATGTTATGATTGGTATTTGTTACTATCTTAATGTGGAGTAGAATTACATTGCCCTTTCACACACCTTCCTTCTCGCATTTAAAAACAATTTGTACAGTTTATATTCCGGCCGGACATTTGACCGATTATAAAAGCGTTCCTGCTATTGGAAGAAAAAAAATGTAAATGCAATAAGATACGGTATATAGGACTTCGTACGCCTAAATCGCTGCGTAGCTTTTTTTGTATCTAGTCTGCTGCACCCCATCAACTCTCTCCGATGCTCACCGAGGCCTCACTGCTCAGCTTTTCGTGGACAGGGCACCTTCTACATCATGCAGTCCCGCTCTGTCAACAAGAAATCTGATATATGGTGCCGAGTCTTGATATCGGTATTGCTAACGTCATACTCGTGCTCCCATCATCATCGCAGGTTCCTCACTTGCTCAGTCCTTGCGGTACCGCTAACTCAGTGACCAAAAAGGCCAGGCACGTAGTGGTGGGCCCTTGTACTCGGTGGTTCGGGCCTACATGAGGCATCTGAACCACCAGGACGGACCATCACAGCGCTTGCGATGGGAGCAACTCTAAAATGGCATAGAGCACTTGTGCTCCGTCTTTTTTATTGTTATGGGCATGTGTGTAGTGACGCATGTGCTAGATGGGTGTGGTGTGGGTGTATACCAGCCATTAGGCAGTGTGTGTGCCGTGTTGACAACTAGACCTGGAACTAAGAAATCAGAACAATGGAAATCAGGGCAATTTGCATTTTCTTTTTTCCTGGAAGCGTAAGCGGAGTGGGCTGGCCTGACTTATTCTAGTGCTGGGCAAGGCTCTGAACCATGATTCCAGAGCTATGGGTGTGGTTTCGTTGTGAGTTATATGAGAAATCAATAATTCGGGTGTCCGTTTTGTAGTGCTCAAGTCACCCAGGTCTTAAACGCAAATGTATTATTATTAACCCTGGGTGTAGTAGGCATAGTGGGGCTACGCGAAGCACCACAAAGTGGGGGGGAATCTACGCGCACGCATTCACTTCGCATACCCCACTACGTGCCGCCCTCCAGCCCTCTTTTAAATGCCCTTAATATAATTTAAATCATTCTAAAATTAAAAAAACGACTTACCTGCAATGCGGCCTCCAGGGGCTCCCTCTTCCTGGTATCTCTGCCGACTTCTTCCTCACAAATGCGCATACAGTGTATGAAAATTAATGATAGTGTTTTGTTATTTTAAGATTGTTTGAAATATCTCATAGTTACATAAGAAATTTGCTGTTAGAAAAAAACATTTAACATATGTTTTATTTCTATTTTTTAGATTGTTATTGAGAATGTTGAATGTTTTTTTAAGATAATCTTATTGATTGTCTTTTTTTTGCCCGCTGTTATGTGATGAGTACTATTGAACTCACTGTTTCTAGTGAAATTCAATATATTCTGAGAACAGTAAAAAAAGGCAAATGAAATGCTTTACAAATTATTTTGTGTTGTAAAAGATATATTGTAACTGTATTATTTTGTCTTCCACAGATGCTAATTTTATAATATATAATTGTTTTTATTATTAATTATGTTTAAGGTAAGTATAAGTAACTGTTAAAAATGGTCAATGGAATGTGATTCTACAGAGCTGAAGTAACAAAACATGGATGGAGTACATAAGTGTGTAAATATGGTTTGTATCTTTTAAAGACATTTAAAAAGTGTATATATATATATATATATTCACTGAAAAAACCATAGGTTATAGACCATATATAGTTAGGAATTAGCATTTACAAAACCTTGAAAATTCACTGAAAAAACCATAGGTTATAGACCATATATAGTTAGGAATTAGCATTTAAAAAACCTTATTTTACTCACACAAAACCATTGAAATTCCATATATAGTTAGTTGCACTAACTATATATCGCGCACCCGCAATCCACTGCTGATCATGTCACATATTACATCATTCATGACATGGTCAGTGACATCACTGATGACATCACTGATGACATCTCAAATGACATCACTGATGACATCACTGATGACAACATCCAGTGACTGTATGTTTCTGTAAAGTTAAAATGTGTCTTACATATTGAAGAATGAGTGGAAGTATAAGTGTCTGGACAAAGGATTTAGTAGGTGCATGACTGAATGTATGAGTGAGTGATTAAATGTGTCTCACTGAGTGCATGGGTTAGTGACTAAACTGTCTTAATTTGTGCATCATTATGTCTGTTGTTCTGTAAACTGCTGCATGTGTTGATCAGTAGCTATATGAGTAACTATATGGGTTATTGATTGGTTGCCCAAGTATTTGTATGGGAGACTGAGTGTGTGTGTGGGTGGCTGGGAGGTGTATGACTCTGTGCATAGATGTGTGAGCAGTTGATTCACTAGATGTATGGGTTCAAAAGTGCATGTGGAAACAGCTGTATGGGCGGTTGACTGTGTGCATGAGTGTATTGGTGAGTGAATGGATATCTCAGTGCTGCATGTCAAAGTAAGTACATATGTAAAACACAGTACATGTGAGAGTTGACATATATAAATAACTGTGCATAAAAGCCAGTGAATGTGTGAGTGGCTGTATGGATCACTGTGAACTTGTATCAGGGATTGTATAATAGAGTAAATATGTGTTAGTATATGTTTGAATAAGTAAGGTGTGTATAACTGTATAGTTGAGGAAATGGAGGTGTGATTGATTCTTTGCATGACTGACTAGGTGTGTGAGTAACTCCATGGATGAGTGACAGTCTGTGAGTGTCTGTTTACACTGAGTGTATCTAAGGTTATATTAGAGTCTGAAGAGGTTCATCGTATTATCACATGAATGATGTCATCAGTGATGTGATCAGTAATGTCAAATGAGATGTCATCAGTGATGTCATCAGTGATGTCATTTGAGATGTCATCAGTGATGTCATCAGTGATGTCATTTGAGATGTCATCAGTGATGTCATCAGTGATGTCATTTGAGATGTCATCAGTGATGTCATCAGTGATGTCACTGACCATGTCATGAATGATGTAATATGTGACATGATCAGCAGTGGATTGCGGGTGCGCGATATATAGTTAGTGCAACTAACTATATATGGAATTTCAATGGTTTTGTGTGAGTAAATAAGGTTTTTTAAATGCTAATTCCTAACTATATATGGTCTATAACCTATGGTTTTTTCAGTGAATTTTCAAGGTTTTGTAAATGCTAATTCCTAACTATATATGGTCTATAACCTATGGTTTTTTCAGTGAATTTCAATGGTTTTTTAATAGCAAATATCATAAGCTGTCGAATGTCAAGTACGTGGTAAGTGAAAAAAAATTCGTGTTTATGCACACTGATCTGCTTTGAATGGTGCCCCCCCCCCCCTCATTTCTATTAGGAGTACTCTCTCTTTGCAGATAGTGAAAGGTAGTTAACGCAGGCCTTTGCCCCCGTTGTAATCCGTCGTGCCTGCTTCTCTCTCCATTTGATTGATTGTTATCCAAGTATTTACTGTTTTAGAATTAGTTCTCTTTGGTTCATTCTCTATTTACAAACAAACACAGAGTCGCAATACTCTGTTTATTCTTTGCAGATAACGAAAAATCGTGTAAAAAAAAAGAAAAGGAATCGAGTAAAATCAGTAGGCCACTAATGGGATCTCTTTTTGACCTCGCTAAAATAGAAACATTAGGAACAACCCCTCATGACAAATACAAAACTAGTGAGATGAACTGAACTCCACACAATGATGGCTGCAAAACAGCTCGGCTCCGCCACCCACCCCGCCCAAAATAACGATAAAGAGCGGCTGCCATGATTGGGTGCGGAATGGCCACAACGGAGCTACGAAATGGTGCTGCTCTCATGCTAACCCCAGCTTCAGTCTGAAACATCCAGAAACACTGTAGACTACCAATTCGATCAGTTCCGGTAGCGCCCCAATGTAACCCGGTAGAGAAGAACTAGCCCTCCCCTCTTTGACTGATGGTTCTTGTTGCCTGTCCCTTCTGTTGTCATTTAACAGAACTATTTAGCCTGCTGAAAGGGGTTGTGTTCCGACCGCTGGTTGGTGGAGACATTTTGACTATATTCTGGACCTGCGTTGTCGCGTAATGCGTCATATGACGCGCCGCGTTAGCGCATCCGGAAGTCATCCGGGGCGCGCAGCGCGTAACGTAAGCATAACAAGTCATGTGACTTGTTAATAAAACTTTTCATTGGTTCATTTTACTTTTCTTATTGTAATGATGAAAGGCTTGGTCATATCACCTAAAAATTACGCTTTTCATTACTTCCGAACATTATTTTTTCTTAAACATATGTTATAATGTTCCAGGCTAATGTACTTTCCCGGAAATTTTACAACTGTCCTGCAAGTAAAATATATTCTTTTTTCGAGAAAAAGAGCGTTTCTTCGTCCCATGACGGAGCCGTTGAGCAAAAGAGGGTCGACCTGCTGTCTTAGTCGCCGATACGCCTGAATATGAGATTCTTATCGATCACTTTATGTTGCAGGAATAGAAAACACAACAGCCCTTGACCATTTATCTTTACTGCGTTCCTTCGTATTATACCTTTTACCCTTCATGTAATTGGTCTGCTTTATTTCACTTGCCTTTTAATGATTCTAAAACAGTGACTATTATTAAAAACTTTACCAATGTATATACTACTACCATGTTTTCTTTTAAAAACCTTTATTGTGAAAATTTCATTATACAAATACGAGCCTATAACCACGTGGGCCTGCCACGGAGCAAACTGTAATCGTATATGATGAATAGACATTTACACTGTAGAGGAACGTAACAGGCGGGCCATTAGGTTGCAAGAACTAAGGTGTCTAACAGTTACGGAATCGGTGGACGTACATTTTATAATTAAAATACGACAGGGCCAGTTACAATAAAATTATCTAGATATACATTTGCGGGCAAGTACCATGGGTGACGTTAATTCGAACTTTCAACAGTACAGTAATCAATAACACATCAGAACTTAATATCAATAGGGATGTCGAAATATTCAATCAATTCTCGTCCCCGCCCGCCATGTGCTTCAAAACTGCATACGTATCTCGTAATTTCAAGGTTCTGCAACCAGTACACAACAAGGAGTTACGAGTCCCATTTATTCCGGCGCCATTTTGGGCGAGGACGGGCAGGTCCAGGATATAGTCAAAATGTCTCTACCAACCATCGACTACGATGATGTTCATATGCTGTATTTATTAGAGTAACACTCATCTGTCCACATGAAATTAATTTACCACAATCTAAACATGTCATTTTAATCTTTCCAAAGTTCTTCTAAATATTTGGGACCGTTTCCCTTGCCTCTGAAGCTCTCAGTGCCACTTCTTTGATGAATGTACTAGCAGGTCAGGGGTTCTCCTCCAAATCTCTCTTTTATGCAGCACTATAATTAATTGGTGCCACCTCTCCATATGACGATGCATGGTATAGTTACCACAACTATATTTTTTTTCGGTTCCTCTGGAGAGTTCATCGTGGCAGATGAAGCGTGTAACGTACCGGGCATTTACCTTTTTTTGCATGTACAGGAAAGGAAAAAAAAATCGAGCGTCCGAGTTCTAAGGTGTCCCAGGGCCATTTTAGTGGACCAGGCCCAAATCCAAAGAACAGGCCGCCATTTTGAGAGTCCTCTTGCAGCCGCCTGTCGCTGTAGCATCAACAGCAGCCGAAACTCAGCTGAATGGCAACTGAAACGGTAAAGGGGCGCCCCACTACAGCAGACGAGCCTCCACCTAGGAAGGCCCATTCACGCCGGCTCCCCCCCCCCTTCGGGCACCCCACGCCGTTATTCGGAGCAGTATTGTAGGATGGCCACACCAGTGCGGCAACTTGCTAGACATCACCCCGGTGGTAACCGAATCTCAACGCCTTGTGGTGTCTTCTATTCAGAAAACATTGTTATGCTGCCTTCGACCTATTCGCCGCAAGTGCGCACACAACTCAACTGCATAGCTTGCTAGACACCACCTCGGTGCCATCCGGATCTTGGAATGTCAGCGCCTTTTGGTGTCTTCTCTTCAGAAAATATTGTTGCGCTGCCTTTGGCCCCATTCGCACATCGGTCCGCAACTTAGACATCACCTCGGTGCCATCCGGATCTTGGCATCTCAGCGCCTTGTGGTGTCAGTCAGAAAATATTGTTGCGCTGCCTTTGGCCCCATTCGCACATCAGTCCGCTACTGACACCATCTCACAGGCCAACAGGGCGCCCCACGCCGACTTTTACCATTGTAGGATGGCCACACCAGTGCCACAACTTGCTAGACACCACCTCGGTGCCATCTGGAACTTGGCATCTCAGCGCCTTGTGGTGTCTTCAATTCAGAATATATTGTTGCGCTGCCTTTGGCCCCATTCGCACATCGGTCCGCTACTGACGCCATCTCACAGGCCAATGGGGCGCCCCACGCCGACTATCAGCATTGTAGGATAGCCACACCAGTACAGCAACTTGCTAGACATCACCTCGGTGCCATCCGGATCTCGGCGCCCCACTGCAGATGAAGTGCCTCTCAACTCCGAAACCACCACGGTGACATCCGGATCTTGGCGCGTTGTGCTGCCTTCGGCCTATTCGCACATCGGTCCGCTACTGACGCCATCTCACAGGCTAATGGGGCGACCCACGCCGAGTTTCAGCATTGTAGGATGGCCACACCAGTGCGGCAACTTACTAGACACCACCTCGGTGCCATCCGGATCTTGGCGCGTTGTGCTGCCTTCGGCCTATTCGCACATCGGTCCGCTACTGACGCAAACTCACAGGCCAACGGGGCGCCCCACGCCGACTTTCAGCATTGTTGGATGGCCACACCAATGCGGCAACTTACTAGACACCACCTCGGTGCCATCCGGATCTTGGCGCGTTGTGCTGCCTTCGGCCTTTTCGCACATCGGTCCGCTACTGACGCAAACTCACAGGCCAACGGGGCGCCCCACGCCGACTTTCAGCATTGTAGGATGGCCACACCAGTGCACCTTACTAGACACCACCTCGGTGCCATCCGGATCTTGGCGCGTAGTGAAGCTGCAGCAGCTGCAAATAAGCTTCAGACAGTGTTACAACCGCTGCTCAGAACTCTCAACTATGACACCACCTCGGTGCCATCCGGATCTTGGCGCGTTGTATTGCCTTCGGCCTATTCGCACATCGGTCCGCTACTGACGCCGCCTCACGTGCCAACGTATTTTCTCCGCATTTTATACCCTATGCCGCATAACAGGTCATGTGACTTGTTTATAAAACTTTTCATTGGTTCATTTTACTTTTGGTTTCCTAATGATGGAAGGCTTGATCATATGACCTAAAAACAACACTTTTCATTGGATGAAAACTTTTTTTTTTCCCAAACGATGAAAGCCCCACCTTGTTTCTGGATGTTTCAGACTGAAGCTGGCGTCAGCATGAGAGCACCACCATCTCGTAGCTCAGTCGTGGTCATTCCGCGAGCAATCATGGCAGCCGCTCCCCACCAGAAGCCTGCAGGAGTCGGGGCCCCCAAAACTTTTGATGAATTCTCAAGGCGGAGGGGACGCTTTCGAGAATGGGGTCCAAGACCTAGCAGACAAGCGTCCGATTTCCAAGGTGTCCCAGGGCCATTTCAGTGAACCAGGCCCAAAAAGGAAACAGCCTGCCGCCATTTTGAGAGTCCTGTGACAGCCGCCTATCGCTGCACCGCAAGAGTGGGCGCAACTCAGCTGAATTGCGGCTTTTGACACAGTGGACCAAAAACGGACGGAATGGCAACTGAAACGGTAAAGGGGCGCCCCACTACAACAGATGACACTCCACCTGGAGAGGCCCGTTCACGCCGCCTCCCCCGGGGCGCCCCACGCCGTTATTCGGAGCAGCATTGTAGGATACCAAAACCAGTGCGGCAACTTACTGGACATCACCTTGGTGCCATCGTTCTGCTGCCTTGGAACTATTCGCACAACAGTTTGCTACTGATGACCCACCCCCCACGACGCCCCATGCCGTTATTTGCTGGGTGGCAACTTACTAGACATCACTTTCGTTTCATCTAGATTTCAGCGCGTTCTGCTGCCTTGGAACTCTTCGCACAACAGTTTGCTACTGATGACCCACCCCCCGCGACGCCCCACGCCGGAAATCTGGACGTTGTGCTGCGTTGGGACTATTCGCACAGCCGACCGCTACTTCGTTGTTTTTCCCTAAAAATGTTTATATGTTATTACTATTTTTGTTTTCTTGTATATATTTATAAATTATTAAAGTTTTATAATCTTACTACTTTGTCGGAGTGCTATATATTTTTAATGTGACACATAATTGTAAAAACTTTGATGTACAAAGAGTCATCCCTGGAATCTTCCGCTTCAGGCTCGGTCCCCTCCCCAATCACAATACAGGATGGTTTTCAGATAATAGCAACGCTTCTGCTGTGACGGATCTCATCGAGTGTGGGCCTTGATCTACTATAACTCCTTTGAAGAGGGGTGATTCTTTACAGCTGTGGCCATAAACTACATCTGCAGGGCTAGCTGATACCCTAGGACCAGCCTGGACAATCGGACACAGCGGGAAAGGAGTGTCAGAGGGTGCGGTAGTGAATAGGGCGAAAGGGAGGTGTCGGGCGGGCACAGGGTGTGATTCTCAGGGAAGAGCAGCGCAGATGGGGGGAGGTTTATTACCCATGCATAAGACAGAGAGCGGGGGTGACCACTGCCTGGGGGAGATGCTTGCGAGGGTGGGGAGCCATGCTAAGGATCGACAGCGTGCACAGAGTGGGTCTGGTCAAGGCATCTAAAATGGCTGCCGTGCACGACAAAAGTGTGGCATTTGAAAAAAGACAAGATGGCGCAGACAATGTTTTTCAACACTTCCTGATTTCCTTCGAATCGAACGTTAACAGACGTTGGGGCATATTACCAAAGTTAAGCGATATTTATCCCTAACGATGCTTAGCAACGATTTTTTTACCGTCAGAAATTATCGCAGATAAACCTTGCTATTATCAAGGTTTATCGCAAATACGATAAAAAAGGACCGCAATGCATTAATATCGCTGAAAACTCAGCGATATTCATGCATTACCGAGCTAATGCTCTTGGCCATGTTATCCACCTCCCATTGGATAACATGGCTAAGAACTGCTCAGGGCAGGTGGTAGCTTTTGGAGATATTCGCGCTTATCTCGAATATTTCCAAAAGTTGATAATAGGAGATAGCGATGTTAGCGACTGTTTCCAGTCGCTAACATCTTGGCATGCCCACTTTGCATGTCATTAGTGATAAATATCACTCACATGCAAAGTGGGGCCCAAGATGGTCGCTATCTTCTACTAGCCGTCGCTAACTGGTGTTAGCAACAGCTAGGTAATACACATATAATTTTATCTCCGCGAAGCGGAGCGCTGTTACAGATATATATCTTGTTTTTCAACGTTAATTTCTCAAAATGCACTGAAGCACATATATTGAGACCTAGCAAAGGCACATCGGGCTACCAGTCCCTACAATTTTGCCAAGTTTCGTGCAAATCCATTCAGCTGTTCGATCCTACCGAGAGACAAGATGGCGGCCGCTACGGACTGTTTGGAATGTTTACAGACACCGGAGAGCCAATCAGCTTCGCTTCGCAAAGCTCCGTAACGCGAAAAGTACGCGAAGCGGTGCGCTGTTACAGATATATATCTTTTTTTGAACGTTAATTTCTCAAAATCCACTGGAGCACATATATTGAGATCTAGCAAAGGCACATCGGGCTACCAGTCCCTACAATTTTGCCAAGTTTCGTGCAAATCCATTCAGCTGTTCGATTATTATTATTTTTATTTTTTTTTGCCCCGCGGGGCCCTTTTAAAACCTCCACATCAAACCTAAACGGTCAGGGAGGATCTACTATGCCCCCTTATGGTCATTTGCCCCTTCGGTTTGGCCTCCGCTTGTCTCTCGATCTTACCGAGAGACAAGATGGCGGCCGCTACGGACTGTTTGGAATGTTTACAGACGCCGGAGAACCAATCAGCTTCGCTTCACAAAGCTCCGTTGCGCGAAAAGTACGCGTCCTGGAGCGCTGCCCGGTCCGCTGTTACAGATATATATCTTTTTTTAAACGGTAATTTCTCAAAATCCACTGTAGCACATATATTGAGACCTACAAAAGGCACATCGGGCTACCAGTCCCTACAATTTTGCCAAGTTTCGTGCAAATCCATTCAGCCGTTCGGGCTAAAAGTGAGGCCAACCGCCCTATGGAAAACTCAATGTTAAAAACACGTTTTGGGACCCCCCTTTTTTCTCGGCCCCCCCTTGACGAACCCCCCCCCAAATTTTCAAGGGCTACTCAGAAACAAAATGTGCCATCTTCCTGAAAATTTCAGCCAATTCCGTCCACAAACGCCAAAGTTATTAGACATAGAATTTTCAAAAATCCCATAGAGAAAAAATCCTAACTATATATACCTACTGGCGACCGCCAGTAGGTAATATATATATACTGAGTGTACCAGTATTCTTTGCAGTTTACTACAGCACATCTACTAGATTGGAACAGGTAAGGTGAATAGACATATTGTACTTTTTTAGTACTGCATTTTATTATAACAGCCTGAGTTTTTTCCTATAGTGATAAGGAGTGAGTATAAAGTAGTTAAGAATGGTATTTGTATAATATTTTTTAAAGGGCAAAATAGTTGATAAAGCTAGTTTTGTGTTATGTATTAGGAAAAATAATAAAATGAAATGTTTATGTTTTTGTACAATGACCTACAACATAAGAAATTCAACATAGAAAAACAACAGAACAATATGAAAGACGATTTTGAAATTAGGAAGAGTCTCATAGAAGAGCTAAACATACCTTTCACGGGCAGCGTGAATGAAGACGAAACCTTGGATGCTGATTTTGTGGAAACATTAGATGACATCGAGTTTGATCATATAACTTTTGAAATTGATAACCAGGAAAATGAAATACCTGATGAAATTATTTTAGAAGCTCTATTAAATTATGAGATGTTACAAGAATAAATGTATTATTATATAATATTAATGGTTTGAGTACTATGTATTAAAACATTCACTGTAATAAAAGTGTAGCACTTATAGATTTTCTTATACATTTAATACATTCTTTGCCTAGTCTGTATCCTCTACACTTCCTTCAAACACTCTGTTACTGTTGTTTTAGTATTGTAGTGAGCCATTTAGCAGAATGTCCTTATCTATGCACTGTGCTAAAAATGAAGCTCTTTTAAATTCAGTCAGACACTCACCTTGCAGAACAGTAATTATCCAGTCAGTACCCAAGTAATCGTGGAGCAATGTAGGCCTTAGGCCATGGACTGCTTTAAACCCCTATAGACTATGCATGCAGTCTTTTATGTACCTGCAAACTTGTTTTTTATACCTTCAATTCCTTTGTCTGTATCCTTACACTTTCACCAAACACTGTCACATTACTGTTTCAATATTGTAGTCAGCCATTCAGCAGTATTTGCTTATCTATGTACTGTGGTAAAACTGAAGCTGTTATAAATTCAGTCAGGCGCTTTCCTTGCAGAACTGTAATCATCCACTCATATCTAAGTACTCATGCTTTAAAATAGGCCTTAGACCATAGAGTGTTTCAAACCCCTATAGACTATGCATGCAGTCTTTTATGCACCTGCAAACTTGTGTTTTATACCTTTTATTCCCCAGTCTGTATACTTACACTTTCATGAAACACTCTGTCATTGCTGATTCAGTATTGTACTGAGCTATTCAGCAGAATGTCCTGATCTAAGCACTGTGCTAAGAATGAAGCTCTTATAAATTCAGGGAGTGACTCTTCTTGTAGAATTGTAATCATCCAGTCAGTACCCAAGTAATTATGGAGCAAAGTAGACCTTAGGCCATGGACTTCTTAAAACCCTTATCGACTATGGTTGCAGTCTTCTATGTACCTGCAAACTTGTTTTTATACCTTCAATTCACCAATCTGTATCCTTACACTTTCACAAAACACTCTCACACTACTGTTTCAATATTGTAGTGAGTCATTCACTAGTATTTGTCTATATCCTTACACTTCCAGCAAACACTATCATACTACTGTTTAAGTATTATAGTGAGCCATACAGCACTATGTGCTTATCTATACACTGTTCTAAAAGTGAAGCTGCTATACATTCAGCCAGTCAGTCTCCTTGTAGAATTGCAATCATTGAGCCAGTACCCAAGTACTCATGGGGAAAGTGGGCCTTAGGTCATGGACTGCTTAAAACCCCTATAGACTATACATGCACTGTTCTATGCAACGGCAAACTTGTGTTTTATACCTTAAATTCCCCAGTCTCTATCCTTCTGTGATTGCTGATTCAGTATTGTACTGAGGTATTCAGCAGAATGTCATTATCTATGCACTGTGCTGAAAATTAAGCTCTTATAAATTCAGTCATACTTTCTCTTTGCAGAACTGTAATCATGCAGTCAGTACCCAAGTAATTATGGAGCAAAGTAGGCCTTAGGCCATGGACTGCTTTAAACCCCTATAGACTATGCTTGCAGTGTTCTATGTGCCTGCAAACTTGCCTTTATATATTCTTTTCCCCAGTCTGTATCCTTACACTTTGAGCAAACACTCTGTCATTGCTGATTCAGTATTGTACTGAGCCATTCAGCAGAATGTCCTTATCTATGCAGTGTGCTAAAACTGAAGCTCTTATAAATTTAGTTAGTTACTCTCCTTTCAGAACTGTAATCATCCAGTCAGTACCCAACTACTCATGGAGCAAAGTAGGCCTTAGGGCATGGACTTCTTTAAACCCCTATAGACTATGCTTGCAGTCTTTTATTCACCAGGAAACTTGCCTTTTATACCTTCAATTCCCCAGTCTGTATTGTTACACCTTCACCAAACACTCTCACGCTATTGTATCAGTATTGTAGGGAACCATACAGCAGTATGTGCTTATCTATACACTGTTCTAAAAGTGAAGCAGTTACACATTCAGCTTGACACTGCTTGCAGAACGCTTATCATCCAGTCAGTACCCAAATATTCATGTAGTAAAGTAGGCCTTAGTATATGGACTGCTTCAAACTCCTATTTACTATGCATCTACTCTTCTATGCACCTGTAAACTTGTCTTTTAAACCTTTAATTACCCAGTCTCTATCCTTATACTCCCTCGAAAACCCTTTGCCACTACTGTTTCAATATTGTAGTGAGCCATACAGCAATATATGGTTATCGATACACTGTACAAAAAGTGAAGCAGTTATACATTCAGCTTTTCTCTCTCCTTGGAGAAGTGTAATCATTCTGCCACTACCCAAGTAGTCATGCAGCAAAGTAGGCCCAAGGACATGGACAGCTTCAAACACCTATAGATAATAAATGCAGTTTTCTAAACATCTGTAAACTTGGCTTTTAAACTTTCAATTGCCCAGTCTGTATCCTGACACTTCCTCCAAACATTCTGCTACTGCTATTTTAGTATTGTAGTGAGTCATACAGCAGTATGTTCTTATGTATGCACTGTTCTAAAAGTGAAGGTGCTATATATTCAGCCAGACAGTCTCCTTGTAGAACTGTAAGCATTCATTCGGTTCCCAAGTAGTCATGCACCACAGAAGGTCTTAGGGCATGGACTGCTTCAAATCCCTAAAGACAATGCATCCACTGTTCTATACACCGGCAAACTTGCCTTTTATACCTTCAATTTCTCACTCTGTATTGTTACACTTTCACCAAACACTCTCACACTACTGTTTCAGTATTGTAGTGAACCATACAGCAGTATGTGCTTATCTATAAATTGTTCTAAAAGTGAAGCTGCTATACATTCAGCCAGACACTCTCCTTGCAGAATTGTAATCATTCAGCCAGTAACTAAGTACTTATTGTGCAAAGTGGGCCTTGGGGCATGGACTGCTTCAAACCCCTATAGACTATGCATACACTGTTCTATGCACCTGCACATTGGCCTTTTATATGTTCAATTCCCCAGTCTCTATACTTACACTTACACCAAACACTCTGTCACTCTTGTTATATTTTTGTAGTGACTCATTGATCAGTGTGTAGTAATCCATTCACTACATTAAAACACTAATCAGCAGATGTAAAATAAGTGGTACATCCCCAGAGATATGCCAGTTATTGTGCACTGTGACATCACCACCATGGATGCACCGTATTTACAATGTGGTGCACTATGGGGCAAAAACTGCACAGATATGTGATGTATCTGTGCTGTGAAGGCGGTGCATTGCTTGACTTGCAATGCAAGCGCAACACAGCTCCAGCAATGCTCTTGGGGCCCTATGCTCACAATTCTGTGTCAATCCTCACACCTGCTTCAAGCAGGTGCAGGGTTTTGACGCAGCATAAGCCCAAAAATGACTGAATGGAATCTTATAGATTTCACTAAGTCACTTTTAGAAGGCCTTCCTGCGCCAGAACACCCCCTTCCCCCTGCGCAGGAAAGCCTCCTTCTGCCACAGGGCTTTACAATGTAATGCACCTTTCCAGATGCGTCACATTGTAAATACCACACACCATGGCACATCTTTTGCACCACCGCTGCTTCACAAAAGTGACGCAACAGCAGTGTAAAAGAGGCACAAGGGGGTTGTAAACCCGCCACTAACACATACAAATTCATCCAGGCAGTTTCACCAGCAGTGCAAATTGAAGTATAGACTTGTAACATATGTATGTGCATATGTTACATTCAAGTGCTTCAGAGGGACTACAATATACAATAGGTAAAAATCTTATAGATTTACGCTGTAGCACTTCCTTATTTTTCTGCACTTTCACATTCACCATACACTACTAATGTATTCATTCATTCATTTATGCACTACACATTCATTCAGACAAAGTTTTACACACTATCAAAGAAATATAGCTCTTTGACAAGTGGAGGTAGTTCTGAGAAGAACTGTTTTTTTGTCTTTTTAGTTTTGTATTTATTTTTTATTTTTTAACAAGTTTTTCTTTTTTTTTTTAAAACAAAAAAATGAAACTGGAACCCAAAAAGTGTCTAACAGGAACAAAAGAATGAAAGAAAAAAAATAATGTTGTGGACAACGATGCTCCCGCTTCCTGCGCTTTATGAGGTCAATTCACTGATCCCCATAACAAAATAGTTAATTGCAATAAATGCAAAGAACTTTTAGTTCTCCAAAATCGGGTTCAATGTGAGGCTGTGGACTGCTTGCCGAAGGTGGTGGTGGTGCAGTTGATGTACTTGGTACAGCAGGCGGTGGGTTCTCCTGCAACCTCCGTGGTGCAGCTCTTGCAAAGTTGTCGGGGTGCAAGTTTTTCACATGTCGCACCATACTGGCTGTCCCAAATGAGTATTTTTTTTGATGGATCGCCCCTGGAAAGAGTTGTCTGGCATATTTTGCAGGTTAATAGCGGAGCATTAACCTTTTTTTTCCCTTCAGGGAAAGTAAAAACCTTCCAAATCAGTGCTTCTTTTTTTTTCTTCTGAGGCTCTTCAGGAATGAATTCTCCCTCAGAAGAATGACTGGAAGAGGACTCCGTAGGTGTAGCAATGGTGATCATCCCTCTATTTTGACAGGATTGACAGAAGAGATGCTTATTCTTGGAGCGTCAAAGTTGAATGATTAAAATGGGAGGGGTCTTTCAACATTTGGAATAGAAAGTGTTATGAACCAATCAAATCTCTTCTTTTACAGTCACATGGCTTTGCTTAGGCTTACGGTGCGCTTACGGTGCTCTTACGCTGCGAGTACGTACGACGTACCTCCTCGATCTGATGGTTGAGAATGAAGTACCCCGTCTCTGCTTGGAAGATGACAACCTGCAAGGGATATCAGACTGCTGTGTGTTGAAGATTTAGCATGCAGGACCACATGTTAGCTTCAAATGAATTCTCCTCTGATTTGTAGGGGGGGAATAAGGGTCTTTTATACTAGAGTGGTCACTCTAGGGTGTCTTCTAGAATCAATATATTTTGAAAACAACCATAATTGTTTGGGAAACAATCATTAATGTTTTTTTCAAACAAATGCGATCATGCACAGCTTCCTGTTGGCCAAGGATGAAAAAAGTGGTGACCCTTATACAGAATAATTATATCGTGCCTGAGGACATGTTATATATGTCAGGTACAGGGATTATGATAGAATACCAAGAGCCTGGTGTCAAAGAGATCACTCAGAAAGGTCTTATGATTTTAGGACTTGCAATAAATACCACAAAGTCAAAGATGGAGCCAACTCAGGCTTTTGGGCAATTGAAGACAGTGAAGGGCTTGATGTACCTGTCACAGGAAAGAGGAAAGAAATTTATGATTCAAGTGAATACCTTGGTAAAAACAAAAACGTGAAGGTGACAGACTAATAAAGGCAGAGTTAGGAACAATGTCTCCATCTATCCTGTGTTACTCAAATGCAGACTGCAAATGAGGGTGCTTCAGAAGGAGTTAGACTGATAGTAGCAACAAAAGGATGTAGATTGGGTCGACTTGGTCAAGGTTACTCGGAGTATGAAGAAGGTATAAAGAAGGCACTTCGGTTGTGGATGAGGAGCAGCAATGTTTTCAAAAGTCAAAGCTTACAGAAAAGGAGCCCACAGATGCCTCAATGATGGGTTGGGGAACACATTTATCAAATGAGGTAGTTCATGGAATTTAGGCTAAGGAAGATAGCGAATTTCACATCAACGTGCTGGAACTCAGGGCTGTTTCATTGGCAGTAGCAGCTTTTCAGCTACTGGTAATGAACTCGTATGTGATGGTGAGAACAGACAACACAACAACAATGTATTTACATGCAAAGCAAGGAGGAACAAGAACGTTGCTCCTATTGAAGGAGGCACAGGATCTCTGGGAATGGGCCAATGTAAAGAAGGTGTCGGTGCAAGTCCCTGTTGTAGACTACGAGCAGGCAGCATTTCAATACTCACCAACAGCGTTTCAGAGATAGGGAACACTTTCCTGGCATATGTTTGCCACGAATCAAAACATCAAATGTAGGAAGTTTGTAAGCTGTTGGTATTGTCTAGGAACTCAGGACAAGCGTGACCCAGGCAACATTGGTATGTGTACCAGTTAGCAATGTACGCAAGCAGGCTGATAAGGTTCAGAGTGAATGCATGCTTGCTAACCAAGGACATGGGTCAAGTCTTCCATCCCAATCCAGAGTTGTTACATTTGAAGGCGGGCTCATCAAGACTTGGAGTTCCGTCACTTAAGTTTACCAGAAGATTGTAGTGAGGTTCTGAAGAAAGCAAGGGCTGCTTCGACAGTCAGAATCTATCATACTAAGTGGAAATGCTTTGGGCAGAAGAACATCAGCTGGATTCGAGACACATGGAGGCGTGTGAGTTCTTGCCTTACTTATTGCATTTAGCGAAGTCTTGGTTCATGTACGGATCCGTGAAAGTTTATCTTGCTTATGTCTTAAATTTTCTTAGGAGACCGAATACGACTCTATATTCTCAAAGCATATGAAGGGCTCGTTTAGGGAATTTCCCCCAGTTCCAAGGCTGGCATCCGAATGGGAGCTTAATACCGTCCTGGCAGGATTGCTGAAAACTCAGTTTGAGCCCATACACAGAGCATCATTAAAACATTTATCTTGGAAGACCATGTTTCTTCTGGCAAAAACGTCTGCCAGGAGAAAAGGAGAGATGCCGGCTTTAAGTTGCAGAGAACCATATTTATTGTTTATAATGAAGATTATGACACTTATAACGAACCCAGAGTTTATGTCTAAGGTACCAACTGTTTTTCTTTTAAGTTAAAGGCTAACATTACTAACATTTTTTGAACAGCCTGTATCAGCAGCAGAGAAAACATTCCATTCTTTGGGCATTAAACATTGTCTAAAGTTTTCTTTGCAGTCTATGAAAGCATAAGGTAGACTTATCAGTTGTTTGTTCCATATGGTTTGAGAAATGAAGGAAACGCAGTATCTAAATGGACAATAGCAAAGTAGATTGGTTCATGTATTACTACAACACAAATGTTGATGAACAGGCCCCTGACAAAGAGAGTCCGGGCACATTCCACAAGAGCAATTGCAGCTTCAACAGCTTACTTTGCAGGAGTATCCCTGAAAGATATTTGTAAGGCAGAAACATGGAAGACACCTCATGCCTTTACAAAGCATTACTGTGTGTATTTGCAAGTAAGCATTGAATGGGGCAAGCAATTTTGAATAATTTGTTTGCATACGGTATGCCTCATCTATTTCTTTTTCACCCCACCATTGTAGAGAACTGGACTCATATTTCAGTTAACCCCTCCCCCACACACACTTTTTGCCCCCTTTTCAGCTACTAGATGGTGATTTCGATTCTGACAGTGCACAGATGCCTGCTAACCATGCCTCCATGCCATTTCCTGTTCCTTAAAACAAGGTGTTGTCTAATGGTGCTACATTTGGCAAAATACTTTAGCACCCCTGTATGCTCCTAGTAAGTGGTTCCCCAGGTACCTAGGGCATGGGTAATAAAGATGGTCCCTAAAGGCTGCAGCATATCTTATGCCACCCTAAGGGTCCCACATACAAATTCCACTCAGACTGCCATTGCAGGCTGCGTGACCTTGTGCAAATCATGAGTAAAAACAGGACATGATATGACACACTCCTGTGTCTCACGCCAAAGTCACTGCATCTAATATATGTAAGTCACCCTTACAGGAGGCCTTTGAGCCCCAAGGCAGGGTGCATTATATTTGATGTGAGGACATATCAGCATGAGCAGATATCCCCCTGTGATGTATAGTCCTATTAATAGATATTGCAAGTGAGCAGGGAAGATATCTTAAAGTATAAACTGGGCACTTCAAAATGAGTTCCCTGGCTACATAATGGCTTCACTGAAATGTATGATGTTTGGTATCAAACAACTGGTATTAATAAACCCACTAATTACAATGATGAATTTAATAATACATGCACCCAGAGGGCACATTAGAGGTGCCCCATGAAAACCTTCCAGCTAATGGTGTGCCTACTGAATAGTTTTCGCCAGACTGCCACCAGAGGAAAGTTTCTGACCCTCAGGGGTGAGGGCCTTTACTTTCAGGAGGTCAGGAACAAAGACTGCTCAGGCAGATGGTGTTTACACCCCTTCGCACAGGATGGCCTTCAGATTAGCATTCCAACGCAGGGGAGCTTCAAAGAGCCCACCGCCTTTGGTATGTAAATGTGGCTCCCCTCACAGGAGAGGATACTGCCCCCTTTGTTTAGAGCATTTGGCACCTGTACAGGTGAGAAAATTAGCTATGTAGGAGGCTTGGGTGACCAGCTGAAAGGGAATATGGCTTTATAAATTCAACCATATTGTATGTGATAGAATTAGGAATTCTGGGACAGGGTGATGTCGACTCTCCAAAGGAAGCAGTCACCTAGGCGGTGTAGTGACCCCAGTGGTGACTAGCCTATTGGCTACTACCCTTCACTACCCCAATGTTCCAGTTTAAGGAGGACCTGGCCTGGCAGTTTGGGCTGAACTGTTCCTGTTGGAGCAGGGTAGAGAATGATTTGCATATGGCTGGGTTCAAACCTAGGTGGCATGATGTGCAAATTAATTATGGACTGGGATGTGGTTCTGAGTAATCACCAGTGGCCGAGATTATTCAAGCATTCCACTCATCAGTTTTTGTATACCCAAGCTCATTGTGATTAGGTCAGCTTGTCACACGAGGAACTGCAGACACTGTCAGTGGAAGCGCTGTACACCACATTTGTTTTAAGTTATTAATTGAGGAATCGGAAAGAAACACGTTGGTGTTAGATTCCTTACCTTAGAATATCCCCAGGCATCAGACTGGATCCGGAAAGTTTTCGTCAGCAGTACCCTTGCGTGTCGGTAGTTGTCGTCTGTGGCTCCGCGTCCGTCGTCAGCGTCGTGATCGCCGGGATGACGTCGCTGGAGTACTTAGACGCCGCACTGATGTCAGTTCTTCTTTTTTCCGCACCAGGTCCGGGAAGAGAGTACCCTTAGTAATTTTTTTTGACTAACTTTTTGGACAATTTTGTCTATCTTTTTCGAGTCGACTTTGACTCCTGGTGCCAGTAGGGATGCCTGGTTTCAAGCCTTGTGACGCCTGTCACTGACTCATGTCGGTTACCAACCCCCACCGCTGGTGTCTCTACTGTTTGGGGGCCAACCACGATGACAAGTCGTGCCCCGACTGCAGGGCCTTGACGTCCAAAGCTAGGCGGGAGCCGTCCCATAAGCTTCTCGAGATCCGGCATTCGGCTCCGCGCCGCTCAAGGTCCCCGTCGAGGAGGAAGTCGAGGGACCGGTCGTGGAGCCAAAGTCATCACCGTTCGTCGGGATCGAAGTCCTCGCATTCAGGTAAGTCGAGGCATGGCAAAAAGAAGTCGAAGAGGCGACATCGCTCTTCTGACTCCCCTCGCAGGTCGCACGACTCGGCCGAGGGTTCAGGTGGCACCACCCGCGCGGCTCCGCCAGAGCAGCAGGAGTCTCATCTGGTCCCACAACCTCCGGTCCCTGGACTCAATGCAACTCTGGGCGAGATTCGAGACTTCCTCGTGGCCATGAGGATTCTATTCCTGCCGTCGAGGCCTACCGGCGCGCCTTGGGGCCCCGCAGGTTCGACTGGGGGCCCTAGCGTGCTGGCAGCTTCGGCCCCAGCGCCGTCTAAGACTTCGGTCCCGATGCCGCAGGACCCCATGGTAACCAGGCCTGGTACCGGGTCGACGCCAGTTGACCTTATTTATTTATTTATGAGTTTGTACCGCGCTGGAATTGACTCCCGAAGGAGTATCTCCGCGCCCAGGCAAAAAAACAGCTCAAAGATGGAAAGAACGTGAGAAAATAGAGAAGGTGCTAAGGTTGGAATAAGAATGTTTTTAACAGTTTCCTGAATGACAAGTGATTGGTGCACTGCCTAAGGAAGTCAGGGAGTTTATTGCAGAGGCAGGGGCCCAGACAGGAAAGTGCTTTCCCACCTTGTCCTTCTGACAGTTGGAATTTGAAGAAGGGACTGGTTGCTGGAACAAAGATTGCGTATTGGGTTGTAGGGGACGAACTTCTCAGCCAGATACACAGGGCCCAGATCATGTATACCCTTGTGAACAACACAACAGATTTTAAATTTGATCCATTGACGGATCGGCAACCAATGGAGTTTTTCCACCAACGGGCGTGAGGGGGATCTAGGCGTTGCATTTAGAATTAGCCTAGCAGCAGTATTTTGTACTACCTGAAGCCTACTAAGTAGGCTATCATTAGCTAAAAGCAACAGTCTGTTGCAATAATCCAGAATTCAGACGGCTGAGCACTAGGGCCTGAACAAGGGTCTTTCTAGCAGTATCTGGTAAAAGAGGAAACACTCTGCGAAGAAGTCCTATACGTGAAAACAGGACCCAGTTGTGTTCCTTTAAAGAGAGAACCTGGTCAATCCGCACACCAAGGTTCTTCACAACCTGCTTAGGGCAGGGGACAGAACCCAGGTCTGGGGGCCACCAGTCTGGAGTCCACAACAGTGTGGCCTCCCCAAAGAGCAGCACCTCAGTCTTTCCCACATTACACTGTAGGAAATTTGAGGCCATCCATTTCGATACGGCCTTCATACCTTCAGAGAAGGACTGTTTAACCATGGCGCTGAGTGTCTTAAAAGGGAAGAGAAGCTGAGTGTCATCAGCATATGACACTGGGATGAATCCATACGTTCTCATAATGCCAGCTAGGGGGTCCATGTAGATGTTAAAAAGTGTTGGGCTGAAACAAGAGCCCTGCGGCACCCCCTTAGTGAGCTCAACAGAGGCAAAACGAAAGGAGCCCATGCTGACACACTGTGTACGGCCAGATAGAAATCTCCTCATCCAGGACAGCGCCCAACCCTCCAGCCCCACCTCTTCCAGGCGAATGAGCAAAATGTCATGGGATATTGTATCAAACGCTCCTGACAGGTCCAATAGCACCAGAATCATCGAGTTCCTCTTATCCTGGGACATTCGAATGTTATCTGTCACTAAGAGGAGCGCTGATTCAGTGCTGTAATTTGGCCTGAAGCCAGACTGGGAGTATTCCAGGCCTTCAGTTAGTTCGATAAAACTCGACAGATGAGTATTGATGTACTTCTCCAAAAATTTGCTCAGAAACGGAAGGAGAGAAATGGGACGAAGGTTGGACAGTTCCGTCCAGGGGATGGTGGAGTTTTTCCGGATCGGTCTAACCTGAGCCATCTTCCACTCCTGAGGTACTCTACCCTCGGAGAGAGAGAGAATGACTAAGGACTGGATCATAGGACCAAGTGACTTGCCTAGAAGTGGCATAACTCCAGCTTGTATAAGGTCTAGGTGGGAACCACTCTTAATTTGACCCATAAGAACCTCTACCTCACCCAAAGAGATAGCCGGGAACTCATAGAAAGAGGAGGATTTAGAGGTCCCACTCTTCTGAGATGATGACAAAGGGCAACTCGAGAAGAGACTAGTACTAATGATTTTATCATAAATCATCTCTATTTTGTTGGTAAAGTATAGAGAGATATCATCACATAATTGTTGTGATGATGAGTCTAGACTCTCACAAGCAATGGGTTTGGTAAAGGATTGAAGAATACGATACAACACCTGGGGGGCGTTGCCCCCTTCAGCAAGTTGCAAGGCAATGTGGTTCTTTCTGGCCAGTCTGATATTCTTATGGTATAGGGCTAGGGCTGTATAATAGCAGTTCTTATCATCCTCAGAGCGGGAAGATCTCCAGGTCTTTTCTAACTTTCTGCAAGCCTTTTTCTGGGAGCATAGTTGGTCAGAAAACCAAACTTCCTGCCGTTGTGCGGGACGCAGCTTACATAGTTTCATAGGGGCTATAGCGTCCACCGCAGTGAGAATGGCATGATCGTATTTAGACATTGCCATCTCTATGTTATCCGAGGTTGTGATTCGGGGTTCAATAAGTGTCTGCTGAAAAGCTTCATAGGATATTTTATGCCACTGTCTACGCAGCAGAGGAGGGGGAGGAGCTTTGATTACTAAGTTTGACTATATTGAACATGGCAAATTAAATGACAAAATGGTCGGTCCAATTGACCTGTATGGGGGATTACACACAATATTGGGGAATTAGACAGAACCATATCTAAAGTATGGCCCGCTAGGTGGGTAGGGCCCTTGTTGTGCTGTTTTAATCGTAGTAGGGATACATAGGCTAGAAGGGACTGGGCCTCAGTGTGGTCCGCTAAATCACTATGCACATTAAAGTCCCCCAGCAGTTAAAAATTATTGCCGGGTTTAATGTGCGGGGCCAATGCTTCGACTAGAGAGATGGAAAACGTCGAACATGGGCCCAGTGGACGGTAGACCAGGGCCCCTTCCCAACGAGCCTTAGAGGGGCTGTTGATCGTGAAGATCATTAGTTGCATATTGGCGGTGCAACTGTGGTCCAATATGGAGATAGTTATCTCATTTTTATAAACTATGGCGATACCACCACCAGTTTTTATAGGCCTGTTCAGCCTCGCCATTTTATATCCTTCTGGGATGCCCATGGCGATTGCAGGGACAGAGTGGGGCTTCAGCCACGACTCCGTCAGAAAGCACAGCTCAGGCTGAACGGTGGAGATAAGATCCCAAACCTCAGTATAGTGTTTTGGCAGGGATCTCACATTACAGAGCAGGTTCTTCCACCCCTTTGGTGAATGTTTAACAGCCTGCGGTGGCATAGAAGGCTGATTAACATATGAGGCCTGAAACTGACAATGCCGGCATGAAAAAGGACCTTCTAAACATGGCCAGGTCTGCCTGGAGCAGCCCTGCAAGGGGGTGGCCCGTAAATCTAGCAATGACTGGGCAGAATAACTAATATACCTGGATGCATTAGAGTCCCAATCTAAAGGATCTGGGTCCATGGCCCCTGGCCCCGTCCGCTGGTGCCAACCCCCTCGGTGCCACTCCCGGCGCTGTCCTCGGATGACGCCGTCCCTGGTTTCAGCCTCGGTCCGGATCCGGCATCGGAGCGGCGCCGCTTGGCCCCATCTCCGGCGTCGATGGGTGAGCCCTTCACCTACGGCTCAGCTCCGTCATTTATGCCTGTTTATCAGGACACAGATGAAGGGGAGGACTGTGAGGGGTCTGAGGACCCTCTGGCACTGCAGTGCCAGTTAAGTCAGGACTGGGCAGATGAGCTGGGGGATGCCAGTGGTTTAGACACTTTGCCTGACACTGGTTTTCTCTCTCCACCCTCCGTGGCTATGGAGGAGGGGCTACTTATGCCGTGGTGTTGCTCAGGGTGGCCAATGCCCTGGCTCTTGAGCTCCCTGCAGTGGCCATGAGGACTAATCTCCTCACGGAGGTGCCTCAACCGCCAGTAAGCTCTTCAGAGTCTCTGCTGCTGTTTAATGAGGCCCTCACTGACTTTCTGACGGGCACTTGGTCCAAGCCCTCCACAGTGCTCCCTGTGGATCCGATCGTGGCCCGACGCCACTGGCCGGCTCGGGGTGACCCCTGCTTTCTGTCCACCCACCCCACCCGAGAGTCTGGTTATCTAGCCCTCTACGTCCCAGACAGCATTCCCGACCGCACTCCCGGATCGGGAATCCAAAAGGCTAGATCAGTTTGGCAAGAAACTGTTCTCCACTCTCTGTGGGATACGGTGGTGGACGTGCTGCCTCAGTGTCCGCAGGAGGCCCCGACATGGCTCTCCCATGCTCTTTCCGAAGGGCGGGACCCAGCACAGTATTCCATCCGATGTGGACTTGACACCACGGACTTGCTAGGCAGGGCGATTTCAACGACGGTGGCGATTGGTCGCCACACCTGTCTGCGGTCCGCCCATTTTTCAAGGGATGTCCAGAACACACTCATGGACATGCCCTTTGATGGCCGTTGCCTCTTTGGCGACAAAGCAGATAGCGCACTTGAGCATTTTAAGGACTCCAGGGCTACGGCCAAGTCCTTGGGCCTGTCAGGCCAGCGCCAGCAAACTTCTGCTTTACGTTCCTTTTGTGGCCACGGAAGGGGCGCCCCCACATGTTTGTCCAGCCAAATGCCGCACAACCAACCACAATGTGGTCGTAGACGTGCTGCCCGCCGTGGCGGAGTAGGGGGTCAGAGGCCCGGTCAGTCCACATCCGCTCCCGCAGCATCTGCCTCAAAGCCTTCCTAGTCTGAACTTTCAGGCCCATTCCATGCCAGTAGGGGGCAGGTTTCGCCATTACCTACTCCACTCGCATTCCCTCACTTCGGACCGGTGGGTGCTGCAAATCGTCTGAAGGGGCTACTCCCTCCCCTTCGAGGCGACCCCTCCAGCCATGCCACTGCAGGGCCACCACATATCGGGGGATCACTTGCAACTTCTGCAGGAGGAAGTTACGGCCCTCTTGGCCAAGGGGGCCATCGAGCGCGTTCCTGGGCCAGAAGTAGGACGTGGTTGCTATTCCCACTACTTTCTGGTTCCCAAGAAGGGGAAAGGGGCCTGCGCCCTATCTTGGACCTCAGGAGCGTCAACTGCTTCCTCCGGAAGGAGAAGTTCAAGATGCTGACTTTAGCTCAGGTTCTGGCTGCCCTAGACCCCAGAGACTGGATGGTAGCGTTGGACTTGCAGGACGCCTATTTCCATATTCCTGTCCTGCCGGCCTGTGGTTCACGGTAGGCCACGAGCACATTCAGTTTACTGTGCTCCCCTTCGGCCTCACCAGTGCCCCTGGGGTCTTCACAAAAGTGATGGTGATGGTCGCAGCTCATCTGCGCAGATTAGGGGTTCCAGTGTTCCCCTATCTTGACAACTGGTTGTTGAAGGCGGGCTCGCCCCAGACAGTCGTCTCTCACCTCCAGACTACGGCTGACCTCCTGCATTTGCGGGGGTTCTCCATCAACGTGCCTAAGTCACACCTGAGTCCCTTTCAGAAGCTCCTCTTCATCGGAGCGGTTCTGGACTCGGCACAGTTTTGGGTTTATCCTCCCGAGCAGCGGGTTTGGGATATTCAGGCTCTGATTCCAATCTTTCAGCTTTTATCCCGAGTTTCGGTCAGGTTGACCCTACGGCTTCTGGGGCTGATGGCTTCCTGCATCCTGCTGGTACATCACGCCTGATGGCAGATGCGGGCTCTGCCGTGGGACCTGAAGTTCCAGTGGGCACAGCATCAGGGCAACCTGTCTGACCACATCCTGATCTCGGAGGGCACTGTGAGACAGTTGCAGTGGTGGCTCACAGATCGCGATTGGGTCAGCGGCAGATCCCTCTCCCTTCCCCAACCGAAGCACACAGTGGCGATGGATGCGTCCCTCCTGGGATGGGGGGGCCATATGGGAGAGGCGGAGATCAGAGGCCTCTGGTCTCCGGCGGGGTCCCGGCTCTATATCAACCTTCTGGAGCTGCGGGCGATCCTACTTGCACTGAAGGCATTCCTTCCCTCTGTCCGGGGAAGTGTAGTGCAGGTGTTCACGGACAACACCACCGCCATGTTGTATTGCAACAAACAGGGCGGGTGGGGTTGTGGACCCTATGTCAGGTGGCTCTGTGCCTCTGGGAATGGCTGGAACAACAGGGCGAATTGTAACAGAAGGGGGGAGAGAGAGGGTCAGTGGATTCAGTCTCCCTGAATGTATACATAAACAAAGTGGAATCCACTCAAGGTGGTGGTGATCCCTAAAGTGTTGGGGAAGCACACAGTGTTGTTTAAATGCCCCTCACACACCAACAGGCGCAATATTTTTTTTTTAATACACTTTAATGCCCTGCACTTCTTTTTAACAATACCAGCCGGGGATTAAATTAAAATATTTTTTCCTCCCACGTGCCAGGTATTTTTTAACCTTTCACCTCACCTCACTCACATTTTTGATCCTATATACACACACACCCCCACACATAGTCCACTTCAAAGTGCTCCTGCGTATCCGCGAGTCGTAGCACGCCGCATCCCGTAGAGGGGTGCGAAGGCCCCGATGATGAAGCATGACACCAAGGGGCCTGTTGGTGTGTGAGGGGCATTTAAACAACACTGTGTGCTTCCCCAACACTTTAGGGATCACCACCACCTTGAGTGGATTCCACTTTGTTTATGGAACAACAGGGCGTCACCCTGATGGTTCAATACCTGGCAGGTTCCCTGAATGCCAGGGCGGACGAACTCAGCCTTCGGTGCATGATGGATCACGAATGGCGTCTGATCTCGGACGTGGCGCAAGGTCTCTTTCTGCAGTGGGGAGAGCCTTGGTTAGATCTATTCGCCACCGAAGAGAACGCGCAATGTCATCAGTTCTGCGTGTTGGAATTTCCAAGGTGGAACTCGCTCGGAGACGCTTTTCGTTGCGAGTGGAGTTGCGGTCTATTATACGCCTTTCTGCCTATACCACTTCTGCCCAGAGTGCTGAAGAAGATCAGGCGTGACCCGGCCCAAGTCATCCTTGTGGCTCTGGACTGGGCACGAAGGTACTGGTATCCCGAGCTACTCAGTATGTCAATCGATCCCCTGATTCGTCTGCCTCTTCAAGACGACCTCGTGTCGCAGCAGCACGGGACGGTCCTCCACCCGAACCTGTCCAGTCTCCACCTCCATGCATGGAGATTCAGCAGCGACAGTTGAGGCCATTTGACTTGCCTCCTGAAATCTGTGATGTCATTCTGGCAGCCAGGCGTCCTTCCACAAAGACGGTATACGCCTGCAAGTGGAATACATTTGTGGCATGATGCACAGCAAAGGCTGTGAATCCTCTCTCTGCCACTCTTTCGGAGGTTCACCTCTTTCTTCTTTCTCTGGCCCAGCGGGGCTCTGCTCTGGGCACTATCAAGGGCAATCTTTCGGCATTTCAGCCTTTATGAAGCTTCCTGATCAGTCTTCTTTCCAAGTCCCCTGTTGTAAATAGATTCTTGAAAGGCAACACGCATGTGTTCCCTCCTGTTCCTTTCATGATGCTTCAGTGGAACTTGAATCTTGTTCTTACTTACCTGATGTACGCTCCGTTTGAGCGACTTCATAATTGCCATCTCTGTCTTTTGACCCTGAAAACTGCTTTCATGGTTGCCATCACCTCTGCCAAAAGGGTGAGTGAGCTCCAGGCTCTTTCATCTAAGCCTCCTTTCCTCTCTGCCATCCGGACAAGGTTGTTCCGATGACTCGTCCTTCTTTTCTTCCCAAGGGGGTAACTGCCTTTCACGCTGGACAGGCCATTACCTTGCCCACCTTCTTTCCACCTGCGCATCCCTCGAAAGAGGAAGAGAGGCTCCACTGTCTGGACCTAAATCGTGCGCTCTCTTTTTACCTGAACCGCACACAACAGTTCCGGGTGGACGACCAACTCTTTGTTGGCTACGTGGGCGCTAAGAAGGGAAAGGCAGTGCACAAGCGGGACCATCTATCGGTGGGTCGTTTTGTGCATCAAAATCTGTTTTTATTGGCTAAAAAGGAGCCTCCTGTGGGGCTGTGCACCCATTCCACTCGGGCCACAGCGGCAACTACTGCCTTGGGACGGGGAGTCCCTTTGCAGGACATTTGTCGGGCAGCAACGTGGGTCTCGCTGCACACATTTGCCAAGCATTACTGCCTGGACACCCAAGTCATGAGAGACGGTTCTTTGGCCGTTCCGTTCTCCAGGACTTCCTGGTGTGATTTTGGTTCGCAGACCCACCACCGGGGTTGGTATTGCTGGGGTATCTTTTCTAAGGTGAGGAATCTAACTTAAACGTGTTTTTCTTAGATGCACAAGTTACTTACCTTCTGTAAGATATTTTTGTATTGCTGTTAGTAAATGTGCTAACAGTGGACTTTTCCATATGCAGATTACATTGAATGACCAGCAGTGGCAGTGGTTCACGATAGAGTTTCTCTGAATTGCAGAGACTGAAAAAAAAAGGAAGTCTTCCGGCATAGGGCATCATTTTATCAATTTATATGAACGTTCACAGCATCAGAATGTCCTCACTACCTTATAGTGGGAGCCTGTGCCTGAATATAGTGTCTGTCAAGATAGAAGTAGTATGGATCACATTGTGTTGGCCATGCTAGTTAATAAAATACTGAGTGCCTCCAACACTACTAAAGCCTGCTTTAGGTCCTGCTGCTAGCCATGTTCTATTCGATGAAATTGCTGCCTTTGAGGCCGAAATGCACCATCTCACTTTAGAACGATAGTGTTACATTCTCACGGAAGGAACCTCATTTAACCTCTTCTCCTGCACTCTGTATGTTGGACTCTGATTCTCAAGATGGATTGTTGTTAAGTATAATCTCAGTTTTTGTATCTCCGTTCCACTTTCAAAATGGCCCCAGTGCTTTGAGTGGTTCAGAGTCCTTTACCATTTCCCCCTCCTACTTGCCTTGCAGTCATGAATACAGATAGTAACCTACTGCACGACTTCTGATATCTCATCCTCCTGTGTGGTCAGCCACCACAAGGACAATTGGTGCACTGGTGCTCTGACATCATAAAGCTAAAGCAAGATATTATCTGACATGAGGGCCACTCTGTTGCTTAACACGCAGTAGGATACTTTTATCTTGGTAATGAAGTGAGTATCAGGGTAGACAGGATGCCCATCTGAAAACTAAGATGGTAAGATGAAAGAAATTAGGGCATTTTTTTAGACTTCTAAATTTGTATGAACATACGTTTGAGCATAAGAGGCTCAACTTCACTAAGCCTTCTTTAGATCCTGGTGCTAGCAATGTTCCATTTGAGGAAATTGCTGCCTTTGAGGCTGAAATGTAGCATCTGACTTTAGGAACAATAGTGTTACTCACGGAACAAAGCTCATTTGACCTCTTGTACTGCACTCTGTATGTTGGACTATGAATCTCAAGATGGATTGTTGTTAAGGATAATCTCTGTTTTTGTATCTCCATCCCACTCTCAAAAAGGCCCCAGTGCTTTGAGTGGTTCAGAGTCCATTACCATTCCCCCTCCTACTTGCCTTGCAGTCATAAATACAGAAAAAGCTACACATGTGGAGAGAAGATGGAAGGAGGCAGAACATGGGTTGGGAGTGCTGAGAGATGAAGGGCATGAGTTTTGAGTGTACAGAATTTAGTTCTGGGCTCCTCGGACATACTATGGTGTCAATTGTTGTTCTTGCATATGATCATTGTTTTTCGTTTGGTTGTTGTTCCTGTACATGATTGTTGAGTTTTGCTCTCCTTGAGTCATTGTGCTCCATCGTCTAGCACATTCTTTGTTCACCCAGGTGCATGTTAGATTCCACATGTTAGACTAATGTTCTGATTTGTTACCTTTGACTCAAATTGTAAAGCGTTCTGATATCCTTTGGGATCAAGTTTGCGCTATATAAAACTTTATAAATAAAAATATGAAATAAATTAGGACAAGAAATGCCAACTTTCTAAAAGCAAAAAGAACAGATGATGGACGGAATGCTGAGCCGATCAAAAAATCACCCCAGTCACAGATCTAGATTAAATCTATCAGTTGTAGTTTTTTTTGCAAGCCAAGCCATTCCAGTTTAGACCCAGCCTTATGCAAATCAGTCTTGACCCTGCTCCCGATGGGAACTGTCCAGTTGGATCTGCCAGCCCAGGTCCTACCTGGACCAGAAACAAGCATCCTAGGACCATTTTGGGTGTTTCACCCCTCATCAGCCAGGCTATCTTGAATCTGGTAGCGTGGCGAGCACCGGACCCACATATGGGCATAACATTCCCACTTAGGGTGACAAATGCAAAAAGAACAGATGATGAGCGGAATGCTAGGTCAATCAAACATGTCTGAAACATTTCAGCACTCGGTCCATCATCTCATTGTGTTTGCTTTGTTCGCCCTAATTTGGCACGGTATGCCGAGATGTGGGTCACTTGCTCACTTTGCCACTGGATTTAAGGTAGCTTGGATGATAAGGGGTGTTACCCCAGAATCGGTCTCAGGATGCTTGTTTGCAGTCCAGGGAAGCCTGGCTTGGCAGTTAAGGCTGGACTGTTCCCATGAGGAACAGAGTCAAGACTGATTTGCATATTACTGGGTTTGAACTGGGTGGCGAAGTGAGCTAAAGAACGATGATGGATTCAAACTAGATCTAATAGTGACGGGGTGAGTGTCTGAAACATTTCAGCGTTCCACCAATTATCTCCTTTTGTTAACTTTCTAAAAGTGACATTTTCAGAATTTCGACATAACATTTAACTTTCCCATTAGCATTAAAATATATTTATAATTAAAATTCTTTTGAGCTCGATATGATAGTTCTACCTGTTCCCAACCAAACATTAGCACTTCTTGAATGTGATATGCTGACCCAATGTTATCTTATGGTAGAGGTAGGCCAGTCTTTCACTACCAGGTAAAACGTAATTGTACAATTCCAATTTTTCACATGAAATGCACCGTGCCCTTTGAGCTATTTATGACCTGCCTTAGGGGTGAATTATATGTATTAAAATTGAAGGGTTAGGCTTGGCAAAAGGTTAATTTTGTCAAATTGTTTTTTGGCAGTTTAAAACTGCACAGTCTGCAATGGCAAGCCTGACACATGATTTAAAGGGCTCCAGAAGTGGGTTGCACAATACGTGCTGCTGCCCACTGGTGCCATTTAATTTACAGCCCATGGGCACTTACATTACTACTTTCCTAGGAACTTACAAGTCATTTAAATATGCCAATTGGGTGAAACCCAATTTTACCTACTTTAACCCTTTAACAGCGGTGGAAATTCCGCGGCGGTGAGGGTGATTTATGGCTAGGCGTGGTTCGGACGGCCCCCGGCCATCCTCCGCACACGCCCACCATGACGTCGAACGGCCGGTGGCCGTCCGACGCACGCAAGGGGTTAAAGGAGAGACCACAAGGACTTTAGCACTCGTTAGCAGTGGTAAAGTGTGCAGAGTCCTAAAGTCAACAAAAACAAATGTAAGCAAAGAGGGGTGGGGAAGGCAAAAAGTTTGGGGGTGACTGTGCACAGAGGGCCAAGTCAAACATTTATTAACACCATTTAAAGGTTTTCCTTTATATCAGCAAAATGCCTTCCTTGTTATATGGCTAAATGTCATAAACACATGCAATGAAACATAATTTAAATAGTCTACATACCTCGATATTTGTGAACTTTAAGGATTTTGAATAGTTGGTGTAAATCTTACAAACTTAAAATCACTCATTCAATATAAGTGTACACATATTAGAATAAATGAATTCTTAACTAGACAGCAAGTGCAATAGTAATAAAAAAATATTATTCTCCAAGCTATGCGAGAAATGCTAATATTAATACTGTAATTGTTATTAAACTGAGCAAATTCTTTCAAGGAATGACTTTCACTGGCTTTAATAAACTAATTCTTCCCAAGAGCTGTTTGTGGAAGCTTCTTGAAAAGCTCAAGGGAAATTTATAAATTGTATATAATGTTTTGATATGATTTAATGATAACTGAAATTATAATTGTAACTATGCTAACAATCCATTTGTTTACTCAAACTCATGCAATTTAAAAAATGATAATTTGCTTGGATTCACTAAAGAGAGGGGTTGCAGGGGAATTTTAGCACTATGACTTATTAGACTGAAGCACCTTTGAATTTCAGGAATAAGCAATGACTACTCCTAAGGTTCTCTTCTGATTCATTAGTAAGGAGGGAATACTCCAAGAGCAAGCCGCAGCAAAATATTTGTGAATAGTGTTCAATAGTGTTCAATGTCTTTAGTACATTTAACAAGGTATCTTGTTAATATTCACAATCAGTGAACAAAAGGGCACTAGTGCTCTCAATTAGGAAGAGCTTCATTTATTGAGGTTCTAATAATTGTGGTTCGTTGTACAAAAGCTTGTCTTTTTATTTCAAATATTGGGCTTAGTTTGGCTCAATGGTGTCCTGCAAGTCATAACATAAGTGCACTGTGTCGCAGCTATTTTCATCGCAGTGTTAGTAAACAGAAACAACAAAGGAGCTAGGATACTGATTGCATAAATTTTCAACAAACAATGACAACTTAATGGAAATGTGTAATATTAAATGAACAACAAAAGAGATAAAAACAAATTGGCATTAACCCTGGGCGTAGTACTACGCTTCGCTCACGGAGCACGCGTAGTTTGCACTACTACGCAAAATGCACGTAGCACAGTGCAAAAACTGTGCTATGACACGTAGCGTAGCAGCAATATCAACAATACCCACAAATGCTTTGATAAAGCAATTTTACATGCTATAAAGCATATAACCAATTCGCAAAAATGAACTGTGAATGAAAATAGCAGGAAATGAGAGAGGTGATGATTTTGGGTTCCCCCCCAACCTTGAACACAAAGAGCATATCATGCTCTTGAACGATTCAGTGGTGGCCCCTTCCTCTTAGGACCACCCCAAGCACAGTTATGGACAAAAGTACAATCCCAACCAAAGGCCCTGCAAAGCATTTTGGGATGAGATTAGCAGTGGGCAGGGAATATTTTAGTGTCCAATATCAAAACAATTCTACAAAGAGCTGCATTTCAACTAGTCGTTACTAGATGTCCCTCACAAGTGAAATGCAAAGGCATGGAAACCCTTTCATGAAGCTATTGCATTTGACTTGTGAGGGACATCTGAAAACTGAAAACAGAAAACTGTAGCAAATGTGATATTCCAATGATGTTTTATGTGAAAGGTTAAAGCAAGTCACATTTCTCAACAGTACTCCTTATACAACATCAATAATTAATCACATTGGTGCACCGGACGACTGGGAGCTGTCCGACACAACAGTGCTCATATGTGTTGGACAGCTCCTGGTCGTCCGCTCACATGACACAGGAAATCCCTCTGGTGCGGGCACCAAACGGATTTCCTTTCAACCAAAACAGCCCGAGGAGCTGGGGAAGAGCTTTCCCAGCTTCCGAGGCTGTTCTGATTGTTTCTCTGAAATGCAATCAGCGCGGACTTCCCACTGACGTCATTTCAGAGAAACCGAAACTGAGGGATCCACGCACTAGGCACCAGGGAGGGGGAGCAACCTCTTGGGCAAGGGATTTTGCTCCCCCCAACATTTCCCCCAATATAATTCTTCCTGTCCTCCTGGGAGACAGATGAGGGCAGAAAGTACACTAGGCGCCAGGGATTTTTTCAAATCTATACAGGGGTAGGGTTTGCCTAAAATGGGCATGCTAATGCTCCCATCCCCCAAAAGAAATTCCACAGTGTTTTGACCGCCCCCCCCCAGAAGGCAGATGGAGGCAATAGCCCCATAAATTCCCCCTGGTGGGGCAGAAAGCCCTCTAGGCACCAGGGATTGTTTTTTTGATACATAGGCGTGGGGAGCCAGCCCAAAATGGGCATGCCCCCACCCCAGAAAGAAATTCCATAGTCTTTCTGCCCCCACAGGAGGCAGATGGGTGAAATAGCCCCTGATCAGCCCCCCAGGGGAACACAAAGGCCACTAGGCACCAGGGATTGTTTTTTTATATGTAGGAGTGAGGGTGTCCAAAATGGGCATGCAAATGTCCCCACCCCTAAAAACATTTGCTACAGTCTTCCTGCCTCCCCTAGGAGGCAGATGGGGCAATAGTCCCTGATCTGCCCCCAGGGGGCAGAAATCCCACTAGGCACCAGGGATTATAATGTTTTTAATACGTAGGGGCGGGGCTGCCCAGAATGGGCATGCTAATGCTCCCACCCCTAAAAAAGTATTTCTGCCCCCAAAGGCAGATCAGGGCAGAAAGCCCACTAGGCACCAAGGACATGTTTATGGCCATGGCAGGGAGAAGCCTCATAGGCAAGGGTTACCCCCTATTTTTTCAGGAACACATTTTGGCTGTTTCAGTAATATTTTGCCTCTCATCTGCCCCCAAGCAGAAAACCACTAGAAACCAGGGAGAGTTTGTGTGTTTGTGAACTGGAGTTTGGCTGATGGTCTGCATGTACTGACCTTTGGCTGGCATTTTAATGGTGGTGTGTGTGGACTTGCACTTGCCTAATGGTGTGTGTGGACTCACACTTGATGACAGTGTCTGTAGATTGGTGCTTGCCTGGTGGTGTGCATGGAGTGGTGCTTGGCTGGCGTTGTACGTTGACTGGCACTTGGTTGGCAATATACGTGGACTGGCGCTTGGCTAACGGTGTGCATGGATGGGGCTTGGCTGGCGGTGTGCGGGGATGGCGCTTGGCTGGCGTAGTGCATGTGTGGTGCTTTGCTAACAGTGTACGTGGATGCGATTGGCTGGTGGTGTGTGTGGATGGTGGTGTGCATATACTGACTCTTGACTGGCGGTGTGACTTGCAAGGATCCCCCAGCCTTTTCTAACCCAGAATTCCCCTCAAGCCTCAAATTTAAATCCAAAGTCAGATTTTCCTCACATTTCTGTGTCGGTAAGCTGTAGGATCACTGTGCAGGCACAAATTTCCTACCACCCAGAAATACCCTTGGTCTCCTGAGAAAAATGATACCTCACTTATGTGGGTGCACAAATAAGGGTCAGTCTAAAAACGTATAACAAACTGCCCTGTTGACCTAGATTTGGGTCTCCCTCAATCTCTACATGTTTTTGGCCCTTCCATGTATTAGGCACTTAGCCCAGCCACATGAGAAAGGTATCATTTTTATCTGGAGACTGAGGAGAACGCTGAGTGAAATGTGACTTTTTAGCCAAATTTGAGGGTTGCAGCAGATTCTTGGATGGAAAATGTTGGGGGATCAATGCAAGCCACACATCCCTGGACTCCCACAAGTGTCTAGTTTTCAGAAATGTCTGGGTTTTTCAAGTTCCCCAAGAAGTCTGCAAGCCCGGGACCGAAAAACACAGGTGCCCACATATCAAAACAAAACAACCTGTTTTTTCAAGGGGGTCACCTGCGTTTTTGGTACCGGGCTCTGCGGCCATCAAGCAAAACCTACCAAACACAGACATTTCTGAAAACACAAAACGTACTGTGGAGACTTCAAAATTATCTCTCTCAACTAATTGGTTTTGAAACTGAGTCAACTGCGTTTTTGGTCCTTGGCTCAGTGGCCATCTGGGGAAACATACCAAACCCAGACATTTCTGAAAACTAGACACCTCAGGTAGCCCGAGGAAGTGTGGCTTGTGTGGATCTCCCAAAGGTTTCCTACCCAGAATCCCCTACAAACCTCAAAATTAGCTTTAAAAAATGACTTTTGCCTCACGTTCTGTGTGGGAAAGTTGTATGATCACCGGTCCGCCATACATTTATCACCACCCAGGTCTCCCCAATAAACATGGTAAATCACTTGTATGGGTAGGCCTAGTTCCTGCAACAGGACAGAAAATGGCCCAAAACGTAACAGGGATACTTCAAAATTATTGATTACAAAATAATCTGGTTTTGCGAGGGAGTCACCTGGGTCTTTGGTTCCTTGCATGCGGACCATCTAGGGACAACCACCAAAGCCCAGACTATTTCTGAAAACTAGACACCAAGGGAGGTCCAGGGAGTGTGGCTTGCGTCGATCTCCCAACATTTTCCTACCCAGAATCCCCTTCAAACCTCAAAATTAGCTAATAAAATCAAACTTTTCTCACATTTCTGTGTGGGATTACTGCACCGGCACAATTTTCCTACCACTCCGTGTTCCCCTCAGTCTCCCGAGTAAAATGATACCTCACTTGTGTGGGTGCGCCAAGAGCCTGCAACTGAGAAGGGCCAAAAACACAGAGATTGAAGAAATAGGACAGCGAGCTCTAAGCGCAATATTTTTTTATATACGTTTTTGGCTGCCTCTACATTGAACACCCACACAACAAGTGAGGTATCATTTTTATCGGGAGACCGAGGGGAACGTTGGGTGGTAGGAAATTCCTTCCAAAAAAGTGAGCAAAATTTGTTTTTTTTATAAAGTTTGAGGTTTGCAAGGGATTCTGGGTAACAGATCCTGGTGAGAGCCATACAAGTCACTCCATCCTGGGTTTCCCTGAGAGTCTAGCTTTCAAAAATATGCAGGTTTGCTAGGTTTTCCTAGGTGCCAGCTGAGCAAGGGTCCAAAATCCACAGCTAGGCATATAACGAAAAAAGTTTCAATTTTCACTGGAAAAATATGATGTGTCCATGTTGAGTTTGGGGCCATTTCCTGTCATGACCACTAGGCCTACCCACACAAGATAGGTCCGATTTTTATTGGGAGACTTGAGGGAATGCTGGGTTGGTGGCAGTTTATGGCTTCCTGCAGATTCTACAACTTTCTATCACAGAAAAGTGAGGAAAATGTTTTTGTTTTGCAAAGTTTGAGGTTTGCAAAGGATACTGGGTAACAGAACCTGGTGATAGCCATACAAGTTACCCCATCCTGGATTCCCCGGGTGTCTAGTTTTCTAATATGTACAGGTTTGCCATTTTTCCCTAAGTGCTGACTGAGAGAGAGTCCACAATCCACAGCTATGCACATTGCGAAAAAAGGGTCTGTCTTTACTGGAAAAATGTGTTGTGCCCACGTTGTGTGTTGGGCCGTTTCCTGTCATGGGCACTAGGCCTATCCACACAAGTGAGGTACCATTTTATCAAGAGACTTAGAGGAACACAGAATTGTAGAAAACGTGTTATTACCTATTGACTTGCTATGCATTTCTGCCTTCCAAATGTAAGACAATGTGTAAAAAAGAAGCACTTTGAAAAATGTCCTCTAATAACATGCTAGTATGGGTACCCACAATTTCTTCGGCGATGTGCAAATAACTACTGCTTCTTAACTCTATATTTTCTTCCAGTTTTGGAAATACATAGATGTCCTTGATACCTATTTTTTACTCAATATATTTTACCTGATGAATTTCTATATTCCAGGTAAGCAATGTAAACCCATTGCAAGGAGCAGCTTAGGTATTGCCTCTGTGTCCTCAGGTTCTTGGTGTACCTACAAGTCCCATATATCTCCACAACCAGAAAGGTCGAGCGGACATAACAGTATATTGTTTTAAAACATTTGCCATAGTTAGGTGAAAACATTGGCACAAATGGCTGTTTTTTTAAACTCTATTTCAACTATTAGTTTCTATAGAAAAACCTTAAAGGATCTACACAAATGATCCCTTGCTAAATTCGGAATTGCTTTCATTCACATTTCTACCACTAACTGGAAGATGGTTGAAAGCACAAAAAAGGTAAAAATAGGCTTTTTCCCAGTAAAATGCCAAAACTGTGTAGAAAATGATGGTTTTCTGACAAACGTCTGCTGTGCCCGAAAGCAGGGCAGATGGTGATTGCAGCACCACAAACTCTTTGTTGATTCCATTTGCATGGAATACAGCAGACTCTTTCTTCTGCAGTACTTTTTCCCCATTTGTCCATAAAAAACAAAATGTATTTATGTATTTTGGCTAATTTCTGGATCCCCTCCATTAGAATCCACAAACCCTGGGGACCTTTGAAATCCTCAGGATGTTGGAAGAAAAGGATTCAAATTTGGCATGGATAACCTATGTGAGAAAAAGTTACAGGGGTCTAAGTGCAAACTACCCCAAACCTAAAAAAAAGGCTTAGCATGGGGAAGGGAGGCCTAGCAGCGAAAGGGTTAATGGGCAAGCTGTATTATACAAAGATATACAACAATATTGAGATGGGTAGTGTTCAATTGCCCAAGCAGGTTGTTTGGAAGTGGCAGCAGTAAATTCGAAAAGTTATTAGCCCTACATGTAAAGGACCGGTTATTGGAATTTTAGATTGTGGCTAGGGAGGATATCACATATAGAATTATAAGAAGATAATATTGGATAATGAGAACGTTTTTCACTGACAGGTACTAAGTGAAATCCAACAGACAATGAAAGTGAGCTGGGGAGACGGATCGCAGATTTCACAGATGATCATTTTGCGTATTAACCTGTGTTAGTAAAAGTCGTAAATGGAATTTCTTTTGTTTTGTTTTATATGAATAAGTACTGTTAGCTTGACATGATTGAGGTTTAAGGCCTAGACGTGTTTTCAGTTTGCAAATTTGGGATGTAGTGATCTGCGGAGCCTGTCACCACCTTGTCTTTACCCTCTCAATCTGCGTTTCACTGTAATCAAGTGTGTGCCCTCCACTGCTTCTTAAATTACATTAAATTGTTAAATATTCTCATATGCTCTGTCATATTGTTTTTTATAGATATAAAATTAATGTTGTGTCTCCTGATGTTTTTGGATAGTACAGATTTAGAATGTATACACAATGAGGGTACGTCCTTCTCCCGAATGGAGGTGCTCTTTATATTCTGAACGTAGTATTCTTTTCTGTGTAAGGAGTAGTACACTATAATCACCAGATTTAAAGCAGAGGTTATTGATGCCATGTGATGTGCTTTCTGGTTTATTATTGGGCCTACTAGCATAACTTGATTTGTCAGACCACAGTGATTTTACAGCTCTCCTCTCTTGAAGTGTATAAAGCCTCACCATTTAGGGATGAGCCAGGATTCTTTCTCAACCCTCTTAGACAACAGACCCCATGTTGCTATATTTATTGGGTTGACCTTAAAATAGGTTTCATGATTTCTCCTGTCTTACTGAGATGTCCTTATGACAATTGCCTCCTCGATTCTTATTTGCTTTGAGCTAGACCATATTCAGTTCTAGCTCTTGACTAGACCAGGGTTATAAATTAATTCTGCTGCCAATGATATTTAGCATTTTGCATTATTTGAATTCATTGACTAAGCAATGCCTTTTACCTTCTTTATTGAAAGTACAAACCTTCATGGTTTGTACTTTGAATCTTGTCTCGAGTGGATTTCCTATGTGGATTTTCCTGAGTGGATTTTTGGATATTAATTCTTATGTTTGTCCTCTGGGCAAATTTCTAGACTACGTTTAAGGCTCTTGTCACTCTAAGACTCAAATATAGCTCTAATCTATCAATGGGGCCTTTTGATGTAAAAGCACCAACATTTGGCAATGCAGAAACCTAAATAGATGAGGCTGTGCAGTTGGCATTGACTAATGTTGTAGTAAATGTGTCTGGCTGAGAGAATATTTTATTGTACGGTGCTATTTCCAAATGTCCATTTTTTCTACAATATAATAGTATCCTTGATATGCGTGCTTGTTCGTGAATATTCTGTGTTGCAGTGTTGGAAGCCCCTAAATGTCTCAACAAACTGCTTAACCATAACATGTTATCATCTTACTAACCTATATTAGTGGTTTGAGGGTATGTTTCTTAACTTAATACTTATTTGTTTAAGATTTTCATAAAGAGCTGACAGTGTGTCAGTGGTCTTTAAAAACAACAAACAACTGTGAAACAGTAGTCCTGGAAATACATTTGATGTGCGAAAACGAGAATATACCCTGCAAAACGGTCAAAGGAACAACAATAGGGCAGGGAGGGAGGACTTCAAGTAGGAAGGAAATTGAACCAGGTGAGGGAAGGAAAAAGGATGACATTCAGAAGATGGAGAAATAGTTCTTCATCTGTGTAGGGGGGAGAGTACTGGCGCATGCCAAATAGAAGTGTTTTAATTTTTTTTTAAATGGACCAGTATTTTTCTTGCCTCCAATTATCTTCTGGAATTGTGTTTTACAACTATAGGGCAACTCTAGAAAACAAGGAAGCAGCTGAGTGTGAATTGAATCATTTGGTTCAAATGGAATAGTTTGTTTGTTACAGGGGCTTTTGGCCCCAGCAGAAATGTTTAGGGAGAAGTGCAGATAACGTTGTTGTTGTGACTAAAAGAGAGGCAGGCAAGCTTGAAATTAATCTTTTTGCCTGTGGTAATCAAGGTCAAATATGTTGAAACCAGCAACTAACCTCATAGCTGAGTGTTAGACAGCTTTAATAGAGGATATGGTGCGTGAACACCATTGTCACAATATCATCTGGCATAAATATTGTGCCCTAAATATGGTTTACAAAAATATCACCCTAAAGCAATTAATAAAAGATCATCTACATCCAATGGGATGGAACTTTTGTAAGTGAAATTTACATCATATTGAATTATAGAGGGTTAACATTGATTATTTTATTGGGATTCTGAGTGAATTCAAACAAATAGACAAGACCACATCCCCCAGGGGGGTGGGTGCCTCACTCCCCAAACCTTATCAGGCCCTGGGAACCCCATTCCCTGGGGGAAAAGTAAAATACCAAGGGGGGTGTATGCTCTTCTATCCCTGGGCGTGGAGGGGGAGGCACAAATACAACCATAAGGACAGGTCAGGAATTGCGCAGGCAAAATTAGCAACAATGGCAACCAAAGTGCGAGAGAGGCAGGAAAACAATTGACAGATGCAGCTAAGTAGCCAAAATTAGGAGGAGGAAATATGGTCAAGTAATAAGTGACATGGAATCTAAGAGCATGCCTTGAGTAGAGCAACAAGAAAATTCCAGAGCACAAGGAGCCTCAACAGTAAGTACTATTGTGAGTCAAGGCACACTAAGTTCACAGGGCTGAAATAGTTGAAAGTTTAGGGGAGGAGCACAGGTTCAGGGAGATACCTAGGTGAAAGGAATAAATGGTGTTCTAGGAACCAAGTAGCCACCAATAAATGTAAGGAAGAACTGGACTTTAGAGAGAACAGGAAAACCAAAAGGTACAAGAAGCAGAAATGCATAGAATGAATGTGAACTGAAGACAAGAGAGAGAAAAATTCAGGATGCATTTATGAAAGGGTCTGGATAACCAAAGAATCTTGGAACCAACATATGGAACAAAGATCCGCCACAAAGATGTGACCTAGTTAGAGTTTGGCAACAGAGGGTACATCAAGAACCATGATCCAACAGGAAGGTGGTGCAGAAGCCTGGATTGGGATATAATATAGAGCTGGGAATGTAGGCTAATTGAAAGTGTTTTGTCATATTCTCGTGTAAAGGCTGGACTCCACAGGGCTTCTGTGAGTCCACCTAGTGGCTGAAAAGCAGCATCAAGACAGAGAGAGAGTGAGAGAATAAGAGAGAAATAGAGAGAGGGTGGTTGATTAATGAGTATTTCTGCAACTTTTGAAAGTCTTGGCTGAGGTAATTATTGCCTAAGGCTGTTATAGTATTTCTGCAACTTTTGAAAGTCTTGGCTGAGGTAATTATTGCCTAAGGCTGTTTGTGTTTGGGACATATCTAATGTTTATTTTAAATATGTTTGTGTAATTTTCCATGTTTCTGTGCTGTAATTATTTTGTTTCTCATTTAGTTTTTTAAATATTCATTTTTGCTTTATTGGTGGTGTTATGTTATGTTATGTTATGTTATACTTTTATTTATATAGCCCACGGCTACTCAAAAAGAGTGTCCCGGCGCTTTATGTAGGCAGCTCAGCGATTAAAAAACATAACAACATAAAACAGAGACAGAGGAAAAAAGAAACACCCTAGAGGTTAAAGAGCCAGGTCTTAAGGCTCTTCCTAAACAGAAACAGATTGGGAATACTACGTAGAGCCAGAGGTAAGGAGTTCCACAGCTGGGGGGCCCTGAGACTGAAGGAGCGACCCCCAGTGCGAGCCTTCCTCACTCGCGGGACCACGGCCATGAACAAAGATTCCGACCAAAGTGAGCGGACCGGACGATAGAAGGCAAGCCTTTGCTGCAGGTGCCTTGCTCCCGAACCAAAAAGTGCTTTATGCACCAGAGTCAGAGTTTTAAACATAATCCGCTTCCGGATGGGCAGCCAGTGAAGCGACTGCACCAACCCGGATGCCCTCGCTCGCCTATGAAGGCCAAAAATGGCGCGAGCCGCGGAGTTCCGCACCACTTGCAGCCGCTGGACAAGATAGTCCGGGAGCCCTAAATATAGGGCATTGGCATAGTCCAATCTAGTGCCTATTAAGGCTTGAACATTGATCTTTCTATGCTCCTCTGTAAGCAGAGGTAAGAACTTCCGGAGCATTTTCAGAATGCCAAAACAAGTGCCCGACAGACCAAGAATGTGTGATCTTAGCGTGAGGTTGTTATCAAACTTGACTCCCAAGTTTTTGGCCACCAGAGATGACTGAGCAGGGGGACACATGTCCGTTGGCCACCACTCCCGCCATTCAGGGTCCGAGGCGCAGCCGAAAAGCAGAACCTCCGATTTATTGGAGTTGGCCTTGAGGCTATTCCACTGGAACCAGTCGAAAACCATCCCTAGGCACCCCCGGATGCTCGCTCCATCAAATGCCTGATCTTTCCTGCACGTGAAGAGCAGTTGAGTGTCATCCGCGTAAGACACGATCTGGGCCCCAAAAGTCTCCGCCAGTGCCGCCAGTGGGGTCATAAAGATGTTAAAAAGAGTCGGGCTCAACACAGAGCCCTGTGGAACTCCGACTCCCAAAGGCGGCATCTCAGCGGAGAGGCTCTTTCCTGGAACCAGGAAGATTTTGGATATCTATTTGAGTAATCCTTTTCCTGCAATGCAGCATGTGTTTTACTTGTTGGTGGGGTGATGAGCTACAGGGCAGGCAGCTAGTTGTCTTAGTCCTCTGAGTCTCCTCCTTCCTTGTTATGTACTCCAACACTGTGTTGTGAAACTAGGATGTTTCATAGGTAACCATTTTATATTTTTTCTCCATACCTTCTCTTTCCCTCTCATGTGTTTTTCCATCATTTTGTGGAAATACTGTGTGTCTCATTGTAGCCTTCTTGTCTTTTTCTCCATACCTTCTGCCTTGACAAGTCATGCTCTCATCCACTATTTTGTGAAATCGGTGTGTGTGTGTGTGACTGTGTGTGTTTGTGCGTATTTGTGATCATTGATCATTATTTATTTTATGCCACTTTTGCAAAGCATTTTGCTTGGAGCATTGTGTTGTGTGGCCATTGAGGAGCCTACATGTATTAATGCTCATTTTTGTGCTTATTTTTCCTTGTTTTTTTATCTATTTCCCGTTATCATAGTGTGCTCATTGTAGAAGTATGTGGGTCCTGGCCACGGCATTTTTAATTCATTTAATTGAATTTGTCATCCTTCCCTACCTTTCTTATGGTCTAATAGGCCCTGGAGTGACACTTTCTTTTTTATGTACCATTTCTTTTAGACTATTTTCACATGTTCCGACACATGGATATGATACTCCATTAGTATGTTTAATTTTGTTTGCCAGCATCCCCATGCTTCTATAGGATCTCAAGGGCCCTGGCGGGCAACTATGTATTAATTAAGGCTCTTTTCACTGATTTTGGTCTCACTACTTCCATGTCTAACACAACTAATCAAATACACCTGGGTATATTAATGTTATATTGATGACTTATCATTGCATTGATAAAAATGGATAGGTCTAACTTTCTCCCTATTTATTTGTTTATTCTCTGCTAGGAGACCTGACTGAAACTGAGAGATGGCAGTGAATTAGCTGACAATGGTATCCAGAGACTACTCTGCTAAGTGCTATTGCTGGTTCTTCAGACCAAGAAGAAGTGAAGGAGATTACACCTAAGAAAGAGGCTCCTGTCAAGTATGCAGCCAGTGAGGAGAAGATAGTTATTGCCACCACTCACATAAAGTCCTCATCGTTTTCCATCAAAGTTTACAAAACGGCATACAAGCTGCACATGCTACTGGCAAAGAAGACTTTAGGAAAAGGGTAACTCCTGGATCAAAAACAGAACCACCACCATCATCAAACTAAAGCAGATATCTCCTAATGCTGTAGCAACTGCAGTCATGGCTAAGACATGTGGGACTGAAATGAAATTGTCCCAGCAAACGGCATCTTCCCAGTAAATTCAACAGAAATAAGACTCGTTAAAAACTGTTTTTTCTGAGGTTGAGTACAACAAGATATTGTGACTGCTCTGCATCGTCATCTAACACTTCTTTAAAATACCCACAAAGGAAAAGAAAGACTCCTCATTTTCTCCTAACCCCTATTCAGATGACGTGAGGTGGACCCTGACTCCTACTATGGAAGACAATGTAAAAGGAAGGTTTCATAAATCCTACTTGGCAGTGAGGAAGATGAACCAGATTCAAGACTGGCTCAAAGGAGTTACAGATTGCTTCTTTTTAACTTGCTCCTGTACTATCAGCACCTGCTTCCATTGTCTCAAAAAAACAAGGCCCAGCATCAACCACCCTTACTGAGCTCTGAATGAGGACCACATTATAGACTCCACAATTTGTCACAGAACAGTGCATTGTGGAAAGCCAGCTAGAAATTATGTTGCATCAAGCCATGGCCACACAAAGTGTGCAAGCAACCTGTCATCACAACGCTCACTTGAGGTGGAATCATTACAAAAAACATTATCAGCAACCCATTATCAAGGCCAGTTTCAGCAAGAAGTCCTCAATTACTTAGGCCATAATCTGATCTGTTTATGTAATGGCAAACTTGCCAAAATGTTAAAGCTTGATATTCTTTTTTTTGGTTAGTGAAGGAGAGAGGTGTTTAAATTTTGTCAAGGCACTTTTTCCAAAAGGTAAGATTCTGAGCCAGAACTCATTTTCAACTTTTGCTGCTCCCCAGCTGCAACGTCAAGTGAAGGAATTAGTGCAGATGCAAGGAGAGTGATCCCTGCATAGTCCATTCATCCCACTAAAGACAAGTAGGCCAGCTGTCAAAATAAAGACTATATATTCATCACTACTTCACTCTTTCAAGGCAGTTGAGCAAATGCCAGAAGCTTGCGCTACCATGTATGACGTTTTTCAACTCATTTAATGGCATGCAGCTGTTCTCTATGGTGGAAGCCTGTGTAGCTGCTAAGATCCTGTAAAGGTTTGATACCAAAGTCTACAAATAACTTTAACTCAGAGTGCTTAGTATTGGATTCATTGCCATGGAAAATGGTAGTAATATTGCCAAATCCATGGCAGGCGGAGGAGTGCTTTGTTCAACTTATTTCATCAACCTAATTGGACAGGGTAATAAGAAGTAGTCACAACATATAGTTAACCTGTCTTAGAATGTTCACACATTTCAGCCATTGCTTCACAGTCTTGAAGCAGTTGAGGATCATTTTGTTTTCTACTAGAATCTCCATAAAAGCACTCATACAGTAGTTTTCACACTGATGGAACTGTTACTTCTACATGCTGCAACGGGTCCCCTGAAATTACTCATACAGGAGGTCCCAACCTGCTGGAATTGCACCTTTCACATGCTGTAACATCGGTTTAATTAATACAGGTCTATCAATGATCATGTGTTTAGAAGGATAGGGGATGCAAGTGCCAAAGCCATGATGATGGAGGTTGACAAATATGGGTAATAGTTCCTGATTCAAATGCTAGTTCCTTTTAAGATGTTTACAAGGGAAGTCTGCGAGGATTTTTTACCATGAGCCAAGTCGTTCCACTGTTGCACTTTCTGCTGGCCCATTTCAGTAAGGTAGAAAATAGTATATCAATTTAAATTTAGTAGCAGCTGGTCTAGTTAACATCTTAATTCCTCATCTGTCTATTATCTGTCTACATGTTCTGTGAAGAGTATATCTCTGTCACTTTACTGGATCCATGGTCCAGAAAATAGCTAGCTACTTTCATTCCTTTTACCGGACTGGATGTCACCATTTATAGGAACTAGATCTTTAGTAAAGTTAGTGGAAGATAAATGATTAAAAAGTGAAAGGCATAGAAGAAGTGAAGTGCTGTCTTCAAACTCTCAAGAGCACGGCAGTGGCTCCGAGTACAAAAACATGTCACAATGACAGCTATAGATCCTTCCAGTGATAATACAATTGCCTTTCTAAGACACACCTGCTACTAATCAACAATGCTAACAGCATTACTTCCAACCTACGAAATGGGTTAGTTGATTCCAGGAGTTAAATCAAGTGTACTGGTGTCAGAGATGCAGAAACAACAAATACCAATAACTATGACAATAGAGAAAATGATCTCGGGCTACTTGAATGACCAGGTAGATGTTAACATGGATCAAGAGCCATTGATCTATTCGCATGCAGTTTTTCATTGAATAAATACCAAAGTACAATTAAGCATTTGATACCAAAATCCCCAACTCGAACCACGCTTTTCTTTTCTTATTATGATAATGAATGAATGAATGAATGAATATATTTTCTGATGAGATTGCTAACAGATGATTTGGGGAATAGATTTTACTTGACCTCACACAAGCCTTAGATAAAAACAGATCAAATGAAAACCTTTGGAGATAACATCAAAGGATTGAACACCTATAACATAAAAAAACAAAATGTGCATTCTCTTCTACTCCATAACAAGAGAGTAGTTGTGATATTAGCTGTTTACAAATGTGTGGAACTGCAGCTCAGTGTCAGGCATTTAAACGGACTTAAGGCCTGATTTAGAGTACATCAGATGGGTTACTCTGTCACAAATGTGACTTATATCCAATCTGCAGTATTACACGCATGTTATATCCAATGGTACTTGGAATACGGTGGACGGGAAATCTGTCACTTTTGTGATGGAGCAACCTTTCTAAATCTAAATCAGGCCTTAAATTCTTGCAAAGGCGATTACTTACCCATCTTACAAATCTGCATAAGATATTGTCAACCTATTTTTTGTAGCTGGGGAGACAGTGTCCCTTGGTCTCTGGTTATAGTCTCATGAGAGCATCCCGTGCTTTAAATCTTTCTTACCAGAATTATATTTCTCACAAAGGTCTCTACAATTGATACTCAAGGGGTGCAAACAAGCTTCCCATGGACGTCATTTAGGTGTCACCAGGGAACACAACTGTGACCCATGGCTTACCGCTTGCGACCCCTAACGCTGCCTTTGGAACCCCTGGCGTTAGAGGTGGCAAAATCATTTCCAGGAACACAGTGGCGGCTTGTCCTTATGGATTTTCGTTGCGGCTCCAATACTCTCAATACTTTTATCACACTTATAGTAAATAATGCTCCATTTTTCACCATTAGTGAATAAAAAATGGAGTACAGTTTGCTAGTATATGACGTATATGACCTTTCCAGATGGGGTAAGTAAAAATAAAATGAAATGTATGTTGTATACGTGCATGTGGGTGAATGTGTGTTTACATGAGAAAGTGTGTGTGCTGGACCTGGCCCAATCTACAGGGGAAATCCCAAACCTTACTACTTTACGCCTCCTATTTTTGCTAAATTCGATTTTGTTGGCCTTAGGACTCTGTGCTCTTTACCACTGCTAGCCAGTGCTAAAGTGTGTGTGCCCTCTGCTTAAAACATAGTCACAATGATTTATTCTCAAATGGAATATTTAATCTCTTTATAAGTCCCTAGAAACGAGTACTACAGATGCCCAGGGCCTATATTTAAATAGTGTACCCCCACCACTGGTCTCGCCACCCACTTAAGTAGTTCTTTAAACATGTCTCAGGCCTGCCATTGGAGAGACTTTGTGTGCAGTTCTAAGTTGCCATTTTGACCTGGAAAAGTAAACCTTCTGCCAGGTACAAAGCTTCATTTTTAATACATATAAGTCACCCATGCATGAGGTCGGCCTTGGACAGGATCAAGGGCAAGGTGAAGTGTCTTTAAAAAGTTGGAGAAACACTTTTAAGTTTTACATGTCTAGTTGTGAACAAATTCTTAAATTCTTTTTTCACTACTGCAGGCCTATCTCTCCCATTGGATAACATTGGAATTGTTTTATTACATTTTATAAGTGTGATTTCCAAATGGTAAAAGATAACTGTTTCATTGTTGGTGTCTCTGGAATCCAAATTTGAAATCTTAACTTATGGTGAAGAAGTTCTGAAAATGTTACTTTTAGAAAGTTGCATCTTCTTGCCTTAACCATTTGGTGCCTTCAGCCAGTCTGTGTGGTCGCATGACTGGGTGTACGTGGCAGTTGGGCTTTGTGTATTCCTCCTAGACATCCGCACACAATGGGAGCTTAGGTGTGACTAGTTGGCCATAACTAGCAGGATGGGAGGGAGGGGCTGGGCCCAGCCACCTTTACACTTAAATAGGATGTGTCCTGTCTCCACACCAAGGGCTGCATACCCCCTTTAGTTAGTCGGGTGCCAAGGCAGGGCATCTGTGAAATTCAAATACATGCCTGTAGAAGCTTCTCCCCAGTTCAAAGGCACAACTGTGTATAAAAGATGTTTCTCAGACACAACCGCTTCAGTACAAATGTGGAAATGTGGATACTATGCCAGGAAGAAGCAATGCTGTGCTGCCGAAAGGACTGTCACTCTGCTGGACTGCTGCTGTGAAGGAACTACTTCCTTGCAGCACTGACCTGCTATCGGCTGTCTTCTTGCCCGGGGAAAAAGAACTGGACCTGCAACTTTATCTTGAATGTAGGACCCAAGAGTGACTCAAAGGGCTTGTCTGTTGGCCTCCTGATCTGAGCTTTAGGGACATAAAAGTGTCCCCAAAGCTCCTGAACCCGTCTTCCGTAAGTTCCTGAACCCCAAGTGGTGCTTCTCAGGTCCTCGACCCTTGATGTGGCTCTTGAGCTCTTGAAACCAAGCGTTTGGGCTCTTTGTGACTGCAAACAGGAGTGTTCACACTGCTGGCACCAAAAATCAGCATGACCTGCCACTAGCCTGTCTCTTCGCACAGCAGCATCAACAGCTCGCGTGGGACCGCCAGTGTAAAGCTCCAACCTGCCCGTCTACAATGCGTGGCTTGCTCTTTTCACCAAGTCTACAGTCTCCCGCAACACTCTCCTTGCTCATTACAACCCTTTCCAATTCAAACAGGACTAACTTGAGAGAATAAACGTTAAGCTGAACTAATCTTGGACTGTATCCAATCTGCATTCCATCATGGGCCGTGAATTGTTTACTTTGACCCAGTCCAACACTACAAGATAGCCAGGGTTGGCACTTAATGACCTTAGGTGTTATATTGCAGTTTATTCTTTAAAAATTCATAACTCCCGGTCTATTGATTGGATTTGTGGTGTTTTGCTCTTGTTTTATTTTTTAAAGTTTGCTGTATTTTTCTAACTAAGGGCTCGATTAGGATCGCGGTTTTCCCGCATCCTCCGGACCGGCGGAAGCCACCGCCGGCCCGGAGGATGCGGGAAAACCGCTGCGGATGCACAAAAGACCCACCGCCAAATTAGGATGGCGGTGGGTCTCAAAATCCGTCCGCAGCTTTCCCGCCGCGGTCGCCTTTCGACAGCGGCGGTAAAGCTCTAACATGGCTGGCGGTGTCTATCAGACACCGCCAGCCATATTAGGATGGCGGAAATCATATGCTTTTTCACTGCGGCTTTTCCGCCGTGGAAAAGCATATGGACATTGACTTCGGGGGCCCGTTGCGGGCCCCCTTGGTGAAGGGGGGGTCAGGGGGTGCACATGGGGGGTACCTATGGTACCGCCCTGCATTTGTATGCAGAAATCGGCAGGCACCACACGGTGCCTGCCCCTTTCTGCATAAAAATGCAATGTATGCATTTTTTACCATTGCGGCGGGTGCAGCTTGAAGCTGCACCCGCCGCAATGGTAAAAATAGAGGATGGGACCGCCAGGGTGGCGGTCACATCCTAATTGCACAGGAGGGAACTCCGCAGGCAATGCGGAGCTTCCCTCCTACTCTATGGTGGCGGACGGGCTCAGGTCCGTCCGCCATCATAATCGGCCCCTTAGTGTGGGATCCTTTTTGTGTGGTGTTTTCACTGTTTTACTGTTTAAAGTGTTGGACAAATAATTTACGCATTGCTTTTAAGTTCAGCATGACTGCTATGTGCCAAGCTACCAGGGGGCTGAGCACTGGTTAATTTGGGGTTTGTATGTGTCCTAAACTGACTAGAATTGTGGTTGCTTCTTGACTAGGGCTCACACCCCAGTCTGCCACTAACCCAATTCCTAACAGCATGTGTAAGTGTGGATGTTTGTGCATGTATAAGCATGTGTGTGTCACTAAAATTGAAGGTCAAAGGGCATCTGATGTCACTGTCGCTACCCCTGGCGTTTTGGTGAACTGACGCTCATGAAGCTTCCCCACTAGTTCCACATTAGATGCATGTGCAAACCGAATTTTCTTTGGCATGGAGTCAACTCCCCACAAAGCATGCAGTGTCCCTTGGTCCCATCACTCTCCCATACATACGTCGTACAAAAAGTCTGCAAACTCGTTGGTGTCTGATATTCAACAGATGCTTGTGTAGCCTGCACTCTTGGTCCTGTGTCTTCTGTAAGATATTACCTCAGGTGCATTGTCAGACACCTCAATTAAAGTGAGGATACATTTTCTTGTAAATGCTGACCTGCTTTGGCAACTGGGATGCATTCGTAGTACCTCTGGGGCCTCTTAAGAAAGACAAGGCTGATGCCTCCTGCACAGCAAAGGATGTCCCGCTCTTTGTGCACGCGTTCATTCTATGATCAAAAAGCCCACTAAAGCTGTCAGCATACTCCTCAGAAAATCCCTGTTTCTGCGTTCTGTTTTGGTTGGTATTAGGGTGCATGGTAGCAGTGTACAGGCAGCAGTGTGGCTGTGTGTTTATATGTTTGGAGAGTGCACCCATACACACAGTAGGCCATGCTTGTCATTTAGTACTGAAAAAGTAATGAATATCGATCAACCCAGTTTTCGCCTGGGAACATGAGCAAACATAAAAAAGAATGAAGGTCCCTACAGGCAATATTTCATGATTCATGTGGGGTTTCTCGAAGCACAAGATCTAAACCATCAGCAATGTGTCAACAATTTGAACATGCATTTAAAAATAAGCATTGCAAGTTAAAACTAGTCTTCTATATTAAACATCACAGTCGTATTTTAGTTATTGTACACACATTGAAATGTGATGTACTTTCAAAAACAGGGTTATTTGGTTTATGCTAATATATCAACATATGAGCATTACAATGTGGTATGTGCTGCTCAAAGCTCCACCAACATTGTTATAAAAGTTCGAAAATGTTGGACCCTTTTTGTTTGGCAAATGTATAAATTAAAGTCCTATAGATGGCAAGAATGTAATTAGTATTCTGAGGAAGACTATTAGGGTAATAGAAAATCGAATTTTTCGTCACCGTTTTGGTTTTACTTTACTTTCCTGCAGGAACCACCTGTTTATTTGGTAGCATAGACCCCAAGTGAAAATTAATTTTAAAAAAAAGAAAGAAAACCTCCATTGTGTACAGTTTTCAGCAAATGCGCAAACCTACATCATCATTGCTGTCATTTTCTGGTTTGCCTTTGAATTGCACTGACATGTCTTGCATTAATGAGTCATATATTGCCAGCTTCACAAATCGCCGATGGATATGTGGAATCTCTGTGTGATTGCAGAGTAAAGGTCAGCGTCATTGATGCTATAGATTGAGTCTAAAAAAATATTTCACCCTAATGCCCATTCAGGAAGTGCAGTTTTTTTTTAAAGTTGCTGATCTTAGGGTCATTTGCTGCCTTTCTTACAATAATTGATATCAACTACTCTGAAATACAACATTTGGACAAATCGTAAACAATTTAAATGCATGTCGTTTTGTATGGTTGCTCACATGTTTGAATGTTCTGTAGTGTGTGCTGGTACGCACCAGTAAACCATTGGCTTAATTTACACCGTACAGCCAAAAAGTGGTGGATGCCTCTTCTGCCTTTTTTCTTTAAAGTGCGTAGGCATGAGTACACTTAAAACAGAGGGGACCAGACATCCAGAGGCATATGTACAAAAACTGCAACACCATGGCATCCAAAATCTTGAAAGCACGGACAGTCCCTGTGGCCTGGAGACCTCGCTGGGCCTGCGTCTTGGACCCTGAGTGGGATGTGGAATTGTTGGGCCATGGCGGTAGACATTGAGGCGCGGCGATTCCCTTACCTGGTGGTGACATCTGTCGGGGCGCATGGACCTGTGTTAGAAGACCACCTTGTGCCCCTTGGAGCTGTGAATGGTAGAGTTGCTCCTGCATGCCAATGTAGGGAGGTCTGCATCGCATACTATGATCCACCACTATAACAGCAGGGTGCAAGGAGGAGATTTTCAATGGTGTGCTACGCCTCTCTACATCACAGGCCTTAAGATGTTGTGCTGGCTGGACGCTGTGGAGGGTGAGGCACTTAGGCAGTACCAAACTTGTGTGGTGGGAGCACTGCAACTTTATGTTTAAGGGAGCCCTGTTGCCACACCTCCATTAGGAGGTTCCCCAGCAAACTTGGCGGCGACTGCTGTACTCACGCTTGTGACATCCCACCTGGCTGAGGTTACTGCTGGCTGAGTCACGGATTTGGAGAGTGTGCATTGCTTTGAGCCCAGGTGTCAATGTCCAGGTGAGGAGAAGGTGGGACGCGTAGCAGAGGAGACCCAGGGGCGAGTCGGGCTCAGGCCTAGTGCCTGTGGTTGATGTACACCTTGCCCTGAGCAATCCCTGCGCTTCACCGCAAAAGACTGCTGGAGACTCAACTAACTCACTCAATTCACTGAGACCGGCTATAGATGGCAGTGAGTGCCAGGGGGAGAGGGCTGGTTCTGGCCCCAGCTCTTGGGTATGCAGATTCATCCGGTGTTACTTGTTGCAAAACTGGGGAATACAGAATCTGATCACCACTGTCAGATTGGAAAAGGTAAGTGGGGGGTTCTGCCTTTCTTTGCCCCCTGCCAGGTTGCTTTTGGGTGTATGGGGGACTAACCCTTAGTGGACTTCCTCTTCCCACAGCACTATGCTATTTGGTTGCTGCTACTGCTGTCCCCATCTACTTCTGCTGGTTCCTCTGACATGGAGGTCAGGTGTTCAAGTCCGTCCTCCAACCACAGGCTCTTGCCTGCGCCTCAACCCTGGTTGTCCAGTGGTAGAGCGTCACTGCTCTGCAGCTTGACTGCCCTCCTGTCCCTCTCGATTGCTGTTCCTGTTCATCTTTCTGCTCTTCTCCGTTGCTTTCCTACCTTTCTCTTTATTTTTTTATCTTTGCTGTGTCTGGCTTTGTTTTTCCTGTGATTTTTTGCAGTTCCTTATTACATATCCTCTCCCTCGTTGCCGCTGTGATCGATGTGATCAAGCGCGTCCCCGCCCCCTCCAGTGTCCATTCCCATGTTTCCTGCCTCACAGCTGTCCAGCCTCTTTGCAGCACTATTCAATGGTGGACACTGTGTGGGCATGCGCTGCAGGTGTGCCACTGGTGCACTGAAGGGAGGACAAAGGCAAGCCCATCTGTGTCCGTTTCGCCCTGTACCATGCCCAGTACTAGGGACCCTGTCTCTCGGACACTCCACCACTATGACGCCAGCACCCTCCTCGCCCTCAACCATGGACCCCACTCCGCCTTCCATCTAGCATCACTGAAAAAAACTCTTGCACTCTGCGCCTGTCAAAACTGCAAATGCACCTTCTGCCACATCAGCATGCAAGCGCCTTTTGCCATCCAGCAAACCAACAGCGCACCCGACCAGCTCAACTACATCCTCCTCAACGTGCAGTCCCTCCACAAATATGCCTCAACACCACCTCTTCAGACAATGCCTTCTTCATCGAATCCTGGACGAACCTGTACTCCGAACCGGAAATCGCCATTGCCAGTCTTGACGGCTACTAAATCACCCGCAAGGACCATCCCAGCCGTCCAGGAGGAGGCTTTGCCATTGTCTACAAAAGCACACTCCGACTGACCACGCACTCCAATGACCCAACGGTGACAATGGAACACCTCCATTTCCAGATCCAGATCAAACCCAACATCATCCTCTGTGGCACCCTCATGAACATGCCCACCGAGCTATGGACCTCCATTCACCGATGCCATTGTAGGCGTCATTGCACCCCAGGCTCTCCCATCCATCGACTACATCCTACTTGGAGACCACAAGTTCCACCTGGTCAACCCCAGTGACCAGAATACCACCGAACTCCAAGGGAACCTTGCCAACATCACACTCAAGCAGCTAGTCAATGTACCAACCCACATAGCCGTACACATGCTCGAGCACGTCTTCTCCGCCAGTGGGAAATTCAACTACAGCCACACCACCGGACTCTCCTGGACCAACCATTATTGTATACATCACATCTTCACCATGCCCACTGTACACCACCACCATCATCACCCCCCCTCGCAGCTGGATCAAGGCCACCGAAGAACATCTTGTCAACTCCGTCAGCACCACCACTCCACCAATGCTTACAGATGGCAACACCGCAGCATGCAACTGCCACTGATGGATCTCCAACTGCGCTGACACCCTAGCACCCCTCAAGAAAAGACCAGGCAAACAACATTCCAAGAAGGCCAACTGGTTCAATCCCACCCTCCAATAGTCCAGATGTGCCTCAAGATGTCTCGAGAAGTAATGAAGCCCCAACATCAATCAGTCACCCTTGCACCATGGCGCAAGGGTGGCTGCGTTGGCACATGGCAGTCATTGTGAGCCAGTGTAGGGAAAAAAGACAGGGGAGCTTATTCATGTGCCCATTCTGACAGTTTCACCCCATCAGTGCATCATTTACTTGATGTACTTGCAGTGTGATTATTGCATCACGTTGCACCGTATTTGCAAAGTGACACATCTAGGCATTTGCATCACCTTGTGAAGCCCTGTGCCACATTATACCTGCATCAGGTATGATGTATGCAGGGTGGACGTTCCCACGCAACAAAGCTTCATTGGAGTGGCACAGTGATATCCATCAGATTTCACTGCAACAATTGTAGGATGCCACTGCATCAGTGCCTTACGCATGCCTCACTGCAGGCATAAGGGTGACACAGTGCCATAGGGATAGGCTGGCCCATGCATTTCTGGAGTTGCATCATGCTTGTGACACAACTGCAGCAATGTGTTACTTTAGTGCTGACTGTTACATCAGGATTCCGGCCGTATCTGTCATCAATTGCAACATGGAGCGCCATACCGTGAATAGAGTGCATCCATGGTGTAGCAAGGAGGTCGCAGTGAAAAGTGGTGCAACGCTGTCTTGTCGCAGCGATGCAACACTTTTCATGAATGAGGCCCAGGAATGCACCCTATCTTATTGGTGGTGCGCATTCCTGCCCTGTAGTTTTGTCGCAGGACAACGTAGCAACATTGCTACATTGCTTGCAGTGCTGTCCAGCACCAAAACTTTCTGAAATGAGGCCCCAACATTTACATTTTTTTAAAATTTTTTTATTCACAACACGAGAGGGAGAAACAAAAATTCACATAACAGAAGTAAACAATGGGGAGAATAGACAAAATAGCAGAATGACAATTGACGTGGTTAAAATATATCTTAATCCAATAAGCAAAATATAAAATATAGATGGATATGATGTTGCAGATACTTGCCCCAAAATACAAGCCAAAACAAAGGATGAAGGAAGCTCAAATAATAAACAATGTTCAAATAATAAATGAACCCCAAATTTTATCGCATTTAGATATTAAGTGGGTACCTCTTAGCTTGGCCAAGGCATGTTCCATAGAGTAAATCTCATTAACCAGTGCCCACCATTCCATTATGTGGGGGGGATTACGGGAGATCCAGGCACATGCAATAATTAATTTAGCACATGATATGGCTATAGTAAAAACCGCTTGCTGGGGAATAATAATGGGATGTATATCAAGTAATACCGAAGACGCTGTAAGAGTATAAAAGCAAGGCAATTTGAACTTCATTATCTTTTCTAGAGCTGACCAGAACTCAGATAATATAGGGCAAGAAAACAACATGTGTTCCAGGTCTGCAGCAATAAAGTTACATTTAGGACATATAGAGGCCCATTAGGATGTCGACGGATTGCCCCCGCCAGGCTGGCAGTAGCCACCGCCAGCCTTGCGGGGGTAATCTGCCCGACATCCTTCCCTGCATTCCCGCCCGCCATATTAGCATGGTGGGGGGACCACGGCGGAAGAAAAGACCGCCCGCCACTTTTCCGCCCCGGTCGCCTTGCGGCCGGGGCAGAAAATGTTGAATATGGTGGCGGTGTCTATGAGACACCGCCAGCCATATTACAATGGCAAGAGTGCAATGCCTTTCCGTGGCGGCAATGCCGCCACGAAAGGCATGCGTTCTTCACTCTGGGGGTCCCCTGCGGGCCCCCAGAATGAAGGTGAATGGGGGGGTGCACACGGGGGGTACCCGTGGTACCCCCCTTCATTTTCATTTCCAAAGCGGCAGGCACCGCGCGGTGCCTGCCGCTTTGGAAATGAAAATGCTGTGAAGTATTGTCAGCATTGTGGTGGGCGTTGCAGAGAGCACCGCCCGCCACAATGCTGAGAATACAGGATGTGCCCGCCACTATGGCAGGCACATCCTAATGGCACCCTCGGGACCCCCGCCCTTAAGGCGGGCGGTCCGGTTTTCCAATAGGGTGGCGGGTGGGCAAAGCCCGCCCGCCATCCTAATGAGGCCCTTAGTTTGATCACTAGACAAATTGTTCATAGCCCATTTTGAAATCTTTTCAGGAGTATAATATAACATGCAGGTAGTTTTAAATTGTTGAAGCCTTAAGCTGGAAGATTGAACACGATTATTAATGTTACGAAGGGATGAAGTAATCATAGTAGAAGTTATAGTAAGCCCCAACTTATTACTCCATTTTTCTGCTAGTTTGGAACAGTCACTCACTTTGTAGGAGTTGAGGCACCCATACCCTCTGCTGATTAGAGATTAATTTGTGAGCGAATAAAAACAATCCCAAATATCAGAGTCCGATATTTCATGTAATTGCATTTTACGAATGAAAAAATCACGAATTTGAATATATTTGAACCGCATTGAATCAGTGACTTTATATAAGATTTTGAGCGTCTCAAAACTCAAAAAACCCTGCTTGCCATATAGATCCCCCAATGTCTTTATACCATGTGCAAGCCAAATATTTGTCGCACCATCACTAAAGATCCCTGGAAGCCCAGGATTACCACATAGCAAAGGTTTTGGATGAAAAACGGAGGTTTTACAATAAGCGAGACTATTAAACCAAATCTTAACAGTATTCAGTCTTGAATTTGACCCTTTTAAAATAGTTGGGGTCGTTAACTCTTAACAAAAACATGTTAGAATCAGAGCTTAACATAAATACATGAAAATAAAATTTGTTGTCTATATTAAGTAAGGACCGTAAACGACCCAAAAAGGTTGCCCAGAAGTATAGTTTGAGATCAGGAAAATTAAGCCCGCCATTATCTAATGGACCTTTAAGTGACACCATGGACCGACGCGCCTTACGATATCCCCAAATAAAACTGCTAAATATTCCGCCAATTTTTTTTTAAAAAAGATTACTGAGTGATAAAGGAATGGGCCAGAATAAATAAAGAAATTTAGGGAGTATTTCATTTTAATCAGATTAATCCTACCAATAATATTTAAGGGGAGTTTGTGCCATTTTTTAAGTAACAAAATAGTATCTTTAACTAAAACATCATAAATAATTGTGACTATATCCTTGGTTTTTGACGAGATTTTAACCCCTAAATAAGTAGCATTCTCACATAGCCCTGATATAGCGACTGATGGTTTATAATTAACAATTATTTGCATTTTATTTAAATTTAATTTATATCCGGAAACATCTCCGAATCTAGACGCCTCCGTAGATATGCCATACAAAGCCTGTACGACATCGGTGGAATAGATGGCGATATCGTCGGCATATGCCGTTATTTTCAGTGAATGAGAGCCCAGACTAAAAGGAATAATACAGGATAGTGTTTGTAAAGCATGAAGGAAAGGTTCCATCGAAAGAGCGAACAGCAGGGGTGACAGGGGACACCCCTGACGGGTGCCCCTGGATATCGAAAAAGGCGCAGACATTAGGCCAGCGTAACTTATTCTTGCAGTAGGATTTTCATATAAGGATCAGGTCCAGCTTAAAAATTGGCCCTTGAAACCAAAAGTAGTCATTACCGACCAGAGATAGTCCCGCCCCACTCGGTCAAAAGCCTTTTCGGCATCCAGTAAGATCATACCGAGTGGGGTGGACTCTGTCTCTGCTATGTCAAAAGCGGTTATGGCCATGTTGATATGTGCTGTAGTATCCCTACCTATTACAAACCCATGCTGCTGTGGATTAACTATTTTGGGTATAAATGGGGCCAATCGTGAAGCCAAAACTTTAGCAAATACCTTGGCATCAGTGTTTAAAAGTGAAATGGGTCGATATGAACCGCATTCATCTGCCGGCTTGCCCTTTTTCAGAAAGAATACCAATTTGACAATGTTCCAAGAACTCAGGGCTTTCCCAGTCTCACCAATAGAGCAGATAACTAGATGCAAGAGATGAACTCATCAATACAAATTTTATAAACCTCTATAGGTAGAGTATCTTCCCCAGCTGCTTTTCCCGATGGCAGGGCCAAAATTGCTTCCCTGATCTCTACCGGACTAATATTTCCAGACAATAAATCAAGCCCCGATAGATCTGCCTCTTCTGAGATATTACTGTCCAGATATTCTTGAATGTTAGCCGCGGTGGGAAAATTTTCCGGAGTGTATAGTTTCTTAGAAAACTCAGCAAACTGCTCTAATATCTGTAGTGGTTGATCATAAATAACATTATTAGAGCCCCTTAGAGTTTTAATCAAGGTGTTAGCCCTCTCATCCACAACTATAAAAGCCAGAATGTTCCCAATTTTGTCTCCACTTTCATATTGAGAGATATGGAATTTATGTAATTTAACACTACTTTTTTCCCTAAGTGTTGTTTTTAAAGGGGATTTTAGGTATCCTAACTTTAATCCCAATTCAACCACATTGGAAGAGTGTGACCGTAAAGCTTCAGCCAACCGTAGTTCGAGTGACAGAATATTATTAGTCAGCGTTTTATTCATTTTACGATGCTCAGCGTTCTGTCTAAAAAGGTATTGCTGAGTGAACCCCCGAATACTGGCTTTACATGCATCCCAAACAATAAGACACAAAGTGGAATTAAGGTTAAGTTTTTATAAAAATCAATGAGGTGTGACTTAAGTTGTGAAATAAACACTATATTTGTAAATAAGTGTCTGGGAAAGGAAAAAATCCTAGGGCCTGTTTGAGTTTGTGCTATATTAAACGTGAGCAAAATAGGATTGTGGTCTGAGGTAATTCTCGGGCATAACTCAATAGAACCAGTGTTCACAATATTAGCAGAGGCCCAGGCCATATCGATACGAGAACATAATTTATGGGGCGCAGAATAATAAGTGTACCCCGCTAAATTAGGATAAATACTACGCCAAACATCTCTGATATTATGAATACGCCCCAGTTCTAGAATGGCGGCTCGAGATCTACGCATCCGTTAAAATGCACCGCGCCTTGTGGTATCTAATTGGTAATCCATTATGCAATTAAATATCACCCATGATAACAAGTTCTCCCTCCCAATCCAAAAGTTCCATATTCAATTGATCACAAACGAAGGAAACGTCTAGGTTTGGGCCATAAACCACACAGAAAACAAATTTACATTTATCAATAATTAGCTGAACAATTGCCCAACGTCCACTTTTATCACAAACGGCTTTACAGCTTTCAGCTTTAAGTCGTCTATCTTTAAGAATGGCAAACCCCCTAATAGAAGCATTAACAGTTGAGCAAATAATAACCTCGTAGCCCAATTGTCCCAATAGCTTTCTATCCTTATAAGCAATATGCGTCTCAGATAAAAAAACAAAATGTGGGTCATATAGTACTAATTCTTCTCAGATCAAACGTCTTTTATTCTTGTTATTAAGGCCTGCAACGTTCCAAGCCAAACACCTTAGCCGTAACATTTGAAAAAATTCCGATAGCTCTATCATTCTCCAAAGGAATGAGCACATCTCTCCCACCTACTTCCCCCAAATCTCCTTCTCGTGATGTTTTTTTTAAGAAGAAAAAAAACACCCACCCACCAAACCCCAGAAGAGCCCCCCCCCCTACCCCCGCTCCCTCACCTCCCAGGGGAGGGAACACCCCACACCATTTTTAATACAAGATATTTTCTGGTCTTAAAAAATTGCCTCTAACTGGAGTTAGGGGCATTTTTTTGGTTTTGCATCAAACAAGGAATTCCCTGTAAATATCGCAAAGTGGGGTTAGCAGCAGTTTTTGCACAGGAATGCCTGCCGTGCATCTCATTTTTGTTAACTCCCGCTAACAGAAGTGGTGATCTTAAAAATTCACGCTTTCACCAGAAAACTGCAGCTGACTGAGGTTAGCAGCTACTTGTAAATACGGCGATAAAAACAAAACCGCCGTAACGTCAAAAAATTGACCCTAGGGAGGTGTCCAGCATCTGCTGCGCTTTATATTTACCCCTTTGTCTTCCTCAGCATGGTCCTAACTACATGAGGTTTGCCTTGACTGACAGTCAAGAGCTATCCTAAGAAAAAAGAGATAAGACAAAGCAATATTAATGGCTGACTCCCAAGGGGCATTAAAGGAACAAAGCCAGGGCCGTAATAAAGAAGACAAGGACACATTTAAATTTGTGGTAAGTAATGGGAGCATTACCTGCTCATTCATCATCCTCGATCCAGTCCTAACTAGAATGGCAAAAGGTACAGCACCCATTAACTATAAAAAAGGAAAACTGAAGCAGTGGCCCTCAGAGACAATACCTTTGAACCATGGCATTTGAGGCGAACATCACCCTTGTTCAATTCATAGCAGGACATCAAACATGTAGAGTAATCCAGTAGGCTGCAGTGCCAAAACCTCCAGAGAGATGTACCAGCTGCCCAGGAGCATGAGTGTACCATAACTAAGCCAAACTAGATGGGGCTGACCCAGACCCTGAAACACAAGAGGACATATAAATGGATTCAGCATAACCACTTAGCAGTGAAGACTAAAGCAGCTTTCCAGATGAGCCAGCAGTGACAAAAAAGCAAGCAAAAAAGCTGCAAAGAACAGATTTGGTGAATTAAAAGGAAATACACTGCACAAGCAGAATGTGCCAAAACAGCTCACCAGATGCAGAAGGATCCATTTAAAAAGAACAAACACCCAACACCTGTGGAAAAGAAAAGACAGTCAAGCAGGAAGCCTGGCCCTGGCAAGAAGCCCTCCTGGAAACCAGGAAAGATCCAAAGACAGACAAGATGCCAGCCTCATCACACCAATTCCCAATGCACAAAATGCACCCAGGCTCCTTCTGGAAATCCAAGGCAAGTCTAAAGCGAGAAACAAACAAGCCATCAGAACCCGCTAACAAACACTGGCAAGTGCTACCTGGCAGCATTAGATATGCATTTCAATGCCGCACCAATGCAATGCATTATCTCCACTGAAGTGAACAGACCATAGGCATAAACCTGCAAATTCCTGTTACCCGTTTCCTGAAACCTGGATTTACACACCAACAAGGGTCACAAGCACTGAAATGTTATGTGAGGGAGGACCCAGATAGCACAGGGGAGACTTGAAGATCTGCTACATTAGGATGTCCTTAGCACTGAGGCAACTCGACGATCTGCTACCGTAGGATGTCTTGATCCCAGGCAGATTCTACTGAGCCCAGAAATGCCCCCCGCACTGGTTAAGACACACCAGCAGATCCAGGATGGCAACTTAGCATCAGAGAAATCAAATTTAAAAAGCAGTTTGATTTACCGTAGGATGGGAAAGGCATCATCTCCAACATAAGACAAGTAGAAAAAGGCCTCTGTTTGCATAGTCAACCCCCTCAATTGTTGGATTGATGCAAAATGGCAATTGTATATCGAATCTGAACCTAGAGAAGCTGTTGTTCTGCACCTAGTATTTGTGCTCTGACCCCTAAAAACTTGTACAGTTGACTAATCCTTGATTGGCATATTTAAATAAACTATAAGTCCTAAGGAAATATATTGTAATCTATACACCCAGGGCCTGTAAGTTAAATGTCACTAGTGGACTGCAGTACCTATTGTGTCACCACTAAAGTGACAAGTAAAACCATGACTCTAGGCCTGGTACTGCAGCCTACCTATGCAGTTTCATTCAGGAAAAATAAGCCTTTTGCCAAGCCTAAACATTTTTTTTAATACTTATATGTCACCCCTAAGGTAGGCCCCAAGTGCCCATCAGACTGGGTGCATGGTATTTAAAAAGTAGGACATGTGTATTTAGGTTTTACATGTCCTGGCAGTGAAAAAAATCCAAAGTAATTTATTATTGTGACAATTCTATCTCTCACATAGTAATTTAAAATACAATCTGAGGTTTGAATCAGTTTTAAACTTACTATTTTGAAAATGCCACTTTCAGAAAGTTGTTGTTTTCCTGCCTAAACCATCTAGTAGCTCTTTCATAGGTAATCACCAACAATCATCTGGCAGCCTGCTGGGAGGTATGAGTGGCTACCATGAAAGGGACAAAATGGAATTTACTGGGAGGAGGTGTGACCTCCTCCTGCCCGGATGGCCTGGGGATGTTCTCACAAATTGCACAATTTTCAAAGGGGCAGCCGGTAAGCAGAAGTAATTCACACCCAGGCCTGACCCTGTCATGCACTCACCTGGTTCCTAATGTGGGGACGATGCAGGACCTCTGATCTCTCCTGGGGCAACGGATGATCAAGGAGCTGTAACCTTAGATCACACATTGCCTCAGAAGGGAAGGGGATTGGGGCAGAAAATGGAAAGAGAACATTGCGATTGTGGGTATCAGCTGTTCCTAGACTCTGCACTCCCTAGTTCTTCAAATGTTTTCTGTAGAGGCAATGTCACTGTAAAAACAATGGAGAGTATTTGGAAGACTGCTTACAGTATAGATCAGAAATGCACTATGCACTTAGAACATTCACTTACATGCTTAATCAACAATACAGCTTGGAGATTAACAACATTTCAAGAGCATAGCTTGGAGTGATGGCATTTCCATGAAATCACTTTGAGCAAAGTTCCCAAACTTAGAAATTACTGGTGGTGGAGATACAATTCACAATGCATTAAAATAGATTTATGAACATATCAAGTTTTTGTGCACTTATCTATTTCTCTTGTCACCGTGGTTTATACAGACATATTTAGGAGGAATATACTGTTTTAGCAAATGTCCCTTGCTCACTTTGCCATTGGTTTCAAGCTATCTGGCTGATAAGGAGTGTTTCCCTGAAATCGATCCCAGGATGCTTGTCTCCGGTCCAGGGAAGACCTAGCTTGGCAGTTCGGGCTGGATTGTTCCCATGAGGCACAGGGTCAAGATTGATTTTCATATGGCTAGGTCTGAACTGGGGTGACAAAGTGAGCTAAAGAATGATGATGGATTCAACCCAGATCTGTGACTGTGGTGAGTGTCTGAAAAGCTTTAGCACTCTGTCCATCATCTCCTTGTGTTTGCTTTGTTCGTCCTAAGTTGGCAGGGTGTGCCCAGACATGGGTTCCTTGCTCACTTTATTCAAGCTACCCTGACTGATGAGGGGTGTTACACCGAAACTGACACCAGGATACTTGTCTCCAGACCTAGGAAGACATGGCTTGGCAGTTCAGGCTGGACTAACAGCTCATCAAGGTATTTTTTCAAGTGTTTTGTCTCAGACTCAGATGGGGCATAGAGTGACACAACTACAAGGAAACACTGTGCCTGATATTACAACTTTGTGACAATCAAATTCCATGTGTGGGGGTAGTTGAGTAGCCTTTTTTTAGTCAAAGACATCTTGAAAATAATGATATTCTACTAGAAGTTGATTCAGGGTGTCAAATTTGATAGCCGCACAGGTCAAAGGTGACTGAGCATCTTGTGCTGTGTTATAACAATGGGTCTGGCAATATTGTGAAGCCAAGGTCATGAGATTGAGAAATCAGTCAATGATAGGATTATAAAGTTGGAGTGAATAGCTCAAAGTAGCTCCAAAAGTAGGTGTGTCTCAAAGATCAAAAGTCAAAGTCTCAGTATGCCCATTCTCACATACTAAAGCAGAGAAGTTTGATATGCAATCATTCCTGAAGGAAGCTCTGAACTATCCTTGGCTCTAACTAACTCTGGTTCTTTCTTTTTGACTTTGGGAATGTGTAGAGCACTGGCCAGAGTGTGACATCTAAAAAGTTTCCAGTGGCCCCTGCAATCCAAAAGTATGGACAGGACCTTACTCTGTTGTGGCAATTTTATGTAACTGGAAGCATTAAATGCGGCAGCACCTTTGTTATGGTATTGTTCAGATGATGTGCAGTCCACTTTTGAGCCACACCTGATGGGTTAACTTCTAAACGAGCCTGGCTTCTTCCTTTTCCTGCACTGGGTCTACAGTCAAGGCAGCAGTCTTTGTAACCCTTTTGGTTTGGAGAGTTATCGTGCAAAATGCCTGCCTTACCACAATACAGACATAAATGTAACATCCTTCTATGCTCCTTTTCCTCAGTCGTGAAGGGGCCATGCAACCCCTAATCTCCATGGGTTCTGACGTTTCATGTTGTTTGGACTCTGAATCCTTTCTTTCAGATCAGACAATCAATAATTTAGGCTCTCCTATGGGGGTGCACTCCCTTGCATGCAGTCATCCTATGGTCAAGTTTTACTACTATGTCAATGAATTCCAAAAAATCTGATGGGGGATGTAGAATATGAGCCAATAAATCTATTAGCCTGTCCCTTAATCCTCTAAAAACAGGGAGGTCCTCTTCTCTTCTGGCCACTGGTTCTCGGTAACAAATTTATGAACATATTATGCTTTTGTGCTCTTGTCTATTTCTCTTGTCATATTGAGTTATTCAGCAAAATCTAACCCGCTACCACCATGAGATATGATACAATCTTCTGGCAGTGCCAAAAAAAACTGTGTTCGGAGCACAATATCCCTCGTAGGTCATCTGTCAGGTCTGGGCTGACAAGTCTACACTGGCTCCCTGTTAGGGAGAGAGTCAGTTTTAAATCCCTACGTATCGCTCACCAGGCTTTCTGGGCCACTGGCCCAGCAATCAATCTCTCCCTTATCACTCCGTATCACCCTGCCAGACAGTTGCGCTCAACCTCTGCCACTCTGACAATAGTACCCTAAATAAAGAGAACTAGAGCGGGAGGCCGCTCTTTCTCCTATAATGTGGCGAGGATGTGGAACGCTCTTCCCCAACATCTAAGATCTAACCCAGACCTTACCTCATTCCGTAAGCTGCTGAAAACGCTCCTGTTCAACACACAGTAGCTGTGCTGGTTATACCCTCTCTAGCAACCGCTCCCTCAGCTTCAATCTCAGCGCTTGGACGCCTCAGGGCAGCTATGTGCGCTTTATAAAAATCATTTTCATTTCATTTCATTCATTTCATTATATGCATTGTTGCTAAACACAGGAATATGCTTGTTTTAGCAAATGTCACTGAAATGCCAAATTGAAGTAACCAGCCGTGCTAATCAGTTTTTAGCAATTCGTAGGTGTACTTTGTTATCATGATTATTCTAATTAGTGTTCACTAACTTTAGATATGGTTCTTAACCATATTTGTTCTCTTTACAGGTGTCCGGTGATGAAATCAGGAATGGTGCTTTCACAGAACCAGGAAGCTAACCGCGATGTGGGTCACTGAAGTGGAGAAGGAGTTGCCATGTAGGAAGTGGCAATCATGTATGCGGTGTCACCTGGAATCTGGAACTGAAGGTAAGAAGCTTGACTTTGGAGCCCAAAGCCATCCAAATCTTCAGGTGAGTGAGAGAGTTCCCTCTTTAGCAGGAGTGAGGCCAAGCACTGGCCACAGAGTGGATGCAGTATGAATACTGCATCTGAGTTCAGCTAATTGTGCAACTTGATTCCCATGAGGTTGCAAGTGCATGCAGTGCATGCAGCATTATAATCATTATTTCTGTGGGAAAACACGTGATAGTTTAATGGTTTACACTTCTGAGGGAGATGCAGGTGCCTCTTGTAATTGCCGGATCTGGAAAGACACATGTCTCAAGCCTTTCGTATTGCACAAGTATTGCAAAAGCAAATTCCAGCCAAATGATGCACAATAATAAGATAAACAAGCCATAGGCATAATATAAATGCTCACCATTCTATGGATTTTGGGAAACATTTACATTAGGTGTGCTCTGTTTGCTAAACCCGCTGTGCAAAGACAGCATGATGAACATGACCCTTGGGTTCTTACAGACCCTGTTATTGTCCAAATAGCAGAATGGCACCAATCCCAGTGGGGAGAAAACCTTTCCCAGAGTTGGTTTTCACTATTTCCCTCGAGACACCACAGGGCTGTGCCCAGACCTTTGGCCAAAAGAAGAAATATTGTGCCATGTTGGGTTTTGGCCGAATATGGAACCGCTGGCTTGTTCCTGGCCAAAATCCCAGGAAATGGCATAATGGTAGGGTTGCACTGGGAAACTGTTCCCTATTGGCTTGGCAGTCAAGCCCACCCACAAGCTCGTGCCAGGCATAAAAGCGGCACCCCCTGGGTTCCATCTTCAGAACACCTCTGGACCTGTGGAAGATGGAAGGACTGCACCTAAAGAACACGCTGTACTTTAGAAAGAGGACTGCACCTACCAAAACTTATGGACAGAGACATCAAGGGCCGGACCTGCTCCCACTTGTACCCAGGGCTGTAGAGTGCCCTCCAAGGGCTGGGTGGCTAACTTCCTGTTAAGCTCCATGAACACAAAAGCTTCTAGTGGATCCTGGGAGATTGAGTCCTAACTCCCAACTGCCCAAAAGGTCCTGGACCCTTGGCTGGTGAAGACTGGGCTCTACGCCCACCCAGGAACTGGAAAGCTGGACACTTATTGCCATTTTCTAAACTTTTTCTAAAAAGAACCAGAGGCTACGACCAAACTGCCACTGAGCTGCAGCTGCAGACGTTGCATTTCCGGTTGGATTGAACTTGCTGGTTTGCCCCTCTGGAATACGATTACCATCCAGAAAGTGGGAATGTAGAATGATACCACTGAGGCCAAAATCGAGGATTTTGCTGACCCCAGGTGAGAACTTCCCGATCACAGACTTTGATCTGTGCCCACTCTGAGGTTCCCACCATTGATGGTGCGAGCCTCAAACTTCCCACCAAAATTGAGTCTTCCATTGAGGTCCTGCACTGCGGAATGCTGACAACGATGAACCCTTCCTCAGATTCAGCGGGCACCACAATGACCAGATGACAGCTTTGACAAGGACGATTTTCTCCAAGAAAATTGCTAAGCCAGAAATTAAGCTTTCCTTCAGCCAGAACCTGGTCCCTGTGTCCAACCTGCGCTCCATCATGGTTGGCCTTAACGTTTGACTTTAACCCGGTTTAGCATGACCAGTCACCTGTGGTTTGCGCTTTTAGGTGCTAGAAACATAGGGCCATATGTACAAGGAAGTGGCAGAGTGAATTGTTAGCCGTCATGGATTAACGCCTCACTCCACAACTTCAGAAATGCATGGTTGCACCATATTTACAAGGATATGATGCAGCCTTGCGTTTCCCCCTGCGCTGGCGCTACACTTAGCAGTGTAGCGCCAAAGCAGGCACCCTTGCACCATAGTGCAAGGGTGTCTGCGTGCAGGGGAGGATTGTTTATGTGTTGGAAGGTGTCCCTTACCATACATAGACAATCCTGAAATGCCATTTTGTCACTTCTTTGTGTGCTTCTTAATGCAGCACGCATGGAAGTCACAAAATGTAATTTTTTTAAAGCATTGTTTATGTGCAGGAAGGGTCACCTTCCTACATATAAACAATCCAAGGAATTTCGTTTTTTCCATGTGTGCTGCACAAGGCAGCACACATTGAAAAAGCAAAAACGAGGAGAAACAGAGCGTTTCTCCTCTTTTCGCCAACTTAAGACCAGGTTATGCCTGGTCTTATTTTTGGTGCTGTCTCCTATTTACGCTGCCCTTGTAAATAGGGGGCAGCATCAAAATCATTGAATGTTGCGGCGTAACACCAACGCAACACCCACCGCCCACCACTTTCACGCTAAGCATAGCATGAAAGGGGGCCTTATTTACAGGTCAGCATTAAGCCATGTTAAGTGACCTAACACTGCCTTGTAAGTAAGGCAAGGCCCCTATTGCCATCACAACGTTTAGTGGAATTTTTTATTGCGTTCTGTTTTCTACTTTTTAACTGTTTTGGTGCGGATAAATGCTTTACATAGTTCACCTTACTCGTGTATGCTCTGTACTACAGCCACCAAGGGTTGAGCTCAGGTTTAAATTGTTGAGAGCTAACTGGACCTAGTAAGCAGTAGAAACATTATTACTTAAAGAGGGCTGCCACCCACGTTACCTAATATTCCACTTTATCATAAGACAGAAAAAAGAGGGCTAGCTTTGCTGTTGTCGATTTTTAGGACTCACTGGAAAGGAAGTAGGCATTAGTAGCAATAGTGTTATGAAACATAATTCCAATATTTTGTGTACATGAAAAATGGCACTTCATAATCCGTAGCGCACAAACAAGAGTCAAATGTGCCACTTTGATACTGTATCAACCATGGGTAACAGACATTGTTAAAACTTGCTTAAACATATAGAAGAAGGTCGATCATAGGACTGGACTTTCTGTTTTTTTATAGCGCGGAGGTTTAGATGGCGCATGTTTGCACTTAAGCTTGCTATACAGTTTTACTTTCTATGTATTGCTGAATTTGATGTATGTTTCTGCATTTAATGTCTATCAAGAAATCAGGTAAATAAATCTTACTTGGTTGAGCAATCACTTTCACTGTCGTCGGGATTATGGCACTAAAATCAACGTTTTTCATAAACTAAACTTAATTGGCATTGCTAGAAATATAATCATATCAAGAAATCAAAAAAGAACAACGGACCATGTACTATTTTGATCGCATTATCAACATCCCAGGGTCATTTTTAGAAGCTGTTTCTAGTTCAAGCTTACATCAATTTAATATTGACTTCTCAGAATGGTGCTATAAGAAATAGAGACAAAGTGCTGAGAATACAAATATATTACAAACCCCACTGCACATCCCACGAGGTTCATATTTGATGAGCTGTGACAGAATGACGGAGCGTCCTCTAAAACAGACCTTAGAACTCTATATACAAGAAAAAATCATCGGTGTAGAATACATAATTGTTAGGCTGAGCGCTGATATATTTGTAGCTGCAAAGGATGTGTGATCCCAGTGGTTGAAACGTTCACATTACTTTCTTCTAGGTTCAGTTGTCATTTTCACATCTGATGATAGACTTTTCACATTACTTCTGAAAGTGAGCTGGCAGACAACGACACAAAGAAACTTACAATATTCACCAGATGCAGAAGCACTAAGACAACAGAAATATCTTACATTTGGCACATTAATGCAACTTGCCTACCTCTACTAAATTTCCCACGTCAGAATATATGTAATCTATTTATTGTCATGTACAAAGATTAATCAAGCTAGGACCCGATGGAACCTACATCCATCTTGCACGCTGATGCAGAACAATTGTGAATATATGCAGTGACACCCTTTTTGAAAGCATCATCAATGTATTGCGTACGTTATTTACACAATGCCACCATTATCAACTAGACATCTTTCCTAACGTCACTTTCCATGGTCTTGAGTGCCACTATAGAATTAGGTACAAAATTCACCCTGGAAAATATTATTTATGCATGTCTCGAGTTAGTTTTTTTTTACCGAGTCAAATATTTACAATTTAATCTGAAATAAATAGCAGAAAAGGTCTTTGCAACTGCTTTATATACCTACAATGGTGCAGGCAGAGATGTTCACATTCTGTTTAATGCAAAAACATTGACGGAAGTACCTCTGGAAAGCTGCACCAACAGCCGGTATCCTGGCACAGTAATCGGAATTTCATCTGACATATTCCACAGGGTCCTATTCTCCGTCTGCAGGAATCTACATAGCATAGATCTAAGCATAGGGGAATGGAGCCACTATGCAAATGGCAAATCAAAATTTGATTCCTTTTTTTTCTCCATAAGAAAAACGTTTCTACTATGCTCCCCATCAGCTTTGGTGGGTTCTGTTCCAGACTGACTCGAGAGACTAACAGCCTGATTCATGAAGCGAAATTGCGCTCGCAATAGCTGCGAAAAAGCTATTGCGAGCGCAATTAACAAAATCGGCATTCATCACTGAATAGCGAATTCGCTAAAAGATTCGCAGATTCCCGGCAGGAGAGCATTAGCGAATCGGAATAAAATAGCGAATTCGCTATACAATCGCTATCGGTAATCATGAAAATTCGCAAATAGCGAAAAAAAACAAAATCGCTGTTTGCGAGGCGCAAATTAAGGACAACCCAAAGCAGGTGGTAACCATCAAAGCCATGGAATTTTTTTTTCTTCGAAAAACCGTTGCCCAATCAGTAACAGGTGCAGGCCTGACCAAACACATATAAGGAGATGCAGCAGCAGCATTAGGAGTCTCACAATGCCAGGACTGTACATGGTGGTCAGGCGGCGAAGGCTACAGCGAGCAGCACGGAGGAGACGCAGAATCCAGGAGAGGATATTCCGCCAGTGGGTCACCCTGCTGGGCCAAACCAGAGAGCAAATATATGCTAAGTACCGCCTGAATGGGGCAATGATTATCAAGCTAATACAGGACCTTTACCCCCTGATGCAGCACCCAACAAGGCGGACCAATGCCGTGCCTACACATGTCCAGGTATTGTGTAGCCTGCACCTCCTGGCCTCCGGGAGCTTCCAGGGGGATAGTTGCGGCTGCTGGGGGGATATCCCAGCCCACCATGTCCCGCTGCCTACGGAGTTTCCTTGACGCAATGCTGACCCAGCTACACCTTTTTTTCAAAAAAGGAGTTTGGCCCATGCGGACAGAAGTGGGGTAAGGGCCCAAATACTTTATGAAAAAGACAAAGGAACCCACACTTCATTGCATTTCACACCATTTTGATTTGGGATGAAAAGGATAAACAAAGCTTAATATGTTTATCGTGGCGATTAGTTGCGCCGTTTTATTCATCAATTTTATCAAAAACAGATATCACTTCAGTCAAGAGAAATATCAATGTCTTAAACGTACTGACCATGAACGTACAACAAGAAACTTAAATCAAAAATGCGTGATTACACAACAACTTAACACAACATACATATAAATTGTAAAGACATGTAACCAATAAATAATGTACAAAAAACGTGTGGTATCATTTCACAAGAAAGGGGAAATTGTCAACGTATTTTTTCGTAACATTATTATACAATATTTAGAAATATTTGACCAAAATGAAGCCTTTCAATGGGTCTCCAAAAGAACAAAACGACCTCTCGGTAGAAATGTTAGTAGGCTTAAAGTTCCTAACAGTTTTATTTATTTATCGAAACTTAGGACTTGATCCTGTCCGCCTACGCGTTTCGAGTTTGGGAGGTTTCTTCTCAAACTCTCTTCAGGGCCAAATTAATTCTTTTCCCCGTTTGTTAAACCTCTGGGGATTTGAGGTAAATTCGGTTAATCCAAACCACTTGTGTAGATTTGTAGGGTCTGTGCGTTTTTCTGGATGTAAGGTACGAGGGGAACCAATTTCTTGCTGCAATTTTCAGTTATGAAGTTTTTCGTTTTTCACATGGTTCATATATTTCTTTCTGACCGTCAAATTTCAAAGTAGCCTTCGTTCTCAACGGGGCCGGATATGTGCCGGTGCCCCTTCTGGAGTGCCCTCAGGCTCCGTGGTTCTTTCAACTTTGCAGCGTTCACTACTTCCTCATTCCATCACACAAAGTGAATGGGATTCAGTTCCTCCTCATGGTCAGTACGTTTAAGACATTGATATTTCTCTTGACTGAAGTGATATCTGTTTTTGATAAAATTGATGAATAAAACGGCGCAACTAATCGCCACGATAAACATATTAAGCTTTGTTTATCCTTTTCATCCCAAATCAAAATGGTGTGAAATGCAATGAAGTGTGGGTTCCTTTGTCTTTTTCATAAAGACCCAGCTACACCAGCACATCAAATTTTCCACCAGCCAACAGGATTTGGATGTGACCAAGCAGCAATTCTACAATGTTGCGCAGTTCCCACATGTGATAGGATGAATTGACTGTACTCACATCCACATCTGCCCACCAGCTGCAACGGAGTACATGTACCGCAATCGCAAGTCCTACCACTCCCTCAACATCCAGATGGTCTGCAATGCTAAGAATTACATCACGGACATTGTGGCACAGTACCCGGGGAGTACACATGACTCCTTCATATTCCGGCACAGCGGCCTCCACACACGACTGGCCAGGGGAGACTTTGGTGAAGGACACCTACTTGGTAAGTACACTTGCCCCACAATGTCACACTGTGATGTAGTATCTGCGCTGCACAGGCACTCACCCTCTGCTCCTCTCATGCAGGTGATAGTGGCTACGCCCTCCGTGAATACCTCCTCACCCCATACCTCAACCCTGCAACACCACAGCAACAGCGTTACAATGTAGCACACATACGCACAAGGAATTGCATTGAGCGGACATTTGGGCTACTAAAAAGCAGATTCCGCATACTGCACAAGACTGGTGGGGCTATGTACTACAGTCCTGATGTGTGCTGCCACATTGTGGCTGTGTGTGCAATACTACACAACATTGCTACCAAGCGCCGGATACCTGTAGAGATCTGTGGCAGTGAGTCGGAAGGGGACGACCGGCCACCTGCACATGTGTGTCATGCACGCGGGAAGAACCCAGCTGAAGGACACAGACGCCGCAACCACATCACAATGAACAGTTTCTAATGCACCCACTCCCCTCACCCAACAAATCACAATTGCATGCCAATGGAAATAATGACAGGAGGCAGATGTATGATGCAGGAATAAATATTATTGTTAAATGCACAATAATAATGTTATGTCTCCATTCATCAAATGCTAGCAGTATTGCGCCGTACTGCTCCTAACAAAACACTGGACATGCTTGTATCAGCAGCATGTCCCAGCCAATGTACATGAAACTCAATTGCGCCTCCGGCGCGCAGCACCCAAACGCCTCTCTGGCTCTTCCTCTGGGATGGCACGTGTCCCTGCAGTGGGCCTGGTGCTGCGGCGTAACACGCCAACCAGTGAGGCAGACAGGCTGCTGACACTGGAGGTGCCCTCACTGGTGTCGTCCCCCCCCCCCATTGCCTGGCCCAGTAGGATGGAGTGCCAGCACGGCAGTGGTGACCTGCTCCAACACTCGTCCAACATCCTCAACGCATTGGATCAACTACTGCTGCTGCGCCAGGGACCGTCGTGAGAGCTGGGAGGTGGCATTCCCGATTATATAGTTAGAGCGGGTGTAGGCTGACAGCCGCGTAAGAAGCTGCCGGTGGCGGCGGCGGGCGGAGTTGCACTGCGATATGAGCGCAGCAGTAGTGGCCTCCATGGCTGTCGTCATGCGCTCAATCCTCTCGCCCACATTGGCCACATTGCGGCCAATGTTGTTTAGCTGCAGTTGAATAGCCCCTTGTCGTCGTGCCTGCAGTTGGTGTATGCGTAGCATCCGGCGCTCAATGCTCAGGCCTGGCACGCGCACAGCCATCCCCCTCCTGCCGCTGCGTGCTGTGTTCTGCTGGCGAGCCCTGCCTTGCCTGCTCTGCTGGCTGTCCACAGTGGGTGTGCGCACTGTCACCACAGTAGCTGCACCAGATGTAGATGGTCCAGCTGGTGGTGGAGTTGTGGTGGTCAAAGGTGCAGCGCCGGATGGTGCTGGTGCAGTTGGTCTTGCCCTGGCTGCGTGGATAGGTGCTGCGCCTGATGGTGCTGGCGCAGTTGGTCTTGCCCTGGGTGCGGGGATAGGTGCTGCGCCTGATGGTGCTGGCGCAGTTGGTATTGCCCTGGCTGCGGGGATAGGTGCTGCGCCTGATGGTGCTGGCGCAGTTGGTGTTGCCCTGGCTGCGGGGAGAGGTGCTGCGCCTGATGGTGCAGGAAGTGTCGGTGTTGGCACCTCCTCGGCATCCTCTCGTGCCTCGTCAATAAGCAGCCTGTCGCTGTCGCTGCTGTTGTCAGCGCCACCTGTGAGGGGAATTGGACGTACATTAATTGCATGTATCTGTCACACGTGCAGTTGCTACATGCATGCTGGATGACATTCCCTGCCTGGCTTTGGCATTGCGTACTTTGGGACATGTGAGGCTGCATTGGGGTTCTTGTACATTGTGGGCAGACTACATGGCCCACAATGCTTTTGGGCATGACCTAATGTGCATGGTTTGCATGACTTGGGATGATTATGGGAGGCTATAGGGCCATTGTTAGGGGACAGGGTTGTAGTCGCATGCCACTTACCTTGGCTGTCTTGGCTGGGTCGGGATGAGTCCAGATTGACGACCCCTATGCACGCCTCTGGCTCCAGAGTGTCCTCCACGCGGTCCTCCATGGGGGTGTTGGGAGGGACTGTAGGATCTCCGCCCCCAGTAGCCTGGGTCTCGCCCAGCCTCTCTGCCACCCTCTCCTTGGCACGACCTCGGAGGTCGTACCACCTCTTTTTTTTGTTTTTTTTTCAAAAACCTTTATTGCACCAGTAAGTTACACAGCGGAACGCCTACAACCCGTCTGGCTGGCCGCTATAGCGATTAGTCAAGTACTGAGCAGCATCACAAAGTCTACATGTACATATTCATTGTAATACACCGTTAAATTGCTGTGGTATACAGAGGTGCATCATACGTTTCAATGTCTCAGTTCGTTATTGGTTTTTGATTTTCCATTTTTTGCTTTGTAACAAAACAACAACAGAGTAACTTAAACATTAGGAATAGTAATGCGGCCGCGTGCTGGGCAGCACAAGTCGAGTGTCAAGCGTTCCATGAGAGTGTCCCACGGTATTCCCTCACCCACTGCTGCTAAGGGGCCCTGGGGGTCATGTGTATGCTCAAATACCTACTCCTTGCTACTGGTGTATCCCGTATCCCCCCCCAGATACCCCCGCTTGTATTAAAGTAAAGAAGTCATGTATCTTGCCCCTGGCTGTCCCTCCCCCCGACTCTTCGCTCATGGTGTCAGCCCACTTCCTCTTCCTCGTCTGACTCATCGTGGTCTTCCTCCGGTAAGGGATCACAGACCCCCCCTCTGTATTCATTCCATTTGGTCCAGATCTTGTTCCACTTATCCGGGCAGGCACGGTTAGAATAGACCGCCCGTTCCGTTATCATGACTTTATCCATATTTAAACACCATTGTGACTTGGTTGGCATATCTGCCACTCCTCAGTGTTGTGCGACATCCCGTTTAGCCACCATCAGTCCCACTGTGGCCCAGAGTTGCCCGTGCCTAGAGAGGTCAGATGACTCCCACACGTTCAAGAGGCATCGTTTCGGTTCCGGTAACAGCGACTGTTCTAGTGTTTGTGAGATTGTTCGTAGTACTTGTCTCCAGTATTCCTGAATCCGGGGGCAGTCCCATATGGTGTGGAAAAATGTGCCCTCCTCCCCGCACCCACGAAGGCAGTAAGGATGTTGTACCCTGTTGATGCGATGTAGCATAGTCCTAGTGTAATACACCCTGTGTGGTATTTTCAATTGTACGAGCCTTAAACGTGCACAGATGCCCACTTCCTTAGGAGACCCGAGTGCCTCGTTCCACTCATGCTCATCCATTTCACTAGTGTCCCCCTCCCATTTGGTTTTTAATGACTGTGTCGGATCCGGTAAGTTGTTGAGTAATTTGCGGTACGTTAGCGATGTTGCGCGTTCAATCATAAAATCAGTGAGGAGGCGGTCTTCCAGCGGGGAGGATTCGGGCAAGACCGTGTCTGGGGGGAGTGTCGTGAGCAGTGCGTGTCGTATCTGGATGTACCTATAGAGCTCTCTCTCGCTAAGGTCATATAGTTCTTTCAGGCGATCAAAGGGAATCACCCCGGTCCCTTCCCAGAGGTCACCCACCGTGGATATTCCTATGGTGTCCCAGTGCGAGAACCCCTTACTATTTCTCAGGTTGCCTAATATTCGAGAGTCCCACAGCGGGGTCATTTTGGTGATCTTCCCCTTCCAACCCAGGGCAGCCATCGCCGTATGCCAAAGGTGCACCGTGAGCCTGGTGGGCCAAAGTAATGTGCGAATTTTGCGTTTATCGTACAGTGGGCCCAGTAGGCTGTTAGTGCCCAACTGCGCCCTGTCTGCCTGAAACGCTGGCTCGGCCTGTGAGACGTGTATCCACTGATTGATGGGTTTAAGGTGTGCCGCCCAATAGTACAGTTTTAAGTTAGGTAAGGCGATACCACCGTCGTACCACCCTCTGTGCAATTTGGATTGCGCAATGCGCGCCGGGAGGTTCCCCACATGAGGTTAGAGATCAAAGCTGCAACTTTTTGAAAAAACCAAGGGGCTACCGGATAAGGTGTATTTTCAAGGACATATAAAAAACTAGGCAGTGCCATCATTTTGTAAAGTGCCGCCCTTCCCAGGAGTGTTAGCGGGAGTCCTGACCAGTAGGTAATATTTTGTTTGAGTCTGTCTAAATGGGGCTTCAGATTTTTGTCAATAAATTCCGTGGAGTCTCTTGTAACCTGGATGCCCAAGTATTTAAATGACGAACCCGCTAACCTTAGAGGACACCCCGCGTCGAGGGTCGGGACCTGCCCCGTCAGAACATACAGCTCCGATTTACTCCAATTCAACGTATACCCGGATATCCTGCCGTGCGTATCACAGAGGTGCAGTAGGGCCGGTATTCCGCTCTCCGGGTTTGTTAAATAGATCAGCATGTCATCTGCATACAGAGACAGTCTATCTTCCCAACCATCCCCCCAGCATATACCCTTAAGTAGGGGCGAGGTCCTTATAAGAGTAGCAAGGGGTTCCAAGAAAATCGCGAACAATAAGGGCGATAGAGGGCAACCCTGCCTCGTGCCCCTCCCCAATGGGAACACTCGCGCGATATGTCCGTTCGCTACCACCTGGGCTACCGGGTCAGCCTATAACAGTTTGACCCAGGCAATAAAGCGGGGTCCGAATCCCAGGTGCGACAGAGCCTCAAATAGATATGCCCATTCCACTAGATCGAATGCCATCTTGGCATCAAGGGCTAAGATCACTGCCTGCGTGGCGATCGAGTCCGCCCTGGCCAATACTCCGTGCAATCTGCGCAGGTTCAACGCTGTGTTTCTGTGTGGCATAAATCCAGACTGGTCCGGGTGTATGATTGACGATAAGTGAGGCAGGATTCTCATTGCAAGGAGTTTGGCCAGAATTTTGGCCTCTGCATTAAGCAATGATATGGGGCGATAAGAGGAACATTCCTCAGGTGGTTTACCTGGCTTAGGTATGGGCACTATAGTCGCCGCTCTCTGGTCTGGCGGGAGTGTTCCCCTTTCCAGACAGTCCTCAAACATCTCCCGCAGGTGTGTACCGAGGGTGTCAGGCACTGTTTGATACCATTCAATCGGTATGCCATTAGGACCCATTGCTTTACCTGGGTTCAAGGCCCGAATAGCCAGCTGGATTTCATCAGCGGTGATGTCCGCTTCCAACTCATTCGACACTTCTGGGGACAGTGTCTGGACCTCGATCGGTGCTAGGACTTCTCTGGCCATCTCGGGTGTGATCTCACGTTCAGGGGTGTACACCTGTTCATAGTGGTTTGCGAGCAGATCGGCAATACGTCCCGGGTTCGTCTGTAGGTCCCCGTGTTCATCTCGTAAACGTTGGATTCCCCTATGATTCCCCTCCTTTTTATCAAGCCACGCCAGCATTCTCCCGGCCTTGTCTCCCACCTCGTAGATCCTATTGTAAGTGTCAGTTAAGCGCCCTTTCACTTGGATGCGCAAGTGATCGTTGTACAGTTGTTGTTGAAGAGCAAGTGCGTGTCGGGTGGATGGAGTGGGGTGTTGTTCGTGTGTTGTTGTCAGGTCTTGCAAAGCCAATTCCAAATTGGCTAGTTCCTGAGTCTGTTCCCTTTTGTGTCCCGTGATGGCGTTTATGGCTTGCCCTCTCAGGACTGTTTTATAAGCCTCCCATAGCATCTCGGGGGAGCGCACTGAGTGGACATTTTCGTTAAAATACTGTGCTGTCACTTTCTTGAAGGCCTTGCGTACCTGGGGGATCTTGAGGTAAGTTGCGTGTATGGGGTATATGCGTTGGCGTGTTCGTTCCAGGGAGGAAAGCGTTAGAGTGAGTGGGGAGTGGTCTGAGATCCCCCTGGGGTGAATAGCAATCGTGTCTACATACCGGAGGCCATCCCCCAGAGTCAGGAAGTGGTCGATTCTAGATAGACTGCCATGTACTGCGGAGTGAAACGTGTATTGCTTCGCACCTGGGTAGGCGTGCCTCCAAACATCGGTCAATCCCATGGCTGTTAGGAACCGTTGGAGGTGGGGGACCCCTCCCGCGGGGGCCGGTGTGGGAAATCTGTCGAGTTGTGGGTCTAGAACAGCATTAAAGTCCCCCCCAAGGATGATTTCCCCCTCGGGGAGAGCCAGCATAAAGTCTCCCAGTTTCGGGAGGTGGACCGAGTGTAGTGCCGGCGGAATGTACACTGAAACCAGGTTGAACAGCTTTCCCTCCCATTGTCCCTGCAGTGCCGCAAAGCAGCCTTGGTCATCGGTTTTGGTCTACAGAGGGATAAACCGTGAGTTTTTCTGTATCAGGATACCGGTCCCCCTGGAGCCGGACGTGAACTCAGAGTGGACAGCCATTTTATAGCCTCGCCTATCCAAAGCCTTGGTGACTCCCCCTGTTAGGTGTGTCTCCTGCAGTAGTGCTATGATGGGTTTCTGCCTCTTGAGTGCAGTTAGCACCAGACCTCGTTTGACCTTGTCTCCCAGACCTCTCACGTTCCAAGTCAGTTGGTGTAAGGAGGGGCACTGTGTTACTATGTCTAGTTCACCCCTTTCAGGAACCGGGACGTTAGCCATTAGGTACTATGGGGTTCCCAATATAGCGGCTGGCATGTGTGTCAGCTGTGCAGCAGTGTAACAAAATGTGGAGGGTCCCCGCGGGGGCGATCAACCAACCTCCTCTCTGCCCACCTTGTATTGACTCATGTGGAAGCCTAGTTTGTGTCATCGACCATACATACATATTCCTAACTATAACAGTGTAACCCTTCCCACAACCCCCCCTCCCTGCTACCCTGCCTAACGGACCTTCAACTGCCCGCCTCCCCAACTGAGCAGAGTGCTTAACCCATCCCATAACCAAAGTACTTGCTTGTAGGGGGGAGAGTGTCTCCCCGAGCAGGCGGCATCCCTGCGTGCTTCCGGGGTGTCCATGCCAGTGTCCATATGCAGCTGTTAAACTGTGTAGAAACGGTCAGCGATCGTCTCGACCTTAGAGTCCAGTGTGGGGGGGTGTCATTCATCTCCGCCCGCCCCTGCAAATCCACGGGGCGGAGAGCCCTCCGCTCCTCTCCGGCCAGACGCCTGCGAACCAGTTCTGCTGTCCCCTCCACGTTCCTGATTAGATCTGTGCGTTCTCCACTGTCGGCCTACGGTGTGCCATCCTTCCAGCCAGTCCCAAAGCGGCGTCCGGGGAGTCGAAAAACCACACCTTCTTGTCCACTACCACTCGCAGCCGTGCCGGGTAGATCATTGAGTACGGCAGTTCCTTCTCCCTCAAAGCCTTTTTTACCTCCAGAAACGTCTTCCGCCTTCTGGCGACCTCTGCCGTGTAGTCCGGGAAGAAGGCTATTCTCGAGTTCTGAATTTGGATGGCCGGTGCTACTCTTGCGGCCTGCAGAATGGTGTTGCGGTCCCTGAAGTTGAACAGCCTTGCTAAGATTGGCCTAGGCAGTCCTCCTGTCTTTGGTTTGCCCCTGGCACTCTGTGGGCCCGTTCCACCGAAAAGAAGTTCGAAAGGCCCTCGGGCTGGAGTCTGGTTTTGATGATATCTTCCACATAGATGTCCATTGCTCCCGTGTCTTCCGATTCCGGCACCAACAAAATTCGTACGTTGTTGCGCCGTGAGTGTCCTTCTTGGTCGTCCAACTTTTCTCTGAGTAGTTTGTTGTCAGTTTGTAGTCGCTCCATCGCCGTTTGTAATACAGAGACATCTTCGACCAAGGATTTAGTGAAAACTTTAACTTGTTTGACCCTTTCGTTCATTTTCTGGAGGTCCGCCCATATCAAGGTGACCTCTGTGGCCGTAGCTCCCACCGTCGCTTGCACTTGAGCCAGTGCTGTCAGGACATCCTCGAGCGTGGCCTTTTTCGTCCCCTCAGTCTCTGTCGCCTTCCCGACGTTCTTGCGTTGCTCTGGCGGAGGAGTTTGCCTCTCATACGCAAACTTGTCTAGCTTAGCCTGGGTAGTGTTATGTTTGGGGCCTCTGTTGGACATGATTATGTTCTTACAGGCGTTCCCGCCCGGTGTTGGGGGACAGTGTTCGGGCCCAGGAGGGATATCCTTCTTCCTTCTGCGTCTGTCTGTGAGGGTGCTGCGCGGTTGATTATTCAGTGCATGTGAGTCGTATCCCCCACAGGCCTTTAGGTGCAGGGCCCCAGCCCACTAGAGACACGAGGTCCGGCAGGTCGCCTACTGCACACTAGATGCAAGACGTGGTATCCCACCTACTGGTGTCGGCGCTTATGTGGCCCGCTGAGTCTATATGCCTGCAGAGCGTCCCTTAGCAGAGGAGGTTGGTAACTGGGCATCACGGCAGGTGCTGGGCCGCATCTCCGCGGTCCGCTGTGGCATGGTGTCCCCTTGGTAGGTGTGCCGGCACTGCCCCTTGTAATTATTTTATACCGTGTTGTCCCCGGGGGGGATTGGGGCTTCAACTCACCGCCCCCGCAGCCAAGGATAGGCACTTGTCCGTCCACCTACTCCCGCCTATGCAGCACTGCAAGGAGAGCGGGTCACAATATCGCTGCCCTGGAGAGCAGGCTGTCTCAGCGGGAGCTCAGGATGCGATGCGCCTCCAGCGCCCAAAATGGCGGTTCCGATTCTCGATCCGCCGGTGCCGTCCGCGCCGCCTCAGGAAGGGGCCTCACAGTCATGTCTACTGTCGCTGGATGCCGCCGGGTCCCGCCCGCTCCTCCGGGCCGCCGGAGGATGTTTCGGGGCCGTTCAGGCCGTGTGTTCCAGAGACCGGCACTTCCGTTCTATCTGAGCCGCCAAGAGTTCACTTCCGGCCGGATCCACTCAGCCCGCAACTCCGTCGCTCCCAGGAGGTCGGCAGGCCCCTCCCCACTCTGATCTTAGCCGCACGATTTTGGGCAGTGCCAAGGTCGTCGCTGCCTCGAGATTCCTCCGGCGGGTGCCGCAAGGACTCTGGGTCCGGTCCACCCCGTCAGACACCGTCACAATCAGGATAAATAGGTCGGATAGTAGCGGGAAGCCGCCTCGTCATGGGAGCCCCTCTAAGCTGCGGCCGCCATCGTCGGCTGCTAGCCACGCCCCGTACCACCTCTTTTTAAGCTCATCCAGTGACCTGTGTGTCACGCCCACAGCGTTCACATTAGCAGCTATCCCAAGCCAGATTCGACGTCTCTCCACCTCCGGCACCCTCCTGGAGTCCTTCCCAAATAGTTTGGAGTGGTTATCAACCACTCCCTCAATCAGGTGCTCCATCTCCTGCTCAGAGAACTTGAGCTTCCTCTTGCGCCCGGTGTCACTGGGCCCTGGTGCTGGCTCCTCTGGCATTGCTGCAGTCACAAATTTGGGTTGGATTTGCAAGTTTGGAGGTGTCCTGGAAGGAGCTCTGTTCAGCTGCAGCCTCAAGATCAGCCTCACAGTTCTGAATGGGGGTGGGAACTGCCTGCTTCCTGGTTGTGATGTCATCACTGTGCTCGAAGTGTGACTTCCCGTTTTTGCCAACTTGTTACTTGCGAGATCGCATTTAGCGATCTCGCTATTAGCGATCTCGCTATTTGCGCCATCGCTAAATCGACACGGATTTTGAGGGTAATTGCGATTTTCAAGCGATTTTAGTTAATCGCTAACGCTTTTTGCGGCCGTGTGCGAATCGCTTTATTTTCTCGCTAACTATGATGAATGCCGATCTGCGATTTTCAAATTGCGATTCGCTGTAAATCGCTATTTGAGAATTGCAGATTTTCTTTTTCATGAATCAGGCTGTAAGGCTGAGGCCTTTCCAGGGGTCAATGAACATTTAATTGTGAAAGGGCATTTTCTTCTGAAGTAAATTATGTGCATGGGCCTACTTGGAAACCAATTTTCCTGTCAAAGGAACAAAACGTGTCCACTCATGAAGCATGTGTTTCAGTTCTAGGAGCAGTTTTCACAACTTTCTCATTCATGCCTAGTACAGCTGAACAGTGGCTAGAGAGTTCCAGCAGCTTCAGGCAGAGTAAAAGTAACCTTCTAAAAGTTACATTTCCAAGATTATTTATAGAAATCTGAATTTACTATTAGACTGGATTGTTAATACATTTAAAAATACATCTTTGGATGAAGTCTGCAACTGGTACAGGTCACAAATGATAGATTAAAGTGTATAATCTATACTTTGACTTTACCTATGTGCCAGTGAACTCCTAACCAGTGGAAATGCCATTTTTGGCCTAGTGACTGGAGGAACATGCCATTTCTGATGTCACACATGTTCGACTCTTATATTGTGCACCCTACATTGCTGGCAGCAAGCTGCTCTTCAGGGTGACTTATTTAACATTTGAAATCAAGTGATTTCCTACCTGTTAAAAGGATGATTTCAACAGGTGTGTTCAAGCTGCCGTTGTCACACTACGCAGGATAAGCCTGATGCAATGTTTTCAAGGCCACTGTAGTGGATACAGAATAGATTCTGCAGTACAGGTGACATTTAACTTTCCACATTAGGGCTACATTTCTGTGCTATATATTATTGCCTTGTACAAAAGTTAGGTGCATTGAGCAAAATATGTCATGTTAAAAAAGGGGACTACAGGCACTTTACTCTTGTCCAATAGAGGTAAAGCTCCCAGAGTTCCAATGCTAGCTAAAGCGATAGGGCAGCAAACATTGACGGGCCATTGCACAAGAGATGGCTTATTCCAATATAAAAATATGCTGATTCAGGTTAGCAGTATTTTTGTTCACAGTGTGGGAAGGGTGCATGGGCTGCATAGTGTAGTAGTCTTTGATGAGGGGGTTACAATTTAACATGCTTCCTGTAACTCTTTTCCAACGATGTGAACTTAACAATTTACTATACCCGTACTGATTAACAGACTTGACACCATGGATAAATACATTACAGAACTGACACTGAACAGTACTTATATTAATGTGTTTCAACAGTGTGCTCACTGATTTTGAAGAAACTCCACTGGGTAGCACAATCTCCATGCAACAACACCACACACTGTTCACAAGGTTTTTTTCTCAAATTTGGTGTACTTATGGCAAACACTTGGGCAGTGTACTGATGGTACGCAAGTGCTCTAGTTTAGTGCTAGCGGTACAGAACCATCAGACCACAATAGCAACAACCTTATGTTCTGGACTACAAAAGGTGAACATCGTATCAGGCACGTGCAAATTGGAGAGGAAGAGGGTTCCCACTCTACAAAGGGTGTGTATTTGATTTGTGGTCCACCTGACACTTCTGTGTGCTTCATATGAGCAGGTTAAGTACACAGATCTTAGGTCAGCACACCTTCGTGAGGTTCACCTTCCTGGGTCAGAGGAATATGTTCTGCATTTCTTTCTGACACATCCTGTCATTGGCATCTCATAGATGTAGCTAGTTTTTCCTCAGTTTTGTGTCTGCACATTGCCTTTACGTGTACTTGTATATGTGAAACCACAGTTCCAAGTTCTGTGTATCTCACATGCCATTTTCTGCTGTGGTAGCATATCTGCTGGGATGGATACATCCCTAAAGACCAATTCTGGGAAATGGCATCTGTTCTACCTGCTCCTTACTATGTGGCACAACTCCCCTGGTAGTGCCCTTAATAGCGCTAGTGGAACCTTACCTGAAGGATGGGTGCACAAATATGATCTATGTTTTTAAGTATGTTTACAGACTCTACTTGAGTCAAATTCAACTATTTTCCTTTGCAGTAGCTTGCTCCTCTCATCCATCTCTACATTGGAATCACCCTGTGAAGTGATCTTCTGCAGCAGTGTTATAGACTCAAATAGGGTTAGCAATCTTGATCTGTTCAATAGATTAGAGGTTTGTACATTAGGAAATAGATCAAAACAAGTTTAGACATGTGGTTTACATCTGTTGTACTTCAGGAAAGTGGTTTCCAACTGCATGTTGGGTATTGATAGGTGGACGCTTTACTTTTTCAATGCCTGCGGTTTTGACACTGGGTAATTTACCAGTGCAGTTACCGGTTCTGGGCTGAACTGGTCAATTACAGTTGCAGCCACTATATTATTATGGCACATAGCGTCATGGCCACAGCCTTTGCCTAACGACAAAGTATTGCTAATAAATGGTGCTAGATTTACATTCATAGTGTTTGTTTGTCCCGAAGGTTCTGAGATGATTCCTGCATTGATGTTTTCATAAGGGAATGCTTCACTGGTTCATTCTCCATGAGAAGCTCTGCCCAAAAATGCATTTTAAAATACTGCACAAACTTTGTCGGAGTTACAATCGATGGATCTGTAGGTATCTGTATCTAAAAGTTACTTCCAGTAACCCTTTATCCAGCATTTCATATGGACCGACCACAGATGCGTCCACTTTACCTTCAGGAAACCCACCACACACCACCGCACCCAACAGCTGCCGCGCCGCTGCTGGGGCAAGGTCACCGAGGACTAACTAACGACCACCGTTGCCCGGAGACCACCCACCGACCCCACTGACCCAGACACCACCACAACCAACCTCACACAGTAGATCAACGACTGCGCCAACACCCTCGCCCCTCTCAAGACCGCCAGAACCAGCCACACCAACAAGAAAGCCACCTGGTTCACTGAAGACCTCCGAATCTCCAAGCACACCTGTCGTAAGCTGGAGAAGAAATGGCTCCACGACCGAACACCAGACAGCCACACAGCCCTCAAAAGTGCCATCCGCAGGCACCACCAACTCATCAGGACCGCCAAGAGGACCACCTAGACAACAACACGCACAACACCAAAGAGCTCTTCAGCATCGTGAAAGAACTCTCCAACCCCAGCTCCAACACCAATGACATCCCACCATCACAAGACCTGTGTGACTCCCTGGCTGCCTTCTTTCATCGCAAGATCACCGACATCCACGACAGCTTCAACTCCGACACCCCCGCACCCACAAACGAGTCCACCACCCCTGCGACCACCACCCGCACCAGCCGCCTGCCGCCTGATCCAACGTCAGCGACGAAGACACCATCAAAACCATGAACTCCATCCACTCCGGATTCCCATCTGACCCCTGCCCTCACCACGTCTTCAATAAAGCCAGCACAACCATCGCGCCCCACCTCCGAAAAACAATCAACAGTTCCTTCGAGACAGCAACCTTCCTGAAAAGCTGGAAGCACGCCGAGATCAACACCCTTCTGAAGAAGCCCAAGGCGGACCCCAAGGACCTCAAGAACTTCCGGCCCATCTCCCTGCTCCCGTTCCCGGCAAAAGTGACAGAGAAGATCGTCAACAAACATTTAAACCGCTACCTCGAAGACAACAACATCCTGGACCCCTCCCAATCCGGTTTTTGCAGCAACCACAGCACCGAGACCGCCCTTATCGCCGCCACTGACGGCATCAGGATCCTGATGGACAAAGGAGAAACAGCCGCCCTCATCCTCCTGGACCTATCAGCAGCCTTTGACACAGTCTGCCACCGCACCCTATCAGCACGCCTTCATGACGCCGGAATTCAAGAGAAGGCCCTGGCCTGGACCACATCCTTCCTCTCCGGCAGAACCCGCGGGGCCGCCTCCCACCCTTCCGCTCAAAATCCACCGAGATCATCTGCGGCGTCCCACAGGGATCCTCCCTCAGCCCGACGCAGTTCAATATCTACATGGCACCACTCGCCCACGTCGCACAACAACATAACCTCAACATCATCTCCTATGCCGACGACACCCAGCTGATCATATCCCTCACCGAAGACCCCCACACCGCCAAAGCCAACCTCCACAGAGAAATGATGGCCGTAGCCAACTGGATGAAGGACAGCAGACTGAAGCTGAACTCAGACAAGACAGAGGTCCTCATCCTCGTACCCACCCCCTCAGCCTGGGACGATCCCTGGTGGACCACATCGCTATGGGCAGCCCCGGAACCCACAGACCAAGCACACAACCTGGGGTCATCCTCGACTCCACCCTCTCCATGACCAGGCAAGTCAAGGCTGTCTCAGCGTCCTGCTTCAACACCCTCCGAATGCTCTGCAGAATCTTCAAATGGATCCCCACTGACAAAAGAAAAAACCGTCACCCAGGTCCTCATCACCAGCAGACTAGACTACGGGAACACCCTCTACTCTGGAACTACAAACAAGCTCCTGAGATGACTACAATGAATCCAGAACACCTCGGCTCGAATGATCCTCGACGCCCCCCGCCGCAGCCACATCACACCCCACCTGAGAAGCCGGCACTGGCTCCCCCTCAACAAAAGGATCACCTTCAAACTCCTCATACACGCACACAAAGCACTACACAACACCGGACCCACCTACCTCAACAACCGACTCAGCTTCCACACCCCAACCCGAAGCCTCCTCTCAGCCAACCTCGCCCTCGCCACAGTCCCTCAGATCCGGAAAACCATAGACGGCGGAAGATCCTTCTCCTACCTCGCCGCCAAGACCTGGAACACTCTCCCAACCAATCTACGACAGACTCAGGACCTACTGGCCTTCAGAAGACTCCTCAAGACCTGGCTCTTCGACCAGTAGCCCTCCCCCCCCAGCGCCTTGAGACTCTAACGGGTATGTAGCGCGCTCTATAAATGTAATGATTGATTGATAGATATGCTTTTTTTTCATATGCTTTTTCTGTCACTAGAGCTACCCTCGAGGCTACTGCTGCAGCAGATTTGTGATAACATGCCACCAATCAGTCGTAAAAACACAAGGATTTCCTAGGAACCCGGATCCATGAATGCAACTTGTGTATAGTCATTATTTGATTTTTAGATTTTAGATTTTAATTTTATATTTGAATATATTTAAGTATGTTTACATGCAGATACTCGTAGATAAAAAAAAACAGGCTTGGGGCTTAGGTACCAGAGGAGCTTGTGAATACATTTGTAACCCAATATGACAAACAGGCAACCAATGGAAGGGGAACTGATTCAGAAGAGATAGAGGTGAAAGGCTTGGCAAGGCTTGGCAATGCTAGTGGTGATGGCAGCAGTAATAGCAGCAGCAGGCAACCAAGCCATGGAGCAACAGACCAAATGCCGCCTATCAACGCGATCAGCTGCTTCTTTGTACAGTGCCACCGCTACAACATAAAGCAAAAGGAGCAGTAGATATTAGCCAAATGCAAAAATCTCACCTTGAATACACATATAATGAATGAAGCATGAAAGGTCTCTTTTTGCATCAAACTTAGACAAAAAAATTCCAGCAGGGCTACCTACGGTCCAACAAGAGGAGCACCTACATATTTAAATTGCCCAAAAGAACACACCCACTGCTGCAAATACAGGTTTCTGCCACCCTCTACATTCTCTCCAACACATAACTCTCTTCCATCAGGAATACACACTTTTGAAAGGCTGATCCTAAAGGTGATTTCACAGTTAGAACTTCGGCACCAATGTATTCCTTACAAAGTCCCCATACATGGTAAACAGGATCCCAACTATCTCAAACTGAATCGATATTCAAACCTGCTGACGAAGGAGGGGGCATAGTTGTCCAAGACATACATCAGTACAAGTCTGAAATTGTAAGACAACTAGTGAACAACGAACATTACAAGACTTAATGCAGACCCCACCAAGGAGCTCCAAGGTCTTATTTTAGACATTACTGAAAAAGGCAAAGCAGAAGGCTTTCTTAGTCAGAATGAATTTTTGTTCCACAATACTAAATCCTCCAGAATGCCAGTCCTCCACGCACGGCCTATAATAGATAAAAAAGAGGAATCCCCTCCTGGATGACCCATTGTAACTGGCTGCGGCTCTGTCCCCGAACCTGTTGGTACATACATTGACTTTTTTTTATTAAGGAACCTGTACCCGACACATTATTTTATGTGAGGGACAGTATGGACAGGATCAACCACAATGATCATCTTCCATGTGACTCTGACAACTGCATCCTATGTAGAATGGACATAGAGTCATTGTACATGAATAGTCCTCAGTTGGAAGAGATCAGTGTGATTCGCAAGACTATGGAAAAAAGAACTTGTTCGCACTCTGTATCCAGTTCCTTCATTTTAGAGTTACTCACCCACAGCTTGACAACATTTTTTTCACTTGAATGGTCAATCTTACCAACAGTACAAGGGGACTTTCATGGGGGCTGTTTTTGCCCAGACTTTGCTAAATTGTTTATGGATGACCATGAAAACTACATCATTTTTACAAACACCAATCCTTCCCGTAGCAATATTCTAAACTGGACACGCTGCCTAGATGACATTTTTTAGATGTCTCTGGTACTCTCATGGTGTTCCTCACCTGGCTTAATGAAAATTGCAGGGGCCTGAGGTTTACATTTCAAGAGAGTAGAACGGAAATCTCTTTTTTGGGCCCTCATGATTAGGATAGCCAGTGGAGTACTTTACACATCATTATACCGAAAACCTACTGAAAGGAATACCTTACTCTCCTATTCTAGCCATCTCCCCAGGGTCCTTAGGGATTCCCCACCCTATTCCTAATGCCTATGCATCAGGAGAAACTATCTCTTGATACAAGACTTCTTCCAAGCAGCCAGTATCCTGTCCACCAAAATAATCGCAAGAGGGTATTCCTGCTAATTAGTTAGGTGCTCCTTGCAAAGGGCATGGTACTGCCCCAGAAAGGTACTACTAACCTCCAGGGAGAAGAAAAATAATGTCACACTGGCTTGCATCACCACATTCTCCCGGATCTCCAACCAAGTCAAGAAAAGTATTCTAAAACACTGGGCTGTATTGAATGTGGGAGAACTCACACTAGAATGCCCCATATTTAGAAAAATAAGAGCATAAAGGACCACCCACTCAGAGCTAGCATACAACCATTTTATTTCCTGGTCTTAATTGGATATTTCTTAAATACTTAGGCTGATTCAATTTTTCCCATTGTTTGTGGTTGCACATATTCTCTCTGCTGGTGTTCTCTATTTAATTATTCCCTCCATTATGGGCAGGGCATTATATCCCCATGGAGGGAACCTTCCAGATCCCCCCATTTGAGTCTCTCAGATTCATTCCTTCAACATGTCTGCCATTTTTACCCCCATGAAGCGAACCCTTCCAGGTTGCTCCTCGTTTCAATCCTTCTTTTCCATGTCAGTAATTAGTTTGGCAGTGCCAGTACATGCATCACTTCCCTTTAAAACCAGCAGCTGCTGCCTTTTAATGGCTCATGCACACCGTGGGCATACCTTGGCTCAACTCCTGGACTGACATTGTTCAGAACCATATAAGGTGAGCGTGCTACATGCTCTACTCACGCTATAGTCCACTTCATTTGAGCACTTCTGCCCCCTCCCCTCCCGGCTGCACAATTTTTCAATTTCAGCAGCTTTGGGCATTTTCTTATGGCTGAAAAAAGCATGTAAGGGGTGATTTGATAGCATTCTGGTGCTCCCTGAACTATCTCGCAATATCTATGACTTACTTCTATCATAGTTGCAGTGCTCTAAAAGGTGGGGAGATTCACCCAACTCCCCCATATTGTTGATCAAAGATCAAAGTGCACAACACTCCAGTCTCAAGCCAACACCAAAAGTAAATGTCAGAGTACATATGTGTACATTCATCAACAGCATTGATAACCTGATGATCTTTTTAATTTTTCAGACTGCTGGCCTGTTTTTTTTTAGTTTTAGAGCCAACACATGTTTCATCACTAAGGGGCGTAACCCACGACTTCCTCAGGCCTGTCCTGCCAGTTTACTGTACGTTCTGGAATTGTACTAGTTCTTGCTACAACGAGGGGCAGATATTTTCAAGCAGCGAGGACTGCTATTGAGATAGGGGACACCTCATTTGATTTTAAGAATGGATTTTGTGATACTCAAAGGAAGAAATAAATATTATAGGCAGTAGTGACGCTTGTAGACAATTTATTGATTTTATCTGGGACGGAAGTAAAACCGGGACTAAGGGGAATTTAGCACGAACCTAGTTGTTTTGGTTCTGTCACGTACCCTGAGTGATATTTTTGCCCACTGATCTGAGATCCCTGTATGACACATTGTTTTCCATGGTCCTGATGAGGCCTAAATGTAACAGGGCCAAAACGCGTCATGCGTCAACACCATTGTTGGACAAGTTTTCAAAAATGTAATCCATGCTGGGCAGATACATAAAGTGTAGGAAGCATTTTGTCCCTAATGAATGTTGCCCACCAGAATGACTAAATTGTAAATTTGGACTGTAGATTGAGTTGTTGAAGACAGCCACATTAATCCTAAACAAATAGAAGACAGAAATGTAATGTCCAGCTGTTAAATTGGCTGTTCAGAAATATACAATGGAGATAATACGTTTTTGTGTTTATGCTGTTGTGAAGAACCTGGTGCCTTGTATATTTTAATATATATATTAGCAATAAACAGTTCCCTTGAAAATATATCGAAATATATTGATTTCTTCTTACTAGATTGGGTCAAAGGGCTAGGGTCTTTTGTTCAGGATTCTTCTGATTTTATTCGTAATATTGAGGGTGTTCAGTGGTGTTCAGATTTGCTTTTAATGACTTTAGATGTGTCATCCCTCTACACCTCTATTGGACATTTGTATGGGTTGAAGGCCGTGGAACATTTTCTCAACAAACGCCCTATGCATTGTACAGTTCACAATCAAATGTTAGTAAAGGATTCAAAAAATGTCCTCAATGTAAGGCTTGCCGGTACGGGTGTAATAGGAATAGTTAAACTAGCCCATTTAAACAATACCTGCTGAAGATTACAAAAAGACTAACGTGTAAAACAGATTTTGCGGTTTATGTACTGGAGTGTTCGTGTGGGCTGAGGTACGTGGGTAGTACCAGATTACCGGCCCACAAACGAATACTCCAGGACTTAAGGGCCATAGTTGGCAAGAATCAAGCCTATCCGGTGGCCAGACATTTCGAGGAAGTACATAAGGCAAATCCTTCTGATCTCCAGTATTATGTCATCGACTCAGTGTGGCCCCTAAAACGGGGAGGTGACAGAGAAGCGAGGCTCGGAATTCTCGAAACAAGATATATTCTGGAATTAGATAGTAAACATCCAAATGGATTAAATGCCACTGAGGATTTGCATACGTGTCTATAAAAACAAGGCCTTTAGTGTTGGGATGTACACCGAGCAAAGAAGTCATTTGTCTACTATAGGGTCATTGCATTCAATCTGGGTTCTTTTTTGCTCTATGGTTCTATGAGTTTCCTGTACTGTATTTTATTGAATTGCGGAACTTTTAGATTAGACGACTATGATGAGTCTCACTTCTAACATTAGTTATTTTTGATAGGTGAGGGGTCAAACCAAGATTGATCTTGGAATTCCTTTTTTTTTTGCACTAGCACGAGCACTTTATCAAATTATTTGCACTAATAATGACTTCTAGTGACCAGTAGGATACTTATGTGACTTGTGGTCAGAACAGAATTACAAACAATTACTTGGTTTAGGGCCCACATGGGCAGTATTAACAACCAGAACAACAGGGTTGAAGATTCTTAACTTTAGGTGGCTATGTTGCTGAAAGGAAATATTTGAATGAACTGCAGCATTAATTTAAACCTTGCACTGCAATGAATACAGTTCTGCAGATATATGTGTGTATTTTTTTTAAATCAAAAATGTGATTTTTAAAGAAATTGTTGTAATAATATTATGAAATATGTATGATTTTATCATATTTATTCATTTTAGAATTATTGAGATGTGAAATTGCACTAAATTTGTAATTTTGCACAGCCACTGAGAAGTATTTCTTCTATGTTGTTCGCTATTGACTCTGACTTATCCTTGCACTAGCACTTTAAATACTGGTCACCGCCTATCGCAACTTGCCATGTGATCAATTCATGTTTTCACTATGATGACTTGCTGCTGCCCCACATTATACCTTGTTTATCTTTGACCCAGTACAAAAAGCAGCGGGGGGGGCTGGTCTGCCAACATTGCCTGGGGTAGTTTGGGTTTCCATTCCCGCCTTGAGTATAGACGGCCTGCCCTATTCAACAGAGCTGAGATCAGCATTCACCAACTTTTCATATGGTTTTTGAAGAATCCAGGAGCATGTTTAAACCACCAGCCTGCAACTGCTCCATCGCCTGAAATACACCATCCTTGTAAGAAATCCTGTACTTGATGTGCTTTATCTTACTGTCACTGCATGAGCGCTGAAACGTGTTGGTGTCAATGAGGCCTGTTTCCTTGCACATTATATTGTGCACTGTGGTGTGCATTCCCTATTTCCATGATTGTCATTATTAGAGCTATGTGTATGCCCCTTGCATTGCCTAATACCTTTTGGTTGTGTAACTATAATGTCCATGTGATGAGTGTGTGCATGACCCACGCCTTTCTTTCTTTCCGTGTGAGACCCATGTTCCTGTAACCTTCGTCACTGTTTATCTTTTCCTCAGTTGTTTTTAACCCCTTGGGCGCGAATCTGCGCCTGTGCGTCCGTTTCGAAGAGTGGGCGGGTTCATGACGGCCCCAAGCCGTCATCAGCACACGAGCACTGTGGTGCATGACAGACGGGGGCCGTCATCAGCACGCAAGGGGTTAAGAACATTTAGTTAAAAATTCCAACAGTGCAGACTGTTTAAAATGATGATTACTTCTTATGTTGCTTTTCATAATACACCTCAAGATAATTTTTCATATTGTGAGGTGGACAGATTCCTCATTTCTTTCACGGTAAAATAAATTGCGATTGGCAAATGTAACTAATTCTTATTTTACCTATGCCTAGAGGCATGAAGTATAATAAAATCATGTTATACACGAAATTCTAGTGATTAATTTAAAGCTTCACAATTACCGATAAAAGTACCATATTGATTTGGAAGTGCAAAAACAAGAAGAAGGCAGAAGGGATTTCAATTAATCTGAGTGCTATATACAACAACCTAAAGAAATAAAATAAAATAAATGAATACATTAGTTTATTTTCCTGCTAGGCCAAGAGACCATGGGTCCTTGCCCCCTTTGCATTTTACTCTGGTCAGGTGGGTTGGTAGCACCTTCCTGAAGCGTAATCCCAGGGCCTGGCTGGGCCTCAGGCTGGGGGCAGGAAAACACTGCATCAGATGCCGGAACTGGCCATGCAAATTTTCATCTACTTATCTTATGAATCCTGGAGACTTGTTCAAGATTTCCAATCTTGCAGATAAAGCTTGCTTTGATTTTCTTGTCAGGATGAAGTTACACGCAGATTTTCTGGCAGATGTATCTTTGACAATCCAATAGCTACAGCCATTGCTTCTAGAGATGTTGTTGCCGTACAGATTCTCCAGGAGGGGTCACTTCAGATGTTGTCATCATAACAGGGATACTCAGTTACATTGTAGTAATTAAGTTTCCCCTGATCCTCCCTCAAATATATGTCATCCTCCTGACTATTCACAGCAATCAGGACCAGACCCAATGGAAGGCTGCATCAAGATTCTTCAGTACCTGGTCAGAGTTTATTTACAATTTCTGGGTTTTGGGGAATGTTGAAGACGGTTACAGAATAGAATTTGCCATTCTTTCTCCAGTTTCTGTATCCCTGGCAATGGCATGGTCTCAGTCTAATTACATACAGGACGCTTTCCAGGCTGCAATACAATATTTATTGTACAAGAATAAAGTTGTTTGTTGCTCGGGAAGAAAGAGGACTAATAGTTTACTCTCATGTTTTTCTGGTGCCACAGATCAATAGGGGATTAAGGCTAACCAGCAACTGGAAATTGATGAACCATTTTGTTCAGATAATATATTTTAAGATGGACTCCTTTCAGATTAATATTTATCTGATCTCAATGAAAACGTCTTGGCAGCCCTGGAAATCAAGGATGCTTATCTCCACATTCCTATTTGACAGTCACTGACAGGTTCTCTGGATTGCAACCCTGTCCCCTCATTATCAGGTCAAGGTTATTCAGTGCGCACTCAAATTTGTCCCAAGAGTCTTGTCCAAGGCTCATGCTCTAGAAGGAGACCTTCTTCACATCGAAGAGAAGGTGGTTTAACCCTTCCAATATTCACTTCCCATTCCGGGATAAGACAGTGGAAAATGTTCAAGTAGTATATTGGTTACTTAGTTATCCGGGATTTTTGATCAACTCAACCAACCAAGGAATAGAAGTTCAATGAGGGTCATTTTCAGAATAATATAGGATTGGTATCCTAGCTAGAGGTGTGAGAACTGCATAATTTGCATTATAGTACAAAAGTTTGGGAAATTGTGTAAAACTGCTCATAGGTATGTAAAATTGGCATTTAGCTCTACATGTTAGTGCAAAATTCACCCACAAATCTATTTTTGACACAAGGATGTATATCACATTAAAAAAAGCACACAACACAGAGACTGCTTACATTCTTGCCATTCACGCCTGGTTGTGAACTCGCACTAATATTTTTCTCTGAATAATTTCAAGAATTTCACATAACAAGCACCTGGCTTAAGGAGGTTTTGATTTACACCACATTACATAGCTACAAGGGTACATAATTCTGCCTTTGGTTACAACCTTCTCTCGATGAGAGAGTTGTCAGAAGACATACCTGTGCTATGTTAGACTTAACAGCAGAACAGGAAGACCTCTCTGGGCACATCAGTGACAAACACCAGTAGTTTACTACTGGTATGGAGTCATTGTTCTGGCCCGAAACTATCATTCATGACACTTTATTTCATGATTACTTGACGTGTTGTAAAATTACTTTTTTTGGTGCATTTATTACCTAGCGCTAGGCATAAGGATTTCTTTTGGAACATACTCTATACGGCAAGCGGTTTTTTTGGTAAACGCATTAATGCCCATAAATGCCTCATTAGTTTTTAATCTGAGGTTAGATTCTTGCTTGACGTATATACTGCTTTCTTATTGAGCTAAGTGCATTCGTATTGGCTTTTTCTGTATGGAAATAGTCACTTTTCACAGATGATTTTAATTCAACAGTTTTTTTAACATCTTTCCTTCTTTCTCTCAGTTTTATTTATGCGTAGCACTGGTATATATGTGGCCCTAACCCTTACCGAAGTTGAATACTACATTTAGTGGTTAACCTGTCTGTTTATAGCATTCGAAGAGTATTTTATGCCAATTTTAGTGTTCAATAGTGTTCTTTTTGGGAAGGCTAGTGCATGAAGACTACTGATATGTGAGCAGTACTTCCTGAATGCTAACAGAATACTAAGCACATACTTATTTGCAATCCCATAGTCTTCATTTACAATGTAGAACATTTAATGAATACAAACAATGTCAATACTATTGGACTTTACCCAGACTACTATTAACATTCTATTCAAACTGCATGCTGAATGGTAGATTGGTGCCTTATTTATTATACTATTTTTATGCCTTATTTAATATACTATTGTGGTGTTTGTGTAGTGTAGGATAGTGTTTTAGGGTTTAGGGTAGTGCTGGGGGACTGTGCAGGGTATTGATTGAGTGTAGGGACCGGACTGGGAGTTGGGGGATGGTCGTGTTGGGGGTAGTGTTTTAGAGTTTAGGGTAGTGTTGTGGTGTTTGTGTAGTGAAGGGTAGTGTGTTAGGTTTTAGGGTAGTGCTCGGGGGTCGTGCAGGGTAGTGTTTGAGTGTGGGGACCGGACTGGAGGTATGGGGAGGGTCGTGTTTTAGGGTTTAGGGTAGTGTTGTGGTGTTTGCGTAGTACAGGGTAGTGTTTTAGGGTTTAGGGTAGTGCTGGGGGGTCGTGCAGGGTAGTGTTTAAGTGTGGGGACCGAACTGGGGCTCGGGAGAGGGTCGTGCTGGGGGGAGTGTTTTGGGGTTTAGGGTAGTTTTGTGGTGTTTGTGTAGTGTAGGGTAGTGTTTTAGGTTTCAGGGTAGTGCTGTGGGGTTTTGCAGGGTATTGTTTGATTGTGGGGACCGGACTGGGGTCGGGGAGGGTCGTGCTGGCAACCCTACTTTATATTCATATTGATTAAATGCATTCTTACACTATTGCAGTATATCTAAAATACAAATGTAAGGTATAGGCAGAGCGGAAGTTCCAGGGGGTACTGGAACCTGAATAAAAGAATTAAGCCTCGGTAACCAGTTTACAAAGGTATGCAACTATGCAAATGGTCTTAAATTACTCCTGTACCCCAAAACCCCTAAAAATACACCTGTCCCCCAAAACCCAAACAAACCCTGAACCCTAAAAATACCCCGGTAACCCAAAGCCTAACCCCACCCTGACCCCTCAAAATACCTCTGCACCCCAAAACCCAAACCCACCCTAAACCCTAAAAATGCCCCAGTACCCCAAAACCTAAATCCACCCTCATCCTTAAAAATATCTCCTTTACCCCAAAATCCAAACTCACCCTAAACCCTAAAAATGCCCCTGTACCCCAAAACCTTAATACCCCTTAAACCCTAAAAATTACTTCAGCACCCTAATACCCAAACCCATCCTGAACCCTAAAAATATACCCTGCACACCAAAACCTAAACTCACCCTAAACCCTAAAAATATCTCCTGCACCCCAAAACTCAAACCCACCCTAAACCTCAGCCAACCTTGCCCTCGACACAGTCCCTCAGATCTGGAAAACCATAGCCAGCGGAAGATCCTTCTCCTACCTCGCCGCCAAGACCTGGAACACTCTCCCAACCAATCTCCGACAGACTCAGGACCTACTGGCCTTCAGAAGACTCCTCAAGACCTGGCTCTTCGACCAGTAGCCCCCCCCCCCCCAGCGCCTTGAAACCCTCACGGGTATGTATCGCGCTCTATAAATGTAATGATTGATTGATAGATATGCTTTTTTTATATGCTTTTTCTGTCACTAGAGCTACCCTCAAGGCTACTGCTGCAGCAGATTTGTGATAACATGCCACCAATCAGTCGTAAAAACACAAGGATTTCCTTGGAACCCAGATCCATGAATGCAACTTGTGTATAGTCATTATTTGATTTTTAGATTTTAGATTTTAATTTTATATTTGAATATATTTAAGTATGTTTACATGCTGAACTCGTAGATAAAAAAAAACAGGCTTGGGTCTTAGGTACCAGAGGAGCTTGTGAATACATTTGTAACCCAATATGACAAACAGGCAACCAATGGAAGGGGAACTGATTCAGAAGAGACAGAGGTGAAAGGCTTGGCAAGGCTTGGCAATGATAGTGGTGATAGCAGCAGTAATAGCAGAAGCAGGCAACCAAGCCATGGAGCAACAGACCAAATGCCGCCTATCAAGCGCGATCAGCTACTTCTTTGTACAGTGCCACCGCTACAACATGAAGCAAAAGGAGGAGTAGATATTAGCCAAATGCATAAATCTCACCTTGAATACACATACAATGAATGAAGCATGAAAGGTCTTTTTTTGCATCAAACTTAGACAAAACAATTCCAGCAGGGCTACCTACGGTCCAACAAGAGGAGCACCTACATATGTAAATTTCCCAAAAAAACACACCCACTGCTGCAAATACAGGTTTCTGCCACCCTCTACTTTCTCTCCAACACATAACTCTCTTCCATCAGGAATACACACTTTTGCTGGCAAGATGGCGCCCGTGTAGAACGGCTGTGAGTGATGGAGGTGGTGGAGATGAGCGTGTAACCCTGGTCTGATTGCTGATGCCGAAGGATAGCATAGCACGGCACATCACAGCATAGAAAACGCGGCAATACAGCATGGAAATTCATCTATAGTGTGTTTGTAATACAAACAGTACCTTGGACATTTTTCACGAGGCTGGTGGCTGCTGGCGAGAGGACGGCGGGGAGCGGTGAGACCGGCTGATCAGCTGCTCAGGGAACGACTAATGTTCCTGCCCATCACCTGCCGCGGGCCCATTGGACGCCCGCTTCGAGAGCTAACGCGAGCGGTAAGAGTTGCAAGGGGCAAAGTCTATGTGGAGCGAAGAGGGCAGGTGATTTCCGCATAAGCAGCAGCGAAGGGAGAAATCTATGCGGAGGGGAGGAGCGCGGAGCCACTAAATCCGCGAAGCCCACGGGTAAGACACGAGCTCCCGACATCAAGGAAAGGTTGCCGTATTCGTGCAGTTAACAGAATTGAAAGCCCGAAGGGAGCCATGGCGCCAAAACCAAATACGGCCTCAAAAGCAGCCGCGAAGAGGAAAGCAGCTGTTGAAGCTGCAGCCGAGATTGAAGAAGGCGATAATCGTCAGGCGAGGCAGACACCGCCGGTAAGGAGACATCAACAGTCGAATAAAGCTAAGCCAGCAATTACCCCTATTATCGATATGTTAGCTAAAATGGGCAAAGAGAAAGACCTTAAAACTGGCGCAATGGATGTGGAGAAGGGGCGGGAGAAAACGGCTGCCGCTGGGGGTGGGGGGGTTATACCCCCTTTTTTCTCCGAAACAAACGCAGAATCTCCTGGTAGCTCAGCGGGGGCTAACGTAAAAATGACCAATGACCAAGACTCAAACAGGGAGGCTATTGAGGATCAGGAGGGGGCTGGAGGAAACTTAGAAGATGTAATTTCGGGTGCAAATGAGGCAATGGAACAGAAAGCTGCAGTAGTTCAAGAGGGCACCTTGGACAATATGGTGAATATGGTGAATATGGGGGACCACCCTGGTCAAGAAAAGCCAATTGATAAAGACAAGGACAACCCTCCAAGTGAATGCTTCTTCTCCGTCTCAGAAGGCGGTGAGTGGTCAGAGGATGACAGCTCAGTACAGGGAGGAAGTAATTTGGATACAGAAAGCGAGCCGGAATTTGGACCTGACCCTCATATATCTTCAGCTAGACCACCTGCTGGGATTAAAATCCAGGAGCTTAGCTGGGACCACTCTTCAGACTCTCCCTTACTTGGTAGTCCACATGGGTAGGCAGCACAGATGTCTCTTTTAGAGGTGATACACAAGGAGATCCTGGCTCATAGAGAAGAGACTCGCCAGGACAGCCGGAAGGCACAGGCGGCTGTCAGAAAAATGCAAGGAGCAGTAAGGAAGCTGTCTAAAGTGTGTGTCAACCTAGGCGATCGAGTATCAAACTTAGAGGAAAGAGTGGTCTCGACGGAGACTGAGTCGGCGGCTGCCATTACTAAGGTTGATGCCCAAAGTGCCCAGATAACGGATATACAATGGAAGCTGGAGGACTTGGAGAACCGGCAAAGGCGGAATAACCTTCGAGTCTTAGGGGTACAGGAGGGGGCGGAAGGGCTGGATGTAAGAGCTTTCATTATCAAACTCTTTGAGAAAGCCTTTGTGGATCTCCCTGGCTGGAACTGGGCTGAAACAGCGAGCACATCGTACTCCGTTCAAACCAAAAAAACATACAAAGGAAACGGATAAGCCCAGAGCGATATTGATATTCTTGGGCAACTTTTTATTAAGACAAGCAATATCGGAAAAAGCAAGACCAGACGCAAGGAAAACAGTTGGGGAGATCTCATTTTTTGTCAGGCCAGACTTTTGCCATATAACAGTCGAGAGACGCTGGAGATTGAGGCAGTGGATTCTTCCTTTTCAAGCCAAAAACATGCAGGCATACCTGATCAATCCGGCGCAACTAAAAATAATTAATGCTGGCAGAACATTGTATTTCACGTCAGAGGTGAAAGCTAAAGAATATCTGGACTCTCAAGGGGCTTGAGCACGAGCTTGATGAAATAATGTTGACTGGTATATTGATAACGCCCCGATAAGACGGACAACAGGTCAATAGGGTAAATACACTATCTCCCCTATCTCCTCTGTTTGGTATCACAGCTATATGAAGTGTGGTGTGTGGTTATCCTAAGGTATTTAGACACTAAGTAACAGTAGCTTATTATCCAGGGCCAGGTCTTTTGAATGGATTTGTGAAAATTTCATCTCCACCGCTTCAATCGGCTCTCCATCACGTGCACAGACCAGGTCTGAGCGCCTTATTCGAGTGGGTGTGTGGGTGGTGGTGAGGGGGGGGAGGATCAGAGGGGGGGTGGGGGGGAGAATGGCGGGAAGGGAGGGGGTGGGTGGGGAGGGAGCAAAAATTGAAAAATTAGATGTTTCGGTATATGAAAGGTTTTTGTTTCAGTAAGAGAGCATTAGTCATTTTAGTTAATGAACCAAGATTCAGCCTGTTAGACTATCAGGAAAGGCCTATACTAAATTATGGCACACATTAAAATCTGCTCCATCAATGTCGCTGGGTTAAATGATTGGAGGAAGCGTCAGAGAGTCGGTCAATTCGCGAGATATAACAACTTGGATATTCTCTGCTTGCAAGAGACACATTTGCCCTGGGCTAGTAGAAATCTACTATATATCAGGGGGTATGAGACACTGGCCTGTTCTTCACAAACCTCAATGGTCAGGGGGTTGGCTATCCTAGCCAAACAAAATCTAGGTGGGGCAAAGAGAGTGGAGGCAGATAGCTCAGGAAGATGGGCAATAGTAGAACTGACCCATGGTTATACTTTGTGTACAGTCTACGGCTCAAATTATGATGATCCTGAAGTCTTCGATATCTTAGAGGAAAAGCTGGTAGACTGGCCAACTCCTATTATAATGTGTGGGGATATGAATGTCTCTGTGGATTGGAATTTGGCAGCCAGTTATACAGGATCTAAGCCAAAAGTGTTCAGGGCGCTTACCTCACTTATGAGATCGCATGGACTCGAGGATGTGTGGAATGTGAAACATCCAAATGAATCGGGTTTTACATATTTTTCTTTTCCGCATCAAAAATACTCCAAACTGGACTATTTCCTTCTCTCATCAGATAAGCTTTGTAAAGTTAATATAACAAAACTGCCCAAATATATCTCTGACCACAATCCTCTGATTCTAACATGTGTGGCAGATAATGTTAAAAGGCGACAAACGAACTGATCATTTGAAAGAAAGCTTCTCGCTGATGATAGGTTCGTGAGACATATAAAGCAATGGACAAAGGAATTCTATGAGATGAACAGGTATAGTGCCTCCCACAATACAGTCTGGGATACATTTAAGGCGTCTCTGAGGGGGGAGACAATAAACTGCTCAGCCAGATTGAGGAAGGAGGATAGGGAGAGGGTCGATACTCTGATCGGGAAACTGGGCTTAGCTGAAACACAACATATCAAAGAGATAGGGCAACGGATCGATGGGCAGGCAAGCTTAGATAGAATGAATGCCATCAAAGCGGATCTCCAGGGGCTTGTGACACAGATGGAGTCCAGAGAATACCAGTCTTCAAGGGCGAATCGGTACGAGACGGGGGAACAAGCAGGAAGAGTGTTAGCACTGCTTATCAGGCAGGAGAGATCTAAAAATATGATTTCATGCATACAGGAAAATGGGATTGACTATACTGAACCGGAGGAGATTCTGAAAGTTTTTCAGACCTTCTACCAAAAATTATATGATGAAGGGGGTGGTGGGATAGCACAGACCCCAACTCTTATAGATGATGGCCCAAAAGTAGATGAAAGGAGTAGGGAGATATTGGAATCTGACCTGACTTTAACAGAGGAAAAGACAGCGCTTCAGGAACTAGCTGCTGGTAAAGCGGCAGGACCTTACGGGATCCCCCTGGAGGTATATAAGTGTCTAGAGGAGGAAATCGTCCCAATTTTGCTGGATTTATTTAATGGTATAGTGTGCTCAGGGTTAATCCCCGAAACTTGGAAAGAGACAAACATTGTCATATTTCACAAAAAAGGAAAACCCCAAAATAATCCAGGCTCTTATCGCCCGATCTCCCTTATCAATTCAGATACAAAATTATATTCTAAGGTCTGGGCGAAAAGGTTGGGAAGGATCATTGGCCGGTTGGTCTCCCCTTGGCAGCATGGGTATGTGCCAGGTCGTGGCACCACAGATCATATAAGACGCGCTATAGCCCTGTTCGATGCCTATGCTGCCAGGGGTGAGGATATGGCCATGATCCTTCTAGATGCTGAGAAAGCATTCAACCGTGTGACATGGGAGTGCCTGTGGGGGATCTTGGTCGGAAGAGGGTTTGGGAAGAAGAGCCTGAAGGCAATTAAGGCTATGTATAGCTATCCGACTGCAAGGGTTATGGTCATGGGTCAAAGCTCGGACAAAATAATAATTAAAAGGGGTACCCGACATGGCTGCCCCTGCTCCCCGATACTATTTTCGTTGTATATAGACCCCTTGATCCAAAAAATTCTGACGTCTGAACAGATCATCCCGGTGAAACTTAATGGCTACACTACTAAAATCTTGGCATACGCCGACGATCTGGCAATTATTACAACTGCCCCTCAACAAGCAATGGTGGAGATATGTCAACTGGCCAAGGATTTTGGTGCACAGTCAGGATATCGTTTGAATGAGGAAAAAACACAGATCATTTGCACAAACAATATCATTAAATCAGATCAAAGATATGTGGATTCAGCAGTATACCTGGGGATAAGGGTGAATGCCAATGTGAATAAGATAATTTCGGATAATTATCACCCATTGCTGGAGTCAATTGAGAAGGAGCTTAGGAGGATAGACGTGCTACATTTATCATTGATCGGTAGGGTAAATGTTATTAAAATGACTATGTTTCCTAAACTGCTTTACTTCTTCCGTGCCATACCATTTCTGTTGGAAGAGGGGACAATTAGGAAGATTGAAGGAACATTTATCCGATTCATTTGGCAGTATGGGAGAGTTAGAAGGTCGATGGCATGTTTGTCTTTACCACTCGAGAGGGGTGGCCTGGCAATGCCCAATATCAGGCTTTATCATTGGACATGTTTGTTAGTTCAAATGAATATACTGTTTAAACACGATGTTGGAATAGCAGAACCTCCGCTTGATCTTCAAACAATCCCCACTATCACTTTTAGTGGGTAGGAAGGCAGTGGGATTGCTGATGTGTGAGGTTGAAAGGAGATTTTATAAGAGATCCAGATATAAGATTTTGATGGGTGCATGGGGAACCTGGAAGTTGGTCGGGAAATACTTAAACATTCCAAAAGTTCATGCTAATACTGATATATGGAAATCTAACACTTTTGCCCATTTAGGCCAAAACAGCATTAGTCGATTTTGGAGGGAGCAGGGAATTAATTATCTAGGTGATGTAGGATTCGGGTGACGAGACTCTCGACTTTAACGCATTGCAACATAAGTTTGGGCTCCCATCTAGCCAATGGTTACTATATGTACAACTGGCACAAACAATTAGATCACTTAGGCCCAGGCTATCTCCTCTGGTGAGCTACTCAACAATCGAATATCTGAAAAAAGGAGGAAGCAAAATTAAAATTTGTTACAGTGATCTTCTGCAGGAGCTAGAGGATGACATGGAAAAGATCGAAACCACTCTAGCCCAAAAACTAGGTGACCCAGATGTGGACCTAGATCTAGCCATAGTATTAAATAAAAAGATCTTTCGCTCCTCAAACCTAAGGGCTCAGCATTATAAGACCCTTTTTAACTTGTATTTTACTCCATCAAAACTGTTTGCCTGGGGAGTGAGAGATAATGATAGATGCCCAAGGTGTAATACGGGTCCGGCAGATTTACTCCATATGTTTTATAACTGCCCGAGTTTGACACCAATTATTAAGGAGATACAGCTATTTTTGGAGGGGCTGCTAGAACAAAACATCGTTCTATCCCCTACGGTGGTCTTAGTGGGCATTGATGGGAAACTGAAGGCAGAAGGTGGTGCGGAAGCCCTTGTTTTTATCTCTGTGGCTATATTACGTCTATTAATTTCAGCTGGTGGGAAAGATTCTTATGCGCCCACCTTCCAACAATGGCTCTCAAGGCTCTTAGGAATGCATAACATTGAAGAATGCCTATATGATTTTAAGGGGAAGAAAAAACGTGAATTAGGTAGGAATATATGGGCCCCAGTTAGAAAATCGAGGGAATCTAGACACTGAGGATACAAGATGAAAAGTGTACAAGACTGTTTGGTCCTTATGTATACTCTTGTTTTTTATCTTTTTAATCATGCCTTATTACCACCTTTTAAGCATCCTGCTTTTACTACCTGTGTATCACTGATGCGGTGTCTATTTATTCTGATTATTTATCCTTATTGTATAATGACTGTTTAATGAATTGATATATGCAATGATATATGTAATGACTTTCTTTTTTACCTTAAATACCTGAATCATCTCAATAAAAAAAAAAGGAATACACACTTTTGAAAGGCTGATCCTTAAGGTGATTTTACATTTAGAACTTCGGCACCAATGTATTCCTTACTAAGTCCCCATACATGGTAAACAGGTTCCCAACTATCTCAAACTGAATCGATATTCAAACCTGCTGACGAAGGAGGGGGCATAGTTGTCAAAGACATACATCAGTACAAGTCTGAAATTGTAAGACAACTAGTGAACAACGAACATTACAAGACTTAATGCAGACCCCACCAAGGAGCTCCATGGCCTTATTTTAGACATTACTGAAAAAGGCAAAGCAGAAGGCTTTCTTAGTCAGAATGAACTTTCGTTCCACAATACTAAATCCTCCAGAATGCCAGTCATCCACTCACGGCCTATAATAGATAAAAAAGAGGAATCCCCTCCTGGATGACCCATTGTATCTGGCTGCGACTCTATCCCCGAACCTGTTGGTACATACATTGACTTTTTTTTATTAAGGAACCTGTACCTAACACATTATGTTATGTGAGGGACAGTATGGACATGATCAACCACAATGATCATCTTCCATGTGACTCTGACAACTGCGTCCTATGTAGAATGGACATAGAGTCATTGTACATGAATAGTCTTCAGTTGGAAGGGATCAATGTGATTCGCAAGACTATGGAAAAAAGAACTTGTTCGCACTCTGTATCCAGTTCCTTCATTTTAGAGTTACTCACCCACAGCTTGACAACATTTTTTTTTCACTTGAATGGTCATTATTACCAACAGTACAAGGGGACTTTCATGGGGGCTGTTTTTGCCCACACTTTGATAAATTGTTTATGGATGACCATGAAAATTACATCATTTTTACAAACACCAATCCTTCCCGTAGCAATATTCTAATCTGGACGCACTACCTAGATGACATTTTTTAGATGTCTCTGGTACTCTCATGGTGTTCCTCACCTGGCCTAATGAAAATTGTAGGGGCCTGAAGTTTACATTTCAAAAGAGCAGAACGGAAATCTCTTTTTTGGGCCCTCATGATTAGGATAGCCAGCGGAGAACTTTACACATCATTATACCGAAAACCTACTGAAAGGAATACCTTACTCTCCTATTCTAGCCAGCTCCCCAGGCTCCTTAGGGATTCCCTACCCTATTCCTAATGCCTATGCATCAGGAGAAACTATCTCTTGATACAAGACTTCTTCCAAGAAACCTGTCTACCAAAATGATCGCAAGAGGGTATTCCTGCTAATTAGTTAGGTGCTCCTTGCACAGGGCATGGTACTGCCCCAGAAAGGTACTACTTACCTCCAGGGAGAAGAAGAACAATGTCACACTGGCTTGCATCACCACATTCTCCCGGATCTCCAACCAAGTCATGAAAAGTATTCTAAAACACTGGGCTGTATTGAATGTGAGAGAACTCACACTAGAATGCCCCATATTTAGAAAAATTAGAGCATAAAGGACCACCCACTCAGAGCTAGCATACAACCATTTTATTTCCTGGTCTTAATTGGATATTCCTTAAATACTTAGGCTGATTCAATTTTTCCCATTGTTTGTGGTTGCACATATTCTCTCTGCTGGTGTTCTCTATTTAATTATTCCCTCCATTATGGGCAGGGCATTATATCCCCATGGAGGGAACCTTCCAGATCCCTCCATTTGAGTCTCTCAGATTCATTCCTTCAACATGTCTGCCATTTTTACCCCATGAAGCGAACCCTTCCAGGTTGCTCCTCGTTTCAATCCTTCTTTTCCATGTCAGTAATTAGTTTGGCAGTGCCAGTAAATGCATCACTTCCCTTTAAAACCAGCAGCTGCTGCCTTTTAATGGCTCATGCACACCATGGGCATAACTTGGCTCAACTCCTGGACTGACATTGTTCAGAACCATATAAGGTGAGCGTGCTACATGCTCTACTCACGCTATAGTCCACTTCATTTGAGCACTTCTGCCCCCTCCCCTCCCGGCTGCACAATTTTTCAATTTCAGCAGCTTTGGGCATTTTCTTATGGCTGAAAAAAGCCTGTAAGGGGTGATTTGATAGCATTCTGGTGCTCCCTGTACTATCTCGCAATATCTATGACTTACTTCTATCATAGTTGCAGTGCTCTAAAAGGTGGGGAGATTCACCCAACTCCCCCATATTGTTGAGTACATATGTGTACATTCATCAACAGCATTGATAACCTGATGATCTTTTTAATTTTTCAGACTGCTGGCCTGTTTTCTTTTTAGTTTTAGAGCCAACACATGTTTCATCACTAAGGGGCGTAACCCAGGACTTCCTCAGGCCTGTCCTGCCAGTTTACTGTATGTTCTGGAATTGTACTAGTTCTTGCTACAACGAGGGGCAGATATTTTCAAGCAGCGAGGACTGCTATTGAGATAGGGGACACCTCATTTGATTTTAAGAATGGATTTTGCTCATAGGTATGTAAAATTGGCATTTAGCTCTACATGTTAGTGCAAAACTCAATACTCAAAGGAAGAAATAAATATTATAGGCAGTGGTGACGCTTGTCGACAATTTATTGATTTTATCTAGGACGGAAGTAAAACCGGGACTAGGGGGAATTTAGCACGCACCTAGTTGTTTCGGTTCTGTCACGTACCCTGAGTGATATTTTTGCCCACTGATCTGAGATCCCTGTATGACACACTGTTTTCCATGGTCCTGATGAGGCCTAAATGTGACAAGGCCAAAACACGTCATGCGTCAACACCATTGTTGGACAAGTTTTCAAAAATGTAATCCATGCTGGGCAGATACATAAAGTGTAGGAAGCATTTTGCATTTTGTCCCTAATGAATGTTGCCCACCAGAATGACAACATTGTAAATTTGGACTGTAGATTGAGTTGTTGAAGACAGCCACATTAATCCTAAACAAATAGAAGACAGAAATGTAATGTCCAGCTGTTAAATTGGCTGTTCATAAATCTACAATGGAGATAATACGTTTTTGTGTTTATGCTGTTGTGAAGAACCTGGTGCTTTTTAAATTTAAATATATATATTAGCAATAAACAGTTCCCTTGAAAATATATCGAAATATATTGATTTCTTCTTACAAGATTGGGTCAAAGGACTAGGGTCTTATGTTCAGGATTCTTCTGATTTTATTCGTAAGATTGAGGGTGTTCAGTGGTGTTCAGATATGCTTTTAATGACTTTAGATGTGTCATCCATTTACACCTCTATTGGACATTTGTATGGGTTGAAGGCGGTGGAACATTTTCTCAACAAACGCCCTATGCATTGTACAGTTCACAATAGAATGTTGCTATCAATGATAAAAATGTGTTTGGAGCAAAATTATTTTGTTTTCAACAATCAAATTTACCAGCAGACCAGGGGCGTCGCGATGGGGGCCTGTTTCTCCCCCAGTTATGCATGTTTGCACATGGGACTGTGGGAGGAACAGGTCCTGTCGGGGCAGCTCCGGGGCATCATGGAGCAGAATATTGTTTTGTACCTCCGCTACATTGATGACTTGTTTTGTGTATAGTTGGGTACAGAGAGGGCAGCAAGTGAATTTGTCAATAAATTGAATACTAATGGTTTGAACCTAAGATTTACATCTCACATTCATAAAACCTCTATCTGTTTTCTGGACATGCAAGTTTATGTGGACAATAACATTCTAGCCACTAAACTTTACAGAAAGCCCACAGCTGGCAACACCATTTTACACGCAGCGAGCCACCATCCGCGACATCTGATCCACAGCATCCCTTATGGGGAGATGCTGCGGATCAGACGGATCTGTAGTGTTGAGACTGAATGTGCGGCTGCACAAGAGGCCAGTAAACAAAGATTCTTGGCAAGGGGATATTCTAAGAATATTGTTGAGTCAGCCATAAAAAGGACTCAACAGATGTCCCGGAATGTGGCACTAATTCCTCAGCCTCGGGACCTACCCATTGCCTCTCACGATGGCAGAATTCAGTCACGCATGATTTTGACATACAGCAGGCAACACTCTGACATAAGAAAAATTATGTATAGAAATTGGAACCTTGTTAAAGGGGTCCAGTTATAGGTCAGAGGGTTCCAGAAAAACCTATGCTCACGTTCAGTAGATGTACCTCCATGGCGAAATCGTTGGTCAAAAACACCCTAGAGCCACAGATGTCCAATACATGGTTGGCCCTTAGTAAAGGATTAAAAAACTGTCCTCAATGTAAGGCTTGCTGGTACGGGTGTAATAGGAATAGTTACACTAGCCCATTTAAACAATACCCGCTGGAGATCACAAAAAGACTAACGTGTAAAACAGATTTTGCGGTTTATGTACTGGAGTGTTCGTGTGGGCTGAGGTACGTGGGTAGTACCAGATTACCGGCCCACAAACGAATACTCCTGCACTTAAGGGCCATAGTTGGCAAGAATCAAGCCTAACCGGTGGCCAGACATTTCGAGGAAGTACATGAGGCAAATCCTTCTGATCTCCAGTATTATGTCATCGACTCAGTGTGACCCCTAAAACGGGGAGGTGACAGAGAAGCGAGGCTTTGAATTCTCGAAACAAGATATATTCTGGAATTAGATAGTAAACATCCAAATGGGTTAAATGCCACTGAGGATTTGCATACGTGTCTATAACAACAAGGCCTTTAGTGTTGGGATGTACACCGAGCAAAAAAGTCATTTGTCTACTATAGGGTCATTGCATTCAATCTGGGTTCTTTTTTGCTCAATTGTTCTATGAGTTTCCTGTACTGTATTTTAATGAATTGCAGAACTTTTAGATTAGACGACTATGATGAGTCTCACGTCTAACGTTAGTTATTTTTGATAGGTAGGGGGTCAAACCAAGATTGGTCTTGGAATTTCTTTTTTTTTGCACTAGCACGAGCACTTTATCAAATTATTTGCACTAATAATGACTTCTAGTGACCAGTAGGATACTTATGTGACTTGTGGTCAGAACAGAATTAAAAACAATTACTTGGTTCAGGGCCCACATGGGCAGTATTAACAACCAGAACAACAGGGTTGAAGATTCTTAACTTTAGGCGGCTATGTTGCTGAAAGGAAATATTTGAATGAACTGCAGCATTAATTTGAACCTTGCACTGGCAATGAATACAGTTCTGCAGATATATGTGTCTATTTTTTTAAATCAAAAATGTAATTTTTAAAGAAATTGTTGTAATAATATTATGAAATATATATGATTTTATCATATTTATTCATTTTAGAATTATTCAGATGTGAAATTGCACTAAATTTGTAATTTTGCACAGCCACTGAGAAGTATTTCTTCTATGTTGTTCGCTATTGACTCTGACTTATCCTTGCACTAGCACTTTAAATGCTGGTCACCGCCTATCGCAACTTGCCATGTGATCAAGCTTCGTTGGAAGCGAAACGCGTTATGGCGGCTGGCTGGCTAGAAAATAAAACACCGTGAGTGAAGCACAAAGTTTGGGACTGCTTTTGGTCATTTGTATCTTGGGCTGGAGCCTTGTTTTTGGTGGCGAGCTACTGGTATATATATATATATTTTATATATATATATATATATAGATATATATATATATCTATATATATATCTATATATATATATATAGATATATATATATATAGATATATATATATAGATATTCACTGAAAAAACCATAGGTTATAGACCATATATAGTTAGGAATTAGCATTTAGAAAACCTTATTTTACTCACACAAAACCATTGAAATTCCATATATAGTTAGTTGCACTAACTATATATCGCGCATCCGCAATCCACTGCTGATGATGTCACATATTACATCATTCATGACATGGTCAGTGACATCACTGATGACATCACTGATGACATCTCAAATGACATCACTGATGACAACATCCAGTGACTGTATGTTTCTGTAAAGTTAAAATATGTTTTACATATTGAAGAATGAGTAGATGTATAAGTGTCTGAATGAAGGTTTTAGTAGGTGCGTGGTTGACTGTATGAGTGAGTGATTAAATGCGTCCTACTGAATGCATAGGTTAGTGACTAAACTGTGTGAAACTTTGCATCAGTATGTCTGTTGTTGTGCAAGCTGCTGCATGTGTTGATCAGTAGCTATATGAGTGGCTATATGGGTTATTGATTGGTTGGCCAAGTATTTGTATGGGAGACTGAGTGTGTGTGTGACTGGTTGGGAGGTGTGTGACTCTGTGCAGATCAATGTGTACTTGTATCAGTGATTGTATAAGAGAGTAAGTATGTGTTAGTATTTGTTTGAAAATGTAAGGTGCTCTATGTTTAACTGTATAGATTAGAAAATGGAGGTGTGATTGATTCTTTGCATGACTGACTAGGTGTGTGAGTAACTCCATGGATGAGCAACAGAGTGTAAATGTCTGTATAGGTGTATGAGTGCATATGATAGTGTTGTAAAGATGAGTGATTGTATGTATGAATGATTGTATGGATGAATGAGTGAATGTGTGTGTAGACGTAGGAATCAGTGAGTGCGTATGTAGTAACTAGTATTGGTGTGTCAATGGTTTCAAAAATTATACTCTGTATTTAACACTGGTTGTAACAGAGGTTATATTAAAATGTGAGGAGATGCATTGTATTGTCACATGAATGATATCATCAGTGATGTGGTCATTGATGTCAAATGAGATGTCATCAGTGATGTCATTTGAGATGTCATCAGTGATGTCATCAGTGATGTCACTGACCATGTCATGAATGATGTAATATGTGACATCATCAGCAGTGGATTGCGGATGCGCGATATATAGTTAGTGCAACTAACTATATATGGAATTTCAATGGTTTTGTGTGAGTAAAATAAGGTTTTCTAAATGCTAATTCCTAACTATATATGGTCTATAACTTATGGTTTTTTCAGTGAATTTTCAAGGTTTTGTAAATGCTAATTCCTAACTATATATGGTCTATAACCTATGGTTTTTTCTGTGAATTTCATTGGTTTTTTAACAGCTAATATCTGTAGCTGTAAAATGTATTCTTCTTTAAATCCAAAAATATATTTTATATGTTTATGAATAATTTTTTTTTTTAATATTTTTTTTTCTTCGTTCCCGCTTCGCGAATCGGGAAGCTTCCCGTTAGCTGACCTTGATGCCGCGAAATAGACCGCGAGCCGGTAAACGTTTCTTTACCGCAAGTGCCGCGTTAGAAAACAACATCGTGACGCCTCCCGTCCGCATGTCATTTCACGTTGTCGCGTGATACGTCATATGACGTGCTACGTTAGCGAACTGGTACGCGAAGCGAGTCGCAAAGCGCAGGTTTCTGGAAGCAAACCGGGAGGCCCTGCAAAGCGCTTAACGTAAACACAGCAAGTCATGTGGCTTGGTAATAACACTTTTCATTGGTTCATTTCACTTTTGGTTTCCTAATGATGTAAGACTAGGTCATATAATCTAAAATGAACACTTTTGATTGGTTGAGAACTCTTGTTTTTCCCAAATGATGAAAATCCCTCCTTCTTTCCTCACTCTGACTTTCATCATTGTGAGAGAAAGACCCTTTGTGATCACTGAGCAATGGCTTCTTTAGTAGCTTCAGCTGGTGCTTCCCCACCACCTCCACCACATCCAAGGAAGAGTGGACCACCTGCTCAAGTTATAATTCAACAAGAAGAAGAAGAAGAGGAACAGGACGACGAGCACGAAGAGAGGCAGTTTTTGCCTGAGCAGCCCAGGACGTCTCACCGGAAAGAAAACTTCATTTGGCAATTTTTTAAAATTCCCAAAGGTCAGAAAAAAGTAAATGCAAGATACGTAACTTGCCTTATATGTCAAGATAGACTGTCCAGAGGAACCGAGAAAAAATACAGTTTCGGAAACTACACAATGCATCGCCATATGACTAGGTGGCATCCTAACAACTACAGTGCTGCACAGTTTCGGAACGACCTAGATAATCTCCCTATTATGGCCAGAAGATCTGTTGTACCGGAAGTAACGGGACCAGAGGGCAGGGAGATGGTGCCAAATATACAAATGATATTTGGTGAAGTAAAACACACCTGCGTATTTTGCGATGGATTCATTTCCTACGGAGAAAAAAGCATCACTCTGATCAACAGAGCTATTGACTATCATATGCAAGTTTGTACGAAACGCCCAAAATAATAAATACTTCTTTTTTTGTTTTGTTGCTCCTGTTGAGCCCTTTACAATGAATCGTTTTCATTGCCCCCTCCAAGAAAAACCCAAAAAAATATAAAACTTCAGAAAAATTCAAAAAAAGTAAAAAAATGTTCCGAAAAATAATAAAAAAAATATAAAACAACAAAAACAATAAAAAAAAAGTTCTTTTCAGAACTACCTCCCCGTTATTAAAAAATTGGTACAATATTTGGAACTGTGCCAACCTCTATTTCTCTTAGTTCGCTTCCCAGTTCGCTCGCCGGTACGCGAACTAGAAGCGAACCAAAAACAGTAAGTATAAGGGAAGGAAACAGACACTTATGTTAAAAGAAAGACAGCTATAGGGGAGTAAACTAGAGATACTATTACCCGTAATCCACTGCTGATGATGTCACATATTACATCATTCATGACATGCTCAGTGACATCATCAGCAGAGGATTGCGGGTTTTTTGGCAACGTGCCTTATCCACGGTTTAATAACGCTGCCTTTTGCTTTATATAAGTTTTCAAATTGTATGAAATATATACCAATAGGTCGTTATGAACCTTTAGGTAGTGCTTTTCTTCATGAGGTCTGGTCGCTTCCATACACATACAGATGTTTCAAAGATGATCAAGAAGTTTATCTGAATGGAGAGGAATGCACTGAGACGCCAGATCATTCACTAATGTGTAGGCACATACAGTTACACGGTTCATGCAACAAACACCGACCAAATATGGCTTGTGTGTTGCAAGGCACGCCAGTTCCTGCTATCATCCCCACGTTCAAGTTGTTGGAAAATGGTAGTTATTTGATGCTCAATAATGAAGATTGTTCTGAGTTAATTGAAAAGGGTCTGCACCTCTGTACGGGTGTTCGCTATGTGAAGCACGAAAGTTTCACGGGCCGAACTCAAGGCCACCTCTCTCTGAGACAAAAGAGCTCTTATTCTTGCCATGCCGTTGAAATCTGTCCCAAGGTTGGTATTTGTGGCCAGATTGAAAACTCCCTATGTTCATGTGTGGGAGGAAATAGAACATTTCTGCAGCACATAACCCATTCACTTACTGTTACGATAAAAGGAATACTTTTAATTCAGATTTGCCTTTCAATTTCAGCAAGATGGTTCCGACTATCTTTAACGCATCCTCCACAAAGACCCTGGCGCACTTTTTTAAAGTTGTTACCAGTGGTCTCGTGACTTCATTTGAGAAAATCTTTGGAGTCATCCCTGCTTCCTTTCATTCTATTTTCTCCACTCTGGTTCGTGGATTGGCATTTTTACTTGCATTACCAGCGGACGCTCTTGTGCTTTTTTACATTTTTAAATATGGATGTCCCTCCTATGCAACCTCCCACCCTGCAGCTGCTGACACTGTTCCGCAATCGCATGCTAGAATATTATGGCACAATGCCGTTGGCGATATTAAGCACGGCATATGGATTATCTTTTCGATTCTCCTACTTCACCTGTGTCCAGCCTGTATTTCACTGCCTGACCTGTGATTTCGATTGGGCCATTGATTTGTGTCTCTGCGGACCGGTTTCTCCTGACGTCGACTTTAATCAGCTGATGACTCCTATCATTACTCACGAGTTGGTTTGTCCTGGCGAAAGGATTATGGCTGTGGCATTGATGCATGGACTACTTGGTCCCTGGAATTTACTGGCGGCAGCACAGTCTTTCTTGGAACAGAGCTTTCTTGAAAACCCACCGAGCTGTCCTCTGATGGTGATAGAGGATCCGGTGCTGGGAGAGCACGTATGTTCTTTTCCGCTTTTAAATTGGATGGCTGAACTGTTTTCGGATGAAGACGGTGACTTCCTATTGGAGGCTGTTGCAGCTTATTTTGCATACACAGTTATGTCATAGACCTTTTTCATGTTTGATATGCTGAGTACTAGCATTTCATTGACAATTCATTGACTTATTTGTCAAGTTTTTATTATTTACCTTGCCTATTGGCTTAAGACTCGATAAAGTACTTGGCTGTTTTATTTTTCTTTAGCATTAAATTTTCCTAGTTTTTAATGCTTTACCTTGCGGACCGTCCACATATAAACTTGCAATCTGCTCTCATGAGATGGCACTTCTATTATCTTATTCAGTTCGTTTCCGGATCATGGGGAGGTGTCATCTAGGTCCTGGATATCTTTACACTGTGTTAAGTTAGCATGGGCTCATTACCGGTTTAAACGCCATTTTTCCTTTTTTGCAACTTCTGCACACGACACTTAGTTGTTGCTTTAGCTTTCCACCTAGTAGTTCATCGTGGTTTACATGAGAATACTATGTTATTGCTCTACTATCTGCTTTGCTTGTTAAACTATATCTGTACAGCGAGTGCTAAAGTTTCAAGAACAACACGATACAGAATTGTTATGAGGTCTGATCTCCACGACTTCATACTCATAACATAAGTGCAACTTCTGCCAATTCTGGGCATGAGGCGGGTTTTATATTGCTTTGCCGAACACACATACACAACAGTTGATGCGGTTCACATGAAGAGAGAGCTGGTGTATGCTGATGTGATTCCTTCAAATCTAAGACACTAAAGTATGGGCACGCCCTAAACCAACACAAAGAGACCTTCTTAGCAAATAATATAATATGTGTATTAGGGAGGGTGAGATATAAGCAGCCGCGGGCCGTGGAGGGAGTTACGGTGAGGCAGGGAGGCGGGGAGGGGGAGAAGCAGGGTGGAGCCCTCTCTACCTTGCCCCTCCCCCTCCCCGCCTCCCTGCCCCACCGTAACTCCCTCCACGGCCCGCGGCTGCTTATAAGTGTTGCTAACTCTTATTCATTTACAGCATGTTAACATACTGTCACCATTCGCTTTTTATGTACTAGTAACTATGCTGGTAATTTTGCTACTGATAATATGTGTACTTCTATTATCTAAGATACTACGCCTGAGAAGACGGCATTAGTAAATAAACATTTCAAATACACATGTGTTCTTCTTAACTCCATGTTCTGGTTTCTAAGAAATATATAACGACCGACTGTTCATGAGTTCCACGTATCCTGAGGTACTATAAGTCCATATTCTGGATTGTCTAAACATTGAGAGTTTGTTATATCCAATGTGACACTGTACCTAGCTTGCTAAGGAGTTTTTGATTACTAACGTGAGTTTTGGGACACCCTAATTCGCCGAGGTTCCAATCCTCTGTCCACAGTTCTGTGTGAGAACAGAAACCCTGCGACAGGGGCACCCCCGACCCTTGCTGGAGCTTCATCACACTTGCGATACAACTCCAGCAATGCGCCACCTTTACGGCACAGATACATCACGCATCTGTGCTGTTTTTGCCCCATGATGCGCCGCATTGTAAATGCAGCACACCATAGGTGACGGAACAGCGGCACAGAATGACTAACACATCCCTGGTGATGCGCCAGTCATCATAAATGTATCCCTATGCTTCTTATCTTGTTAGAGATGAACCGCCATATGTATCATCAAAGTTTTTTGCATTTCCTAAATAGCGAACTTTAAGGAATAAATAGCGATTCTTTACCATTCCTAGTTTGCGATTAGCTATTTGCTAATTACAAATTACCCATTCATTTCCTTCATTTCCATAGGGCGGTTGGACTCACTTTTAGCTCGAACGGCTGAATGGATTTCCACGAAACTTGGCAAAATTGTAGGGACTGGTAGCCCGATGTGCCTTTGCTATGTCTCAAGATATATGCTCCAGTGGTTTTTACGAAAATTAACTTTGAAAAATATATATTGGGCTACATTGGCCTATATATATGTTGGAGCCCAAATGTAGCCCAATGTAGCCCAATGAAGCCCAATGTAGCCCAATGTAGCCCAAAGATGGCCGCCAGACACACAAAAAAACAAATGTAGCCCAAATATCAGCCAGATGTAGCCCAACTATAGCCCAGTGACAGAATGACCAATCAGCTTCGCAAACCTCCGTTACGCGAAGCGGAGCGCTGTTACAGATATATATCTTTTTTTGAACGTTAATTTCTCAAAATCCACTGGAGCACATATATTGAGACCTAGCAAAGGCACATCGGGCTACCAGTCCCTAATATTTTGCCAAGTTTCGTGCAAATCCATTCAGCCGTTCGATTATTATTATTATTATTTTTTTTTGCCCCGCGGGGCCCTTTTAAAACCTCCACATCAAACCTAGGGGGTCAGCGAGGATCTACTATGCCCCCTTATAGTTATTTCCCCCTTTGTTTTGACCTCCTCTTGTCTCTCGATCCTACCGAGAGACAAGATGGCGGCCGCTACGGACTTTTTGGAATGTTGACAGACGCCGGAGAACCAATCAGCTTCGCTTCACAAAGCTCCGTTGCGCGTAAAGTACGCGTCCTGGGACGCTACAAGGTCCGCTGTTACAGATATATATCTTTTTTTAAACGTTAATTTCTCAAAATCCACTGGAGCACATATATTGAGACCTACAAAAGGCACATCGGGCTACCAGTCCCTACAATTTTGCCAAGTTTCGTGCAAATCCATTCAGCCGTTCGGGCTAAAAGTGAGGCCAACCGCCCTATGGAAAACTCAATGTTAAAAACACGTTTTGGGACCCCCCTTTTTTCTCGGCCCCCCCTTGACGAACCCCCCCCCAAATTTTCAAGGGCTGCTCAGAAACAAAATGTGCCATTTTCCTGAAAATTTCAGCCAATTCCGTCCACAAACGCCAAAGTTATTAGACATAGAATTTTCAAAAATCCCATAGAGAAAAAATCCTAACTATATATACCTACTGGCGACCGCCAGTAGGTAATATATATATATATATATCCAAAACAAACAGGAAGCCCAAGTGAAGCAGATCCACACGAAATTGAATAGGCACGTTTTCTTTATTTGCATCCATTTCACAGCTCGATCCCCAAAATGCTCCGAGCACAACCTTCTATCATAAGAGCCTGACGCGTTTCAGGAATTGTCCTTTCATCAGAGGCAAGGTTAGAAAGTTCTGAGAAACAGTCTCTGGTCGTACACCTCTTCAAATACAAATCACCTGCCAAGTGGGCGTGGCCTATCTTGCACTGCATTCTGTGCCTTGTAGTGTACTAACCCTCTTCCCACAGTGGGGCTGCTTCTCTGACTTCTCAATAAACACTATTGTTCCCCCAGTGGGGTGAAGGGCAGCGCTGGGAGCCTTCGGAGAGCGCTTTGTAGCTGCAAAATCGTGCCAAAGCAGCGCCCCCTGCAAGGCGCCAGTCTTTGCTTCGTTCCGTGGCAAACTCCTGGAGTGAAGCCTGCCTTGGACCCTGGTCACAGGTGGGGTCCGCCTCTCGACCGAGCAGCAGGCGAAAATTATCCAAAACAAACAGGAAGCCCAAGTGAAGCAGATCCACACGAAGTTGAATAGGCACGTTTTCTTTATTTGCATCCATTTCACAGCTCGATCCCCAAAATGCTCCGAGCACAACCTTCTATCAAATGAGCCTGACGCGTTTCAGGAATTGTCCTTTCATCAGAGGCAAGGTTCGAAAGTTCTGAGAAACAGTCTCTGGTCGTACACCTCTTCAAATACAAATCACCTGCCAAGTGGGCGTGGCCTATCTTGCACTGCATTCTGTGCCTTGTAGTGTACTAACCCTCTTCCCACAGTGGGGCTGCTTCTCTGACTTCTCAATAAACACTTTTGTTCCCCCAGTGGGGTGAAGGGCAGCGCTGGGAGCCTTCGGAGAGCGCTTTGTAGCTGCAAAATCGTGCCAAAGCAGCGCCCCCTGCAAGGCGCCAGTCTTTGCTTCGTTCCGTGGCAAACTCCTGGAGTGAAGCCTGCCTTGGACCCTGGTCACAGGTGGGGTCCGCCTCTCGACCGAGCAGCAGGCGAAAATTATCCAAAACAAACAGGAAGCCCAAGTGAAGCAGATCCACACGAAGTTGAATAGGCACGTTTTCTTTATTTGCATCCATTTCACAGCTCGATCCCCAAAATGCTCCGAGCACAACCTTCTATCAAATGAGCCTGACGCGTTTCAGGAATTGTCCTTTCATCAGAGGCAAGGTTCGAAAGTTCTGAGAAACAGTCTCTGGTCGTACACCTCTTCAAATACAAATCACCTGCCAAGTGGGCGTGGCCTATCTTGCACTGCATTCTGTGCCTTGTAGTGTACTAACCCTCTTCCCACAGTGGGGCTGCTTCTCTGACTTCTCAATAAACACTATTGTTCCCCCAGTGGGGTGAAGGGCAGCACTGGGAGCCTTCGTAGAGCGCTTTGTAGCTGCAAAATCGTGCCAAAGCAGCGCCCCCTGCAAGGCGCCAGTCTTTGCTTCGTTCCGTGGCAAACTCCTGGAGTGAAGCCTGCCTTGGACCCTGGTCACAGGTGGGGTCCGCCTCTCGACCGAGCAGCAGCCGAAAATTATCCAAAACAAACAGGAAGCCCAAGTGAAGCAGATCCACACGGAGTTGAATTGGCACGTTTTCTTTATTTGCATCCATTTCACAGCTCGATCCCCAAAATGCTCCGAGCACAACCTTCTATCATAAGAGCCTGACGCGTTTCAGGAATTGTCCTTTCATCAGAGGCAAGGTTAGAAAGTTCTGAGAAACAGTCTCTGGTCGTACACCTCTTCAAATACAAATCACCTGCCAAGTGGGCGTGGCCTATCTTGCACTGCATTCTGTGCCTTGTAGTGTACTAACCCTCTTCCCACAGTGGGGCTGCTTCTCTGACTTCTCAATAAACACTATTGTTCCCCCAGTGGGGTGAAGGGCAGCACTGGGAGCCTTCGTAGAGCGCTTTGTAGCTGCAAAATCGTGCCAAAGCAGCGCCCCCTGCAAGGCGCCAGTCTTTGCTTCGTTCCGTGGCAAACGCCTGGAGTGAAGCCTGCCTTGGACCCTGGTCACAGGTGGGGTCTGCCTCTCGACCGAGCAGCAGCCGAAAATTATCCAAAACAAACAGAAAGCCCAAGTGAAGCAGATCCACACGAAGTTGAATAGGCACGTTTTCTTTATTTGCATCCATTTCACAGCTCGATCCCCAAAATGCTCCGAGCACAACCTTCTATCAAATGAGCCTGACGCGTTTCAGGAATTGTCCTTTCATCAGAGGCAAGGTTCGAAAGTTCTGAGAAACAGTCTCTGGTCGTACACCTCTTCAAATACAAATCACCTGCCAAGTGGGCGTGGCCTATCTTGCACTGCATTCTGTGCCTTGTAGTGTACTAACCCTCTTCCCACAGTGGGGCTGCTTCTCTGACTTCTCAATAAACACTTTTGTTCCCCCAGTGGGGTGAAGGGCAGCGCTGGGAGCCTTCGGAGAGCGCTTTGTAGCTGCAAAATCGTGCCAAAGCAGCGCCCCCTGCAAGGCGCCAGTCTTTGCTTCGTTCCGTGGCGAACTCCTGGAGTGAAGCCTGCCTTGGACCCGGGTCACAGGTGGGGTCCGCCTCTCGACCGAGCAGCAGCCGAAAATTATCCAAAACAAACAGGAAGCCCAAGTGAAGCAGATCCACACGAAGTTGAATAGGCACGTTTTCTTTATTTGCATCCATTTCACAGCTCGATCCCCAAAATGCTCCGAGCACAACCTTCTATCATAAGAGCCTGACGCGTTTCAGGAATTGTCCTTTCATCAGAGGCAAGGTTCGAAAGTTCTGAGAAACAGTCTCTGGTCGTACACCTCTTCAAATACAAATCACCTGCCAAGTGGGCGTGGCCTATCTTGCACTGCATTCTGTGCCTTGTAGTGTACTAACCCTCTTCCCACAGTGGGGCTGCTTCTCTGACTTCTCAATAAACACTATTGTTCCCCCAGTGGAGTGAAGGGCAGCGCTGGGAGCCTTCGGAGAGCGCTTTGTAGCTGCAAAATCGTGCCAAAGCAGCGCCCCCTGCAAGGCGCCAGTCTTTGCTTCGTTCCGTGGCAAACTCCTGGAGTGAAGCCTGCCTTGGACCCTGGTCACAGGTGAGGTCCGCCTCTCGACCGAGCAGCAGGCGAAAATTATCCAAAACAAACAGGAAGCCCAAGTGAAGCAGATCCACACGAAGTTGAATAGGCACGTTTTCTTTATTTGCATCCATTTCACAGCTCGATCCCCAAAATGCTCCGAGCACAACCTTCTATCAAATGAGCCTGACGCGTTTCAGGAATTGTCCTTTCATCAGAGGCAAGGTTCGAAAGTTCTGAGAAACAGTCTCTGGTCGTACACCTCTTCAAATACAAACCACCTGCCAAGTGGGCGTGGCCTATCTTGCACTGCATTCTGTGCCTTGTAGTGTACTAACCCTCTTCCCACAGTGGGGCTGCTTCTCTGACTTCTCAATAAACACTTTTGTTCCCCCAGTGGGGTGAAGGGCAGCGCTGGGAGCCTTCGGAGAGCGTTTTGTAGCTGCAAAATCATGCCAAAGCAGCGCCCCCTGCAAGGCGCCAGTCTTTGCTTCGTTCCGTGGCAAACTCCTGGAGTGAAGCCTGCCTTGGACCCTGGTCACAGGTGGGGTCCGCCTCTCGACCGAGCAGCAGCCGAAAATTATCCAAAACAAACAGGAAGCCCAAGTGAAGCAGATCCACACGGAGTTGAATAGGCACGTTTTCTTTATTTGCATCCATTTCACAGCTCGATCCCCAAAATGCTCCGAGCACAACCTTCTATCATAAGAGCCTGACGCGTTTCAGGAATTGTCCTTTCATCAGAGGCAAGGTTAGAGAGTTCTGAGAAACAGTCTCTGGTCGTACACCTCTTCAAATACAAATCACCTGCCAAGTGGGCGTGGCCTATCTTGCACTGCATTCTGTGCCTTGTAGTGTACTAACCCTCTTCCCACAGTGGGGCTGCTTCTCTGACTTCTCAATAAACACTATTGTTCCCCCAGTGGGGTGAAGGGCAGCACTGGGAGCCTTCGTAGAGCGCTTTGTAGCTGCAAAATCGTGCCAAAGCAGCGCCCCCTGCAAGGCGCCAGTCTTTGCTTCGTTCCGTGGCAAACTCCTGGAGTGAAGCCTGCCTTGGACCCTGGTCACAGGTGGGGTCTGCCTCTCGACCGAGCAGCAGCCGAAAATTATCCAAAACAAACAGGAAGCCCAAGTGAAGCAGATCCACACAAAGTTGAATAGGCACGTTTTCTTTATTTGCATCCATTTCACAGCTCGATCCCCAAAATGCTCCGAGCACAACCTTCTATCAAATGAGCCTGACGCGTTTCAGGAATTGTCCTTTCATCAGAGGCAAGGTTCGAAAGTTCTGAGAAACAGTCTCTGGTCGTACACCTCTTCAAATACAAATCACCTGCCAAGTGGCCGTGGCCTATCTTGCACTGCATTCTGTGCCTTGTAGTGTACTAACCCTCTTCCCACAGTGCGGCTGCTTCTCTGACTTCTCAATAAACACTTTTGTTCCCCCAGTGGGGTGAAGGGCAGCGCTGGGAGCCTTCGGAGAGCGCTTTGTAGCTGCAAAATCGTGCCAAAGCAGCGCCCCCTGCAAGGCGCCAGTCTTTGCTTCGTTCCGTGGCAAACTCCTGGAGTGAAGCCTGCCTTGGACCCGGGTCACAGGTGGGGTCCGCCTCTCGACCGAGCAGCAGCCGAAAATTATCCAAAACAAACAGGAAGCCCAAGTGAAGCAGATCCACACGAAGTTGAATACGCACGTTTTCTTTATTTGCATCCATTTCACAGCTCGATCCCCAAAATGCTCCGAGCACAACCTTCTATCATAAGAGCCTGACGCGTTTCAGGAATTGTCCTTTCATCAGAGGCAAGGTTCGAAAGTTCTGAGAAACAGTCTCTGGTCGTACACCTCTTCAAATACAAATCACCTGCCAAGTGGGCGTGGCCTATCTTGCACTGCATTCTGTGCCTTGTAGTGTACTAACCCTCTTCCCACAGTGGGGCTGCTTCTCTGACTTCTCAATAAACACTATTGTTCCCCCAGTGGGGTGAAGGGCAGCGCTGGGAGCCTTCGGAGAGCGCTTTGTAGCTGCAAAATCGTGCCAAAGCAGCGCCCCCTGCAAGGCGCCAGTCTTTGCTTCGTTCCGTGGCAAACTCCTGGAGTGAAGCCTGCCTTGGACCCTGGTCACAGGTGGGGTCCGCCTCTCGACCGAGCAGCAGCCGAAAATGATCCAAAACAAACAGGAAGCCCAAGTGAAGCAGATCCACACGAAGTTGAATAGGCACGTTTTCTTTATTTGCATCCATTTCACAGCTCGATCCCCAAAATGCTCCGAGCACCACCTTCTATCATAAGAGCCTGACGCGTTTCAGGAATTGTCCTTTCATCAGAGGCAAGGTTCGAAAGTTCTGAGACACAGTCTCTGGTCGTACACCTCTTCAAATACAAATCAACTGCCAAGTGGGCGTGGCCTATCTTGCACTGCATTCTGTGCCTTGTAATGTACTAACCCTCTTCCCACAGTGGGGCTGCTTCCCTGACTTCTCAATACACACTATTGTTCCCCCAGTGGGGTGAAGGGCAGCGCTGGGAGCCTTCGGAGAGCGCTTTGTAGCTGCAAAATCGTGCCAAAGCAGCGCCCCCTGCAAGGCGCCAGTCTTTGCTTCGTTCCGTGGCAAACTCCTGGAGTGAAGCCTGCCTTGGACCCTGGTCACAGGTGGGGTCCGCCTCTCGACCGAGCAGCAGGCGAAAATTATCCAAAACAAACAGGAAGCCCAAGTGAAGCAGATCCACACGAAGTTGAATAGGCACGTTTTCTTTATTTGCATCCATTTCACAGCTCGATCCCCAAAATGCTCCGAGCACAACCTTCTATCAAATGAGCCTGATGCGTTTCAGGAATTGTCCTTTCATCAGAGGCAAGGTTCGAAAGTTCTGAGAAACAGTCTCTGGTCGTACACCTCTTCAAATACAAATCACCTGCCAAGTGGGCGTGGCCTATCTTGCACTGCATTCTGTGCCTTGTAGTGTACTAACCCTCTTCCCACAGTGGGGCTGCTTCTCTGACTTCTCAATACACACTATTGTTCCCCCAGTGGGGTGAAGGGCAGCGCTGGGAGCCTTCGGAGAGCGCTTATATATATATATATATATATGTGAATATGCCAATGTATATATATTGTCTTCGGTTATGTGTACTGTAAGTAACAGGTGTTAAGCTTGTCTTTGTGCTAATAATAAAACATTGTATTGCTAGCAGAAATAACTTTTACCAGTGATCAATTCATGTTTTCACTATGATGACTTGCTGCTGCCCCACATTATACCCTGTTTATCTTTGACCCAGTAAAAAAAGCAGCGGGGGCTGGTCTGCCAACATTGCCTGGGGTAGTTTGGGTTTCCATTCCCGCCTTGAGTATAGACGGCCTGCCCTATTCAACAGAGCTGAGATCAGCATTCACCAACTTTTCATGTGGTGGTTGAAGAATCCAGGAGCATGTTTAAACCACCAGCCTGCAACTGCTCCATCGCCTGAAATGCACCATCTTTGTAAGAAATCCCGTACCTGATGTGCTTTATCTTACTGTCACTGCATGAGAGCTGAAACGTGTTGGTGTCAATGAGGCCTGTTTCCTTGCACATTATATTGTGCACTGTGGTGTGCATTCCCTATTTCCATGATTGTCCTTATTAGAGTTATGTGTATGCCCCTTGCATTGCCTAATACCTTTTGGTTGTGTAACTATAATGTCCATGTGATGAGTGTGTGCATGACCCACGCCTTTCTTTCTTTCCGTGTGAGACCCATGTTCCTGTAACCTTCGTCACTGTTTATCTTTTCTTCAGTTGTTTTTAACCCCTTGGGCGCGGGCGCGATTCTGCGCCTGTGCGGCCGTTTCGAAGAGTTGGCGGGTTCATGACGGCCCCGAGCCGTCATCAGCACACGAGCACTGTGATGCATGACGGACGCGGGCCGTTATCAGCACGCAAGGGGTTAAGAACATTTAGTTAAATATTCCAACAGTGCAGACTGTTTAAAATAATGATTACTTCTTATGTTGCTTTTCATAATACACCTCAAGATAATTTTTCATATTGTGAGGTGTGACAGATTCCTCATTTCTTTCACGGTGAAATAAATTGCGATTGGCAAATGTAACTAATTCTTATTTTACCTATGCCTAGAGGCATGAAGTATAATAAAATCATGTTATACACGAAATTCTAGTGATAAATTTAAAAAAAGATATAGCTTCACAATTACCGATAAAAGTACCATATTGATTTGGAAGTGCAAAAACAAGAAGAAGGCAGAAGGGATTTCAATAAATCTGAGTGCTATATACAACAACCTACAGACAGTAAATAAAATAAATTAATACATTAGTTTATTTTCCTGCTAGGCCAAGAGACCATGGGTCCTTACCCACTTTGCATTTTACTCTGGTCAGGTGGGTTGGTAGGACCTTCCTGAAGCGTAACCCAGGGTCTGGTTGGGCCTCAGGCTGGGGGCAGGAAAACACTGCATCAGATGCCGGAACTGGCCATGCAAATTTTCATCTACTTATCTTATGAATCCTGGAGACTTGTTCAAGATTTCCAATCTTGCAGATAAAGCTTGCTTTGATTTTCTTGTCAGGATGAAGTTACACACAGATTTTCTGGCAGATGTATCTTTGACAATCCAATAGCTACAGCCATTGCTTCTAGAGATGTTGTTGCCGTACAGATTCTCCAGGAGGGGTCACTTCAGATGTTGTCATCATAACAGGGATACTCAGTTACATTGTAGTATTTAAGTTACCCCTGATCCTCCCTCAAATATATTTCATCCTCCTGACTATTCACAGCAATCAGGACCAGACCCAATGGAAGGCTGCATCAAGATTCTTCAGTACCTGGTCAGAGTTTATTTACAATTTCTGGGTGTTGGGGAATGTTGAAGACGGTTACAGAATAGAATTTGCCATTCTTTCTCCACTTTCTGTATCCCTGGCAATTGCATGGTCTCAGTCCAATTACATACAGGACGCTCTCCAGGCTGCAATACAATATTTATTGGACAAGAATAAAGTTGTCTGTTACTCGGGAAGAAAGAGGACTAATAGTTTACTCTCATGTTTTTCTGGTGCCACAGATCAATAGGGGATTCAGGCTAACCAGCAACTGGAAATTGATGAACCATTTTGTTCAGATAATATATTTTAAGATGGACTCCTTTCAGATTAATATTTATCTGATCTCAATGAAAACTTCTTGGCAGCCCTGGAAATCAAGGATGCTTATCTCCACATTCCTATTTGACAGTCACTGACAGGTTCTCTAGATTGCAACCCTGTCCCCTCATTATCGGGTCAAGGTTATTCAGTGCGCACTCAAATTTGTCCCAAGAGTCTTGTCCAAGGCTCATGCTCTAGCAGGAGACCTTCTTCACATCGAAGAGAAGGTGGTTTAACCCTTCCAATATTCACTTCCCATTCTGGGATAAGACAGTGGAAAACGTTCAAGTAGTATATTGGTTACTTAGTTATCCGGGATTGTTGATCAACTCAACCAACCAAGGAATAGAAGTTCAATGAGGGTCATTTTCAGAATAATATAGGATTGGTATCCTAGCTAGAGGTGTGAGAACTGCATAATTTGCATTATAGTACAAAAGTTTGGGAAATTGTGTAAAACTGCTCATAGGTATGTAAAATTGGCATTTAGCTCTACATGTTAGTGCAAAATTCACCCACAAATCTATTTTTGACACAAGAATGTATATCACATTAAAAAAAGCACACAACACAGAAACTGCTCACATTCTTGCCATTCATGCTGTGTTTGTGAACTCGCACTAATATTTTTCTCTGAATTATTTCAAGAATTTCACATAACAAGCTCCTGGCTTAAGGAGGTTTTGATTTACACCACACTACATAGCTACAAGGGTACATAATTCTGCATTTGGTTAAAACCTTCTCTCGATGAGAGAGTTGTCAGAAGACATACCTGTGCTATGTTAGACTTAACAGCAGAATAGTAAGACCTCTCTGGGCACATCAGTGACAAACACCAGTAGTTTACTACTGGTATGGAGTCATTGTTCTGGCCCGAAACTATCATTCATGACACTTTATTTCATGATTACTTGGCGTGTTGTAAAATTACTTTTTTTGGTGCATTTATTACCTAGCGTTAGGCATAAGGATTTCTTTTGGAACATACTCTATACGGCAAGCGTTTTTTTGGTAAACGCATTAACGCCCATAAATGCCTCATTGGTTTTTAATCTGAGGTTAGATTCTTGCTTGACGTATATACTGCTTTCTTATTGAGCTAAGTGCATTCGTATTGGCTTTTTCTGTATGGAAATAGTCACTTTTCACAGATGATTTTAATTCAACAATTTTTTTAACATCTTTCCTTCTTTCTCTCAGTTTTATATATGCGTAGCACTGGTATATATGTGGCCCTAACCCTTACCGAAGTTGAATACTACATTTAGTGGTTAACCTGTCTTTTTATAGCATTCGAAGAGTATTTTATGCCAATTTTAGTGTTCAATGGTTTGGGAAGGCTAGTGCATGAAGACTACTGATATGTGAGCGGTACTTCCTGAATGCTAACAGAATACTAAGCACATACTTATTTGCAATCCCATAGTCTTCATTTACAATGTAGAACATTTAATGAATACAAACAATTTCAATACTATTGGACTTTACCCAGACTACTATTAACATTCTATTCAAGCTGCATGCTGAATGGTAGATTGGTGCCTTATTTATTATACTATTTGTATGCCTTTTTTAATATACTATTGTGGTGTTTGTGTAGTGTAGGATAGTGTTTTAGGGTTTAGGCTAGTGCTGGCGGACTATGCAGGGTACTGATTGAGTGTAGGGACCGGACTGGGAGTTGGGGGATTGTCGTGCTGGGGGTAGTGTTTAAGTTTGGGCGGATTTTGCGGATTGGCAATACGCGAACTTGTGTATTTACGGATCCGCAATCCACAAAATCCGCGAACTCCCGCGAATTTGCGGATTTTTTATTTTTTTTGTTCGCAAGGGTTTCTGCCAGTTCGCGAGGTTTGTGTACCAGTTTGCAATTGCGAACTTACTTGTCGGCTCGCAACGGCCACGACTATGTTGTTTCTACGTCTGGTTCATCATCACAGGTTTGCGAAGTTACCCTAGTGGTCGTACATGGGCGCGGCCATCTTGTTTGATTGACGTAATTCCGTTTCCGGGCGCTATGTGTAATCTCGCAAAGTGTGCGGCTTGCTAGTACAATTTCGCGTGTGATCGCGAGGAAAATCTCGCGCGAACTTACCCACGCGGTCGTGAACGGGCGCGGCCATCTTGTTTCTCATTCATTGCTTTGGTTCTGGGCATGCTTTCTGTATCCTCTCTGAATCTCTGCCATCCTTTGCTTGTTTGAAGTTTTTTTTATCTATTTTACTTATTATCTATCCCTCTATTTTTCTAGCTCTATATTTTTGTGTTTTCTGCTACTTTTTGTTAATTTTAAACTACTTTTTTAAACTTTTTTCTTTTCTTCTTCCCTATTCTATTTCTTCTTTATTATTTAGCTTCCTTTCTGCCCAGACCATGGTAAAGAGAGCCGGGAAGCATCCTGAGAAGGGGAAGGGTCCCGCACCCCGTGCCCAGCTCCCGTGCGGGCGTTTGAGGTGGGAGAATGTCACGCCCCGGGAGATCTTCAGCACGGAGGAGGTGGCTGCACTAGTTTTTTATGTTCAGCGCCGCCTCCCCAGGACCATCATGGCAGGCGGCAAGATCGCTAGCGGCTACGGGCTCCGGGAGCGCCGGAAGCGGTGGGAGAAGGTGTGCCGGGCCATGTACCAACAATCTCAGGTCCGGCGCACCTACAACCAAGTTACCCACCGTTGGACGGATATCCTGGACCGGGAACGCGATCTGCTGGACCTGCTTGGCCTTGAGATCCCCGGGCTTGGTGAGTAGTAGTAGCTATTTCTCCTGCTCTGTGTGTTATTATCTTGCAAATTTTTGTTTTTTACCAAGAGCAATAATGCTGCTGATTACATTGTAGGTAAATTATATTTCAAAATCTTCTGTGCATTTCAGGTGCACTGCTCTCCTTCTCAGTAGCGCTGCTACTATGCTTATTTGTTTTCGATTTTGTGTTCATTTCATTGGCCTGTGAAATTATGCATGAGTGTAGTTTAAATAACTGTGTAATGCTAGACACTAAGGGTCAGATATTTAATTACCGGCTCATCCCTGCAAAGTAGCAGGGATGCGCCAGTAATTGTGCGCCACGCCACCACCACCCATGGTGCGCCGTATTTACAATGCGGCGCACCATGTGCCCAAAACGTCACCGAAGCGTTACGCTTCTGTGCCGAAAAGGCGGCGCATTGCTAGAGTTGCGTCGCAACGATGGTGCAGCTCCAGCAATGCTCTGGGGTGCTCTATCTCCCCAATGCTGCGTCAAGCCGTACGTCTGCTTCAAGCAGGCGCAGGGTTTGAGTCACGCATCATTGTCTTCAAAGTGACCGATTAAAATCTTGTAGATGTCCCTCAGCCACTTTTAGGATGCGTTCCTGCGCAGGAACGCCCTCCCTTGCACCGGAACGCCCCCTGATGGCGCAGGGCTTTACAACGTGATGCATCTCCCATATGCGTCACGTTGTTAATATACGCCGCACCATGGAGCCTCTTTTGTTCTGCCGCTGCGTCACAAAAGTCACGCAACAATGGATCAAAAGAGCCGCAAGGGGCTTCTAAATCAGCCCCTACAGACTCAAGTCCAGTCCTTCCTTTGTACACATGGTGATAAGAAGAAATAGTGGTGGTGGATTGATAGTTTGAGTATTTTAATGACAGGTTAATGTAGTAGGAAACTTTTTAGTGTTGTCGCTGATCTGCAATCACGATGGACTTTGTCTGTCACTTTGCGTGCTGCGGACTGCTGCCTGCCAGTCCTAGGCGAACCTTTTTAGTAGTTTGTTTAGTGAGTTACATAAGAACTTTCCAAGTCGACGGTCCACAAATCAAGCAATACTAATAACGTAGTAGACCACATGAGATCGGTCAATATATCCCGTGGAATAGTTGTCTATTTGCTATTTCGCCAAAATATTTTGTTATTGTTCTTTTGAAATGTTTGATTTGGTTGACAACAATCATCCATGTTTTCGGGTCTTTCTTTCTTTCATGTTGTACATCAGCTCCCCCCAGAGGCAAGAGGACAGAGGAGGAGGTGGTTGCTGCTGCTGCTGTAGAAGGCCAGGATCGGCCAGGCGAGGCTCCTTTGCTGGCCCCAGTAAGTTTTCATTTTAATATAGAGTACCTATTTTTTCCTAGCGTTCCTCATTCGATTTTTTCTAAATCGTCTTTGATCTTCTTGTAGACTGTATCTAAATTCTTATCCTGCCTCGACTATGACTCCCTGTGGTATTACTAGATTATTCTTATTAGTCTGTCTATTTAGCTAACTAAGATTGCACATTTGGCAATTCCATTGGACTCCCATTCTAGTCAGCAATAGCTCTATGCACTGAGCCTTCCCTGGAAAAAGGGACATTTTTACTTTAGATTAGACAGTCACAAATTATTACATTGTTTTCTGTTTTTTTTCACATTTCTTTATTCCTAGACCAAATATTATATAGTAGTGAGTGGTGTATTCTAACATTCTTAAATGTACTTTGTAGGTGAAACATCTGGTGGCGGGGCCAGCGCGGAGGTGGAGGTGTTGGATGAGGCGAACACTTCTGGGGAGGAGGCGGTGCAAGTGCCGGACGACACCAATGTGCCTGTGAGGGTTCACACGGTGGTGGCGGGCAGAGGTAAGCTATATATTCCTTACTTATTGAGATTGAAGACTGCAGAGTGTGCTTTCTGCACGGGTGTATTATAAATCAACCAGGTAGTAGCCTCCTCTAAATGTACTTCGACTTAGCCGTGAAGTTTTTGGCGAGAAGAATCCCAATCAGATCTGAGATGAACGTGATGGATGGGATGAACGAAAAGCGAAAGAAGGGTGTAAGTAAGTGTGGAAGGGTGAGAAATTTAATGATGACTGGCAAAGAAGAACGATATGTGTTTGCTTGGTCCCCGAGGTGGCTGGGAAGGAAAGAATATGGTATGGTGCATGGCTGGGTGAATGATGAAGCAAGGATGGGTGGAAGGAGAACAGCCTGGGTGGGTGAAACAGAAACTGTATGTGTGCATATACTTTGAATGGATGGATGCCTGGATCATGGTACTATCTGACTCTTAGATAGCATATGTGTATCTAGAGAGAGTAGACGGTCACTGGATGAACTAAGTGTTACTTTGAAGAGCATGTAACACCGCACTCGCACGTCCGTTCCAGTGTAGGAAAGGCAAGGAAAAGAAGTTGTAATTTTGTCCAAATACTACCATGAATAGTAGCAGTAATTTGTATTGCAACTGCAAGCACAGCATATATCCGGTTATTACGGTGGACACTCCCTACCTCTCTTAATAAGTTTAGTTTAGTAGTAGTACGTCATTCATGTGTGGGTGTATCACTGTTCACTCAATAAAAAGCAAAGCACCTAAAGTCATCCCATATGTAATCAAATACATCCCATGTGAAGTGATAGATAATCAGATTATTTAGCTTCTTCATTTTCCTTTTCTAGTACTCATTTGCACTATAGGGTGAAAGTTAAATTAATTAAGCAGTAGCCCTTTTAACAGAGTATTCTCAGTGCCACCCGTAATAGAAAAGTAAGAGCTTCACCACCTGCATGTATTGGACCGGTACAGTAACGCAAGTCTGTCTCACTCATCATGGTGTGCGTCTGTTTTTCTCGGGTGCAAGTTCTCCTGCGCTGGCATTATGCCGGCTTGCAGAAGATAACGTACCAATTTTCCTAAACAAGAGAGAAGAAGAAGAATAAGACTGGTGTACTGTCATAGTCGACTGTAATGGAAGTCCATAGTGCTCGTAGAATTTGTTCCTTAAACTCCCACTAATGTTAGAGCAAGGATGAAGAAGTGGGAGGTTAGATAGATACTGGCCTCAATAGTTATGTACTGTGCTTTCAAGTTGCTAGTTGTACTGTGACACAACTTTCTGCTCAATCATTTTGTGTTAATCTTAAGGAGCATTGGTTACAGACTATGTCTTTCTTTCTTCATATAGTTGCTCCTTCCAAATAAAAAAAAACCATCTAGGAAGGAGCAGGCTCGAATGGTCCGGCAACGGAGGCTGGATGCCACTGTTGCAGAATATCGGCGGCTGCTGGCCCTGGAGGAGGAGGACACGCAGTCTACTGGTACATCCACTGCGACAGCTGCATCCTCCTTCGGGCCCACACGGGCTGCCAGCCAGCGCAGTGCTCCAGCGGTACGGAGCCGGGCTACCAAAGCCAACCACCACCGCCGAGCAGCAAAGACAGCAGCTGCCCCCCACAGGAGTTGCAAGGCACGCCAGCGCCGCTTATGCCTCAGAGTGTCCTACCTGGAGCAGGAGGTCTTAACTTATAAGAACCTGGTGGAGGGCCTCCGCTCCGACCATGCCACCCTCCGCAAGGAGTATGATGCCCTGGCCGCTAAAGTGAACAGCAGCCTGCCGTAGTGTCCCTTGCCCCTTTTTTAGAGACTTTTGGGGTGGGAATTGGGAGTTGGGTTGTTTTTGGGACTTTTGAAGGACAATCGTTGGGGTTAGGGAGGGTCTTGCGGGAGATTATTTTGTTAGGGCTACACAAATATACTTTTTGAAACTTTATCTGAGCATACCTGTTTTTTACTGCTTTTGAGTCTGGTGGGTGGAGGTTTAACAGTAAGTTTGTTTTTCTGAAACTTAAGTCTGTGTCATTTTCTTCCTTTAAGTGTAAATGGCCAAATTGTTTTCAACACTAAGTGCCTCTCACAGAGTAAGTGATCCCCCCTTTCCCACCATGGATTTTCTTCAAATCACTTGCAACCAAAATTACACATTCCCACAAGTGCTCTAAGACCCCAGAACTCAGTTGCAAAAATCAAGAACACCCCGAAACACATGCAATACTGCTGCTAGGGCTAACCCTAACGAACCCTAAGCTTCAAAAAGTGCCAAAAGGCTTTTCCGCATGGATTTTGTCCAAACCAGTTTTATCCGGTATTAGACCTTCCCAGCAATGGCCCCAGAGCCGTCAACCCAGCCGAAAACAAGTAGAAGACCCCCAAACAGCCAAAAAGCAAAAGTACAAAAATGGGGACTTTTTCACTTTTCTGAAAATTTCCAAAATCCCTCAGTGCGCGCTCTGCAGCTAGGCCCTAACTCCCCTCTGCCTCCATGGATTTCCTTCAAACCTCTTGCTATCAAAACTATCCATACCCATCAGTGCTCCCAGACCCCGAAACCCACCCACAAACACCAGGAAGCCCCCCAAACAGGCCCCCGAAAACGCTACATTGAGCGAAATGTCAGAAAATGCAAAAACTTTTTCCTCATGGATGTTGTCCAAACCAGTTTTATCCGGTATTAGACCTTCCCAGCAATGGCCCCAGAGCCGTCAACCCAGGCGAAAACAAGTAGAAGACCCCCAAACAGCCAAAAAGCAAAAGTGCAAAAATGGGGACTTTGTCACTTTTCTGAAAATTTCCAAAATCACTCAGTGCGCGCTCTGCAGCTAGGCCCTAACTCCCCTCTGCCTCCATGGATTTCCTTCAAACCTCTTGCTATCAAAACTATCCATACCCAGCAGTGCTCCCAGACCCCAAAACCCACCCACAAACACCAGGAAGCCCCCCAAACAGGCCCCCGAAAACGCTACATTGAGCGAAATGTCAGAAAATGCAAAAACTTTTTCCTCATGGATGTTGTCCAAACCAGTTTTATCCGGTATTAGACCTTCCCAGCAATGTCCCCAGACCCGTCAACCCAGGCGAAAACAAGTAGAAGACCCCCAAACAGCCCAAAAGCAAAAGTACAGGTGATTAAAGTTTTAACTGTGCAAAACAAAGAAAGACAGACACACAGGAATAAAAGTGAATAAGTACGAAAAAGAAAGTTCTTGATTCATTGGCTCATTTTCAGGGCTAGGTGTCAGGGAAGAAGAGTTCGTCCTCATACTCTGCGAATTCAGGCAGGAGTAGGTCAGTGTCACCTAACACAGAAGAAATTCCCTCATCTAAGTTGCTGTCCTCCTCGTCTTCTTCCGTCGTGTAATCTGGTACTTTGTAATCTGGTGGTATGAGGTGCTGATTCATCTTGATCATTGTTAACCTCTCCACATTTTTGGGCGAGTGGCGGGTCCGTTTGCAAGTTACAATGCCACCAGCAGTACTGAAAACACGTTCAGAAGACACACTTGCGAGTGGGCAAGACAAGTAATGTATAGCCAGGTTGGTGATCTCTGGCCACACTTCTTTTTTCCCATGCCAATACGCCAATGGGTCAGCATTAACATAGACCTCTGTTGAGTCATTCAGATAGTCCTGCACCATCGACTCAAGGTTCTCCACGGTTCCTCCACTTTGCTGACTTTTTGCTCAGACCTTTTGAGAACCAAACCCAAGCTCAGCTAGCCAATCCTCTTCACTATCATTACCCAATATTTCTGTTGTGTCTGGTGCAGATGATCCGGTTGCTGGTGTCTTTAACGGCTGAGAGGTCACTCCTGCCACAGCCACAGGTGCAGAAGTGAATTCTTTGGACTCCGGATGGCCTGCTGATGCTGATGTACTGCCTTTTCCTTCAATTTCCTTCCGTTCTCTTTCAAACCTCATGGCTGACAGAGCTAGCCAACGTTTGTACTTTGAAACTTCTGCATCACCAAAAGCAAACAATGCTCTGCCTGCCAGTGCCTTTTTGTAGCGTGGATACAGAATAGTAGCACAAATGTAATGCTGTTCTGTGTGGATCTTTTGAAGACGTTCATCGCAAAGTAGGCGCTCTAATAATTTCTCCGCCAAAACAAAAGCTTCTTGCTTTTCTTCATCTTTTTGAAACTTAGAAGACACCGCCTTCAGTTTGTGCTCCAGCATGCGCAACAATGGGATAGCCTTTCCCAAATTACAGTCCTCCCTGCTGACTGCACGCGGGAAGACCTCAAAAGGACGAAGCATGTCTGTCAGGCTTTTAACTAGCTCCCATTCCGCCGCATCTAGCCTCAGGTCCTTCTGAGCTGTACCCAGTGTTAAGAAATACTGATCGAGTACCGTAAACTGCTCATACAGACGCTCAAGCATGTAGAAGGTTGAGTTCCAACGTGTTGGCACCTCCTGGATGAGTGCTTTCACTGGCATTCGACATTCATGTAGCAGGCGCCTCAGATGCTTCCGGGCCTTAAAAGAATGGCTGAAATGGTTGCACATTTTTCGGCAGGTGACCACTAACTCGCATGCTGGACTGTCTTTATTCAAGAATTTTTTAACAACCAGGTTTATACAGTGCGCCAAACACGGCACTCTGAAATAGTGACCCAGATCCATGGCCTTAACTACATTGGCGCCATTATCCGTGGAAACATAACAAATCTCACATTTTTTTGGGGACAGCCAGTGAAAGACCTTTGTGTTAAACTCATTCAAAATGTTTTCTGCTGTATGACGTTTCTCCAAGCCAAACATGGCTAATGTTGCATGTTTCCGAGCAGCTTTAAAAACTTGGTCCAGGTCAACACCTGCGTTTAGCTTTGCTTTAACCCCTGAAAAAGAGACCCAGTGTGCAGTGATGCACATGTAATCAGTGCCTGCGCCACTGGTCCACATGTCTGTTGTCAGATGTATAGTGTGAACAGCACTCTTCTGCAAAGCTGCCCCAATCACCTCCAGCACATCTTCATGTAGTGCTGGAACCGCAACTCGGGCAAAATAGAACCGACTAGGAACCTTCCATTTAGGGCAGAGCGCTGCCACTAATTCTAGAAAACCAACCCCTTCTACAAAAGAAAAAGGGAGAAGATCCAGCGCTAGCATTTTAGCCAGATTAGTGTTATACACACGCGCCGTTGGGTGGTTGCGTTCACAAGGCGCGTCTGAAAACAACATGGTTCTAATGTTGCCCTGGACCATTTTACGGGATGATGATGATGACTTCTTCGACCCAGTTATGCTCACTGATGAACTTTTTCGCATTGGTGTCTCACTCTGTCCCACACTCTTAGTGTGGCTCACAGGGGGTGTGCTGACAGGGGTACTGGGTGTAAGTGAAGCGTGTGACGCTTCTTCCTCATTGTCATCATCAGATTGAACATCAACGTTTTCTCGACTTGCAATTCGGGCTTCCTTGATCTCCTTTAGGTGCGCAGACCATTGGACAGTGTGCTGTCTCTCAAGATGACCTCTCTGGCCTCCAGTCCCATAGTTGGTACCAAGCTTACCACGACTAACTGCAAGCTTACAAATGCTACAAATGGCTCGGTTTTCCTTTTTTGGGCAAATACTAAAGAAGTCCCAAACTGCGGACTTGAAATGTCTGGGGGGGCCGGAGGAGGCGATACTGGTGGTGGTCATGCTGCTAATGCCAGATGAAGTGGAGGATGCGTATTGCTGAAATTTACTACGTTGTGCACTTTGCCCACCACTAATTGAGGTCGAGGTGGATGGAGGTCCCTTCTGGAGGAAGAAATATGGAAGCGGTAGGTGGTGGTGTACTAGTTAACTTCAATGATTGTGGTGTTCCCATTGCCTCCTCGTCGACTTCATCATCACGCTCAGCAGCTTGTCGGGCTAGGGTCAAAATGTCTGTTTGCTGCATGCCCGCTGGGGCTTCAGTGACGTTAGTGATGACTGCGTCGTTGTCGTGAGAGTCTTCAGCAGCAGGAGTAAACGCCACTTTTTGTTGAGCGTCATCACACTCCATAACTATGAGAGTTTCGACGACCTTCCTTTTACGCTTAGCTACCTTTGTCAGATCATGGTGTGCCTCAACCTCACTCTCAGACGGCAGTGGTGCTGGTTCCCAAGTAAGATCCATATCATCAGAAGGAGGTGGGCTTGAAGAAGATGTAGACACCACCACCCTTGATCTTTTCATTGCTCGGGATGTGGAAGACAATGAATGATCATCAGGAGGAGTGGCTTCCTCGAATGATACCTCGGCTTGATTGTCGATTTCCAGATGTGCCCCTATGTCTGGAGGAACAACTATTGTGGGCACTTGTTGTGCCCCTCCATGCACCTCTGCTTGCTCCTCTCCTTGCGCCGCCTCTCCTTCCACATGTACTTGGGCATGTACTTGCACATGTGGTTGTTGTTGCGGCTGTGGTTGTTCAACACTCGTCAGATGAGTTACAACAACCTGTGTTGATTGAGGGACATTGCTGCTACTTTCTTGCGATGAGCCAACATCACTGGTCGATGGTGATTGAACAAGTAGACTGGCTGCCTCTGCAGCACTCAAGGGCTTGGACTTAAGTTGGCGTGGGGGTGGTGGCACTGAGCCCAATGGAGCGGGGGTGCTGCTCCCAGCTTGGTCCCCAGCAGATCCCGCTGCTGCTGCAGGCGTATTTTTTTTTTTATTCCCAAAAAATGTGGCGGGCGGCACACCAGTCTGCTTGGTAACTTGCTTCTTCTGCTCCTTTCTGGCATCTTTCTTGCTAGAGGAGCTACAGGGAACTTTTTTGGGGGGCATCTTCTTCAGATGTCACTCAGAACAGCAGGCCGCAGTTGCACAAGTTGCAGAGTTGTCTGTGGCCACACGTGACGCTGTGCTGCACACACCGCTGCAGGACTTCTTCCTGGCACTGGTGGTTCTCTTGTGCACCTAAAAGCAATGGAAGACAGAGGAACATCAGTTATACACCCCAAAAAGTCGAAAAAACACACAAAAATCAGCACAATCCCAGGCCAATTATGCCCTCAATGATGTTTAAATTCAAGAAGACACCCCACAGAAAGATTAGGCCCATGCACCACTCACTACCCCTGGGCATAATGGATGAAAGCTATGCAAAATGGGTGCACCCCAAGCACATGTAGCCTGTACCAGCACTCAAGATGGCCAGCACCACCCACATGGCCAGTCGACATCAACAGTGCACCTAAAAAAAACGAAAACCACACAAAAATCACCACAATCCAATGCCATCCAGGATGTTTACATTAAAGAGAGTGAGAGCCCACAGGCAGACTCAGTCCATGCACCACTCACTAGTACTACCCCAGGGCAAAAGGCCACAACAGCAGCCCCAAAAAATCGACAAAAAACACAAAATTCAGCACAATACCAGGCCATCCGTGCCCTCAATGATGTTTAAATTCAAGAAGACACCCCACAGAAAGACTAGGCTCATGCACCACTCACTACCCCTGGGCATAATGGATTAAAGCTATGCAAAATGGGTGCACCCCAAGCACATGTAGCCTGTACCAGCGCTCAAGATGGCCACCCCCACCCACATGGCCAGTCCACATCAACAGTACACCCCCAAAAAAACGAAAAACACACAAAAATCACCACAATCCAATGCCATCCAGGATGTTTACATTAAAGAGACCCCACAGGCAGACTCAGTCCATGCACCACTCACTACCCCTGGGCAAAAGGCCCCACCAGCAGCCCCAAAAAACGACAAAAACCACAAAATTCAGCACAATCCCAGCCCACCCATGGCCTCAATGATGTTTAAATTCAAGAAGACACCCCACAGAAAGACTAGGCCCATGCACCACTCACTACCCCTGGGCATAATGGATGAAAGCTAGGCAAAATGGGTGCAGGCCTCAGACACTGCCTGTCTTCAAAATGGCCCCTTGCACCCCAAGCACATGTGTAGGGCCTGCCTGTACAAGCACTCAAAATGGCCACCACCACCCACATGGCCAATCCACATCAACAGTACACCCCAAAAAAACCGAAAAACACACAAAAATCACCACAATCCAATGTCATCCAGGATGTTTACATTAAAGAGACCCCACAGGCAGACTCGGTCCATGCACCACTCACTACCCCTGGGCAAAAGGCCACAACAGCAGCCCCAAAAAAATCGACAAAAAACACAAAATTCAGCACAATCCCAGCCCATCCATGGCCTCAATGATGTTTAAATTCAACAAAACAGTTGTATCAGGCACCCATAACTAACCCTGGTCCTACTGGATACTGTGGCTACCCACAATATATTTTATTTAATGTTCTGAAAAAGTTCCAAAATTGTAGTTGCAGCAACTGTAATGCCTCAAACAAACTTACTTGTGAAAGTTGATTTCTAATCCAAAAGTGATCCAAAGAAAGTCAAAAAGGCCTCAAATCCAAATATCCAGCAGCATCCACAAAGAGTAATCCTTCCAGGTCAAGGTCCAAATGAAAGTGACCAGCACATGAAGAAAGCACTGGGAGGAGCCTGCTGGACAGGAACAGGAAGTTGGAGACTGTGGGGCACTTCTTTCCTCCCCCCCCCAAAATGGACTCCTTGCTAAAAAAATTGCAGGCAAATGTCAACCTGAGGAGTGAGTCTGATAAAAATCATAATTTTCTGAAGGTTTATGCTGTTTGCTGGTGGGTTTTTTGTGCAGAATTGCAAAATCTGTATTTCGCGAGTGCGAGATTGTTGCTGCCCGCCGCACCTACGTGTTCGCAATTGCGAACTCTCGCGATGCGTGCTGTGCAAGGTGGCAAGGCGCGATGACGTAATCGCGGTCGACAAACTCCCGCGGGATCAAGCAGCAAGATCCAAAATGGCGCAGCACTCGCAAAATATCGAGAAAAACATCTCTGCAAACGGTGAATGACGGTAAGTGAACGCCGCTCGCCGCAAAATTGTATCACCAAGAAAAAAAAATCCGCTGCGTGCGAATTTACGGATTTTCGGCAAATTCGCTAGAGTTTGCGGATTGCGAATTTGCCAAAAATCCGCAAATTCCGCGAGCACAACGGATTTTACGCCCATGCTTAGTAGTGTTTTAGAGTTTAGGGTAGTGTTGTGGTGTGTGTGTAGTGAAGGGTAGTGTGTTAGGTTTTAGGGTACTGCTCAAGGGTCGTGCAGGGTAGTGTTTGAGTGTGGGGACCGGACTGGAGGTATGGGGAGGGTCATGCTGGGGGTAGTGTTTTAGGGTTTAGGGTAGTGTTGTGGTGTGGTGTTTACGTAGTATAGGGTAGTGTTTTAGGGTTTAGGGTAGTGCTGGGGGGTCGTGCAGGGTAGTGTTTAAGTGTGGGGACCGACCTGGGGCTCGGGAGAGGGTCGTGCTGGGGGGAGTGTTTTGGGGTTTAGGGTAGTGTTCTGGTGTTTGTGTAGTGTAGGGTAGTGTTTTAGGGTTCAGGGTAGTGCTGTGGGGTTTTGCAGGGTAGTGTTTGAGTGTGGGGACCGGACTGGGGTCGGGGAGGGTCATGCTGGCAACCCTACTTTATATTCATTTTGATTAAATGCATTCTTACACTATGGCAGTATATCTAAAATACAAATGTAAGGTATAGGCAGAGCGGAAGTTCCAGGGGGTACTGGAACCTGAATAAAAGAATTATGCCTCGGTAACCAGTTTACAAAGGTATGCAAATATGCAAATGGTCTTAAATTACTCCTGTACCCCAAAACCCCTAAAAATACACCTGTCCCCCAAAACCCACACAAACCCTGAACCCTAAAAATACCCCTGTAACCCAAAGCCTAACCCCACCCTGACCCCTTAAAATACCTCTGCACCCCAAAACCCAAACCCACCCTAAACCCTAAAAATGCCCCAGTACCCCAAAACCTAAATCCACCCTCATCCTTAAAAATATATCCTATACCCCAAAACCCAAACTCACCCTAAACCCTAAAAATGCCCCTGTACCCCAAAACCTTAATACCCCTTAAACCCTACAAATTACTTCAGCACCCTAATACCCAAACCCATCCTGAACCCTAAAAATATACCCTGCACCCCAAAACCTAAACTCACCCTAAACCCTAAAAATATCTCGTGCACCCCAAAACTCAAACCCACCCTAAACCTCAGCCAACCTCGCCCTCGCCACAGTCCCTCAGATCCGTAAAACCATAGCCGGCGGAAGATCCTTCTCCTACCTCGCCGCCAAGACCTGGAACACTCTCCCAACCAATCTACGACAGACTCGGGACCTACTGGCCTTCAGAAGACTCCTCAAGACCTGGCTCTTCGACCAGTAGCCCCCCCCCCCCACCAGCGCCTTGAGACCCTCACGGGTATGTAGCGCGCTCTATAAATGTAATGATTGATTGATAGATATGCTTTTTTTTCATATGCTTTTTCTGTCACTAGAGCTACCCTCGAGGCTACTGCTGCAGCAGATTTGTGATAACATGCCACCAATCAGTCGTAAAAACACAAGGATTTCCTAGGAACCCGGATCCATGAATGCAACTTGTGTATAGTCATTATTTGATTTTTAGATTTTAGATTTTAATTTTAGATTTGAATATATTTAAGTATGTTTACATGCAGATACTCGTAGATAAAAAAAAACAGGCTTGGGGCTTAGGTACCAGAGGATCTCGGGAATACATTTGTAACCCAACATGACAAACAGGCAACCAATAGAAGGGGAACTGATTCAGAAGAGACAGAGGTGAAAGGCTTGGCAAGGCTTGGCAATGATAGTGGTGATGGCAGCAGTAATAGCAGCAGCAGGCAACCAAGCCATGGAGCAACAGACCAAATGCTGCCTATCAAGCGCGATCAGCTGCTTCTTTGTACAGTGCCACCGCTACAACATGAAGCAAAAGGAGGAGTAGATATTAGCCAAATGCATAAATCTCACCTTGAATACACATACAATGAATGAAGCATGAAAGGTCACTTTCTGCATCAAACTTAGACAAAACAATTCCAGCAGGGCTACCTACGGTCCAACAAAAGGAGCACCTACATATGTAAATTTCCCAAAAGAACACACCCACTGCTGCAAATACAGGTTTCTGCCACTCTCTACTTTCTCTCCAACACAAAACTCTCTTCCATCAGAAATACACACTTTTGAAAGGCTGATCATTAAGGTGATTTCACATTTAGAACTTCGGCACCAATGTATTCCTTACAAAGTCCCCATACATGGTAAACAGGTTCCCAACTATCTCAAACTGAATCGATATTCAAACCTGCTGACGAAGGAGGGGGCATAGTTGTCCAAGACATACATCAGTACAAGTCTGAAATTGTAAGACAACTAGTGAACAACGAACATTACAAGACTTAATGCAGACCCCACCAAGGAGCTCCATGGCCTTATTTTAGACATGACTGAAAAAGGCAAAGCAGAAGGCTTTCTTAGTCAGAATGAATTTTTGTTCCACAATACTAAATCCTCCAGAATGCCAGTCATCCACGCACGGCCTATAATAGATAAAAAACAGGAATCCCCTCCTGGATGACCCATTGTAACTGGCTGCGACTCTATCCCCGAACCTGTTGGTACATACATTGACTTTTTTTTATTAAGGAACCTGTACCCGACACATTATGTTATGTGAGGGACAGTATGGACATGATCAACCAAAATGATCATCTTCCATGTGACTCTGACAACTGCATCCTATGTAGAATGGACATTGAGTTATTGTACATGAATAGTCTTCAGATGGAAGGGATCAATGTGATTCGCAAGACTATGGAAAAAAGAACTTGTTCGCACTCTGTATCCAGTTCCTTCATTTTAGAGTTACTCACCCACAGCTTGACAACATTTTTTTTCCACTTGAATGGTCATTATTACCAACAGTACAAGGGGACTTTCATGGGGGCTGTTTTTGCCCACACTTTGCTAAATTGTTTATGGATGACCAGGAAAATTACATAATTTTTACAAACACCAATCCTTCCCGTAGCAATATTCTAATCTGGACGCGCTACCTAGATGACATTTTTGAGATGTCTCTGGTACTCTCATGGTGTTCCTCACCTGGCTTAATGAAAATTGTAGGGGCCTGAAGTTTACATTTTAAAAGAGTAGAACGGAAATCTCTTTTTTGGGCCCTCATGGTTAGGATAGCCAGTGGAGAACTATACACATCATTATACCGAAAACCTACTGAAAGGAATACCTTACTCTCCTATTCTAGCCAGCTCCCCAGGGTCCTTAGGGATTCCGTACCCTATTCCCAATAACTATGCATCAGAAGAAACTATCTCTTGATACAAGACTTCTTCCAAGAAGCCAGTACCCTGTCCACCAAAATGATCGCAAGATGGTATTCCTGCTAATTAGTTAGGTGCTCCTTGCAAAGGGCATGGTACTGCATCAGAAAGGTACTACTAACCTCCAGGGAGAAGAAGAACAATGTCACACTGGCTTGCATCACCACATTCTCCCGGATCTCCAACCAAGTCAAGAAAAGTATTCTAAAACACTGGGCTGTATTGAATGTGGGAGAACTCACACTAGAATGCCCCATATTTAGAAAAATAAGAGCATAAAGGACCACCCACTCAGAGCTAGCATACAACCATTTTATTTCCTGGTCTTATTTGGATATTTCTTAAATACTTAGGCTGATTCAATTTTTCCCATTGTTTGTGGTTGCACATATTCTCTCTGCTGGTGTTCTCTATTTAATTATTCCCTCCATTATGGGCAGGGCATTATATCCCCATGGAGGGAACCTTCTTGATCCCTCTATATGAGTCTCTCAGATTCATTCCGTCAACATGTCTTCCATTTTTACCCCCATGAAGCGAACCCTTCCAGGTTGCTCCTCGTTTCAATCCTTCTTTTCCATGTCAGTAATTAGTTTGGCAGTGCCAGTACATGCATCACTTCCCTTTAAAACCAGCAGCTGCTGCCTTTTAATGGCTCATGCACAGCATGGGCATACCTTGGCTCAACTCCTGGACTGACATTGTTCAGAACCATATAAGGTGAGTGTGCTACATGCTCTACTGACGCTATAGTCCACTTAATTTGAGCACTTCTGCCCCCTCCCCTCCCGGCTGCACAATTTTTCAATTTCAGCAGCTTTGGGCATTTTCTTATGGCTGAAAAAAGCCTGTAAGGGGTGATTTGATAGCATTCTGGTGCTCCCTGAACTATCTCGCAATATCTATGACTTACTTCTATCATAGTTGCAGTGCTCTAAAAGGTGGGGAGATTCACCCAACTCCCCCATATTGTTGATCAAAGATCAAAGTGCACAACACTCCAGTCTCAAGCCAACACCAAAAATAAATGTCAGAGTACATATGTGTACATTCATCAACAGCATTGATAACCTGATGATCTTTTTAATTTTTCAGCCTGCTGGCCTGTTTTTTTTTTAGTTTTAGAGCCAACACATGTCTCATCACTAAGGGGCGTAACCCACGACTTCCTCAGGCCTGTCCTGCCAGTTTACTGTACATTCTGGAATTGTACTAGTTCTTGCTACAACGAGGGGCAGATATTTTCAAGCAGCGAGGACTGCTATTGAGATAGGGGACACCTCATTTGATTTTAAGAATGGATTTTGTGATACTCAAAGGAATAAATAAATATTATAGGCAGTGGTGACGCTTGTCGACAATTTATTGATTTTATCTAGGACGGAAGTAAAACCGGGATTAAGGGGAATTTAGCACGGACCTAGTTGTTTCGGTTCTGTCACGTACCCTGAGTGATATTTTTGCCCACTGATCTGAGATCCCTGTATGACACACTGTTTTCCATGGTCCTGATGAGGCCTAAATGTGACAGGGCCAAAACGCGTCATGCGTCAACACCATTGTTGGACACGTTTTCAAAAATGTAATCCATGCTGGGCAGATACATAAAGTGTAGGAAGCATTTTGTCCCTAATGAATGTTGCCCACCAGAATGACTAAATTGTAAATTTGGACTGTAGATTGAGTTGTTGAAGACAGACACATTAATCCTAAACAAATAGAAGACAGAAATGTAATGTCCAGCTGTTAAATTGGCTGTTCATAAATATACAATGGAGATAATACAATTTTGTGTTTATGCTGTTGTGAAGAACCTGGTGCCTTGTATATTTTAATATATATATTAGCAATAAACAGTTCCCTTGAAAATATATCGAAATATATTGATTTCTTCTTACAAGATTGGGTCAAAGGACTAGGGTCTTATGTTCAGGATTCTTCTGATTTTATTCGTAAGATTGAGGGTGTTCAGTGGTGTTCAGATATGCTTTTAATGACTTTAGATGTGTCATCCCTCTACACCTCTATTGGACATTTGTATGGGTTGAAGGCGGTGGAACATTTTCCCAACAAATGCCCTATGCATTGTACAGTTCACAATAGAATGTTGCTATCAATGATAAAAATGTGTTTGGAGCAAAATTATTTTGTTTTCAACAATCAAATTTACCAGCAGGCCAGGGGCATCGCGATGGGGGCCTGTGTCTCCCCCAGTTATGCATGTTTGCACATGGGACTGTGGGAGGAACAGGTCCTGTCGGGGCAGCTCCCGGGCATCATGGAGCAGAATATTGTTTTGTACCTCCGCTACATTGATGACTTGTTTTTTGTATGTTGGGGTACAGAAAGGGCAGCAAGTGAATTTGTCAATGAATTGAATACTAATGGTTTGAACCTAAGATTTACATCTCACATTCATGCAACCTCCATCTGCTTTCTGGACATGCAAGTTTATGTGGACAATAACATTCTAGCCACTAAACTTTACAGAAAGCCCACAGCTGGCAACACCATTTTACACGCAGCGAGCCCCCATCCGCGACATCTGTTCCACAGCATCCCTTATGGGGAGATGCTGCGGTTTAGACGGATCTATAGTGTTGAGACTGAATGTGCGGCTGCACAAGAGGCCAGTAAACAAAGATTCTTGGCAAGGGGATATTCTAAGAATATTGTTGAGTCAGCTATAAAAAGGACTCAACAGATGTCCCGGAATGTGGCACTAATTCCTAAGCCTCGGGACGTACCCATTGCCTCTCAAGATGGCAGAATTCCGTCACGCATGATTTTGACATACAGCAGGCAACACTCTGACATAAGAAAAATGATGTATAGAAATTGGAACCTTGTTAAAGGGGTCCAGTTATAGGTCAGAGGGTTCCAGAAAAACCTATGCTCACGTTCAGTAGATGTACCTCCATGGCGAAATCAATGGTCAAAAACACCCTAGAGCCACAGATGTCCAATACATGGTTGGCCCTTAGTAAAGGATTCAAAAAATGTCCTCAATGTAAGGCTTGCCGGTACGGGTGTAATAGGAATAGTTACACTAGCCCATTTAAACAATAGCCGCTGGAGATCACAAAAAGACTAACGTGTAAAACAGATTTTGCGGTTTATGTACTGGAGTGTTCGTGTGGGCTGAGGTACGTGGGTAGTACCAGATTACCGGCCCACAAACAAATACTCCAGCACTTAAGGGCCATAGTTGGCAAGAATCAAGCCTATCCGGTGGCCAGACATTTCGAGGAAGTACATGAGGCAAATCCTTCTGATCTCCAGTATTATGTCATCGACTCAGTGTGGCCCCTAAACCGGGGAGGTGACAGAGAAGCGAGGCTTTGAATTCTCGAAACAAGATATATTCTGGAATTAGATAGTAAACATCCAAATGGATTAAATGCCACTGAGGATTTGCATACGTGTCTATAACAACAAGGCCTTTAGTGTTGGGATGTACACCGAGCAAAGAAGTCATTTGTCTACTATAGGGTCATTGCATTCAATCTGGGTTCTTTTTTGCTCAATTGTTCTATGAGTTTCCTGTACTGTATTTTAATGAATTGCGGAACTTTTAGATTAGACGACTATGATGAGTCTCACGTCTAACGTTAGTTATTTTTGATAGGTGGGGGGTCAAACCAAGATTGATCTTGGAATTTCTTTTTTTTTGCACTAGCACTTTATCAAATTATTTGCGCGAATAATGACTTCTAGTGACCAGTAGGATATTTATGTGACTTGTGGTCAGAACAGAATTAAAAACAATTACTTGGTTCAGGGCACACATGGGCAGTATTAACAACCAGAACAACAGGGTTAAAGATTCTTAACTTTAGGCGGCTATGTTGCTGAAAGGAAATATTTGAATGAACTGCAGCATTAATTTGAACCTTGCACTGGCAATGAATACAGTTCTGCAGATATATGTGTGTATTTTTTTTAAATAAAAAATGTGATTTTTAAAGAAATTGTTGTAATAATATTATGAAATATGTATGATTTTATCATATTTATTCATTTTAGAATTATTCAGATGTGAAATTGCACTAAATTTGTAATTTTGCACAGCCACTGAGAAGTATTTCTTCTATGTTGTTCGCTATTGACTCTGACTTATCCTTGCACTAGCACTTCAAATACTGGTCACCGCCTATCGCAACTTGCCATGTGATCAAGCTTCGTTGGAAGCAAAACGCGTTATGGCGGCTGGCTGGCTGGAAAATAAAACACCCTGAGTGAAGCACAAAGTTTGGGTTTCCATTCCCGCCTTGAGTATAGACGGCCTGCCCTATTCAACAGAGCTGAGATTAGCATTCACCAACTTTTCATGTGGTGGTTGAAGAATCCAGGAGCATGTTTAAACCACCAGCCTGCAACTGCTCCATCGCCTGAAATGCACCATTCTTGTAAGAAATCTCGTACCTGATGTCCTTTATCTTACTGTCACTGCATGAGAGCCGAAACGTGTTGGTGTCAATGAGACCTGTTTCCTTGCACATTATATTGTGCACTGTGGTGTGCATTCCCTATTTCCATGATTGTCATTATTAGAGCTATGTGTATGCCCCTTGCATTGCCTAATACCTTTTGGTTGTGTAACTATAATATCCTTGTGATGAGTGTGTGCATGGCCCACGCCTTTCTTTCTTTCCGTGTGAGACCCTTGTTCCTGTAACCTTCGTCACTGTTTATCTTTTCTTCAGTTGTTTTTAACACCTTGGGCGCGGGCGCGATTCTGCGCCTGTGCGGCCGTTTTGAAGAGTGGGCGGGTTCATGACGGCCCCAAGCCGTCATCAGCACACGAGCACTGTGATGCATGACCGACGGGGGCCGTCATCAGCACGCAAGGGGTTAAGAACATTTAGTTAAAAATTCCAACAGTGAAGACTGTTTAAAATAATGATTACTTCTTATGTTGCTTTTCATAATACACCTCAAGATAATTTTTCATATTGTGAGGTGTGACAGATTCCTCATTTCTTTCACTGTGAAATAAATTGCGATTGGCAAATGTAACTAATTCTTATTTTACCTATGCCTAGAGGCATGAAGTATAATAAAATCATGTTATACACGAAATTCTAGTGATTAATTTAAAAAAAGATATAGCTTCACAATTACCGATAAAAGTACCATATTGATTTGGAAGTGCAAAAAACAAGAAGAAGGCAGAAGGGATTTCAATAAATCTGAGTGCTATATACAACAACCTAAAGAAATTAAATTAAATAAATTAATACATTAGTTTATTTTCCTGCTAGGCCAAGAGACCATGGGTCCTTGCCCACTTTGCATTTTACTCTGGTCAGGTGGGTTGGTAGCACCTTTCTGATGCGTAACCCCAGGGCCTGGCTGGGCCTCAGGCTGGGGGCAGGAAAACACTGCATCAGATGCTGGAACTGGCCATGCAAATTTTCATCTACTTATCTTATGAATCCTGGAGGCTGGTTCAAGATTTCCAATCTTGCAGATAAAGCTTGCTTTGATTTTCTTGTCAGGATGAAGTTACACGCAGATTTTCTGGCAGATGTATCTTTGACAATCCAATAGCTACAGCCATTGCTTCTAGAGATGTTGTTGCCGTACAGATTCTCCAGGAGGGGTCACTTCAGATGTTGTCATCATAACCGGGATACTCAGTTACATTGTAGTATTTAAGTTTCCCCTGATCCTCCCTCAAATATATTTCATCCTCCTGACTATTCACAGCAATCAGGACCAGACCCAATGGAAGGCTGCATCAAGATTCTTCAGTACCTGGTCAGAGTTGATTTACAATTTCTGGGTGTTGGGGAATGTTGAAGATGGTTACAGAATAGAATTTGCCATTCTTTCTCCAGTTTCTGTATCCCTGGCAATGGCATGGTCTCAGTCCAATTACATACAGGATGCTCTCCAGGCTGCAATACAATATTTATTGGACAAGAATAAAGTTGTTTGTTACTCAGGAAGAAAGAGGACTAATAGTTTACTCTCATGTTTTTCTGGTGCCACAGATCAATAGGGGATTCAGGCTAACCAGCAACTGGAAATTGATTAACCATTTTGTTCAGATAATATATTTTAAGATGGACTCCTTTCAGATTAATATTTATCTGATCTCAATGAAAACTTCTTGACAGCCCTGGAAATCAAGGATGCTTATCTCCACATTCCTATTTGACAGTCACTGACAGGTTCTCTGGATTGCAACCCTGTCCCCTCATTATCGGGTCAAAGTTATTCAGTGCACACTCAAATTTGTCCCAAGAGTCTTGTCCAAGGCTCATGCTCTAGAAGGAGACCTTCTTCACATCGAAGAGAAGGTGGTTTAACCCTTCCAATATTCACTTCCCATTCCGGGATAAGACAGTGGAAAATGTTCAAGTAGTATATTGGTTACTTAGTTATCCGGGATTGTTGATAAACTCAACTAACCAAGGAATAGAAGTTCAATGAGGGTCATTTTCAGAATAATATAGGATTGGTATCCAAGCTAGAGGTGTGAGAACTGCATAATTTGCATTATAGTACAAAAGTTTGGGAAATTGTGTAAAACTGCTCATAGGTATATAAAATTGGCATTTAGCTCTACATGTTAGTGCAAAATTCACCCACAAATCTATTTTTGACACAAGGATGTATATCACATTAAAAAAAGCACACAGAAACTGCTCACATTCTTGCCATTCACGCTGTGTTTGGGAACTCGCTCTAATATTTTTTTCTGAATAATTTCAAGAATTTCACATAACAAGCACCTGGCTTAAGGAGGTTTTGATTTACACCACACTACATAGCTACAAGGGTACATAATTCTGCATTTGGTTACAACCTTCTCTCGATGAGAGAGTTGTCAGAAGACGTACCTGTACCATGTTAGACTTAACAGCAGAACAGTAAGACCTCTATGGGCACATCAGTGACAAACAGCAGTGGTTTACTACTGGTATGGAGTCCTTGTTCTGGCCCGAAACTATCATTCATGACACTTTATTTCATGATTACTTGGCGTGTTGTAAAATTACTTTTTTTGGTGCATTTATTACCTAGCGCTAGGCATAAGGATTTCTTTTGGAACTTACTCTATACGGCAAGCGTTTTTTTGGTAAACGCATTAACGCCCATAAATGCCTCATTGGTTTTTAATCTGAGGTTAGATTCTTGCTTGACGTATATACTGCTTTCTTATTGAGCTAAGTGCATTCGTATTGGCTTTTTCTGTATGGAAATAGTCACTTTTCATAGATGATTTTAATTCAACAGTTTTTTTAACATCTTTCCTTCTTTCTCTCAGTTTTATTTATGCGTAGCACTGGTATATATGTGGCCCTAACCCGTACCGAAGTTGAATACTACATTTAGTGGTTAACCTGTCTTTTTATAGCATTCGAAGAGTATTTTATGCCAATTTTAGTGTTCAATAGTGTTCTTTTTGGGAAGGCTAGTGCATGAAGACTACTGATATGTGAGCGGTACTTCCTGAATGCTAACAGAATACTAAGCACATACTTATTTGCAATCCAATAGTCTTCATTTACAATGTAGAACATTTAATGAATAAAACAATTTCAATACTATTGAACTTTACCCAGACTACTATTAACATTCTATCCAAGCTGCATGCTGCATGGTAGATTGGTGCCTTATTTATTATACTATTTTTATGCCTTATTTAATATACTATTGTGGTATTTGTGTAGTGTAGGATAGTGTTTTAGGGTTTAGGGTAGTGCTGGGGGACTGTGCAGGGTAGTGATTGAGTGTAGGGAACGGACTGGGAGTTGAGGGATGGTCGTGCTGGGGGTAGTGTTTTAGAGTTTAGGGTAGTGTTGTGGTGTTTGTGTAGTGAAGGGTAATGTGTTAGGTTTTAGGGTAGTGCTCGGGGGTTGTGCAGGGTAGTGTTTGAGTATGGGGACCGGACTGGAGATATGGGGAGGGTCGTGCTGGGGGTAGTAATTAAGGGGATAGGGTAGTGTTGTGGTGTTTGCGTAGTATAGGGTAGTGTTTTATGGTTTAGGGTAGTGCTGGGGGGTCGTGCAGGGTAGTGTTTAAGTGTGGAGACCGAACTGGGGCTCGGGAGAGGGTTGTGCTGGGGGGAGTGTTTTGGGGTTTAGGGTAGTGTTGTGGTGTTTGTGTAGTATAGGGTATTGTTTTAGGGTTCAGGGTAGTGCTGTGGGGTTTTGCAGGGTAGTGTTTGAGTGTGGGGGCTGGACTGGGGTCGGGGAGGGTCGTGCTGGCAACCCTAATTTATATTCATTTTGATTAAATGCATTCTTACACTATGGCAGTATATCTAAAATACAAATGTAAGGTATAGGCAGAGCGGAAGTTCCAGGGGGTACTGGAACCTGAATAAAAGAATTAAGCCTCGGTAACCAGTTTACAAAGGTATGCAAATATGCAAATGGTCTTAAATTACTCCTGTACCCCAAAACCCCTAAAAATACACCTGTCCCCCAAAACCCAAACAAACCCTGAGCCCTAAAAATACCCCTGTAACCCAAAGCCTAACCCCACCCTGACCCCTTAAAATACCTCTGCACCCCAAAACCCAAACCCACCCTAAACCCTAAAAATGCCCCAGTACCCCAAAACCTAAATCCACCCTCATCCTTAAAAATAGCTCCTTTACCCCAAAACCCAAACTCACCCTAAACCCTAAAATGCCCCTGTACCCCAAAACCTTAATACCCCTTAAACCCTAAAAATTACTTCAGCACCCTAATACCCAAACCCATCCTGAACCCTAAAAATATACCCTGCACCCCAAAACCTAAACTCACCCTAAACCCTAAAAATATCTCCTGCACCCCAAAACTCAAACACATTCTAAACCCTAAAAATGCCCCTGTACCCCAAAAACTAAATACCCCCTAAACCCTAAAAATACCCCATCACCCCAAATTCCAGACCCACCCTGAACCCTAATAATAACCCCTGCACCCCAAAACCTCAACTCACCCTGAACCCTTTAATAATCTCCTACACCCCAAAACCTAAATACCCCCTTAACCCTAAAAATACCCAAGCACCCAAAACCAAGAAAACCCCTATTGTCTAAAAATACCCTGTGCACCCAATAATCCAAACCCACCCTCAACCCTTAAAATACCCCTGAACCCTAAAACATATACCCCTACACCCCAAACTAAAACCATATACTTACCTTAAACTTAAATATAAAAAACATATGCTTTTACCATTCATGCATTAACAATGAATTTTGTTGTAAAAGCATGCGTGGTAAAAGCATATAAAATGTAATGTCATGTGTTATTATGGTATTGCGGAGTAATAGTACTTTTGTTATAATGGTATGCAGGATCAAAGTTTTGTTGTAAAGGTTGTACCTAAAAATAATATAATTCAGGTAAAGCGTTGAAAGAACTTATTGGTATTGCTCAACTTCCACTGATGAAATCACTTAACCTCCCTGCTCCTAAAAAAGCCTTTCAAGTGCAAAAATATCTTGTTATATGTAAAGCGCTCTGATGTCTTTTGAACAAGTTTGCGCTATATAAAACTGCCCTTAAATGCTTTACTTTCGACGCAAATGAAAATGTGTGGTGTCTCATCTGCTTCTCTGCAATTATTAGCTCAAATAAGAAAAATAAAAAGGCGTCTAACGATGGTGTGCACATCCGCAGAGAACTTGATGTTTGTGTGTGCATAAATAAGGAACAGGTTGACTTTGCCAATGCTTGGTGGCCGCTAGGGTAATTGCACCTTATATTTGTTGTAGTCCCTTCTCTGTTTCTTTTGTCCATGTTTTTAATCATCGGAACAGAAGCGGAAGTGCAATCAGAGTGGGACCGAGGCGAGGAGCAGAGAGAAAGAGTTGCTGTGCCGGCCGGGCAGTACCAATAAGTCGGTGCTGTGTTCGCTACAGAGGGGACGGAGAAAACATGCTTTTATTTATTCGGGCAATGGAAACGGGGAGAGGAGTGTGTGATTCCCAGCCTCTCTCTTCAACACTTTGGTATTTGAGCCCGCCATTTAAATGCAGCTATTAGACTTCGTGTTTTATTGGGCGGCAGGGGCGAATTCTGAGTTAAATGTAATCACGAGGTCTGCCTCTCCATTGCGATCTTTAACTATCATGCTTTCTAAGAGATGGGCCCCTTGAACATTTGTACTTGCATGTGAGGCTTTGTTTGGAGCCCTGCTCGGACTGTTAAACGGAGCACTTCCATCAAGGGATATACCCCCAGATTCATCAAACCCAAATTCTGCGATTTCTTAATTGCGAGAAATACCGAATCGCAATTTAGAAATCGCAGAATGGGATGCATGAAAAATTGCGATTAAAAAAAGCTAATTGCAATAGGCCGCAATTGCCGATTGCGATTTTCCCAAAATCGCATAAAAAATCGCAGAATCGTCCGTTTTCCTTGTTGAAATTGCGATCTCGCAATTACCGAAATCGCAAATTGCGATCTCGCTAATTGCGAGATCGCAAAAACGGGAAGTCGCATTTCGAGCACAGTGATGACATCCCAACCAGGAAGCAGGCAGTTCCCACCCTCATTCTGCATACTGAGTCTGAAGTGGAAGCAGCACTGTCCAGAGCTCCACTCCAGACCACCTCCAGCTCAAAATCAGGAGACACCCCAGTGCAGAAAATGTCCCCGGAAGCTGCAGGGGGCAGTACCTCAGAAAGGAAACGCAAAATAAAGCTTTCTGAACAAGAATTGGAATACCTCATAGAGGGAGTGAGCAAAGACCACGACCGTCTCTTTGGGAAGGACTCAAGGAGGGTGCCGGTGGCGGACAAAAGAAGGATTTGGATGCGCATCTGCGCCAAAGTAAATTCCGTGGGAGTGACCCAGCGCTCCATAGAAGATTTAAGGAAGAGGTGGTATGACCTCAGAGGGCGTGCCAAGGAGAGGATCACAGAGAGGCTGGGGAAGCGTGTCGCAACAGGAGGAGGCGAGGCCACTGTCCCACCCAACACCCCACTTGAGGACCTCGTGGAGGACACCCTGAACCCCCAGGCATGCGTGGGGGTAACCCAGCTGGACTCCTCCTGACTCACCCAAGATTCCCAAGGTAAGTGCCATGTGACTGTGACCCTGTCCCCTAACAATGCCCATGACCCCAGAGCAACCCATCAGAAACCCCAGTCATGCAGACAATGCACACCAGAAAAGCCCTATTGCATTGTGGTAGATGTAGTCTAACCACAATTACCATCTAGCCCCATACAGCCAGACCTGTCCAGTGAGAGTCAATCCTACAGCCAGTCAGGGAATGTTAGCCTGCATGCATGTAGCAACCTTCCATGTGCAAGATACATGTCATTAATCAACGTCCACTTTACAGGCCATGTTGACCCAGCGGGACGTCAAACGGCGGCGCCACCGCCAGCTGCTGACCCGCCTGTCTGCGTGCACGCGGTCAAACTACATCATAGGGAATGCCACCTCCCAACTCTCACGACGCTCGTTGGCCATGCAAGTCCACATGGTCCAATGCTGCCAGGACGTCGCAAGGGCACTGGAGCAAGTTACCACTGCAGTGCAGGGTCTGCAGGCAACTGGCCATGGCCAGGCAGGTGGGGGGATGACGCAAGTGAGGGAAATTCAAGCCACAGCAGCCAATCGGTGCCACTGGTGATAGTACCCCGCCGCAGCACCAGGCCCACTGCTGCCTCACGGGCAAATCCGGAGGAAGAGCTGGAAAGGCGACTGGGAGCGTCCACCCGGAGGCGCCATTGACCATTTCTTTTGTACCTTGAAGGGCCATGCTGCTGAGACAAGCATGCCCTCCTCACATACATGGGGACATATGACTCAATATAGCTCTCATCTTACTGTGTGAAAAATTGCCACTTTATTGTGAATAAAACAATAACATATATTCAGTACCAGTTAATTTGACTCATGTCATTATTTCAATTGTCATGCATGAGTGAAGTGTTGGGTGAGGGGAGTGGGTGCACTAGAAACAGTTAATAGTGATTTGGTTGCGGCGCCTGTGTCCTTCTGCAGGATTCTCCCCGCGTGCATGACGCACATGTGCAGGTGGGCGGTTGTCCCCTTCCAACTCACTGCCAGACATCTCTACAGGTATCCTGCGCTTGGTAGCAATATTGTGGAGTATTGCCCACCCGGCCACGATGCGGCAGCAGACCTCAGGCTCGTATTTGAGGGCCCCACCAGTCTTGTGAAGTATGCGGAATCAGCTCTTCAAAAGGCCAAATGTCCTCTCAATGCAATTTCTTGTGCGTATGCGTGCAGCATTGTAACGCCGTTGCTGTGGTTTAGGTATGGGGTGAGGAGGTACTCACGGAGACCGTAGGCGCTGTCACCTGAATGAAAGGAGCAGAGTGTGAGTGCCTGTCATGCGCAGCTACATGGTCACAGTGTACTATTTGGTGGCATGTGTACTTACCTAGTAGGTGTCCTTCGCCAAAGTCTCCCATGGCCAGTCGTGTGTGCATGCCGCTGTGCCGGAATATGAAGGAGTCATGTGTGCTCCCTGGGTATTGTGCCACTATGTCCGTGATGATTGTCTTAGCGTTGCACACGATGCAACGTTGGAGTAGTGTGGCTCACTGGTTAGAGGCGGCAGGCCCAAGAGCAGAAGTCGGCCCGGGTTCAATTCCCGACGCGGCAGGATCGTGGACCTTGGTCAGCAGACTCGATAATTCTCGCTTCGGTGCTTACTCTAATCAGGGGTTCCACTCGGCAATTGTGGGCATTAGCTTGCCTAATCTCCACAACTGCCCCACCAATTCCGGGGATGCCTGGCTCCACCTTGGGGACTCCCAGCAAGGGACCATCCCACAGGGAAAGTCAGGACGGGTTCCCCAGAGTTATACAGCGCCAGGAGACCTATGGACGGGTAGCAGTGCGCTTTACAAGCTCAAAAACATTTACATTTACACCATCTGGATATTCAGGGAGTGGTAGGACTTGCGGTTCCGGTACATGTATTCTGTTTGTGCAGGTGGGCAGATGTGGATGTGGGTACAGTCAATGCATCCTATTACATGTGGGAATTGCGTAATGTTGTAGAAATGAAGCTTGGTTTGATTCAAGTCCTGTTGGGTGGTCGTGATTGTGATGTAATGGTGTAGCCGGGTCAGCATTGTCTCCAGGAAACTCCTTAGGCAGCGGGACATGGTGCTCTGGGAGATCCCCCCTGCAACAGCGACTATCCCCAGGAAGCTTCCGGAGGCCAGGAGGTGCAGGCTGCACAAGACCTGGACATGGGTGGGCACGGCATTGGTCCTCCTTGTTGGGTGCTGCATCAGGGGGTCTAGGTCCCGGATCAGCTTAGTGATCATTGCCCCATTCAGGCGGTACTTGGATTAGATTTGCTCCGCAGTTTGGCCCAGAAGGGTTATCTGCTGGCGGAATATTCGCTCCTGGATCCTGCGTCTGTTCCTTGCTGCAGCCTGGAGCCTTCGCCGCCTGACCACCATGTAGAGTCCAGGCATTATGAGAGTCCTCATGCTCCGACTGTGTCTCCTTAAGTGTGTTTGACCAGGCCCGCACTTGTGGCTAGTTAATGTTTTTTCTAATTTTTTCTTCTTCATGGTTACCACCTGGTTTGGGTTCTCCTTAAATTGCGCGTCGGAAATATCGATTTTCTGATTTTTTGCAATTTGCGAGTTTTCATGAATTGCGTTTGCGATTATTTTGCGAGTTTGCAAAATATTTAGCAGAATCCATGGTTTCTCGCAAAATCCGATTCGCTATAGGGGTTCCTCCTAGATTCTGCAAATTAATTTGCGATTTAGCAATTTTTTTTGCGATTTCGCAATTTTTAACATTTTCTAATCATGAATTGCTTTTCATTAAATTGCGATCGCAATAGCTAATTCGCAGCATTTGCAATCGCAATTTTGGTTGATGAATCTGGCTGATAGACATGGGTGCCAGATTCGAGTCTCTGTGCTCGCTCAAACTCCCGTGATTCTGAGCAAAGCATTTCATTTCCCCGTGCCTAAAAAAATTTAATTAATGTGTCCTTGTGTAATGTAACTAAGCGCTTCAACTCTTTCAGATTGAGTTTGCGCTATATAAAACTGTTTCTCAACCAACAATTTCTCCTCTCATTAACTTTCTAATTGGCCACTGAGCTCCATACGTCTTATTTGCAATCCAGTCTACCCTTGTGTATCCCGCCTGAAGACTGATTTAATAGCTCCTGGAAAAAACGCTTTCTGGTTTGGTGTACTGTACTCTCAGACGCTCCGATTAGAAAGTCAAAATCAGCATGGATATCTAAAAAAAGGCATGTCTAGCTACCTGTTTTTTTTACTATCAGTTGCCTCGTGTGACCATATACTATGCTTTGTATACACAATTAGACCCATTTTGATTCACCATCATTGTTTTGATTAAAAAGTCAAATGTTAATCTCAGCAAAGCATTTTGGTGCTCTCGATATGTTAGCACTGTAGAAAACTGCAAATTAAAAACGTAATACAAAAATAATAAATCTATTGTGATTTCTTGAGGGGTCGTAAATAAATATTCAGTAACATCTATCAGATGTTCATGAGAGACAATAAAAAGTAATCACTCAAACATTTTATGCTCATTTAAAGATTGGTCAGCCAATGTTTCCAGAAAGCAACACTCTTTTTTGTGAGAAAATACTCTACTTTTGCAGCAATCTGTCTTTTCATCATCACCATAAACTCCGCTAACCATCGGTTTTTCAATGAGGCAGCTGGGCTAGTATTTAATGTGATAGGATGTGGCATGTAAAGCCATTCTTGACCTGTCAAGTTGGTTTCAATGTTTTCCTCCTGTCGAGAGTAATTTCTGAGCATTGCTAATGAGACTTGTGGTTTTCGGACCTTATGATTATCACATGAACCTGCACAATGACAACTCCAAATTATGTATTTGTCTGCACATTTGCTACATGGTGTGGCAAAAGAATTCAGTTTGCTTACACACTTGGTGCCTGCAGTCAGGAAAAACACAAAATAGGTGTGATTCATCATTTACCGCGTGGAGATGCAACCACGCTAAACCAGTGCCTGTGTTCTCAATCTGGTCAGAGAGGTGCACTGAGATCTATGTAAAGCGAACTCACCAAGACTCAAAATGATAAATTGGCTGCCAAAATAAAATGATGGAATCCCCATAAATGATAAATACGAAAGATAAACACGAGGTCTGCCTCTCCATTGCGATCTTTAACTATCATGCTTTCTAAGAGATGGGCCCCTTGAACATTTGTACTTGCATGTGAGGCTTTGTTTGGAGCCCTGCACGGACTGTTAAACGGAGCACTTCCATCAAGGGATATACCCCCAGATTCATCAAACCCAAATTCTGCGATTTCTTAATTGCGAGAAATACCGAATCGCAATTTAGAAATCGAAGAATGGGATGCGTGAAAAATTGCGATAAAAAAAACTAATCGCAATCGGCCGCAATTGCCGATTGCGATTTTCCCAAAATCGCATAAAAATCACAGAATCGGCTGTTTTCCTTGTTGAAATTGCGATCTCGCAATTACTGAAATTGCAAATTGCGATCTCGCTAATTGCGAGATCGCAAAAACGGGAAGTCGCATTTCGAGCACAGTGATGACATCACAACCAGGAAGCAGGCAGTTCCCACCCTCATTCTGCATACTGAGCCTGAAGGGGAAGCAGCACTGTCCAGAGCTCCACTCCAGACCACCTCCAGCTCAAAATCAGGAGACACCCCAGTGCAGAAAAAGTCCCCGGAAGCTGCAGGGGGCAGTACCTCAGAAGGGAAACGCAAAATAAAGCTTTCTGAACAAGAATTGGAATACCTCATAGAGGGAGTGAGCAAAGACCACGACCGTCTCTTTGGGAAGGACTCAAGGAGGGTGCCGGTGGCGGACAAAAGAAGGATTTGGATGCGCATCTGCGCCAAAGTAAATTCCGTGGGAGTGACCCAGCGCTCCATAGAAGATTTAAAGAAGAGGTGGTACGACCTCAGAGGGCGTGCCAAGGAGAGGATCGCAGAGAGGCTGGGGGAGCGTGTCGAAACAGGAGGAGGAGAGGCCACTGTCCCACCCAACACCCCACTTGAGGACCTCGTGGAGGACACCCTGAACCCCCAGGCATGCGTGGGGGTAACCCAGCTGGACTCCTCCCGACCCACCCAAGATTCCCAAGGTAAGTGCCATGTGACTGTGACCCTCTCCCCTAACAATGCCCATGACCCCAGAGCAACCAATCAGAAACCCCAGTCATGCAGACAATGCACACCAGAAAAGCCCTATTGCATTGTGGTAGATGTAGTCTAACCACAATTACCATCTAGCCCCATACAGCCAGACCTGTCCAGTGAGAGCCAATCCTACAGCCAGTCAGGGAATGTTAGCCTGCATGCATGTAGCAACCTTCCATGTGCCAGATTCATGTCATTATTCAACATCCTCTTTACATCACAGGTGGCGCTGCAGAACCCAGCACTGATAGCGAGGCACTGCAAATAGATGACAATCCTGAGGACACCGAGGGAGATGTCCATCCTTCCCCTCAACCAGGACCATGAGGGCAAGCTGCAGCTCCAGCAGTAGTACCACCACCTGCCCCTGTGGACAGTGACACCTCAGCAACAACAGGCGCGCCACAACCGCAGCTTCTGACACACATGCCAGTGGGACTGACAGCAGCTGCAGCACGGAAACAAACTCGGCGCACTGCCACTGTGAGAACACAGTCCAGCGGACTGGTGAGGGAGCCGCGTGACACAACACCACGCGCTGGCAGGGGAGTGAATGTGCGGGTACCTGGCCTCTCTATTGAGCGCCGTATGCTCCGCATACACCAGAAGCAGGCCTGCCATCTCGCAGCAATTCACCTACAGCTGCACAAGACCGCTAGGAATGTGGGGCAGCTCTCAGACAGAATGGAGAGGATGACTGCTGCAGTGGAGGACAACACCCAGGCCATGTTGACCCAGCGGGACGTCAACCGGCGCCGCCACCGCCAGCTGCTGACTCGCCTGTCTGCGTGCACGCGGTCAAACTACATCATAGGGAATTCCACCTCCCAACTCTCACGACGCTCATTGGCCATGCAAGTCCAAATGGTCCAATGCTGCCAGGATGTCGCAAGGGCACTGGAGCAAGTTACCACTGCAGTGCAGGGTCTGCAGGCAACTGGCCATGGCCAGGCAGGTGGGGGGATGACGCAAGTGAGGGAAATTCAAGCCACAGCAGCCAATCGGTGCCACTGGTGATAGTACCCCGCCGCAGCACCAGGCCCACTGCTGCCTCACGGCCAAATCCTGAGGAAGAGCTGGAAAGGCGACTGGGAGCGTCCACCCGGAGGCGCCATTGACCATTTCTTTTGTACGATGAAGGCCATGCTGCTGACACAAGCATGCCCTCCTCACATACATGGGGACATATGACTCAATACAGCTCTCATGTTACTGTGTGAAAAATTGGCACTTTATTGTGAACAAAACAATAACATATATTCAGTACCAGTTAATCTGACTCATGTTATTATTTCAATTGTCATGCATGAGTGAAGTGTTGGGTGAGGGGAGTGGGTGCACTAGAAACAGTTAATAGTGATTTGGTTGTGGCGCCTGTGTCCTTCTGCAGTATTCTCCCCGCGTGCATGACGCACATGTGCAGGTGGGCGGTTGTCCCCTTCCGACTCACTGCCAGAGATCTCTACAGGTATCCTGCGCTTGGTAGCAATGTTGTGGAGTATTGCACACCCGGCCACGATGCGGCAGCAGACCTCAGGCTCGTATTTGAGGGCCCCACCAGTCTTGTGAAGTATGCGGAATCGGCTCTTCAAAAGGCCAAATGTCCTCTCAATGCAATTTCTTGTGCGTATGCGTGCAGCATTGTAACGCCGTTGCTGTGGTTTAGGTATGGGGTGAGGAGGTACTCACGGAGACCGTAGGTGCTGTCACCTGAATGAAAGGAGCAGAGGGTGAGTGCCTGTCATGCGCAGCTACGTGGTCACAGTGTACTATTTGGTGGCATGTGTACTTACCTAGTAGGTGTCCTTCGCCAAAGTCTCCCCTGGCCAGTCGTGTGTGCATGCCGCTGTGCCGGAATATGAAGGAGTCATGTGTGCTCCCTGAGTATTGTGCCACTATGTCCGTGATGATTGTCTTAGCGTTGCACACGTTGCAACGTTGGAGTAGTGTGTCTCACTGGTTAGAGGCGGCAGGCCCGAGAGCAGAAGTCGGCCCGGGACCAGGGTTCAATTTCCGACGCGGCAGGGTCGTGGACCTTGGTCAGCAGACTCGATAATTCTCGCTTCGGTGCTTACTCTAATCAGGGGTTCCACTCGGCAACTCTGGGCATTAGCTTGCCTAATCTCCACAACGGCCCCACCAATTCCGGGGATGCCTGGCTCCACCTTGGGGACTCCCAGCAAGGGACCATCCCACAGGGAAAGCCAGGACGGGTTCCCCAGAGTTATACAGAGCCAGGAGACCTATGGACGGGTAGCAGTGCGCTTTACAAGCTCAAAAACATTTACATTTACACCATCTGGGAGTGGTAGGACTTGCGGTTCCGGTACATGTATTCTGTTTGTGCAGGTGGGCAGATGTGGATGTGGGTACAGTCAATGCATCCTATTACATGTGGGAATTGCGCAATGTAGTAGAAATGAAGCTTGGTTTGATTCAAGTCCTGTTGGGTGGTCGTGATTGTGATGTAATGGTGTACCCGTGTCAGCATTGTCTCCAGGAAACTCCTTGGGCAGCGGGACATGGTGCTCTGGCAGATCCCCCCTGCAACAGCGACTATCCCCTGGAAGCTTCCGGAGGCCAGGAGGTGCAGGCTGCACAAGACCTGGACATGGGTGGGCACGGCATTGGTCCTCCTTTTTGGGTGCTGCATCAGGGGGTCTAGGTCCCGGATCAGCTTAGTGATCATTGCCCCATTCAGGCGGTACTTGGATTAGATTTGCTCTGCAGTTTGGCCCAGAAGGGTTATCCGCTGGCGGAATATTCGCTCCTGGATCCTGCGTCTGTTCCTTGCTGCAGTCTGGAGCCTTCGCCGCCTGACCACCATGTAGAGTCCAGGCATTATGAGAGTCATCATGCTCCGACTGTGTCTCCTTAAGTGTGTTTGACCAGGCCTGCACCTGTGGCTAGTTAATGTTTTTTCTAATTTTTTCTTCTTCATGGTTACCACCTGGTTTGGGTTCTCCTTTAATTGCGCGTCGCAAATAGCGATTTTCTGATTTTTTGCAATTTGCGAGTTTTCATGAATTGCGTTTGCGATTATTTTGTGAGTTTGCAAAATATTTCGCAGAATCCAATGTTTCTCACAAAATCCGATTCGCTATAGGGGTTCCTCCTAGTTTCTGCAAATTAATTAGCGATTTTGCAATTTTTTTTGCGATTTTGCAATTTTTAACATTTTCTAATCATGAATTGCTTTTCATTAAATTGCGATCGCAATAGGTAATTCGCAGCTGTTGCAATCGCAATTTTGGTTGATGAATCTGGCTGATAGACATGGGTGCCAGATTCGAGTCTCTGTGCTCGCTCAAACTCCCGTGATTCTGGGCAAAGCATTTCATTTCCCCATGCCTAAAAAATGTTAATTAATGTGTCCTTGTGTAATGTAACTAAGCGCTTCAACACTTTCAGATTGAGTTTGCGCTATATAAAACTGTTTCTCAACCAACAATTTCTCCTCTCATTAACTTTCTAATTGGCCACTGAGCTCCATACGTCTTATTTGCGTTCCAGTCTACCTTTGTGTATCCCGCCTGAAGACTGATTTAATAGCTCCTGTAAAAAACGCCTTCTGGTTTGGTGTACTGTACTCTCAGACGCTCCGATTAGAAAGTCAAAATCCGCATGGATATCTAAAAACAGGCATAACTAGCTACCTGTTTTTTTTACTATCAGTTGCCTCGTGTCACCATATACTATGCTTTGTATACACAATTAGACCCATTTTGATTCACCATCATTGTTTTGATTAAAAAGTCAAATGTTAATCTCAGCAAAGCATTTTGGTGCTCTCGATATGTTAGCACTGTAGAAAACTGCAAATTAAAAACGTAATACAAAAATAATAAATCTATTGTGATTTCTTGAGGGGTCGTAAATAAATATTCAGTAACATCTATCAGATGTTCATGAGAGACAATAAAAAGTAATCACTCAAACATTTTATGCTCATTTAAAGATTGGTCAGCCAACGTTTCCAGAAAGCAACACTCTAGTTTGTGTGAAAATACTCTACTTTTGCAGCAATCTGTCTTTTCATCATCACCACAGACTCCGCTAACCATCGGTTTTTCAATGAGGCAGCTGTGCTAGTATTTAATGTGACAGGATGTGGCATGTAAAGCCATTCTTGACCTGTCAAGTTGGTTTCAATGTTTTCCTCCTGTCGAGAGTAATTTCTGAGCATTGCTAATGAGACTTGTGGTTTTCGGACCTTATGATTATCACATGAACCTGCACAATGACAACTCCAAATTATGTATTTGTCTGCACATTTGCTACATGTTGTGGCAAAAGAATTCAGTTCGCTTACACACTTGGTGCCTGCAGTCAGGAAAAACACAAAATAGGTGTGATTCATCATTTACCGCGTGGAGATGCAACCACGCTAAACCAGTGCCTGTGTTCTCAATCTGGTCAGAGAGGTGAACTGAGATCTATCCAAAGCGAACTCACCAAGACTCAAAATGATAAATCGGCTGCCAAAATAAAATCATGGAATCCCCATAAATGATAAATACGAAAGTTTAACTTCGGGACTTACATTTTGTCCAAACCACGTCCCAAAATGCCGATAAATACTCGCCAAACACCCCACACCTGTTCCACCAAAATCAGAGCAGTGCCTAATCTGAGGGGTGGTTGCAGGTGTGGGGCCCCCTGCGCTCATTTCTGGGACCGTCATGCGAGCTAACAAAGAGAGCTGACCCAGTTAAGACAGGAGATAGTCTAGCTCTAAGAGCGCAAACACGAGTACTGCCTTGAAAATATTGTACATGTAAATCCGACAATAATGATGCTTCAATCTGATGAAAGGATTTTCAAATTCTAGATATGTGTATTTCCACTAAGGTGTGCATGAATCAGTAGATAGTGAGCGAGAGGCCGACACACAAGCCTTACACAAAGACTTAGGGGCGGATTTACAAGCCCCTTGCACCACTTTTGCATCGGGAAACATCGTTTACAATGCGGTGTTTACACCACACTACCTTTACAATGATGCCATTACAACGCAAGTCGTTACACGACTTGTGCTGGATGGCGCGGTTGGATAAGGAATATTGTAATTTTATATTCCAACACCTTCCCTACTGTTAAGTGGGCTGGTGTTGGAATATAAAATTATAATAATCCTCAATCCGCGCACACCAACACAAGTCGTTGTAACGACTTGCGTTGTAATGGCAGCGTTGTAAAGTACCGCGATCTAAAAGATAGCGTTATACTGACGTACATCCTTTTGCACCACTTTTTCCATGTTAACAGTGATGCAAATGTGGTGCAAGGGGCTTGTAAATCTGCCCCTTAGTGTGTATGAAATTTGTAATAAGTGTTTTTTTGACATTGTGTCAGCATACAACCTGTCCATCAACGAGCACAAGCACAGAAAACAATCAAGGGAGACGTTTAGACAATAAAAAGTACACCGTTTACATTCCAACGCGGCTGTTTCAATATGCAAATGGTGCATATTGTGTTTGTGTACAGAAGGGAAATTATTAATTCTGTAGATTTTATTTGACTCAGTAAGAGGTTTTAAAAATCTGGGTTAAACAGAAGGGATCAAGAACGATGTACAGAGGGCATAGTTTTAAATTCAAGGTCTGAACTGTCACAATATTGTTAATAGTTATTAAAAGTCAAATGGAACAGAATTTGTTCTTGGAAGATCTGTAAGTAGAACACAAAGGGGTTATACTACAAAGGGTAACTGAGTACCTTAAATAGAAAAGACTTGCAGACAATATTCTCTCTTCCTTTTGGTTTTACAAAGCTTCATGAGTGGCTATTCAAACATGTAGTCCCTCGATAATTTAAACTACAGAGCCCACCAGCCACCCTGTAATGAGTGGTTATTTTGACCAGGCAGCACTGAGTCTGAGGCATTAACCCCTGCCCAGCCCGAGCTCATGACAGCTCAAGAACCGCTTGTGTTCCTTGAAGATTAAGCTGCACAGACAGGGCTAAATCCCATTCAGCCCAGTGGGCATTGCACCCCTTGCAGCTGCACATTACAATGCAGGGTTTATTAGTGTGTCCGTTTTTCACACTTAATAAAATCAAAGCTTTCTGGAAGTTGCTTATAGGTGGGCCCACCTGTTACATGTTTTTAACAGCATGATCTGGTCACAAGTGCACTAGTGCCCTTTCATTTCAGGTGCTTTCCAGCAGTTTTAAGATCTTCTTAGAGTTTCTTGTTGCTTACATGGGTGTGATTCCTGATATTTTTGTTTCCCTCGTCTTCATTGCTTGATTTTGTTCGTGAGAAAGTGTCACTCATAGTCGTTAAATGTCACTCATAATTACACTGAAATTATGTAAATGTCACATAAATAAGCAATCCGAAACCTTGGCAGCTATGCACTGATGAGTCTTTCCTCATACGCAGCGATGCTTTCAAGTGTCTAGGGACTATTTAGAGTTTGGCATTAGCCGCACTCATACATCTTCTTAATTGGGTGGAAATCGGATGTGCAACTTACTGTGAACAGTTGTGGTTGCTGTAACGGAGGCTTGTATGTAGCAGACGTCCCCCAACCCAACATCCACACTTGCAATGTTCTGACAATGCCATACCTGTCCCTTCACAAATCCAAAAAAAACTTCCCCAACAAGCACCTAATGCTTAGGTCATTATGGTACCAGTAGTTACTGGTTGTGTTTTATATTTGCGTTTACTTACCTGTTCTGGTGGTTCTGACCGTGGCCCGATTGGCCTGGTCCTGTATATAATCCCTTGTGAATATTGCCTAGTGCCAGTTGGCACAGTGTAAATGTGAGATTGTTATTCTAATGTGTTAAATGATAAAATAAAGGCTATTATTGATATAACTTTGTGTGGAGTTTCTTTTGTAGGTGTGTCATTCTCTCCCAGTTGTCTCTTGCAGTCTACCCAAAGGACTAACGTCCACTTCTCCCAGGAGTACTAATCGTGGAACTGCTGCTGTCTACGTTAGGAGAAAAGCAAGGGAGCCTGTAGCACTATTTGGTGGCGTGACAGCAGTAAAAGGTAATCTAGAAAAACATTTAAGGCTCTGTGAGTGCCTGAGGGAGTAGTGTTGCTCCCGTTGCCAACACTGGTGATATGCTGACCCTCACATAATGGTTTTCCTTGGCAACTAGGCAACCATTGCATGATATCCAGCCTTTGGAAAACTTTAGTCCAGTCACAAAAAGCGTAATTCTTGGCCATTTGTGAGCACGCATGATATGTTGGCTACCTTTGGTAAAGTTCTGGGTTGGGTATAATGGTAGGAATTCCTGTCCTGTGGTTGGCTTCCATGATATGATGGTGCCTGTCTTTCACATGTGCAAAGTGGTGATTGTCCGTAGGGTTTTGTATTTTATTTTTATTATTTTTTCTTGGTACCACAGTGGCTACTGCCCTGGGTACCCTAGCACCAGGCACTGATACCGGGGTACCTGCCACCCAATCTTCTTATTTTTTTGTTTTAACCTGTTTTGAATTAAAGCGGGGTGTCCCAAAGGCATGCCTATCCCGACCCCTATGTGGCCTTTCAAGTTTTTTCCCCCTTCAGGACTAGAGGATTGAGATGGCTGACCCAACATTCTCATTTTTGTGGCCAGCCAATTAGGGTCCAACCTTCCACTTTGAATGGGCCAATCGCCGATTATCTGGCACCAGTGGTTCAGTTATTTTTAAGTTTTAACTGGTTTTTACCCTAACATAACATGTACATTTGTAATGCACACGTTCAGCGAAAAGATATCTCGTTGCTGATTAATAGATGTTTATTGTTAACCAACTCAATGATACTCATTTTTATCAACCTCAGGATAAAAGGCTGAGTAGATTGGGATTTGAACCTGTTGCAGTGAGGACATATATAGACTCCTACAGTGGATGCATTAGTCCAAAAAGACAAGAGACCAGCTCATCATGTTCTCCATTTGATGCTAATTTCTCAAAAATGGCTGAACAGGTTTACACCAAATAACCAAAGCATGTTTTCTCTATAACACTTTGCTGATCAATTTTGATATAATTTCTTCATAACTTTCCATGATGTAGCCAAAGTAATTGTTTAAAAAAAATGTTTTTATTGAAACGGTACCAAGGCTATTAAAGGAAGAAAAAATGCATTTCCTATGGAAACTCTGGCCGAACTAGAACTAAACAGTGGGGACTGTGTAATAAATGTATGATATTCACCACTCAATATGCCATAATATGGTGTATGGTTAGTGAAACTCAACCACGCATTTGGTCTCAGTGCTTAAGAAGTTGAATTCACAATGTAATGTGGCTATTTACAAAATACTTTTTTACATTAGTCAATCACTTATATATAATTGTCAATTATTACAGGTATTCGTCAGATTGCCCTGCTACTGGTCTGAAAAAATCAGAACATTTCAAGGTAAAAATGGTTGCCAAAAAGGTAAGTGAAACTCATATTTTAAAACGAAGTGAGTAGCAGCAACTTTGACCACATAACCCAAAACACCAAATACTCTGGCACTTTCCCTTTGTACTCCTCACCTGCATATCTCAGTAATAAGTTTCTGTTTACCAATGCAGACCCTTAAAAAATAAAATAAGAAGAAATTCCTACTGCATTGTAGGCCAGTTGAAGTACTAATCTGAAGTCATTAACAAAACCACTCAATATCCCTCTCAGTTTTGTCAGATCCTACTCAAAGCCACTGTGCTTCTTGCTCACTATACCATCACTCACTCACAACACATCCTAGTAACACTACTCACCACTAAACAATTGTCTTCTTATTCGCTGCTGCTGGTAAATATTTGAGAATCAAGAGGCAACTGTATTTCCATTTTCTCAAGAAAATGTCAATCTATGTAGGAGCCACTGGAATTATGCAGCTGATAAGGACCAAATCATGGAGCATAGTTGACTAAATTATGTGATAAGAAAAGGCAAATTTTGTAGACGAATGCAGCACATTTTGTGACATATTTTTGAATTTATTATTTTGGCATTTTGATTGTTGTTGACACTGGCTTAGCGAAGGTTCTACTCCATTAGTACTACTTTAAAACTCAACTACAGCAATAGGCATCAGAAAGGTGACCCATCAACCTTCACAAAAGGACTTCCACTATGCAGCAACAGATTAGTAACTCTGCTCTATGCCACTCCACTGTACGCCACTCAATGCCACTCCACTCTGTCACTCCATTACATGACACTATATGCCACTCTATTCCACTCTTCGCAATTCCCCACTGCAACACTCCACACCACTTGCTAGTGCACAACATGGCTAAAACACATTGACCAATCCAATAACTCTTCCATAGGCAAATATCATTGAAATGTCATATCACACACTTTTATGTCCAACTGCATTTCCTTTAAAAAAATGTACAAGTCAATGCCTTGCACAAGCGCATTTAGTGAATTGTTTTTAGAAGTTCTAACATTAATGACGTCTGGTGGACAATCAACACAGGAGGAATTAGAACAATTACTTTTTTATCTGACAACTAATCGAATTTTGCACAATTGCTTATTTTGGGTAACCTGAAAACAAACCGTGGTGATCCTGTCTTGTCATAGACCAAGTGGGAATTCAGTCAAGTTCTTGACAATTCAACTTGCTCTCTACTTGCAGGAGGAGGGGTCTCCTGGTACAATCCTGTGTATTTCGTGTTGGCTCCTTTGCTTTGTGGTTCTCCTACGATCTCTTGCTCCGGTCTTCTCACATACCACAATTATAAAATGCTTACTAAATGCATGACTAATGAGTTTGTAACAGGCGTATTAGAATCATTGACTCCCAAGATATGTAACACATAAAATTTTGTCCAAAAGCCATCATTAAAAGAAGCCTTGTGCAAGCAATCAAATGAATAAAATTGCTATAAATTAATCAGAATTAATGCGACTTGTGTTTAATTAGCATTCATTTTGAATTCTGTAATAGTCTTACTTAACTCTTGACAGTCATTGCCATTAATCTTCAGATATTTCTCACAAAGATACCACTAATCTTCAATTAGCGGTCGCAATCAATGAGACTAGCCTTAATTTTGCTCTTAAATAGCACAATAGTGTTCAATTAACATTCACTTTAAATTCTGCTTGTCTTACTTGAGTCTTCACAATCATTGCTGTTAGTATTCAGATACTGCTCACAGAGAATACCACTAGTCTTCAAACAGTGCTCACAATCAATGAGACTAGTCTTCATTTTGCTCTTGAAATAGCACAAGAACTGCAAGTAAACCCTAACAGAATACTACTGAGCTTTAAATACTATTCTTCTAGAATACTACTAGTTTTCTTTTAGAAATCAATTGAAGTGTACATCATGTATCTGAAGGGTAGTTGAGTAGAACTAGTATTCCCTCATTTGCATGTGCATACTTTGTGCATACTTCATGCATACTAAATGAATACTACATTTTAATGGTAAATTAATACCACTGTAAACACTGAAATCACACTAAATGAAGAGCTTCCATTTTGGTGAGGGTAATACAGGCTAGAGTTGAAGTTTAAAACACCTACTATTGTGGGTAAGATTTAATTCTTCATGAAGTACCACATTTCTACTAGTATGACACTCATGTTGTGCAATGTCACGTGTGCATGCCCACTGTTTCACACTATGCACACATTTCTAGTTCAAGTGTGCAGAATTAATTTGTGTTTGTTTAAATGCTTCTTTAACCTTCTAGGTGAGAATTACAGTGAATCTCCCTGATGAAACCTGTGGGTCACCGTCAGTTTCCAGTTGTTAATTTTCCTATTTTTTTAAATCACGTTTGATTTGCACTACATTGCAGAATGACATACATCTATAGTCCTGAAGAATGCGTAAGAACCTTGTAGCAAGGTCATGATTTGAACGGAAACATGGTGACAATGCTTGCACTAGAGTAAAATTTCACTCCCCTTGAGCTTTTTAATCTCTCCCTTGGAAGCACCAGAATAAAGTTTAGATTAAATCTACCAAGAGGTAGTTTTAATTGACTTCACATATAAATTTAGCTCTCTGCACTCGTCAATACCATCATTTTCACAAGGGCCCACATTATCTAAAAACACCTCAAGAGCTCCTTTCTATTATAGAGAGTTGTAGCGCACATCAGGTACCATTGGTCCCTGTGTGAGGAGGGATCCAATGATGAAGGAAGCCACTTGTGAATACAGATACACATTTTTCCAATCAACCACACATACTTCGTTGTGTCTGTAAGGAGTTTTTGCCCAGGCTTAATAATTAACTCTGGACAAGTCAATCTTGCATCAAGGCAACACAAACTCTCTTCTCAGTACGATAATTGGCTAATGCTAGGAGAAGGAGAAGGGCCTGGTGAGTCCTCTTCTAAATAAATACGATGGACTACTCTCAGTAAGGGAAAGTTGTGTGCCTAAATTAACTTTACCAATTTTCCTTCCGCAGTCTTCCTCAGTGTGTCTAGTGCCCGGAGTGCAACTTCTTCTGAATCCAATTCCTCGCCATATCCTTTACTGGAGCGTTTGGCTACAGAGCTACACAGCCCATTGATTAAAATATTAGCAGAGATTGCCATCAACTTGAATTGGTGGTTGGCATCTACACACATAGAAAAGAGGTTCTTTTTTCAGACTCGAGATTCAGTGATTATGATCACAGATGCTTACGTTTACTGCTAGGGGACAACTTTGTGCTAACATATGGCTCAAAGGTGATGGGGAGGTAGTGCCTGAATCGCTCCTCCAACTATAAGTGAGCTGTCCTTTTAGCCCTGCAAGACTTTGCAGTGTTTCAGTACAGCAATGTTTTGCTGAGGACAGACAATACCATGAACAATGCTCAAGTGACTTGTTACAGAGCACCAAGAGCTGGTACAGATGACCGTTTGCATGGCTCTTTGGGCCAAGTAGGTATTCTGCCGAACTATTGTGTAAGGAACATTGTAAATATCATGGGTCAGAATATAAAAGGTAAAACTATTGTTTTTAAGTCTTTTATGGTGGTTTTTTAAATGCTCCTACATAATATTGTTTTTTAATTATTTAGTTAAGTTTTATTAGTTTGTCTGTTATAACTTACTAATATTTTATTGTTAAGTATGTTTTTATGATTGGTTTACTTTGATTTTGTTGAGGTGAATCTTTTCATGTAGTGTTTTTGTTTTCTGTCATTTTTTGGGGGTGTTGTTGGGCTTGTAGGGTAATAGGGTGGAACGTTTTCTAAAGATCAAATTTGTTAATTATATAATTAATCATGTATTGATTTTAAAGATACATTAAATATATGGTAATTATTTTATTTATTGATTGGTTAGTTAGATAAAATATTTCCTTATGTTAATTATTTAGTCATTTTTAATTATTTTGATATCAATAAAGATATATGTGTATCACATTTTGTGTAATATGTAATTTTGTACTTGTATTAATTTATACGATAATGTATACTGCGATTTTCTTTCTCCAATTCAAGTAATTTGTTTTTGTGGTCCTTTACATTTTAGGATTATAGTCGAGCATGAAGAATGTTCACATTATTCTATAATTGGAAATATATTTCATGTTTATTTTATGCACATGTAAGGGAATTAATTTAGGATAGCGACAACTAGAACTAAGCCTACTGTTGCTTATTCTGGAACAGGAATAGTTGTTCTCACCCCCTCCAAAGTAAAACCATTCCCTACTGTTGCTTACAATGAAGTGGAAATATTAAATCTGCCCCCTTCAAAGTCCAAGACTGTCCCTACACTTGCTCGGTGTTAGACCTGGCCCTTTTGACAGATTTATCCCCAAACATTTTGCCATTTTGCCTCCTATTTATCTGACCATGTTTTTGTTGTCTATAGGATTCTGGGCACTTTACCACTGCTGATCTGTTATAAAGTGCATTTACTCTCTGTATAAATTGTCATTTGATTGGTTATCCATGATTGGCATATTTGATTTACTGGTAAGTCCCTAGTAAAGTGTAGGGTGTTTTCCAGGGCCTGTAAATCAAATGCTACAAGTGGGCTTGCAGCACTGATTGTGCCACTCACAGGAGTAGCCCTGTAAATGGTTCTCAGATCTACCACAGTAGTTTATGCGTGCACAGTCTGTAACTGTGCACCCACTTGCCAGGCTCAAACCTCCCTTCCTTTTCCTTACAAGTAAGGCAGACCTAAGGTAGGCCCAAGGTACCCCCAGGGGCAGGATGCAGTGTATATGTAAGTTGCATGTACTAGTGTGCGTGACATGTCTTGACAGCGAAATATTGTGTATTTCCTTTTTTGCTGTTGAAAGGCTGTCCCACAGACTAATCATTGGGGGTTGCAATGTAACATTTTTCATGTGTAACTTGCAATAGGGACAAGATTGGAAAATTAAGTTTAGACTCTCTGAACTCAGAATTTATTAACGCACATTTTGGTAAAGGTGTTTTTTAAATCATGTGTTTGAAAATGCCCCTTTTAGAAATTGGTTCAAAGGTGGTAGAAATCACTCCTTATGTCCTCAAATGTTTTAATGCTTTTCACTTAATTGCGGTGTGCACTCTCGCAGTGCTTTCCATCCATACATAAAAGAGAAATCTCAATGATAATGGAACCTCGGCAGGTTCCAACGCGGGGTGCACTGCCCAAAAAACGCTTCTCGTTTAGGTAAATTCCAAAGCTTTTATTTTAATCCAAATCTTTTTTAAGACTCAATGTGTAGTTGTCAGATATCTGATTGGGGCAACAGTGTTGAATCAGGAAAACATCGGTAACAGGAGAAAGGTTGGGGTCATTGTAAAACCAGGTCTGATCAACCTCAACAGGGACCTTTTATAGGAATCTCTGTACACTGCCTCCATAATCACAGCATCATCTGGCATACTTGAAAATTCCCATGATGCAACTAATGAATCAACGGTGTGCGTGCGCTTCCCTCGGCGCTGTTTAACTGTTGTTTTAGTCAGGACAGGTTTGTTTCGCCGCTTCTCCTCATTTGTTCATGAGAGAGAGACCAGGAGTTCCGTAGCAGTTTTCCAGCATTTGCGGAAGAGTCATTTCCGCATTCTCGTCAGAATCAGAGTTCTGAGTCCAGCGTGAGAGAAGTGTTTCTTTCAATCTTCAGAGAAGCAATTTCCAAGGTTAGGCTTCTGTACAGACTCCATTTGAAGCTCTGCCCTTGCTGACAGGAGTCGAACAGTATTCAAGAATAGCAGCACCAGGGTAAGAGAACTTCTTCAGAGAAAGAAGCCACTTTACAGTAAGATGTATTTAACTGCATGAAATGCTATCCAGCTACCTTGCTTCCAAACTAATTAGCTCCTGCTAATGCGCTACTAACAGAGCTATCGGAGCAGATTCCTTATACCTTCCTCCTTGCGTCTTTCCTTTCTTTCTCCTCCCTTGTTTACCTTACCTAGTACCTTTTTGCGCGTCACCCTTCATTTCTGCAATTCTGGAGCAAGACAGTGGAGCATCATACTAGTCCTATAAAAGACTTTGGAACTAATATTTCATTACAATACAGTTGACTATTGAATTGTTTAATACACGTTTATAATTTGAGATCAGGGATTGTGAGAAACTGTATGGTTACATATGCAATGCCTCTGAAGAGACATGGATAGTATTTCACTTATATTGTCCCTTTCAGTTTCAGGTGAAGTGAGACTATCACTGAACAGCCAACATGCATGAAGAGAAGCTTAACCTCCTACTAAGGCTGGTAGGGAAGATTAAATGAGACTATAGTAGATTGCAGAGTAGAATATGTAGAGAGGTGAATTGTAGTTATTTCACATTTTGTCCTTCTGTGCATTAGGTACCTCCCATCCTTCCTGGGATCCATAGTGAAGACCACCTAGGAATAAGAAGTGGAAGCCGCCACAGAAGGAGTGTCTCTTCTCTGTCCCATTCCCCTTTCCCCCATACTGGTGCCCCTGCCCTATGTACTCTAGCGCAGTGACATTGGTGTGTGGGCATTGGGATCTAGCGTCTATTCTGCTTCCGTGAAGATTTGGCACCTTTGACAGTAGTCATATCTTTTCAAGTGGTCAAACTAATTTTGTGCTCCCAATTCAACGAATGCCTATCCAAACCATTCTTGAACAACAAGTGGGGGTTCACCACTCCACATAGCATGGCAATAAGTAGGGTTCACATTTTTTTTAAGAGGTCACTTCCATTATGGGGACTGAGACAAGTGTGCACTAAGGCAAATACAGTCAGGAGGAGGTTTAAAATTAAGCTGTTCGGATACGAAGGAGGATGTATTTGGGGATTACATTTTCGGGGAATATTGATGAGGCATGTTCACTATTTAACACCGGTATGAGTTAAGTTTACCCTTTTTTGAAATTGATTTTGGCACGTTGAATATATTTCATGTTTTACATTTACTATTGGCCCAGACAGGAATGTGGGGCATACTTCATTCATCTAGCAATTATTTTAAAGTATATATTTTTATGTTATGTTCATAATTTATACTTATTTTTTCATTATAAATATATACCTTTAACTGTAATTTTATATTTAAAAGTAATATGTATTTTAAAGTTATTATTGTGTATAATATTTAAAATTTGAAATATCAATCAATCAATCTTAGCTTTATTCGATTTATGTGTAAGAATCATAAAAGCAACAACAGTACATAAATATACACCAGTACATTTCATCATATTTACGTATATTAGAAAATAAAATAAAAGCAAGTCGATAAATAATCGGCTAAACATTATAGGGCGAGATAATAAGTCAAATTGATCAGGCGTGGAGATGAATATAGAAACTTGATTAAACGACCACACCTGCCCATCAGGTGGTTGCTCTATGATTTTTTACATTTCAACTAGACATATAATGATCTAGGATAGAAGTCACTTATGCTCCAGATAGATATGGGGCCATCTCCTATTTGAGGCTGCCAAGATTGGAGAAAAGGAACAACAAATTTAGACCTGAATTTGACAAGAACCAAATCGCCCACCAAGTCCTTGCGCAGAGGTCCTAGCCAACCCACCCTTCTGACACTAAGTATGGTTCCATCGATGTTGGGTGGTAGAGGTCTATTTTTGGTTAACCAAAACGTAACCTTGTTTCTTAGGTCCATAGGATTTTCATGTTTCCCCCTCATAAGTTCAGGTACTCCCGAAAGGACACACACAATAGGGGCGGCCTCTGGGGGCAAATGTAAATGCTTGGTTTTGGGCAACATATTGTTGTGATTGACCACTGTTCCCTTGTTTGATGTCAATTGATTGTTTAGCCCTATTCTGGGGCGAGAGCTCCGTACAGTTGTGACAAGGGGATCCAAACTTTTCACATGTGAAGTTACTAGCTGGCTATGAATGGTCTTGCTTTGTAAGTAGGTATCGGGCATTTCTGTGGCTACTGAACGCTGTGATTGAGTGGATGTTGCCATAGTTTTTGCAGGTAATGAATTGGCCTTGATGGCTTCCTCAACGCCCGTGAGCCTGTCCCCTAAACTAACCATTTTATTCATCAACGGGGATATTATAGTCTTGATCATGTTCTCGATCGAGGCCATTAAAGAAGCATGGATAGGTGGGTTCGATATAACAATGTTGGAAGTGTTGGGAGATACGGGATAAGGATTTAGTTTCTGTTGCTTGGCCTGTCTCCCCATTTGTTTGGCCCCATCTCTCTTCCTTTTAGCGATAGTGAGCTGAGGGGTCAATGCCGAATGCGAGTTTACTTTTGATCGTATTAAAGGAGGCGCATCGTGTATACTATGAGTTGGTTGAGGTTGATTGCAAGACCGGGGACTAATAGTTGCTATGGCACGGATAGGGGAATTAATTTTCACATTGTCTGGTTCCACAGGAGCATACGTGGATTTACACATGTTGTTTAGTTCCTCCAGTAAGGATATCTCTGGAGCAACATCAGCAGTCTGTAAAGGAGCGCACATAGTGGGCGAACTATCCAGGGCGGGGGATCGCTCTATTCGCTCTAGTTCTCTGATAATGGGGAGCGTTACTCTCTTTAGATAGTGGTCCATCGTTCCTCTGATCAAGCCACTGTGGGTGGAGAAATTCCTGGTACCCCCCTTGCAGGTCATGTCATCAGCCATCTTCGAATATAAACAGTTCAATAGTACCACTATGATGGCGAGTGGGAAGGACCTATTAGTAAGAGGGGGATAGATAAAGGGTAACAGTACCTTTAATACTTGTTCCACTTCTCCTAGTTCCAAACCAAGGGGAATGGCCCCGTCCCGGCCTCCTCTGGCCTCTGATGGCCGCAGATGGCCCCGCCCTTGTCCCGGGCTTCGCGTCCCGCGGGTCGGAAATGAGGCGTTGAATATATCCTACCCGATGTCCAGGGGGTGGGGCTGCCGGTCCTCTCCTCGCAGCCTCCTGGGACAGGTAGTCCCGCTGCGTCCCCGCTCTCCCCAAACAAGCACAGCTCACAGGGCCAATGCGTCCCCCCAGCAAACAGTCAAAAAAAAAGAAACATGCGCAAGAAAAATACTGATAGTCCGTCTCTCTACTACTTTTAACTACAAGCACCAACTCCCGCTGGTCAGTTCAGTTCTGTGAAAAATCAAAATTTAAGGCTACACGGAGTTTAAGCTTTAAGCTATGAGCTGTAAGTGCTCCTCCAAACCTTACTGCATGTTCTAACGAAAAACTCCAGGCTGCTCCAACGACCTCCAGATAGTACGGCGCAGGACATCCGGTAACTTTTCCCCAGTCTTTTCTGCAGGCTCTGTTGCAGTGTATTCTCCCCAAGATTGTGTCTGTAGGCTTAAATCAGGTAATCCATGACGACCATTAAGAAGCCAAAATTTCGGCGTTCAGCGATTGCACTTGCTGCGCCCCGCCCTACAGGTCTTCCACAGTCTCAGTAATTGCTCTTCCCGCGTTCGATCACCGCGGCTCCCAAATACTTAGGGCTCGATTCTCATCTCGCTTGTAAAGCCTTCCGGATGACTTGGATCCATATGACTTTATGAGCTAATCGTGCACCTGGAGTCCGAGCGAGTGAGAATGATGCATTCACATGTTTACAGACTTTGCACATTCGTACTCCCATTGACCTCCATGGGAGCCTGTATACTAGAGATGTAGAAAGGCTCCCATAGCAAAAAGGAGTGGGCGGGGAAAAGCGTAAGACTTTGGCGGACACCCCATGGTGTCCGCCACACTGTGCAAGCATGGAAATGGGGGAACCATGGGCACCCTCACAGGCCCGAATCGGAGGGCTCCAAGTGATTGGGAGCCTGCTACAGGCCCCAAAAGAATGATTACATCAGCTTTTTTGATCTGGGCATACTGAATGGTGAAGGCTGTCTGAATCATGCATCGTACTTGCTCGCTTGGAAACGGACTCCGTAGAGCTGTATGAAGCATCTGCATATGAGTTGTTCGGACAGGATTGGGTTTGGGAACAATTCGGTCGGCTCATACGCGATCTTTGCATTGTACTTGGTCATTCGGACCTGTGTACAATTCGATTGGAAAAAAGGGCTACGAATCGGATCCTTAAAAGCCAAATCGATTTGTAGGCCTTCGAGTGAGATCAGAATCGACCCCTAAATCTGAGAAATCGGGTTGTTGGTTGAGGCAAGTGTGAGCCCTTCTGAAGCCGCAGCCATAATCCTTGTCAGGGTGAACCACAAAATGTTACCAAATTTACTTATGTTAACCTTTTGGTAGCTTGCCACAAAAGCAGTCAGGCTTAATTTAAAGCCAACGTGTACAATATATATGCAGCACCTAAACAGTGATAAAGCAAAAACACACATCAAAAATCCCACACCATTTTAGAAAAATAGAGTAAAAATGAATACATTATTGGTTAGAACCAGAACAACACACCTTCAATCATTAAAACTGGAGAAATTCATTTTTAAAGTTTAAATTGAAAATAGAGCCTAAAAGATTAAAGAGCCACTCGCAGACATAAATTCATGCAAGAACGGGAAAAGTCAAAAGTTATGTCCGACCACTATGGAATGCGGATACACAATGTAGATTAATTCTGGTCTCCACTTAACTCCTGAGTTAGAAGAAATTTTGAAGAAATAAATCTGAGAAGGTAAAGTTAGGCAGGGCAGGGCAGCCACTGGTGCCAGAGGAGGAGGTGGTGTGGTTGGGAAGCCAATGGACAAAGTTGCGATGAAGACACAGCCTCTTTTATGGAAGCTGAAAATCTCCAGTGGGATGAAGCTGCAAGTTGTAGCTGACCAGGGCTCCACGAGGATGAAAGCCTCTTCTTTGAGAAGCCACTGAACAGGATTTGCTACCGCACGGAACAATGTAACGGAACCTACTGCAAAGTCAGGACAACTAGTGTTGCACCATTGGGCAAACGGGTAGGTCCCGGTCTCTCGCTTCTCAGAGCACTTTTTGTCTAAATATGGTCTAAGTTACAAGTTTTGGATTTGGGCTATCTGGGTACATTTAGCACCACTTCCAAGTGTCCAGGACCGGAGGGGCTCCACTTGGAAAGTCAGGACTCACAAAGACTGGGTCCAAGTGCTGGTGCAAGATGGCTGGAGTCATTTCTGTCCCTGAGATCAGAACCATGTGAACTAGCCATTGGAGCTCCTATCGCAGTCCTGGGTTCAAGCAGAATAGCAGGTCTCAAGCATCAGAAGCAGTCCTCTGAGGGCACAAGACACATTTCAGACAGCAGGGCACTCCCCTTAGTGCAGCAGGACAGTCCTTTGAACTACACAGCAAGCCACAGGAAACAAGGCTTTCCTCTGAGAGTCTTCGGCAGGATCAGAAGTGAACTGAACAGTGGGTCTGAGAGTCCTAACTTTATACCTGGTGCTTTGAAGTGGAAGAAACATCTCAAATTTTCCACCCACAGAGGTGTCTGTAATTTCCTGCTTCCCTGCCCTGGCCGCAGGATGTCTGGGGCCTCAAAAGGCTTGTACATGGGCCAAGGCAACTACTTTGAAGTGCATGTAGGCTGTGCACAGCTCCTTCCGGCCATTATATGAAGGGGTTCTTGGGAATTGGGAGATCTGAGCTGCCCTTGCCTGGAGAGTCTGCTGTTTGCCTCTCCTCTTTTCCCACTGTTTCTCAAACTGTAGGCTCTTCTTCTTTGGGTAAGAGAAGGAATGGTTCTAGCAAACCCTGGACACCCAGGTGTGTGGTGCTCCACCACATAGCATCTGCCCAGAGTGGATTCTGAGTGTGTTCCCATCTCCTTTTTGGTTCCCTCCTCTCTACCTATTCTCACTTAAGTGAATGCAGATTTTGTTGTAACGGTTGTACACTTAGAATAGCTTGACATAGGTCTTCGGGTAGGGCAGTTCAACATCAAGTTTTTCTTCTATTAGGAAGGCATGTAGACACCACTGGACATAATTTCATAAATAGTGTGTAAAAAAAGAAAGTCATTCTGTGAGAATATAACCCTGTTTTGATTTTGCAATTTATTTTTAATTTTCCCCAACAAAAACAGGGATCAATGGGCTGTAATTAAAAGCTTATATAGAGCCCTGGGGAAGTGTTGGGTCTCTTTTTGCCTATCGACTACTTAACCCCTTCCATGCTTATGAGGAGCTCAGCTCGTCATGGCATATACCTCTCAGGTGCTCATGACGAGCTGAGCTCGTCATGACCACTCCCGTTTTGGTTGCTGTCCAGGACAGCAGGGGAAACTACCAAGCAGCGATGTGGTTAAGAGTTTCTTCTTGCTGCATCCTCCTGTTAGGGCTCTCAGTTTGACAATTTGACCATTTTGAGCCTTTAATTTTTTGTACTGGAATCAATTTTTATAGTGGTCATCACCGCTATCAGAAGACTTAGTGAGCTGTGATCTTTAGTATGGCACCTTATTTCCACATTTTTCCTGACAGAATCATAATTAGGCAAAAATAACAATTGACAGAATGCAGAACAATGTCATACATTCACCCCAGTACAGAGATCTGGGCCTAAATCCATTGTTTTTTTGCTCACCTTGCCATTCCAGTTTGGACCCAGCCATATGCAAAACAGTTTTGACCCTGCGCCCAATGGGAACAGCCCAGCCCAAACTGCCAGACCTGGTCCTCCCTGGACTGGAAACAAGCATCCTAGGACCGGTTTTGGGCTTTCACACCTCTTCAGCCAGGATAGCTTGACTCCAGTGGCATTAAGTGCACGGGACCCACGTCTGGGCATACCCGTCCCACTCGGGGTGACAAATGCAAAAAGAACAATTGATGGAGAGAATGCAGAACAATGCCATACATTCACCCAAGTACAGAGATGTGGGCCTAAATCCATCGTTTTTTTGCTCATATGCAAATCAGTCTTACCCTGTGCCCATTGGGAACAGTCCAGCCCGAACTGCCAGGCCTGGTAATCCTTGGGCTGGAAAAAGCATCCTGGGACCAGTGTCGGGCTTTCAGCCCTCATTAGCCAGGATATAAATAAATAAAACGAATTTTGGTGCACGCATTGCTTTCCATTTGGGGATGCAGTGACATGCAACGCAATTCGTTTTATTTATTTATATGTTTACTTACCTGGAAACCGCCGTAATCCATAGTTTATTACCCCCCACCCTGCCCCTACCCTCCCCACGTCACCGCCCCGCAGGTACTCCTACCACCGACTGCGGTTGGGTGAGACCATCAAACTTTAGGAGAAAGTGTGCTATGGAAATGTTCTGTCAAGGAGGCAGAGTTTCCTGGAGTGTAAGGCCTGGGGGCTAGTAAGAAACAAGCAGAGTGATGTGATTACTGGTAAGGACACTAGTAATAATGCACCAAGAACAATAACCAACATTCAACAAATCTCTGTAACACTTTGACACTGCAAGAAAACAATCACTTATATAAATATATAAAATTAATGATGAAATGGAAAATGCTGCGCTGGCATTTTGGTTGGTGGGGAGGAGAAGGTTGTCTTTCAATACAATCCTTTTACGGAGAGTAAGATTATTCAAGGCTGTGAAAAGGAAGGCACTATTTCCACAGTAGCCTGAAGGAGGATTGTTATTCCAGCTTGCTGCAGTCATGCAGACACCTGATCCATAACATGTAGATTGTAAGGTGTGGATATCAACGCAGCGAACGTGTGAGAATAGCCGCTATAGCTACCTTTTTTTTAACACTAGGATCCTATTTTTCAAAAGCATTGTGAGTAAAGTCAAAGTAAAGAGTGCACTCTGCACTTGTGACCATTTTACTGGCACACAGTCTGGAAGCTGTCGAGAGGTGCCAACATGGTAGATGGGGTGGCCACGCCGCACATATTAATTAAGCAGTAATGGTCCGCAGGGTAGTTATTAGCTGGCTGTTTATCACAGGCTTTAGGAGTTCAGAGTTTTAAGGAGAAACAAAGGACCCTTAACTCACTTGGTCATTAAAGTGAAGACGAGGGATTGAAACATAAGGTCATTATTGCCGTTATAAAACATTTAAAACCACAAATTACAAAAATAATGGCTCAGTTAAGTTGTAAAAATCACATTGCCATGGTAACTTCTATTTCTTTCCCCTGCCTGCTTTTACTATCCAGCAGGATTGAGTACCGTAGTAAACCAAAAAAGGCATTTATTTGTAAAATGTATTTATGAAATGAATTTCTCATACAACGCAAAGCTTCTCTTTTAACAAAATAAAGCGAGTTGTATTTTTAATGCAATGTAATATATTGATCATGAATATTGTGTTCCTATCGCGACATGAAATCGCATTTAGAAAAATTGGCATAAATATTAAAGGTGTTAACAGCCTGCAGTTTCCTGGCGATGCAAACTTCAAGAAAACCTCAAAGAGAAAATAGTTCGAGGGATTTGTCTGCGAGGTGAAGATTTTAATTCATCAAATCAGGTGAAAGATTTGAAAAACTAATTAGCTCAGGTGTGATATGAACTTGTGATCTATCTCAGCACAAACAGGTGTTATTGAGCGGGGGTTTTACTTGTTTCTCCCGGAAGCAAGAGCGACGCACGCTCCCATTCCTTAAAGCCAAGCTTCATATCTGAATTCTCCTGTCACGTGTCCTGCGAAAGGAGCAAGCTCACGGAGTTCACACCAGGAAAACAATGGTTGATTCTTTATCAACACTCTTTTGCACACCTTGGCGGTTTCATGAAGAACACCTGGAAAATGTCCAAATTGAATTTACAAAACATTTCATTTCAAATTCGTGATATAAATGATCTTTTGTATTTTTTTATTACTATTTAAAGTTTGGGCACAGTGGTTTTATGTCACTATACATGGAAAATCCTACTTATTTTGCACACAAATAAATTACTTTTCTACTTAACCCGGGTAGAGGGGAATATTTGTTTAATGTGCTTTTTTCAATTAGGTTGACACATATACCTTTCAAATGTGAATAAGTATTTGCAATTTCAAAAGGACAGTAAAGAATTACTAAACACCAGTCTTAGAGCCCGATTTACTAACATTTTTCGTCGTGGTTGTGCCACTTTCTTAGTGGCAGCCACAAGGCAAAATGTTAGTTGGAATTTGCAAAGCCACTCAACCCTTTGATTTGCGCAGCATAGTGTCACATTTCTCTCCAAAAAACAATCAATCAATCAGGTGGTTTTTAAAGGCTGACTACTCACCCATAAGGGTCTCAAGGCACTGGGAGGAACTGCTAGTCCGTCGAAGACGCTGTGGTTCAGCCAAAGAGCCAGGTCTTGAGGTCCTTCCTGAATTGAGGAAGTGACAGTGATTGCCTGAGGTGGGGAGGGAAGGTGTTCAGGACTTTGCTGTGAGGTAGAAGAAGGATCTTCCTCCGGCAGTGGTCTTGCGGATACATGTGACTGTAGGCAGGGCCAGTTGTGCAGTAAGGAGATCTTTGGTGGGTGCATGAAATGCGTGGCAGGGGTTAAGGTACACAGGTCCTGCGCCATGTAGGGCTTTGTAGGCGTGTGTATGGCGCTTGACAGTGATTTTCTTGTTGAGTGGCAGGTAGTGGCGGTCTCTCAGATGGCCGGTGATGTAGCGGTGGTGGGGGATGTTGAGGATAAGTCTGGCACAGGCATTCTGAATGTTCTGCAGTTTCTTATGGAGTTTCTGGGTGATGCTGGCGTAGAGTGTGTTGCTGTAGTCGATTCTGCTGCTGATGAGTGCGCGGGGGACTGTTCTTCATGGCTCAGAGGGTTACTTTGCACTGGGGAGGAGTTACGTTGCTGGAGCATGGGTCTTTCCGTATTTTGACACAAACCCAGGTATACTAAGGTCAGTAAACCCGGGTTTGTGCGAAAATAGCACGCCTGCCATGTGTGCTGCATTCTGATTAAACCTGCTGCTGTACACAGTCAAAAGTGGTTCAAGAGAGATGGGTTCATATGATTAAAAAACTGAAATTCACTGAATAAGCCAAAGGTTAAAGTGAAGTCATAGTTAGCTTTGGTTATATAGTCTTAGTTTACGTTAAAAAACCTTAGAAATTCACTGAAAGAAATGAAGGTTAAAGTGACTTTTTATAGTTAGGTTTGGTAAATTACATAATTGATAACATTACTGAGGACATCATTGATGACTTCATCCAAGCAACATCTTCTCAAATTACTTCATAAACCGCATCATAGCTGCCAATAGTCAATGTTTAATTTGTAAAAATAAATAAGTGCCAGGGCCCTTGTCAGGAGGCCTCTGGAGCTTGCACCACCAGCCCTGCCCTTCACAGCACCAACACAACTAACCATCCTATCCAAGTGTGATAATTCATACTTTTGAAATACATAAAACAATAATAATACCAGCTGCCCAAGCTATACTAATAGCTTTGAGTGGCAGATAATAGTAATTTTAATGTATATTGATTTATTAGGTAACTGTTGTTATGCTCATCACAAAATCAGACAAAGATCACTACCATGTGGCAAGCTGTCATAAGTGCCAGTGATTAAAAAAGTGCCAGATATAACCAGCTCAAATTTAGCACTAGATTGAATGTATGTACATATTTGCCTGTTCAAATGAGAAACAAAATAGCCCTAGAGACAAGTGTCATCCAGTAGGGTAAAAATTACATGGTGCACACTTTAGCTACATGTGAATTTTTAAGAGCAAGCAGGACTTCATTTAAACAAGTTAGCAATTGAGTGCAACCAGTGTGAGTTGCTGACATACATTTCAATAGACTGTCGCTTAAATCAACAGCCTGTTGCTAAATATATGTGAGAAAAACGAAAGTTTCTCATTAGAATACATTATTCACTTGTGGATTTCTGTGTATATCCTTATGTTAAAGATTGTCATGTTGTGCTATAGACAGTTTCTTCATAAACTGATGATTTATAAGTTGTTTGCAATTAAGTGAAACATTTGCAACATTACGCATTGTAGAAGAAGGTATAATGTTTCGGTGACTATCTCACAGGCGGTTCAATTTGCAGTACAATTGTAAAGGTTGTTTTAATGTTGTACACCTCTGCTCATTTCAGGAATCTGTGTAGGGTACATTTACAAAGTATGTAGGGATCCCAGAGGATCTGACTGTGCATGCCTTATCATTGGTTACTACATAGTTGTGAAGCTATTGACCTAACATTCTATGTCAGATGAGGTATTTGAAAGAAACATATAATTAAGGTAAATAATGACCATACACTACCGTGAAATGTATTCAAGGGTTGATAAATTGCTGATCACTTTAATGTCTACAGAGACATTACATTTCTTATTCAGTTAAATACCAGTAAAACACACAATATCTTTTAAGTGTGGGGGATTTCACAGTCACTCTTTATTTCCTGTGTGTGAAAGATTACATCCATTAGCACTTCAGAGGTTACACATAATTGGATCTAGTTTTAGCTCACTGAATACCTTCCAGTGTAAAAAGCGGATAGCAAACTGTCACATTCATTGACTGATGTCATCAGTGATGCCATGAGTGAAGCCTTCATTTTCTCTTTGAAATTAACTCTCAATTTGACACTTTCGGGAACATTAATATATAGACCTCCAGGCCTTGTAGGATGTTTTGACAAATAAGTGTCTCATTATCACCTTATCTCAACAGAGCCTGTAATTTTACAAATATCTTTGATTTTAAATGTCACATAGATAAGGATTCAGATGGTCTGGCAACTCAGCTTTTAGAAGAAATGTCTGCTAACACCTGTCTTTAAATGAGTTCCTAATGCCAGGCCACATACTTTGCAGGTCACACTCTGGATTTAGTTTTCACTAATGCCAACAATCTTCATTGTGCAACTCCCCTACCACGTAGTTGTAGTGATCATATACCAATCCCTTTCTTCATTTGGATACCCAATACAAACAAAAACTGTACCCTGACCCCCTTGATGTGCAGGAATATGGCAGCAGGTTAACAAGGTGTTATTCATCATGGCTTTAACTGATAAACAACCTACACTAATAGGCAATACTGAAGTAGATTCTTTATTATATCATGACTAGCTAACCTCCACTTTCAATACCATAGCCCCCCTCTAAAAGATTAACGGTGGATTTAGGACCAAGGCAGCAGCTTGGTTCAATCAAAAAAGTGTACCCCATGAAAAAGTGTTGCCAACTGGAAAGGTGGGCAACCCTTCTGACACAGAAAAAACGTGCACCACACCTCTATTAAAATCTATCATAAAGAGATCTGACTAGCATATTCCACTTTTAATGCCAACATATTTGAGTCTGCCAACATTCCTCAAAGGAACTATTCTCTATAGTAAAGTCTATACCTCACCCTGCTTTAATGAATCAGAAAATACCCCACTCCCAAAATGTATATGATTCCATAGTGGGATATTTCGAAAGTAAAATCTGTGACACCCTGCACTCTGATCAGGCTGTGTCCTATTGACCCAGGAATAAGAATTAAGTCTCACCTTAAGTAGTCAGATAAATTTCATCATCGGAAATTGAGAATCTTATGGTTAAATGCCCATCCAACTCACCAGCGTACCCCTGCTCCCTATGAACATTTTTATAGGGTCTTGTATGATTGCTCCTGTTCTTTGTATAGTTCTATGCAGCTACACAGGTACCAGCAAATTAGAAATTGCCTACGTCACATGTTCTTTAAGAAGAGCAATGCTGATCCTAACAATCCAGTGAACTATAGGCCCTTGTCATTGATTCCTGCATGCATAAATATGCTGGAAATGCATATTAACCAACAGTTTTCTGCATATCTTGAGGCAACTTATTTATTGCATTCAACCCATTTTGGCTTCTATGCCGCACATTGCACTGAATAATTCTCCTTTCAGTATAAAACATTGTAAACTACCCCTTTAAAGGGTAACACTGCTACCCTGATCTTGCTAGATCTTTTGGCAGCCTTCCAGACCATTTCTCATTCCCTCTTCAATGAGAGACATAGAGGAATAGGTGTCAAAGGTCCAACCCAAGCCGGGATCTCATATTTCTGCACCAAAAGATTCCAATATGTGCATCTTCCCTGTTTTTCCTCAGACCCTATTCCTCTGATTTGCAGAGTGCTACAGGGGTCATTGTTGAGCCCCATGCTCTTTAACATTTATATGACCACTCTGGCAACTCTGGACTGAGGTTTTGGATATGACATTCTGTCCTACGGGATGATACACAACTGATTGTATCTCTGACCAGTAGCGGTCGGTGGTGGGAGTACCTGCCGGGCGTGACGTGGGGAGGGGGAGGGGCAGGGTGGGGGATAGTAATCTATGGATTACGGAGGATTACAGGTAAGTAAACATATAAATAAATAAAACTAATTTCATTGCGTGCACTGCATCTCATTTGGAGATGCAGTGCGCGCAACAAAATTATTTTTTATTTATTTATATTTAGCAGCTGGCGAACGGCTTTGCAACACTTGATGCCTAAACATATATCTTTTTTTTCTTGGCACTTACTTCTACGTTAGTACTGGCGTACCTTCTTTCCCTTCATAAGTAAGTTCATTTCTATCAACAGCACTAACTATAGCTTGCTGTTGAAAAGTCCTCTAATCATTATTTAAGGCTTCTGTACTCCTTCAAACATGGTGCAAAAGTTTTGCTTGTTTATATTCTTTTGGCAGCACTTAATCAATAATCTCACCGGCCTTTCTTAAGTTTTTATTCTATTAAGAAAAACGTCCTCTTTAAAGGAAATTAATTCTCTTGCAGTTACTACAAACTATTTCTACCTGTGTATAGAAAGCCTCTTCTTTACCTGCTTCATTGCTTTCATAACGTGTTTACACTACTGCAAAATAACTTTTCACAAAGTTCTTTACATTTCTTGCTTCTAACAGATGTATCCTAATTTCTACATTCAGACACATTCTTGCATTTTCGTAGTCCACTTAGAACCATTTATGATTTTTGGCAACGTTTGTCTCACTAACACCTTCATTCATAACCTGTATTTTTTCCAATCATTTTTTTAAATAAATGTTCAACTTCTTTCAGAAATATTTAACATAATTTGCACACTTCTACCTGAATATTTATTGGCTGTAAATTGACTACTTCCTTCATGATAATATTTTCTTCTTTTCTACATTTTTGTTGGCATATTCGCTACTAAACATTTACATCCCTCTAGTTCTATGATCTTTATAATGTGCTACTTTTTCACTGTAGAAGAGACACTAAGATAATCAGAAACAATCCATATTATAGTTTACACTGCAAGTAAATATTATAGAGTGCTAAAAGACACAACTTAAGCACTGCTTTCTTCTTTAGAGTCTGATGCCTTGTACTATAAAACAGCTTGGCCTCATTGGTCTGGATCACTATCATTCAGGTGGCGATTTTTCTCTAATGAAAAAAATTATATCCTTGTTTTCCACCACTACTTATCTTCACTTTATTTACACTTGGGTTTCTATGAGAGTAGCATACAATTGGGTGAGGGAAATAAAGCACAGAATAGAAAACAACAGCAAAAAGGATGGCTATGGTACACAAAAGTAAAAGAAAGGCCCTTGAGAAACAAAAGGACAGAAGAGAAAAAGATAAGAGAGCAGAAAGTAGGCCATGGTTTGCAAAGGAAGCCAAACAAGATGTTAAAAAGTGCAGGATAGATGGGAGAGCCAGAACATAGACATACATTAAACACCACCTAACTTTTGTAACTTTTTTTCAATAAGTGATTTCCTAACTATGCAAGCTACAGTTAGCATATCAAAAACATTCTGTATCATAAGGGGTGGTGATGGACCGAGCATCTGAACCAATCAAACACTCACACCCAGTCAACAGATCTGGGTTTAATCCATCACCGTTCTTTAGCCCACTCTGCCACCCCAGTTCAGACATGGCCATATGCAAATCAGTCTGACCCTGTGCCTCATGGGAACAGTCCAGCCCGAAATGCCAAGCCATGCCTTTCCTGGACCGGAATTAAGCTTCCTAGGACCGGTTTCTGGCATTCCAGCTGTCTTCAGCCAGGTTTGCTTGAATCCAGTGGCAAAGTGAGCAAGGGACTCAACGTCTGAGCATACCCTGCCAACTTATGGCGAACAAAGTGGTACAAAAGGGGGTGGTAATGGACGGAGCATCTGAACCAATCAAACACTCACACCCTGTCAACAGATCTGGGTTTAATCCATCACCGTGCTTTAGCCCACTCTGCCACCCCAGTTCACACATGGCCATATGCAAATCAGTCTGACCCTGTGCCTCATGGGAACAGTCCAGCCCGAACTGCCAAGCCATGCCTTCCCTGGACCGGAAACAAGCTTTCTAGGACCGGTTTCTGGCATTACAGCCATCTTCAGCCAGGCTTGCTTGAATCCAGTGCATATGGCCATGTCTGAACTGGGGTGGCAGAGTGGGCTAAAGAACGGTGATGGATTAAACCCAGATCTGTTGACTGGGTGTGAGTGTTTGATTGGTTCAGATGCTCCGTCCATCACCACCCCCTTTTGTACCGCTTCTACTTGTACAGCTGTAGTACTTGTATACAACAATCAAGGTCAGAAGGTGAGTAAAGTGCAATTTAAGTTTACACTCCAATTTATTAATCCAACCCTCACCACAATAGTCTTAGGAGTAGCCCAATTTTGTACCCTTTCAGAAGTGCATTTTCAGGAGATTACGTGTGTTCACCTGCAATTTCTTTCACAGTATATTGCTCACCAAAGTAAACATTCCTCTTGATTGGAGCTTTTGGAGCTGTCTCACACCGAAGTCCACGTCATACTCACTTTGTAAAATGGGCTTTTTACCATCTTAAATCTTATGGTACTCTGCTATGTTTCATTATGACTTTTCATAGGGATATTGTAGGAAGGGGGGGTGAGTTATGTCAGTTTCTCGTTAGATTTTCCTTTCAGACCTACTCCAATCATCACACACACAAAAACAGTTAAAGCTATGGAACTGATTAGACACAAAATAAATTCCAGTAATTTTCGGCTTTTTATAAGTTAATGCCACACTATTGCACATAGTTTTCCCAGAGTTAAAGTGCACTTTATAAGTTTTCAAATGTCCAACTTAAATAGCATTATCAATTTCAGTGAATAACTATATTGTGAAGTGAGCATTTTTGTTACACTTAGATTAAGCCTAATTTGTTCACAATTTCTGAACTCTGTTTCCCAGGTGTTCCATGTGCATTTAACTTCAATGTCTTTCGAAAGACATGAAAGAGGAAATTAAAAATGACTCCAGGTACAACATTTTAGAGATTCCGGGCACCCTATTCTAAACCATTCTCACGTAGAAAAATGTGCTGTTTCCTAACTTAAATCCCCAGCTAGTCTGCTCTGTAATCTTACTTGAGCTCAGAGTTTCAAACCGACAAACCTTTCTAACCATACCATACTGTACTTATCTACATTAAACTAGTACAACACCATTAAAACACTTTTTTGTGTCCTGTCAACTCAACATAGCACCATATAATAACAAATTCACTATATCGTGCTTCTTTGCACCTCTCTAGAAACAGTCCGAGTCTTTATATTAAAGTGTCTTTCTGGTTCACTCTGTTCTCTTTTCTTCTCTTTTGTTATAGTTTTAAAAACTGTACTGCTTTTTCACTCATTCTACTACCTTCAGTTTATTTCCCATCTTTAATTATAAATATGTGGTTAAAGAAATCTCTACATCGCATTTCTACTGCAATGGAAATCCACATTGTAAGATTCCTTTAAAGAAGTGATGACCCTGTGAGCTTGAATCTTCATAAGTTTATTCCTTAAGAAATCCCATCCAAGATCAGTCAGCATACATCAACAGTTTATCTTCATACTGCCTCTGTTTTCCTATGAATCTCCCAATGAGAATCTCTTGACATCGCACATTAAATATTCAGTATTCTGTCCATGACACTAATACATTCTACAACTACCTAAGCCATTAAATAAGTAAAAGGAATATACTACACACATGTTAAACTCCAAAGAAGTTTCACATTCAACCACATTCAACCAATAGTAAACCCTCCCCCTTTCATTACTAGACAACAAAGTAAGACTGACTAAAAGTCTCTCTCCAGCTTAATTGTTCACCGAGTGTGCTCCATAGAAGGATCCAAATATTACAATTGTCAGTCCTTTGCTCTGCTAATAGCATTAAACCATTAGCAGCATACACCATGTTATGACTCCCTTTTTTACAGAATAGTTCTCATTCTGCTGTGCATACTTTCTCTTCGTTGCACTGGGATGTCAGCATCATGGTTTCCATCTGAATTGTGGGCCACAGAGGGATGAAATATTGATACTGGCCTATGATGGAAAGGAATTTGCATTGTGAGCATCCTGATGCATGAGTTTGCACTGTGAGGGAAATTGTTTGGGCAGTGTCACCTTTGGGCTGTTGATGAACCTCTTCCCCATAACTGCCTTTTTATTTTCCAAAATAAGTTAAAGACAAAAGTGTCACATGTCAAACCAATATTGTCTAAAGATTTAGAAATCTTGGAAGCATGTCAATAAACTAATGGACTGCAGCCTAGACTCCTAATGCCACAATAACACCCCCTTTGCCATGCCTGGTACTTTTAGAAAAAGATGGAGTGCATTTCAAACATTTCATTTGCGATGTCATCAGTGATGTTATAGAAGATGACTTGAGCGATGTAAATATGTGAGGTTATAAGCAGTGCATTGCGGTGGTGCAAGATATAGTTAGCTCTGCTGACTATAAATGGTGAATTTCTGTGTTTTTTTGTTCAAAATGTTAATGTTAATGTTGTCACTAACATATTCACCTTACTGTAAGGTTACTTTAACTTTTGTTTTTTTCAGTGCATTGCTAAAGTAATTTTAAAACAAAAAACAGATCATTTTATTACACCTAACTATAATGCTACTTTAATCTTTTTTTCAGTTAATTTATAGGTTTTTCTCAACATAAAGTAATATTTTATCACCATATGTAACTATAAATATCCCCCGTAGCTGTACATTTTTTTAAAAGGGGGGAGAGAAGCCACACAGCCCTCATCCAAGCCTCTTTTGGCCCTCGGGACCCTATCCCCGGCCAATTTGTATTTTTATAAAAGCCTTAAGAAGCTCCGGGGACCCCAGTGGTAGGATTTTATGAACATGGGAAGGGTAGCCTCTTGCATGTAGCACCTGGAACTGGAAGTGCCCTTCTGGTGTGAAGAATGCTGACCTCTCCTTGGTGCCCTCAGTTGAAGTTATCTACTAACACCCTGTTGTCAAGCCAAAGGTACTTAAAAATTCGATAGCCCTCAACCTGTCAATGAGCTCATCAATTTTGGGTATGTGGTGTGCATCAGTCTTGGTAACTGAACTGAGGCACCTTTGATCCACACAGAACCTCAATCTTGGGCTACTAACCAGTGGGGCAGTCTTGGGTACCAGCGCCACTAGGTTAGACAAGGGACTACAGGAATGCTCGATCACCCCCAGCTTTAGCATCTTGGTAACCTCATCCTTGATATTTGCTCAACGTGTCCAATAGCATGTAAATCTTGTTTTTGATAGGTAAGCTGTCCCCCATATCATGTCATGGATACATCTACTGGTGAGCTCTGGGGTAAGGGAGAACAGTGAGACAAACTACCACAGAAACTGATGACACTCCCTTATTACTTTGGACTTCTCAAAGTGTGATTCAATTTGGTTCACTTGGAAGAAGTTCCTGAGGGTCTTTATGTCCACCAGCTAGTCGACTTTTCTTTTCCTTTCTTTCACTCCATAGGGCCCCAGTTAATAGGTGCTGGAGGGCTCCCAGCTCCACAGGCTCATGGCCCCCAGTTTCTGGGTAGGTTGGTACTCATTCATAGTCTCCTTCCGGTCCTACCATCGTTTTATCATTTCCTGGTTGGCCTCTAAATTTTCAGTGGCCTCTTGTATGTAGCACCCAATCTTGGGTCTGAAACCTAACATGTAACTAACAACATCTTGAGGTGGGTGCTTTGGGAGATTTCTCTCACCTCTCCTTCACAACAGTGAGAGGTCCTCGCAAAGGGAGCCCAAACGGTAGCTCAAAGGGGCTAAAGCTCACTTCCTTCTGTGGTACTTCTCTGTATATGAACAACAAGTATGGCGACAAGACATCTCACTTACATCTAAAAGGCTTTAGGGTCTAGTTAAATCTCTTAACAAGTCAATTAGCATGGAATTAGTATGGCGTGGAGGGTATGCAGACAAAATATCGAAATTTAAATATCGATATACAATAATATCGATGTTTAAATATTGAAGGGACATAATATAGATGATAAGTAATATCGATAGATATTATTATCGAAATTATTAATATCGATGTTTTAAATATCGATGTTAGTAATATCAATGTTAATAATTTCAATGTTACTAATATCGATATTTATATTATTTGTTTGTATATTATTATGTGTTTATTATGTTTTTAATTTATTTTTATGTAATTTAATTAATTTTTGTATTTTAGTACTGTAGCAGGTTGTGGGTTTATAGGGGAATAGGGTGGGAAGTAATTTAATTATATTATATTAATTATTAATTAATAGGAATTATAAATTAATTTTAATTAATTGGTAATACATTTTAAATATTTGATTAATTGATAATTATGTTCTGTACCGGGTTGTGGGTTTATAGGGGAATAGGGTGGGAAGTAATTTAATTATACGAAGTTAATTATTAATTAGTAGGAATTATAAATAAAGTTTAATTAATTGGTAAATAATTTTAATTAATTGGTAATTAATTTTCAATAATTCATTAATTGATAAATATGTTCTGTAGCGGGTTGTGGGTGGGAAGTAATTTAAATGCACTTAAGTAATAATGTTTTTCAATTAAATATTTTGTTAATTATATAATTGATTATTAATTATTAATTGGTAATTAAATATTATTAAATGGTATTTTGTATTAATATTTTTAGGTAATTATTTATTGCTAATCATGTTTTGAATAAGTATGTACTGGTATATGTAAATGGTTTATATTTATTTAATTGTTACGTTTTTTATTATTTAAAAATTATTTTTTATTTATAAGTATGTTATTTTTACCTCTACGCTATCCAACACTTTCCCTACTGTTGCACTCTTTGGAGTGGGAATAGTAATTGTTACCCCTACGCTATCCAACACTTTCCCTACTGTTGCACTCTCTGGAGTGGGAATAGTAATTGTTAGCCCTACACTATCTAACACTTTCCCTACTGTTGCACTCTCTAGAGTGGGAATAGTAATTTTTACCCCTACGCTATCCAACACTTTCCCTACTGTTGCACTCTCTGGAGTTGGAATAGTAATTTTTACCCCTACGCTATCCAACACTTTCTCTACTGTTGCACTCTATGGAGTGGGAATAGTAATTGTTAGCCCTACGCTATCCAACACTTTCCCTACTGTTGCACTCTCTATAGTGGGAACAGTAATGTTTACCCCTACGCTATCCAACACTTTCCCTACTGTTGCACTCTCTGGAGTGGGAATAGTAATTTTTACCCTTACGCTATCCAACACTTTCCCTACTGTTGCACTCCCTGGAGTGGGAATAGTAATTGTTACCCCTACGCTATCCAACACTTTCCCTGCTGTTGCACTCTCTGGAGTTGGAATAGTAATTGTTATCCCTACGCAATCCAACATTTTCCCTAGTGTTGCACCCTTTGGAGTGGGAATAGTAATTTTACCCCTACGCTATCCAACATTTACTTACTTTTTTACATTTGTTGTACATTTTTATTAATAGATATTTATATTAATATTTTATGTGTATACATTTATTTGTAATTTATTATATTTGTATTTATTTATAAGTTATTGAAATAATTTTTTAGAGTTATTATTAATGAACTATATACTATGTATTATATATTTATTATTATTTGTTTTTATTACATAATTTATTAATTTTCAATATTATATTATACTTTTAACTATGTTTATTACATTTATAAGTATTATTTTATTAATATTACATATTTTTTTTAATTAAAAAAATGATTTTTTTCAAAAAACGATATTTTTGACATCTATATTTTTTTTAATATTTTTGTACTTACCTTGTTAGAGATAGGATTTCGATATCGTTGTAATCGATATTTTTGTTGCGATATTTTTGTATGTAGATATTTTTGTATTCGATATTTTGTCATAGATTCGTGTGGAGAACTTATGAGTAATGCTGCACTCATCCCACATGGCCTCCATGTACGCTAACATCAATCAATCAATCATAGCATTTGTAAAGCGCACAACATACCTGTGAGGGTCTCAAGGCGCTGGGGGGAGGGGGTGCTGCTACTGTTCGAAGAGCCAGGTCTTGAGGAGGCTCCTAAAGGTTAGAAGGTCTTCGGTCTGCCGTAGGCGGATGGGGAGGGTGTTCCACGTCTTGGCGGCGAGGTGGAAGAATGATCTGCCGCCGGCGGTCATTCTTCGGATGCGGGGGACAGTGGCGAGGGCGTGGTCTGCGGAGTGGAGCTGGCGGGCGGGGGTGTAGAGGCTGAGTCGTCTGTTGAGGTACGCTGGTTCGGTGTTGTGGAGTACCTTGTGTGCGTGGGGGAGGAGCGTTAAGGTTATCCTCGTGTTGATGGGGAGCAAGTGCAGGTCTTTCAGGTGGGGTGTGATGTGGCTACGGCGGGAGATGTCGAGGATCAGGCGTGTTGAGGGGTTCTGCATGCGTTGGAGCCGTTTCAGGAGTTTGGCCGGTGCTCCTGCGTAGAGTGCGTTGCCGTAGTCCAGTCTGCTGCTGACGAGGGCCTGGGTGACCGTCCTTCTAGTTTCGGTGGGGATCCACCTGAAGATCCTGCGAAGCATGCGTAGGGTGTTGAAGCAGGAGGAGGAGACTGCGTTGACCTGCTTTGTCGTGGAGAGTGTGGAGTCGAGGATGACCCCTAGGTTTCGTGCGTAGTTGGTGGTTGTAGGGGGTGCTCCTAGTGCCGTCGGCCACCAGGAGTCGTCCCAGACCGAGGGGTTTGAGCCGAGGATGAGGACCTCTGTCTTGTCTGAGTTCAGCTTCAGTCGGCTGTTCCTCATCCAGTCGGCGATGGCCTTCATTCCTTCGTGGAGGTTGGTTTTGGCGGTGTGGGGTTCCTTGGTGAGCGAGAGGATCAGCTGGGTGTCAGCGGCATAGGAGATGATGTTTAGGTTGTGCTGTCGGGTGACGTGGGCGAGTGGTGCCATGTAGACGTTGAACAACGTTGGGCTGAGAGATGAGACTTGGGGTACGCCGCAGATGATCTCAGTGGCTTTGGAGCGGATGGGGGGGAGGCGGACGCTCTGTGTTCTCCCGGAGAAGAAGGAGGTGGTCCAGTCCAGGGCCTTCTATTGGATTCCAGCATTGTGGAGGCGTGCTCTTAGTGTGCGGTGGCAGACTGTGTCGAAAGCGGCTGACAGGTCCAGGAGGATTAGGGCCGCGGTATCTCCATTGTCGAGCATGTTCCTGATGTCGTCGGTGGAGGCGATGAGGGCAGTGTTGGTGCTGTGGTTGCTGCGGAACCCTGACTGGGATGGGTCCAGGATGTTGTTCTCTTCGAGGAAGCTGGTCAGTTGTATGTTGACAGCCTTTTCGACGACCTTCGCCAGGAACGGGAGCAGGGAGATGGGTTGGAAGTTCTTGAGGTCCTTGGGGTCCGCCTTGGGTTTCTTTAGTAGGGCGTTGATCTCTGCGTGCTTCCAGCTCTCCGGGAAGGTCGCTGTCTTGAAGGAGATGTTGATGGTTTTCCGGAGGTGGGATGCAATGGTGCTGCTGGCTTTGTTGTAAATGTGGTGTGGGCAGGGGTCTTCTGGGGATCCGGAGTGGACGGTGTTCATGATCTTGATGGTGTCGTTGTCATTGATGTTGGTCCAGGCATGCAGGCAGTTGGTGCGGATGGTGGTCGTGGGAACGGGGGTGTGGGCTGTTGCCGGGGTGGTGATGGCGTCGAAGGTGTCGTGGATATCTGTGATCTTACGATGGAAGAAGGTGGCCAGCGAGTCACACAGGTCTTGTGATGGTGGGATGTAGTTGGTGTTGGAGCTGGGGTTGGAGAGTTCCTTCACGATGCTGAAGAGCTCTTTGCTGTTGTGTGTGTTGTTGTCTAGGCGGTCTCTGAAGGCGGTCCTTTTGGCAGAGCTGATGAGTTGGTGGTGTCGGCAGGTGGCGTTCCTGTGGGCTGTGTAGCTTTCCGGTGTTCTTTCACGGGTCCAGTTTTTTTCTAGTTTTCGGCAGGTTCGCTTGGAGGCCTGGAGGTCTTTGGTGATCCAGCTGGCTCTCTTGCTGGTGTGGGTGTTTGGGAGTTTCTTGAGCGGGGCAAGGGTGTTGGCGCAGTCGTTGATCCATCGTCTGAGGCTGTGGGCTGCAGCATCTTGGTCGGTTGGGTCTGCGGGTGGGTTCTGGGCGAGGGCGGCGGTTAGCTGGTCCTCAGTGATCTTGCCCCAGCTGCAGCGAGGCATCTGCTGGGTGCGGTGGTGTGTGGTGGGTTTCCGGAAGGTGAAGTCGATGCAGCGGTGGTCGGTCCAGTGGAGTTCGGTGGTGTGGTCGAAGAAGACGTGGCTGCTCGCTGAGAAGATGGGGTCAAGCGTGTGGCCAGCGGAGTGTGTGGATGCTGTGACGAGTTGTCTGAGTCCGAGGTTGCCGAGGCTGTCGATCATAGTGGAGGAGTTGGCGTCGTTGTTGTTCTCGAGGTGGAAGTTCAGGTCCCCAAGGAGGATGTAGTCCGTGGAGGCGAGGACGTGTGTGCTGACGAGGTCGGGGATGGGGTCGCAGAACTGGGGTCTGAGGGTGTCATCGGCATGTGTCGAGATTTTGAGAGTATTTCTGTGGACGGTGGCAATTCCTACTCCTATTCCGTTGGTGCGGTCCTTGCGGGTGAACATGAAGTTTGTGCCTCTGTGAGACACTACCTCCTTGGATAACCCCACTCAGGTAAATATTCCCATCAGTGCCCCGGCCACTAGGGTGCAATCAATGTCCTGAGAGGTATGGCTTCAGGTATGGGGTGGTATGATCCATCAACAACAGGATAAGCCTATTCTCAACTGCTGTCTTGGGAGTCATTTGCCCAACATGACCACACACACCCTTTCAAAGGGTGTCCAATCTGGGGAAATTATAGAGGGGAGCCTTGTGATTTCTGCATATATTACCACTGGCCTAACAAGTCATACAGAATCTGCAGAATGCATATGCCTTGATCCTCATCTATGGCAAATAGAAGTGGGTGACCAAAAAGTAAAATGTTTTGACCTGCCCCAAATGTCCCGCCAAGAGAATATCATGAGCCAAATCCAATTGGAAGACCATATAGTACTGTGGGACCAAAAACATTCTGGTTTAACCCAGGCTTAGGGGTCTTAGTCTCACTATAAGAGACCATTTTCCCAGTAGAAGAGGTGATCATCAAAGTTGTTGCCATTTTTATTTGCCTCAGCCTGCTGCAGTAGGCTCTCGAGAGAGACGGTTCTCTTAGAGCTTACCACCCAGCTATCTCAGACATATTACCTAGGGTAAATATATCCTCTATGTAGATACTGAAGCCTCCCTCTCTGGGTTCGCCTCCTTCCATACCATGGCATCTTCTTGGGCTGGTTTTGCATGGCTCTGCCCCCACTTTCTGGCTAGCACCTGGGCCACTGTCTCAGGATCCAGGTCCTTCTGAGTTCCCAGACTGGCTGCTATGGACAAGGTGGCCAAGATCTCACATTCAGGCAATCCAAATTTTTCACCATGTGACCTGAGTGATACCTCATTCTATACATTGTGCTTAAGCTCATTCCCCAGAAGTCTCTAGGCATAGTAGAACTCACACTTACCTTCAGAGAACCAGAAACTCCACCCCATCCTAGAGGAACAAATGTCACAGGATAGTGGATAACCTGTTGACAGCTGTCAAAGCCTGACCACATCAGGGATAACATTCTTTGCTAACAGCATATGACAGCTGTTAAGGAGAGGCAGCATCCGACCATAATGGACAGAAAGAGGAACCTTTTCATACGGCAAACTGTGAATTTTTAAGCACATGACTTTTAAATTGCACTTGGCACAGGTGGGGCAGCAACATCAGTGGGATATTAAGCTCCTTACCATTTTTTTCTATAATTAATAAATATCACCAATTAAGGGACAGCTTATGAAAAAGCAATGAGTCAGTAAGCACAAAGTTGAGGACTAGGAATGCTAATTACTATGTTTCCAGGGTAAAAAAATGCAAATGGGCAAAGCTTGCTTATTCTAATGAAAGTTCTTGGCCACCCACAGAAAAGCAGGACTGAAAGACCTCTTGAGGTAAAGAAAACATATGTGAACAAGTCTGAGAATATCAAAGCTCATATTCTTGGTTGTTGGAGGAGTACAGACCAATCACGGTAGAGAAAATACCAGGAACCCATCTGCTATTTGCACTCCTCCTACACCCAGAGCCTAAAGAAACTACTCTGCCAGCTGAAGAGAGCCATCAGAGGAAGGATACCTTTGAAATAGGTGATCAAACTTCATAAGGAGACAGTGTTCCCCAGAATTAGCAACAACAAAAGTTGATTCAGTAGTAATGGGCAGTGGGTGTTCAGTTTCTGACCCTGTGAAAGGTTTCATAATAGACCTCTCTGGCTCCCTTCCACCCTTCTCGGAGACCAAGATTGGGGCTGTCCAAAACCTAGTCTGAAATAAATATAATGGGGCATATTTATCATCGTGTAGTATAGTCCTTGTGCCACGCAAGGGGGCACAAGGTCGATGCAACACTAAAGTCTGATTTATTTAGCCACACAAGGCCATCTTGCATGGCCCTACAGGGCTTGATAAAAATTACTGCCTTGCTTTAACCTGCCCGAGGTAGGTATTCCATGGGTGGAGCTGGGTGTTCCCACGCATCCACTCATGGTTTTTGACCGATTCACCTGATTTACTATTAGTCCTGGGAATGCTTAAAAAGGCTATGTGGGAGGCTTAACAAGGAGAAATAGCTTAATTTCCCCTTGTATATTTCTCTTTCTGTGTTTGTTGCATTTTGCAGCACACATAGAAAGAGGAAAATGCCTCATAGGGCTATTTTTGTGCACAAAGGTGTCCCTTCCTGCACAAAAACAATTCAGCGTACAACGTAGCATCCTGCACCACTGCGCCAAAAGTCTATCAGCGCAAGGAAAGTCAGGAGTCCTCCGTATGATGTTAAATACAGCACATTCCTGCCCTTTCATGCAGCACTGCCTCTCTGGCTCTATTGGATACAGGAAGAAAATCTACTTGTTTTCTTTGTTAAGAGGAATAATTTAGCTTTCTATCTGAAATGTGTTGATGGATCAGCAACTAAATGGAGGCAAATTGAGAAAACCGCTCACTAATAGACAAGCAGATTGCCTTGATTGGGCCAAGGTGAGGAAGAGGATACTGCCAAATTACGACAGTTAGAACAAGGCGATTGAAGGCAGAGTACCCTGCAATATGAGGATCTAGGAAATAAAAAAGGGCTAAGAGAAAGAAACTATGCCGTTTCAGGACCCACAGGAGGCAGCTATGCAGGTGCAGCTGTCATGCAGAGGCTTTACCAGGCAGAAGATCAGCTCTTTTATAAAAAAATGTAATCATTGCCCACTGTTATTTTACGGGAGATTGAATAGGGGAGAAATTGAAGTCTGCCCAAGAATCACTTGCCTCCTCCTTGAGCAGCAAAATGGTAGACATTTAATGGAAAATGTATTCCTCATGTAAGCAACTTCATAACGTCAAGTTGCCCTAGCTCAGTTTCTCCTAACATTTAGAAATTGAGAAATTCAATTCCATCCAATTTTAGAGCTGGAATTAAGGGATAACTGACAGAAATTGAAAACACAAGTATCGTGTGGACAGAATATTGTGTCAAAAACATTTAGGACCAAAATGTGAAGAAGGTAGGTGCACATTGGTTTACTATTCTTAACTCCACGTCTATCTATCATCAAGGTACATATATGTAGACATATGTAGTGATATATATAGTGACCTTTGCTTATCTATAGAAACCTTCACTATATTTTTGTCCATGATATTCTTGACACAATATTTTGACCACACAATAGTGTTTCTCCAATAGTTTGTCTGCACACCAGATATAAGCCATCTGAAGAGAACCAAACGAAAAGTGAAGGTAGCAAAGCCGTCAGCAGACTAAAAGAAGAACTTGAGTTAAAGGACCCATGGCACATGCTTAATCCTAAGCAAAACAAGAAACCTTTTCATCTCGTTATCAATCTACTGCAAGGATTGTTTATTTACTCACATCAAAGTTTTTTAAGCCACGTAATAACATTACATATGCCTAACTGCTTCTCTGAAATGACAGGAGTTCACCTGTATGCCCAGTTGAGATCAGGGTGATGAACGTATGCAAAAAGAGAATGTCTCAACAGGTGATACTTAATTAGTATATTAATTGCACATGCACATATAGTTGCAAAAAGAAGGAGAAGAGAGACTCCAAAGTTAAAGGATGTGCCAGAGGCATATGTACTCAAAGCAACTGTAGGAAAACAGTAGTATCAGCACTCTTTACAATGAATGTGGGTGTAACCTGAAAACACTTTGTGCGCATAAGTGCTTGTGACAAACAGGGTGGACAGCGCAAGTGACAAGTGACACAGCGATGAGCGGCACAGGGTTAATAATAGTGATAATATTTACAAAGTACTTTAGCTTCACGAATAATTATTTACAGGCGTTACCGAGGATTTTAACATTTTGTGAACTACAGAACAGCCCCAAAAGTTACACTGGGAACTCAACGGTGTTTCAACCCTTGGACCTGGTTACTGTTGTGTTTGTGCTGATGTCATATGGAAATCAGGAAGATTAGATCATGTGTTGAGGGTCCGAGGATCAGGGTTAATGATGTACTGCCAGCAGGAACATATCGGGGATATGCACCACACGAATCCAGGGGTTGTGAGTAAATCAGGGTCAACATCCCAGGAAGTATAGGAGGATAGGTAACAACACACGGGCGTCCTGTGTGAGAGAGAGAGTTAGTAATCAGGGGCCAGCCGTAGGAGTAAGCATCACAGTGCTGAAAATGGGCCAGTGTGGCGGCAGTCCAGGGCAGGATAATAGCCAGCTGCCAGCATCAATGGTGAGCGTCCGGGAGTGGGATGTTCAGTCGGGAAGAGACCCGCTGGTGTGCGAGGTCCAGGCAGGATCCTCGGTAGGCTTGCAACCAGTATCGGTGTTAGTCCGGTTTCTCTGATCATATTTTCCCTGCCATCAGTGACAGCTCCATCATATAGCTGCTTGCCTAATAAATCATTGCATTCAAGGAAAACATTTCTGGAAGAAATTGAGAACAATACAAAGCTCTTTTTTTGAGGAAAGCAAGTACGCCACTTCACTGGAGAATGATTGGGTGGCCTATAAAATAACTTTGACAGGCAAGGTTCTATCTTTTCAAAATACCCATAAATAGATTGAGAATAGCCAGATTCAAAAGCTTACAGCAGCCCTCTCCTTAGCCTAGGCCAGATTACAAGGATTAAATACCAGACAGTTATCTGGACAGAGAGACAGTGTAGAAGGAGCTTCCAAACTTTCTGTTACAAAAGAAGATGGTCAGCTCCAAAACTTTCAGTCAACAACTTTATGAGGAGAGAGAATTCAATGTCAAACTGCTAGCTTAGAGGACACAAAGTTAGAAATAGCTTTGTTAAGATTAATAATCCATTCATAAGGAAACCCTACACCCTCTAGATGAAGAAATATCACATTTCATGGCCAACTCTATTTGCTCTCATTAACACCAGAGGTGGCTGCCAATCTTATTCACCTAGTTGAACAGGGTTATGTAGCGAAAGTGGTGAACCTGCTGCCCAGATATAAGGCATTAGGAGAGGATGGTTTTCCACTTGAGTGGTATCTATGTATGCCTATACATCTAAAAGGACTTCTACAGAGCTCTTTAATAACATTATTAAAGGATGGGGATTCTGATATGCTGCCCGAAAAAAAGATAGAAATACAGGGAATGCTAACTTATTTCGACCTATTACTTTATTAAACATAGATGATAATATTGTCATGAAAATTGAACTCTAGGAATATCTGAGGTAATAACAAATTTGATACTTGCAGATCTGAATAGATTCATATCAACACGTCAGCTGTATTCTATTACACAATTTCTGCCGTAGGCTATTGAGTACTTCACTGTGATTAAGGTACCTGCAGTGCTGTTTTATACCCTGAAAAAGAAGTTTGACTTGGTGAGTTGGAAGTGATTCTTTACAGTTCTTGAGGAGATTCAATTTTTGGTCCAACTCACCAAGCCAATTGCTGAAATATATTAAGGCTCTTTTTTATGTAGATGTACACTTATTGCCTCAATCTTTGCAATTGATTTACAACAAAGATCCTGTTAGATATTTGGGAATTAAAGTTTATGAAATAATGGAAGATATCGCATCAACTATATCCCTTATATGGTGAAGATGAGTCTATGCTAGATGGAGCGCATAGACTCCCAAGCATGATCCTAGGTAGGATGGCAATGATTGGGTTGAACATTTTACATTTACTGTATGTTTTATTTTTAATCAACTGAATTCATCACTAGATTAAACATTAATTTCACTATCTTTATCTGGAGTAAGAAACCACCACTAATGAGGCTATAGAATTGAAAATAACTGTGTCAAAAAGAAGGTGGATTGCCCTTCTAGATAGGAAGCCTACGACCTGGCAGTGTTCTGATCATATATGCCAGATTTTACAATATAATGCATATGCAAACTATTGACAATTTATCTTTAGCAAAAATGCTTATAGCCGCTTTTCCCAACCCTAATTTTCCAAAACCTCAATACTACACCCTACTGTGCCTTCAATTCATGCTGAAACCCCTCTTGCACTCCTATGCAAACCATAACTGGAAGGGATGATCTGGAGATGGGAAAAAGCTAAAAAAGGATGAATAAGACACAAGATTAGTATCTACGAGGTAATTACCTGGGAGTTTCTCAAAGAAAAGCTTTCCCTAGCTCAAATGGAGAATGTTATATACATTTGACATACTCAAGTTAATACAGGAAAAATTCTATCACTCTTGAAATTGTGAAGACATTGTTTAATCCTCAAAGTATGATAAGAAAGATTGTCAACTGGGTAACATAGTTAAAGGCATGCAGTAACACACAAACGCACTGAATGGACGAGATTGATATAAATCATACCCAACAAGACCAGCAAGAAAAATCTATTTTTAATTTTCAGATATTGAAGGGGACATATTTCACCATATGCGGATGTATTTCCAGTGGCTACTTTATCATGCACACAAAACCTGCACATCTAGAAAGTAACTAGTTTTGATAGCTGCCCCAGGTGCAGAAACATGAGCACATGGGAACTCATGGGTTGGGGATTGTGAAGTACTAGGAATTCTGGGAGAAGGTCATTCTGTTTATCACAATCTGTTTAATCCTGATTCCAAAGGCTATATTATTGGGTAGTTGTAGACATTTAGGCTTTAGGATGAGAATGTCAGAGCCTGGTAGTTTATTGAAATGTTAACAGCTAGATCATTGATTACACATAGGTGGTAAATAAGTGAATCACCAGACTCCTAAACGTGGTTTAACAAAGTACAAGCTGTCTATAGGAAAGAAAGCTTGCATGCCAAAATAATTGGAGGGGGAAGGAAGGTTCTTAAAATCTGAACATTTTTAGGAACTATGAAGGATCTATGTTATTGTGATACATTTTTCTAATTTAGAGGTTGATAGTCAGATCAACAACAATACTGCTGGTATGCACTGATAGAGTTGGCAGCTACATTTGGATATGAATATGTTAGACATTACGTTTCATTATGCCATGTAAGGAAAGACCTTCACTGCGCTTTTTTGCACTAACAATGGAGTTTTCACTGAATGTAATCTGTTCTGCCCTTCACTTATGAAAACATGCTGCACTGATTACCTGTTTTAAGTGATTGAAATATGGATGGATAAAGAGACAATTGATGCTGCTATGAATTAGAATCTATATATATAAACAAAGGAGGGACTGGGGGTGGACAATATTTAGTGGGGTCCAGTGTACAAGTCCATAAACTAGTAACACAAAAGAGGGTACAAAGTTCCCCGAGAAGAGTGATGGAGTAGAGGTGTGTGTGCTAGTAAGAGGGGGGAATCCCCTAGTTGGAATTAAAACCCTCACACACCCAGCAAGCTAGGTGTCATGCTTCATCATATGGGTTCTGCTCCTCGTCAGACTGGCGCTGCAATGTCTGACGGGCTCCCGAAACCGGGGTTCTTTATCGGAGATCTTTTATTCCGGCCATATGGTGCATGCGTGTGAGAGGGCGGGGGGGGTGTGGTCGTGAAAAAGTGAAGTTTAAAAAAGGTGGGTCAGTCCACAACCTATTTTATTCTTGTGGTAGACTTCCTTGTTTAAAAGGGGTGGGAGGGGAGTAAAATGCCCTGGAGCTATCCTAGCAAGTTAACTACTACCCTCTTGTTTGGTCAACATGTTTTTTGCCGCAATGGCAATTCTTCAGGACCTTGGTGTATAGTACCACACAGTGAAAAATTAATAAACCAGTGAAAAATAGAAACTAGCAATCTGGTATACAACCTTATTTGGTCGGTAAGAGTCTGATTGTGAATCTCTCAGATACAACATTGAGTACAACAGAGACAGAGATCCTTGAGAAAGGGTTAGGCTTTGTTCCTACTCCAACTCCAGATACCTTCACTGAGATGTGTGAAGTAAAACAATTCTTTAGGAAGGTACGTCTTTGTTCCTTCTTCGTTGATAAACCAGACCAAGAAACAAATGACACAGGGTTACGAAAACCTTCCACCTTTACCTCTACTGATTCAATGGTTCCCCCTGAGATACTAGCCTTCGAACGGGCGGTACTTAGGAGTTTGGACAACAGACCCAATACCTCTTCTCATAAAAACTTGAGCACGAGTGAGAAACAAGCTGTCTTAGCACTTGGGAATGACACCAGTATAGTCATCAAACAGGCAGATAAGGGTGGGGCAACTGTTATCCAAAACAGTTGTGATTACGACATCGAATGCAAACGCCAATTCTCCAATGTCAACCACTACAGACCACTCACTACAGACCCTACTAAAAGACTGGCTACCACTATTACTAGTTTAGTTTTGGAGTGTGAAACGAATGAGTGGATCTCTAAGAATGAAGCAGCTTTCTTGATTACTACAGACCCGGTTATCCCATACTTTTACACCCTCCCAAAGATTTAGAAAGGGGTGTCACCAGTACCAGGGAGGCCGATTGTCTCCGGTATTGGCTCACTTCTGGAGCCGCTATCCAAATTCTGTGACTCCTTCCTCCAACCAGTGGTCAGGAAAATTCCATCTTTCTTACAAGATACAAGAGATGTCCTCCGCCTCGTCGAATCCATTGAGGGGAGGGATGACGTTGACCTCCTCCTCACTATGGATGTCGAGGCGCTATACACCAACATCCCCCAGCAAGCCACCCTGGAGGCAGTTGAGTCCACCCTTCTGCTAGAGGAATGGTCCTCTCCCACACCAGTGGCATTCATCATGGCTTGTGCTTCTCTGGCATTGACAGAGAACTTTTTTCAATACGGTACCCAGCTGTACCATCAGATCCAGGGGACCTCAATGGGTTCTACATTTGCTCCGAGCCTGGCATGTATTTACATGGCCACCTTTGAAGAAAGCACCATTAAATCTGCACTCAACCCCTACCTGGGTAATATTACCTTTTGGCGCAGGTATATTGACGACATCCTCATTCTATGGAAGGGTGACCGTACAACATGCGAAGCCTTTTGCTCTTGGGTTAATCTACAGAACCCCTATTTAAAATTCACTGGGAATATTTCAGCAGATAGTATCCCCTTTTTGGATCTATGTATCAACCTTAATCCCACTGGCCTGAGCACGACTCTCCACCGCAAAAGCACTGACAGAAACAGTCTCCTCCTGTACCAAAGCTACCACCCCCGTGCCCTGAGGGATAACCTCCCCTATGGGCAGTTTCTCAGGGTACGTAGAAACTGTACAGCCAAACAGATTTCAAAAGAGAAGCCACACTCTTGCAACATAAACTGCAGGACAGAGGTTACCCTACCAGACTACTGAATAAGTCTTGCAAAAGAGCATTGAACAACCCAAGAGAAAGCTTATTAGAGTCGTATCCCAAAACCAGAGATGACCAGATAACATGTGTCACCTGCTTCACTCCTAACTCAACATATCTGAAGAAAACCATAAATAAACATTGGCCCATAGTGAACACAGGTGGCCTAGAAATTCCCCGCCCCAGGTTCGCTTTCAAAAGAACTCCCAACCTCAAAGACGCCCTGATACATACACGCCCAAAGAAAATCACCACTGACAACCAAAGCACACTATGGAGACTTCCCCCAGTGGTTGGCCACTTTCCATGTGGTGGGTGTGTGGTATGTCCACAAACATTACAAGTCAAAGAGGTGAGAATTACAGACACTTTCGTGTGGCAACTTCACAAACACACGAATTGCAACAGCACCAAATGCATCTACATGATCACTTGCCCCTGTGGGAAAAATTACATAGGGATGACAATGAGACAAATCAAAGTGAGAATAGTGGAGCATAAAAGTAACATTAGGTGCCTGAAAACACACACCAAACTATACGAGCATTATGCCCAAAATAACCATCCAGCAGACAGCCTCAAATGGTTGGTCCTTGAATCCCATCCAACCATCTCCAAGCAAGCACTGTTTAAGATTGAGCAGAGATGGGTTCATCGGCTCAAATTGGACACACTAGGGCTTAACGACTCTGTTCCGTGTGCATCCCTGGGGAGTTAGAATCCGAGTTCTGTGAGGAAGCTAACTGTATGCTTTACATTACCTGTTTCCCCATTAACTACCTGTTGGATCATACTCGTGTTTTACATCTAAAACCACCCCCTCATTCCCCCTGTGTATTCCATTTCTTTCATATAATACAGGGGAGTCATTGATATGACTCTCTACTTGAGTATATTGTCCCAAATTGTCTTGCTTTGTAACGCGCAATACCCACTCCAAGATGGCCGCCACGTCCATCTCCGAGCCCTTTGCCTCTGACAACCGCATCTACCGCACATGCGCGGTTATGGAGACGAAGGTCACTCCAGCGGCGCAATTGACGGAGTCGATTGAGGCTGGACACATAAATAATGGCGCGTCCCCAGGCCCCGGCACCAGCTGCTGAGCGCCTCAATCGAGACGCCGTCCGAGGGGTAGGTGTATCGGCTAGGACCGTGAGCCGCCATAGGTAAGGGCATCGAGTGAGGGAATGTCATCTTCATTTTACGTCCACTCTAATCAGCGTTTTTTACCCGGAGACCGGCGAATGGGGCTCCAGAGACTATCGACTGCTCGTGAGTCTGGGTTTTCGGGGAGGGCGTCTGTTACCTGGTCGCAATGCCGCTTGTGTGGCCGGTGGGCAGTTGGGGTGTTGACGAGCTGCCTCGCCCCCCGCTCCGCCGCATTGCTGTTCTCGGCTGTCCCTCGGCTGGGACGCGGCGCGGGGGCTGCGGGCGCCTCGCGGTTGCGTTGACGCCTCTGGCCTTCCGGCGGGAACCAGCCCGGTTCAGACCACGGAGCAGTAGCTCTGCCGAATCATACCGTGGCTGGTGCTGTGAGGTGTCTGTCCTCCCCACTGAGCCGGCTATGGCTGGGGTTTTCCAAACTTTCACCCCCAGCCCCACTGTGATAAGGTTATCACACTGTATCATGCTTGACTCCCCCCATTAGGTACCATACCTTAACCAACCGGTCCGTCGGAAGCAGACTGCAAAGTACCTCATTGAACCTTTTGGGGTGAGCATGTTTAACCCAGTCTTCCTCCAATAACCAGTAGAAATTGACTTCTTCTAATACCACTGTTGTATGACATTACACAGACCAATTGGTTGTGTGATACTATCACCAACTCACTATGCTAGATGCTTGGTTAAATTTTAATTTTTCACGTTGATGGTTTATGTGTGTATGTGTATGGACTAAACCTGTACTAGTCCTGTATATAGGAACATTGCTTTAAGTTGCTATCTGTGAATTATGTTCATTTAATCTTTGCAGGTCATAAAACTTCAGCAGGACCAATCGGCCTGCACCCCGATATTACCGACCAAAAAAGGTTGTATACCAGATTGCTAGTTTCTATTTTTCACTGATTTATTATTTTTTCACTGTGTGGTACTATACACCAAGGTCCTGAAGAATTGCCTTTGCGGCAAGAAACATGTTGACCAAACAAGAGGGTAGTAGTTAACTTGCTAGGATAGCTCCAGGGCATTTTACTCCCCTCCCACCCCTTTTAAACAAGGAAGTCTACCACAAGAATAAAATAGGTTGTGGACTGACCCACCTTTTCTAAACTTCACTTTTTCACAACCACACACCCCCCCCGCCCTCTCACACGCATGCACCATATGGCCGGAATAAAAGATCTCCGATAAGGAGCCCCGGTTTCGGGAGCCCGTCAGACATTGCAGCGCCAGTCTGACGAGGAGCAGAACCCATATGATGAAGCATGACACCTAGCTTGCTGGGTGTGTGAGGGTTTTAATTCCAACTAGGGGATTCCCTCCTCTTACTAGCACACACACCTCTACTCCATCACTCTTCTCAGGGAACTTTGTACCCTCTTTTGAGTTACTATGAATTAGAATCTCACACAACTTATGTGCATTAGGATCAGGAGGTGAAGGGGATATTTTTGTTGCTGTGGTACAGATTGCAATTCAAAATATATATACTAGGGTCTGGGGCAGAGATTAGTTCTTTAAATCTGATTTCTTTGACTGAAATGTGTAAAGCACTCTTGGGCATATTATCAACAAAGTGGCGAAGAGAGGCGTTAGCCATCTTGCTTAACGCCTCTCTTCGCCACTTCGGAAACCCTAGGCTGCACCATCTTACCAAGGAAATGGTGCAGCCTAGCATTTCCCCCTGCGATGGCGGTAGGTTTTACAACTTATCGCAGCGCAGGCACCCTTGCACCACAGTGCAAGGGTATCTGCGAGCAGGGAGGTTTGTTTATGTTCAGAAAGGAGTTCCTTCCTGCACATAAACAAACCTTAAGTGCCATTTTGTAAATTACATGTGTGCTGCTTTATGCAGCACACATGTAAGTTACAAATTGGCGTTTTTAAAAAGAGGTTTTTTTAAGTACAGGAAGGAACACCTTCCTGTACATAAAGAAACCTTGGTGTTTTGCTTTTTCCATGTGTGCTGCACAAGGCAGCACACATGAAAAAAGCAAAAACGAGGAGAAATGAAGCATTTCTCCTCTTTTCGCCACCGTAACACCAGGATTTTTCAGGTGTTAAATTTGGCGCTGCCAGCTATTATCGCCAAGCTTGATAATAGGTGGCAGCGTCAAAGTGAATGGATGTTGCGGTGGATTGCCCACCGCAACACACACTGCACGCCCCCTTTGACGATGAGTTTATCATGAAAGGGGCCCTATTACCAAGGCAGCGTTAAGTAAATTAACGTGGCTTTAAGCCATGTTAATTGACTTAACGCTGCCTTGATAATAGGGCAATGCAAATATCGCCGCATTAACGCCAGAAAAGTGCAGATAACGCGGAGATAAGGGGCTTGATAATATACCCCTCTATTCTTTAGAACAGAACAAAATTCAGGATTAATGTGCATATTTTATCAAATTTGTACTGTGTTCTGTTGAATGTTAGTGTGTGCGCTCCTTTTTTATGTTCGGAAACTGTCAAAAATAATTTTTTTTTAAATATGACTGGATTAGGTTTTTAATAAATACTACAAGGCGTCCAAGAATAACATTTCTAGTGTGTCCCAGAACTATGATGAACATTGTGGCCAAGATTTATGAAGGCTGTGCATCGGGGATGTGATACTTTTTAATTGTAGACCCAACACAAAATCCTTTTTTGATATTTACAAACGAATGTAAATGACTATTTCATTGCTTTCTAAAAAAAAAGTAACTTAATGAAGCACATTGCTCTGCCTATTGTTACTTTAGATAGAAAAGCATACATTTGAGGTGAGCAGATCTAGAGTGTCACTGGTGTTGAGAGTGCTCTATACAGGAGCTGCTTTCCACCTAAATGTAAGAACTACCCAGAGTTCTCTGATTCTTTTTTGCATAATTTATTCGTCACTCTATGCCTGAAAGGGTATTTTTTTACTTATAATGGGTGCTCCTGTGTGTGTGGATAAACCTATATCTCTCTGAAGAGCTCTAATTAGAGTGAAACTCTGTATCAGGGGTTGCTTTTATTCATTTCCGGTTGGCTTGGTTGGTATTGTATCAATTCAAAGCTGTAATACTGTACCTGGAGTAATATATGGCTTTTGTCACTTTACAGAATCTGTTAGCTGCTTGCTTGCTTCTTCTAAAAATGTAAGATCCACTAACGCATCAACATGAAACACAAGGCTATTTAAAAGTGAGGGCACAGTTAAATAGAAACACACTACTGAAATTACACTATGGTATGTACATATATACAGAGGGAAGGGATTTTTGTATGCATGCTCTCAAAATACATAGAAAAAATTAAAACAAATGAAATAGCCATATTGTAATATAAAACTACTTTAAATAATGCTTCGATATTAAAAGGCAAAAATTAAATATATGTGCTCTCTATTATGCACATATACAATGAGAGTACAAAAACAGAAAAGGTAAAATTCAGTTACTTCAATGCATCAAAATACCTTAATGCAATGGGCAAGAGTACAAAAATTTGAAGTACAATACCTTGAACCTACATAATGGAATACATGCAAGTACCTAATATCTTCATCTTGTAGCACCATGTAGTACCATCTGTTTTTTTTTGTTGAACTTCTTCTCTGAAATGTGTCTTCTTCCCAAATATCCAGTACTATATACCAAAATATCAGGTGCTATATTAAACTTCTATATTCAACTACAAGACATAAGGATGAAGTGCTTATGCATGGTGTGAAAATAGTGAAGAAAATACTGTTTATTAGATTGGAGTGGAATTTGTAAATCTAATCCATTCAAAGTCCAACACTTTCCTGTTTTTGTTAAAGTTGGAGTCTCATCCCACCAAAGTCCAAAACTTTCCTTGCTACAGCTAAGAATGGAGTAGGAATAGTACATCTAACCCCTCCAAAATCCAACGCTTTTCCTGCTTTTGCTTATATTGTAGTGGAAATAGTAGATTTCATCCCCCCCAAGTCCTACACTTTCCTTATGATGGCCAAGACTGGAATTGAAATAGTTCATCTAACCCCTCCAAATTCCAACAATTTCCCTGGTGTTGCTTACATTGGAGCATGGATGTGACTAACGCAATTAGTAATTTATCAAACTGTTTAATGTCACCTAAAAAAAGCATTCTTCTGATCCTCTAACTTTGTAACTCCTGAGGCGGAAGCCGGGATCCTGTTGTAATTTGCGTGAATTACCATCCTTATTTTTAAAATTTCAATCACCTTGCTCCATTTTAATTTGCCCTCAGACTCGCACGCACTCACAGCACAGCCGGTTCAGGAGCTGACCGGGAGGCACTTGGCTGCACAGAAGACTGCCGGTTGACGGTGCCGCCATATTGGGGGTAATCAGCAGGCAGCGGGCTAGTCGTTGCACCCGATTCAGGAAGAAAACACGCCGCAGCGCGCACGTGTTCTAACTTAGTAACTCCTGAGGCAGAAGCCGGGAGCCTGTTGTAATTTGCGTGAATTATCATCCTTATTTTTTAAATTTCTCTCACCTTGCTCTATTTTAATTTGCACTCAGCCTCGCATGCACTCACCGCACAGCCGATTCAGGAGCTGGCCGGGGGCACTTGGCTGCGCAGACGACTGCTGGTTGTCGGTGCTGCCATATTGGGGGTAATCATCAGCAGGCAGCGGGCTAGTAGTTGCGCCCGATTCAGGATAAAAACACGCCGCAGCGCTCACGCGCTCTAACTTAGTAACTCCTGAGACAGAAACCGGAAGCCTGTTGGAATTTGCGTGAATTACCATCATTATTTTTAAAATTTCTCTCACCGTGCTCTATTTTAATTTGCACTCAGCCTCGCAAGCAAGCACCGCACAGCCGATTCAGGAGCTGACCGGGGGCACTTGGCTGCACAGAAGACTGCCGGTTTATGTTGCCGCCATTTTGGGGGTAATCAGCAGGCAGCGATTCAGGATAAATTAACACCCTAGCGCGCATGTGCAGCGGACGTGTGCAGCGGGCACGCCACCGTCGCCCAAAGGTGCACCAAAGGCGAGCCCGTCTGCGCCCGTCCACACCCAAATGAGCCCAGAGGCAGGAAATGCTGCTCAAATCACGGAAATTGTCCTAACTACCAATCGGCTGACCTACTCTGCCAGAACCTTGTTTGATATTGGAAAGAGGGAACAAATGAAACACTCTGCCAATTTCTGTTGTCTAAAGAAGTTTCCTATTAACTTAGAAGGTCTGGTAACATGCCAAACCTGCTGCTTCCAAAGGAACTTGATTCTGACTAGTTCACCACATTCTAATAACGAATCTGACCTAGATAAACACAGTCCTTAGTACATCCTTTGCAACGTCAGGTCCTTAGCGAAAGATCCCATTGAAATATGGGATATGATCACCTCTCACTCCCCAGAGCTATGTTTCTTTACGGAAACCTGGCTGACGCCTACCAATCACCCATCTATTAATTTAGCCATCCCTGAGGGATATAAATGTATCCACTCAGATAGGGAAGGCAAGACGGGGGTGGTATTGCTATTGCCTTTAAAAATCATCCAAAGGTACAGTGGATTTCTAATCAAATTCAAATTCAAATTCAAAGTAGCTTTATTCGAGGTAAAAGAACTCATAAAAGCACGAATATTAAAACTTCCATTTGGCAATACAAATGCAATTGAATTAACAATGGCCAACTAACACTTATACATAAAGATACAGTTAAAACAAAATGATGATATTACATTTTTTTTTTAAAACAATCTATAATTTCATGTGATTATAAGGGTCTTATAGGATCTTTCGCATGCATCACTCATTCAATTCATTTTAACATTTCTAAAATCGTTAAAATACTATATGGAATTAAGTTAGGCATGAAATGAATTTTTTCCTGATAGCCCAGACCTATCCAAGATATTTTGCAACTCCATTTGAAATAACGGGTAAAGTGCTGGTGCAAATTAATCTCAGTGCCACTGCACTGTCCCTCGTACCTAGGAGTCTGCAAACCGCTTTTAGCCAAACTCGTCTAGGGGTGCTGTATGCTATACAGACAAAGAGAAGATGGGCGATAGTTTCTTTATCAGTCTTACATACTGGGCACCAGTTGGAATGTAGTGTAGTTCCTATTTTCCCAATAGGCTCTGCGCATTGGAATAGTACCTACAGCAGTAAAGGCCTAGGCCAGACGTTAACTAGGTCTACTACTGTCGATACTAGACTTAATTTTTGGGTTTGCCAGCTAAGCTCAGAGTTCGCTAGAAACTTTCTCGAATGTTCAAGGAAGGATTAACTCCCCTGATTAGACAAGAAGGGATTTAGTTTCTGACAACCATAGAACATGACAACTTTGCTCTCCCCTAATCAAGAGTCAATCTCAAGAGTCGTGTGAGCACAAGGCAATTATTTTACTCAGTCAGTACGTGCATTCTTAGTCTCATCAGAATGTAGAGAAAAGGAAGAGACGGGCGTGTTCAATAAAAAGATGTTATTTATTGATCAGTCTCTTTTCTCGTACAAGAGAAATGGATCGATATTATTGCGATACTTATAGTTAAGTAAAGTGCATACATTAGAAGCAATAGTATAAAATAATACTGTAAAAACATTGATATGGTTTCTGAGCCATATGATGTTTAAAATGATTAAAATATATTTACATACACATATACATTTGACTAAACGTGCTCAACTGGTGTTTCTAAATACGCCTACCCCGTGTACCTGACCTAAGTCTAATGCGTGGGCGAGAATAGAAAGTTACAGTTTAAGTTAAGTTTGTTTTTGCCAAGTGAATAACTAAAGAATTCTCTAGGAGGGGTTATTCAGTTCTGTACCTGGAATTTAGGATGAATGAGGAATGGTATCTCTTTCTCTGCTCTCGATATTCCAGGCTGCCTGCGAGGGCTACCCGGAAGCGCCGGTGCTGGGTCTCTCGGCTTGAGATAGCAGCGCGTCTCTCAGCGCGTCAGGAAGGCGGGGCTGCTGCCTGCGGGGTCTGCTTCTGCTCTCGGCTTCGGCAAGTATGGCTGCTCCGTCTTGTCACCACGCGTGTGTTTTGCATAGGGCAAGATCGGCAATATTTATACCTTAAAGGTGCCGGGATTGACGTAAGGATGGACATAGGTACGTCAATAAAGATGTCATACGACTTGCTCGTTAGCACATTCTTTACTAAAGTTCTCTGTGAAATCAAAACAATGGCCGCACGGATTATCCAGGTTGTCATAGGTTTGATTTGTTATGAGAACGTCGTATGCCTTATCAGGGGCTGGAGGAATGTCGCTTGTCTAATTAGATCTCAAGTGTTATGACCTAATCAGATAACACGTTCCTGTGCCGTAGTGTGACTGCGTCAGATAACGGTATCTGCATCATGGGGGATTTCTTGCCTCATGGGCTGACTGTTAGTTAACTAGCTAGGTAGTTTAACCAGAATAGGGTCAGGAATAGGGGGATCGATTCAGAACCTATAGAAATACACGACACCCACTCCACGCTAACTATGGTCATATCTACTAATCTATGCATAGTATAACATAGTACAACATACTATAGAGTATAGTGTATACCTTACCACCCCAAAATACATAAATGCATTTTGAAATTTTCAAATATACTGAAAAATTGCAGTCATATATATCGTATGCACTTAAGCTATGAATCAAATGCAAAAGTAAACACGCATTGTTATGCATTATTGTTTGTTGGTATATGAGAAATACACATGAAATGGCTCTTAATATGGCTATACAGAAAAAAAGTCGAAACCATTTCATCACATAAAATATATTGTGAACATACCAGTGGGCAGCTAAAGTCTATATAAAGTCTATAAGGAATCTAAAAAAATAGAAATCTTAGTTCTCTAGGAATAGTTTCTTACTTTAAGCAGAAGATCAGTGTCCCGGGAAAAAATATATAGAAGAATATTTTAGGGGCTTGCTGAAAAAAGTTGCTGTCCGTGAACTGGATTGTAATTGTTCATGTGACTTTATTATTAAAGTTGAAGGCCGAATTCAGGGAACGCCGCGTGCGAGTTTACTCAAAAGTCTCTATTTCTGTTCCGGAGAGAACATCATATCATTCAGGCTTTCGAAAAAACTGTCAACAGCTTCATGGGAAAGTTCCACTAAGTCGGAAATAGGGGTAACCATGCATTCGTGCGCATGATTGTCTCCATTGACATTCTGATTTGCATTGCTGACAGAAGGTCGTACCTGTTCGATGCTGCTTTCATCTTGAACTTCACTACTCTTCAATCGCAGTGGTGAAGATTCCAGGAATGCCGTCATCAGAATTGGCAGCCTTTGAGGGCAGCACAGTGCGTGAACCTTGGTAGGAACCAACAGTGTATCTGCATCCACTGGCGCATCCGATTGTAGCGTCAGACAGGTGTCTAACACGCATTCTTCTCCGCATAGCAGACACCTTAGTACAGGTAAAACACACCTTTGCCACATTGGTCGAAATGATAGAAACCAAGTCATGTTTAGGTCTCTAAGCCGGGAGAGTCCCAGGATTTTTGATATCCGGTCCCGGTATCCAATGGCTAGGATCGTATCTTCCATTGTCGCGAGAGTTTGATCTGTGACATGGGTTGCCATATCGAAAAATAAGGACTAGGAATAGGATTCCTGCAATTAGTCCCAGGATCAAGGGAAGTCCGCCAAAAATCGAATGGACGAAATCTGGAAAAATACCCAGTATGGCTTTGAATGGTGTTAATGCCATCGAAAATACTGTCTTAAATACCTTTGAGACCCCTGTGGTATCAGAAATATTTAAGATTTCGCTCAGGATTTCCGCGAAATGTACGGGGGAATTGGTTGATAATAATGTATGTATCTCTGCAGTCGTCCTTGCGACTTGTAGATCATACGTTTCTTTAGATGACGTGAGCCTTGTAGGCGTCTGAAGAAGCACTGTTTTCATTCTGCTTAAAGTGTCTATTCGAATAGAAGTAATTTTCAGACCGGGCCATGCCCTTGCCTCCCTGTCTGGAAAGGAGCTGGGGAACAAAGAACGTCCACAGCACTTGACCTTCGCCGTCGTAGTGACGAGATAAGGAGTCCCGGGCATAAGACTACAGCATCTGCGGTCTACAATAAGAATGTAACTCCCATTATAGAGTCTTTGAAAGAATGGTTCTATTTCAGTTGCAGGTGCGCCTTGCTGGTGACATGAAAGGTTGTATGAATTCCCTTCACAGGCTCCGTGCAAACTAATACCGTTACACAGAAGCGTGCCGCTCAGTGACATAGCACAATTGTTGCCACTAAGAAACACTTTCTGTCCTTTGTTACTGACACATGCATGTGAATAGGGCAGGTTCCAAGTTGTTTTAAGTTACCCTTTTCCCAATTTCTCGTACATGCCAGCCTGTATATATTTTTGGCAGTATTGAAACCTGAAGGTTGAGATTGGAATATTTATGATTCCGTGTATTATCCATTCACTGACAGGTCGTTCTGACATTGTCATTGGTAATCTTTCTAGTTTTTCAATGCTCAAGATTGTATAATCAGCACCCTTCTGCGCCATACCGATTTGTCTATCAGTAAGGTTAAAGATTTGGAATAGTGACGTTGTGTTGATTAAACGCCAAGGCACATAGCCTGAACGCAGATTTTGTAACGTCCAACCAAGCTGTACAATAGAACGCAATTGTGACTGACCATGTTGTAATAATAGTAAGTCTTGCGATAATATATCGATTGCTGAAGACACAATGCTGTCCAATCAAAAAATTCTGGAGGACAGAGTCATTAACCCATTGTCCACTACAGAAAGTGATTTTTCCAAATTGATACGGTCAATTTCCCGTATTCTTTCTGCTGTCTCAATTTGAGTAACCTTCCAGGCCTCATTGTATGCTGCATATACAGAGGCTGCTATGAAACGCTTATGACGCTGTTTGCGTGGTCCCAGTATAAAATCACGCAAGTCAGCACCATCAGTAAGTAAAGTTAGGTGTTGCTTAATTTCAGGCAGTGTGGAATACTGTAGCCATTGGAGGCATAATTTGCCCACACTGTAGGTTGTTATTATCCCTGGGTGATGTCTTTGAGGATATCTAGGGTCTGGCCTGGTCATTTTGAAACCCTGTGTTTTATTCAGGAATCTATCTTGACAGTTATTTGTATCTGTGGGCCAGATCAACCATTGTTTCCAATCAGGATGTGTTCTGTTTTGGTTAAGTATATGGTTTATGTCTATTTCTTCATCTGTATCAGAGTTATTGCTAAACATTGTTGGCTTTGGAATAGACAGGTTATTTAAATCTTTGATTTTTGCTAGGCCAAGACAGGTGGTTTGTTGGACGGTGTCATTTAAAAATATCATTTGTTCAGGGATCATGCAGGCTCTAAACAAAGCTTCTAAACCCTGTACTTGCCATTCTTTTGTACCCCAAACACTTTTCAAATCAACATGTTTGTCCCAATAATCAAATCCAAAAGTATTCATTTTTTCAAAGAAAGAATCTGAATATATCAATTTTGTGTTGGTTATCATGGTTTTCATCCCTGTCTTGTTTGACAATTTGTAATAAAATGTTTCAGCATTAGTTATGTTAAAACCTGAAAAATATGAATATTTGTCATATACGGTTCTAGAGCTCCCTTTTGGAGGTGTAGCACAATGTTCCCATTGATTATAACTTAAAACATTTCTAGGTTGTGCAGATTTATGCAAGAAATGGTTACCATAGTGGTTATAGCAATACATACTATCATAATTTGTAGAACCCTGCAAATAATCATGTTTTGTAAATTTAGCAGACATTACTAAGTCAGACATCATATTGTTAATACTTTCAAAGTCCCAATCATCAGCAAATGAGTTTGGTTTTGCAAAGTCACTCAAAGAGATCTTGATTTGGTGTGGATATTTCAGGATCTCGACCGGACCATAAATTTCATAGTCAGTGTTGTCCCAGGCTACCCCACCAGGTATTGGAATTGCTGTGAAGTTGGCTGAAGAAAGTTCTGAAGAAAGTTCTCGTTTCTCGACGTGTGAAGATGTGTGTGGTTTGAGGACCAAGTTGATGTTCTGACTTGCTGTGTCCATTTTAGCATATTTTCCCTCAATGAAGCGTCCCAAGGTAAATACCATGATGAGCCAAAGTATGAGGATAAATGCACCAAAACCCACCCAAAATTCAATCCATGGAGAAATCAGATATGTTTCTTTTAGTTGTTTCAAAAGCTCCTTTGCTTTGTCTTTAAAGGATTTTGATGATGGCTGTGTCTTTTGTTCGCTGAAGCCTTCAGAGGAATCATCGAAGTTGATGAAGTAACCGGATGCAGTTCTGTCAATTGTTCCAATTGGTTCAGGATTTTTGTTTCTTGCATTTTCACTTGGTACTTCTGTATAGATTGGTGTGTCTCTACTAAATGTCTTTATTTGGGTTTTCAGAGGTCTAAGTTCTATTGCATTGTTGCATAGTCCTTGTTGTTCTTCTGTAGGCGTTTCGAATGTGATGAGCCTCTTTGTTAGGACCTCTGTACTGGTAGCAAACCTTGGTGTTCTGCTACTTATTGGGAGTCCACTTGGCCTACTGTTTGTTATCGGCCACATGTTGTGGTTTTACCAGGTCGATGGATACAACTCGGTTCTCCTTTTTTCCAGCAAGTGGCGGTAGTACAACTGATCTTGTCCCGTTGACAGACAAGACAGGAACTGCTTTTCTGTAAGAAGGCCCAAATTCCTTCTTTACCGCGATCTTTTCCCTGACTAGATCCCCGACTTTTGGAATCCAGACAGGTCTTGCTGGGACAGGTGGTGAATCTTCAGTGGTTGTTGGCTGTTGTTTCAACTGTATGTTGCTCAGGTCTTTTCTTGTTTTGTTTAAGTCCTGCAAAATAGCCAAACGGTCTTTGACATCAAAGGTTTTTTCTGTTACCACTGAAGTCTGACTATCAAGGTCAGAGATCAACATCCTAGTTCCGAATAATAATTCGTACGGACTGAATCCCTTCAGAGAATTTCTTGGCAAGTTATTTAGACTACGTTGGACACTTATTAGATGTTTGACCCACCCAGCTCCCGAACCTAATATCCTTTCTATTATAGATTGCTTTCTGTCTTGGTTTTTTCTTTACACCATCCCATACCCTCAGGAAGGAAGTGAGAAGATTCCCGCTGGGCTGTGCTCATTTGGCCATTCTTTCCCCCCCCAGGCTGGATTGCCTGAGAAAAAGAAAAATTGGTCGAACGTAGCATGCTCTTAGCGTATATGCCATTTAGACTCGCAAATCTTGTATAACAGTCCGGACGTCAGCCGAGTGCTGTGGATCTACATTATAAGTGGAACTAGCCTGTGTATGTTAATCGCAAGCCATTCTTTTTGCTGGTAATATTATCTGCCTTGATACGACGAGGTATTAAACTGCTTCTCTCCCCACTGCGATCTCTGTTACAGTTTGGGCAGTTTTTTACAAACATGGTGTAGTGCAGGCTCATGCCTGGCCACCAGTACCGTGATTGTAATTCTTCCAGAGAATCTTTTAATTTAAGGTGTCTGTGACCCTCGCCCATGTGTGCGTCTGCGATTAACAAGTTTCTCCTGTCCATGTTTGGAATCACTCTATCCCCCACTCCAGGGATTCGAGCAAAAGGGACGGAGTTTGCATCGATTATGTATGTATAATTGAGTGGATAGTTGATCGGTAACGCTGAGCAGTCGCCTTTTGATGACGTTTTCACCGCCAGCAATGTTTCGCCGTCAATGTATTTTAATGTACGCTTTTTTCGATCTACGGGAGCCGATTTAGTGGCTGCCGCTGCGGCTGTCTCAGCCAATGAATTCCCCACAACGTGAACGCCATCACGTTGATGACTCAGTGAGTGAGTCACGTGAGTCTTTGGTAGTTCTTTCTTCAAAAGAGCTACTTGTTCCCAGAGAAGTCTCTGCTTTATTGGTGCACCTGTGTCATATTTGTAACCGTTCTGAATCCATGTCTGCAAATCCTTGTTATATGCTTTGACGCAGAAATATGAATCTGACACTATAAGTGTCGGGAATTCGCGATCCGCATTATCTAGCGCCATTTTCAAAGCTAATATTTCAGTTTGTAGTTCTGAATTAGTTTCTACTGAGTGTGATTTTGTTAATAGAGGTCTTAGTTTACCTCCGTGCCACACTTCTTTTGTAATCTCACATGTGGGATTGTATGCATGTTCTCCCCAAACGGAGGGTTGAGCATGTCCGTCTGTATAGATTACACAGGCGTAATGTCTTAGAGGCAGAATGTCGATTGGCAGAGGATACGTTTTTTCATATTTTAGATTTTTTAATTCTTCTAGTTCTTAAAAGACTGTCAACCAGGCAATACTTGATAATTCATATCCTCCGTACTGAATTTTCAGATGGGCAATTCTGGACTTTTTGAAGTTGAATTTGTAACCCTCTGCAGCGAAACCAAGTATTATGGTGTTCACTTTTTTCAAGTGAGTTTCCAAGTCATCATCTGTTAAGTAAATGTCATCGACATAAGATAATGCTTCATCATCATATTGTTGTAGTAATTATGTTACTCTCGCTGAGAATACCCCCGGGCTATTCTTGTACCCCTGGGCTAACCGACAGAATTGTTTTTGAGTGCCATTTACTGAGAATGCAGTTAAATATCTGCTCTCTGGTGCTATGTTTTGACAAAAGAATCCGTTGGAGATGTCCAAGGTTGTTTTGTATTTTTTGCGCACTATGTTATTCATTAGTGCAGCACTGTGTGAGTTTTGTACTGCAAAAGTTTTGCAACATGTGTTAAGGTGTCGGTAATCCAAAACTAGACGGTACGAATTGTCTGGTTTGGAGACCGGAAACAAAGGATTGTTCATTTGTGAGGTGCAAGTTTCAATCACCCCTTGGTATTCTAGCTGATCTAGTATTTCATTTACTTGTTTTTTAGCTTCTTGCTTAATTGGGTACTGCCTTTGTGCAGTTGGTTGTGATTTTAACTGGACTTTGTGAGGAGGAGAATCCTCATCCCATCCTACATGATTTTTATATAAAGCAGGTGCTAAGGCCACTGCCCACTTTCTAGCAAGTGTGTATTTTTTATGAATCGGTATTTGATTCGAGAAGGCAGGCATAATTACTTCTTCGCCATGAGGGCACTCCCTGACAAACTCCGGTGGCCAGTCTTTTTCAGCTAGAAGGATGTCATAGCCTTTGGATAGGTTATCCCAAAATAGTCCCCTTATTTTCCTAGTCTTATCTCCCTCTATACGTAATGTTATCTCGTATATTTTGTGGGGCTTGCTAACTCTGGTATCTGCAGTTTCCACTTGAAGGTATTCATTCGTGTCCACTGTCTCCAGATGATTCATAAGGACTTTGCGAGCTATGCTCACCTCTGCTGCGCTGTCTAGCATTGTCTGAGCCCACTCTCCGTTTTTCAATTGTGTCCTCAGTATTCTCGGCATTGTTAACTACCTTGATACTGGCTACCTTCTTTTTTGGAAATTGTGATTTCTTTTTCAGTTGAGCAGGTTCCTTGTCTTTGGACTTGGCGTGCTCTTCTGATCGTCCTCTTCTTTCCGTTTTCTGCGAGGAATTCTGAAAAGATTGAGAGGGACGTGTATCAATGTCTTGATATCTATCAGGTTTTTTAATATTATCCCTATTTCTAAGGTTATATCTATTCCCAGAGGGTTCACTCTGAGGTGACCTTTGTCTCGGGTTTGGAGATTTCTCTCTTCGCCTAGGAGACCTTCCTCTGGACTGGAATTTCTTTTCTTTTGGATTGGATTGTTTGTTTCCATCCCAGTTCTTTTTTGGTGAATTATTATTATTAAAAAATATTTTTTCTGGACTTGTAGTCAGTTGCGGTTTTACTGGTATTCCACCTAGACTATCTCTGCCTAGTTCTTCATAGGATTTTTCTATGATTCTGGCAATTTCTGCTGGTTGGTCTGCTATATCTGTCTCTTTTAACCTCTGGCGGATCGCCACGTTTGCTGCTTCACCTTTTATGTTGGCTAGTAATATAGCCGAGACCTGCTTGAAGTCTTTCAGTAATTTCATACCAAGAGTTAAAGCAGGTTCTGGGCCGTATTCATCTTGAATTTGTTTTAGCACATCCGGTATCACCGAAATGGATGGGACACCGTGCGTTTTTGTGTAGATGGAAGCAAAGACTGTACCCCAAGTGTCACAGTCCTCAATGTGTGGTGCGATTCCCATTGGGAGACATATAGTCAGAATCCTGTGTTTTTCTAGCGGGGTGGTGTCAGGAAACACCGCCTCTATTTGGGTGATTTTCTGTGCCAACCAGAATGGTATCTGTTCCCGTTTAGCTGGAACCTTACCTAGGCAGGATTGGATGTTCTGTGGTGTAATTTTATTTGTGTTCCCCTGGTGAGAGGTCAGCTGTGGTAGTTTAATCGCTGGCTGAATTGTAGAAGTCCGCATTACATACTGAACTAATTGTCTGTGAATTTTTAGTAGTTGTTTTAGCTGTATTAATAGCTCTGGTGCAGGCATCTCGTCGATGTCTGGATGTGGTGTGTATCCGGCTAAGACCGGCCACGTTGCTCCTGGTCTTCCTAAAGGACCGAGCCTTGTAATGTGATTATTATGTTTTAGGGCGCCATCAAATAAGAGCAAATGCTCTTGGAATTTGAGTGGTACTTCCACCTCATCGAAAGGAGTGTACGTTTCTGGAGGAACCTCTATTTTGTAATAGTGGAAGTACTTTGTTACAGCATTTGCTGCTGGAAAATGTATCCATGTATAGTATACCTCTGTCTGCCGATATTCGTGTGCCTCGATTACGAATATGACTGTGCCACCTCTAGGTGTCAGTCCATTTTCTATAAGTTTTAAGGTTATAGATCTCCTTTTGGCGACCGGAATGAGTATTATATCCGCGTCCGCATCTAGTGCAGCATTATCAGCTGCTGCTATTTCAGCCGCTAATCTAACTGCTTCTCTTTCTCCATCACTGTCTCCCATTTTACAGACAGGATGGTATTATGTTTATTTGCAGATCAGGTTTCTTTATGGAAACAGAGATTAGGTGCACAATATTTTGGAACTGTTTTATCCTTCAACGTTGACTAGACCAAGAACCATACATAGGAGTTCCCTCCTGCGAGGTTTTTGGAGGATATTATAACCTTTCACCCACTCCAGACGTCTTTGGAGTATTTGGGAAAAGGGGTCTGAGTGAGAAAGCACGACTGAGTTACTCTAAATGTCTTACGTTAGTTTTATCGCCCTTTCCAAACGCGTTGGGTGCCATGTAGTGTAGTTCCTATTTTCCCAATAGGCTCTGCGCATTGGAATAGTACCTACAGCAGTAAAGGCCTAGGCCAGACGTTAACTAGGTCTACTACTGTCGATACTAGACTTAATTTTTGGGTTTGCCAGCTAAGCTCAGAGTTCGCTAGAAACTTTCTCGAATGTTCAAGGAAGGATTAACTCCCCTGATTAGACAAGAAGGGATTTAGTTTCTGACAACCATAGAACATGACAACTTTGCTCTCCCCTAATCAAGAGTCAATCTCAAGAGTCGTGTGAGCACAAGGCAATTATTTTACTCAGTCAGTACGTGCATTCTTAGTCTCATCAGAATGTAGAGAAAAGGAAGAGACGGGCGTGTTCAATAAAAAGATGTTATTTATTGATCAGTCTCTTTTCTCGTACAAGAGAAATGGATCAATATTATTGCGATACTTATAGTTAAGTAAAGTGCATACATTAGAAGCAATAGTATAAAATAATACTGTAAAAACATTGATATGGTTTCTGAGCCATATGATGTTTAAAATGATTAAAATATATTTACATACACATATACATTTGACTAAACGTGCTCAACTGGTGTTTCTAAATACGCCTACCCCGTGTACCTGACCTAAGCCTAATGCGTGGGCGGGAATAGAAAGTTACAGTTTAAGTTAAGTTTGTTTTTGCCAAGTGAATAACTAAAGAATTCTCTAGGAGGGGTTATTCTGTTCTGTACCTGGAATTTAGGATGAATGAGGAATGGTATCTCTTTCTCTGCTCTCGATATTCCAGGCTGCCTGCGAGGGCTACCTGGAAGCGCCGGTGCTGGGTCTCTCGGCTTGAGATAGCAGCGCGTCTCTCAGCGCGTCAGGAAGGCGGGGCTGCTGCCTGCGGGGTCTGCTTCTGCTCTCGGCTTCGGCAAGTATGGCTGCTCCGTCTTGTCACCACGCGTGTGTTTTGCATAGGGCAAGATCGGCAATATTTATACCTTAAAGGTGCCGGGATTGACGTAAGGATGGACATAGGTACGTCAATAAAGATGTCATACGACTTGCTCGTTAGCACATTCTTTACTAAAGTTCTCTGTGAAATCAAAACAATGGCCGCACGGATTATCCAGGTTGTCATAGGTTTGATTTGTTATGAGAACGTCGTATGCCTTATCAGGGGCTGGAGGAATGTCGCTTGTCTAATTAGATCTCAAGCGTTATGACCTAATCAGATAACACGTTCCTGTGCCGTAGTGTGACTGCGTCAGATAACGGTATCTGCATCATGGGGGATTTCTTGCCTCATGGGCTGACTGTTAGTTAACTAGCTAGGTAGTTTAACCAGAATAGGGTCAGGAATAGGGGGATCGATTCAGAACCTATAGAAATACACGACAGGAACTGCCAGAGGACCACCTTCCTGTTAGAGATCTTATTGGGAGGGACCCGGCTCTCAGTTGGAAATAGAGCTTTCTATCTCCCGGTTTTGTGATACCGTCCCAATTTGACTCTAACTTAGGCACTACTTTATGCTCGAGGAAACGGCTCTCCATGGAAGAGGAATCAGCAGTGTTCCAGTTTCGATATGCGATCATGTCACAACTTAGGTGTTTAGGGGGGAACTACAAGTCCCAGAATGCCTGGTGGGAGTCTGTTTTCTCTTTCCTCTCCTCTGTGGTTTGCCTCACCTATACCTATGACGCTGTGGAAGCCCTTGGTGCTTGTCACCTGTACTAGCTACCTTCTTGATCCTGGAACCTTGCTTCGCGTTGTGCGCCCGCAGGATCTGCTGTCAGCTGTATCCCGCTTTTCAGCCGCGCTGTGTCCCGCTCTGGAACCGAGCCACCAGCCGCGCTGATACCCGCTCTGTGAAACCCTGCTGGGAGCCGCTGGTAAGAAGATCGTGTCCCGCTTTCAGCCGCGCTGTGTCCCGCTCTGGAACCGAGCCACCAGCCGCGCTGATACCCGCTCTGTGAACCCTGCTGAGAGCCGCTAGTGAGAAGCGCTGTGTCCCTCAGTGTACCCTGTGGGGAGCGCGCTGGACACAAGGACTTTTAGGGCGAGTGGATGATGTTAATCCAGCTCCCCTTTGTGCCTCGCTTGTTTTCTCGTTTTTGTTTTCATGGACACTAGCTAGTGTAGACTAGCATGAGAAAGGACTTTTTGCGTGTATTTAACCGCTACTTCCTGGTTGTGGATAACTTGAGCTATTGTTATAGCTCGGACTGGATTGCCTTTTCCCTTTCCTCAACTGCTGTCTTGGGGTTGGTAGAGTCAAGTTCATGAAGAACCCACTACGCCTCAGATAAGTAGCGAGATAACGACTATTGGTATTCCACAGAGACTTGTTCATCTTTTTCTGTCTAGGGTTCATGGGCAGTACCCTCATACTTTTTGTTACTTTATTTTTCCTACTTTTGCACTGATGAGTGGAATGCTTGCTGGAGCTTTAACATGTAAGCATAGTAGGTAACCCGCTATATAACAATAGAGAGGTATTGCATATAAAACAGAGAGTGATTCCTGTGTGTTTGTGTCTCCTAACAGGAACCTGTACCCTGACGTAGGCGAGGTGTATCTCCTATTGTCGTGCCTTGTGGATGGTTTATGGCTGCCAGCCTTTTCTATTTTATTTCTCCATTTTTCCCCTTCCCTGGGCGGTGTCATCTCAGGTGAAGTTCCATTACGACTCACCTGGTGTACACATCCAGAGAGGAGAGAAACTATCTTCACATCGCTCCCGCTGTATCTGAACAAACCAGGTTAGTCAATCTGCATATCGTGACAGAGTGACAAGCCCACGTGGTATTACGGCCTGAGCGATGGACACCAATACTGTCCTGGCTACTATGTTAGACACTCTTAACGCGTTACGAGTGGAGGTAGATGCGGTGAGGGTAGAGAACCACGATATGAGGACCGAAATGACGACTCTACGACAAGAAGTAGCGGGGATGGCACGGTCAGGTCCCCCTAGTGGTAGGGGAGCCCGTTACATTAGAGAAGCCACGTTACCTCCTCCTCTTCAGTCTCAAGCTTCTGTTGCTCCAGGAGCACAAGGTCCTTCCACCATTAACGTAATACAACCAATGCAGTTGCCCTTGGCACCTCCCGAAAGATTTTTAGGGGATCCTAAAAAATTCAGTACGTTTTTGGGGCAGTGCAGGTTACATTTCATGTGTAAACCTGCTGTCTTTCCTGATGATCATTCCAAGACGGCTTTCATGTTATCCTATTTAGGAGGTAACGCCGCTAGTTGGTCATTTCCTCTGATCGAAAGAAATGATCCTGTTCTGAATGATTTCGAAGAATTCTGTGAAGAGATGAGGAAGTTGTTCGATCGTAAGGCACATATGCTATCCTTAGATAGAGAGTTGATCACACTGAAACAAGGTTCGCAAGATCTACTGTCGTACATAACACATTTCAATCGTCTTGTTGTCGAAACTGATTGGCCACCAGCAAAGAGAGTATCCTTGTTTTATCAAGGGTTGAAGGGAGAGCTGAAGGACGTCCTTGCTCAGGTGGTGTCTCTGCCTACTACGTGTGAAGAGCTAATAGATCTCACAGTACAACTAGATCACAGACTACAAGAACAGAAAGGCGACAAATATAGACACGAGTACCGTTTCCCTCCTACCAAACCCAAAGCAGTGTCAGACACCCCTCCTACGTCGGATACTACAGAACCCATGCAAATAGGAGGAATACGAGGTCCTTTGAGTGCAGAAGAGCGTACACGTAGAAGGCAACAGAAACTCTGCATGTACTGTGGAAAACCCGGACATTTCATCAAAGATTGTAGAGTCAAGACAAAAGGGGCTAGAAATCTCTCTGCAGTGGAATATCCTGTACCTACTTCGGGAAACGAGAATGCTCAAACGAGTTCCAGACCCCTCGTTTGAGCTATGAGATCGAAAAAGAGGTCTTTCACGCCGTTGCCAACACCATGCAGCCTGCTGTGCCGCATATGAACGTCTGTGTCACCCTCAGGTGGCCGGGAGAAACGCCTGTGATGGTACATGCCATGTTGGACAGTGGAGCTACTGGCAATTTCATTGATCGACGATATGCCAAGAGACTGGGGGTCCCATGCATCCTGAAAGAGACGCCTGAAGCCGTGAAGGCTGTGGATGGTTCTGATTTAACATCGGGTCCTGTGTTGTACCATACACGCCAAGTAATGATGCAAATAGGACAAAACCATTACGAACTCATTTCATTCGACTTGATAGATGCCCCTCAATTCAACATGATTTTGGGTATGCCGTGGTTAACATTACATGACCCTGTAGTGAAATGGTCTGCTCGTACCATCACCCTTAGTTCTGTCTACTGTACTGAACATTGTGCCCTGCCTTGCCTTCCCGAGGAAATCAGGACAGAAACCCCTGCAAGTACACTAGCCAGCGGAGGTAGGACGTTGAGTGTGAATGCCATCTCGCTCCTTCCAGAAGCCTACAAAAAGTACCAGGACGTTTTCAACGAAAAAGAAGCCAATAAGTTACCCCCGCACAGAGAATATGACTGCGTGATCGATCTGGAACCGGGGGCCTCTATTCCATGCAGTAGAATATACGCTCTCACGGAAGCTGAAAATGTGTACCTGCAACAGTATTTGACAAAATTATTGGCATCCGGATTCATACGCCCCTCTACCTCTCCAGCCTCGTCGCCTCTGTTCTTTATCCCAAAAAAGGAAGGGGGCTTGCGCTCCTGTATCGATTATAGAGCTCTCAATAGAATCACCAGAAAAAATCGATATCCTCTTCCTCTTATACCTGTCCTATTGGACCAATTAAAGGACGCCAAAATATTCACCAAGCTTGACTTGCGTGGGGCCTATCATCTTGTGAGGGTCCGCCGAGGGGATGAATGGAAGACAGCTTTCCGCACCAAATACGGGCTCTACGAGTATCAAGTCATGCCGTTCGGCTTGTGCAACGCCCCTGCGGCATTTCAATTTTTTATGGATGAGGTGTTACGGGGCTTGTTAGATGTGTCATGCATCGTCTATATAGATGACATACTCATCTATTCAGCCACGCAAGAAGACCATCTTCAGCATGTGACGGAGGTACTAGAGAGACTGCAGCGACACGACCTCTTTGCCAAATTGGAGAAATGTCTCTTCCATACCAAGGAGGTTGAATTTCTAGGGTACATCATTGGTCCGGATGGGCTACGGATGGATCAAAAGAAAATCCAGGCAATAATACAATGGGAATCCCCTTCTAGTGTGAAGGCGTTGCAAAGTTTTATAGGGTTTGCGAACTTTTATCGCCGATTCATTTATGGGTTTTCCACCATCATCCAGCCTTTGACGCATTTGCTCAAGAAAGGAGTAGTCTTCAAATGGACGGAACCAGCTGAACAGGCGTTTCAGGCATTAAAGGATCGTTTTGTTTCTGCACCCATTCTCCGTCACCCGGATGCCGCTCTACCTTTCGTGATGGAAACGGATGCGTCACATTACGCAATTGGAGGCATTTTATCCCAAAGACATCCGGACACAGGCCAACTTCATCCTGTCGCCTATTTCTCAAGGAAATTGTCTTCCAGTGAAATTAACTACAGCATCACCGATAAGGAATTGTTGGCCATTAAACGGGCGTGCGAAGAGTGGCGACATCATCTGTTGGGGGTTAGACACACTGTGGAAATCTTTACGGATCACTGTAATCTTCTTTTCCTGAAAAGTGCAAAGGCGTTAACACCTCGTCAGTTACGGTGGTCCTTGTTTTTCTCGGATTTCGATTTCATCATTAAATATCGCCCGGGCCCACAAAACGGAAAGGCGGATGCTTTATCAAGACCAGAATCAGTATCTCCGGTGTTGGCATTGGAAGTTGACGAACCTCCTCTTCTTCTAAACAGAGCAACCTTTAGTCCTTCTGTGTCAGCCATAACGAGTCCTACTGATTTCCTGAGACATGGGGAGGATAAAAGCAATGCGGTGGACGCTCCTTCCTGGATAGCTAAAGAACCTCGACAAAGAAAACAAAAAGGGAAGCTTCTCTTCAGAGACAATCAGTTGTACCTCCCTGATCAGGAATCACAGGTTCAGGTTCTGCAATGGACACATGATTCCTCCCTTAGCGGCCATCCAGGAATTCTCAAGACTCTCCAACATACTATGAGGTACTTTTGGTGGGAAAACATTCGGAAAGACACAGAAGAGTATGTAACCCGATGTCCTATATGCATTCAAGCTAAAGCTCAACATCAAAGAAGCAGTGGGTTACTACGTCCTATACCGGTACCTCCGGCTCCATGGCACACGGTTTCGATGGATTTCATCGTAGAAATGCCTCTCAGTTTCGGCAACAACACTATTCTAGTGGTGATAGATCATCTCACTAAGATGGGGCATTTCATTGCATTGACTAAGTTACCCACATCAGGAGAATTGGCTATGACCTTTATGCAGCATGTGGTACGGTTACATGGCATCCCTTATGTGCTTATCACAGATAGAGGCTCCCAGTTCACCTCCAAATTCTGGAAGGCTTTGTGTGAGGTGATGAAAATAGATGCGCGTCTATCAACTAGTTACCACCCTCAGACTGACGGTAAAACAGAAAGACTAAACCAAACGTTAGAACAGTACCTGAGATGCTTCACCCTGCAACAGGGAGAAGAATGGAGGACGTTGTTGTGGATGGCAGAATTTGCCTACAATAACACCACTCATTCTTCTTTGGGATGTTCCCCCTTCTTTTGTCTTACGGGTTATCATCCCAATTCTTTGCCTTTTGATCAGCCATGTCCTTCTTCCCATCCCACCATACAGCAACACCATAGGCATCTACATTCAGTTCTGCATGATGCAAAAGAACAATTGGTGGCAGCCAGAAACCGCGATAAAGCACAAGCTGACAAGAAGAGAACTCCAGAGCCTGTTTACGCAGTGGGCGATAAGGTATGGTTGAGTACCAAACGTTTGCGGCTGAAGGGGAATACACGCCTGCAACCTAAGTTTGTAGGACCTTATCCCATTATGGCCGTGGTTAATCCAGTTGCCATGAAACTTCAATTACCTTCCTCCTGGCATATACATCCCGTGTTCCATGTATCTCTGATGAAACCTTATGTGCAGGGCACGAGACCGATGGTCAGACCGCAGCCTGTGGATGTCGAGGGGGAGGTCGAGTATGAGGTGAGAGCGGTGCTTGACTCCAGAAGGGTGAGGGGTGCCTTACAATACTTGATAGATTGGAAGGGGTACGGTCCTGAGGAACGTTCATGGGAACCTCGCTCCAACTTGCATTGTCCTGGGTTGTTGAGACGTTTCCATGCTAGATTTCCTTCGAAGCCTGGTGGACCGCCGGGTCGTCGGTCATTGTGAGGGGGTTCTGTCACAACTTAGGTGTTTAGGGGGGAACTACAAGTCCCAGAATGCCTGGTGGGAGTCTGTTTTCTCTTTCCTCTCCTCTGTGGTTTGCCTCACCTATACCTATGCCGCTGTGGAAGCCCTCGGTGCTTGTCACCTGTACTAGCTACCTTCTTGATCCTGGAACCTTGCTTCGCGTTGTGCGCCCGCAGGATCTGCTGTCAGCTGTATCCCGCTTTTCAGCCGTGCTGTGTCCCGCTCTGGAACCGAGCCACCAGCCGCGCTGATACCCGCTCTGTGAACCCTGCTGAGAGCCGCTAGTGAGAAGCGCTGTGTCCCTCAGTGTACCCTGTGGGGAGCGCGCTGGACACAAGGACTTTTAGGGCGAGTGGATGATGTTAATCCAGCTCCCCTTTGTGCCTCGCTTGTTTTCTCGTTTTTGTTTTCATGGACACTAGCTAGTGTAGACTAGCATGAGAAAGGACTTTTTGCGTGTATTTAACCGCTACTTCCTGGTTGTGGATAACTTGAGCTATTGTTATAGCTCGGACTGGATTGCCTTTTCCCTTTCCTCAACTGCAGTCTTGGGGTTGGTAGAGTCAAGTTCATGAAGAACCCACCACGCCTCAGATAAGTAGCGAGATAACGACTATTGGTATTCCACAGAGACTTGTTCATCTTTTTCTGTCTAGGGTTCATGGGCAGTACCCTCATACTTCTTGTTACTTTATTTTTCCTACTTTTGCACTGATGAGTGGAATGCTTGCTGGAGCTTTAACATGTAAGCATAGTAGGTAACCCGCTATATAACAATAGAGAGGTATTGCATATAAAACAGAGAGTGATTCCTGTGTGTTTGTGTCTCCTAACAGGAACCTGTACCCTGACGTAGGCGAGGTGTATCTCCTATTGTCGTGCCTTGTGGATGGTTTATGGCTGCCAGCCTTTTCTATTTTATTTCTCCATTTTTCCCCTTCCCTGGGCGGTGTCCTCTCAGGTGAAGTTCCATTACGACTCACCTGGGGTACACATCCAGAGAGGAGAGAAACTATCTTCACATCGCTCCCGCTGTATCTGAACAAACCAGGTTAGTCAATCTGCATATCGTGACAGATCATTTCCCAATATTTTTCTTTTAGTATAACCTTCGATGGAAATGGGATTACTTCAGTGTTCTCCCACAACCCCTTCATACCCATTTCCACTAGATTTTTAGAAATAACATCTAACCAGGTTATTTTGTGGAAATGATCATTTTTAATTAAATCCAAGAAACCCTGGGCATAATGGGCAAGTTCAGGTGTTACCCATATGCGTCGCCAGTATAATATTTGGCGTAATCTAGCCATATTTACCAAGGCTTTTCTGCCTAGATCGTATCGCAGTGGTTTCATTAGGTCTTAGGTAGATTAACAAGATTACGCAGGAATTTGTTCTCAGCAAGTGTTAGAGGTGTCAAGTTGTCATATCCCCAAATCTCAGCACCATAAAGTGCAGAGCTTAGGGCTTTTGGCTCGTACACTTGAAGGGCTGGCTGGATAGTCTTAGTCAAGGATTTCTTGTGCTCGACAAGTACTGCACCCGCATTTTGGCAGAGTTTCAAAGCCGCCATTTCAACGTGTTTTCCCCACTTAATGTCCTTGGCCACGTGTATGCCCAAATACACAAAATCCGTCACCAGTTCCACTTTTAGCCCATTCATAAAAAAATTCCCATTAAAACTTGTATGTGGGTTAAATGCCATAAGTTTGGTTTTTGCCACATTTACCTCCAGCCCATGGTCAGTACAAAAATCCTCAAAGAACTTCAACGCTCGCTGTAAACCACTAGGGGTCTTTGATATGATGAGAGTATCATCCTCAAATAACAGAATCTGGGTTTTCATTCCAGCCAAAGTGGGGGCATCCACAGATTCTGAGAGCATACGCCCAACCACCCCATTAATATATAGTGAGAAGAGCGTGGGGGCCATGGCACAACCCTGGCGGACCCCCCGCTCCACAGGGAATTCAGAGGTGACTTTCCCATGCCCCCCCCATTGGATTTTAGCGTGATTCGTCTTGTGTTATCTCATAACTAGCATGAGGATATCTGATGGCATTCCTAGCTTATTCAATACATTCCACAGCTTTACCCGGGGCACTAAATCGAATGCTGCCCGCAAATCGATGAAAGCGGCATAGATACTACCTTTCCCTAATATTACAGTCTTCCAATGCAATAAAATAAAACGGAAGATCTTATCAGCGGTACTTGTTAATTTACGGAAACCAGCCTGAAATGGGGACAGGATATTTTCTTCTTCAACCCGGTCTAAGATCTTATCTAAGGTCATTTTCCCAATCACTTTTTGAATAGTATCGATCAGGCTGATAGATTTCTACTCAATTTAATGACAGTTTGGAACTGGGCATTTTTAAAATTGCCATGTTCCCTTCTGACAGCTGGAACAGAGCATTAATCCACGAATTCATGAACATTGAATATATTACCTGCTACCCTCCCTTTCCTTTAACATGGTCTGACCATTCTATGGTCTTATTCGGTAGTTCATCCCAATCTATCCTGACTTCAGCAACTAATGCACGCCTGAAGAGGGAGCCTCGCAGGCCTTGGCACAAATTATCCAGAATCCTTCAATGAGGTATTCCATCCCCCATCATTGGAGAGTGGTTTGGCTGAACCTGATGTTTCAGGTATGTTGGAAGCATTTAACTCAGCATTAGGGACAGCACTGGACTCTGTAATTCCGTTAAGTAACTACAGCTCAATCCAGCGACGACAATCAGCCCCCTGGTACACGGCGGAGCTAAAAGCAGACAAATGTAAATGCAAGACATTAGAGAGGCGATGGAGACTTGGCAAAGACCCTCCAGGAAGACAGATGTATAAACTAGCTCTGTCTAGCTATCATCGCAATATAAAAACGGCCAGGCGCACCTTCATTATGAACCAAATCGACCAGTCCTCTAACTCATCGAAACCCTATTCAACATCGTGAAGGATTTTGTAACACACCAAGCGTGCAGACAGTCTCCTGTGGAATCTCAGGTATTATGCGATTCCTTAGCTGTCCACTTTCAGGAAATAATTTAGCTCATTTATGCCAAATTTCCGGCTCCCAAGATTTCTGAGTCACGTCAACTGGGGTTGAAGAAGCTAAGACACCAGCAGCCATCACTCTCAACCAGTTTGAGCCAACTACACCGGAGGAAATCAAAATCGCACTATCCTTGGCCAAATCTGGTTCACCCCGTGACCTTTGCCCTCCAAAAATCATGGCACTGCTATCCACAAGTTGTGCTCCAGTAATCCACAACATTTTTAATTTTTCAGTTCAATCAGGCATCATTCCTACCCCTTGGAAAGAAGCATACGCATGACCAATTTTGAAAAAAGCAACAGCTGACCCGCAAGTTCTCAGTAACTGCCGACCAATATCCTTGTTACCTCTGCTGGGCAAACAATTGGAAACCATAATAAATAAGCAACTAAGCACCTACCTTGAATTAAACAAAATCCTAGACCCTTCACAATCAGGTTTCCGTCCAGGTTTCAGCACCGAAACCGCTATTCTGGCAGTGACGGATTCCCTAAGGCAAGAAATGGATGCAGGAGGATCCGTAGTCCTGATCTTTCTAGATCTCTCCGCGGCATTTGATACCATCTCGCAGTCTTTGCTCGTGGAAAGGCTATATTCATGCGGTATCAGAGGCACAGCCCTGAAATAGCTGCATACTATTTTAATGGACAGATTGCAGACGATAATGCTCGGACCCTATCTCTCTCAGAAAGTTCGTCTCGACAAGGGTGTTCCACAGGGCTCCTGCCTAAGTACAACATTATTTAATGTATACATGGCCCCCTTAGCTAAAATTGTCGAGCCACTAGGGTTTGAAATAATCTCCTATACCGATGATACCCAATTGATATTTCCAATTGGCCATAATATAGAAGCAGAGCAAACCCGATTCCCGACTGGTATGCTCGCCATTTCAAACTGGATGACGGAGAACTGTCTTCAGTTAAATCCCAGTAAAACTGAGGTCATGTTAATGAGGGCTGGTGGCCACGTCAGCTGGGAGTTGCCCCCACTCCCACCAAATCCGTGAAAAACCTCGGTCTAAAATTGGACCAAACCCTTTCCATGAAAGATCACATTTTCAGCCACCACCAGTTCCTGATACTACAGCTTACATCTCCTACGTAAGATCCTGCCGTATCTGCCTATTAAACACCAAAGAACCCTTGTCCAGGCGATGGTGATCAGTCGCCTTGATTAGGGGAACGCATTGCTAGCCAAAGTCGGGGAGATGCTGCTAGCAAAACTGCAGGTAATTCAAAATACTGCAGCAAGATTGATTTTAAACCATCCTCCAGGTTCTCCCTCAGCCTCTTTGTTGAGAGAGCTACATTGGTTACCTGTTAAGAAGCGATCTATATTTAAAAATCTGTTGCCTCACATTCAACGTATTAAACGGCAAAGGTCCCCTTTACCTCCCAAAAAAAACTCACAAAACAAGTATCTGAACAACACCTCAGATCCATCTCCTTAGCTCTCCTAAAAGTCCCTCGTATACGTCTCAAACGCACGGGTGGCAAAGCCTTCTTGTACCTTGCTCCCTGGTACTGGAACAAATTACCTATCACAATGTTCCTCTTATACTGTTTTTAAGAAAAAATTACAAACTTTTCTGTTTTAATTCAGACTGCTCAGGTTCAACCCCCTCCCCCCCCCTCTCAGTTACCAAGTTAAGCGCCGAGATGCCTCAGGGTGAGTCGTTGCCCTACAAAAGTGGACCTAACATAACATAACATAACATAACATAACATAACATTACATAACATAACATAACATCCTGTATTCTTATTGGCTTAGTGAATGTATTACTTCTTCTTAAGAGTATTGTTCAATTACTTTCCCGATGGTAATATTCTTATAGTTTTCAGCATCTAAATTTCACTGCTATTACATTCTAGATCTCTTTATTTGACATTTTTGTAGGATGATAAAGCAGATGAGGTGGGTGTCAGGGGAAGGGGCAAAAGTGCCCGGCAGCAATCATGAGTGTGAGATTAGCTGCGCTCTACTGTTTAGAAGCCCAGTAATCTTAATGTTCTACACCCACACAAATGTCATACAGATTTTAAAACAAATGCTCATGGCACAACCCTGTAAAGTCCATTTGCATGCATTCGACTTGTAAGTGTAAATAGCTTGATTAAGCCAGGCATATTAACATTCCAAGATGGCATAATAGTTTACACATACAGTTAAACAGCATTTAACATGCATACAGTTAATCCTATTTCTTTGGCAAGAAATGGATGTTTCATTGGATGTTTAGGTGTTGAAAGGCTCTGAAGGTTTGGGAACACCCACAAATCTGTATGTTGGTAGGCATTCACAAACGTATTTTCACATCATCCCACCCTGGGAATGATTGGAAATTTAGAGCACTAATCAGAGTCAGTAGGAGTGTAAATAAGGGGTTGTTCCTTGAGAAATGGGATGCCCTACTGTTAAAACAAAGGGAAAAAGTGCAATTGCACTCACTGGATTTAATTTTCCCATGAACAATCTTAGACTAGGTACAATTATCCAACAACCCATAAATATACTCCTTTGTAATGTTTAAAACTACAGGTGAAAATTCATAAATTCTTTTAAGAATCTGCCAATTTGATGGCCTTTCTCCTGCTTCCCATTGCAAACAGAATTTGGTTTTATACAATGTGGGCTTAATTCTTAAAGGTATTTGTGTATCTAGCAGTGCTGGAATTGGAAAGCATGTATTTCAAGAGCCCATAAATTGGGGGTCAAGCTGCAGCAGAGCAAAGGATTGGAGTCAAGAGGGGTGGAGCTTGAAAAGCAGTGTCTGAAAGTCAACTTATACAATATTTAATTTTTTAATAACCCATTTTTTTTTAAGTTTTGCAGCAAACCATGACATGGCATAGCATAGCACGATATTTGGTTTACATTCAGGTACAGCATAGCAACCAGCTCTTACCCCTAAATTATGTAACACCACTTCATGATATCGACATGCCATAATAGTCCCACCATTTCCCCCATTTCCGGTCATGCTTCTGTGGGCAACCATGGGCCTCAAAGATTGACTTCTCCTGGTGCATGCCCCAGTCCACCCCTGCACGCCAACTTCTAACAGTCAGCGGTTATTTATGCTTCCAAACTCAGGCTACATCCCGCTTAGCAACCAAACATGCCAGTGCCCGGAAGGCACGCTCAGCCATCAGTCCTCCCACCTCCTCCATCAGCCCTAGTAGTGCAACAGTGTTCATCAATTCCAGAGGGCGATTTAAGACAGCAAATAGTGTGTGACCCACCTCTTCCCAAAAGGGCTTTCATACCAGGCACTCCCAGGCAACATGGAAGAAATGAGCGACGGGAAGTGTGCAGCATGCGCACACCACCTCCGCATCTTGGCATACATGTTGTTAGCATCTCTGGATAAGATATGTGACATGTAAATAGTTTAACTGCATTATTCGCAGCCAACTTATACATATTTTTTTTTAAATAAGCTGCAAAGAAACTGGCAACAAGGACAAATGTGACAAATGTAACAGCAAATCTGACCTGGCTTATTTAATTGGTCATAAAGAGGCTGCATTTTAAAATATCTTACATACACCTGCTGGAGAAATCGTTGTGTGGCAAGCAATTTTGAGAGCATTATAATAGCAGTAATTTAACTGTGGAAGTTAATGCAGGTCTGGGAGAGTTCTGTGTTTTGTCCAATTGCAGTTTTGACTCATGTAGTAGCATAGAGGGTTAATGTGCCTGGTGCAAAGTACATTGTGGAACATGCAGATCACAGATTTGTATTTTATGTAGATGGGCTATACATTTGACATTGAGATCATTTTGTTACTTGCAGTTCAAATGTTGCCATCCTTCTAAGTGATCTATGTACAAAGATAATGGAGCTGCTTGCATACTAATGCAACTCAAGACTTCTCTGGGAATTAATAAAGTCTTGTTATCGCAGAACACTCAAATCGTTGCCTTATGTTTTATATCCTGACTTTGGGGTTTTCCCACCATTACCTCTTAATATGTAAGGTCTGTAAATAGGGAAAACATTGATTCCTACACTTTTTAACCCTCATGACTTAAGTAACATTTGTTGTACACTGATTTAAGCATGTGTAATATATTGTTTCTTGTTAAGTGATTTAAATCACTATGAAACCATACACTGGAAAGAGTAGCGCTATAAAAGAACTAAAAAAAATGAATTAGTGCCATTTAAATTGTTATTAGTCTGATTACTAATACACACCGATAAATCTGCAAATTTACAGTACATCCACATCCCTTACATAGGGTGGTTGAACAAAGTCAAAAACCTACCATCAAGTCTCTCTAAAGTGGTACATGTGAAGCGACAAGCCATGGGGCTCTGTTTCCTTCCATTGCATTTGTATCTATGTGTTTGGCTCCAGATAACTCCCATTTAGGATGATATTTGAACAAAAGAAGCACAGATTGCCCTTTGTTTGTACCCAACTAAAGTTTCACTTAAGAAAGCAACCTTGCTGGTTGCAGGTTGCTGCATGGAAGATTTTGCAGACAATGTGCAGGCACCGTTGAATTGAGTCCTGGTATCAAAAAGTACACAAGGACAAATTCTGCATATTTTCCTGGGTCAGCAGAACCCATATACGCCCCAAAAATAGCTGCTGGAGCTGGGATCCAGAACGATCCCCCAACTTTCCAGCACTGCACGTACGTTAGATGAATATAGATAAATACCTTCATTTATGAATGCAAACCACTAATACAATTCAGAAATTCAAGAAAGTTGGTTCTGCAATCACAATGGGAGGTTAACACAAGTAATAAACTGTCCCTGTGGGTATTAATGGGCATGAATCGGTATTTTGATCACACCCACGAGCATGCACAGTTCTGTGCATTCTAAAATATATTTCCAGCCATTTCCTACCTAAGAAGTGTTTGAAAATTGTCTGCCAGCCTAGAACGTGTTGAAGATTTGTTTGAATTAAGGGCAGGGGTAAATCCCCTTTTGGGACTAGAAAACAGCATTAGCAAAATAGGTGGGTACATAGGGGAGCCATATTCTACATGGGGAAACATTTTTCTTCATGTGAAAAAAAAAGCTCAGCCATTGACAAACGTTTTCTAGGACCAATGTCTGCAAACCTGGTGCCGGTTTTCATGCTTAACCTGTTGCAGTTTTATATCTTTGTGATATGAGCGGAAGAACATCAGTCGCCATGTGAGATCGTAAACCTTCGGGTGCTCAACTGTTAATTTCTTTCAGAGGAAGTACCACAGTCCGACATGCATGTCTCAAGGCCTCTTTCAACATCAACCAAAGGAGTGCCCACACAGTCGTCCAACTTCAGCAACAAAGTTAATTTGTGTCAGTCTCCTAATGTATATTTGAGGCACAATAGTGCAATTCTCCACTTTTAGGCAATTGATAAACGTAACTCCACCATAACACGAGCTGTGCAAAGAAATGTTTGTTCTATCTGAAGCAATGTATGGGTTCAGCCATATCATGTCACAATTGTAACTTTCTGTGACCTATGCTACAGAATAAGCCATGTATTCCAAGCATCAAAAAAAATATATATTTATACAAGTACATTATTACGATACATTTAAATACCATATAATAGACATGATCTGAAATAAATCCCCGATTGAGCAGTAGAGGAGAAAAGCCACACATATGTTTATTTTTATTTTATCTGTACATTTGTTTACTAAGATGATGGAACGCTTTATTCATATTGACAGTGAAGGTTGCTTACATTATTAAATATTACTTTGTTTTACAATGCCCGTCTGTCATGATTGTTTTTCCATATGATATAATTAATAAAGAATGTCTGTCTTTTCATGTGGTTGGATTGACTCCCCCTGTGGCAGTCTCTTGTGTAAACCCATGCAATGCTCCAAACGTCAGGCAGGAAGATAAAAACACTTGGATTATTCTTATCTTTTCCTATCGACACCATTGCCATGAAAAAATAAACACAGCTGGTCAAGCAATAGATAGATCCCGTGATAACCGGGCTTCTGACAAGCTTTAGTACCACTCCCACTCACACTTACCGGTGGAGTCTTCAAGAATTGAGTGAAAAGGGTAGTAAAAATATTAAATTGCTTGAAGGAAAATCTGTAATTCTTGCTCCTGCTTGCTCTTCTTTCCAGCGATAATGTTGAGTTTTTGTTTGCTGAGTTGCAGAGTTGAAGAGACCCATAAAGAACCTCAACCCCGCTGTAGCAGCTAAACCGGTCTGCGCAGTCTAAAAACATAGACATTGAACTCCGAATGCACCAACTGCATAGCTCCCTTGTTTTGTTTACGAGCTGTGCTGCCTCTAAGTCATCCCCTGACTCTGAGAAATGGCATGTCTGAGCTTTGCACAGTACACAAATAGGAAAAGAGGTGCCAATCTGTGGTCTGTACCAATGCATCTGTTCATGAGACAGCCACTGGTGGACAATCTCGCAGGGCGCAGCTGTGTGCCTGTTTTAATGTGATTGTACGTTCTAGAGCACATACATTCATTCAGAATTCCTCTGAGTTCGTGCATGTAGCACAGCTTGAAAACAGAACAAGATAATCACTGTTCCCTTCAGACTTAGATGAATAAGAAGTTCCTACGATTCTTGCAAGAGGATGAAACTAGCATGGACACATCACATAATGGCACTAGAACATAAGATTTGTTGAGAAAGCAAGCTGTCGTGACTACAGATGTGTGCAGCCTCAGGCACCTAAAATAGAAGTTAACGAAAAATGCAATACATGTTGCTCGGGCATTTGACCCACACCTGCAAGATTCATACCCTCAACTGCAGATTTTTCTAGTTTCAGACGCACATACAGATATTCTTTAGGTCTGTTTAACAAATGTGCATATTACTTATGGTTAATATATATATATATATATTATTCTATGTTTAACGTGTATATAGGTCACTGCATAGTTTTCATATGTTCTTTGATTAGATGCGTATGGTTCTCCATTTATTTATCTATCACAATATATAAATAATATCATAACTATTATTCTACAAGTGCTTCACTATTGAAATATTGAAAAAAATGTTTAATAAAGAAAATGTTTAAAAAAAATACACAAACATTAGCTCAAAGTACAGCCACACTTGTAAGTCTGAGTTTATTAAATTCAACTTAAATCTTGAAATATATAACGATTTTTTTCTACTTGTATACCCTCCATGTACTTACTTACCTATATATTTATCCAATTTACTCGTACTGCAAAATAAGAAAAAGCAATTATACAAAATATACATCTAGGTCATGTGCTCACTGTGACTGGATTCAAGCTCGCCTGGCTGATGTCAAATGTCAAATGTCAAATGTCAAATTCTCTTGTATAGCGCACTTATCACCAAAGAGGTCTCAAGACGCTCTGCAGAAAAAAGGCAATAACCTACCAGGGTGAGGTACATACGGGAGCCTTATTTAGGAAAAAGCCACGCTTTCAATCCTCTCCTAAATTCTAGATGATTGGATAAGGACAGGAGATGGATAGGTAGCTTATTCCATAGCCGTGGAGCCACGTATGAAAAGGACCTGCAACCATACCTTGACGTCCGTGCTCTGGGCTGGGACAGCAAGAACTTAAAGCTAGAGCGGAGAGCTCTAGCCGGGGTATACCAGGCCAATTTTTCTTTTAGATAGGAAGGACCAACACCGTGCAGAAGTTTATGGGTTAAGCTTAGGATTTTGAATTGACATCTTTGGCGCACAGGAAGCCAGTGCAATTTCCTAAGAATTGGTTTAGAAGCAGACCTTGGAGGCAAACCCAACACTAGTCTAGCCGCCGTGTTCTGAATAGTTTGTAATTTTGTCAGCAGATTCTCGTTAATGGAAGCAAACATGGCATTTCCATAATCAAGCCTGCTGATAATCAGACCCTGAACCAGCGGCTTTCTAGCTTCAGTTGGGAGCCATTTAAAGATGTTACGCAGTTGTCGCAGGATCCCAAAACAAGTCCCAGCGACAAGGTGTACATGGGCCTTCATAGAGAGATCCCCGTCAAGCGTAATCCCCAGGTCTCTTACAGTTTCTTTAGGCTGGGGGCAAGGCCCTAGATCCCGAGGCCACCAGTCTTGGGACCAGAAGGTCTTAGCCTTGCCAAAAAGTAAGATTTCGGTCTTGCTGCAGTTAAGTTGGAGCATGTTATCACTCATCCAGCTTTGAATGTGAGTCATACATTGATTAAAGCTGGAGCAACTATCCTGGAGATTAGATTTACAGGTAATAAGTACCTGTGAATCATCTGCATAAGACACATGGAGAAGCCGTATAATTTTATAATATGGGCCAAAGGACGGAGATAGAGATTAAACAACAGGGGACTAAGGATGGATCCCTGTGGGACCCCTATGGAAAGAGGAATAGTAGCAGATGCGTGAGAGTTCATCCTGATGTAAGCACTACGATCCCTGAGATAGTCTGCGAACCAAGTCAAGGCATTACCTCTGACACCAACCTCCCACAAACGATGTTTCAATATGCTGTGGGAGATGGTATCAAAGGAAGCGGAGAGGTCTAATAAAACCAAAATGGCTGATTCGCTCCTATCCAAGGAGAGTCGGATGTTATCCACTACTTCTATTACTGCGGTTTCCGTACCATGGGCGGCACGGAATCCTGACTGTGACGGGTCAAGAAGAGCATGGGTTTCGACATAAGAGGACACACGTTTGTTTACCAAATATTCAACAACTTTACCAAAAAAAGGTAATAGCGAGATTGGTCTGTAGTTGGAAAAAACAGAGGGGTCACTCTTTGGCTTTTTAAGGATTGGTCTGACTTGCGCCACCTTCCAACTACTAGGGAAGGAGGCCCTCTCAAAGGAGGCATTAATGATAAAAGGTGATTCCCCAAAACAGGTGCCAGGAGGCTTATTTCCAGGCTAGGGAGGAGCTGATCTGGCAGTTCAGGCTGGACTGTTCCCATGGAGAGCAGGGCCAAGACTGATTTGCATATGACTATGTCCAAACTGGGTTGGTGTGGTGAGCAAACAAATGATGGCTTAAAACACAGATCTGTGACTGGGGGGTGAAGGTTTTATTTGTTCAGCATTCTGTCCATTATTTATTCTTCTTGCTTTTATTGCCCTAATTGGAAAGGGTATGCCCAAATGTGGGTACAGTGGTCACTGTGCCATTAGATTCAAGCTAGCCTGGCTGATGAGGGGTGATACCCTAAAACCAGTCCCAGTATGCTTGTGTCCGGTCCAGGGATGACCTGGCCTGGCAGTTCGGACTGGACTGTTCCCAGGGGGAGCAGGGCTATGACTGAATTTCATAAGGCTAGGTCCAAACTTGGGTGGTGTGGTGAGCAAAAAGTCAATGGATTAAACCCAGATCTGTGACTGGGGATGAACGTTTGAATTGTCAGCATTCCATACATCATTTTGCTTCTGCATATAACTACAGCATATGTGAAATTTAGACTTGTTTCCATTTCACTGTATATTGAAAGTAATTGTCCACCCAGGAACTAATTGCATTTCCATCATGAGTGTTCAGAAATACTCTATGCATAATTTTACTGTACAGCAGCTCTTAACCTATTTGAGAAGCCCCAATGAACCGTGAACTGGAATCCAGGGACCACCATGGAGTCATTATTTGCAGCTGGGAACCTGGCCTGAGCAATTTCTATGATAATAACCTCCAAACAATAGTCAAAAACACAAAAACAAGTACACAACAAATACATATTTAAATAATGAAATATTTTGTATAATTCACAATCAAATATAAAAAACTTTCAAGTTTTAAATTGTGCTTATTTATTTGTGAATACTTTATTCATTTTTATTGAATATTTGTTATATTATTTAATATTGTTAAACAGTCAGGGACCCAGTGAGAACGTCTTGCAGACCTGCAGAGGTCCTCGGACCACAGGCCAAGAACTACTACTGTAGCAGATAACCAGCAAGTTATTTAATCTTTTTTCTGACTTTCAGTAACCTTGCACATTCTTCAACAGAACAATCTTCAATGGAGTACATTGTTCCAATAGGTGATATGTTAAGGGCCTAGAATGTGTAGGGTAACGAGGAGAGTCTCTTCTTAAAAGCAAGTGCCCTCGCACACCCGAATGTAGCATGCTTCATCATCGGGCCTGCTCCTCATTGGGCTGGCACTGCAATACTCAGAGGAACCCTCCAGGGGGCACTTTGCTGGAAAACATTTTGATTCACCAGGGGTGAGCTGGGAAACTGGTTTGTCCCAGTCTTTGGGTGAGAAGATTGGAAAAAGAACTAGATTAAAATTGACTCATGATCCTTTGTAGCTCATTTTAATAAAAATCTAGGATCTATGTCAAGGGTAAAAGGAAAAGGGAATCAAATTTCCTAATTTCCTAATTTCTTCACAGACAAAAACAATTTTTGGTTTAGTAAACTATCAATCAGGGAATTATGAAGCACTACTCACCTATGAGGGTCTTAATGTGCTGGGGGGGTTGGTGCAGCTCTGGTCAGACAAAGAGCCAGGTCTTCCTGAAGATGTGAAGAGTAGGGACGCGTCTGATGTTGATCGGGAGCTCATTCCAGGTCACAATTTAGGAGAAGGCTTTTCCACCCGTTCTGACTCTGCAGATGTGCAGGGTTTCGGCAAGGGCGAGGTAGGCGGATCAGAGGTTTCTCTTGGGTGCATGGAAAGAGATTCTTTCATTCAGATATTGGGATCCCGTGTTGTGAAGGCATTTGTAGGCATGTGTGAGTATCTAGAAGGATACTCTCGAGGAGAAGTGGAGGTCTCCAGGTGCTGGGTGATGTGTTTCTGTCGAGGAATGCAGAGGACAAGTCTGGCTGTGGTGCTCTGTATGGTCTGAAGCTTGCAGAGCAGGGATTTGTTGATCCCGGCGTAGAGGGCGTTTCCGTAGTCCAGTCTGCTGGTTATGAGTGCGTGGGTTATGGTCTTTCTTGAGTCGGTGGGGATCCATTTGAAAGTCTTGCGGCGGATGCGGAGGGTGTTGAAGCAGGTGGAGGCGACGGCATTGATCTGCTGGGTCAGGGTGTGGGACGAGTCAAGATGATACTATGTTTCGGGCATGGTTCAAGGGGATCGGGGCCACCAGGTGCTGTCCAATGCAGAGGGGGAGGATCCAAGGACGAGGACTTCTGTCTTCTCTGAGTTAACTATGTGAGATCAAATACTTTTAATTTGATGCAGGTTATTTGTTGACATGTTTCATGCCTATAATTTCAAAGCGATCAAGTGTCATTTCATCAGGATTGAAATGTAAACATGCCTAATCTTCCCCACATGGAGAGGAGACCCTAATGTGCATATGTCCCCCACCTCTGTAAAAAACATACAATGCTGTTATATATATATATATATATATATATATATATATATATATATATATATATATATTCACTGAAAAAACCATAGGTTATAGACCATATATAGTTAGGAATTAGCATTTACTAAACCTTATTTTACTCACACAAAACCATTGAAATTCCATATATAGTTAGTTGCACTAACTATATATCGCGCACCCGCAATCCACTGCTGATGATGTCACATATTACATCATTCATGACATGGTCAGTGACATCACTGATGACATCACTGATGACATCTCAAATGACATCACTGATGACATCACTGATGACATCTCAAATGACATCACTGATGACATCATGACACACCAATACCAGTTACTACATACGCACTCACTGATTCCTACGTCTACACACACATTCACTCATTCACCCATACAATAACTCATACATACAGTCACTTATTATTACAACACTATCATATGCACTCATACACCTATGCAGACAGTCACACACTGCCACTCATCCATGGAGTTACTCACACACCAAGTCAGTCCTGTAAAGAATCAATCACACTTCCATTTCTTCATCTATACAGTTAAACACAGAACACCATACTTCAGTGACATCACTGATGACATCACTAATGACATCTGAAATGACATCACTGATGACATCTCAAATGACATCACTGATGACATCATGACACACCAATACCAGTTACTACATACGCACTCACTGATTCGTACGTCTACACACACATTCACTCATTCACCCATACAATTACTCATACATACAGTCAGTTATTATTAGAACACTATCATATGCACTCATACACCTAGTCAGTCCTGTGAAGAATCAATCACACTTCGATTTCCTCATCTATAGTTAAACACAGAACACCATACTTTTCACACATATACTAACACATACTTACTCTCTTATACAATCACTGATACAAGTACACATTGATATGCACAGAGTCACACACCTCCCAGCCAGCCACACACACACTCAGTCTTCCATACATCCAGTCATTCTTCAATATGTAAAACGTATTTAAACTTTACAAAAACACACAGACACTAGATGATGTCATCAGTGATGTCATTTGAGATGTCATCAGTGATGTCATCAGTGATGTCACTGACCATGTCATGAATGATGTAATATGTGACATCATCAGCAGTGGATTGCGGGTGCGCGATATATAGTTAGTGCAACTAACTATATATGGAATTTCAATGGTTTTGTGTGAGTAAAATAAGGTTTAGTAAATGCTAATTCCTAACTATATATGGTCTATAACCTATGGTTTTTTCAGTGAATTTTCAAGGTTTTGTAAATGCTAATTCCTAACTATATATGGTCTATAACCTATGGTTTTTTCAGTGAATTTCATTGGTTTTTTAACAGCTAATATCTGTAGCTGTAAAATTTATTCTTCTTTAAATCCAAAAATATATTTTATATGTTTATGAATAATTATTTTTTTAAATATTTTTTTTTCTTCGTTCCCGTTTCGCGAATCGGGAACCTTACAGTAAAAAAATGTTCAGAAAAAAAAAAAAAAAAGTTCTTTTCAGAACTACCTCCCCGTTATTAAAAAATTGGTACAATATTTGGAACTGTGCCAACCTCTATTTCTCTTAGTTCGCTTCCTAGTTCGCTCGCTGGTACGCGAACTGGAAGCGAACCAAAAACAGTAAGTATAAGGGAAGGAAACACACACTTATGTTAAAAGAAAGACAGCTATAGGGGAGTAAACTAGAGATACTATTACCCATAATCCACTACTGATGATGTCACATATTACATCATTCATGACATGCTCAGTGACATCATCAGCAGAGGATTGCGGGTTTTTTGGCAACATGCCTTATCGACGGTTTAATAACGCTGCCTTTTGCTTTATATAAGTTTTCAAATTGTATGAAATATATACCAATAGGTCTTTATGAACCTTTAGGTAGTGCTTTTGTTCATGAGGTCTGGTCGCTTCCATACACATACAGATGTTTCAAAGATGATCAAGAAGTTTATCTGAATGGAGAGGAATGCACTGAGACGCCAGATCATTCACTAATGTGTAGGCACATACAGTTACACGATTCATGCAACAAACAGCGACCAAATATGGCTTGCGTGATGCAAGGCACGCCAGTTCCTGCTATCATCCCCACGTTCAAGTTGTTGGAAAATGGTAGTTATTTGATGCTCAATAATGAAGATTGTTCTGAGTTAATTAAAAGTATTCCTTTTATCGTAACAGTAAGTGAACGGGTTATTTGCTGCAGAAATGTTCTATTTCCTCCCACACATGAACATAGGGAGTTTTCAATCTGGCCACAAATACCAACCTTGGGACACGTTTCAACAGCATGACAAGAATAAGAGCTCTTTTGTCTCAGAGAGAGGTGGCCTTGAGTTCGGCCCGTGAAACTTTCGTACTTCACATAGCGAACACCCGTACACAGGTTTGCCTTTCAATTTCAGCAACATGTTTCCGACTATCTTTAACGCATCCTCCACAAAATCCCTGGCACACTTTTTTAAAGTTGTTACCAGTGGTCTCGTGACTTCATTTGAGAAAATCTTTGGAGTCATCCCTGCTCCCTTTCATTCCATTTTCTCCACTCTGGTTCGTGGATTGCATTTTTACTTGCATTACCAGCGGACGCTCTTGTACTTTTTTACATTTTTAAATATGGATGTCCCTCCTATGCAACCTCCGACCCTGCAGCTGCTGACACTGTTCCGCAATCGCATGCTAGAATATTATGGCACAATGCCGTTGGCGATATTAAGCACGGCATATGGATTATCTTTTCGGTTCTCCTACTTCACCTGTGTCCAGCCTGTATTTCACTGCCTGACCTGTGATTTCGATTGGGCCATTGATTTGTGTCTCTGCGGACCGGTTTCTCCTGACGTCGACTTTAATCAGCTGATGACTCCTATCATTACTCACGAGTTGATTTGTCCTGGCGAAAGGATTATGGCTGTGGCATTGATGCATGGACTACTTGGTCCCTGGAATTTACTGGCGGCAGCACAGTCTTTCTTGGAACACAGCTTTCTTGAAAACCCACCGAGCTGTCCTCTGATGGTGATAGAGGATCCGGTGCTGGGAGAGCACGTATGTTCTTTTCCGCTTTTAAATTGGATGGCTGAACTGTTTTCGGATGAAGACGGTGACTTCCTGTTGGAGGCTGTTGCAGCTTATTTTGCATACACAGTTATGTCATAGACCTTTTTCATGTTTCATATGCTGAGTACTAGCATTTCATTGACAATTCATTGACTTAATTGTCAAGTTTTTATTATTTACCTTGCCTATTGGCTTAAGACTCGATAAAGTACTTGGCTGTTTTATTTTTCTTTAGCATTGAATTTTCCTAGTTTTTAATGCTTTACCTTGCGGACCGTCCACATATAAACTTGCAATCTGCTCTCATGAGATGGCACTTCTATTATCTTATTCAGTTCGTTTCCGGATCATGAGGAGGTGTCATCTAGGTCCTGGATATCTTTACACCGTGTTAAGTTAGCATGGGCTCATTACCGGTTTAAACGCCATTTTTCCTTTTTTGCAACTTCTGCACACGACATTTAGTTGTTGCTTTAGCTTTCCACCTAGTAGTTCATCGTGGTTTACATGAGAATAATATGTTATTGGTCTACTATCTGCTTTACTTGTTAAACTATATCTGTACAGCGAGTGCTAAAGTTTCAAGAACAACACGGTACAGAATTGTTATGAGGTCTGATCTCCACGACTTCATACTCATAACATAAGTGCAACTTCTGCCAATTCTGGGCATGAGGCGGGTTTTATATTGCTTTGCCGAACACACATACACAACAGTTGATGCGGTTCACATGAAGAGAGAGCTGGTGTATGCTGATGTGATTCCTTCAAATCTAAGACACTAAAGTATGGGCACGCCCTAAACCAACACAAAGAGACCTTCTTAGCAAATAATATAATATGTGTATTAGGGAGGGTGAGATATAAGCAGCCGCGGGCCGTGGAGGGAGTTACGGTGAGGCAGGGAGGCGGGGAGGGGGAGAAGCAGGGTGGAGCCCTCTCTACCTTGCCCCTCCCCCTCCCCGCCTCCCTGCCCCACCGTAACTCCCTCCACGGCCCGCGGCTGCTTATAAGTGTTGCTAACTCTTATTCATTTACAGCATGTTAACATACTGTCACCATTCGCTTTTTATGTACTAGTAACTATGCTGGTAATTTTGCTACTGATAATATGTGTACTTGTATTCTCCACCCTGCTTCTCCCCCTCCCCGCCTCCATGCCTCACCGTAACTCCCTCCACGGCCCGCGGCTGCTTATAAGTGTTGCTAACTCTTATTCATTTACAGCATGTTAACATACTATCACCATTCACTTTTTATGTACTAGTAACTATGCTGGTAATTTTGCTACTGATAATATGTGTACTTTTATTATCTAAGGTACTACGCCTGAGAAGACGGCATTAGTAAATAAACATTTCAAATACACATGTGTTCTTCTTAACTCCATGTTCTGGTTTCTAAGAAATATATAACGACCGACTGTTCATGAGTTCCACGTATCCTGAGGTACTATAAGTTCATATTCTGGATTGTCTAAACATTGAGAGTTTGTTATATCCAATGTGACACTGTACCTAGCTTGCTAAATAGTTTTTGATTACTAACGTGAGTTTTGGGACACCCTAATTCGCCGAGGTTCCAATCCTCTGTCCACAGTTCTGTGTGAGAACAGAAACCCTGCGACAGGGGCACCCCCGACCCTTGCTGGAGCTTCATCACACTTGCGATACAACTCCAGCAATGCGCCACCTTTACGGCACAGATACATCACGCATCTGTGCTGTTTTTGCCCCGTGATGCGCCGCATTGTAAATGCAGCACACCATAGGTGACGGAACAGCGGCACAGAATGACTAACACATCCCTGGTGATGCGCCAGTCATCATAAATCTATCCCTATGCTTCTTATCTTGTTAGAGATGAACCGCCATATGTATCATCAAAGTTATTTGCATTTCCTAAATAGCGAACTTTAAGGAATAAATAGCGATTCTTTACCATTCCTAGTTTGCGATGAGCTATTTGCTAATTAGCCGAATGTAGCCCAATGAAGCCCAATGTAGCCCAATGTAGCCCAAAGATGGCCGCCAGACACACAAAAAAACAAATGTAGCCCAAATATCAGCCAGATGTAGCCCAACTATAGCCCAGTGACAGAATGACCAATCAGCTTCGCAAACCTCCGTTACGCGAAGCGGAGCGCTGTTACAGATATATATCTTTTTTTGAACGTTAATTTCTCAAAATCCACTGGAGCACATATATTGAGACCTAGCAAAGGCACATCGGGCTACCAGTCCCTAATATTTTGCCAAGTTTCGTGCAAATCCATTCAGCCGTTCAATTATTATTTTTATTATTTTTTTTTGCCCCGCGGGGCCCTTTTAAAACCTCCACATCAAACCTAGGGGGTCAGCGAGGATCTACTATGCCCCCTTATAGTTATTTCCCCCTTTGTTTTGACCTCCTCTTGTCTCTCGATCCTACCGAGAGACAAGATGGCGGCCGCTACGGACTGTTTGGAATGTTGACAGACGCCGGAGAACCAATCAGCTTCGCTTCACAAAGCTCCGTTGCGCGAAAAGTCCGCGAACCAGAGCGCTAACCGGTCCGCTGTTACAGATATATATCTTTTTTTAAACGTTAATTTCTCAAAATCCACTGGAGCACATATATTGAGACCTACAAAAGGCACATCGGGCTACCAGTCCCTACAATTTTGCCAAGTTTCGTGCAAATCCATTCAGCCGTTCGGGCTAAAAGTGAGGCCAACCGCCCTATGGAAAACTCAATGTTAAAAACACGTTTTGGGACCCCCCTTTTTTCTCGGCCCCCCCTTGACGAACCCCCCCCAAATTTTCAAGGGCTGCTCAGAAACAAAATGTGCCATTTTCCTGAAAATTTCAGCCAATTCCGTCCACAAACGCCAAAGTTATTAGACATAGAATTTTCAAAAAACCCATAGAGAAAAAATCCTAACTATATATACCTACTGGCGACCGCCAGTAGGTAATATATACATATATATATATATATATATATACATATATATATATATATATATATATATATATATATATATATATATATATATATATATATATATATATATATATATATATATATATATATATATATATATATATTACCTACCGGCGGTCGCCAGTAGGTATATATAGTTAGGATTTTTTCTCTATGGGATTTTTGAAAATTCTATGTCTAATAACTTTGGCGTTTGTGGACGGAATTGGCTGAAATTTTCAAGAAAATGGCACATTTTGTTTCTGAGCAGCCCTTGAAAATTTGGGGGGGGTTCGTCAAGGGGGGCCGAGAAAAAAGGGGGGTCCCAAAACGTGTTTTTAACATTGAGTTTTCCATAGGGCGGTTGGCCTCACTTTTAGCCCGAACGGCTGAATGGATTTGCACGAAACTTGGCAAAATTGTAGGGACTGGTAGCCCGATGTGCCTTTTGTAGGTCTCAATATATGTGCTCCAGTGGATTTTGAGAAATTAAAGTTTAAAAAAAGATATATATCTGTAACAGCGGACCTGGCAGCGTCCCAGGACGCGTACTTTACGCGCAACGGAGCTTTGTGAAGCGAAGCTGATTGGTTCTCCGGCGTCTGTCAACATTCCAAAAAGTCCGTAGCGGCCGCCATCTTGTCTCTCGGTAGGATCGAGAGACAAGAGGAGGTCAAAACAAAGGGGGAAATAACTATAAGGGGGCATAGTAGATCCTCGCTGACCCCCTAGGTTTGATGTGGAGGTTTTAAAAGGGCCCCGCGGGGCAAAAAAAAATAATAATAATAATAATCGAACGGCTGAATGGATTTGCACGAAACTTGGCAAAATATTAGGGACTGGTAGCCCGATGTGCCTTTGCTAGGTCTCAATATATGTGCTCCAGTGGATTTTGAGAAATTAACGTTCAAAAAAAGATATATATCTGTAACAGCGCTCCGCTTCGCGTAACGGAGGTTTGCGAAGCTGATTGGTCATTCTGTCACTGGGCTATAGTTGGGCTACATCTGGCTGATATTTGGGCTACATTTGTTTTTTTGTGTGTCTGGCGGCCATCTTTGGGCTACATTGGGCTACATTGGGCTTCATTGGGCTACATTGGGCTACATTTGGGCTCCAACATATATATAGGCCAATGTAGCCCAATATATATTTTTCAAAGTTAATTTTCGTAAAAACCACTGGAGCATATATCTTGAGACATAGCAAAGGCACATCGGGCTACCAGTCCCTACAATTTTGCCAAGTTTCGTGGAAATCTATTCAGCCGTTCGAGCTAAAAGTGAGTCCAACCGCCCTATGGAAATGAAGGAAATGAATGGGTAATTTGTAATTAGCAAATAGCTCATCGCAAACTAGGAATGGTAAAGAATCGCTATTTATTCCTTAAAGTTCGCTATTTAGGAAATGCAAAAAACTTTGATGATACATATGGCGGTTCATCTCTAACAAGATAAGAAGCATAGGGATACATTTATGATGACTGGCGCATCACCAGGGATGTGTTAGTCATTCTGTGCCGCTGTTCCGTCACCTATGGTGTGCTGCATTTACAATGCGGCGCATCATGGGGCAAAAACAGCACAGATGCGTGATGTATCTGTGCCGTAAAGGTGGCGCATTGCTGGAGTTGTATCGCAAGTGTGATGAAGCTCCAGCAAGGGTCGGGGGTGCCCCTGTCGCAGGGTTTCTGTTCTCACACAGAACTGTGGACAGAGGATTGGAACCTCGGCGAATTAGGGTGTCCCAAAACTCACGTTAGTAATCAAAAACTCCTTAGCAAGCTAGGTACAGTGTCACATTGGATATAACAAACTCTCAATGTTTAGACAATCCAGAATATGAACTTATAGTACCTCAGGATACGTGGAACTCATGAACAGTCGGTCGTTATATATTTCTTAGAAACCAGAACATGGAGTTAAGAAGAACACATGTGTATTTGAAATGTTTATTTACTAATGCCGTCTTCTCAGGCGTAGTATCTTAGATAATAGAAGTACACATATTATCAGTAGCAAAATTACCAGCATAGTTACTAGTACATAAAAAGCGAATGGTGATAGTATGTTAACATGCTGTAAATGAATAAGAGTTAGCAACACTTATAAGCAGCCGCGGGCCGTGGAGGGAGTTACGGTGAGGCAGGGAGGCGGGGAGGGGGAGAAGCAGGGTGGAGAATACAAGTACACATATTATCAGTAGCAAAATTACCAGCATAGTTACTAGTACATAAAAAGCGAATGGTGACAGTATGTTAACATGCTGTAAATGAATAAGAGTTAGCAACACTTATAAGCAGCCGTGGGCCGTGGAGGGAGTTACGGTGGGGCAGGGAGGCGGGGAGGGGGAGGGGCAAGGTAGAGAGGGCTCCACCCTGCTTCTCCCCCTCCCCGCCTCCCTGCCTCACCGTAACTCCCTCCACGGCCCGCGGCTGCTTATATCTCACCCTCCCTAATACACATATTATATTATTTGCTAAGAAGGTCTCTTTGTGTTGGTTTAGGGCGTGCCCATACTTTAGTGTCTTAGATTTGAAGGAATCACATCAGCATACACCAGCTCTCTCTTCATGTGAACCGCATCAACTGTTGTGTATGTGTGTTCGGCAAAGCAATATAAAACCCGCCTCATGCCCAGAATTGGCAGAAGTTGCACTTATGTTATGAGTATGAAGTCGTGGAGATCAGACCTCATAACAATTCTGTATCGTGTTGTTCTTGAAACTTTAGCACTCGCTGTACAGATATAGTTTAACAAGCAAAGCAGATAGTAGAGCAATAACATATTATTCTCATGTAAACCACGATGAACTACTAGGTGGAAAGCTAAAGCAACAACTAAGTGTCGTGTGCAGAAGTTGCAAAAAAGGAAAAATGGCGTTTAAACCGGTAATGAGCCCATGCTAACTTAACACGGTGTAAAGATATCCAGGACCTAGATGACACCTCCCCATGATCCGGAAACGAACTGAATAAGATAATAGAAGTGCCATCTCATGAGAGCAGATTGCAAGTTTATATGTGGACGGTCCGCAAGGTAAAGCATTAAAAACTAGGAAAATTTAATGCTAAAGAAAAATAAAACAGCCAAGTACTTTATCGAGTCTTAAGCCAATAGGCAAGGTAAATAATAAAAACTTGACAAATAAGTCAATGAATTGTCAATGAAATGCTAGTACTCAGCATATCAAACATGAAAAAGGTCTATGACATAACTGTGTATGCAAAATAAGCTGCAACAGCCTCCAATAGGAAGTCACCGTCTTCATCCGAAAACAGTTCAGCCATCCAATTTAAAAGCGGAAAAGAACATACGTGCTCTCCCAGCACCGGATCCTCTATCACCATCAGAGGACAGCTCGGTGGGTTTTCAAGAAAGCTCTGTTCCAAGAAAGACTGTGCTGCCGCCAGTAAATTCCAGGGACCAAGTAGTCCATGCATCAATGCCACAGCCATAATCCTTTCGCCAGGACAAACCAACTCGTGAGTAATGATAGGAGTCATCAGCTGATTAAAGTCGACGTCAGGAGAAACCGGTCCGCAGAGACACAAATCAATGGCCCAATCGAAATCACAGGTCAGGCAGTGAAATACAGGCTGGACACAGGTGAAGTAGGAGAATCGAAAAGATAATCCATATGCCGTGCTTAATATCGCCAACGGCATTGTGCCATAATATGCTAGCATGCGATTGCGGAACAGTGTCAGCAGCTGCAGGGTGGGAGGTTGCATAGGAGGGACATCCATATTTAAAAATGTAAAAAAGCACAAGAGCGTCCGCTGGTAATGCAAGTAAAAATGCCAATCCACGAACCAGAGTGGAGAAAATAGAATGAAAGGAAGCAGGGATGACTCCAAAGATTTTCTCAAATGAAGTCACGAGACCACTGGTAACAACTTTAAAAAAGTGCGCCAGGGTCTTTGTGGAGGATGCGTTAAAGATAGTCGGAACCATCTTGCTGAAATTGAAAGGCAAATCTGAATTAAAAGTATTCCTTTTATCGTAACAGTAAGTGAACGGGTTATTTGCTGCAGAAATGTTCTATTTCCTCCCACACATGAACATAGGGAGTTTTCAATCTGGCCACAAATACCAACCTTGGGACAGATTTCAACGGCATGGCAAGAATAAGAGCTCTTTTGTCTCAGAGAGAGGTGGCCTTGAGTTCGGCCCGTGAAACTTTCGTGCTTCACATAGCGAACACCCGTACAGAGGTGCAGACCCTTTTCAATTAACTCAGAACAATCTTCATTATTGAGCATCAAATAACTACCATTTTCCAACAACTTGAACGTGGGGATGATAGCAGGAACTGGCGTGCCTTGCAACACGCAAGCCATATTTGGTCGGTGTTTGTTGCATGAACCGTGTAACTGTATGTGCCTACACATTAGTGAATGATCTGGCGTCTCAGTGCATTCCTCTCCATTCAGATAAACTTCTTGATCATCTTTGAAACATCTGTATGTGTATGGAAGCGACCAGACCTCATGAAGAAAAGCACTACCTAAAGGTTCATAACGACCTATTGGTATATATTTCATACAATTTGAAAACTTATATAAAGCAAAAGGCAGCGTTATTAAACCGTGGATAAGGCACGTTGCCAAAAAACCCGCAATCCTCTGCTGATGATGTCACTGAGCATGCCATGAATGATGTAATATGTGACATCATCAGCAGTGGATTACGGGTAATAGTATCTCTAGTTTACTCCCCTATAGCTGTCTTTCTTTTAACATAAGTGTCTGTTTCCTTCCCTTATACTTACTGTATTTGGTTCGCTTCTAGTTCGCGTACCGGCGAGCGAACTGGGAAGCGAACTAAGAGAAATAGAGGTTGGCAAAGTTCCAAATATTGTACCAATTTTTTAATAACGGGGAGGTAGTTCTGAAAAGAACTTTTTTTTTATTGTTTTTGTTGTTTTATATTTTTTTTATTATTTTTCGGAACATTTGTTTACTTTTTTTGAATTTTACTGAAGTTTTATATTTTTTTGGGTTTTTCTTGGAGGGGGCAATGAAAACGATTCATTGTAAAGGGCTCAACAGGAGCAACAAAACAAAAAAAGAAGTATTTATTATTGTGGGCGTTTCGTAAAAACTTGCATATGATAGTCAATAGCTCTGTTGATCAGAGTGATGCTTTTTTCTCCGTAGGAAATGAATCCATCGCAAAATACGCAGGTGTGTTTTACTTCACCAAATTTCATTTGTATATTTGGCACCATCTCCCTGCCCTCTGGTCCCGTTACTTCCGGTACAACAGATCTTCTGGCCATAATAGGGAGATTATCTAGGTCGTTCCGAAACTGTGCAGCACTGTAGTTGTTAGGATGCCACCTAGTCATATGGCGATGCATTGTGTAGTTTCCGAAACTGTATTTTTTCTCGGTTCCTCTGGACAGTCTATCTTGACATATAAGGCAAGTTACGTATCTTGCATTTACTTTTTTCTGACCTTTGGGAATTTTAAAAAATTGCCAAATGAAGTTTTCTTTCCGGTGAGACGTCCTGGGCTGCTCAGGCAAAAACTGCCTCTCTTCGTGCTCGTCGTCCTGTTCCTCTTCTTCTTCTTCTTGTTGAATTATAACTTGAGCAGGTAGTCCACTCTTCCTTGGATGTGGTGGAGGTGGTGGGGAAGCACCAGCTGAAGCTACTAAAGAAGCCATTGCTCAGTGATCACAAAGGGTCTTTCTCTCACAATGATGAAAGTCAGAGTGGGAAAAACAAGAGTTCTCAACCAATCAAAAGTGTTCATTTTAGATTATATGACCTAGTCTTACATCATTAGGAAACCAAAAGTGAAATGAACCAATGAAAAGTGTTATTACCAAGTCACATGACTTGCTGTGTTTACGTTAAGCGCTTTGCAGGGCCTCCCGGTTTGCTTCCAGAAACCTGCGCTTTGCGACTCGCTTCGCGTCCCAGTCTGCTAACGTAGCACGTCATATGACGTATCACGCGACAACGTGAAACGTCATGCGGACGGGAGGCGTCACGATGTTGTTTTCTAACGCGGCACTTGCGGTAAAGAAACGTTTACCGGCTCGCGGTCTATTTCGCGGCATCAAGGTCAGCTAACGGGAAGCTTCCCGATTCGCGAAGCGGGAACGAAGAAAAAAAAATATTTAAAAAAAAAATTATTCATAAACATATAAAATATATTTTTGGATTTAAAGAAGAATACATTTTACAGCTACAGATATTAGCTGTTAAAAAACCAATGAAATTCACAGAAAAAACCATAGGTTATAGACCATATATAGTTAGGAATTAGCATTTACAAAACCTTGAAAATTCACTGAAAAAACCATAGGTTATAGACCATATATAGTTAGGAATTAGCATTTAGAAAACCTTATTTTACTCACACAAAACCATTGAAATTCCATATATAGTTAGTTGCACTAACTATATATCGCGCACCCGCAATCCACTGCTGATGATGTCACATATTACATCATTCATGACATGGTCAGTGACATCACTGATGACATCACTGATGACATCTCAAATGACATCACTGATGACATCACTGATGACATCTCATTTGACATCAATGACCACATCACTGATGATATCATTCATGTGACAATACAATGCATCTCCTCACATTTTAATATAACCTCTGTTTCACCCAGTGTTAAAAAGAGAGTATAATTTTTGAAACCATTGACACACCAATACTAGTTACTACATACGCACTCACTGATTGCTACGTCTACACACACCTTCACTCATTCACCCATACAATCATTCATACATACAATCACTCATCTTTACAACACTATCATATGCACTCATACACCTATACAGACACTCACAGTCTGCCACTCATCCATGGAGTTACTCACACACCTAGTCAGTCCTGTAAAGAATCAATGACACTTCCATTTTCTTGTCTATACAGTTAAACATAGAGCACCTTACATTTTCAAACATATACTAACACATACTTACCTTCTTATACAATCATTGATACAAGTACAGATTGATCTGCACAGAGTCACACACCTCCCAGCTAGCCACACACACACTCAGTCTCCCATACAAATACTTGGGCAATCAATCAATAACCCATATAGTTACTCATATAGCTACTGATCAACACATGCAGCAGTTTACAGAACAACAGACATAATGATGCACAAATTAAGACAGTTTAGTCACTAACCCATGCAGTCAGTGAGACACATTTAATCACTCACTCATACAGTCAGTCATGCACCTACTAAATCCTTCGTCCAGACACTTACACATCCACTCATTCTTCAATATGTAAGACATATTTAAACTTTATAGAAACAAAAAATCACTGGATGTTGTTATCAGTGATGTCACTGACCATGTCATGAATGATGTAATATGTGACATCATCAGCAGTGGATTGCGGGTGCGCGATATATAGTTAGTGCAACTAACTATATATGGAATTTCAATGGTTTTGTGTGAGTAAAATAAGGTTTTCTAAATGCTAATTCCTAACTATATATGGTCTATAACCTATGGTTTTTTCAGTGAATATATATATATATATATATATTACCTACTGGCGGTCGCCAGTAGGTATATATAGTTAGGATTTTTTCTCAATGGGATTTTTGAAAATTCTATGTCTAATAACTTTGGCGTTTGTGGACGGAATTGGCTGAAATTTTCAGGAAAATGGCACATTTTGTTTCTGAGCAGCCCCTGAAAATTTGGGGGGGGTTAGTCAAGGGGGGGCCGAGAAAAAAGGGGGGTCCCAAAACGCGTTTTTCCAATGTTAATTTCCATAGGGCGGTTGGCCTCACTTTTAGCCCGAACGGCTGAATGGATTTGCACGAAACTTGGCAAAATTGTAGGGACTGGTAGCCCGATGTGCCTTTGCTAGGTCTCAATATATGTGTTCCAGTGGATTTTGAGAAATTAACGTTCAAAAAAAGATATATATCTGTAACAGCGGACCGGGCAGCGCTCTAGTTCGCGTACTTTTCGCGTTACGGAGCTTTGTGAAGCGAAGCTGATTGGTTCTCCGGCGTCTGTAAACATTCCAAACAGTCCGTAGCGGCCGCCATCTTGTCTCTCGGTAGGATCGAGAGACAAGAGGAGGCCAAAGCGAAGGGGCAAATGACCATAAGGGGGCATAGTAGATCCTCCCTGACCCCCTAGGTTTGATGTGGAGGTTTTAAAAGGGCCCCGCGGGGCAAAAAAAAAAAATAATAATAATCGAACGGCTGAATGGATTTGCACGAAACTTGGCAAAATTGTAGGGACTGGTAGCCCGATGTGCCTTTGCTAGGTCTCAATATATGTGCTCCAGTGGATTTTGAGAAATTAACGTTCAAAAAAAGATATATATCTGTAACAGCGCTTCGGGCAGCGCTCCACTTCGCGTACTTTTCGCGTTACGGAGCTTTGTGAAGCGAAGCTGATTGGTTCTCCGGCGTCTGTAAACATTCCAAACAGTCCATAGCGGCCGCCATCTTGTCTCTCGGTAGGATCGAGAGACAAGAGGAGGCCAAAGCGAAGGGGCAAATGACCATAAGGGGACATAGTAGATCCTCCCTGACCCCTTAGGTTTGATGTACCATTTTGCCAAGTTTGGTGTAATTCCGTTCAGCCATTCAGGCTGTAGACGTATCTAAATGTCCTATGGAAAATTGCATGGGGAAAACACATTTGAAAGTGTTGAAATTTAGAACCAATTAAAATGTTGCTTTGGTTTTGTATTTGTGTGTGATGAAAGTTAATTGGTTATATATATATAAAATGAGAGGAAACCACAGCCATTTTGTGATACTACTGTCTGAGGTACATTTGTGAGGAATTTTTGGTGCTCAATTTCTGGTGTTTGATTTACACAGTACTAACGCTTCTCCGACTTTCAAAAAGGTGAGTTGTTAATTTGTAAGGGGAACTATGTTGTACACTTTAAGATAATTTGAAAAATGTTTTCTGTTATTTATTTACAGTCCTTCTGTTATACTAAATACTTGATAAAGTTAGTTTTATATTATGTATTACTAAAAACGATAAATGAAAGTGATTATTTTTTTCTGCAATTTACAGCAAGAAATTTCAAAATAAAATGGATCACAATGAAGAGACCGTGGCAATTTCTTTTGAATTATCCACTACATTTATTGAAATTGACAGCACCAATAATGAAATATTCTCACAAGGAGGAGATGACTTGAATGATTTTTTTGATCAATCTCTTGACGGCGAATTTATCGAATGTTTGGAGACCATAGAGTTACAAGAATCATCATTGCAGACTTTTCATGAGGAGATTCCTGATGAGATGATTGAAGAGGAAATTCCTGATGAGGACATGTTACTAGTTCTTTCAAATTATGAAAATTCAGAAGAATAAATTTATATTTAGAAATCAAAAATTGTTTGAGACATTATTCATTTTTATTTTTAATTTATGAGGTTGTAGCGAAGTGATTGTAGTATAAAATTATACTTATAGTATAGAGTGCAACATTTTTATGTTACATAGTAAGTTTACTCATATTTACTTCCCTTCTCCCACTATATTATCTCCAATGTGTATTTGACATCTCTTCTTCATCTCCGGCCTCCTTTCTCTCACTGTCTGTCTCTGATGCATCCTATCGCTGCCATTTTGTGTAATTACAGAAGAGAGTAAAATAAAATAGTTCAGATCGTGAAAAGGGGGCAAAGTAGAGTACCCCTCACCCCCTAGGCCTTCTCAGGCGGTCCCAAAAGGATCAGTTCCTGCTTTCCTGAGAGATTATGGTATGAGTTCCATATACCACAATAACTTGCATTACAACATGCAAGATATCTATCTCCTATTACCAACTTTTGGAGATATTCGCGCTAAGCGCGAATATCTCCAAAAACTAACACCTGCCCTGAGCAGTTCTTAGCCATGTTATCCAATGGGAGGTGGATAACATGGCTAAGAGCATTAGCTCGGTAATGCATGAATATCGCTGACTTTTCAGCGATATTCATGCATTGCGGCCGTTTTTTATCGCATTTGCGATAAACCTTGATAATAGCAAGGTTTATCTGCGATAATTTCTGACGATGCTTAGCGGTAAAAAATTCGTTGCTAAGCATCGTTAGCGATAAATATCGCTTAACTTTGGTAACATGCCCCAACGTCTGTTAACGTTCGATTCGAAGGAAATCAGGAAGTGTTGAAAAACATTGTCTGCGCCATCTTGCCTTTTTTCAAATGCCACACTTTTGTCGTGCACGGCAGCCATTTTAGATGCCTTGACCAGACCCACTCTCTGCACGCTGTCGATCCTTAGCATGGCTCCCCACCCTCGCAAGCATCTCCCCCAGGCACTGGTCACCCCCGCTCTCTGTCTTATGCATGGGCAATAAACCTCCCCCCATCTGCGCTGCTCTTCCCTGAGAATCACACCCTGTGCCCGCCCGACACCTCCCTTTCGCCCTATTCACTACCGCACCCTCTGACACTCCTCTTCCTCTGTGTCCGATTGTCCAGGCCGGTCCCAGGCTATCAGCTAGCCCTGCAGATGTAGTTTATGGCCCCAGCTGTAAAGAATCACCCCTCTTCAAAGGAGTTATAGTAGATCAAGGCCCACACCCGATGAGATCCGTCACACCACACGCGTTCCTACTATCTGAAAACCATCCTGTATTGTGATTGGGGAGGGGACCGAGCCTGAAGCGGAAGATTGCAGGGATGACTCTTTGTACATCAAAGTTTTTACAATTATGTGTCACATTAAAAATATATAGCCCTCCAACAAAGTAGTAGGAATATAAAACTTTAATAACTTATAGATATATACAACAAAACAAAAACAGTAAAAACATTTAAACATTTTTAGGGAAAAAGAAGGAACAATGGTCAGTAGCGGTCGGTTGTGCGAATAGTCCCAAGGCAGCACAACGTCCAGATTTCTGGACGGCACCCAGGTGATGTTGCCTGGGTGCCGCACTGATTTGGGTATCCGGCTTGGGGCGTCCCGGGGGGTGGGTCGTCAGTAGCGGTCTGTTGTGCGAATAGTTCCAAGGCAGCAGAACGATGGCACCAAGGTGATGTCCAGTAAGTTGCCGCCCTCCGAATAACGGCGTGGGGCGCCCCGGGGGGGGGGATGAGGGGGGTTGGCAGTCCAAAGTTCCGTTAAAAGGGCAAAGGAAAGGATCGGTGGTTTGAACCATCAGTCAAAAAGGGGAGGGGGTGCAACAATTTTTCCTACCGGGTCACACTGTGCTTTCACCGGAACTGATCCGAACTGTGGTCTGCAGGATTCTAGTCATTCAAACTGAGGCTGGCGCCAGCATGGGAGCGCCGACGTCCCGCGGCTACAGTTTCATCACTCCACGGGCGATCATGGCAGTCATTCCCCATCGGGGGTGTCTGCGGGGGTCGGGGACTCCCGCGGCTCCTCTAGAATCTTCAAGGTCGTGGAGGACTACGGTGGTGGAGTCAACCAGTGACCGGGCCATTTCTTTATGTTGGGCCCGCTCTTGCCAGGTTGACCGCCATTTTGAGAGTTCGGTAGCTACCGGCGATCGCGGGGTCAAATGAGCGGACGGGCTCCACCCTGCCGGGCGAGACGTTGCAGCATCGCCACAGTGGAAGAACCTTTTTCCGGGCGCCTGGAGCGCTGAGGGTGCAGCTGGGAAGCTTCCACCTGGGGAGGCGGGAGAGGCCTGTTCGCACCGTCTCTCCCATCCAGTGCACCCCACGGCGTCTCGCTTGACATTTGTTATGGCCGGACCAGGCGATGAGGACGAGGGGGGGGGGTCGGAGGCATGTGCAAGACATCCCCCCCCCAGTGTTGTCGCAGCCATTATAATCGAAAGAAGAAATGTCCCGTCCGTCTTTGGGCCGGACCTCCGGTGGATGGCGGCCGGACGCCCTTTGCTCTGGCCCCATGAACGGGTTCCTTGGCTCATCCGGTGGGGCAGGCCTTGGCATGTGGTGCCTCTCCTGGGCCTTTTGTGCAGTGGCCTCTCCACTCCCAGGCCCTCCATGGATGCTGGCCCAGACTGGGAGAGAGAGGGTCTAACCTGCAATTCTCCAGGGTTACCGCCACCGCGGCCGGATCCCGTCGGCCTCGGCCTCTGGTTGATGGTGGCCGGACTGGGAGAGAGAGGGGAGGGTCAAGGACACAGACATTCCCCCCCTTGCAACTCTCCAGGGTTGTCGTAGCAATCCCCTTGGCCGGGTCCCATTGGCCTCGGCCTTTCCTCCGGCTACACCCTACGTGATGATCTTCTGCCGACGGTTGGCAACAGGACCCGCCTTATATGTGTTGCTTCCGGCTGGGCGTAGCCGCAAACCTGTTGCACTTTGGAAGTTTCCAGAATGGGGCGGATGTCTGCTGACTTGTATCTTTCCCAGTTTGCCGTTATTTGGCCGTGGCAGGCGGTGGGACAGACACGTTTTGGGGCAGTGAGGGGCGATGAAGCCTCGTGGCCTTGTGGCCGTTGCAATGTCACACTTGGTTACTCTTACTGTTTTCAGGTTTCTTATTACGGGCTTACTTCTAACGTTTCTTGTTTCTAGGACAATAATAGGTTTTATCATTACGTATTGTTATCGTTTCTTAGTTTGTTATTTAATAAAAAGTTCATCAGTGGCCTACTGATTTTCATTTTCCTATTCCTTTCTTTCCAGGTTGTTTCATGCTAAAGTTTCTGTTAACAGGATACAGTGATCACTTCGTTATTATTGCATATGTCCTTTTCACTAGGGGTGCTCTCTGGTCGGGCCAGATGACCTATCTCTAGTAAATGCTCTGGGTGAAACAGGTGCATCAATCAGTGGGGAGTAGATTGGCATGACAGATTACAACGGGGGAGAAAGGTCCGCATTACCTACCCTTTCACTACTTGCAAAGATTTTCCTACGTTTATTTGCAAACAGGGAATACCTCCAAAAAGAACCAATTCCCAAACAGTCAATGTTCGGGCAAACAATCAATCAATGAGGGGGAGAAAGGTCCGCATTACCTACCCTTTCACTACTTGCAAAGATTTTCCTACGTTTATTTGCAAACAGGGAATACCTCCAAAAAGAACCAATTCCCAAACAGTCAATGTTCGGGCAAACAATCAATCAATGAGGAACGAAATAGGCACGACGTGTTAAAGGTTTGCGTTACCTACCCTTCACTATCTGCAAAGGGAGGGAGAATATTCCTATTCTTCCCCATTTGCAGGCAGAGAAGATCCTTAAGAGAACCAACTTCGAACAATTCAATGCTCGATTCAAACAATCAACAAGGGGTACTGTGAACACAAATGAACGCCGCTTATGTACATACACATTGCTATTTTCAACAGGTTGTTCCTAATGTTTCTATTTTAGCGAGGTCAAAAAGAGATCCCATTAGTGGCCTACTGATTTTGCTCGATTCCTTTTGTTTTTTTACACGATTTTTCGCTATCTGCAAAGACTAAACAGAGTATTGCGACTCTGTGGTTGTTTGTATTTAGAGAATGAACCAAAGAGAACCAATTCTAAAACAGTAAATGCTTGGATAACAATCAATCAAATGGAGAGAGAAGCAGGCACGACGGATTACAATGGGGGCAAAGGCCTGCGTTAACTACCCTTCACTATCTGCAAAGAGAGAGTACTCCTAATAGAAATGAGGGGGGGGGCAGCATTGAAAGCAGATCAGTGTGCATAAACACGAAAATGTTTTTTCTTACCACGTACTTGACAATCGACAGCTTATGATATTTGCTATTAAAAAACCATTGAAATTCACTGGAAAAAACCA